>NC_137282.1:158645000-161045000 GCF_054371585.1 Giraffa tippelskirchi
GAGGTATACTCCCATACCTTTCTGTGAGTCCCTGAGCTGCTATTCTCAGCCTTGTGGTCCAAGATGACTCGATACCAGCTCCATGCTCCAAGCACGGGGAGGGGAGGAGGCCACATATAAGTCATTGCCTGTAACATATCTGCTTCTGTCCCTTCTGATGATGGGTCACCTGGCCATGCCCAGCTGCATGAGAGGCTGGGAAAGTTCTTATCCCAAAGTCACATTTCAAGCTGAAATTGGGGAGGGGGTGGTTCTAGGAGAGAGAGCTTCTCTGGTGGCTCAGGGATAAACAAATTGCCCCCAGTGCAGGAGCCACAGGAGACATGGGTTCGATCCCTGGGCTGGGAAGATTCCCTGGAGGAGGGCATGGCAACCCACTCCAGTATTCTTACCTGGAGAATCCCATGGACAGAGGAGCCTGGTGGGCTACAGTCCATGGGTGGCAAAGAATCAGACACGACCGAAGAAACTTAGCACGCACACGCAGGAGGAGCGAATGTGTGCTGGAGCCCACTAGCAGAATCGTGTTACACCAGGTGTGTTTTATGAGTGTCCTCTTTTGGTAGATGAGAAAATCAAAGTCGTAACTAGACTGAAGTAAGACAGAGAATACATGGTAGAATGAGGGATCTAAACCAAGCCCTCTTTGACTGTGTCTCACATGTCTCGCTGACTCTTATAGAGCCTCTCTCTTCTTTAGTGGAGATGTAATGGTTTAGAGGGAGGGCCTATCAGGGTACATCTAGACACGTTGCTAACATATTCAGAAGAGAGACTCTAGAGTTGGGTCTGACAGTCAAGATCAGCAGCCTCCTCGTCTGGCAGAGAAAATGCGGGCAAGGGTGGTCAACAGTCAGGAATACGAAGGGAAGCTTCATCTGGCATCTTATTCATCTACAGACTCTGAAGGTAAACTTCTGGTGTCTTCAGACCAGAGGCATTTTTTATTTAATATTAAAAAAATATTTGTTTCCTTATTTGGCTGCACTGGGTCTCAGATCCAGCATGCAGTATCTTTTGATGTGGCGGGCACACGGACTTTCTAGTTGTGGCGTGAGGGCTTAGTTGCCCTGTGGCATGTGGGATCTTAGTTCCCCAACCAGGGATCAAGACTGCATCTTTTGCATTGGAAAGTAGATTTTTTCCCTCTGAACCACCAGTTCAGTTCAGTTCAGTTCATTTCAGTCACTCAGTTGTGTCCAACTCTTTGCAACCCCATGGACCGCAGCATGCTAGGCCTCCCTGTCCATCACCAACTCCTGGAGTTTACCCAAACTCATGTCCATGTAATGTCATCCAACAATCTCATCCGTTGTTGTCCTCTTCTCCTCCTGCCTTCAATCTTTCCCAGCATCAGGGTTTTTTCAAATGAGTCAGCTCTTTGCATCAGGTGGCCAAAGCACTGGAGTTTCAGCTTCAACCATCAGTCCTTCCAGTGGACACTCAGGACTGATCTCCTTTAGGATGGACTGGTTGGATCTCCTTGCAGTCTAAGGGACTCTCAAGAGTCTTCTCCAACACCACAGTTCAAAAGCATCAATTCTTTGGCGCTCAGCTTTCTTTATAGTCCAATTCTCATGTCCATACATGACTACTGGAAAAACCATAGCCTCGACTAGGAGGAATTTTGTTGGCAAAATAATGTCTCTGCTTTTTTAATATGCTGTCTAGGTTGGTCATAACTTTCTTTCCAAGGAGTAAGTGTCTTTTAATTTCATGGCTGCAGTCACCATCTGCAGTGATTCTGGAGCCCAAAAATAAAGTCAGCCGCTGTTTCCACTGCTTCCCCATCTATTTGCCGTGAAGTGATGGGACTGAATGCCATAATCTTAGTTTTCTGAGTGTTGAGCTTTAAGCCAAATTTTTCACTCTCCTCTTTCACTCTCATCAAGAGACTCTAGTTCTTCTTCACTTTCTGCCATAATGGTAGTGTCATCTGCATATTTGAGGTTACTGATATTTCTCTCGGCAATCTTGATTCCAGCTTGTGCTTCATCCAGCCCCACCAGGGAAGTCCCCTAGAGGCATTTTTTAGATCTTTAGTTCCCTTGATGGGAAATAAGTCTTATGGAGCTAAAAGGGATTCCAAAATGGCTTAGTGGTAAAGAATCTGCCTGCGAAAGCAGTATATGCAGATTCAATCCTTGGGTCAGGAAGATCTCCTGGAGTAGGAACTGGCAACCCACTCCAGTATGCTTGCTTGGAAAATCCCATGGACAGAGGAGCCTGGTGGGCTACAATTCACGGGACTGCAATGAGATGGACACGACTGAACACCCGCCACCACACACACACATATGGAGCTAGGATGTTGCATAACTGGGTCTCAAGAAGAAAAATGTGTCTCCAGCACCCAGATGGAGGCTTTCTTTACAAATTTCTATTCAGCAGAGGTGTTCAGATTTCATCAAGAGGAATTCTTATCCTCTGTGGGCTCAGGAGCCTGTGTAAAACCTCAAATTTTAAGTTTGTAAATGGATATTTTGAGGTGGAGTACCATGTGATGTCTTGGCTGTTGGGAACTCAATAAAATGAGTCATGGAGAATAATTACAGTCATGGAAGATCAGCGGTTGGTGAGAGAGGGTAAGATGAGGTCTGTGGCAAGAGTGACATTGGGGTGAGTGTTAGGGTGAAAGTAATTACAGGCAAGTGATCTGCAGTAGAAATATATTGTGACCATGGACACCATTTTACATTTTCTAACAGCATTCACTAATATAATTTAAAAAAACAAGTGAATGGACTTTAACAATACATTTTATTTCAACCAGTACCTACAAATATTATTTCAACTTGTACTCCATGTAAAACTTAAAGCTATATTTTACCTTTTTTGAGTGTGAAGTCTTTGAAATCTGCATGTATTTATACTGATAACAAGTCTTAATGTGACCCAGCCTTATCTCAGGTGTGTGATAAGCATATGCAGCTGGTGGCTGTGATATTGAGCAAAGCAATGAAACCCAGTTAGACCCCAGTTGACCTCCAGCCATCAAGTTTGCATGGGAGAATTTGAGGAAATCTTAGAGAATCTGAACTCCTCAGCCTCCAAAACGCTACATAACCAATATTGACCAACAATATAATAGTTCCAACACTGTCTCAGTTGTACTTGTCATTTCTAATATCATTTCTCTGATGTAAATAAAAGTTTGAATATAAAGAGTATTCCTGGAGATAGATTGAATGCGTTCTCCTATGAACCAGAAATTAGTAAATGGAGAGGGAGAATATTTTATAACTTAAAATGAGATGAGAGTAGAGGAGCTTAAGAAAGAAAAGCCAGGAATGATTTATTATCCTGACAAAACCAGCCAGACATGGACATAGGTCAGGGTTACACTACCTCCATTCTGGAGCATAATCAACATTAAAAAATCGATTTGCTGCATCTCTACCCAAATCCACCCAGCTCACCTGCCTTTGAAAGAGCCTTCGAAAAAATTCAATTAAAAATGAGATGTGCAGCTTTATGGTCTGTGAACAAGGAAGAATATTTGAAATACTTGAATTTAGAAACTGCTAGGTATTATAGCACAGAATGTTTCTTGTTAATACAATATAAAAGAACATTTATATCATTTGTCGATGTGATGACTTAAGTAAAATAGTAGCTCTGTGTTTTTCCCACAGGATTATTAAAATGAGCACAAATTCTCATCCTATAATATAAGATATTGATACATTTCCATGTTTTACTTTTTTTAAAAAATAAAAGCAATAGTAAATAATGGCAGAATACCAATACTACTTTACTTTTCCAAATTATCTCATAGATATGTAGAATAGTTAGATAGATAATGATTTAAATGATGAAGGAAATGTCTAACAGAGAGATTTTTCTAATAAACTTCGGATTAAAAAGAATTCAGGGACTTCTTTGGCAGTCCCGTGGTTAAGACTCTGTACTCCCAATGCTGGGGGCACATGGGTTCGATCCCTAGTTGGGAAACAAAGATCTCACATGCCATACAGTGTGGCGAAAAAAAGACTTCAAACTGTGGTAGACTGAGTTGTTTGTGTGTGTGTGCTTAGTCATGTCTGAGTCTTTGTGACCCCATGGACTGTAGCCCACCAGACTCCTCTGTCCATGGGATTTTTCAGGCAAGAATACTGAAGTGGGTTGCCATGTCCTCCTCCAGGGGATCTTCCTGACCCAGGAATCCATGTCTCTTGTGTCTCCTGCATTGGCAGGCAGATTCTTTATCAACTGCGCCACCTGGGAGTATAGGAGAAAGGTGATTTAAGTAAAGATGCACTGATCTTTAAGAACAAGCAAAATAGAAACTATTGAGTGGTCTGATTCGACGATCACTTGGAGGGTACCCTCCAATTTCCCCTGAACACGCCGATGCTGAAGCATCTTTAGCAGCTTATTCATCTAAAGGGTCTCGAGGGAGAAGGGCAGTGAGCTGCGGAGATGACACTGTGTTGGCACCAGCCATTTTTACAAGCTGTGAAGGAGAAAAGGCACACCAAAATCCTCAGTCCTGCCTGCAGCTGCCTCTGCTCCCCATTTCTAAAGGAAGTCTTCCAGGCTCTGTTCATGACCTTTTCCCCATTCTTACTGCTTTTAATTTGTAGGTGGACACTTGGAAAATACATTCAACCACTTCCTTCATGAATTTCTGGAGGAATAACACACATCTGATCGTTTTTGACTGTATGTCCTCTGCTCTGTCTCGCCTGGAGACTATACTTTGTGTGTATAAACCACTTCTCTGATTTCAGCTCACCCACTTTGCTTACTGCCAGCCATGGTCTGGCCCAATGATGGTTGACCTGATGAGGAAGCGAAATCCAGAATGCCAGCACTTAAGAAGGGAGAGCAACAGAGAACCCACTACTGTGTAGAATTTCAGAAGACAGAGGAGTTGGCTTAGGTTCTAAACATACCAAGGGCTTGAGTGTTGCGTAGGTCGAAAGGCATATATAATAATCTAAATCTGTAACATGGTGTCACTAAGAAGTAGTGAATAACTGAATTCTAAAGGACAGTGAAATGAAATATGCGGTAAATGTGAGAAGGAGCCAGGGAAAGACTTTTTTAAGTAAGAAGAAATAAGAAATAATTGTAGAGTGAGTGAGTGAACGTTGCTCAGTCATGTCCAACTCTTTGCGACCCCATGAACTATACAGTCCATGGAATTCTCTAGGCCAGAATACTGGAGTGGGTAGCCTTTCCCTTCTCCAGGGGATCTTCCCAATCCAGGGGTTGAACCCAGGTTTCCTGCATTGCAAGCAGATTTTTTTTTTACCAGCTGAGCCACAAGGGAAGCCCAGAAATGCATAGTAAAACAGTTCAAATGATGGTGAGTGATTTAACTGCACTTGGGAAGTTTTTTCCTTTCAATCTCTAATTTTCACTGAGTTACTTCAAGTGTCCTTTCATCCTTGCGTCACTCACCCGAGGTCTTTGGGGAGCACATTTGATGGATCAAGCTCAGGTCACTTGCCTGGCCCCTGGGTTGGTCACAGGTCGGGGAAGTAGGTTCTGTCAGCCCTTCCTGTCTTCTGTCGTTGGAGACAGAAATCTGGAGTTACTGAACCATCAAGACTATACTCACTGGGAACTAGGAAATTGTGATGTGATTAGAGAGAGGAAATGGATACAGGACAGCAAAGCAAATCAACCAGACTCCCATCAGATAAATGTCCCTACGGTTCCTCAGTCTTGGATTACTTCCTGATCAGATCTATTGGTCATAACATTAGTACAGTTAAAGCATGGGAGTGGCATATGTGTGATTAGTGGGATATAAATTTACATAATATTTTTCTTGCACATGTGTGTGTGTGTGTGTATATATATATATATATATATGTGTGCTCAGTCGCTTCAGTTGGGTACAACTTCTTGCAGCTCTATGGACTGTAGCCCACCAGGCTCCTCTGTCCATGGGATTCTCCAGGCAAGAATACTAGAGTGGATTATCATGCCCTCCTTCAGGGTATCTTCCCCACCCAGTGATCGAACCCATGTCTCCTCCATTGGCAAGCAGATTCTTTACCACCGAACTATGGGAGGAGCATACCAAAATACTTTACGTATTTCTCCATTTCCTCTTCCTCACTTATTGAAAAATGTATTGATCAAGTATCTATTTGCCAAGTGCTAAGCTGAATAACAGAGATGCAAAGGTGAACTCAACAGACATGAATGTTCTCTATGTCATGAAACGTGTTAAGCAAAGTCACATTGAGGGCAACTCATGAGATTTTAGCTGAGTCATCTGGATTAACCTGGCACTCTCAAACAAGCGATAGTTTCTCATATAAGATTTTTACATCGATTTCAAGGTGGTTTAAATCTAATAATCCAGTATGTTGATGGCTTTCATATTGAAGTATACCACAGTGTGATGAAAAATATTATTACTGAATGAACCCTTCAGTACAGTATATGAATCATCATAGATGCAGGGGGAAGAGATTATTATTAAATGAATGAAGGCACAGTCAGAAATACTCAGTTCAGTTCAGTTCAGTCACTCAGTCCTGTCTGACTCTTTGCGACCCCATGGACTGCAGCACACCAGGCTTCCCTGTCCATCACCAACTCCCGGAGCTTACTCAAACTCATGTCCATTGAGTCGGTGATGCCATCCAACCATCTTATCCTCTGTTTTCCCCTTCTTCTCCTCTCTTCAATCTTTCCCAGCAGAAACATTAATGTCTAATATCAGGTCCTTCCTAATTTGAAAGGTAATATTCTAAACTGTGTACATTAATTTATGGACATGTAAGATAAGGGCATTCTTGATGGCTCAATTGTAAAGAATTTGTGGCCAAGCAGGAGACATGGGTGTGATCCCTGGGTTGGGAAAATCCCTTGGAAAAGGAAATGGCAACCCACTCTAGTATTCTTGCCTGGAAAATTCCATGGACAGAGAAGCCTGGTGGGCTATAGTCCTTGGGGTCGCAAGAGCTAGACACAACTTACTGACTAAACAACAGCAACAGGCCTCAACTAGAAAAAAAAAATTAGTTACTTTGATATTAGTTTTGTAGGAGTTTTAAATATGCATAAGAAACAATATATTTATACTTAACCTTTGAATTGTCTTTATTGCTTAAGTAATGGAAAGATCTTCCTGTTTAGAAGTTAGGTGCCTGGGGACCCGCTTTAACTCTGAGGATTCCTGCTCCTCCAGACCACGAGGTGCGTGAATGCCTTGGGGTCCTGTCGGTTGAGCCCTGCAGCGATGATGCACTCTGCAGCACTCCAGTGGTTTGAAAGTTAAAATGCCTGGTAATTTACCACTAGGGAGGGCCTTAGGGGAAGAAGAATATGGCTCAATTAATTAGTACTTGTTAGCAAACTTCAACTATTACCCTATTTAGATTTTCAAATCACTGATATCTCAAATACCCACAAGATGTGGAAAGGAAGTAAGAATAAGCAGTAGAAAAAGATAATTTGTCCAACAGGGCAGCAGCTTTTGAATACTGTGTGAGCAGCAGATCCATGTTCACAGGTTAGCCTTTCTATAAAGGAGAAGAAGGAAATGGTATCAATTTGCTGTTTTTCACTCCATGGTTAAAAACTCATGCCTTTCAGTTTGAGTTTCTGGTTAAGATGAATACTCGTGATGACCACCTAGGGATTCCTATGAAAATCTAAGACAAACTAATTTTGAGAATTATCTGGAGCTTTATTATGGGTGTTGGTTTCCTACTCACTCATTATATCTCCTAAGTGTCTATTATTGGTATTTATAAAAATTAATGATTCACAATGTTTTTTCAAGGTATTGTTCAAATACTTTGAAAATTATTCTTTGTTCTGAAAGCTTTTCAGTCATATCTCTCATGCGTTCATGGTATGGAAACATTGTCTTTAAATACTATTTACAAAAAGTACATTAATAATTTTAGTTCACATCCCCTCTTATTTTTGTTCTAATTACTTTGACTAAGATTTCTAAGAGACTATTAAATAATAATGCGGGAAACATGGGTTCAATCCCTGGGTTGGGAAGACCCCCTGGAGTAGCACATGGCAACCCACTCTAGTATTCTTGTCTGGAGAATCCCCATGGACTGAGGAGCCTGGCAGGCTACAGTCTATGGAGTTGCAAAGAGTCAGACACAACTGAGCAACTAAGCACAAATATTGATACTGGACATTTAAGTCATAGTTTGAGTTTTATCAATTTTTTTTTTTTTTGGTTGGGGTTTTGTTGTAGTTTTGTTTTGATACTTAGTATGATGAAGAATTTGATTTAAGATGACAATTTTTATCCTCTTAAAAGCTAGCCTTGTCTCTCTGGTGTCTCAGAGGGTAGAGTCCACCTGCAATTCAGGAGACACAAAAGACACAGGTTTGGTCCCTGGGTCAGGAAGACCCCTTGGAGAAGGGAATGGCAACCCACTCCAGTATTGCTGCCTAGAGAATCCCATGGACAGAGGAGCCTGGTGGGCTATGATCCATAGGGTCACATA
This sequence comes from Giraffa tippelskirchi, assembly GCF_054371585.1. Classification (NCBI taxonomy): domain Eukaryota; kingdom Metazoa; phylum Chordata; class Mammalia; order Artiodactyla; family Giraffidae; genus Giraffa; species Giraffa tippelskirchi. Next base: position 158,653,448 of record NC_137282.1, read on the forward strand.
GAGTCAGACACGACTGAGTGATGAATACTTCCACTTTTTTCATAATGAAGACTTTGATTTACGATAATTTTTATCACCTTAAAAAATAGCTTTGTATCTTTAGTTGCCGTTAATTTTAAAAATGTTTGTAAATCAACCTTAAAAAAATAGTATTTGACTGAATTTAGTAAGATAGGTGGTAAAGAATCCACCTAGATTGCAGGAGACCCCAGTTCGATTCCTGGGTCAGGAATATCCACTGGAGAAGAGATAGGCTACCCACTCCAGTATTCTTGGGCTTCCCTGGTGGCTCAGATGGTAAAGAATTGGCCTGCAATGTAGGAAATCTGGGTTCGATACCTGGGTTGGGAAGATCCCCTGGAGAAGGGAACAGCTACCCACTCTAGTGTTCTGGTCTGGAGAATTCCATGGACAGAGGAGCTTGGCAGGCTATAGTCCATCTGGTTGCAAAGAGTTGGACATGACTGAGCAACTTTCACTTTCAGTAAGATAGGGTATGTTTGAGTTTGATAAAATTCCCACTAATCTGCCTTACAGCCTCCCGATTTCTATATTTCTGTTTCATACATATATATAAACTCCTTGATCATTTAAATCTGAAGACTTGGTATTAGATTTTCAAAGTGGGGAAAATATAAAGTTTCCTTAAAGTTATTTATAAAATTCACGGGAATCAAATTCAATTATAGAGCTCTAGGCTTCATGCTTTTAAAAGGCATAACGCTGAAGAGAATATCCTAGTTTGGAAAATTTTGGTGCACGGCTGTAATCACAGAATGTAATGTGTTTAGTTACTTAGTTTGCATACAGGCCTTGTGTTTATTTAACTTACAGTATATTATAGAAAACATGAAGGTTGGTAATAAAAAGCTGAGCTGAAGCAGGTGGATTCACAGGAAAAGGACAAGGATGGAGTCAATAAACTTTTTGGGAAATGGATAGACAGTCACATCTTCTCCCTCTGGAGGTAATGGGGCTGATTCGAAAGGAAATGGTTGCCTCGTTGAGTCAAGGCACTTCCACTTCCTTGATTCACAGAAATCTCCCTCTGGTGGGCAATTCCATTTTCACTCTTATGAGCCCCCAAGGAGCTGCAGGGGTGCACACTGGAGAATTCCTTGACCAAAGTTCACATTCGGTATAATTGAAGTTAAAGCCCTGATTACATTCTGTGCTGCTCTGAGTTAAAGGATAGGAAAACCTGATGTGTGTGGAAGGGAAAAACATGTATGTGCGTCTTCCTCCCTCAATTTGGCAAAAATAGCCCTAACTGAGGCTGATTATAAACATCGAACGGCTAATTTAGGAAGCTGGAAACAAAGAAAGAGTACCGAGAGAGTAAACAAAGCTAAGTTACTAACTTACTAGTTTTATGTATCACACCCAATTGCTTCAGTGTAGAACCATAGGTATGTGTATGTATGCAACTGTCAGGTTATTCATATGAATGTCACCAACAGTTAAATATCAGCCATGTTAAAGCCTACTGTTATATGTATATTGCTAAATGCCCTACTTTGAATTTCTCAGTGGGTCTGTTAATTTTCCTGTGAGATGATTTTAGACATATCCAAAAGCGTATTCTGAATCATTAGGGTGCTGTTAGGAATTTATCCTATTTAGCAACCTACCTTCTGGTAATATCTAAAACCATCTCACTTTATTAAGTCTTGACACTATCCAATGAAACACAAGCAAAGGAACTAGTGATAAGTCTGTCATTTCCAAATTTCTAGTAGGTTCCATGTGCTGTACCATCTTAAACTCTGCCTTCTCTATTTAGGTTTATTGGCTTATCAAGGCAAGATATAGAAAGGAAGAATTATTTTAATATTTAATAATTGTTGTTGCTTAGTCTCTAAGTTGTGTCTGACTCTTTGTGACCCCATGGAGTGTAGCCCTTCAGGCTCCTCTGTGCCAGGCAAGAATACTGGAGTGGCTTGCTGTTTCCTTCTCCAGGGGATCTCCCTGACCCAGGGATAAAACCTGCTTCCCCCATGTCTCTTGTATTGACAGAAACATTCTTTACTGCTGAGCCATGAGGGAAGCCACCCATATTTAATAATAGTAGGTTCTGATTTGATTCATAAGCTGATTTATGTTATAGCAAAAAATTGGCCAAGGAGCATTAAACTATACATAATAAATTATAAATATTACAGTATCACTTCATTATCTCATACTTGAGAACGTAGTGATTTAATCCTGGACGTCCGTCTTCATTTGAGGCAAAGATATATGCAAGAGAGGCAGCCCCCAACCCTTCCTGGGTACCAAATCGTTATCTGGTTCTATTTCCCTTCCCTGGTACGTATTATCACCTAATAAATTATAAAATATACATATCCATTTGCTTTTATTCTTCCACTCACAGACTGTAAGCTCTGTGAGGGGAGAGGTTTTTGAATGTTTGTTTTACTGACTTCCCTGGTGGCTCAGACAGTAAAGCGTCTGCTTGCAATGCAGGAGACCTGGGTTGAAACCCACTCTAGTATTCTTGCCTGGAAAATCCCATGGACAGGGGAGCCTAGGGGGCTACAGTCCATGGGGTCACAAAGAGTCAGACGTGACTGAGGGACTAACACACCCACACACATACACAAATGTACTTTAAATAATTGAATGGATGTGAACATTCTATCAGCATGAAGTGACACTGTACAGCTTAATAATAATTTGAACAAAAGCGTCAGTTAAAAACCCAGTTCTGGGACTACTGAGAAAGTTTGGATTCCATTACTTACTTTTCTGTATCGGAACTTTGGGAGGCAGAGTATAACTGGGGAGCGTCCAGTAACAACACATGTTCCCGTGTCTTTATGCTTTTGTGTCTTTTTTCCTCTGTTATGCTTCTCCTTCCAAAACAAATTCCTTTCCCCTGTATTTTTGATATGGCTAATTCTTAATCACAATTTTTTTTTTTTTTTTAAACAGAAGCTGTTTTTATTTAGGCTGGGATACTGCAAAGAGGTGGGCAGTCATCCTTTGCCTGGGTGGTGGTGGAGATGATGATATTATTTTTGTTTTTAAATTTTTGTTTACTTTTCATTTCATATTGGAGTACTGCCAATGAACAATGGTTTGCTAGTTTCAGGTGGATGGAAAGGGACTCAGGCATACATATATGCGTGTCCGTTCTCCCTTAAACTCCCCTTCCATACGGGCTGAGCAGAGTTCCAGGTGCTATACAGTAGGTCTCTGTTGGTTTTCCATTACTTCTAGTAGTAGTTTCTCCAGGAAATCTTTGAACTCTCCAATATGGGTTGGATGCTCCTGCCATACACTCCGACAGAACCCTGTCCTTTATACAATATTAAACCACATTGGATTGAATGCAGACTTCCTTCATACTCAGCTGGGCAAGATCCCCATTTCTCAACAGACAACAGGGGTGTAAATGGTTTCAGAACCTGCGTGTATGCGTGCTAGGTCACTTTAGTTGTGTCCGACCCTATGGACCATAGCTTGCCATGCTTCTTTGTCCATGGGATTCTCCAGGCAAGAATACTGGAGTGGGTTGCCATACCCTCCTCCAGCGGACCTTCCCAACCGGGATCAAATCAGCATCTCTTATGTCTCTTGAATTGGCAGATGGGTTCTTTACCACTGGGGCCACCTGGGAACCCCGTTTGACAAGCTAGAGAATCAGTTTCTCCAGATTTTTGACTTAAAAATTATTAACTTTATTTTTTCTCCAGGGACTTGATCCACTTGCCACTATTTATTAATAAATCATTTCAGTAGACAGAGAACTGGAGTTTTACATTGAACTGGGGGGTGGATTTCCAGGCTGTGGGTGTCCATAGTTGACTGTTGCTGCCATGGCAAATAGCATAAGGAGTAGAGCTCCATTTCACTCTAATCGAGGTGAATTATTTTGCCAGTATATGAAGGAGTATGCTTAGAGTATCACAGTGCTTTGTGTAAAGGGGGAAAATACAACAATTACAGTGAACTGGGTAGAATAGCTGTGTTATTGCAGTACATAAGACTTTGATTACACACTGCCAAGATTCATATCAGCCTAGTGGTTGTTGACAGATAAAGTAACAAAAATGAAACCCATTTGTTTTTTTTTTCTTTATTGAGACCTCAAGGTAAAGCAGATTTTCAGTTCTTGTATTTACTACGCTGATAGAACAGAGACTGACAGCAAAAACATGCCAGTCCAGAGATATAAATTAAGCGTATGTAGGTTCATATCAAAATTCCATTTAGTCTTGGAAAAGGACCTGCTGTTGGGATTATTTTTGATCCTAAAAGAAATATATTGTGGGGTTTCACAGTATACTTGGTCTGTATTAACCCTTTCTTGTGAGCAATGCTTTCAAAAAATTTTTTTTTGTTTTTGCTTTCAGTTGACAAATCTTTATTTTGCAGTGTTTGAGGCAAGTTATCATCAGAGTAGGTTACATTTTGCTGAATGTAAATTACTAGCAACAGGATGATACACATTTCAGTCTGCAGAAAGTATGATGGAAAATTGATAGCAGACCTTTTACTGTATTACAAAGTCATATTTCATGCTGCAGTTTGGTTATCTACATAAGGACAAAAGTAAGTGGGAAATGTGAAGTGAGAATTTTTGGTTTGTGTTGTTGAGACTGTAGATGTGTCTTGAATACAATTTCCAGCTACAGCATTTGCACCTTCCTTCCTGTTACTTAAGTCGTCACTTAAGTTCCTCCTGCTTCTTCTTCGATTTGGTCCTCCCTCTCTCCCTCTCTTCCTTCCTGTCTTCCTCTCTCTCTCCCTTTTTTCCTTCCTGCCTTCATCCCTCCATTCTCCTTCTCTCTTTCTCCTTTCTTTTTACGCAACTAGCAGTGCAAAAATTTTGCTGTAGTTTCTCATAATTAAGATAGTTTTAAGTTTCCTATGAGATTCTGGATCCAACGACATGATATACATTGTGAATTATATACAAGTGGGCAAACAGAGGCATCGGAAAACTCTAAACACCATTATAATCCAGTGGTTTGATTTCTTGAGTATATCCTAAAAATAATTTTGGTTACGTTTTCAAATTATTCTTCTAAAGTCTGCATTTGAAAATTTTCTCATTAATTTTTTAGCAACAGACAGATAGCATGAACTTGTTTCTTGAATTACCTTTCCTGACCTTTTGCCAGATGATAATTACAAATAAAGGAAAGCCTGGAAGACTTGCAAAAAAAAAATTAAGCTTATCAAGTAGCTAAAATGGCCCTTCTGTGCTGGTGTTGATTTCAAAATTAACATTTTGGTTCATGTGCTCCTAATAATCACTGACCCTTACTTCATGTACTTTCCACAGGAAATGAATACAGCAGAAATTACTTTGACCCACTGATGGATGAGGAAAGAAACCCAAGGCAGTGTGGGATGGAGGTCAGCCAAGAGGGTGAGCTAGAATTAAGTATGTAATTGTTGTGTCAGAATATCCTTCCCCATTCATGAAAATGAGGTGACAAAGATCACACATGCAGTTCCATTTAGGTTCTTGCAGCTTACAATTGAAATGGGATGTTTTAACCACTAACGACGTGACGGACAGCGAAGGTAATTTCTGATCAAGGACAGCGAGCTGGTTACCTAGAGGAAGTGGGAACTGGCTTTCATGTGATGCTGCTGTATGCAGTCTGCTGCCTTTCCAGGGCCCGTGTCATGTAGATGAGGAGTGTTATCACTTTACAAAGGCTGGCTCAGCCCTTCACGTTTAAATGGGATGTTTTAACCACTAACGACGTGATGGACAGCGAAGGTAATTTCTGATCAAGGACAGCGAGCTGGTTACCTAGAGGAAGTGGGAACTGGCTTTCATGTGATGCTGCTGTACGCAGTCTGCTGCCTTTCCAGGGCCCGTGTCATGTAGATGAGGAGTGTTATCACTTTACAAAGGCCGGCTCAGCCCTTCACGTTTAAAAAGAGCATTCCTCAATAAACTTCATCTAGCATGTGAGATTTCCATACCCAGGGACTAGTGGATTTCTTTCACTGAAGCCATGGGCCCACCGTTTAAGTTTTGAACCACAAAGGTGTAGGGGTAAGCTGATTTCTTCTTGCACTTTGGTTCTAGCTGTGGTTGTAAACTAACAATTTAGAATTGTTCATTATGTGCCCACCGCTATGCGTATTTGGTAGTTTACAAAGCGTTCTAGCCATGATGATAAGTAATTTGTTTGTAGTTATATTTGCGTATCTATGAATTAGCTGAAGAGAAATTTATCATAAATATGTTCTTTTAGCATCCATACAGGTTGATAAGGGGCTTCTCAGGTGGTGCAGTGGTAGATTCTGCCTGCCAATGCAGGAGACACAGGAGATGCGGATTCGATCCCTGGATCTGGAAGATTCCAGGAGGAGGAAAATGGCAACCCACTCCAGTATTCTTGCCTAGAAAATCCCACAGACAGAGGAGCCTGGTGGGCTACTAGTCCATGGGGTCCCGAAGAGTTGGACACGACTGAGCACACACGACTATGCCACAGGCTGATGACAGAATTCTCTGTGATCAATTAGTGAACTTGTTCCATGAGGCTATTGAGATAATGACAGTGACAAATATTACTCAGAGTTATTTGCAACCCAAAAGATCATATTTCACCATGGGGCTCCAGACATAGTATCTGCCTTCTAGGGGAAGGGGAACATGTTTGAGCTATGTATGTATGTTCTAATTCAGTGACTAAGGTGGTCATCCAACTGGGCATAATGTTTATGTTCAGTTCTATCTAGCAGTAGGACATCCACATAATCACCCTTTAACCCTCTTCTAAGAACCATGTTTTTATACTATTATTATTATTGGTAATGACATGACCTTGTTGCTTTATACTTGCAAAAGAATAAAATAGTTCTTGAGTTCTCTATTATACCGCAAGAGCATATATAGAAGAATCTAAGACCACCTAAGTTTGCTGTTTCTCATATGCATGTAGTACAAAAATATGATATATCTTGGGAGTAGCTAATGTAAAACAGTTGCTCACTTTGATTTAATGCTTATAAATTCTACTACGTGATTTGACAAACCATAATGGCCTGTTCTGATTCTTGTGTAATAGATGTCATAATCTATTGAATATGAGATCCTTTTAATTGAAGTTATATTATAAATGCCCTGCAATGTATATTTTAAAATCATTGTTCCAATTATCATTGATTTGCAAGTTTTTTTTTTAGACAAAGGCAGCATATTCAATAGAATTTTGAGTCTATGACCTATAAAATAACTGAATAGCCATGATGATTAATAATTTTTTTGTAATTACACTTACATATCTATAAATTAGCTGATCTGAAAGTTATCGTAAATATGCTCTTTTAGCACCCATGTGTGTGTTAGTCACTTAGTCATGTTTGACTCTTTGCGACCCCATGGACTATAGCCCGCCAGGCTCCACTGTCCATGGGATACTCCAGGCAAGAATACTGGAGTGGGTTGCCATGCCCTCCTCCAGGGGATCTTCCCGACTCAGGTATCAAACCTATGTCTCCTGCATCTCCTGCATTGCAGGTAGATTATTTTACTGCTGAGCCACTGGGAAAGCCATTATGGTAACACTTGTTAAGGTAAAGCGACAAAGAGCAGGTGGAGTTCACGTGATCTTCTTCTGGTGAACAGATGAGAGCATCGTGGAGGGGACTTTGAGTTCCGAAGACCCGCTGAGTTCCAGAAAGACTCTTGAACACTACAAAGAGGGTGGTGAAGCCCTGTCTGCTGACAGTGAGGAGACTGAAAGAAACACTCAGAAAAACGCAATTCTGCCAGGAAGTTCTTCATTGGAACAGGTCAGCACTGAAATCTAAATCAAGAAATGTAGAATAAGCTCCTTTTTGAAATGACAGTTGAAATATCAATCCTGCACGTCGTCTCCTGGTTTTAGTTACCAATGTACCACTTACTGACTTGCTCCATGACTTTCTGAGTCTTTCCCTCTGTCTTTCATAATACATTTTATGACACAGAGCTTACACTATCGTATCAATATCAATCCAAGCCCTTGCACAATTTAGTTTCACTTCACTTTTTAAAATTTCATGTTAGAGAAATCATTTCTAGCATGTGATGAAGTATCTGTAAGAAAACCTGAAACCAGCATAAACTTACTTGAAAATTAAGAAATACTTGGGCTCATTTGCATAAGTACCATATAAATATGTGAATAATCTCTTATTTTTGAAGTCACCATTAAGGGACTTGTGCAGTGTTGTGACAAGTGCCACGCAATCTTTAGCCTGTGGATCATGTTGACTTCAGAAATATCCTTTCTGTTTCCCTTACCTGCACTTTCTACTTTTGTGTAGTGTAGTATCATATGTTCAGGTTCACGAAGGAGAGAAAAAGTGTTTCTTCTGTGTAGTCACCTTATCCATTTCCAATAAAAATGAAAGAATCCCCCAAGTCTAGGGGTGTGTGTGTGTGTGTGTGTGTGTGTGTAGTTTTTGTGAAAGGTAAGTAGATTCAGGCGAAAATGGAACAAAAGTCTATCATAAAATAAAAAAAAAACTGTTCTCAATGATGTCTTTCAAAATAACAGGTTACAAGTGGAAATATTTTCAATTTTAGAATAGAGGAGAAATGGCTTAGTTTTGGGAGGTGTTCTCTAGTTTGGAGTGTGGAAATTCCATAACAGAGTTTATTTTCTTCATTTGTGCCTCTTAGATATGAATATCCTGGGCACATTAAGGTTGCAACTATTCTGAGTTTTCTCAGGTAAATGATCCTAATTAGCAAGTATGTGTCTGCACGCTCAGTCACTCGGTTGTGTCCAACTCTTTGCAACCTGATGACCTGTAGCCCACCAGGCTCCTCTGTCCATGGGATTCTCCAGGCAAGAATCCTGGAGCGGGTTGCTGTGCCCTCTTCCAGGGGATCTTCCTGACCCAGGGCTTGAACTCACATCTCTCAGGTCTCCTGCATTTTCAGGGAGGTTCTTTACCACCAGCGCTACCTGGGAAGCAATTAGCAAGTACGGTCTTTCCTATCACAGCAGGCACTATGCCTGCAGTGGATTGAATTGTATTCTCCTGAACTGCCTAATCCCTGGTAGCTGTGATGGTGACCTTGTTTGGAATTAGGGTCTCTGCAGTGTAATTAATAAACTGAAGATCTCCAGATGAAATCATCCTGAATTTATATGTTGTTGTTATTCAATCGCTAAGAACTGTCTGACTCTGTGACACCATGGACTGCAGGCTGCCAGGCTCCTCTGTTCTCCATTACTTCCCAAAGTTTGCTCAAACTCACGTCCATCGAGTTGGTGATGCTCTCCAAGCATCTCATCCTCTGTTGTCCCCTTCTCCTTTTGCCTTCAATTTTTCCCAGCAGCAGGATCTTTTCCAGTGAGTCGACTCTTTGCATCAGGTGGCCAAAGTATTGGAGCTTCAGCATCAGTCCTTCCAAGGAATATTCAGGATTGATTTCCTTTAGGATTGACTGGTTGAATCTCCTTGCAGACCAAGGGACTCGTAAGAGTCTTCTCCAGCACCACAACTTGAAAGCAAAAATTTAGATGATGTAAATGATCAATTTAGATGATCAATTTAGATGAATTTAAATGACTGAGCCCTAAATCCATTGACTAGTGTCCTGAAAAGAGAAAGAAGAGAGGGATTTGAGGATCTGAGCCAGAGACCCACGTAGGAGGGAAGCGACGTGAAGACAGAGACAGAGTGGAGTGATGCATCTACAGGAAAGAAGCACCAAGGACTGTGGCAGTCACTGCAGGCAGGAGAGAGGCTCAGTGTGAATTGTCCCCTAGAGCCTCACAAAGGAGCCAGCCCCTACAACACCTTGATCAGACCTCTTTCTGACAGAAGCTGACATTTCTGCTGTTTGAAGCCACAGAACTTGGAATAGTTTGCTAGGGCAGCAACAGGCAACAAATGCAAGTGTGGGGGACCCCATGAGCCAGGTTATGCATCTTCATGGATTGCTTTTTTTTATTGGAGTATAATTGCTTTACAATGTTGTATTAGTTTCTGTTGTACAACGAAGTGAATCAACTGTAAGCATACACAAGTCCCCTCCCTCTTGGACTTTACCTTTCACCCCTCCACCTCATCACACCCCTCTAGGTCATCACAGAGCTCTGTGAACTCCCTGTGCTATACAGCAGCTTCCCGCTGGCTATCTCTTTTATACATGGTGGTGTATAGATGTCAGTCACAATCTCCTGATTCATCCCACCCCCCCCCCCGCCCCGATGTGTCCATTCACTACATCTTCCTCTCTATTCAGTTCAGTTCAGTTCAGTTCAGTCGCTCAGTCATGTCCAACTCTTTGCGACCCCATGAATCGCAGCATGCCAGGCCTCCCTGTCCATCACCAACTCCCGGAGTTTACCCAAACCCATGTCCATCGAGTCGGTGATGCCATCCAACCATCTCATCCTCTGTTGTCCCCTTCTCCTCCTGCCCCCAATCCTTCCCAGCATTAGAGTCTTTTCCAATGAGTCAACTCTTCGCATGAGGTGGCCAAAGTATTGGAGTTTCAGCTTCAACATCAGTCCTTCCAATGAACACCCAGGATTGATCTCCTTTAGGATGGACTGGTTGGATCTCCTTGCAGTCCAAGGGACTCTCAAGAGTCTTCTCCAACACCACAGTTCAAAAGCATCAATTCTTCGTGCTCAGCTTTCTTCACCATCCAACTCTCACATCCACACATGACCACTGGAAAAACCATAGCCTTGACTAGACGGACCTTTGTTGGCAAAGTAATGTCTCTGCTTTTAAATATGCTATCTAGGTTGGTCATAACCTTCCTTCCAAGGAGTAAGCATCTTTTAATTTCATGGCTGCAATCACCATCAGCAGTGATTTTGGATCCCAAAAAAATAAAGTCTGACACTGTTTCCACTGTTTCCCCATCTATTTCCCATGAAGTGATGGGACCAGATGCCATGATCTTACTTTTCTGAACGTTGAGCTTTAAGCCAACTTTTTCACTCTCCTCTTTCACTTTCATCAAGAGGCTCTTTAGTTCTTCTTCACTTTCTGCCATAAGGGTGGTGTCATCTGCATATCTGAGGTTATTGATATTTCTCCTGGCAATCTTGATCCCAGCTTCTGCTTCTTCCAGCCCAGCGTTTCTCATGATGTACTCTGCATGTAAGTTGAATAAGCAGAGTGACAATATACAGCCTTGACGTACTCCTTTTCCTATTTGGAACCAGTCTGTTGTTCCATGTTCAGTTCTAACTGTTGCTTCCTGACCTGCATACAGGTTTCTCAAGAGGCAGGTCAGATGGTCTGGTATTCCCATCTCTTTCACAATTTTCCACAGTTTATTGTGATCCACACAGTCAAAGGCTTTGGCATAGTCAATAAAGCAGAAATAGATGTTTTTCTGGAACTCTCTTGCTTTTTCAATGATCCAGCAGATGTTGGCAATTTGATCTCTGGCTCCTCGGCCTTTTCTAGAACCAGCTTGAACATCTGGAAGTTCACGGCTCATGTATTGCTGAAGCCTGGGTTGGAGAATTTTGAGCATTACTCTACTAGTGTGTGAGATGAGTGCAATTGTGCGGTAGTTTGAGCATTCTTTGGCATTGCCTTTCTTTGAGATTGGAATGAAAACTGACCTTTTCCAGTCCTGTGGCCACTGCTGAGTTTTCCATATTTGCTGGCACATGAGTGCAGCACTTTCACAGCGTCACCTTCTAGGATTTGAAATAGCTCGACTGGAATTCCATCACCTCCACTAGCTTTGTTCGTAGTGATGCTTTCTAAGGCCCACTTGACTTCACATTCCAGGATGCCTGGCTCTAGGTGAGTGATTACACCATCGTGATTATCTGGGTCATGAAGATCTTTTTTGTACATTTCTTCTGTGTATTCTTGCCACCTCTTCTTAATATCTTCTGCTTCTGTTAGGTCCATACCATTTCTGTCCTTTATCGAGCCCATCTTTGCATGAAATGTTCCCTTGGTATTTCTAATTTTCTTGAAGAGATCTCTAGTCTTTCCCTTTCTGTTGTTTTCCTCTATTTCTTTGCACTGATCTCTGAGGAAGGCTTTCTTATCTCTCCTTGCTATTCTTTGGAACTCTGCATTCAAATGGCTATATCTTTCCTTTTCTCCTTTGCTTTTCACTTCTCTTCTTTTCCCAGCTATTTGTAAGGCCTCCTCAGACAGCCATTTCACTTTTTTGCATTTCTTTTCCATGAGGATGGTCTTGATTCCTGTCTCCTGTACAATGCCACGAACCTCTGTCCATAGTTCATCAGACACTCTGTCTATCAGATCTAGTCCCTTAAATCTATTTGTCACTTCCGCTGTATAATCATAAGGGATTTGATTTAGGTCATACCTGAATGGTCTAGTGGTTTTCCCTACTTTCTGGAATGCAAAAGTAGGAAGTCAGGAAACACCTGGCGTAACAGGCAAATTTGGCCCTGGAGTACAGAATAAAGGACTAAAGCTAATAGAGTTTTGCCAAGAGAACGCACTGGTCATAGCAAACACCCCCTTCCAACAACACAAGAGAAGACTCTACACATGGACATCACCAGATGGTCAACACCGAAATCAGATTGATTATATTCCTTGCAGCCAAAGATGGAGAAGCTCTATACAGTCAGCAAAAACAAGACTGGAAGCAGACTGTGGCTCAGATCATGAACTCCTTATTGCCAAATTCAGACCTAAATTGAAGAAAGTAGGGAAAACCACTAGACCATTCAGGTATGACCTAAATCAAATCCTCTCTATTGCTGCCTTGCAAATAGCTTCTTCTGTACCATTTTTCTAGATTCCACATACATGCAGTAATATTCGATATTTTTCTCTTTGACTTACCTCACAAAGAAGACAGAGAGATGGTCAAGAGGCACATGGAAAGATGCTCAACATCACTAATTATTAGAGAAATGCAAATCAAAACTACAGTGAAGGTAGCACCTCACATTGGTCAGAATGGCCGTCGTCAAAAAATCTACAAACAATAAATTCTGAAGAGGGCATGGAGGAGAGGGGACTGCACTGTTGGTGGGAATGTAAATTGCTACAGCCTCTATGGAGAACAGTATGTGCCTGCTCAGTCACTTCAGTCGTGTCTGACTCTGTGCGACCCTATGGACTGCAGCCTTCCAGGCTCCTCTGTTTATGGGATTCTCCAGGCAAGAATACTGGAGTGGGTTGCCATTTCCTCCGTCAGGGGATCTTCCCGACCCAGGGATCGAACCTGCATCTCCTGCACCTCCTGCAGTGCAAAGGTGAATTCTTTAACGCTGAGCACCAGGGAAGCCCTGAAGAAGAGTATAGAGGTTCCTTAAAAAACTAAAAGCAAAACTACTATATGACCCAGGAATCCCACTACTGGGCATAGATCTTGAGGAATTTGTGGCTATTCTGACAATACTTTGCATCTTTATCAAGACAGGGCTCTCAGAAGTCACTTAGGTGAAAACAAATGCATGACTCTGTCTTCTCATATAAGCCTTTTTTAAACCATTATTTTTCAGATATATTTTCTGATACGTTGACAGTTCAACATTTCCATTTTTTTTTGTATGTGTGGTGCCATGGTATATATTTCAACTTACTGTCATTCTTTAAAGAACAAGCACATGGATTCCTTTAGGATATGTAGCTGGTGGTTTTTATATCCTCATCCTGTGAAAGACAAGCCGAGGAGCGGAAAGCTCACCCGCTGTGCTGTGTGGAGACTCCAGCCCAGGATCTAGGAGCTCAATGAGAGCAGAACTCAAGGCTGTGTGTTTACAGTATGTCAGTATCAGGAAAGAGTAAAACATATCCATGAGACTCTAAGTGCTTCACAGATGTCACCGTTACTCCCTTCTAACAACAAAATTTACGATCTTCTCTATTTCTTTTCCTAACCTATGTGTCTTAAATTGTGTGAAACGTGACCTAGCCTGACAATAAATGACCAAATGAAAAGGCATGCACTCATGGAAGAACACACGGACAGATGCTACGGTGGTGGGAGGCTGAGCGTTGGAGTCAGAATTCTGTGCGAGAGGCGGATGCTGTGGCACTTGAAAGGTGCAGGATCACAGAGAAGGGATGTGACTTTCCTGAGCACGGTTTCCTCATCTGTACATGAAGGGCAGTGTGATCTGCTTTAGTACATTTTTAGCAGGATGAGATGAACATCTAGCAAGAATCCAGCACAAAGTAGGTGCTCATTAAATCGCAGGGGGACGAACGAGAGAAAGCATTCTATGGTCCCTTCTCAGCTCGCCATGTTCTTACCCTCACTGTGTCAGAAGTTTCCTGAACACCCTAGTCAGCCTTGTCTGTGGGAAAAAGCTTCAGATCTTGTATTAGAGCTCGTGGTGTACCCTTGGTTTTGATATTTGTATGACCTTGAACCTCTGTGTGAAATAGGGTAGAATAATTTGAACAACGCATGTAGCTGTGGTTAAGGAGATGTGTCCACGTGCCTGGCAGTTGTTCATTTTATATATTTGTCCAGACTGTGACCTATTCATACTTTTTATTGCCATTGGAGTGGTGAACTGATACGTAAAAGAAGTCAAAGTGTTTAAATGGAGGTGGGGGTGATCCTGACTGTGGTGCGTTGTTAGGTGTATCCACACACGCTAGGGAAAGGAGAACGGAAGTAAGGTCTCCAATGTCATTTTTCATGGGGACACTAATCCCATCTTGGGACCCCCTACCCTCTCCACCTAGTCTAAATCTAATCATCTCCCCAAAGTTCCTTTTTTGATTACAATCACACTGGGGAATAAAGTTTAAACGTGTGAAGTTTGAGCGAACACAATTCATTCAGAAGAGATCTCCTTTAAAAAATGCTAGATTTTCATGAAAACTTTTCTACATAGATCGTAGCTCATGAAAAATTCATTTACCCTGTGTACTGAAGAATGTACTTGTTTCAGAAATGTTTCGGCTGAAGTGCCTCTAATGGCTGAGTGCTTCGTTTATTTTAGGATAGAGCTTTGAATGGGAAAGAAGCCTGGGGCTGAGAAAGAGCTCTGCTCAGAGACGGGTGGACTGCCAAGGCTCTGAGATGTATTCCTTCTTGTTTGTTGGAGACCCAAATGCTTCAAAATATATTCCTGGAAGAAGATTTTGACATGCACTTTTAGGAGGAACAAATTAAAATAAAACTGCTTATTTTATGGCTAAAATTTAGAGATTTCCTTCACTCATTTGAGCTCACTTCACTCATTTGCACCATAAAAATTCTGGGCCATTTATCAATTTTGAAAGGATAAAATCTCTTGAAACATGTGGTGAATAGGTACCATTTGTTTTGCTATTTAGATGGCTCACTTTGGGTGTTTAATCAATCTGTTAGGATACAAAGTGGTACCAGGGAATACAGTTTGAAATGGAACAGAAAATAAATTTATATTCATGTAATTGAAATTTTCTAGGAAAAAACAATGATTTGACTCCAGGTTTCTCTAACTGGAAATTTATATTACCTCATTTCCAAAGAATAGAAAGGTGAAATGTGTGTGTGTGTGTGTGTGTGTGTGAGAGAGAGAGAGAGAGAGAGAGAGAGAGAAAGACTGACATACCAGTGTCGATTTACATATCAGTGAAACTGCTAAAGATTCATTAAAATGAAAAAAAAAAAAAGAAGGTATATGAGAAAAAGATCTTAGTAAGAATGTTTTGATGCTGTGTCCCATCTACCAAGTTCATCAAAATGTGAGTTCTGTGTAGAATTTGCAGAAATCCAAGGAAAATATCAGGGTGCTCAAGCCTCTAGACCCAGTATGTTGGGTATATTTACAAAAACCTCTCAGACAGGAAGTTAGACTGAAGGAGGTCTCATTTTCAATATGTCTGCATAACACCAATAAATAGTAACAAAAGTTATATCTGAATATGGAGAGAAATAGCCTTATTTAACTTTCACCTCCCATATTTTTTTTTTTCTCTAATACATGTGCTGACCACAATGCTCATTAGTGGTAAATATAAAGGAGTGACTGTAAATAATAATTGTAGTTATACAGTGCCTTTGATCAGAGCACCTCAAAGTTTTCATGACTCATTAATCTGTGAAATACATCAGTGAAGTATGAAGGTGTCAAGGATTACTACCCTCCTTTTGTAAGCAGAGAAACTGAGGCACTTGCAAAAAACTATCAAGGTCATTCAATGATTTAATGAGAATCAGGGACATGATCTATAAAGCAGATCTAATTAGAGCAAAGACAAACAGGGCTCAACGGAAGCCAGTTGCTTCTGTGAAATTGCTGAGAAACTTAATGTACTGCTTGGAAACAACATTGCTTTAGAAGACACGCTTTTTATTTAAGTTTTCATTTTGAGTGATTTCTTCCATTTAGTGATGAAGACCTCTCCACAGCTTCCTATTTAGATCACTTAATAGTGAACCATTTCCCTGATATTTCTTTGGCTTGCATTTCTTCTACATGAAGAAAGAATATGGGGACTTCCCTGAACTTCCAGTGGTTGGGGCTTCACTTTCCAATGCAGAGGTTGCAGCTGGGGAACTAGAATCCCACCTGCGTCGCGGCCAAGGTACAGAAGCAGTGTTGTAACAAATTCAATAAAGACTTAAAGAAACAATGTATTTCTTATGAAACAGCTTAAGTTAATTACTAATAGAAAACATGAAAATAATTTTTACGTATATCTATACATGTCCATGGGCTTCTCTCATAGTTCAGTTGGTAAAGAATCTGCTTGCAATGCAGGAGACCCTGGTTGGATTCCTGGGTGGGGAAGATTCCCTGGAGAAGGGATAGGCTACCCATTCCAGTATTCTTGGGCTTCCCTTGTGGCTCAGCTGGGAAAGAATTCGTCTGCAATGTGGGAGACCTGGGCTGGATCCCTGGGTTGGGAAAATCCGCTGGAGAAGGGAAAGGCTACCCACTCCAGTATTCTGGCCTGGAGAATCCCATGTACTAACTCCACTGGGTCGCAATGAGTCAGACACGACTGAAGGACTTTCACCTTCGCTTTCTTTCATACATGTCTACGGACTTCCCAGGTGGTGCTCCTGGTAAAGAATCTTCCTGCAAATGCAGAAGACATAAGAGATGGGGGTTCTGTCCCTGGGTCGAAAGGATCCCCTGGAGAAGGAAGTGGCAAACTGCTCCAGTAGTCTTGTATGGAAAATTCCATGGACAGAGGAGCCTAGAGAGATATAGTCCATGGGGTCGTAGAGAGTCAGACATGATCAAGCACACATTGCTTACTTATACATGTTCACATCTATCAACGTTTGAAAGTGAAAGTGAAATTGAAGTCGCTCAGTCGTGTCCGACTCTTTGCGACCCCATGGTCTGTAGCCCGCCAGGCTCCTCCATCTGTGGGATTTTCCAGGCAAGAATACTGGAACGAGTTGCCATTTCCTTCCCTAGCGGATCTTCCTGATCCAGGGATTGAACCCGGGTCTCCCGCATTGCAGGTGGACTCTTTACTGTCAAATATCAATCTGTCTGTTATCAATTGATTTTGAAGCACTACTCTGCAGAAAAGTATTGTACTCTACTTCGCAATTCCCATGTAAATGAATGTTAAAAGGATAAATCCTGAAATAATATTTTTTTTTTTTTCTGAAGCCAGCTTCTCATTCCAACATGACAAATCACATTTTCTTGAAAACTAACCTCGCTCATAAAACAACTCATTGTATGGTTTCTTGAAGAAAAAATATTACTTTTTTTACACGATTATTTTTTCATTGCTCTTTCACTCTGTTGTTCAGTCGCTAAGTCGTGTGTGACTTTTTTGTGATCTCATGGACTGCAGCACGCCAGGCTTCCCTGTCTTCCACTGTCTCCCAGAGTTTGCTCAAATTCATGTCCACTGAGTCAGTGATGCGATCCAACTATCTCATCCTCTGTTGCCCCCTTCTCCTCCAGCCCTCAATCTTTCCCAGTATCAGAGTCTTTTCCAATGAGTCAGTTCTTTGCATCAGGTGGCCAAAGTATTGGAACTTCAGCTTCAGCATCAGTCCTTCCAGTGAATATTCAGGTTTGATTTCCTTTTACCCTATTATGGTTACTTAAATTTTCAAAGGTTTGTGCTGTGAGACCCCATCTAAAAGGGAATAGATTACCTTGTTTGCACACACAGAGAATTTTGTATTTTATATCTTTCTCTCTATCTCTGTTTCCTAGTACAGTTGACCCTTGAATCATGTGAGGGTTAGGGGACCTTCAAGGAGTGGAAAATTCGTGGATAAATTTATAGTTGGCCTTTTCATTGCTGATTTCATATCCTAGGATTCAACCAACCTTTGATGGTATAGGATGTATTTATTGAAAAAAGAATCTGCATATAAGTGAACCTGAGCAGTACAAAGTCCTGTGGTTCAAGGGTCACTATATACACAGACCTTCAAGACTGCCCTTTTTAAAACATTTTTATTGGAGTATAGTTGCTAAGACTGCCCACTGACTTTGTTATTTGGCTGACCATTTACTTTTCTTATATTATTAGTATCTGTTTTATTTTTATGACACACCAAGACTCTCTTATTGTTATCTACAGTGCTTTTCAGATAAAACCCAATGTCACTGGTTGTTTAAATGTGATCCATCAACCTCTCTTAGGATACTTGAGGTGCTAATTAGAATGTACATTCCTGGGTACCCACACAGACCTACTAACTCATAATCTCTGGAGAAGGAGTCAGAATGGATAAGTTTAACACAAACACGCTAGGAGATTTTATCCACATTAAACTTAAGACCTTTCTTCATCTTATAATTTTAGATAGTACTTCGATAGCACTCACCATGTGCCAGGCATTGTTCTAAGCACTTTATATATAATAACATTTAATTCTCATATACAATTTTGAGAGGTTATGGCTTTAAAAACAGTATCTTGCTAAGATACTGAATTCCTATTCTCCACATATATTTGTAATATCCTGATTGTAAATGAGGGAACACAACACCTATAAAATACGAGGCAGCATTTCCTATTTAACTTATAGGAAGTTATAAAAGTAGTATAAGAGTTCCTGATGACCCTGCACTCAGATTGAACTGCTTTTTAAAAATTATCTGGTGGATTCATGTCAATGTATGGCAAAACAAATACAATATTGTTAGTTAAAAAATAGATAAATAAACTAAAAAAAAAAGAAAAAAAATTATCACTAGAGTGGTAAAATTATGAGATTTTTTTCCCCGCCCCGCCCCGTGGTAGAGTTAATTCATTCAATCTATCCTTGAGTCCTGGCCATAGTTGATGGGATATTTTCAGAAAAAATTTTGTATTTATTTTCATTTTTCAGGGTTAGTTTTCATTTTTAGGGTCTTAAAATTTGCTCACTAATAAGTTCTCTCAAGAAAAACCAACACAAACTTTCCCCCAAGCACATTTTGGGGTGCGTTTGTGCTCAGTCATTCAACAGTATCTGACTGTCTGGGACTGTATTAGCCCTCCAGGCTCCTCTGTCCATGGTTCGGGGATAAGCAAGGACATATGAACATGGACGTGGCGTTAAATGATATTATTTTTTTAAATATATTGAAATTAGCTGTATTGAGTACCAGGCATTGGGTCAGGAATTTTTGATACCTTTTTTTTTTTTGCACATAACCATGGGAGAGAGGTGTGATGATTCTCATGTTTTAGGTGAGGAAACTGAAGCCACAAGCTTGTTATTCTTTTCTCTTTGTTAACCCAGGACTCTCAGATGCCCCTGTACCCTTTCCTTGACTTCTCAAATTCTCTTTCATTCCATTCTTTGAGGTGGATACATAGCATTTTGCTGTAGGAGGTCACAGGTACGTACTCTTTCCATCCCTTGTATCCATGGATTCTTACATTCCTCTGTGGCTTTCCTTTAGGGTCATTACAACTCGAGTCTCACATTTGAGAGAACTGATGAAAATATATTTAAATAGCATGCCATTTAAATTATTTTTTAAAAAGCAATTTTCCACTGTAGATTTAGAAACCAACAGATCTATTTTAGCCAGCATAATTTCTGATT
This sequence comes from Giraffa tippelskirchi, assembly GCF_054371585.1. Lineage (NCBI taxonomy): Eukaryota > Metazoa > Chordata > Mammalia > Artiodactyla > Giraffidae > Giraffa > Giraffa tippelskirchi. The sequence goes on from NC_137282.1 coordinate 158,673,363, forward strand.
AACTAATTTAATCTGTGCAAAATTACATAAGCAAACCTGAAACAAGCCTCCATCAATTTTCTTGCCTTTGGATGTAACGTAATATTTTCAAAAATGAACCAAATAGAGTAATTAGCCCCCAGGCAGAGCAAATGGCTCTAATAGCCATCTCCCACACATTTCTATGGTGGAAAGACTGAAGATGAATACAGAAATGGGACAGCCCATGGGTTATAGGCCTGCATGTACCCTATTAAGGTAACGGTTTGGAATATTAATACCTAGGGTTACCTCTTCAGAAGTTCAAGGTAAGAGAAGAGAATTCTATCTTCCCTTTAGGCTGCCAAAATCTCTTTTCTGATCAGTTGTCTGATTTCAACAGTCCAGGGGTGCTTCCCTGGTGGCTCAGTGGTAAATAATCTGCCTACAAGGCAGGAGACCTGAGTTTGATCCCTGGGTGGGGAAGATCCCCTGCAGAAGAGAATGGCAAGCCACTCCAGTATTTTTGCCTGGGGAATCCCATGGACAGAGGAGCCTGGCAGGCTATAGTCCATAGGGCTGCAAAGAATTGGGCATGACTTTCTGACTAAACAGTAACAATATGATTTCAACAGTGCTTGAAAGTGAACAGACTTTCTTGCATTGTTAATAGAGGGTCACTTTCTGCACTAATTGCCCTCAGGGAGAGAACCTTGCCAGCCTAAGAGATTACAGAGTGATCAGTATGAAAATACCAGGGGAGTATTGTTTGAATAGCGCTATAGGTGATTCTGAAGTGCTGCTTTCACGGTGCTGTGATGGTGGTGAGGTGATGGTGTCAGGGGCTGTCACTCCCTCCACAATTAAGAAACACTGAATTAAATAGTATGACTTCATATAAGAAGCTTTGACTAATTTGATGAAAGTGATTTTGATTCAATGTGTATATTGTATTGTAAAATATAGAGAAAAAGGCAAAGCAATTTTCCAGGGGAAGAGGTGTCCCTGATGGTAAAACTAACTCATCCTTCCTTACTGTGGGTTGTCACTCTCCCCTTCTTTTTAAATTCCCTATTTTCTTTATACAAGGCTTCCCTGGTGGCTCGGTAAAGAATCTGCCTGCAGTGTAGGAGACGCAAGTTCAATCCCTAGGTCAGGAAGATCCCCTGCAGAAGGGAATGGCTACCCACTCCAGTGTTCTTGCCTGGAGAATCCCATGGACAGAGGAGCCTGGCGGGCTACAGTCCATGGGGTCGCAAGAGTCGGACACGATGGAGCAACTCACACTTCTCTCCCTCATCGTTGTGTTGCGCGTAGTTCGTCAGCCTCGTCCAGCTTTTCTTCATACACCATTCGAGACCAAGTGTTTGCTCCTTTTCCTTATTTTCATAATCTTTTCAAGAACTAATTTTTTATTTTTCTTGATTTTGTCTAGGACTCATTCAATTTCTCTTTAATCAATTCCTTTCTTTATCTTTATTATTTCCTGTTATTGTATCACCCCATGATGTGCAAAGTATCCCAACTCCCATCCCAAATTTACTTCATCTCTAAAGGCTGATGGTGCCATACACACACACACCAAGAGGATGGAGGTTCCTTAGCAAACTAAAACTAAAGCTGCCATATGATCCAGTAATCTCACTCTTGGGCATATATTCATAGAAAATCATAATTTAAAAAGATACATGTACCCCAATATTTATTGCAACAATATTTACAATAGCCAAGACATGGAAGCAACTTAAATGCCCATCAACAGAGGAATGGATAAAAAAGATGTAGTACATGTGCACAGTGGAATATTACTCAGCCATAGAAAAGAATGAAATAATGGCAATTGCAGCAACCTGGATGAATTTTGAGATTTTCACCCTAAGTAAGCCAGCCAAAGAAAGACAAACATATGATATTGCTTATATGTGGACTCTTAAAAACTGAACTTATATACAAAAGAGAAATAAACCCACAGAAAATAGAAAAAAAAAACACCTTATCATTACCAAGGAGAAAGGCAGGAGAAGGATAAATTAGGAGTCTGGGATTAAGACAGGCACACTACTATATAGAAAACAGATAACCAACAAAAATCTACTATATTGCAGAGAGAACTCTAGTTAATATTTTGTAATAACCTATAAGGGAAAAGAATCTGAAAAAAAGTAGATGTATATTGTATGCGTAGCTGTATATTGCTGTACACTTGAAACTAACACACCATTGTAGGTTAGCTACACTTCAATTAAAAAATATTTAAAATTAAAAAGAAAGTGGAAAAAAAGAGGATATGACAAGGCTTATTACTCATGTAATGATGCTTTTTGGGAAGAGCAGCTCAGGCTTACAAGTGGCTTGAGAAAGCAGGGGGTGGAGATGGTTTGGCTTTTACTATGGCTAGGTGGCAGGGTCAGAGTGAGGTTTCTATGAGCAGCAGGTGCTGTATGATTTGAACTTCCTATTGACACCGAGGTGGGAAGTGTCTGGAGTAGAAGAGGAGCTTGGGGTGGGGGCTGAGTCTTGTTAATAGTCAAACATCAAAAAAGGAATCAGACTCTTGAGTACACCTGCATTTGCTTACTTTGGGGTTAATTTGCTTTTTTTCTTAAATGTCTTAAGGTAAAAGCATACATCATTGATTTTACATATCGTCACTACAATGTAGACTTTGAATGCTGTAAATGTTCTTCTCTGTATTTCTTGGCTGTATTCCACTAATTTAGAGATGTTATGTTTTATCATTTAGTTCAACATATTTTTCAATTTCTCCTTTGACCTCTTATTTACTTTTCCTTGATTGAGAGGAAATCATTTAAGAGTGGAAACACATTTAGGGAAGCAGTGATGGGGGACAGATGAAGTTTGGAACATAATTTTTCTATTTGCATTTCTCATTTCCATGATCAAAGAGGTAATGAATAAAGTAAGTATTGGAGAAAAATAGCTGGAGACTTGTTGTTGTTGACTTGCTATACACTAAAGGTTGATCATAAACAGGAGGAAATCTCGTAGTATAATATTAATGTTGTTTAAGCAGGAGCAGAAAGTTTTGTTGGTTTTTGAACTTGCCAAAGGGTTTGGACAGTCTAGGTCAGACCAACATCTGGAGGCAGCGTAGGTAAAAGAAAGTTCAGGAACTTACAGAGTAGAGAGAAAAGTCCAGAATATGTCAGCAACAGCACAGTAACAGCTGACTCCAAGAGATAAGGTACTTTGTTTGCTCTTTAAATTTTGCTTTACTTTATGAAGTGAAGTGAAAGCCACTCAGTTGTATCTGACTCTTTGCGAGCCCATGGACCGTGTCCATGGAACTCTCCATGGCCAGAATACTGGAGTGGGTAGCCATACCCTCCTTTAGGGGATCTTCCTAACCCAGGGGTCGAACCCACATCTCCCACATTGAAGACGGATTCTTTAACCAGATGCATTTATGAATCCAGTAGTCAACAGACATGAATTACTGGCCTTGTGATGTTAGCAATGAGTTAATTTTTAAAGGCACACTTATACAGATGAATTGTGAATGTTAGTTCTTGGGTGGTCTGTTTCCTTGGATGATAGCACTCTTCTGTTTTTATCCATCTTTAGTGTACCACCTGAGGCAGTGATGACTGAGCCATCCCAGGCTTGATTCCTGGAAGGGAATGGCTGGTCTCTGTGAGGCTGTCGCAGTATCTCTAGATTGAAGAAAGATGTGGATTAACCAGAAAAATAGGAACGCATGTAGGAATCAGTCAAAATATCTTTAGGTAAAACAGTTGAAGACATTTAGTCTATTGTTTTCAAGACTATAAGCCAGACGAGTGGGCTCTCTGCCGTGTGATAAAAACAGAAGAAAGAAATTCACCAAGTTACAGAAGAACGTGCTTGACTGGGAATCCTGCTACGTCACGTTCCCCTTGTGTGATCTTAAGCACAGCCTGTTTGAAGATGTTCTGTAGCTCAGTGTTCTTATCTGGAAAACAATGGGGATGATCCTCGCCTTCTTCCTTCATAATGTTATGAAAGAGAAAGGCGAAAAAGTTTCTGTAAGTGTTTTTTTTGACTAAAGTGCTATATAAAAGTCAGTTATTATTAGTGTGCTGTTTTCACTTGTAAAGCTTAGCTTCTGGATTCACTTGTGTGTTAGGGGAGGTTCTTAGAAATGATATTTGGTGATATGAGATAGAAGTGGGAGGTGTGAGATGCTGTGAGAGCACATCTCTGGGGGCGGAGAGCCTGGGGTATGAATCTCAGTGATTCCATGTCCTGCTATGTCATCTTGAGCAAGTTAACATCTCTATGACTTAGCTTTTTGTTTTCAGTCTGCAAAACAGGGACTAATAATAGTTCTCACAACTTCTGACAGTTCAGCTAACAAAGATGAATGAGCTGGGAGCATTTGAATTATTGCTTAAAATTTTAATGCACTCAGTGTCCCAAGAGGATGGTCAATAAAGTTGAATTAATTAATTATTTTTGGAGAAATACAACTGTGGACATTCCATTTTCTATGATTCTGTCATCCTAGATCCAATGAGATTATTATGTAATGAATTGGAACCAAAGGAGCTTATTGAGTGCATTTTGCATGTTAATTTTGCTTTAATGCCTTTGGTTTAGATTTTCAAATACACACACATGCATGTGTGTGCTCAGTCATGTCTGACTCTGCAACCCGATGGACTAACCCTCTAGGCTCCTCTGTCCATGGTTGGGGGACTGTAACCCACCACCCTCCTTCCTGAAAGAATTGTTAATGAAATTGTTAATGAAAGTAATACACAATAATAATGAAACCTTTAAGATGAATGACCTAAGTGCAAACAGAGAGACAATTATAGAGTCAAAAAATGAACAAGCATGCTTGAAAAATCCCCATAAATATACTGCTAATAGAAAAAAAACTATAAATTTATAAATGTTAAAACAAGCTTCTCCAAACCTTGTTTTTCCTTTATATTAAGTACCTTCATTTCAGGAAATATATTTTTTGATAGTAAAAAGACTGCCTAGTAGATGGCTTTTTGACATCTAAAATGTATTTTTCCTCTTGTTGCCTCTTCTTAGCTCCAATATCCCTAAGGTAATTACTGTGGGCTAAAATTTGCATCATCAACTTTTGTGAATATGAAAGAAGAAAGTGTACATAATGAATTGAATAATTCATATTTAAAGTCCTTTCCAACTTTAAAATATATGTGTGTATATATATATTTCATGTAAAAATATATCACAGGTTTATCAAGATTTTCTAAAAAGAACCTGAAGCATTGAATCTAATATATAAATCAGAATATTATATATTGAATCTAATACATATATTAGATTCAATGCTTCAGGTTCTTTTCAGAAAAAAAATATATATTAGTTTAGGTTAAAAAATTATTAGCTATGACTCCATCCCATTTTATTGTTCAATAAGACTTCACAGATACAACAAATTTGCTAAGATGATGAAGAGCCTTTAAATTATTACTATGACCACGTGCCAATTATTTTATATCTGTTTAATGTTTTCTTTCACAAGTAGGAAATATCTATGAAGAAGGTTCAAACAGAGAACATGCATAAGAGACTCTGGTGTCTAATCCTTCCCTCTTGAAATTTATGTTTTAAAAACATGTTCTTAAGTGGACTAACAGGTTTCCCAACTGTATTTTCCTCTCTTGGATCTGTTCAATAGGGAGAACTAATGAAGCAGGACTATTTTAGAGAAATAAAAAACAAAACCCCCAAAATTATGTCTTTAAGGAAGTATACTTAAATTATGCCAAATTTAGGATAATAATCATGAAGTCACGTTGTTTGGGACTCCTTGACCTAACATTCCATGCTGACAACCTCACCTCAATTTTCAATACTTTAGAAGATCAAGTCAGAAATAAAATACATAAACTTCTTCCCATGACTCCAGTTGCCCTGATCAGTTCTAGCAGCGCTTGGTGAAGCAGAGCATTATGGGTGCCCGTCTCTTACTAAAGGCCACTTTCTGTTGGCAGCTTCATTATAAGAAATAACTGGACATCTTAGTGGACACACCTTAGAAGAGGGGAATTCACAAATGACTATGTTCGTTTTGTAAGGAGCACGCAGCATCAGTGAGAAAAATTTAACCTCCATTATGCCATTAAAAAATAAAAACAGCAAAAATCATCAATGTTTAATGAGATGTAATCCACTAAGGTTAATGGAAGACCAACAAAGCCTTAGGTGGAATTACATGAGCAGAGAAATCACCCGCTTCAATTGAAAAGAACAGAGAGAGGACAATATAAAAAGAGGTCTTTGGATTCCACAATTCTACTGGCAGGAAACAGGGTCAGAAAATCACTTAGAAGCAAGCACGTGCTATCTTTCATGAAAACAGGAAGGAAGATCCAGAAGATAACATCGAGAGCCCAGAGAACAGAGCTGAGAGCCACAGGGAGTTATTCTCAGATCTTGAGGCTTAATCAAGGACTTTCCAACACTTGTCTGGATTTCATAATCGCTGTAGAAGCACGAGTCTAGCCTTCTGTTATTCAAGCGTGCATGAGTGGGTGCTAAGTTGCCTCAGTCGTGTCTGACTCTTTGCAAACCTATGGACTGTAGCCCACCAGGCTCCTCTGTCCATGGGATTCTCCAGGCAAAAATACTGGAGTGGGTTGCCATGCCCTCCTCCAGGGGATCTTTCCTATCCAGGGATAGAACCTGTATCTCTTATGTCTCCTGCAGTGGCAGACATTGTTTTTTTTTAACCACCACTAGCTGTTATTCATACCTTTGTGTAATTCCTTCTAACACTGTACAAGGAAAATTGATCTGTATGAACAATGGCATACAGTGGAAGCGGTGGAGTATCATTTTCAGGATTAGGTTATAAAGGACTGTGGCTTCCATCCTGAGGTCCCTCTCTCTCTCATCATTCATTTTCAGTCAATACATTGATATTTGCCTGTATGGTACCTTCTCAGAACATCTGGCAGAACGTTTTAATAGGATTACTATATATTACAGTTTTCAAGGGAGAGTTCTGGGTTATGCCTGTTGTCCTAAAATAATTAAAACCTCCCCTTGACTTCAAAATGTCCCAGATTGAATCATACATTATATGATCACAATTATTATTAACATCGCTAGCATCCTAAATATTTAGCCACATATCCATTTCTGTCTTGTTAAATTGTACTATTAAAGGGTGTGTGTATGAGAGAGAGACAGAGAGAGAGACAGAGAAATAGAAAGAAACAAAGCTGTGTTGGTATCCCCAAGGCATTTCTCCTTCTTTTGGTTATATCATTTACTACCCTCTCTACCTTTTTGGCCAAAAAGTAGCTAATCAGACTGAGAAAATTCAGATTCCATAATAAGATGGTTTGTTGTTCGTTGTTTAATCATTAAGTCTTGTCTGACTGTTTTGTAACCCCATGGACTGCAGCCTGCCAGGCTCCTCTGTCCATGGAATTTCCCAGGCAAGAGTAATGGAGTGGGTTTCCATTTTTTCCTCCAGGAGATCTTCCCAACCCAGTGATCGAACCCACATCTCCTGCCTTGACTAGTGGGTTCTTTACCACTGAGCCACCTGGGAAGTCCGTAAGGCGGCTACTATTGGTATAATTCCCATGTTCATATTTGGAACCTAAACCTAAGCCTCACCCTGATCTTGGAAAAGTCAGCTTTTACATAGATGTTCAAGTACATTTTGAATATCTTATTTTTTTTTTTTTACATTTCTGTTTTCTTTCATGCAGGATTTGAGATTTGATGGGGAAGGACTCAGTGAATACATTCCTATGTCATGTTTAAAGAGCGACAGAACATTTGAGAAGTACGTTCCCTTAGTGGTACATTTAATGTGTTTTATTTTCCTGTTTGTTTCTTTTGGTATGGACTAATTATGGGCTAATCATAGGTGACAGGCACCCCTTAGTTTGATTCACCCTAAGGTTCCGGTTTGTGAGGCCCATGACCCCATTTCCTCCTGGGATGTATCTGTGCTTTTTCGCTCATATAGGACAGTTTGGGGAGGGGACTTTCAATCTTCCAGAGACTATCCAAATCCCTGATCCAGGGTAGGAGCTTCTAAGATTGGGACGTGGCAGTTTCTGCCCCTGCATCTCAGATCAGGAGGTGCAGGAGCAGTAGGTACAGGTTCAGAGGTTCTCAGAGGGGATGGTCTCCCGTGGAAGCTTGGGCTTCCCCCTCTTTGACTATGTGACCTCCAACAAGATGTTGAGGAATAGAACTTTACTCAGCGTCAGCTTTTCATCAGTGAAGCAAGAATAATAATACCTTGGTGGATTATTTTAAGGGTTAAATGAGATAATAAATATAATGCATTTCAAAGAATGCTCTGAGCATGAGAAGCACTAAATAAATACTAGTTAATACTGTGGTTCACAACAGGGATCAATTTTGCCCCTAGGGGACATTTAGCAACAACTGGAGATATTTTTGATTGTCATGACTGGACCTAGGGGGGAAGCTGTTAACAGCATCTAGTGGGCAGAGGCCAAGGATCTTGGTAAACATTCCATAATGCCCAGGGAAACAAAGAATTATGTGGCTCAAAATGTCAACAGCATGGAGGCTGAGAAACCTTGTTATTCATCAGTGCTGTTTATTCATCGCCATTTTACTGAACTCTTAATCTTACTAGTAGTGGAAATAAAGTATCATCTGACACCTGTCTATGAATATTATTCAGTACTTGAAATAATAGGCCATATGGGCAGGGTTACATATTGCTGAGATTTCCTTTCAATACTCAATAAGGTATAGAAAAGCATGCCTACTACATGCTACATTTCTAGTGGTAGGATTTTACCCCCAAATAGCCAGGGACGTTGACACCATATTATATGTGAGAGAAAATTAATTATAGGCTAACTTATGGTCATGAAAATTGGAACTAACTTAAATATCCAACAACAAGGGATTATTTAAATAAATATGGTAGACACTTAAAATTAAATACCAAGTCATTGCTAAAAATGTGTACTTAAAAAATTAATCTCCTGGAAAATATGTATAATGCACAAAGTGAGAAATACAGGTTACACAGTATTTACAGCATCAGCCTCATTTCGTAAAAGAAAAACAGTGAGTCTCGGGACCTAGCTGTGAAGAATTCTCATGTTCAGTTGCTCAGTAGTGTCCGACTCTTTGCGCCCCTACAGACTGTACCCCGCCAAGCTCCTCTCTGTCCATGGGATTTCCCAGTCTAGAATACTGGAATGGTTTGCCATTCCCTTCTTCAGGAGATCTTCCCCATCCAGGGACTGAACCCACGTCTCCTGCATTGGCAGGCGGGTTCTTTCCCACTGAGCCACCAGGGAAGCCCTAGCTGTGAAGAATAGACCTCCGTATTTTACCAGTGTTTATCTCTGGGCTGAGGACTAACGAGTGACTTTGATGGGGGTATTTTTATAAAATTAGATTTTATATCGTGCACAAACATACATGTATATTTATATAATTACAAAATTGATAATAAGAGCTGTAAACAGGAGAAAAAAGAACACTGTGCTGCAAGTTCTGATTCAAAAGCAAGGTGATGTCTGGCTCCTGGTCTAGAGTATGAGGACTCCAAGGGGCCACAAACCACTAGACTTATCTCTAGGTAGCTGACATCCTGTTGGAGCTGTTTATTAACCTTTTGATGTGCATCGCATTCCTTTTTAACTAAGGAAGGTATTTTTAGAAACCCTGTAATTACAAAGAACTCAAATCACAACTGAGAACTCTGCTTTCTTACCCCGTTTAGGATGATTATCATGAATTCAGTACATAATTATTTAGATTAAGTTTTTAGGATATTTCATGAGGGCTTTATATTTTTTTGCCATGGGAACAAAGAAAGAAACTGAGGGAGACATTTCACTGTGGTTTACATAACGTATCTGATGTTTACTAATGAAATCGGTTTACCTTCATAACTGTATAATAGGGCCATTACAGACAATAGATACAGTAGTTTAAAAGTAATAAAATTTACAACAAAGTGTATTTAATTTGAAATTGAATTGCCAGCAAATGGGTGTCCTAATGAACTCTCGTGTCAATGTAGCTCTAACTAAATTAAGGGGAATCATTTCTATCCCAGGAAACTAAATCAGTTGTGAGATCCAAAAAGGCCATTCCTCTGGTGGAGGGGCTGTCATTGTCACAGATGGCCCTGCTGATGGAATTAAGCTTAAGTCAGGAGAAGTGAAATGCAAGATCCTTCTTAATTCAAATGAATGTGGAAATGCAGGCAGTTAGGACTCATGAAGATCGGGAAAAAAAGAAAGAAGAAAAAAAAAGGTGATAAAGAAGAACCTCAAATCAAGCCAGTAAATGTTAATAGGAGGAAAAAGCTTGGGGAACATTTTGAAGCTAGACATAGATCTTGAAGGCTTCCCAGGTGGCACGGTGGTAAAGATCCCATCTGCCAATGCAGGAGACGTAAGAGATGTAGATTCAATCACCAGGTCAGGAAAATCCCCTGGAGAAGGAAATGGCAACCCACGCCAGTATTCTTGCCTGGAGAATCCCATGGACAGAGGAGCCCGGCAGACTACAGGCCATGGGGTCACAAAGAGTGGGACATGACTGAAATGACTTAGCATGCACGGATAGATTTTGATCTCCGGACGTTGTATTAAAAAAAATAAAAAGATTGTGTCATATCAGCTATTCATCTATTTAAATAATTCTTCCCCATGGTTTCTCCAACAATTCATAAGATTGAAGGGGTGGTGATAGAAAAGGAAGCAGTAACACATTTTATCAAGTATTGGATCTGGTACTTTCCAAAACAAGTCATATTTTAATTGTTGGAAGATTTTTAGCTCATATGTTGTTGTTTAGTTGCTAAGTCGTGTCTGACTCTTTGTGACCCCGTGGACTGTCCGTGGGATTTCCCAGGCAAGAATACTGGAGTGGGTTGACATTTCTTTCCCAGGGTATCTTCCTGGTCCAGGAATGGAACTTTTGCATTCGTGCATGTTAAGTCGCCTCAGTTGTGTCCCACTCTGTGTGACCCTATGGACTGTAGCCTGCCAAGCTCCCCCATCCATGAGATTCTCCAGGCAAGAGTACTGGAGTGGGTTGCCTCGCCCTCCTCTTACAGAGAGTCACATATTTTATAGGGTCTCATTTCAAAAATGACTCCCCTCCCTTCTTGAATCCACTGTGGCGGGCTGTTTCTCTGACTCTTGTTATTCCGAGAAAATGTGCAAGTGATACATCAGATTGTGTGTTGTATCAAAGGCGAACTTTTCCACTATCCGCCACATCGATTTCTCTCCTTTTCAACTCCCCTCTTACCATATCTGGTACAGAACTACAAGTCAACGAGCAGTTGCAGATCCAAATGTTTGTGAAGCAGGCGGCGTAGCCAAGCTCGGTACCCTCCCAGAAGTAACCCACCAGTCAAAGGGAGCGGCGTGGCCTTGGCCCCACTGGAAGGTGAGTTTCTGGAGACTTTTTCCCTCTGATGTAAAGAAGTTAAATCTAAGGTCAGTTTCATTGACTCCCTTTCTTGTTGTGTCTTTCCTCTTGCAGGACCCACCCTTTAGAGAAACAGAGTTCTAGCAGGTTTTTAAAAAATTAATTAATTCCTTTTGCTCTTTGGCCCAGCCCCGTGACATGTGGGATCCTAGTTCTTCGACCAGGGCTTGAACCCACACCCCCTGCAGTAGAAGCTTGAGGTCTTAACCACTGGACCTCCAGGCAAGTCCCTAGCAAGTCTTAATAACTCATTTTGAGGAGGGTTCTATGCTGAAATAGAATCGCTAAAAGGTTCCATTGCGAAGCCACTGGAATTCCTTGAAACTGGGTCCATGGAGCCAGGCTGGGTTCTCACTAGACAATGAGGCCGACTTGCCACCATGCAAATGAGACAAGGCTTGACATTTGATGAATTTTCCATCTCCTCTCTCTCCTCTGCTGACACTCGCTCTGAGGAAGGTTGTAAATGCAAGAGAGATTGTGGCATAATTCCTCAGACTGGCATTTCTGCCCCCTAGTCACCATTCGATTATCTTCCAAATTGCTGTGTCTCAGAGAGATAAAGATTTTTTATGGCTTGCTGACTTGAAACAACCACGAGAGCCAGCAAAAGATGGCTAAGCGGCCATGCATAGTAATTCCATTGGTAAATGACAAAATCTTTGTTTGTATGACATTTCCAAAATTACTACAGAAGATGAATCTGAAATACAAAATGTCACATTTGGCATGCAAAACTATCACAATGTATTTCGGTATAAAATTCATAGAGGCGTTTAATTTAGAATGTGTTTAATAACTCAGTCTGCCTGCATCAGTAATCCTGCCTTGAGGTTTAAAGAGATTGTCTTATTTATTCACACGGCGTTAATTTTTAAAATATTTTTGGCAACAAAAATGCTAAGGTTAAGTCTTTATTGTTAATTAAGATTTTATAATTAAACCAAAAAATAATTGTTATTCTGATTAGTGTTTAATTCTGACTTGTATGAAAAAAGCAAAAGAAGTTTAGCAACTTTCATTGTTTACTTAACTGTGATTTGATTCCAGAAGCATACTGTCTATATGGAAATGTACATTATCTCTCACAAAATAAAGTCTAGGCAGGATTAAAAAATTCTTTACTGTTAACTGCAGATTAACGGATGGTGCTACCAACATGGGTAGCCAGGAAAGTAACCTGTTTCTAAAAATGACATTAATTTTGCTTAAAGCACAATGTAATAGAGAATTCTTTAAGGTCAAATTATCCTTAAGGCTATTAGGATGGAAAACATGACTTTATGACTTTTGAGTTATTAATAATCTCAGTTTAATTTTTGTGTAATCTGAAGCAATAGGATATTAAACAGCTTATCAGTTGGTACCAACTTGTCAGCATTTACTAAAAATGAACGGCCCTTTGGTCCCAGCTGAAGGTTAAGCAATGAAATTCAAATGTGCTGTAAAATATTCTTCCATCATATTCTTTAGTTACATGCAGTTCATGCCAAGTTTTAGGCTGAAGCAGATAGAAATGCTCTTCTTCCTTTATTTATTTAGACTCTCAGTTGAAGCCTGTGGGGCAAGGTGACCTCATGTTGAAATTAAATGCAAGCATTCAATCAGGTGAGGTGTTAGTCTGACCTGCTTTGCACATCACTCATCAATGGGGTCCATGATCTGTGATTAGTGAGAGAGGTCAGGCTGTCACCATCCAAGCTGGCTGTCCATGTTCATCCATTCCTTAAGAGGCCTGCTGTGTGGCTTTCAGAAGTGTTAGTTTCCTGTCCATTCTATCTCATTATAATAGATGAATGGTTTCTGATGTCACAGATCATTAACATACCACGCTTAAGCACCGGCTAAACTTTCCCTCACATAATCGGTAGGCCTGCCTTTTGACCCCCTAATTACATCTCCCGTAGTCCGCCTCTGTTATCACGACTAATACCTGACAATTACAGGTTGAGTAAAAATAATTGTCTACTTTTTCCCTCCATGAGAAGTGCATTGTGGCTAATTGTGTGGTTTTACCCAATTCCTGCATCGTTCAAGAAATTCAAGAAACCCTCTTTTCTTTAGGTTGAGCAGAGTCGGTCACCTCAGCCTCTTCAGATAGAGATGAAATGCATCAGGGGTCTCAAGAACAAGGTGCCCCAAGGCTCCTACCTCCTCAAAGTGTCCCTGCTTGGTCAACCAGGTGGTCGTGTCTTGCAATGGTACCCAGCGGAGCAGCTGAAGAGCAGAACACACCCCGTGAGGCACGGTGGAAACTTTTACGATGTGGGGCTGTTTTTCCATGAAAGCCTCTATGTGGTAAGCTGGTCTTTTTGCACATGGATCACTATCTGTCCAGCTTTTCACCTCTAGAGATGGTTTTAGATATTCAACTTGGTGTGCTAAACAGAAAGAATTTCATTCATTATTCAGCAAATACCCAATACGCATCTGATATGAGCCAAGCTCTGTGTTACATGCCAAGAGGTCACTAACATATGTATTTTGTGTGTGTGCAATTGTGTGTATACATTGGGAGGCAGCCGGGGACACTGATTGAGGGCGACAACTCAGCTTTAGGTAGGAGGGAAAGATGGAGGTTGTTTGGAAAATAGATTATGGGTATACGGGAAAGTGTTTACCAAGCAAAGGAATTCTAGAGAAGACAGTGCTGGAGGAGGAAGCTAGGGTTAAGTAAAATTAGAGAGTGATCATGGATGCAAGGATCAGAAGTGAGGGGTTCAAGATCATTGAGTGGCCTTTGGAAGCAGAGAGGATAAGCTTAGCTTTCTCTCAGGCATCAGCACCAGACAGACTAAGACAGGGAACTCCAGCCCACAGAGAAGAAAGGAAGAGGCTGGGTTAGTCCTAGAACCCTTACCATGTTATGGTGCATGAGATGCCAGGCTTGAGAATAGACTGTTTGCTAATATAGAATTGCCTTTTATATCATTAATTTGGATGAACAAGATGAACATTGTAACAATCAGCGTAGGTATCGTGGGGCATCAGGGCTGACAAGATTCACTGAGGAACCAAGCCTCAGTTGACTCATCTGTGAAACAGGAGTTAAAAAAATCTGCTTACCAGAGGCACTACAAAACATGAGGTGATTGTGGAAACCCACAGTGCCAATACACAGGAAGAATTCAGAAGTGTCTGTGGTTATTATCATTATAGTTATTCTGTCTCTCTGACGGAGAAGCTTGTAAATGTTTACCAGGTGACTTTCATTTCAATACATAGGACAAATGCTTATAAATATATATATTTAAGCTTTTTATTTTATATTGGAGTATAACTGGTTAACAATGTTGTGATAGTTTCATGGACAGAGTAGAGTGACTCCGCCATACATATACATGTATCCATTCTCCCCCAAACTCCCCTCCCTTCCAGGCTGCTGCATAACACTGAGCAGAGTTCCCTGTGCTTTACAGTAGGTCCTTGTTGGTTACCCATTTTCAGTAGAGCTGTGTGTAAAAGTCGATCTCAAACTCCCTCACTAGCCCTTCCCCTCACTTTTCCTCCCTGGTGAACATAAATTTGTTCTCTAAGTATGTGAGTCTGTTTCTGTGATAAACGCTTATATTTTGAACAATTTTTGAATTAACCTTTGCTTGAGAAAGATGTTGGTTAACACTTTTTTTCCTCTAGTGAATGACCCCCAAAGCCTTGTTAAAATGTGTGGGGTGCAGGCGAGAGGCATAAGTCAAGGGAGGATATGGAGGAGACTCACCCCCTGGGGGAGCCCACTCCCCTGTAGAACCAGACCTTGAGGACAAGTAACAAGAAGGCAGCAGGTGCAGTTCAGCCCACGAGCTGAGATCTTGGTTCTTGCTATTTACCTCAGAGTGGTTCTTGCTATTTACCTCAGAGCAATTTCAGGAATGTGGTGACAGCTAAGATTTTAGTTAATAATTTAAAAAAAGGGTCCACCCAGTACCTAATGGGCAACTACATTCTTCTGGTAGATTTTAATTAAGTACCTATCCTTTTAAAGCTTGGATCTGGGCTACTGAATATGTCATTCAAAGAGCTTGCTATCTAGAGCCATCTGCATAAGTAGATGTTTTATGATGGCATGCATGCTTCGTCACTCAGC
Source organism: Giraffa tippelskirchi (assembly GCF_054371585.1). NCBI lineage: Eukaryota > Metazoa > Chordata > Mammalia > Artiodactyla > Giraffidae > Giraffa > Giraffa tippelskirchi. The sequence continues at coordinate 158,688,856 of NC_137282.1, forward strand.
TGTGTCCGACTCTTTGCCATCCCATGGACTGTCGCCCGTCAGACTTCTCTGTGCATGAGATTCTCCAGGCAAGAATACTGGAGTGGGTTGCCATTTCCTTCTCCAAGGGATCTTCCCAACCCAGGGATCCAATCCACGTCTCCAGCATCTCCTGCATTGCATTCTTTACTGCTGAGCCACCAGGGAAACCCCTAACATAAGTGCTACAGATTAAATGTCAGGAGGGTTTAGAGGACAAAGAGGTCCATCAAGAATGTCTTCGAGGACAAGGAGCAAAACCACAAAGAGACGGATGTTGTCAAAAAATGTGCACAGCGTTGAGAAGTGCATCAAGTCCATAGGGGAAAGCAGAAGCAGCTCATTCCTCCAACAGTGAAATGCATTTTTCCCTTCCTGCCAAACAGAACACAAAGCATCTTGGAATAGTTGAAATAACAACCCCAAATTTTCTTCCCTTGTATCAGAAGCGAGCAAACCAAAATAATTACCTCCTGCCACAGCCAAGGAAAATTTATTCTTTAACAGCCTGACAAAATGTCACTGAATTACATCCATCCCTTGGTATCACCTAGCAAAATCCTGGATCCCCAAAGAGATCTACTAGGCTATTTCACATGCAGTGAATGTAAGAAAAGTACAAAAATTCAGGACAAAAACAGAAACAGGCAAAGCACCAATACCCCCAGAACTTGACAGGAAAGAGAAGTTATTAGAAGCTGTTTGATTTCAGAATAAAAATGCTGTTGCTCAAAGTTCTACTCATTCCACTGGGTTCTAGCAAGTTTTTCCACTAACCACACAGTTCTGCCTGCCAGTTACTCTGCTGACAGTTTATGGGAGACTGACTGTTAAAACAGCAAGGTTTAAAGAAGTGTCATTTTTCAATAGTAGGAACAGATAACACAAAAACACACAAATGGATTTGTGTATATAACCAATGAAAGGACATCTAAGATACTTATGTCATTCCTTTCCAAATACAAGCCGAAGTCAGGGTTATTTCTCCATGAACAGGAGAAACTGGCTTCATACGGTTGTTTGAGAGTTCAAGACATCTTACTTATTTAAACAGGGGAAGATGGTGATCTATTTCTATGCAGACAGAAGGGACTGTTTTCCCTGGTGGCTCAGATGGTAAAAAATTTGCCTGCAATGAAGGAGACCTGGGTTCAGTCCCTGTGTGGGGAAGATCCCCTGGAAAAGGGAATGGCCACCCACTCCAGTATTCTTGTCTGGAGAAGTCCATGCACAGAGGAGACTGGTGGGCTACAGTTCACGGGGTCTCAAAGAGTTGGACATAACTTAACAACAACAAAAAGACACCAGTCATATGGTGGACTTTGGTAATAGTTCAGTTCAGTTCAGTCGCTCAGTCGTGTCAGACTCTTTGCGGCCACATGAATTGCAGCACGCCAGGCCTCCCTGTCCATCACCAACTCCGGGAGTTTACCCAAACTCATGTCCATCAAGTCGGTGATGCCATCCAACCATCTCATCCTCTGTCGTCCCCTTCTCCTCCTGCCCCCAATCCTTCCCAGCATCAGGGTCTTTTCCAGTGAGTCACCTCTTCTCATGAGATGGACAAAGTATTGGAGTTTCAGCTTCAACATCAGTCCTTCCAATGAACATCCAGGACTGATCTCCTTTAGGATGGACTGGTTGGATCTCCTTGTAGTCCAAGGGACTCTCAAGAGTCTTCTCCAACACCACAGTTCAAGAGCATCAATTTTTCGGCGATCAGCTTTCTTCACAGTCCAACTCTCACATCCATACGTGACTACTGGAAAAACCATAGCCTTGACTAGATGGACTTTTGTTGGCAAAGCAATGTCTCTGCTTTTTAATATGCTATCTAGGTTGGTCATAACTTTCCTTCCAAGGAGCAAGCGTCTTTTAATTTCATGGCTGCAATCACCATCTGCAGTTACTTTGGAGCCCCCCCAAATAAAGTCTGACACTGTTTCCACTGTTTCCCCGTCTATTTCCCATGAAGTAATGGGACCAGATGCCATGATCTTAGTCTTCTGAATGTTGAGCTTTAAGCCAACTTTTTCACTCTCCTCTCTCACACTTTCATCATGAGGCTTTTTAGTTCTTCTTCACTTTCTATCATAAGGGTGGTGTCATCTGCATATCTGAGGTTATTGATATTTCTCCCGGCAATCTTGATTCCAGCTTCTGCTTCTTCCAGCCCAGCATTTCTCATGATGTACTCTGCATGTAAGTTGAATAAGCAGAGTGACAATACACAGCCTTGACGTACTCCTTTTCCTATTTGGAACCAGTCTGTTGTTCCAGGTCCAGTTCTAACTGTTGCTTCCTGACCTGCATACAGGTTTCTCAAGAGACAGGTCAGATGGTCTGGTATTCCCATCTCTTTCACAATTTTCCACAGTTTATTGTGATCCACACAGTCAAAGGCTTTGGCATAGTCACTAAAGCATAAATAGATGTTTTTCTGGAACTCTCTTGCTTTTTTGATGATCCAACGGATGTTGGCAATTTGATCTCTGGCTCCTCTGCCTTTTCTAAAACCAGCTTGAACATCTGGAAGTTCACGGTTCACGTATTGCTGAAGCCTGGCTTGGAGAATTTTGAGCATTACTTTACTAGCGTGTGAGATGAATGCAATTGTGCAGTAGTTTGAGCATTCTTTGGCATTGCCTTTCTTTGAGATTGGAATGAAAACTGACCTTTTCCAGTCCTGTGGTCACTGCTGAGTTTTCCATATTTGCTGGCATATTGAGTTCAGCACTTCCACAGCATCATCTTTCAGGATTTGAAATAGCTCAACTGGAATTCCATCACCTCCACTAGCTTTGTTCGTAGTGATGCTTTCTAAGGCCCACTTGACTTCACATTCCAGGATGTCTGGCTCTAGGTGAGTGATCACACCATCGTGATTATCTGGGTCGTGAAGATCTTTTTTGTACAGTTCTTCTGTGTATTCTTGCCACCTCTTCTTAATATCTTCTGCTTCTGTTAGGTCCATACCATTTCTGTCCTTTATCGAGCCCATCTTTGCATGAAATGTTCCATTGGTATCTCTAATTTTCTTGAATCAGTAATAGTATCTTGGCCCAAAGAACATTTCATTAATTACTAGATAGAATTGTTATGCTTATAATTCTCATTTTCTTTGGTACAGGGATGGGCCATCTTAAAAAAGGATATAAATAGTAGGTAAAAAGCAAAACCAGCAAAATGCAGGCAAAGAACATTGATTAATGAATTTAAAAAATTTTCTGAAAGGTCATGTGCTCATGTTGGGCTAAGCCCCAGGCAGGTCTAACCAATATGACCAGGCCCTTTGTGTGGAGCAGGTAACCCATGCTGACTCCAAATTTGCTGACATAACAAGGTTATTATTTCTGGAAGGATGTAGCATTCTGGAGAAATTTCTGTATGATTCCATTAAGACCATGGTTCCTTCAATTTAAACCTATATATTTCACTTTTTATATTACTCTACACCACACAGGAAATAAAACCATGTTTTGGACTGAGTGTTTGTGTCACCAAAGGAAAAAAATTACTTGATTTTGATGGTACTTAACCCCATTTTATTCCATAAGTACATCTTTTTTTTTTTTTTTTTGAATCACCTGTCAGTGTGAATAATGAGATTTTATGAATACTAGTTTAAAGGCAAAAAAATATATTAAATTGTGGCAATTTTGAGGATTCCTTTAGGAAGACGTCAAGCATATGACATAATTTCCTTGGATAGTATTTACAAGCTCTATAACTTCCCAAGTGACGCTAGTGGTAAAGAATCCACCTGCCAATACAGGAGCCATAAGATCCCTGATTTGGGAAGATCCCCTGGAGAAGGAAATGGCAACCCACTCCAGTATTCTTGCCTGGAGAATCCCATGGACAGAGGAGCCTGATGGGCTACAGTCTATTGGGCCCCACAGAGTTGAACACAATTTAGCAACTGAGCATGCACAAATTACCACACAGTCGTATAAGTTCAGTTTACCAACAACGAATACTACAAGGAAATGTTAAGATAATCTTAAGAGCCAAATCTTGGTGTTAGTAGTTTCTAAAATAGAAATAAATCTGATTGAGAAGAAACACACCAATTTAGAGAAAAAGACATCATTTTAACATTAATTATATATGGAGAACCTGTCACTGGTAGTGAATAAGGAAATAAATGTTATTTTATGGTCTTATGACTTCATGTTTATTTAGTCTTATCTCCCCTCTTTAAACTACAAAAACAATATTTTAGGTAAATATTTTCAAAACAGAGAAGTGAGCTCATAAACTGACTTCCTTGAGGCATGAGCAAACTTGACCTTGCTCATTCTCCAGTGGAAAGGTAGATGAAAGCCTGCTGATGTGCCTTCTAGAAATTTCCAGAGTACTTAGTCATGCTTGGAGACTTCCCCAAGTGCATCAGCTGATGTTAACAGCCAACTCAATTATTTTAAAGACCAAGAAGAAGTTTCTTTCCAGATAATTTTTGATATTTCCAAGTGAAAATAGCTGTTTTAGCCTTTATGATTATAGAAGACAACTTAAGCTCTTTGGGAAGAAAATCAGAGAATTAAAAAAAAAAATACATGTCAAAGTCTAGTTCTCAGCAAGCATGTATTCCTGTTCTGAAACCACATTACCTGCATCCACGCTTACCTTCCTTTTATTAGTCATAGCTGTCTAACTACACAAAGGAGATAAATAAATACATAATTTTGTGTTTGATAAATGTATGGGTTTGATAAATAAGTATATAATCACTTCAAACTTAGGAAAAAAATATAAGTAATAGAAGAGTCACACTAAATGGTGCCAGCCAACACTGTGTGGGGTAAGCAAGTTACTCCCCTGAGTTGGCTCTGATTTTCTGACCGACATAATGGGGAGACATAGAAAAATGTTATTGTTTTAAGCACTGAATTTTGGAATTGTTTGTTATGCAGCAATGGATAACTGAGGAACTAATTTGGCCCCTTCTATGATCAAGAGCTGGGCTTCCCAGCTGATTCAGTGGTAAAGAATCTGCCTGCCAATGTGAGAGATGCAGGAGATGGGGGTTCAATCCCCGGGTTGGGAAGATCCCTGGAGAAGGAAATGGAAAACCCACTCCAGTAATCTTGCCTGGAGAATTCCTTGGACAGAGGAGCCTGGCGAGCTACAGTCCGTGGGATTGCAGAATCAGACCTGACTGAGCATGCATGCACAAATGACCAAGAGCTGTATCAAGAGTTGGAGAAATAGAGTCAGGGCTCTCAAATTGCTTGGGTAGCTTTTGCAATTTCTGTCTTGTGTGCTTAAAGAAAAAGAATCATTATATATTTGTATTTAGAGTTGGTTCACCCAAAAGGCATTTGATTCCTGTGTGCAATGCCTGGTCCTTGAGTTATGCTGTGTGTATGTAGAAAGGAAGGTATAAGAGATGGGAGCAGATAGGTAGAGGGCTCTTACGGACTGAAATGTATTCTCTCCAAACTCAGGGCCTGAGGTCTTAAATCCCAGGACCTCAGACTGGGACTATGCTTGGAGACAGGGTCTCTTTAAGAGGTTAAGTTAAAATGAGAACCCTGGTGGTGGTGGTGGTTCAGTCGCTAAGTTGTGTCTGACTCCAGCAACCCCATGGACTGTAGCCTGTCAGCTCCTCTGTCCATGGGATTCCCCAGGCAAAAATACTGGAGTGGGTTGCTATTTCCTTCTCCAGGGGATCTTCCTTACCCAGGAATCGAACCCGGCTCTCCTACATTGCAGGCAGATTCTTTACCAACTGAGCTACAAGGGAAGTCCACTTGAAGTTGAGGTAAACTTGTAGCTGAGAACACTGGGGTAAATCCTAATCCAGTAGGACTGATGTCCTTATAAGAAGAGGAGATTAGGGCACAGAAACCATGGAAGACCACGTGAAGACACAGGGAGACAAACAAGGAGAGAGATTTCCGAAGAAATTAATCCTGGTGTCGTGTCGATCTTGGACTTCTAGCTTCCAGATCTTTGAGAAAATAAGTTCCTGTTGTTTAAGTGTTCCAGTCAGTGGAACTTTGCTATGGTGGTCCTAAAAAAACTAATATAAGGGCTCCTGAAGAACTGGTGACAATGAATTGTCCTTTGATTTCATGGGAAAGAAGAAGCAACGATTAACTTCAGCCTTTTAGAATTCAATACATCAATTTGGCATCATTGACAGAAGGTCTAAGAAACCTGGCTTCAGCTCACTGTGTTATTGAACAATTTCATGGATATATAGAATTTTAAGAATTTTAAGAAGTGTGCTAAGCTGCTTCAGTTGTGTCTGAATTTTTGTGAGCCTATGGACTGTCCCCCACCAGGATCCTCTGTCCATGGGATCCTCTGGGCAAGAATGCTGGAGTGGGTTGCCATGCCCTTCTATAGGGCATCTTCCCTATAGACCCAAGGATTCAACCTGCCCCACTTGAGTCTCCTGTATTGGCAGGCAGGTTCTTTGCTGCTAGCGCCACCTGGGAAGCCCTTTAAGAAGTATATCAACCAGTTAATATTTATACTTCAGTGTGGCAAGGTATCATTATAGCAGTAGATGGGCACTATTTTTGTTTTACTGGAGGGAAATCCAATATGAATAAAGTGGCAACTTTTCAAACATGACATTTAATCCATGCATGTAAATCAAACTGAGAATCTATTATTCATTATTAAAGGGGTGGCCTATTTTTATTACTCTGAGAATGAAACACAAATACTGTGAAAAATTTAGTGCCTTTTCTTGAACTTTTGAGACACTTATCATGTAGTCATTTGGCTAGTACTGGCTCTCATTTTAAAATATAGCCATGAAATTAATAAGTTTGGAGTTTTATGCCTGAAAAAAGGATGCTCCATTTCAGTGAAATAGGCAAATTTATTTTTTATTTAAAGCTTTCTAAATACTTAAGATGGTAAAGGACTATAGTAATGTTCTGATTCCAGTATGTATATGAAGAATATAGTTCATATTCTTGTCATTATTAGTCATGGTCCCAGCGTTCTTCCCTGAAGTGCTTTCTGAAAATGACATATATCAGAAACTGATTAAAATGACCTAAAGTATTAATTCTTAAACTATGATGAACTCAACATTTCGCAAGAGGTTATTTTCTGTGTGACATTTAATATCAAAGAATTGAAATGATTTTAATAACTCACAGGAAGGAGTGACTTTAGGAAAACTAGAGCTTGACCATGACTGCTGTTTTTTGATTATTGATTATCACCATCCATAATGAATAGCCCTGGCTATTAGCATTCAGTACTTTTGGGAAATGACTTAATCTCCTGGGCCTCAATTTCTTCATTTGTAAAATGGGAATCTAATACCTAATTTGCAAAGATTTTGTGAGCATTAAATAATGTGATGTCCAGATTGCTTAGTATAGTGGGTTACATGTAGGAAATAACTAGTAGCTATAATTGTTTTTTATTCATAACAATCTTTTATGTAGCATGTTTTCTTCTTTTCGCTCTGTTTGATTTCTCGAGCCCTTCAAAACATTCCTTCAAGAATTATTTGTTGATCCATTCTTGGTTTCTCTCTTCTAAGAAAACTCAATTTCCATTAAATTTGTTCGATGCTCTTTTGCCTCTTTTCCTTGTTACTAGGTGATGTGAAGGGTTTCAGGGCCATCAGTGTAAAAAGCCGGTTATCATTGTCACATATTCTCTGTCAGGGAGGAAGAGTAATGTGCGTTGAGTGCCTGCATTATGTCAGTTTCACCACTATGTGTTTAAAATGCCCATATGAGTGCAAATTTCACACCGTGCAATCTACTGTTAAATCCATTTTAAAAATGAGAGAAACTGAGATTTTTGAGATGAGAACTTGACCAGATGTTCAAAGCTGAGATTCAAACCCAGGTTTAAATGACTCCACAGTCCAAACACAAAGTTTCACAGCCTACCCTGAAGGACACAGCAAGAATTGATATGTTGGTTTTTTAAATCTGTAAACTACTCATCAGTTCCTATAATTTTCTTCACGTTTTTACCACATTTCTATTTCTGACGCCAAATCTCTCATTCTCTTCTGGCTCTTCTTCCGTCCCTTATGCCTGTTTTCTACATCTGTTCACATCTTTTTACTCAGAGTGGAGCGCCCCAGTCACAAAATAGTAGCTCTTGTTCACTCTGCATGCAATTCAATAATCAATTCAATTTTTACCAGTCTCACCTGGGGGATGAGGCTGCTGTATTACATAATATTGACAGGTGGTCACTTGATCTTAAATAATTTGGCAGCACTAGAACGTAAACTTCTTGAGAGTAGGGACTAGTGTCTATTCTGTTCACTGCCGAATCTCTGCCACCTAGAAATGTGGCTGTCTTGATAAACATTTTTTTAAATGAATGAATAAACCTAAAACTTCTAAAGTGTCACATGGCAGACTTCAAATAGATGAGTACTGACTGCCTTACAGTTGAAAAGTGTTTTAACTTTTAAAAAATTTGGTATTTTATGCAGATTCACATTCTTTATTTTATTGGAAATGCTTTTGAAATGCCGTAAATCCACCTTTGTCCTTTGTGTCTGTTCTCTACATCTGTTCACATCTGATTTATTCAGGGTTCAGAATGCCCTAGTTACCAAATAGTAGTTCTTGTTCACTTTGCGTGCAATTCAACAATCAAATCATTTTGAATTCTCTAAAGAGGAGGAACTTGCTTCTATATTTGAACTCACTCACATTCAGAGGGAATAAGTTTTAATATTTCAACATCTATACAAAATGCTTTACAATGACTTTTAAGACACTAATTCTCTTATGAACACTGACTGAAGTCACAAAGGGCTGACGAGGGTAAAGAATTTCTCCAAGGTCACAAGGCCTGGTAATTGCAAAGAGCAAGGCTGGCTATCTTTTCCTATCCATCTGCCGCATGCGTGTACCAAACAGTAGTCAATGGCTTTGAACTGATGGGGCTCTCAGAGCTTCTAGTGGTTGGCAGGAAAAGGATTTATGCTCAAACAAACACAAAATCACTAAGCTCAAAGACCAATAAAGGTCAGTCTAGTAGACTACAAAGCTGAGCACGTCAAGCCCCTGCTTAAGCTCCCCTAGTGGCTCCATTACACTCAGACTAAAAATCCAAATTCCTCACCTGGCCTTCCAAGCTTTACATGATCTGGCTCCCATCCTCCTTTCTAATTTCCTTGCATGTGACTTTTCTGCTTGTGTGTTTCATTTGAGTTTCACTTTCTCTTCTCTGAACAGACCAAGCTCATTCTTATTATAAGGTCACTGCATTAAATGTGGCTTCTGGCCGTGAGGTTCCTCCTCTAACCTTGACACTGCTGTCCAAGGTCAAGTGCCCCTTCCCGAGACAAGATTTTCTTGATAAAATAGCTCCTCCTCTGGTCATTTTCTAGTATATCTCTAATTTCTTTTTATTATTTTAATATTCTTAGTGATCAAGTAGAGCATTTCTCACTATTGATATCATCTTATTTGTTTATTACTTGTCCCTTCCCCCACCAGATTGTAGCTCAAGAAGAATAAGTTTTGTTTAATTATTTTTATCATCAGTGCCAAAAACTGTTGCTGAAGTTGTTGTTTAGTTGTTAAGTCATGTCTGACTCTTTTGGGATCCCATGGATGATAGCCCACCAGGCTCTTCTGCCCATGAGATTTCCCAGGCAAGAATACTGGTGTGGGTTGCCATTTCCTTCTCCAGGGTCTTTTCCCTGGCCCAGGCATTGAACCAGCACCTCCTGCATTAGCAGGCAAATTCTTTACCACTGAGCTACCTGGTAAGCACCTAGGGTGTGGTTGTGTAGTTTCATGAAAATGGTTCTCCTTTTACATTTGTTTGGTACTGAGTAATACCAAAAAGAGATATTTGCTAAAATATAAATGGGCTTTTAATAAATGTGTGTGAATGAATGATTGAATGAAGGGAAGCATAAATTTGGATATGGCTTTTGACATAGTCAAATCAATAATGTTAGTAGCTGGGAGAACATGAACAAATCATTACTTGTCTAAACCTTTTTTCAATCACCTGTACAATGGGCTTATATTAACCACATTGACATGCAGATCAAATGTTATAATGTGCATGTAAGAGCTTTGTAAAGTATAAGATGCTGCACAGGCATTAATATTATTGCCAGATATATCTTTGGTACCATGTGGGTTTCCCAAAGGGAAAGTGTTGATTAGCAATTATTGCCAAAATTTTTATCTTTTCCAAATGATGTATTTGCCTGTTCCTTGTAAAACCATTTGTGGTTAATTTGTTGGTCTTTGATCTAATCAGACTGCAGATGTTCAGAAATGCCATCTTTTTGTGCATTGAGGCTCAGTCACTGGGGTTTGTAAAAGTAATGGGCTGTGCCCAATTTTTCCCCAATGTCTTCAACTCTCAGGGACAATGAAGAGAAAAATCTATCTTTTGCCTAACAAGGAGAAACTGAAAAGAAAATTTAACTTTTTGTTTTCACAGTCAAAAAAAAAGGGGGGGAATATAGGGGGAGAAATCCCAGAACTAAATTTTCTAAATTAAAATATTCAATTAGATTTTGCCATCTCCCTAGAGTGAAATATTCTTAGTTGAACATTTGAGTAGCATGTGAAGAGATGAGTTATGACATATTGAGGTTGAGGTCAGGTAATGGAATTGCGATGTAATGAGATGACATGCCATATATTTCCTCTTGATTTCAGTCATGTTTGATGGAAAATGGTGGCAAGGCCATATTTTTTAGCCAGTAATTATTCAGGTATGAATCAGTTTGATCTCAGACAGAATTGTGGTTGCCCTGAGCTGCAGAAGTCAATTAGACATATGATCAAGGACACACAAATGTGTCTTGTCTTGGTACCTATATTGGACATTGATTCTCAAAGTCTCTTCTGAAGGACCATGTAAATCACTATTACCTTAACCTGCCTGTAAAAATTAAAATTCCCAAGTTTCACCTCAGACTTACTGACTTAAGGATGAGAATGGGCCCTAGAAATCTGCTTTTTAAATAAATGCCTTTGGATAATTCTCACACAAACCAAACAAATTAAAGGGGTACCTTGATGATGTCCTTGAGGACATCATTGTATGATTGTAAATGTTTCCCAAATAATTAAATTTGTTGTTAAGAAATCACAAAATGAGATTCAGGGACTGTAGGTTTGAGAGATCATAGACCTCTGATCTCATTTTAGGGAGATTTTTGTTTCAGAATTACTAATTTGTAAGCTATCTGATGAATCTAACATTTGGACTCATTCTTTATTTATTTTAAAATTATAGTTAATTTACAATGTGGTGTTAGTTTCAGGTGTATAGTGAAGTGACTCAGTTATATACACAATTTGTTTTTGTTTAGTTGCTGAGTTACATCCGACTCTTTGGAATCCCATAGACTGTAGCCTGCCAGGCTCCTCTGTCCATGGGATTCTCCAGGCAAGAATACTGGAGTGGGTTTGCCGTTTCCTTCTCCAGGGGATCTCTCTAACCCAGGAATGGAATCCGGTTCTGCATTGGCAGGTGGATTCTTTACCAGTGAGCCCCCAGGGAAGTCCTTATGTGTTTATACACATACATCTATAAATAAATAAATAATATTAATTTTATATACATAAATAATATACAAATTATATTTAAATGAACAAATAAATATGTAGCATTCATATTTATAACATATATAAACAAATAAGCATTTGCATTTATAAATATATATATATTCAGAAAGGCTCACTCTTTAAGGATCCCCAAGACAAAGTCATTGTGGGTGCTGGGATGATGGAGCGCTGTTGGAGGAAGCATGTTTTCTCTTGATAAGCTCTGGGTCTGCTTTTGATGGCTGAACCCAGTGGTAGCAATGATAGAGGGAACAGGCTGAATACAGAGAAACGTGTGGGGAAGAGCCCAGCTCCTCAGTCTGTAGGGGTCACCAGGGGCAGGAAATAGAGTTTAGAGGAGTGGTCCAGAGCCTGTTCACCAGGAATCCAAGGTAGGCTCTCTGATGTTCACCTCCAACACTCAGGAAGCACAGCGTGAATGGCTCTGGAGCACATTGCCGGAAATCAAATCCCAGCTCTAGCCTCTACACCTATTTTCTGTGTGACCTTGCCCCAGTTCTCTTTGCCTCAGGGGCGTCATTCGTCCCATGGAGTAAACAACAGGATCTACTTTGCACAATTATCATAGTGATTGAGTTCATAAGGATAAAGTGATTCAAAAAGTACCTTGCATTTAGTCAACTTTCAATAGAGATGAGAGCTTTCCTGGTGGCTTAGCGGTAAAGAATCGACCTGCCAGTGCAGGCAACACAGGCTCGATCCCTGGGTTGGAAAGATCCCCTGGAGAAGGAAAAGGCAGCCCACTCCAGTATTCTTGCCTGGGAAATCCCATGGACAGAGGAGCCTGGTGGGCTACAATTCATGGAGTTGCAAAGTGGGACACAACTTAGTGGCTAAACAATAACAGCGACAACAGATGAACAGTTGATACTCTACTGTTAGGATTAAGAAACTGAAAAAAACCCAATTTCTAAAACAGGGAACTGGAGTTATACATTTGCACACAAAGCACTGGCTTTCCAGTGGTGTTGGTGTAAGATTTTCCTCTCTTCTTCTAGAGAAGCTATGATGGTTAGAGCTGTTCCCAATCTCTGTCCTTGATCCCCAGGCCAAGATAAGTTTCCAAGAATAATTACTTTCTTTCATCCTGCAGCAGAAAGACGGGATTAGAGCTAATTTGTCTATTTATTTATCTTGGCTGAGGGAATGGAAAGGAAAATAAAATGGTGCTATTAAACTCTCACTAGATAATCTAGATTACCCTGTACTCCTCTGTCCAGAATTATTTGCCTCAAATAGAACACTTTGCTGTTTTCTAATGCAAATTAAATATGCTTATTTACTTTCGTGACTACCCTTTTCCTTACAGAATATGAGCTCCCAAAGACACCGTTTTGTTCCCTTTCCCTTCTCCCTACCTGCCACCTCCTTTTCATCACTGCTGTCCTTTCCCCCCGAGTCCTCTCCTCCACCGCCTTCCCAGCACTTTGTACATAGTGAAACAAGATCCATCCAAAGATGGTAGGTTACTTGTTTGAGTGGTAAATTGGGATTTGATCTCATGTTTGTATGATGCCAAAGCCCATGCTTTTAACCCACTAGGACATATAGCTTTCTTTTTAAATGAGAGAAAGAATTAAACAGGGCAGGATTGAACAACTGGGACTGAGGTAACAGATATAAAGTCAGAACCATTGAAAATGCATTTGTAAGAATTCCAACCCAAGCATCACGTCCAACAGCATCATTGCAGACTTACCACAAACAACTCAAGTATTATTGGGTACTCCGCTTGTCTCTAGAAGTGCAGGTTATGTGCATATTCACATTTTCCTCTACTGTTGACTGTATCTTGCTTGCATGTGTGCTAAGTTGCTTCAGTCGTGTCCTACTCTTCACAGCCCCATGGACTGTAATCTGCTAGGCTCCTCTGTCCGTGGGATTTTTCAAGCAAGAATACTGGTCTGGGTTATCAGGCCCTCCTCCAGGGGATCTTCCCAACCCAGGGATCGAACCTGAACCTCTTATGTCTCCTGAACCTCTTATGTCTCCTGCACTGGCAGGTGGATACTTTACCAATGAGCCACTGACAAAAGAGCCACTAGAATTTTGATTTTATATCCTGTGACTTAGAACTATGTTTCTGAAGCTATCTTGATGGAATAATTATATTTATACGGTAGTTAAGACTGGATGTAAGTCAGGACTTCCCTGGTGGTTCAGTGGTAAAAAAATCTTCCTGCCAATGCAGGAGGCACATGTTTGAGCCCTGATCTAGGAAGATCCCCCTTGCCTCAGAGCAACTAAGCCTGTGTACTGCAACTCCTGAGCCTGTGCTTTAGAGGCCAGGAGCCACAACAACTGAGCCTACGCGCCACAAGTACTAAAGCTAGAGCTCTCTAGAGCCCGTGTTCCACAACAAGAGACGCCACCACGATGACAAATCCATGCACCGCAACTGGAGAGTAGCCACCACTCGCTGCAACTAGAGAAAAGCCCATTCAGCGATGAAGATACAGTGCAATGAAAAATAAATAAATAAAATGTACACCCATGGTGGATTCATGTCAATGTATGGCAAAACAATACAATATTGTAAAGTTAAAAAATAGATAAATAAACTAATTTAAAAAAATTAAAAAATTAAATCATCAGTATTCATGCATCTTAAAAAAAAAATGAAAGACTGGATATGAGTTAGTACAGAGCAGGGGCAGTCAATATTATGTTTGTTATTTTCTGGTAACAAACCCCCAACACTTCAGTGGCTTATATGCATTCAATATTCCACATCAGTCCAAGACTGTTAAAAGTTCAGCAATTTCTCTTTTACCTGCAAAGTCTCTCACCCAATGACAGACTTGCTCCCTTGCCTGTTCCCTGAGATTAAAGCTATTTCTGGTCCTAACTCATATATGAAGGGTTTATCCTTTCTGAGATTTAGTTTCTCCTAAGTTTCTTTATGTCCAAAGTTCCCCAAGGAGTTCAGAAGTATACACAATTTTGTAATTTAATTGAAATCTTTTCTTCATTACAGCAAGAATTATGGTCATTTATGACCATCTCCATCGTAAGGAGAAGCAGAACTTTAAAAGCCTTATATTTTTGAAATTACTTTATCTTTTTTTAAAATAACTTTTTCTTAGTATGAAAACAATAGTCATTCCAAATATTTCAGAAAATCCAGAAAATTGAAAAATACTTCGTCAATGTGCATTTTCATCATTTTGTAAGACTTCCCTAATCCTTTCTGAGTTGCTTCAATTTAAAAGTATTTGGTGTCCAAGTGGAAAGAATTTTGCTTTCTCTTCCAATCCTCCGTGCAAACTTCAGGATTCAAAATCCTCATTTGTTTCTTTTCTGCTTGTTCTCCACTCTCCTTTCACGTGCATCTTCTATAATATGGAAGATCAAATGCATTGCCCTTATGTTAGGCAGTGAAATTCACCCCATACTGTCTCTTCCTTCAAAAAGAATGCCCTTGATGGTCCACAGAAAATAAAGGTACTCTGAGAAAATCATGACCTTCAACTACCAGAACTTTTGTGATGAGATAGTACTGATAGTTGAGGGCAGACCGATCCATTTATTTCCCTTATTATAAGTATTCAGTGACAAAGCTACAGAAAAATAAGGAAGCATCACATCATAAATGTGTTAAGTTGCTTTAGTCGTGTCCGACTCTTTGCGACCATGTGGACTGTAGCCCGACAGGCTCCTCTGTCCATGGGATTCTCCAGGCAAGAATACTGGAGTGGGTTGCCATTTCCTTCTCTAGGAGACCTTACCCATGCAGGGATCGAATCTGTGTCTCTTACATCTCCTGCATTGCAGGTGGGTTCTTTACCACCAGCGCCACCTGGGAAGAAGTCCACCTTGTAGGAGGGCTGTGGAAATACTCAGGTTTGTGGAAAGGATCCCCTCTAAGAGATACAATGAAACTTAGTGATCCTTTCTTGCCATGGAGGAAACAAATGAGTCCCAAGCTACACATTACTGGGCAAAAGTTCTCTCCTATAATATACAGCACAAGAAAGGCAATGAAAGATTAAAATGACCGCTGCTGTCAGATAAATTCCTGCATTTGTTAACCTATGGCTCTGATCCTCCTCTTCAATCATTATCAGTGACTAGGTTTTATCTTATTCAAATACTTATTTTGGGAGGAGGGGACTGTCAGGGTAACTTCACGTGACATTTCTATCTTGTGAGATAGGCCAGAAAGAAGTTGCTTTAGTGTCCAAAGACTGGCTTCTTATTTATATTGTTACGGGTGACACAGTGGTGCCTGGTGTTTTACACCAGGAGTTTAGATTATGCTTGGGAGCCTAGAACTATTTCTCGTGCACAAAATGATACTTGTGTTTTACGTATTTATCTGATGAGGTTCAGTCAATCTTCAAATGCTCTTTTCTCCTCTATGGAAATAAGCTGTAATCTGAGTGGTAGAAATAGTTGGGATAAAGTCTTAAGACAGATAGTAATAATAATTGTGTGCATTCACATTTTGTGAGCACTTTTATATTCATTATACAAGCTGACAAGTGCATCAACTCTATGAAGAAGATGCTTATAATTTTGTTTTTTATGGGTGAGGAAATTTAAGTGCATGGAAAGTAAGATACAAAAGAAGAAGTGACTTGCCCAAGATCACAGGAAAATTGATGGTATCACTGAGTAAGATCAAGTTAGTATAAGAAGAGCATTAATTTTCACTTCTAAATGCAGGGATAAAACTGATGAAATTACTGTAATAGCATCACTTCAGCTTCATTTTTAAATGAAGATCAGAAACAGGTTTCTGATTCCCTTTTTCTTCCTCTGCTTCACTTAGCTCTTATTCTCTTATCACAAAGGTTACTCGCAGCCAACTAGCCAAATGAAAAGTATGGCTTGATTAAGAATCTCTTTTGTCAGTAATTTGTGCCTAATGTCTTTAGCTCTCCCATGGGCTGTTGTAGAAAATGGTAAATCTGGTTTAAATGAAACCTGATCCTGTTAATGGTTTAATAGCAGCTGCCACAGGGTTGTGGCATTTTTCAACAGATGCTTCTGCTTCATTTTAAACATAAACCAAGCCTTGGAATATTTACATAAATCATATAAAATATCCCTACACACTTTTGGTTAAATATATTGTTATAAAATAGTCTTAAAGAAGTCCCTATCTTTGCCCCTTTATAATTATCCACAGAGAATTAAAAAAAAAAAAAACAGGCTATACTCTATTTAAAAAAAATAGATTATTCATGTCTTGCACTTGCCTAAAAATTTTTTTAAAGGCTGAAGAATGGGCTCCATCTCTCGTCTGGGGACATGAACCGTGCTTGGTTGATCCCATGGTTCTGTCCATCTTTAGGCCTAACACTATTTATTCAGCACTGACAAATTGCTTACACAATGATGTGCATTCTAGTGTCAACTGAAATGCACAGAGTAGTCACAAAATTAAATGGGACACTTTTTCTTTGAAAAGGTAGACTTTGGAATAGTACTTCAAGCTATCATTCTGCATAGGCTTAGTTTCTCTGGCATATGTTTGTTTAACCATTTTTTTAAAAAAGCATTTCTTCTGGTCAAAGCACTTGTGCTGGATACACAAATGATACAAAGATAAATGTCAGGCAAAATAAAACAATGACTGGTTCCAAACCGGGAAAGGAGTACGTCAAGGCTGTATGTTGTCACCCTGCTTATTTAACCTCTGTACAGAGTACATCATGCGAAATGCTGGGCTGGATGAAGCACGAGCTGGAATCAAGATTGCTGGAAGAAATATCAATAACCTCAGATATGCAGATGACACCACACTTATGGCAGAAGTGAAGAGGAACTGAAGAGCCTCTTGATGAAAGTGAAAGAGGGAAGTGAAAAAGCTAGCTTAAATCTCAACATTCAAAAAACTAAGATTATGGCACCTGGTCCCATCACTTCATGGCAAATAGATGGGGAAACAATGGAAACAGTGACAGACTTTAGTTTCTTGGGTTCCAAAATCACTGAAATTAAAAGACGCTTGCTCCTTGGAAGAAAAGCTGTGACCAACCTAGACAGCATTAAAAAGCAGAGACATTACTTTGCCGACAAAGGTCTGTCTAGTCAAAGCTATGGTTTTTCCAGCAGTCATGTATGGATGTGAGAGTTGGACCATAACTCTTCATCTGAGTGCTGAAGGATTGATGCTTTTGAAGTGTGGTGTTGGAGAAGACTCTTGAGAGTCCCTTGGACTGCAAGGAGATCCAACCAGTCAATCCTAAAGGAAATCAGTCCTGAATATTCATTGGAAGGACTGATGCTGAAGCTGAAGGTCCAATACGTTGGCCACCTGATGAGAAGAACTGACTCATTTGAAAAGAATCTGATGCTGGAAAAGACTGAAGGCAGGAGGAGAAGGGGACAACAGAGAATGGGATGGTTGGATGGCATCACTTACTCGATGGACATGAGTTTGAGCAAGCTCTAGGAGTTGGTGATGGAGAGGGAAGCCTGGCGTGCTGCAGTCCATGGGGTTGCAAAGAGTCAGACATGACTGAGCAACTGAATTGAATTGAATGACCAAAGATAGAAATAGTTAAAAGAGATACAAGCTCAAGCAAAAATGAACTGAAAGTACAGTGTACCTCTTTAGTTAGCATATTACAGGTTTGAGTCCTAAGAATCATATGAGGCAGAATCTTGAACTGGCAGGGTAGAATCTGTCTTGTTTTTTGGATCGTATTTTCATGGTGGTATGTTTGCCTCAATAACCTTGGGCTATAACCATTATTTATGTAAGTGCATCCAATGCTGTGTTTTTAAGGACAAATAATAACAGTACAAATCAACTCTTTCATGCTCGTACTCAGTCAATGAGTTGTGTCCAACTTTTTGTGACCCCAAGGACTGTAGCCTGCTAGGTTACTCTGGCCATGGGATTCCCCAGGCAAGAATACTGGAGTGGGTTGCCATTTTCTTTTCCAGGTACAAAGCAACTCTTAACTCTAAATGATCTGTAGGTATCACTGACTGTGATGTGTTTCTAAATATCAGTATTCCAATCTTCCTTTGTCCTCATGTCTGTCGTAGGTACTCCCGCCTAAGAAGGATGTGAAACTTGGCATGGCTTTCTTGTTTGAACTCTTTCTCCTTCATGGGAAGTATACTTATCTCCACCAGGTTGTGGGCTGGGCAACCTTCCCTTTGTATGATAGCAGTATGGATGTGGTGGAAGGAAAATTCAAGTGTCCACTTCTCCGAGGACATTATGATCAGAAAGTTGACAACTTCAAGAAAACTGAAGATCTGATTTGCTTGGACCTGGACCACTGGCTGTGCAATCTCTATTTTCAGGTTTGCAATGGGATTTTGTTAGTGGGAAAAAGAATGTAAAGATTTTCCAAAGCTGCTTTTCTCTAGCCTTTAGCTATTGAAAATTCCAATAAGTATCAATATCAAAAACCTATAATAGGAGTTATCTCAATATTGATTTTTCATTGTTGTTCTCAGTCGCTCAGTCATGTCCAACTCTTTTGTGACCCCATGGACTGTAGCCCACCAGGCTCCTCTGTCCATGGGATTTCCCAGGCAAGAATACTGGAGTGAGTTGCCATTTCCTACTCCAGGGGAACTTCCCAATCCAGGGATTGAACTCACATTTCTTGCATCTTCCGCACTAGCAGGAGGATTCTTTACCACTATTGATTTCTCATAATGCAGATTAAATTGATGTCTACAAACAAGGGACAAAATTCTAGAGTTAGTAGAAATCTTAGGATAATTTAATCCAAACTTCTGTCTTATGAATCAGGACAGTTATCTAAGTCCCTGATTTCTCAGTTTGCAGTCTGTTGTTGCTGGAGCAGACTGGTCTCAGCAACGTTGGGCAGGGGTTGTATTTCTTTTTTGAGAGTTCTTATTGAGCTTCTGTTTTATGTTGGAAATTGCTTGTTCCAGAGATATAAAACAGATAGACGTGGTCTCTGCCTTCTGGATGCTTGACATTTATTTGATGAGACTGACAATAGATAGCCCACATTTCCACAGGATGAAAGTGGACATTAGAAATCTCTCTTTACCATACACGTGGCTTCAATGTATGCTGCCTTGTTTATGTCAGAAATTAAAATAATAAAAAAAAACTTGGGTACTCATCACTAATTTGTGTAGGTTTGGCATTCTGTTTTTTAACCAAGCCTTTTAGCAGAACAGCTGTTGCATAAATTCATTTTAGGCCAACACCATGGAGGATCCAAAAAAGAAAATAGTAGCATACATGAAATATAAGGCATCCCAACACATTTTGGTCTATTTATTTTTGTCCTATATGTCCACATTTGTTCTACCTCTTTATGTTGTTTTTCCAGAGTGCTTATATCATCAAACGCTATGAGTTTTCTTCCTTACCATTGATTTTTTTTCAGTCTACCTACCTATCTACCTACCTGAGGTAAACAGTAAATATGGACATGTTCAGAAAACATGTGTAGTTTTGACCTATCATCAGCTACATATCCTTCTTATGTGATGATTTTCTTGTGTTCTATTTAAGTTTAATTAACTGACTTTTTTTCCTTTTAGCTTATTCAGTTACAATGTTTTGTCGAGATATATTTTTGTTGCTCTCTAGTCATACTATTAAGAAAACCACTCTTGGATGAATACGTGCCCTTCTAGTCATCCTGGGAATAGTGGCATCTTAAAAATAAATCTGCTTTCCCAGGTGGCTCAGTGGTAAGGAATCTGCCTGCAAATGCAGGAGATGCAAGAGATGCAGCTTCAGTTTCTGAGTTGGGACGATCCCTTGCAGAAGGAAATGGCAGTCCACTCTAGTATCCGATTCTAGTCCCATTCCCAGTTATTTTGATTTGTTTTGAAGTGAACCTCAGGGTCACAAGTTTTTAAAAGTTTCTAAGGATTAGAAACATTGATATAAATAAGTGTGAAAACGAAGATCATAAATGAATCAAAGGAGTTATTGAAAAATCACCCAAAAAAATTTTGAAGAAAACCCTCAATAAAACTATATATCAAATTAGTGACCTGAATACTATACATAGAGATCAAAATGAAATGAAAATGAAAATATAGCTGTAAAAGAAAATAAATTTTGGCGTACGTTTATTAGATAATGTAAAAGGCATTTATAATTTTTCATTAAAACTATCATTGTTACCTAACATTCAGTGTTCTATAAATTATGGCATGGACTTTGTTTCATAAAAGATAATTTAGGTAGCACAGGTATTGATAATAAAGAGATACACATTTTATATTTGAGATAAAATAAAAAAGTGATGTTTAAATTTTACAAGGTCAGAAAAAATGATTATTTGGTAAACAGCATTAGAACAACTTGATTTCAGTAAAATCTACTTTATTTGAAAACATTGATAACTTTTTTTTCTCCTATTTAAAAAAAAATCTTAGTGAAATAAGTAACATTATGATTTATCTGTAGAGCTCTCTGGCCATTATTCACTATAAATGGACATAATTGTCCACTAGCTTCCTTATTTGAAAGACAATAACAGAAATTTTCTTCCTGTGTATATTTCATGGGGGGTTGGTGGGCGGAAGTGAGTCTTACTAATGAGAATAGTACTGTTATTCAAGCACATGCTTTTCTGACTGTGAGGCAAAATAAGTATGAATGTAGATGAGTCTCTTTCATGAGGATGAACATAAAAACATTCTTATCTCGAAACCCTATTTTCCTCTATGTGAAATTCTAAAATATATGACTTTTTCTAATATGAATTTTCACAAATGCAAACATTTCTGAACAAGAAAATTTTGAGTAGCCTTTTAGAGTTACTCAGGAAGAGGATAACCTGAGTTTGGGAAGAGAAAAGAGATAGATAGATACTGGAGCAGAAAAATGGTTTTGCCATGCAGACTTAGAAGAGATGAAAGGAAACAAGCAAAGTCAGATAGATCTTAATCATTTCCCTCTGTTGTCTCTTCACTTAAGGAAACTGTCACAGTCAGAGGGGCTGCTGAGCCAGGCTGTGTGGCTCAGCCATGACCTCATGCATTACTCACGTGGCTAATAACCCTGAGCTTTAAGGAGGAGACTGGGAGCTGTTCTGATTTAGCTCCCAAAGCATGTATGAAAGAATGTAAAAGGGAAAATTATGCAAGCAAGACAGCCTTTCACTTTTTCCTAGAAAAGCTTTTCTATCAAGTCCTCTCTTTTCTGAATACTTCATTTCCTGTGTCAGTGATTCTTTCCACCAGGATTTTATTATTAAAATTTTAAACACAGAGAAAAGTTGAAAAAAACTGCATACTGATTCTACAATATGCTCATTTAATTTTAAGCTTAAAATGTTGTTTCTTGAAGATAGTAAATACTTGCTATTAAATGAGTATTTGCTAATTTTATTCCAGCATGACTATTAGACAACTATTTGAAATAAGAAATTGAAAAATAAGAACAAAGAAACTAATAAACACACAGAGCAGGAACATTTTATGTAAGCCTGTTATTACAAAAAGTGCATTTTTATAGTGCAGCAAAACAAAAAAAAATGTGCGTTTTAGAAAAATTGGATTCATCATTGACCTTTTGGATTTTGCACATAATGTCGTTCCAGAGAGATAATTGTGTGTTATGTTTTCAACAGTTTGGATAACAGATCCATCTCTTAATAGGTAATTAAACTTCCTCTACATTCGAATGATCAAGAAAACCACAAAAGGCATATTCAGCTTCCCCCTGAGTTTCCAGATTGTTTAATGGCTGAAGCAGAATCAAGTGTGGATAATATAGAGAAAAAGAATTGTTCCTCAAGGAGTGATGGAGCTAAATCCTTCTCACACTCATCCCAAGGTTAGTTCACATTTTATTGGCATCTTATTACTCATATTTCAAGTTCTGATATATTATATAAAACTGAGAAAGAAAGAAGTGATATTAGTGTATTTATCTCTATACCATGTCATTTAAAGAGAAGGTAATCATTGACAAGATTTCATACTGCACAATTATAAATTATATAATAAAATTGGAAGCATTGAAACACAAGTCTTTCTCCATGATTTCTTGCTCTAAAATATGTTTTCAGTTTTTTGAGGAACAATTGTAACTTTTTAGATTCTTAGTCCTAAATTTCAATCTTTCTTGCATGCTCAATGAAACAGAATTGCTTTCAGAAAAAAGTTCTCAAATAATTTAATCTACTCTATAAGCCTTTTCTTTCAAAGACTTGTTTAATCAAGCACTGCATGAGCAAATAATGCTTTTGAAATATTCAATATATACAAGTTTCAGTTTATAGAAAGAAGCTAGCCATGAGTTCTCACACAGTAGGTCTCTTCATGAGACTTCCTTGATTTGAAAGCTTAACACATTTATATTTGGTTTTTATCAGATGTGTGAAATCACCAATTATGACTGAATCTGCCCATTTCTCTTATATATTTTTAGCGTGCTTTAACTACTCATCCATCACTTCTCTGTATTTACATCTTATCGTTGGCTATGCTTTTAATTTCACTTATTAAACAGAGAATCTAGTTTTTATTTTTTTAACTCTCAATAGAAAATTAATTTACTGACACATTTGATCAGTATCCATGCTTTATAATATTTTTAATATAGCATGTCTTTAGTCTGGTTCCATTTTTCTTCTGGTTGAAATAAATCTTTAGTAATTAATTTAAAGTTTGAATCTGTGAATGCTAAACTCTCTTAGTCTTTGCATGTCTGCAAAAGTCTATTTTTTCTAATTTTTGGTAGATCATTTTTACATGTATAAAACTCTAGGGTACTAATAATGTTCCCTCACTGTTTTCTCCACCATATTCTCATGTCTGTTGTGGCTGATGAAAAATAGGTATTAAGTGGATAGCCACTGATGGATTCTAGGAAGGTGAGTGATGTATTTCACTTCTGTTTTAGGCAGATCCTTCTGGTAAGTTTTAAGAGGATTTATTTGAGAAAGGCATGGCTAGAAACAGATCAGTTAGGAAAAGTTTGGAGCAGTCCAGGCAACAGATGAGGATCTGAATTAGGGCAGAGATAGTAAAGGTGGAGAAGAGAGTATAGATTCTCAAAGTATTAAAGAAGTGTAATAGAATGACCATAGGACTAACAATAAGAATATCCTTGTTAGTTGGATATGGATGGTGAAGAAGAATTAAGGATGATTCTTTCTTAATTTATTTTATACCATGGCTGGATATGGATATCAACCAGCAAATAACAAGAAATAAAGGGAGAAGGACAGGATTAGAAGAAAAGCTGTGAACTTGATTTTGGACCTACCGAGTTTGAAGTTTCTACATTATATCCAAGTATAAATGTTTGGGGGGTCTTTGGAAAAAATGCACATGAAACTTGAGAGAGAGATGGAAGTTTGGGAAGGAGAATATGTCCATTGGAGAGGCATAAACACCTAGATTTTAGCTGAATCTGCTAAGTGGTAGGTTTCAAACTGGGAGAGTGTGTAGAATGATGGAAGTGTTGGGATGAGGGCAAAACTCAGGAAAACAGCCATGTTTCAGAAGGATGCTAGAACCCTACTATAATCAAACCCAAAGTCTGAACTATTTAACATCCTAGATGACATCCATCTTCCTTGTCTCGTTCTACCTAACAACTGGGTAACACAGAGCTTCGTATTCAGCTGCCAGTGATAAAATTTCTTTAGCTGTGCCCAGAGTTTTCCAAATCCCTTGGAGACTTTTTGCCTTGTTGGGCCAAGTAAAACTCCACTGACTGCAACTCATTTTCTAGAACCCCACTTCCTTCCCTAACAGACAATTATAGCACAAGTCCTGGGCTATTATATTTGCACCTGTCCTATTTGTCTACAAGTGAACCATTATCACCACCCCATGATTACTGAGACACTGCCACACCCAGAGAATTCAGTGGCATTTTATAGAGTCATGTGTACCTGGACAGGCTATGTTGAAATTTTACTCATAGAATTCTCATATATTGAATTCTGTCAGCTGGCTTTAAATGGGTATTTGTGAAACTAAATTAGAAATGAGATATATATTGAAGCTAGGTAATAAATGCCAACACTATAAAGTGACTTGATTAATGTGTACTGTTTCTCACACCTGAGGACTTAGATTGACTATACTTGCAGCCTGAGAGAGTAGGAGGAGATCAATGTCACCATCTGGGTTTTGAGAATAATTTGCCGAGTGTGCTGTCCTCAACATGTACACCTTTGAACTGGCTGTAAGCATTCTAGGTTGGAATTTAATAGGTTTAAGGCTTTGATTTTTTATTTTTAATTTATTTACTTTTAATTGAAGGGTGATTGCTTTACAATATTGCTGTGATTTCTGCCATACATCAACATGAATTATCCATAGATGTTGGGCTTCCCTGAAGGCTCAGATGGTTAAGAATTGAATCCAATGCAGGAGGCCTCAATTCTATCCCTGGGTTGGGAAGACCCTCTGGAGGAGGGCATGGCAACCCACTCCAGTATTCTTTCCTGAAGAATCTCACGGACAGAGGAACCTGGCAGGCTACAGTCCACTGGGACACGAAGAGTCAGACACAACTGAGCGATTAAAGCACAGCATAGAACATACCTACGTCCTTCCCTGTTGAACCTGCCTCCCATCTGCCACGCTTTCTCACTCCTCTAGGGTGTTACAGAGGCTTGATTTGAGTTCCCTGATTCATACAGCAAATTTCCATTGGCCGTCTATTTTACATATGGTAGTGTATATGCTTTCATGCTACTCTCTCCAATCGTCTCACTCTCTCCTTCCTTATCCCCGTGATTTTTTATTTTTAAAATTATTCAGTTCAGTTCAGTCACTCAGTCATGTCCGACCCCATGGACTGCAGCACACCAGGCCTCCCTGTCCATCACCAGCTCCCGAGGTTTACTCAAACTCATGTCCATTGAGTCGGTGATGCCATCCAACCATCTCATCCTCTGTCATCCCCTTCTCCTCCTGCCTTCAATCCTTCCCGGCATCAGGGTCTTTTCAAATGAGTCAGTTCTTTGCATCAGGTGGCCAAAGTATTGGAGTTTCAGCTTCAGTATCAGTCCTTCCAATAAATATTCAGGACTGATTTCCTTTAGGATGGATTGGTTGGATCTCCTTGCAGTCCAAAGGACTCTCAAGGGTCTTCTCCAACACCACAGTTCAAAAGCATCAATTCTTCAGCACTCAGCTTTCTTTATAGTCCAACTCTCTCATCCATACATGACTACTGGAAAAAACCATAGCTTTGACTAGGCTGACTTTTGTTGGCAAAATAATGTCTCTGGTTTTTAATATGCTGTCTAGGTTGGTCATAGCTTTTCTTCCAAGGAGCAAGCATCTTTTAATTTCATGGCTGCAATCACCATCTGCAGTGATTTTGGAGCCCCCCAAAATAAATTCTGTCACTGTTTCCACTGTTTCCCCATCTATTTGCCATGAAGTGATTGGACCAGATGCTATGATCTTAGTTTTGATATTTCTTCCATCAATCTTGATTCCAGCTTGTGCTTCTTCCAGCCCAGCGTTTCTCATGATGTACTCTGCATATAAGTTAAATAAGCAGGGTGACAATGTACAGCCTTGATGTACTCCTTTCCCGATTTGGAACCAGTCTGTTGTTCCATGTCCAGTTCTAACTGTTGCTTCCTCATCTACATACAAATTTCTCAAGAGGCAGGTCAGGTGGTCTAGTGTTCCTATCTCTTTTAGAATTTTCCAGATTTTGTTGTGATCCACACAGTCAAAGGCTTTGGCATAGTCAATAAAGCAGAAATAGATGTTTTTCTGGAACTCTCTTGCTTTTTCATTAATCAAACGGATGTTGGCAATTTGATCTCTGGTTCCTGATTTTTCTAATTCAGCTTGAACATCTGGAAGTTCATGGTTCATGTACTGTTGAAGCCTGGCTTGGAGAATTTTGAGCATTACTTTGCTAGCATGTAAGATGAGTACAATTTTGTAGTATTTTGAACACTCTTTGGCATCGCCTTTCTTTGGGATTGGAATGAAAACTGATTTTTTCCAGTCTTGTGGCCACTGCTGAGTTTTCCAAATTTGCTGGCATATTGAGTTCAGCACTTTCACAGTATCATCTTTTAGGATGATGATAGTGGAGCTACCAAAGCTAGTGGAGGCAATGGAATTCCAGCAAAGCTATTTCAAATCCTAAAAGATGATGCTGTGAAAGTGAGGTACTCAGTATGCCAGCAAATTTTAAATTATTTCGTGGGATCAATTAGCTGATCAGGACATTTATACACTTGTAGAGTATGTTTTTAAATGATCTTTAATAGTTTAATATATTTAGAAAATTATTTTTGTTCTCAGTTTAATAGGTTAATTTTTAGCAGGTTATGTTAAAGGATATTTTTATTACCTCTTATTTTATGTCTTGAAATTTTGCTAAATTTAATACAATATAAATTCAATTATTGTATAAAATATTGATATGCACCTAAAAAATCAAAAGCATTTATTTTATAAAAATAAAATTAAAAAGTTTATTACAACCATGTAATATTGCTATTATAATTTCCACCATTATTTTCTTCCTTTTTAAAAAAACTTTAATTTTGTATTGGGGTATAGCTGATAAAAGAAATCAGTCCTCAATATTCACTGGAAGGACTGATGCTGAAGCTGAAACTCCGATACTTTGGCCACCTGATTCGAAGACCTGACTCACTGGAAAAGACCCTGATGCTGGGAAAGATTGAAGGAGGGAGGAGAAGGGGATGACAGAGGATGAGATGGTTGGATGACATCACTGTCTCGATGGACATGAGTTTGAGCAAGCTCCGGGAGTTGGTGACGGACAGGGGAGCCTGGCGTGCTGAAGTCCATAGGGTCACAAAGAGTCAGACATGACTGAGCAACTGAACTGAACTGTTGGTCAATTAACAATGCTGTGATAGTTTCAGGTGGACAGCAAATGGACTATGGTTGATTTTTTACGTTAGTGCAGATATTATAGGTGGATAACCATGGGTGCGCTGCGTTCAATATGCTTAATGTGGATGAGGGGAATGTGGAGAGGTTGGGAACCTAAGACACCGTCATTCTAGGAAAGACAGAGTGCCAGGAAAGGACAGAGGCGAAACAGTCATCCGAAGGGCAGGTTTAGCCTGCAAAACGCTTTGCGTGGCTGCTCTGTCGAGGACGCTCTCGGACACTGCACCTAAGTCTTACTCAGTCCTATCTGCCAGAGAAAAGCTTTTACCCACCTCTTGTCTTTACATCCAACCAGATGAGTCAGGCCCTCCAATAGGAGGGTTGGGGATGCCCTCATTCTGTGAAAATAAATTAATTGAAGGATAGCATATAATGTGTGCAACGTGGGGATCTGAGATGTAGGAGAAGAACAAGTCCAGATCATTTCTGGTGGTCGACGATAATCTTCCTAACATAGAATGGATAAATCAAGACGTATAAAGGAAATGATTATGATTCTATTAGATAAAAAATAGAAAAATTCGGTGATTTTTTGTTTAAATTTCAAATTCAAAGATCCAGTCAACTCTGAAGTTGCCTTGTAGGACACGGAAAGATGTGCATCTGTCCCCTGAATTTCTTCCTTCCTTCTTTTCCTTTCTCGTCTGTTTCCTCTCTCCCTTCCTTCTCCCCTTCCTTCCTTTTTCTCCCCTAGTGTTTCACGAGTCAGTACAGAACTGAAAATCTTATTTTAGAATTTTTAACTCTTGAGGAAGTAGGTTTTGTTGCAACAGTTATAATATTTCTATGATGCTGACGTTTTAGCCTGATTTTAGGATCTGGCATGGGAGACTAGAGGCAATTACTCTTAGACCATTTTTTCACCAGATCATTTTTGCTCTCTAGTACTTCCTCAAGGTACTGTGACTATATTTTCCACACCTACTTCCCTGTGTTCTGAACTTGGCTTTTAGAAGGCTGTCCCTTAAAAGGGGGACAGGTGACACTCCAAGAATTCTGAGTACTGACATATCCAATACGAGAACACTACATTCCATGAGAGGAACACGTTCATGCTCTAGGAAAGTGCTTTGGAAAAGGCAGACTATCATTTGCTCTGTTCTAAGTCAGAGACTAATAATACAAGTTTCACATTCCACGACTACGGAGGGAACTTCTGCCCTTATTCTGAATAGAGTAATACAAAAATTTCTTCGAATGTATGCTACAGGTGCATATTTTTACTTATTTTTCTTGGAGGCTTCCTAGATGTAGTATTAGCAGCTAATATCCCCCATGGGTTTGCTTTCTAATCTATCAGGGTTGTGATACAGTATGCTGTTTCTGCCACTGATATGTTGCTAGGAGATTTAATAATGGGTAAACAAACACAACATGTGGTAATTCATTTCAAATTAAAAGTTTATTAAACTCCGGCTTGATGGCTTTCTGGCTATTTGCAATGAAAGAAGTGAACCTTAGGGAAGGGGTGGGCGTGTGGTGTGTTCATGGCTGCGGAGTTTCTATCTGAAAAATATGTTTATGATCTTCTACAAGCTGTCCCACATTGATAGGCTCCATATGTAACCTGCTGGACCCGCTGCAATCCCCAGATTCTGAAAAAGTGACTTTAATGTTCACTTACCAGTTCACATGTGCATGCATGTGCACGTACGCACCCACGTACACATATACACGCACACACACAGGAAGGCGATTCTGGCTTTAATCCCACAGTTGCTGTTTTAAGTGGGGATCAGTCTTGCAAATAGGTGGACGCCTGAGGCCAGAAAATATTTATGAAATATAAAAGGCCCGCTCCCCCGCAAAAAGACCCACGATACAACTTTTGGGTTTAGGCTCCTTTAGTTTTCAGGGGGCAGACTAGGGAAATGTTTGTTCTGCTTGACAATTTTGTTTTGTACGTGCCTACATTGCATGAATGATGGTCTCTGGCAAGGTCTATATATGTTTTCTGATGCAGAATTCAGTTCAGGAGAGTTTTATCGTGTAACTACCAGCAACAAAACAGGCTTCTAAATGCTGTGCGATTATAAACCCAAATAAGAGGCAAATCCTCAACCTCCAGGGGCTCACTGGAGCCCCCCACCACTCCACCACTAAGATGTAGGTCCCCACATTGACTTGATTGGGGGAAGGCCGGCCAGCACCCTGTTTACCTACAGGACCCGGGGGAGACTTCACTCTTGGAGAAGTGAAATAGACACAGTTGGCTAAGTAACAAAGATTGAGTTGTTAGGGGAGGGGGCAATGGTGGGAAATAGATGCTATCTGTCAATCAGGTTTGTTCCCCATCTCGGTCTTCTCATGGTGGGAATCTCAGGGAGAGGGCAACTGCATGGAAATACTCACCAACCTGCTAAAAGAAACTTTTCATTGAAATTTTGTGAGACCAGGAAGTATACCGTACATTATGGTACATACTATTTGATGAGAAAATGAGGCATACTGTGTACATGTACTCTGTTCTTTTTCTTTTTAAGATTTTTTTTTCTTTTTCTTTTTTTGATGTGGATCATTTTTAAAGTCTTTATCGAATTTGCTACAATATTGCTTCTGTTTTATATTTTGGTCTTTTGGCCATGAGATATGTGGGATCCTAGCTCATCGACCAGGGATTGAACCCTCACCACCTGTACTGGAGGCGGAGTCTTAACCACTGGACTGCCAGTACTGGAGGTCCCTGTGCTGTGTTCTTTAGACTACAGTTCTGTCATTCAAGGTTTTACAGAGGCACTGTGGGATGAGTTAGGTGAGAAGAACATGAGCTCAGGTTAGCTCATGGGCTTCTGGAAACAAATGAGTAAGCTTTTGAAGGCTATTGAAGCTTGCCTGAACTTTTTTTTTAAATACAATCCCATTTAAATCTCGTATTGGTATGACCTGGGGAGATATGTGTTAATTTCACATTTCTTTGGGGTAAAAGAATATCCATGAGAAAAGTTAAGGGTTCAGAATGGTACCAAGTGTATTTGAAACTATTGGATACACACAGGGATGGATTTGTTCAAGCAAGCACAGGTTTGATTCCTATTTGGGGAACTATGATCCCGCATGCCGTGTGGCCAAAATAAAAGGTTTAAAATCATAGAAATGCTTCAAAATATTTTAAAATAATTTAATCATTTTTTTTAAGCATCCAGTGTTCAAGGTAAATCCTTCCTGCCTTCTTTTCTTTTTCCCCTCCTTCCTTTCTGCATTTGGTGCTTTCTTCTCTCCTCCCTTCCTTCTTACAGATCAGTGAAGTTGTCACCTTGTAACTTTATTTACAGACTGAGTAAGACTTCCAATAGCTGCAACATTAAACTCCCCAAATTGGGGCTCAGCTGGGGAAATTCCACACAGATGTTAATTGGAGGTAGAGTAAGGATTGCATTTTTAACACATTTAGTAAAAAAAAAAAAATAATTGTTTTCAACTTTGGTTTTGTAGGCTTCTTCACCATTGCAGGTTATTTGCAACAACGGTTTCTAGTTTGAACCACTTCGATCTCCAAGTCGTTTCAAAAAAACTGCTGGAATTGAGAAAGCTTTAAACAGTCATGCAGGTCTTTAATTGTAAATTAGTTTTGACAGGACTACGATGCAGAGCCCGGCTTGGTTCCAAAGTGATGCTAGCTGACAACCTCGGCTGCTCCAGGAGCAAAGGAACATGTGGAAGAAATTGTTCTTTTCCATTTCACAGCTTGTCATTTCCTCTGCAGGGCAGCCCCTGACCCCTCCGAGAGATCCTGACACCCATAAGGGAAGTGTTCCCACTGATGTAAAGGAAGTGGAGAAGCAGTTTAACGCAAAGAAAGCAGGGAGGAGGGTGTGTCAGAAGGACCTGGGGGACAGAGAGATGAGATGAGCTGAAAACGTTTCCAGCAGGTTGGAATCTTTGCTGCGTTATTCCCTTTCAACAGAGAAAACCGAATGATAATTTAGAAAGGCTCAAATCACTGGGGGAGGGAAAGGTTAGCACTACTTTTAAAATCTTTTTTTTTTTTGAGGTAGAAATGGCAATAAAAATGAATGTGTCACATGTGAATGATCAAAATAAAGGTCCGAGGGAAAAGTACAAATATATGTTTGCTGTCAGTTGCAATATGTTTCTAATTACAGAATGTGTGTGGATTAGATCGACAACGTCAGATTACAACTTGTGTTCTCAGGATGTTTTACACCCTCAGCATTTTATTTGGTCTCATATATTCATCACAGTCAATTTTGCCTCTATACCTGAGCTATTAAACAGTTCAGTAAGGAACATAAAAAAGCAACGGGGTTGTGTTATCGTTCAAACTGGTCTCTTATTCTTGTCAATGGGCACAAACAGTTTCAAAACTCCGCAAATTATCTATATTTTTAGAGCTACTAACGAAGTCATTTTTTTTTTAAAGAACTTTTTCCTTTTGAAACAGTTGAAAATCTTTTTCAAGATACTCACTTTTCTGACTGTGGTCTTTAGAGCAGGGGTAATGAACACTCCTTCTTGTACATACACATCTTGAGTGTGTGTGTGATCCTTAATCTGTTATGGCAAACATGTGAACAGCTGCAAGCGTGCCTTAGATTTTAGGCCATCACTCCAAAAAGGTACTGTCTGTGAAAATGATTCCCATTTTTCCTTGGCCAATGTCTCACTGAATCTACAGATACTCAGCGTCTCAGTATTTGACAGACATCCTTGCAAAATGATATTGCCGAAGTGGATATAGACGCTGAATAATGTCGTGGTTCTTGATTGAATGTGAGACACTGAAACTGACCTAGGAGGCCAGAACAATTTGAACATTTAAAAAAGATAATTGTATTTATTTATTTCTTGGCTGTGCTGGGTCCTCATTGCTGCGCGGACTTCTCTCTAGCTGCGGCAGGCAGAGGCTGCCCTCTCACTGCAGTGCTCAGGCTTCTGACTGTTGTGTCTTCTCTTGTTGTGGACCATGGGCTTCAGTAGTTGTGGTCCTGGGCTCCAGAGCACAGGCTCAGTAGTTGTGACACACAGGCTTGGTTGCTCTGTGCCATGTGGGATCTTCCCGAACCAGGGATCGAAGCCGCTGTCTCCTGCATTGGCAGGTGGATTCTTTACCACTGTGCCACCAGGGAAGCCCTCAATATGAACATTAATAAAAAGCTCTTGGGGCAGCGGTTTAGGAAGGAAGGCTTACTATGGACCTGTGACAAGACACGCTTGTCTCTGGTCCCACTATTCAATCTGGACATTCCAGAGCTGAATATGCAATCTGGATAAGTTGGAAGTAAAGAACTGTAGGGACAAAATGTACTTTAATCCTGTTTCTACTAACATGAATTATGATGAAAGAAACCACGACCAAGTAGGGGAGTTTGCTCCTTACACAGGACAAAGTGGCAGCCCATCTGACATAGCTTTTCAGCTTACGATATTGATATTGGTTTTTACTACAGGCTCTTTCATTCTTTAAATGCTATTTTGTTGTGGTAATAGCACAACATGAAATCTGCCCTCTTAACAAACGTTTAAGTATACAATACAGTATTGTTAGTGCAGCTCCCTACAACTCATTCATCTTGCATCACTGAGACTTTCAGTTCAGTTCAGTTGCTCAGCCGTGTCCAGCTCTTTGCAACCCCATGGACTGCAACACACCAGGCCTCCCTGTCCATCACCAATTCCCAGAGCCTACTCAAACTCATGTCCGTTGCATCAGTGACGCCATCCAACCATCTCATCCTCTGTCATCCCCTTCTCCTCCCGCCTTCAATCTTTCCCAGCATCAGGGTCTTTTCAAATGAGTCAGCTCTTCACATCAGGTGGCCAAAGTATTGGAGTTTCAGCTTCAGCATCAGTCCTTCCAATGAATATTCAGGACTGATTTCCTTCAGGATGGACTGGTTGGATCCTTGCAGTCCAAGGAACTCTCATGAGTCTTCTCCAACACCACAGTTCAAAAGCATCAATTCTTCGGTGTGCAGCTTTCTTTATAGTTCAACTCTCACATCCACACATAACTACTGGAAAAAACCATAGCTTTGACTAGATGGACTTTTGTTGGCAAAGTAATATCTCTGCTTTTTAATATGCTCCATTATCCTCATTACCTCCACCATAGTTTGGCCTCAGGTCAAACAACAAGGAGGGAACACAGCCCCATCCATAAACAGAAAATTGGATTAAAGATTTACTGAGCATGGACCTGCCCATCAGAACAAGACCCAGTTTCCCCCTCAGTCAGTCTCTCCCATCAGGAAGTTTCCATAAGCTTCTTATCCTTATCTATCAGAGGGCAGACAGATGAAAACCACAATCACAGAAAACTAACCAAACTGATCACATGGACCACAGCCTTGTCTAACTCAATGAAACTATGAGCCATGCGGTGTGGGGCCACCCATGATGGACAGGTCCTCGTGGAGAGTTCTGAGGAAATGTGGTCCACTGGAGAAGGGAATGGCAAACCACTTCAGTATTCTTGTCTTGAGAACGCCATGAACAGTATGAAAAGGAAAAAAGATAGGACACTGAAAGATGAACTCCCCAGATTGGTAGGTGCTCAATATGCTACTGGAAATCAGTGGAGAAATAACTCCAGAAAGAACAGAGAGACGGAACCAAAGCAAAAACAGCACCCAGTTGCGGATATGACTGGTTATGGAAGTAAAGTCTGATGCTGTAAATAGCAATATTGCATAGGAATCTGGAATGTTAGGTCCATGAATCAAAGCAAATTGGAAGTGGTCAAACAGGAGATGATGAGAGTGATTATCGACATTTGAGGAATCTGTGAACTAAAATGGACTGGAATGGGTGAATTTAACTCAGATGACCATTATGTCTACTACTATGAGCAAGAATCCCTTAGATTTGGCTCCTCTGTCCATGGGATTTCCTCAGGTGAGAGTACTGGAGGGGGTTGCCACTTCCTCCTCCAGGGGGGTTCTCCCCAAGCCAGGAATCGAACCCACATTTCTTATGTATCCTGCCTTTGTAGGTGGGTTCTTTACCACTAGTGCCATCTGAGAATAAGAAATAGGAAATATAAATTAGAAAAATGGAATTTTGAGTCAAACAGGTCAATATCTCCTTTAGAATGAGGAAGGAAAGAAATCATCCCTTCAGGTAGTGCAACTCAGCTTCTTAGAAAAATCAGTCTAATCTTGAATGTTGACATCTTAGCATTTAAACTTTTAATCTGTCATTGAATTTGAAGTACTTTTTTGGGGGTAAATAGCATATAATTAAACCATATTTAAAAATTCACTCTGCAACATCTGACTTTTAATTGGTATAGTCAGAGCATTTGCACTGAAGGTAATTATGGGTATGTTAGGACTAAGTTTGTCATTTTAGCATTTATCTTCTGATTTTCTCCTGTTTCTCATCTTCTGTTCCTCTTACCTTCTTGTGCATTACTTGAACATTTTTAGGATTCCATCTTGATTTGATAATAATTTTTGAACAAATCTAATATCCATGTCAGTATTTTACATTTTGAGTCAAACATAGATAGTTTACTTCCATTTCAGCCCCTTTACCCTCCCCACTTTTAAATATCATTGTCTTGGGCACATGTGGTGTTATAGTTTTTGTTCCAATCATCATATACGATTTTTAAAATCCCTGAAGGAATAAAGAGTGTATTGTATATATTCACATTTGATGCTCGTCTGAATTTCTCTCATTTTTTCCCTTCCAGATGCTCTAAGATTTCTTCTTTTATGATTTCCTTTCAGTTTGAAGAACTTCCTTTAGCCATTATTTAAGGGACGATCTAGCAACAAATTCTTTTAGTTTCCTTTCATTTGAGAGTGTATTTTGCCTTCTATCCTGAAAGATAATCACTGGATATAGGATTTGTTCAGTTGCTCAGTCATGTCCGACTCTTTGTGACCCCATGGACTGCAACATGCCAGTCCTCCCTGTCCATCACCAACTTCCAAAGTTTACTCAAACTCATGTTCATTGATATTTGTAGTTGATAATTTTTTTTTTCCTCTCAGCAGTTGAAAAATGTGCTGTGTTGGTCTGCATGATTCAGCTTGTGTATCTGGGCACCCCCTGGACCCTGGGGGATGCCTGGGAGGACAGAGGGGCTTCCCCAGGGCTGGCCACCTGGTGCCTTTGGGTGGGGAAGGGAGTCCCCAGCCTCAGGATGTTAGGAAACTTCCTGGTCTAGGAATTATTTGTGGTGGAATCCTCCTGCTGGTACCACTTAGCTATCTGTTTGTTGTCTGGTGGGAGGAGGAGAGCTGTTTTAGGCAGTGGAGAAGGAGACAGCATCACGTGGATGCTAATTTCAGTAGCAGACTGCATCATCCGCTTGCTAATTCTGGTCTGTCTTGTTCTTCATGCTGCTGGACTCACCTGATGTTATTGGTGGGACTTACTTCCTGGACCACTATTTGCTGATAGGATGGAGCTGGAGATGCTGGGTCTGGATTACTTTCCTCTGTTGGGTGGGGTCGGAGGGCATATAAGATGCCCTATCCTATATTATTGCTCCAGCTCTGGGGTCCCTCATCACCTCTCTCTCCTCTTTATATCTTTCAGAATTTCCTTTGGCTGCTTCCTGTTTTATTTCCAGGGTTTATACTTATACTTAGAGAGGAGAATGGAGAAACAAGGGTATGCCATTTGCTCCCAACTGGAAATCCTCTGAGTTTTCGGTTTTGTTTAGGTGGTCTTACAGGGCTTGAGGAATATGGAAGTAAACATTATTTTAATAGCGGTAAAATAAAGATAATACACCATTCACCATTTTAACCATTTTTAAACATACTGTTCAGTGGCACTAAGTATATTCACAATGCTGTATCACCATCACCTTCTTCCATCTCTAGAATTTTCTCATCTTGTCAAAGCTAAACTCTGTAGCCATTAAACAATAACTTTCGATTTCTCTCTATGTCCAGGCCCCGATAATCACCATTTCTACTTTCTGTCTCTCTGAATTTGGCTGTTCTAATTCCCTAATGTAAGTGGAACCGTATAATACTTGTCTTTCTGTGGCTGGTTAACTTTACTTAGTGTGATACTCTCAAAGAAGGAAGTTTGCATTGGTATAATCCAGTACTCACGGAAGTGTTTTAATACAGTTTTGAGAAGAAGAGTTTAAAATTAGAACTAACTTGGGACATTGAAACCTATAAAACCTGGTACGTAGTATGAACTCAAAAAGTTAGCTACTATCATCATTTTTCTTCAAGATTTTATTATTCCTTTTCTCCCCCGTGTGAATAGTTAAAAGTCAGCAATTGGGATGTTGAATCAAAGTTTGTTTGTTTGTTTTTTTCCTTTTTGAGATAAGCATCCCTAATATCTGTCTACCTACTGGGAATGTGCAAGAAAGAAATCGACAGAGAATGCAGATTTCTGCACATTTTGTGGGGGAAATAGAACGTGGACATGGGAGTCAGAGGGCCTTATATTCACATCCTGGAGTCCTACTATGTAACGTCCTCTGTCAAGTTCCTCAATCTATGACTCTTAGCTTTGTCACCTATAAAAGGGAGATAACAGGCTCTGCTTGAGGATCAGTAACAACTTCTGTGAAGTGTAATAGAAGGAGTAAGTAGGTGCTCACCAAACCACCCCGTGTTACTGTCTTAGTTATTATAATGTGAAAAACACACTTGGCTCTGTCTATATCCTACTTAATTTCAGTATTGGGCAATGGCTTCCTCTATCCTTACCTTTAATCTTCTCTTAATATTAGGGACTTACTAGTGGAAAAAAAAAAAAAATTGGAGAAGGAAATGGCAACCCACTCCGTGTTCTTGCCTGGAGAATCCCAGGGATGGGGGAGCCTGGTGGGCTGCTGCCTATGGGGTCGCACAGAGTCGGACATGACTGAAGTGACTTAGCAGTAGCAGTGGAAAAAATAATTTATTATTCTCAGTAGCTTTGGGTGTTCTAAGTTCAATGAAAGTGTCAATTGATGATAACCAAGGAAAGCTCATGAGCAGCATATTAAAATTTCTGAATTCTTTCACTGTGCTTAAGATGAAGAGTTTAATATTTTTAAGAATAAGGGAGAAAGCAGCTAACTTCCATAAAAAGATTCAGTCTTTTTGAGGATGGCAGAAATGGGTGATATTTAAAAATTATTCTTGGAAAAAATAACCAAATATCTCTCTGCTCTTATATTATAATAATATTTTATTAGACAAGACATGCACGTGTGAATCTATTTTTATATTCTGCAAATGTAAAATACTCAGGGATCACTATTGGTTGATATGATAGCAGAAATATTTATAGTTCTGTGCTAGCAATAAAATTAATCAAATTTACATGAATTAAATAAGTAACATATATAAATCTGAAAAATACTGTTTTAATAAATTGAAAAATACTGTATAAAATATGCTGTATTATTACCAATCAACTAACTGTTGGTCTTTGTAAGTGGTATCAAAGTGTCACATGGATTCAGGTTCTATGTGGACCGGTTGAGGCTTAGTAGTTTGAGGTGGAAGTGAAAGTGGGAATAGTTTTGTAGCATCCCTGCTGCTGCTACTATTAAAACATCCCCAAACATGATATCATTAAGCTTCTTAACACTTCTAAGAAACCAATTCATAAAATAGTATGGGCACTTTACCTTTCACTAAATATTCTAGGCTTTAGGGAGAATGTGTGTGTGTGTGCACTCAGTTGTGTTTGACTCCTTTGCGACCCCATGGACTGTAGCCCACTGGTCTCCTCTGTCCAAGGAATTTTCCAGGCAAGAATACTGGAGTGGGTTGCCATTTCCTGCTTCAGTGGATCTTCTCAATCCAGGGATCAATCTGCATCTTTTGTGTCTCTTGTCTTGAGAGAGGGGGATTCTTTACCATCTATGTCATCTGGGAAGGGCTTCTCTGGTGGCTCAGATGGTAAAAAATCCGCCTGTAGTGCAGAAGACCTGGGTTTGATCTCTGGATTGGGAAGACACCCTGGAGGAGGGCATGGCAACCCACTCCAGTATTCTTGCCTGAAGAATCCCATGGACAGAGGAGCCTGTTGGGCTACCGTCCATGGGATCACAAAGAGTCAGCAGCATGAAGAAAAGACGGAGTTTGCTCCTTGACATGATGGCCAACGTTTGTCTGTTTATGTTGGCAGCATCCAAGAAGTTATTGTTTATAGGTTCAAACCGTACATGCTAGCAGAGAATGTTATCAATTCATTACCTGCATTAATCTAGTTTCTGGTTATTCACTGTTAACATCCTCAAACAGATATTCAACCATTATTTTGAAAGTGGTTAAAATTTACTGTCTTAACTAGAAACCAGATATGAACAACCAGGTTTCAAAAAAAATTGACCATCTGTTTCTGCTGTAGATAAACAATGCTAAGATTTTGGTCTGTGGTTGCAGCCATGTTCACTGCTACATGTCATTGAAAATTCATACTTTGGTGCTTATTTTGGCCTTTAAACTATTCATTTGTACTGTGAACTAGATTATGTGCTTCTAACTGTCAGTAAGCTGAATGCATTTCAAGTCAATTTACTAAAATAGTTACTGTTAAGCGGTATATTTGGACAGAGTTGACACCTTTGACATTTTGTAAAATGGCAAAAATAACTGTATTTAAGGGAATGATTTATGAATGTTGGGCACCCATAGAGCTTCCATCTGATTATGGTTTTTGCTTTAGCTGCTGAAACTTCACAAATTGCTGAAAGGAATGCTGCTAACTGCTAATTAATGCTGCGTGATCAGATATTTTAACACAGATAAGCACACACGGAGAAATACATGAAAACATAATATCCGTATAAAATCTACGATCTTCTTGTTGCTTCTTAGCATTGTCTTTGTCTAACAGGGAAAGAGTAGTTGAGGTCTTAGCAGAGGCAGAGTAAGGAAGGAAGAGAGAGTAAGACTGATGGTAGAGAACTGCCTTTATGAAACACACATTCTTTGGTATAAATAAGGAAAGCAACTTGCAATGATTAAAAAGTATTTTGAATCCTGAGTTGTCTTCTAGATTGCTGGCCTCTATTAAAAACTTCTTAAAATAATAGATAGCTTTAATTCTTCAAGCAAAAGAAAAATTATATCATCTTAGATTTTCCATATTTATTATATAGATGTGACTTGACTATGGGGGAAAAAAAGAGCAAAATCTCTTGTATTGCAAGTTTTAAATGTATCAGGCTAAGGTTTACTTAATTAGAACCTCCAGGCAATAAAGGAGCCCTTTTTAAAATTCTGTGATTCTTAATATGCTAAATAATGCAAAGCTTCAACTCTTCAAGCATAAGACACACATCTGGCAGTTTAACATTTAAATTACAGGAGGAAAAAAATTCCTCACTTCAGTAGTAATTTTCTCAAAGAAAAGAATAGGAAATGTATTACAACTACATTTAATTTCTTTTTGGATTTCCATCCTGTCTAATTGTAGGCATTTTTCTAGGTTTTCTGTATTTGTACTTTTTACACATGCTTTCTGTACATTTTATTAATCTTTAATTTGAGATACTTCTCACTATTAGAGCTCTTGAAAAAATGGAATATTTTACTTAGCAAACTGTTTTGAGAAATACATCTGATCTCTAGTAATAGAAACAATGGCTTAGAAAATAAAAGGAAAATAAAATCTCAGAGACACACAAAAATATTACTGATGAAAAGGCAACGTTTTTCAGTTAGTTCCACTTTCAGGGTCTAATGTTTTTCAGTATTCGTGTTTTCTCTGTTTTGTCATTTTCTGGCTGTTTTTCATGCAAACAGCATTATAAGCAGCATTCTTTCTTTGTGTTTCTCCAAAGGACAGTGTCAGATCCTTGATTAATTTTACAAAGGTCATTTGGAAAAACCATTAAAAATATGCCAAGTAAAAAAGATTAGCACAACACAGGGAAAACACACTTTTATAAACATGTGCATTTATATATATATATAGGGCACTGAAACATTATACAGTTTTGACAAATGTTTTCCTTGTGCACCTCATGCTTTATTAAAAATATGACTGCTTCATTTATTCTTTTCTGGGTGATCCCAGCTGACACATTCCAAAGGCATCAGCGGGATACTGTTGTAAATATCTCATCTTTTTCTCAGTATAAGGTGATCTGATAATTAAATTGCATAGAGGTTCCATAAAAAAAGTGGACTTTCAAAGTAATTAACCAATATCTGTATCACTAACACAAAAACATGGGTGCTAGTTTCGTTGTTGTTGTTCAGTCTCTAAGTCGTGTCCTACTGGTGACCCCACAGACTGTAGCCTGCCAGGCTCCTCTGTCCATGGGACTTCCCAGGCAAGAATACTGGTTCAGTTCAGTCGCTCAGTTGTGTCTGACTCTGCGACCCCATGGACTGCAGCATGCCAGGCCTCCCTGTCCATCACCAACTCCCGGAGTTTACCCAAACTCATGTCCATTGAGTTGGTGATGCCATCCAACCATCTCATCCTCTGCCGTCCCCTTCTCCTCCTGCCTCCAGATCATGGCATCTGGTCCCATCACTTCATGGCAAATAGGTGGGGAAACAGTGGAAACAGTGATAGACTTTATTTTGGGGGGCTCCAAAATCTCTGCAGATGGTGACTGCAGCCATGAAATTAAAAGACGCTTGCTCCTTGGAAGAAAAGCTATGACCAACCTAGACAGCATAGTAAAAAGCAGAGACGTTACTTTACCAACAAAGGTTCGTCTAGTCAAAGCTATGGTTTTTCCAGTAGTCATGTATGGATGTGATAGTTGGACTATAAAGAAAGTTGAGTGCCGAAGAATTGATGCTTTTGAACTGTGGTGTTGGAGAAGACTCTTGAGAGTCCCGTGGACTGCAAGGAGATCCAACCAATTCATCCTAAAGAAAATCAGTCCTGAATATTCATTGGAAGGACTGATGCTGAAGCTGAAACTACAATACTTCAGCCACCTGATGTGAAGAACTAAGTCATTTGAAAAGAATACTGGTGTGGGTTACCATTTCCTTCTCTAGGGGATCTTCCAGACCCCGGAATTGAACTTACGTCTCCCGCATTGGCAGGCAGATTCTTTACCACTGAGCAACCAGGGAAGCTCCTGTGACAAATTTATGTATCCACTTTTACATTTAATTAAAAAATAAACAACACTGCAACTTCGAATTTTAACTACAGCAGAGTAGCTGGTACCAGACTGCTGCTGCTGCTAAGTCACTTCAGTTGTGTCCGACTCTGTGCGACCCCATAGATGGCAGCCCACCAGGCTCCCCCGTCCCTGGGATTCTCCAGGCAAGAACACTGGAGTGGGTTGCCATTGCCTTCTCCAATGCAAGAAAGTGAAAAGTGAAAGTGAAATTGCTCAGTTGTGTCCGACTCTTCGCGACCCCATGGACTGCAGCCTACCAGGCTCCTCTGTCCATGGGATTTTCCAGGCAAGAGTACTGGAGTGGGGTGTCACTGCCTTCTCTGGGTACCAAACTAATTCTTTTATAATCAACCATTAAACTGGAGAGAAGATATGAAGCATTTTAATGTTTTAATTGTCACGGAGCATTGGTCATTAGGAAGCACAAGACTTGCCGATCCCGGGGAGAAAAGAAATTCTTGAGGAAAACCCCGGTGGTCTACATGGGCAAAAATTCTGACTCTAAAGCAGTGAAGTGAAATCCAAGCAGAGAAAGTCCCATTGAGCTGAGGAGACATAGTTTAGAACGTGCAGAGTGAGAGAGAGCAGGGAGGTGTGCAGAGAGGAACCCAGCGGTCGTTTAGGGACCACCCCCCACCCATGAGTCCTTGCCTGAGGTAACATGACCAGTTAGACTAATGGCGGCTTCGCTAAGTAACGACTACGGACCTGGGAGTAGAACAGAGATAATAGAGCTGGAACAGAGGCAGCACTCAAGTCAGGAGAACCACATTAACACCTCATTTTCAATCTGACAGCAAATTGAGATGCTGGAAGTCTGCACGTTAGGAATAAAGACCATGCTCTTGAGAGCCTTACTTTAAATCTGCCCCCACAAAAGCCTAAAACAAAGTTCTGACAAGAGTGGCAGAGGAGTTAGAGTCTTGAGGTTGAGTCCTGGTAAGTTAGCGTGACTTGGAAACATGTTTTACAGACATACTTAAACAAAATGTAAATTTAAGCCTACACGAGTTTAAAGTAATTAGCCAGTAATTGAACTGTGTAGTAGGAAAAAATATCAACACCATTTCAAGTA
Organism: Giraffa tippelskirchi; assembly: GCF_054371585.1. Classification (NCBI taxonomy): domain Eukaryota; kingdom Metazoa; phylum Chordata; class Mammalia; order Artiodactyla; family Giraffidae; genus Giraffa; species Giraffa tippelskirchi. Next base: position 158,731,379 of record NC_137282.1, read on the forward strand.
AGATAACAGAACTTAGAGTTTTCTACAATGTCCATTATATTGTATAATGTATAATACTTAGACATACAAGAAACAGGAGAATATAAACCTTAAGGGAAAAGTGAATAACAATGACTGTATGATAATTCAGATTTTAAGTTTACTGGGAAAAGCCATTAAACTATCCATTGTAAATATATTCATAAATTAAAAAAAAACAACTACCTGAAAACAACTAAAGGAAAATATTTTCTTAATGATTAGTCAGATTATCTCCGCAGAAATGTGGACACTATAAAAGACATAACCAAGTGGAAATTTCAGAACTGAAAATCCAAGAATTGAAAGAAATTAACTGATTTGAAATGCAGAAAATAGAAAGCTGGAAGAAAAATGAAGAGAAACTCAGAGATCCAGGAGGTCATAGCACATAGTTTTGCATACATGTAGTGAGAGTTTTATGTAAGGAAAGAGGGTAATAATATGAAGAAAATATGTATTAAACAAGTAGTGATTGGAAATTCCCCATATTTTATAGAATATATTGGCTCATAGATTGAATACCCTCAGTGAACCTCAAAAGAATAAATGCAAGGGAAATTGCATTTAAGAACATCATAATTGAACTGCTGAACACCTAAGTTAAAGTGTTGTTGTTGTTGTTTTTTAAATGAATTATATATAGGGGAACAATGATCTGAAAAATAGCTGACATTATTATCTGAAACAGTGGAGACCAGAAGTCAGTGTAATGACATATTAAAATGCTAAAAAAAAAGTCAATTCAAAAATCTGTATATAGCAAAAAACCCTTCAAAAATTGAGGTTGATATAAAGATATTTTCAGATGAGGAAAAACTAAAAGAATTTTTCTTCAGTAGACTGGCACTATTAAAAAAAAAAAACTAGAGAATTTCATTAGGTTTGACGAGCCATCCGCAGGGAGGAACAGTTTTCCAAAGGATGCAGACATGGAGACCACGTCCTCAAAATTTTACACTATGGAAAACTCATCTGAAAATGACCCCAAAAGCAATTCCAAAGGGTTGCGACTGGCAGTGCTCAGGCTCTAAATGGAAAGAGGAGGTCAGGCTGCCAGGCTGTGGCTGCTCATGATCTATGATCCATGCCGTCTTTTCAGAAAATGTTTCTGGGTCCACCTCTTGGCCAAAGCTGTGGGTCTATTGAGGAGCTCCAATCTCTGGACCAGGGTGTTTGTCACAAGATGCTGGGGAGAGGGTTCAGCATAGAGAGTCACTGAAGAGAGAGCTCAGGCCAATGGATTGAGAGGCATAAAGCTAAAGCAACACCTGCTTATGTATTGATAGCATCTTTGTAATTTAAGAAACGTTGGTTAAGGAGGCATTCTAATTCAGGTAGAGGGGACCACTGGCATTTAGTAGGTAGAGGCCAGAAATGCTGCTAAACATTCTATAAAAACAGGACAGCCCCCACAAAAAAAAGTATTCTCCAATCCAAAATGTGCTTTATGCTGAGGTGGAAAAACCCTGATATAAAGTAAGTCGCGCAAAAGATGATAAAAGTTGCTCAGGCGGGAAGTGCTGGGGACACAGCGATAACTGAACTTTCTAGTCTCAAGGTTTGATGTTGGGACGATGGTGTGAGGCACAGAGAAATGTCTTTGTAAGCTTGATCACAGAAACAGAGCTGAGGATAGAGAATCCTACCCGGATGAGGGAAGAAAGCAGGTCACACACAGCTGCTCCTTGTAAATTGCATCCCCATGGTGTAGGGTTCTACTTGAAGTTCATGCATTGACTGAATTAAAACTGGGAGCATATAACAACTTAGAGCTTCCAGAGAATTATTTCTTTCACCCCCATTTGTCAGCCTTTATATAAACTCTTAGATTTCAGCAGTGTAAGCTTACATGTCCTCTGATGTAAAAATCTATAATTTTTGTTTCACCTTTTGTCTTTAACCCTAGGAAGCATTTCTAATAAAATTAGTCCCTGCCCTATGGACTGTGGTCTCAGTCTCTCAAAAGAAGACCATGAATTACACAATAAGGTAAGATAAAGGTTATCGAAGTTGGTTTTGACCATGAAAACAACAGTCTTGATTATTGACTATAATTTCTTATAATGTATTTCCAGGTAGAAAGTATTTTGATCTTCAGGGCAGGTTTTGAAGTATGGACAAACTAAACAGGTGACGTTTGTGAAATTAGTAATGCTAATAATATTTTTTTATTACATCTGAATCAGACTTTAAGCTGTTGAAGACTTTAGCTAAATTAGTCTATAATATAAGACTCTTTCTAGCTTGAGCAGGGTGATTAGAAAATGTGCTGATTGTGCTGTTTTATTTGACATGATCACGGCTGCCATGAAGTCTATCCAGAAACTATCTTGATAAATTTAAACAAATTACTTAGCCTGGGTTTCCAAATGTGGGTTAAATTAATTTTACTAGTATAACTGGATCCCATTTTTGGATATTTAACCATTTCCAAAATCTGTATCTACATAGACCAAATGACTTCAAGTTTGAAATATTCAGAAAATTTAGTCTGGCCAGAAAATTAAAGTAAAAGAATTTCTCTCAACCCTTCCCTTTCCCATACAAATTATCTGAGTCATTACCTGTATTCTAAAGTATGTTAACTAAATAAACACAGGTCTGTAGATACAACTTTCATGCCATTCTCTAAAGCTTGGTATTTCCATCTCTAAATAGTGGGCCACCATCAAATCAAATAAATGAGTTTTTGATGTCTAGAAGACAACTTCCCAGCATTTACAATTACGGTTGTTTCTATATTGCAGAAGAAGAAAGTGTAAGAAATCAAAAGTTTAGTGACATTTGTGGCAGTGAAAGGTAACATTTACTGAGCGCTAGGAAATTACTTGATGCCAGAAAATGTTCTCAGGTCTTCCACATCAAATGACTGTCTTATTCTCATTACAAACTAATGGGATAGATACTTTTAGTGACACAATTTTCCCTGTTTTGCAGGTGAGGAAAATAGGGCGCATGAGATGGAGTAACTTAGCCAAAATAACGTTGTTAACAAGTATATAGCTGCGCTTTGAATCCAGACTGTTTCTAGAATCCATTTTGGGATCTATCATGAAATAATACATCAAAATTTTATTTCTTTGTCCTTTCAGTCAGGTATATGTTTTCTACTTCTTGGGCCTTATAACCTTAATATAAGGAACAGGATATGGAAACCAAGAACAATTCGCTAGGAAGGAAAAAATGTTACATCCTTTATGAAAAGTAAAAGTGTTAGTGACTCAGTCGTGTCTGACTCTTTGCGACCCCATGGACGTAGCCCACCAGGCTCCTTTGTCCATGGAATTTTCCAGGCAAGAATACTGGAGTGAGTTGCCATTACCTACCTCTTCTCATAGTATTAGGAATTAATTTGAATGATCAATTGATATTAAAGACTCTGACTCAGGCAATTGATAGGGTAGCTGTGGGGAAATTGAGGTTAATGTTGAACTTCACATGTGAACCATTTGCTTTTCAAATTTATTTACACAGTGAGAAAAGAATCAAAATGTGTGGCCCAAGGTGGTCAGAAATACTAGTTGTCATCCAGAGTTCAGAAAGAGAAACCCCAGGGGGTTAGTTACCAAAGGAGTCTCTCTGGGTAAATCCTGAACTACCAGCCAGATACGAGTACCTTGTTTTTCCCTGGGTGCTGCTAATGTTAGTAGAAACCCTGTCCTGAAAAATTCTCTGGAACGCACATCAGAAATGAATTAAGGAAAGAGGAAATAGTATTCTTGCTGGATGGTCTCAGGATTTAGGCTGGATTTAATTTGGAGCTGTGGGTTTTTATTTTTTAGATGATATAACAACACTGGTGAAACTGAACATGATGTCATATTCATTTGCTTTGATACTTCAGAGGCACCTGGAGTTTGTTGTTGTTATTATTGATGTGCAATTCTGTGACCCTGTTAACACAAGCCTCTGAACACAGTACATCTACCCCAAACCTTCCCTCCCAGCCTTCTTAAAAATGGTGCTGCTTGCATCTCGTCTTCCCAGGGCAGTTCAAAAGCATTTGTAATCCCCAGGATTCAGCTCTTTATTCACCATTTCCTCTTTCTAAGGCTCTCTCTTTTGATGACACAATCCCCTTGCTCTTCATCTGGCCAGATGGGCAGATGAACAGTGCTCTCCAGAGCTCTACACAAAGACCCTGTAAAGAGTGTATGAGAATAAAATGCTGCTGTTCAGTGGAGCTTAAGTGTGCCAGTACCACAATGCTTTGCCCAGCGCCACTGCACTGGTGCCCCTGACCTGTGAACTGCGAGCTTTCTTTCTCCCCAAACACTGACCTTCTCATCAGTCCCAACATCATCACCCTTCTTCATGAACCAAATGGTCCATGGAAGGAATTATTGCTTAGGGGCAAAAACCTCTGGATAACAAGGTAGGGATCCTGGACTTGGCTTTCTCTCATGTAGCAATATATAGTGCCTGTGTTCCAAGTTATGTCTGACTCTCTGCGACCCCATCGACTGTAACCTGTCAGGCTCCTCTGTCCATGGGATTCTCCCAGGCAAGAATACTGGAGCGAGTTGCTGTTTCCTTCTCCAGGGGATCTTCCTGACTGAGGGATCGAACCTGCGTCTCCTGCGTCTTGTGCATTGGCAGACGGATTCTTTACCACTGAGCCATCGGGGAAGCCCACTTTCTATCATAGAACACAATTAAATGGGCCTTTCATTTCATGAGCGGACAACTTTGAGACTTAATATCTTAAGTCTAAAATCTTAATATTATCTTAATATCTTAATATTAATAACTTAATAATATCTTAAGACTTAAACCTTCCTATAGTATTTTCTACTTAGCAGCTTTGTAGAAACGCTGTAATAAATGCAGAAGAAAGGATGTTAAACATTCTATTGAACATTTCATCTAATGTTCCTCACCCATGGTATATATTGCATTGTACCAGATGCTACTTAGATCCTTAATGTTCTAAAGCATGTTAAGTTCTATCCTTTCCATCCCCAGAAAGAACCTTATTGCTATTATATCATTTGGTCTTCATAAAAAAGTCCTGCGATCTACACTAGACAAATATTATCTCCATTTTTCAGATTAAAACGCTCAAATCCATGGACTTTAAATCATTTAAGTTTCCAAAGTGGTGAGAAGACTTGAATGAGTGTCTTCTGACCACCTCTTGGTGCTTTTGACTACAGAAAGCTACTACATGTACGACTACGGTTCACTTTAGCTTTTCCAAATTCTTTAAAACACTTCTTGGCCCTCCTTTTGTGTTATGTTTGACAGGGTGCACGTTTATTGTTTCCTCACTGAGGCTCTGTTTGAATGGCAATCCTCACACCAAGTTTTCAGCTCATGAACTTGAAAATCACATTTTGAATTCTAGCAATTTATATTGATATTCACATGTTTGCTGTTGATTTCTGCAATGGGTCAGACTCTGAGGAGCCATATTATGTGGAACGAGCTGTTTCAGAACAAATTTGCACCAGTTTCTCTCTTAAAGTATAGAAATTATCTTTCTGAAGACAATGCTGAGGGAAGAATTTTGTTTTTTTTTTTTAATGATGATGATCTGCTTTGGCTTCAGGAACTTAGGAGTTGTAATGGGTCAGAGGATCTATTTTCTGTCTTTTAAATGTTGATAATGTCCTTACTTAAAGCATCAGTTCTTAGGTGCAGATTTATATTTGTGATTGATGGATTGGTTAGATTGTTAGAGTATATTCATGTAAACAGATTCACACACTCCTGTACTCATTCACCTGGGAATTTGGCTGTATGTGTTTACTTCTTTTCAGATTTAAAACTCTTATTTTCTTTGGGTTTATTTCTTTGGAGATGAACAAATGTCTGTGACTTTATGTCTTCACCAACACCCATTTTAAAGGATTTTTAGTACATTAACTTGAATATTTTTTAAATGAAATGCAAAAATTCAGAAATTTTTTGTTATTTTTAGAGTTAACAGATATATATCTTTGTGACTTAGCATCTGGAGGTAGTCCACTGTCATTATTGTAACATAAATACTTAATGAAATGACCTCTCACTCTTGAGTATTTACTGTGTGCTTATTACCATGTTAGGAGTTGTGAAAAATACAAAGAAATATACAACATAGCATTGTCACCATGAATATATTTGAACAATTGAAATAAATATTAGCAGATTAACCAAACTGAAAGCAATTTAGTACACTCTATCATAAAACACCTATATTTTAACAAATCAGGAGTGTTGATGGGTAAACCAAATCTTTGATATAATTCTTGATAGCAGTTTCAACTTTTTATTCAGCAAGATTGAATAAAGTATCTAAGCATCTTATAAAGAAATACCACCACATTTGAAATTTGAATGACTACAAAAGCATATGATAAGCAGTCAAGTAAGGTGTGCAAATCAAATATTTTTAATTGGGACAATTCAAGGCTCTCATATATTTTAAAGAATTTCAGCAATCCTTAAGATATTCAGGAATGGAATGGAATAATTAAAAATACCAACAGTAAATAGTCTGACCAATGATTCTATAAGTCATTCTGGGAAAACTGTCACTGAAACCAAGTAAACTTTCTCTCTGCTGCTCGGTAATTTTTTTCCCATTTATTTCATTTTATTTCATTCTTCGAAGGAAAAAACAACTGCTTGGAAAACTGGAGAAACTGAAGACTATTCACAAGATACATCTTATTTGGAGGAGCTGGAAAAACACAAATTTTCAGTTTGGTAAGTAAATCTATCCTGTCTATCTATTTAAATTTTTGAATTCATTGAATTCAACAAATCTTTACTTATTCTATTCTTTTATCATTCATTTATTCAACAAATACTGATTGTGTGCTTACTACAAGCTGTATGATTTGTACCCTGATTTGGGAAAAGCTCATAGTCCAAAGAAGTCTATATATATTTAAAAACATCAGTGTGATATGATAACACTTTTTTTTTTTTTCAAAGAATGCACACATATACACCTGGAGAAGCTGATGGCTTGCATTTGCTTGAGAATAGAGAAGGATTTTCAGAAGTAGTTTGAGCCAGATCTTGGGAAGAATATGACAGTGGAGAAACGTTGACAATTTGGCATGGGCAGTGTCTAGAGATGGGGTTGGGAGGAAGGCTGGGCTAATACCCACTGCAAACCTTAGTTCACTTAAGATCTAAGCAGATTGTGGTTACAGCTCTCTTCCTGGAGGTGTGTATACAGGTATAACTGTCTATGCAAGCATATGTATAGCAAACAGGAAAAAATACACATAGAAAAGTCAACAGTGGAGCTTCTCAGAGGTAACGAGTACAGAATTTTGCAGTGGTGGGATTCATCAAGGATAAGTGAAGGAACCGCAGTAAGAGGCACTGTGACACGGAGAGTAACCAGGAAAGAGGAAGGAATGGAGTAGCTTGTCCAAGTCCATCTGCTCCAAACCACTGCTGCCCTGTCCCTCAAGATCCCTGCCCTGAGTGGATTTTCCCCCTGGGCATTTATCTGCCTTATGGTTTGGTTTCTGAAGATTTTCCTCTTACTCTTCCATCCTGGAACCATCATCAGGAGGAATGGTAGCAGCTCAAATTTCCTTTATCCAATCTTAGGTGGATAAGATTTTTATAAGTTCTACTTGTTTTCATTTAAATGTAAAAGTCTCAGTACCTTCACCAATGCTTTCCGGGAGCAGCTGAAGTATGGTCTCCAAGCTAACCAACGAGCTGTTCTTTGGATTAAGAGATGCAGGCTTGGGACTTCCCCCATGGTGCAGTGGTTAAGACTCTTCCTTCCATTGCAGGGGTGTGGGTTCAATAGCTGGGGGAGAAACTAAGATTCCACATGCCATGGTGTGGGGCCAGAAGTTTTTTTGGAAAAAAAGAGAGATGTAGTCTTGTGCTTAAGAAACATCAGGCAGGAAGGGGAGTCAAAGAGGCCAGGAGATAAGAAATCACTCAGTTCAGTCACTTAATATGCAGGATTAAATTATCTAGGTCTGTTTTCTCCTGTATCAAGTTGGAATAATAATAGCTATATTGTAGAGCTTTTTGTTTATTGTGAAAACTGAGAGATAATTTAAATAAGATAGCCTGGACAATCACTTGGTGTGTATAGATTTTTGATAAAGGCAACTAATATTAATAATAATAAGTTTTGAGAAAATGTCTCTTCCCAGGGTTAAAATAAGAAGCATCAGTCACAGGAGGATGTGTTCTTCAAACACACCAAGCTGTTTATCACATTAGGGTCTTTCCACTAGATGCCTCCTTTGTCTGGAATGTTCTCTGGGATCTTAGTAGGATGGAAGCACGTACTGCAGGTCTTAGTATAGGTTTTCCTGCTCCAGAGAGGTCTTTCTTGAAGATCCTACATAAAGGGGTACTCACCTCTCTCTGGTGGTTTATTTTCTCATAACTTTCTTCTTTTAAAGTACTTACCACAGTTTAAGTTAATTGTTTATATTTATTTTCATGTCATTTATTTGCATCTTTCTGCTTTCTCTCACTAAAAGGAAGCTGTAGGCAGACAGAAGCCCTTTGGTAAAAATTTGTAATTGGAGGATAGTTGCTTTACAACATTGCTGTGTTTCCAGGGTTCTGCTGTACAACAAGGTGAATTAGTTATGTTGTTGTTTAGTTGCTAAGTCATATTTGACTCTTTCCAATCCTATAGACTGTACCCTTCCAGGCTCCTCTATCCATGAGATTTCCCAGGCAAGAATACTGGAGTGGGTTGCCATTTCCTTCATATATTCCCTCCCAGAAACCCTACTTGTCCGATCACTCCTGGGTCTCTAGGCCCTAGTTTTAAAATACCTGGGTTGTAATAGGCAACTAAAGAGCCTCTTGATGAAGGTGAAAGAGGAGAGTGAAAAAGTTGGCTTAAAGCTCAACGTTCAGAAAACTAAGATCATGGCATCTGATCCCATCACTTCATGGGAAATAGATGGGGAAACAGTGGAAACAGTGTCAGACTTTATTTTTTTGGGCTCCAGAATCACTGCTGATGGTGACTATAGCCATGAAATTAAAAGACGCGTACTCCTTGGAAGGAAGGTTATGGCCAACCTAGATAGCATATTTAAAAGCAGAGACATTACTTTGCCAACAAAAGTCCGTCTAGTCAAGGCTATGGTTTTTCCAGTGGTCATGTGTGGATGTGAGAGTTGGACGGTGAAGAAAGCTGAGCACCGAAGAATTGATGTTTTTGAACTGTGGTGTTGGAGAAGACTCTTGAGAGTCCCTTGGACTGCAAGGAGATCCAATCAATCCATCCTAAAAGAGATCAATCCTGGGTGTTCATTGGAAGGTCTGATGTTGAAGCTGAAACTCCAATACTTTGGCCACCTCATGCGAAGGGTTGACTCATTGGAGGAGACCCTGATGCTGGGAAGGATTGGGGGCAGGAGGAGAAGGGGACGACAGGGGATGAGATGGTTGGATGGCATCACTGACTCGATGGACATGGGTTTGGGTGGACTCCGGGAGTTGGTGATGGACAGGGAGGCCTGGCGTGCTGCAATTCATGGGGTTGCAAAGAGTCGGACACGACTGAGCGACTGAACTGAACTGAAATATTTATTGGATGAATGAATAAGAGGGTAAATGAGTGATCGCTCAACTTGTCTCTCACTCCCAGCCCCCTTGGTTGTCCTATCCACTTCCAACCTCTCCTTTGTCTTGAAATTGCTATCATTTTTTTTAAAAAAAGGAATATGGGATAATTAGCCACTCCAAACATTTCTTTTAAACTAGAGTTGAGGATATGGGGGCTGCTGAGACCTCATAAACGCGTTGTGTTTTAAATGGCCTGAGATACAATCTGAACAATTTCCTTGATGTTTTATTAGAGCTGGTAAATCATTTATGGGGGAAGCCTTTACCTAAATCCTCTCCAAATCCCCATAAAATGCATTTAACACAGAATACTGTACTACCCAGCTTCAAAGATAAATGTGACTTTGTGTGGGAAGTAGTTGCTGCCCCTGTGCAGTGAGTCTCAGCGTAGATATCTTCTTTCTTTTTCACACAAGGTCTATCTCTTCCCCTTCCCGTCCCAACAACTTACCTCCTTTCACATGCTGATGCTGATAAATTTGGTAGATTGCTAAAACTTCAGTAAATCACAGCTTCTATTCTTTTCCTTTTTTTTTAACGTACTTGACCTTTAACTAGTCAGATGTAACTTTATCTTTGTAGCTGAAAATCATTTTTTTCCAAACTTCCAAAATATAACGTTAAGACCGTTAGATTTTCTCAAACAGAAAGAGAGCCAATTAAGTTGCCTTTGAGTGTGGAAAAGAGAACCTGCTTCCAGCACGTCTCAGCCCAGGGGGCCTGCTGCCCATAGTGTCAGGTGGTCAAAAGTCCTCTGGGCCCTTGCTTGGTGGGGTTTGTATCACAGTCGCCTCTTCTGGGCCTCAGAGCCAACACTTGCAGGATTCTTAACTTTCCTCTTTGAGATTTTATATGCTGTTTTGAACAGAGCCTCTCTTCTGCTCATATATTATTTTTTAATTTTTGAAAAATTTTACTTATTTATTTTTGGCTGCGCTGGGTCTTCATTGCGTGTGAGCTTTCTCTGGTGTGGTGAGTGGGGGCTCTTCTCCAGTTGCGGTGTGTGGGCTTCTCATTGCCGTGCTTTTGCTTGTTGTGGAGCATGGGTTCTAGGCACGTGGATTCAGTACTTGTGGTGTACGGGCTTAGTTGCTCTGCAGCATGGGGGTTATTCCAGGACCAGGGATTGAACCTGTGTCCCCTGTGCAGGTAGGCAGACTCTCAACCTCTGGACCACCAGGGAAGTCCTTATGCTTCTATTTTAGATAGCATGAGATATCCAAGGTGTCCCTGGATACTTGAGGACTAGATGATTGACTTCCATCTTTACCCCTTTGGTGGTTAGCTCTGACTGTCATGTGCTCCTTCTACACTCTGCACACCTTTTCATGCCACTCAAAACATGGCCCTTAGGTGTCCCATAAGCCTCTCCCTGGCTAGTTCCTGTGTGGTAAGTCACTTGTCAGGTCTGACTCTTTGTGACGCTATGGACTGTTGCCCACCAGGCTCCTCTGTCCATGGGATTTTCCAGGCAAGAATACTAGAGTGTGTTGCCATTTCCTTCTCCAGAGGATCTTCTGCAACCAGGGATTGAACCCACATCTCTTATGTCTCCTGCATTGGCAGGCAGGTTCTTTACCACTAGTGCCACCTGGGAAGCTCCCATTGGACAGTGAGTTTAATAAATTTTACAGGAATGGAGATTAAGTCTGTTGTGTTCTTCCTGGCCTACTCTCAATGATTGATAAATTGCAAGCACTTAATAAATATTTATTGAATTAATACATAAAAAATAAGAGAAAATTAAAAATTTTGGCATTTCCAGAAGGAATTTTCTGGAGAAAAGAGCAATGGGACAAAATTACTGTAGATGTTCTGGGTCTGTTTGTCCCTGGTGACTATTGTTTCTACCTGTTGAGGATGTTTCTTCCCTAAGAATTCCTTCACTCACCCTCTTTTATGATTGCAGATCCCCACCTACTCACATACCATCTACACACCCCAAGGCATTGGGCTGTGACGTGTACTATGTTCCTATGACAACTGTGATCGATTCAGGGGTAGGCACATGATCTCAACCAGGCCCTCCCAGCCTTTTCACAGAATTTTATATTCTGTTACTTGGCGATAGAAATCCCTTCTCTTCTATAAGCTCTTACGCTGAAATGATTTAAGTTTGATACTCTCCATGGCCATGGCCACCAGTTCATTCTCCCTACTTCCTGTACCGCCTCTTATTAATATTTGGCATTTGAAACCAATGGATGTAAGAGTCTCACCAGTGCTTTGTAGGGGACACATATTCTGTTCTAGTCTAGCTAACAGAAATGTGTCTTAGGAGCTACCTCAAGTCCACATTAATGATGAATAAAATTATATGCATACCTAACAACACATTTGTTGTTGTTCAGCTGCTAAGTCATGTCCAACTCTTTGTGACCCCATGGACTGCAGCTTGCCAGGCTCCTCTATCCTTCACTATCTCTTGGAGCTTGCTCAAGTTCATGTTGAGTCGGTGATGCCACCCAGCTATCTCATCCTTTGTCACCCCCATCTCCTCTTCCCTTCAATCTTTCCCAGCATCAGGGTCTTTTCCAATGAGTCAGCTCTTCACATCAGGTGGCCCAAGTATCGGAGCTTCAGCTTCAGCATTAGTCCTTCTAATAAATATTTAGGACTGATTTCTTTTAAGATTGACTGGTTGGATCTCCTCGCAGTCCAAAGGACTCTCAAGAGTCTTCTCCAGCACCACAATTCGAAAACAAAAACATGTATTTCAGGTCAAAAAATATATTGTCCACTGGGAAGATTTTATTTATTTTCCTACAAGAGGAAAGACTTTAGTGAGAATGTTTATTTTGTCCACTCAGTTAATTACATAAATAAGCACTCATTTGCCTGCATAAGCATAGCCTTAGAATCTCATTGCTTACCCTGCTTCCTAATGCACTCACATCCTTCATCTGTGTGCAGCGATTTCTCCGATGGAGTAAGTTAGAGGACCTGTTAAATTCCTCTGGAAGTAGTGCTAATGACTGCTTCAAGGCAGTGGCAATCACTTGGGTAGTTTAAAGAAGTTAACATGGTTTTCAGAGGTACCTAACTCATGACTGGGGACTGAGCTCCATAATAAGACCATCTCAAAATGTTTCCATTAACATTCAAAGACGACTTGGTGCCTAAGCAACCCAAGAGTCATAGGTTTTTAGAGCAGGATCTCAGGGATGATTTTGTTCAGCCCGTTGGTTTATACTAGGATCAAACTGAGACTGCTTGAAGTTAAGTGACTTTGCCTTAGGTCAGACAGCTAATAAGGAGTGAAAATGGGATTAGAACTCACTTCCTTTCAATCTCAATCCAGTACCAATTATAAAAAAATAAATTCTTCCTAGAATTCTGCTAGTCTTTTTTATCGTTTCCTGTTTCAATCAATTGCAAGCTACTTTGATATTTATTAATAGATTCAGGAGAAAGTGCTGATTCTTAGGAAATGGGTTGTTGTAAATTTCCTCTTGCCAAGGAGGTGAATAGAGGGCAGATGCTGAGATGTTTGTTAAATGCACATGTTGCTGCCCACACAGAATGACTTCATTTTTGTGTTCTCGGCCATTCATTTATGTGACTGGCCTCCATCTGTTGCTTAGGGAAGGTATGAGTTAACTATAAATATCACAACAGGAAAGTTATTCTTCAATACAAGTGATACACTTTCCTTTTTATAACTCACATGTGATTTGACATTGAAATAAAATGCAGATGCTCCTTTGATTGGCGTATTCCCTATTGTGCTTTTCCAAAACACCTTCACATATGGTCTGCCTCATTCTTGAGAAATGACTTGTTGTTTATGTCATACAAATGGAACAGATTGATTTTACAGTGAGTAAGGAGGATGATGAATTGGACGTTGGAGAGAAATCCTTGTCTTGGCAATCTAAACACTTGAAAATATACGTGGCCGTTTGGAAAAGGCTCCCATGATCCACCCATAATGCCTTCAGTTCACCCCTCATCCCTTCTTAAGGGTTAAATAGATATATACTCAATCTCAGCAAATCAAAGAGTAGTTACAGTCACCTCAAAGTATATTTTTTCTTTTCACCATTTAAATGTATCTTGAGACCTAATGGTCAAAAAAAAAATGTCCCAAAGAACCAACCCCAAAAATCTATTGCAATATTGTGTCTGCACTATGACCAGAATAAAACATTTCTCATCTTGGTAGAAGAGTAGTATTATCTCTTTTCTATCATGTGATTTTTTTTTTTTAAGTATAAAATTCTTGCACTAACATGACTTCCCTGGTGGACCAGTGGTTAAGACTCCATGCTTCCAATGTAGGAGACACCGGCTTAATCCCTTGTCAGGGAACTGAGATCCCATATGCTGTGCAGAGTGGCCAAAAAAAATTCTTGCACTAACAAGCTTTCTTGTGAAAGTCGCTTAGCCGTGTCTGACTCTTTGCAACCCCATGGACTTGTCCATGGAATTCTCCAGGCCAGAATACTGGAGTGGGTAGCCTTTCCCTTCTCCAGGGAATCTTCCCAACCCAGGGATCAAACCCAGGTCTCCCACATTGCAGGTGAATTCTTTACTAGCTGAGCCACAAGGGAAGCCCAACAAGCTTTCTTAGGGGTCTCCAAATTTATCCCTTCATAATTATTCTTCACAAAAGAGAAAAAAATAATGTTGTGTATCTACCTCTCTGACAATAAAATAACCACATGTGATTCTGCAGAATTTTATAGTTTATAAATCTCCTAATCTCATTCCCATAACTTTTCTTTTCTCATTTGGTCTTTGAAATACCCTGATGATGTGATATCCTTCAGCCCATTTTACAGATTATCTATCCAAAGTTCAGAGAGATTTTGTTGTTTTTATTCAGTCACTCAGTAGTGTCTGACTCTATGCAACCCCATGGACTGCAGCATGCCAGGCTTCTCTGTCCTTCACCAACTCCTGGAGCTTGCTCAAATTCATGTCCATTGAGTCACTGATGGCATCCAGCCATCTCATCTTCTATCGTCCTTTTCTGCTTCTGATTTCAGTCTTTTCCAGCATCAGGGTCTTTTCCAGTGAGTCAGTTCTTTACATCAGGTAGCCAAAGTATTGGAGCTTCAGCTTCAGCATCAGTGCTTCCAATGAACTTTCAGGGTTGATTTCCTTTAGGATTGTCTGGTTTGATCCTCTCCCTGTCCAAGGGACTCTCAAGAGTCTTCTCCAGCACCACCGTTCAAAAGCATCAATTCTTTGGTGCTCAGCTTTCCTCATGGTCTGACTCTCACATCTGTAGACTACTGGAAAAACCAAAACTTTGACTATATGGATGTTTTTAGGAAAAGTAATGTCTCTGCTTTTTAATAAGCTGTCTAGGTTTGTCATAGCTTTTCTTCCAAGGAGCAAGCGTCTTTTAATTTCATGGCTGCAGTCACTGTCTGCAGTGATTTTGAAGCCCAAGAAAGTAAAGCCTGTCATTGTTAGGTGGCTCATTTCCCCAACACTCATTTCTGTCCCTCTCCAGTTCTCATTGCCCTAGAGCATGTCAGCTGGCTGACCTCAGATTCATCAGGGGACTTTAGAGTGTGCAGTAGATGACTTTTACAAAGCAATGTGTTAAAGTATTACTGGCGTATTCCACAGTGTTGGTTGGATGTGGGTGAAGATAAAATGCCCTGAAGGAGGAGTGAGAACCAAGTCAGCTTATAATGGCACAGCATAGTGAATCCCTATGGAGGAATATTTCTTCCAGTAATTTATCAATGATCCACATGTAATTAGGTAGTTATTGACTGATATCTCTATCGTATTATGTGGCACTAAAGCATGACCAGCTAATCACACTAAGAAGGAACACATCTTAATGGCTAAGAATATAGGTTCTGGGGCCAAAATACCTAAACCCAAATGAACTAGTATTATGAATTACTTAGACAAGTTTTTCAAACTCCTTGTACGTCAGTTTCTGTTAAAAAAAAAAAAAGTTATCTTTAAAACAGTGCTAACAGTACCTGGGCTTCCTTGGTAGCTGAATAAATTCCCTGGTAAAGAATCTGCCTACAATATAGGAGACACAGGACATGTGGGCTCGATCTCTGGGTTGAGACGATCCCCTGGAGAAGGAAATGGCAATCCACTCCAGTCTTCTTGCTTGGGAAATCTCATAGACGGAAGAGCCTGGCGGGGCTGGCTATAGTCCATGGCGTAGCAAAAGAATCAGATACAACTTAGCAACTAAACAACAACAATAATACCTGCCTTATTTTAGTGAGCTCAAATATGCATATTTTAAAAAATGGAGCAGTATAAATGCTCACAGCACATAGTAAATGCTCAAGAAATGTTTGCTATTGTTACTGACTGAGGCTTTCCTTCTCTCTACTACCCCCCCACAATGATATGCTTTATACTTGTATTTATACTATTAAAATAATGACCTGTTCATTTTTGAGAAACAAAATATTTTGGTAAATAAAAGACCTGCATACAGTGCTATATGTCAACTGTATCTTAATAAAGCTGAAAGAAAACAGCTTAAAATAAAAAATGCATAAATAAAAGAAGTCCTTCCACTAAATAAATAAAAAATTCAATAAATAAAAGATTGCAGTGAGAAACTCAGGCATTAATGGTAGAAAAGAGATATCAGAACAGTAAATACCATGTGTTAGTGTTCCATTGGGGCATAACAAACTACACATAGTTAGCAACTCAGAGAGCTTCGCTGGTAGCTCAGCTTATAAAGAATCTGCCTGCAACGTAGGAGACCTCGGTTCAATTCCTGGGTTGGGAAGATCCCCTGGAGAAAGGATGGGTTACCCAGTCTGGTGTTCTTAGGCTTCCCTGGTGACTCAGATGGTAAAGAATCCGCCTGCAATGCGGGAGACCTGGGTTTGATCCCTGGGTTGGGAAGATCCCCTGGAGGAGGGCATGGCAACTCACTCCAGTATTCTTGCCTGGAGAATCCCATGGACAGAAGAGCCTGGTGGGCTACAGTCCCTGGGGTCACAAATAGTCAGACATGACTGAGTGACTAAGCACGGAGCCCAGCAGCTCAGAATGAAACCCATGTTTTAATCTCATGATTTCTTCTTGGGCTCCTACACAGCTGCAATCAAGGTGTCAGCAGGGCTGCGTTATCATCTGGGGGCCTAACAGGGGAGGGACTGCATTCGGCTCCTTCAGACTCCGGGCAAGGTTTATGTCCCTGTGACTGAATGAGGGGAGGCCCCGGCTGTGTGCTGCCTATTTCCTGCATGTGGGGCCCAGAGTTCCATGCAGTGGGGCTCCTTTACCACGGCTATCACTTTATGAAACCTGCCAGGGGAGTCTGTCACTTTGGGGAGGGACCCTGAAGCTTTTACCTGATTAAGTCAGGACTTCCCAGAATAACCAGAATACCTTAACACCAAATCAGCTATCTGAGATCTAGTTATTTCTGTAAACCCCTTCACCTTTGACATTTCCTGTTGGCTAGAAGCAAGTCGTTGGTCTCACGATCAGTCCCACGTCATGTCAGCTTTCTCCTCGTTTGTGTCTTTGTCGTTGTTTAGTCACTAAGTCGTGTCCGACTCTTTGCGATTCCATGGACTGCAGCATGCCAGGCTCCTCTGTACTCCACTATCTCCCGGAGTCTGCTCCCATTCATGTCCATGAGTCTGTGATGCTATCGACCCATCTCATCCTCTGCTGTCCCTTTCTCCTTTGGCCACCAGGGAAGCCCCTGGAAATGTCTACATGAGGAAGAAAATGGGAGAGAGACCAACCAGCACTCCGTTATGTTGAGCTCTTGCTTACAACCACTTTCTGAAAAGTGAAATGCACTTATTTTTCCATATTCTCGGATGAACATTCTGATGCTCAGAGCTGAAAACAACCATAATGAGACAATGAACCTGCGCAAATGTAGCCCTGATGCATCGAGGAGCAGGTGTTCTTTTATTCCACGTTTGTCAAGTTTACATGGTGTCCTAGATTCTGGACACTTAGAATTGGTTCCTGTTTGGTCTCCATCAAAGCATAGTGTGTAACTACTTGCCTTTTCCTTTAGTACAATTTGGAAAATGGGCACAGTATGGTGCAGAAGGTTCATCTCATGGATGCCACACTGATTCAGTTGGAGAGATGGAGAATGAGGTGAGCAGAATTAATTTAGCCAACTGTCTGGAAACCTAATATGACATCAGTGATAAGATTTAAATATCCAGGAGTTTCAGATTATGAGCCAGTTCAAATTCAAGCTGCATGATTTAAGTGATGAAAGGGCAAAGCTGGGCAGGAAGCAATGTAGGGATTTATTTGATGCAAAAACACAAGTGACCAGTAAAATGGATAATGTTCTGTTGTAATAGTTTGCAAACAGCACCAAGAAAACAATTGAGTGGGTGTATTTTGAGCTTCAGGCATTGTAAATTCTTTCACTCTCATATACTTTATGCCTTCTTTAATAAACTGGAGAGTCTTGGGCTAGCTTCATCGGTGACGGTAGGTGGTCATTCATTTCACAATCCACTAATTTTCATGATTATTCAGTATTTTATGTAACCTAAACTGCTTTGGATTTTGTCTTACTCAGATTGTAATATGGCAATAGCTTATATGATTTCAGAATCATTAATTCAATTGGTGTTCTCAACAGATGGGTGTTACACTCATCTCTCTGAAGACAAGCAAGAATTTGATGTTCTTAACAATGCTGATGGAATATCATTTTTCAGATAGATCTGTAGCCTGTGTCTTGTTGAAAAGATGCAGAGCGAGTCGAAAATTTCTAGGAAGGAAAACAATTGACATCAATTATGGTCTATTCCTAACTTAAAGAGACAAATGTATACTTACCTTATTTCTAGCTTAATAACTGGATTCTTTTTTTTTTTTTTTTTTTTTATAACTGGATTCTTATATAACATGGAACAAATAGAAAGTCACTCAGGTATGTCCGACTCTTTGTGACCCCCTGGACTATAGCCCCTCAAACTCCTCTGTTCATGGAATTCTCCAGGCCCGAACACTGGAGTGGGTAGCCATTCCCTTCTCCAGGGGATCTTCCCAATCCAGGGATCAAACCCGGGTCTCCTGCATTGAAGGCAAAAATGCTTTACCATTTAAGCCACCAGGGATGTCCAAAGGTATCCTTATCCCAGTAGCCAGGCTACTTAATCCTTTAAGGTTTTTGGTTTTTAAGTATTCTCTTTGTATGATATTTTACAGGGATTTTAGAGGAACATACTGTAAGGACTTTCAGTATTAAACTGCGTCTCTCTGCCCCTCGTTTTTACCATATTCCACCTAAAAGTTGGTGCTTGTTAACAGCTTCCTGCTCAGTTGTCATAAAACCTAAACTAACAGTTTCAGGGAAGGAACACTTACTGTATTTTAAGGCTGCCCACTCATTTTGGACATTTTGACAGTTTAAAAGTTTTTATTAATATTGAGTTAAAATGCTTGTTCCTGTTTTTAAAATTATTAGTACCAGTTTAATTCACTAAAATCCCAAGTCAAAAGTCAATCTATTTATTGCTCTATTTATATTCCATTATCTATCTGTCTAATCATCTATCTTTGCATTTATCTAGGGTTTAAAGATTTGTTAAATATCATTTAGATTGATCAGTTATCAGATTATCTCAGTTTCAATATCCCTCACCATTTTTTTTTTTACCCAGTTACCCCTGCAGTAATGAGAAGCTTACCAGCTTTGAAAGAATTCAAGGAGATGTAGTTTTCACCTCTTAGGAGTGCAGAGAACAAGCAGAGTATACTGGTTTCATTTAAGGACTATCTTCCTAGCTCCCCTTGGGTACCATTCACACTGCTGCTGCCCATCACCACCTGGCCCTTTGGGGTCACCATCTTCCTAGGTTGAGCAACTTCTGTGCTGGGCTCCACAGATGAGTGAAGTGGATCAGGCCACACCCCTCTTCTGTTTACTAGCTTTTCTTTGTAACATCTCTGGCAAATGTTCCCTTTCTTCATTCCTTTGTTGATGGCTAAATTTTTGTGATATTCTCTCTTCCTGACTTCCAGAAGCTCCGTTCAAGCCTGCATACTAGGCACTAAACAGAATGAAGGATTAAAATATGTATATATATAGATTTTTTTTCATGTGTTTCCATTGATGTCAGTAATAAATTACTAACATTTATTCCGTGTCCTCTCTATATGAGAACTATTCTAACTGTTCTCGTGTATCTCTCTCAGTCCCTCAACAGCCCTGTGGTATAGGTAACATTACTGTGCCCATTTTACATATGAGGAAACTGAGGCAAGGAGAGATTAGTTAAAGTTGTCAAAGTCTCATGCCTGCTAAGTGGTTGAGCTGGGATTCATACCCAAGATGAAGTCCGAACACGATCACCATGCCGTGCTGCCTCCAGCTACAATGGAAATCAGTTGACAGTTTAAATTAAATCCCTCAGTCCAGCAGGTACTTGGAGGAGGAAATGGCTACCCAGTCCAGTACTCTTGCCTGGGAAATCCCATTGACAGAGGAGCCTGGAGGGCTACAGTCCACGGTGTCACAAAGAGTTGGACAAGACTGAGTGACTAAACAACAGCAGATAGTGTGTTAGGACTATTCAGCAGGCGTGACCTCCAAACAACAGGCACACACATTTGACATAGTCACTGAGTCATGTGTCACGAACCTGGCGAGGAGGAAAGTCACGAGTTACACTGAGGCTTTTAGAAGTGTGGGTGCTCCTGGAAGAGCAGGGGTGGAAGAATTTCTTTTTTTTCCCTTCGTTTCTTCTTTATACCACGCTGGGAGAGGCGTTTGTTGCACCCTGTGGATCTGGAACAGGAGAATTGAGCTCAATAATAGTAAATCTTAAATTTATTCTTATCTTGGGTACCTTTCTGATTCTGGCTGATAGCAGATTGGAACCAAGGGAATAACTTAAGAACAGCAGTTCTCAGGATATTTTAAATTAAAGTTGTTTGGGGATTTATCAGGCCTCACAAGTCTCCTCTAGATAATTCAGTTTATGGATGTGGGGATAGAGATTTTTATTCTTATTTTTAATTCGATTTCTGACCTTTCTGTTTCTTTCTCTCTCCCTTTTTTTTTTTACCTCTCTCTCTTCTCTCTGTTTCTCTCTTCCCAAATATATGAATTATAAATCGCTCTTCTACAGTTAAAGCAAATAGTAAGGCACACAATTTGAAATGAATGGCAATCCATTTGAAGTTCACTTAACCCAGTTTTATTTTTAATCCGCATAACATACCAGTTTTCTCTTCCCTATCTACCAAACGGTATATCTTTTGCTTATTACCTAGATGGGGAAACTGAAGCTTGGACATTTAGATACTTTGCCTTGTGACATAAACAGGTAAGAGTCACAGCTGAATTCTCACCTAGGTTTCTGAACCTCGAAGTTTATAAATGCTCTATACCTGCTATTGACATCCTCTTCTTGACTACAATTTCCTTGAAGGCAAAGGCTGTGCACCATCATATTTTTATGCCCAGTATCACTGAGAATGACAGGCACACGTAATTGCTCAGTAAATGTTTTTTGGAGTTGCTGTATTTTCTCTGTCCTTTTCCCCTTTGTAGATTATCATAAAAAGTTGTAGAATTGGCTTTCCATTCATTCTGTTGACAAACTCTTTCCCCAAAGTGCTGCCTTTTGATTAGATTGGCCTCAGCCTCTGTGAGCTGGACAGCCTCCAAGGTTTGCTGGTGGAGATTTGATGCCACCGTTTGACTTGGAGAGTGGCACTTGGGTGGCACTGGTGGAATAAGTCCAGTAACTAATGGGGACATCAGTGATGGGTTCAAATCTGGGACACATTAAGGTAATTGTGTGGACAGGCAGCTCTGGAGACTTGAATGTTCATCTCTATCTCGATGCTACATTGTTGCCACATTCGAGCTGACAAGCTTCCCAATGATGTACTGGCAAGCTTAATGAGAGCCGCTACTTCTTATCCAACTGTTCATCATTGGAGTGGATAGTATGGAGGAAATTCACTTCCAGTCTTTGGTTTTCTGCCATGGGCGACAGTATTTGGATGCCTCTGTGATTTTTCCAGGTGTTGGCCGTATCTGACCTAACTTTTTGCCAGCTCATAATGATGTGGCTTCAGTTCGGAAGCTATCAACCCATCTCTGAGCCTGTTTGCTCATGTGTTTCAGCATGACCATCAGCATTTGTCTGCAGGATTGCCTTAGAGGATTTGCAGCAGTGGCTGACTGTCTAGTGGGGAAAATATGAGCTGTCCTTGAGAGCAGAATTTAATTCTTATGATGCTTTGAGCTTTGATTGTATGATGAGCGGGTGTAATGCAGGGGGAAGGAGAGGGGAAGAAAATACCACCTCAAGTCATTAGTCCCCATTCTGCCTTGTGAGATGGAACCCCAAATCTGCACCAGAGGGAGTTAGCTTTAGATGTCAGAATATTACTGAGACTTAGATGCAGTGGGCTGTGTCAGAATGGGGAAAGCTGGAACTCTGTTTTGGGAACGACCAATGTATTACGAGGAAGATTGTTTACATATTCTTTCATGTATGGATACAGTGCACACTCACTTATGAGCACTGACTGTGGCTTAGGCACTGGGAATACAGAAGTTCATCAGACTCAGCCTGTACCAGCAAAGTCTTAACAGTGTACTCAGGGCCACTAAGTCCATTGTCGTGGGAACTACTAACTTGCAAATGTAGGAACTATAGGTTGAGGGAGTTAAGTAACTCATGGAAGTGCACCCAGTTAGTAACTGTCGCACCTCTCAGTATTGGATCCAGGCTTTCTAAGTCATGTTCTCCTTGTACAATGAAACAGTCACACAGGTATCAGTGGTTTACTCATAAAGAAACTGAAGGAATAGGTGAGGAATTTCATCCACTGAGGATGGGGCTTTGAGGGAGAATACCGAGTTACTGATGAAGAATTTTGTCTAGGAGGAAATAGTTACTAGAGAGGTAGATACCAAAGAGGTATGGAGCCCATTGAATCAATTCTCTTTGCCATGCTAGGGGGCTTCTTTCATGGGGCTTTTATTATAACTCTATCCCTGGGGGTCAGGATTGATTTTTAGGGTTGGGAGTAGGGTTGATGAGCTAGTCTATTGAATTTAGGGATATTCAACTACTAAGTTTAGAAGGCTAGATTTAGAAAGCGTGGAGCTAACTAGATGATTTTGTCTATTTTGCTTTGAGTAAGTATATTTTTGAATGATTTCTTCAAAATATTTGAGTACTGATTTTACAGAATAAGCACTGTTATTAAACCAGCATGCACCATTTCCTTTAGGAACTAAAAGCATCATCAAACCTCAGAGTTGGAAAGGATACTTTACTAACTACACATTTACTACCTCAAGTTGAATAAAACATATTATGCTTCATATAGACCGAGGGTCATTATGCAAAATAAAAGGTTTAATTCACAATTGCTGTTGATTTGAGGCAGTTTTATTCTTCTGTGCTTCTGTGGGATGTCCCTCAGAGACACCTTCCTCTGGAAACGTAGCTTAGGTTAGTGTTTCCAAGCTCAAGCTGTGCAATTGCCTACTTGGGTTCACATTTTGGCCTTATCAATGAATAACGTCCTAGATTACATTTGGACCTCAGTTTCCTGAGGCATAATGACAGTATCATCTCATAGGGATATGGTAATGATTAAAGGGGTTGATACAAACTTAACCTTGCACTTCTCTTTCCTCAGCTGTTTATAAAGCCTCCCCAGACAACCACTTTGCCTTGCTTGCATTTCTTTTTCCTTGGGATGGTTTTGGTCACTGCCTCCTATACAATGTTATGAACAGAGAGGATGAGATGGTTAGATAGCATCACCGACTCAATGGATATGAATTTGAGCAAACTCCGGGAGATAGTGGAGGACAGAGGAGCCTGGCTGGCTATAGTCTGTGGGGTTGCATGACTCAGCAACTCAGCAACAAGTAAAGCCCTTAAAGCAGTGCCTGGCACACAATAAGTCTCTTAATATTAATGTTAAGTCTTTTTGCTATAGGCTAACTCAAATTCTTTGTGATACTTTCTC
The DNA here is from genome assembly GCF_054371585.1 of Giraffa tippelskirchi. NCBI lineage: Eukaryota > Metazoa > Chordata > Mammalia > Artiodactyla > Giraffidae > Giraffa > Giraffa tippelskirchi. Next base: position 158,754,914 of record NC_137282.1, read on the forward strand.
AATTGCAAAAAAAAAAAAAAATCAACCATTTCAAGATATGTAAAGTTTTTCTAATATTCCAATTTTTATTCACTTATATTTTCAGAAGACAAGGAGGGTTTCCTTTTCTGTATCCCAGTGGACTCAGGAATTTACCACTTTCCACAGTCAAGCTTAAAAATCTTGGCATCTAGTAGTAGGGCTCTGTATTTTATCTTTCTGTGTCAACCAAGAATACCCAACACAGCAAAACTGGCTTGGAGTTAGGGGTTTCCTTACTCGATTCTGCCTTGAAGATTGCTGGTCTCAAAAAGGGTTAATCTCTAGAGGCAGGAGAGGAAGGACTCCCCAGTTCTGCCCCAGTCCCAGGGCTGAGGTCGACTCACTGGGATACTGTATCACAGATAAGTCACTGAAGAAGGTGATCTATTTCCTGGCATCTGGGGGCTCTTGTTGGTTGGTGCAGCGTGGGCAAATACATAAGCTGTTCTGATGGGTATTAGACCAGTCTTCATGGAATGGCGGAGAAGGCAATGGCACCCCACTCCAGTACTCTAGCCTGGAAAATCCCATGGATGGAGGAGCCTGGTAGGCTGCAGTCCATGAGGTTGCTAAGAGTCGGACACGACTGAGCGACTTCACTTTCACTTTTCACTTTCATGCGTTGGAGAAGGAAATGGCAACCCATTCCAGTGTTCTTGCCTGGAGAATCCCAGGGACGGGGGAGCCTGGTGGGCTGCCGTCTATGGGGTCGCACAGAGTCGGACACGACTGAAGCGACTTAGCAGCAGCAGCAGCATGGAATGGGGTTTGGGGCTCTATTGTGGAGAGACACAGTGACTTGCAGCTCTGCTGCGTGTAATAGAACTAGTCTTCTCTGCATCCTGAGAAGTGAAGGGATGGATCTGCATGTCCATCAAGATAAACGAAACACTGTAAATACTATAAAAGGATCACGGAATCACTGTTCTTTTGACCGGGACCAAGCTAAACATGTGCTTTGCTATCATTTCGCTATCGATTTTTCTGCCTGGACACACATGTAATTTCCTGTTTCTGGACTTAGTTTTCCGGTTGATTCCAGGAAGACATTGCAAAGGACTATACAGCACCATTGACTCATAGAGACCATGCTGAATGGAATAATACAGGTATGGGACATCATAGGAAATACTAGCATTACTTTTTAGATTTTGAAGAAAGTCTATGCTTTCTCACCTTTTTGGGTAATAAATACCATGCGTTTAGTTTTCTGGATAAGCATTTTGAAAGTTTTCCACATGACAACATTGTCAGTCTTCCTGTATTATTCCAAGATAATACTGTTCTTTTTTTTTTGGCACAGTACCTACAAATAGAAATATTGTGGTTGTTCCCTGTACTAATTAATCCATTTAACATATTTTCTAAGTACATACTATGAGTCAGACACTATTGATGAAATTAAGGGTACAAAAGCAAAATCTCTTAAAGCGTTTAATTCCTGAATCTGAACTGTCATAACTTTTATTATTTACAGTCACCCAAAGAACATTAGGATGGTCACAGACTATTAATAACTATGGTTGAACTAATTTATGTGAGAGAAAAATCCACCTTCCTCTTCATATTTGTTTCAGTAAAAAGAAAGAAAAGAAAAAACAAAAAACTTGACTAACAGTAGCTTTAATCTAAGAAGCAACAAAAATACTCATCTTCGAGTTCTCTCTTTCTATAATCAACACCAGCAGCCTAGTATATATTCACACATATCTGGTTGTAAGTTATATTCCTAATGAGTTGGTGGACTGACCAAATACTAGCTAATGTTCCCTCCTTTTGCCAATGAGAACACAATGACAAGTAAAGGGAAGCGAGAATTTGTACAATTGTACAAGACTGTTCTCCAAATTCACAAGGATGTGGTCTCAAAGTACTTGGCATTGTTCAAGCCACATATAAATTTCTCAATGTATTACCACACCAAACAAGTTTTTCCTGTTCCTTCCCAGGAAAATCTTCCTTAATATAAAAAATAACTGAAGACAGAATTTACCAACATTTTCAGCCTACTTTTCTCCTTGGAAGACCAAGGATTTAATGTCCTGTGAATGATTTCTTTTCCTGGGTTTAGGAAAATAAAACTATTTTGGACAGAATTGTTAAGTCAAACATCGTAAACTTACTGTGCTCTTAGCTTGGGACCTTCATTTGAATTTATCAAGAGTGTCCTATCATATTTTTAGCCCTTTCAATCTAAAAGTGAAAGCGAAAGCAAAAGTTGCTCAGTCGTGTCCGACTCTTTGCAACCCATAGACTATAAAGTCCATGGAATTCTCCAGGCCAGAATACTGGAGTGGGTAGCCTTTCCCTTCTCCAGGGGATCTTCCCAACCCAGGGATCCAACCCAGGTCTCCCGCATTGCAGGCGGATTCTTTACCAGCTGAGTCCTAAGGGAAGCCCAAGAATCCTGGAGTGGGTAGTCTATCCCTTCTCCAGCAGATCTTCCTGAACCAGGAATGGAACCAGGGTCTCCTGCATTTCAGACAGATTGTTCACCAACTGAGCTATCCGGGAAACAGGAAGTTAATTTAGGGGTGGAGGGTGCAGAGAAATTTTCTTTTTAAATTTATTTTGTGAATTAGCATTTGAATGTCTCAGAGGTTCTTGGCCAATCTTATTACTTAAAGACACAAGATAACCTATTTTTAAAAGGCTTTTAACTAGCTACTGATATAATTTGTTATGCATTGTTTACCAGTTAATCTCTAAATTGCTCTTTTCTTTCAGTTAAAGAAGATACTTTGGCTTTACAATGCCACTACATTTCTTTTTTTAAATGTGAATGATTGTATTATTTATTTTGCATGCTGCATTGCTTCAGTCGTTTCTGACTCTTTGTGATGCTTTGGACTGAGCCTGCCGGGCTCCTCTGTCCATGGAATCCTCCAGGCAAGAATACTAGAGTAGGTTGCCATGCCTTTCTCCAGGGGATCTTCCCAACCCAGGGATCCAACCTGCATCTCTTTCACTGAAGGTAGATTTTTTACCACTAAGCCACTGGATAAGCCCTATTTATTTACTTGCCTGATAATTTAGATTCAATTTTATTACAATGTTATAAAAATTGACAACAAAATTGGTAACCCTTTCTGAAATAGATTCTCTTTCTTGGTACCCTCTTCATTTCTGAAAAGACATTTACGTATATTTAAACATGAGTTTAAGATAACTGATAGGAGTTCTCTTTCTTAACAGGCAGGATGCTAATTTCTGTGACAGGTTTCCTTCAGTCTCATTGATGAGGAACTTCTCATGGGTTATTGTAAACATTACATTCTCAACAGCAAACAATAAAGGTCTTTACATGGACTGTCAATCTCTACACTTAGCTTGTCAAAAAAAAAAAAAAGCACAAACCACAATGCTAAAACAATCGAGTTCTTCCTTATAAAACCAATTTAATATATATTTATGAAATTTGTGCCTCTCAACAACCATTATAAGAGACATATCTTGCCAGCTCACAAAATATACTCTATTTCTTGGTGAATAATACTCTGCAAGTGACTCCATCTGGAGTTCAGAATTCTTCTGTCCAGGGCTCCATGTCTTCATGGAAGAGGATATCATAGGGAAAGGGAAAGGAAAGGGAAACAGGGATGGCTTTCTTTACATAAAAGAAGCCATTTTTGGCCTAAGCCTTGTTGTGATCTAAGCTTGGCCACAATGCTTGCCCTAGAACTGGTCTCAGTAATTAAGGATATTGAAGGAACAAAAGAATGCAGGATGATAGCCAATATTTTATAATAACTTTAAATGAAGCAAAACATATAAAAATTTGAATCACTATATTGTACACTTGAAACTAATATTGTAAATCACCTATACTTCAATAAAAATACTACCAAAAAAAAAAAAAAAAGAATGCAGGAACAAAGGACTGTTATCAGGCAAGAGGAGTAACAATAGCAAAAATGCTGCAGCAGTTTTAAAGACTGGTGGTTAAGATTAGTCTGGAGCACTTTCTTGATCTGTTTTGCAGGATTTAAACTAAACTCCTCAGGCTCTCCAGTCCCTCAGTCCCTGAGGGGCTTGCCCATTGCTCAGCTGGTAAAGAACCAGCCTGCCAATGCAGGAAAGGCAAGAGACAAGGGTTTGATCCCTGGGTAGGGAAGATTCCCTAGAGAAAGAAATGGCAACACACTCCAGTATTCTTGCCTGGAAAATCCCATGAACAGAGGAACTTGGTGGGTTACAGTTCACGGGGTTGCAAAGAGTCAGACATGACTGAGCATGCATGCCATGCAGGCGCTAAAACACCAGACCAACTAGAACCTAAGAGAGGAGGATGTTGACCTTTCTGACCCTCTGACCTCATGACTTCAATCAACTAAAGCTTGAACTCTGTTGACCTCCCAAGCCCCTTCATAAATATGTGTATATTGTTCAGTCACTCAGTTGTGTCTGACTCTTTGCGACCCCATGGACTGCAGCACACCAGGTTTCCCTGTCCATCACCATCTCCTGGAGCTTGCTCAAATTCATGTCCATTGAATCAGTGATGCCATCCAACTATCTCCTCCTCTGTCGTCCCCTTCTCCTCCTTCCCTCAATTTTTCCCAGCATCAGGGTCTTTTCCAATAAGTTAGTCTTTCACATCAGGTGGCCAAAGTGTTGGAGCTTCAGCATTAGTCCTTCCAATGAACATTCAGAGTTGATTTCCTTACCCTTAGCTTAAAACTTCCCCACTTTTGCTACTGTGGAGACATGCTTTGGGAAAGACCCCCGGTGTACTCCTTTCTTGCTAAAAGTAATAAATACTTCCTTCTCCCACTCTTTAACTTGGGTGTGTATTTTGGCTCAACACCCACCAAGAGGCCAGCCCAGTTTTAGTACCTTTAATAGAGGATTTTCCCTGGTGGCTCAGTGGTTAATGAACCCGCTGGCCAATGCAGCAAGAGATGTGAGTTCCATCTTTGAGTTGGGCAGATCCCCTGGAGATGGAAATGGCAACCCACTCCAGTATTCTTGCCTGGAGAAGACCTTGGACAAAGGAGCCTGACAGGCTACAGTCCATTGGGTCGCCAAAAGTTGGACATGATTTAGACTAAACAGCATCAGCAAACTTTCATGCAGTTTTTTGTTATTTGAACCAGGTGTCTGTTACGGGCTGAATTGCGTTCCCCAGATTCATACTTTGAAGCCCTAACGCCCAGTATCTCAGATTGTTACTGTATTTGGAGATAAGGTTTTTGAAAAGGTTGTTACATTAAAATGATGTCCTAGGGTGTGTGCTAATCCAATATGACTGGTGTCCTTATGAGAAGAGGAAATCCGACACACAAAGTCACATCAGGAATATACATACGCAGGAGGAGGACCACGGTCCGACACAGAGAGAAGGCGGCCATTTGCAAGCCATGGAAACTGACCTTAAAAAAAGAGAGAGAAAGAAAGAAACCAACCCAGCCAGCACTTCAATCTTGGACTTCTGATCTCCAGAATTACAAGGGAACAAATTTCTGTGGTTTAAACCACCCAGCCTGTGATATTTCATGATGACAGCTCTTGCAGACGAGTAAGGGTCCCATATTTTCATTTTGTACTGGCCCGTGCAAACGATGTAGCTGGTTCTGACTTTTTAAAGGATAATTTGATCCTGCATTTGGGTGATCCTAACCCATTTGAAAGGTGATTCTAGGAAATGTATCCCAGTTTATCTAGGTTGGCAGCTCAGCAAAGGAGAGCAGGATGATTCCTAAGAAAGCAAATACATGTTCCTCCAGGCCCATGTCACACAATTTGTGGAATGTCAGCTGCATATTTAATACTTCACTGGACTCAAACGTGTGGAGACAAGGAGACATATTATGGACCTGGGTTTTGCTGAATTGAATTTCCATTAACCTGTACCTGTTCAAGGCATAGAATTTGGCAGAGATCCTGAACGTTTCCATGCGTACATGAGTGCTAAGTCACTTCAGTCCTGTGCGACTCTGTGAGACTCTATGGACTGTAGCCTGCCAGGCTCCTCTGTCCAAGGGATTCTTCAGGCAAGAATACTGGAGTGGGTAGCCATGCCCTTCTCCAGGAGATCTTCCCAACAGAGGAATTGAACCCTTGTCTCATAGCTCCTGCATCGGCAGGTGGATTCTTTACCACTAACACCACCTGGGAAGCCCAGATGTTTCCATCAGTGTCTATAAAACTGTCCTTTAACTGACATTGCATCTTGACATTTCCAGTTTGTGTCTTACTTTAAAAAGCAGAAGGAGAGTTTCCTGGCTCTAAAACCATGAACCTTCTGAATTTATATAGGATTTGACACATTTACTTCTCAGCACCAGGGTGTTTGAAGCAGCCACGACATCCTAGCTACGATTGCATATTCATTACTTCTTTTATTTTATGGTGAACCTTTGCTTCAGTGCACTCACAACAAGATTGTATGCACTATAGCTGGGTGTTAACAGGTTTTTAATTTCGGTTGTTGCTGGAAGCACTGTATTGGAAATTAGACATTTTTAGTACTTCATTTATTGTTGATTTATTCATCCCTCTTGTCTATGGATACAGTGTCACTACAGTATGGTTTCCCAGTTCTGGATGCAAATGCCAGGGTTTAGAGCATGCCTCTTGGCAACTCACCGTCATAGAATTGGCCGTGCCAGCGTTAGTGCCTGGTGGCATCTGGCTTCCTGCTCTTCATTAAATGGGAGAAGACAGAAGAGTAATATTCTGATTTCTTGACTGAAATGGTTTTAGAAAAAAACCACTAAATCAAATAGACCTCAGACCTCAAATTCCCAGGGGAACAGCTTTGTCTTGCTCTGTTTCTGATGCTCTTACAGTCTTCCAGTAAACACTAATGCCTTGTCCAAAGTTGTGCAATTCCTAGGGGAGAAAAAGCAGTCTATTCCTTAAAATGCTTAAAAATTTTCAAAACATTCTAAAAATACAATATTTGAAACACCTTGCTTTTCAAAAACATAGTTTTCATGGCTCTTTCCCTAATGTTTAGGACAGGGCCAAGTGGATAAAAGGTTTTATGGCATTTAAAAATATATATATATTGAACCGAATTGGACTTCCCAGGTGGCACAGTGGTAAGGAATCTGCTTATCAATGCAGGAGACACATGAGATGTGGGTTCAATCCTGGGGTCAGGAAGATCCCCTGGAGAAGGAAATGGCAACTTACTCCAGTATTCTTGCCTGGGAAATCCCCATGGACAGAGGAGCCTGGTGGGCTACAGTCCATGGGGTCGCAAAGAGTCAGATATGACTGAGCTCTGAGCACACCTGATTGAACAGAATGAAAGTATTATTCCAGGATATCTTGTTTCCCCAAATAATTCTTATTGTTTTTACTTTCTCATTACACAACAGCATTTACAAGGAATTAGATCCTAAAGTCTAAACAAAAGCATTAATAGTTCTTTCTTTCAATACTAATATTCGCAGCAGTTATAATAAAGCCATCTTAGTTGATGCTAAAATTTCCCTATTTTCTCTATTTAATAATTAAAATAGCTGCTTATTTGTACAGGGCTTTGGAAGAGAAGTCTCAGAAAATGGTTTTTGTGTGCGTCAGACTATTAATATTGCTGCAACCACATTTAATGTTTTCCCCTTTTCCTCATTAATTGGGTAATTATCTCATGAAGTCCTTCCCGTATTAGAAATTACTTGAAAAACGGTGCAGCAGGGGCAGTCAGAGGCACACAGCAGGGTGTTCAGCCATCTCCTCACGTCTCCCAGGGGCAGCTCGCTGGGACTTGGAGAGCCTTGTTCTCGCCTTTCAGAACGTCACCTTGAAGCAGACTCCCCTCTCCGCACCCTTCATACAAAGTCGATGCTCCATCAGTGTTTACTCAGTGGGTGACTAACGGGTGATTCAGTTATTGTCCTGTTATGACAAGGTGGTGCTGAGTCAGCAGCATGGCTCACCTCCCAGAGTTTTCCTCACCACAAGCTCTTTCGGGTATGTGCCTGATTGCTGTCCTGAAAATGGATGAGGTGCCTCTCAGCGTGCGTGCTAAGTTGCTTCAGTCGTGTCCGACTCTTTGTGACCCCATGGACTGTAGCCCGCCAGGCTCCTCTGTCCATGGGATTCTCCAGGCAAGAGGACGGGAGTGGGTTGCCATGCCCTCCTCCAGGGGATCTTCCCAATCCAGGAATTGAACCCACATCTCTTGCCTCTTACGTCTCCTGCATTGGCAGGCAGATTCTTTACCACTAGAGCCACCTGGAACTCCCCATGATTGACTCCCTGACTTGTCGTTTGTTTATTAAATCAAACTTTTCAAAGAAGGCCTTATCTTTAAAGAAGGATAGATTTTTCCCTTCAATGTTGGAAGTTTGAAAGCTCTTAAGAGTTAGCTTGGGCTTCCCTGGTGGCTCAGTGGTAAAGAACTTGTCTGCCAAAGCAGGAGACATGGGTTTGGTCCCTGAGCCGGGAAAACCCCTGGAGAAGGACATGGCAACCCACTCCAGTGTTTTTGCCTGGGAAATCCCACGGATGGAGGAGCCTGGTGTGCTCACTGCCGTCCATGCGGTCACAGAAGAGTAAAAGTCAGACACGATTTAGCGACTAAACAGCAACAGTTAGCTCTCCTGAGTGTCCCCATTCTGAGAGGAGACCCATACTAATTTGACACAATAAGAACATGATTTTTTTAAAGCTGAAGAAATATATTAGCTTTTCTCTATATTTTATCCAGAAGTGTCTAATTCAGGATATGAACAATAAAAGTAAACGAGTCTTTTTTAAAATTTTGTTAATTCTCAATGCCTTTCTGGGGGACATCTATTTCCCTTTTCTGTGAAGAAAGATGGAAGCCACCTGGGTTAGTCCTGTCACCCTGCCATGAGTCTCTTCTGGGATTCTGCTTTTATTTTGTTATGATTCTCCAACTCTTACCCCTTGACCAACCCAAATCCTGCCAGGCTTTCAAAGTCCCCTCAAGAACCATCTTCTCAGCAGATGGCCCCTAAACATTCCCAGCTACAGTGACTTCTTATCCACCCCAGACCTAACGTAACCTTCCAGTTAGACCGTCCGTGATTAGTATGTGCATTGTCTTTCCTCCCCAGGGAAGAAAAGAAGAGAGGCAGAGACCAGAGTATTTCTTCTCTGTCCTTCTACAGCAGTTTTGGTGGAACCAGAGGTGATGAATAAAAGAATATCCTACCTAACAAAGTAGACTTGAGTCAGCAAAGGCAAGAGCTGTCTTTTGAGGTTAAATGTAACTTCCTGTTCCATGGTATTGCTTTCCAGGTGGCATGGTTTGCAGGAAGGAAAAACTGCCACAGTTGAGCGGTTTATGCTTGCTCAAGGGACTGGGGGTTTCAAAAGGAAACCGAACCTACCTTGGATACAAGGAGAGACGTTACCAACAGTGGCAGCATAAGCGAATGGCACTTGTTATTTGTTAATCCTATACAATTAACACTGACATGGGGAAAATATGGTTTTCAGGACTACAGTGTAATCACAACATATCCCAGGAAATCATGTAGGATTTAATGGCAGGTGTGAAATTAACCAATGCTATTTTCATAAATGCTATAATTAACAGATTCCCAGGAAGAAGCCTTTCAGGTTCTGTAGAAATTCTCAGAAGTCTTTATGCATTTACTTGGGAAATGGTGGGTGTGCCCCTAAACTGGTTGTCTCTCTGAGATTTTGGCCTTTTCCTAATTTTAAGTAAAGTGGTAAATATCAGAACCATGTCTGCTTATCAATTGCTATTCCTCCTTTGTTTCCTGTGTTTTAAAAATGTATGTTGCAGGTATTTGTTCCTGTTCAACTTTTGCTTCCACTAAAAACATTCTCTGTATTTGGCTTTGTTGTATTTGCCACTTAAGAATGCAGAATTTATTATTATGTGCTTAAAGCAATCATTTAACACTGACATTTTAAGCACGACAGTAATCCAAGTAATTGTCACCCATTCAGTTAACTGAAAATATCCTCACTTCCTGAGACAGCTAATTATAATGCAGTGTTACTATCTTTTCACTGTAGACATGTTTGTTTTTGTGTTTATTTTGGTTTAGGCTGTCTTCAAGGACGTCCCTACTCTCAGACTTGGCAATCTGCCCTTATTCTTTCTCTGCTGTTTTCAGAAAGTAAATGAAGACACTATAGCCACAATTTTGAAGGAAAACAAGAGGGTTTTTGTTTTTCACGAGCTTTGCTTGTGACTTCAGGATTTTGGATTATGAGTTGTTTCTGAATAATCGGATCAATTGTTATATAAACGGGGATTACTTTCTAAACATGCTCAACAGTTTTAAAAGATGGGATCAGATATCTCAGATACTATCCTTCCACATAGCTCTTCACCACTGTAGAAAGACAAAAGGTAATGCCTTTTTGGCTTCATAAGATTTGGGCTCAAATTCTTAGTATGGTTTTCACCCCTTGGGGAGATCTACTGTGATTTGCCTCGCATAGGGATTTTGCACTGTCCCTTCTTTTGAAAATCCCTTACGTTCAGGAATCTAGAATTTCCTAATGTAGTATTGGATGTTTCCATTCAGAGCTAATTTAGAGGGTCGTTAAGTAGCTCATTTACTTCTATCACATCATATCATATACTTTTCTTGATTTAATATACTGTACTCTTAAATTGGGGGCTTCCCAGGTGGCTCAGTGGTAAAGAATCTGCCTGCCAACGCAGGAGATGCAGGAGCTATGGGTTTGATGCCTGGGTCAGGAAGATCCCCTGGAGAAGGAAATGGCAACCCACCCCAGTATTATTGTCTGGGAAATCCCATGGACAGAGGAACCTGGTGGGCTACAGTCCGTGAGGTCACAAAGAATTGGACACGACTGAGCAACTGAGCGTGCATACATGCACTCTTAAACTCCCTATTGAGTGCTTTCTTCTGTGTTTACCAAGTTAGACCTAATAATTAATGTTGTAAGGAGTAGTACAGAAGATATAACATGTTACATAAAAACATATTTTCACCATGTTTCTAAACTTACTGTGTGTGTGCATGTCTGCAATTGCCCTCAGGGAGATGCAGCTCCAGGGCTGTGTGTTGCTTCTGAACACACACACTCACATACACTCACTCACACACACAGACACATAAGTACACAGACACAGTACACGCAGACACATAGATATACAGAGACACACAGTCACACACACACACTCACATACACTTACACTCATATCACACACTCACACACACACACACACACACACACACACACAGAAGCTCGGCTGGAAAAATGTTTTGTTAGGGAATTTCATGGAAACCTCTCTAAATGACACTTGCTGCTTGTGATAACGGGTAGTGTGGGCATTTAGTAACAATCCCCCCAAAACATATCCACATGTGGAGCACCAACCACAACAGCAACATCTAAATCAACACTTAATCCAATTTCTCTCTCCTTCTAAGGAGAGTCTTAGCATTCTAAGGAACCTCTCAGAAACCTGCTCCTTGCATCTCAATGTCCATAACTGGGTCAGATAACCTCCCAGTTGCAAAGAGGAGTTAGAGATGGGAACCTCTAGATTCTTTTTGCCTTGAGAGTTGGAGGGGGGCCAGTGACAGTCAGATTAGAAAGTGCTTCCCGGGAGCCAACTAATCATTGCTACATGGTCTGTGCAAATCTTACAATTATTTTAATTAGCTGTTTTTTTTTTTTCCTCATCCACAGGAAAGAGGTTCTCCCCCTCCTCCCACTTCAAGCCCCCAAACTGGTAAACATTGAATTTATATTAGGATTCATATTAGGATTCTTTGGTCAAAATGACAACAATTAATATACATTTGCTCAAATTAAAAGAACAGTGGGAGTCGATAGCAGTAGAAGATAAAGGGAACTGGCCAATGGCCTCGGGGATGGCTAGACCCAGGGGCTTACGGGCTCTGATCAGAACGCTTTTCCCCATAGTCATCGTCTGACCTGGAGCCAGAGTGGTTTCGTCTCATTCTTGTTTCATCAAACACCACCTCCACAGAGTGGTCTTCATGTTCTCCCAGCAGTCACACTGTATCTCCTTATCCGAGGTGTCCTTTTCATGACTATCCTTGGTCACGGGAAGTATCCTTATCCAGAAGCCCCTCCCACAGGGCAGCTGATAGTGAACTGAGGAGGAAGGACACAGGCTTTGTCTCCTGGCCTTTTATTGGGACAACTCTTGAGGGCCACTCCGATTCCAGAGCATCAGTCAAGGACTCAGCTACACCCTCCTTAAGGGCCAGGATTTCCTTCTTCTCAACTCTTCCTCCTCTACTCAGAACAGGTGTCTGTGGATCCCAAGTTCTTTTCCTGGTGGGTCCTCTGCCTGCAGCACTGCCTCAGAGTGGAAGACTGTCTAGTAGGAGAGAACCAAACATTTCTGGGACCTCTGTTTACCTTGGTGTTCTAATCAGCATTCTCAGGTGTTTCCTTGGATAAAGTGTACTTCAATAAGTGCAAAGATTAAGAAACTATCATTTTACAGGTCAGAGTTTCAATTGACAGAAATAGGACATCCTTGAAATATAAGAATATATATACAACATTAAGTCAGCCACTGTTGTTGTTCAGTTGCTAAGTCGTGTCCCATTCTCTGTGACCCCATGGACTTGAGAGCACGCTAGGCTCCCCTGTCCTTTGCTATCTCCCAGAGTTTGCTCAAATTATGTCTAGTGAGTCTATCTCATCCTTTGCCACCGTCTTTTCCTTTTGCCTTCAATCTTTCCGAGCATCAAGGTCTTTTCCAACAAGTTGGCTCTTCACATCATGTGGTTAAAGCATTGGAGCTCCAGCTTCGGCATCAGTCCTTCCAATGACTATTCAGGGCTGATTTCCTTTGGGATTGACTGGCTTGATCTCTTTGCAGTCCAAGGAGCTCTCAGGAGTCTTCTCCAGCACCACAGTTTGAAAGCATCAATTCTTTGGTGCTTAGCAACACATTTTACAAGTTGTGATCATACTTTTGTTTCAGGTTGATATCCCATAATTCTTACACCAGATGTGGCTTTTTAAAATAAAGCTTTCATAATATGTTTGAAATACTCTTTTTTAAAAAAATATGCAGGCAAAGTACTTCTAAAAATACCATTCAAATATAACTTTGAAGATGCAAAATTATTCATAGAAATTATTTAAATGATTCATAGGATATGTATTATTATTTTAACTTATATGTATTATTATTTTAACTTAAGATTTCCTTAAGATTCTCCATCCATAGCAAGTTCATAACAAATAGGTCAGGTTCTCATTACCTTTCTTTCCTAACTTGGTTGTAATTTCTGACATTCTAGTTCAGTCTACCAGGTGCATGAACAGTGATTTCTTTGGAAATGTGGCTTAAAAGTTAGATTTATTTGCCCTGGGGAAACAGGCTCAGTAGTCATGGTGGAAGGTCAGTTTCCAGAAATGTCTAGCAGTATTTGGCCACTTGTAGATGTTTCGATATGTACACACACGTGTATATATTGATACAGAGACTCAAACATTACTCTGAAGGAATTTAATTAGCTCTTTAATTTCTAAATTTCCTCAGAGCTATCAACACAAATTACTTTTTATAATAGGTGGCTAAATAAAACAACTCAGAATTAAATTGGAAAGAAAAAGTGTTAATATATTATGTATTTTGTTGCGCTAAATTATGAGAATATATGCCCCTCTATTTTAAGTCATTACTTAAAAGTTTTCAAAAACAATATGCATTACTGATTACTAAAACCTATCTTGATATAATTGGAAGAATTTAAATTTTATTTCAACAGCTAGAACACGTCTCTGAATTCAAAAAAGGAGAAGAGAGTGAAATTTTGATTATTTTCCTCATTACTTATTTAGAAAATACTATTATTATTATTGGTGAGAAAATAATTTTTGGCTAATATTAAATTGACACCTGTTATGAGACAAGTATTGGGCTTCCCTGGGGGCTCAGATAGTAAAGAATCCGCCTGCAATGCAAGATACCTGGGTTTGATCCCTGGATTGGGAAGATCCCCTGGAGGAGAGCATGGCAACTCACTCCAGTATTCTTGCCTGGAGAATCCCATGGACAGAGGAGCCTGGTGGGCTATAGTTGATAGGGTCGCAAAGAGTCAAACATGACTTAGGTACTGAACAACAACGCTGATCTTATGTATATAATCATGCATCTTGCCAGCACAATTGTCTTCAAAGCTAACTGCTTTTGCATTATTGTTCCAATTGTTAATCAAATTTCCATTAGGCATAAAGTATTTAGCTATTTTCTCTGATAAAGTGCTTTGTAAACATTTTAACCAATTAGAGCAGGCAGATACTGGCAAGGTAAATGTTCTTCTTCTGACCAACAGATCAGCTGCAGAGGTAAGTGATTTCATGAAGTCAGAAGGAACGCTTCAATAATAAGTGTGACAAAACTGCATTTCTGCTTCCTTCACTGGTGTCATTCAGTCTGGAGCACTAGCTGTCCTAAGCTCTCGTATATCTTCATTATCATAAAGCAGCCCTATATTTGCTTATACTTCACTCTAAGAAAATTTCTCTTGGAAAAATAAATTCGTTCTGTTGTAATATTACATCCAATATTTGTTACTGCTGCTGCTGCTGCTGCTAAGTCGCTTCAGTCGTGTCCGACTCTGTGCGACCCCATAGACGGCAGCCCACCAGGCTCCGCCGTCCCTGGGATTCTCCAGGCAAGAACACTGGAGTGGGTTGCCATTTCCTTCTCCAATGCATGAAAGGGAAAAGTGAAAGTGAAGCCGCTCAGTCGTGTCCGACTCTTAGCGACCCTGTGGACTGCAGCCTACCAGGCTCCTCCGTCCATGGGATTTTCCAGGCAAGAGTACTGGAGTGGGTTGCCATTGCCTTCTCCAGTATTTGTTGCTACAGAGCATTAAAGAAAATGCTCTTTGGGGTGGGGGAAGGAAGGATTGTGAGTTTGGGATTAATTAGCAGGTGCAAACTAGTATATATAGGATGGATAAACAACAAGGTCCTAACATACAGCATAAGGAACTATATTCAATATCCTGTGATAAACCTGTGTAAATATCCTGTGATAAACCTGTGAAAACGAATGTATATACGTATAACTGAGGGGCTTTCCAGGTGGCACCAATGATAAAGAACCTACCTGCCAAGGCAGGAGGCTTAAGAGACACGGGTTCGATCCCTGAGTCGGGAAGATCCCCTGGAGGAGGGACGGCAATCCACTCCAGTATTCTTGCCTGGAGCGTCCCATGGACAGAAGAGCCTGGCGGGCTACAGTCCACGGGGTCTCACAGAGTTGACACGACTGAAGGGATGTGGCACGCGCACATGTATGACGGCGTCACTTTGCTGTACAGCAGAAATTACAACATTGTAAATCAACTATACTTCAATACATTTTTTAAAAAAAGAAAATAGTATTAGTAAATGGAAAAAAATGATGTCCTAAGGCCGAAGCACACATGTGAAATAAAATATATTATTTTCAGAAAGGTAAACGGACTTTGTTTACCTTTGCTTCAAGATGTAACTTTATTTTTGAAGTTTGATTTCATTTTCTTTTTCTACTGGAGGATAAGTTGTGTCTGCCTCTGCCCCTCTCCGATGCCTCCCACTCTCATTCAGAGACTGTCACTGGAAATAACAGCCTTAAGAGTTTGGGAGTCTCTTTGGAGTCCTTCAACATACTCAATCCCTGTTTTCTCATTAGAACATTCATACTTTTGTGCCTCAGTGGGAATGATCAATTATTTCAATGTCAGTAGTGATACTATTACCCCTAAGATTTAGCAATTTTCAAAGATCTTTTAACTTAATTAGAGGCATTTTTTGTAAATTGAATTAAACCTGTTCAAAGTACAATATGTTATGTTAAAAGTATACTACCCCAATTGGCCAAGGAGACAGAATTTTAGGGAGAAAAATCTAGTTGAAAAATGCTAACCTCCAGATAAACTTGTAAAGTTTTCTTTTTTGAGAAAGCTTTCTAAATATTGGAAGAACGGGTGACAGTTTTGTCCAAAGCATTTTGTTAAATGTGAATGCACACTTTTGTTAAAGTATTTCCCCCAATACTTGAAGCCATGACAAAGCAACAGCAGATTTGGACATTTTAATAACTTCGGTTAAAAAAAGAAAGCTGATGCCATTTATAATTTATATAGATTAATCCAATAACCAGCACAGGATTATAGTAATATAGTAACTCATTTTTTACTGTTAGTTCTTTCCAAATAAATGTTTCTTCATCTTGACATATATATATGTTTTAACCTTGTTTTCTTTTAAACATGATGTCACAGTGAACTTGCCCAAAGAGTCCCTACCAGTCAAACCACGGAATGATTCACTGCCGTGTACTTATGAGACTTTTCTCAGCTGCCGTTCAGAAAATCCTGATGGCGGTTTTCTCATTCTTAGTCGCCCCTCCTCATCACCCTCACCTTAAAAAAAATACTTTGTGGGCTATCGATGGGGCCAGAGAAGAGTCCAAACTCCTACACAGGCTGACCAGGCTTCTTTCACTTCTGCAGCTTTGTCCTCTATCAGCACTACTTAGTGATAACAAAGACCTTCTCCAACCAATTCAACGGATTTCCTAGTTTGGAAATAGGACTTTATTCCTCCGAGAACGGCCTGTGTGATGGATGCCCCCCTGGGTTTCCTGCCCATCCCCTCACCCCGTTTGTCTAATTCCTCTTCGCTTCACAGATCTCAGGATTTGGTCCTTCACAGACCTAAGGACTCCTGTTCACTGTAGGAGAGAGTTGAGGAATGCATTCCATGCGTTTTTTTTTTTTTCTTTCCTTCAAAGCAATTTTGGTATTATTATTATTGTTTTTTTAGTATTATTGCACTGATGGATCATAGAAATCTTGTTTGATTTCAGGTCTCTATAAGGACTGGGCACAGAAGGGGGATATATGTGTGTCATATGAAATGTGGTCCAGAGAAATAGGTTTCATTTAATAGCTGAATACTGGATGACCTCCCGATTCCTCACGCCCTCTGGCAGCTCACTCCGGGAGCGATAGAGGGGCTGCCTGCACGAGCCGAGGAGTGGCTGCCGGTCTCAATGTGATTTTGCAATGATCTGTGCTCTATGGCTGCCTTCATAACCCACAAATCAATTCCCACTGTTCGTATTACACACCCCAGTGGCAGAGGCCATTTGTTATCCTTTTGATGGTCATACTCTTTGTCCATAACCAAGAAAGATTACAGGAGAAGGAGAGAAGGGTTGAAATGTGGATGAAGATATTAGGCCGTGGAACCGTGTGTCACAGTGTGCCTTGCATGTATACAAGAATGAAAAAGGTACTTTCTTTCAAGGCAATCTGGAAACATGGATGCACAATTGTCTTTTGAATGAAATCTATTTCAAGAACAATATATGCAGGGAGCATTGTGGATGAAGTTCTATATTAGTGCCTGTTTGTATTTCAGGTGTAAGTTCAAAACCATTAGGAGAGAAGGACTCATGTAGACTTTCTTGTCGTTCCAGAATTGTTTATGAGGATATACTTGACTAGTTTTGTTCAGTTGATGAGCTTTTGGATGCATCCTTTTATTTTGCATCATTTAACATCAACTGATTCTTTTATTAATTTCTATCTTTGCTGTGTCCAATTTTTTAAACTCTGATGCCAAGGTTTTCTCAATCCTTTAAATCTAGATGGTATAGTTACTATTGTTGGGCAAACAAATAGAAATAAATACTTAGTTGTGTTGACTACATACAAGAAAATTAATATTATGAATTAGATATAGACGGTACGTGATGAAATCTTGGTGTTATTTATCCTAAATCAAACATCTTATAAATGAATATGTGTATCAGAATGTGGCTGGGAAACCCTTTATTGGTGAAACTAATGGTAAAAGTATGACTTGATAGTGAGTTCTAGGCATAAATATTTAAACTGCTTAGTCATTTCATGTCAATAAATGAAGAAAAACAGGGGAAATTTCCAAAGGTCAAAGAAGCTACTGTCTTTTCTGTTTTGCATCATTTGAGATTTTCCAGTTTTTTGCAAACAATACAATGTCAAATCTGTGTTTGATTTTCTCTTCTCTTTGAAGAGGCAAAACAGTGACAGAATAATTAACTGAAGAGGAGATCATGCACAGAATATTTTCCTTCAGCAGTGTAGCAAGTCCTGGGTTTCATTTCACATGATGGTAAATGTATTCTGGAATCCTTCTGTAAGGGAGGCACTCTCCTGACAGTTTTACCGTTGGTAAGCCAGAGCCTCTTGGGGGCCCGTTTCCCGTTTGACTGTTCCTCATTTGAGTAACTGAAAAGCACGGTTCGTACAAGATGGCACACAGTTTTCAGTGAGATGATGCTCTCCACCTTCATGGAAAAAGACACCCAAGAACAACAACAATAAACTCAATGTCAAGTTCAGTACCTTATTAGTCCTGTACAGACCAAAAGGCTAAAGTCATGGATTGGAATTTTAAAGGGAATAATGGATTTTCTTTCACTGACTGTTTTTAGTTTTTCTTCTTTTTACCTCCCAAAGACTTAAGTTCTATTACTTATCTTCTTCTGGAGGTACAATTGCCATTTATTTGATAGTCTTCAGAGAGAGATGAGATTTTGTATATAAAATCTTTGAAATCTGTTTATGAATTCCAAGCCTCTTAATGTTCCCACAATGCCTCGAACTGCTGCGGTTAGTTAGTCACTAAGCCCTTGAACTGCGTACCACGGAACCAGCTTCTCCCTTGGTAACGTGTTTATAATCAGGACTAATTTTGGTTTAGGAATTTGCTGAATTATTCTAGAATAATTTTAGAATTATTCCTAGTAATTCTAGGAGATCTCTTGTGTCTCGTGGATTGGCAGGTAGATTCTTTGCCACTGAGCCACTTGGGAAGCCCAATTCATATACCCTACCATCCACCTATGTAAAAAGCATACAATTTAAAGTTTTTAGGATATTCACACTCCTGCAACCATCATCCCAGTTCACTTTAGAACATCACCCTAGAAGAAACATAGTACCCATACACAGTGAGGACTCTTTATTTCCCAGTTCCCAACCCCTCCTTTTTTTTTTTTTTTTGCAAACGATACTTTAAAAAAATTTTTTGAAAACATCTCCTGCTGTCAACACCACACAGAGAGAGGAAACCAGAGCTTAATCAGAATCATTGTATCTCACTCTTTCATGTTTAGTTTCAACAGAAAATGCCAGTATTGTATTAAAGAATACCAGAGTTCTTAAGTTTCAAATTCTGATTCATGTGTTTTTAGTGGTATGTTGGTCATTCACTTCAATTTTCAAAATGAAATTGTTAACTTTGAACCAGTTATATGCCAATAATTAAATCTAATCTTAATAGAGAAGGATCCTTGTGAGTATGTGAGGTAAGCAGGACTATGGTATAAATTTTAAAGATTTTTTTTTTTTTTACAAAATTAGTTTATTGTTTACAGTGGTGTATTTTCATATTTCTTTAAATAATTTAATTGTAACAAACACATAACCTATAATGCATCATCTTAACCATTTTAAGTGTGCAGTTCGGTTGTAAGTGTATTCACATGGTCAGGTAACCCACCTCTGCAGCTTTTTCATCTTGTAAAACTGAAACTCTATACCATGAACGGACTTCCCTCCGTCTCTCCCCTGGACCCTGGCAACCAGCATTCTGCCTCCTGTCTACAAATTTGACTACTCTGGGCATCTCACATAGGTAGAGTCACACAAGACTTTTCTTTCAGTAACAGGCTTATTTCACTTAGCATAATACTTTCAGTGTTCATCCATGTTGTAGCATGTGGCAGAATTTCCTTCCTTTATAAGGCTAATAATTATTCCACTTGGTTGACAGCTACGCTTTTTCCACTTTTTAGCTATTGTGAGTAATGCTGCTATGAACATAGGTGTGCACACATCTTTTTGGGATCTTGCTTTGAATTCTTTTGGATAAACACCCAGAAGGAGTATTTCTGAATCATATGGTTGTTGTGCTTTTTTAATTTTTTGAGGATCTATTGTAGTGTTTTTCACACTGATTATATGATTTTATATTCCCACCAACAGTGTTTAAGAGTTCCATTTTTTTCAAATTCTCATCAACATATTATTTTGTCTTTTTTTTTTTTTCTGATAGTAGCCATCATATTAACAACAGGTGCGAGGAGATATGTCATTGTGGTTTTGACTGGCATTTCCACATCCATACTTTTGTGTTTTGTGGGATCTTAGTTCCCCAACCAGGGACTGAACCTGTGTCCTTGACAGCAACAGCTCAGATTCCTAACCACTAGAACACCAGGAAATTCCTGATATCCATGTACCTGTATGTTCCTCTTTAGTAATCCATTGTAGCGAAAAGGACCGTGACTAGTTTGAATCCCAGGTGGCTAAGAAATACTTTCATTCAAATTTACTTTCACCGTGTCTTCCTTATCATTCTCAAAATATCTTATTTTTGGTTGTAGTTAAGCCCAGGACTTATCTACTATTTCTTTGTTGTAGCTGTTCCTCAGCTGCTGCTAACACTGCATCTGGAGAATTCTTCAAGCATCTCTGTTTTGTGCTGGCGTCAGTGTTTTCAGAACTTGAGTTCGCTCAATGGCAAAGTCAGGGCTTCTGGTACATCATCCTGCTGATGGCTTCTCTCTGGTTCCTGAGGCTCTACCTGCATTATCTCAGCCAGTGGTTTTTCCTCCAGGCCATTTCAACTCCTGTTACAAAGTGAGTGCTTCCCCTGAAAGTCAAAGGAATGCATTTTCATCTTGAGAGGCCAATGAAAGTACAAAACTCCTCTCTCACCCACTTACCATAAGACCTAAAATGCAGGTATGAGTTGAAAAGACAAAAATGTCTTTAAGAACAGGGATGTCTGTTACAGTTAGATTCTCATTTGGGGCCTGTGTATACAAATATATAACTTGTGCATCAATATTTATTTAAAACTTAGCAGATTCAAATATGTTCTGGTATCTGAGTAGAACCCAAAAGGGAATTTAGCAACAATATTTTATCCTATTTTGATTTTATCAGAGTGAGACTTAGGCTGAGGGTATATTAGAAGTAATATAAGTATGATTTATCATCTATCCTCGAAGAAGTAAAGATTGCTTCTTCTGCAAAATGATTGAATCTAAACAATTACCAAACTCAGGCCCAGGCAGCTTTCTGGGCCATTATCCTCTGGAAAAAGATGATACTGTAAAGGTTATCTCTCCATAAACATGATTTCAGAGACACTGTAGATAGACAGATAGATATCAGTACAAGTAAAATTCATTTTCTCAAATGTAGATGGTACAGATAAAAACAAAGATGTGTATATATTTTCAATTAAGAAGATTGTAAACTAAGACACTTTGAAAAATAATATGTATGTTATACATATACATATACAGTTACTGGTCATCTTTTGGAATTAAATCACAAACTTCTATATATACTATAGCATATGAAAATGTAAATATACTGAATAACTGTATCTTCACGGGAGAATGAAATAGGTCTTGTATTCCTTTCTCCCCTCTTTCCTCCCCCCCTTCCTTTTTGTGTGTGTGTGAGAGTTTCTAAAGTAGAAAAAATAAATATTATGTGCTTGGGATATTTGCTTTATACTATTTGCTCTGTTACTTTTTCAATAGGAAAGGCAGCTCTGTCTTTATTGGTTGGTAATGAAATCAATACCTGCACAAATATCTTGGTAGCTCCGTTTGTCTAATTTCTTAAGCAACAGAGGATCTAAGCTCAAGAGAGAAGGGGTATATGTATACATACAACTGATTCACACTGTCGCATAGCAGAAACTGACGCAACATTGTAAAGTAATTATACTCCAATTAAAAAAATTAAAGAAAAAGAATCAAAGGACCTAAACACTGGATGTTTTGTTGATTATTGCCTAGTTCCACAGGCTTGAATCATACATTAGTTCTATGTCATGTTGTAGTTATGGGACATGACAAGAGCTACAGCAACACTGAGAATTTTTCTGTTTTTACTCTATGCTAGGTCCTCTAATAAAGAAATGTATACACCTTATTTTATTTGATACTCACAGTGGCCTAACAACAAAGCAAAAAGTTTCCTTCAAAGCAAAGGTCAAGGAAAGGATAAAATGAAGAACTCTTTTTAGTAGAGAGCTGATAAGCAGGATACACAAACAGGATTAACTACAGAATGGCTTTATGAGGCCGAAACACAGGGGAGGGAAAAATGAGAGTCAAGGATGGCTCACTTTGCTTGGAAAGAGGGTGCCAAGGTCTGGATGAAGGCTTCTTGAATTACTGGGCTCCCCTTGGATTCAAGCTTTAGATCCTAGGTTGTGTCAAGTCGTCCCTTTAGATGTTTCAGTGGTCAGCTGTGTTGCTGTTGTTGTATGTAGGGGCTCTAGCTAGAGAATCGAAAGTAAAATCGTTCAGCTATGTGAAACTTGCAGAGAATTATGAGATTTATTTGTATTTCTGATTTCTGTTAGAGACTGAGTTGTTACTAAGTCCACTGATATCCTTTGATTTCAGACAGCCTTCTAGTGAGTATGTTGACCTGCTGGGTAGTTTTTAGTCTAAAGAATGCTCTGCTCAGTGTATTAAAATGGTATCCTTTCTATGACTGCATATGAAATTTACAAGAACAATGCACAAGGTAGAATTTGCCATTTCCTTGAAAGTGAGCTGTTGAGATTCTAAGGAAAAGATGAAGACTTCTAACACTTGATTTTGAGATGCCATTAAGTGTCACATTTTCTGTATTAAAAAAAAAAAGCACATTGTTCTGCAAAGTGTTTTGTTTACTTAGCATTTTATAGAATTCCTCTCCTTTGCACATGTCGCTGCTTTGTTTTCCCGCAGATTCCGTTTTTCCCCCCTCACGGTGGAGCTCTGCTACCCATCCTCTTCCCTTCACATCGCAGAAGAGATGCTTGTGGTTGTGGTGGGGCCTTTAATGCTGAACGCAGTGGTCCTTTCCTTGGTTCTGATTAGATGGGGCTGTCAGCAACTGTTTGCCTTCTGCCCTGATGTCCTGTCAAAGTTAATCATCACCATGGGACTATGGGCAGTTCTGGACCCACTGGCAGTATTTATTGTGGATACTGTCCTGGGGGTAAGTCAAGTAAAATAATCGGGATATGAGTCCTTGACATAGAATGTAATGTTAGTGCACAAATCAGTTGACACGGGAAGTTTTGATAATCATGCCCAATTCAATATGCATCTTAAATTGAAGTTATTCATTTTCTTCTCATAATAAAAATTTGTGGATGTCTAATGCAATCATTTTAAGTGTAATTTTAGCTATGTTAAACACTTGCAAAAGACAGAAAATAGTGGAGATTAAATCCAAACTAATTGGTACATTTTCAAAAATTATTACAAGGAAGGTTTCTTTTGTAAACTTTTTGGTAATTTTTTTTTAATACAAAGGATTTTCACAGCCACACTTTGTAAAAAGTAATTGTACAGTAGTTCCTTTACTCGGTTAGGTTATTTATTTCCTTTCAATTTAATACTCTGTCGTAATAGATATACTCAAGGAGAAGAAGAAGAGCTTTTTAAAGATTTCTAAATGATAAATAATTTAAAAAATTTCTCCACAGGCATTTGACGTTTGTGATGTTTATGAAATGACAAAACAGTGCATTTTCACTCTAAAATATATAGTTTAAGATTTCATAAATAACAATGATATACTACAATATGAATATGTATAACACATGCTAATAATGATTCTAAATCAAATATTCATTCATAACATTATCTTAATTCGTGTAATAATCTTCCTTAACTACTCTATTTCTCCTTTTAAGAAGATGGTTTTCCAACTGGTGTATATGTGTTTCCACTCTATTCATTGTGTCCAGCAGATCATAGCTTGGAGAAGGAAATGGCAACCCATTCCAGTATTCTTGCCTAGAGGATTCCATGGTCAGAGAAGCCCAGCAGGCTACAGTCCATGGCCTCGCAAGAGTCGGACACGACTTAGCGACCAAACCACCACCACCACGAGATCATAGCAAGGGGATTTTTGATGGACCCTGCTTATTAATTGTATTTGAAATAGATTCTGCCAATAAACAAACCAGTCAATCCTAAAGGAAATCAGTCCTGAATATTCATTGGAAGGACTGATGCTGAAGCTGAAGGTCCAATACTTTGGCCACCTGATGGGAAGAACTGACTTATTGGTAAAGACCCTGATGCTGGGAAAGATTGCAGGCAGGAGGAGAAGGGGGTGACAGAGTATTAAATGGTTGGAAGGCATCACTGACTCAATGGACATGAGTTTGAGCAAGCTCCAGGAGTTGGTGATGGACAGGGAAGCCTGGCATGCTGCAGTCCATGGAGTTGAAAAGAGTCAGACACGACTGAGTGACTGAACTGAACTGAACTGCCAATAATGGCTTCTCTGGTGGCTCAGTGGTAAAGAATCCATCTGACAATGCAGGAGACATGGATTTGATCCCTGGGTCGGGAAAATCCTCTGGAGTAGGAAATGGCTACCCACTCCAGTATCCTTGCCTGGGAAGTCCCATGGACAGAGGAGCCTGTCAGACTAGTCTATGGGGTTGCAGAAGAGTTGGATGTGACTTAGTAACTGAACACACACACACGCAGGAGTGTTACATTCATCTGATACAATCCAAGTCAGCTTCCATCAGATCTGTATATAGACTTCTGTACTGGTTCTGAGATGGCCCTGCTGGAGGCTACTTTCCTGTAGATGACATCAGAGGCCCCAGGGTAAATTAACAGAGCGTGTTTTGTCAGCTGCCTTTGATACAGTGGACTATTCATCTGGTGACCTCTCTAGGGGATCTATCTGGTTGGAACAGGAAAGCTGTTCCAGGAGGGCTGTGGACTCTCTGTATGAGGAGATCTCAGAAGATCATAAAGGGCAGCTGCTCATCCTCCCAGATGGCTTCCTGTGTGGTGTTGCAGTAGGACCAGGCTGGCTCCTCACCTTCTCAGTAGACACATGAGGCCCCGGGAGAAGCTGGGAGATAGCAGGGGCGATGGTCCTACTGGAATGTAGATAGCATCCTTCTCTACCCCTCCTGCTCAATAAGCCTTGGTGGCAAGTCTGCTTACGAACCTGGAGTCCACAAGAAATAGGAACGTGGACAAAATCCAGTTGGCCCCAGCCAATCCCCTCAGAATGAGAATGAGGCTAATCAAAGGGGTGAAAGAACTTAGGATGGGATGGAAAACACAACTGCTTCTAACTGTAGCCCACCAGGCTCCTCTGTCCATGGAATTCTCCAGGCAAGAATGGTAGAGTGGGTTGCCACGCCCTTCTCCAGGGAAACTTCCCAACCCAAGAATTGAACCCAGGTCTCCTGCATAACAGGTGGGGTTCTTTACCCTCTGAGCCACCTGGGCAGTCCCTCTAAGGGATCGGGCTCCCTCTTCTGATCTGTCATCAGGTGGTCCATGGTACTGAGACTTCAGAGAGTGGTCACAGGCTAGAACCTGAAAGCAACTCTTCCAAGGACCAACAAACTCTCGTTGGCACACGATTGTACCTCTCATCCTTTGCATCTGTAGACACTGGGTACATCGGCAGGCTCGAAGCACACTGCTTTCAGTTCATTTTAATAATGTTAAATTTACATCTTGCAGAGTCAAGAGTCACACTTACCTGCAGGCTGTAAACAGGGGTCCTTCCTCTCAGAGGTAAGAAGTCTGCATTCTCACACAAGGCCGAAGAAGCCATTAGTGGACTGAGAACCTCAAGGGCTCTAGCTTTGTTGTGAGCAGCCTGGAGCCCTGAGCAAGGGAAAGCCAGCCTAGTGAACAGCCAAAGCGAGGTAGACGCCTTCTCAGATCTGCTGCCCAAAGTCCTAGCAACAGGCTTACAGTTTGCAAGGGAAATCCATTTACTTCTGTAAATCCCAGAACAGCACATATAAATAAGTTCTGGAGTGGTGGTGGAAGAAGCAGCAGTTGAGAGCTGGAACATCAGTAACAGAGATTTTGATGTAAGAAAAATACAAGTCAACCTCTCCAGGCTTCTGATTTTTCTATACATGTATACTATGGATTCTTTTTAAACATGGGCTTTGCTGTTTAGTCACTATAGTCATGTCTGACTCTTTCGTGACCCCCTGGACTATAGTCCACTAGGCTCCTCTGTCAATAGGCTTTCCCAGACAAGGATACTGGAGTGGGTTGCCTTGCCCTCCTCCAGGGGATCTTCCCGACCCAAGGATCAAATCCATATCTCCTGCATTGCAGAAGGATTCATATTTATACAATGATCAGTTTAATAAATATTTTTTAAAAAGTAGAGAAAGACGTCCTTTTCACTTACATTGGGGAAAAAACACCTAATTTACATTTATATGGCATATGACTTCCACTTGAGATCATGAGAGTCATAATTAAAGAACATTCGTGTTTTATAAAACTCAAAGGTCAGAGATGTCATATGACAATTTCTTAGGTACACAGCATTTTACATTTGCTTTTAAAGACCTCTTTGCCTTGTATTTATTTCTAACCCAACATAGAATATATTTTTCCCTGTTTAAAATAAAGACATTATTAAATTGACCTAATGTAAACTTTCATTTTCAAGCTTGCATTAAATAGCTTGATAACTTTTTTTTATAAGTTTTTAAAATAAGCCATCTATTTTACACACAGCACAAATTAAATTTCTTTCAAATCTGCTTCAGAAAGAAAAGAATCTTTCCACCATGGTATTTAATTTCTTCATATCTTGTGCTCATTAAATCAGAAGTTAATAGTACATAAATAAAACGTGGCTTTTACTTTATGAATTGCACGTAGAGTGCACTCATTTAAACGCTAATAGAGAAAATGAGAAAAGCCCTTTTAAGCCAACCGTGCAAGCCCAGTCTTTTCCTTTTCCTTCCTGCAACTGAAGATATGATGAGCTTGAGCACCTTGAACGTTTAATTTAAAAACGAATTATACTATCAGATGGTCTTTGCATACTTAAATTATCTAACTTGATGATCAGTGTTTTTTCCTTATTATTATTATTATTTTTAATTTGTATCTTCTTTTGTCAGCGACTTACACAGAGCGGGGAGACTCCGGTAGCTGATGCAGCAAAACTGTACTGGATGTTTGAAAGAACCAGGCAATCTGGAATTCTTGGTGTGATGCTCACGGTGCTACTTTATGTCCTACTGTTCATCATTTCGTCTCTGATTTTATATGTGTATTGTCTCAGGTAAGGTGTTTCAGTCCTGTTCTTCAGAGCGTTCAGCCTCCAGTCTTGTTATCTGTTGAGGCTGTGAGAACATGGTTAACGAAGAGAACGTAGATCCGCGTCTCCATGTCTAAGGTAGAAATCTCTTTCTTGTGTGTAGAACAGCCAAGAAATTATTTGAGCTTTGGGAAATGTCTCCTTTATAGGGAGAACTAATTTTGCTGTGAATCATTGCACTTGTTTCTTAAACCAAGGACCAACAGGAAACAAGGAGCAATCCCATGATACACAATGACATTCTGGAAATTTTTGTGGAAGACTTGTCTAAATTTCTCTTTTCTTCACTCTTCCAACTCACTTTCTTCCCTCTCTCACCACTCCTGCCAAAATCACCATGAGAAGAACCATCCTTCAAAGTTGAGCCCGAATATCATAGAGGTAGACTTGACAGGTTGTTAATTTAGCAAGCAAAATACATGGGTGGAGAAAAGCAAGGCAAGTCCAAATACAAGGCTGTATAAAAGTGCTGGGAAGACTTTCCCCTCCGTCGATGGCTTCCTTTGCTGGCAGAAGCTTTTTGTTTTGATACAATCCCACTTGCCCAATTTTACTTTTGTTGTCTGTGCTTTTTAAAAGTTTTAAAATTATTGCCAAAACTGATGTCATGAAGCTTTCCTCCAACATTTTTTGATATACATTTTACAGTTTCAAGTCTTACATTTGCACTTAATCTATTTTGAGTTGGTTTTTGTGGATGGTTTAATATAAACATCACATCTTACTGTTTTGCATGTAGATATCCAGTTTTCCCAATACCATTTGTTGAGAAGACCACCCTTTCCCCATTGTATACTCCTGGTGCCCTTGTTCAAGATCAGCTGACTGTATGTGCATGGACTCATTTCTGGGCTCTCTAGTTTGTTCTGTTGCTTTATGTGTCTACGTTTATGCAGTGCTGTACTTTTGTAATTACTGTAGTTTTATAATATGATCCAACAATTGCAGTTCTGGAGATTTATTCAAAAAATTAAAATCAGGACCTTAAAGAGAAATTAGCACCCCCCCGTTCATCAGAGCACTATTCACAATAGCCCAGCTTCCCCGGTGGTTCTAATGGTAAAGAATCTACCTGCAATGCAGGAGACTCAAATTTGATCCCTGGAGAAGGGAATGGCTACTCACTCAAGTAGTCTTGCCTAGAGAATGCCATGGACAGAGAAGCCTGGTGGGCTACAATCCACAGGCTCACAAAGAGTCAGACATGACTGAGCAACTAACATTAACTCCTAACGAAGCTGTAGAAACAGCCTAAATGTCCATCAGTAGATGAATGGGAAAAAATGTCGTATATACTTACAATGGAATATTGTTCAGCCTTAAAAAAGAAGAGAGTCCTGTATTATGTGACGACACGGATGAATTTTGAGGACATTATACTAAGTGAAATAAATTAGTCATTGAAGGACAAGTACTGCATGATTCTACTTACATGAGATATCTAAAATAGTCTAAGTCACAGAAGCAGAATAGAATGGTGGCTTTCAAAGGCTGAGGAAATGGAGAAATAGGAAGCGGCTATTCAATAGATAGAAAGTTTCAGTTATGCAATATGATTAATTTCTAGAGATCTACTGGGCAGTATTTTGCCTCTACTGTGCACTTAAAAAATTACTAAGAGGGTAGATTTCATGTGAAGTGTTTTAAACAATTTTTTAAAAAGTGCTAGAAAGAGGTCAACACAGAAGTCTCTGGGAACATGGAGGAAAGGAACCTGCCCAAGCCTGGACGTGGTAAGGACAGTAGCCAAACATTTCAGTTGAAATATAACATTTGAGTGATTTTTGAAGTCTTCATATAATTTAGCTAGAAGGAAAACAAGTATGTAGGCAAAGAGACTCCGAACTCATAGGAAGCTCATCTTGGGGAATAATGCCAATACAGATTTGTGCATGTTGACTGATTTAAGTTTGAATTCCTAACCCAGACGTTAAAGCAACACTCCTAACTCTTCTGAGCTTTTGGATTAATGCTGTCAAAACATGTGATAACCCAGTTGGCATCAAAGAAATACAAAGGAGCTCAAGGCTGTGGTGCAGGCTTCTAAGAGATCATTTTGTGTAGCTCTGGGCGCCAGAAGTTCCCCAGTGTGGGGACTGGCTGTACAAGCTCCAGCTGGGACCCCATGGAGTTGGGCTGACTGGATCTCATTTCTCCAAGAGCCGGAGTGATTTCTTGCTGAAGAATTTCTACTAGAAAAATCCTCACTTTCCAGAGCTCTAGGAGAAAATTTGACTGGGATGCTGGTTCCTTGCCTCTGTGCAAGCAGGTTCTTGAGCTGGGTGTAATTACTTTGGATTTTGTAGCTGTAATAGAAGTATCGATCTTTTTAATGATTTTTGTTATTATAGGTAGAATATATGTGGTATATAAAATTGAAACTATAGAAAAGAGTAAAAAAATAAATTAAAAACACCAGTAGTTTGTTAATTACTTACATTATTAATCTTTTGATAAATTCATTTCCATCTTTTCCTGTGTATGTTTATTTTTACAAAGTTGAAATTATAACTTCATATGTCGATTTTTCATTTGTTTTGGTTTCCTTTCAATTGCAGTGTAGCTAATTTACAATGTTGTGTTAGTTTCAAGTGTATAGCAAGGAGATTCAGTTATACATATATATGTATTATTTTTCAGATTATTTTCCATTATATATTATTACAAGATATTGAGTATAGGTTCCTGGGCTATACAGTAGGCCCTTGTTTTTTTTAATCATTTTATATATAGTTGTGTGTATCTGTTAATCCCAAACTTCCAATTTATCTTCTCCACATACCTCCTACTCTCAGTCTTGGTAACCATGTTTGTTTTTTATGTCTGTGAGTCTCTTTCCATTTTGTAAGTAAGTTTATTTGTATCATTTTTTTAGATTCTACATATAAGTGATCCCACATGATATTTTTTCTTATATATATTGATTTAAACTTAATGTTATATGATATTTTCATATTCTTTACTTCATGAGCATGTAATGCCTATACAATATTTTATAGCATATATGCAGTATAAAATATTTAAATACTACTTTATTCCTGGATAATAGAATTATTTTTCATTTTTGTGCGTCTTATAAATAATTCTGGTGAACATCTTAAGACTCAAGGTCTTGCCCTCATTTTCAATTACTCTTTGAGTAGAGTCTTAGAGACCTAGACATTCTGGTTCAGAGCGCTGATGTTTCTAAGACATCCTATAACTAATTTGAGATTGTTTTCTAGAGAAGTTGTATAGATTTATGCTTTCACCACTCTGCGCAGGGAAACAGCAAATTGTGTTCATAGCATGCATTAACCTTTTGTAATCTAATGGAAGAAACAGAATCTCATCCTTTTCTAAACATGCATGCATTTTTCAGTCACTAAATATTCTCAATATGTTTGTCACCCATTTTTATTTTCTCTTTTATGAAATGCCTTTTAAGGGTCCCTTTTCCTTTCTTTCTAAGTTTTTATTACTAAGTTATGCAAGTTTAATATATAATGGCAGTATTAACTCTTGTGTCATACTTTAACAGATATTTTCCCCATTTGATAATTACCTTTTAAATGAATTTTTAATTTTGAAAAAAATATAATTTATATACAGTCAAGTCTTTTGATCATTCTTGTGTCTTATTTAAATAGCTCTTAATCAAAAAATATATCCCCATTAGAAATTTTACAAGTGTTTGCTTCTATATTTATTTAGACATTATTTTCAATGAACTCCTAATCATAAGCCATGTAGAATTCATTTGCTGTGTCAAGATCTAAATGCAGCATTTTTTTAAAAAAATTTCTCTGGTCTGTTCTTTGTTTGCATTATCTTTAAATATTAACTCTTTTGCCATTTTATCTTACTGGCTTTTCTTTTAAGTAATTTTAATCCACCAGCTTATGTTTCAGATATAACAGACAGAGTTTCTCTTTTCTAGAATTTCTTTTCAAAATTTTACCTGTTTACCAAACTTTTATAGATGGCCATCTATAGGCATTGACTCAAGGAGAAACTTTGAAGACCACCTGTATCTCTGAGGTTGTTTACTGCATATTTGGCTCTGCAGCATTCCTCATAACCCTTTCAAGTAAAACTTCTCTTGATTTCATACAAATCTTTTAACTCTAAATTCTTTATCTGAATAATCCAAAAGATCTATAGTTTGCACACATCTTTTTTTCTTATAATATGCAGAGAATGAGAAACCACACTTTAAATGTCAGTTAGATTTATTCAGGCTTTCATATTCCTGGAAGTGGTACACAAGTCTGAAAGACTGGTACTTGAGTTAATTGTTAATTAGTTTTTGGGGTGCTGATGTCTTCTTAATCATTGTCTTAATAGTCCCAAATAGCCTTATAAGTTTTAGCTGCTGTCATTTATTACTTAGTAAAATTAATTTAGATTGAAACAATTTAAAGACCGATTTTGATGAGAGTATTATGATCATGTTCATTGTCTAGGGAATATGTATAAGATAACCAAAGATTTTCCACTTCTGAATCAACCTTCTTTACAATTTTCTTTATTAAAGCAAACTGGTATTTACCATGTGGAGGGAAAAGTTCTAAATATTATCTAATTAATATATAGCTAAATAATTTCATCCCTCTTAAATTGTTAGTCTGGCCTCACTGTAACCAGATGATTTTTGACTATATATATATATAATGTCTTGCCCTAATGTGTGTTAGCCACTCAGTCATGTCTGACTCTTTGTGACCCCATGGACCATAGCCTGCCAAGCTCCTCTGTCCATGGAATTCTCCAGGAAAGAATACTGGAGCAGGTGGCCATTTCCTTCTCCAGGGGATCTTCCTGACAAGGGATCGAACCTGGGTCTCCTGCATGGCAGGCAAATGCTTTACCATCTGTTGTTGCCGTACTGGCTTCCTATTGTTTTTGCAAATATAAGGTCTCTTGACCGGGGCCAAGCCTTCCCCACGTATATGACCTTAATGCTCTGTGTCTCCCCATTCCTCTGTCTTGAGGGTTCCTTTTCATCCATCTCTTTCTAGGAATCTTCCCTATGCCCTCCCTTCCTAGTTGTAAGTACTTGGCATTTGATAGGTGTATGTGGATATTTGCTGACTGATTAAATGCACAATAAAGGAATGAATGAGGAAGATGATTGTCCACTTACAAACATGAACCTACATACACGTTGAAAAACATACACTTAAAAACTCAAAACCCATGGTAGGACAGCCTGTGGAAACGGAGATTTGCGGGGAGCGGGTAAGTAAGTCTTGACTACTTTCCATTGTGTGCACATTTTTGTTTTCTGTATTTCTTTTTCCTTTTACTAACATTACTTTACCTTCTTTGTTTTATTTTTCTTCTTTATGCCTTCCTTGTATTTCCCCTTTCTCTATTTAGTGCAATTTCGTACCAAAGCCATTTGGGTTTTAATTACTATTAACAGGATGGTGGGCTTCCCCAGTAGCTCGGTGGTAAAGAATCCGCCTGCAATGTAGGAGACCCGGGTTCAGTCCCTAGGTCAGAAAAATCCTATGGAGAAAGAAATGGCTACCTACTCCGGTACTTTTGCCTGGGAAATCCCATGGGCAGAGGAGCCTGGCAGGCTACAGTCCATGGGGTCGCAAAGAGCTGGACACAATTTACTGACTAGTCAGCAAAAATAGCAAACAGAATGGTGACTACTCAAGGGTTTCCAGAAAGACAGTGAAAACTTTCTGCACACGTATCAGGGCTTCAGTGTCATTTGCTGTTCAGTTGCTAAGTAGTGTCTGACTTTGTGACCCCATGGACTGCAGCACACCAGTCTCTTCTGTCCACTATATCCTGGAGTTTGCTCAAATTCCTGTGCTTTGACTCGGTGATGCTATCTAACCTCCTCATCAGTCATACACCTCATCTAAAGTGTTCAACAATTCTGCTAAAGAATATGTGGATTTTAGAAAAAATTTTTAAATATTTAAAAAATGAATGAATGAATTTTGGCAAGCATGTGCTTGTCACTCCATAAGCTTGACTGTTTGCATGATGTCTGTTTGGATCTGTACCTGCCACAGTCTAAAGTATTTATGCCAGTAGATAAAGTACTTTTCCAACTTATATCACAAGCACATTGACTACAACATGTATAAACCCATATTGCTAAACTCCTTTGTAAGTTCTGGAGTTAGAAATAAGCAATCAAATTTGATTCTTCTTCATTTTAATATATGTTTTTGGAATTAGAGTTATTTAAAGTTATAGACTCCATCCTTTTCATGACCCTGAAAATACTATGTTAACTAAATGTTCACACTTGTCCTTTTTAGCTTTAAAAGAAATGCCACATGCTAGTTTTCTATAAATGACCCACATTCAGACGTGAACCAAACATAATAGCTTCTGCCATTCACCAAGCAGTGAATTGCTGCAAATGTAGGACACAGGGCAGAGGACTTTGTAAATTACTTTGTTTCATTGTCCATCACCAGAACCTCTAGCATAATATGTGACCTGTTTCTATAAACAATAATGCCTAAGGCTTTATAAACAGGTAGAATGTAGTTTCTACCTTAATTACCTTTTGAAGAAATAATTTTAAAATGTAAAAGTTTTAGTCATATTTGCTAAAAAATTAAAATTTTCAGCCATCATCATGTAATGATGTATATTTCAATAGAATATCATTAATTTTTAGCTTTGTATTAAAAACAAACCTAAAAAAATCTCAAAAGTTATACAGTGAAATTTATATTCTTCATTTAAATTCATTAATCAATAGAATTTTTTTCATATTTGCTTCTCTTTGTTTCATCCAATGTGATCCAATATCTTCAATTTTATATAATTCAATCTGATATTTATACACACATGCCCAAAATGGCAAAAAAAAAAGGAAAAAACTGTGTATATGTGCTGTTTTTAATTATTCCAAAATAACAAACTTTCATAACTAAATATGATCATGAAAAGGTTATATTTATTAAATTGAAACTCTTTTTACGTTATCTTAATAGAATTATTCTAACATTCAGTTGGGCTCTTTAACTTTCTAAAGAGAATCAAAAAAGTGAATACTAGATGTTCAGCAACTTTGATCAGTGTGGACTGCATAAATATCCAAAAGGGATAAAACAGCACACTTTTAGATAAATGTTATATTGCTTACTGATTTT
The DNA here is from genome assembly GCF_054371585.1 of Giraffa tippelskirchi. NCBI lineage: Eukaryota > Metazoa > Chordata > Mammalia > Artiodactyla > Giraffidae > Giraffa > Giraffa tippelskirchi. The sequence continues at coordinate 158,789,175 of NC_137282.1, forward strand.
ATTATCCAGTGGTTTACAGAATTATCAAAGTTCAATTTACTTTTAAATTTTGTATACATGACCATAGACTGTTTTCTCCTTTTGTGTAAGCTGACTCTCAGTAGACTCTGCAATCAACTGTAGCCCACCAGGCTCCTCTGTCCATGGGATTCTCCAGGCAAGAATACTGGAGTGGGTTGCCATTCCCTGCTCCACAGGATCTTCCCGACCCAGGGATCAAACCGAGGTCTCCTGCATTGCAGGCAGTTTCTTTACCATCTAAGCCACCAAGGAAGCCCATAGAGTTGAGAAATATGCTTTTCGAAACTAATAAAGGTTGCTAAGTTGATTCATTATTAACTCATAGTGAAGTTTTCGCCGGGAAATGACACTCAAAGTGGCAAAATTTTTTTTAATTAAATGTAATTAAACCAGGGGCTTCCCTGGTGGCTCAGATTGTAAAGAACCCACCTGCAACGCAGGAGACCTGGGTTTGATCCTTGGATCAGGAAGATCCCCTGGAGAAGAAAATGGCAACTCACTCCAGTATTCCTGTCTGGAGAATTCCATGGACAGAGAAGCCTGGTGGCCTACAGTACATGCGGTCACAAAGAGTCAGATACAATTGAGCGACTAACACACAAACTTCACATAGTTTCCATGTGGAAGCTGAGGTTCCAGTATTTTGGTCACCTGATACAAACAGCTGACTCATAGGAAAAGTCCCTGATGCTTGGAAAGATTGAGGGCAGAAAGAGAAGAGGGCATCAGAGGATGAGATGGCTGAGTGGTATCACCGTTGCAACAACATGGACTTGGGCAAACTTCTGGAGATGGTAAGGAACAGGGAGGCTTGGTGTGCTGCAGTCCATGGGGTCGCAAAGATCAGACATGTCTGGGTGACTGAACAACATCAACAACAGCTTTCCATATTCCAGGGTGTCATTCTGTTCTCTGTTAAAGCATTTGTTTGCCATCCTGTAGATCCTGGCTTGGATGTTTTTTATAATCATTCTTTCACACAGAATGAAGGAGATATAAAAAGGAGACAGTCATTTCCTGGGCAAAAGGAACAGAAGCTAGCAGGAATAGGACTGTGATTCCTAATTAATTCAAAGTTAATTGCATTGTTGATAATCCTGCACTTAAAATCTTCATATAGAAAATGTTTATGGCAGCAAATTGACAGTAATTTAACTACATTAAATCTTACCACCATTAAGAGAAAAAGATGAATGTTACATTAAACAAGCTTAAGAGAATGGTAAAGACTAGCTCTTGTTTAACAAGACAACTAGCAAATCATTCAAATGGCCGACCTAGAATCTCCAAGCATGGAAAGAATAGCAGTTGCATTTCAAGATGGCACCAAGCCATATGGACCATCAGAGATGCCGGGTGGCAGTTTTGCGTTTACAGTCATTTCTCAGTATCCAAGGAGGACTGGTTCTAGGACTCCTCTGGAAAAGATGTTCAAGTCCCAGACTTCCCTGCTCATCCAGCGGTTAAGACTCCACGCTTCCAGTTCAGAGAGCATGGGCTTGATCCCTGGTTGAGGAACTAAGATACCAGATGCCACTATGTGGCCACAGCAAAAAACAACCAAAAACACCCAAAAACAAAACAAACAAAGAGAGATCTCAAGTCCTAGAGTCAGCCCTCCGTATCCTGGGGTTCCACCTCCCAGGGTTCAACGCACTACAGAATGCAGAGTGTGTATTATTTTGTGATACATTGTAGGCTGAAGTCATGGATGGAAAAAGATAGGAAGGATGACTGAAAATGTATTGAAAAAAATCCGCGTGTAAGCAGATCTGAACAATTCAAATCCATGTTGTTCAAGAGTCAACTGGGTTTAGAGTTATCTCTAGATTATTTATAATACCTAATACTATGTAAATGCTATGTAAGTAGTTACTTGTGTACTACAAATTCAAGTTTGCTTCTGGGAATTTTCTGGAATTTTTTTTCAAATTTTTTCCAATCCCTGATTTGTTGAATATGTAGTTACTTGTGTACTACAAATTCAAGTTTGCTTCTGGGAATTTTCTGGAATTTTTTTCAAATTTTTTCCAATCCCTGATTTGTTGAATATGTAGATATAGAGTTTGCAAACAGAAGGCTGACTGTATTTCCACTCTGTGATGAATGAAAAATAGTTGGGGAGGTGGGAAAACACCGGCATCATATTTGACAGGAAGAGTCAAAACATCTATTATGCTATTTGGGAACAATTAAGATAGAGGCAGTTATTTTTACTGAGGAGTCAGATGATGGAATAAAATGAACTTTAGAGTTAGCGCTGAGTTTAATTTCTCTCTCTGCTACTTAAAAGCAGTCAGACTAACTTTTTTGATTTTAATATGTTAATATGTAAATAACAGGATTAAAGTAAGGCTAGATAACACAATGTATGTATTATAACTATTAAAACAGGAAAACAATAAGTTTACATTTTATTATCAAGCTCATTTAGAGCACAAGATAATTATCCTAACCATTGAAAGAAAATATTTAAAATTCTCCACTTTGTATAGAAATAATTTCCATGTGATCCTTAACTAGCTTGATAGTCCAGTTTATATTTGGGCATCTTGTAAAAACTTACTTCTCTTATGGGTAGTTTATTACAACTGTGATGCATTGGGGTTCTTGATCTGGCCTACAGAATGTTAGTGACACAATTCTGTCCTTAAACTGGTTCCATGAAACAAGTGTCTGCTAAGTCACAGGATAAATATGGTATTTCCCCAGAATTTTAATTTTACTTAAAGTTTTTCTTTCTTTTTTTTTTTTGCCACACTACATGAGATGCACAATCTTAGTTCCCCAACCAGGGATTGAACTCATACCCCCTGTAGTGGAAGCAAAGCATCCTAACAACTGGACTGCCAGGGAATTCCTAAATTATACTTATACTTTTACAAAAACAAGTATTATATTAAAACAAATACGTTGGTAAATTAGGGATAGAATACGCATCTTCTCTTCTCTGATCTTAGAAGTAATTTGTGGAAAAGTTTTAAAAGTATTGGTTAAATTAATGTTTATAATTCAGCTAAATGTTACCAATGAAATATTAATGTTTTTCAGTGAGATACATTGCTGCCATTTTATCAACATCACCAGAAAAATGTGCTTTTCTAAATGAGTACTTGGAGTTGGTTTCAAAAATGGGAAAGGATTAAATGAGTAGTTCAACAGGTTAGATGTTTCACCAGATTTATCCATTTATGGATTCATATTGTAAAGCAAAACCTCTGTGCTAACTGAGCTGGTGACACGGCTCTAAAACCAACTCGCTGAGAAAAAGTAAATCCAAGCTTAAATTTCCTTTGACAAATCCCTCACATTTGAACTAATTTGGACACTCATATACAAATTAGTGGCTAAATATTTCTCATTTTTCAAAAGTCTATAACTTAGAATAAGATATCTTAGGCTTCTAAGAGATAACTATAAAAATCCCAAATTGTTGTTGGATTATGATATTTAGCAGAGAAAATTATTAAATCACAATCAAATAATTTCTGAAAAAGAAAGGGCACTAGTGAATTAAATACATAGAAATTTATAAAAGAGAAAACATTATTTAACCTTTTTGGGAAAAAAGCAAACAATTATTTTGGGGAAAAAGCAGATAAATATTTTTTGTTTTTTAGATTACACAATGATTCTTGGATATTAGACACATTTCAGCGCATCCATAGTGAAGAAAGCAAGTTTTTTATACCATACGATTTGGAGATTTCCAATCAAGAGCTAAGCTATATCATAAAAAGATCTGAGCAGTGGAGAGGACTCAATGGTGAGAGAAGGAAGGTGAGTTGGCTTGAAGTAGATTTGCATTTTCATTGTACAAAGGACACTCATTCTCTTAGCATGTCAGCCAGTTGTTAAATTTGCTGTCATTGCTCTCACAACCATTGACTGTTGTATGCGATGCCACCACTGTACAAATCCTGCCACTAAATTGTATATGGATGACTTTTTTTATTAGTTGAATTGAGGAGACACAACTATGTGTTTCGTATTGTCCAGCACTCTAATTTTCTTATAAAAATATTTGTTCACAACTGCTGTATATATATGTTGGGCAAAATGACACAAGGATTGTGAAGAATATAGAAGACTGCGTTTCCACACATGACATGATCATCAGCTTTCATGTGACTTGGAGTGAACAGGAGGAGGGGAGTATTATTTCTGCCTTTCTGCTGTGATGCCTTTGTCAGCCAGTTCCCTAGATTAACTTCCCTCTTTTAGTACTAATCTCCTTGCCTTTTCATTGGCTCCACCAGCCTCTTCTGGTTAGTGTCAGTGTCTCATAGGGCTCTGTACTTGGGTCTTTTCCAGTGAGTCAGTTCTTCGCCTCAGCTGGTTAAAGTATTGGAGCTTCAGCTTCAGCATCATTCCTTCCAATGAATATCCAAGACTGGTTTCCTTTAGCATTGACTGGTTGGATCTCCTTGCAGTCCACGGAACTCTCAAGAGTCTTCTCCAGCACTACAGTTCAAAAGCATCAATTCTTGTGTGCTCAGCTCTCTTTATAGTCCAACTCTCACATCCATACATGACTACTGGAAAAATAATAGCTTTGACTAGACAGACCTTTGTTGGCAAAGTAATGTCTCTCATTTTTAATATGTTGTCTAGGCTGGTCATAACTTTTCTTCCAAGGAGCAAGTGTCTTTTAATTTCATGGCTGCAGTCACCATCTACAGTAATTTTGGAGCTCAAGAAAATAAAGTCTGTCACTCTTTTCATTGTTTCCCCATCTATTTGCCAAGAAGTGATGGGACTGCTTATTTAACTTATATGCAGAGTACATCATGCAAAATGCCAGGCTGGGTGAAGTACAAGCTGGAATCAAGATTGACAGAAGAAATATCAATAACCTCAGATATGCAGATGACACCAACCTTATGGCAGATAGTGAAGAAGAACTAAAGAGCCTCTTGATGAAAGTGAAAGAGGAGAGTGGAAAAAGTTGGCTTAAAACTCAACATTCAAAAACTAAGATCATGGCATCTGGTCCCATCACTTCATGGCAAATAGATGGGGAAACAATGGAAACAGTGAGAGTCTTTATTTTTTGGGCTCCAAAATCACTGTAGATGGTGATTGCAGCCATGAAATTAAAAGATGCCTTGCTCCTTGGAAGAAAAGCTATGACCAATCTAGACTGCATATTAAAAAGCAGAGACGTTACTTTTCCAACAAAGGTCCATCTAGTCAAAACTATGGTTTTTCCAGTAGTCATGTATGGATGTTGGGCTATAAAGAAAGCTGAGTGCTGAAGAATTGATGCTTTTGAACTGTGGTGTTGGAGAAGACTCTTGAGAGTCCCTTGGACTGCAAGAAGATCAAACCAGTCAATCCTAAAGGAAATCAGAACAGAATATTCATTGGAAGGACTGATGCTGAAACTGAAGCTCCAATACTTTGGCCACCTGATGTGAAGAACTGACTCATTGGAAAAGATCCTGATGCTGGGAAAGATTGAAGGCAGGAGGATAAGGGGGTGACAGAGGATAAGATGGTTGGATGGCATCACCAACTTGATGAACACCAGTTTGAGGAAGCTCTGGGAGTTGGTGACGGACGGGGAAGCCTGGCCTGCTGCAGTCCATGAGGTTTCAAATAGTTGGGCACGACTGAGCGACTGAACTGATGATGGGACCGGATGCCATGATCTTAATTTTTTGAATGTTGAGTTTTAAGGCCACATTTTTCACTCTCCTCTTTCCCTTTCATCAAAAGGCTCTTTAGTTCATCTTCACTTTCTGCCATAAGGGTGGTGTCATCTGCATATCTGAGCTTATTGATATTTCTCCCAGCAATCTTGATTCCAGCTTGTGCTTCCTCCAGCCCAGCAGATAGCTACTCAAGTACCACCTGACAAACTAATTATTCTCTTGGACTCAGCTTAAGTGTTTTCTTTGCAGAGCCTGCCAGGGAGGACTAACTCCTTTTTGTTAAAATTGCCTATCTTACTTGACCCTTCCAGCATCTAAGAATTAACTTTCCATATGACCCTCTTTCTCTTTAGACTAAAATCTTCTTGTGTAGTAAAGTGATATTTTCCTCCAACTTTGTGTCCTCAATCTCTAACAGGTTCTGCAGAATATAGTACATTTTTATTGTTTATTTGCTCAGTACATAAAAGAACGTGTGCATGAAGCACTGAATTATTAAACATATTTAGTCTCCCCATATAATAAATATAAAATTACCCCATTCTGTTCTCTACTTGATATAAACCTAAACATTTTCTTAAAAAAAAAATCCACATAGATTTACTAATAATATACTCCATACATCTTGAATTCTGTTAATTTAATAATTAGTTTAACATTACAGCAGACATTTTGAGACCACTGTCCTTGACTTTACCATATATTCATTTTGGTTTCTTCTTCAAATCCTTGACAAACAGTGTGCTTTTTAAAAGGCCAAAGTGGCTGAAAAGATCCAAAAAATTAAGTGAAGTGTACTTTCTCTCTAGTATAATTTCAAAGTGCCTGGGGTAGGTAGAGTTCATTTTACTTCATCATTCAGTTTTACAATATGGAAGTTTAGGAATTTGGAAGCCATCCAATGATGAGGATGAAAATGATTTGAGTTGAACATGAGACTTCAGAGGAAAATAGAAAATTATTTTATTACTTATTATTTTCATTTTAGTTAAAAAAAGAGAAAGAATTAAAGAGGGAGAGATGGGCAAAGATGGGAAGAAAAAGAAGGAAAAGAAGAGGGGCGTGAGGGGAGGAGGGGGAAATAAACAAATATTTAGGTGCTGGAAGGGAAATTAAAGGAGATGGAAAAATTCTTTAATTCTTTAAAATTAGTATTTATTCCCTTCTTTGTTAAATCTCTTAGCTGACACATGATAGACAGGAGTAGAACTCAGGAAGAGTGTCACTGGAAGTTTGAGTCCATCATGCTGACTGCACACACAATCAAATGGACCAGAGAAGAGACAATTTGATTACATGTAACGACAGTAACAATTTAATCAAAGACATTTGTGTCTTAAGTAAGCTATTTTGGCTTAGATTCTGTTGGGCCATTAAGAGAAGTTAATGCATCAAGATAAATTGCTGCCGTACCTTTCATGACATAGACTCAGCATCCATCAGTGATGAGACTCATAGAGGTGTTTATGCAAATCATTTGAAAATCTGTAGAGTACTTGTTATTTTCTGTTGTGGGGGTTACATTTGCTAAGTACGCAGAAACAGTCACAAAGCTGAATGGATAGACATATATATTTTATTAGTTCCATCTCTTCCTGACCTGGTATTTGTACCATGAAGCCTTTCTCTTCCTTACGACTAGTTTTTGTGTATTATTCTTAACCTGTGTTATGTTTGCTTGCTTAGTTTATTTCAATAGGGAAGCAAGGTAGCCCTGTTGAATAATTGATATACTAATTTCAAGATGTTATACCAGTTTAATTGAGAGAAATCATCTATAGTCTAAAATGCTAAATTAAGAGTGGAATGGACATTTTAATATAGAAGTATTTCATGTAAGCAGTCTATAATTCTTGTGCTTTAAAAATTTGATCTAGAGTCTTTGCCATCGTGTTAGCTATTAAGCACGTGCTTCTCATTTTTATGGTCTGGATTAAAAATTGCCACATAAATGGACACTTTATAATATGGTTAATTTCCTTTTATTAAATTGATAAATGCAAAAGCAGAGAACACATTTAGAGTATGATGAGAATTTAGGATTATTGCATTTTATAATTTTTATGTTGTTCATACATATAATTTGTCATTTGTGCAAAGACAGCCAGATGATAATTTCAAAGTATTTTAGCCATTTTTTTTGAGAAAGAAAAGGTCACTTTCAGTAGTCAGAAAAGACATCATTCTACTAAACTAATTTCCCTACATGCAAATTTTGTCATTTTTGCCTCATTAACTATTTATCATGGAGTAAAAAAATATATATTCATGAAGGGGCAGCTCCCAGCCTGATGGAGCTGGAACTAATATTTTGCAACTCTAATGATTTTTTGCATCCTTAATTAGATAGCATAAGGTTGATATGATTAGGTCAGGATGTAGTGTTTTTCATTAAAATACATTTTAGAAGCTGTATTCATAATCTGTCCTTGCAATTAAATAATGAGCCTATGAATTTAATATTATCGACCCAATTATTATCCCATGCAGACGTATACCTTTAATAAATTTGTGCCGTAGGACCTTCATTAGCAACAGAAGAAATGATATTTCTAGGTACATAGGTTGAATGGCTATGGTTCAACTTATAGAACAGTTTAACCATATTGAGAAGCGAAACTTCCATACTTAGAAATTCAATTCCAGAGTGTGCCTTACTATTTGTTGAAGGCTAATTTGGATTGTAATTATTTTATTAAAGAAACTGCCACTTTAGAATGGACTGTTGAAGCTCATGAAAGAAGCAGGATGCCAAGCAGAGATGGAGAGCTGGGTCGGTTGTGCATCGTGGGACAGTGGGGTGTATGTACACAGACAGATGGGTCTGATCAAACGGAGAGTTTGGAAAGCATGACTGCTGGCGTGTCTGCTTCTTGAGTGCTGCATTATCTGGGAACTACATATGCAATTAATGAAGATGAATATTCTTGTTGTCTGTTAGAATAGTTTTCATGAAAGGTTGCCTATACAATGGAAATGGCTCGCCAGGTAAAGAAGCTGCCTGCGGGAAGGTGAGTTGGATCTCTGGGTTGGGAAGATTCCTTGGAAAAGGAAATGACAATTCAGTCCAGTATTTTTGCCTGGATAATCCTATGAACAGACGAGCCTGGTGTGCTACAGTCCACAGGGTCGCAACAGTCGGACACGACTAAGCAATTAAGCACACACGTACAATGGAAATATGTAAGATACATTGAGAAGAAGTTGTCCACTTCTTATAGTGAATGCATTCAGGGAATCACACACACTTAGAAACACACAGAATAAGAATCGTGTTCCTTATCCTTGTGGAAGGGTTGCTGTTTATCTACTAGTTTTGTGTAGGGACCACAACAGCTGAGTTGTTTAGTTCATTCTTGATAAAATTCTATTCTGAAGATCTATACATTTTATAATTTTTAATAAATATAATATTTTTATTTTATAATTTATCTGTTGTAGATAATTTATTTATGATATATAAATAATTTATATATTTATACATAATATAAACATACACATTATTTATACATAATATAAATATATAAATTATTATAAATTTATTTATTATATTGTTATATTATTTATAATTATAAACAAAATGTTTAATAATTTTTATAATTTAATTAATAATGATAACACTTTAGCTTAATATGAATTTAATTATAATTTCTATGGTAATAATTATAGATTCTATACAATTTATAATAAAAGAAGATGATTAAGAGAAGCTGAACCTACAGTTACTGATGAACTATGTACGTAGGGAGGTGAAACTAAGAATGGCTATCAATACAGCAAATTGAGAGTATTGTGTCAGGCATGATATGACTGCCATGTTTTCCTAGAAGTATTACTCAGTTATGCTTGGGGAATACAGCCAGGGAGTGGGGGCAAAGCTTTGACCCGGCTCGTAAATCGCAAAGTGGTAATACACAGAAAAATTGGAAGCATGTTGATGGGGATTTGAGGTGGAGGCACTTGATAGATTTTTCCATGCAAAAGTCTGTATTCAGAATCTGTCCTTGCAATTAAACAATGAGACCATGAATTGAATATTTTCAACCCAATTATCTCTTAGAAAAAGGAGACAGTGAGTTGAAGTATAGTGATAGAAAATACCAAGCAAGTCTGAAAACTGACTGCAGTTTGTTTTGGGTGGAACAAAAATCAGAAGGACAGAAAAGGAGAGAGATCAGTCTGGATAGGTAGACAGGAAACCAGGAAAGTGCACAATAGACTGTATATTTATTAATACCATGGGTAGTAGAAAGCCATTGAAAGTTTTAGTAAAAAGAAGTAACTCATTTGGTTAAGACTTTGAGTTGCCTTTGCACTGACTTTTATAAACTGCTTATTTTAGAGCTCTAATACTTCTGCCTCTTTGAAAGTAAATAGTTTAATGCAGTCTAATTCATGCTTCCATTTTGCATCAGTAAGAGTTGTTTATTCATGAGAGCTCTAAGTGATCCATGACATCCTCTATCCGATTCAATTCCATAGTCACTTATGGACTGTGTGCTTGTGTCATCACAGGTTCATCGTCCTGACCTGTAGCTGAGGGACAAGTCCAAGTCTCTGAGCATTTTACAAGCTTGGTGGGGACTTGAAAGTAGGTGAGGGTAAATAACAAGTGATATTGGAGCTAGCCAAACATGAAATTAGGAATGGGAAGTGGAAGTGGAAACCAGGAATCAAACTGAATCCAAAATGGTGGGTGACAGTGGCGGCTAACAAACAAGAAGCCTTGGATCTTGTTGGCTCCAAGCGCAGATGGGCTTCTTTGAGTCTAGGAGGTGGGCAGTGGGCCTAACTCAACTGGAGCTGAAGAGCATCTTCACTCCCGAAAGCAGGAGAAAAAAAGGGTGGTCTCTGAAATCATTTGCATGTGACATTCCGGTCCCCAACTGAGATCCCAGCAAACTTCGGGGTACCCATGGGAGCCCCCACTTCCAACCATCGGAAAGGCTTTTTGCGCTAAGAATCAGGCATCAAATTAAATATCCACAAGTGAAAAATAAGCATCTTAGGCTCCAGAATAGAATCCTTAGTGAAAGAGACACACAGCGATGGGAAAAGTAAATGACCTAGACTTTGATGGGGAGTCAGCATACTGGGTGCCCAAAGCATTGCTGCATTCAGAAAAACATTCTTTTTTTTCCTTTCTGTTAACAATGTCCCTTAGGGACTTGAGTGAATACAGCTTATAAGTATGCCTAAATTATCTTAAATAAACAGGTTTCTGCTCAGTAATAAAATACCTGTTCTGAACTCCATCTCCAAGGGTATTTTCTTCTTGCATCAAGCAAATTCCAAGTTCTAAAGAAGCATGAAAACAGTTATCTTTTAAAGGTTTTAATATAAATGTGGACTATAATTAGAACTACCCACATCATATAAATTCCAATTCTTGTGCAATAAAAAGATTAGTGTTGATATAATTTGAAAATATAATCCTTAGCTACAGTTTGACATATATGTATATAAATCACATATATATATGTGTACATGTGTATATATATATACATGAAGATGATTTTTAAAATGTATATGACAACTGATATTTCTCTTTGGCTTTGTTTTTTAAATCATAGTAAGCAAGGGGCAGAGGAAAAGTGCTCTGTGTTGGTATGGTGGTTTGGTTAATTGATAGACGTTTCTCCCTTGATCTTTTTTTATCTCTGAACTTCTGGAATGTTTGTTTTTAACTTACCCAATAAATATATTGTTAAACTTTTGAAAGGTCATTTGAGAATGGAGAAAATGATCTCTTCCATAAAATGAAAATGATAGATAAAGACAAAAGAAAGCAATAATGAGAGCTTTCTGAAGATTCTTCAAATGTTTGTGCTTTAAGATCGACAGACTTATTTACATTTGGCTAAGTACTTTCCCCCTTGATTCTAAAATCATTTCTATTTGAAGTGAAGTGTAATCCATATGTTTTTGATTCATTAACACTTAATTTGTTAGCCTCCCTTTACTAGAGTGCTATATAGCAGCCTTTTCATCTTTTTTATAAGCTTATTTTCCTCAGACACAGGAAATCAAGTTTTTCTAAGAGTAAAACAAGCTTCGACTCAAAGAAACATGAGAGAGTGAAAGCACCTATTAGCTTTGAGCTACTTCTGTACTCAGGATGCAAATTTCTTCTTTCCCAACCCCTATGAATCCGATATATTTGTCATTAAACTGAGACACAATACACAGCTTTCTGTTTTCTAACTTACTGAATTTTCCAACTATCTTACTCTAATTTCTCTTCATGATAAAACAGCCAACCACTAACATATTAATGAAGAAGTCATTAGTGATCGTTATTTAATTGCCATATTATTATTTATTCTTATTAATAATGCAGGAGCTACTTATCTTTTAATAATTATGTGGCGGGAAATTAAATTTCATGTAAAGTGTTAAACAATGTCATTTTCTTTTATCTTCAGAAGTATAATGTTCTTTACCAGGAAAATGAAAATCAAACACTTTTTCACATTTTAGTGTTTTTTAAGAAACAAGTTTTCCAATATTACTTGCATTAGTATAGGCTTCAGTGAAACTATTAATAAAATGCAACTCCATCAAAATACAGTCTTTGCTATTCCTATTTGTTCCTGTTAGTTATTTTGTTTTTATAGGGTATTCTCTGGCTTTTAACAGTCACAAGGCTCAGATAAATTAGTACTGCAAAAATGTCACCACAGCATTACTACTTGTTCAGACAAATCATTTGTTTGACTGTGAACACTTGCATTTTGGTAGATCACAGATAATTTAAAAAATAATTCTTAGGATCTAAGTAATACTTTCTTAAGAATGAAAGCAGCAAATAAATAGCTATTTCTGTGAGTCAGTCCCTAATGTCAAGCAATTTACAAGCTGGTTCATTTAATTCTCAAAGCAAACATAAGGGGTTGTCTTTGCTCTCCTTTTACAGGTGAGAAAACTGAGACTCAGAGAGATGAAGTAACTTTATCCATCCATTCATGGATTCACCACTTTTTATTGATTATCTTTTTAGGAAGTATGCACTTTTCTTAGGAGCAAGTGAAAGTAAGATAAAACAGTGTCTCTTCCCTTGCAGTCCAGTAAGGAAGATAAATAAAGTGAAACTGTAATAATGATACAGTAAGATAGTGGAATAATAGAGCTATTTGCTGGATAGTATTGTGGTACCTTAAACAAAGATAGTATTGACCCATTTGAAAGGGGGCATTGAAGACCTCATACTGTAGAAGACGTTTGAAATAGGGATTAAGATGAAGAGTAGTCCAAGGACAAACTGATCACCAAAAGAAAGGATGATGAAAGCAGGGGATAAAATGTTATGATATTTTGGAGCACAGAAAACACTTTAGCAGATACAGGCAATAGGGAGCACTAAGGCTGGATAAACAGGCAAGAATCAGACTCATTGTTTTAGTATCTCTCTTCCTATATCCATTCCAAAACCACCATTCCCAGTAATTCAGTACGAACTGGTAGAAACATGAGCCATGAAAGACTGTAAAGTGCAGTCACAAGTTACAAAGGCGTACATAATATTGTCCAAGGGGTGATATCTTTCATTGCTTTTATAAATTTCCTATTAGTTTTCATGATTATTTTCACAACTAAGTAAAAAACAAAAAAAAAAGACCTATAAAGGTGATCTTTGAAAGGAAAAAGCACAATTTAAAATCCTTTACAAGCCACCATCTCGTACCATTCAGGAATATCCATTCTGCAGAAAGAATATGCAAGGAACAAAACCAGCAATTCAGGTTATGCTCAGAAACAGGGGTTTCGGCCATGACGATATGTCTGCTTCATCGTGGCCTTATGATCTGTCTTCAGACAGAGAGGAAAGAAAATGCCAGACAGCATCAGTGCTGTAAGAACAGTAGGTCCAGGTTTACAGCATGTCTCTCCGTCCATTCTGAGGGATATCTTTCCAGGTTTGATGAAACAGGCACCGTGCTTTCTTTGGTGGCAAAACCCGGTGACACTGGTTTCTCCTGATGCGATTTGGTCGGTGGTTTCTCCGTGTCCGCATTGCCTCCTTTACAGTCAGGAATGCAGTTTGGTTTCCACTGTCACTGCCAGCAGCAGCGGTTGTGCTTTGTGCCTTGATTAGGTTCTAAAACACAGCTAAGCTGCTGTGACTGTTCCTGCTGTATTTTTGGCAGCATCAGCTTCGCAATGCGGGCTCCAAGTGACGCGCACGCCATCAACAGGCACTTCCTGCTTTCCAGGGTGATCCCTGGCCTCTTCTCAGGCAAGCCAGCGGAAAAGCTCTCTGCGTCACTCTGCAACCTGTCACCAGCTTGATCTATTAGTCAGCCCTTTGCTTTAGAAACCTGCTTATTTTTAATTTCTTGCTATGAAAGGTATATTTCTGGGGGTTTTTTTTTTTGGCAAATATTTGATGATTTATCAAATAAAGTCTGTCTTTCCTGAAGGTTGGATCCTTCTAGATTGCCTTCAAACCTTTTTTTTTTCTCTTTTTTCCTTCATATTTGCTGATATTCCTTTTGTGTACAATAAGCTTTTTCTTTTCTTTAGGATGAAATGAGATAGTTTTTTAAAACGAAAAATGCAATTTTAATAAATCTTCAGTTTTTTTAAAAAAATTGGAAATTTTATAGTTTTTAGATATTGCAAAGTCTGAAGGGAAAGAAAGACAAGAGAATCTAAGGAAGGAAACTACCCTTTATGAAGAGGGAATTGGTTCCAACCTCTGGGCAGTCTGCTTGGGAAAACAGTCCCAATCTAATCAATAACAGTGACACTGAGGCTTGCCTCATGCGCATTGCTTCACATCATACCATTTCCTTGTATCGTATATTACCAAAGGAATTTTTTTAATATGCAACCCGAATTGTACCTGTTGATAATTTCTTTTAATGTGTAGACCCTTTAAAAAAATCTGTCCTTCTCATCTCTTAATCTCCATCTTATGCCATATTGCCCTAGGAATAAGCCAAAACTCCTCTTACAGGAATTCTTCCGCATCTCTTAAAATATAGTTAAGAACTTCACAGTGGTCAGAAGACCAGATTATAATATGATAAACGTAGAGTTAAGTGATGAAAATCTTATTTCATTGTTTTAAAATGTTTGCTCTTTAAAATGGGTAAAATGCACTTTAAAATCTTTATTAAGATGCAATTTACATACTTTTATGTCCACTCACTTAAAGTGCCCAGATCAGTGTTCTCTCTCATGTCTACAGAGAAACCTAATTTCAGAATATTTTCATCACCTCAAATACTATCATGGAAATGGAAACATTGATTTAAAAATAAAGCTTGAGAGTGCTTGGAATATATATATATGTATATGTATACGTATATATATATATATATATATATATATATATATATTCTTTCTATTTTGGATTCCAGTTTAAGGAACAAAGTTCTAGGTACTTAAGGTGTACAGGGGAGATCTGGGTTGATTCTGGAGAATTCAACCTTATATAACCCTCTCGGTACCTGGATATTTGCTTTTCCTCAGATATACACTTAACATTTCTAGCTCTAGACTTTTGCCATCGCTGGTTCTTCTCTTGTTTGGCTGGATGCCAAGGCTTGATAAGCAGGAGTCACTTCTATAAATTCCTACAAGTTTTCAGGTAGATTCCATGGTGACAAAATATTACTGTTGCTCCCTCATCTCTTTTAAGAAATCAAACTACTGCATAGAATATTTGGATTCTCAGGATTTAGAAATAACTTCTTATGTACACATAACCTATATTCTCTTTTATAATATGAAAATCCAAGCATTCTTTCTTTCTTTCCCCCTAAGATTTTTTTTTAAGGCATTTTAGAGCAACATAGCCTGGAGGATTTTGACCCCAAGGTTCAATTATAAATGCCAAAAAATAAGTTATTAATAGTATTAGTTTTTGTCTTTTCTTGAGCCTCATACAATGCTAATGATAGTCTATTGTTGCATACCATGCCACCACATAAGGAGAACTGACATTATAGATCATCAAGGCTGAAAAATAATTGGTTCTGTTAGATAACAGTGCTTTTCTGAGAATCATTTTATTTGCTATAGCTTCAGGGTCATTCCAAATATCAAAATTTTGTTAGGATTTTTTTTTCTTTTCCTAGAGAAATGTAGAACAATTTGTCTTGTAACAGACATATTCACTATGTGTAAATGATGGTGGAGACTGACACGGTGAGTAGTTGAATATCATCTTCTTCATCACCACACCTGGAAGGGAGTTGTTATTTTCTGCAATCCTTAAACAGATAAACTGTTTCCCCAGAGTCCAAGAAGAGTCGTGAAGGAACAGTGCACTTTACTGAAAATTTTGCCACACCTCATGAAAGCTTCATTGTCATAAACTAAAGCAGTTGATCATCTTCAAGATGGTTTCCCATGTTTAGAAATAAGTGCTGCATCTCTTTTTGTCTTCTTATTTCCTCAGTTTCTCCTAGATCCTTTGTATCTGTCAAGAAATCTGCTGAGAATTCACTGAAGGAAAGTCTGTCACCTAGGGGCTGGCATAAATAGAAGTGAACCTTCTGCGTTTCTGTCCCATTTTGCAGTGCTAATTATTTTTGATTCTTGTTAGCGGGACATGCTGCATATACTATATCGTATATCCTGACTTAGTTTACAGTGTAACTCGTTTGCCTACTCTTCACCAAGAAAAATTCATATCCCATGTAAGCTCTACAAATGAAATATGACATTCAGTTGTTCAGGAGAGTAGCATGTAAATACCACCGTTTCTCAAGTCTGTTCTTTTGTTTTGGTATAAGGATGTGTGCATGCATGCTCAGTTGTGTACGACTCTTTGCGACCCTATGGGATTTTCCAGGCAAGAATACTGGAGTGGGTTGCCATTTCCTCCTCCAAGGGATCTTCCTGACCCAGGGATAGAAGCTGCATCTCTTGAGTCTCCTGCATTGCAGGTGATTTTTTTTACTGCTGAGCTACCGGGGAAGCCCTGTAGGGATATAGGATCCCTACACCAAATAGATTTGGGTCTATTTTATGTATTGAATTCACAGAGAAGGTAAATCATCTCTTCTCTGCATGAATCAATATTAGAGAAAAGTTTAGTTTTTATCACTAAATGGAAATTATATGGCTCAACACAATTCACCTAACAGTTTAGGTAGTGTTAATCATTCCTTCCTTCCTTCCTCTCTTCCTTCTTTCTTTTCTTCATTCCCTCCTTTCCTCTCTTCCTTTCTGTCTTCATTTTTTGAAAAATTCTGTACATAGCCACTTTCTTATTGTTGGGCAGAAACCAAAGATACAACACAAACCCTCATGTGTAAGCCCTGTGTAAGCCAGTCTACTATGATGATGTTGGTAACGGCTACTCTTTCTTTGAAATGATCCTGTCAATCACTACTATTCCCCATTTTCAATATTCAGGAAAATTGCCACGAGAAAATTTTTTAAGAGGAATATCATAAAGAAACATGATAGCACTAGCTAAACAATTGAATTGAAGCACTTTTTATTAACTGTGTCTTCCAACCTCCAGACTTAGCGAAAGCTGTCGTTTCTGAATGTGCACTACAATGGTGGAAGAGGCCTTTGTGTTTAAATTTTTTCTTAAGCCTAATCATTATGAGTTTATTTGCTTCACAGAGGATAGTCTGTTCAAATTAGTTTTTTATTAATAGATCTATCAAAAAGGGAATAAATATGATTTTCATGTGTTTAAAAAACACAGAGACACTCAGTGTTTCTTTATGTGATTCTTCTATGTTGTTTTTTATGAAGTGTTCCCCAGCCCCAACTAAATTTATACTTGCATCCCAGTGATTAATAAAGCACAATAAATTTTGCTGTTAGGTAATTAGAATGGAAGGGAATGTTTATACCTGCCTTCATTCTGGGTGAAGAATCAGCTTATGTTGTAAGAGCATTATACAAACATATAGATGAGACTATTGTTTAATAAGTCAGAGTTTGGACAGATCATCATAAGAAAACAAAAGTTCTCTAGAGAAGGATATACCTTTTCCTTGGCTTGTTTGTTATTATTTTTAACCCCAAAGATTTTACTTCTATGATCAAACAAAGAGCTCTTTAAATATCCCTGGAAATATAATCAAGTTGTAGATTTTCACTGAAAATATTAAAAGGAAAGATAGTATATCATGTTAGGATCATACATTAGGATCTTTAACACATTGTCAGGATTATTTTGTTTGTTCTTTAGAGAAGCTCTGAGGTAATAAGATCGGACAATTTCACAGGTGAGGGAAATTAGTGAGACAGTGAGATGACTTGTCCATCATAATAAGTGTCACATCCAGGGCTAAAATCTGAAGCGTTTCACCAGGCATGATCTTTGCAAGTATCAAAATGTTTCAGGAAAGGGATGAAAACTTCCTGAATAAAAATATTTTTGTCTTTACTTTTACATTTTTAGCAAATAATGTATAAGTAGGTTATATACCATTTTGCCCTCAATATGTAATTTAGAAATGATAAATGGTAAGAGGACCTCCATGAGATGTTCAACCCAGAAATCTCAGCTTATCTGCCAATACATCAAGAGTCAGGAGTTAGGGAATGAGTTTTTCTGTTTTTTATTCTATGCCAGCTCAGAATTGCAGCATTATTTTGCAAACTCTGACTGTGCACAGGGCCTGCTTGTACTGCTAAGATCTAGTAAAGGAATATTTGGAAGATCTTAATGAAGTCTTTAGGTAAGAAGACTTTTCCAGATCATAGAAGACCACTTAAAGTCCAGAATTTAGAAACATATTTTTACCTGAATCCTATAATTTTAATGGATAAAGATTTCAAATTCATATTAATACTTCATGCATCTCAACATATTTAGGTAGATGATGACAATAATAAAGATATCTTCCTGAAACAAAATGTCTTAGAAAGTAGGCTAAAGTATGTTATTTTGCTCACAAAGAACTAAAATGATAAGACTGAGACCTGATACTAAAAGAATGGCCAATTCTGTGTCAAGTAAGAAAATCAATTCAAGAAGTTACTGGGCTTTACTGTTGTCATTTAAACAGATTCACGGTCTGGACAAGTACATCATCCCAACAAATAAGACATTGGAAGGTAACACATCTCACAAAACAGACTTGAGAATCTAAATAGTAGACAGTAGATCGTTTCTCTTGGCCTCTCTTGGGTTGGTGAAGAAAAACGTGTAGCATAAAAATGTAGTGGGTTGGTTTCAAGGCTCAAGGAAGAAATAGCCATGAAAATGCATGAAATTACCCAGTGCATCAGTTTTCAGCCCCTTTACCTTTAAATGTAGAAGAAGATCCTTTAACATAGTGGTATTTTCACTTCTTTCCCAATAACGTCGTTTAGGCTCTCACCCTCAGATACCACCAAAAGTGTGTAACCCAAGTCAAAATTGCTTGCAGAAGGACTTCCCTGATGGTGGAAGACTTCATGCTTCCACTACAGGCAGCAGGGTTTGGTCCCTGGTCAGAGAACCAAGATTCTGCATGCCACACCTTGTGGCCAGAAGATTACAATAAATTGCTTACAGATTCAATATGTGCACTTTAGCCCACTTCTGAGCAGCAGACACCACTAATTCCCCCCATGTATATGTTGTTCAGTTGCTCAGTCATGTCCGACTCTTTGTGACCCCATGGACTGCAGCACTCCAGGTTTCCCTGTCCTTCACCATCTCCCAGAGTTTGATCAAGCTCATGTCCATTGAGTCAGTGATGCCATCCAACCATCTCATCCTCTGTTGTCCCCTTCTTCTCTTGCCTTCAATCTTTCCCAACATCAGGGTCTTTTGCAATGAGTCGACCGTTCTCATCAGGTAGCCAAAATATTGGAGCTTCAGCTTCAGCATCAGTCCTTCCAATGAATATTCAGGGTATATATGTATATAAAATATCACAATTGTCACCCCTTAAGTGTTTTCCCTCACCCCATATGATTCAAGGTTTTTAGAGTATTTACAGACATCACACGGTTATTTATTTGTTTTGTCACAACCAGTGATTTCCTGGCCAAAGGTCTTTGAGTTTCTCTCCCCTGAATCTTCTCATTTCTCCTGCTGTTTCATCATGACAACATCTCTCTCTCACTCCTCTCTTTCTCTCTCTCTCTCTCTCTCACACACACACCCCCAGTCGGCACCTTTGAGTGAGTGTTCCCTCCTTTTCTCCCCCTTTATACTGTCTCCTTAATTCCACTCAGTATAAATCACTGCATAAGGTACAGGACTGAAGACCTGGGAGCCCCAAACCCCTGCTGTTAAGCACAGGTTTATAGACTTGTTATTTTCATTACTGCTTTATAAAGGACAGCATTTGAAGCAATGTATAGGTTAAGTAAGAGAACACCGAGGACTTCCATTGCTTGGATGTTTGGAAGCTGTGGTCTTGAAAAGCACATGTGAGCTTTTGTATGTGGAAAACTGTACTTGAAAGAAATTAGCACAGCTTTCAAGACTGAATTTGAATTTAAGGATGCTTCACTGCAAGCGTAGATGACAATGTTGTAAGTCTGTATATTACTGAATTTTGAGCAAGAAGTTGAAGTCCTGACATAGTAGGATGAAAAGAACTGGAGCAAAAAGGAGGAAGAACATTTTCAGACTTAGTTTAGAATTTGTGTGTATGTTTAGCTTAGCTTTCTTGCTTATTTATCACTAAATCACTGATGCATTTTCTTTTATTGAATGGCAATATTCTCTTAAAGGAACATGGAAAATTACTTGAATTTTATAATTTGTGATTGTGGACTCTCTTGGATATCTTCTTTAAGTCATTTGATATAGATGAATGTGACTGTGAATATCACCATTTATAAGATACATCTAGGGCGTTTTGTATGGCTTCCTTTTATAAAGTTTAGTATTTAACCCCGAATGCTTTTATATCCTTCGATTAAAGAAGGTCTTCTCCAGCTAAGGGCTTCCCAGGTGGCTCAGCGGTAAAGAATCCACTGCCAATACAGGAGATGCGGGGTCGATCCCTGGGTCAGGAAGATCCTCTGGAGAAGGAAATGGCAACCCACTCCAGTATTCTTGCCTGGGAAATCCCATCAACAGAAGAACCAGAGGAGCTACAGTCCATGGGATCGCAAGGAATCGGACACAACTTGGCGATTAAACAAAAATGACTTCAGCTAATTCTGCACGAGGGCTTTTCTAGGTACTGGCATTTTTATTAACAGTGCTGCTACTCCTCTACTGCTGCTTCCCCTGCCGCTGAAAACAACTTAATAAAGCGCCTTCACATACATAATTTTAACGAATTGCTGTAACTTTTATTTTCCTATTCGATGATCATACAAAGACTTAAGAGAGAGGCTCTAAGACTTAACAGTGTCTAGTAAAAGGCGAAGTGAAAAAGCGAAAGTCACTCAGTCCTGTCGGACTCTTTGTGACCCCATGGACTATACAGTCCATGGGATTCTCCAGGCCAGAATACTGGAGCGGGTAACCTTTCCCTTCTCCAGGGAGTCTTCCCAACCCAGGGACTGAACCCAGGTCTCCCGCAGTAAAGGCAAAACCTGGGAAGAAACTTGGATCTTTTGGTTTTAGCACCTATGTCCTCTCTCTTCTCTTCACAGTTATTTGAATTCGATAGTAATAATATATAACATTATTTTTTCACAAAAGAATTGGGGACAGAGGCTGCTAGTTTATTGCGTATGATGCAATTAAAAGTATTAATTTTTAAAATTAGACACTGAGGATAATTTATTTTATTTTTAAAATCTTATTTGTTTATTTATTCATTTATGGCTGTGCTGGGTCTTTGTTTCTCTAGCTGTGGTGCATGGCCTTCTCACTCTGGTGGTCCCTCTTGCTGCAGAGCACGGGCTTCAGTAGCTGAGGCTCCAGGGCTCTAGAGCACAGGCTCAGTAGTTGTGGGTCATGGGCTTAGTTGCTCCTTGGCATGTGGGATCTTCCCAGACCAGGGATCGAACCCGTGTCTCCTGCACTGGCAGGTGAATTCTTTACCACTGAGCCACCAGGGAAGCCCCAGGATGATTTTAACATCTAGGCTACCATCTACCTTTTGAAAATGTTGAATATATATATCACTCACCACAGTAAGTTATAATCTTTGTGAGAAAATAGCCAATTTGAAGTTACATCCCTAACTTCAAAGAACACATAGTTTTATTAGAATAGGCAGAAACTGTAGATATCCTTTAAAAAAGTAGGTAACAATTTGCGGCAATATTAACGTGATAATGGGTCATCAGTTCCATAGGAGTTGAGTCATCGGGGGACCACATCAGATAGGAATACTGTGGGAGAACTTGTTTCCTTTTTGAAAATCACAGGGAAAAAAAACCTTCTAAAGCTTCAACACTGAAAACGTGTGGATACTGGCTGAATCATATGATTCCAGCAGTGCCTCCCTGATGTCACCTCCTTTTAGGGTTCTCACCTGAGTTACTGCTGTGACCCAGTTGAAATGCAAATACCTTCCTCCCACTTTCAAACTCTAGTAGAAGTGTGGATAAACTTTCCTTTCCTTGGATATTTCTACATAGTGATCCTCAACTTACAAAAGAATTTGTTAAATGCTTAGCCAGCAGGGAAACAAATGAAAATGGAAAATTTCTCAAGCTTACAGCCCAGTTTATGATCCTGCTAATTTACTCAGTGGGAAGACCATTCCCTATTAAATATCACTTTGCAGACACAGCTACCACACCTTTACTCCAAAGAGCCCCTATAAATTTTTAGGAACTTCCTACTTCCTTGCTTTTTAACTCCCAGTTTGCTGCTGAACAAAGGAAACTCTTTACAACCAATAAGATTGGAAACGATCTCCCAGGGATCCTTGGTGGTGGCAAACTAGGATCTTTATTGAGTTCATTTTCTGGCTTGTGAGACACATTCCATCATCCCCTCTCACAAAACCCAGGTGATTTGCAAAGCTATAATGACTGACAGGATGAATAATCTGAATTCAGGGAGAAATTCACTTCTTGTCTTTCTGGGAACAGAATTATTCCATGACAAGTTTAGTGATACAGAACTGTCATCCAAGTATTAAGGCATTCCTACAATATGAAATACCAGAAAACGGAAACGTAGAGTTACTGTACTGTTGGATCACATTAATAGTAAGGGAACAATTTGAAGATACAGAAAAGTTTTCATATGAAAGATAAAATATGAGAGAGGAGGCACTCATATTTAATATGATATCTTGAGCCTGTTACATTTCTTAAAATAACTTTATTTTACCAAGAATAGGAAATGTGCTTTCTAATGAGCCTTTAATCAGCAAGCTTCTTAATTAAAAGAATATGAAGAAAGAGAGGAGGGGAAGCAGGAGGTGCTTTTAGACAGGTCATCCCTCATCCCAAGAGGTATCATGTTGCTTACAACATCAATAAACTTGCTTCTCTTTAAAAGAATTATTTAGTCTGCAAGCAGCAAATAAAATTTTATTTTTTCCTCACATGTAAAGTTTATCACAGGCAGACCACCAGACTGTAGCTAAAAAAATCAAAACCCAAAAACCTCAGGGTTTATTTGATGTTAGAGATCAGAATATTAAAATTCACATATGGGTTAAGATTATGTGTGTCAACTTCCTTTCGTAAAAGTCACTATAGAAATTGGAATTTTGTATGTTTTCATCATTTGTATTTATTTGTGAAATTAAAAAGTATATATGTAATGTTTATCAAGGAATCTTTTCAGCTGTTAGATATTTGATGAAACCTCGCAAAGGATAAATCACAGAATTATCCTAGAGAATGTGCCATATGACTAAGTAATGGAAAAAGGAATCTGAATTCATGATACATAGGAGCTGGCTATTAGAAACTTTATGTCAGATGCAGGTTATCTGACAAAATAGCTGTATGTAAAGTCTCAGGAGAAGAGAGATGGGTGCTGGAAAAAATTAAAAGTAATGGCTAAAAACTTCCCCAATCTGATAAACTATATTCATTTAAGATTCAAGAAGCTCAGCAAATTCAAAGATAAGCTCAAAATAAACTGCACTATGAAACATAATTAAGTTGCTGAAAAAAATCAATCCTGAAAGGACCCAGAGAAAAGTGACACATTACACATAGGGGGTTACTTAGAAACAATGCAAATACGGTCAAAGAATATCTTTAAAATGTTGAAAAAAAAAACTGTCAGGTAAGAATTCTGTATCCAATTAATATATCCTTTAAGAATTGTTAGGTAGTTAGAATAGGAAAGTGAAAGTGAAGTCGCTCAGTCGTGTCTGACCCTTAGCGAACCCATGGACGGCAGTCTACCAGGCTCCTCTGTCCATAGGATTTTCCAGGCAAGAGTACTGGAGTGGGTTGCCATTTCCTTCTCCGTAGAATAGGAAACAGGAGTCCAAGATGGCGGTGGCTACAAGACAAGGAAGGGAAAAGTCCGCGAAAATAGAACAAAGGAAGGTCAAAGGAAGGTACCAAGACCTGAGTGAAAACTTCAGGTAGAACAATACTCCTGGCTAAGCCCAATTTGCATAGGGCAGGCCCAGGGGGAGGAAAAAAATATATAAAATGAGGAGCCAAAGCGTGCTCTCTCTCTCTCTCCCCCCCCACCCCCCTCCCACACGCTGGGACGTTCTTCTCTTTGTGTCTTTGGGTCGTCGGTCGGCATGCCCTCATGCTTCGAGTATGGATTTTCCTGCTATTATCTAAATAAAAGATCTGTAACACGGAGCTGTAACACTGATTTGTCTAAGAGCTAGAACACGGTCCGTTCGAGACCTGAGAGCTATAACACGGTCTGTCCAAGACCCGAGAGCTGTGACCCGCCGAGGGCTCTAATGTCCGTCACCCCAAATCTTTGTTGTGACGAGACAGAACCGAGGAGCATACACTTGCCTGACAGAATGAAAGATAAATAACATATCCTCATGTAAAAAAAAAATGAGAGAATTCATCCAACAGATAAGCTACAGAAGATGGGCTGAAAGAAGTTCTTCAGGTTGATGTGGAATAACACCAGAAGAAAACTAGAACCCTTAGGAATGATGGTAGAAGAACAGAAATGTTATATATCTTGGTAAATATAATAGACTATTTTTCTCTGCTATAGACGTCTATAAAATACCTGTATGTGTGTGTGTGCTCAGTCATGTCTGACTCTTTGTGACCCCATGGCCTATAGCCTGCCAGGCTCCTCTGTCCAAAGGATTCTCTAGGCACGAATACTGGAGTTGGTTGCCATTTCCTCCTGCAGGGGATCTTCTCGAACCAGGGAATCTTACCTGTGTCTCTTGTGAATCTCCTGCATTGATAGGCTGATTCTTTCCAACTGTGCCACCTGGAAAGCCCCCCATAAAATATGTATGACTATTTAAATGAGAAAAAAATGTAACATTGTCTTGTATATTTCGATATAAGCAGACATAATACATACAGCAATACTAATATGAAAGGTAGATAGCACAGAGACCTATATGTTTGCAAGCCTTCTGTTTCATTTAAGATGGTAAAATATTAGCTGTAATAGACTATGAAAATTTAGGAACATACATTTATAATCCCTAGAATAAACACTAAAGTAATGTACAATAAAAAATCCAAAATGTTGATTGAAATGAAATATCGGAAATATTCAAATACTCCAAAAGAAGATAGAAAAGGAGGAAATGCTTTTTAAAAAGTTATGACAAGGAGAAAAATAATAAAATGGTGGACTCAACTCCAACAAAATCAGTAATGAAATTATATTTAAATGGTCTAAACAAACCAACTGAAAGCCAGTAATTATCAAATCAGAAAAAAAGCAGAACATGTATTCAAGTATTTGCTGTTTATTAAAAAAAAGCTCACTTTCAATATAGTAATATAGACAGACTATAAGTAAAATAATGGAGAAAAATTTAGAGATTAATGTGACTTTGATTTAATTTCTCATCCTAATTAGTATAAGAGCAGTAAAAATTACACTCTACAAACATTCATTATCCCTAGATCATTATATGGCTTTACATTGACTATACATAGAGGAGAAATAACACTGGAATTAAGGCAATAATAACATCATGGGCAAACCAAGTGCAGTACCCTGACATGGCTCCTAGGAAACAGCTCTTTTGGTTGCCTGATGGTTGATATCACTGTATGCAGGTCTGTCATTGCTTTGAGGGATAAGCTCTGAATAGTTTCATTTATTTAAAAAAAGTCCCTCTTACTGGCTCACAATGGCCAAAAGAAGGCTTTGGTGATCTCTACTCGAGTCACTGCAATCATTGTGCCCAAGATTTTCTAATACATCTGATTAAAATCTACTTTATTTGTACAAGATCAACCTCACTTTGAGTACACAAACACTAACAAAAAAACTTGAGTGATAATATTAATTTTATAATATCATAATTCATAAATGGTACCATACTGTCATGAATATAAGTTGTTTTTTGCTCAACACCTAGGAAATTTCTTCTCAAATTCACATGTAATATTGTAATAACTCATATTCTGAGCAATAAAACAAAAAATTAATTGCAATATTTCTTCTCTGAGCTCAGTGAATATATTCCCAGAAGTTCACACTGTCTCCCTGAATTTTTAAAGGCAATATCTTAATGTTGATAATATTAAAATTTATATTCTAAATAATATGTACAAATACCTTGTAACTATTCACTGCCATGCAGTTGCAGTAGCACATGAAATTTAACCTCCCCAAGGAATATGTTGGTTCCACTCTCTTAAAGCCAATCCATAAAAAGCTCAGCTTTGAAGTTAGAACTGGGATGGAGAAAGATAGTACTTTCTTTCTATCCTGAAAGATAGTACTTTCAGGATTAAAGCCTGAAGCTTGCTCCTTCTTGTTCCTTTGGAATTGGTAGATAGGAGTAAGAGGTGTAGGATCAGGAGAAACAGAGGCGAGTTCTAAAATATATTGTTCTCTATCTTATATTCTCATCTTTGGTCCAGAGAGGAGGTGGGTTAAAGCAGCTGATTGAATCTCGAATCTCATATCCTCCCCCTATCCCTTATCCTACAAAATTTAAGATTGTACTAAAAAGTAGGGTACAAAGTATATGGTAGAAGTAAGATTTCCTATTCCTGGAAGTATGGGGACAGATCTAGAAAGATCTCCTGCCGTAAGTGGAGAAGCTGGAAAGGCACCTGAGTTGAAAAGCACCCAACTGTGGCCATTCCACAGCATCAGCAAGATCAGGGCTTGGCTGGAGGTGATGACCCAAACATAGAGGAATCACAGCAATGTCAATAAAGGCTGACAGTTAACTGAATTATCCAAGGACCATCACTGGGTTCTGTTCAAGTGGACAGCCATCAGCTGGGCAAGCAGTGAGCAGGCGATAAAGGAGATAGCCTTAATGACTGGAAGGGGTGAAACACCACGGAGAACCAATGGCCCTTTGCCGTCATCTTGCACGTCACCTAAAACGTATTGTATTCCCACAAGTCTCTAAGGAGTCTCTTCGCTCTTTGGAGAGAAGCAGAGTCACAGGGAAGAAAATTCTAAAAATAATAAATGAATGAGCTCTTCAAAAAAATCTCTATGACGTAGCTTTTATGAATTGGATGGGTTTAGAATGTGAAGTGGAGAAGGCAATGGCAACCCATTCCAGTACTCTCGCCTGGAAAATCCCATGGATGGAGAAGCCTGGTAGGCTGCTGTCCATGGGGTCGCACAGAGTCAGACACAACTAAAGCAACTTAGCAGCAGCAGCAGCAGAATGTGAAGAACGTGGAATGAAAGTTGACAACCAGGTGTTAAGAGTGAGCAATTAGGAGATGATGCAATGGCACTTACTGTGGTGATGGCAAAGACCAAGCAACTTCCTTTTCAAAGGAGCAGGATGGGCTAGAAATCAGTAGTTCTATTCCAGCTATGTTACATTTGAGATGTCTAACAGAGGTAAACTCCAATACTTTGACCACTTCGTGTGAAGAGTTGACTCATTGGAAAAGACTCTGATGCTGGGAAGGATTGTGGGCAGGAGGAGAAGGGGACAACAGAGGATGAGATGCCTGGATGGCACCACCGACTCGATGGACATGAGTTTGGGTGAACTCCGGGAGTTGGTGATGAACAGGGAGGCCTGGAGTGCTGCAATTCATGGGGTTGCAAAGAGTTGGACATGACTGAGGGACTGAACTGAACTGAACAGAGGTACATATGCAGATGTCAAATAGTTGGATACAAAATCTGTAGCTCACGAGAGAAGTCTGGGAAAGCAAGATAAGTTTGAAAGTCATCAACATATGTTGTTGTTCGGTCACTATGTCAAGTTCAACTCTGTCATCTCACAGACTGCAGCATGCCAGGCTCCCCGGTTCTTCACTATCTCCCGAGTTTGCTCAGCTGAGTCGGTGATGCTATCTAATCATCTCCTCTGCTGCCCCCATCTCCTCTTGCCTTTGATCTTTCCCAGCATCAGGGTCATTCCTAATGAGTGAACTCTTCACGTAAGGTGGCCAAAGTATTGGAGCTTCAGCACCAATCTTTCCGATGAATATTCAGGGTTGATTTCCTCTGGAATTGACTCTCAAGAGTCTTCTCCAAAACCACAAACTGAAAGCATCAATTCATCAACACATAGATAGCAGTTAAAGTCTAGAAAAAAGATGTCAAGAGAGGGTTGAGAGTTGACAGGAAGAAGACCACTGTTCTAACGACGATGTGTAGAGGTCTTGTAAAGGAAAAGAAATGAGCAGAGACTGCATGCCAGTGGTAGCTAAAATCAGTGTATCTTCCCCAAGAAAGGATTTAAAATGTTTGAGGCATTTATCACAGTCTGGTGGCAAAACACAGACTCAGTTGAGATAAAATTGCGAGTAAAAAAATTGAGAACGTTTGTGATTCAGGTAATATTTTGGGCACAGAAGAGAGGAAAAATGATGAGAACTCAGAAAGACTGTGAGAATCAGATCCCCACGTTCTGTTTATTTCCACTCGAACTTGATGAATCTGGGACAAAGCTTCCAAACTGAACAGCTGGAATATGATATCCATCATACACACTGTGGAAGCGAGAGCTCCCATAGCTTTTTATCCCGTGTATTAATAAGTCTTGGGGATGCGAAGGGAGAAAATTTAGTTAGGATAATGTTGTGTACTTCTGTGTGGGATTATGAATCCTTAATGTTATTGTCTCTACTGATGTTTGTTGGAGTAAGAAGAGGCAGCTGGCTCTCTGTGGTTTTCACAAGAAGACATCCACCTCACCAGGCTATCACAGTGAGAAAAATTTTAAATGCATAAATGAAGATGGATCATGGTCCCAGTCCCATTGCTTCCCTTTGTGATGCTTTTTGCCCCGAGATTACACAAATGGATGGTTTTATGGCCACTCAACATAGCACAGCTGTAGATACAATATATAATACAACAAGAAATTGTTCGGAAGTGGGGAGAGGGAATGGTGGAAACATTATCTGTGCAATGCTGTTGAGTTCAAAAGCTGTATGCGTCAGCCCATCCCATCTAGCACACATTGGCCGTGTAAGTTAGTGGTTCCCTACAGCTACTCTTCAATTATAGGCACGGCTTCTTAGAATGTTCTTGACATAGTGTCTTTCTTTTCTTCTTCTCTTTGTGAAATTTTGCTTGTGCCAAATGCAAAAAAAGAAAAAAAGTTTCCTTTCATCCTTTGTCATTTTCTGCAGATCATTTTCCTGAAACTAGGGCCAGCTGAAGTGCGCCCTGGTGTGAGGCAAGGCCACCGAAACACCAACCCATTACACCAGACTCATCAAATGTGCAATTCTCCTTGTGATCCACTAATTTTCAAAAACAATGGAGTTTTACAGTCATTCATAAGGAAGCCCCAGGAGCATGGAACGATATTGAAATTAAGCTTAGCGTGTGAAAACATTATGTTCTCGTCTTCCAGTCCCTCTGCATTTATGTCTCTGCGCTCTGAGTGATAACATTGCTATAAAACCTCGCAGCAAAGCTGGATGTGTCACTCTGCTTCTACCTGGGGGGGGTGAGGCCCCTGTAAATCTTGGCTCTTGCAGGACTCGAAGCTGATTAAAGCGTGCTGGCTTGCTCTGGAGCTCCGTTCCTTCCTGTGCTTTCACTGTCACTGCCAAATACCAGCAGTCCCTGACAGGGCTCCCCGGCCTGCCTCTGCCAAGTGGAATGTTTTGAAATTAAAAATCTGAAGAAATTGGTGCAGTGAATGCTTGATCAGGTGGTTTCTCCTTAGGAAACTGCTTAATGGGGAAAATTCAGCACAACCTCCCAGGGGCGGCCCAACACAGAACTTGAATTTAAAGAAACAGGATTTTTTTTTTCCTTAAATTTGATACAAATAGGCTCAAGTGCCTCAAAGTAAAGACCTTTGTTTGTTGAGAAAACTATTTTTTTTTTGAATGATGTTTATTTGATCGTTGATGAATGCACGCTCATTCTAGAAAATATTCAAGAGCGGACTACTAAAAGTATAAAAGACAAAATAGAAATGATCCATAATTTCCAGAAGTAAAAGTGAAAGTCGCTCAGTCGTATCCGACTCTATAGTCCATGTGTAGTCCATGGAATTCGTCTGGCCAGAATACCAGAGTGGGTAGCCATTCCCGTCTCCAGGGATTTTCCCAACCCAGAGATCAAACTCAAGTCTCCAACATTGTGGGAGGATTCTTTACCAGCTGAGCTACCAGGGAATCCCTCAAATCTCACCAAAATTTAGGTCATACTGTATCTATATATCTATATACACACACACACACACACACATACACATATATGACAAATACTGGTGGCTGAGACAGCCTTGTGGGAAGCCTTATGTTGGGAAGATCCCCTGGAGAAGGGAAAGTCTACCCACTCCAGTACTCGGGCCTGGAGAATTCCTCGAACTGCATAGTCTGTGGGGTGGTCGCAAAGAGCCGGACACAACTGAGTGACTTTCGCTTTCACTTTCAGATAGTAAAAGAATCTGCCTGCAATGCAAGAGACCCCAGTTCAGTTCCTGGGTCAGGAAGATTCCCTGGAGAAGGAAGTGGCAACTCACTCCAGTATTCCTGCCTGGAAAAATCCCATGGGCAGAGGAGCCTAACAGGCTACAGTCCATGGGGTGCATAGTTGAACATGACTGAGTGACTAACACTAACTAACTAACTATATACATATATATATTCCAATATACTGAAAGCATTTTTCAGTGTTATTAAAGATTCTGAGAATATGAAGTTAATTATTTGTATAAAAGTCCATTTCATGGAAGTACCAACATTGATATAATTTATTTCCTATTATTCAACATTTAAGTACTTTCTTCCCTAATTGATGCTTTTGAACTGTGGTGCTAGAGAAGACTCTCGAGAATTCCTTGGACTGCAAGGAGATCAAACCAGTTAATCCTAAAGGAAATCAACCCTGAATATTCATTGGAAGGACTGATGCTGAAGCTGAAACTCCAATATTTTGGCCACCTGATGCGAAGAGCTGATTCATTGGAAAAGACCTTAGATGCTGGGAAAGATTGAGGGCAGGAGGAGAAGGGGATGACAGAGGATGAGATGGTTGGATGGCATCACCGACCCAGTGGACACGAGTTTGAGCAAACTCCGGGAGATGGTGAAGGACAGGGAAACCGGGCGTGCTTCAGTTCACGGGGTTGAAGAGAGTCAGACACGACTTAGTGACTGAACAGCCACCACTCCTAATTTTACATTATCATGAATAATAAACAAAGAACATTTTTTTTGTGCTAAGTCTGATCCATCTGTAATAATTTTCTTATGGTCATTTTTTTAGCAGTAGAATTTCCAAGCCAAAAGATATAAAAAATTTGAAAGACCTATTATCAAGTTACTCCCTAGAAATGTAATAACTTATCATTAGTGATTCAAGATAATGTGCATTTTCACCCATCATTAGCAGCACAAAGAATCACCTTTAAAAAAAAAATTCCTTTGCCAATCTGAAAGAGGATTTCATTATCTTAATTTGTATTTTTTGATTGGTAAAAAATATGAAAAACTCCACATGTTTAATGCCTATTTGTATGTATTCTGTGAATTATTCACTTATGACATTTGCTATTTTTCTATTGGGGTTTTAGTGATTTTATTTTTTTTAACTTGTCAGAGCTCAATATTGATTACAGCTATAATGTTTTCCTTTGGCTATCTTTTTTTGTTGTTGTTATTATAAGCATGTTTCCAGTTTGTCACTAGCTTTTTAATAATGACTGATTTTTTTAAACGAGCTTTAATTCTTAGTGAGAAATTTTTCTTTTTGAGTTCTCTCATTGTTTTTGTGACTTCTAAGTCTTTTTCTACCCCTCAAATTAGTTAATTAGTCTAAAATCATTGCTAGATTTTTTTTTTCATGGTTTTACTTTAAACTTAAAAAAAAATTGATCTATCTGGGGATTTATTTTGGTGATGGCATCATTAGAACCCAATGGGAAATCCACCATTTCCCTATCAGTCAAGCTTCTCTTAACTATTAAAGACATGTATACACTAGAATTTATTTTGAAAGGCTAAATATTTCACTGCATATATTCTCAAGTCTTGTGGACCATAGCATTTTAATTACTTCTCATTAATTTGCATATTTAATCACACTACATTTTTCTCATTGCTCTACCATTTATTGCATATGCTATTTTTTCTTTCAGATGAAATTTAAAGTTGTATAGTCAAGTTAGAAAGAAAAATGTCAGAATTGTAACTGGAAATTTTTAACATTACAAGACAGTCCTCATTGTGAAATGTTAACTGATATTCACACCATGGGAGTGTGCAAGGCAAGAATTCTGTCCAGCTCGTGTAAGGTTTAGTTAACACAGTACTGTGTACAGTCAACACTTTCTGGACAAATTAGCTTGTGAATATATTTTATCAATAATCCTCTATCTAGGAAGAAATAACTTATCCATCATCATCTCAAAAACACTTATAGCTTGTAATCTATATTCCAGACATATAAAATAATTAACTAATCAATATTTTCATTTTTAGGTCCCTCAAGGAAACGTTACAGTGTTCTTTATATAGGTTAGATACATTTTAATATACTTTATAGTTATTTTAAATTTACTTTAAATAAAACCACATTTTTAAAAAAATTAGATCTTTTAACTGCTTGTGTTCTTAAATAGTAAAGTTACTGATTTAACAGGATTTTATTTTGTGTCAGATTTTTCTTTTAAAGTCTCTTATTAATAAAACTAGAGTTTTCCTATTTATTCTCTTCAGTTGTTTGGACTAGTGAGCAACTTTGGCCCGTTCCTTATTCCTCAATGATTATATTCCTTATTTTAAATTCTTATCTTATTAAATAGAAATTGCCCATGATTTCAGAACAGTTTTAAATAGCACTAGTGGCAACGTGGTTTTCATTTATATTGGAGTACCTCTTGTGTTTTATTGCTGAAAATTATGTTGGTTCTTGTTTTAAGGTAAATTGCCTTTTCTATGTCAAATAGGGATATTTCTTTTTTTGGTTTTCTTTGAATTTTATCAGGGATGCACTGCCTTTTAAATTTTTCTTTTTCTTTTAATGCTGTTTTCTAGAAGAATTTATATTTTTCCAGAATTTTTCATTTTTATGGAGACTTACAAATCTGTTTACAGAATTGTATGTCACTATAGTTACATAAAAATCTTCATTTTCAGAGCTTGCATCTCTCTGGTGTGCACACCCTTTTGCCATAAAAAACTCCTCTCCCCAAAGCTATCAGGTGTTTCTGTGTATCTTCAGGGAGTCCTGAGTGTTCAAGAATAAGTCTGTCAACTCATGCCACCTCATGTTATTCCCCTGCCTTCCTCCTTGCTTGCTGGAGCTGCCAGGGAACCACTCCTTTCCACTGATATCACTCTGCAAAGTCCAGGGTCTCCTCAAAGGCACGCATAGACAGACACGATGTCTTATTTCCACGAGCAAGGAAACTATTCTGTCAGTTTCCCTTTCTATCTTATTGATCTCATAAGCGACGTGTTGGGTAGTGTTTCCAAGAGGTTATTCCTAAAACCTAGCGATCTGGTCAGTTTTTTGTGAACAAGGTTGCAAAGAGAGGAATGATCATTCAATAAAAAAAATGGGTCTCTTAGAATGAAAAGAGCAGAAATCAACAAGAAATGACAATAATAGCACTTACCTCATATTGCATGAGAGCGTCTTGCTAAAGCAATCAGAATAGTGTCTGGCACCTTGAAAGTGCGCAATAAATGAGTGCGATTAACCTTTCATATTACGTTTTTATTTCCTTGTGAGCAGACTGAATTTGGCTTTTTAAAATCTAATATTAATTTTGCTGTTTGATAAGAGAATTTATAATGTTTTGCACTATTCCCAGAGTTTCCATTTACTAATTGATTCTGTCATTTTGTTTTATAAACTGTTGGATATTTTATCTTCTTTTGAATTTTCTTGATGCTGTTTTTTGCTATCTGAAGTGTATACATTTTCTAATCCTTCAGTGATTTCTAAAGTATAGTTACTATTTTGTAGTTTATAAATGGCTAAACGTAAAAATTACTTATTTGAGCTTATGCGTTTATTTCTAATCTCTTTAAAATTCAGTTTAGGAAAGAATTGGTTGTGTGTTAAATGGCTGTTATTAACATTATTTTGTGATAGAAAGCACCTTAAAACCTATTTGTAAAACAAGGAAATATATAAATAGTGCACTGAAATGAAACATGAAATTCAACTTTTTGACAGATATTATCCTAAATTGTTAGGATAAATTTACTTAAAAAGTAGTTTTCATTAACATTTTCATACATTTTTTTTCCTATAAATTTCTACATGGGACTTTATTCACATAACAAAATATATTAAGTGCTAGTAAATGGAAAAGTGACTCCTTTTTAAAATGTAAAATATTCAAGCTAATAACGATTTCAAACCATATGGATTTTTCCTATCAGTATATTAATACAAAACATACATTTAATTAAATTATAGCAAGCAATTAAAATCAGTGTGGAAATAATAGAGTGGAAAAATAATAAGTATAGGGTAATATACTTACTTTATGTGACGTGAAGACAGGATACACATTTTCTCTTGCCAACTCCTTGATATTTGTTCATAAGATCCTGGTAATAGAAACAAATTTTTAGTTTTTGCTTTTAAAGGTGGCTTAGCTTCTTTTCTGGGAATTCACAAGACCAGAATGTTCCCATGTGTCTTATCATCCTACTGTCCCTCTCCACACTGGTTTTCTTTCTCATTAGGGAGTGGCCAGTGTCTATTTCCTCTCCGTTACTTGCAGTCTGGTGCCTCACTGCCATGACACTCAAGAAAAGAAAATATAAAAATAGCCTTTCAAAAGGACACTTTGGGAAATGAATTCTATGCAATGAAGACAACAGTTTGACATTATCATGCTCAGAGCATTCCCACATTTTTACAAAATAATACTTTCCCTTTCAATAAGCAAATGGTCAGTGATTTCCCCAAGACGGAAGGTAATCTTATTTTTCATTCAAATTAAAATATGTGCATCAAGATAAACACAAAAATGATGGTTTGTTTTCAGACACAGCATTCCTTTCCACTGTTTTCATGTAAAAGTGTGGGTGTGCAGTCTCAAATATAATAGTGTGTTAAATGGGCAAGAGGCTGAGTTTAAAGAAATCATCAGTGGTAGCCTCATCATTTTTCATTTCATTTGCTCATTACTGAAGTCTGGAAATCTCTACTATGTGATGAGATATGGTGTCCTTAGGAAGCCTATGACAATGTGGATGAGATAAGACATTAATGTAATGGCCTCTGTTTCTAAATTTCTTTACAATGGCACACATGTAGAAAATATAAAAGGCCAGGTATTTCTGAAATGACAGTGTTGATGGTCTTTAAATAGGATAAAAAAAACAAGAGTATTTACAACTGACTTTGAATGTGGTTACTCTGCTCTCTGGAAGAGACTGGGGCTAGGATAGTGACAAAGCAAAGCAATAACACTGCAAACCCTCTGGCTTCCTCTCTGTACACTAAGGAAGAGACTTCCTGAGAGGGGATGGCCCTTTGTGTCGGAGGAGCATGTTGGTGACCTTTGTTGTACACCGCCTGCCCCAAGACAGTCACCAACAGAGGGAAACCAGAGAGCATGCAACTAAAAATATACAGCCAAGCTCACAGGAAATATTCAGTCTAGAGATGCACATTTAGGTGAAATATGCAGAGAAGTGACAGTTCCTTTAAAGGCAAGAAACCCAAGATCCACTGTAAAGAGATCACACGTCAATACTAATGAATAATGAGTCTCAGATTGTCTTGATGGAGGCTTTCTTACAAAAACATCAGATTATAAATACCACTTCGTTATATTTCATGGAGAAGGAAATGGCAACCCACTCCAGTATTCTTGCCTGGAGAATTCCATAGACAAAGGAGCCTGGCAGGATACAGTCCATGGGGTCATAAACAGTCCGACACGACTAAGCAAATATCATTCACCTGTTATATTTACTCTAAAGTACTGTATTCTTCATGGCAAATAGATGGGGAAACGATGGAAACAGTGAGAGACTTTATTTTTGGGGGCTCCAAATGGTGATTGCAGCCATGAAATTAAAAGATGCTTGCTCCTTGGAAGAAAAGCTATGACCAACCTAGACAGCATATTAAAAAGCAGAGACATTACTTTGCCAACAAAGTTCTGTCTAGTCAAGGTTATGGTTTTTCCAATAGTCATGTATTGACATGAGAGTTGGACTATAAAGAAAGCTGAGCACCAAAGAATTGACGCTTTAGAATTATGGTGTTGGAGAAGACTCTTGAGAGTCCCTTGGACTGCAAGAAAATCAAACCAGTCAATCCTAAAGGAAATCAGTCTTGAATATTCATTGGAAGTACTGATGCTGAAGCTGAAACTCCAACACTTGGGCCACCTGATGCAAAGGACTGACTCATTGGAAAAGACCCTGATGCTGGGAAAGATTGAAGGCAGGAGGAGAAGGGGATGACAGAGGATGAGATGGTTGGATGGCATCACCGACTCGAAAGACATGAGTTTGAGCAAACTCTGGGAGTTGGTGATGGACAAGCAAGACTGTTGTGCTGCAGTCCATGGGGTCCCAAAGAGTTGGACATGACTAAGTGACTGAACTGAACTGTTTTCTGCAAACAAAATTCCAACTTTAATGTTTTTCATACACTGAAACATTATATTTTTGGAAACCTATGGATTATTGATTACATGTTCACTCCCTAAATCACTTAAATAAAACTAATGATTATTTTATAATAATAATTTACAATAACAATAATAAAAACATAGACTGAGCAATTTCATTTCTTTGTCACATCCCATATCTGTACAATCTTGAGGAGCAGGTTGCCATTCTCATTTTCCTAGTAGGCAAATTGAAAATCAAGTCCTTTAGTGTAAGTGACTAAAATGTCTTCCCAACTTTAGTCACCCTGGTCTGAGTCCAATCCCTTTTACTATATTATGCCTAATGTTGTCAGAGTAGTTCAATGAAAATTACTCATTCTGTTTTAAGAATACAGTTTCCAATACCCATCAGAATAAAACACAGCAGCTACCCCAAAATAATCACATCAAGTGGGTCCAGGCAATATTGGTCATTCACATGACAGAAAAGGCAGAGATCAAAATTTAGAAAATCTAGGATAAGATATCTCATGACATGGCAATGTTTGAACAGTGCTCTCAAATAATCATGCTTGCAAAATGAATGCACATCCAGATACCATCTGTTGTGAATCCATAAATCTCCCATTCCTGTGTTTGCTCTCGTGCCTTTTCCCGATATCATTGCAGTTACCATGAATTCTTCAAGGTTACGTTGATCACACAGTTGATATTGCTGGAAGCTGTGTTTTGAATGTGCAATTTTGGCTCATTAAAGAAGGAGTGTTGGCGGGTCACTGCCGGGGAGCAGTGAAACTAAAATACTACTAAGAAGGCATCCCAGAACTATGAACTTGCTTGAATCTTCAAAAATCATTGAAAGTGCCAAATAGCCTTGACAGTGAGTCTGGCATTTATCGAGCCACTGTTCTTTCCAACACTACAGGAAATACCTTGGAGGATATAAAGACATATAAAGTATGTAGTAAAGCAGCTTACTAGCCAGGCGTGTAAGACAAAAATTAAACACATAAAACAATCATAGAGAAAAGAGTAGCAGTTATAATTAATTGCTCAATTGTTTGGTATGCTTTGAAGTGTATCTATAACTCTTGAGGAAGTATGCATGATCATGCAATAGGAGACATATTTCCATGTCAAAAAGTTGCAGAGGTAACATTGCTTCCTGAAGAGTTTGTTTATATCAGAGAATTTATTTGCTTCCAAATGAATCCGTTTTATTATCACCTGAGGAACTATTGGAAGCAAGCACTCCTTAGAATTGAGCCCAGTGAAAAGAGTGCACTGATAAATTTTTTTCTAGCCCTTTGGCACATCTATTCTGCCTGTATAAAATGTGACAACAGGCTTCAAGACCATGCTCCAAATCACTCCCCTTCACATGGACACAGGCAAACCCAGTATGGGGGGGGGGGGCTAATCTCTGAAAGCTGTGAGGTTGCTTATGTGTGTGTGTTGGTGTATGCTCAGTCGTGTTTGATTCTTTATGACTTCATGGACTGTGTAGCTCACTGGGCTCTTCTGTCCATGGAATTTCCCAGGCAAGAATACTGGGAAATATTGGGTTGCCACTTTTTACTCCAGGGGATCTTCCCAACCCAGGGATTGAACCTGTGTCTCCTGCACTAGCAGGCAGATTCTTAACCACTGAGGCACCTGGGAAGCATGGTGAGGTTTCTTGTTTTGCCCTAGAATTAGACATGAAAATAAAACACACATCTTGAAGGAAGTTTTATTTTCATGAACTCTGTCCTTATTCATATAACATACTTTGGTAATGTGCCTGGAATATAATCCAGTGCTCAGTAAATCTTATTTGAGACAATGCATTCCAGGGAATAGTATCAGATTAATATCAGATTCACAGACAATGGCTGCAAATGTGTAGATATCTTATGATTAAAAGAAAGACACTGATAAAATGTAGTAGCTTAGTGTTTAGAAAATCATTACAATAAGCTGCTGCTGCTGCTGCTGCTAAGTCGCTTCAGTCGTGTCAGACTCTGTGCGACCCCATAGACGGCAGCCCACCAGGCTCCGCCGTCCCTGGGATTCTCCGGGCAAGAACACTGGAGTGGGTTGCCATTTCCTTCTCCAACGCATGAAAGTGAAAAGTGAAAGTGAAGTCGCTCAGTCATGTCTGACTCTTTGCTACCCCATGGACTGCAGCCCACCAGGCTCCTCCGTCCATGGGATTTTCCAGGCTAGAGTACTGGAGTGGGGTGCCATAAGAGAAGATGCTAATGGGGAAATGTTATGAGCTACTAATTTGTAGAATTCCAACTCTAAGTCAAAAAGGCAAAATTATGACTTCAAAATGGAAATGACAATTTATCACTCAACTGACAAAACATCTTGGGGCAGTCCTTGGATCTCTTATTAGTTTGGGTTATGGATTGAAGAGAAAAGAAACCCCTGCTAAGTTTAAGAAGAAAGGAATATGTAGAGGCACTTGAAGCTGAAATGGGGTTTAGGAAACATAGTCTTAGATTTTTCTCTACCTGTAGAAGGTCTGGAGTGTATGTTGAGTGAGCCAGTCTGCAGGACCCAGTACAGAGGTCCGTGTAATATGTTTAGTTAACTTAAATTTAGGTTACTTAGAATCTTGACATCTAAGAATCATTTACAGTTTTTTAAATCAGTTTTCTATAAAGTTTAACTTTTGCTTATATATCCAATAGCAAAAATAAATGTACAAAGTTTTTTGTTCCATTAAACATTCATTGACCTGGAAGATACTAATATTTCATTTTGTGATTTGAAGGGAAACAAAGAAGAATTGAACAAACTGTCTTCCTTTGAGATGCTTCCATAGAAGAGGTGTTGAATTTTGAACACTTTGATAATTAGTCTCATGTAACTTTGTAATTCGGAGAAGGCGATGGCAACCCACTCCAGTACTCTTGCCTGGAAAATCCTATGGATGGAGGAGCTTGGTGGGCTGCAGTCCATAGCGTCACTAAGGGTCAGACACGACTGAGCAACTTCACTCTCACTTTTCACTTTCATGCATTAGAGAAGGAAATGGCAACCCACTCCAGTGTTCTTGCCTGGAGAATCCCAGGGACAGGCAGCCTGGTGGGCTGCCGTCTATGGGTTCTCACAGAGTTGGACACAACTGAAGCGACTTAGCAGTAGCAGTAACTTTGTAATTGATAGTTATGAACTTCATGGTGTTAAATTCATGTGTATTTACTTTGGAATGTATTAAGTAGAATTCTTCCCATTGAACATATGATTTTTTTATTGGAGTATAGTTGAGTACAATGTTGGGTTAGTTTCTGTTATATAATGATGTGAATCAGCTATCTGTGTACATATATCCCCTCTCTCTTGATCCTTCCCCCTGAATATATGACCTTGGATATGAAAGTTGGTGGAGATGTTTTGGAGGAAAAACAAAACTCATTTTCCTGGAAAATAGGTAGTCAGACCATGACTTAGATAACTCTGGCTGAATAGTGAAGAACTGACTCATTGTACAATTTGTGAGTTCCTTGAACGAATTGATGTCTACTAATTTTTAATCACTAAGCAGTACATTTTACTAAATATTCCAATTATCATCCCCTGCTTGAGTTTTAAAAAACAGATCAAAATTAAATCTGTGAAGTATGGAAGTCAACTAATGTCTGTTGTCGACTTTAAAGCTAGTTAACGTGATATTCACCTTAAAGTGATCAGATTCAGGGTCTCTGGCCAACATTCATCAGATTCTAGAACATATACTAGGTCACCTTGGCCATTCTGGGTGGCAGAATGTGGTAGAATAAAGCCGTAAGCAAAGGGCTCTGCCACACAGAGTGCTAAGCTGTCACATTTTTTTTCAGATTCTGTGACTCAGTCACCCGCCAAGCAGCAGATTTGTGATGAATAGCACCCATATTGATTTTTCCATAATGGAGTGTAAAAGAAAAATGGACAGGTTTTGTTGCAGGTATTTTCATGGGGTACTAAATTGGAGGATTAGTTGCAAACAGCAGTACTGATAAAGTCTGCTGTCCATCTTGATGGTTGGGTCTTTCTATTAAAATGACACATAAATAACCTATTATATCCCCCACCCATGGAAATTCAAATGCACCTGTCAACATGATAAAGCACTTGCCTGGAGGGGAGCATTGTTTACATTTTCACTCTATTCTTCAGAAAAAGTGAGATTCTAATTATTTCTCCCACTGTAAATTAATGCTGACTCTTATGGTTAGCATATCTCTATATTGTTACATCTTTTGGAAAGTTAAATAATAGAGCTGATCCATCATGTATTATGCAACGTGTATTTTATGACAGCCTTCTCGGAGCTCTTAGATCTGGTCTCTAAATGCTTATTTCTTCTTTAACTTGTCTGCTCTCTGCCTCAGTCTTTCTCTTTTCTACCCCATGAGAAATCTTTGTTGATAACCAGTTAATTCCAAAATGTGAATTTCCACCTTCTTTAGCTTACCTTGTTTCTTTCCCTTGTTGAAACACACACTGATGATTTTCAGCCCACAACTACTTGTTTTCAATGATCTAAGTCATTTTTAATGTCTTCCTGGGATATTTTTCCCATCTGATCTATCATGTCTAAAGACATACACTTTGGTTATATTTAGAGTTTACACCTTATAAGTAATTGGGTTTATTTTCCTTAGAAAAACTTCACCTTTTCCTTGTTCTTCTTATTGCTATCTCTTGGTCAGTACTCGTGATAATAATTACATTAAATAATGCCTCTAATCATAAGTTCTTACAACTTTCCCCAACTTATTCCATGTATTTCTCCTTCACCTACTCCTTCTGCCTCATCCTTGTCCACATTTCCTAATCTCTTCCAAAAAGTAATTTCTTTATGGGTGGAAAACACACAGGAACACATTGTCTCTATGAATGCTTGGGCTGTGGGTGTTAGGTTGCTCAGTCGTGTCTGACTCCTTTGTGACCCATGGACTGTAGCCTGCCAGGCTCCTCTGTCCATGGGATTCTCCAGGCAAGAATACTGGAGTGGGTTGCCATGTCCTCCTCCAGGGGATCTTCCCTGACTCAGGGGTGGAACTTGCATCTCTTATGTCTCCTGCATTGGCAGGTAGGGTTTTTTTTAACCACTAGTGCTACCAGGTAAGTCCATGAATTCCGATAACAACCCAATAATGGTTGCCAAAAATAACTGTAGGTATAAATTTACCTTATAATCTGAATATAGTACTTTTTATGGTTTTCCTATACATAGACTTCTATGTATAGATACTCATTAATCTATTTACCTATTGAGCATTGTGCTCATTAAACTCTGTGTGTCCACTAGGTGATAGTAGAATTAAAGCGCTTCAAAGTTAAAGATTCAGAAGATCAGCACAGCTGCCCATTTGAAGAGCCCAGCACAGTCATGCCTACAACTGTGGCCGACAGTCATGCCTACAACTGTGGCCGAGACAGGCTCCATGCTTCAGGCACTCTGCACACAGCTTTCCCAGTTATTCTCTTAAAGTATCCCCTGGGAGTGAATGATTCCCCAATTGCTCTTTTCCACTTTGTAAATCTTGAGCCAATTTCTAGTGTAATCCTCTCTAATGTCTAGTTCTTCCACAAGTAAATTCCTGCCCGAGTTCATGGTAGTATACTGAAAAATCAGTAAGAAACTTGAATTGGATATTTTCAACATAAATACTTTAAAAAATTGGTAAATTCCCTCCCATTGAGCTAAATTAGCTCAATGTTAGCTAAATTAGCTCAGCTTTTGTTAGCTTTAACAAAAGCTAAATTAATTCCAATGTTCCTTAGCTAAAAAAATAAATAAAGCAATTTTGCACCATTATTAGTTTTAACTCAGTTTTGGAATCAACTTTTAATAATCAACTTATATGTCTTTCAAACACGTATCCAATTTTACTATTGTTTAAGAACTATTAATACATTTTTATGATTTCCAAGGAATTATGTTAACTATCCTGAAAAACAGGTAGTATATTACCTGTCAGTTACTATTTTTATCTACTTTTCTTTTTTGCATGCATGTATGCTCTGTCGCTTCAGTTGTGTCCACTCTTTGTGACCCCATGGAGTGTAGCCCGCCGGGCTCTTCTGTCTATGGGGATTCTCCAGGCAAGCATATTGGAGTGGATTGCCATTTCCTCTTCCAGGGGATAGCGTCCTGACTCAGGTATCAAACCCGTGTCTTTTCTGTCTTCTGCATAGGCAGGTGGATTCTTTACCACTAGCAATACCTGGGAAGCCCTGACAATTACCTTTGTTGTAACAAAAATTAGGACATGAGTTTTATTTCCTGTCTTCTCTCTCTCTTTTTTTTTTTTTAACAAAGGAAGTGGGTAGATTGCACTAGTTGATATTTTTGAGTCTGTTAGTGGACTTAAGAGACAAATCATCAACCTGAAAGAACTGGCTGATAATCTGAAAACTAGACAAACAACTCTGAACTGTGAACTTGTGTCTAGCTGTTGATCAGGCTGCCGATAAAAACAAAACTGTACTTTTGACAGACATAGTAATAGATTATTACTAAAAGGTTACTAGAAAGTGTTGAATAAAAGAAGTAATTAGTCCGCTAATACTATTTAGTTTGGTAATACTAAAATTAGTATTAGCCTGACATCACTTGAAATGTGGATTAGAGTATGTTTTCATTACTCAGAAAATGGCTGCGCTCTATTTCATGTGTGTGTGTGTGCATGCGCGTGCATGCACGTGTGTGTGTGTTGTGGAAGAAATAGAAACGGGAGGAGAGAGCGAGCACAGTGACCTCCCACTTTTTTCTAAGCACTTATCTCCTTGTCACTCACTGTCATGTCAAGCTGGGCTTCCCAGGTGGCTCATTGGTAAAGAATCCACCTGCCACTGCAGGAGATGCAGGGTTGATCCCTGGAGGAGGAAATGTCAACCTAGTCCGGTTTTCTTACCTGGGAAATCCCACGGAAAGAAGAGCTTGGTGGCCTATAGTCCACGGGGTAGTAAAGACTCGGACACGCCTGAGGGCCTGAGCACACACGCGTGCTCATATTACGTAACTGACTAAATTAGGGAAACTAGACTGCGCTCCATATCATAAGTCACTAGAAGTAAAAATTCACAAATCCAGCTGGTCCATTCTCTTTGTATACAGAGGGATGCTGACTCTGTCTTTAAGTGAACATCTAGTAGAATTCAACAGCAGATGAGTTTTG
Organism: Giraffa tippelskirchi; assembly: GCF_054371585.1. Taxonomy (NCBI): domain Eukaryota; kingdom Metazoa; phylum Chordata; class Mammalia; order Artiodactyla; family Giraffidae; genus Giraffa; species Giraffa tippelskirchi. The sequence continues at coordinate 158,832,987 of NC_137282.1, forward strand.
TGCTAATAAGAAAATCTCTTAACAGAGCTCTTGGAAATATTTCTTTCCTTTAGACTCTAAGTGAGAAGTGCTTGGCAATCATAATCATGCCACATAAGTCTTGATTTTCCTGGCTTCTAAGATGGACACATCAATGGGTCACATTTATGTATTTTGACATTGTGCTCTTTCAGATTAGAACACAGTTGAAAAGAGAAAGCTCTGTTAAAAGTTGTGTATCATGGTTTGCTGACCTCAAAGAACCCAAAAGACTGGAAATACTGACGTACATACTGTTATATCCCTCGACCTTGGATTTCTTATGTATTTCCTACTTAGTTCATTTTCGTTACATTTTATTGTGTTTCAGAGGTTGAAATTCTCTTAGAAATCTCAGAGTTCAGTAACTTCATATTATTATTTAGGAAAATGAAAAATGAAGAATTTTGCCCAAATGATAAGAATCCAGATCTAGAACTTTGTTCTCATGACTCCTGAAGAAGACTGCTTTCCAGAGTTAAGAAAGGATGATAAGCCAAAAACATTGGGAAAAACAGTGGCTTGTTGATATTAATATTAAAATAAATGTTAAAATAATACTATCTCTGTTTACAGATTTCGGGATCTCAGTGTATATGGTCAACCCAACGTTTACATTTTATCAGTATTTGGGGTTTGATCTTGGCCTAAAAAAAGAACTAGAGAGAAGCATTTGTTTGATATCTTCTTATTTGCTTTTTTTTAAAAAAAGATTTTGACGTGAATCATGTGCATTAAAGAAGTTCTGGAAGTCCTGAACTGTTATTCAAGCAGGAGACTGCCGAGGTGACGGGAATTTGTGGTCGGTGTTGACCTGAATGTGGGACATGGAACATTTTGGGAAGTTAGAAATGCTCTGGGGCTTCCCTGGTGAGTCAGACGGTTAAGAATCCACCTGCAATGCAGGAGACCTTGGTTCAATTCCTGGGCCGGGAAGATCCCCTGGAGAAGGGAATGGCAACCCATTCCAGTATTCTTGCCTGGAGAATCCCATGGACAGAGGAGCCTGGTGAGCTACAGTCCCCGGGGTCGCAAAGAGTCAGACATGACTGAGTGACTAACACACACAGAAATGCTCTATTTCTTAATATTGGTGACTCTCAGTAGATACATTTTTATCTTCAAAGGCATTTTTTTTAAGTAAGAAAAACCACTTATATGACAAAATATATGACCTATATATATATAGGTAGGAATATATTTAACCTGATTGCCATAGGAATTATTTAACCTGATTTCCTCATTTTATGGATAAAGACACTGAAACCCAGAGTTCATTAGTGACTGGAGAAGATATAAGATAGTCCTTCCACCTCTCAGGATGTTATTCTTTGTAAAAGCAAACAAAGAGACAGCGGACATTTCTTTGCATCCAAGTCCTCTCTGAACACTTACTTTCTACATCCCAGCCTCAATAATAAAAATCACAAAGTTGTTTAATATACATGTAAGATTTAAAGTGAATATAATTTTCCACTTTCACTGAAATGGACACTTTGGCAGTGCTTTCTGCCCACTTCACAGTTTTAAACTGTCTCTTAGAAAGGCAGTAGAGACACAGTTTAAAAGTCTACATTTTGAGGTTAGACAGTCTTGTGGCCGTATGTTGGTGCTGTTACTTACAAAGTCTCATCTTAGATAAATTATTGATCTCTCTATGCTTCATTTTCCTTATCTGAAACTTGAGGCAATAATAACTGCCCAGGTTTATAATGAGGATTGAATGCAATAATTCTTGTAAAGTGAGTCATTGCCTGTGTTAAGGGTTGTTATTAAAAGTGCCACAAATGGTGTGGTTTGTAAAGCACAAGCTTATCATCTAAAAATTCTGGATGCTCAAAGTCAAGATCAAAGTGTTGGCAGGAGTATAGACCTCCTTCTGAGGGCTATAGGGAAAAAATCTGTTCCATGATTCCCTCCTAGCTTCTGGCGGTCTGCCGGCAGTCTTTGGGATTCCTCCTTATAGATGCACCACCCCAGTCTCTGCCTTCATGTTCACATAGCATTCTCTTTGTGTGTGGATGCCTGACTCTGTGTCCAAACACCCAACTGACTCATCGGCAAAGACTATTCCCAAATAAAGATACATTCATAGGAACTGGGAATTAAATCTTCAATAACTTTCAGTTCAGTTCAGTTCAGTCACTCAGTCGTGTCCGACTCTCTGCAACCCCATCAACCGTAGCACGCCACGCCTCCCTGTCCATCACCAACTCCCAGAGTTTACCCAAACTCATGTCCATTGAGTCAGGGATGCCATCCAACCATCTCATCCTCTCTCGTCCCCTTCTCCTCTTGCCCTCAATCTTTCCCAGCATCAGGGTCTTTTCCAATGAGTCAGCTCTTCGCATCAGGTGGCCAAAGTATTGGAGTTTCAGCTTCAACATCAGTCCTTCCAATGAACACCCAGGACTGATCTCCTTTAGGGTGGACTGGTTGGATCTCCTTTCAGCCCAGGGGATTCTCAAGAGTCTTCAACACCACAGTTCAAAAGCACCAATTCTTCGGCCCTCAGCTTTCTTTATAGTCCAACTCTCACATCCATACATGACTACTGGAAAAACCATAGCCTTGACTAGACGGACCTTTGTTGACAAAGTCATGTCTCTGCTTTTCCAGGGAGACACAATTCAAGCCACACTTTGTCCATCCCCAGTTTACCCCTCAACATCAGCCTGAGTGACTCCTGTAATATTATCTTTTCTTTCTTTCTTTTTTTAATGCATTTATTTGGCCATACTAGGTGTTAGTTGCAGCATGTGGGATCTAGTTCCCTGACCAAGGATTGAACTCAGACCCTCTGCATTTGGAGTGCTGAGTCTTAGCCACTGGAGTACCAGGGAAGTCCCAATAATGTCTTATATGTTATACCTCTGTTCAAAAATGTCCAATGGTTTCACAATTCATTCAGAGAGAAAACCATACTCCTTGATGATCTACACATCCCTCCATGCTCAGCTCCTCCCCCCAACTCTCTCTGCTCTGGCTTTCTCTCCTATTCCTCCCCTTGCTTGCTTTGTTTCAATTCTTTGGCCTCTTTGCTTTTCCTTGAACCTAAGACAAGTGGAGTCCCCTCAAAGTCATGGTACTTGCTGTTCCCTCTTCTAACTGTGCTATTCTCCCAATTATGCACTTGATTTGTACCCTCACATTATTCAGGCATTTATTCAAATATCTCCTACTCTGAAAGGCTTTCCATGAATAAAATTAAAATTCTAAATCAAATTGCAGTGAAATAGCCCTTTATCCTCCTAACTCCACCCACTGCCGATTGATCCCCTGCTCTGCTTCCTTTTTCTCCACAGCACTTCTGATGTATTTAGTTATTTGTTTTCCTCCACTAAAAACGCAGCTTACAAAGAGCAAGTGTTTTGTCTCTGATTCAATTCCGTGTTTCTGTAATTCTCTGGTGCAAAGTAGGACTTCAATAAATAGGTTCTGAGTGGATGGTTGAATGAGTGAACTAATGAATGAATGTGCTTCGAACCAAGCCTTTTACATAATGAGTCCTAAATAAGTATTATTTATAATTCTTATTCTTAATTAATCTTTCCCCAAATAGTTACTGCTGTGATTAATTTTCTATATGCTATTTTTCTTCTTTCTTTATTCCGCTCTGGAAATTTCTTGCTCAAAGAGAAAACCATATTCAAGGAATAGGTAAGATCTAATGTTCAAAGTAAGTGTTAGTTGTTCGGTTGTGCCTGACTCTTTGAGACCCCGTGAACTGCAGCCCACCAGGCTCCTCTGTCCATGAGATTTTCCAGGCAAGGATACCGGAGTGGGTTGCCATTTCCTTCTCCAGGGGATCTTCCCAACGCAAGAACTGAATCCAGGTCTCCTGCACTGCAGGTAGATTCTCGACTGGCTGAGCTATAAAGGAAGTCCCTTGTTCAAAAGCGACAGCGAAACTGATAAACTGAAATGAACACTCAAAACCTAGACTCACTGAAAGTCAACAAACAGAATCTACCTAAAAGACGAACACCAAATTCTTCCATCCTTTTATTTTTCAAATAAAAAATATCTACCTTCACTTGTCTGGACTTTTTCTCTCCCTTCTATGTCTCAGCACAGAGAAGGTGTCCCATAAGATCCATCTATTCTTACCATTCTCTGTCTTGATTTATCCCTTCTCAAACCCTTTAGGATTTTTACTTCTCTTAGAGCATTTAAGGGCTTCCCAGATGGTGCTAGTGGTAAAGAATCCACCTGCCAGTGCAAGAGATGCCTGAGACAACAATTTGCTTCCTGGGTTGGAAGATCTACTGGGAAAGGGCATGGCAAACCACTCCAGTATTCTTGCCTGGAGAATCCCATGGACAGAGGAACCTGGTAGGTTACAACAGTTCATAGGGTCACAAAGAGTTGAACACAACTGAAGCGACTTAGCACACATGCACACAGGGCATTTAAATCTTACTAGTTTTAAATTATACTTAATTGCCCTTGTTCTCACTTTTCTTACTAAATTCTGTTTCATAGAGGCCAAGAAAATATATTTTATCCTGTCTATGTTGTAGCACCTAGTTTGAATCAGTGACTCAAAAAGGTTTTGAATAACAACAACAACAAAAAACCCTAGTTTTAAAGCACAAATGACACATACTGATTTTTCTTATAGTTGTGAAAAATAACCAGGAAATAACCCCTCTTCCTATAAGAGGGGGGCATTAAATTAAATACATTCCTTTTGTTAGTAAACCATTAAAAACTCTACCAACTCTTTGCATGAGGAAAACCTTGGACTTAGTCCATCTTTCCTTGTCTCTTCAGTTCTCTTTTAAAAGGCAGGAATGTGATTTTTTATTTCATTTCACATTTATCATCTATAAAATCAAAACAATACTTTCTTTACTTGTAGGGTTGTTTGATGAGGTAATTAATTATTGTATAATGCATTGTAACTCCTGGAGTAAAGGTTTTATGTGTGTGCAAAGGGGTATTATTCCAGGAGAGTTATGACATAGCTCATCCTTTGCTTGTGGGTGGAGTAGGTGGGGTGATGTGATAAGATAGCAGCTGAACAAACCTCACTAAGTTAAGAAATAGGGAGTTCAGACTTGCATTGCGGAAATTTGGTAGAGAGTTCACCTCACTGATACTTCTGAAGGAAGGGCCTTGGTGTTGTTATAAGACTGACATAAAAGGGCAGATGTCTCACACATCAATTTTGTAATTGGAAAAAATGAATCAGTTTCAGTAGCTTCAGAGATAAGCACGACAAAGCAAAACAAAAGCAGATTGCCTTCAATATTTAATCCTTTCATATCACATTATCATTTATTCTTTCAGTAAATATCTGTTTAGTGCCTTTTATGAGTCAGACCCTAGTCCCTTTCCTTATGAAGTTTATATTTATGTTCAGAAAGACAGACACAAACAAGGAAATATGCAGTGTGTAGGGTTGGAAGTAAGACGCACAGTAACGTTACCATGTAAACAAAGCATCGGTTGTGGCTAAGGGTGGAGGTACTATTACATATGACAGGGGCCAGGAAAGACCTCATGCACAAGGTGACATTTGAGTAGCATTTTAAAGGAAAGGAGTGACCCCCAAGGGTGGCTGGGAAGACACACTCAAGTGCCATTGTGAAAGCTCACGTAAGGCCATGTTCCATGTTTGTAAGTTCACTCTTGCTGCCACCAACTCTCCCTTCTATTAATAGATTTTTAGCCAATTTACACAACTTAACTTAATTTTTGAATAATTTGGTTAGCATGTAAAGACATTATAATTCATATAGTATTGTTCATTTTCTGTGCTAAATTGCGTCAGTCATGTCTGACTCTTTACGACCCCATGGACTGTAGCCTGCCAGGCTCCTCTGTCCATGGGATTCTCCAGGCAAGAATATTGAAGTGGGTTGCTGTGCCTTCTTCTAGGGAATCTTCCCAATCCATTGATCGAACCCATGTCTCTTATATCTATTGCATTGGCAGGCAGGCCCTTTACCACTAATGCCACATTGAAGCAGAGGTGTGGGTAATTTTTTTTTTTTAAGGGCCAGTGGTCTTTATATTAGTAGGACACTTGAAGTTCATTTTACTAATGATTTAACAGCTTACTGGCTTTAATGGATTTGAGTAAACTTCAGCCAGATCTATGCATCACATTGCAAGCCCACTACCTGTAAAGGAAAAAAATGTAGTCAGATTTCTTTCCTTTTGATAATTGGACTAAAACTGGTTGTCTGATCTAAGTCAGTTCAATTATTTTTCTTTGGTTCTGTCAGACCAGGGACTAAAATATTAGAGCAAATAGATAAGTAACCTCCAAATTCATGCTAGGTTATTTTTTTTTTTTCCTTCTGGAATTCAGCAGAAGAAAAGAAGACTCTTTTTAAAATGCTAAGATCTGGGTATATTGTGCAATTCTCTGGCCTTGATTTATATGTGTTACACAATAACTTTAAAATTAAATTTTTTTCTTACATCTATAGAAAGTAGAATAGACAGGTAGAAAACACTGCTGGCCAAATCGTTATGACTATTTTACATATAAACAATGAATTCCTCACCTGTAGGATTTATCTCAAGGAGAAGTGGGTGGTTAGAGCAGAGAAGTCTTGTCTTTTTCCTTACCTTTCTCCATTCTGTCATCCTTTCACTTACGCTCTAGTCCTAATCTCAGATTTGGTGTGGAGTGGTTTTTACCCTCGCAGTCCACTCTTCATTTTGGTAGCCAGCGCTCCCAGGCAAGGCAGGGAGTGGCAGAGACAGGGTGCTCTGTGCTCACACTTACTTTGAAGTCCATCTACAGTTTGTTCATACATAGTTGCATTGGTAATACTATTAACATTTGCATACAAGGGAAAACCTTGAGGCTGTTGTTAAAGACCTGTGACTTTCTACTTACTTAAAATAACCTGCATCGTTTTCTTGCATTTGTGTCTATTCCCAAGAACTTTGCAAAATGTTTTAACCAGAAGTCAAGTTCTTTGTGGTTTCCTAGTGTGTTTTGTAAAAATTGTGCAGTTGTGGTGTGAGAAACACATACTTCTGATAACAGAGGCAAGAGGTAATGTTTGGGGGGGGGTTACCAAAATCAGCTATGCTCACGATAACAGAGCTGGCGCGACAATGTGTGTACAACCACATATGGCTCTACATTAGGCTTCCCCAAATTGCATTATTTCTAGCTAAATTAAGCACAGGTAATTTTGTTCAGAAGTCTGGGTTTTTGGCAATGTAACATAGTTTATTATCTTTCTCAAAATTGGTTCAAATTTACTGAAGTACTTGTTCTATACTCCTAATGGTTATGGTAAATAAAGAAACATCAAGGCATAATCATTTTCCTTACATCATTTATCTGTCGGTAATCTTCTCTTGGGCTTCCTTGGTAGCTCAGCAGTAAAGAATCCGCCTGCAATGCAGGAGACCCATGTTTGATCCCTGGGTTGGAAAGTTCCCTTGGAAGAGGAAATGCAACCCACTATAGTATTCTTGCCTGGAGAATTGCATGGACTGAGGAGCCTGATGGGCTACAGTCCATGGGGTCACAAAGAGTCAGACACAACTGAAGCCACTTAGCAGCAGCCGTCTTCTATTAATTCTTTTGTCTTTTGTTTCAAAGCAACACACAAAATGAAGCAATGTGCAGAACCACTGATATTCATAGGCTGCAAGGAAATAAAAGTATCTGGGGAAAAATGAAAAGCACCATCAAAGGTGTACATGCTTCCAAAGCTTCTGAAGTTATCCCAGGTTTTCATTCCATAGTTAAGTCAAGGTCATAGGTTAGATTCTTATGTGGGCCGGCTATGTCTTTGTCTAAACTCTGGATCCATCACGGAAGAGGCATCACTTTTGTCATTTGGAAAGCCAGCTGTTGCTGTGTCCTTTCTATCTTTGGGAGAGGAGTTACTACGTTTTATTAGACCCAAATATTTGAAATTTTGACTCTTTAATTTACACTGTTAGTCATTCAGTCATATCTGACTCTTTGTGACCCCATGGACTGTGTCCCACCAGGCTTCTCTTTCCATGGAATTTTCTAGGCAAGAATATCGGACTGGATTGCCAGTCCCTTTTCCAGGGGATCTTTCTGACCCAGGGATTGAACCTAGGTCTCCTGTATTGCAGGTAGATCCTTCATCATCTGAACCACCAGGGAAGAATTTACACTGGAATATGTGATATTTTGGAGAAGGAAATGGCAACCCACTCTAGTATTCTTGCCTGGAGAATCCCATGGACAGAGGAGCCTGGAGGGCTACAGTCCATGGGGCCACAGAGAGTCAGACATGACTTAGTGACTAAACCACCACCATGTGATATTTTAGAACTACAGACACAGTCTTTGTCATACATTTGCATTCATTAATTCAAAAGGAAGACTTTGTTTTCTAAAACAAAACAAAGCATTTATGGGTAAGATGCTCATTTTGCCAGGACCTAGTTTTTTAATGACATGTTCTCTCCTAAAGAATTGGGGAATAAGATTGCTATCATCAAGGCACAATGTATTTGCATTCTAAGCTTCAAATACACAGGAGACCAACTGGGTCACCCGATATGACCTAATTTCCTGACCTGGGCTCTCTCTTGCTAAGTCTTCCACACTTGGAAATAAAAGTGCAAATTCGAGTGGGGAAAGAAAAGAAATCCACCCAAGAGCTGTTAAAAAAAAAATGTATCTATGCAGTAAATCTATGTACCACTGTGTAATTATAATAACATAAACAAATCCACTGTAAGGACATTCACATCAGACCTAATTTCATGCTGAACTATTATAATGCAATTAAGAGCCTCATAGTCCTGTTTTAATTAAGCTCTGTTGTGAAATATGCAGCATTTGAACCTGTTCTGGCCTGTTTCGTCTACCATTGAATTACCGCCCTGGACTTGTTTTTCTACTGAACGATGAATCTCATTTAAGGATTACTGTTTGCAGCTCTAGCATTTGGTGGGTTCTTCTGTGCTTTTATGCCTCCAGATCCAGGCCAGTTTTAGCTCCTCAGAAATGCCCTATACATAGTCTCTTGACTCACCTGTCTCAAAAGATTTGTTAACTCACCCTGGGCTTTTGCGGAAATAAAGGAACAGATTTGATTGGTTTAATGAAAGAGATTTTAGGTGACAGGAGAGTTCACTTGTGGAGCTAGCTTCAACTTCTGTAGGGCAGAGTCAGTATCTACTGGCTTATCCTTTTGCAGAAATACTAAGCAAACTCCAACTTTCCGTGGATATTACTTAGTTTGCCAACTAGTTTAACCATTACTCACTAGAAAATGAAAAACAAAGGCATCTATATAAAATGCACTTTATAGAATAATCAGATCCTACTTCCTTCTTTTTATCTCTCACTTACTTTCGACAAGAATGTCTAGGTTGTCTCGTATTTGCCTTAACAAAACCTTCCCTTCCTTGATTCCGATTGCCTGAAATAAAATTAAACAGGAAATATTACAGGTGAATGTCTAGCTTGGTGATCAAATATCAAGCCAGTCTGCTGAAGAGCCTGTTACCCAACAACTAGTTTTAAAGAAATAAAGTGAAAAGTCAGGAGAACAGAGTTTCAGGCAATCATGTCCACCCACTTAGATTATTTGGAAATGCGCCAAAGGACTCAAGAAAAATCAAACGGTGATTGCTTCATCACACCTCACCTCTGTGTCCATCCTCTGCTCTGCCTCTCTTTCGGTTTAGTTCTTGTTATAAAACATCCATGTTCTGCTTTTTTTTTTTTTTTACCTTGTCCTACTTTCTTAACCCTAGGGAGGATTTTAAGAAGGTTTCAAAGCTAAGCATCCCCAATTGCTTCAGGCTGTCTCTGGTTGTAAGTCAGAATATAAAGCAATTACCCCGAGGGTAGGATGTGTTGGTGGCCAATGGGAGAGTGTTCCCTAGATCACCAGGTAACCGAAAATATTCTCTTTAGGATGAACATCTGGTTCAGATTCTTAACCATTTCTAGTGAGGTTTTATGGGTCACTCTCCCTTTTCCTTTTCCAAAAAGTGTGTACTCATAAAGCACAAATAATAGGGTTTAACTTGATCCACATACCACTGCTTCCCTGGTGGCTCAGACAGTAAAGAATCCACCTGCAATGCAGGAGACATGGGTTTGATCCCTGGGCTGGGAAGATCCCCCTGGAGAAGGGAATGGCTGCCCACTCTATTCTTCCCTGGGAAATCCCATGGACAGAGGAGCCTGGATGGCTAAGTGCATGGAGTTGCAAAGAGTTGGACATGACTGAGAGACCAACATATACATGCCTTGTGGACACATGTTTGATTATCGGATCTTAAGAACTGCTGGCTGGAAATTCTGGAAATGACCACAATTGCTTTAGTATTAGAACTGTATGGTCCAAAAAATAAATAAATAAAGGGAAAAACATCAGTAATTTTTTTTCTAATGAATCTCCAATTCAAAGAATCTGGAGAACTTTCCGTGGATATTAATAAAACTAACTAGCTGTAGTAATTCGGATACTGCCACTATTCTGATTTTCTATGACAAACGACACTGTATCCTTTTTGAGTCAAGAAGGATGTTGCAAAGTTCCTGCTCAGAGCAAGGATAGAAAAATCTTCCCATGATTCTTTCACAGGCACACTTCACTGGGGAAAAATTCAGCATGCTCAAAAATTCAGAAAAACCCAGAACCTTGTTCAGACACAGTTCCGTTCCTCAGCCACACACTAACACACAAAAACAGTGGTCTCTGCGATCAAACATGTTACCACGTGCTGTAATCAACAGTTACCTTGGCTTTAGAGTCAGATCAATTTGGGTTCAAATATCAGAGCTACATGAAGATTTGTGGTCTCAGGGAGACATTATTATATATACGCCTCTTTCCCCCACCTGAGCTAGTTGAGAAAAACTAAGTTAACACAGGAACCAGACTAAAGGAAATAAAAATGTCAGCCTCATGACTACTAAAGCTGTTTGGAAGATGCAGTTCTCCATTAGCAGCCAAGTGGGCTTGGTAACTCATTACCCCATAAGGCAGGAGCTGGAAGACAAAGTCATGCTCCAAAGAGGCTGCTCTTGTTAAGACTTGACAAAGAACAGGCAGAGGATGTGGGTGCTTCCTGGATACAAAAAAAACAAAAATTGAGAGAGAAGGGGCAAGGGAGCTACTCTGAGTTCTTGTTCCAAAAATACCAAGAAGGAGAGTAAGAAAAGCTTGTGGGTAAATCAGAGGTAGAGGAATAGGATTATTTCTTTGTAAATACTATCATCCTACAACTGTCTTTGGGCAAGTTATTTCATATTTCTGAACCTCAGTTCCCCTGGCTATAAAATGGGAATAATAATACCAACCTGATAGAGTTGCAACATAAACAGACAAACAAGGGTGTGTGTGTGTGAACTGTCCACCTCCAGGCCTACCACTCAGTCACGCTGATTTACTTTCTAGTCTGGGTGGTGGTGGTTTAGTTGCTAAGTTGCGTCTGACTCTTTTAAACCAAAAGGAACTATATCCCAGCAGGCTCCTCTGCCAGTGGGATTTCCCAGGCAAGCATACTGGAGTGGGTTGCCATTTCCTTCTCCAAGGGATCTTCCTGATCCATGGATTGAAGGAGTGTCTCCTGCATTGCAGGTGGATTCCTTACTGCTGAGCCACCAGGAAAGGCCTTCCTTTCTGGTCTATCCACCCATTCTTATCCTAGACTCCAGTTAGGGATGTCTCTGGGTAGTAGACAATTCACTCCTCTCTGTCCTCAGACTAGAGATGGTTGAGAAGGAGAGGAGGCAGAAGGATGTGCATATCAAAAGCAATAAGAGCTATTTCTAAAAACCTGCTCTGCACAGTTTACTACCCAAAGTTTCACGGTCTTTGGGCAAGTCACTTAATATTTCTGAACATAACCTGCATACTTATGTTCTAAAAGGAATCAGCTTCCAAAGCAAGAGTTACTCCTCTTCAGACCCATGCAGACATCTTCAGAGTCGTGTAGCACGCCCATGCTGCCAGCGCGGCAGCGTGGGTATGTTTCCTCCTGCTTTTCCAGGACAGAGGCTTCCATCCAGCAAGGCTCCTGGCTAACTCCTGTATCACCAAGTTCTTCATAGAATAAGCAGAAACCCCCTAATTCTCCAGGATGTGCTGGGCTTACTCCCATCTCGTTTCTTTTGCTCTGTTTTGCCTAAAGTCGATCCTCTTACATCCAAAGGCTGGGAGATTTCAGAAATGTGTGTGCTACTTGGCCTGGAGCTGCACCTGCAGCCAGGAGGCTTCAGTTCTGATCCTGGTTTAGGCTTCAGTTGTGGTCCTGGCTCTGGGAGGGGCCCGAAGAGCAGAACATCCACCTCCTGATTTGGCCTGGGCATGTGCAGTGTCACTGAACACGCCCACCAGGTGATCCCACAGATTAAAACATAAATATATCAGTGGATTCACGTTCCTACTGTTGCTACCATGGCTTTGACATAGTTTATTAAATACTTTCTTTAGATGTGGTCAGTGCTATCGCTAAACCTGACCTGCCTACTTGCCATGTCCCATTGCAGTAGCATCACTGGTTAGTGGTACCCATGCTTGTTGCCACCTTTGAGACATCTGTCACTCAAAGCTCACATCTAGCTGGCAACTGAACTCTGAAGGCTCTGTTTCAGAGAAAGATATCATTGACTCTGTCGCCAGTTAGACTGCCATTGCCCAAATGTGGGGTCTCAGCATCTACTTTTGGTGAGACGATCTCCAAACTATCATCTTTCTGGTCTACCTGTCACTCTGCCCTTAGCTCTGTCACTCTAAAATACAAGTCAAATGAAGCCTGTCTTCTACCCAAAATCCCTCCAGCCTTCTCCTCTTTACATTACGAATATCTTAGCAGGGTATCCTGTGTCTTCACAGTACAAATGATGTTTCTAGCCTCACATCCTGGTTCTCACACCTGTCTTCTGTCAAGCCCGCTGGACCATGGATTGGCCCTTGAGCCCACCATGCATTTTGTATCTCAGTGATGGACACACCCGTGGCCCTTTTCATACATTTTGAAATCCCAGTAAGGTTTTGAGACCCAATCAAACCTCACCTCCCGGGTAAGGTTCCTTCCGTGCACTCATCACAATTACATTGGCTTTAAGTTAAATGTATACCAGTCTCTTACTGTGAACTTCTGATAGTCAGTTCCTGAAACTTGTCTATATTTTCTGAAAAAACTAACATAGATAGATCCTCAATAAATGTCAGTTTTTAATTGTATCCAACCTTAATCTTTTCTTTCATTCAAGCTATTTTAAGACATTTATCACTTTTTTTTTTACCTGTTTGCCTAGATTTTAATGTTACTTTTTCATTTTCAAAGAAAAAGCTTACCAGCTAGAATCCTGGGAGTTTATTGTCAACTAGAGACTTGAATTAAATAATAATTGGCCAGAACTTTCCTTTATATTATTTAATCTTTCTATATTTTTGAGTGTTGAAAGTACTTGAAAACCATCTTAGGAGCTAACTTTGAGGAATGTGTTTCACATGGACTTTCTGCCACACAGATAAATGCTTTCTCCCTCAGAAGGAGCCAGTGAAGAAAGAAATCAATTGAATACTTTCCTTTACTTACCTCTGAAATGACTGGAGTATGTGAATAGAGAAACCGAAAATTTTAGAAAGCATTTTTCTATAGCTCAGCAGTTGCAGGAAAAGATGACAAAGAAATCTGGAGACGAGAAGGTTTATCAGTCTGAGAAAATTTTCTGGAGCGGTATAATCTAATCTTTCATTGCCAATGTTTTAGGCAAGCAATAGAGAAATATCTTTTGAACTAATTCATAGTTCAGTTAATTTTACTGAATGCCCCACAAGGAATGCTGTATTTAGGCAACAGAATTGTCACAAAGTAAAAGTGGTATGTAAACAAAATATGCAAAAATCCTGCCGTGTGCACTTCAGTAAATATATCTTTAATTTGTCTTGCTCCCTGTTTTGGTGATGCCAGAGACTTAGCTTACTACCCAGAAACAAAAAAGAGCAAAGATTTATCTCGGGTCAAAAAGCACAAACACCCATTCATAAAACCATTCGTAAGCATTTTTTTTAATCAACACTGTCATTGTCACAGCCTGCTTGATCTTCCTACTTGGGGTTAATATGGGAGCCAATTACAGCTTCATCTGTGTAGAATTAACTTTACGGAGCACACACCGGGGATTTGTCTTTCTTCACCATTTAGATATATGTCATAAAAATATGCCTGGAACGGAGGCAGAGGCATTGCAGATGGCAGAGACTCTCAGATTTATTGTAGACGCATTTAAAATTGGTTCTGCTCTTGCCAGAAGTTAATTAATTTTTTTTCTCTCTTTTCTGGGGCTGGGGGGTCTCTGTGTCTCACTAGGCGGCAGTGTATGATTGTATCTGGAAAAAGCATGGCGTCCGGTCCAGCATCTCCAGCGGTGACCTCCAACAGCGCAGTGAAATGTCTGTGACTGCACGTCGTCCAGGAGATGTTACTTCTCACGTAGCCGTGTACACCGTTTATCCCAGTGGGTTCCGAGAGCTATACCGCCATTTTCTTAGGCTCCCTAGCGGTGCCATTGTTGAGGTGAGTATACATGAAAAATTTTTAATGCAAATGCTGTGTATGTCGTCATGCATGCATGTGTGTCGGTATATTTATACTCAACTTTAAAGCTTCAAAATTAATTTGCAAACATATTATAACTGATGCTTCTAATACCATATAGGACTTGAAGATGTATTTTAGTGTCTTCTTAAAGAAACGAAGGTACCACATAAGGAAAAAAAAATGTTTCTGGGCATAACTTTTGGAAGAGAGGCGGGAAACAAATTGCGTGAAGTAATTCAGGAATCTGCCTGATAAACTTTGACTCAGTTAATATTTGGAAATACCAGCAGATTGATGAAGAAGAAATATGAGTCCATAGACACGTTGATGCAGCAGAGAAGTGTACAGCCCTTTGCTTAAATGATCTTACACAAAATGAATGAGATAGTGCAGTTTCATAGCTTTTTTCCATAAGATAAATCTTAAAAAAAAAAAGAAAGAAAGAAAAGCCTCCATTCCCTAAGTGTTTCAAAATTTTTAGAGTAGCATTTGGCAAAGATCTTAGTCACATTTCCTTCTAACAAGTCAAAGTCTTTTGGTGAGCTGAGTTTATTTAAAAGACCAAAACAAAAAAAAAAACACAAAACCCTCTTACATCACTTCACAGTCTCAGAATTCAAACTTGCAGGCATGTTGAAATCTGAGGCCCCCATTAGCATCAACAGTGGTGTTGAATCATGAGGTTAGAAAGCGTGTTATTTTCCATTATTTGATGGAGATGAAGGATGGAGGAGGAGAGTTCAGATACGTATCACATCCGATTATCTGGTCTTGCTGGCATGAAACTCCCTTCACAGTGGCACAACGCTGTTGCTAAGAATTTGCAGCATGAGGATCTTTCCATTCCCATCACACTTTCCCTGTGGAGTTTAGCTATAGCTGTTTCTGTTATGAGGTGGATGAAAGTATGCCTTCAGGAAAATCCCTTTGAATATAACCTTGAAGAAATTTCTAACTGTCTAGAGCTCAGCCTTGCAGGTTAGGGTGCTTCTCCTGTCTACAAAATCCAGCCCACAACGGTATTTGGCACTTGAGTGACTCTCTCAGGCTCTCAGAGAAGCAGAGGTGTGCTAGACCCGTTGTCTCACCTCCCCTCTCCCTGATAGAAGAGGGGATTGTGTGTATTGTAGCAAAGAAGCAGGTAGGCAGATGATGACTAGGCCCCATGTAATTCTTTGGGGCTTTGGATCACAGGCTGCTAGTGATACTTTTGCCCCCTGCGTGTGCACTAGGCCCTTGGTTTAGTCATTTCCCACTTCTCTGACTCCATCTTTATCTGTAAAACCGGGTTATGAATATTTATGCTACCTGCCTCATAGAGATTTGGGACAGATGAATGAGATAACATTGGCAATGTATTTTAGGTCTTTTTAAAAAGGGGGCAATATGCATTACACAGTGTTTTGGATCATGCTCATGGCATTCTTGCAGCAAGAATACTGGAACGGTTGGCCATTCCTGTGCCGCAGTCCATGGGGTCACAAAGAGTCAGACATGATTTAGTGACTGAGCAACAACAACATGGATCATGCATGACTAAAATCGTTCAACTTTGAAACATTTTTTTCAAACGTAGTATGTACCATTATGCTAAAAATAAAATAAGATAACTTCTAGGAGAATTGCGAGATGGGGCAGGAAGCATTATTGACCTACCTGGTTTTGGTTGTCTGGGTTTTCCATGCTGTGGGATTATATAATGGTCGATTATGTGATGGTGGAAATGTGTTTGGACCCCTCTACGCCTGTTCCCAAATGAGATGCTAGCAAATACAAAGCCAGCTTTTCCTCTTTTTTTCAGATCTCAACAAAGGCACAGGGTCCTGCTCCCTCTGCAGTCCAAGTCTAAAGCCCACCCACCTATTTCTTTGTACCTTAGTATAACCTGTTTTGTCCACTATGAAATTCATTTTGAAATTCATTTTGCCAGGTGGCTCAGTGGTAAAAGAACCTGCATGCCAGTGCAGGAGACATGGATTTGATTCCTTGGTTGGGAAGATCCCCTGAAGGAGGAAATGACAACCCACTCCAGTATTCTTGCCTGGAGAATCCCATGGACAGAGAAGCCTGGCGGGCTGCAGTCCATGGGGTCGCAAGAGTTGGATATGACTGAAATAATGCAGCAGCAGCCTCTTTGCAGCTTCTCTAATGCATTTTAGGAGTGCCTGTGTGTGTGCCAAGTCACTTCAGTTGTGTCTGACTCTTTGTGACTCTATGGACTATAGCCCGCTAAGTTCCTCTGTCCATGGGATTCTCCAGGCAAGAATACTGGAGTGGGTTGTCATGCCCTCCTCCTGGGGATCTTCCCAACCAGGGATTGAACCCACGGCTCATGTCTCCTGCATTGGCAGGCAGTTTGTTTACCACTAGCACCACCCGAGAAGCCCCTTTTTAGGAGTACTAGATCTTATTGTTCTAAACTTGTTTCTAGTCCTAAATTGTGTCTCCCAGAGGACAGGAACCATAAAACCATACCAGTTCCAGAGCATATTGAAGACTGGGCAGGTTTTCTTTCAGCCGTGTGACTGGCTATTCAACAATATTCCTACTTTCTTTTATATCTTGACCCCTTGCAGGCACAGTCAGATCTGTTATTGGTTTTTTGAGCTAAAAACCCTGCAATTGGAATGGATTTTAGACTTTTTTTGGCAACTTCAGTGGGAAATGAAATTCACGTATTATCTTTCCCAAAGATATTTTCCAACAACAGCACTTAGATAGACTATACTTTCTGGATTAAAGAAACACCTATTCAGCTTTTCAAATCGTAGTTTATAAGTAGTCATCTACTTGGATTAAAGTTAACTTCTCCCTTTGAATTCCCTATCTGTGCACTAGGCACATAGCTATTGCTCACGGAAATCTTTAAATTGTCTTGAATTTTGGGATGCCAAGTTATACCACTTGATGAATAATTATGCTCCATGAGATCTTTTCCATTAATGCCTACATATGTGAATGGAGAGAACTCATACTTGGGAAGGGCTTCCCAGGTGGCTCAGTGATAAAGAATCTGCCTGCCAATACAGGAGACCCAGGTTTGACCCCTGGGTCTGGAAGATCCCTGGAGGAGAAAATGGCTACCCACTCCAGTATGCTTGCCCGAAGAATCCCATGGACAGAAGATCCTGGCAGGTTAGAGCCCATGGGGTTGCAAAAGAGTTGGACACGATTGAGAGACTAAACAACAGCAAATACTTTGGAAATGACTCACATCTGTTTCGAGACACCTGTAAGATCTGTGCACATTTTGATGGATATTCTGTTAGGGGAAGAAACAGGTAGCTGCCTCTGTACCCAATTTGTTTACAAATTAGATCTGGAAACAAAAAAGAGTAAAATGCTTCATCGTTATAACCTGAACTCTCTTCTCGGAGGTTTTATGGTGGTTGTTAAACAGGGTATCTCAGGTTCCAAGCTCCTTCCACATTTAACACAACTCCAGTTTGTGATGACAGTGATTTCTAAGTCTCTCCTAATTCTGATATGAAATATAGGTCATGTACTAACCTTTTCTTTTTTCCCTCAAGAAAACCTTAGCAATTTGAGTTTTGAAGCCGGTTATCTGCCAGTTTTAAATTTTCTGTGAAAAACTATGGTTTTGAAACAGAATAATTTTTGCACTAGAAAGGTCAGCTTTTGTTGGGTGGGTATAGATATTATACTACAAATGATCCTTCCTATGGATTTATGTTCACCATTTTCTTTCATCCAGGTTTGTGTCCTGAGATGACACAGTTCTTACAGTGTTCTACATATTTGACTTTAAAAAATAAAATCCCCTCCATGTTTGTTGAAGACTGTCAGTGGTCTGTCAGGAGGTGAGGACCTCTCCTGAGTTCTTTTTTCACCAACCTCTCTGAGCCTGGGAGATTCCATGGCCTCTGCAGAGGAATAGGTTTTAAATTAATTAATTAATTATTTACTGAAGTGTAGTTGACTTGCTATATGTATAAATAATATATGCAATATATATACAATATACATATATATATATTCTTTGTTAGATTCTCTCCCTTATAGGTTATTACAAAACATTGAGTATAGTGCCTTGTGCTATACAGTAGGTCCTTGTGGTTATTTTATATATGGTAGTGTGTATATGTTAATGCTTTGTCTCTGTTTTGCAGCGTGAGTTATTTTTGAAAGTACAAAGTGATTCTAAAGTTTTGAGTGCTACAAAACCTAGAAACCCAGGCAACACTGGTGCAGACTCATCAAGTCACAAATAAGCTTCTGGATCCCAGGGTATCCATTGCAATTAAGAAAGTCCTTGGAGCATTAGTTGGGGTGGAATGGGAAAAGGTTTTTTTTTTTTTGTCATTAGAGGCAGTGTCGCCTGGTGGTCTGAGCAGAGAAGTGGGAGTCAGGAACCCAGAGATCTAACAGAGGCTCGGGGAGGCCCCGCTGAGCGGCTCCGGGCGAATTTCTCATCCTCCAGAGGACAGGCTCACCTACTTTGAATCTCCCATCTGAAGAGCTCCTTACCCAAGGCCTAGAGATACACAGCAGGAGTGCTGATTCCTTGTCTGCAAAATGAGAATATTAATACTTGCCTAAATAACAGATTAACCAATTAGTGATTATTAAGTGTTCTGCTGATAGAAAAGACAGCGGGAGAAGAAAGGTGAAAACAAAAAATGGAAGCACCATTTTACGATTAGATGGATTTGACTCAGCTCTGGATTTTTTTCCTGCTTATGGAAGTGAGCGGCCATTGGTGTGAAGAGCAGGTGTAGAGGGACTAACCCAAAACCATATGACCCTCAGCGAGAAGACAGCAGAGGAAGGTCTATCTTGCAAGCCTGCATGAAGCTTTGAGTAGGGAAGGAGGCACCAGATTCTGTCTTTGACTCAGTGATTTGCACGGCAGAACATAATACAAATAACTGTGCATTTTCAGTTGTAACTCTTCTATTTTAGTATCTTCCAGAAAAGACTATTTATTGTTTTTGGAAACTCCCATATCCGTTTGTTACAATGACTAAGTTGCTGTGTGTGTGTGTGTGTGAGAGAGAGAGAGAGAGAGAGAAATACACAAAAATGAAGAAGAGAAATCAATAGGAAAATACTGAAAACTTGGGGTCCACAGTAATTATATAAATTGTTGAGAATTTCTCTGTCTAATTTTTCCTTATGTTGAAAGCCATTGTCCCTGAGAAGGGGCAAAGCTGTTCCTGTTTCTCATTGTGCATAGAGAAAATATTAAAATCAGCTGGCCTAAAGAAAATACTAAAATTACCCCATTTTTTGCAAATAGAAGAAAGTCCCATTTTCATTTCCCAAGTTTAGAAAACTTTACATTTTGTGCACAACACCTGCATGAAAAGATGCAGTAAGTTCTTAGGGCACAACTGCTTATAAGACATAATTGAAAATATACATATAAATGAGGTAGTAATAGCAATACTTATGACTTTGCATAAAGTATTGCTAAAATTGTCAAGTACAGGATTGTCGTTTATTTTTGGTTCTCATATTCAAACTTAACAGCTGCTGCTTCTATTGATTTTTAAAAAATAAGTTCCTGATACTATCTTGTTATTTCTTTTCCCTAGGAATGATTGGTTATTGTGATAAATTGCAGAGGGACAGCATTGTATTGTATTTAAAACTTAGATCCCATTTTAAACAACAAATTATGAAAAAGCAGAATGCAAGAGCAAAGAAGAATTCGATTTTCAGGTCCCTATTAGAATATAAGGTCACTTGTAAGACATTCTTCTACCATACTACCATGAAAAGTCTTAAATAGACATATTTACTAATCATTTAAATAAAAATTAAATATATCAGAGGTTTCTCTCCTTTTGAGAATTACTTGACAAAATTATTATTTCCATATGTTTCTATCAAAATAAGTGATTTTATTTGTCAGTAATAATGAGGTCAGTGCGACTTGCTATGACATGGTTTGCTTTTCACAAAACTAAGCAAGATGGTTCTCACCTCAGGCTTACTTTATTATTTATACATAATTGGTAATCTGTAAGAGGAAAAATAGCTTTGTTTTTTAAAAATTAGAACATTATAATTTTAAAATAAATGCAACAGATTTCAGACATATCTTCAGAAAATGTAGCTAATACTTCTAAAAAAGTATTGTATTATTTATCCTATTTTTATGGGTCAAAAATATAAATGTTAGTGACTAAATTAATTTTAGTAAAACTATGTTTGGTTTCTTTAGAAAATCCTAAAGAACTACTTTGATTTTATTTACTAAAGTGTGAATTTAAAAAACATTTTAGAGTTACTACAAGCCTTTTCTAAAATACCTTCACTTGTCCAATCTTATAAATAATACATTTCTCTATATTTCATTTGTACTCATAATTTGAGACAATTATTCTTTGGTAGTACCTGTTTTTTATAGACTACATTTTTGTTTGCATATATAAAGGAAAGAATAATCACATGCATATTTTTAAAAATATTTACTTATAAAATTATTTTCAGCATCTTAGATTTCCTTTGACTCTCCAAATAATTAAACTTATGAAAGTTGTAGAAAAGATTTGTTCTATTATTTCATTTATCTATCAAGTACAATACATATATGCGTGATATATTGGAGAAGAAAATTTTTCTGGAATTCTAAGTCATAGGAAATGTTTTAAAAGGTTTATTAAGTGTAAAAAAGCAGTTTGAAAAATAAGCCTTGACATACTAACTAAAACATATGGTTAAATATTTAATACAAACATTATAGAGGTGAAAAATATTCATTGCACAGTCAATAAAGAATGAATCTTTTAACTTGGGTACAAATATGTTCACTTTCACTCATCTATATTTTTTCCTTATTGTATTGGAATTTAGAAACCATAACTTGAAAGGTAACCTAAATTTGAAAAAAATATTTTTATGTTTTTTGTTTATTAATCTTAAGTTGTTATAAATTTAGAAAAGTTTTGAGTTTTTACATTATAAATATATTTGCTTTTAATTTTTTTCCCAGTTGTATTAAGGAATACTTGACATACATCACTGTATAATCTTAACATAAAATACTGTGGTTTGATTTACATATATTGTGAAATGATAAACATAATAGTTTCAACATTCATCATCTCATACAGATACAATAAAATGAAAATTACGAAATTCTCCTTGTGATGAGAACTCTTAGGATCGACTCTCTTTACGGCTTTCTTATCTATCATTCAGCAGTGCTAACTGTAGTTTTATATTTTATCCCTAGTGTTTATTTATCTTATAACTGGAAGTTTCTATCTTTTATTTGAAACATATTTTAAACCCATGCCTCCAACAGTCAATGCTTGAGCTGAGCATTTCAGAATATGACATAATACAACTGATCAGTGATTTTTATCTTGATTCCATTTGACAAGGCTGCCTAACACTGATTTCTTAAAAAGTCAAAGATAATTCACTCATGAAAAAAAGCCACAAAACCTTAAACATAATTATTTTTTCTTGTATTTATGTATAGAAATATCATGAAAATATTTTGGTACATTTTGTAATTATGTCAATATTATATCTACAAATGAATGATTTAAGAATCCATAGATACAGAAATATTAGATTTTCCTTTTCCGTTTATGGAACAAATTCTTCTATAATGACCTGAAACAATTATTGAAGGATAATATGATTAAGCAAAGTAAAGATCAGTTGCTTATTGTCAGTTATTTTTACATACTTGTATCCTATAAATTATTATAATCCCATTTATATTTAATAAAACATTGACATAAAATCATATAAGTTTATTTTATGTGCAAAATCATATATAGTGTGCTGAATGACACACATAAGGCATGAAACAGTAACAGTGGTTTATTTTCTGAAACAATCTTGACACTAATGCTAAATTACAACTCAGAAACATCTAGCATTTTTACCTTTATGAGAAAAGGCTTTTTACATATTTAACATAATTCCAGGGAAAATAACCTGGAATTATGTATAAAGATACATGCACTGTAACCAAAGGGCGTTTATATTCCCCTGTGGAATACTTACGATGATTTTATTGCCATTTTGTGTCATTTTCTAAAGGATATAAAATACAGTCAGTAAACAAACTAGACTTTGGATTTAAGGTGACAGCTGCTACTTCAGAAGCAATATTCAGATATTTAATCTTAAGAACATTGAATGTTCTTTATTTTTACGACCAAATAAAGTATACTTTTCGCAAAAATGAAAGGACGGTGTGCTTTGAGTTATAATTTTCACAGGAGTGGTGATCAACACAGCCACCACTACTGACACCCCCTCTTCACTCAATCCTGGAAAATTAATCCAAATGTCAGCTCTTAGTTAACTGTTTGAGAAGTTAACATCAGTGCTCTACTTTTTCAAAATGCAAACTTCCTTTCTCTTAAATAATGTTGATTTGATCTATTATTTGCTCTGAATGACATATTGCTTCAAGTCCTATTTTGTTGCTGTTGTTTCTGTTTTTTTCTAGCTCTGTTTTTGAAATCTACAATTGTAACCTGATGTTAAGACACTTTACCCCTAGCTCAAGTACAGCTATCTGAATTTTATTGGAGAAAATTTCGTTTCACTATGGAGCCATAATGAGTTCACCTGGACCTCCAATATTGCAGTCAGTGAGTTAGTGCTATGCACACATACGTCTTATGTTCAGTTTAGCAAATTGAAACCAAATCTGTCTGAATGTTGTATCTGCTTTATTATTCCTCTTCCTCAGCCCCCTTACCATCATTATAATGAACTTACACTAAAGATTGATTAACATGTTTTGGGGAGCTGAGTACAACCCCTTCTACCAGTCAGATGGCAAATAAAGTCAACTCGATTCTTCTAAATAGACACTTGAGGGTATAGCCACCCTTATGAGTAGTCAATTCACTATCTCTTTCGTAAGGCCTGTTTTAACACAATTTCTAAGAAATCTAGGGGCTTCTTTATACCAAAGAGGGCCAGTCCTGCTTCAAGCACAAGTTGGAAGAGACTCACATGCGTTGTCTCCATGGCCACGGGTGTCTCTAGTGACCACCAGCTCTGTGCATCCACATGGCCTGAAAGACCCTTGTCTTTCTCTGCAGAAATTCTTTGCTGGTCACAGCCTGGCAATGCCCAAGCTTACACTCTATTCGTTCACAATCATACGTGTGTAACACTACGCTGGTGGGGGCCTGAGCAGCTAGTCAAGTTCATGGTGGCTATGGCCTCAGTCACATAACGTGCCAGATCTAGTTTTCGCCCCAAAAAGTTGATTGTTAGTGTTTTTGCCATTTTTAAAATTGCTTTTATGAATGGGTAAAATTTGGAGTTTCTCGGGCCATATTCATAACATTCTTTATTGTTTCTTAAGGCTAGATTTTGACAGTGGAATTACCAGGCCAAAGAATCTGAGAATTTAAAAAGATATATATTTATGAGCATATTTCTTATACACATAAATATGGTATATATCTCCAAATTGCCCTCCAGAAGAGGCAGGCCAATAGAAAGCCACCACTGCAGTGGATAGGAAGTTTGCCCAATATTTTGATAATCTTTCTGGCTATAGCTACACAAACTGTGCTCTCTGTAACTTAAAGAGATAGTGGTATGTTTGAACTGTGAGACCACATGGACAGCATAGTTTACTGTGACTTTCTGCCTTTGAAAAATGCTGTAAGACTAGTTTTTTTTTTGTTTTTTCAAAGCACAGCGCATTTAAAAGCAAGCTCACCATGAGATCTTAGTTGTTTGCAATATTTATTTTCTAGCAATGTTTCTTCCCAGTAATCAATGAAACTCTTAAAATAAGTATGACCATAATATTATTAGCTTATTTTTCTAGCACAAATCATATGAAATTGTGACCCTAAACAGATGCAGTAATTGGAAAGTGAATAGTCTTACACAACAATTAACTGAGAAGTGACAACAAATAAGTTTCTTTACTGACTATAATTTAAGATATATTATATTTTTATTCCTTCTTTCCCAAGACCATCAGGGCTAAGTATTATTTGTTAATCTGATGCCTATTCGCATAGACATACAGATCATTTTCTACAAGTACATTTTTGATACATTATGGTGGGAGCTGTGATGAGGATGAGGGGAATAGTTAAAAGTTTAGAAGCAAGTTTAAAAAACCAGTAGAACACAGACGGCTGCATGCTCTTGGTTCATGGCCCTGTGCATCAGGATAGAGAAACCCTTCCAGGTCATTAGTCTAGATGATAACTGGGGAAGTTCCTCAAATCTTGAGTAAATAAACCCATGTCTGATGCCATGACCCTCCTTGCCCACACCCTATGGACTTTTTAGGAATCCCTGTTAATTAAGACGTACTATTGAGTAAAAAAAAAAAAAAAAAATCCAATAATTTATTTCCTAGAGGATAAAGAAATGATTGAAATTGTTACTCTTGAATCAAACTCCCAATAACAAAGAAAGATTGTGAATAGCAGGAAACTTAGGAGAAAGAGAACTGGTCATTTTGAAACTCCTCATTCGGGTGAATGCCACCCCACTTGGTATGAGGAATGTGTATCTCAGAAATTCCGAGAACTACTGGCGTGATCCATCATACGAGGATCTAAAAGGGAAGATATCGCAAGATGATGGACCACGCTCAGATGATGACTCTGAGTTGAACTTTTAGAGAGTCTTGATAAGAAAGAAGATAAATAAATGCTGGTGTGGCACGGCATGTTTCCCGATAAATTTAGATTGAAAAAAAAAAGTGGACGAAGAAGAGCAAAGAAAGGGATACAAAAAAGAGAGAGATGGTTAAGAATGACAGAAAGAGCATTCCTTGGTGGCCCAGTGGTTGGCATTGGCTCTTGCACTGCTGGGCCTTGGGTTCAATCCCTGGTCGGGGAACTAAGATCCCACAAGTCTCACAGCAGCCCCGGCTCCCCTGCCCAGTAGTGGGTCTAATAAAAACAAGAATGACAGGGAAGCGATAATGGAGGACAATTCTAGGTAACAGTGGGTGGAGTGGACTCTAAGAAAACCTGACAAGAGAGATGCAACAAGAGAAGAAATGAAGGTGTGCAGTTTTTCTCAACATTATTTAGCTGAAGACGTCAAATATCTAATCTATTTCTGCTTAATCACAAAAGACTGTTTATTTACCCCACATGAGTGGGAATTACAATGGATGTTCTCTTCTGTATCCAGGGACATGCATTCAGTTTGCCAGTGTTGACATAGATGGGGTCCCTGCCTTTCTCATCAGGGTGGCCTTCAGTTCAAAAGGCCATAAGTTCTGGGGAAAACAGTCCTTCAGCAGACCTCTTGGAAATGTTACATACGTTCAAGATGTAGGAAAGACAGATGAAGTCAGTGAAATTGATGATTATTATAAACAGCCCAGAAATAAACCCAAACTGTGTGTGACAAGTGAAACAGGATGTTGGCATGGTCGCTAGTTGTACTCAAAGATAATTAGTCTTGTGTATACAGAAAGCTTCTCTAGGGACAATGAGTTCCTGCTCAAAGGAATGTTGTCCTGTGTTTTCCCCTGATATTTTTGTTTTCTCTCCATTTCATCACAAAACAATTATTAAAAGCAAAAAAGAAAACCCCAGCCTTGCACTTTATTTTGACCATTTTGGTTTCTGTAGGATTAGGATAATTCACTTTTCACACGTGTTTAGATTGCTGATTATGACCCTATGTTCTGTGTTACTAAATATTATGTGAATGCGTTTATTTATAATTTTGGTGCATTATAAAATTATTGTTAAAGTCAGAGACAAATGGAACCAAATCATAAAACCTAAATTGAAGGCTCCTGTTAAAATGTGGAATTAAGTTAACAAAAATGGTATTTCCAAGCTGTTTTTTTTTTTAGGGGAAAAAATCACAGCTTTCATTCGTTCTGCGTAAACATTTCTTTGAAATGTGGTAAATTAACATGTGCCATCTCGCCACCACTTTCCAGGTATTTGGTGATATCAGTGGTTTAACGTTTATCCCCAGTGAATTGGTCACAGCTCTTCAGAAGCATCTAAGTGAAGTAGACAGTACACTGGGAGACTCCCCGGATGTTAAATCAAGAGAAATGAAAAAAATTCTTTAAAATAAAAAAGGTATTTCCCTCTGATTAAATATTTGCTCACTGCTATACGTGAGTGCCTCAACTAAGTGCTTTTTTGTTGCTTCCTTAAAGCTCCACAGTGGCGCACAAGTCATTGTGAGAAGACTATGTTCGGCTTCCTTTCCAACCTACTGCCGTATAATATGCGCTTTACTGAAAGGCGGTAATCGGTACTGGGAACAAAAGCCGGACGTCGTGATCATCCCAAACGTGTTTTCAGAGAGCACAGAATCCCGCCCATCTTAATCAGCTTAGAAAGAGCTACTTGGCTCCTGTAGAGTTTGAAGAGGGATAGAATATCGTCTTCCACGCTGTTCTACAGAAGCGTGTTCTTTCACGGAGGGAATAAGAGGGATGGCTAGAAGAGGATATAACCAAGTCTAAATTATTCCCCTTTGTCCTTCACTTAGCATAAAATTTTCATTTTTTTTCCTAGAAGAAGCTTCAAGGGAAGAAAAAAAAAAAGGAAAAATTACATAACAATAAAAAAACAAGTCACTTAAATGAGTTGTTTTGCAGAGTATATATCTTGTATTCTGAGATACTAACAAACAAGCCCAAACTGGCTGCTTCAGATTTGGCTCCTTACTTTCCCCCCTAAGGTCTTCCCAGCTCTTTCTAACAAGATCAAAGTAGCAAAGCCCTCTTGCCAGTTCTTTATATTATTCCTTTTTCTCTTCACTCTCTTGCTTTTCTCTTTTCAGCTGGAGGTTTGGAATAAGATTTAGGACCACAATTGGACAATGAACTATCAGAGGGTGGATGGGTTATAGAAAATCCTGCATCTTTAAAAATCTTTTGTCCCTTTTATAGAGCAATAATACAGATGATACCTAGGTCCTCTGATCTTCCTTCATGTTTTTGTTTTATTAGTTGGAGTATAGTTCTTTACAATGTTGTGTTCGTTTCTACTGTACAACAAAGTGAATCATCTGTATATATATGTGTGTGTGTGTGTGTGTGTGTGTAGCCCCTCCCTCTTGGGTCTCCCTCCCATGACCCTCCCCCCATCTCACTCCTCTTGGTCACCACAGAGCACTGAATGGAGTTCCTTGTGCCACACAGCAAGTTTCCATAAGCCATTTGTTTTACACGTGGTAGTGTATGTGTGTAAATCCCCATCTCCCAATTCATCCCACTCCCCTCTTCCCCCGATCTGTGTCCACATATCTGCTCTCAACATCTGTGTCTCTATTCCTGCCCTGTATATAGGTTCATCTGTACTATTTCTCTTGATCCCACATACATGTGTTAATACACAATATTTATTTTTCTCCTTCTGACTTCACTTTGGGTTAACGGACTCTAGGTCCACCCACATCTCTACAAATGACCCAGTTTTGTTCCTTTTCAAGGCTAAGTGATATTCCATTGTATGTATGTACCACATCTTCTTTATGCAGTCAACTGTCAGTGGGCATTTAGGTTGCTCCCATGTCCTAGCTTTTGTAAATAGTGCTGCATTTTTCAGGAAGAGTGAGCAGGTGTTTTGAGAGTCACCTCTCTCAAACAGAAAACAGTGTGAATTAGAGAGGTCAAGTTTCATACCTATAATTGGGGAACATGAACACATCTGATCCTGGTGATTTTTCAGCCCCTATCTTTGACTGTTGTCCAGCTATGAGGATATCTTCAATCTTACGTAAGGCATTTGCGTTAAGGATTACACTAGATGTTCCCTCTATTGGCAGAAATTAGCTTATGCACATACTGTCTATATTTTTCATCCTATTACTGAAGGCAGATCAACATATAATAATGCCTCTTTCAATGTGAATATCAGTGTCTATGACTTCTTGACTTCCTTACCTCCACTCCTGCTTGTATCTGTGGTCACCAGTTAGTTATTTCCACTTTCACTTAATAGCTTTCTATTCTAATGATATGCTTTATTTTCCCCACTAGAGCATGAATATTCAGTGTAGAGAATTTTCCAAATGTATCTTCGTATTAATGGAACTTAGAACAATTCTTGGCACTATGCAGGGCCCCAATAAATATTTGCTGTTGGGAAGATAGTCTGAAGGAGAAATGGGGAGGGATTATGGGCAGATTTTTACTATGTTATCATTTATACTATAAGTAAGAAGGCCCCCCCCCCAAAAAAAAAAGTGTGGCCAGGTACAGTAAGTTCTATGATGGACCTGTATCAGTACAAAATATACTGAGAAGAAATAAATGTATACATGTAAGTAGATTTCTGGATCTTCAACTGTATTTCATTCAATTATTAGGACAAGTGGATAAAGCAGATGTAGTTGAACAAGTGATAAGGTAATTTTTTTTTCACTGAACCATCATTTGCTTAACTGAATTAATAAAGGTACCTGTGGCACAGCGGTAAAGAATCCATCTGCCAATGCAGGAGATTAAAGAGACTTGGGTTTGATCCCTGGGTCAGGAAGAAGCCCTGGAATAGGAAGTGGCAACCCATTCCAGTATTCTTGCCTGGAAAATTCCACAGACAGAGGAGTTTGGTGGGCTACAGCCCATGGGTTGCAAAGAATTAGACATGACTGAGCATGCATATATTTATTTTATAGGTCTGTCACTTTTTTTTGGCTGCACTCCATGGCATGCAGGATCTTAGTTCCTGGGCCTAGGATTGAACCCGTGACTCCCTGCAGTGGAAGCATGGAGTCCTAACCACTGGACTGCCAGGAAATTCCCACCACTTTTATTATTTATATTTTTTCTCACTAAAATGTAAGCTCTCTGCTTTAATTAGTGGTACCATCTGAAGTCCTCAGCACTGTTCTTTGAACCAGTAAGTGCTCAGTCAATTTTCATTGGATGAAAGTGTAAACTGATAAGCCAAGTTTCACTTCACTTTATTATCGAAGTGTTGTACAACAGTGAATTGAATGGACAATGCAGAGATCAGTAATCAATTGATAATTTTTCTTTTCTTGTGTTTCCTTTAGGAATTGGTGGTCCCAATGAAAGGATGGGTGTAAATTAAGAAAAACAATCTTTTCTTGCTCCTGAAGGATGCACATGGCTACAGTGTGTTTCCTAATCCCCAAAGTCTAATACAACATTACTGCAAAGCAGGAGTTATTCAGTATTTTAAAGTCAAGTGTTCAGTGTTTTGTTGCTTGAGTTGTTTTGTAATTGTTGTCCTTGCTATTGAACTGATCTTACTGAGCATTAAGTGTTATACAATAGTTTCAACATATGAGTCAATCTAGCACTTTCATTAATATTTTGTGTGTATGTGTGGTGGGTAGAGATTAACTACCATGTTTTTTCGAGGGTCTTTCTTGTTGAAAAGGCCCACTCTAATGTTCATGGGCTCATGCTATAACCTAGTTCAACATTGAAATAAGATTTGGGTACTGTCTTATCTCCAAAGTGAATACCCTGTTTGCATTAGCGTTGAAACAACCTATTTAATTTAGATATTTTTGGATGCACACACATGGTTAGTTTCTTAATAGAAAAATAAGTAAAGGGAAAAAAAGGACTTTTTTATTCTTATAATCAATTCCTCTCATTCCTGTGGCCTTTTATGAACTCCAAACAATGCCATGGATAAGAAGAGAAAGGAGTGGTCTTTGTTAATAGATGCTCTATAAGAACAGAATTCTATCATGAGCGTCTTCAGTGTAATGTTCTCTTGGTAGTGTACAAGTACTTATACACTATGCAAAGTGTTATTTCAAAATTCAAGATAGGTTTCTAGAGGACTATATATCTATCAATTCTACTATTTTTCTCAGTAAATTGAGGACAATTACAGTGCTAATAATTATTTTTCAGGAATCTACTAGTAAAATAAGCTTTGGTTTATCTATAAACTTATGCATATTTCTTCCAATTATTTCATTGATAACTTCTTTTCTAATATTGCAGTTACTCACTGACTTGTGTCCTTCACATTGATATTTTCCCTCGCGTAGAGCTAATACACAATACAAACTAAGGTTATAATTGAAAACAGTAAATAAAAAATACTTTTAATAGATCATTTTTGCTAGTATCCACCATGTTCTTATTGCTCAAATAGATTATCCACTTGAAATTAAATTCTATTAAGGAATAAAAATATAAATAAGAAGGAATTAAACATTTAAATGCTTGCTATAAATTTAAGAGCGAGATCTGCTCAGTTTCCTTATATTAAGCTCAGTGACAATAGATGGATTACACTAAGTGTCAGTTAAGCAAGTAGATGAAAAATGAGTGATTTTCATCCTTCAGTTAAATATGGTGCTAAGTGGTATGCGCTGGCATTAAAAGCAAATTACTTATCACTTCAACAATCACAGCATGAGACCATTCTATTGAAACCTGCATTTCCAGTCTTTCTTGGTCCTCAGTTTTATTAAATAAATCAACTGAGAATGGTTGGATAAGCAGAGGAAGGAGCCTGGGTGGCATTATGACATTTCCATTTTCTAAGCGCCTATTCGAGATATCTCCAAAATGGTCTTTTGTAGTCGCCAAGAATTCACAGTCACAACTACACACACAAACCCACCCACCCCCACACACCCACACACACTATATAACCACTTTAAACTCTAGTCTTGTCTGACTCTTTGCGACCCCATGGACTCCATGGGATTCTCCAGGCCAGAATACTGGAGTGGGTAGCCTTTCCCGTCTCCAGGGGATCTTCCCAACCCAGGAATTGAACCCAGGTCTCCCACATTGCAGGCGAATTCTTTACCAGCTGAGTCACAAAGGAAGCCCACACACACACTGTATTTATATATAAGTCATCTGGTCCCGTTATTTATGTGAAGCACAAATTCCTTCTTCTACATCACTTCCAGTTGGCCATCTTGCTTAATCTTAAACACTTCGAGGCACAGGAAAGTCACCACTGCAAGTGAGAACTCCCATTACTATCACTACAAGGAATTCCTTCCAGTAGCTTGAACATAGTAGTTACCGGATTTGAGATCCTTGTGAGGACCTGCCAATTAGGACAGCTCAGAGCCTTGGCAAATGATAAGTCTTAACTAAATTGTAGTTGACTGAGTGAAATCAAGTAAGCCTCATCTTTTTAAAAATATGTAAATTATTTTATTTTGAATACAGTGCATTTACACATATTTTCTTTATGGTGACTGAGGAGCAGTTGGGGATGGGGGGGTGTGGATGTACTCAAGAGTGAGGAAGGCAACCCTGGGTACTCACTTCAGGGATCCGTGAAAAATTTCACTGTCTCATGCAGACAGTTAGTGTACCAAGGTTGGAAGTTGTTTAGTTTGCTTTAGTATATATTTTGACATATAGAAATTTTACAGCTTTTTGTAGGTTAATCTGTGAAGTTTATTTATTGTCTTAAAACATGGTATATTAAATTGTTTATCATTTCTCATATTTTGAAATGCCACTTTTATTATGTAATAAGCACTTACAATTACATTGTTTTCCTAGAAAGTGTTGTTGCATTGATTTATTGCATATTTTCACATTAGTATCAGACTCCACTAATTAAAGTAGCCCATAGGTCTATGTTAATCAGGGATATCCTATGATTAAATTGCACAAAGCTAAGAAAGGCTTATGGGCAACATAGGCAGAATGAGAATTTAGAGAAAAGAATGCAAATGAAAATGACACAACCTATGTAGTGGATATTTAGAGAATACATTAATTTTTTTTTTAATTTGAGTATATTTGGGATTTTTCATAATAAATTAGGTTGAGCAATGATGCACACTAGAAAGAGGTAATACCAGATGTGCTATTAAGTGTGAAACTACTCTACTTGATAGAGAAACTATAAACACCAACATAAATTATTCTATGTTTAAAATGGATAACTAACAAGGACCTATTGTATAGCACATGGGACTGCTCAACATTATATGCCAGCCTAAATGGAGGGTGATTTGGGGGATAATGGATACATGTACACGTATGGCTGAGTCCTTTTACTGTTCACCTGAAATCAACACAACACTGTTAATCGGCTTTACCCCAATACAAAATAAAAAGTGTAAAGTTTGGAAAAAAGCCCATAAATTAAGTACCCCATGCATCCAATATGTGCTGATGGAACAGAGACAGAACAGTAGATATTTTGATTAAAAAAAGATGTGCTTTAAAAATTGTGAATCACTATATTGTTGCATACCTGAAGCTTTTATAATATTGTAAATCAACTATATCTAAATTAAAAAGAAAAAAGGAGCAATTACTGCTCCAGAGGCATTCTGAGACCCCACGGGCAGTTAGGAAATCTGCTCCTTTGGTTGCGGGAAGTATATTGATTAGCCTTCAGTTCTGCCTTGTGAGGTAGGTGCCCCCAGCCTCCTCTTCTCCATGACTCTTGGCTGTCTTCTGAGAGCTCCTGCCTCTGATAGGATTCTCTTTAGTTGTTTCTGAAGTGACCTTTAGATTATGACCTTCTTGAAGTCTAAGCAGCTTTATCAAACTGCTTCCTGATCCTTGGTGCCTCAAGGTTATTTCAAGTCTAAGACAATCACAGTTTCTTTTTTTTTTAAGTTTTGTTTAGGTTAGTGCTCTTTTTGGCGGTACAACAGTCTCAGAAACTTAGGCAGCTTTTTTTATTTGTTTGATTCCAGTCAGGTTCATATGCCAATAATCACGCTTACAGTTCTTTTTGAGACATAACTTAATTGCAGATGTCCTGAGTTTATTAAGCACTGGTGGGAAAGTTATATCTTTTTCCTGAGCCATTTTCTGTTAAATTAATTGCCTACCCTTATAATCCATCCAGACATAGTCACAATGGGATGAGAGGATTACTGTTGATTTTATCCTTGTCAAAAGACTTTCTTTGTGCAAAGATGTTCTCAAATTTACTTTGTGCTGGTAGGTGATAAAAAGCAGTTACCTCTTCTAACCCTAAAAATCTCCAAACTCTTCCACTCCCTTCATCCCCTTTCATTTCTGTTTGCTAATCAGCAAATTCTTTTTAAGCTCATATCTTTTCATAGAACATTGCCTAATGCAGCCAACAGTCTCCAATACATGCTATAAATGCTTTATTTTATTTTATTTTTTTACATCTTTCCAGATCCTAGAAGATAAGTTCATTAGATGTATTGCAACTTTCAAGTTATTGCTGGAAACGATTGCTAGTTTAACAAAGAAGGGTTATTTCTTGTGCCTGCTATACATCCATCACAGGTCCCTCAGGCACTCTGTAAACATTGGCATCATTCTCACTCTGTGCTCAGGCTGATCAAGGTATCACCCTCTAGAACGCTGCTGGTTGTCATAGCAGAAAAAAAAAAAAAAAAGAATATGAAGTAGCATGACTGGCTCTTAAAGCTTCCAGGAAGATGGGAGCCATGTCCCTGCCACCCACAGGATCAAAGCAAGCAACATTGACAAAATGATGGAGATGCTACCACAGGGGCTGATTCAGATATAAAAAATGATACTGACTCTTATGGCTCCTCTTGGCTCTATATCAACCATTCAGTACCTCTATTGAATATACTTTGAAAAACAACCCAGAATGTGGCTCGTCGTCACCTGATTCTTGACCACGGCCCCAGTTGGAGCACTCTGATTGCTGTGTCGGATCTCTGCAGTCGTCTCCTGCTGGTTTCTCTGCCTTTACCCTCACTGCACTTTGATCCATTCTCAGCGTACTAACTAATTTGTTGTTGTTTAGTCGCTCAGTCGTGTCCACTTGTTTTCTGACCCCTTGGACTGTAGCCTACCAGGTTCCTCTCTCCATAGGATTTCTCAGGTAAGAATACTGGAGTGAGTCGCCACTTCCTCCCCCAGGGGTTCTTCCCAGCCCAAGGATCAAACCCACATCTCCTATGATCCTTTAAAAACAAGTCAGATCATGTGACTCCCTTGCTCAAACTCCCCATTTGGTCAGCATCAAAGGCAGAGTTCTCAAAATGATGTCAAGTCATCACCTCCTTGTCTGAATCATACATATTCTCACCTGTATTCATTATGTTCTGTCATTCTGATTGTTTTCTATTTCTTAAAAAATACCTGTTTTCTCAGTCTGGAAGGTCACGTCAGGCTTTCTGTTAAATCTGATATCCACACTGTTAAATTCCTCCAGAGGTCCGTGTGGATAACTCTTTTGCCTCTTTCTAGTCTTTGCTCACATAACGCTTTCATAATGGAAGCAAAGCGTTACCACTCTACTATAAAATTGCCTCTCACAATTGTCCACTTGAAAGCCTTCTAGATCTGATGATATTTTCCCCTTAGTCTGATAGCCCGTAAGTCTTGTATCATTTATTATGAAGACCAACCATGAAAAGAAGCTTTTAAAAGTGTTTGTTCACAAAAATTCTCTTTAGGAGAAATTTTTATATCAGCTGCTGGGGGAAATATGTGCAGGTGAAGTATAAGAAAAACAGAACAAAAACGAACAAGCAAAACTCAACTTCATTATGAATCATGAGACAAGCCTTTAACAAATAATCTTGAAAGGAATCCTTAAATACTTTTATTTAAGAGAGCATGGATGGTTCTTATAATTTGTATTTTAAAAAGCAATGAGTGTAATTACAATAAACTTCCAGGTACCCACTAATATAGATAACATGAACAATACAACATATCAGGATAATTTACATAGAAGAATGTTAATGTTTTATAATGTCAGCTTAAAATATGTTTTCCTGTGATCATGGCACACTAATAAAAATAAATTATATAATTGGATTACTCTACAAAAAAGAAAAATAACTACTAAATCATACAAAACAGAAGTTGTGCAATACATATTTAGATAATACAAACATTTTTAAATTATGCAAGTTTATATTAAAAGGATATATGCTGAAGAAATTTTTAAGGTACTTGTGGGCCAAAGAGAAAATAAAAATTGCAACCCTAAGTTATTAAGAAGTTAATGATAATCACTCAGCTAGAACACTATTTATGAAAACATATCAGATACGGCCAAGGCTATTTTCAGAATGAAATACTTTTAACATTTAAACAAATTGAGAAGCTAGAAAAAAATATGAAAAATAATAGATTTTCCAAAGATGAAAGTCACTCAGAAAGCAGGAACATTAATATTAATTTTTTTGAGGGACAAAGCCTAGTAGTAGTTTTCTTTTCTGATAAGATTGGGGGAAAAAAAAGAAAAATTGCAAACATACAATATTAGGAATCAGAGAAGTGTGGTCTAACCACAGATAAAGAAGAGATTAAAGTACAAGCTTTAAGAGAAAGCCTAAAGGAGACACAAACAAAGGATAAGAATTTGATGTTTGGTTAGGAGCTTTTGTCTGGATAAATGTACACATGATTATATCTATCTATCTATCTATAGACACACATTGTGTGTCAGGTATTTTATCAGACACATGTATAAAATCATCTGTGTCTATGTATAACTATGTACTATTAAGTGTCTGGTACACAACTAGTATTGAATCCAGTGATTAAACTGAGTCATTAAGTGACCAATTCAAATATTTATACTCAGGATATTGTACATCATTTTTAAGGTATTAGTGGTTATGTTTTGCATTTTAGAGAACTTTTATTATATATGTAGTCAATATCCCAGATTTTTTTCCCCTATGTCTGGTCCCATTTTCTACACTAAGAAGTGAAGTGAAGTGAAAGTCACTCAGTTGTGTCTGACTCTTTGCGACCCCTATACAGTCCATGGAATTCTCCAGGCCAGAATACTAGAGTGGGTAGCCTTTCCCTTCTCCAGGGGATCTTCCCAACCCAGGGATCCAACCCAGGTCTCCCACATTGCAGGCGGACTCTTTACCAGCTGAGCTCATTTACCAGCTGAGCTCAAGAGAAGCCCAAGAATATTGGAGTGGGTAGCCTATCCCTTCTCCAGTGTATCTTCTTGAGCCAGGAATTGAACTGGGGTCTCCTGCATTGCAGGTGGATTCTTTACCAACTGAGCTATCAGGGAAGCCCTTTCTACACTAAAAGTGTTGTCAATCATGAGATCATATACTCTCCTCATTGTTCCACGGTTTTATTTTTTAGAATTAACACTTTAATTCATGGAGAATTTACATTATGGAGGAAAGATTGAACCTCATTTTCTTTTCACTTAACCAATCATCCCCAGATCATTAATTCCTTACCACTTCTTTTCCCAACCAAACTGAAATAAAGGAAAATTTAATCCTGCTCTCAACTACCCAAACCAACCAGGGGGACCTCTCTCCATGGGTTTATGACAGTAAAACCCTAACCCCTCAGGTCAGATAATCTGATGTATGATAATTGACTGTATGAATAATTATTGTGTTATGCAAATAAACAATGCAGATGAGTCATTTCATTAAACAAACACCATGGGGTCATTAGGTTTTGCTCTCTTTGAGGGGAAAATACTATCCATGAACCTCTCTCCTGAACTGGCAATAAAACGTCACTGGTAGGCTCATATGAGGCTGGATAATACGTTTGATTTGTATTGAATCTCTGTCTGGTGGTTGGGGCCCACTGAGGTGAACCAGCCCACAAATCACAGCTTAATGGGAATCTACTTTTTACATATTGCTTAATTAAAAGTTGTGAGCTTATTAACATGTGTCTTTGGCACTGAGCTTTGGGGATGTAATCTCTGCACAAA
The DNA here is from genome assembly GCF_054371585.1 of Giraffa tippelskirchi. Lineage (NCBI taxonomy): Eukaryota > Metazoa > Chordata > Mammalia > Artiodactyla > Giraffidae > Giraffa > Giraffa tippelskirchi. The sequence goes on from NC_137282.1 coordinate 158,870,111, forward strand.
TAAGAATAGGTTGTAAAAGTTTTATAGATTGACGATGATATTACAGTCCATACCTTAATAACCCATCATTTCCCCCAAAGAATTTTTCATGTCTTACATTTCTTTATCCAGCTTCTTTTGTTTATGTTTTTTGACGTGTAGGGCCTATTGCAATATGTGCTGATACCAAAAAAGTGTTATTTGTTAAATATTTCATCTGAACCTCCCTCCATTATTTAATCTTATTAGCAAAGTTATCTGGAAGGAAGTCTCAGAGCTCACTTTTCATTAGAGGGGCTCCAGGTAGTATAGATCTATTAGGTATGGGTTTCTAGAATTTCCATTATAAATCTCTATTTTCAGGGATTTATAATTCAGCTATAAAAATTTTGCCCTAGGCTTCAACTTGGAATACAAGGTCTTAGCCTGAGAGAGTACATTGTTAACACATAAAAAAAAAAAATCATGTTGTTTTCATCTCACCAAAGTGAAAAAAGGAATGGCATGTAACCATTTGAAAATACTTTCTAATCTGCCACTGTAAGAAGGTGTGTTAGGAGCTTTTTGTTTGGTTTGGTTTTGACATGATGTTTCACAGTATGTCTGTTTGTAATTTTACCTGCATCAGTTGGTGTGTTTTTAAGTGTTAAAATAAAGACATCTTCCTTGTGCCTGACATGACAGTCCTTAAATTGGACATCTTTTATCTTTGTTGGTGCACCCTCTGATATAGAGCATTTCTGGCACTCTTGCATTGAAGTATCTAAGTTTACTAACTCCTATCAGGAAGATCCTCTGTAGAAGGAATTGCAACCCATTCCAGTATTCCTGTCTAGGAAAATCCCATGGCCAGATGGACCCTGGCAGGCTACAGTCCACAGGGTCCCAAAAGAGTTGGACATGACTTAGTGACCAAACAACAAATCAATATTAAGACAAAAAGTCTCATTGTCCTAACCAACTGAACCTTATCATTATTGATCTGGGCAACTGAAGGCTCATTTTATTAATAATTAAAAATTGAAGTTGACAACCCAGGAAAAGAAAACATCAGTGACCATGGTATCATCAAAAGACTTGTGTGGAAGAAGCTGACCCAGGCTCTGCTTTGAAACATCTGTGTGACCTTGAGAGACCTGCTTAGATGCTCTGAACCTGTTACTACATCCATCAAATTCCACTTAACACTGTCTGAATGTATCATAATGTTCTACAGGATGGTAAGAACAATTAAACAACAGCTGCTGACAGTATGATCTGGGGCCTTGGTTTATAAAAGCCAGGGTGCATGGAAAGGACTTGCCCTAGGTTATCAGGCAGCTCAGATGGATATAGACCAGGTCAGCCCTACAGTCACATTTCCGTAGGGCAGGAGGAGAAGGAGGCAACAGAGAATGAGATGGTTGGATGGCATCACTGACTCAAGGGACATGAGTTTGAGCAAACTCCAGGAGATAGAGAAGGACAAGGAAGCCTGGCATGCTGCAGTTCATGGGGTTGCAAAAAGTCAGATGTGACTTAGAGACTGAACAACAACAATAACAACAATATTTCAGATAGGCACTTCCCTCCCTAGATTCATCTTTACCCCTTCTTTCAGTCTTTCTGTTCTGATTGCTTACACATTGCTGAGGCCAGGTATTTCTGTAAGAGAAAGTTGCCATACATATATAGGCTTCCTAGGTGGCTCAGTGGCAAAGAACCTGCCTGTCAATTTTAAGGAGACACAGGTTCAACCCCTTGGTCTGGAAGATCCCCTGGAGGAAGAAATGGCAACCCACTCCAATATTCTTGCCTGGGAAATCCCATCGACAGAGGAGCCTGGAGGGCTACAGTCCCTGGGTTGCAAAAGAGTTGGACAGGACTGAGTGAGTAACAACAGCAATTTTATATATATACATATATATATGTATATTTATAAATATATAATTTTAGTAATTTTATGTATTATACCTTTCCATAGTTAATACACTTTATAAAGAAAAAAATGAAGGGTATAGTTTGACAAAAATAGAAGATTCTTTACTGGTGTGGTTTTGAGCTATGTAGTTTGAAAAGAATGGGGATTCAGAGGTCATGGTAGCCTTCTTCAAACTGCTCAAATCACATCAAGTAGATAAGACAGAATCTATGTCCATTTCTGTTTCTTAACTGAGAAATCTGATGCCTTTAGGAAACTGGCTGTACTCAGAGACTTGCAGGATGCACAGATCCCCAGTTTCTTGGCTCTGCTTAGGCCTTATTCCAAGGTCTCAGAGTTGGGTTTAAATCAAGGTGGATTTCATGGACTAGGGCATGGAAAATGTCATAGACCATGAAAGAGAAAAATACTTCTATTTCCTACACATGCACATTAATGATATCATTAAAAGTTTTCTAGGTCATATCTCATGAGGATTTGGTAAATATTATGCCGGGGGAGCTCCACAACTGAAATGTGGACTAAAGTAAATGACCCATGAGTTTCTTTCCAAACTTTGGGTTCCGTTAATCTAATATTTCATTTTATAACACATAGATAGCATTGCTCCCTCATGAGGGGATTCATTTAGCACCTACATCATTGCAAGGAGTTAGTATGATTGATTCTGTTGACCTGAAGAAGGAAAATCCTGCAGAATGGCTTGGAAGGCCATGACCATTGAAGCATGGTGCAGAGAAACATTAAAGGGATTGTAAAGGAGGTGTGACTGGTCCCTAGACCAGGTGACTACCTGGAAATCTATACACATCTGAAAATCATTTGAGTCCTTTTCTTTCTCAGCAGACCTCCTTCAAATGAGGTAAAGGATGCCAATTTATGGTCAATGAACAGAAAAAGACTTTATTCCAGCATCTCAGGCTAAGTTTTTTCTCCAGTTGTGTGCATCGAGCTTTAATATGAAAAACGTTATTTTCATGATGCTAAAAGAAAACATCTTATATTTTAGTAAAAAGACTGGGTAAAATGACAACTAGTCACTGCCCATCTTATGTCATAATTTCCATTTATACTAGTCTTGTTTTCTTTGAAGAAAAGCACTTTTTAAGATAAAAATTGTTCCAGATCTACTACTAGTGTACAATAATTAGAGATATTGAAGAGGCTTAATCTTTATTGTATTAACTTTATTTAATTAACCTTGTCTAAAACTGGTTGGACCCCTCTGTAATTACTCCATAGCGAGGCATCCACTAATACTATGACTGTGGTTATTTCGGTGAACTAGCTAAAATCACATTAATAGTAAACCACATACTACACTCTAAGAATTGCACTATGGAATTACAAATACATGTAAGACAAGATTTCTATTTTTAACTATTGATGGAATCTATTTGAGGAGTCAAGATATATGAACAAAAATACATATTAATATATCTGCTGAAGAGTATTTATAAACTATAGCAGCTATTAATAAGTTCTAATGGTTGTTGATTGATGAGTGAAGAATAGATAGAAATGTTTTCTGTGAGGCTAATCCCACGGATGTATCAAAACAGAAAACAATCTAAGGCAATTATATAGCAAATTCAGCATTAGATAAGAAGATATTAAGATCAAGCAAATAAGGTAGCATTTCTTTCCTTTGTCTTTCTGCCCTCTGTCCTTAATTCAAAGGTTGAAGTTAAAATTGGTTTTGAACAGGCTCGTATTTACTGAATAATTGGTACAGTGTTAATCATCGGTTAGGCATGGGCTCAAGCAAACAGACGTTGAATTGAATGTGGCTCCATCTTGCAAGCTTGATTTTCAGCTTACTTTGTAGGTAGAAATTCAGATAAATCTACTACCTGCAGTAGCAGAGGAGCTAGCCTGCCATTAGCAATGGGGCCAGTGCAGAGCCACAGCCTCTAGCACTGGAGCTCTTAGCCTGGGGAGCTAGGGAGGGAAGAGCCATCGGATCCGAGCACCACACAAACCCTCTCACTGCTTGCACGTGTCTCGTCACCGTGCAGGATATCCTGTGAATGTGTAATGGAAACTACATCTGAAGTTCATCTGAAAACGTCCCTGAAGGCCCATCCCCCAAAGGATACTATTGTTGAAATACACATGCCAAAGTGTGCTAGAATGTTCATTAAGGAAACATTTCCCAGCCTATTGACATGTATGTTGGGAAGCATGTGCTTCAGTTACTATCACTTCATACGGCATTGCTTTTTCTTTTCCCTAGTTCCTTTCCATTCCATTTTTGTTTTTAATCCAAGCTCCCTTTGATGGTGAGGGGAGGAAGGGCCAAGAGGGAGGGAATGCGTCTCACTTGGTTGTACAGCAGGAACAAACACGACATTGTAATGCAGCCACGCTGTTGTTTGGTCGCTAAGTCATGTCCGACTCTTCGGTGACCCCGTGGACAGTCGCCCGCCAGGCTCTGCCCATGGGATTCTCCAGGCAAGAACACTGGAGTGGGCTGCCATGTCCTTCTCCAGGGGATCTTCCCAACCCAGGGACTGAACTCCTGTCTCCTGCATTGGTGGGTGGGTTCTTTACCACTGAGACACCTGGGAAGCCCCCTCTGAAAGCAACTATATTCCAATTAAAAATTATTACAAATTTTAATGATTTCCCTCAATGTGTGTATTTCCTTAGAATGTATATACCTGACTGTAAAATAAAATAAAATAAAATAAATATTTCTCAGACTGTAACAAGAGAAGAAAATTCTCCAAAAGGGTCATATTTATTCAATGAAACTGTTTCACTGAGATTTGACAATCTGATGGCTGTTTTGATATACAATAGCACTATTAGTTCACCTGACTTTTGAATATATGTGACACTGTATATACTTCTTCTTCTAGTCAGGGACATCATATAAATACAGTTTTTGATTAATTGATATTCATATGAAATGTTCCCATCTTGATGGAGTCTGTAGTTGTTCTTCAGGGAGAAATCAGCATTTTATGTGAAATTGGATGTATACTGCTTAATCAAGTCTTTTTCAATTCAATTTACTCACAATGAGTATTCATGAGGGTTCACTTTCCAGAGACCCTTTGTTTCATTATAGCTAATAATTTTAGATGCAGTTATAGCTAATTATCAAAGAAAAACTAATGAGGCTTCTCATGACATAGTAGGGTAACTATTTCTGTTAAGTAACTTAAATCTTTTTGGTATAGCATTTTTCAGGAAAACTAAAATAATATTTAATATGCTTAAAAATACAGAAAGTATGTACCTGTTTGACAGGTGAACTCAAAACTATTTTTTGAACATAAATTTTGACTTCATTTTTTTAACCTGAATATTTACTATGGACAACACTTCCTTTTGTTAAATATGCAATGGGAAAAATTATAAATATCAGTCTTATCACTTTGTTGTATTTAAGCTTTCAATGCATGTTGCAGATAAAATGTTAGTACTGAATCACCAAGGTCACTGCATAAAGATATATAACCATATCCAGAATGTATTTGAAAAAGGCAATTAGGCATTAATAATTGTTTCTTTTTTCTGAAATATATTTGGACAGTAGTATTTATTTCTTTTTAAAGTTTTTCTATGTCTTCTTGGGCAGAAAAATAGTAGAAATTAAACCAACTTGCAACCATGTGGAAGTCAAATTAAGGCAAGATTCACTGCATCACTACTATTCATAATAAGCGAAAAGTATATAGATGTCTTATGAATGTGTGATTCTACTGCACTGGAGAAGGAAATGGCAACCCCACTCCAGTACTCTTGCCTGGAAAATTCCATGGATGGAGGAGCCTGGTAGGCTATAGTCCATGGGGTCGCAGAGAGTAGGACATGACTGAGAAACTTCACTTTCTTTGTATAGTTCCTTTTGGAGAAGGAAATGGCAACCCTCTCCAGTATTCTTGCCTGAAGAATCCCATGCACAGAGGGGCCTAGTGGGCTACAATGTATGGGGTTGCAGAGAGTCAGACATGACTAAGCAACTCACACACACACACACACACACACACACACACACACACACTGGAGTATTTAAGCATTCATATGTTAATGTGCCATGCTTTACCACATTTACCAATGAGAAAACTGAAAATGACTTAGATTCAATTGAGTGCACGTGTGCTCAGCCATAGCAGTCATGTCCAACTCTTTGTGACCCTATGGAACCAGCATGCCAGGTTCCTCTGTCTAGGGATTCTCCAGGAAAGAATACTGGAGTGGGTTGTCATGCCCTCTTCCAGAAGATCTTCCCGAATCAGGGATCAAATCAGTATCTGTTAGTCTCCTGCACTGGCAGGTGGGTTCTTTACAACTAGCGCCACCTGGGAAGCCCTAGGACAAAGTAACCTGCCCACATTCACGAAGTCAGAGGGTGTAGAGTGTTATATTTGACTTGCGTTCCCCAAAATTCATGTTGAAGTCCTAACCTCTAGTACCTTAGAATGTGACATTATTTAGAAATAGGACCTTTCTGATGGAATGGAGGATGGAGTTAGGATGGAGTTAGGATGGAGTTAGGATGGAGTTACGCTGTAGTAGGTGCTCAGTCTCTCAGTCCTGTCTCACTCTTTGTGACCCCATAGACTGTAGCCCTCCAGGCTCCTTTGTCCACAGGATTCTCCAGGCAAGAATACTGGAGTGGCTTGCCATTTCCTTCTCCAGGTGATCTTCCTGACCTAGGGATTGAACCTGCATCTCCTGAGTCTCTGGCATTGCAAGCGAGTTCTTTACCACTGAGCCATGAGGGAAGACCCCGTGCTGTAGTAGGATGGACCCCGAATCTAATAGAACTGGTCTCCTTATGACGTGGGGTCTTTGGAGACACACAGGCACACAAGGAGATGCCACATGTGAACATAATCACAAAGATAGGAGTGATGCTTCTATGTACAAGTCAAAAAAAGCCAAGAATGGCCAGCAAATCACCAGAAGCTAGGAGGGAGGGGTGAAATAGATTTTCCCCCCACAGTGTTCAGAAGGAACCAAAGATGCAAATATCTTGACTTCAGACTTCTGGCCTCCTAAACTGTTGTACAATTCATTTCTGGTGTTTATATCACCTAGGTTGTGTTTGTTCTTTTTTTTATGACAGTTACAACAAACAGACCATCAAGACTAGAAGATATGCCCGTGCTAGGTCATTTACTGCTTCTTTCATTCTACTATCTGCTGGTAGCTGAGCTGTGCCCCTGGTGTCCAACCTCTATTCTAAAAAAGGAAGTTCAGTTTAATACCTATGAGGGTCTAAATCACTGGCTGAAAGTCCTTTGTTGGTCTGAAAGTGACATTACCCAGAGGAAATAGATGAATTCTATGTACATGAGAAACAAGCACATTTTTTAAAAAGCTTACTCTTTATTTGGAAAGGAGATTTATTTATTTTTTGATGTGTACCATATTAAAAGTCTTTACTGAATTTGTTGCACCATTACTTCTGTTGTTTATGTCCTGGTTTTTTGGTTATAAGGCACGTGGCATCTTAGCTCCCCGACCAGAGAATGAATGGCACTCGCCTGCATTGGAAGGCAAAGTCCCAGCCACTGGACTGCCAAGGAGGTCCCAAGCACAATTTTTAATTCAAGTTTTTATTTAGACTGTATGTTTTCATTACAAATACATGTTTTAACTTAATGCTTAAAATAGCATTTTGTTTGATACTTGAAACACTAAATAAAATCCATTGACTAGAAAATAAAATGCAAATCTTAAAGGGTTATTGATCATTTAGGGTAAAAATGGGTAGCATTTCATGAATGGTTAAGTACTTCTAAAATGAAAAAAAAAAAGTTCTTAAGCTTGGCCTTGCCAAAAAGAAAATGAATCATATTATCATATTGAAATTTAAGAGGTATTACAAATTTCTAAAGGCTCCTTGAGCTTGTCTATTAGGAATGTTAATGGTGGAGGATTTGGGTACTTATTTTACGTGGTGTGACTTTGGTGAGGAAGTTTTCAGAAGCAGGTTCCAGGTGACGGTCAAGTCTAATTCTCTCAGATTTATAGCCCCGCAAGTACTAACCCAACCGGGACAGATCTTGGTCCTCTACTAGCCCACAGAAACTTAATTCCTCCTGAAACAAGTCACCTGATTAAACATTTCAAATGTTTTGTCATCAAAACTCTTTGGCATCTGTCATGATTAATGACCCATCTTTCTTACCAAATGGTGATTTCAAACAACTTCTCCAAATAATTCTTTCTGAATTGAAGACAAAATCTACCAAATGCAATGCTGCAATAATTTCTTCCAATATATTTTACAAAAAAGTTTCTGTGATGACTAAAGTTAATGTCTGCTAAGGACTTAATTTACATTTTAGGGGTCATTTTAATGATTCCACTATTAATCACTAGAGCTCCCTCTATGTCATTAGAGAGAACTTTCCAAAAACTAGTTAAACTCTTCTGAGACTTTCATTACCTCTTCATTGATTTTTGTGTCTGTGGGTAGAAAAAATGAAATGAGCCAAGTTAATTGGGCTCAACAGTGGTGCATCTAACATTTAGAATCACACATACTTTGCTTTTTAGTTTTTTAAACACCGGGATGGACGGGGCTCCTTCTTTTTACATCAAACAATAATCTCAGCCAGCTTAAAGTTGTGATCTGTATACATTTTTCTTTAAACATATATGCTAACTACTTGAACCTATTTTAGGTAAACTGAATGCTTGACAGGTAAAAAATTATTTTAGGTTTCCTTTAGAAATTGGCATAGAGTCCAAAATGTCTAAATTGTCTTTTCACAGCACTCCACGAAAACAATAATTTAACTTTTAAAGTATGGAAAATTATGTTATTCATGGATTTTCAACTGGGTGGAGTGTTGACATACGTAACTTCCATGTTGTTCAAGGGTCAAATGTATAATTATTGGCACCATGAACAAAAACAGGCAACTAAAAATACAGATAAATTTGAAAGGCAAAAATCCTTTCCAATATAAGTAATTGCAACCACAGACAAGATTTTGACATCTGTCAAAATTTAAAGAGGTAAAATAAAAGACAAAGTAAGAGAATTTTCTCAAAAATTATAGAAAAAAGAAAAATAAAAAATGAATCAATTAAAAATAAGTTAAGAAACATGAAGGACAGGTAGGAAAACCAGTATAAGAATTCTGAAAATTGCAGAAACAGAGACCAAAGTGGATAGAAGAGAATAAATAATTTTTTTAAAAACCCCCAGTAATTTAGTAAAAAAAATCTTTCTGGGCTGGCTGCATCTCCCATTTGCATACTTTAAGGGCTTATACAATATTCAATATAACAGAGATCAAGACATAGTGATATCATGGAGAAAATCTCAAATTTCAAGGAACTAAATGTCTACATGCAAACAAGAAGAAAAATCAGAATGCCAAAGATAAGAGAAAATTCAAGTTGGCCTAAGGCTTTTCCTCTATAACATTAAATATGACAGTGGAATATATCCTTATAGTTCTGTGAGAAAGCCTTAGACCTGGAGATTTCTATACCTAAAGTCGAGTCATGTCTGTGTAAAGGTGACAGAAAACCATTCTTTTATATGCAGTAGTACATTTTGCCCCAAAATAATTACTCAAGAATGTGAAAGATCGGTCAAATTATAGTACATCAAATGAGGAAGCTACTACATCCAGTAATTTATGGCAAATGTTGGATGTACTAAAATAGATAAAATAAATGATGCACATGTCAGTATAATTCTTAGCTTTGAAACTGCATAATACAAATAACAAGTTAGTAATAATTGAATCTAAAATACGAGATTATAGCAATGAAACTGAAAAGTAAATAGTAATAGAAGGTCTTGAACAAATATGGAAAGTTTAGACCTAAGTATTTACCTCTTCTGTCTATAGTAATCCCACTAAGTAAAAGTAAATAAATATTTAAAGGTAAAAATACACAAATAGATAAGAGAATAAATCTTAATAACACAACTTGGTAAACTAGAAAAAAATGAAGTGACAGCTTATCAATCATGAGAAAGGTAAAAGTTTAATCCACAAGTAAAAGAAGCCCAGAATTAGGTTTATTCATGTTACGAATCACATGATTATTAGGAAATTGAGATAGATTTGAAAGCAAAACCTAAAAATCTTTATAAAAAGCAGTTATAGCATCTGTGTAACTAACAATACATCTTCTCTATCCTGAGTACCAACAATTTGGTCTCTGAGATAAGTGAACCTGAACCAGAAGCTGGATTTTGAAGACACCAGACAAACCAAGTGTGGGCAGTATCCTTTATCAGACAGGTAAACAAAAGAAACTCAATACTGAATGGTGAAACCTTGAGATTGCTTCTAATATTTAACTCTGAGAACACCACCAATTCTCCATATTCATGATACTGTTGGATCTGGATTAACTACACAGGCAGGAGGAAGGTTTGGGACCTGCTTCCTAATTACAGAACTGGCCTACAGATACACTGATATATTTCAACCCAATTTCAAAAATTCTAGGTCTGTTAGGATCCAATCAATTCTTGATTGTTTTTAATTCAGTTCAGTTGCTCAGTCGCATCTGACTTTCTGTGACCCCGTGGATGGCAGTACACCAGGCTTCCCTGTCCATCAGCAACTCCCGAGCTTGCTCAAACTCATGCCCATTGAGTTGGTGATGCCATCCAACCATCTTATCCTCTGTCAGGCCCTTCTCCTCCTGCCTTCAATCTTTCCCAGCATCAGGGCCTTTTTTAATGAGTCATTTCTCTGGATCAGGTGGCCAAAGTATTGTAGCTTCAGCTTCAGTATCAGTCCTTCCAATGAATATTAGGGACTGATTTCCTTTAGGATTGGCTGGTTGCATCTCCTTGCAGTCCAAGGAACTCTCAAGAGTCTTCTCCAACACCACAGTTCAAAAGCATCAGTTCTTTGGCACTCACTTTTCTTTCTCTTTTTTGTTTGTTTTTTTTTCTTTCATTGTCTTAGTAAAGACATAATGATCTTTCTATTAATTTAAGAAATACAGAAACTGTAACTTGTTTGAATTTCTCCCATGAGGAAGAACTGGGTAGTGACATAAAGAAATTGAGAATTGTGGGAGAAAAGTAATTATTCATTTCAGGAGTAGAAAATAATAAATAGATTTAATGGTAGATTGAGCAAACAGGATTCCCCAGTTTTTGAAAGTAGATTTCAAAATTCTCAGATTAAGAACAAGTTAAATCTTGTTACAGAAACCCTGAAAGGAATGAAATTAAAAATGATGAAAATCTTTTAAAATATATAATATTTCTACAGTTTGGATTATATCCAATGACCTAGAATAGGAGAGACTGTTAAAATCAATCTAAGTACATGTGACAAGAGTTGATGAGCTTAGATGTTGAGTCATTTATAGAATATAAAGAGACACAACACCATAAAGCAAGGAGTTGTAAAGCAAGAGAATGATGCAAGCTTCTGAGAACTAAGTCAATGTTATCAAAGCCCAGAAAAAGTAAACATTCATAAACAATGTCAAAATCAGAGAAAAAAAAACAGAATTATTTAAAATCTATGCGTGGAGAAAGAAAATGAGGAAGAAAAGGATGGGGATTCTGTCTGGGAAGTGTAAGCAAGATAGATAGATAACAGTACGCTAGGAATGAAAACACAGCTTATTCAAAGACTAAAGACAGCCAAACTTCACCAATATGGCGGGGCAAATAAACTTGCAAAATCATTTCTGATATTCTTCATTTCCAAAGATTGATCATCTTATTAGCTTCTTCTAGATGATTTCTCTATAAAGCTGATTCTGTATAAAACTGCTTGATTGTGTGTGTGAAATGCACAACTTAGGAAATTCAAACACATTTACAAAATAAAAATATCTTTCTTTTTCCAAGATTTTGGAATTGAGTAGCAATATTTTATTTAACTCACAGAGGTAAATAGAATTCTTAGAGTTAGCTAACATGGGAATACAGGTACTGTATGTGTAGACATATAGAGAAAACAGGCACGTGAGTGTATATTAACACAAGTTAGTGTACGTTAGGTCAGAAGTAAGTGTGGTTTCTATGTAAGAGATTAGGAGAGGCAATTTATTGGGGGCAGACAGAAAGAGAGCCATGGGATTTCCAAGCCCAGACGGAGGGGTGTGGGAAAAGGTGTCAGGCTTCTCTGAACCATCCAGGAAGTCTTTGTGAGGCAGACAACTTAAGGGATGTTAAAATGTCTACAGATGTGTAAACCTAGTCATTTCAAGCATATATTTATCCCTGAAATTGAACCCATGTGTGTCAAGTCACTGACTATAGATTTCAAAGGGAAACAAGACTGAACATTTCTGTTCCAAGCAGGTTTTTTTTTTTTTTTTTGTAGTAGCAGCTGCATTGACTTTAAGATAAGGGCTTCTTTATCCAGGCAGATGCAACAGTCATCAGAAGCTAATTTGCTGGGATATTCACATATGCAAATCATGTCACAATGCTGAAATGCAACCATGTAATGACTGGAAAATGTTATACTCATAAATCATACCACCGCGATCATCAAAATTTCCACTCAGCCAGGACAAATTCAACAGCATTTATGTCTTTCCAGCTTTTAGCCCATAAAAACTCTATGTTTTTGGAGAGTGTGTTACACTGGTGATCTTAAAACTCCCAAGTCTGGTATAATGAGTCCTCAAGTGCATTATAACTTACCAGTAATTACATTTCAACATATCTGCTTTCAGCAGTTAGTGTTTTATTCATAAACATTTAAACACTGAATTAGGCATAAAATAAAAATGTTGGCAACAACCCGGCTTAATTTCATTAACTATTAGGTAAACTTAGTATTTCTTCTTCAAATAATCCTTGGTTTTGAATGCTAAAGATGTAATGAACTTCATGGTTCATAGCATCTGACATTGCTTAATTAATGGGTGCATTTATAGTACATAGGCCTTGGTAATTGATTTATATGCATGATTTGCACATACAGCTGTTAGTTCCTGTAGGAAAGTCATAATTCAAATGAGTGCATATTTTGCAGATATGGGAAAAAGAAAAAAAATTTGAACTTGACAAGTTCCCCCAAAACATGATAGCAAATTAATAGCTCAGAAACAAACCTGCAGGATGAAGACTTAAAGTTATAGTCTGAAATTTTAACAATGTCTGCATTTCAAATTGAGAAAATGGTTTTTTTCCTTTGAAGTATTTAGTTCACAAGGAACAAGAATTCATTTGTATACTCTTCCATTCAAATCTATTCATTGTATGGAAAATGGAGTTAGATTATCTATTGACTAAGTTAATAAATTCACTGACTTCATTAAAATGTATCAAAGACTTAAAAGACGCTCACCTACCTACATAATAACTGGTCCTTTCATTGGTATGTAGGTCAAATGACTGGATAAGCATTTAAATATGTTATTCTCTAGATAGGAAAGGTCTATGTCACTTACAACATTTGAGATTTACATAACACCTTTTCTATAAGCAATGATAGATTGCCATTTGCATTCTTTTGTTTTTTTGTTTTAATTTTTTGACTACAGCATACAGCATATGGGATCTTAGTTCTAGACCAGGGATTGAACCACAGATCTTAGTTCTAGACCTTTGGAAGTGCAGAGTCTTAACCACTGAACTGCCAGGAAGTCCTGCTATTTGCATTCTTTTAACTAGTTTTCTAGCAATAGCAATAATTTACAAGCAAGCTGCCCTTATAAGTGAGGGTGTGGTTACAGTAAACAGGGAGAAACAAATAGGTCTATGGAGTAAAAGTGACTGCTCCCTTAAAAAAGGAATGGTCTGTGAGATACTGCATCTCTACATTTCTTCCATCGCACCCAGGGACCTATACTATCAGGAAGAAACTATGATTTCTCTCTGTTCAGGGTCTTGGGTTAAGTCTTCTTCAAATGTAAGACATATTTTATGGGCAGGCATGGGAATGCCTTTTTTTTTTTTACTTTGTCCAACAGATAATTCTGGAAGGTGTAAGTTGCCAATTAAGGGGTCAGAATTGAAGACTGAGCTTGAGCAAACTCCAGGAGATAGTGAAGGACAGCGAAGCCTGGTGTGCTGCAGTCCATGGGATCTCAAAGAGTCAGACATGACTTAGCAACTAAATAGCAACAACTGAAGACTAACTGAACTCTAATGGCAAAAGTCTTCTGCAGCAGTTACAAAGGTTAAGGCGGAGAAACAATGGTTTCTGGACTTCACGTTACTCCACGGGAGGAGCATCGTTCCCCAGATCTGGTGGCATTCTGTGTTGTGGCCCCACACTGCACCCCAATCTTTTCACTTACTGTGCTGTTTGCCAGAGTCATTTAGCAACTTTCTCCATATTATTGATGACGACTAACCCTTTCCCCTTTGTTAGCTGCTGGTGGTATTTCAGTGAGGCCTTCAGGAAACACTTGCAAACATTACCAGTTGGGGTTTTTTTTTTTTTTAAAGGCAGCTATCAAAGTGCTTTATTGTACATTAAAACATTCACAGCCCAGGCAACTTGATGGTTTTCACCATGCTGGCCCCATTTCCTGGCGCTCCAAGGCAATGCTTAGCTTTTCACTTTCTAGCCTCATGCCCTACATCTGCTCTTCTAATGCCTTCATTCATCAGAAGACCGGCAGTTGTAAATTGTTCCAAAGCCCTTCCCACACATGTGCGTGCACAGACTTCCTCGCGTGCGCACTCAGACAGACACAGAAGCACGTACACGTGAGGCAAGACTTGTACCTTCTCTAGTACCATATGCACTGGACGGAGAACAGCTGTGAAGAGCGAGTCTATCCGATTTGCTCATTTGTTGATGCCCGTTTAAATATTTCAGTGGTTGCTTAATTCTTTCACTGCTCTTTGAAGATCTGGAAAGCAAAATAAGTATACAGTTTTCCTGGTGGAGAATTAATTGGTTCACTCTAGCCAGGCACTCCATTTGAGAGAATGCATGTTCCCGTCTGGAGAAGGAAATTACAACCCACTCCGGCATTCTTGCCTGGAGAATCCCATGGAGAGAGGAGCCTGGTAGGCTACAGCCCACGGGGTCGCAAAGAGTCGAACACGACTGAGTGACTTCACTTGACTTGACGTGACTTGATGTTCCCGTCTGAGGGCTGCAATGATTTATAGCCTATGGAGGAATGATTTTCCGTCACCATGGTCAACATGTTGAAAGGTATTAATAGAAGTGAACTGAGCTCCTGTGGCTTCTTCTGATAGGGCAGTTAGCCTTCAAGATGTTGGCATTTGGGGACAATCCTTATTCACACACCCTGACCCATGTTGTTTTTTATTTCCAAACTCGTGCATTGCCAGGGCTGGAGATGATTAAATAATAACAAGTGAAATCCACCCCTGTTTTCTTTGAAGGAAACTCTAGGCTTGCAATTTATTATTGAAATTTTGCTTGGTACATGTTTTTGAGCATTGCAATTAATTCCAAGCTCTTTTTTTTTCTTGCTGTTCTTAATAACTGTGATTATGTAGTTAAATCAAGAGACCAGAAAGATGACTTGGGTGAGATGTTAGTACACATAATTAATATTATATCAGGGTCCCAGAGTCTAGTGAATGGTAATTATTTATGTAATCCTTCCAGATACAAGGTTAATCCTGATACGTCCGCTAGGGTCATCACTTGGTACTGTGGGAAATGATGGATCACAATAACAACCACTCTTCATATGTACTGCACTCCCATTTAAGAACTGCTTCCCTAAGTATTACCACATTTGAGTCTCAAAATAATCCTTTGGCATAAGTAGTGATATATCATAGCATTATCTGTTCTCTGTAATAGATGGTGGTGGTTTAGTCGCTACCTCGTGTCCAACTCTTGCAACCCTATGGACTGTAGCCCATCAGTCTCCTCTGTCCATGAGATTTCCCAGGCAAGAATATGGGATTGGGCTGCCATTTCCTTCTCCAGAGGATCTTCCCAACCCAGAGATTGAACCAGGGTCTCCTGCACTGCAGGCAGATTCTTTACTGAGTGAGCCACTGGGAAAGCCCCTATAATAGTCAGAATTGGGGTTGAAAAAGCTAAAATAAGTGGAACCAATCCATGCAATTAAATGTTTAAATTTCAAATGTATAACATTTCTCTTATGCCTAACTACTATCTGTTGTTACCCCTGGATCTAAAGTTTTAATTATAATAAACGCTCCTGGTGATTCAGACAGTAAAGAATCCACCTGCAATTCAGGAGAGCTGGGTTCGATCCCTGGGTTGGGAAGATCCGCTGGAGAAGGAAATGGACAGAAGAGCCTGGTAGGCTACAGTCCATGGGATCTCAAAGAGTCAGACAAGACTGAGCGACTTCCACTTCATTTTTACATATTTATAAATCTGAATCCTTAACCTCTTAAATCTCAAAAATAAAATTGAGTTCTCCTTCCTGTAGCGTGAGATGAAAGCTTTGCCGTTGCTCCGTGTCCCGTGATTACAAACACGTACCCGAGAGATGGTAAGCTCTGCAGCAGAGCGGACCTGTGATCTGACACAAGCATTTGAAACGATTATCCACCCATTCATGTGATCGTCCTTCCTCCCTTCTCCTCTTCCCTCGTTGCCTCTCTTTTTCTCCCTCCTTTCATTCCGTCCTTCCCTCCCCCTTTCCTTCTTTTCATTCAAAAATCTTAATTGAACACTTCATCAATGTCCCACTGTTGATAGATAAATAAATACGTACCTCCCAGGTTGTTTTAAGTCCTATGATGAAAACTAAAGTGGGATGAGAGCCCAGAGGGTGACCCTTCCTGTCCAGCTCTGACCCTTATCTCCATCTCACAGTGTCTACTGGAATTCTAACCTCATTCAGTTTCCAGCTCAGACAGCCTCCTTCCATGTAAGTTTACACATCATTTGGGGTCCATATGCCTGTCTTTTTATTTTCCCTCTCTACTTTCATACTTATTGCTAACATTTATTGAGTATTTAGAACATGATTATGCTCCAATTGTTTTGTAAGTCATAATCTGGCCAGCTCAGCTTGACTGTGAAGTCGTTGAGAGGAGGGACCATTACTGTTATATTTTTCAGCCCTTTGCTTAGAAGCTAACACACATAAAGGCTCAATAAATTCTTATAAAATGATACATTAATACATTTTATAGGTACATGAAGATAGATCCTATGGAAGATGTAGATATAGTCTTTAATTCAGCCCTGATGTACTAGAAGCTGTGCAGAAGAAAATGAGCATATTTTTTCCATTTTGAAACTACGATGCCTAAGTGATCTACAGTTTTGTTTTGTCTTTTTTTTTTAGCCAAGCAGCATGGCATGTGGGATCTTTGTTCCCTGACCAGGGGTCAAGTCTGTGCCCCCTGCAGTGGAAGTACAGAGTCTTAACCACTGAGCAGCCAACGAAGTCCCTAAGTGATCTACGTTTTTGTATAACCTGAAGTGAGTGTCTTCACCCTTCTTGAGTCATGGACTATGGCAGTCTGATGAAAGCCACGAATTAATTCTCAGAACAACACTTTTAAATGCATAAAATAAAATACTTAAGATTACAAAGGAGACTAATTATGCTAAAGATATCGAAATTTGAAGGATTTTGTTATAATGCACACACTTCCTCACTGATTTATTAAATAACAAGATCAAGAGGTCAATCACCACAATGTCTAAGGCATGAGAACATAAATCATATTCCAGGATATCTGCAACAATGTGATATAAATGTACTTGTGATTTTTACTGGTGACAAAATCAAAAGTACTCCTAATGCTACTATGGTTTGGGGGCAATCTTAAACATGAAAGGAAATGTTGAAAATTTTTGTTATGTATTCATGAAAATAAAGAAGTGCTTAATCTCATCTGAGTTCACAGACTGTTTGGATTCTCTTGAGGGATTCTGGGGTCAGGCATGTGTGGAACTGTCAATCGCAAGTCAAGAATCCAGATCTGCGGTCTTCTGTGATAGTCTTTAGAGTTCAAATTAAAAACAGCTCACTTCTTAGGAATCATAAGTCCACTTTAATCCACAGCATATGATGCATAAACACAAATCACTGAGAACATTCTGATGTACTGAAGAAAAACAAAATTAATCATAGAAATGTATACTGAAATTAAGCACAGCAGGTAGACGGAGACCCTGTGTGAATTTCAAATGATATCACACATCAGTGCTCTGACGCACGTTGCCTTTCTATTTCTGCTGCAAAGAGGTCTTATTTGAAACAATTAAATATGCTAATGAGAACTAGAACAGAGAATTAAGAGAATATTTAGCTTTTTGCTATTTTATAAAATCTTTCTAAGTTTTGGCTTCTTAACAATAAGACCTACACTGGATTTAGATTCAGAGTTTTCAGTGTAGAAAGAGATTACCTTTACTTAGTGTGATCAAAGATCCTATTCCGAATGATAGAAGTTATCTGTTTTGGAAATATCTCCAGTTTCGTTCTAAGTCACCCACTCATTTGGGTCTAGTTTAATGCATATCTTACTATTTATACATAATATGAAGACTGGGGCTCAGTTTGAAAACTTAGAAGCTATAAAGATGGTGAATGTGAAGAAACCAACACAGAGACCAAGAGAAACAAATCAGGAAAATCCACAGTGTTGGCCAGACACCTCACCTCAGAGACTTTGGAGGCAGCACTTTGTAAATAAAATATAAAGTCTGGAAACCTCATTTTTATTCTGTAAGATAGATCAGCTTTCAAAAAGTGATTATATTTGGGTATTCTTTTGGTGAGAAAAACAGCTTTCTTTCACACATCCTGAATGAGGCTGTAACTCTACGACAAACACATCCCTTCAAGCCATATTGCCTAGAAAAGGTGAGGAATATATGAGAAGCCAGGAAACAAAGAATAATTCATGATAAGCCCACTCTAGCTTCTCCCCCAGAAGCTGTTCAACCTCAGGGGGGCTGTGGGAGACAGAGGGTGACTCCCTCAGAGGCATTTGAGAAATCTTATCTTCAGGTGAATCTATGCGCATGTGCATGATAAATCACTTCAGTCCTGTCCAACTCTGTGTGACCCCATGGACTGTAGCCCACCAGGCTTCTCTGTCCATGGGATTCTCCAGGCAAGCATACTGGAGTGGGTTGGTATGCCCTTCTTCAAGGATCTTCCTGACCCAGGGTTTGAACCTGTGTCTCTTGCATCTCCTGTATTGACAGGTTTTTTTTTTTTTTACCACCAGTAGTGCCATTAATCTATGGACAAGATTAAAAAAATATAAATAGGGGAGAGTGTATAAATTTCAAAATAATCAAGGGAAGATATGTTTCTTCCTTGGTACTAGTTTTATTAATTAAATGAATCATGCAACCATTAAGGTGGTACTAAAAAAAGTAAGTCAAATTTTGAAAATTCGTGTAATTTATTATCATATGAAAAAGGAATTGAATCAACATGTTGTAGGTATACATACAAAATCTAGAAAAATCCAAATTAAGGATTTAAACTGTTGTGATAGAAGACAATGGAAACAATTTTAATTTTATTGAATTTACGACCTTATAGCTCCTTGGCTTCCTTCTAGAGTGGGCCAACAGAAAATGTAGGCTTTTTGCTGAAGCTCCACTGAACTTTCCCTCAACCCTTGGCCAAATTCCAATCTGGTGGGGACAGTCTAACTATAAGGAGACAAGGCATAGCTGTTTAGAGTATTTCCCCTCATCTGGCTGTACAGAGTGGGCAATACTTGTTTGTTTACAGAAGCCAAATGTCATATTTTCGAGTCCTAGAAAGGAGAGTGGGTTGATATTAAGTCTGTGATTAAAAAGAAGTTTCAAGTAAACAGGTTTCTGGGGGAAGAATCCCCATGGCTAGGCAAAGGGATTACAATTAATTCTACACATGCCATACTTTAAAACTATTATGAGACGATAATTTTAGCAGTTCTACAGACGATTAAAAAGTCATTTTGTAAAATATTCTCACTGGAGTTATTTTTTTTTAAAGAAAACATTTAATTGGTCCAATCAAGCATAACTACTTTCTGCTTATGGTGTAATTTGTATACCCTGCTTACCACACGGTGTGTGGCTATTTGTCATCATTTTGTAAGTGTATATTCCCCACTGTAGTGATTGGCTATCATTAATTGTGAATAATTCCCTGCTCATTAAAATATCACAAAAAGAGGGAAAAACAAGACCCAGCAAATAAAAGGAGGATAGGAAACCTCCTCTGAGTTCTCTTTACAAAGACACATTAAGTTTTTTGAGACTTTATAAGTGATATCTGTTTGGAAGACTTAAAACAAGGACACAAAAAAAGTGACAAAAGCCTAGCTTTTCAAGATTTCTCAGTAAAAACCTGAGCATGCCTGATGCTGTCTCTGCTTCAAGTAGCAATTGCTTTATGCAACCCAAACGAGCTTTACTTTGAAACATTTAAGTCTCTGCAACTCTTCTCTTCACTGTATAGGTTAAACCACACTGACAGGAGACAGGAACCATAAGCATTGTCCCAAAGGGACTGTTTCAGAATATAGAAATACCATTACTCAGTGAGGGAACATCAAATCTTTACAAAATGCAGACAGCTTAGAAGATATAAAACCTAGAAGAAACATCTATCTAAGTTGCTTAATAAGCTCCTCATTGTAAGTTGCATAACCCTAACAAGAACAGGAAAAATTCAGATTTATTTAGAACTGAGCACAATGCAGGACAACGGGAGCAGAGTTCACGTGCTCACATGAATGCCTGCAGTTGTCCTTTGTCTTGGTGAAATGAAAACATCTCACGCATTTAAGCTTTATACGGAGTTGCCTGCTCCCTGATCCAGCGTCTCCATTCCTTTCAGGTGAGCTCTGTCTGCCCTTCCCACCACGGCTCTGGTCTCCGGGAGTCTGTGGAATGCATTCTTGTTCTCCAAGCTCTCCCACCCATTATTCAAACAGTTCCCGAATTCCTACCACTTTCTCCACCAAACCTGAAGGAAATCAATCTAGGAGAGCTCACAGACTGCTCTTTAGCCCTCCCGATGAAAGCACAGGGACAGTGACCCCAGTCCTCCGGCCCCATGCCCCTGACTTGACTGCTTCTTCACGTCTCAGACCAGCAAACGTACACCTCTATGTGCACCTTCAGAAATATTATGCCTAGGCATAAAATTTATGTATCTGCTGACCTTCTCCTTATTTATATATTTGTTGACACTTTCTTATTTTTCAGATCAAATCAATAGCTATATGTTAATCTCATTACCTGCAAGGGACTTCTATCTAAATCAATGTTGACTGGTACTATATTCATACTTAATTTCCCATAGCATCTTGAGCAAATAAGCTTCAATTATTTGCTAATAATAATGACTATTATTATTATCAACATCATCATCATCATCAAGGTATCTTGGACTTGGGTTAGACAAAGAATGCCATCAAAGGTCCCATGCGTGTGGTGTTTGCTAAGTTGCTTATAGCAGTAGTCATGTCTGACTCTTTGCATCCCCATGGACTGTAGCCCACAGGCTCCTCTGTTCATGGGATTCTCCAGGCAAAAATATTGGAGTGGGTTGCCATGCCCTTCTCCAGGGGACCTTCCCAACCCAGGGATCAAACCCACGTCTCTTATGTCTCCTGCATTGGCAGGCAGATTCTTTACCACTAGTGCCACCTGGGAAGCCCAAAAGGGCCCATAAATGGTGCCAATTAATCTTACATATGTTAACATAAGCTTCCTGTATGTCTCCCTTTCCCTTTTTATGTGTCCACGTGTATACGTGTGTGCCGGTGTGATTCTTCTTGTTTTCACCCAACATGATAACATGTCTAAGTAGAGCCCTCACATCAGCTTCTGAGTGCCCCAACACTATAAATATTCACATTTCTTCACTCTCTCCCTTCATCTGCCCTCTGCATCTCACCATCATTTCGTCATTGCATTTACCTGATTTTCTGTCTCTTGTTTTGGCTGCTGTTATTGGTTCCACACTTGCCTTTCAGAACTGACACATGGATATGGTTACTCTCCGGTTTAACTCCCATTTCTCCCTGAACATAGTTGACCCTTGTGTGCTGGTTCAATTTCTTTCTGGCTGTTTCTGGTCATTCCTTGGCCTCAAGTATTCTCAGCTCTCAGGGGTCCATACTGGTCTGAACTGCAATTCTAAGAAGGTAGAGAGGCAGTGGTTAGACCTTACCCACTAACTAGTTGATGAGCAGATAAATATGAATCAAACCCCGTCCCTGTTCTTGAGGAGTTCATGGCCCGTTTGCAAAGATAAATTTATAAACATTATTTATTCAATAGTATGAAAATGCTAAAATGAAACAATGTACAAATTACTATAGATGTTCAGTAAAAAAAAAAAAAAAGTAGTGTCTCGGTAAAGCATATTTTAAAATATTTGATTACACTATAGGGAAAAGGTTTTCCAAACGGAAGAGTTATCTCAATTATGTAAATGCATAAGCAAACTGAGTTTTAATGTAACATATGATTATACATTATACTGCTTCTTCCTCATCAATGTATTTGCAGAACATATTTTATTAACATGTGACTAGAAGAATGTCTTTAGTTTTACAAAAAGGATTGCCATTTTAAAAGTTAGTTTAAAGGAAAAGAATCTGGTGACAAGTTTATGGGAAGTGGGAAGACAGCTGAATGTGTGAAGATGTGAGAATTCACTTGGGTATTTATATCTCACTGGCTGCAGTCTTCCCTTACAGGCATCTGAACTTTCTGGTGGACTGTAGCCCACCAGATTCCCTGTCCTTCACTATCTCCTGGGGTTTGCTCAAACTCATATCCATAGCGTCGATGATAGCATCAAACCATCCCACCCTCTGTCTCTCCCTTCTCCTCCTACCCTCAGTCTTACCCAGCATCAGGATCTTTCCCAATGAGTCAGTTCTTTGCATCAAATGGACAAAGTATTGGAGCTTCAGCTTCAGCATCAGTCCTACCAATGAATATTCAGGTTTGATTTCCTTTAGGATTGACTGGTTTGATCTCCTTGCTTTTCCAAGGCACTCTCAAGAATCTTCTCCAATACCACATTTCAAAAGTACCAATTCTTTGGTGCTCAGCCTTCTTTATGGTCCATCTCTCACATCCATACATGACTACTAGAACAACCATAACTTTGACTATATGGACTTTGTTGGCAAAGTGATGTCTCTGCTTTTTAATACATTGTTTAGGTTTGTCATATCTTTTCTTCCAAGGAGCAAGTATCTTTTAATTTTGGGACTACAGTCACTGTCTGAGCCCAAGAAAATAAAATCTGTCACTGTTTTCACTTTTTCCCCATCTATTTTCCATGAAGGGATGGTATCAGATGGGATTTGATGCCATGATCTTAGTTTTTGAATGTTGAGCTTTAAGCCAGCTTTAATACATAGCACAGTATGGGGGTATCTAATTATACCCCCATATTTTAAATCATTTTAAATGATTTAAAATATTTACAAATCCAGCCAAACTGCTTGATTCCTCAAAAAGATTGATTCCTAAAAGATTCCTCCTTTTTTTTAAAAAAGAGAGAGTTCACATAAACATGAAGCAGGGAGAAATGATACTAAGAAGTCACAGAGCGTGATAGAATCACAGCAAAAAATGTTTATGTCAGTATAATGACATAATCTGAAAAGACTCAGTATAATTTAAGTAGGGCATGTAATTCACTGAATGAAACTCATTGGCTTGAAATAAGTTTAACTGTTCATGTGAATTAATGGGAGCTATTTGGAAACTGAGTCACTATAAAAATAAATTGATGTGTTACTCAAATAAATAAAATATTATTAAAAAGACACAGGACTGGAAAAGGTCAGTTTTAATTCCAATCCCAAAGAAAGGCAATGCTAAAGAATGCTCAAACTACCGCACAATTGCACTCATCTCACACGCTAGTAAAGCAATGCTTAAAATTCTCCAAGCCAGGCTTCAGCAATACGTGAACCATGAACTTCCAAATGTTCAATCTGGTTTTAGAAAAGGCAGAGGAGCTAGAGATCAAATTGCCAACATCTGATGGATCATTGAAAAAGCAAGAGAGTTCCATAAAAACATCTATTTCTGCTTTATTGACTATGCCAAAGCCTTTGACTGTGTGGATCACAATAAACTGTGGAAAATTCTGAAAGAGATGGGAATACCAGACCACCTGACCTGCCTCTTGAGAAACCTGTATGCAGGTCAGGAAGCAACAGTTAGAACTGGGCATGAAACAACAGACTGGTTCCACGTAGGAAAAGGAGTACATCAAGGCTGTATATTGTCACCCTGCTTATTTAAGTTATATGCAGAGTACATCATGAGAAATGCTGGGCTGGAGGAAGCACAAGCTGGAATCAAGATTGCCGGGAGAAACATCAATAAACTCAGATATGCAGATGACACCACCCTTATGGCAGAAAGTGAAGAAGAACTAAAGAGCCTCTTGATGAAAGAGAAAGAGGAGAGTGAAAAAGATGGCTTAAAGCTCAACATTCAGAAAACTAAGATCATGGCATCCGGTCCCATCACTTCATGGCAGATAGATGGGGAAACAGTGGAAACAGTAGCTGACTTTATTTTTCTGGGCTCCAAGATCACTCCAGATAGTGATTGCAGCAATGAAATTAAAAGACACTTACTCCTTGGAAGGAAAGTTATGACCAACCTGGACAGCATATTAAAAAGCAGAGACATTACTTTGCCAAAAAAGGTCCGTCTAGTCAAGGCTATGGTTTTTCCAGTGGTCATGTATGGATGTGAGAGTTGGACTATAAAGAAAGCTGAGTGCTGAAGAATTGATGCTTTTGAACTGTGGTGTTGGAGAAGACTCTTGAGAGTCCCTTGGACTGCAAGGAGACCCAACCAGTCCATCCAAAAGGAGATCAGTCCTGGGTGTTCATTGGAAGGACTGATGTTGAAGCTGAAGCTCCAATACTTTGGCCACCTGATGCGAAAAGCTGACTCATTGGAAAAGACCCTGATGCTGGGAAAGATTGAGGGCAGGAGGAGAAGGGGACGACAGGGGATAAGATGACTGGATGGCATTACCGACTTGATGGACATGGGTTTGGTTGGACTCAGGGAGTTGGTGATGGACAGGGAGGCCTGGGTGCTGTGGTTCATGGGGTCACAAAGAGTCGGACATGACTGAGCAACTGGACTGAACTGAAAAAGACATAAAATAAAGCATCCTTGTCTAACTGCCCAACTTGGTTAAATGGTCATTTTGGAAAACAGAAGTATTCTACTTTATCCACAAATCAAACAGACAATGAATTCAGTTGGCTCCGCCAAGTTCAGTTAACACTTCAAAATGATACTGAGTCAAGCTCTGTATCTCTAGTAATAGAAATATTACTTACAGAAGAGTCAGGATGAACTAAGTTGATACCAACTAAACCATGTACAGAATATTAAATGATGACAGCAAATGCGTAAAATGTTTCATTTGTGACAAACGTTTGCTATGAAATTCCATTCTCTTTAGTTATAGCTAGAGCCCTTATCTAAAAGTTAGTGTCACTGTTTGGAATTTTGTAGAAGTCCAGCATCCATTCAGTGACTAGAGCCCTTTATTCTTAAGTTTCACACAACTTCTATTTTGACTCCTCTTTTTGGAGCTTGTTCTCAATTTCATGATAACATGGATTCATGGATACTATCACCGACTCAATGGATATGAGTTTGAGCAAACTCTGGGAGATAGTGAATGACAGGGAAGCCTTGCAATAGACTCAATGGATGTCTTTCTCTTGCCAAAACAGATCAAGGCCATTCAACCCATCAAAGATAAATCCTTGTTTGGGCAAATAGTGAGAGTTAGGATGGAGCAATGTTGCCAATGATTAGTGTGAAATCTGGAATGTCAAACAGGAAGTGGGTGAAAGAATATAGTGGTGATATGAGAGGAGACTAACGGGGCCATAGAAGATAATGTCACCCTTCACCATACAGGGTTCTTAACAACCAAACAATAGGTCACATGAGCAGCATAATCTCGGGGAGGGATTATGAACACAAATGAACAGGTTAGGTACTGCATCCTCTATTCATAATTTGGAATATTATACAATAATTAAGAATCAATTTTCAAATAATATCTAATATTTGTAAGGGTACATTTCCAGTGACATACAAAGAGGTAAAATCAATAAAAAATGATATAAGGTGATCTTAATATTATAACTTGTAGTAGACACAATACATATAAGATATTTTATATTGATTTTAATAAGTAAAAAGGGGAAAAGAATAGAAATTTAGTGCTACAAAATAATGAAGTATACCGCATATATTCTCTATGTGTTTTTATATTTTTCATATATTCTGTCATCTAATACAGAATGCCTTACATGTATGACTTCAGAAAACAAATGCTATTAGATATAAGCTGGTCCTGGTGACAAATTCAATTAATATCTAAAAAACAAGTGAATTATATGTTTCATAGATTAGATATCACATGGATCATAACATGTAAAAATTGCATTCATAGTTTAATTTCGTGGTTTATGTTCTAATATAAAAATATTACAGATTGTCCAACATAAATAAATAAAAGTTGGATAGAATTTAACATCTATCTTTATGAAAGAACCATCACCTATCTTTATGAAAGACGTTCTATCCCCCCGTCTCCTTCTTATAATACAGTCCAATCATTCAAGCATATTTTAAATAGCATTTCTTGTATTTGAAAAGTTATTGAGTAATCAAACAGTGACCTTTACTGCTCCACCAAGAAATGCAATTCAGCTTTGTATGGCATCCAAAGTAATCAATATCCTATTATGATCTCAAACGGGACTTTACAACTGAGACACAGCAGCCAGGATATCAGAAGTACCTTTGTTCTCTCTAGTGTTAGAAATCTGGTGGCCTTGCACAGGAAACCATTTAAGTAAGGATCTCAATTCTTTTCTCTATTTGAACTGGACAATGAAGTTTAAGCTTCTAATTCTGTCTTGATGTTAAAAGAGTAAGGCTGAATTAGGTTTCCTTTCCTCGTATAGACTTGTTCGTTACAAAGAGTGAAAATACAGATATAAATCTCTTTTCAGCTTGTCTCTTCCCTCTAACTGAGCATGCGTGTGTGTGCATGCCCAATTTCTCAGTTGTGTCTAACTCTTTTGTGACCCTGTGAACTGTAGCCTGATGGGCTCTTCTGTCCATGGGATTATCCCTGTAGGAATACTGGAGTGAGTTGCCATTTCCTCCTCCAGGGGATCTTCCCGACCCAGGGATTGAACCCGCATCTCTTATGTCTCCTGCATGGCAGGTGGGGTCTTTATCACTAGCGCTACCCAATCAGTACTGTACATCAATACGAATATATTTGAAATTCTTACAAGATACCCGAAAATCTGGCAGCCTGGCAGTTTGAGAAGTGCAGTCCGGGCAGAGGTTTGTTTGTTAATGACAGCCTGAGTGGCCTTCCAGGGCAAAGTCAGTTCTACTAAAGGTTATGAAAAAGACTAGAAGTTGGCTTATTGATGAATTCCTATCTCAGCCACGTGCATCAGAGACAATTGATTTTAAATATTTATTTGAACATTTACACAACCCAAAGTGTGTAGAGTTTCTTACAAAGCTTCTCGGGTAAGGCATGCTTTGGGGATTCATCATTAGTATACACGTTTCAGAATGATGCTTAAGAAGTTCTTAAGAACATTCAGAAAATCTTTGATAAATTTACCTTGAAAACTATATAAATATCAGAGTGAAGAGAGAAGAGTGTTACCATGACTACCGTCAACAAAATGGATATTTTGATAAAATTCTCATGCCATCAGCTCAATTAAACAAGAAAAGGAGGCTACAAAGACTTGCGCATCATCCCTACAAAGATTGATCTTCACGGAAGCGTCTTAACTTCTAGATACCAAGTAAGTATTTTGGGGGGGGGAAGTCCTAATGAATCTCCCTATAAATGATATTTGAATAAATCAGACAAAATAAACAAAAATCTTTTCTATATACTGAAGAAGGGTCATATTGCTGTCATATATGTTCATTTCTTTGGTAAATAAATGTTCCTATGACCTTTCATTATAACAAAGTATAAATGTCTTGGTTTGGAGTTTAACTGCCGAAACGTGACCAAGAAAGTAAAATTATGAAGTTATTACATCATTGAATTCAAAGAGATTTACCCTCTCTTCTGACGTCTATTACATCAATGGCACACAAGCTTCTTTGAAAGTTCCGATAGCCATTGTATGTAAGGGAGTTCTTTTCCCTCTCACGTGTGCTTGCTGAGTCACTTCAGTTGTGTGCGACTCTTTGTGACTCTATGGACTGTAGCCCACCAGGCTCCTCTGTCCATGGGATTCTCCAGGCAAGAATACTGGAGTGGGTTGCCATTCCCTTCTCCAGGGGATCTTCCCCACCCAGGATCGAACCTGTGTCTCCCAAATTGCAGGTGGATTCTTCACTGCTGAGCCACCAGGGAAGCCCAGCCACCGGCCATAAGTATACATAATCCCGTCCCTTTTGAGCCTCCCTCCCATCCCCTACCCTGCTAGGGCATCACAGAGCCCTGAGCTGAGCTTCCTGTGCTATAACAGAAGCTTCCGACTAGCTATCTATTTTCCACATGGTAGTGTATGTATGTTAATCCCAATCTCCCAATTTGTCCCACCTTCCCCTCCCCACCCCCACCGTGTTATTTTCAGTTCTCATGACCCACTGTGGAGTAGGTGTTACTATAATCCTCATATTCCAGATGAGGAAACTGGGGCACAGAACTTTTAAATAATTTGCCCAACATTATGTGTCTAGGAAGTGCCTGAGTGATGTTTGAACTTGAGCAGTCTGTCTCCAAAGCCCATAGAACGACCACCACCATCCCCTTGCCACCATGAGTACAGTGCGTGCCCTCTGTCCAGAAGCTATACAGAGAGGAATAAACTGCTTCTCACAGTTGTTGGTTCCCTTAGATAGGAATAATTTTCTCTCCGGAGATAATGATTCAAGAGAAAAATTTAACAGCAGCAAGGAGGGCTTAGATTCGATGCCTTTTATCTGCAAGAGTGTGATCTAGTGCCCTCTAGAGGGGAAATAAAGGAGATTAGGGGCTACGTAGGATTTTTTTTTTTTTTTTAATGAATGTAAACAAGAAAACTGCGTTAAGAAAACATTAACGTCAGTGTTTGAAAAACCTACACTCCTATTACTAAATCAGTCGCGCTCTCTCTCTTTGGTAAAATTCCTCATCTTCCTGTAATGTGGAAAGGATGGTGTGTACTAAGTGTTGTACGAATGGACTGCAGCCAACAGGATAATATTAAAATAAAGAATGTTAGAAAAGAGATAGTAAATATTAGACATCTCACCAATAGTTATTTAGGTAGTACAATTTCACAGCTGTATGATTTGAAGACACTGAAAATCACCTTCAGCATGCTCGGATAAAAGAAGATAATTAGTGAAAAATCCGCTGTTCTCTTGCAGGACACCTTGGTATGACTCCAATCGACATGAAATCAGGTCACCTGCACCGTGCATCGAGACATTCATCAAGCACCAAAAATCTGTCCTGGTTCTGAAGAAATCTGATCTCTCTAGAAACCAGTGTTTGTGGATGCTGAAAATAAAGAAATTTTTAAAAGTCTAAGGCAGAAAAAATATATGTATGACTGATATTTTAAATAATTGGTACTCATTAAATACTTGGTGAATTAGTGAAGGAATTCTGGTTGTAGTTATACTATAAAGGTCAAATACTCTTTGGTTCTTTCTTTTATATGTATTGTCTAACTTCTCACCCATCTTTGTTGTACTAATGAAATGAAGATATCCATCATGATGTAACTGTGAGCTGGGGGGATCTAAATTACCTTCATCTGGCACCATTCCAATATACTATAAATGAGGTAATTGTCCTTGACTATAAAATTTGCATTTTCAAGACTTAATTGCTATCATTACATCTTTTTGTAATTCTATTAATTTAACTGAATGGAGCGTTTGGTTTTTTATGGTTAAAAATTTGCATTAAAACATTGTACATCTAAATAGAATTTTAATATTTTTTATCAAAAGCTCTGTACTGTTATCCCAGAGGAGCTAAATAATTTCTCAAGAAAAAGTAAGAGACTGTCAACCAGCAGGTTTTACCTTCCGTGATCATTAACAGACCTTCAAGTCACCTGGCAAATACTTCATTCTGGGACTTGAGAAATTACTGAGGCTGTGTCCTCCATGGCGTCCTCCTTGCTAATCATTAATAGGAAGTCTATTAGCCATGGCCAATGCATGCATGAGTGCCCTTTCCTGTGATCATCTTGGTGTTTGAGGCCTTTCCCTCTTTCTTGCAGAGAATGGGTCATCCCATGTCTGCCTGTGTTTGGGTTCTATTAGAATATTCTGTCCTGACTGCCTTTCCCCTTCAAGCTCCCTGTTTACATTCACACGTCTGATCTTCCAGCCACGGTTCAATGCACAGACTAGTTGAAAAATGTGACAATTCTCACTCCTACTGGAGGATGCAGTTGAGAAAACTTTTCACCTTAGCAGCCTTTGGAATCTTTTTGGTCACTGTACAGCTATGGCAGCAATTTCTAAATAAATTTGAATGTGGAATCTTTCTAGCAGATTAACTAAAGCACTTTCTTAAGTGAAGTCACATACAATTGCAGTTAATAAATTTGACTTGTTACTTAACAATTTGCCAGTGCTTTAGACCTTTGAAAGCTGCCAGTGTCTTGATTTTCAGGACAACCAAGGCTGGTTGAAATCAGAAGAAAACTGGAGGGAAATTTCACGATAACGTTTGGAAGGAGGGGTAGAAACTCAAAAGAAGCCTTTGTTTTGAATGATTTGGGGTTGTAGGGAATTCTCTTTCCACTCTCTGTGTGAATGGGTTCTCACACACCTGCATTTACACCTTCATTTTCACCATGGAAAGATGACAAATATTTGCAGAAAGTGGACCGGGAAAGGGAAACGTCCTTAGAGACACAAAGAACCTCAGGCATACTCTTTGTGAAGCACTCACTTTGAAGATGAGGAACTGTAGTCCCGAAAGCCCTGAGAATTGTCCACGAACTTTCATTTAGTCAGCGGCACAGAGAGATCCTGGAGTCAGCATTCTTGGTTCCAGTGTGGACTTCCTCTCCGATGACCAAAGCTCTTCACCTGAGGGCGAGCATTACAGACGACAAATGAAGCGGTGGAGCTTGGGAAGGTTTAATGAGAAGTGGTTGCTATGAGCCCTGGATGCCAGGATTAGCTCGTCAGTGGACAATCTTTCTACCTCATGGACCTTCCTCTAAATATTCCCAGGCCCAACCCCTGAAGCCCAATAAACAGAAGGGCGTGTGTCTAGCCAACCACAAAGCTATTGTGCATCACCTAGGTTTCTTTCCCCACCAAACTGACACACCCACATGTTGTATACATGACATCACTTTTGATTCATTCAGAGGCACAAAATGTGGCAACTCCCAACTCAAAATAAATTCAAGGTGCACTCCTGGGAAATACAGGGCTGTATTGTGTTACTGAGCACACTATAATGTATCTACCTAGCAGTGGCATCAGGTCTGAGTCACTCATGAAAAGAGAAACACCACCTTCATCAGCATACACAAAACACATCACTGTGTCTATTCAAGGACGTAGGATGGGCTCTTTTAGTTTAGTTAAACCCAACTCATCATTTCAATCGTATTTGACAAATATTAATGAAATCAGCCAATTATTCGGTAATCTTTATAACAAAGATATTTCTTATCGGAAGCAGAAATAAATATTCTTATCTCTGCCTTTTGCCCCAAATCCTCCCGCACAACATGATTAGTCATAGCTTCGTATTCCCTGTGCATTATATCCTTAATGCATGATGATATTTCAAGCTTGACCATTTAGAAAAGGGCAGGTAATAATCACAAATTTATTACGACCATGGGCCAAGCGAAAAGACTGTGTGAACTTTGCATCTCACTCTCTACGTTTACCTAATACCTCAACTCAAAGAAATCCAAGTCAATTTAACAAACATTCACTGGGCTTCTACTATATTCTAGGCATTATACTCGGTGCTGGGATCTTAGAAATGAAGAAGCATTTCTCTTTACCTAAAAAATTTATTTCTCTCATCTGAAGGGCTTCCTGGCAGCTCAGACAGTAAAGGATGCGCCTGCAATGCAGGAGACCCGGGTTCCGCCTCTGGATTAGGAAGATCCCCTGGAGAAGGGAATGACTGCTCACTCCAGTATTCTTGCCTGGAGAATCCCATGGACAGAGGAGCCTGGCAGGCTACAGTCCATTGGATTGCAAAGAGTTGGATACGACTGAATGACTAACACTTTCTCAATGGCTATAGCTATTATCATTTACCTCTTTCTATGCTACTTTGAGGGTTTTAATTATATTCTAACTGCTCAGCTATTTTTATAAGGAATAGTTGAAAGCACGTCTTTCTTTATATCCTGACCATTGTGAACCTGTATCTTGCTTGTCCTGGTTTACTCCACTTGACACAGTGTAATTAATAATAGCACCATTTTCACACACAAAATATTCTTCCTTGGATGGCAAATTCTGTCTGCACAACATAGTGCTCAGCTTGTGGCTGGCTCAGAGACCAGATAAGTGAAGGCAGGAAGAATAGAGCTTCATAGACTGAACCTTGCATTTTACCGCTGGTCCAGCATTGGCCAAAGGATCACTGGTCAACTCCTTGAACACCCCTGGCTTCAGCTTCTTACTCCAGGAGATAGAGTGACACCAATGCTATGGGATTGCTCTAGGATTGAAGGGTTTCACATGTTGTAAAGCGGTTTGTAAAAATAAAGAACTGTATAATGGTTCCAATAAATAATCATGGTTGATGAAAATGACACAGGTACTGTGAAGAGTCAGAGACCTCAGGAACAGAAGTGCACTGAAGTGTATTTAGTCTAACCCTAATATTTAGGTCTTTTGTCTCCAAGACTTACCAAGGACTTACCCAAATGTAACTAGAAACACCAAGAGTAACAATGGTAATGATCATACCTGGCATTTACTGTATCAGGGGTTGTACATGTGCTATTACTAACTCTCCTTTTTTCCCAGTTTACACATATAGAAACTGAGGTTCAGAGAGTTTGAATAATTTATAACAGGTGCAAGTAAATGAATCGCTGAGTTAGGTCTTGAATAAGCACTTCCTATCATTCCCAACTGACTTTGTTTTAAACTTTTTATTTTGTATTGGAGTATAGCTGATTAACAATGCTGTGACAGTTTCAAGTGAACAGCAAAGGGACTCAGATACATATATATGCATCCTTTCTCCCCCAGGCACCCCTCCCACCCAGGCTGCCACTTGACACTGAGCAGAGTTCCATGTGCTGTACAGTAGGTTCTTGACCCAATTGACCTTTGTTATCTGTCTGTCCTTGGGGGAAATTCTCAGTGCAGAAGTAGTAATATCAACATATGCTTTCATGTACATGTGCACACTGCTTCACACACACACACACCTATGTACACTAAGTAGCTAGACAATATATTAATAACAAAGAGTGCATGCGCACACTCACTATCCATACAGTTCTCTGCCCAAACCTAAGCTTTTTAAAGTCTTGATTTCCTTTAAGACATCTTTAAAGGCAAACTTTTTTTTTTTTGCTGGGGTGGGGAGTGTTCTACCTACAATCACTGTTATAAAATACAACTAAATATTTTCTATAAATATGTTTATTTTTAATACTTGTCATATATTAAAAATAATTATTTGTTAATTTAGGTAATTTCTATTTATAACCACTAAATAAACATAATTAATTTTCAATTCAATATTGTATGTTAACTTTTCATTAAACCAGAGAATTTACCATTATTTGCATGTTTCTACTGTTGTGTTGAGTTCTTGATCAACATTATTTCCTCTTCCTTTAAAAAATTCATTTTTTCTAATAATGCCTTTTATTAAGCAAGAGAATATGAATTCTATACATTTTATCTCATTTATTAGGTATTTTGATTACTTTATTTGAATGGTAAGCTGTCAACATTTGGTGAAAAAAACATAAACACATCATAGTAATAATTTTAACTCCTCTCTGCATGGAACAATTTTTCTTCAATTGTTAAAAAAATTGCAAATTACCCACAATACATCACACAGTTTTCACCTAATACACTGTGTGACTAGGATCATTTTAACGTACTTGTCCTGAAATAATCTGTTTCAGTTCTCCCATCTCTCAGCGAGCCAGCTGTTACTCGACACTGAGACCGATGCGGCTAAAGATACACAGGTACCTTCTGCTCTGGGCTGACCCTGTGCTGGTGACAGGGTTCAGGAGGAGAAAGCTGTTCACCACAAAATGCTGAAGGTTAAATACAATAGTACTACAAGAGTCATTTTCCAACTGAAAATTACAGATTTTTCCCGCAAATATTTAGTGAGCAATTTCTCTATGCCAGGAACTCTACAAGGCACTGGGAATAGAAGGAGCCATTTAAAAAGCAATTATTTTCATCAATATCTGTGCCTTCAACAACTTTTACTGCAGGGTGAAGATGCATAACATAGAATAATGAATTAAAGCGCACTGTGATAAATGCTATAATGGTGGTAAGCATGAGATGCTATGGGGCTGTGTATGTAGTAGAGGTCTCTAACCTAGACTGCCAGGGACACAGCTGGGTCACCTTCCTGGATGTGTTGATTCTTAAAAATAATGAGTGCAAGGTAGAGTCTGAGGCAGAAGGACAGACCAAGATCCAGAAGTGAGAGTGTCAGTGGTCAGGGTAGGATTTGTGCTGTTTTCCTTTAAAGATGTAATGCTCAGCAGGGTTTTTGATACCTTCCATGGCCCTGGATACAGTGTTAACCTCTTAGCTTTGACTTCACCTAGCAGTAAGATCTCAAGGTTTTGAAACATCTCTGAAGTTCAGTGTGCTCCTCAAAAAAATTGAAAACCATCTTTGCTTCTTACCATTCAAACTATGAGGATAAGATGAAGCAATGCAAATGAGGTAAAAGACCCTCGAAAAATTTTATACCAGCCCCTGTAAGAACTGAGAAGAGGAACAAGATCTCAGTATCAGAGGGACTCATGTAGCAGGCAAGGACTGACCTAGGAGTCAGAGTCCTAGGTCACATACTTCAATACTGAAACACATGTTTCAATACTGAAACACAGTATTTCACGTTATGCCAGAATGCCAGGATCCATACTTGGCTGTAGGCTGCCTGCTGGCATCTGTGATGCAATGCCTATCCACCTGAAGAAACCTCAGTCACTTTCCTGCTGAAAAGCATCGCAACTCTGCTACTATATCTTCTGAATCTTCCACCACTTAGCTACTTTCAAGACTCATGTGGCTGACATTTTGGTATAAATTTCCAGTACCATTTTATTTTCAGACTGAACTCAAGAGTGCTTAAAGGAAAGCAAAGGATTTACTAATTGTGCTAAACTGTAATTGTGAAAATGCTACACTTAATTAAAATGATTACATACTACGGAGCTTCATGGAAAATCTGCCTGCCTTTTCTCTATTGATGGTATGAAATATGATTGCTTTTTACAACAGATCAAATAACATAACTGCTAGACGTTCTCCGAAGTTGGACTAGCTTTAAATCTCGGTTCTCTCACTTGTTAACTGAGTGATCTGCAACGAACGCTTTAACCTTCCTTTGCAACTGTTTCTTCACCTGTAAAATGGGATAATGATAACATCTACTTCACAGAGTTCCTGGCAGGAATAAATGAGGTAATTCACGTAAAGCTGTCAGAACAATGCCTGGCACATAGTAAATGCTCAATAAATGTTGATGATTATTATATCCAGCACCAGGGTCAAGATGAGTTACCTTGCTGGCACTCAATAAAATTTGCAACCAAAATGAATGAATATTTGACTCAGGTCAGTAGCAAATAATGACATAACACTTCATATAAGTTCATTTTAATAAGGGTACTCCCAAGAAGGCCTATTTGAAAGCAAACTCAGACTAGTGTGAATGAAAAGAACATGCATGAGAGTGACAATATTCAACAGCAAACATTGCTTTGAATGAGGGCAAGTTGCTGTCTGTGGGTTGTTGCAACAAGATGTCTGTAAATAGCTTGCTTGTTACACAGTAAGAAACTGTCACAAAGGGAAAACTTCAAGGTGCCGGAGAGCATTTAAAATACTGAGTCATGAATGCTGCTTCCAAAGAAACAATACCTTCTGCTGTTTTCCACTTGTGCTTAAAATACCAAAACAAAATGGCACTGATAGAACTTATTATTTTATCCAAGCTTCCATGTTAAAATCCCGCCTCTCATCACTCTGGGCAAATGTCACAGCAAGAGTGGCTTTGATATTCTGCCACCACAAGTGTTGAAACAGTCTGACAAAAAACTGCATCCCAGCAAACAAAGGTTTGTATATTTGGAAACAACCAAGCGGCTTGCTGAGTCACTGGCTTGCATCTGGTTATCTGATGTATGTCTGTTTGATGTGTGGATCCAGTGATTGGGACAGTTGTTCAAAGCATCTATGCTGTCCTGATGGACTGCTACAGAGGGTTCAGAAAACAGCTAACATCCAAAACTTGCTTCAGAGGGTCAACCCAGAGAGTTGGCACTTCATTTTTGCACAAAGGCATTCCCCTCTTTTTCAAATGTCTGGAATGATCAGTTGCCTCCTTCTACAAGTGCATGTAATAGATTGTTTCCAATGTAGTTGGACTGATTCGCTCCTCTATTAGTAGTGCATGGGGCTTCCCAGGTGGCTCGGTGGCAAAGAATCTGCTTGCCAATGAAGGAGACTCAAGTTCGATCCCTGGGTCAGGAAGATTCCCCTGGAGGAGGAAACGGTAACCCACTCCAGTATTCTTGCTGGGGAAATCCCATGGACAGAGGAGCCCGGAGGGCTACAGTCCATGGGGTTGCAAAGAGTCACACAGTACTTAGCAACTAAACAGCAACAACAATAAAGAGTGCATAACTTTTCTTCACATTTCTTCACTAGTCTGGACAGTCTCTTCTTCACCAGGTAACTTTTACCCTGTAATAGAAATAAAAGGTTTCTTCTTCTAAAACCTTATGTTTAGTTAGACTGACCACCCTTTCCTACCCTTATTGACCATTCTATTCTATTGTTTGAATTTTTGAATGGCCTGTTCATATGGTTTGCTCATTTTTATAGTGGGCTTTTTTTCTTTCTCTTAGTGACTAATTAGTATTAGACTTCTTCACATTTTCCAGGTAATAAAGTGAAAGTGAAGGTTGCTCAGGCGTATCCTTTTTGCAACCCCATGGACTATAAAGTCCAAGGAATTCTCCAGGCCAGTATGCTGGAGTGGGTAGCTGTTCCCTTCTCCAGGGGATCTGCCCAACCCAGGGATTGAACTCAGGTGTCCAGCACTGCAGGCAGATTTTTTACCAGCTGAGCCACTGGTATATTATCTTTCTTCCTCAGCCCATGGCTACTCTTTAGTCCCCTGTATTGTCTTTAAAAGTACTTTTATTTGATAATCATCTCAAACTCAAAAGTTCTAAGAAGAGTACAAAGAATACCTGTGCATATTATCCCTAGATTTTTTTTTTGGATTGTTAATATTCTACTTTTCTTCTTTATATGTATGTGCATGTGTGCATGCTAAGTTGCTTCAGTCATCTCCCACTCCTTGCAATGCTATGGACTGTAGCCCACCAGGCTTCTCTGTCCATGGGATTCTCCAGGCAAGAATACTGGAGTGGCCATGTTGTCTTCCATGGGATGCTCCCCACCCAGGGATCGAATCCACCTCTCCTGCAGCTTCTGCAGTGCCAGCAGATTCTTTACCACTGAGCCACTGGGGAAGCCCTTACGTGCATGCATGTCAGTGTTTATGTAATATAACGATAAAGTTTTTTCTTTAATTTAAGATAAAAACCCACACTTTTTGTCCAAGTAAACAGCTCAGAGAGCTAGACTTTTAAAAGCCATTACAAAACGTTTGCTTTTAAGTGAGTTTAACCCATTTAAGTTTATTGAATGATAAATATATTTGCCTTAATTTTCATCGTTTGTGTTAGTTTTCTCATTAGCACCCTCTTTTCTTTTTTCTCATTCTCTGCTCTTTTTTTTACATTGCTAAATTTTTGACATTTAACCTTATTAGGCCAACTTATTTTGAAGAATGTCCTTAATTTGGATTTGTCTGAAGTTTTCTCATCAATAGATTTAGGTTACAATCCTTGACAGGAATGCTTCAGGATAGATACTGGGTTTTCATCACATCTTATCAAGTGAAGTGAAGTCACTTGTTGTGTCTGACTCTTTGTGACCCTTTGGACTATAGCCCTGTAGCACACCAGGCTCCTCCGTCCATGAGATTTTCCAGGCAAGAATACTGGAATGAGTTGCCATTTTCTTCCCCAGAGGATCTTCCCAAACCAGGGATCAAACTCAGGTCTTCCACATTGCAGGCAGACTCTTTATCCTCTGAGCTAGGAGGGAATCTCACATCCTATCAGGGGACATACAATCTCAAGTTTATTCTGGAGGCAGCGAGAGGCAGACATGTCTCTATCTTTCTAGGTTCTAATTTTGCCTTTCTTCCCTCTCCCACTTCACAACTAGGCTCCTTTCTTGCAGCCTGCTCTAAAGGCAGAAGCAATTGTTGTCGTTGTTCAGTGCTAAATCGAGTCTGACTCTTTGCAACCCCACGGAGTGCAGCAGGCCAGGCTTCCCTGTCCTTCACTATCTTTTAGAGTTTGCTAAAATTCAGCAGGTAAATTGTATAAGCTAATCCCGCAATTGCATAAAGTTAAATCTCTATGATAAATTCCTGATTCTACATTATTTCTAGTATTTCTGTTTCTCTGATAAAACTATAGCTGGTAGAAATATTGAAACATTTACTTATCAGTCTATCTAGAAAACAGGAGTATAGCTTCCATTCTAACCCAAAACCATGACGTTCATCCTTGCCTTCTTTCCTTCCATGTTTAAAACTCTATTAATGTGAGAAACATAGCTTCTATTAGCATTAATAGGCTCACTTGTTTGATCAATTCCTAGGGGCTTCTCAGGTGGCACAGGGGTAAAGAATTGGCTTGCCAATGCAGGAGATGCAAGAGACACAGGTTCGACCTCTGGGTCGGGAAGTTCCCCTGGAGAAGGAAATGGCAACCCACTCCGGTATTCTTGCCTAGGAAGTCTCATAGACAGAAGAGCCTGGCGGGCTACGGTCCATAGGGTTGCAAAGAGTCAGACATGGCTGAGTGACCGAACACACACCTGTATATATACATAACCAACCTCCCACAGCCATCCAAGCAGATGCTCCCGTGCGGGCACCTTCCTTCCTCCGCTGGAGTCTTTTCATCCTTCTAGGGTCCCGCTTCCTTATTCCTGAGTCAACCACCACAGCCCCCGTTGCCCCATGTCCACTCCTCCCTCTGCTCTGTCTCTGACACCCGGTCCCTCCCACCTGCGTTCTCCACCCCCCACCTCTTGCCTGATGTGGACGCCTGTGTTGCTCAGCTCCATCTAAATGGCTTTAGGACTGACTCGCTCAGGAAAAGGAAGAGGGAAAGTTTGTGGAAGAGGAAAAATATCCTGCTCTTACATTTTTATGAAATTTCATCCTGAATAGCTTTCTAAATGTTTTTTTTTTTTTTCTGATCATTTTAAGATATGTTTTTAAAATTTTTGGTTTCCCTGGTTACTGAGCAGAGAGAAGTTGAGTCGAATCACCCTCCTCCTACAGGCAACGTGATTCTCCTTGATTGTCTTAGGACATTAGTTCGATTTCTTTCCCCCAAGTCCTGCAGTTCTGCTACAGCGTGGCTACTGGTGGATTTACTTATTTGTTTTCTGTTGAGTACTTATCATGGCATTCTCTTCTGAAGATTATGCATTTCTTAAATACTGAAAAAAGTCAGTAATTTCAAGAGGTGATAGAGGTTGTTCACCAAGCCGTC
The DNA here is from genome assembly GCF_054371585.1 of Giraffa tippelskirchi. Classification (NCBI taxonomy): domain Eukaryota; kingdom Metazoa; phylum Chordata; class Mammalia; order Artiodactyla; family Giraffidae; genus Giraffa; species Giraffa tippelskirchi. Next base: position 158,909,767 of record NC_137282.1, read on the forward strand.
CATGGTAATAATTTTGCAATATGTAAATGTATCACGTAATCAGCCTCCAAGATTAAAACACCACACAGGCCACCATCTTGAGCCTGGGTAGTTGATTCATCTGTCTTGCTCATTGTTTATTTATTCAGCTACAAATTCTTGATATTTTCCATGCCAGTCCCTGAGAAAGAATCTCAGAAGTCTGAGGAGAAGAGATAAACACTCCTGATAGAAAAATTGCTCAATGGCAAGTTAAAAATGTCCCCCAATAGTCCATTAAGTTTCTTGCTTTCTGAAGATTCTTTCATGAATACGTGGTATTTAAGGATATGAGTCATATTCCTGGCATAATTGTGGACTTGTCACATGAATATAAAGGGATGTAATGAATGCAGAACAATAACAGGGCACTAATGAAGAAATTTTGTGAGACAATACTGGGACTTTTGTTTCTATGGCAATATGCCTATGGCTTTGGTGCAGTCCACTTCTTATGTCAGAGCCAAAATATTATAGCTAACCACAATAACGCTCTGGTCTGTATTTCCCCAAAGCATCCAATCCATTCACTTCATGTTGTAATTTTTTTCTTTCACATACATAAAATATTCAGTTAACTGAATTCTGTATTGAATCAGTAGATGATTTGATGTCATTTGGTTACAATCAAACATCTATCAAGTCCATTAGATTTTCAGTTCAATTACTCAAAAGGACATTTTCCTTTTCAGCATAAACTTGGAAGTATGAGACACTTAGGAAGTAGCTTTGTTGTGTTGATTTCAATTGAATAATGTCTTTAAAACACTTGGTTTACTTTTCTTCCAGGAAGCAATGTACTTATGGCAAAATCAAGCTATTTTCAGTCTCCCTCTCTATATATGGTAGGTGTTACGTTTATAGCAACCATCTACAAATAAGCCTTTGGTATTTATGTCTGCTGTTCTGCAATATTGTTTTTCATTGATCTGTTTTTACTGAGACTGATGGGAAGGGCTATGGGATATTGAGATTCTTTTGAACTTCTGTTTACCTAAAATATATCACTACATTTGGTCATGGTTTGAAATATATGTCCAAGTGAATTTAGTCAATGTTTAGGGGTTTATATTCTCACAAAAGAGAAAACAATCATTTCTATAAGAACTTTTACTGAGAAGAGTCACCATAATCTGAATACGGTAAACTTGATGATATTTGAAAGAGAGTGGAGTAAGGCAAGGGATGATATGATAGATCCATGAATATTATCAGAAAAGGAGATAATTGAATAAGGGTAAAATAAAGCTTCTTACTCCTGTAATTGTGTGTATGACTAACTGTGCCAATCACAGTACAAGTATTTTTTTTAAATTTTGTTTCAGCTGATTTGCAAGAAAATTTCAGTTCAGCATTTTCCTTAGGACACCTAATTATATGCATGCTAATTTAATTTATTCCTTGTATGAAAACAAACTGTATAATGAAGGTGAGTAACTGTTTAGAACCAATCCCAATAACTGCTATTACTTACAAATTAAGGAAAGTGATACTTAGAATAAGATTAAATTTTTTACATAGTTTTAAAATAGAGCTCCAAACAGGAAGTATCTTAACAGACTAGGATACTGTAACACATGCATTTTGCTTTATTTTGGATTTATTATGCTGATACAATGTCATAATATCTGTTCCGAAAGCATAGTATTTGTTTAGTTACCAGGCTAAGCAATTTACATGAAAATAGTTTGTCTAATGCCAAAAAGAAGAAGCCATGTGCTTGCCTTATGAATATGTGGGCACTGTTTTAAACCTGTTTTGTATATAATTTTGATATTATTACACGAATGACGGTTTTATATGTCCTTCAGAATTGACTTAACCCTAAATAGAATATCCTAGAGAAGATCCTGATAGGCAATGGACCACTCAGTGCTTCATCACTTCAGTCCCTACGTATTCTTTTTTCAGTCTTCTTTCTTGTCTGCTGTATACTGCTATCTTAAGTCACATATTACGCAACCATCTCCACCTGCATCAGGCTGGTAGAATCCCTAGTGGAAAGTTCACGAGTCTCCTTTGCTATGCTATGCAAAGCAGCTGACAGGGAAGGCTATCTGACAGTCTAAATTAATTCTAGATTTGACCACATCCTCCAGTATATGAACGTGGCCACCCTGACCACTCTAGCAGTTTGAGCTATTGCAGTTAGCTCCACTCTGATCATAAAGGATCATCCAGAACGCATTTATACAATACAATTGGAGTTTGATCCTGGATTATTCATCTAATTACTGCAGGGCTTCTGTTTGGGGACCAGCTTACGCTCCCTTTGGGCAAGCTGAGGCATTAGCTAGTGGTGTGTTAGGACACACCCGAGGTTTAGCATATTGCCAGCTGACGCATACTCTGGAGTGTGGTATGCTTCATTATTTTGGCGCACTATTCAGAATGAATAGAAACTTTAGGCTTCTATTGTAAAGCAAAGGGGATAACTCAGACCCTCCTCCTAGCCAGACATAGGTTTTAAAAATAGCATTTCTGATACCCAGATACCTAGGGGAGTATCATCTTGAGCACAGCTACATCGCCTCGTCCATGATTTTAACCTTGAGGCAGATCCTTTTTCTGGTATCTTATTCCTAATTCTTCTTCAGACTCCATCCAGGGAAACATTTTCACTTGCCGTCTAATCTCAGGAACCTAGAGGAAGAGCAGTCGTGTAGGACAACCTAGTTTCTACAGCCTGAGTTTCCTTACATTTTTTGACAAATTATTTAAATATTAAAATTCAAGTTTAAGGCTCAAGAGAGATTACCAGAAAGTCTAAGTTGACAGTAACTCATTCACTTACTCACTCTTTCATTCATTTATCATGTATTGACTCTGTGCCAGGCCCTGTGATTGTAGCCAGGCCATTTTATATATCCCTGATATAGGGAAGATAATATTCGATGGTGTCAAGGACACTGAAGAGCAAATGGTGCTTGGAAATGAGGAAGGCGGTGTCCCTAGGTTCACTTCCAGGGTTTTCCTAGGGCTAATCACGTTTATCTGAGGTCTTCTCTGTGGGATTTTTAAAAAGGTTACCACTCCCTCTCCGTGAATGTAGTTGCCTTTGCATTTTTAGCTCCATGTCAAAGAATTAAGGCATTTCAATATCGCTTGCCCTACAAAGCAAGCAAAGGTGAGTGTAAACATCTGAGAATTGACTGACTTGGATTATTAGCAGTGGGACAGATGGGGAAAAGAATGGAGAAGCAAATAACTTAGCTCTAATTCCACAGGGAGAGAGAGTGGAGACAAGTCCTTTTGTAGTTTAGACACCCAAATCCCTTGGCTCAGGAAGGAATCACGGCGATTAGAGGCTGCGGGCGCTGGGGAGCCGGTGTGCGCCTGTTGGACGGCTGGAATGCTGACTCACGTGTGAAAGAACCAGGACTGACTCAGAGCCCGCAGGGCGGCAGCCTCAGTCCCGCAGGGGTCTGGCTCACCCTGGCCCACGGCCTGGCCTTCAGTCAACAGCAGGCCCATTTGCGGCTAAGGCCTCACACTGGCAACAAAGCAAGAAAACCAATCTCTCAAGGAAAAATTCCTCTGTGTGCCCGCTTGGGCTCTCTGTGAAGCTGATCAATCCTCGTGGTGCCCCTGTCACTATAAACTGCACTTCCCAGAGCTGTATTTTTAAACAGGGAACTGCTTACAATAGCCATTTACAACTGTACGCTGTTTAATTAGCCAGCCTGGGCAGTGCTGCAGGCATAGATCACTTTGCTTTAAAGATCTGAGAATGTTAATAGTACAGTATATCATTTTCATTATTGCTGGATTAACGTTGTGTCTCAAGGAACACCTAATGCAGATCATGAGAAATGGCCTGGAGTGACCCGAGGGTTGCGCGTTATTAGAAAAGTGATAGTTCCGATGCTTAAACAGAAGGACATTTTCTTTGTTCAAATGTCAGTCAGCATTCAGCAGTGGGGCTTCGTGAAAAGAAAGATTGCACTTCATTTACTGGTAGCAGCCTTCGACAGTTCAGGCTGAGAAAGGGCAAAGAGTTGGGTTAGAGTTGCTTTGTCAGTATGGTAGCCATGGGGCAGCCACATATGTTCATCCACACTGGGAAAGTGACTAGTTTGGAGTAACATGTGCTGTAGGAATACACTCAAGATTGCAAAGGCTTAGTATAAAATATATATCTCATTAATATTTGTTTCATTCTGGACACGTGTTGCAATTATAACATTTCTGATATGTTTGGTTAAATAAAATACATCATTAAAATTAACTTCTGTTTCTTTTTTTCTAATATAGCCCCTAGAATATTTCAGATTACATAGGTGCTTCACAGTTGAGACTCACATTTTGTTTCTTTTGGATGGCGCTGGGCTAGACTTCCAAGAGAAAAGAAAAAAAACTCTGGCCAACAGTGAAAGTGTGTTTTAACTTTCTTTTCAGTTACTACTAGCTGACTGTATGTGGAAAAGACTAAGAAGAAGATTAAACACAAAGGAGAAGAGAAAGCCTCGTGGTGTGACAATTTCACGTAGTAAAGCCAGGAAACGTAAGAAGCCAACTCAAACAAGATTTTCTCAGAGTAGTACAGCACATTGGTTGAAATGCAGCCACATTCTACACACAGGGTTTACAAACATCACTGAACAGATGCAGAGGTACCATTAGCTGTCTCACCTCTCTGATAAGAAGCTAGACCATGCACCTTGAGGTGGCCTCTCCCAGAACATCAAAGTGTCTGGAGCTACTAAGAAGCATAGGTTGTCCAAGGGTAACTTGAAATGAGCATGCACACAGAATAAAAGAGCTTAGAGAGTTTGGGACTGACATGTACACGCTGCTATATTTAAAATACATAATCAGCAAGGACCAGGGAACACTGCTCAATATTCTATAATAACCTAAATGGGAAAATAATTTGAAAAAGAATAGATATATGTATGTGTAAAACTGAATCACTTTGCTGTACACCTGAAACTAACACAACATTGTTAATCAAATATACTCCAATATAAAATAAAAATTAAAAACAGAAATGAAAGCATTATATATATAGTTATATATAGTTATTGTTTAGCCAATAAGTCATGTCTGAGTCTTTGTGATCCCCATGGACTGTAGCCTACCAGGCTTCTGTGTCCATGGGATTTCCCAGGCAAGAATACTGGAGTGGGTTGCCATTTCCTTCTCCAGGGGATCTTCCTGACTCAGGGATTGAACCGTGTCCCCTGCATTGGCAGGGGAGGTTCTTCGCCACTGAGCCACCAGGGAAGCTCATATATATATAAAGAAAGAAGGAAAGACCCTAGAGTTGGTGCACCCAGCACATGAGATAATTGGTAGGGAAGTTATAGAAGCTTCTAAATTCCATTACTACAACTATTTTCTTTCAGTACAAGAAAACTGGAAAAATTAATCTGCAGTTTTTTAAAAAAAATATACTCAAAGTTTGCATAAACTTACAGAAGCCACGGACAAGCTTGTCAAAAAGTCACGGCGCTAATAAATTCCAGGAGGCATCTCCTAAAACCTCCTCCCTGAGCGTCACCTTTGTCATCATCTTGTTGCTACTTGTTGAGAAAAGCCGCATCATATCAGCAGTGCTTTAGAGCATGTTGCTATAAATGCTGTACAAGAAACCACGATTAAGCCCGTTGAAGCATACGCCTATAAGGAACACAGGGAAAAAATAGCTTTGACTTTACAACACTTAAATCCATGATTCTATACAGATTTTAGCACTGGACACTATGGCCCACCCACCACCATCCCCTCCACCTCCTGCACACTTGGTTTTTAAATGCATGTTTACTCAGGTGCGTAGAAGGGCCAAACATTTGAGGAGGGAGGGGAATGACAGGTTCACACTCTAAAGGAGGTGAAAAACAATTATAAAAGTCTTTAATTTCAACAAGCATCATGGCAAGGTTTTTGAAATAAGTTCTTGGCTTGTGAAATTTCCTATCAAAATGTCCAAAATATTCTGAGTCATCTGCTTTTGAAAGACAGATTTCTTCATTCAGTCCATATTCTTCATTCAGTCCATACATGTCTATTCTCTATGTGTGGTCCTAGGAAAGGAGGCAAAAAATATACCCATTGTTACTGCATTAGAAATGTACAGAGGACTTAAGAGTGTTCACCTTACATATGTTGTAAATATGCTTCTAAAAAAGACAGAATGTTCCAACACATTGTTGTTGCTGTTCAGTTGCTAAGTCGTGTCCCACTCTTTGCGACCCCATGGACTGTAGCACACCAGGCTTCTCTGTCCATGGGATTTCCCAGGCAAGAATACCGGGGTATGTGGCCATTTCCTTCTCCAGTGTTAGGGGTCTTTAAATAATCATAAAAACAATGATAGGAGTAAAAACAGTTGACATATATTGAGTGCCTGGTATGTGTTAGATGGGCTTTCCAGGTGGCTCAGTGTTAAAGAATCCACCTGCCAATGCAGGATACGTGGGTTCGATCCCTGGGTCTGAAATATCCCTTGGAGGAGGAAAAGGCAACACACTCCAGTGTTCTTGCCTGGACAATCCCATGCACAGAGGAGCATGGCGGGCGACAGTCCATGGGATCATGAAAGTGTCGGACATGACTGAGCAACTAAACAGCAAAACAATGTGTTGGACACCCTCCCAAGTACCTTGTATCTCATTTACTCTTCACAATCCACCCAAGAGCTATACTGTTACCTCAGTTTATAAATTTGGAATCCAAGGCTCAGACTGACGGCTCAGTGGGCAGAGATGTGATTTTGTCTCACTTTAAACGATGCTCCCTTTCTCTGATCTCGCACATTCTTACAGATACACATTTAATTCAAATAACGCAAATGGGGGATTGTGTGCAGTACTGACATTCTCATCTGCTCCTTCTAGAAGAGTTGTCTATCACACAAACAACAGAGAGCCTTTCTGAAAAATTATTATTATTTTTTTTTGTTATTTTCATTTGCTCTAATTAGAAGACAAAATGTTCTCTGAATCTGAGGCCATACTCACAGACAAATAGAAAATCAATTGAAAAGTGAAAGTAGTTGATAATCAGTGCATCTGAAATACACACAGCTAAACTGATTTAACTCATTCACTTTAACGAATTTCCCAGCACATAGACCTGCTTATTCCATCACAGCAGCCACTGGCCACATGTAGATGCTGAACAGTTAAATGTGTCCAGTCCTAATCGCAAAGTCCTTGGCAGCGTAAAAAACACACCAAATTCTGGAAACTTTATACAAAATAGTAAATTACATCATTCATAATTTTTCATATTGGGTGTATGCTGAAAGGACAATAATCTGGATATATAAAGCTAAATACAATATTATTATAAAATTAATTTTCACTGTTCCTTTTTACCTTTTTTAAAAAATATAGGCACCATGAAGTTCAAAATTGTATTTAGCCTGCGTTAAATTTCTACTGGAGAGTACAATCCAGAACAATCCAGAAAATAAGACAGCAGTACCGGAATATCTTACACTTACGAAAATGCACTTATTTTCTCCCACGTCCCTAGTTCTCTGCAAGGCGCAGGGGACAGAAGAATGAACAATCTGAGTACACAAGGCCTTCAGGGGATTTACAGGCGAGGAGAGGAAACAGAACAGTTTATGATGAGCACAGGAGAGGAGGTGGCAAAACCAGGAACCGGCGTTTGGGAGGAAGGAGGGAGCCGTCCGAAAGTCGCTGATTGTTGTCACTTTTGCATGGTCAGTGTCAGAGGACCTCAACCACTGTCCCTGCAGGAGGCCTGCCCTGATACAGAGTGGCCACAATCAGACATCTCCAAACCATCCTAACAGTGATGTGGCTTGACCGAAGATTTTAGGGTTTCGACCAGATGGACCTGTTTCTTTGCTTTGGTGGAGAGGAGAACTCATGAACTGATTTTCACAGTTCGGGTCTTGTTAGTACCCAGGAACTTTCTGCTCTCAATGACAAAGAGTTTCACTGTCAGGAAGAGAAATTGCTGCTGACCTTAGACCTTTTTTTTTTTTTTTTTTGGAAAGTGGAGTAATGGGGCACAGGAGCAGAGTTTGGTATTTGACCGAATCCTTCACAATTATCATGCATGTGTATATAATAAAATTAATTCTGTGTCTCTGCATCGTAGCCTGCGGCAAGAAGCGTACAATCAGTTTTGTATGTATAATAGATCACAGCGTTGTTCATGAATAATACAAATGCATTGAGCAGATACTAGTGAGAGAGGATGTTTGTCTTTGCATGGAATCGAAGTGAACATGTAATATTGTGATAATATATATTTGATGAATTCAGGTCTGACTTGCCTTTGCCATATTCTGCTAATTCCCCGACAAGGGTTGCCACAATAATTGAGTTTCCAATAACATTATGATTATTTCCACATGATAATTTAATTGCGGGTATTTTTTAATATTGTAATATTGTAGATTTGTGATTATTATGCATTTGCATGCAGATTTTCATGGTGACTTGGAGCACATCCCTACATTTATAACTTAATTTTATATATTATTGCGTATATATTTGGGGATGAACTCATTAATGCAAATAAAAAAAATGTAGGTCTGTTTAGTCATTCAGCTTTTATTATAAATGGCTGAAAACCTTGCTCATTTTTTATAACAGTCCTTACAATACTGTGAATAAACCAAAGAGAACCTTAATTCAAGAATGGATTCATTAAAAAAATGGTAATAGCTATAATAATTACAAATTGTAGCATATTTGTTTCACCTAATTGGAATATGAGATACTATATATTACTCTTTTCAGGATGTAAAAGTTCTATGTGTGTTATTCATTGACTTTATTTGGGGAGCTCCTTACGATTAAGAATATAGAGATGTTAACTCGGAATTTAGTGAGTGAAAAGTAAGAGAAAACTTTTCTTAAAAAAGGTAAAATTCTATGTAATGGTCACATTATACATCTTAGAAATAAGAAATAAATCTCATTGTAAAGACATCTGAGTCTTCTCAAAAACTCAAATTATCATTGGAATTTTAAGGTAGAAGATCAGAGGCAGATTTTTATAAAGGCAAAAGATTATATGAAAAAAGTGAACTCTGACCTTGTTCTTTAGATAAAATAATTTGAAACTAAAAACTATCAAAATTTGGCTTTAAAAGCATGTATTCTAAGACAGCTAATATGAAGAAATGACATACCTATTGTTACTTCAAAGCAAAGGAAATGATGATCAGCTTAGGAATTTTTACAAAAAAAGTAAGACAGAGACATGAAGCAATCATTAGTACAATAATCAGACCAAGAAACACTTTTAACAAATACATCCAAACAATTGGAGATCGTAAATTTTACTTTTACTTAAGTACTAACCTTGGGTATGAAGAATAAAATGGGACACAGATATTGCTGGAATTAATTTCCATTTCACTTCACTTCAGCCAGCCATACACTTCCATTGAAGAGAGAATGCAACTCATTATTGACAGAACGGCTGAATCTGAATTGACTAAATTCAAATAGATGTGTCTAAGTTAAATGATTTAACAGAATTTAGCCATTTTTTTTTATTGCAACATAAATTTCACCTCAGGTTATCAGAAACAAAATCGTGAGTACAGAGGCCATTAAAGCTTAATTTTAATTTAGATTTTTGGTAGAGTTTCATTTTCAGATTTATTAGACATTCAAGTATGGATGTTAAGCAGAACCATGATTTAATACTGTGGGACACAGAAGTGTTTCCAAGAGTAAAGGCCACCAGAAAGCTTCTTATAAGCTTTTTAGGCTGGATAAACACCAAGACAGAATAAAAACAGCGCTCTGGTGGAAATTCAACCAAAGTCTATCCAGAGGGTGGTGAAATTCAGGAAGTCTTCTTGATTGGCTTTACAGACAGATGGACAGAATTCTGAGAAATGGAGACGTGGGGAAATGACATGACCAAAGATCATATAAAAGGGTTGAGATGACTAGAGAAAAAGACACAGCTTCGAATGAGTTTAATCAGATACTGGACTAGTTTAACCAGATACAAATTTAACCACTATGAACTTTAGCTCCTTCATATATTAAAATGCTCTCAAGCTGAAGCTTCAAAACTTTGGTCACCTGATGTGAAGAGCCAACTCATTGGAAAAGACACCGATGCTGGGAAAGATTGAAGGCAAAAGGAGGAGGGGCAGCAGAAGATGAGATGGTCAGATAGCATCACTGACTCAATGGACATGAATCTGAGCAAATTCTGGGAGATGGTGGACAACAGAGGAACCTGATGTGCTAGAATCCATGGAGTTGCAAAGAGTTGGACATGACTTAGCAATTGAACAACAACAACATATTAAAGTGGTGATAAAAACAGCTACATTGCAGAATTATAGTAAGAATTAGAATTAATATACCTGAAAGAGAATAATCGAAAACTCAGCATCTAAAATGTAACTCAATAAATGAAAGCGATTTTCTCTGTAAGAAAATTAGAGATGCCAAGGGAACATTTCATGCAAAGCTGGGCACAGCAAAGACAGAAATGTCAAGGACCTAACAAAAGCATAAGAAATTAAGCAGAGGTGGCAAGATTACACAGAAGAACTATACAAAAAAGGTCTAATGACCCAGATAACCACGATGGTGTGGTCACTCACCTAGACCCAGACATCCTAGAGTGTGAAGTCAAGCGGGCCTTAGGAAGCATCACTATAAACTAAGCTAATGGAGGTGATGGAATTTCAGCTGAGCTAATTCAAATCCTAAAAGATGATGCTGTTAAAGTTCTGCGCTCAACATGCCAACAGATTTAGAGAAGTCAACAGCAGCCACAGGACTGGAAAATGTCAGTTTTCATTCCAATCCCAAAGAAAGGCAATGCCAAAGAATGTTCAAATGACAGCAGTAGCAAAGATTAATTGAATGTTTACAAGAGATCAAGAATTCAGGCCTTTTTAAAGTGGGAACATTACAATTATCTCTTTTGTACAACTGAGAAAATACTGTGTCAACCACTCCAGTTCAAACTGCTCTTAGAGTCTCAAAGCAGAGTTTAAACCCAGTCGTCTGACGCTGGAGCTATCTAGGCAGTAGATGTTATAATGTTAAATTGTGTGGCATGTCAAATGAATGGAAAGTACCCCATTAGACTCAATTATTCTGAATATGAATTGACTGAGTGACAGGTATAGCTTGAAATGTGAAATAGAGCTTAGGGATTAGGATGTATTTTTCTAGGTGAATGGTTCTCCGAGTGTGGTCTTGGACCCAGTGCCTTCAGCATCATCTGGGACTTGTTAGAAATGCAAATTCCTAGACCCCATCCAGGCCTCTGAAATCAGAAACTCTGGGATTAGGTCTCAACGATCTGGTTTAATACTCTCTCCTGCTGATTCTGAGGCTCAGATTTGGAAATCACTGCCCCAGGTTATAGGGGAGCCATTGCGACATGGTTTGACCTATATGTTAGAAAAGTGACTGGTAACAGACTAAAGACAAAGGATGCATTGAGGGGGATACTTCAGTCATTCAGGAGCTTCCCAGCCGGTGCTAGTTGTAAAGAACTTGCCTGCCAATACAGGACTCGGGTTCAGTTCCTGGGTTGGGAAATTCCCCTGGAGGAGGGTATGGCAACATATCTCAGTGTTCTTGCCTGGAAAATCCCATGGACAGAGGAGCCTGGCGGGCTGCAGTCCATGGAGTCACAAAGGGTTGGACACAACTGAAGTAACTCAGCACCCATGCAGGCATTCAGCTGCTCAGACCAGAGACACTTAAGTGATGACATTGCAAATGCCATCAGGACAATTGATGGCAGAGATGGAGAGACTGCAAATATATGAATCAAAACATGACAACTGATAGAATAAGAGGCAAAGGGGAAGAAAATGTCAAAGAGACAGGTATCTCCATCCTAGGAGGTAGGAAAGAATTGACATAATTGACTAATATAAGGTGGAGAGGGTAATTGTTCTCTGTGGGGTTGATGCTCACCAGCTCCAAGAGTCCCATGGGTACCCAGAGACAGAAGGAGAAAAAGAGAATTGAGTTCCTTGAAATACAGAGATGCAGGACACAGAAAATTTATTCTGAGCCAAAATGATGCAGAGGACTGTTCAGAAGCCATATGAGGGCATCTCTGGTAAGCTCAGGACCCACGTCCCATCCTTCCAAAGCAGACGAGGGTCCTTATCCAAACCCTACTGCTGAGAAAACAACATCTCCAGAGGTTGCTTGGGATGATCTCCATGCTTTCAACAAGTTCTCTGGGTGAGTCCAGATCCCACTTATTCAAACAAGGAAAATGTTTTCAGTATTTGTTGTTTTTCATGACTAAAGCCAGTCATAAGGCTTTACTCCAAGGCTCAGAATGTCTGGGTCTCTGGCCCATCTTCATCTGTAGTGGACACTCCCTTCCTGAAGCCCTGTCTAGACCTCAGCTCTCTTAATTAATGGAAAATTCTTAAAGAGATGGGAATAGCAGGCCAACTTATCTGCCTTCTGGGAAATCTGTATGCAGGTCAAGAAGCAACAGTTAGAATCAGACATGGAACAATGGACTGGTTTCAAATTGGGAAAGGAGTACGTCAAGGCTAAATATGGTCACCTTGCATATTTAACTTATATGCAGAGTGCATCATGCTGAATGCCAAGCTGGATGAAGCACAAGCTGGAATCAAGACTGCTGGGAGAAATATCAATAACCTCAGACATGCAAATGACACCACCCTTATGGCAGAAAGCGAAGAGAACTGAAGAGCCTCTTGATGAAAGTGAAAGAGGAGAGTGAAAAAGCTGGTTTAAAACTCAGCATTAATAAAACAAAGATCATGGCATCCAGTCCCATCACTTCATGGCAAATAGATGGAGAAACAACGGAAACAGTGAAAGACTTTATTTTGGGGAGCTTCAAAATCACTGCAGATTGTGACTGCAGCCATGAAATTAAAAGACACTTGCTCCTTGGAAGAAAAGCCATGACCAAACTAGACAGCATATTAAAAAGCAGAGACATTACTTTGCCAACAAGGGTCCGTCTAGTCAAAGATATGGTTTTCCAGTAGTCATGTATGGATGTGAGAGTTGGACTATAAAGAAAGCTGAGTGCCAAAAAATTGGTGCTTTTGGACTGTGGTGCTGGAGAAGACTCTTGAGAGTCTGTTGGACTGCAAGGAGATTAAACCAGTCAATCCTAGAGGAGATCAGTCTTGAATGCTCACTGGAAGGACTGATGCTGAAGCTGAAGCTCCAATACTTTGGCCACCTGATGTAAAACACTAACTCACTGGAAAAGACCTGATGCTGGGAAAGATTGAAGGTAGGAGGAGAAGTGGATGACAGAGAATGAGATGGTTGGATGGCATCACCGACTCAATGGACGTGAATTTGAGCAAGCTTTGGGAGTTGGTGATGGACAGGGAAGCCTGGTGTGTTGTAGTCCATGGGGTTGCAAAGAGTCGGACATGGATGAGCAACTGAACTGAACTGAATATAGAGTGAAAATGATGAAAAGCAGGGAAAGCACCTATTCAGACTTCTTTAGTTGTGATTAGGGTTTTGGACCTGTTATTATTCCCTTTTCAGCTTTTAAGTCAATTGTTGAGTCCATCATTTTTGTTATCACATAATTCTTCCAATTGTCAATTACCAATTGTCTTTGAAAAGTGTATAAAACATTGAATGATTTTTCTCTCCCATAAGCTTTTGTGAACCTATTCTCCTTTTATGCCCCCGTCACAGGATCTAGGGTCTAAAGAGAAATTTTAAAGGTTGCGTCCTTGACTGCTGTCTTCCTGAAGGTGAGAGACGTCCCATCTAGGAAGAAGATTTCAGGGGAAGATGTCAACTGCCTGTGCTCCACACCTAGTCCATCATCTGCAACTATTTTAGATGTTGGAGGGTTCTTCAGGTTTTCCTAGCTTCTGTTTCTTCATCAGAAAATTGAGGATGAGGATATTTGTGATTACATGAGGAAGTCTTTGGAAACCATAAAATCCAAGCCAGTCCAAGCTAATGCTATCAGCCATTTTTTATAGCAGATCATTCAAATAAAGTGAAATCCCACAGGTAGGAAGTAGCTGGTGTGCAGGCTAGGTCTTTTACTTCACAGAAAATGTACTTTCTTCTTTGTTACACTGTCTCTGAGATAAAGAGAGGATTTTTAATTTTTCCTGCCTTAAGTAGAAACACCTTGATCAGTCAAGAAATCAATAGAAGGAATCCTTTGGAAGCTGTTGTTTCTAGTAAAGATAGTCAAGAAATAATCAATCTACAATTTCAGCTTTTGCATCCACTCTCATTATTAGTTGGATCCCCTTGTATGAACTTGTATCTGAACGTTTTAGCCCTGAAAGAGAAAGTTGTCTGGGACACAGGCTGGCGGTGTTTGGGGAGAGAATCAGATTCTAAAGTGAACTCAGCGTATTTGTGTGAAGATTCCTTTATATTACCTCTTCATTTTGTAGCTAGATACTCTCAACAACGAAATTATTTGTTTCTTCAACATAGCAGAAAAATAATACAAATGATAATTCATTGTTCCTTAATAAATATGTCAAAAAATTATAAGAAATATTTAAGTAATTTTGCTAGTGTGAATATACATAATTAGAAATAAAATAACTAATACTAGCATATATAGGAAAATCAACCTTTAGTCCCTATGTCTAATGTCATTCAATGACTATTTGATATTCTCATTAAACTTGATATTTAGCTACTAACTAACATAAAATCACTGTTCTTCTACTGGTATTCTGGTGAGTAAATACTCACAAACACATATTTTCACCCCTGAGGGAACGATTGTCAGTGACAACAAGTTCCTCCCCAACAGAGATTTTCTTCCCCTCTGCGTGAGGGTTGATGCCCTGCAGTGGCGGCATAGCTGGCAAGGAGCCACGTGATACTATTTGCTTTTGATCCTCTGAGAATCATTCCATGACTAGCAAAAGGTGTCTTGGCATTTTGGTAGCTGCAAATCTACTTTTCATGAAATGCTGGACTTGCAGCCACTCAGAACGCTGTAAGATTCCGAATAAATTTTCCTTGGTAAATCCTTACGTAAATTATTACGTTCTGACTCCAATAAGTAATCCACGTGAAGTTAAGAGTTCTTTTTCTTGTTTTTTGGGGGGACAGGGTTGTTTTAAATTCTGAGCCCAGACTGATGTCTTTAGAGCATTTCCCTGAACCCAAGGGCGAGCAATAATCCACACTTCGGTCCATATCCATGACTGAGAGGCAGAGAATTTCTTCAGGATTAATGACAGGACTTTGTTCTATAGCCAAGTAACAAAACTCCTGCTAGTGATTAATCCCAAGAAAATGCCTTGATACTTATTATTGATTTTGTTTTCAGCTGAGAAAAAAATGCATACCACCCATGATTTACATATAGATGCAAAGGTTCCATTTATCCTTATTAGTAGTAACAGTGATATACTCTCGGGTGCTCTGGCAACACGTGTTCTTTGCCCTTCAGCCCCTTAATGCAGAGCAAGAAGAGGAAGCACACTGATTTGCATTGGCTTCGAATGGGGGTTCTACTGGCAAGGGGATTTTTTTCACATATCCGAGGGTAGAACAAGATCTTACTGAGAATGGAATGTCTAAGGAGTTATTGTTCTGTACGTTGACCAATCAGATTTCCTGAATAATTGCTCAGCATTCCTTTTGCCTTATTACATTGTGTATTATTTTGATTTCCTCCAGGTAATCAAATGACAGATCTCTCACATAAGGCGCTCGTTTTCTCCTGCGCGACAGCTATAAACAAAGGACTGCATGCTCAGGAGAAGAAAACATAAACGGAGGAGTCAAAACATACGAAACGAGCCTCATTTGTTTGAACGTATTTTGGGCCCCTCATCATCCCCAGTGGCTTCCTGTTGTGAAGTGATGCATTCTGTTTTCAAAATTACAAACTTGAGATTCAAAAGAAGGCATT
The DNA here is from genome assembly GCF_054371585.1 of Giraffa tippelskirchi. NCBI lineage: Eukaryota > Metazoa > Chordata > Mammalia > Artiodactyla > Giraffidae > Giraffa > Giraffa tippelskirchi. The sequence goes on from NC_137282.1 coordinate 158,925,640, forward strand.
TTACTGTGAGGTCACATTCCGAGCATATTATCCTATGTCTATTTCTTATGTGTGGCTTTTGCCAGAAGAAAGACCCACTTTGTCTGGTTTTGTATTTTAGGACCCTATGGTGGCAGAGCCATCTTGAGATTCTTTTCAAGGAATTCGCTACTTGCCAACATTCTGTGAGCTACCCTGCCAATCAGCTGGTCATCTTGTCTATAGAATACAAGTTAAATTTTGTGACTTAAAATTTTCCCACGAGTTTGGCTTTTGAGCTTAAAAGTGTCTGACTATTTAGGATCTCTTAAAGGATCAATTGTTTTATTGAGGACACAGAGGGTTTCTTGAAGTGGGAAGAAATAGGCAACAACTGTTCAACTCAGGAAAGTCATCTTCCAAAACAAGAAGGAGCACAGATTGAGATCTTGCTACATAATTTACATGATCATAATGGCAGCCTCAGCTAACTGTTTACGAGTACTTATGTTGTCCTAGGGAATAGTTCAAGAACTTTGCATCTATTAATTAGTACTGGTAAAATTTACTTTTTTCATTATCCACATTAAAAAAATGTGGATTTCAATTCCACTTTTTATCAAAGATTAATAAAACTACACTTTTTCCGTGAAACAAGTTCAGTGGATGAGTAATGAGTATACAGTCTTCTATTTTACGTTGCATGTAGAACCTAAGTAACTGGTGTCAGTTGTGAGAGGTAAAGGTTTTTTTCTTTAATTTTACATAAAATAAAGTTACTTATGAATCATTTTCAATTGGAAGTGTAATATAACTCCTTTTAAAACGAAGAGAATTGTGTAGAGAAAGACAATTGCCCGTAACTCTCTGGTTTTATGTATTGGCTTCGAAGCAGTACAGCAGCTCCCAGTTTTGTCGCGTTGTGTACGTGCTATACTTAGTCACTTGGTCAAGTCTGACTCTTTGCGACCCCCCGGACTGTAGCCTGCCATGGGGATTTTCCAGCAAGATTCTCCAGCAAGAATACTGGAGTGGGTTGCCATGCCCTCCTCCAGGGGATCTTCCCAACCCAGGGATCTAACCCAGGTATCCCGCGTTGCAGGAGGATTCCTTACCATCTGAGACAAATTAATCTTTTTAAGCCTTACTTCAGGATCTGCAAAATAATAAAATAGCACCAAATTCTGAGCCTTCCTCTGAGCTGTAGTTTTAAAATGTGAACAGAAGATGGGACATGGTAGGTGCTCAATAAAAGTACTTTCCTTATTGTTACTGAAATGTAAACACAGTGGCATTTTCAGTTTTACCTTTATTTATGTCTTTGGGTGCCTATAACTTGGAATCCAAATGTTTTCTTCATTTTCTATCTTTCCAAACCAAAATTTTCAAAGTGCTAAAAAGTGACTATATTACATTTTGAACTACAAATATAAGACCTCTCATCTCAGATTCTCTTTGGGGCTCTCAAATACTAGTCTGAAAACTATCTTCCTTGGAGCATCCTGGTTCCTTAGAGGCACTTTCCAGATGTTGGGAGAGGTGGCTGGACATCATCCATGCTGGTCTGGGGGCTCACTGTGGGGCTTGGAGTTTACTGTGAGGGTTCTGTTTCTTTTAGTTTTACTTTTGGTGAGATGAATTAGCATCCCAAATCCTACTAAGCATTATTTGCATTTCTTTGTAACCACATAGTCTAGCAGAAAAAGAACAGGCTGTAAAGCCAGCCAAACTTGGGTTGGCCGTGTGGTTTCCGGCTTCCTGGCCATGGACTTGGGGGAACCACCTACTTTATCAGAGTGTCAGGTTCGTCATCTGCAGAATGAAGTTACTAAGACATTTTAGGGTGATTGTAGGAGTGGAAGGAAGCAGTTATATAAAACTCTTAGCATTTAGTAGTAGTAGTTTCAGGCATCCCTTCACTGCACACCAAAATCACAATTATTTACAAAGTTTTTTTTGTTATAGTTATACAGGCATATAAACGTATACATACATATAAATGTATACATACATATATAAACACACATATAGTTGTAAATATGATACAGAACAAGAGACAGAGTTATTTTTTAAGGCAATGGCTATGTGGATTTTTAGCCTAGAAAATATAGAGAGACGTTGACCTATGAAAGAATGACTTTGCTAAATGAAATTTTCTGTGAATCAAACTGAATGATATTGGTTTAGTCAAGCATGGCAGAGCTCCCTGAAATAATTAACCTTTCAAAGTTACACATTTGTTCAAAAATTATTTTTAATTGGAAACATAAAACATCCAAAAATTTATAAGTAATCTGCCCCTCTTTATTAGCTGTGTATACCTATCAATTATTAAACTTTATCAATTCCATTCCAAAGATGTATCTTGGATCCTAAATGTAATGGTGGTCTCTGAATAAGAGGTACGTTTTCTTTGTAGTATCAATGTCTAGTTAAAGTTTAATTCCTCGTTAGTTCCATCTGTACAATAGATGGAAAACATTTTAGATAATACAAGGTTTTCTGTATGATTAATGAACTTGAAATTCCAAGTTGGTCATATTCAAGGGGATGACTATTTGGGATGCTGCTTTGAGATCTTTATGAAGAGTGATGAAGACTGCACATGTAAAGAACACTTAAGGGAAGATGTTTTACGAGATCTAGTGGCTGCCTGGACCAGGGTGGTGGTTGTAGAGCTATGAGGAGGAGTGGATGTTAATGAGAGATACTAGAAGCAGCAAATCCAAGTGACAGGACTTTGCAATGGGTTAACTTAGGATGGAATCTGAGGTAGAAGAGGGTGTCAAGTTTGACCCAAATTTCGATCTTGTAAACCTGGCTGAATAGGGAATCTTTTAAAAAATATTAATATGAATAAACTGTATCAAATCAAACTGGCAATTATAAATATACTTCCTGAGAACCCTCTTCCTAGGACCGTGTGAGGAATAAATAAGCTTAAAAGTATAAAGTGGTTATTAGTACAGTGTTTGGCACCAACAAGCATTCAGTAAATGATAGCTATTATGATGATGATGAAGTAATAACAATGATAGATAATAGGTAATAGTTTACAAATAATTCAAAATGATCTCAATAGCTGAAAATATATCTAGTTCATTAACTTTCTGTGAATGTTTCTCTTCTTAAATAACATGACTGTTTTACTGAACCTGGATTGTTAGAAGAGTGATTTTGCCTTACAACTAATGCATTTACTAAATGATTTATATATCTATCTGCCATTCTTACTGTTTACAGTAAGAAAGTAAATTATTTTTTAATCCAGAGTTTTAAAAATCCTTGATTTTTTAAAATCTTTTTAAAAACAATTATAAGCATTGTGCTTATTTGAACATGACACTAAAAGAGGAATCTGTTGTCAAATAATTATTGTTTGTAGATTTCCTCAAAATCTCTTTGTGCATGACATTACAGTTTGGGCTGGCATGGTTTGATAGAAGACTAATAAACTTTATCTGATTTTGATTGAAAATATTACCAGCTTACAATCTTCTTGTTAAAGGACTCTCTTACTCTCTTGTATTATTGATTATCTTTTGTTTTAACTTGCATATAAATCTCCAACATTGGCTTCCCAGGTGATACTAGTGGTAAAGAACCCACCCGCCAATGCAGGAGACACAAGAGACTCAGGTTCGATCCCTGGGTTGGGAAGATCCTCTGGAGGAGGAAATGGCAACCCACTCCAGTATTTTTGCCTGGAGAATCCCCATAGACCGAATAGCCTGGCGGGTTACAGTCCATAGGGTCTCAAGGAGTTGAACATGATAAACTGTGGAAAATTCTGAAAGAGATGGGAATACTAGACCATCTGACCTGTCTCTTGAGAAACTTGTATGCAGGTCAGGAAGCAACAGTTAGAACTGGACCTGGAACAACAGACTGGTTCCAAATAGGAAAAGGAGTACATCAAGGCTGTATATTGTCACCCTGCTTATTTAACTTATATGCAGAGTACATCATGAGAAATGCTGGGCTGGAAGAAACACAAGCTGGAATCAAGATTGCCAGGAGAAATATCAATAACCTCAGATATGCAGATGACACCACTCTTACGGCAGAAAGTGAAGAAGAACTAAAGAGCCTCTTGATGAAAGTGAAAGAGGAGAGTGAAAAAGTTGGCTTAAAGCTTAACATTCAGAAAACTAAGATCATGGCATCTGGTCCCATCACTTCATGGGAAATAGATGGGGAAACAGTGGAAACAGTGTCAGACTTTATTTTTGGGGGCTCCAAAATCACTGCAGATGGTGATTGCAGCCATGAAATTAAAAGACGCTTACTCCTTGGAAGGAAGGTTATGGCCAACCTAGATAGCATATTTAAAAGCAGAGACATTACTTTGTCAGCAAAAGTCCGTCTAGTCAAGGCTATGGTTTTTCCAGTGGTCATGTATGGATGTGAGAGTTGGGCGGTGAAGAAAGCTGAGCGTCGAAGAATTGATGCTTTTGAACTGTGGTGTTGGAGAAGACTCTTGAGAGTCCCTTGGACTGCAAGGAGATCCAATCAATCCATCCTAAAGGAGATCAATCCTGGGTGTTCATTGGAAGGACTGATGTTGAAGCTGAAACTCCAATACTTTGGCCACCTCATGCGAAGAGTTGACTCATTGGAAAAGACCCTAATGCTGGGTAGGATTGGGGGCAACAGGAGAAGGGGACGACAGAGGATGAGATGGTTGGATGACATCACTGACTCGATGGACATGGGTTTGTGTAGACTCCGGGAGTTGGTGATGGACAGAGAGGCCTGGCGTGCTGCAACTCATGGGGTCGCAAAGAGTCGGACACAACTGAGCGACTGAACTGAAGCAACTTAGCATGCATGCACGCCATATAGTATTTATTACTCTAAAGAACTGAGAGAAGGAGGAAATAATTATGGACAGCAGTAGCCAAGGAGGCTTCATGGAGGAGGAAGACTTTGCTTTGTGCCCTGAAAGATACCTGAGACTTAAATACACAAAGGAAATGGAAGAGAACATGCTGTTTAGCAAACAGGAGATAGACATCACAATAAATGAAGCATTCTGTCTGCTATGAAGGTTGCCACGCTAGTGTTTGCATCTGCGAGGGGACCAGTGTGTGGGGAAGGGAACTGGAGATAAAAGTGCTTATTACTTAGTTACTCTGTTGATGTGAGGAAAGAAAATTTCAGAAAACACACAAAAATTTCTTCTTAATGTCTTCCAATATTCAAGGGGGGCCCTAAGGTATCCTGGCCCCTACCCATCAACCCTATGTGTTGTCACAACCAGAATTTAGTTACTCACTGATGCTGTGACTCAGGCCAATTTCATCCACTTTTTTCTGTACACTGACCTTTTTTAGCACCTGCCAAATACTAAATCTTACATTCATCATACTTAATTCCTTTCCCTATTTTAGATGGTGAAGTTCACCAAAATAGGCAGTGGATGCATTATGGTTTAATGATGTGGAGTAGCCTGTATAAATATAGGAGGATGTAAAGAACAAAGCCATCCGAGCTACTCAAGGATGTGCCAGGAAGACTTCACAGAGGAAATGACCACTGATTCGAATTTCTGCACAAACAGTTAGCTTTCTGGACAGAACTCACATGGATAGAGCCCCTGGGAATGCAAGGAGACATGTAACACGGTGGGAGAGTAATTTAGTATATTCACTTGCTAGAACATAAAGTATATTTATAGAAAGAGCAAAAGATGCTTTAATCTAACATGTCCATCTTGATCTCTCTTAATAGCTTTATTGAGATATACTTGACATACTGCACATGGCATGTCAAGTGCAGTATATCTTGACATGCCCAGTTGTTAAGTTTTGACATATGTCTACACTGGTAAAACTATTCTTACAATCAAAATACTGAATGTATCTGCTGCTGCTGCTGTTAAGTCACTTCAGTTGTGTCCGACTCTGTGCGACCCCATAGACGGCAGCCCACCAGGCTCTGCCGTTCCTGGGATTCTCCAGGCAAGAACACTGGAGTGGGTTGCCATTTCCTTCTCCAATGCATGAGAGTGAAAAGTGAAAGTGAAGTCGCTCAGTCGTGTCCAACTCCTAGCGACCCCATGGACTGCAGCCTACCAGGCTCCTCCGTCCATGGGATTTTCCAGGCAAGAGTACTGGAGTGGGGTGCCATTGCCTTCTCCGCTGAATGTATCTACCAGCCCCCAGAGTTTCACTGGATCCATCAGTAAGCCCTTCCTTCCAGCCCATCACCTCAAATTAGTTCTTTTTTCCCCATTTTTTAGAGCTTAACATAAATTGGGCCATGCAGTATACCCTTTTGTTTGGCCTTATTTCATCCCACGTAAATATCTTGAAATCCATCCATGGATCCATTTTGTTTCATAGTTTTGGTATTGAGGAGCCATCGAAGGGTGTATAATAAGTGAACAGCATGATTGTGTTTGGGTTTGAAAGATAATTTGGGGAGCTAATGAGGAAAGCTCAATGAAAGATGAGACTTGAATCAGGAACCATTTTGGAATATGTTCTGTGATCCAGGAAATAAATGAGGAGCAATGAAGTGAGCATCTCAAATAAAGGGATTGGATATGAAAGGCATTTAAGAAAATTGTGTTATTGGTGGAAACAAGGTTGAGGGCAACAATGACATTTAGAATAACTTTGGACACTGAACACGTGGAGGTGGTATCACATTTTTCAATATGAGAGGAGCAGGGTGGGGGCTGGGGCTGTACCGGCTGACATGGATGTTGAATTTAGACCTATTATGGTTGTGAAGGCTTTGAGCCATTCAGGAGGAGACATTCAACAGACAGTTTATCAAATGGGTCTTGAGGTCATGAGAAAGATATGAATTGGAAGCCTGATGGCTCAGTGGGTAAAGAATCTGCCTTTAATGCAGGAAACACCAGAGATGTGGGTTCCATCCCTGGGTTGGGAAGATCCCCTGGAGAAGGAAATGGCAATCCACTCCAGTGTTCTTGCCTGGAGAATCCCATGGACAGAGGAGCTTGGTGGGCGACAGTCCATGGGGTCGCAAAGAGTTGGGCACTGCTGATCTCTAAGCATGCACACAGGTACAAGTTAGTTGGTGCCATGTGTGGGGTTGTTATTGCCCATTGAAGTTATAGGACATAAAAATCAAAAAAAGCCCCAAAGTGACCCCTTTGGAGGTCATGAATGTCCTGCATCAGTAGGATGAGGGGCAGCAGCTTGCGTGCAGTGGGTGGAAGGTGAAGGAGAGTGTCTGTCTTCAGAGTCCTAACTGATAACCTTGCAGGGTGATTATCGGTGCTAGTTGCCTGCTCCACTGTCCGGAGCCCCTGGCTCTGTCTTTCCAGAATGCTGGCTTGGGAACGGCTCCTTTCCTCCATCCCTCTGGATGCTGGAAGCATTTGTGGAGTGTAAATACAAGGACCGACTATCACATACCCCACATCAAAGGCACAGAAGGGAGAGGACCTCCTTGAGCACGTCTCCCAGAGACAGAGGTGCTCCTTCTGCAGCTTGTTTCTAAGACTTCTCTGTGTGATGACCTGGGCCTTCTGACTCAGGGTCAGAACAACACTCTTGCAGGAAAAGTGTTGACGAAAATTCCGAAAGTGTCTCCCTCACCAGGTTTATTTCCACAGCCATACCTTTCTCTTTCAAGAAGCACGCCTTACCCTAGCATGGATTTGCAGGCTGGGTTTGAACGATCAAGGACAGCCCTCAAGCCACACCAAAATACACTAACCCTAACCCTAATCTGAAACACTCCCATTTTGTTCAGATTGCTGAGACAAATCCTACAGTTGCCATGCAGACGTGCGTGCTCAGTCGCTTCAGTCGTGTCCGGCTCTGTGCGATCCCATGGACTGTAGCCTGCCAGGCTCCTCTGTCCAAGAGATTCTCCAGGCAAGAACACTGGAGTGGGTTGCCATGCCCTCCTCCAGGGGATCTTCCCTACCCGTGGCATCTCCTGTGTCTTCTTTATTGCAGGTGGATTCTTCACCACTGAGCCACTTGGGAACAGGCAGATGTAAATGGGAGATATAGATCTCCAGGTTGGTAATTAGACTATGCACACAGTGGGTTTCCTTCTTCTCCCGTATTTTCTTCTCCTGGTATATGTTGTCTTTGTAGCTGTGAAAGCAGTGTGAGCGTGTGAGTCCTTTCATTCAGTTTCCATAAGGTAGAAGCTAAGTTTCCATGTAGGTCGTTTCGTTTAGTCTTGGTGAGGTGAGGGCAAAGTGTCTGCGTGCTTCGTCATTATACCCCAGGCTGTCCCCGGGTGTGTGAACTGAGCACCGAGGCCACTGTGAAAAGGGGACTGTGCATCTTTAAAGGAAATTGCAAGGGAAACCCTAACCTCTCTTAATTTACATATGGTGACATTTTGCAGAAATATTGAAACATTAGCAGTGACATAATGAAATTCTGCCTATCAGCCATGGCAGGAATAATGTTACTGTAAAGGTAACCTAGCCACAGTTTGTTATCAAGAAAATATTCTGGCCAAGAAACATATATTTAGTGAGGCATGATAAGGAGGGACTTTTCCCCCCCTTATATTTTCTCTCCTGGGCCATCCATCTTCCTCTACAGATTTACTGCGGGATCACTCCCTTCACATGCTAATTATGTGCAGGTCTGGTGAATTTGTTAGTGGTGACACTTCTGGGACCCAGTGGGACTGCAACTCATTATGTGGCAATGTCCAGATATATCAGATATTATTAGCTGTCATTAATCTGCTGGGGAAACACTGAGTGCTAAAGGAGAAAGAGAGCAGAAAAGGGCATCGGATGAAGTCTGAGAACCCCGAAAGGTCAGCAGAGAAATGGGTCAGAAAGGGACAACAACCAGGGACGGACAGCGCCTCGCTCCTGATTTTTCATCCCGAGAGCTGACCAGATGCATCAGGCACGAGGGGTGAAGCCGCACCCCTCGGCCATTTGTTATTTTAATACCCCTTGTGGCCATTTCACGGGCACTAACCTTCTTCTGTAATTATGTACAGTTGTACATATTATCAATTATCTCATCTGAACCTCAAAGAAACACCAGAGGTAGGCATCTGACCATGGGGCAGATTTCAGCTCCAATTTTGTATAATATTTCCGAGGACAGCAAATTGTGAAATACAGAACTTGTTGCTGTTGTTGTTTTATTTGGTGTATTCTTTGAACTCAAGGCTTGAGCTGTTTCCTTCAGGTGGAGTGTTTTGTTGTCTTGTCTGTGTGTGGTGTGGCTCCCTACCCTCTCCCACCTCTGTGCCCAAATTCTGATTGTTCCTTTTAGTGTTCAGCTAAAATCCATGTGATCTCACTCTCATCTGAACTGCCATAATACCTTTTCATAGTTAATGATACGGGACTGTAAAAGATATTCTCTATATGTATCTTTTTGTCTACCTAATTCCCTTCAGTAGCTCATAAATCTTCAGAAGGTGAGAAAGTGAAAATCATATTTTGGGCATTGAGTCTTAAACAAGATGCTTCGCATCCAATAAGAATCATGCAAAATTAATTTTTATAAAAGGTACAGAAAATCATATATATATATAAATGATTTTATAATGAAAGTGTGCATCATATAGGTATGTATATATTTATATATTTGACATACACACAGATGTACATGAATATAGGAGAAACGCATATATCACAGACAGTGCGTGCATGTATGTGCTAAGTCGTCTCCGACTTTTTTGCCACCCCATGGCTTGTAGCCCGAAACGCTCCTCTGTCCATGGGATTTTCCAGGCAAGAATACTGTGGGTTGCCATTCCCTTCTCCATATTATAGACAGTAGCAGCTTAAATAATACATTAAAATGCTTCATTTTCTCTACTTTCATTCATTCTTTGTTGCTGTTAGAACTTATCCACCCTTCCTCTTTTATTCATTTTTCAGTGATTCTGTAATCCCTAAAAGTAGCTCAGAGCTCCAATTCAGATGCCTTCTATATTACTGATTGTCCATTTTCTCTGTACTTCGGGTTGTTCATATTGTAAAGAAAGACCTTGCAGGGATTCCTAGGATTATGCTAAATATTTAAGTCTGTCAGCTAAGCAACCTTTATGTTGCCACATTGTGAAGGATCCCAGAGTATCCGGAACTATGAGTTGACTAAGACTACTTTTTCCTTCATTGATGACTAGTTTCCAACGGGAGCAGACATTACTAGTACTCCACCTACATCCCTTGAGTTCACCCTCAAAGGTACTGGCAGACGGTCTGATTCAAAGCCAGAGACTTCCTGCATTCTTTCTCCTGCTCCAGAGCATTCTCTAACTATGGAAACAGGGAGTTAAGTCCCAGGAGTAGCCCTTTCCTAAGTATTAACCGTTTCCAAAGTATTTATCATTTATTTCTTTATAAATGGTTGGGAGGACATTCCCCCTTGTAGTAGGGAGTAAAATCACTCAGCTTTGTAGTGTTTTACTTGACTTCTGGCTATAAACTTGAGTGATTGTCTTGAAACACAAATGATAAACTTCTTCCCCAAAACCATCTTCCCCTCTTCCTATCCCTCAACACTTCTCCCAGCGTCCCTCTTCTTTCAATATCCCCTTACCTCTTGCCCTGCCTGTGCCGCATTCACCCTTTCTGGAACATTAGACTTGCATGCAGACCTTGCAGACTGATCCCTACAACAGGCCACAGTGCATATGCTTAGGAACCAGCCCCCTGAATTGCTTTCCTACCTGGAATCTCAGGACTATTCTAATTCTTGAGCCAGTCCTATTACTGCCAGGTCCTCTATCACTTACTTCTCTAGAGGAGTTAGATTATGCCGATAGATATGGAATCCAGAGTCTAACCATTATAGATTGCTGATATTTAGTTCTCTAATCTCTTCTGCCCGGTTTAACCCCTGGACTGAAATATTTTTCAGGCTTCTCAGTTTTAGATGTCCCTTTACCCTACCATCACCCCTTCATTTGGTTAAGTAAGTGATACTTTAGTCTAATGTTTTCTTATTTTTTTTTTCTTTTTACCAACCATATGTTACCCAAACAGAACTTTCAATATTTGACTGCTTATTTGGGTGGCATCCAACTTCTGACAGCCCTTTCTTCTGAAGTTTTCTCCTCTAAAGACCTAAATAATGCTGCTTATAAACAAATCTTCCCAAAGCCATCCTAACTACTATATACGAAATTATCCAACTGTTTGGCTTCCATCTGTTATCTGCAAATTCTGGAAGTAGGAGGACATTAGTCTAAGTTCAGTGCAGGAAATAAAGATCACTCTAGATATTTTAACTTTCAGAAGTAATTAGAGAGCACAGAGGAGCAGGAAATAAGAAGGCGACTCTAAGACAAAACAGATGCAATGCAAGAATCAGGAAGCCATGGCAACACTCAAAGTGGCTTTTACAAATGCCTCTCAACACCCACGGTCCACAGTCTTCCTTGGTGTCAGAATCAACATCAAGGAGACAGTCTCTGCCTTTCTCTTACTTTTTGGATCTTTTGCAGGTGTGTCTAATTAGAGAGACCTCATTCTTAGCCAGAAGCTGATTGTCAGAGAGTCTAGGAAGTGCACTTAGCTTTTCATCTCCTAGCACAAAGGAATACAGAAAGGTGGTAGGAATGGATCTTGCCTGCCAATCAACCTTATCCAGCCCAAGGACTGAAGATACGGCCTTCTCCCTTCTGCATTCTCTCCCCTCCCCCACCTGAGTGCTCTGTGGGTAAAACGCCCCCCCCCCCCGCCCTGAACCTCCTCTATGGGAAAGACGGTAATCGCCCACCCTGTTTCCCCGCGCTCCAATTCACTCCTCTTTGCTACTCATTCACTATTTTCTGGAGGCCCATAGTGCTGTGTGCTCAATTCAAATCAAATGTCTTCCATGATACTTAAGAGAGATCAGCTTTGTATCAGGGATTCAGAGTTCCTAGCCAGTAACTGTTTCTCTCCCTTGGAGAGCATTTGCTTATTCCTCCTTTATTAAACAATCAAGAAAAAGTGTAAACTTGAAATGTCCCTCTTCTCTCACACCACGATTCTCAGTTTAATTCCAAATGTCTGATATATGGTTTAAGGGCTCACAAAAAGACACTAAAGAGTGTCCTGTGTGGTGAATGAGTTCATTAAGATGGCCATATTATTATTTTCTCGGTTGTATATGTATGTACCCCTAGGTGTTGTCCAGATGCCTTTGCTAAATTATTCGTTCTTTTTTTTTTCCAGTGTCCTTCATGGTGCTCATTTGAATATCCAAGTGCAAGGGTTTCCGCTATCGGTCTCAAAAAATTCCTCAATGAACCTGGCTTGCCTAGACAGGATTGAGAGAGTCATTCACAAAGTACAAATATGTGAAGCTTGAGTATGTTTCAAATTCTTTTTAAAATCTTATTTTCCTTATGGGTCATGCACATCCCTTTACTTAAAAATAATGCTTTGTAGATTTGAGTATGTGTCTTATTTAAGCAAATTATGTGCAGTTCGATTGAGAATAATGGCTAAATGTAAAATGTGAATGTAAATATGTGGACAAAGTTAGAACAGGAAAAACAGAATGTGCTAAACCAATATTCAGGGTGATGTTTCCCGGTGATGTTTCCTCATTTGTTATGAGAATTAAATATTAAATACTACATATAATGTATACTAGTATATATGTGGACTAAATCCACATATATACACCCTGCAGTAAAGAAGGACGAGCTTAACTAAACACCCAAAAGACTATGAAATATTAGGTGTTTCCTTGACTCAAAACCCAGAGTAACTTTAAGCCTGGGTCACAAGCTGAAATGTCTATAGAGGCCAGAAAAGTGGCCTAAATGAGTGAAACTGATGAGGTGAAAAATGAAGTATCACTTGCCACTAAGTCTCAGTACTGAGGGCTGTAGTGTACTGAGGGCTCAAATAAGGTCTGAAGAGATTCATTGCTAATGGGAAAGGCAAGTTCACTATTTTCAGAGCTTCCAGTTTTTCAAGAGAAACCCAAAGTTGTGGATTCCGATGTGAAATGTCCTAACCTGTAGTTCTTGTGATCCATGCATTCATAAACAACTGTAATTGTAGGCTAGCATACTATACTATATATCCAGGTAGTGCTAGTGGTAAAGAACCCGCCTGCCAGTGCAGGAGACATAATGAGACCTGGGTTCGATCCCTGGGGTGGGAAGATCCGCTGGAGAAGGGAATGGCAACCCACTCCAGTATTCTTGCCTGGAGATTTCCATGTACAGAGAAGCCTGGTGGGCAACAGTCCACCTTGTCATGCAGAGTTAGATATGAATGAAAAACTGAGCACACACACACACATTTGAATATACAATCAGGTTTTGAAGTTATTTAAGGGATATTCACTTTAGCTTTGAATTGAATGTCTGTGGGATTATGAGGTCAATTATTTTACACTGTTAGTTTATTTCTAAATTTGAGTATTTTTTCCTGCTGAATTGAGTACCCAATTGACTTCATTGTCTAAATTGGTATCAAAACCATTTTGGCAAAAAGTCTGGATCTTTCCTCTTCCTTGAAAATTTGAGGTAAATCTGCTTTAGTTCACATCCATATGTAGCAAGTGAAATAATTAGTACTCAGGAAACTCTCAGATTCATTTCATGGGACTCATTTGTATAGAAAGTTATTCCAGGAGCTTTTTGAAAATATTCAGGCAAAACGTTTTATCATCACCGTCGGACCATTCAGCTGACCTAATTTCCCAGTCGTGTTCTTATTTTCCAATGCTTCTAATTGGCCCAGTTGTATCAAAAATTGCACTTGTTTAGGAGAAAATAGTTTGGAAATCATTGAGACAGCTTATTTTAAGTTTCAAAATCAAAATAATTGAAAAAAATTGCTTGCAACTTAGTCATTTCTCTTATGGGTTAGGATCTAAAGCACTGAGTTAAATGAAGTGAGCTGTTTTATTTGTTCTCTGGTGATTTTCTGCCTTAAGTGAAAGAAAAAAAAGATGACAACAGGTACCATGACTATCACATATTATAAAAACAGACACACAATTAAATCATGTGGTTTATTGTCCCTGATCATCCTAATATCAGTTAATAATAAATAACCTTGGATCAGAGGAAACTTAAAGTACAGATGCACTTTAGTTGTCTAGGGAGTGATTCAACCAAGGCAGCCAGTTTCCAGAGAGTTGTTGCAGTCATCTAGCCATGCGCACATCCATCTGAAATGTTAGAAATGAAAGCAAACCAGTTTACATATTGCCTCACATGGTTTATTAGCCACTGTTCCGAGCAACAGTATTGATTAAAAGAATTACTTAGGGTTTTGGTTTCTATCCCCTAAAACTTCCCACAAAATGTGTCCCTCATGTTGCTTCAGATGAATATTTTATTTGGTTAAACAATCAATGCAGATTGTTTCACAATTGTTAATAAGAGAGAAGATGGTATATTATGGTCACATTTGGCAGTTGTGAGTGAACCTGGTTTTAGATTCCTTGTCCAGGGAAACCATCTTGAGCAAATGCACGTATATGTCTGGCACGTAAACACAAAATATTATTGAAAAGAAAACCAGAAAAAAAACATGTCTTCTGACTCATAGCATTAGATAATTCTACCATTTTGTTCCTGAGTTGAAGTTGTCAGTATTCAGAACAATTATAACAGACCATGGATGCCCTAAATTAAATAGATAATTAATGTATTTAGCAGTCAATGGATTCCATTATTCAGTGCCTTAAGCTGCCAACTGGGACATGGGACAGTTCATCTGATAATTTTGCTTATTCCATTCAGCTGTGTGAATGTGAAGTGTTGGAGGAGAGGAACAATTTGGCCCATTTATAGTTCAGAAAAAAAAATTTTAATTCTATAAGTTTCACTTCTAAGAGTCCTTTCCCAGGAACTTTGTACAGTTTATGAAATATTGCTGGAAACACAGTAAAAATCAGGATTAAAAGTTACATGATTTTCTTGTGAAGATCCTTTATACACTGAAGCACATTCGTTGCTGTACATTCTTCTGTTTAAATAGTACAGTTAATACAAATCTCGTAAGTATGGCAATACTCAAAGTAAATCTGCTTTCTGATACTTTTGAGCCATATCAAGTGGACTAAAGTGGACTAGGATTACATGGTCTAAACTGGTTCCATTTTAGAGTGAAATTAATAATAGCTCCAGGGCTTCCCAAGTGGCTCAGTGGTGAAGAATCTGCCTACCAATGCAGGAGATGTGGGTTCGATCCCTGGGTCAGGAAAGTCCCCTGGAGAGGGATTTGGCAACCCACTGCAGTACTCTTGCCTGGGAAATCCCATGGATAGAGGAGCCTGGTGGACTACAGTCCATGGGGTGGCAAAAGATTTGGACACAACTTAGTGACTAAATGACAACAAAAATAATTACTCCATGAAATAAATGAATAAGCCAAGACTTTCCCAGGTGAAGGCAGCTGGTCCTAGGGAATCTGGAACTTTTTTCCAAAGAACGTCTCTTTTCTCCTTTGTCATGTCTTATGGATGATGCCTGCTACATTTCTGATGTGGCAGCGTTTTTACAGCACTCAGAATTGTTTCTCAAGTTCTGCTGATGATTTGGTGTTATTTCATTTGGCTCCTAAAAAGCAAATATTAACAGAGGGCTGGTGGGGACTTGGGTTATAGACTGTGATGGTGTGAAAGTCAGCATCTCATTCAGCAATTGCCCTCCTGGTCACGTTCTCAGCTGCATTAAACTTCAAATAAGTTAAACTGTCCATCCTCATGGCACTTCACGACTTTACATATTTTATGATTCAGCTGTTCCAAACAAAGCTTCTTATGGTAACTTCAAACTTTAAAGGGAGACACAGAGAGAAGTTGATCTTGTACTAAATAAGAGCCCAAAAGTCTACGAGATTTGTTTTCTTTTCCTGAAGCTTTGTTACCACAGTACAGATCTTTGGGCAAAGACTTCCACTCAGTGCTGAATAGCAAATGTCTGTGAGTCATTCTGAGTAATACTAGGTGGTGTTTACACTTTGGCCTCTTTGCTGTATCCTGTAGGTTGGCAGAAATCAGGCCAACAGAGTAATTGCTATAATGTACTCCCTTTTCCTAATATCTCAACAGAATCTCTCTTGCTTGGCAGTTCAGTTTGCATCTCAGCATCCTTTCATGCCAAATTTGTGATTAGGTCCCTGAGCTGCAGGCACAGTTATCTCCCACGAAGTCACGGGGGACTCTTGAGAGGAAGGAGGAAAGTGGAGAGAATACTAGATGAAGAATTAGGGTATTTCTTTGATAACAGAAGTCAGAGATCGAGAGGCAAGATGGAGAATGCTCATTTACCAAGTGTTCAGAGAGTCAGGATCCTGAAATTTAAGCCCTAAGGTTGGCCAAAGGTATGGCCCAAATTAACAACTTAAAGACCTACATACAGCTTTTGTTGTTGTTGGTTTGTCATTAAGTCGTGTCTGAAGAACTCTTTTGTGACCTCATGGACTGTAGCCCACCAGGCTCCTCTGTCCATGGGACTTTCCAGGCTAGAATACCGGAGTGGGTTGCCATTTCCTTCTCCAGAAGAACTTTCTGAGCCCGAGATCAAACCTGTGTCTCCTGCACTGGCGGGTGGATTCTTTACCATTTAGCCACTGGGGAAGCCCCACATATAACTTTAGTCATGGCACAAAGAAACAATGTCAAATACACAGAAATACCATGTTATTCAAATTTAGATATGATTTTGTTTTAGTCCAACCTAATTTATATCTATCAATCAGATAATTCCCAATACGTTGTATTGTTGAAGAAAGAACTGATTTCCAGATACCCTCAAAGATCACGCCCCTTAACAACTGTGAACAGTTACATTGTTTTTACCATATCCATAAGGCAGGCTGCTCAGCCTAAAAAAAAAAAAAAAATGAAATTACATCCTTAACTAAGTGAAAAGATACAGCACCTTTGGTGGAGGAAAGCAAAGTGGAGTTAATTTAGTAACAGATGAACATCAGAATGCACAAGAGATAAAGAAAAAAAAACATCAGGGGAAAGTAAATAAATAAATGATGAAGTGTTAGGTCAGTGTGATTTCATGATTATTGAAGAAAAGTAAATAAAAATCCTTTGATTATTTACATTGCTGGCTTGCTTTAATAGTGTGTCATCTATTACCTGTTCTGTTTATAGAAAACATCGCTTTTGTAAAAACATGTTTGTAATGAAAAATAAAATCCACGTAAAAAGATTTCACTGCAAAATAAACTTGTACATTCACTACCCTTGGCAACATCCTCTACAATATCTTTATGCTTCTCAGGGACAAAAATATGGCAGATCTTTTTTTAAAAGAATTATTTTTCTTTTAACAAAAGTCACTTAAAGTATTTATCTTCCAAGGCATTGTGAAGAAAAATCTGGGGCCAATCAGTTTCTATTTTACTACAGGGAATTGATTGCCATGTTAAATGTCACCTATTTTTTTCTTCCAGTAAAACAACTAAAAATAGAATTGTCTCTCAAACTGACATATGTGATCCAGCTAATTCAGTAGTGTGTGCAGTCCTTATTCTGAAATAAGTCACTGTAATCTAAAATAGGGGCTTCCCTGGTGGAAGATGGTAAAGAATCTGCCAGCAATGCAGGAGACTTGGGTTGGATTCCTGGGTGGAGAAGATCTCCTGGAGAAGGGAATGGCTACAATCTGCAGACAGCCAATACATAGGACCACATGACTGTGGGGTTCCTGGTTAGGTAGGGCCTTTGCATTCAAGTATCCATTGCATTTACAAAGCTTTCCTTTCAAAAATGCAATTAGCTTTTTTATGAACTGGTAAATATAGTATGTAGAACACCCAGGGGTTTTCTATATAGTCACTTTTATTCCCGCATGTCTCTGGGAATCATAAATGGTTGTCTTCCTCTAGAATGGATTAGGACAAATTACATTAGGACATGAATGTGAATCTGATTAAGGTGGGACACAGTTCAGTTTCTTTTATCCCTCTGGGATGACCACGCTTTCCTATAACAACCAGAAGACAGAAAAGCCTTTGGCAAGATGTTTCAACGGCATGTTTTCCTAATGCACATAAAAAAAGAATTTTCATGCTTATTCAAAAATTGGTCCAGACTTTTAATTTCTGTATCTAGCCAAGACAAAGCTTGAAGCACAAGCTCCCTGGTATAGAGCATGTCTCAGATACTGATTTGAGGTGTCAATGAAAGCCTGCAAAGAATAAATTTCCATGCAAAATTTCTTCTAGAAGAGGAGAGACTGGTTGAAAGGTTTTCCATTGACTAGAAATCTTTGGGAAAGAAAGAAAAACAGCTTTATAAATGGTGGTAATACTTTCTGGCAATTAAGCACATTCATGATATTTCATTAAATAAAGGGTCAATAGTAAGGTAATGCATTTGACCTCTTTCAAAACAAAGACAGGTGACACTGTCTGGAAGATGGAGTGAATTTTTTCCCTTTTTTTTTCTTTTTAACCTCTCTCCCACCCCATCCCATCCCTCTAGGTTGTTACAGAGCACCAGGTTGAGCCCCCTGTGTTATACAGCAACTTCCCCCTACCTACCTATTTTACATGTGGTAATGTATATGTTTTCAATGCTACTCTCTTAATTTGTTCTGCCATCTTTATTTGTTAAATAAATGCTCCCCCTCACTGTGTCCACAAGTCTGTTCTCTGTGTCTGCATCTCTATTCCTGCCCTGAAAATAGGTTCATCAGTTCTATTTTTCTAGATTACATATATATGCAATTAATAATCAATATTTATTTTTCTCTTTCTGACTTCACTCTGTATAACAAGAGTTATATATATCCGCCTCACTAGAACTGACTCAAATTTGTTCCTTTTTATGGTTGAGTGATACACCATTGTATATATGTACCACAACTTCTTTATCCATCCATCTGTCAATAGACATCTAGGTTGCTTCCATGTCCTGGCTGTTGTAAATATTGCTGCAGTGAACACTGGGGTACAGGTGTCTTTTTCAATTATGATTTTCTCAGGATATATAGAGAAGGAAATGGCAACCCACCCCAGTATTCTTGCCTGGAGAATCCCAGGGATGGGGGAGCCTGGTGGGCTGCCGTCTATGTGGTCGCACAGAGTTGGACACGACTGAAGCGATTTAGCAGCAGCAGCAGCAACAGGATATATGCCCGGTAGTGGGATTGTTGGGTCGTGTGGTAGTTTTGTTCCTAGTGTTTTAAGGAACTGGTGGGGGAATTTTGGCCAGTTTGACTTGGGTTCTGGTCACTGGTAATTGAAAGGTAACGAGTGGCATAGATATGCAGATGGCAGCTGCATTGGTAGGGATTCTGGGCAGCAGGCAGTCTCCAATGACCACTCCTTCATGGTCTGTCTCAGCTTCAAAGAGCTGCCCTCCCCAAGGCAGCCCGAGCCCTGTGACTCAGCAGGATGGAGGAGAATGGCTGAGCCATCTGGGCCAAAGAGGGGGCACTCTGCCAGTCAGTACTCTACATCTTCCAGCCCAGGTGGCAGACATGCCATGACTCCTTCACCGTTCAACTTTTCTTGTATGCATTACTGTTTTCTTCTCCCTAATTTTACAGACATTAATCCCTAATGAACATTTAATATTTCAAACTCTCAGGGTCTGCTTCCAGAGAACCCAGCTTGCAAAAATGAGTAGTATAGAAGCTGATGCAGTAAACACAGAAAAATTGAGATAAAATTTTGGGTTGGAAACCATTATATGGATTTACATATGAATGACATGAAAAGGAGAGCTGGAAGGCAATATGGACAGATAGCAACATCTGTGTCAGGCTGGTGTCTGACTTTCTGAAGTTATATAATTGTTAACACGTGAAATAACACTACAAAAAATGACATTCTAAAGATTTCCGTCATAGTCTAACAAAGAGAAATCAAAAAGGAGTGGTTGAATTTATATTTTTTCTATTTCAAAAATTAATAGAATGTATCTGAAATTTAGAAATTGGACAGAGAACTAGTTTCTTAATAAATTGACTATTTATTTACAGAACTTTAGTGTTTGGTCAAATAGGTATAGGATGAATTTAGCAATTGAAACGAAAGGCTGGATTTCAAAGGTTAATTAATAATGGAGTGCATGTGATCACAACTCCAGTGAAAGATGAAGCGGAGTGATAAGAGGAAAGCTGAGGCGAGAATAAAGTCTAAGGCATTCTAGACATATTAATGGGTTTTATTAAGATTTTTAAAACAGGATTCATAATAAATAAGACCAGATTTTACAGTCATATTCTCTTTAATACATTCAGAAGATCCTCTAGGTGCTTTGCCAAAGTTTAATCTCATGGTTTGAGAACCATGATAAAATAAAGATAAAGCAAGAGCAGATACTTATAAAAGAGTGGTTGTGGCTAATTTCTTTCTTTGCTTTTGTGTGTGTGTGTGTTTGTGTGTGTGTTTGTGTGTGTGTGTGTGTGTGTGTGTGTGCCTCCAGTAGTTTTGCTTTCACTGTGTACCTGGGAGAACATGTACTAACAGCAATCTGTTTGCAGATGTCTTAGTCATGTTACTAAGGTTATTTTTCTATCCAGAGATCAACCAAGACTTTTGTGTCTTATTTCAAAGATATTTTTAGAAAAGCAGGGTTCCTCTCCCTCACCTTTTTTTACTAGTAGTCTCTGTGCAAACATTTTATAGCTTTATGAAATAACACTATCAGGGTTTCTTATTTCTCTTTATTCTGACTAGAAGTGTTGGGCATAGTCAATATACTTCCTAAATTTAAGCAGTTTATGAGGAGGGAATAATAAACAAAAATTATGCAGAGAGTGGATAGTATTCAGGGAGTATGTGAATTGAAATATTAATTTGCTTCTTACTCTATGAGCTCACCCCATCATTTTCAGTAGTCAGCAGATCTGCAATACGTAAAGAGGTATCCCACTACCCCTGCACTATTGCAATCTGAATCCTACGTATTTATAATCATTTAACCAAGCACCCACCTCTGATGACTGACAAGATGAAGGTTAATTGTCCCAGGGCATTTTAACAGGTAAACGGGCCTCTTATCACATCCTTGAGTCAATGAAAAACACACCCATGGACTAAAGGAGAAATGTGGTTAAGGTGCTAACAGTTATATGTTTGTTTCAGTATTAAAAAAAAAAAAAAAAACTTTGAGAGAAAAGATGTCCATTGAATACAGAATTACTTAGACTCATGAAATTCCTAAGGTAAACGACAGTTCAGTCATTTTTTTACAGTAGATTTCACTGCGTCACAGGTTCTCATCATTTGGTAATTTCATACCTCTATACTCTGTTTTAGAAAAATATAAGCTAAACCTTTTATTATTTTTATTTCAATTTTATACAAGTGGATTGATTCTGGTATTAATTGTGACCAACCATTTTCCTCAGAGGAGGGTTTTATGTATGCATTTAATGAGGTCACTGAAGTTGCAATTGTGAGTACAAATAAGGATGACAGTAAAGAAATGTGAGATCTTCACAGAAGTTCACCAGAAAACAAGAGTTTACTGGGTGACACCTTTGTTTTTTCTCCTGAGAAGTATAATGAAGGCTTAAGCGCAAATATATATATATATATATATATATATATATATATATATGTATATACACACATATATATATATATAATCATGCCTAGAATTTTGGGGTTTTTCTTTTTCTTAGAAAAAATGCCTCTTGATCTCATGAAGAAGCCTCTGTTTCGCTGCTCCACAATAAGAGAGGTGCATTTATTTAATTATGCTCCTATCTTTGGAAAAATAATCTATCAGTGTTCACTGAAATTTTGAAAAAGAAATACCAAACGATATCAGCTTTGTTATGTTCATATTCTACTTATCTCAAATTATCTCATTGCCCTCATTCTGTGGCCTTGTCTTTTGGTTATTTATCATCCGTCAGAATCAGTTTACATCTGCTCTCTTCCCTGGCTCTTCTGTCATCTCCAGTCAAGTTGGCCCCTCTGCTACGGGCTTTCACAGCACATTGCACCTACTTGTCTTCAGGATCCGCCCCTCTTTCCCGGGATGGTTCATTTGCCTGCCTCCTCACACAGACTTCCATGAGCTCCATGGAAAAGAGATTATGTCATTTTTCTTCTCTGAATATACAGCGCCTAACATAGTGACTAGCACGTACTGATCTTATAACAAATATTTCAATAAAGGTATTCTCTTTTCTATGGAAGATAGCTCCAAATCTTAAAGAGGTAACAATGTGTAAAAATATGAATAACTTGAATGAGATGTAAAGAAGTACAATCACAGTGTATATCCAGAGTTTTATTACCCTAACATCAAAACACAACTCAAAGACATTTAGGGAAAAAAAAATTTTCTTTTTTAAAGATCAAATGTGCTTTAGGACAAGGGTTTTCTTTCCATTCATGAAGTGGATGAATAATTTAGGTGTGACGTGGAGGCACAGGGAACATGGTGTTAACTGGGGAGCTGCTGCCTGTATTGAAGAGGGTGGCAAAGAGGGTTCAATTCATAAAATACAGATGAACCCAAGAGAAAGCTACGAGGTGAATGTGTTTTTACCCATTTATTTTAATCTTGTTGCCTTAAAGCTATGTTAAATAGACAATCAATCTTCTCAGGTACAGCTCCAATTTCAAGTATGTTTTTTAAAATCAATATTTTTAGTTTCAGAAAACTCAATCATTTATTTCAGATTCCTTAAGTGATACACACATATATATTCTATAACACTGTTTCAAAAGCCTTTGGTAAAGAATATCACATTATATTGACAATTTTACTAATGACTTAACTGTAGCTATGACTTCATGGAAGAAGTGATATAAAGTGAAGGACTCATAAGTACACCAAGAATCTTCTTCAATAACCTAATAGAGATAAATTATTGCACTTTAATATTCCCCAGCCTATTCATCATTATTGAAAACTCAAACCCATAGTATTTTAAAGTTTATTTTGTCCTTACAGGTACCTGTAACTTTTTGCAGAAAATAATTTCAAAATTAGCCATTCTAAAATTTTGAGAGAAAACTATCTTCCTAAATTTAATAAAAACATTGGACTTCAATATTAATTGATGTTGAATTTGTGTGGTTTTATAACTATAATTATCAAGCTGATATATTTCTTCATTTCAGAGCAAAGACTCTTAGTGCTTCATTTACCTGAAACACTCAAGTAGATTCACTGAAATTCTCTTTTCTCAACATTCAAATTGTAGCAGTTCTTGCTTATCTACTACTTGCCCTGTTTCTCAAAAAGAACCAAAGGCATACTCATATTCAATAAGAAGGAAGAAAGCCATTTCAAATGTTATGCTTTCTTAAAGATCTTAGTAGATGTGTTGGCAAATCAAATTTTGCTATTATATCTATAAAAAAGCAAACAATTGTTAGTATTCTCGAATTGCTTCACTAGTTTGTATGTTGCTGTGACACCAAGTATGTAATGACTCTGAGTCTCAATTCATTGGCCATAATGTGGGAAAATACAGAAACAAATGGAAAGTGATTTCTCAAGCCGTTCTGTCATGGCAGTTCCTTTTGGTATGATTTAGGAAACTACAGGCAGTAGAAAAGCCTCCCTTTTAAATGTCAAATACAAGATTCATTTCTGTACTGCTTTAATCCAAATGTCAAAGTTCTGAGCTGAACCATCAATCTCACCAGAACTTTCCCAGCTTTACACATCAAAACTGCTGTCCTTTAAGGGAGAAATCCTGATGTCTGGGAATATCCAATATTCAATTGGCATGATGCTGAGAAATGCATCCATAGAGGAGTAGAATCTATCCAAGTCTTGTGAACACATGACTGCTCAAGAGTGGGGTTAGCCAGTAGTCTAATCTTACCATAAGAAGGACGAAACTGAATTACGAGTATTTCCTTCTAGACATGAAAGATAATTCTGTTTTTCAGGGACTTCTCTCCTGTCTTATTTATTTTCCTACTCCCTGTTTCCTCAAAATAGAAATGTGTTCCCTGTTCCTCTTCCTAAAGCCATTTACACTTGTCAGGGTAAAGTGACCAACGTTTGCTGTTCACACTTTAAATGCCCCAGTGGAGTTCAGTGTGGAGTCCAAAAGGCATGTTGAATGTTAGTCCACATGGAGATGGACAGTGAATCCCATGAGGACCAGACAATAAACATAGGAGAGATCTGAATAAACAAACAAAAGACAGGCAAAAAAGTAAACAGATATGTTAATAACAAACCAAAGTATCCAAATAATTTTTATTTGTTATGTGTTTTCCAATTCTGGCTAACGTTGGACGCACTTACAGTGTTCTGAAAATAGACTATCCCTTCGGATGCATGGAGACCTATGAGGTAATCCTCTGCTGATTTATAAATCATTCAGTCCCAGAGCAGAATACAGGGCTCACATTCACTCTGCTCAGCTGAGAAGATGTATTAGGTGACTTCAGAGAAGCAAGGAAAGTGACTAAAGGTTTAGGACCCAACGGATAAATGTCACCGAAATACAGACTCCAGGGAACAGCGGTGTTCTCCTTGGCTGAGGGATTCTTTCAAAGATCATTTGTTTTAGGTACCTATACCAAGAAACTTTTTCTTGGCATATGTATCAATGGTGAAAAAATGTTCCGTGATCATGAGGGTATGGAAGAACCTTTTAAATAGGGATTATTAGATTTGAAAAAAGCAAGCTTTTAATCTTCAGTTTTATTACATGAAGAAATTATTTACATTTCCTCTTTCCTGAAACAGTGAAGGCAGTGCCTGTGTGCTAAGTCACTTCAGTTGTGTCCAAGTCTTTGCCACCCTGTGGACTGTAGCCCACCAGGCTCCTCTGTCCATGAGGCAAGGATACTGGAGTGGGTTGCCATGCCCTTCTCCAGGGGATCTTCCCCACCCAGGGATAGAACCTGTGTCTCCTATGTCTCTTGCATTGCACGCAGATTCCTTACCCACTGAGCCATCAAGGAAGCCCCTGAAGACGTTAAGAAAACTATTTCAGTTGTGTATTGCCAAAATATTTTAAAAATACAAATATTCTGAAATCTACTTGCTCTGGATATTTTGAGTGCTCATCAAAAGGGCAATTTTATTCTTAGTAGGAACATGGGAGTGTGTATAATAGATATCTGACATGTAGGCAGGCATCTTCTTGACAGCTTTTCTATTTTCCTGTTGACATACAATATGGATTTCAGCTCTGTGGGCACAAATGAGCTGGTGTAATATCGGAGGTGAAGAACTGAACGCATTGGTTTTCACTGAAGCTGCTTGGAGAGTGTGTGGCACCAAAGACAGCAAAGATAGGCATGCTTTCCTAAGGATGGCACAAGATGAATGGGTTGCCCAGAGCTGTGGAGACATTCACAGGTATCTAAGTCTCTGGACTTTGAGACTGAAGATGGTTTGGCATAACAGGGATGGCATATTTGAAGTAATTAATTTAAAACAGGGCTTCCCAGCTGGCTCAGTGGTAAAGAATCTCCCTGCCAAGCAGGAGACATGGGTTCAATCCTTGGGTCGGGAAGACCCCCTTGAAGAAGAAATGGCAACCCACTCCAGTATTCTTGTCTTGGAAATCCCATGGACAGAGGAGCCTGGTGGGCTACAGTCCATGGGGTCACAAAAGAGTCAGACATGAATGAGAGGCCAAAGAGCAAGAGCAACTTCAGACAGCATTATATCAGTTAATAATAATCAAAGTTCAATCACTACTATAGTATAAAATGTCTTATGGTAATTTTAAAAGCAACCATGTTTTTAAAAATTTATGTTTTTCCAAATACTGTATTGCTGTTTGAATTGTACAACTGGCTGTGTTCTTTTCACCTTTTAATATATCCAAATCATAAAATTACTGCGTGAAAGCTCATAATCTCATCTTTTCCATTATGACTGTTGATGTTGAGCTATAACTTTTCTATTTTAGTCTCATAGTGATAACAGTATTTATATTCATTGTAGTAGAAATACATTCTACAACTTTCTCAAAACTTAGAGGCATGCATCTGGGTTATGCAATTCTGGTTCTATATTTGTTAGCAAACCCAAGGGAAAACTACTGATCATCATCTTTAAAGCTTCAAACTTTCTCATGCCGGTCAGAATAGCTGCCATCAAAAAATCTGCAAACAAAAAATGCTGGAGAGGGTGTAGAGAAAAGGGAACCCTCTTACACTGTTGATAGGAATGCAAACTAGTACAGCCACTATGATGAACAGTGTGGAGATTTCTTTAAAAACTGGAAATAGAACTGCCATGTGACCCAGCAATCCCACTGCTGGGCATACACACTGAGGAAACCAGAATTGAAAGAGACACATGTACACCAATGTTCATTGCAGCACTGTTTACAATAGCCAGGACATGGAAGCAGCCTAGATGTCCGTCGGCAGACAAGTAGATAAGGAAGTTGTGGTACACATACACAATGGAATATTACTCAGCTATAAAAAAAGAATGCATTTGAGTCAGTTCTAATGAGGTGGATGAAACTGGAGACTATTATACAGAGTGAAGTAAGCCAGAAAGAGAAACACCAATACAGTATATTAAGGCATATATATGGAATATAGAAAGACAGTAACTACGACCCTATATGCAAGACAGGAAAAGAAACACAGATGTAAAGAACAGACTTTTGGACTATGTGGAAGAAGGTGAGGGTGGGATGATATGAGAGAATAGCATTGAAACAAGGTTATTACCATATGTAAGATAGATGACCACTGCAGGTTTGATGCATGAAACAGGGCACCCAAAGTTGGTGCTCTGGAACAACCCAGAGGGATGGGGTGGGGAGGGAGGTGGGAGGAGGATTCAGGATGCTGGGACACACGTACACACATGGCTATTTCATGTCAATGTATGACAAACATTACGAAATATGGTGAAGTAATTAGCCTCCAATGAAAATTAATTAATTAATTTGAAAAAATTCACAACATAAAAGAATACAGTTAAATAAACTTTCATCATGGAAGCTGTGAAAAAAAAAACAACTTCAAACTTTCTGCAAGTGTTTGAATGCATGGTTATTATGCCTGATGCATGACAGGATGTAATAACTGAAGGGGTCTAAGAGATCATAAAGCCCAGGGCATCTCAGACTTAGCTAAGAAATGGTTCGAGAATTGCTTTAAATACAGATCCCTGGGCTTGCTTCCCAGAATATTTATTTGTGAGCCTGGATAATGGTAAAAGATATCGGCAACATATCAATCTATCTAAATATATAATCTTCATATCTATCTACATAACCTTCATATCGATCATCTATCTATCGACTGATCCATCAACACAGATGACAAGACTATACTGTGAACAAAAGCTAAAAATTAAACCATTCTATATTGGCTATGCTGCTGAGTACATTAATTTGTTTCAACACTTTCAGATCATATACTCTTGTGGGGAAATGTATTTAACTCAATCTGTCAAATTCTAGAAAACAAAATTTGGGCAGTAAAGTCCTGAAACATGTACGTGTCCGACCTTAGATTAAGAGCATCCGTTTGTGTCTCATCCTCCTTTCTACACTGACCAGCCCCACAGCATGTAGAATGGGTGACCCGTGTTACTTTTCCTTGTAACTGGTCAGCCCTGAGCATGGTTCTGACCAATGGTAGGTGCTGAGTGAATATTCTGTTGAATGCAGTCAAGTACCTTTGCTGCCTTCGATTAGAAGTAAAGCAGGGGAAATGAGAAAAGAGTATGGAAGTGTAAACCCCTTCCCAATTTCCATTATTTGGGGACTAATTATCATCTTTCTTGATGTCTCATACTTCCTACGCCTAACTCATTTCACTGCTCATTAGCACCTCCACCACGCAGAGGATGGAAAGGAGCTAATAAAGTGATTATAAGGGATAATATGCAAATTAGCTATGCTGGTTTGGTAGACAGGTAGTCTGCAATTCTTGATTAACAGGAGGCTTTGAGATTACCTTGGAATATTCACTTTTATGAAACCCTCTGTTGGTGAATATATACAAGCAAGAGTATAGACTTGGTCTACTAGTCTTTGGGATAAAAATCAGCATCCACTGGCTGTCCAGGTACCTGAGCTGTGAGAGGTACGGGTGCATCAGAGAAAATAGATTCAGAAGAGCTTGGCAGGCTGAAAGGCCTTGAAGCAACATCTGTAATCTGATTGGCAAGCAGTTTAATAAAGCACAAGTGGAGTTGTGTGTGTGTTATATGTGATACTACAGTAGAATCCTGGTGTCAGCGATCTGTACAGCTGCAGCCTGCTAATTGTGCAAGCAGGGGGACATCTTGAAGGATCAATACTGCAATGTGAATGGAGAAGAACATGTAGGTAAGGACCCTAGCATCAGCAAAAGAGGAAGGAGTGAAATTTGGACTGAGGTTCACCTTGTGGTTTGTTTCCGATCCCGTACTGATGGTGGGAATCTGAGGGGAATAGGTTGAGAAATGAAAATAAGTCAATGAGAGGCCAAGCCCTTTTCAAGTTCAGCTTAAAAATCCTTGTTGGGCAAAACCAATAAAGCCAAAAGACAAAATTAGAGAACTAAAGGGATGGACAAACCCAGAGATGCTCAGATTTGGCTAAGCATAAGAAGGACTTGGTGAAAGTGAAAGTCGCTCAGTTGTGTCCGACTCTTCGTGACCCCATGGACTATAGCCCACCAGGCTCCTCTGCCCAAGAGATTTCCCAGGTGAGAATATTGGAGTGAGGTGCCACTGGGGTACTCTTTTAAATATGGATCCCTGAGTCCTACTTGCAGGGTTTTCATTTAACATGCCTGGATAATGGGAAGAGATGCTTGTGTGTCTACATTTATGTCATTATGTCTTTATCTCCATATTATCCATAGAAAGATGATAGAGAGATCAATAAAAATATAGATACATCTATCTCTATCTATCTACCTACTTACCTTTGTTCTTAGAGCTCTCCTGAAAAGTCTGATGTACTGACAGTTTTGGGCATCACTGATTTATTTGATTTCTTATTTAATGCTAAAATAACTAAGAACCATAAAGATTATGCTGCAGTCAACTTTTCGCAGCTATGACAAGAAGACCTAAGTTTCTTGTTTCTCAGTGCAGCATTATATTTTTCTGCCATGAACCAAAAGGGTATAGAGATGCAAATGAAAAACTAAGCAGATAATCAAGTAAGAATAAAATGGAGTTTGGAGAACAAAAACAATCAAAACTATTTTTTCAGTAAAACTATTTTTTCAGTAAAAATCATCTGAAAATTATTTGAAGACCAACTTTTAAAAAAGGTTTTAATCTCAAAGATATCCAGTACACCGAATGAAAAGGAGTAGCATGTGAGGAAAGTTGAATTTCTCCTCAGATACCTTAAAGTAGCAAATACTTTTGAAAACTCATCCTATTTTTACCTAAAACTCAGCTTTTCAGAACCAAAGACAAGATTTTTCTCTCCAGTATCTCAGGCACAAGTGACCAGATTTATAGTAATCGGAAGCCATAAAATCCATAAATACAACCCAGGATCACAATTTATTAGTTTAAAATGAGAAAGAGAACAACTAACAGACTAGTAGAAAACATTTGCTTATGCAGTATAGTGTTGTTTTGTAATCAATCAGGTTGGGTTATCAAAAACAGTAAATTGCCTGGTTTAAGTAAATTTAACAGTCAATTGGGTATAAAATAAGATACATATATATATATATATGGCTGAGTAGTATTCCATTTTATATATATACATATATATTTACACATATACATATACATATATCTCATGTCTTCTTTATCCATTTATCTGTTGATGGACATGGCTTGCTTGCATATATTGGTAATTGCAAGCAATATTGCTACAAATATTGGGATGTATGTATCCTTTCAAGTTCATGTTTTGGGTGTTTTTTGGACATACACCCAGGATTGAAGTTGCTGGCTCATATGGTAGGTCTATTTTTGTCATTTGCAGCAAAATGGCTAGACTTGGAGGGCATTATGCCAAAAGAAAGAAGCCAAACAGAGAAAGCCAAATACTGTATGATATCGCTTATATATATAATCTAAAAAAATACAACTAGTGAATACAACATAAAAGAAGCAGACTCACAGATATAGAGAACAAATCAGGGTTACCAATGGGGAGAGAGAATGAGAGAAGGGAAATATAGGGGTAGGGGATTAAGAGGCACAGACTATCAGGTATTATACAACATGGGGAATGTAGTAAATACTTAATAACTACAAATGGAGTGTAGCCTTTAAAAATTGTGAATCATATATTGTATACCTATAACCTATCATTTGTTTGCTGTTTAGTCACTAAGGCGTGTCTGACTCTTTTGTGACCCCACGATTGGTAGCTCGTCAGACTCCTCTGTCCATGGATTTCCCAGGCAAGAATACTGGAGTGGGGAGCCATGTCCTCCTCCAAGGGGTCTTCTCAACCCAAGGATTGAACCTGCATTTCCTGCATTGTCAGGTGGATTCTTATGCATCAAATATACTTCAATTTAAGAAAAAAAGGTATAACTCTACCAAAGTGTTACCTGGGTGAGGTTAGCAGATGTTTCCTTCACTCTGGCCTAAAGTTGCTAATTGGATGGGATAGTTTTTGTAGGCTGTCATAATACCCCTGGTCAGGAATAGTGAAAAAAACACCTTAAGATCTCTTGGCTTTCTAAGTTTTCACTTCCTTCACCATCGGCATGTTTTAATACTTTGTTCTTTGTACCGCCAAATAGTATTCTATTGTACAGTTATACATTTTTTATTCACTCATCAGTTGATGGATCTTTAAATTGTTTTCACTTGTAGGATATTATATATTATAATGCTACCATGAACATTCAAATAAATGTTCTTGTATGGATATATTTTTAATCATTTTTAGGTGAACAGCTAGGAGCTAAATTGCTTGGTCATGTGTTAGCTCTATATTTAACATTTGGAGAAACTCTTCCATTCACTCTGAGGGATTGGCTTGTTTTCCAATGGGTCTTCCAGCTTTAACACAGTATGACTCCCTAAAATTTGTTGCAAGAAATAATTACAGTTAGTAAAAAATTATCATAAACGTTTAAATTTCATTTATTGAATATGTATCAGTTCTCACTGCCCATTTTGATCTGTGTAGAATAAATATTTTATTACCAAAAGAGATAATACTATTTCAAAGGTCCATTATTAGTACTGAGGATAACTAAGCCAATTTCCCCCCTTGATATCTGTCATGAGGCCAGTTTTCTCTATTATCTGTTAGGTAGTGATCCTTCTTCTTTATTTCTTTGATTGAATTTAAAATAGGAATATGTGAATACAAAGGGAAGGGAAACCTAGATGTTCATTATATATTGTGGCTAGATTCTAAAGAAAAATAATTATCTATAGTATTTGAGTTTCTACTGATATGCCTGTACCCTGCTAGGCTTCTCAGTCCATGAAATTCTCCAGGCAAGAATATTGGAGTGGGTAGCCATTTCCTTCTCCGGGGGATCTTCCCAACCCAGGGATTGAACCTGGGTCTCCTGTATTGCAGGTAGATTCTTCACCATCTGAGCCACCAGGGAAGCTGTTTTCACAGTATTTGAGTTCCTACTGATATGCCTACTATACTTGAATTATATTTTTAAAATATGTAAGTGTTAAAATCAGAATTTTAATGTTCACTCTAAGTGAAAAAAAAAAACAACAAGACATTAAGTTATCAGCAAAAAAAAAAAAAAGTAATTTTTACCTGCTAAGTAAGAATCTGGTCAAAATAGTGCTCTGTTTTAAATATGCTGATTGGCCATTACCATCTCTAGTTTTGCTGTATTGAATGTTGAACAAGTATGTCAAGATATGATTAAGTGATAGGAGGATGAAAAAAGCTATCAGTTCAAGCAAAACTTAACAAAAATTAGTTCAGTGAGAAAAGGAACAACCAAATCCCATTTAATTTGGGTGCATTCCATTCAATCTTTTAAAATATTCTTGGTGTCAGTTGTAGATTCAAGGGTTACCTTAATGCATTCATCGGAGAAGGCAATGGCACCCCACTCCAGCGTTCTTGCCTGGAGAATCCCAGGGACGGCAGAGCCTGCTGGGCTGCCATCTATGGGGTCGCACAGAGTTGGACACGACTGAGGTGACTTAGCAATGCATTCATGTCTTGCATGCTAACCTTGGTAAAAGTATATACCATATTTGTTTCATAGGTAAGCTATTAGTCTTAAAATTATTTTTGAGCAAATGAGTGAACATAGAAGCTACAATTTGCTCTATCCTTTAATATGAAACAAGTTGCAGACATTATGATTGTTCTTCCCAAAACCTTACTTGAATTAAGACCTAAGACAAAGAAAAATAAGCTCAAATTAGTATCTCAATTAAAGATGGGAAATTGCAGTTAAAATTAAATCTTCTTGAAATCAATTTCAATAAACATTTTTACATTGGAAAGTCTAATAGCAGATTTTTTGGACACAGATTTGAATAAAAGATTTCATTTTGCAAAATAAGAAACCTTATTGTGGTCTTTGGGAAATGTCTAGGTGTTCTGATGAGAAAAAAAAATCACACCAGAAAGGAAATTAAAACAATAAGGTACTATAGTAGACAGCAAGAACAGAAGCAGCTAATTCTTCTGTTTTCCACCTCCAACAGGCAGGCTAATCAGTTGTAATTAAGAGGCAAAGTAGCAGTCTAATAAACCACACTTGTCACTAGTTGTCATCTTAGTGATCAATTCACACCTCCATCACAATGGCAGCATCCCTTCAAGTACTCTAATAACCCCACTCTTGGAGCAGTAGAGGATTAGGAGATGGATAATGGATTGTTAAGGCTCTAATGAAGTGGAGGGTGAGGGGATGAAGCCTCTCAGTTGGGGAGGCAAAGAGAGGTAGGGGGTGGATACGGGCTTGCAAGAAAAAACTTTAATTAAAATTTTGGTTCACTTTGGTTTCCTGTATTTGAGCAAAGTTAATTTAAGGAGTCTAAGACTGCTCTTCCTATGGAGTTTACACTCTCCTTTTCTATTTTACCTATTCCTACATTCACAGAAAGATCTTGGCTAATCTCTACACTGTTTTTTTTTTTTTACCCCTTGTGATTAAATAACATTTAGAAGTACACATTCAATTTAACTTCTTTCATTTGCTTTTTAAAGATTTTTTTCTCGATTAATATATAAAAATTACAAGGACATGTAGTCAGTACCTTCTTTTTCACCATTTAGAGTAATTTTGTGTATGAACATTGAACAAAAATAAAAGCAGCTGTATTTTGTATACAACTCATGCCACATCATTTCCTGACTCTAAGAGGCAACAGAGCCTTGTGTAAGGAGAAGAGAACACAAGCAGTTTTCACGGGTGGTTTATAGAATCAGCCCAAACAACTGTTAAATTCTTTTGCAAGGAAAAAAATTAAACAATATGATGGCAGCTAAGTGTCCACTGCCCAGGAACACATAAAACGTGTCGATGGCTTCTACCATCTTTTCTTGCTAACATGGTAGAGTGTACTATTACTGATATGACTACAAGGAATGGATTTACCTAGCCAGTCTAATCCTTTCTTTGGGCTGTATCATATCAACGTGAACTTAGACCAGGGAAACCGTACA
The DNA here is from genome assembly GCF_054371585.1 of Giraffa tippelskirchi. Classification (NCBI taxonomy): domain Eukaryota; kingdom Metazoa; phylum Chordata; class Mammalia; order Artiodactyla; family Giraffidae; genus Giraffa; species Giraffa tippelskirchi. The sequence goes on from NC_137282.1 coordinate 158,959,006, forward strand.
TTATTTTAAAAATAAATGTAATCATCTCCTTTCGTTGTATAGTCCAATAGTCAATAATTCTCTCTTTTCCATTAATTTGATAGAGGGGCTTATTTATATGTACATACTTATTATTACTTTATGTATAGTTGGAGCACCAGAATACATTATTTGTTTGGTTGAATCAAAACTACTGCAGCTGCAAATGTAAGCTCGTTATCTTAAGATTTTTGCTTATTTGTTGTTCTAAACAGAAACACTTCATCATGACCCTTCTTATCAAAATGCACCACACAAGATCTCATAGCCAGAAGAATTGAGATTCTTGAGTTTATGAAAGATTTTAGAACTTAAGAGACTTTGGCAATCTCACAATATTTGAGAGTAAAGGTGTTAAAATTCATGTTTCCCTTTCAAAAGCTCATCACTATTAGACAAACAGTTTACAATCCCCTACTATGTAAGCAGAAGTGGCACTTTATTTTTCTGACTCAGATCTCACTGAGGCAGCTGGGTAATAGTTGTCTACTGAAGGTAGAGGATGATAGATACAGTATTTTGCTTTTTTAATTTGAACCAAATTTGAAAAAAATTAAAGAATTAAGATCATTAAAACCTGTACTTCAAAAATCAAGTCATTAATTTCCATTATTCTCAAAAATGTCAATTTATCCAGTGGGGTGTGACAGAATCTGTGTATCTATTATCTACCCCATTAGGACTAATGAGACCTCATCCCCCCCCCCCTCCCCAGCTAAAATCAGATCCTAGGGCCAAGCGGTCCTGTGTCGATGAGATTCTCTTTCAATTTGGTTGTTTCAAAATTCTGTGAGGAGTAAGAATATTCCCCCTCGCCCCTCAAAGCGCCCCCTTTCTTTTCCCCAGCCCCGCTGCAAGAGCACCCTGCTCATGTGGTACTAAGAGGACAAGGTCAACATCTCACTGGCTTTTATTGATTTATTTCTCTTTTGTGCTCAACAGATTGTTGTGACACAATGGCAAACTTCAGGAACATGAGCCCGCTTCCTCGGAAGCCGTCTTGCTGTGAAATATTAGAATGGCAAAGGCTAATATATGCATCCGCCGGGCAGAGGGGACCGTTCCAGCCCACATTTCACACCACAACCATCAATTCATTGGTTCAGAGAAAAAAAAAAAGAAGCCTGCTCTTTCCTTGACCAGCTGCAGCAGACAGGAGCCGGAACATATGCCTGTCTGAAAGGGGAGGAGGGGGAGCGGCCTCTCAGGAGACATCACACAAAGAAAGCCAATCTTCTCCGCAAAGCGTGGAATGACTTAAACACTCCATTGTATTAAATATGAATGAGCCCTCATTGTGGCGCGCAGTGTGTGCGGAGCCGCCGTGTCCTCCCATTAGCTACATGATTAACCAGATTACACCGGGAAGCCGGGAAGGTAAATAAGGCCAGCCTTCTGTCGCTTCCTCCCCCAGGCCTGGCCGACAAGGGGCCGGAGCGCTGGACCCTTTGTAGTCAAGTGGGTGGAAAGAAGAAATAACCATGAATGTCATGCTTGGTAATTAAAAAAAAAAAGGAGACAGACAGAGAGAGAGAAAGAAAGTTGTCTCCAGGGACCATCTATGGGAAACAGTGTGAAAACATCTTTCTGATCAACTAGCATGTTGGTATTGTTTCCTTTGACCACATAGGACTAACCTAACCCCCCTTCTAAACAGTCTCCTCTATTCCCTTTTGTGGTCAGGAAGACAGAAAAAAAAGAAAGAAAGAAAAAAGACATAAAATAAAGCTGCCTGATTCTGCCCATTAGGGATGAGCCCTGATTCTGCTGGGCCTAGAATCTGCTAGCCTGTGAACCCAGCTTCCATCTCCCTCACGAGTGGGTCCCTCCTCCCCCGACTCTGTCTGTATCCCCCTCCTTCTTAGAACAGATAAACACCATAGTTAAGTGGTTTATGGAAACTGCACCCAAGTTACAGTTCTTACAGCAGCATGAGCTTTGAGAAAATGCAAAGAAATGGGTGGCACTTTGAAGGACACCGATGAGAGAAGTATGTATTATCTGAGTTCAGATCTGGAAACCTAAATATCCGACGTGTAAAAAGTTCTGTGACTATTTTATTTTAGTTTATTAATACGACATAAAGTTGAAAGGTTTTGGTGAATCATATTTTAACTGACAAATATTTCTAGAGACTAGTTATTATTTAAAGACCAATAAATGTCTATTTATTTCTATTAGGTTAAAAAAAGTTTCTTATTGTTTAAAACATAATGGCTCTATTGGGTACAAAACAGAATATTTTGGTAATCAAAGTATAAATTATTAAAAAATGAAGACAACTTATTTTGACAAACCTTAGAAATTTTAAATTAAATTTCAAGTAAGGAAAAAGGGTAATTGCACCTCTAAAAAGCATAAATCCATTGGAAAAGTTGTTAAACATAGTATTGTTAGAACTAAACATTAATGTCTTTTTTAATGTAATTTTTCTTTCTTCAGAATTGCTTTATCATTAAAGATATAAGGTTTTATTTTTTCATCCAATTTTCCTACTGATACTGACCTTTCTTTAAAAAGTTTTAACAACTATGTATGAGATGAGTCCCTGTAACATACAAACCAAAAAAATGGTTTCCAAGTTTAGTTTGGAAATAACATAAAATATACTAATAATTTAAGACCTCTCAGGTTACACACTGAGTATATATTTAAAATATATATTAAATTATTGAATATTATTATTGAACTTTATCTGTATTGATCTCAAGTCTAAGATATAATCACTCTTATTATCTACATGACTTTTTCCCTAATCATGAAATTATGATGTAGAAAAAAAATTTTCCCAAATGATGACAGCAAAATTCTGCTTTGAGAAATAATTTTAATATTTTAACAATTCAGGAAAATGCCAAATGAGTAAGATATAAAAGGAGTATGCTAATCAAAGAAATAATAGAACTTCTGTTATTAATTGAAGAATTCATTGATTAAAGAAATTTTCTCCTCCAGCATTTACTAGCAGATCTCAAAAATTCAAGCAATATGGATTCTATGTGGTGGGCAGGGATTTCAAGCTAAGGAGAGAAACCACAACTCGCTAGACATTAGATAAGAGATTTTCCTGGATTATTTGCCACTTAACTTCTTTTTATAAAAACCATTATTCAACTATTTTTGATGGAAACATTTGTAAATTACCCAACTTCTTTGTGTGTGTGTGTATGTGTGTGTGTGTGTGTGTGTGTGTGTGTGTGAGAACAAAACATACAAAATTTATATTGATTTGGTTCAAGACCATTCTGAATGTCAACCACCATAGTTTTTTCTCTGAATAGGGTAGTGCCTGTCTATGGTAGATGATGTAGTCCTAGACCTGAAGGGTTTTGATTCCCCTTGCTCCCTACCAGCTTACCCAGATTCCCTAATCATACTGGGGAACATCCTTTTAACATGACGCAGTGATCACCTTAGAAGCAGGGGTTTGAACTGGAGAAGATTATGGTCATGAACTTGGCACACTTGTCTCATCCTTTCTGGATACCCATTGCCGAACTTCATATTTGTTGCCAGTCTTTATGTTCTTCTTTCTCTGCTTTATTTTCTGTAGCTTCATTCTAATCTTTAAAAAGATTTCACATCGATGGTCATGTTATGGATGGTGTCTGAGCCTCTTTTTCAGCTAGTTAGTGAACTAATTCCAACTTTGACATGAATGTTTTCATGGTTCGGCCTCTTTTCCCAACATCTGAGGCTACTCAAGGGTCTTGGTTTCCTCTACGAATTCTGGCTTGGAAATCATCTGAAATTTGAGGAATTCTAGGATAAAGGTTTCCAGAAAAGGAATATTATTTCAGAATGACAAGGGAAAGTAGAATATCAAATTGCTGGGTCTCACCAGTGGGTTTCTTAAAATTTGAGATACTGGTTCCCTTAGCTCTTGCCCTGAGTTGCATTGCTCCTGGAAGACAATATAAATGATAAATGATTGCAGTCATCATTTCTCTATCACTATATGAGAAAGAGGTGAAAATTCCTCTTTCTTGGTTTGTGCAGAGTTGTTTTAAATAAGGTTTGAATAATGAATGAGATGTTTTCAATCTCAAATTTCATATGTTCGTTTAGATATGCAGAAATAAAAAAATTTGAAATGATAAACTATGATATTTCTATATGTTGTTCATATTTAATATACTTTTTGATTTCCAGTTATATCACCAATGGCATAAAAATTCATGTGTTATTAAAACATTTGTCAGTCCTTATGGAACCTTTCATTCTCTAAGATTCTGAGCACTTGTTTTATTTATTTATAGCTGAGATTCAAGTCATTTATCAGGTAAGGAATTCTGCATTTAAATTACCTTAATTTCTTCCTAGTAAACAATGGCAAACAAATTTTCATTAAGCACATTATGTTAAAAACCTGAAGTTAAGCATAATGATTTTAGATTTTTGGATTATTTTGTCTCAATTCTGCAAAGCTATTTTGTGCAGATTGATAAACAGGATTTTTTTTTTAATCTGCAGTGAGAGAAAGAATGCTAATTTTGTACTTTGTGTTTAGGTCTTTTTTCAAACAGTAAATGCAGAAGTCTCCTTTACAAAATTTGGTTTCTAGGATGAGAATAGTGGCATTCTGTCATATCACTGCTAAAAAATAAACAATCCATCACTGTATCTAATGGGACCTGGTATGAGATTCATAATTAACAAATTCTTAATAGAATAAGGTGCTTATAATAATTTCTTTCTCTATGATAGTGTTTAATCCAGTGAGTATTTTCCAGTTCTGTGATAGGTAAAACCTTCAGGCAGGACAATAAGGGAATTTAACAGAAAATTATAAAAGCCTAAGTCCAGTTTTAGTGGCTTGAGTCAATTTTTCAGAAATATGTTAAGTTGTTTATCTTAAACAAACCTTAGATTGTTTCCTTGGTTAGATTTTAATATTTAAATTAAGAGATTAAAACTTTACGAATAAAAATTACCCTCAGAGGCTATTTAATATTTCTTTTCTTTGAAAGATCTTAGTATTGGCTGACTTACTAGTACCAGAATATAGTGAACTATAACCAGAGGATATTTTTACTAGAAAAATATTAACTTTTACTTTATTAGCTCTTTCTGCATGCTAAATGCATCAGTCGTTCCTACTCTTTGCAATCCTGTGGACCATAGCCTGCCAGGTTCCTCTGTTCATGATCTAAAAACTAAGATCATGGCCTCCAGTCCCATCACTTCATGGCAAGTAGATGGGGAAACAATGGAAATAGTGAAAGACTTTGTTTTCTTGGGCTCCAAAATCACTGCAGATGGTGACTGCAGCCATGAAATTAAAAGACATTTGCTTCTTGGAAGAAAAGCTATGACCAACCTAGATAGCATATTAAAAAGCAGAGACATTACTTTGCAACAACAAAGTCCATATAGTCAAAGCTATGGTTTTTCCAATAGTCATGTATGGATGTGAGAGTTGGACCATCAAGAAGACTGAGCACTGAAGAATTGATGCTTTTGAACTGTGGTGTTGGAGAAGACTCTCGAGAGTCCCTTGGACATCAAGGAGATTAAACCAGTAAATCCTAAAGGAAATAAACCCTGAATATTCATTGGAAGGACTGATGTTGAAGCTAAAGCTCCAATACTTTGGCCATCTGATGTCAAGAGCCACCCCATTAGAAAAGACCCTGATGCTGGGAAAGATTGAAGGCGGGAGGAGAAAGGGACGACAGAGGATGAAATGGTTGGATGGCATCACCGACTCAATGGACATGAGTTTGAGCAAGCTCTGGGAGATAGTGAAGGACAGGGAAGCCTGGCGTGCTGCAGTCCACGGAGCTGCACAGAGTTGGCCATGACTGAGCAACTGAACAGCAGCAACAGACAAGAATACTGGAATGGGTTGCCGTGCCTTCCTCCAGGGGATCTTCCTGAGGCAGGGGTCTACTCACCATCATTATTTATCCCTGGGATTGTCATATTTCAAACTATTGACCCATAATAATGGCATAACAGTAACAGAAGTGAAAATGAAACTTGAAAATATCCAGATTCCATGCTAACAGTTTTTATGTTTTTATTTAATTTTAAACTTTTTCCAGTCCATGTCAAATACAATTTTATATATTTTGATTATGAAATAAATACAGTATTGTATTCTGTTTCTGTACACATAAGTAAGCATTTTATATGTAGCAATACAGACTTCCAATTACTGCTTCAAGTTTCATTTAATATTTTAACACAGATATGTTACTATTTCCCCAGAGTCTATTCTATGGTTACACATTGAAGTTATTTCCAATTCTCTATTTCCAATATTCCAATAATCTTGTGGTAAATAACTCATAAAAATAGTATTTTCTTTCTGAAGAATTATTTCTCCAGGAAATCTTCAGGTAAATAATTGAAGTGTGTTTAGAAGAATCTTATTCCTTCCTCAGGTGCAGTAACAGACCCTTGGTTATTAACTTTTTTTCACTGAACACTAATTTTGTGTGCCACACTAGAAACTTTTGATCTTTTACAAACTCTCATAAGTTTTTGCACTCTCTTCCAACTCTCTATAAATTTCATTGCACAAGAAACATTGTAAGGAAAAAAAATGCTGCATTGATTTATTGAACAGCCTTGGTTACTTCTTCAAGGCCATTTTGAATTTATTTTGCTCAGCATTTTCTTGTTATCCTAGTCAAATAAGATTTCAAAATAATACCAGGCTTGGGATAGAGTCCTCCCAAACACATTTTTCAATGTTCCCTTTTCCCTAAAGTTCTTCCCTCAGTGTGTAGCTTATGAATGACCTTTTAAAGAGCTATCCTGTGATGATAATATGATATAAAATATCTCTAGTTCTATAATTCAAATATGTGCCTTGTAAAAACATGATTTTGAACTTGATTAATCAATAGGTAGTTTCAAAAGTGGAATAGCATTCAATTCAAAGTAAAGTATGAAATTTTTCATAAATGAGTATTCTAAGAATATACATCTCTTTTGTGTGTAGACAGATATATCTATTTTAATCTCCTAGAAGCATGTTAATTCTTTTTTGAGTATGTCAAGGTATGACAAAAGCAGTGACAGCTGAATTAATCTCAAGTGAATTTCAGTATTTACTCTGTTGTTGTTTATTTATTGCTTAGTCACTCAATCGTGTCCAACTCTTGGTGACCCCATGGACTGTAGCCCGCCAGTCTAAAAGCCCTAAAGCAGGGTTTTACAGAGCAAGATCTTAGAGAAAAAGGATGGCCACTTAGGTAGACCACCATTCTGCATGATGCTTCTCCCTTCAGGATATTCATCAGTTATTGGCATGGGGTCTAGGGAGAGGACGGCCTGGGAAGTCAGAGAGGGTGACTGATAAGGAATAGCAGATTTCGGGGATTCTCAGGGCAACCAGTCAATCTGATATGACAGGGCCATAATCCCTGAGAAAAAGGTTGTGTGCTTGGTCGTTTAGTTGTGTCTGACTCTTTGCAGCCCCACGGACTGTAGCCCACCAGGATCCCTGTCCGTGGAATTTTCCAGGCAAGAATACCGAAGTTGGTTGCCATTTCCTTCTGCAGGGCATCTTCCCAACCCAGGGACTGAACCCAAGTCTCTTGCATCTCCTGGACTGGCAGGCAGATTCTTTACCACTAGTGCCCCCTAAGAAGGATACAGAGAGAATAATTGCATTTCCTGAGTTTTTAAGTCATACAAGGTAAAAAGTTTAGAAGCTAAAAAAACAATCCACAGTGAAGATTTTGTTAATCTTGTTATTTTCACAGTGCTGTCCATTTAGCAATAGAGATCCATCATCTATCTATCAAATCCATCGATCTACTTAGGGATGAATATCAGGAGTTCATCCTTAGATCTCTAATTCCAACCCATCATCACAAAATTCAGTCTGGTCTTCCACATTTCTATGGTATAACTCCTGATAGCTTCAGTACATTTAGTCACTTGCTCAATTCTAGAATGTTGGGCTTCCCTGGCGGCTCAGTTGCAAAGAACCTACTTGCTAATGCAGGAGATGTGGGTTCAATCCCTGGGTGGGAAGATCCCCTAGAGAAGGAAATGGCAACCCACTTCAATATGCTTGCCTGGGAAATCCCATGGACAGAGGAGCCTGGCAGGCTATACACCATGGGGTTGCAAAGAGTCAGACACAACTCATTGACTAAACAACATTACCTCTCAATTCTAGAATATATTGAAAGTAGTTTCATAATTGTTTATCTATACCAGTGCAAAAGCAAATCCCATAACTAGAGTTCAAAACATATTTACTGTTCTTTCATTCTAGAATGGATAATCAAAACACTGTATTAAAAAACTTGTTGTTAGATTAGTTTTACCCCCTTGTCAATGTGATTATGCTATTCATTTAAAATGCACTCACTTCTTTATGTTTGTATTCCCTATTAGAGTTTGAACACATTCTTGTTGGTATTATTTTATTTTACTAAAGATGGAAAATATAAAAATGGCTCCAAATTTCAAGAAGTGTCTATTCCCCATCCCCAGGATACCTTATTTTACATGACTAGCATTCTCTGGAACATACTTCAGGAGGAGCTTTAAAAGTTTGAAAATGTTCACCCCTTTCATTCCAGAAGACAACCAACTGGCCATCAGCTCAGCCTCCTAGTGACATCAGAGACAAGCCTGGTTGACTATGCTCTTCAGTGTGAATGAGATAGTCTATGTAAGCAACTCAATTTAAGCCCATGCTTAATATCAGAGTTCTGAGGAAAATGAATTATTCCTCTTTAGTAGATTTACAGCTAATCTCTTAGGATACTAGTAAGAAGTATCATTTGCTATTGTTCAGTGGCTAAGTCCTTTCTGACTCTTTGAGACTCCGTGGACTGCAGCATGCCAGGCTTCCCTGTCCTTCACCATCTCCCAGAGTTTGTTCAAACTCATGTCCATTGAGTCAGTGATGCCATCCAACCATCTCATCCTCTGTTGTCCCCTTGTCCTCCGGCCCTCAATCTTTCCCAGCATCGGGGTCTTTTCCAATGAATCGAGCATCAGGTGGCCAAAGTATTGGAGCTTCAGCTTCAGCATCAATCCTTCCAATGAATATTCAGGGTTCATTTCCTTTAGGATTGACTGGTTTGATCTTGCTGTCCAAGGGACTCTCAAGAGTCTTTTCCAGCACCACAGTTTGAAAGCATCAATTCTTCAGTGCTCAGCCTCTTTATGATCCAACTCTCACACCCATACATGACTACTGGAAAAAAACATACAGATCTTTGTTGGCAAAGTAAAGTAACATTAACTTAGCCAAATTTTATAGAATGCTTTAGAGCTTATGAAGCTCATACATTATTTCATTTCATCTTCACAAAAGCTCTGTAAGGTCAGAACTATTTTATCCTCCACTTGTAGATGAGAAATGTGAGTCTTAAAATTGCTTTTTACCTTTCTTGATTTCCCTTGGTTTCCCACAGGCAGTGAACAATGAAGTGACAACTCATGTGCTGTCCTTCAAATTCTCGTGCTTCTGAATGATCAAATCATTTCTCTTTACTGAAACCACACACTTTCCACCTTCTGGAGAGGTTAGAAAATATACCCTGAGATTTTCTTCTTCTATTTCTTGGAGAAAATCACTGAAACATTCTCTTAGCATTCTACCTTCTCGCTTCATAAACCTTGCCCATCCCAACTTCTCCTTTTTTCTTTTATTCTCTTTCCTTTTCCCTCGTCTTTTGTACATTTTATAAAGTCCTTTGATATACCAAAATTACTGTATTTTCACTGTTAACTATTCACACGTTGCCAACTTCTATTTTGTCAACAATGGGATTTCTAGCCCATAGGTTTTTCATGACACGGCTGAAGAAAGTTTCAATGTTTGAGAGATGTTTGGTTTTTCTTTCTCACAGGTTGACTGTTAAATTTGTACTGTACATTTATCAAGGATGCTCTAAATGGTACTAAAGCTGACAGAGAACAAGCAAGGGCTGACAGCTTCACTCCAGTTACAGCTGATTAAAGGCTACTGAGGCCTGAGGGCCCAGTTTCTGAGAAAGGACCACTAAAACTTGAACAATTCCAGCCTGAACATTTTATTCTGGCTATAGTGAAAATGTCTGGATCTTGCGCTGGTAAAAAGGGTAGCCAGTGAAAGTCAGCAGTAGAATAGCAGAGAACATGGGCTTAAATTGAGTTGCTTCTTCTTTACTAGAAGAAAAATGCATAGTTTGGAAAATAAAAGAAATGCACATGCCAGTGTACCAAGCGTGCAGGTGTACTATATGCACAAACAGAAAGACTGCGTATAAACTACAGACATGCTGGCATGTCTAATGATGCCCCTTAATGATTATTACCAGCTCTTATGATGCTAAGCAATCAGTACCACAAGAATATATAATAATAATAGGTCTTACATTTACATAGCACCTTTCAATCCCCAAAATGTTGTCACATCTGTTATCTTATTTGATTTTATGCAATAATCGCACAAGCTGAGAAGAGACATCAGTATCCCAATCTTACATACGAGGAAATTAGAGTACCTCAAGTTTAGGTAAGTTACAAGGGATTGCATGACGAAGCTGATCATTAATATAGCTTCCCACCCTTGTTCTTCCTGTAAGTCTAGTGCCTAGATTTTATAATTAGAGGTTTAGATAATTTTTTTTTTTTTGGCAAATATTACCTTCACTGCAGAGACCACTTGCTTATTTTTGTGTTCTGTCAAAAGTGAAAGTGAAAGTGACTCAGTCATGTCCGAGTCTTTGTGACCCCATGGACTATACAGTCCACAGAATTCTCCAGGCCAGAATACTGGAGTGGGTAACTGTTCCCTTCTCCAGGGAATCTTCCCAACCCAGGGATTGAACCCAGGTCTCCCACATTGCAGGCAGACTCTTCAGGAGCTGAGCCACCAGAGAAGCCCAAGAATGCTGGAGTGGGTAGCCTATCCCATCTCCAGTGGATCTTCCTGACCCAGGAATCAAACCGGGATTTCCTGTGTTGAGGTGGATTCTTTACCAGCTGAGCTACAAATAAATTTTCTATTTATGTGTCTTTGACATTCTAAGATTCTAGGTTACTTGATGGTAGTGTAGAATCTCAAATCAAAACCACAATGAGCTATACCACTTCACTTGTACTGGATGGTTATAACAAAAATGTGGAAAACAAGTATTGGCAAATTTGTAGACAAATTAGAACCTTCTTCATTACTGGTGAGAATATAAGATGGTGCAGCCAAAAGAGTTGAAGATAGGAATTCACGGAGTTAAGCAGACTCAAATATATTTCTTTGTTGTATATATCCTTGCGCATGCATGAGAACATGCTCTTTGGGACCCTACTGACTGCAGCCCGCCAGGTCCTCTGTCCATGGGATTCTCCAGGCAAGAATACTGGAGTGGGCTGCAATGCCCTCCTTCAGGGGATCTTCCTGACCCAGGGATCGAACCCAGGGGTCAAACTCACGTCTCCTGCATTGCACACAGATTCTTTACCACTGAGCCACTAAGGAAGCCCAATATATCCTTGTACCTGCTTTGACAACGGGACAATGGAGCCTCTGTTCATGTTCTATGTTTTAATGTTTGTGTTTTATGCTTTACTGTTAATATGAAAATAAAGCCTTTACCATGTGCTTCAAAAAAGAAGAAAATAAGAATTCAAATAGATACTTATGCCTCACTGTTCATTGCAACATTACTTATAATATTCCAATGTAAAAATTATTCACAAATTTCCAATTTTTCTACCTTAGAAATATCCTCAGGTAAAGCAAATATCTACATATTCAAATAATGAGCCCAGTTTATCATATGCACTTAAGTGTTTTTCTTATAAATTTTCCTATTTGGGGTGATATATTTATCCTACCAAATCCCTAACTTATTTGCTAAAATGGTTAAATTTAGTTAATCTAATAGGATCAATCAGGCAATAATAATTTCATGAACAACATGTATTGGTCGCCTTATTTTTTCACTTTTAAATAAGTTGCTTTATGTAGCTTGGGAAACCATTTTAATAAAAGCTTTTAACGTTGATTTATATTTTAGTCAATATTTATATTGTTCTGGTAAGTGTGTGTGTTTCTGATTCCCCGTGCATTGGGCCGTCACATGAGTTTTCCATGTAGAGAGGTTTCTAATGAATGTAAGGCACTGTCACTTCTCTCCTTGCTCTACTTTCAAGGATTCTGGACAGATTTCACTGTGCTTCCTCACATGCAGGCCAAGCATTTACAGTTTGGAATATCTTGACTACAATCGGTGGTTGTTTTTCAAATACTAAGGTACCTTGTGATTGCATTTATGCACTCAGACCAACATTTAACAGTGAAAATGTGGTTTACTTTAGTTTTTCCCAAATTAATTTTATTTGGTATGGGTCATTGACCATTTTCTTCTGAAATGTTCATAATTTCCAAATGTTCATACAAGGGTGTGCATTTTCAAATGTTTTTGCTAAAATCATTAAAGGATATTTTTATTTTTTACTATTTTAAGCAGGAGCTTTTCATTACACTATCCCACCACATTTTCCTTTTTAAATCTCAGCCATCATTTATTAGTACCTGAGGCCCGATTCTCAAAATAGCTGATAAAAACTCCCCACATAGTAATTAGAAGAGCTTAACTTAATACAGTACTTATAAAACATGTTTGAAAAGAAAAATTATTGCTTGTGGTTTGAGAATAAGGCCAACTATAGCTATAATATGTCAAAAAATAAGTTGTGATTTTCCTTTATATTTAACTTTGGCTTTATTATGAAATTTACTTAGAGTGATGTTTCTTAAATTGTGCTTTAATAATACATCCTACAAAATTGTAACTAAGATATGTTAATGTACATACTTGGAAATTCTATTTCAAAATACAAAAGTGCAATCTTGAAAAAACTTTCTCTAAATATGACAAATTCCATAGCTACTTTACTTCAGAATATTATTGCAGTTTTTTTCACAGTTTTTTCAAAGGCAAAAGGTTTCAAAAATATCTTTTCAAGTATTCCATCTTACTAATTTTTAATTTGACTATCTATTCACTTGTTCAATTAATATTTGCCAAATGTCACATTTTGTACCAGATTCTGTGCTCAGCATCTATGTAAACAAAAAAGAATAAGATGTGTACAGTGACTTAATGATTTACTAGGGGATAATGGACATCAATAGATGGTCAATACCAAAATCAGATTGATTACATTCTTTGCAGCCAAAGATGGAGAAACTCTATACAGTCAGCAAAAACAAGACCAGGAGCTGACTGTGGCTCAGATCATGAACTCCTCATTGCCAAATTCAGACTTAAATTGAAGAAAGTAGGGAAAACCACTAGAGCATTCAGGTATGACCTAAATCAAATCCCTTGTGACTATACAGTGGAAGTGACAAATAATTTCAAAGGATTAGATCTGATATACAGAGTGCCTGAAGAACTATGGATGGAGGCTCATGACATTGTACAAGAGGTAGTGATCAAGACCATCCCCAAGAAAAAGAAATGCAAAAAGGCAAAATGGTTGTCTAAAGAGGCCTTACAAATAGCTGAGAAAAGAAGAGAAGTGAAAGGCAAAGAGGAAAAGGAAAGATATACCCATTTGAATGCAGAGTTCCAAAGAATAGCAAGGAGAGATAGGAAAGCCTTCCTCAGTGATCAATGTAAACACATAGAGGAAAACAATAGAATGGGAAAGACTAGAGATCTCTTCAAGAAAATAAGATATACCAAGGAACATTTAGTGCAAAGGTAGGCACAATAAAGGACAGAAATGTTATAGACATAAAGAAGTAAAAGGTATTAAGAAGAGGTGGCAAGAATACACAGAAGAACTATACAAAAAAGATCGTAATGACCCAGAGAACTACGATGGTGTGATCACTCACCTAGGGCCAAACACCCTGGAATGAGAAGTCAAGTGGACCTTAGGAAGCACCACTATGAACAAAGCTAGTGGAGGTGATGGAATTCCAGTTGAGCTATTTCAAATCCTAAAAGATGATGCTGTGAAAGTGCTGCACTCAATATGCCAGCAAATTTGGAAAACTCAGCAGTGGCCACAGGCCTGGAAAAGGTCAGTTTTCATTCCAATCCCAAAGAACGGCAATGCCAAAGAGTGCTCAAACTACCGCACAATTGCACTCATCTCACACGTTAGCAAAGTAATGCTCAAAATTCTCCAAGCCAGGCTTCAACAGTATGTGAACCATGAACTTCCAGATGTTCAAGCTGGATTTAGAAAAGGCAGAGGAACCAGAGATCAAATTGCCAACATCTGATGGATCATCGAAAAAGCAAGAGAGTTCCAGAAACACATCTACTTTTGCTTTATTGACTTCGCCAAAGCCTTTGACTGTGTGGATCACAACAAACTGTGGAAAATCCTGAAAGAGATAGAAACAGCAAACCACCTGACCTGCCTCTTGAGAAATCTGTATGCAGGTCAAGAATCAATAGTTAGAACTAGACATGGAACAACAGACTGGTTCCAAATAGGAAAAGGAGTACGTCAAGGCTGTATATTGTCACCCTGCTTATTTAACTTATATGCAGAGTACATCGTGCAAAATGCCTGGCTGGAGGAAGCACAAGCTGGAATCAAGATTGCCGGGAGAAATGTCAATAACCTCAGACATGCAGATGACATGACCATTATGTCAGAAAGCAAAGAACTAAAGAGCCTCTTGATGAAAGTGAAAGAGAAGAGTGAAAAAGTTGGCTTAAAACTCAGCGTTTAGAAAACTAAGATCATGGCCTCCAATCCCATCACTTCATAGCAAATAGATGGGGAAACAATGGTAACAGTGACAGACTTTATTTTTGGGGGACTCCAAAATCACTGCAGATGATGACTGCAGCCATGAAATTAAAAGATGCTTGCTCTTTGGAAGAAAAGCTATGATCAAGCTAGACAGCATATTAAAAAGCAGAGACATTACTTTACCAACAAAGGTCTGTCTAGTCAAAGCTATGGTTTTTCCAGTAGTCACGTATGGATATGAGTGTTGGACTATAAAGAATGCTGAGCGCCAAGGAATTGATGCTTTTGAACTGTGGTGCTGGAGAAGACTCTTGAGAGTCCCTTGGACTGCAAGGAGATCCAACCACTCCATCCTAAAGGAAATCAGTCCTGAATATTCATTGGAAGGACTGATGCTGAGGCTGAAACTCCAATACTTTGGCCACCTGATGTGAAAAACCATCTCATTGGAAAATACCTGATACTGGGAAAGATTGAAGGTGGGAGGAGAAGTGGAAGACAGAGGATGAGATGGTTGGATGGCATCACCGATGCGATGGACTTGAGTTTGAGTAGGCTCTGGGAGTCAGTGATGGACAGGGAAGCCTGGCGTGCTTCAGTCCATGGAGTCGCAAAGAGTCTGACATAACTGAGCAACTGAACTGAACTGAAATGAATGCTAGCTAATCACTGCAGACAGTGACTACAGCCATGAGACTAATAGATACTTGCTCCTTAAAGGGAAACCTGTAACAAACCTAGACAGCATATTAAAAAGAAAAGAAAATGCTTTGCTGACAGAGGTCTGTATAGTCAAAGCTATGATTTTTCCAGTAGATAAAACCCATATTCCAATGCATATGAATATGAGCAAAGTTTGGGAGATAGTGAAGGACAGGGAAGCCTGGCATGTTGCAGTCCATGGGATCACAAACTGTTGGACACAACTCAGAGACTGAACAACAACAACACTGCTAGATAAAGGGCTTCCCTGGTGGCTAAGCGGTAAAGCTTCTGCCTGCCAGTGCAGGAGATGTGGGTTAAGTCCCTGGGTTGGGAAGATGCCCTTGAGAAGGAAATAGCAACACACTTCAGTATTCTTGCCTGGGAAATCCCACGCACAAAGGAGCCTGGCAGGTTACAGTCCATGGTGTCACAAAAGAGTGAGACACGACTGAGCATGAACATACTCATACACTGAGCTATGAGCTGGCTAACGTTCTGGGATGTGGACTTTGGTAGTAGCAACATGTTTTATGGGGTCAAAGAATTGATTCCTCTCAGAGGGTCATGGAGCGTTTCCTTAAGAAGGTAATGGTAAGATGTGTCTTATCAGACTGAATAGGGTTCTCACCAAGCCAGGTGGAAGAGAAGTGAATTTTGACTGAAGGGTCTGGAATGAATAAAGGCCCAGAAAAGTGGAAGCTCCTGAGGTATTCCGTGAATATGTGCAAATTGATATGTTAGGAACACAAGAAGCTGTAGGAACAAGGGTAGGACACAAGACTGGAAATCTAGCGTGGGGGTGGTTCAAGGAGAATATGCGTAGGTTTACAGATGAAGATAAATTTGGGAGTTCTCCTTCAGCTCTTTTTACCTGTTATATATACTGACCAAACAAGAAAGCCTCAAAGATAGATATATTCACCCCAGAGGAAGTTGTTATAGGTCCGAAAGAGGGAAGCTGTGGCTCTTTACTGAAGAGACGAAGTATTTTCTCCTTTTTTTTCTTCTTCTTCTGCCAAAACTGAGTCTAAGCTGGGAAAGGGGGTGAAGCAGAGGAGGGTGAACAAGAGAGAGTAGATGGGGATTAAGGCAGTTTCCTAGGGGAGGAACAAGGGGCAAAGGAACCCAGCATCTGGACCAAACTACACAGCATCTGATCACAAGGCTTGTGAAATTTGCTTAACCTTTTGGAGGTTGCATGTCCTTTTTCTGAATGAAGAGAGTTGACTTGGCAATATTGGACGTCCTTCTGGATAAAATATTTTATGACTCTAAGACTTAGGATTATGGAAAGAGCACTGGATATCTGAAAGATAAATTTCCATCACAGCTTTACTTTAATCAACTTCATATCCTTGAGTATCTTCATCCAGTTTTAATATTTATAAGTTAATAATAGCTGTATCTATATACAAGTGCTACGTATACTTGAAAATACACATGGAGAATTTCACAGGCTATACAAATGCTGATGTTTCTCTTTTTATAGCTGGGTTTAACTAAGTGTAAAATCAGTGTGAAGCTATGCACCATATTAGATCCAGTTCCACCAAAATCTTTGGGAAGCTGAAGGCAAAAGGGATCAAGATTCCTTGACGGTGAATTGGCTTCTTACTGGAAGGGCTCCACCACAAGTCATCACGAAAGAACCAGGTAAAAGATAGCTCTGCCTCCCTAACAGAGCTCTCCTCATGTACAGTCCGTATCACACATATGATCATGCTGCTGCTGCTGCCATTTAGTCATTAAGTCATGTCTGACTCTTTGTGACCCCATGGACTGTAGCCCGCCAGGCCCCTCTGTCCATGGGATTTCCCAGGCAAGAATACTAGAGTGGGTTGCCATTTCCTCCTTCAGGGAATCTTCTCAACCCAGGGATTGAACCCACATCTCTTGCATCTCCTCCATTAGTAGGTGGGTTCTTTACCAGCTGAGCCACAAGGGAAGCCCCACATTCAACTACAGCCAGGCCCGTAAGCTCTGACTCTTTTCAATTAATAATTCTATGGTCAGAATCTCTTACTTTAGAAATGATTTTCTGTCGTAACTGAACCAATCACTATTCAGGGTCACCTGTTAGTCTCATACAAACTGACTAGGAATTTCATCAAGGACAGAGCAAGAACCAGGCTAGGCACTGTGACAGACACGGCTAAAACAAGCCATTTATTATTTGGTTTTGGCTCCTTAACAACACTGAAATGTAGTCCTCATTGTTTCCACTATGTAGATGAGAGAATGTTGAGTCCCAATAAAAGGATGACTTTTTTTTTCCAAGGCATCAAACTAGCACTGTCTTTGGAGACTTTGAATCTCATCCTATGTGATGAGAAAGACAAAAGGTAGGCAGGTGCATGTGTGTGAGAATGTGTATCTGTTTGTAACTTATTGAATGACAAATATATAGCAACATCTTTTGGTTACATGAGGTAAATGTAGATTGAATAAGCATAAATGCCTACCTTTGCTCATAAGTCAAAAAGAGCTATTTGTCAGCTTTGAAAAGCTCTTCTCGCTCTCATAGAATTCCATTGAAGATGGAACCCATTTGTCAGAAATCTACACATAAATGTCATTTACACCGATCATGTCCATAAGCTGGATGTGCAAACCAAAGTGGGAAATAACATTTTAAAGGAGAAAGCCATGCATGCTTGTTTTGAAAATTGTTTTTGAAGTATTCTAAATGAAGGATCCTCCTTTCTCCTAATAATGATTTCTCATGCAGTCGCTAAGTGCAAGCCTACACGTCTACTTACTATCTACTCGTCTTTCTTTCCAGTAATCTGGATTTATGGCGCATCTACCTTTCTCCTTCATCTGCAAGGTCCTAGGACATTCAGGTAGCCAATCTGTCCTTAAATATGTCTCTGAGGAAATGGTGCTAATTAGTATTGGAATTTACAGCCTTCCATTTTATTGACTTGTCCTACTTTCTTCGATAATTAACTAATGAGTAAAGTAATGAGCTATGTTAGTCAGTCATGCTGTTCAATTAAACGGCAAATCAATTATTGAAAATAGTTTCGGACAGCTCTAATGTTGGCATGATGTGTGCGTGTATGTGTGTGTGCATATTGAATGCAAGTGTAATTATGTCCTAGATATTACAAAGTCAGTCTATGTGAGGGAATTATGACTGAAAAGGTCCTTCCTGACTGCAATGCAAAGAGGATCCGATGCCAAATACAGATACATCATTACTTATCTATGTTCTTTCTACAGTGAGCAATTTTTACTTAACTGAGACATCACAGCTTCCTTGACTTGTGTGAAATACACCACAAAGCAGTGTCTTATGGATGAGTAATGAGAGATGGCAGAGAAGCAGGAATCAACTTTTTCACTTTAAAAAAGTGTCAAGGGCAATATGCTTGAAGTGGAAAATAGGTCTAGTTGTGGTTTAACTTTTTAATCTCAGGTCATTCATCTTAGATATTTTCCCACTCTTCTTTAATTATATTGGGAACATCTTTGTGAAATGTTTGTCTAAAATACAACATATAAAATTTATTGGGCATGAAAATGTAATTCAATGTCACGGTAGAATGGGAAGAGAACAGGTACACGCACACACACATGCGCGTGCGCGCGCGCGCGCGCGCACACACACACACACACACACACACACACACACACACACACACAGACCTGGTAAACTAAAAGCCAATTTAGCAAAATGCAAAGAGCCTTTGTACATCTCTGGCCTTGAAGCTTCCCTTGAAGACAGGTAAACTGATAGTCAGCTCCTCACCAACCACGCTGCCACTTTGTAACTCAGTAGGACCCTATGGGGTCTTCCCAGGACAGACCCCTCCCCCATATCCTCTGCTTTAATTCCTCTCTGAAGTGCCTAAATAATAGTATCTGATGCACATTTCCTGAGTTGTTTTACAGATGCCAATATGCCCATCTAATGGAAGAAATCAGCAACTTGACGACTCAGAGTACTGTATTCCCAGTCCTACTCGAGCCTGAGAGTTGGTGGTGTTAACCCCTGTGACATCACCCTGTTATGTCACCATCAACTGATCAGAGAATTATGCATGAGCTGATCAGCTATCCCGGGACTCCCCTCCCTTACCTGGCCTCTGAAAACACTTCGCTGAAACCCTTCAAGGAGTTCAGGGTTTTTGAGCAGGAGCTACCCATGACCCTTATCTGGCACCTTACAATAAATGCTGCATTTTCCTTTCCAACAACCTGGGGTCAAGAGATTGGCTTTCACATAGTGGGCCAGTGGACCCAACTTTTGGTCCAGTAACAATTCATGATCTTTTCTGCTTTCAGTTTCTTGCCCAGTGTCTTCAGATATGCCTGTCACACACACACACACATCTTCTTTTCGCATTACCTTGCACTGGTAATTTAGTGTGTGTTTTAGATAGAGCATCCTATAGACTTTCCACCTGTTTTTAATCTGTGGCATCTAATATTTTTTGGCACACATTACAGGTTAAGTCGAGTGCATTTTTTAAAGCATGGCATATCTGAGCTCATAATTCTTCAAAGATTACAGTTACAACATCAAGGACTATTCAAACGCATAATAACCCATCACTAATTTTTTTTAAAGAACCTTTAATTTGAGATCTGCTCCATTCTTATTTCATCTTCATGACAGGCTGTTTCCAACAAGACAGTAAAATAATTATTATATTTTCCTTTAATATAGCTTTTAAAGGATGTCATTTTAAGGAACTTAGATTCTTAAGAATATCTTCTTTCAGAGAAAACTCAAATAAAGCTTTAAATGGTAAGGTTTTTGTTAGCATGGGAGAATGCAATTTGCACCTTCAAAATATCCCCAAATTCTTTAAAGGTGTAAATATTGCTTTTATCCCCTAAAGTACAGTTTAAAATCTTAAGCTTCAAAAATGATTAAGCTTTATTATAGAAACAACAAAGCAAAGCAAATCAAAGCCAGGTCAGAAAAGGCAACAGCAAGTTTTCATTTCCAAACAGTTTTAATGCTGTGTTTGTGTTCTTGCCTGAAAAGAGGCAAGGAACACAAACATTCCCATATGAATCAAATTAGAATTTACATATGAATTACATTAGAAATATGAGCTCCATCAAGGAATAATTAGCACTGTCCTGGGTTATGCGAAGGCGAATGAAATTAAATAAGAACAATTTCAAAGGCAAGTTTTGTTTTGCTTCTTCAACTAAGCTGGTTTAATCAGTGATAATGACTGAAATAAATCCACTCCATCTAAAGTAATGTACAGCCTACCATATTGTGTGAAATGCCATTACTGACTTAGTAAATCATAAAGTCAATGAGAGGACATCACTCATGAGTCTCTGACATGGTTATTCTGTGCTTACTGCCAAATGTGGATGTGGGAGAACTTGATCCAATCGGAAAGCACAGTGAGGGCTAATGTTACAAAATATTCCAGGAAGACATCACAAAAGTCAAAGGGGACTGCTAGCATCACATCTTACCTGTTTTGCATCATATTTGTTGATGTTGTTACTGCAATTGTTAGATTATGCTCATGGAGGACAGAGACAGAAATTTCTACAAAATGGTAGTGCTACTAAAGAAATAGAGAAAATGTAATAGCAACTGGTATCAGCTGGGTGACATAGACACACTTCAGCCACTAAACAGGGCTATGGTTTATGAGTGTCTTCTCTAATGAGCTAAACTGCAGTGACCATAAAACTGAAATATAATTATGACATTAAAGATGCCTATATTTGAACTTAATTATTAATTAATTTAATGAGAGGAGAGGAGGTTGTAAAATTGCTAATTAAATGGTTCTGTAAAACTGCAGACGGTGGAGGATTTACCAAATGATGAATCCCACAACAGTATTTTTGCTATATCAGTATCCTATTAACATACAGTATGCTACAGGAGCTAGTTAGAAGGTGGTTGTTAAGTTGATGTGCAGGTGTGCAGGGTGGCATGACCTCAAATTCCAAATGACAGCAACCTTGAGGGTACTTCAGCCCTTCCATGTAGAGTAGATACTGGAGTCTTTAAAATGAACTGGGTAGGTCAGGGCACAGTTCTTCTGACTGCAGTTACATGGAGACAAAATATTTTGTTTCCTGGTTTTTTTTGGTTGAGCCTCTGTCTTAGATCTTTTCTCCTGGTGGTTGGAGTGTCAGGGTCAACTTGTTTTGTACTAACCAAAACTGTGAGGTTGCAAGAAGTCTAAATATTAATCTACTTTAAAAGCAAGACAACATTTCATATTACATATTTATGGGAATGCAATTCAATTAAGATGTCAATTCTTGGCAAGTCACATACTGGAACAAACAAACATGGAATTTAGCCTGAGATAGCTGTAGGCTCAAATTCTGGTTCTAACCCATATTAGCAACATGACCTTGGGAAAGCAAGTACACGTCTCTGGGTCTCTCAGTTTCTTTATCAGTAAAATGAGATAAATATTCCTAAAACCATAGGACTGTCAAGGGGATTATATTAATAAAACCTGTAATGCAACTCACTCAGTGCTCACCCATAGAAGGTGCTTAAAATGAGAAAGAAGTAAAGCAAAACTCTATATATTGAACTAGAATTTGAGAGATGCTCACCCCACATCATGGTGTGAGATAGTGTTTAACCTCAGCACACAGGAAGTAGTGTTCAACTAATGTCAGGTTTTAAACAAAGAGTCATCAGGAGAATAATGTCCCTATTCATTATTCAGTCTCATTCAAAGAATTTTTACGGAAGGATTTTCACCCTACTGAAGTCAAATTTGAATTGGGAAAAAAATCTTTAATAGCACAGTTCAAAGATAACTAAGTAAAATGCAAGGTAACTGAAAACATAGTATGCTAATTGCTCATAGCTTAAAGTTATCCTTATCAATTTGCAAAGTAAACAGATTTTCTTATCATGAAAAGATAATTCAAATTGATTCAAATTAAGTGCAGGACGTTGTTTGAATTACTTAAGTAAACCCAAAGCCCTTGTTCTTTTCTTCTTATTGTACAAACAAACAAGCATTTTTTATTAACAAGGGAAATGATTGTCCCTTTTGGCACTTAGAATAAATGTTCATTACACTGACATTCCCATTCTCCCAATACCTAGTCAACATGAACTTCAGTTCTTTTAAAACCCAGTGACGATTATAAATATAAGAATAATCAATGAGTTTAGACTGAATCTACCTAGGAATGAAGGCAAATCTTCTTATTTGCTAACAAAATGAATAATCAAAAATGCTATTGATTTTATTAGGTTGGTAAAATTCATAAACCACCTTGAAAAACTTGGGCTTACTAAAATCCATTTATGGATGAAATCTTAACTGTAGACATTTCATGCTGAGCATGTCTTTGAGCATGTCTTTGAGGTGTGCTTATGATTGCATGGTATCTTGACTTCTAGAGTGGACTTATGATTAGAATGAAAGACTGAAAAGATTAATTAACTAATCTTAGATTATAAACTTTCAAACTAATTGAACAAGGGAAATAATTCATCAACAAAGTCCCTGATTGGTATCGTACAGCACAAGATGATATGGTATGTTGTAAAAATATAGCTGAATAATGTCACAGTAAAAACTTCAAAGGTGAGGAAGAGCCTTTTTCTTAAGTTTAAAATAAGTGAAAGGATTTATGGTGACAAAAATCAGTGAATTAGTAGCAAGAATATGATTAGAGAAAAATATTATTTATAAGTAGGTCTAAAAGTAATTTCCAAGAAAGGTTAAACTATCAGTCTTGTCAAAGCAGGTCATCAATTCACCCTCACTTTTAATCCGCTCTGTATACAGAATTTTCTTGGAGATTTTATGTTTTTAATATTGTTTTAGAATAGCTGAAGTAGTAACAAAAATACCATTTTGATATTTTTATTGAATATTGTTACCTGTGTAGATTAATTACAGAGAGTCATTTTATGTTATAATGTAGTTTTACATCATAAGATGAAATAGATGCTCTATTTACTCAATAATTCTAAAAGTTTTCAGTCAAATTATAGTTTTTTTAAATAGAAATTGCATATTTTTGCTATATTTGTACCAAGACACTTTATATTTTTGCTACTATTACAAATTGAGCCTTTTCATCCATTATGTTAATACTTCTTTTCCAGCTTTGTTGAGGTATAACTGATAAATAATGTGCACGTTTAACATACTTGATGAGTCTTCCAAGGTGCTGCAATGGTAAAGAATCCACCCACCAGTGCAAGAGAGGTGGGTTTGATCCCTGGGTGGGGAAGATCCCTTGAAGTAGGAAATGGCAACCCACTCTGCTATTCTTGCCTGGAGAATCCCATGGACAGAGAAGTCTGATGGGCTACAGTCCACAGGGTCACAGAGAGTCGGACACGACTGACTGAGAGCACACAGCACAAGGTCCACGACTTGATGGTTTGATGTAAATATACATTGTGAAATGATTACCAAATCAGGTGAGTTAACACATGCCTCACATCACAAAGCTACCCGAATCCTTAAGATCCCCTCTCCTGGCAGATTTCAAGTTTACACTACTCCATTATCAACTATAGCCACCATGCTTTGCATGTGATCAGTGTCTCCACACTTACTTCACCCCAGCACTTGTCAACCACAATTCTACTCTCCGAGTTCAACTTTTTTGAGTCTCTTCGGACAGATGAGATCATACAGTATTTTTCTTTCTCTTCCTGGCTCATTTCACTTAGCATAATGCCCTTTAGGTTCACACATGTTATCACAAATGGCAGGGTTTCTTTTTCACGGTTGAATAATATTCAATCGTATTTTATTTAGGCCTTCGCTGGTGGCTCAGATGGTAAAGAATCTGCCTGAAATGCAGGAGACTCAGGTTCGATCCCTTGGTTGGAAAGTTCCCCTGGAGAAGGGTATGGCAACCCACTCCTATATTCTGTGCCTGGAAAATCCCATGGATAGAGGAGCCTGGTGGGCTACAGTCCATGGGGTAGCAAACAGTCAGACACAACATTTCGCTTCACTTCTTATTTCCTTTATTCATTATATTTTTTAACTATTGGTTTTATAATAAGAAGGCTATTGAGTTTTCAAAGTAACTTTTTGCTAACTTTATTAGATTTTTTTGTTTCTCAATTGCCTCTATTGGGTTTTCTGCCTACATAAAATAATCTTAATATTTCCTCTATCTTTTCATTTTATATGCCATTTATTTCCCTTCTGTAATTGCCTTATCTAGCACCACCAAATGTTGTTATTTTTTAAGTGTAAGATAGTGACAGTAGACATTTTTACTTTCTAACAATTGAACATTAAACTTCAACTACATCAAAGTCATGTTAGACACTTTGAGGAGAGTCAAAGGATACCTCATGATATCCGGATTATGTTATTAGACATTTTGTTGCTAAGAGGAGAGTTAAAAGTTAATAGTTAAAAGCTCTAGGTGAAATAAAAATAAAATACTGTCAAAGTTTACATAAAACAGAGATTTTTGTTCTAAGTAGGTAAGTTTATATAGCACTAGTGCAGTAATACTGAGTACTTAATGGTAGCATTTGAAGTCAAGAGGTCATATTGATCAAAGACTTGGAGATGGAACTGCTCATAGGCATAGTAGGAATGGCCGTTTATGATAATGAAAAGGCTGGCTAACTGCAGATTCGATGCTGAGTGTGGACATACATCAACTCATCATAGATATAAGTTAGCAAATATCTTCTTCCTCTGTGTGTACAGCATTTACTCCTTGACTTTGTAACTTGGGTGGTTCCTATCTAGGTTTTTCATGATTAATAACATTTATTCATCTTATGTACTTTCTGTCTTTTTTTCTCTGATGAGGGAAGAATATGGAACTAAGATAAAACCTCACTTCCTTGATATCCATGTTACTGCTGGAAGAAGAAACTGCATTTTTAGAACAGAGGACTTGTTGAAATAAGAGCAACAAAATAACATAAAAGAAATTCTTCAGCTGAAATAAAAGAGATTAGTTCATTGAGTAAAGTAAGCATGATTAACATAATTGTACATTCAGAAGTAATAGGCTGGTGAGGGTAGGAATGAGAAGTATAGTGTGTTAGGACCTATACTTAATGTGCAGTGAAATGGACTTAGTAGCAGAAAAGGAATTTCAGACTTCTAAACTCAGCATTGTTACTGACCAGCTGATTGACCAAAATCAAGTTATTCAATTTCTATAAGTACTCCATATCTTACAAACTTAAGGAAACAGCTCTAATCTACCCTTTATTTAAAATTAAAGTAAAATCAAGAAAGTCTGTATTAAATATGTTACCAATAAATCATAAAAACTTAACCACAACAACAGATTTTCTGAGTTCTAACACATGTTGGTCTTTATCTATGGCCCACTGCCAATTAGGAAGAGAGCGTTATTTTTAAAAGCTATAATTTTTTAAAAAGGACACATGGGAACTCAATTCATTCTTCAACAAATGAAAAAGCCAAACATCTGGTATACCAAATGGAGCGGGAGCAGAAAATGGGCTATTTTGGGACACCATCTTTTAACAGGGCAGGTGTATATTGATAATCATTTGGCTAGAAAAATTCTCTGCCAAGGCTGGCTCCAGACTTCTGCTTTGAAGGAATTGTAGATAATTGAGACGAGGTTTATAAAAGCTTTGCTCTCCATTCCTAATTATGACATAAACTTTCTATGTACTGGGCTGTTTTCCATTTATGGTTGCGCATTTGTAATCTGAGAAGTGTTAAATCTGCTTCGCTTTGTGAGCACTGGATCCATCGAAAGTTAAAGGCTGTGTTGGGGAGGTGATGAAATACCCCATAGCGTGGGCACATAAAGAGAAGACAGTTCATCCTACATAAAAGAGAATAGTCAAGAAGGAGTTGACCCAACTGTTGAACCAAGGAACAAATGAAAGGAAGTTGGGGCTGTGAGATTATTTATGACTACTGCCTTGTATGGTCTTAAGAATGTAGAATATCAATAAGTAGTGTGAGCTAGAAAGAAATGATACCTTGTCCATCTCTCATTCACAAATTCATCAAATAACATTAGTGTTCTTATAAAAATGTAAAATGGACAGAGGTATTTGAGATGGTGGTACTTTAAAAACTTTATTGGCTATTTAATAGGGTTTATCTTAAAAATAAATGTGAAAAAATATATTAATTTCAATAAAATAATAGCAACAAATTAAAGAGTATTAAAATGTTATTCCCCCAATAGTTCTGTGATAAAAATTGTTTAGGAAATTATTGATAGTAACAATTCTAAGGATCTTTAGTACCTTAATGTGCATTATGAATCTCCAAGAGAAGAAAAATTTAATGCTGTATTTTCCAAAGGTATTTTATAACAGAGCCCTTTTACAATGACACAAAACAAAACAAAGGCTCTAAGGCTCTTTCTAGCTCCAAGATTCTTCTTTTCCATGAAATCTCTTTATTCAAAGAAACTTTTGAGGTACACTTCTTTATGGAGTTTCACGTAAGAAGTTGCTGGTGGACACAAAGGAATCTTAAGTTATTGTCCTCAAGACTCTGATGATCTATGGAGAATGGAGGGTGACTAGAAAGTAATATCAGGGAGCTAGCCAGCTAAGTCGCTTCAGTTGTGTCTAACTCTGTGCGACCCCATAGACGGCAGCCCACCTGGCTCCCCCGTCCCTGGGATTCTCCAGGCAAGAACACTGGAGTCGGTTGCCATTTCCTTCTCCAATGTATGAAAGTGAAAAGTGAAAGTGAAGTCGCTCAGTCGTGTCCGACTCTTTGCAACCCCATGGACTGCAGCCTACCAGGCTCCTCCATCCATGGGATTTTCCAGGCAAGGCACTTACTTTTGTCTTTAAAAAAAAACAAACTTCTATATTTCTAGATTACAGTCTGGCACATAGCAGGCATTTAGTAAATATTGAACGGATGGGTAACAGCAAGGTCGTGAAAGCGTTTGAATGGTAGATAACTGCAGTGTG
Source organism: Giraffa tippelskirchi (assembly GCF_054371585.1). Taxonomy (NCBI): domain Eukaryota; kingdom Metazoa; phylum Chordata; class Mammalia; order Artiodactyla; family Giraffidae; genus Giraffa; species Giraffa tippelskirchi. The sequence continues at coordinate 158,986,307 of NC_137282.1, forward strand.
TAGGGAGGTTGGGTTACTTGAGCAGAGAATGGAGAGAATCTCTCTTTTTCAGAAAGGATTGTATGTAAGCAGTCTTAGATCTTGGGAATGAAGTATTCAAATTAGACCAGCATGAAGCTAATATAAGGATGCTTTAAATAAAGTTTACATATTACCCATAATATGCAATTATAATTAACATTAGAAAAATTCTCCACATAATGGCTTTTCATTTTTCACAGAAAGCCTCAGAATTATGAGTTTATTCTATTTTTCAAAGACCTCCAAGTGACAAAGTTATCTTATCTCTCTTATAAAAGATGCTGTATGACATGGATATATCTAGGGACTTTGCAGTAAAGTAGAACTGGATTCATATCTTAACTCTCCTACTTGCTGTATCATTTCTCTTACATTAATTTTATTCACTAAACTATTTTAAGCAACCAGTCTACCAGGGAATTCATGCTAAATAAAAACCTAAAACTGGTTTTAATGTGTTCAGTTCATTTCAGTCACTCAGTCGTGTCTGACACTTTGCAACCCCATGGACTGCAGCACGCCAGGCCTCCCTGTCCATCACCAACTCCTGCAGCCTACTCAAGCTCATGTTCATCGCGTCAGTGATGCCATCCAACCATCTCATCTTCTGCCGTCTCCTTCTCCTCCCGTGTACTGTAAATCTATTTCCTCTTACTGTGTCATCAGTGAAGAGGTGCTATGTGCTAAGTTGCTTCAGTTGTCTCCGACTCTATGCGACCCCATGAACTGTAGTCTACCAGGCTCCTCTGTTCAGTGGGATTCTCCAGGCAAGAATACTGGAATGAGTTGCCATGGCCTCCTCCAGGGGATCCTCCTGACCCAGGGATTGAACCCGCTAAGTCCCTTATGTCTCCTGCATTGGCAAACCGGTTCTTTACCTCCGGTGCCACCTGGGAAGCCCCAGTGAAGAAGGGCTAGTTCCTATTCTCTCTACTGAAGTACTTTAACATATCCATGTTTTATATATTTTCCAGTTCTTTCTTTGTATCTTTAGTCATCATTTGTATTTGTGGTATTTTTCTCTGTTCATTTGTTTTCTCCTAGAATATTCATATCTTAACTTTGATCACTTCAGTGAATTCTTAGGTATAGCATACAAGGTGGCATAGATCAAAGGCTCACAGAAGGATCCAAGTTTATATTTATATTTGTACAACCAAAAAATGTAATAATCACAACCAAGGGGAACAATGGCAAGCAAATGTAGAGACAGAAATGAGATCCAAGCAAAAGTAAACTAAGTAAATCATTCATAATACACCCAGCTGTTGTAGAAGCACCTTAAGCAGACTCATCCACCAGGCACAGACTTAGATAACAAATCATATTCTTAGTAAGATATCCCCAAATTAGATTTGCCTCTAACACACTGAGTAAATATGAAAAGACTGCCAAGTCTCCCCAGCAATCTCATATATTTACATTCTCTGTACTTGACAATAATAAAGGAGAAAATAGGAGATATTTCAGTCATCAAGAGGAAATACAGATCATGCAGAAAGAAAGAGAAGGGGATGTTTAGAGGCTATAAAACATCAGTCATATAAAATAAATAATATAAAACATTTACTGAGTGCTTATTATATGTCACATGGTCTGTCTAATTCTTTGTTCTTATGATATTGTTACAGACTCTCAGCAACTTGATTATTGTTGTTGTTGTTCAGTTGCTAAGTTGTGTCTGACTCCTTGTGACCCCATGGACTCCTCTGTTCTTCACTGTCTCCCGGAGTTTACTCAAATTCACGTCCATTGAGTGGATGATGCCGTCCAACCATCTTATTCTCTATTGCCCCCTTTTCCTCCTGCCCTCAGTCTTTCCCAGCATCAGGGTCTTTTTCAACGAGTTGGTTGTTTGCATCAGGTGGCCAAAGTATTGGAGCTTCAGCTTCAGCATCAGGCCTTCCAATGAATATTCAGGCCTGATTTCCTTTAGGATTGACTGGTTTGATCTCCTTTGCTGCCCAAGGGACTCTCAAGAGTTTTATCCATTAGGCAGATCATTATTAACTGTATTTTCACATTTCCAAGATGAACGTTAGTAAGTAGCTTGCCTGAGATTCTTGGACTAGTGAGTGAGTGAACAGAGATCTGCAGTAGGACCGTCTAATTAGAAGTAACCACTCTGATAGTCACATTTTCTTTTGTTAAATTCTAAGAGTAATTATTTATATCGAACTTTGAGCAAGAAAGTTTAGAGAAAGATCTGTTTGAAGAGGAATGTTAAAGAAACATACCCAGCTGGGTTTTTCTCAATATCTGCTTAGAATATAAAAACCAGCTAGAGTCAAATTTGTACAGCTGGTGCATGATTCAAGACAAGGAGCCCAGTGCTCCTTGACTTGTGGCCGCATCACTCCAGTCTCTGGCACACTGCCTCCTCCTCTGCCTTCTGTTAATTCTCCCTCTCTCTCACCCTTATTAGGACATTTGTCATTGGATCTAGAACCCTTGCAGATAATCCAAGATAAATCTTCCACTCAAAATTCTTGACTTAATCACATCCTTTATCATATAGGGTGATATTTAATTCTTCACTATATCAAGTAAAATTATATCAAGTAGTTGTATTAGTCAAGATCTTTACTATATCAAGTAAAATTATATCAAGTAGTTGTATTAGTCAAGGTCTCCAGGGAAATCAGGAAAATGGAACCAAGAGGATACATATATATATATATATATATATATATATATAAACTTCCATATTTAGTTTCCAGACTTTTGTATTTTACCAAATTTGGAGGATCCTTCATCCAGTATATTTTGAAAGCAATTCATGAAACAAGTATGCATTGCTTTTTCTTTTAAAATGGTGCTTCCCCCTTTAGTTTATGCATTCAGTTTATGGACATGATCAGAGTAAATGCCATTTATCTGCAGATTTCTTATAAATGGATTCCATCTTCAATGTAATTCTATTGGAGGGAGAAGTAGTTTTCAAAGCTGGAAAATGGTTCTGTTTGACTTATGAGAAAAAGGCAGCCATTTATGCTTATTCAAGCCACACTGATATCATGGACCAAAAGATGTTACTATACATTTATCACTGAAGACGTTGCACAGATACGCACACACACTCACACACATACGTGCATGTGTGCACACACACAAACATGCACCTGCCTACATCTTGTCTTTCTCATTACATAGAATGTGACTTTATATAGATTGATAGATTGTTAAGGTTGAAGGGAAGACACTGATAATACCGCTTTTGTTTTTATACTGAGAAATTTGAGTTTCCCAGAGTTTAATCATTTGCCTCAAATTGCACAACTTGTTTGTAGCAAAGCCAAAATTTTATTTTAGTACAATTGTCTCCATATAGAGGACTTGAAATACTTCTTTTATTTCTTTTCCATCATTTTCCCTTTAACAACCCCTAAATTGATAGCTGAATTTGCAAATGCACTCTGGCATATGAAACACGATGCTCTCTCATAGAAAAGAGCTACTAATACTGCTCTCCCACCAACTGAAATAAGAGATGCAATATCGTGTGATTTCTACTTGAGAAATGGTTAGGAAATTTGTGGGTTCTCATTAAACTCCTTCTGGTATTTTGTGGGAAGGGAAACATCTTCAAAATTATATTTTACAATTTAATACATGCTTTGGAGGAGAGCATAATTCGGATCATTTAAACTATGTAGCTCTATTTTTGGAACCACCTAACTATAGAGGCTGTGATCTTAAAACACGATCCTCCACTTAAATAGATAGTGGAGGAAGGGACTGGTTGGTTGAGTTTTGAACCCATTCAAGTCCTGACACAGCAACACTAGAAAAAGGTGTGAGGTGTGAGATGGGGCACCTGTATGCAGGACCCAATGGGTCCTAGGGCAACAGGTAACTACAGGTGGGTGAGGTGTGGACAGGAAGAATGGAATAGGACAGAAGGAATGGAGAATTGTGTTTGACTTCACTGCTCAATGTTTATAACTTCTTTCTATACATACATATATATATTTTAAGCTCCCTTTTTAAAAACACGCTCCTCCCTTGTAAACTTTATATGCCTCCATATACCATGGATTCTTCTACCAGAGAAGGAACACAGGCTGAAGGAGATTGACGGCAGGAAAATAAGCCATGTACACCCGTCTAGTATCAACGCGAAAACACAGTCTAAAGGTAACAAACACCTGCAATGTTTCCCATTTCAGATTAGCCTTATAAATCTCCAAATCAAAGTGGGGAAACCATTGAAACTAGAAACCATGCAGCATTTGACCTTATTACTTTCCTACTGTCTCTTTTTAATATTATTTCAAGATGAAATCCTGACAGATTCTCTCTTCTTGCCTCAACTTACTATAGTTTATTTATTCAACAAATGCATATTGAATAATTTTCAGTCTGGGTGACATATGATTGGGGGCAGAACACAGAACAAGAAATCTAGCTTTGGAATCATAACTTTAAAATGTAATTAGATTATCAAGGACAGTTCAACATCAGTAGATAATGACCTTCTAAAATAAACATCTACAAGGTATGCTATACCTAGGAAAACACAGATAAATAAAAATTTAACTAAACCCACGTAACGTGTTAATATAAACTGAAGTAATAAACCATATTATTCAAATACATTGAGTGACATACAACTGTGTGAGGTTAGTGTGTTCTTTTGATATAAAGATGCCACTTCATCAGATCTTGTGACCTTATCATATTTTCCTTTATTTAGTTGAAAAAAACCACAAACTCCTCCTATTAAACACAATAAGTAGAATAATTGAATTCTTAAGAGGGCAACGTAGAGTTGATTGGGATTAAGAACAGATTTTGACAGGCATTTACAAATTTTGTTAAATGTCTGTTCCTATGACAGATTCAAATACCTAAACAAATGAATAAAGATTTCATGCATTGGATTAAATTCAAAAAGGTGATCTATGTTAAATAACACACATGCCAGAATTTCAAATACATTTAAAAAATTTAGGTAAGCACTGTTCAAATTGCCTACAATGACTGACTGCTCATCTACAATCTCTACATGGAAGAAGTATTTACAAAATAATTGGCAAGATTCAAACTGATCATTGATCACTTCTCATTCTTTGCCTAGAGTGATCAATGAAAGAAACAAAGCAATTCCATGACACAGACATATATTGAATATCACTGTCAGGTAAATTTTGGAAAATGTAGCTGATACTGCACACCCAGATGAACCTTGAGAAAATGTAAATGTGTACTAGCTACGCAATTAACCTCAGTAGATTAAGTCCTTTATATGTTTAAACTTACTGAATCTTCACACTGATTTACAAATTCAGTTTTATTACTCTATTACAGAGAAGTAAACAGAAGCAACAAAATGTTATCAAAGAAGGAAGACTTTGGGTAAAGTCCTTTGATACAGTGTCTCTGACTCCAGAATGATAAACCTGCTGTATTATGGGGCTGCTGCTGCTAAGTCGCTTCAGTCGCGTCCGACTCGGTGTGACCCCATGGACAGCAGCCCATCAGGCTTCCCCGGCCCTGGGATTCTCCAGGCAAGAACACTGGAGGTGATTGCCATTTCCTTCTCCAATGCATGAAAGTGAAAAGTGAGAGTGAAGTTGCTCAGTCTTGTCTGACCCTTAGCGACCCCATGGACTGCAGCCCACCAGGCTCCTCCGTCTGTGGGATTTTCCAGGCAAGAGCAGTGGAGTGGGTTGCCATCGCCTTCTCTGTTTATTATGGGGAGTAGATGAAATTATCTACGGTGTTGTCTGTTCTTTTTAAGTGAAATGTATAAGCATTTTTGGTCTCTCCTAAAATTTAAAATTCTAAGGAAGAAAGCAAATTCTCCACACAACTCTTTTTTTTTATGTCCTTTTTTTAGAAATGCTGTTTTTAAATTGCACTGATTTCTATAAATAGGTGAAATTGGCCTCTTTGTGTTCTGAATGCATGTCATAAAATTGAGGGCCTTTTATTTTAACCTGAGGATAGTGTCTTAATCCCTTTGGGCTACTATAACAAAATACCATAGTTTGAGTGGCTGATAAACAAGAGAAAATGTATTTCTCACAGTTCTGGAGGCTGAAATCTGAGGTAGGGTGCCAACATGATCAGGCAAGGGTGCTCCTCCAGACTTCTCATCCTCATGTGGCAGAAGGGGTTAGGGGTCATTTGAGAGTCTCTCCTATAAAAGCACTAATCCTATTCATGAGGATCCCACCTTCATGACCTAAGTACCTCCCAAAGGCTCCACCTTCTAATACTAACTCTTTGGGCATTGGGTGTTCAGTATATAAATTTGGGGAGAACACAAGCATTCAGACCATAGCAGGAATGCCTACCAGGTTATGCTGGCAGAGTTTCAGATGCTAGGAGTCTTGCTTATTCTACAGCCCTAAGTCATTCATACACTGGAATATTTTTGCATTCAGAGAAAGGAGAGCTCTCTATAAGTTATCTTTGACATTATGAATACTGAATATGGTAGGGACAGTAGAAATATATTGGCTGATTTCTGTCTTCTGGAGGCCAGTAATTTATAAATTATATTTATAAAAATATAAATATATTTTTTATATTTATAAAAAATGATGACTAGGCATTTCTGATGACAAAAAAAAGGCAAACTCTGGAATAGTCAAACTGCTGGGAAGTACAAACCTTCAGTAAATCTGCTCTTCATGCAATGAATTTTTCTCTTACCTGATTTTAAGAGCGTGGCTTGACAAGGGTAACACACGATTTTTTAAAATCCTTTCTGTACAAGTGAATACAACTGTTTAGTATTTCAAACAAGACTCAATTCTGTATGTGCGTGACGCTGAAATTTATTACTAATAGTTGAACTCCACAGTCAACACACAGAAAACTTTGAGGGTGGACTTCCCAGGAAGTGTCTTGGCCCTGTCTTTATGTCTACACTTCTGAGCTGAGGTTTGGGAGGGCGTGGAGACTCAGCATAAAAAAGTTGCAAAATGTGGTGGTATTGACATTTGAATGATTAGTGTTATTGAGTACCCACTGTAGCAAGGGACTTGGGATAGCTGGACTAACTCCTTAACATCGTGGAGCGATGCAGTTATTTTGTTAGACAAGCCTTTCAAAACATAGGATCCAAAGAAGACTTTTCAATAGTAGAATCACTGAAATATATGAATAAAGTTTTAACAATGAGATTTAAGGCCTTAAGCCATAGGAGAGAAAAAATTAGAGGCAGCATTTGAATTGGTTGTTCCTCATCTTTTCTTTTTCTATGATTTCTGTGATTCGTTCTTTCATGCATTATTCACTCAACAAACATTTCTTTGTTGTGATGCATAGAAATACATATTGATCAATATAACAGACACAGTTCCCGTGCTTTTAGAGATTATGATAATTTAGGGATTACAGTTCTCAGGGATGAAGATTTGACAATGAAATTTCAGTCCATAAGGAGAGATGGAATTCAGAGATTAACATCTTTCTTGTTATTCCCAAAATCACAGCTGGTAAGGGCAAGTCTCAAATGAATTATCCAAAGAATGTTCCAGATGTTTAAGAAGGAAATATTAGGGGTGAAAAATTTAAGAGGAGGCTAGAATGTATTGTTTCCACAGAAAGTAAGACAGTGCTCAAAGAATCATGCTAGGGTGTGTTAAAAGGACAAAAGAGCCAACTGGAAAGAGTCTCTAATAGTCAAATATAAATAATTTAAACATCAAATAAATTACAGTAAAATGGATTATAATTCATTCAATAAAATAAAACCTAATGGCCCATGCGAATAAAATAAAAGAATAAAATAAATCAAAAGAGAGAAGGAAAATCTCTTCCCTAAGTAGAAAATTCACTGAATTGCATAACAATATGTGGTTACAAAGTCATCAATAAACAAGAAAACTAGCGGTAAAATGTCATAAAGCATAACATACTTATATAGAATCACGGTATCTCCCAATAACTTTCTTATTAGTCATGGAAGAAATACTTACTTTTCTTCATGTAAGTATGTAATCCTTAGATGGTAGAAACCTAGCAGATACTAACTCGGTCTTCAAACACCACACCACTAACATCTGAGCAAACTGACAACGTGCACCTTCTATAAAAAGAACTGAGAAGGAAAGAGCATCATTTTTGTGATATTCCTACCCAAACCGCATAATCTGAATTGAATTATGAGGAAACATCAGGCAAACCCAAGTTGAGGGACATTCTACAAAATAAACAAGAAACAGAAAGACAGAGAAAGTATTCCAGATTAAAGGTGATTAGCTCAATTATGACTTCAGTTTTGAACAAGTTAAAAACTAAAGTAGCCGTGAAGGACATTACTGGAATGATTGATACAAATTGAATATGGACTGTAAGTTAGACAAAAGTAATTTATCATTGTTAAGTTTCCTGATATTGATAACTGTACTATAGTTCTGTCCAAGAATGTTTTTTATTAGGAAATGCAGACTGAAGGAAGTATTTATAGGAATACTGCTTATAATTTTTCTTAGGAAATTTTTCTCAATTTTTTTTTCTTAGGAAATTTTTTTAGGAAAAATTTTCTTAGGAAAAATAAGTATCTATCTACCTTATCTAGCATCTATCTCTCTATCTCTATTATTTTTTATCCAGAGAGATTAAAAGAGTGAGAAAAAATGATAAAGCAAATGGAGCAAGATACAAACAAATGATGGATAATTATAATAGTAAAGGGTATATAGGAGTTCCTTTACTGATTCTTGAAACTTTTCAGTAAATTTGAAATTATATCAAAATGGAAGACCATGAAACCAATATGTAAATTACTCAAACTGTCTGAAGAATGTTAGTAAAATGCTTACCTGCAAGTAGTGACAAAATTGTTTCCTTTTCATCTTTTAAACCAGAGTTCATTGCCCTTGAGTCTGAATTGAGAGCGTTTCTTTTTTTTTGAGCCTAAAATCAAATATATTTCTTATGTATCTATGAGCAGATCTACCATTTGCTCAAAAGCTTGTTTTCCATCTCCATATCCTGTTACATGTGTGAACAGAGTCCTAGTACATTTCTAAGAGGAAACATGCAGACTCTAAAATTTAAGTTTTAGACACATGATCAATTCGATTTCTCAGAAATAAATGAAACCAAGAGAGCTTTATAAAAACAAATAGAAGACTTCTTTGAATAATAAGTACAGACCAATAATTTTAAAAATTAGATAAAATGGATCATTTTCTGGTAAAAGAGAAATAACTTAAAATGACCGCATTGAAATATGGAACAATAGAGTGGATGGGCCAGATGGTTTTTCAGGAGAGTTTTATCAAAATTTCAAGAAATAAATAATCTATAAATTATGCACATTGTTCCAGAGAGTAGGAAAAAACAACTTGAAAGCATCTAATATATGGACTTCCCTTGTGGTTCAGACGGTAGGAATCTGCGTATGATGCAAGAGACCCAGGTTCGATCCCAGGGTCAGGAAGATCCCCTGGAGAAGGGAATGGCTACCCACTCCAGTATTCTTGCCAGGGGAATCCCATGGACACAGGAGCCTGGAGGACTACTGTTCATGGGGTCACAAGGAGTCGGACGTGACTGAGCAACCAACAGAACAACATGAGCCAAGATAACTTCAGTATCAAACCTAGCTAAGGACAGCACAAGAAATGGGGTCACTCATTAATTTATTTTATAAATGTCCACACATAGATAATATTAAATATCAACATAGATGCAATAATTATAAAGTGAATCTGGGATACTAGAAATGTTCTAGTTCTTGGTTTCTTAATATATTTAAGACTTCTGCAATTTATGCACCCTCTTGCATACAACATTGGAACTCAGTAAAAAAGCATTTTTAAGGGTTTTTTTTTTCCAATTAATTTTTTTTGGTGTGTAATAGTTTTACAGTGTTGTGTTAGTTTCTGTGGGTGCATGCTAGGTCGCTTCAGTCGTGTCCAATTCTTTGAGACCCTATGGACTGTAGCCTGCCAGGCTCTTCTGTCCATGGGATTCTCCAGGTAAGAATACTAAAGTGGGTTTTCATGCCCTTCTCCAGGGGATCTTCCTGACCCAGGTTTGGAACCCAGGTCTCATATGTCTCTTGCATTGGCAGGCAGATTCTTTATCACTAGGGCCACCTGGGAAGCCCTCAATAAAAAAGTTTTAAAATACCAGTATGGATTGAGGGTAGTGGTGTAACACCTTTGCTTGTGTAAACACTTAATTATAAAATCCTTTTTGTGATGTTTTAACATATATTATGTCATTTTAAATGTTTCATTGGATTCCAAAAGGTTTTATCCCATCCCCTCAGTTATTCCTATAAAAACCCATTTAATCTTTGCTCACAAGCATTAGATGATCTAAACATACAATCTTAATTGCAGATGTTGAAAGACTAAGAATGAAAAGAAAAATGTTTCTTCAGCTTGCATTAAATGGCATTTTTGGTTCCCCCAAACTTTATTTTCTCTTAGTATTTCCAGTCTTTTATAACTGGCTATATGGCATGGCAGTCTTCCAATGCACTTAAAAAGCTCGGAGGAGCCATCCAATGTATATTAATCCACTGTGAAAACAAATAACTTTGAGTGCTTGGTCTCCTGCAGTCTCAGTCATTGATGTTAGTAGCTGGTATTGATGCTATGATCTGTGCGCTGCCAAAGCCAGGCCTTGGACAGAAACTCTCTCTAGACATTCCAACAACTTTCTTTTTTTTTTTTTTTCCTCCTGGTCTTGTGCACCAGCTACATTTGATATCAGTTACTTTCTCCTATGTGTAAATCTTACCTTCACCCCTGCACTGATAGAGGGGGGCAATTACAAGACCGCAAGTGGTAGCTCTTCTTGACTTAAGATGGGAGACCCTGGGAAGGATCTGGTAACACCAAAGGGAGCATCTCCATGCTTGGATGCATCAAATAAAATTCAGTCAAACAAAGAAAGAAAAAGTGCAAGCTTTTTGCTTTCCAGCATTACATCTCCTATGATGTATTTTCTGAAAACCACCCAAGTATAACTATTTATTTTAACTAAAGTAATCGAGATTAATGTCAGCGGTTATGACACATACTGTTTGCTAAAGAACACATAGAACAATCGCTCAGGGCAAGCTTCATTAAGAAATCAGATAAAATTAGTAAAACTGATTATATTTCAAAACTCAGCAGCAGCTAAAATTGCCATTCAGGAGCTTCCAATTAACACAATTGGGCTTGTTCACAACCAGCTATTGTAATCTCATTAGCTTATTATATTTTAATCATTGTGATAACAGCAGAGCAAAATGTATTTTATGTTGCCTGGGTGGAGACTGGCCAGGTTGGGTGTGTAGCCTACCTAGTATTAGACACACACACACAGGCTTTTGGAATTTGATATTTCATTCAATCTTTTGGGGAATTATCCTGATCACGTGTCAAATGCACATAGCAACCCCTACTCTACCAGTGAGAGGGCATTATGAAAACAGACATCTAATTTGGCATCCACTGATGGGAGGATTAATTATGTAGCTGACACCATGACTGAAATCATTTTGTAATGGTATTTAGAGAAATGACAGTTTATGGAAGAGACACAGAAAGAGGTTGAAGAGAAAAGAAAAAAAAAAGATAAAATTCTCTGAGTAGCTGCATCTAACTACTGTACTTCTTTGTTTTACTACCTTGTTTTAAAAGTATAGTTCTAAAGATACTAGTCACTGTAAATATGGTTTCTGTCCTTTAGGTAGAGGCGGTCAGCACGTGTCTAAAAATACTCCTGTTTCATTGATACCAAGTATTGCCTGCTGCAATGAGATTATGTTCTATTGATGGCAACTGGGGTGTAACAGCCATCTACAGAAAGCAATAGGTTGCCCTATTTTCTGGCTGAAAATGCTGCATGTTTTCTGAACTGCCTCTATCTTGCACACCAGGGATGTGTCTGTGGCTAAGACCATAATAGGATTTTCCTAAACGATACAAAAGTACAAATATGCAGACCAACCAGCTTGCAGAGGTGGCTTATTATCCAGCACGTTTCTGTACTGCATTTTGCCACCATCTTTTAAGAATATGTTTGATTTCCCTTTTCCATTATCGGTGCTTTCTGTAAAGTCATCAACGAGCACTAATTGTGTTCTGCAAAGGGAAACAACAGAGGCAGGACGCCAAGGCTCGTGCAAATCCCTGTTCTTGGCAGGACCCCGTACAACAGGAAGGATAACAAGAGGTAAACATGCCGCAGTGTGCACTGGGAAAATCAGAAATCCTTCTGTAATCTCAAAACCCCAGTATGTTTTTTGAGTATCAATACTAATTTTGCCTTTAAAAAACAGCCACTCAGCACCTGATATTTTAACGTCCATAAATAAATACATGAGGAAAAGTGCCCTTATAAATCCCAGGAGAGAAAGTTAAATGAACACGGAAGATGGAGTCCTTCTGTGACTATCATATTACCACACCTAAGTACTGAAAAGGTGAATGTTCATCATTATTAAAATCATTCAATTTGTGTCTTTAATTATAACTTTTGGGGGCATGAATGGCTCCAGAGAAATTAGTCTTCTATTTGCTCTATGAAGGAATTTAATAAGTAATACATTATGTTAACTGATTTTTAAAAATCCATTTAATTTTTCCCTGAATTCTATTTTAGGATGATGAGTTTTGATATCACAGAAATTCTCGTCCAGCACCTTCTGCTTAGACGGTGTCAGATTTTGTGTTTATTAAACCACAAAGTCCCGGAGTTTGTCTATTTAGGATTTAACTTTTAAATTGCTTGTCTGTCTTTCATAATTTAAGCCACAGCCTCCTTAGCCATGTAGGAAGCAGCTGCAAGTCTCAGAGTCCCTTTATGAAAAGCCACACAAGTGGTTTGAGTGATGGTCTCAGGCTGCCTCCAAGTCACTGTCTTCATTTCTAATGGTGACACATGTGTATTTAGAGCAACTCAGGTTGAACAATCAATAAAGCTCTGCTTTTTTTGTCTCGGACTGATTTGCCAGTTGATATCCATGTGGTAAGGAATCTACGTAGATTTAAAGACAGAAAGACTTCTCACAATCTTTCACATCTCTTCTGATGATGACAGATAATTATATTGAATTCTCAAGTGCTATAGCACTTACAAACCACTTTGCAGCATATAGCTTTGTAAATACATGATAATGCTCCTATATCAAAACAAACAGGGAAAGCAGGATTTTAAGATTCAATATCTTACTGTATGCAACTTCAGATAAAGATGCAGATTATAAGTATGCATATCAGTATGAGTATATATACATATATATGACAAAGAAAAAATATGGTTCTAACTGTTAAACAAAACCATTTTCCATGACACTTGTTGTTGCTATTCAGTCACTAAGCCATGTCTGATTATTTGAGACCCCATGGTCTGTAGCATGTCGGGCTTCCCTGTCCTTCGCTATGTCCCAGAGTTTGCTCAGATTCATGTGCATTGAATTGGTAATGCTACCTAACCATCTCATCCTCTGTCATCCCCTTCTCCTGTTGCCTTTGATCTTTCCCAGCATCAGGGTCTTTTCTAACAAGTTGGCTCTTCACATCAGGTGGCAAAAGGACTGGTGCTTCAGCACCCATATTCAGTCCTTCCAACTAATTCAGGACTGATCTCCTTTAGGATGGACTGGTGTGATCTCCTTGCTGTCCAAGGGACTCTCTAGACTCTTCTCCTGCACCACAATTCAAAAGCATCAATTCCTCGGCACTCAGCCTTCTTTATGGTCCAACTCTCACATCCGCACATGACTACTGGAGAAACCATAGCTTTGACTATACAGATCTACTCCCTTAGGATTTTACAGTTGAGGTGACAGACAGATTCAAGGGATTAGATCTTGTAGGCAGAGTGCCTGAAGAACTATGAATGGAGGTTTGTAACATTGTACAGGAAGCAGTGACCAAAGCCATCCCAAAGAAAAAGAAATGCAAGAAGGCAAAGTGGTTGCCTGAGGAAGCCTTACAAATGACACTTGTTAAAGTAATGGCAAAGTGGACTTTATTCAAGGGGGTGGAGGCATCATGTTGGACACAGGGACCTCTGCAATGGGATCTTGCGTGGGACCAAGAGACTGGACTCAATTTCAATTTTAACAAGGACAAGTGGGGGTTTAAAATGAAGTGTCAGAGTGGGGTCAGTGGGTGAAAAATCACTAAGAGAAGACATCAGGGGTAAGGGGGATTCTTGTTACATCGACTCAATAGAATTCTTGCTGAAGGCAGGCAAGGCTAGTAAGATATCAAGGGTGGTCAGATATCAAAAATACAAGATTTTCCTTAAACTGATTAATTAGAATTCTTGTTCAGCTGGATTCTACAAGGATAGAGAGAAAAGCCAAGAGTAGGCCTAATTCAGCAGAGGGTTCAGAGGAACCTGGGTAAAACTGGATCAAGAAGACAGTCTTCACACAGTTTGTTACAAATAAATATATTAGTATGTTTCTGTAACACCTTGCAGAAAAACAACAATTGGACATTTTGACAAACCCAGTATATTTATATCTATATTTAAAGAAGGCTAAAGAGATGTATTTTTCTGTGTTTACACCCATACATACACACATATTATTTGGTAAAACTTCGCCAAATATGGAAACACTAAGTTTTAAACATCCAGCATGAAAAAAATATTATCATTACCATTGACTGTCATTTTTTCACTGTTTATTGTGAGCCAAATGTGTTCCATTCAACAACTGTTTGTTTCTAAGCATTATAACGTTTTTGGAGCATGATACTGAAGACCTTATGAAAGTGTCACAGGCCGAAAATTTCAGTATCATATGCTTTTCAGTGAATTTTGTTGCTTTTGTTGATGTTGCTGCTGAGAATGTTCTTCAGTTGAATTTTACTTAGGCAAACAATCTTAACAGAGATGAAAGCAGAATCCCTTTTACTTCTCTCTATCATTGTCACCCACTAAGAAACTTTAATAAAATAACAGCTCGGTATGAGTTTGAAAATGACTATAATACCATCAACTTAGGGCAGGTACAAGATGCTATAATTAAATAGGTAAAGAAGGCAGCTGGTCTAAAAACACGGTGCAGGGGATGCTACATGGAGATGATGATGTCTGAATTGGAGGATAGGTGTGAGTTTACCCAAAGAGTAAACAACAAGAAGGCAGTTAAAGACCAAGGGAACAACACAGAGAAAGGTATGGAGGCTGAAACAATGCGTGGGCAGTAGGAAATGGAAACTGGAAGAAACTATTAGAGGGACAGGAAGTGGCAAAATATGATGGACAAGAACATAGTAACTGGGATCCGGGATGGTATCAAACCCAATACTAAACAACTGAATTTTATCAGCAACATATAGACAATGGGGCTGCAATGAATATCTTTTAGTCAGGGAACTGGCATGATTATATTTGTTTTATAGGTAGGTAACTCTGGTTACAAGATGGAGAATTAATTTAAGTGGTGGTGGGGGGGTAAGACAAGCAGTAGGTGGACTTATTTAAGGTTTACAAGGTTAAATAGTTCAATCCAATGTCATACATCTAAAAATGGTGGTGGCAATGGAAAAGCAAGAACAGATTTGAAGAAGTTTAGGAGGTTATGCATGTAAAATGGTCATGCAGTTAGCCAAGTTTAGAAGCAGAGGAGGATAATGAATAACAGATTATTGGTGGTAGTTAGGAAGGGGTATAGAAATAGAGATGTTAAGATGCAAATATGCTGAATTAGAGGGATTAGATATGTTGGCTACTCATGTCTGGAGCTTACAGGAAGCACAGAGATGGAGAGAATAGATTATAAAGAGTCATTGGCATGTGGGACACATTTAATAAAATCATGGATGTGGCAAGTTCAGTTCAGTTCAGTCTCTCAGTCGTGTCAGACTCTTTGCGAACCTATGGACTGCAGCATGCCAGGCTTCCTTGTCCATCACCAACTCCCAGAGCTTGCACAAACACATGTCCATTGAGTCGGTGATGCCATCCAACCATCTCATCCTTTGTCATCCCCTCCTCCTACCACCTTCAATCTTTCCCAGCATCAGGGTCTTTTCCAATGAGTCAGTTCTTCACATCAGGTGGCCAAAGTATTGGAGCTTCAGCTTCAGCATCAGACCTTTCAATGCAGCAAAAATTGGTCCTAATAAAAACTGTAATAGAATGAGCAGATGATAATGATTTCCTGAGTGATACCAAGGTTAAAGGAGTAAGGCAGGTGGGGCAAATTTTGAAAAGATCTGGGAGATAGAAGGAGAAACATAAGTGAGAACTGACTGAATCTAAAGAAAAAGAATATTGAGAAATGGCTTGTGCTCCACTCTGAGTTTTCCAAATGTCCCTTAGGAAGTCCATTCTGCTCTCCTGGCTGCTTCTGACCAAGGGTTTCTTGCCATAAAATAGGACCAGGCACTTATTCATATTTTTCCCAAGTGGATTTCTCCATTTAAAGTCAATACTATATCTGAGGCTACAGTTACTATTATTTATATCCAAAGTCTCTAACCCAACCCCAAGGTCCAAATCTTCTGGGATCTCTATGCAGCCTGGGATTGACCTAAATTAGCCTTTATCCACAGCAAGTTACCCTCTTTGGACTAGAGCTTCTACTCTTTTCTCCAAGAAGCTTCTCTCCTGCTATTTATCCTTTCTTACATCTAGCTGCACAGTGGAATATACAGATCTATGTGTATCCAGCCAAAGTTGACAGTGCATTATCATGGTTACCGATTAGCAAAATCGCTCTATACCATTTGCACAAAGACATATGTTTAACTTTATCCTGCACTTCTTTTATTTAGGTTGAACCATATAAAACTGCCAATCTTCTAGATCAAAAGGTTAAATATTAGCAGTTTCATAAGTTTTGACCTATTTATGTCTCTAACTTATTTTTGCGTCTTAGTTTTTGAAATCAATATGCAAAGAAGACAAAGTACAAAATATCCATGTATGTTTTGCTAGCAGCTAATTTTGGATATGCTGTTGATCAGAAAATTCTCAAGATCTCAAATGCATGCAACTGTCTCTATACCATCAATTGTCTATTGGACAGTAAGGGCTGAAGAGGTGAGTCAACTGCTTCTGTGTGTATCAGCACCTCTGAGGTCTGCACTCGCAGACCCTAGGTGAAAATGTTAGTCACTCAGATGTGTCCCACTCTTTTGCAATCCCATGAAATGTAGCCCCCCAGGTTCTTCTGTCCATGGGAATTCCCAGGCAAGAATACTGGAGTAGGTAGCCATTCCCTTCTCCAGGGGATCTTTCCAACCCAGGGATTGAGCCCGGGTTTCCTGCACTGGAGGAACTGTGGTCAGGTTTCATGGAACTGATGGCCAGGTCAGTTCGGTGCCCACCTCCCCACGCCCACCCTCCCAGCATTTGATTTCAGAGCTCCTTTTCCCATTCTCATCCTTTGCATCAGAGTTTCTCATCCTTCCCACTATTGCTATCTGGGGCTAGGTCCTTGTTCTGGGGTGTTGGGAGGTGCCCTTGCTTTGGAGGGCTTCCGTGGCCTTCCCTGGTCGCTCAGATGGTAAAGAATCTGTCTGCCATTCAGGAGACCTGGGTTCAATTCCTGGCTTGGGAAGATCCCCTAGAGAAGGAAATGGCAACCCATTCCAGTATTGTTGCCTGGGAAATCCCATGGACAGAGGAGCCTGGCGGGCTACAGTCCACGGTGTCACAGAGAGTCAGACATGACTGAGCGACTGAGCACACACACATGCCCTTGCTTTGTATTAATAGGATATTTAACTGCATTTCTGGTTCTACCAACTAGATATCAGGAACACACCACCCCCGATCGTGACAATCAAATGTGTCTCCAGACACTGTCAAATGTCCCCTTTGGATGAGGGAGCAAATGACCCCTCAAGTTAAGGATGCTGCTTTAGATTTAACAACAGCAGTGTTTTCTTGTAAAACATCATCTAAGGGTTTTCTTCCACCTACATGACCTAAGGCTATCAAACGCTGCAAGGGAAATTGGGCATCCCTTTACCACATAAGGGAAAGGCTACCCACTGCAGTATTTTGGCCTAGAGAATTCCATGGACTGTGTAGTCCATGGGGTCACAAAGAGATGGACACACTGAGCGACTTTCACTTTCACTTCACCACATGTATATTTCAGTGGCTATAAAGTGTGTGTATTATTTATATATATATATAGCTTTATTGGAATCCAGAGGAGAGTGATCTTGTGTCCTAAAAAAACAAATTGCGTAATATGTAATAATATATATTATTACAGTTAATATAGGCTGACCTTGATACTCCCCTACCCTGCCCCTTTGCCATGAGCAAATCAAGATGCCCCAGCTTACATCTTGGGTCAGAGTTGTTTTCATCATCAAGCCTGATGAGATTGTCTCTTTGAATATAGATGATGGAAGATTCCTTTGTTTTTTCTCCCTCCTTTGCTAATAAAACCGAAGTCGTACAAATGCTAAGCTCTCCAAGTACAAAGCATTTTAATAGTTTGCTTTGGCAGACTTGGGCTACAGTTCAATTTCAAGAATTCACCTTTGCAAGGCTTCCCAGGGGTATCCAGATCCCTTGATGTGAGCTGAGATGTGCAGGAGGAAGAGGAAATTTGGGGAAGGATGGGCCTTGGTTCCCTTCCCTTCATGTCTCACAACTAAAACTCTGTGACTTTTATTTCCTAAGGAAAACAAAATTAATTTGGAGTCTTTCAAAACTCTTGGCATGTAAAATGATGCAACAGAACCCCAATTTTGGGACTGCTGTGATTGCATTCCCTAGTTAAGCATCCTAGACATCAATACTTAATGGTATTCTCTAAGCTCAGCCAGTGAAGAAAATAGGGTTGTTATCTATCAAAGCACATTTTCGTTTCTGACAAGTAAAGAGCAGCATGGGGAATGCAGGAAGGCTGAAATGAAAGCCTAAAAGAAAACTCATATAACATCTGGTGTCCTTTATCCCCTGTTGGCCTTTCATATGATGATATGATGAGCTTGTTCTGATTTAAGACCTGATGATTTGGTTCAAAAAAACAGGAGGAGGGGGCTAGATGCAGCCTGGCTGGCAGCAAATTGGGATACAAAATCTGCTCAAATAATTGGAAACACGACAGATTTTTTTTTCCTAACTGATGCCAGTGGCATCTTAGTTTATCCATCTCTCTCTCAACTGAATTTGTAAAGTGCATTATCTTATTGGTTTTAAAGTTTCCATCTCACTTATTTGCAGGGGGAAATGTGAGCAAATCAGTCATGATGGATTGCCTAATTTTCTGGGCTGAATAAACCAGTTTTATGAGATTGTTGATTCCTAGGTTATTAGTTAACAGAAACACTGATCAATTTTTAACCTAAAAAAAAGCTTATCAAGTTATTGCATTTAAAATGTTTCATTATTGTTACCATAGTATTGATAATGAATATGCTAATTAAAGAACTGAGAAAGGATTTCATAAAAGAGTTTTTCTTTGCTTTTTAAATTTTCAGTTCAAATGCTAACATTGTCCTGAGCCACAGATGTCAGAAGATTAGTAATTACTTTACAAGAAATCATCTTTGATCAAAAAGCCAGAGGAAGGGGCAAAGAAAGATCACTTCCTACTTAGAAATACAGGTCCAATTTAATCCACTGCAAATTTCTTACTGCTTCATTTACAAGAGCCGGAAAATGAGGAGAACCAAATACTATGGAGCCATACTTTTTAAATTAAATGAATCATTTAAGGTTCATTGGACATGGAAGTACATGTGGTAATTAACAAGGAGAAGAGTTTTTATTTGTTAATTTGAACCCTTGACAAGAAATTGATCTCATCGATCCTTCAAATTTTAATGCTCCAATGAAAGCATTTTCTCAAAACATCTTTAAAAATATTAAATATATCAGATCCAATTATTCATTAAAAAACTGTATAACCAAGTGAGAATCTCAAAGAGAAAAGAATAATTGTATCATTTTTTCTCAAATTTGAAGTATAATTATAAAAACTTTTCTTTTGTTGTGTTTCTTAAAATAAAAAGTTATAATAACTATGCCATGGTGGTGTAGGAATAATGAACAGAAACCCAGCCATTCTTTTTTGACAGAAAAGATGTTCCTGAGTATGTGTGTGTGTGTGTGTGTGTGTGTGTTATTTCTTTCT
The DNA here is from genome assembly GCF_054371585.1 of Giraffa tippelskirchi. Taxonomy (NCBI): domain Eukaryota; kingdom Metazoa; phylum Chordata; class Mammalia; order Artiodactyla; family Giraffidae; genus Giraffa; species Giraffa tippelskirchi. The sequence goes on from NC_137282.1 coordinate 159,006,363, forward strand.
TTTCTTTCTGTCAAACTTATTTCGTGGATGGGTTTCATCTTTGTGAATATACTCTTCCCAGTCAGAGTCACAAGTGAAGGAAGTAGTTCCTTTTCAAAAGGAAAGAAGGGAGTTAAAAACTTTCATGCCAGCAGACTTTACTGTGAAATGTTATCTTTTGTTAGTTCAAAGGTTCCCAAAGATATAAATTCTTCAGAACTGCCCTGAGGTGCTGGGGATGTAAATTGAATACTTTACAATTTGTAGACTGCTCCTGCAGTAATGTGTATCTCCTCTGTGAGTGAGTGTTTGGGGATTTTTCAATTACTGGAGTCTGAAAACTCAGAGATTCTTTAGGGCAGAAAAAAAGATTGTTCTCAAAGTTGAGTCACCGATGTTCAAATTAGCTGCCAAAAGCACTGTACTGATCTGTGTTCCAGATTTCGCTAAACAGGGAAAAATGGCCCATTTTTGTCAGAGGGAAAATAACCTCCTCTGACTCCATTCGTGGGTTAGTGCGGTGGGTTATGGGATAGGTTAAAAGTGAAATAAATTGTTGATAAGCACCATATACAATAGACCCACGGTATTTCTACAAGACTCAAGTGAGCTTCTTTCTGTTTTTTAGAGTGATAGCTTAAGTATGCCCTTTAGGCTGTTAACAGCTTTTTCAAAATAATGGATGACAAATGAGTCCATGGTATGTATGCATATAAAATTAGGTGTCTTTCAGAATTACACAGAATACAATCAGGTCACAATCATGGGGTGACTGAACACTATAATTTCCAAATTTCCATATGATTCTCCAAACCTTTCCTTATCCTAGTTATCTTTCTTTCATCCCCAGTTTGGTGGAATTGACTGGTGTAAGTTTCATTTTTTCCCCTTCTAGTAGAGTTGCTAAGCATTAGTGAAACACAACACTAAAAAGTCAGCAGGAAGGAAAACTCATGAAAAATGAACAAAGAAAAGCCTACCACAGATGACATTCAGCCCTTTAGACAGAAATACACTGTGAACAAGTACTATCTGACTTAGAGTAACATCTATCATGGGATTTTGAAACAGGCTAACAAGTGATACCAACTAGTCATCCTCTTTTTTTTCTGTTAAATGGAGTCTCTATTTCAATTAAAATATCTGAAAGGATTTATTATCATGCAATTTTAAATTAAAATACATGGTTCAGCATTGTTTAAAACAGCTTGTTCTTCTAAGTAGGTCAGGCTATTTTCCTTGTGTTGTCATTTCATGCGTGTTTTATATCCTCTATAAATGCAAGCTGATTTTGAAAGAAAAAAAAGCCACAAATACAGCATTCTTTCACTGTCAAAGTTAGACCTATGCTCCTGTCAGATCCTCAGGAAGACAACCATTTTGGGCAGATTGGGTTTTATTCTACCAGAGGGGAAGAGAGAGTTTTCTTAATGCTATATTAACATACAACTTCACAGAACCTTTAATTTATGGGACATTTGCTGACTTGCTTTTTTAAGAGAAAAAGGCAGAGGATTAAAATTTTTAAAGGTAAGTCTAAGATGTAATTATGGGCTTCCCTGGTGGCTCAGACAGTAAAGAATCTGCCTGCAATGCAGGAGCCCTGGGTTCAAACCTTGGGTAGGGAAGATCCCCTGGAAAAGGGCATGGCAATCCACTCCAGTGTTCTTGCCTAGACCGTCCCACGGACATCGGAGCCTGGTGGACTACAGTCCATGGGGTCGCAAAGAGTCGGACACAACTAAGTGGGCATCACTTTCACTTTTTGAAGATGTAATTATGCTTCTGTCTGAGTACTTACTCAGAAGGTGGGTTAAAACCTTTTCAATTCTAGTTAATAAACATTTATTGAGAAACGACTATCCTCTAGGCAACAAAGCTCATCAGCAGATACAGATGTAAAAATTCACCTTTGAGCATTGTAACGCTGTGAACTTTACTCTGAATTAAATATGCACAGTAGAACTAAGACAAAAATGAAGCAATGAATGCTGAGAAAATGTTTAAAATATCCAGGACTTCCCTGGTGGTCCAGTGGTTAAGAATCCCTCTGCCAATGCAGGGGACATGGGTTCGATTCCTGGTCCAGGAAGATCTCACATGCTTCAGAGCCACGAGGCCTGTGGGCCACAACTACCAAAGCCTGCACCCTAGAGCCCTTGCTCCACAGAAAGAGAAGCCACTGCAGTGAGAGGCCCAGTCACTGCAATGAAGAGGAGCCCCTGCTTGCCCCAACGAGAGAAAAGCTGCCAGCAGCAGGGAAGACCCAGAGCGGCCAAAAATAATAAATATATAGAAAAGAATAAATTTGAAAAATATCAGATCTTGAAACCTTGGGAAGATTTTCTAAGGAGGAAGGAATATTTCAGCGGAGGGTTAAGAAAGAGAAGGAAGATAAAGAAGGGCCCAGGCTACAGACCCTTTCTATCTTTATGACAGAAAGGCCTGTGTAAACAAAGGTGTAGGAAGGCAACCACGTGGGGTCTGCAGGAAACCATCACAGTTTAGTTCCTCACACAAACAAGCTGTAAAGTTGAAAGAGGTAAGGTTGCGGGAGCAAGCAAGGCCAGTTACGTTGACCATGTTTTACACATTTTTATTATCACTTCCTCAGGAGGCTTTAGTTCTGCACTTTCGTTGTAAGATTAAGGGTCCTGAGTGACTGGAGGTCATGATTCAAGATATCAACTTTCGACACTAAATTGGTGGATGTCATTGATTTATTTTTAACTAGATCAGATTGGCATTTTTCAACAATCACTTTTGCTTTTCAGGTCATTTGAACCTTTTTAAAGCAAATTTTAACAGAAGTCAGCTTGCCAGAAGACTATTTAATGAATGAGTGATAAACCAAATAATCAGTTCACCAAACAGCAATTCATCAGTTTCTCTAAGTGAGCCCTTTTGCCAAACTTTCCAAATATACTCAAGACTATGAAGATGAAGCCATCCATGAGCCTTAGCTTTCCAGAAATACAGCACTCTTACAATGAATTTTTCAAGAAAAAATGTCTTTAAAATAAGTATTTAGAAAATTGAAAAAAAGTTGCTAAACTTGCTAATTATCTTTGAACAAATTAATATTATTAAACAATAGATACATTTCTCATATTGATCAATAGTCAGGTGCATTTAACAATTAGGTCTATTGACAGAATTTGGCCCAGTATCTTGTTATAATTTACGAACTCTGGCTAGGTAGATATTTAATGATGCAAAGTTCAAAGAAGGAAATAGCAGTAACAAAAAAATAACAAAAAACATGGCAGCTGCTCTACTACAAATTGAGACTATAATCTCAGAAAATATTAACTTTTTGTGGGTTTGGAAACTTCCAGTAAAATATAACATTAGCTGGCTTTTAATTGATGAAAATTCATTCAAATCAGTTTTCATATCCTAACTCTGATCCCTTACATGCATACACCTACAGTTAATTTATCTAGTAAAGAAATAAATATGTTTACATCATTTTAAGTAACTTTGCATACAATATATAGCCACAATAAAATAGTTCATTCAATATGTCTTAGAACATCCTAATAACACAGTTCTTATGTCAAGAGCTGACAAAGTTTTCCTCCAACGAATTTTAATTTTTTAAGATCACAAAACATTTTTTGGCACGCTACAATTTGTTCTGCAACTGATAGGCCACTCTGGTTTTGTCGTAAAAACACCCTGCCATGCGATGCCAGATTGTGTTAACCCCGGGTAGAGCGGTAACAGATGTGCTGAGTGGCCGTGTTTCCTGGAAATGCCAGCATCTTTCTCCCTGCGAGTTCCCTGACGACAAAGATGACACAAGCTGCGGCGTTTCCTGGCAAGGGTCCCATTCCTTGGGTCTCTGCTCACATCCGGTCGGCCCGCGTCCCATCGCACAGTTTTCCAGGGTAACCAACAGGCCGAGGTTCACGCGAGCTCGTTAGCACAGCGAGGCGGCTTTCCATCCCCGCAGCCCTTAGAGCCCCAGCATCCTCTAAGGACCAGACCGCGAGGGAGGAGGCAGGAGGCGTGGCGGACGGGAGGCCGGCGGATTCTGATGTCCAGGCCGGGATGTCAAAGACCACATGGGCTCAAGCTCCGGCGCTGACCGCTGTCAGGGCGGGTGTTCCACCTCCTTTTCAGCTCCCCTCCACCCGCCCCCACCCCGGGCAAGGCATCGCACTTCCCAGTGTAGTCAGCAGTGGGCATTGACGGCGAAAGAGCTCATCTATCTGTGAGGAAAGAAGCCACGTTGATGGTTCCCTCGTGGACGTAATTGTGCTCATTACTGCCCATTTACATTTCATCACTCGATTGTCACAAATGCCTCATTACTGCTGAAAAGGTTTTCTGGTGAAACTCCTGGCTAACTATTCATTCCTCAGCTCCGATGTCACCAGACAGGCTGATTGGAAAGGGAGGGGGAGAGGAGGAGCTGGAGAGGGCGAAGGTGAAAGAGGTCTTCTATCAGATTTGATTAAAGGCCGTGATTTAAATCGATATTTAATAAAGTGGCTGCTACCACATAACACGGGCAATTCCCCATGCAGCCAGAGTCGTGATTAGGCGCCCCTCACTGCCTGCTACATAACTCAATCGGGTTTTGTGCATTGGTCTGGCACCTGTGTCCCTCAGCGCCCAGCCTCCAAGGTAATAGGTTTATGAGCCGATGAACAGAGTTGATAGGTTCTAAATGGATTAACTAGGTGTCTGCAGTCTGGTGATGAATACATCAGACCAAAAAAAAAAGAAAGAAAGTCTGCATAAGCAGGCAAGTGATAGGGAGTGTTGACAGACATTGTGTGTGTCCCGAGCCCCACAGGGTAAACACTGGCTCGGTGCCTGTCATTCAAGAGTTCTCTCTCTCTCTCTCTCTCTCTCAGAGTAATGGGCGAAGATATCAGGCCGGGCTGCTTAACAAGCTTGCCGGTGCCAGGACACAGAGGCCTGCTCCTGAAAAGCCTTCTACCTTCCACCAGGCTCCGCTGGATCACCAGTTATAGCCAGCGTGAGAATAGACCTCCATATCGATATGTTTTAATGTCCCAAGAATGACAAATAGATCAAAATTCCTGCTTCTGTTGTTGCTTAGTTACTCAGCCACATCTGACTCTTCCGCAACCCCATGGTCTGCAGCCCTCCAGGCTCCTCTGTCCGTGGAATTCTCCAGGCAAGAATACTGGAGTGGGTTGCCATTTCCTTCTCCAGGGAATCTTCCCAACCCAGGGATCGAACCTGGGTCTCCTGCATTGCAGGGAGCTTCTTTATCACTGAGCCACCAGGGAAGCCCCAGCTGCTGGTGGCTTAGTGGTACCCACAACAGAGTAAATGGTCTGGCTATTTTCTGAGTTAAGGAAAGAATAGGGTGAGTGGCAGGAAAATAATTTCAGTATGAGAGAGACGTACCTACCCACAGGCAACTTCATCTAGCAAATCAGTGTAGCCCTTTGAAGTCTGCCAGGAGTCAGTTTGAATCCTGACCTGACCTCGTACTGCTTGTGTGACCTACAATAATTAATTTCTTAGAGTGTCCTCAACTATACAATAGAATATCATTCTAACAGGTTTCCAGTACAATTATATAATGTGTGTAATGTTCTTGCACAGCACATGATACTTTACCAGTATTTAATAAGTATTGGGCACTGTTATTTGTAACTAATTCATTATGTAGACTTAGAGGCATGAATATGAAGCTCTGGAAAGTTGGAGTATTGGGCATAGGGTTAGCATGTTGGTAGCCATGAAAACTCAAGAGAGTAGATGAGATTACCTCAGGAGAAGGCAGAAGTTAAAGCCAGAAGAGTGATAAAACTAGAGAACCTTGAAGATGGTTAACAGTTAAATAGCAGCAAAGGAAGTAGGGTCCACAAAAAAGGCCAACAAGTATGGTCAGAGTCAGGACTGCCAGAAGGTACTAGTATTCTAGCTGCCAAGGAAATGGGGTATTAGCTGTTCATCAATTCCCAGGCTTTCTGATATCATCTCAGAGCAGGATTGTCACATATGGTGGTACAGGTTGTACACTGCACAACTGTAGGGGGGAGTGTTCTATGTGAGTGGGGCCCTCAGAGTGATACAGCCCACATCCGGTATGGCTGCAGTCGGGACCACTAAGTGCGCTAGAGGATTTAGTGACTTCTTTCCACTTTTCAAAGCAGAGTTATTTGCTCAGATGTCCACTCGATCTTGAATATATTTTTATTCTTCCCAGAAATCCCTTTGCCTTGGGATCTGATAGCAATTTATACTATTCTTTGAAAGTTTTGTGGACATCTACCAAAACTCACTGTGATTAAGTTTCCCTTTGTTGTTTGCAAAGTCTCTTGGGAAAATAAAATCACTGTTTCAGCATACATTCTTTGCAAATTTGTCTTGATCTTACTTTGAGAGCTTCTTGAACACAAAGGTGATTTCTTAATATAAGTAACCTCCATAACTGGCACATCAAGATTCAGTATTTGTTGAATAAAGAAATGGGTGAACAGGGTAGCCGATACCCACCTCTAGATATGACTCAGTTACATCTTCCAATAGTCAAAAATCTCAATAAAATGTTATTTCTGAGCAATTTACTCTGTTATTTATCCTATAAAATCAGAAAAGCTCCCCTATATAAAATATGCTAACCACTAATATGCATGTAAGACTGAAGCAAAGAGAAGGTTTACAAAAAGCATTAATAACCTTGTGACCTTGCCTCTGTAGAGGCTAAATCAATGTCAGAAGACTTCTCTCCTGGATTCGGAGACAAAGCCTGGGATTTCTTTGATGGATTTAGAGAAAAGCCCCTTAGATGAAATAGCTTAAATGATTATGTCTATGGCCTCGAGTCCTCACCACTGGACAGGAATCCTCGAAGTCAATTAGCACAGTAATACATGATCTCTAATGTGGCTTTCCAAGTGCGGAAATCTACCAGAAATCAACCTGTTGATATCCCCTTTTCACACTTAGATAATTTAATATCATTCTTGGTGCCACAGTCTTAAAAAGTGAATAGGGCTAATATCAAAGTCTAGACATCTCAAAGGAAATGGTGTCAATTATCCATTTACCATAAATTGGTTAGGCTGATGATTTTGAAATTACCAACTCCTTGGAAATGGATCTGGGGATTCTCATTTCTTCTTGACATATTCCTCTCTACAGACCCATTTCCTTTTTTTCAGTCCCTCTTCGTGGTCTGCCCAGATTACTATAATAGGCTCTGAATTGTCTCATGTCCTCTGTTTTACTCCTTCCAGCCCATTCTCTACATTGCAGATAGCATATTCTTTATAAGATGCCAATATTACCACATATTCCTTGCCTTCAAGATAAAACACGAATTTCTTCTTCCAGCTTATAAGGCCTTTCAGTTCCTTAGGCATGCTGGCTCTTGACTCTTTGTCTTCCTTCGTATGAGTTCCTCTCCTGGGAATAGCCTCCTTGCCCCCATCACCTCCCAGCAGAATTAGGTGGCCCGGTTGACAGTTCCCACAATGTATTTCCATGCACTTACTTGTATGATCATGGTTCATCAGTCACACTGTAATTATTTGTTAATGACTTCTCACCTCTCCTATTAAAAGTCTTTTATGAGTGAGGTTCTTCAGATCAGGAACCAAATATATTCACCTTTGCATGCCAGCAATCCAGTATAACATCAAACATACAATGATTACTCTGTAAATGTGTTTAATCTTTGAGATTCAATGAGTAAATAATTTTTGATATTATTTTAGTTCTCTGCTGAACTTCCAACTATTGGCACTTTCCCACTAAGGATGTATTTTAAATTCTTGCACTGCTCTTCTCCTATTCAATTCTGGAGAGATGTTATTACAAAGCTGCCAAGAAGCTATGCATATAGCTGCCCAAAATATACATCTCTACAAAAAAAAGAATTTATGTTTTAATTTTTGTCTTCTAATGTCCAAACATGCCTTCAGTCCAGCTGGTATCAACGATTAAATATGACTAAATATAAATGCAATATGCTATATACATGTGCTTAGTCGCTCAGTTGTGTCCAACTCTTTGCAACTTCATGGACTGTAGCCACCAAGCTCCTCTGCCCAAGGAATTCTCCTGGCAAGAATAGTGGAGTGGGTTGCCATTTCCTCCTCCAGAGGATCTTCCCCACCCAAGGGATCAAACCCACATCTCTTGCATGCGCTGCATTGGCAGGTGGATTCTTCACCACTGGCACCACCTAGGAAGTATAAATGTAAAATATTGTTATTTTGTCACCACTTTTGTCAAACATTACCCTTCCTCACTTTTTAACGCTTCACGACTTTTAGGAAAATATAGCACTTACCACTTTGAACACAGAAATGTTAATGTAAGAAGAGTGGAAAATTGAAAACTACCTGCCTGTACCACAACTTGCCCAGGAAGTAGACCCAGAAACAATCGTCCCCTTCTGATAACTGTCTCCGTTTCCTCCTGAATGATGCACCTGTAGGTTTTACACCTTTAGGGAAGACACGCAGCTGCAGAGTCAGCATCGTGGCTCAGTTTCCTTTGGTGGCTTCTGCCACATTTGTAAGCAACATGTCTGCACTGCTGGGCTGTAAACGCACAGGAAAGGCAACTGTACGGACGCTTGCCAGCACCATGCAACTGCCCTCCTGTGAGCAGAGTTGAAAGTCATAGTCAAGATGTACAGGGAAATTACGCCAGATTTATTTACAGAAAGCGTTTATGTTGAACTAGCAGTTTCCTAGTGTGTCAGCAATTTTCTATTGCATTTATTTGTTACTATAGTACTTGGAAAGAGTGCAATCCTATTAAACCTGTACAATACATTACACAAAATTGTAATCATTTTCTATTTTATAAAAAAAAAACAACTGTGAAATTTATACAATTGTGGAACCCTAATAGATTTTCAAGGCAAAAATGTATAGTTGTGGGCAAGCTAGTTCCAAATGCACTTTTCAGGTCTTTTCTTATCTCACTTCCAATGTTTTCTCTTTAGCTAATGCGAACAATAACCTACCTATGAGACTTAACTTCATGAATCAAAATGAAAAGAAAGAATTTTTTTTTTTCTTCAGAACATTGGCTCAGCTTGTATTTTCCATGAACCAACAACCTGAAAGCTTATTATCTTAATAAGCTATTGGCATTTTCAGTGTTATGTTTTATATAATGGTATTATATTAAAACGAGATTAAGGTTTAAATGAAATCATTCCTTGATATTAAATTGTTACTAGTTTCTACCGGCCAGTTCCTGCCTGTTCTTGCCATGTTCTGGAGAAGATCCTGACCAACTTGACTCTGATCAATTGAAGAAAGTCCATACAGTGAGCAGGGTGTCCAATTAGTGTTACTACCTCAAAACGTATCAGGTATACGCACTATGGCAAGCCCAGTTTCCTACATGTCAACAAAACTACAAAATACTCTGCTGAGTCCCAGTAATTTGCCACAACCTACATAGGGCAGGGCTTCTAGCTGATTTTCTGTATAAGACAAAAAGTGAACCCTGTGTTAACTACTGAATTTACCTAATATCTATCAATGGTGGTGGTTTAGTCACTCAGTCATGTCCGACACTTTGTGATCCCATGGACTGTAGTCCGCCTGGCTCCCCATTCATAAGATTTTCTGGGCAAGAGTACTGGAGTGGGTTGCCATTTCCTTCTCCAGAGGATCTTCCCGACCAAAGGATCAAACCCGGGTCTCCTGCACTGCAGGCAAATTCTTTACTGACAAAGCAGGGAAGCCCTATACTTGCTCATACATTGCACAAATGTAGCCCAAATGTAAGATATTAATAACAGAAGAAACTAGAGATGGGATGAAAGGGTATATGGGGACTCTGTACTTTCAACTCATTTTTCTGTAAACCTTAATCTGCTCAGAAAATAGCTTCTTCTTTTAATTGCAAAATTAATAATTTCAGGGACTAGAGACCATATATCCATTTTGGCCTTTTCCTTCACACAAAGTACAACTCTAGACCCTAGAAATGGCACAAATACTACTCAGAAAGGAATTCTGGAAGGTCAGCTGGGTTGGAACCCCAGAGTTGGAGGAAGAGCCCAGCAGCAAGGCATTTCTGCCCCCCCACCCAGCAGAGAAAGGGCACCCAGGATGTCATTTCCCTTTTCATTCCTCCTCTAGATAAAATGCGAGTTCCTCTGATGATGTTAGATAAACCCTATGTCCCCACCAGCAAAGAAGACTGATCGGAAGTCCTGCCAGAAACAAATGACTGGGAGAGATATTCCCTATTCTGTCAAGCTTGTGTGCCTGTGTACTAAATCACTTCAGTCCTGTCCAACTCTGTGCAACCTTATGGACTGTAGCCCACCCGGCTCCTCTGTCCATGGAATTCTCCAGGCAAGAATACTGGAGTGGATTGCCATTTCCTCTCCAAGGGATCTTCCCCATCCAGGGATCAAACCCTCATCTCTTACATCTCCGGCATTGTCAGGCAGGTTTTATACCACTGGCGCCACCTGAGAAGTCCTCTGTCAAGCTTAAGATTCCTTAAGATTCCTTAAGCTGGGCATAGATGGCAGAAAAGACTCAGCTAGAGCAGGAAGAGCAGGAAGACTCAGCCAGAGCAGGGCCTTGTGCAGGAAGCCTCCTTGTCCCGGGGACTCAAGCTCTCCTCCTCAGAGTAGCTGGGAGGCACCTATAAGGAGATGCATGTGCCCCTTTCCTACAGAGAAATACCCAGCTGCCTAGGGGAAATCCTTTTCAGATAGCCTCATCAGAGACCAGCAGGAATCCTAACCGCACCAGATAAACCAAACAGGTCCAATAACATCACAGAGGCTGGAAAAGGTGAACTGCCACTAGAAACAGCCTACAAAAGTAGGGCAAGATCCACATAGTAAACCCAAGCAGGATGACTGCCTCATGAAATCAAATATTTGAGTAGGACCTAGAATCTCCAAAAAAAAAAAAAAAAAAAAAGCAGCTGTCAAAGAACCAAGAAAATCACAAATTGAGTGACATAAGTCAATCAACTGATATCAATCCTGACCAATCAGATGCTGGAACAAGCAACTTGAGAGCAACTGGCATAAAAAATGCTTCAACAATCAATTACACATTGTCTTGAAACAACGGAAAAAATAGAAAGACTCAGTAAAGAAGTAGAAATTATAAAAAAAAAAATTATAAAAATATAACTATAAAAAACTATAGAACTGAAAAATACAAAAAGTAGGAAAAACAAAAAACCCTCCCTAGATGGTCTCAGCAGTAGAATGGACTCGATGAGGATAGAATCAGTGAATTTAAGTACAGATTAATGGAGTTCACCCAATTTAAACAATAGAAATAAAATAGACTGGAGGAAAAAAAAAGCAAGAACAGAACCTCAGGAACCCATGGGACGACAGTGAGAGATCCAACATTTGTATTGGCAGTCCCAGAAGGAGTGAAGAAAAAAGGAAGCTGAAAGAGTATTTGAAGAAATAATGACTGAAAACATTCCAAATTTGGCAAAAGACACAACATTCAGATCCAAGAAACTGAGCAAACTATAAACAAATTAAACCCAAAGAAATCTACACAAAGGCACATTTGTAATTAAAGTTTTGAAGACTAAAGATGGAAAAAAAAAATGTCTTGAAAGCAGCCAGAGAAAAATGATTCATTACCTCTGTGTAATCTATCAGATTTCTCATCTGCAACTGTGGAGGCCAGAAGGAAGAAGCAGAGTATTTTTTCTTCAAATGTTGGGAAAAAAAAAAACAACATGTCAACTATGAATTCTATATCTGGGGAAACTATTGTTTAAAAATAAAGAGGAAATGAGACAAAAGGGATTTGTCTCTGAGAAACTTACCCTTAAAAATTGGCTTAAGTAGGTTCTTCAAACAGAAAGGAATGGGAAGGGAAAACTCTTGACACACTGGGAAGGGAGAAGCATTGAATATTGAAACAAAAATGTTAACACCACCAGATTTCTAGAACATTGGTATTTAGACAAGGGGAGCATAAAATGTAACTAAGTAGAAGTGAGGTTTTCACATTTTACACGCCAAATAATAATTAGCACTAGCCAGACTGACCTTATTTAGTTCTATTTCTTATTCTTTAATGAATTGTCATGCAAAGCAAAGGTGCGTGAACATCTGTTTTCCCTATTACATATATTTTTTAAACACTTAGTCTGGAATGTTAAACCTCATACGGAAGAAATAACATATTAGTATTGACGGTATTTGCAAACATGTATGCTATGAATCATGTGTTAACATAATTGTTTCCACACACACATACCTACAACCCACAACAAGAATTATTCAAACAATTTAAGGGAAACTTACCATGAACCTTTGAACTCATCTTTTAAGCAAGCTTTTTTTTGACTAGTTGGTAACTATATCATAAGAAATCATTAAATTTGTAGTTTTCTTTGCATGTTTATTCATGCTAATAGCTTCTTTACATTTTAAGAATCTCTAAACTCTCCTTATGTAATTATGACTTTAAAATGTTTATAATTATGGTGAAAGCGCTATGAAGGTAAAAAAAACGCACAAGATTGTTTACTTGCCAAAATTAAAAATATTTGTCCCAGATTCTGAAAGTTAGAAATTTCAGGTAATGAAAGACTATGAGGAAAAGGAAATCAGAGAGAGGGGTCTATTTTATCAAAATGCAGAAGGCCTGGAACTTATACGTCCATCTCACATAACTCTTCCACTCACCTTCCCCTTATGTTACTAGAAAAACAAGGAAAGGCCTTTGGGTCACCAATAAGATCAGTTTTTAAAAAAGAAAATTAGAGCATGCTAACCAATAACATATGAAGGTGCACAGCAGGAGCATTCTCTGATGGAATTTGAGCCAGGGACCCTGTGGGTCCAAAATATCAGTTTTACCAAAATACATATTGTCTTTCTAAAGTTATAGGGAATAGGACTTCATTAAGATTTGTAATATCCAATAAACAAATCAGGAGCAGGTTTCTAAATATGAAATTATTTAATAACACAAAATGGACATAGCCATTTTAAAGTTACAATAATACCACGTTTAAATTTTGATTAGATTACTGAGAGTTCAGCATGAAGGTGTGCTTTTGCTTTGTGTTTCTATTTCTCCTCTTCACTATGACCAGGGCAGAGTCATGAATAAAGAAAAGGCCAAGAGAAAACCAACTCTTTCCTTTGGATAATAATGACAGTTAATCTGGTCACATTTTAACCCTATTGACCTAATTGGTGGAATAATATTTATTTTTTCCAAATATATTTACACACACCATTTTTAAAGTGAACAGTGCAGTCAAGTGAAAGTGTTAGTCACTCAGTTGTGCCCAATTCTTTGTGACCCCATGGACTATAGCCTGCCAGTCAAGTACCTAACATAATTTAGTTTTCCTCCCAGTCCCAAACTAGTATTAGAAAAGTCGCTGCAGCAAAGTTTCCTCACATCAGTGCTTTCTTTCCACTTTTTGTATTTATCAGAAAATACTTATTTTTTCTTAATTCTTTGGGACAAAAACGTTACATGAGCCAAAAGAAAGAGAGAGATACAGTCAGGAAATCTAAAAAGTACCCCAAGAAGCATAGATAATGGGAGGAATGTTATATTATAACATTTTTGACATCACAAGAGGTAGAGAAGCGATCAGTTGCTCAGAGATGCTTGGGAGGTCTCCAAAGTCTCAGGCGGTTTTCAGCTTTCTCATCATTTTGCCTTGTGCATGCCATCCTCATGCTCACAACATGGCTGCTCTACCTCCACACATCACAGCTGCATTCCAGAAAGGAAGCAGAAATGGTACTGGTGAAAAGGGTGTGTGTGTGTGTGTGTGTGTGTGTTGATTCTGCTTCTTTTGCAAGGGAAAAAAAAAAAGCTTTCCAGAAAATCTACAGAGTTGAACTCTACTCATTTAATTTGCATCTTATTGCGTAGAAGTGAGTCACATGATTATCACAAGAGGCAATCAAAGTATTTCTAACAGAATAAAGTCAAAGTTCTGTAGCTAATGGAGGAAAGAAGAGTGGACATGGAAAGGCAAACTTCAGCATTCATTTCCAGGGTGAGCACATGTTTTAAGTACTGAACTTTACAAAAGTGAATGCTCTTCTAAACCCAGCACATGCCTGTCCAGTCTTATAGTCATTTGAATTTAAAGTCTAAGCTCAAGGCAGAGGCTTAAAGATAATGAGACTAACATGGAAGGAGAGTCTGAATGTCTTAAAAAATTGTTCGGGCCTTAAAAATATATCTGTACACAATGAAATGTAGGAAAATTTACCTGTATGTAGTTTGGGGTGACATTGTGGGGGTAGGTTTTTGAAATTTTAAATCTCCACCTTTTAAGCAATAATATAAATAAGAATAATATAAAATATTAATCTTAGTGTATTTCAATATTTATTTTTATACCTAATGTCTTTTTTCTAAGTCACAGTGTGTTTTCAGTAATATCTCTTACTAATTTATTTTCCTTATACTGGTATACTGGTTCAAAAAATATCTGAAATCTGCATTTTTTTTTATATTTCAATGATTATTTTTTTAAATGCCTTTAGATGAGCAGTAAGAAATCTTAGTATTATTTATTAAAGCACAGAGTAAAACTTGTAACATATTAACAAATACTGATTCCTGATATAAAATTCAGCATCTTTTTGTCTTCTGAAAATTTACTCTGATTGTAGGAATTATGTATCAATAAAATTATCACCTTACATTTTCCCCAACCTCTATAGTGACTGGTTTTAAAAAGCATCACATAGCTTAAAATATATTCATTTATGTGAAGGATGTTGATATGAGGCATATTTATACATTTTCGTATTTTAAACTTGATACCATCTTAAATAGTGAATTTAAATATCTTGAATATACATTTTATTTCAATCATCTCGATTGCTGAATTCAAGTGATGATAACATAAACATATTATAATCTTAGAAAAGCTATATTTAGGAAATGATCTTCTGTTTTGTTCCTCAAAAATTAGTTTATTCTGACTTTCAACAAGCTGTAGAAACTTAGCATCAAGCCAAAGACTCATCATCATTGACCTAGAAAATGCATCTAGTGAGTTCAGTTGGTTGTTATATAATCATTGATTAGATCACTATAGAATGTTTTGCCTTCTCCCTACTACCAAATGATTTCCAAGCACTAATATGCATGCTGACAGGATAATATTTAACACAAAGAAGTAACTTAAAGACCACTTTTTCCCTAGCCCTCTCATTCTTCAGATGAAAATCTGAAAGGTTAAATTTCAAAAGATTCTTTATCAAACAAGGTTTTACTTGGTTTGGGAAAAGCCAAAACTTCTACTCTCCAAGCTTTTCTCTATATTCTTTGTTGTTGTTGTTCAGTCACTAAGTCATGTCCGACTTTGCGACCCCATGGACTGCAGCACGCCAGGCTTCCCCGTCCTTCACTATTTCCTGGAGCTTGCGCAAACTCATGTCCAATTCTACCTCCTTATTAGCCACAAGAGTGTCTCAGAACCGGGGAGTTAAGAGAATCATTGGAGCCATCTGTTTCAGAGGTTCTCAACAAAAATTAGGTAAACTGGAGGCCTCAAAATCAAGTATGGACAATAGTAGACATTCTGGGGGGTTGGCAGGACTGACCCTGGCTGTGCCCTGCATAGTCCAGGGCCTGGCTCACCTGCCGCTCATCTCAGAGCCCTGGGGGCACTGGGCCGCCCTGTCCTGCCCATTAGATCTCCCTAGCCACTTGTGCACATGGCGGTGTCAGAGACTCAAGAGAGACCAAGCCCAGCTGTGCAAACACGTTTCACCCCTTTGCGTGTGCTGTGTTCACTAAGAGTCTTAGGGCTAGAGCATCTCATGGCTGACGCCAGACTTGGAAATAGATGTGCATGTCAAATTGATATTTGAAAAAATAGGTTTAAGAAGGGGTAAAATATGGAGGCCAATTTTTTAGCTTACTGAAAATTATATATTTAAAGTACATTGTAAATAAAAATTTCACAGAAAAAAATAATTCTAATGTACCTTCTATAAGAACACAATGAAATGACAAACCTCATACACCAGGATAATACATTTGCTTATTTTTAAAAACACCATGGGCTTCCCTGGTGGCTCGGCAGTAAAGAATCCGCAGTTTGATCCCTGGGTTGGGAAGATCACTGAAGGAGGAAATGGTCGCCCACTCCAGTATTCTTGCCTGGAGAATCCCATGGACAGAGAAGATTGGCGGACTACAGCCCATGGGGTCGCAAAAGAGCTGGACATGACTGAGCAACTAAACAACAACAAAAACACTACTGTTTTGCCATGAGAATCATATTTAATATATCCTGTGACTTAGTTGTCAGGAAATGCAAAGTTTTAAAATAAATGTTTAACAGCTTTTTTTACAAAAGTTTATTTTTTTGTATACTTCTTTCCTTTAATGTGATTTTGAATTTGCATTTTTAATCATATAATTTTATCTCTTTTATTTTACAAGTGTTGGTTCAAACCATGTAACAAAGTAGGCAGATTATATTCTGTAAATAAAGAATGCACTGCAATATGATATTATGACTCGTAAGGCCACGTCCTGAGTTTCTTACTGTCATTAGATTCCTAGTGGAATAACTAGAAGTGAGGGCTTCTATAGGAATTCAATTCAATTGATATAACAGCACTATAATCAAACATCATTGTACTTACATAATTCACATCCCCTTTGATCCAAACGTCGACCGCTAAGACATGTTTTTCTGGAATCAAGAATTGACATTTGCATTTTAGATTTTCATCTGGTTGATGGGGAGTCAAAGTCAAACTTCTCATAAAGCATCTGCAAAACTCTTCTGTAATATTGAGCTATGTTACAGGAGAAAACGTAGACACGCTAAGGCCAAGTGATTTACTCTCCATTCAACTAATCAATAGCGGGGTGAGGAGGAGACCAGAGTCAAGCACTCACTTGGCAAGTGAGCCTCATTAAACAGTGTGGACTTACGTGTATCTGACACTCAGCCCGGAGTATCGAAATTGGACCACCGTCTCTCACAGGTGGAAATGTGTGTACAAGGTCTGTTAAACATGATATATTCCTAACGTACTGCAATTACTGAAACACCTGTGGCATAGAACATACTCTGTTCTTGAGGGGAAATGTGTAGCTCATTCAAACAGTGGGCCTCACATTTCAGTGCCTTTACCTGCGGTTATATGATCTAGTGATTCCACGCTGGGGTAAGTCCCAAGAACTATTTCTTAATTATAATGACTCTGGGTGTGACTGTGTTGATTTGTGGGCTGTATTTTTCTTAGAATTTTTGCTCATGTCGGTAGCCTCTTATGAAAAAAATGTGTTTCCACCGCGTGTTTGACAGCTCTGGGAAAGCCATCCGCCTAAGTTATCAATGGGTGGAAAATACTCCCACACTGAAACAGGGCTCAGCATCCACTTAGGATCTGGAAATTCTCCCACTTAAGTCCTTGACTTTCAGAACACGCCGCAGGCACATGCTGCCCAACAGGTGGGAATCGGCTTGACCGAGGAGTTGCAGTTCTCTTTCCATGACACACTCAGCCTCGGGGACGCCGGTGCACATGTTTATACAGTTAGATAAGTTCAATCCTCGGTTGTTTGTGAGGGATAAAAGAGGGAGTGGGAAAAATATAAATAAAGAGTACGATGACATAACAAAGGTGAGAAGAAATAATTCTTACAAGCCACCTTTCTGGTCAAAGAAGAGGGGGAAAAAAAGCGTCGTAACTATATTTTTTCATAGGTTTAATGGTAGTTTTCAGATTTTTCAGAATTCTGTTGTCTGGCTTAAATTTCCTATATAAATGACATCTTTATAAGAAGCCTAACTACATGCAGTAGTAAGAGATGAGAGCATATGGTTTGTGAACAAAGTTGGAGCTCTTTTTTTTAAGCAGGTGATAGAATCTCACTGATGTTGGGTTTTTACTACATCTATCACAGTACTGGGCAAAGAGATAGGAGAACAGTTAGTGCATAAAAAATACTTAGAAGCATAAATTATTAGACTGGAAGAATGTTTCAAGATAATATACAATAGTAAATGCCCACTCCTAGCTTCCAACCCCCACAACACGTAATAAACCTTTGCACATTAATAAATTTACCTCAGACAAGAAGTGATCTGCACTAAGCCCAAACTATCTAGAACAGGTAAACTTTGAACACAGGTTTCCTGATTTCAAAGTCCATTTCTTTTCCACCATTTCTTCTCATTCCATTGATCTTTTAAGAAATTCATGGTTTAAACAAACGTACTGTGTTTAAATTGAGTATTATATGCGTTTTCTCCCTCTCTTCTTCCTCTTTTAAAAATATTTTGAGGATCTTAAAATATTTTAGATCCACTCTTATGATTATAGAATAATATAAAATCTGTGTCCCTAGCAATCCATGTATGAAATTCAACACTAAACATATAAAGAGATGAAATTTCTTTTGCCATCCTTCTAGTTTGACCTGCAGTGGCTATCTCGTGTGTGTGTGTGTGTGTGTGTGTGAATGTTGACCATTTTCATATTTCACCTTACACTTTTACTACTTCGTAAACTTCTTTAAAATCCCTAAATCTCTATAGCATTCTTTGTAAATTAAACGTCTTATAATTATATCATACCACAGGTGACCTGTTGACACTTTCTTTTTAGCTTTGACTTATCCATGCTTATATGTTTAGTTTTAGTTGATTATTTTTAATGCCATATGTTACCCTATCGTATAAGCATAGTCCCCTTTAGTATTCATTGTCCTATCCAGGGAAGCTGTGTTGTATAGGTAATGACTTAATTAGATCTTTTGGGTTTCTAAGCTTTGTTTTTGATTTTGTAGTTTTGTGTGTGTACGTATGTATACATATATATGTATATATATTTTGTATATATATGCAAATGCTGCTTAGCTAGTTCATCAACAACTGAAGCTATATATATATATTTTGTGACTACGTTCACATTCAGTTTATAGCTGTGTAACAACAGCGCTCGGCTTCAACATCAAAAGCAAACACCAAACAAGCAGCAGCGCTGTCCATGACCCAAGTGAAAGGTCATGGCTGGGGGAAGAAAGGCAGCAGTTAATGAGAGGAAGGTGCGGACCAACCTGCCTGAGTTCGAGTCCTGACTCCTCCACTTCTTACCTGCCTGACACTAGGCAATTTACCTCATCTGTGTGCCTCAGCTTACCTTATCTGAAAAACGGTGATAATAATAGTGGCTACCTCCTAAACTTTTTAGGAGTGAATGAGTCAATGCCTATAAAGAACTTATAACATTGCCTGTCTTACAACAAGCATTCAGTCAATGACAGGTATAATTTTTCACTGTTATAGAGAATAACATCAGAGCCAAACATGTAGCCAAGGGTTTTCTGGTGACGCCAGGATCCTAGCAGACAAATAAGCAAGATGGGAGAGTGAGGAAATGGTTCAGGCATGGTTTTTACAACATAGTGGAATCTATCATCTTTTACTGTCTTTAAAGTTTTAAGAAGTAGCTATCCTTCTTTACTTTAATCCCTGGTTCTTAAAGTAGAGACTGGCACACCACTGGTAATAAGTGTGTGTGTGTGAGAGAGAGAAGGAAAACAGACTCAGACATAAGTAGCACAGCGGGTGAGGAATAATCACTGCTGAGCCCTGTAGATTACAGCGAGAACACATTCGGCTGTCTTTGCCAGCAAACTTACTGGCTGGAATCCGTTCTTTATGACCTCATTCTGTTTGGTGGCCTGCTTATTTCCTGTTTGATCAAAAAATGGCTTCTATTAATGGCCTATGTGCTGTTGATTGTCTTTTGCCATAAAAGTTATTGAAAGAGAATTAGCTCCTGTTCCACACTAATTTACAGAGAATATCTTGTAAATATTTACATTTAATGCAAGCAATTGCTTTAAAAGAATTCAAAAACATTATAAAATTAAGGCTTTTTATACGTAGTGCTGATCATTACTTCAACACTCAGACTTTAAATATTTTTGTGATGCTTTTTAAGTCCAAGAAATGAAAATCTGAGTATTTTAAC
This sequence comes from Giraffa tippelskirchi, assembly GCF_054371585.1. Lineage (NCBI taxonomy): Eukaryota > Metazoa > Chordata > Mammalia > Artiodactyla > Giraffidae > Giraffa > Giraffa tippelskirchi. The sequence continues at coordinate 159,026,302 of NC_137282.1, forward strand.
TAACCACATTTCAAGGTAGAGTATATGTATTAGATTCAAAATTAACAATCTACATAAAAATAGTAGCCTTTCACAATTATACACTGTAGTTGTGCTGAATATAAAAAAAAAAAATTGCTTTAGGAGTAAGAGTTGGATATTTTATGGGCAGTGCATGAATTTTAAAAGTTCTTCTCTACATTGAATGTTACTCTCCAAAGTATAGAAATTAATACAATTAATAACTAGGGAAATTTGAATAATAGGGAAATTATATCCACACATTTTCTTGTAAAATATTTTATGTAAAATAACACTTTCTTTAATTTTAGTAAAACCTTCAACCAATAAACTCAAAGAAGTACTCTGTGCCATGACGGACTACTTTCTGCCCATACAAGAAAGAGTGTTAATTCTTCAGCCAAAGTTAACATGCAACAGAACTCCATTGCTGTGATTTAATCATTTTTCATATATCAAAAGAAAAATACAATAAAACAAACATTTTTAATCACAGGTGGTTTCAGAGTCTTCAATTTTTTGGAATAAATAACATTTACTGGTTTTTAATGTTATGAGGGCACAATAGAATTTAGCATATAAATTATTATAAAGTCAAAAAAATGTACACCGAAAAGCAAATTTAATGTACTCTTTTTTCCTTTGCAGAAAAGCAATTATGACTGTTTATTCTTAATGTGCAAAAAGGCTGCTTCCAGACTTCAAAGTGTTATTTTTTTTTGCTATTTTCCATTTTCACCTGTAACATGTTAGTTTTGAATAAATCTGTGTTCAGCATCTGTATTAGGTGTGTTTCATCTTGAACGTCATGTGCCAAATTCACATGGAAGTGCTAAGGTACAAAAGTAACCTAGCGATTCTGCATCAGTTCAGTTCAGTTCCTTTGCTCAGTCGTATCTGACTCTTTGTGACCCCATGGACTGTAGCACTCCAGGCTTCCCTGTCCATCACCAACTCCCAGAGCTTGATCAAACTCATGTCCATCTAGTTGGTGATGCCATCCAACCATCTCATCCTCTGTCATCGCCTTCTCCTGCCTTCAATCTTTCCAGGTATCAGGGTCTTTTCCAATGAGTCAATTCTTCATATCAGGTGGCCAAAGTATTGGAGCTTCAGCTTCAGCATCAGTCCTTCCAACGAATATTCAGGACTGATTTCCTTGAGGATGGAGTGGTCTGATATCCTTGCAGTCCAAGGGACTCTCAAGAGTCTTCTCCAACACCACAGTTCAAAAGCGTAAGTTCTTTAGTGCTCAGCTTTCTTTATGCAATTCTGCATACTTTGGTTCAAACTATTCCAGGTCTAAATTGAAGCATAAAATCTTTAAAAGTGTGGTACAAAATTCCAAAAAAAGCAATGAATAAATACAAATGCTCTCCTGACTAATTCTAGTTCTGTTCAAAGCAAAAATAATATTAAAAATAAAAGTTTTAAATGTAAAGATAAATTAACATTTGTTACGTAATGTATTAGTTAGGAATGATTTTTAGCTGCTCCAATGAAGATCCCTCAGTGGCTAAAACCGATAGAAAAGTGTCCCTTTTCCATGTGACAGTCTAACTAACCTGAGACCGATATGGTGATCTCACCGGGTTTTGGACCTAGGTTCTTTCTGCTTTCTGCTCTGCCACCCTCAATGCATGGCTTCATCTCCTGGTCTAAGACAGGTGCTCCAGGCTCCATCATTGCATTGCATCACCTGAAGGGGAGAAAGGCAGGGCATGCATGCGGTAATTGCATTTCATAGACTAGAACTGGATCATATGATTATTTCTTGGTGCCACTGCTGCTCTGACAAATGTGGACTTTATGCTAAGCGTCCAAGTGTCCAACAAGCAACAGCTTCATTACCAAGGGGAGAATGTGAAACTGGATATTTGGGGACAATTAGTTAATTCTGCTACAATGCATTAAACACTTATGAAGCCACAATATCTATTTTACCTAGCTTATGAAACAAGAAATCATTTTGTAGTATTTTTATAGAATCAATTTCTACTGAAATTGAATGGCAATTTTAGACTTAATGTCTGTATTCTCAGTATCTAAGCATTAGGCATTTGACCCTCTCAAATATATATTCCATTCTTCAAGAATATGTTTCCAGATAAACTTTTTTTAAAAAATACATTTTTTCCTAGTTTTACTTTCCTTCTGTATGTGCAACATTAAGTATCCAATAATACAACAGCATAGATGGTAGACTAGATGTTAATAATACCCTACCACTCTGGTTACACCCTACAGTTCACTCACTTGGTACATGACACAAGACTAGGCTCATGCAATAAGCAACGTATGCAGAATTTTACTTCAGAGAAAACATAACATAGTATAAAAAGGATGAAAAATCTAGGAAGTGGCCCCTTTAATGAAGCGTAGAAGAATTGGACAGTTTCAGCACTAAAGAGAGAAATAATAACAGTGTCTACATCTATGAAGCATCTTTATTTTTTTAAATGAAAACCAGGTGACATTGGCTCTTGGTCTCAAATAAGACAAGAGTAAAAAAGGAGTAAACTAAATCGAAACACACGTAGACCAATGAATATCAAATTCTTCCTAGAAGATGGGTAATTCAGTTAGGGGAACACAGACTTTAACACCAGAAACACATGCAATGAAATATACAAACCCAAAAGTCTTCACAATCTTTGGGTTGGAAGTAATATGGTTACCCAGAGGAAGGTTTTGTAGCAGATTTACTGGTACCTCGTTCAATCTCTGTGTTTGAAACAATTGTCAGGAAATCTGTAGATGCTTTTGAAGTGGAACCACACTTCAAAATTTAGGATCCTTTAGATTTTGTCTTATTAAAGAAAGGGAAATTGACTGAGAATGGGAACTTTATTTTTTGATGAAAATTCTGATCAGACTTTTTTATAAGATGTCTTTATAACATGGTGATAAATCAAAATGAAAATATTCTCTGGGACTGAAGCTTTGAACGTTCCTTCCTCACTTGGGTATGGCTAGAATATAGCTGATAACTTACTGTAAAGAAGTGACTTCATCCATGCTTTTGTCCTTACTCAACCTCATTTGTTGTTCATTTCTCGGTTTACATGTTTTAATATACTTCTAGCCTAGACTATTAAGCAGAAATCACAAAGGCAACAATTTTGCATTCAGGCTTTGTCAGATCCACTGACTTGTAGTGAAACATCAGGCTTTTTTAACCCTCCCTTGTCTTAGCTTTCTCAGCTGTAAGTCGAGATGAGAGAGCTAACCTACACAGACAGGTGTCAGATGAACCAAATAAATAACTATTTTAAGGACACATTTTAATGCTATGGCTAAATCTATTGGTTCCTATTGGTCAGAGCAACCTGTGAAATACACCCACACTGTCCTTACACACCACTATTTAAAACACTAATTAGTTTACCAACACCTAAGATTTTGCAACACAGAGAGATTGCAGGTAGATTAAAATCAAGCACCCTCTGCAATTCTGCAACTCTTCCATAAATTAATTTTGTGATTTACCATATTCTCATATTTTTGGTAAAGGTCAAGCGTATACTATAAAATCATAAAAGTAGAATGAAAGACAGAATAATTGATTCCTAATGATTTACTTAATAAAGTTCTTTACTTGTAACTTACTGTGCATCCAAAATAAACCAGCATGTATTCACACCCACTCATAAATCAGTGGTTGAAACAGCAGTGGTGGGGATATTTAAGGCTCATGTTTGGATCCTAAGGGCTAACCTGCAGTGAGTATTTGGGGAACCAAACCCCAATAGAAGCATCTGGTCCTATCACTTCATGTCAAATGGATGAGGAAAAAGTAGAAGCAGTGACAGATTTTATTTTCTTGGGCTCCAAAATTATTGTGGACAGTAACTGTGGCCATGAAGTTAAAAGACACTTGCTCCTCGAAAGGAAAACTACGACAAACCTAGACGATATATTAAAAAGCAGAGACCTTACTTTGCTGACAAAGGTCCATAGTCAAAGCTATAGTATTTCCAGTAGTCATGTACCGATGTGAGAGCTGGACCACTGAAAAGACTGAGCACTAAAGAACTGATGCTTTCGAACTGTGGTGCTGGCGAAGGCTCTGGAGAGAGAGTGCCTTGGAAAAGCAAGGAGATCCAACCAGTCCATCCTAAAGGAACTCAACCCTGAATATTCATTGGAAGGACTGATGCTGAAGCTAAAGCTCCAATACTTTGGCCACCTGATGTGAAGAGCCAAGTCATTGGAAAAGACCCTGATGCTGGGAAAGATGACGGGCAGGAGGAGAAGGGGATGACAGAGGATGAGATGGTTGGATGGCATCGCCGACTTAATGGACACGAGTTTGAGCAAACTCCAGGAGATAATGAAGGACAGAGAAGCCTGAGGTGCAGCAGTCAGTGGGGTCACAAAGAGTTGGATGTGATTTAGCAACTAAATAACAATAGTTTAAACCCTTCAATGTGGTGAATTTCTAAAATAAAAAATATTTTTTAGCTTATCCATCCAACTGTGTCCCTAACTTCCAGTCTCCTATCTTTGTCCTCTACCTCATCACAATAAATATTTCTTATCAGTAAGAAATTAAATGGTTCATCATTATATTATGCAAGAGACTTAGCAGTTATTATGTCCAAAGAAACAAAAACATGCTTAGCATGTAATACTTAATAAATTTTCAAGTGTTTTCAAAAGTCACTAATCTCACAAGTTTAAAGATTTCTCAGAGGCAGCAAAGCTTTAAATGTTTGCCTTATATCAGTAATAACGTTGTTAAAGGCAGTTATATCGCTACTTTCAGCCATGGCCAGACATTATTATTTTCTCTTTTTTAATCTTTCATTGATCTTTGATAGCTAATTCGAGTACATATTCAAAGAAAATTTTCCTCAAGAAATCTATATCAAAATGTATTTTAACTGAATACAACCTTGCTTGGAATATGTAGAATTACCATGTCAGCTTCAAGGTTAAAGAACTCTAAGTACCATCTTAAGCTAAACTTTATTCCTCCAGGGTCACTTGAATATTACATATGACAATCTTTCATGTAAATAAACTCTGAATGGAAATCTTGGAACTGACACATCACTTAAAGTCATTTAAGTGACTGCATCACTTAAAACTGCTGAGCTATTTTGTCAAAAAACAATGATCTTCCTCATTTGTGCATTTCTTTGAAAATAATTATAATTTATATTGTGTGCATGCATCCTAAGTAACCTCAGTCATGTCTGACTCTTTGTAGCCCCATGGACTGTAGCTGACCAGGCTCCTCTGTCTGATTCTCCAGGCAAGAATACTGGAGTGAGTTGTCTTGCCCTCCCCCAAGGGATATTCCGAATCCAAGGATTGAACCCACATCTCTTACATTACCTGCATTGGCAGGTGGGTTGTTAACCATTAGTGCCATGCGGGAAGCTCCATAATTTATATCACTAAATACTAAATATTAAAGATATTTTCCGTTTTCAGTAGTAATGTGCAGAAGTATTTCCAAGTATATTCATATCAAATTTCTACTAAAACAAGTGCTTGTTAAAGCAGGAATTGTTGAAAGCAAATATATAGTCAAAACATGTTTTGAGAAAAATGTTCTCAAACAAAAATGAACATATTTAAATAACATGCATGTTTACAAGAAAACAACATTACTAATCGGAAGATACTTCTCAATGGAGAGATACATCTATAAATCATTTCTAACAAGTTTTTTTTCCCATAAAGCATTTTAAGGACATGCTTTCATCTACTACAAAAAAAAATAAGGTCATGCTATCATCTATTGCATTGAAATGTCACTGTTCTAAAGTAGAAATCCCCTTCACCATCTCCATTTTTCCATGGCTTCCTGATTGGAGGGCTCAGTTTGGTTAAAGAACCACTTCCATCATTGTTAGAGTCATAATCTTAGAGCTGTAACCTCCCTTGAGGAATGTCAACTGTAAGTTTATAATTTTATCTTTTTCTAGTTTCATTGAGATATAATTGACATACAACTCTGTATGTAGTTGGGTGTACTGCACAGCAACTTCATATATACATATTGTGAAATAAATGCACAATATGTTTAGTTAACATTCATCTCCTGATACAGTCTTTAAAAAGTTTTTTTTTATGTGATGAGAAGTTTTAGGAACTACTCTCTCAGCATCTTTTAACTATAATATACAGCTGTGTAGATGAAGAGCATGGTTTTAGATGTAAGAAAAGCAGATTTCATGGAGACTAATCCAGAAGTAACTGTCAGGGTACATCTCCCACTACCACCCAGCTCAAGTAAAGGAGGTTGTAAGGAAGCAGGATTTTTAAATCCATCATTAAAATAACACACTTTTTATATAGAATCCTATCATATACTTCATGTTAGCAAGAATTATTAAGCAAAAATATTATATGAACAGAATTCCAAAATTGATGATCAAATCTAGCATTATTTCAATGTGGATCTCTCTATTGAAAGTCATGTTTTTAAAAGGATCTAAATTTCCTGTCACAGATCTGAAAATAATCCCAGTTTTGAATTAATGAAATCCAAGGATGCCGAGAGAGGAACAGAAGTTGACAGCCTATAAATGTGAGCCTCACAGTCTTCTCCCTTTGTATTTAGACGTCTTGTTCAAGGTGTTTCCACTGAGAACAGGGATACGGAGTGGTCTAAAGTTAAAGGAAGACACAGAACCTACGACTCTCAAGGATTCCCTTTCCAGCTTCATCAGTTACTGTCAGGTCTTTTGTTGTTGTTGTTGTTGTTAGTCACTCAGTCACGTCCGGCTCTTTGTGACCCCATGGACTGTATCCCGGCAGGTTCCTCTGTCCGTGAGATTCTCCAGGCAAGAATACTGGAGTGGGTAGCCTATCCCTTCTCCAGAGGATCTTCCTGACCCAGGAATCGAACCTGGGTCTCCTGCATTGCAGGCAGATTCTTTACCAACTGAGCTATCAGGGATGCTCGACTTTCACTTCCCTTTCCCACTAGAAAAAGCAAATATTATCGAACAATTTGTTACTCAAGATTTCCAGCAACAGAACTGTCACAAAAATAGCGTGAAGAGGATATTTTAACAACTGCTTCTTTATCTTTAAATAATGTGTGATGGACCTTGCTGGACATCAGTGGTCGAGGTGGGAGTGGGGCCACCTTCTTGAAGATCATTAGGGGCAGATGAAGCTCATACAGCTGGCTGCCCTGGAGGAGTTGTCGTTCAGGGATCCATGTCACAGCTGAGATGGCCTTAGGTGATCTCCAGAGGCTGACAGTTCACGAAGGCAAATTAACTCCATACTGTGAGTGGGAGGAAACCTCTATAGTCTTTGACAATAGCTGGAGGAAGAGCTCCAGACCGTTGGCTCCTCAGGCTATGGACAGCTCATCAGACCAGAACCCAGCTGGAAGGCAGCTCTTAGGCAGATCAAGGCTAGTGAGAAGAATAGTAATCTAATCTGAACTTGCCACAGCTTGACCCGTCTCAGAGGTCCTGGGAGCACTGATTGACAGGGAGGGGACTAGGGCATCAGGACAAACCTTGAGACTTGAAGTCAGAACGATGTCTGCTTAACCCTTGAGTCAAAGTAATGGTTTATCCTCCTTCAGAGCTTGCTAGACATGGTTTCCTAAAGATTGGCATAGATGATTAGGCCTGGCATATGCAAGAGAAACGGTGATGTTCTAGTGTGCCAATCATGTTTCAGAATGTGCTATCCTGTTGTGTTTATGGAAAGACCATTGTGAAGGCTTCAATCGGGAGGGGTGACAGAGATACTCAGGAGCATAAAGAAGCAAACCAATCAATGCTCCCCAGGAGCTGCTTCAGGGCAGAGTTTCTAAACTTCCATTTGTCACATTCTTGAATCATTAGACTCAGCCTGTAAACTCTACAAAGGCAGGGATTTTGTATCCTTCATTTTGAAGCTCTGCCTATATGGCTGATGTTCAGTTCTTCACCCAGGAGCTGTTATATTGAGTAGGAACTCACATATGTAGTGATTTAAATTTAAACTTAAATTTTGCTTCAATAGTTCTTGTTTTGAGGGATTACACAAAGGCATACAGTGCTGTGCTTAGTCGCTCAGTCGTGTCTGATTCTCTGTGACCCCATGGACTGTAGCCCAGGTTCCTCTGTCCGTGGGGATTCTCCAGGTAAGAATACTGGAGTGGGTTGCCATGCCCTCCTCCAAACAAAGGCATGCTGCTACTACCACTACTACTGATAATAGGCCACCGAATGATCTGCTGGTCCCCACACAGGAATCTGCAGCCCCTGATGAACCTGGAACATGCACTCGAGCTTGCAGCTCAAGGACCACACTGCTCCGTTGTGGTTTGTGCCAATAAAATGGACGCCTCTTGTTCTTTCTCCCTCTTGCTCTCTTCTGATTTCATTTCTTATAAAACCTAAGTCACATTAGAGACATTACTTGAAGTGACTCTGGGAGACAGAATTTTTTAGCCTTTCAGCTTTTTCATAATTAGAAAACACACTAGCTGTCATCAGAGTAGCTGTGGAGCAAACCAGTCTACAGCATCTGACAGTGCCCTTATCACCGCATGGTACTGGATTAATTTCTCTTTGTTTTTAATTATTTGTCTCCCACAGGTAGACCATAAGCTCCAAGAAAGAACATATTGCTTTGGTTTTGTTCACTTTTATATCTCTCTACCTGGAAAATAGTCTGACACTTTAGGGGCACTTCTTAAATATTTCTAAATGTAGAATGAGTGGATAATTGAAGTAATAGATAAGCAGCCATACCTGAGAAGGATAACTATACTTTGTGTTTTGAAACAAAGCCCTGGACAAGAAGGTTAGAGAACATGGAGGAAATAAATGGAGAAAGACAGCAAAAAATTGAACAATATCCCCTGTTTATGTATTTGAAGATACAATATTGTTAAAATGTCCAAAGCATACTACCCAAAGCAATGTATAGACTTACTGAAATCTCTATCATAGTTCCAATGAAATGTTTTACAGAGGTAGAAAAAACAATCCTAAAATGTGTATGGAATCACAGAAGACTCTGAGTAGCCAAAGTAATTTTGAGAAAAGAGAACAAGGCTGGAAGCATCACACTTAACTATATTACCAAACTAGAGTAATTGAAACAGGATTGTATTGACATAAAAGCAGACACGTTCATCAATGGAACAGAATAGAGACCCAGGAACAAACCTGTGAATATATGGTCAATTAATTTACAATAAAGGAGCCAAGAGTACACATTGGGGAAAGGATAGTCTCTTTAATGAATGCAAGGGTATTTTTAAAAAGGGTTAATGGAAAAAATTGCTGTTTGTATTGTCTCAGTTGGACTTGAGGACATTACTGATGTTCATCATCGTAATCTTCTACCACCCTTTCTAGAATTTCTACAATTTCCACTGGTGTTTAGACTCATCTGGGTAACTTGATTGATGTGGAAACCCAGAACTTCATTCCTGAGTAATCTAAGATAATTGCATCTTGCCTTTGTTGGACCATAGTTGTTGCAACTGTTTACTGTTCTCACCGGAAACAGGAACACCAGAAGACAGCCCTGTGAATCCTGCAGGTTACAGTCATCCCTCTCTGTCCTCATGAAAGTGAATTACACACAGTCCATGGGGTCGAAGAATCAGAAACGACTGACTAAGCACAGCACAGCACATCCCAGAGCTCAAGCAATTCTTTTCCTTGTCCTAAGTGACCAGGCAGTCATCATAGCTCCAAGGTCAGTGGAAAACTTACTGGGTCTCCTGGTGAAAGCATTTCCCTGTTTTGGAACCAAGATTTCTGCTCTGGAAGAGGTCAAGAATGTGAAGACAGGATGTTCACATCCCATAAATGAATCACTGGGAATAATGTTGGGAGACCAGAAGTAAATGAGTGGAAAAATTCATAGTAGGTAAATGCTAATAAGGTTGGAGTGACTATGCTAGTATATAAGATAATAGACTTCAAGATAAAGTGTATTATAAGAGATAAGGAAAAACATTTCAAAATGATTAATGTACTCGTCAAGAAATTATGACAAGCATAAAAAACTGCAAAATTTGACAGAATCAAAGAAATAAATGTATAATTTTACATTTACAGTTACAGATTTTAATGCCCCTCTGTTAGCAATTGACAGAACAAATAAGCAAAACATTAAAACTCAGAAGACATAGAAGATATGAACACTATTAATTATCTTCATCTAATTGATAATTACAGAATACTACAGACTATAGCTGCAGAATACACACTATTTTCAAATAGATTCAGTATACCCATCAAGGTTTATGTTGGGTCATAAAATGTCTCAATACACTCAACGTGATTGGAAATCTTACAAAGTATGTTCTCGGACCCCAGTAGAATTGAATTAAAAATGTGTAACAGTAAGATATTTAAGAAGATCTTAAATTTTTGGAAATTAAATAATATATATCCATCAAATCTATGAGTCAAAGAAGAAATCACGAGAAAAATGAGAAAATATTTCAAACTGAATGAAAACAAAACATAATGAAATTTGGGGAATGTTGTTTTGGACTTTGTAATCTGCTCTGGAAATCCTCTGTTGTGCTTATTGATATTTGCTAAGTTATTGATGTGTAGGAGTAAGAATTCTGATACAAATTCTGGAGTTTATACTCTTGCCTGTCTTGAGGGGAAAGTAGTTATTTTATCTAGTGCTGGAAATACTGGTTTTCTATTTCTTTTTTCTCTCTTAAGAATCATTGGCAACTTGAGCACATGAGGAGTTCAAGATATTGGCGGTTATCTATGTAATTGGAAGTTATTTAGAAGAAGCTTCTATGATCTATTTTTACTCACAACATTCTGATACCAAATGTGTAGGATTTTTTTTCACACTCAACCAATTCTCTAAATCTATAGTAAATCACCAGTGTTAGTCACTCAGTCATGTCCAACCCTTTGTGATGCCATGCAGCACACCCTGCTGGGCTCCTCTGTCCTTGGAATTCTCCAGGCAAGAATAGTGGAGTTGGTAGCCAGTCTTCCCTGGTGGCTCAGATGGTAAAAGCGTCTGCCTACAATGTGGGAAACCTGGGTTCGATCCCTGGGTTGGGAAGATCCTCTGGAAAAGGAAATGGCACCCCACTCCAGTATTCTTGCCTGGAAAATCCCATGGATGGAGGAGTCTGGTAGGCTACAGTCCATGGGGTCACAAAGAGTCGGACACGACTGAACAACTTCACTTTCACTTTCTTTCCTTCTCCAGGGGATCTTCTCAACTCAGGACTGAACCCTGGGTCTCCCACATTTCAGGTGGATTGTTTATCAATCTGAGTCACTAGGGAAGTCCTAGTCATTAAATGGGTGTCCAAAATTCAGTTCTGCCACTAACTACCCGGTGTTAGCGCAGACCCCATAGGTTAAGGGCTCAGTGCCACAAGGCTGTCCCCACTCCCATTTCAGATGCCAATTACAGGGCTTCCTGTAATTCTGATTGACGAATTACAAACTGAGGATGCCCAGAATTCCTTGAATGTAGGACAGCACTTTATGTACTAGATCATTGTAAAGGATACAACTCAGGATATTCAAATTAAAGAAATGTGTAGGGTCAGTTATTTTCATGGGTGGGGACATGGGTCTTCCATGCCCTCTCTGGGCACACCACTCTCCCAGCATCTCTGTGCATTCACCAATTTGGATGCTTTCTGAACTTTGTTTTTTAGGAGTTTTATGTAAGTTCCATTACTAAAGGAGGGTTGATTAAATTATTGGCGATTGGTGATTAACTCAATCTCCAATCTCTCAGTCCTAGAATCCTGGGATGGGGCTAAAGTTCCAAACCTCTAAGCACTTGATTGATTCCTTTGGCAACCAGCCCCCAACTGGGCAATCCAGAGGTCCACCAAGAGTCGCCTTATTAGCATAAACCACCTATAGTTGAAAGGGGCTTATTTTGAATAACAAAAGATGCTCCTCTCACCCTTATCACTCAGGCAATTCCAAGGGTTTTAGAAGCTTTTATGCCAAAAACCACAGAGGAAGAATAAATACGTATTTCTTATTACATTGCAATACCACAACTTCCTATTAGGAAGCTGATCGATCCATATTAAACTGTAGGGTCCTTTCTCCTTAAAGAGTGTCTTTTATGAATTAACTCTTGGTCTCATTGGTTGGCTTAAGCCACTTGGAATGCAAATGTATTAAATTATTAGAAAAACTAATTTGTTACTGTATCCTAAAGGACGTAATTTCCTATTTCAATCAATTATCAAATGTATATATGTGTACATAATTGCTTCATGCTGCACACAATTTTATGTAGTCAACCAAGTTTGGTCTTATGTCTCCGAGAAACAAGTCTTCACTTGAAAATTTATGTATTTCTTTTAGAATATAATTGATGAGGAATGTAGATAGAAATTCACAGTGAGAATCTCTCTTTTAACATGCAACATAAACGAGTGGTTTACTTCATATTCTTTTCATGTCTTGTTTGACTTGTCCTGAAAGACTAAGTATAGTCCATGTTTAGGTTTTTCTTCGATGAAATAAAGTTTCCAATGTAGCAACCAATGAAATGCTCAGTGGGATAAGGCTGCATTATGGCTCCATCGTTGTGCAGACAATGTGTGTTACTAGCATAAGCACTGAAACAGTCAAATGCCTAGAAACCTGCTTACCTCCATTCCTCACTTGAAAATTACAGAATTATACTCCCTCTAGGTTCGCTTACACACAATTAAACAAAATGAACATGATTATCCTAGTGCAATAATTTGTGTTTCACTAATTTTTGGAGTACTGAAGTTGACTTGAATAAAATGTTATTGAGACATTTTAGATCTCCACTGTTTGATCTGTCTACATTTAGAGAGAGGAGTCAGGCAAGCCAAAGGGCATGCAATTAAATGACATGTCTTAAATCAAAGACAACATTCACATATGTGTAAGGCCATAAGGGGTTTCCCAGGTGGTGCTAATGGTAAAGAATCCACCTGCCAACGCAAGAGACACAGGAGATGGGGTTCGATCCCTGGTTAGGGAAAATCCCCTGGTGGAGGGTATGGCAACCCACTCCAGTATTCTTGTCTGGAGAATCCCATAGGCAGAGGAGCCTGGCGGGCTGCAGTTCATAGTGTTGCAAAGAGTCAGATACAACTGAAGTGACAGTACGCACGCACACACGTAGGGCCGTAAGTGAGAGAGAAGGCCGGAAACATTTGGTTTTATACTTCTAGCCATTATGTTCTGAGTAAAGAATTCTTTTACAAAGATGAGGAAAATTCCCCTCACTTTAACAGAAATGACAATGTTTCCCATGCAAATAGAAATCTTCATTTAATGTCAATATTGTACGGTAAATTAACAACCATAGTATCATTCATGTGCACAATCCATTTACCTTTTCAGCAAATGGATCATTTGTTCATCTCAAAGGAATTTCTGAGAGCAGAAAAAGCAGAATGTGTGTGAAGAAGAAAATAACAATTTGTACCAAAGAGAGTATCAGGAGTTCAACTTCTAACTTTACAAAAGCTTATAGATAAATACAACTTCCCCCAACTTGTTATGCTTGCTATTAAAGTACTGGATATTTCCCATTTCAATGGGAATCAATTTCCCAAACTGTCTGCTTTGGGTAGTGTGGGTAGTGTTGTATACAACAGGGATATTCCATAATGTCTTCATACAAAGAGATTGAATTCAAAATAGACTAAAGTAAACATTCCTGGGCCTTTTGTTTGATGTTAGAGCAGAGTTGGGAGGAAAAGGGCATGCATGTTACATAAGAATATGTGGACAAACAATATGATGCACTGGCCAGAATATTTAGTTGTGGTTCATTACTGAAGGACAGTGCCCTTTAAACAAACATATGGTGAGAAATACCCTCTGTATTCAGCCAGGGAGTCTCAGGTTGTGCAGAAAGTGAGAGAATGTTGTGTTGTTCTTGTGTTAGTCGCTCAGTCATGTCTGACTCTTTTCACCCCATCGACTGTAGCCTGCCAGTCTCCTCTGTTCATGAAATTCTCCAGGCAAGCATACTGAAGTGGGTAGCCATTCCCTTCTCCAGGGCATCTTCCCAACCCAGGGATTGAACCTGTATCACCTGCATTGCAGGTGGATTCTTAACCATCTGAGCCACCAGGGAAGCCAGAGGGAATGAGAGGGAGTCAAAGAAAATAGAATCAAAAGGACAGTAGTCTTGGTTCCAATCATCAAGAGATACATAGGTTGCACAAAGATTTCTGAAACATCAGCCTAAGAAATCCTAGAGAAAATCACATTCTACCTAGAGACAAGATGAAGACTAAAGATGTGTTTACACTCTCTCAGAAGTATCCAGTCATAGATACCCTTCTTCCAGGTCCCTCTGAGGGTTTTTATCACCTTCGATGCAAGACAAATTCAGCATAGTTTGATGTGTGTTCTCCTTGGGATCAGCATGCCTGAAAACTGAAAGGGAACTTTCTGTTTTCAATGGACTTTGTGGTCTGTAGGCTTGGTTACAAGCTAGATGATGAAGCTTGGTTACAGCATAATGGGCTTCCCTGGTAGTTCAACTAGCCAAGAATCCACCTGCAATGCAGGAGACCCTGCTTCAATTCCTGGGTCGGGTAGAACCGCTGGAGAAGGGATAGGCTACCCACTCCAATATTCTTGGGCTTCCCTAGTGGCTCAGATGGTAAAAAATCTGCCTGCAATGTGTGAGATCTGGATTCGATCCTTGGGTTGGGAAGATCCCCTGGAGGAAGGCATGGCAACCCTCTCCAGCATTCTTACCTGGAGAATCCTCATGGACAGAGGAGCCTGGAGGGCTACAGTCCATGGAGTCACACAGGGTCGGACACGACTGAGCAACTAAGCACACACATAACCTAACAGGTCACACTGGTAACACCAGGGACTACTTTTGACTAAGAGTGGATCTGACTTGCCGCTATCATTTCTTTACAAATAGGTGGTAGATTAATTGTGACTGAGCTGCCTCATCTCCAAGTACCTGGCCACACTATGCAAGAGAACGGAATACGTCCAGCTGCCCTTAAGGCTATGGTGGTCTCCCCAATACCTCAAGGTCCTCAGAAAATGCACCTTCTGAGATCTGCTGCCAGAATACCCTTCTCACACATGGGGACCCAGTCAGCACCCAAATAATTCACTTTCCTTTTTTTAAGCTAAGGAGGGAGAATATGCAGCCCTTATTTTCTGTCTTTGTCTGGGAGCCTCCTCTTTCTTGCCCTCTGGTCTACAGAGGAAGAGTGCTACCCTCAAAGCTTGTTTGAGTCTTGCTTCTATCAACAAGGCTATCTCTGTATAAAGACTCTCTATTCAGGAAGAAACAAACTATCCACCACACCTTCTTCCATTGCTGACACTTAAATATCATTTCCAAATCAGATTGATTAAAATGGGATGTTAGTGCTGCTGCTAAGTCGCTTCAGTTGTATCTGATTGTGCGACCCCATAGATGGCAGCCCACCAGGCTCCGCCATCCCTGGGATTCTCCAGGCAAGAACACTGGAGTGGGTTGCCATTTCCTTCTCCAATGCATGAAAGTGAAAAATGAAAGTGAAGTCGCTCAGTCACATCCGACTCTTTGCAACCCCGTGGACTGCAGCTTACCAGGCCCCTCCATCCATGGGATTTTCCAGGCAGGAGTACTGGAGTGGGGTGCCATTGCCTTCTCCGGGGATGTTAGTAACCTCTCTTAAAAATATCAGTCATTTATGGGACTTCCTGGCGATCCAGTGGTTAAGACTTCATCTTCCAATGCAGGGCGTGTGGGTTCCACTCCTGGTCAGGGAGTTAAGATCCCACATGCCTTGTGGCCAAAAAAACAAAAACAAAACAAAACATAAAATGGAAGTAACACTATAACAAATGAAGACTTTCAAAAAACATCAGTTACTTGTTTAACAGAAAGCATCCAAGTTGAGTGACAACTCACAGAATCTCTATGACCAATGAGCAACACAGGGGCTGGGGGTGGGGGAAGCATTTTTAGGGCAGCCTTCCTGGCAAGGCCTTCTCCTCCCTTCTCATCTCACTCAAATTTGTTCTGTCAGAAAGAGGTGTTTTATCATAGCTCACTCCTACATTTAATCATATTTGAGAAGATTGTTAAACACAGTGAGAGATTATTTTCATGGCACCGTTTATTCTGACAACATACTCAAACATGTATCTTTCTTAGTGAGATAAAGCTTAATACTGGGAGTCAAAGGATTTTTGTTGTTAGGGAAAATGATGATCAAAGTCAAGTTATCTCTATCTTATTTTCTCAAAAAACGCATTCTTATAAAGACATTCTTTCTGAACTGACTTTTCATTTTTTCCCCAGGTGAGCCATCAGCACAGCATAACTCACTCCTTTTAGGAAGCGGACATCTGAATAAACGTGATAGAGGCCATTTAAGAGAGTCCAACCATAGTACCAGACTGCGCCTCTTGCTTCTGTTTCCAGCAGAGCCCATTTCAGGGTTTGGCACAGCTATTACTAAATCAAAGGCTTACTTTTATTTCTATTTTCAAATTTATGTTTAAGTATTATCCTAGTGATGTGTTTGCAACCTAGGTTTTATAAACCCCAGAAGGCTTCCAGTTGCCTCAAAGGACACCATGATCTCAAATCTCCAGGGGATCTTCCTGACCCAAGGATCAAACCCATATCTCCTGCACTGCAGGTGGATTCTTTACCACTAAGTCACCTGGAACGTGCACACTCCTAGTTGTATATTTTAAAAATGGTCTGTGTGTGTGTGTGTGTGTGTGTGTGTGTGTGTAGTGGCTTAATACCAACGGGTGTTTTCTGACTTCTGAAACAGATTTCTCCTGTGCATAACTATTAGTAACAATACTAACAGAAGTTTGAGAGTGCTTAGCACCAGTCCTGTTCTGGACCTGAAAAACCACAGCCAAGTGGTAAACTGCATGATCTCTCCTCTCACAGAATACAGGCTTGTGTGGTTAGTATATGCAGATATTTAAAAACAGTAGAAACTGAGTAAAGTCCAAGGACGTCTAATTTCCTGTCTTTTGAAATGCAAAGTTAATCTCATCTGGACTTTGTAATTGGTGTATACCGGAACACCCTGCTCCATTCACTGGCAGTATGATATTGCTTTTCTTTTTTTTAAACGCTGTTCCCCCGCTATGCCTAGAAAACAAATACTGCCCAAGTAATAACGAACTAACCCAGTCATCCTAAGTAGTCTTTCCTATTTCAAAAACAATGTAATACTGAAAAGCGTGATGAACTGTGACTTCTTGTCCGAATCAATGGATCATACAATCTCTAGAATCAAGCTTTTCAATGCACAGATCAATGTTCAAGCGTTTCAATGCACAGATCAATGTCTCCTGAAGTTACACAGCTTGGTTACTAGATGTAATCAAAACCAAGCCTCCTGTCTTGGACTAGAATTTTCCAGCCAGAGCAAGTACTGTTATTGCCTGTCTTTGTTTTTCCTGCTTTTCATCCAATTCACAGGGTAGGGAAGCAAATGTAAGCAAGGGAGGAAAAAGTAGGCTAAACGGGACCTTGCCATAGATCCGGCCTCGTTTCTGTCCTGTCTTCTTCACATCACAAACGCACCCCCGGGAGCAGGCATCAACAGTATGCAAATCTAATTGCAAAAGTAATAAACAGAACCTACATGGATGTTTCTCTCAAAGTTAACTCTGTTAATGTCAGACTGGCAGCCGTCTAAATATCTAATTTCTCATTGAATCAATAGTAAACTGGTTTTAGCTGTAAGAAAGGGTTACTGAACACAGGGAAGGAGTTGTAGAAGAATGCCATGTTCAGATTTTTATGGCATTCTCAGAAGACTTCACTGATATGTGCTGGCAGGCTGAATGAAACAGCCAAAAGAATAGGATTTTTTGGTCCATTTTAGGCTCCGGTTTGACACACTTCACTGTTTTCATCAAAATCAAATGGCTACTGGCTTGCTCATTTGCATTCAAAACACAAAGCAGGGACAATTGAAACACACACACCCACATTTGCAAGATTAGGGTAAAATTAGGGTAGTGATTCTCATGCTGAGGTCCAGACCAGAAGCAGCATCTAAGAACTGGTTAGAAATACCAATGCTCCTAGGGCTTCTCTGGTGACTCATCGGTAAAGAATCTGCCTACAATGTGAGAGCCGCAGGAGACATGGGTTCATTTCCTGGGTCAGGAAGATCCCCTGCAGGAGAGCACGGCAACCCACTTCATTGAACTTCCCTGGAGGGTTCCATGGACAAAGGAGGCTGGTGGCTACAGCCCAAAGAGTCGCAGAGTCAGACACGACTGAAGCCACTTAGCATGTAGGCACACACCCACACAATGACCTCTACTTTTTACAGTGCTATCAAAAATGTATATTGCTAATACTTTTTCAGAGCCATGCTAGCACATACATTATTTCCTTAACCTTCCCAGCCCCACAAGAAAGATGCTATTTCCATTTTCAAAATAGAGACACTGAGACCCAGACCCGCTGTATAATTTCCCATGCGTGTGTGTGCTCAGTCACTCAGCCTTGTCTGACTCTCTGCAACTCCAAGGACTGTAGCCCATCAGGCTCCTCTGTCCATGGGATTCTCCAGGCAAGAGTACTGGAGTGGGTTGCCATTTCCTTTTCCAGGGGAATAGCTCCCACTGCCTCACAATAGTGTCAAGGCGTCCTGAGTAGGGCCAGGGGCCCTCCCACTGTAGCTTATCTGTCCTCAGTTGTACCCAAGCTGATAACTGGGAAGATGTGGAATGATTGCCATGAAATGCTAAGAGACAAACAAAAGTCAGCACCCGCTATTCTGAAATAACACGAGGTTTCACGTTTGATAGATTTAATCAAGATGAAGACAATATAACATACGGAGATAAGGCAGGGTGCTAGTTTTCACGCTACAATGGTTTATGGAACTCTTGATTTAAGCATTATGCTCGTCCACCAGGATATGGAAATTTCTAGATCTTGTCTGCTCTCAAGTTTAGCAGTCTGCCCAGCACATGTCTCTTGGAAATACACCCTGGTTGGCTTCCCATTAAGCATCCACGAGAACAACACAGGCAGTAGCCTGCTGGACAAGCCCTCTCTCTTTTGCCCTTGTAGGGAAGCAGATGGAGAATGAAATTGCAGTAAGTGAAGACAGCCATAAAAACATTTGCATGAAGCTCATTTGCATGGCTTACCCCCTTTTGAAGGAAAAGCAGAAGGAATACAATTTCTTAGGTTTCCTGATAGACCTTTATTTGTCCCTATTCTCACTGCCTCCAGAGGCAGAACTTACCATGGGTATCATATATCTATTTATCACATAAGCAGTGGCCCAAAGATCTGGCTGGGTTTGTTAAAGCGATCCTCCGTTTCCAATCTTAGCTTCATTCAGTGTAACTCGTGAGACCCTAGAACAAGTTCTTACCTAACTATTTCTCTGAAATATTACTATGGGGACTAGTTTATCCCAATTCGTGAAATTATAATTAATCCTTTATTCAAATTTTTCCTATCAAAGTTGACCCTAGGAATACGAGGGGAGAAAAGTAGAATCGCATCAGTATCCATCTACGCTTAACGTTAGGATCACCCACAAGTTGCTGATGTAAAATGTAACTGTCAAATTGGTGTTATTAGAGGATTAAAAAAATTGAGGTGAAATCACTTACCCAATTTATTACAGAAAATTAAGTGAATCACAGCCAATATGCCATTGACCTATATGTCAGAAATCACATTCTTTTGCTCTCTCATCAAAGCCATGGCTTATTTAGCATTTCTCAGACTTTGTCTGACAATCACTTACTCAAAATTCGACCAAGCTTGAGCTTTAAGGGTCCTGTTTCTGCTTTTATTCCTTTCACAAGAAGGATCCTGAAAACAACAAACAAAAAGCATCCAGGTGAGTTTCATTGGTTTTATTTTTCCAAAATTGGGGGAAAAAAAAAAAAGCTTTGTCAGTCAATCTGTACGCAAATTGCAGGAGTGTTGTGAAGCTCGGCTGCTAGCAGAGTGCTGGAACATGCTTTCAATGCCATTAGTATTCTTCATGGCTGTTTGTTGTCTGCTGGGGCGATTATCTTGCTTTAATTTAGGTCACTAATGATGTTATGAGATAGTTGGATGGTGGTGTAATTTCTTTTGATGTTGTTTTTGTTGCTACTGCTTATATCAGCTCATCCTGATTCCATAAAAGCCTGAATTCTATACCCACTGAGGGAGGGTGGCGAGGAGAGGCTGGAGGGGGACCCAGGAGAGGGATCGGGGTGGAGAGTGAAGCGCATGGCAGGGCTGGGCACCGGGATCTGGCCGGGTGCCTCCATGAGGCGGCATTTCCACTGCTCTGCTCTGCTTCCCTCCCAGCGTGAGGGCTGAAGGCTAGGAGATCACACCACGCTGCTCCGTGTCTTGTCAGGTTTGAAATTATTTCCGACAGGCTACCAAAACAATTGGTCCCTCACTTCTGCAGCTTTTACACTAGTTGAAGTCTAATTTATAAGATAGATCATTCGCTTCAGTGATTCCATCTCTGATCCTCCTAAGCCCATCCTATGCGGAGACCTCATTTGGGGGATTCTGACTTTCCCAAACCTGTCTCTTCCTGTCTCCTATCTCCCTCCCCTACCTGGCTCCCTTGAATGGGCAGCTTGGAGGCTCTAATGATCATTGTTCAACGTAAATTCTTTCCCTGGCACTCAGCTTTATTTATTTAAATTGTAATTGTATGTAAAGCCGTGGTGTTTATTTTCATTTGCGTAGGTACTGGTTTTAAATGTGATTTAACAGAAACTAGCCCTAAAATGTTCTATTCTGATTCATTCCATCCTGAAAACTGAAGGAGGGGGTGCCTTTGTGTTCACCTACAGAGATACCGTCCAGTCTGTCAAACCTGGGTTTCCTGACTTTTTGCCTACCTGGAGAGCTACAGTGGATACAGAAATGTGATTTAGAATTCCTAGCAAATTTTCTAGGAGGGGAGAAGCCTGCATTCAAAAATATCTACAGGATAAATGAAGCGGGAGATGGTGAGGGGCAGGGAGCCCTGACATACTGCAGTCCATGGGGTCGCAGAGAGTCGGACATGACTGGGCAACTGAACAACAATTC
This sequence comes from Giraffa tippelskirchi, assembly GCF_054371585.1. Lineage (NCBI taxonomy): Eukaryota > Metazoa > Chordata > Mammalia > Artiodactyla > Giraffidae > Giraffa > Giraffa tippelskirchi. The sequence continues at coordinate 159,047,320 of NC_137282.1, forward strand.
AGATTATATTATGTCGAAAATGCTATTCCTTGGAGATGTTATTACATAGCACTAACACTCAGAAATATTAGCAAATCAATCTGATAGCATGAAAAGAAAAAGCTGAGGAGTGATGTCTGCAAAATGGCAGCCTAGGAACTCCCACTGCTTGCCCCTGGAACACGTGTATGTGATCAGCATGAGCAACCCTTTGCGACCCCGAGGACTGCAGCCCCCAGGCTCCTCTGTCCATGGGATTCTCCAGGCAAGAAATACTGGAGTGGGTATTGCCATTTCCTTCTCCAGGGGATCTTCCCAGCCCAGGACTAGAACCCGCCTCTCTTGGGTTTCCTATATTGGCAGGGAGATTCTTTACCAATTGTGCCACCAAAAACACCATCGATTTGAACATATATACACCAAAGTACTTTCACAAGAGTCAAGAGTTCCAGGTGAGGGATTACAGCCCAGCAAAAAGAAACGCTGCACTGAGGAAGGCAGAAAAGATAGGTTCACACCCTCCCCCCCTCCATCCCCCTCCAATCCCAGACGGCCCAGCCCGGAGAGAGACGTCCTCCCCGTGGGAGAAGGAAACTAGAGTGAACACTGGATCCCAGGGACCACAAAGCCTGCCCCACCCGGCACCAGGCTAACCCCCAGAGCCTCCTGTGGCTCCTTGTAGGCTCCCCAGAACCCAGGATGCCCGCCGCTTTCACCTTGGCACCAGTGGCCCTAAATGGATATCCATGGAAATAAGTTCCCAGTCGGCTTCCATGAATCCAGACCCGGCGCATCTCATGCCTGCCTCCTCCAGTGACCCTGGCACCTGCCACAGCCCCAGGCAGCTTCCAGAGCAGGTTCTGCGATGTCAGGCCCCTTTGTTTCCCATGAGTGAAGAAACTGTTCACCCTGGAGACTACCTACTCTCGCTGCTCGTGGCAACACCTCATCCCGCCCGCTTACTCCAGCAGCCCAGGCAGTGTCCATGGACCAGGTACCCAGAGGGTGCCTGTGAGTCAAGAAACTAGCTGACCCCTGCCGGTTCCAACAAGCGTACGTGGCGATGAAGACATCAGGCTCTAGAAGCTTAAAAGCCATACCCCGTGCAGTTCAGGGAGCATGTGTGCTGTGAATGCCCACGTTACAGCTTTTCTCTAACCAGAGGAGTATACGGTCTGCTACCCAGGACTGTTTTAAGCTTCTATTCTAGTGCTGGCCAGGAAAGCTGTAATTTCTCCACATTTGATTCAGAAACCATCAACCCCAGTGGCCACTGTTCTCAGGACTGCAACTGGCCCCGAGAGTCTGCTTTTTCACTTCCCAAGATTTATGTGTCCATCTACTGGGCCAGGTACACATTTAGGTATCTGAAGACGTGGGAGGGTAGTTATCTGCATGACTGGTTTGTGGTTCATCTCTTAGGCTGTAAAAGAGACCTGTCCTTCTGAGGATTCTGCCAGAGTTCTAGCTATTCGGTATTTATTGAATCACTAGCTCTTAAAAGGTGATGGGCATATAGGTCTCAAGGCTCCTTATTGGTGGAGTAAATCTATTTTAAACTAGAAGTATTGCCTTTTTATTTCATATTTCTTCCTAGCATACTCTTTTGAAGGAAGTTTTACTTTTATTCCCAAATACTTTTTTAAACTTTAATTTAACAAGAATAAAGGGAATCGGGTTATTGTCCAGAATATGAATACCTGAATACCACACATGGTAAACGCAATGTTTTGAAACCAGCAAGCAAACGTGAAGCTGAGAGCATGGATGTGAGGAGAGAAGCAGCAACTTCTGTGTCAGATGCTCTATGAGGCACTGAAGTGAAATCCTCTTGTGAAATCTATATTCTCTGTGTGTGGCCAGGTCAGGAAAATTAAAGTTTTTTGAGGAAAATGTGGAATAAATTATAAGGACCACACCATACTTTTGAAAACTGCCTGTCATACTTAGCTGAGTCATTGACTAGACCAGTGTAACATGTGGCATATTGACAACATGATAAACTTAATGGGCTGGGGTAACCATAAGTTATTTGATTTATAGAACTAGTGCAGCAAACTCACTTAGGGCAATCTGCCTGTGATTCAATGGAGAAAGAATTCTAACAATTTATTTTCACCTGGAAAACCCTGGCTTATTTATTTTATTTTTTTCCACCTTCCACAGCAGTGTAGGGACAGAGAAGTACACACAATATACCTGCAGAATTTTATAATGCTTTTATTTACAAGTCAATTTTAAGCCTCATGGAGTTTTGATACTATTTTAGATAGTATCCAAATGTGGATCAAAGAGAAACCACAAATTCTGTTTCCTTGGGAACTTATGAAGAATAGGAGTTTGGGACTAATATGCACACACTGCTATATTTAAAATGAGCAACCAACAAGGACCTACTTCATAGCACAGGAAACTCTGCTTAACGTGCTGTAACAACCTAATTGGGAAAAGAATTTGAAAAAGAATAGATACATATACATGTATGACTGAGTCACTTTGTTCTATGTCTGAAACTAACACAACCGTTAATCAACTATATTCCCATGTAAAATTTAAAAAGAGATGATCACATCTTCATCTCATGTGATCTGAGAGGGAGGCAAGATGAGATATTAAAACAGGACTAAACTCGGATTGAGGGGGATATGGTAACCCACTCCAGTTTTCTTGCCTGAACAATCCCATAAGGAGCTTGGCGGGCTAGAGTCCATGGGGTCGCAAAGACATGTCTGAGCAAGGAAAACCCAACCTCAGATTAAGGAAATCTTGATTTTAGGGAGGGCCCTTCATGAAAATCACTGTATGATTTTCATCACTTTGTGATTTTCATCAGGCCATTTCACCTCTCTGAGGACTGTTTTTTCTAGCTTGCAAAATGAATGAGTTTGACTAAATAAAATCTCAGGTCGCTTTCAAGTCTAAACTCTTATGATTCTTTTATACTCAGTTGCAAAATGAGGTTGGCTTGGAAATACTCCTTGCCTGATTGAGTCCGTTTGAGACTGGAAACCCAATAACTCCTATTCTCAGTGTCAATTCTCTATAAACTTTCATATCTTTTAGAAACTTTTCCTGTTTGCTTAATAAAATACTCCAAAGCTACTAACATCTTCACATCAATAGGCAAAGCAAGCTAGAAACAAAGAGACAGGAAGTAGACATAGAAGTACTCTAAACTAGCTTGGTTTTATGGAGTCTCATTTAAGGAGATCTTCCAAATTCCAGCTGTGTACTGTTTAAATGTCTCAAATGAAACTGACAGAGGGTGAATAGGATCCAGTTAGTTAGAGTTCCCTTTCCTTGCATCTGATAAGTTAACATCTGTGCCTTCTGATAAGACACGCTAATTTTTTTAGTAGCATTTGCACTATTCATTTGCTCCCTTTTTGCACAAATTTCTGCCTCCAAAAATGCCCCAGGGCTACAATGAATTGAGAGGAATCACCTGAGAACAAGATTTTCCAGGTATACATTTGGCTTTCCACAATAACAACGTTGAAACCTGGAAGTAAACTCTGTTAGTCACACTGGGTAGTTTAATACTCCCAAATAACAATTCACTTAATATAATAATAATATGATGATATTGATAATGATGACATGGTTAGTTACTAATATGTAGTTATATGCTGATTCATTTTAAGGTACACTTAGTATTGAAGATAACGTTGTAGTTCTTCTTTTGTTTTTTCCTTGTGATTATGTGTCCCTGTTTTGGACAGGAGAAAATTTTTTTCTTACCCTCGTTCCCAAATGTCAGGCCCTCAGGTTATATTTTTGTTTGCAGAATTCTCACCCCTCGTCTGATTTTTCTGCCAACTTCCCTTGCTCTATCATGTCTGACAATGTCCTCTGGAGCCTCCATCTGTCAGCAACCACCTCTATCCTTCTGTTTCTTTACATAAACTTCCTTCTCCTCTGTCTTAAAGGAATTCAGGAAACACTAGTTCCCTTACAGTCTGTCCTTTTACTGAGAGGCCTTTGCTTCTCAGGAGCACACCCCCTTAATTACCATGAGGTCAAAAGGTGATATGTCCTGTGCAAGCCCCTCTTCCCCTCTGAGCTTTGCTCCCCATTTATTTCACAATACTCAGTCAATCTTTTCTCTCCAGCTAGTCACGACATCTTTTAAAAGCACGAGCCTATTTAATGGGACAACTAAGAAGATTTCGTCCAGAATTTTGTGTTCGAGGTGTTCCCCCTCCATACGTATCTTAGAGGGTCTGAAATAATAGTCCCAATCATTTGCTATTTGCCCACAAGAAGATCCATTACTTTCAGTCTCTGAAATATTTTTATATCAGGAGCACTACAGGAGTTTGAGTAATGGGATCGAGGCATGATAAGGGCATTCAGCAGTCAGTGACCAATGCATTGTAATACAGCTCCCTTTATGGTCATTGCTGGGCAAACAGTGATGGTCTAGTATTTTCTCTCCAGAGAGCATCAACAGTACTAAAGGACTGAGTAGCTGCTTTTAAATCAATGGTGACTTGACTTAGGGTCCAGAACACTGTGACTCTATGCTGATGCACACAGGATCTATATTCTTTGCAGCTCCAGAAGGCTATCACTCAAATTATCACTGAGTTATGGATCAGGTAAAACATGTGAAATGTTTGTCCTAACATTTGAGAGAAAGCAGAGAGAGCAGAGGGCATACAGCCAGATGCGGGATGGGCTTCACACTGAATGCTGTAACTAGCAAGTGTGAGAAGCTGGGCTACTAGGGAAGAATTATAGAAGTAATGTCCCATATACAGAAGGTTCCGGGTCAGTATTTCTTTAAATGTGGAAAAGACTACAGATTTCTAGTATGAGGAGATGCCAGGGATTACCCTCCTCCTGAAACCACTATCAAAGTGGACAAAATTGTCAAAAACAATCACTTCATAGTTCTAGAAAATGAACAAAAGAAATTAACCAAAGTGAAAACCAGAAAGGAAACTTGTTTGAAGAAAAATGAACAGAGAATCAAAGACTTTAGGACAACAGCAAGCCTACTAACATACAGGTACAGGAGTCCCAGAAAGACAGGGTAGGGAGAAGGGAGTAGGAAAATAGATAAGGAATCAGTTCAGCTCAGTTCAGTCGCTCGGTCGTGTCCAACTCTTCATGACCCCATGGACTGTAGCACGCCGGGCCTCCCTGTCCATCACCAACTCCCAGAATTTACACAAACTCACATCCATTGAGTCGGCGATGCCATCCAACCATCTCATCCTCTGTCGTCCCCTTCTCCTCCCACCTTCAATCTTTCCCAGCATCAGGGTCCTTTCAAATGAGTCAGCTCTTCACATCATGTGGCCAAAGTATTTAAGGAATAGATGCTTATAATTTCCAAAATTGGATGAAAGAAATTACTATACAGATTCAAGAAGCTCAATAAATCAAAAGGATGAAGACAGAGACCCATGCCTACCATATCATGGTTAAAACTGTTGAAAGATCAAGAGATGATCTTAAAAACATCAAAAGAAAACTGACTTGTGTGCACAAGAACGATAAAATTAAAAGTTGACTTTTTATTAAAAAAAAAAAATGGGGGCCTGGAAGTAATGAAATGGCAAAATTAAACTCCTGGGAAAAAAACCACACAAAATAAAATAGGCGGTGTCAAGCAAGAAGTTCTATGTTCAACATTTTGTTCTTCATAAATGAATGAAAAATAAAGGCATTCCTAGATAAATCATGAGTGAGGGAATTGACTGCTAGCAGAACAATTTTAGATGAAATGCTAAAGAAAGTCCTATTGACTGAAAGAATTATGCCAAATGATAGCTCAAATAAGAAGAAATAAAGAGCACTGGAAATGGAAGATATGGTAAAATATAGCAGAGTATATTGATACAACTATTTTTTGATTTAAAATTTCTTTCAAAGTTATAAGGAATATGTATAGCCCCATATCCATGGCTTATAATATATACACATGTAACGTATCTGACAATCAGAGCTCTAGGGAATGGACAGGAAAAGGAGCTGTGTTTGAGCAGAGCTGCTGGATTTTACTGGAAATAAGTCAGCATTAACCTAATGTAGATTTTGAGAAGATACATATTGTAATCCCTAGAGCAACCATTATAAAATAGCTTTAAAAATCAATAGGAAACTAAAATTTTACATGAAAATTCATTTTAATATATAAGCATTAAAAGAGGAACAAAAATGAAACATATAGAAAAGAAATGGGAAACCAGAAGACAACTCCACCCTCATCAATAATCACATTAAATGTAACTGAATGAAGCACTCAAATCAAAAAAGTACGGATTGTAAGACTGGATTAAAAAATCAAGATCCAGTTGTGTACAAGCGAAAGACGTTAGAATCAGAAGTACAAACGGATCAAACGTAAAGGACAGAAAAATATGTGCTCTGCAAACAGTGACTGTAGGAGAGCTGGAGTGTCTATGTTAGTACCTGAGCAGATAGGCTGTAAGTCAAAAAATATTACTAGAGTTAGGGACATTTGATAGTGATACAAGGTCAACATGTCAGGAAGATAGAGTACTTATGAAAGTACACTCACCCAAGAGGGCTTCCCCGGTGGCTCAGCAGTAAAGAATTCACCTGCAAGGTAGGAGATGCAGGAGACAGGGTTTTTATCCCTGGGTCGGGAAGATCTCCTGGAGGAGGGCAGCATAACTCACTCCAGTATTCTTGCCTGCAGAATCCCATGGACGGAGCACCTCAGCAGGCTACGGTCCGTGGGGTCGCAAAAAGTCAGGCACGACTGAAGCAACTGCGCGTGCACACAACCAAGAGAAGAGCATTCAAAAGAGAGGAAGAAAAAACTGATAGAAATGAAAGGTGAATTACACAATTCAACCACTAGAATCAGAGTTCAATATCCTATTCTCAATATTTGATGGAAATACAGAAAATAATACACTTGAACAACACTCACCACCATGACCTATTTGATATTTATAGAACAGTCTACCCAGGAACATCAGAATGCAATTAAAACACACACACATACACACACACACACACACATACAGAATAGTCTCTAAGCTAGAACAAATGCTAGGTTATACAACTCTCAGTAAACTTAAAATGGACTGAAATTATTCAGAGTATCTTCTCCAACCACAATGAAGTAAAATTAGAAATGGGCAGAAGAAAAAATTTGGGAAATGCCTGAATATTTGGAAATTAGACAATACACTTCTAAATAATTCAAACCTTAAAAGAAGAAATGACAGAGGAAAGAAAAAAGCATTCTGAACTGAATGAAAATTTAAACTTAATATATCACAATTTTTATTGCACAATAAAACATGGATGAACCTCAAAAGCATTTCCCCAAGTTAATGCAAAGACACATATTGTGTTGTTCCATTTATATGATATGTCCAGAAAACTCAATTTATGATGACAGAAAGCATATCAGAGGTGCCTGGGGCTAGGAGTGGGGTGCAAGACTGGCTGTGAAAGGGTGTGAGGAAAATTTTGAGGTGATAAAAATGTTCTAAAACTCCATGTGGTAATGGTTACACAAGTCTCTAAATTTGCTAGAAATCATTCAATTGTATACTTACAATGGTTCCATTTTTTGGCTTGTGAATTCTACCTTAAGAAAGCTTTTGAATAATCAAACACACACATTTATCAAAAAAATTTAAATTTTGGTCAAAATCTAGAAAATCTTTTATACTGTATGTGTGCTAAGTCGCTTCAGTGCAGCCCACCAGGCTCCTCTGTCCATGGGCTTCTCCAGGCAAGGGTACTGGAGTGGGTCGCCATGCCCTCTTCTAGTGGATCTTCCCAACCCAGGGATCGAACCTGCCATCTCCTGCATTGGCAGATGAGTTCTTTACCATTAGCACCACCTGAGAAAGCCATTGCCACCCAACAACCAAAAACACCACAATGGAATCAATATGAACGGGAAATATTTGTAGCCTACAACTTCCTCCCTCAGTCTGGTTCTGCCATCCGGAACCAGGTTCCTGACGGTTTTCCTCAGTCCCAGCGGGAACTTCTAGCCACGCTCCCACACAGTTTCTTCTCTCCTCACTTTTTGAACTATTTGTGTCCCCACAGCCCCATCATTCAGAATGTAAACTTGTTTTCTTTTTCACAAAAATAAAAATCTTCGTCCCTCCTCTTTGAAATACACGTACCGAGGAAATATAAAATGTGCCCGATTTTATAGTGGCTCAGAATGAATCAAATGTTCTTTGACAAGTATTTAAACACAAAAGGAAAATAAAGTTTCTCAAGAGCTAGTGGGTCATGTTGGCTTTGACTTTCTACTTTTGAATAAATTACTTGTAGGAAATATAAGTCACTGACTAAAATCGGTTATAAGTGATATTTTGTTAGAATGCTTCACTCAGGCTATTAAATACAATTACATAACAAGATCTTTTTTCTCCAGTAACTGTTTTCTTGCTGGATCAGATTAAGACTTGTAATCTTGTAGAGCTGTAGTTCTCAGTCTTTTTGAATTTGTGGTTTAATTCAAGTACCAGTATATTAGTTACGAGCTGAAGCAAAGTTCCAAAACAACACGAGAAGCAAAAATTGGAGCACAATCAGACTCTGATATGAGTGTCTTAGAAAGGTCTGTAATTAATTATTCACTCTTTCAGAACCTCAATGGTTTTGCGTAGAAGAATTTCTATGCAAATTCTTCTGCTTTGAACTTGCTTTGTTATTCTCACAAGGGACATGTCAATAATTTTCAGCAAACACCAGATTCTTACTTTGCTGCCCACCTTCCTTTAGACTAAAACTGTGTCTTCATTCTTTCTTACTAAACAACAGATTGGATTCTGCTATTCTTCACTTCACAGGATCCATTCCTTCGGTGCTCTCTTTGAAAAGAATTATCCTAACACAGTAAATACTTAAGTATCCCCCCCAAATCATTTCACATTTTGAATATATTTGTCAAGGACTCAGAACCCACATATAGACTATAATAGTCTGGCTGAGAACGACTTTTGTAGAGAAGTTAGAATGGATAATCCAGAGATGATTGGGTTTAGAGGCAATTCTATAGGATCCTACTGAAGATTAAAAACAATTATTTTTTTAACATTTACATGCATGCTAAGTCACTTCAGTCATGTCTGACTCTTTGTGACCCTATGGGCTGTATCCTGCCAGGCTCCCCTGTCCATGTGATTCTCTGGGCAAGAATACTGAAGTGGGTTGCCATGTCCTCCTCCAGGGATCTTCTCAACACAGGCCTCAAACCTGCATCTTCTGCGGCTCCTGCATTGTAGGCAGATTCTTTGCCACTGAGCCACCGGGGAAGCCCCTTTTAACATTTAATTGGAGGATAATTGCTTTACAATGTTGTATAGGTTTCTGTCCCTACAACAGTGTGAATCAGCCATAAGTATATGTATGAATCCCCTCCCTTTTAAGCCTCCCTCCCACCCCCCTTCCCACCTCTCTAGGTTGTCACAGAGAACCAGGCTGGGCTCCCTGTGTTATACATCAGCTTCCCACTAGCTATCTGTTTTACATATGGTAGTATATATAGCGACTTCACTTTCACTTTTCCCTTTCATGCATTGGAGTAGGAAATGGCAACCCACTCCAGTGTTCTTGCCTGGAGAATCCCAGGGACAGGGGGGCCTGGTGGGCTGCCGTCTATGGGGTCGCACAGAGTCGGACACAACTGAAGCCACTTAGCAGCAGCAGCAACAGCAGTGTATATATACACATCAGTACAACTCTCTCAATTCGTCCCACCCTCTCCTTCCCCCACTGTGTCCACAAGCCAGTGCCTATGTCTGTGTCTCTATTCTGACCATGGAAATGATGGTTCTATTCAAAGTAATCTATAGATTCAATGCAATCCCTATCAAATTACCAATGAAGATTTTTAGAATACAATTTAATTTATAATATGTAAGGCATCAAAGAGAAGGATGGGAAGAATCAAGTCCAGGAGAAGATTCTATTTACTTCTCACACTGAAATATGCATTGATTTAAAAAACAGGTAAGATGAACAGCAAGATGCCCATAGAGATCAGAGTTCCATAAGATAGTTTCCTTTAGTGAATAAGTAGTATAGAATATTTCAGTGTCCATCTGTGTCAAAAGGATTACAACAGGAATAGAATACAAGGGGTACAGAAGCACATATAAAAGTAGCACCTTTATATCTGGCAGAGTAGAGCCATGAAATGTTAAAAAGTCACATTTCTATCCTTTCTGCAACACATGAATTCCTCAAGACAGGAATAATGATCATCTCAGAAACCTATACAACAGCAAGACTGCAGCATTAATTTACCAATCAATGAGCCATTTCCGTTGATCCTCCAAGCAATTGAGAAGAGCTAGACATCATTATTACACAAAAAGCACCATTCTAAATGCCAAGCATGCATCATAATTTTAAATAATAATATTTTACATTTGTGTAGCACTTCAGAGTTTACAAAGCACTTTTAGGAACATTATCTCATTTATCAATCTCTAAAAGAGGAAGAAAAATTTAAGGTGAAGGAAGGGATTAACATCAGTGTTGCACTGGATAAATGAGGGTGCGTTCCTAGAATAATAGAAGTCCTCAACAAATCTTTATCAGAAACTGATGAATTGCTGATCTCAACTTCATTATCCTTATCATGAGCACTTATGAGAGAAATGAAAAATTGATGAGCACCGTCTTAATCAAAAGAATAAATGTTTCTCTCTTAAAGCAAATGCATAATCTGCCCAGGAATAAAATAACAATACTCATTCATTATTAAATTCTGATAATACTGACACAAAATCTCATTTCAGCCACAGAAGGGAATTAGTAATATAGAAGAATACTGTTTGGATTTGGTGTTAAACTGTATATACATATACAAGATTATTGTCTCACCTAAGATCACATGTCTTGTCTCTCCTGATTGAGGAATATTTTTGGAATCTACTTATGATAAAGTGAGGGGTCATCATTCATAGACAGACTGACAACCTTCTAAAAACAGATTGAACAAATATTAAGAGTTCTGCATGCCTTACTTACAGAAGTACATCTTAACAACAAATGGGGTATTCCTGAGTGATCAGTATGCATTAAAAAGATAGCCTTGCTTTCTTTTTTATCCCATATACCCTCTTAGCTCAGCTTTACACAAATATATTGTAGGAAGGATAATTTTTTGCATTATGTAATTGCCTATTTCCTCTAGCTGATCCTATCAATCATTTCCATTAAACTGATAGAAATTAAAATAAAAAAGTGGGATATTATGCCATTAGCTACTTTAAAATGTGCATTGAAAGTGAAAGTGTTAGTCGTTCAGTCGAGTCCGACTCTTTTGCAACCCCATACACTATACCCCACCAGGCTCTTCTGACCATGGGATTTCCCAGGCAAGAATACTGAAGTGGGTTGCCATTTCCTTCTCCAGGGGATCTTCGTAACCCACGGATCAAATTTGCATCCTCTGCATTGGTAGGTGGATTCTTTACCAGCATACCAGCTGGGAAGCCCCATAGATATTACTAAGGCAACTCAGATTTCAAACTCTTTACTAGTCCCATTTCCCCTTTGAAATAGTCCTCCTCCCATGATAGCCTTTGGGGTTAACACCAAGTATCCTCCTGGTGCTGCTGGAAGGAACCCTTAGCTCTTTCTTTCACTAGGCTGGCAGGTTGAGGTATCTGCTTGCCTGTGAACAGCATGCTGGAATTATTCATTACTGAACATCTTGAAGTTCACTGACTTAAGGATATTTACTGCTTCATTTAGAGGTCAAGCATCACCTGAAACAAAACATGAATGCTCAGCTTTGAGCTTAGAACCAAATATACGAAAATCTTCAAAACGATTTTAAAGCCAAAAATTCTTCAAAGAGAAAAGGATGTCCTAATTTCCCTAGATCGTCTTCTTTTTTAAATCAAGAGAAAAGATTAATGTTACGAGTTTACAGTTTTAATACTTTGGCCACCTGATGCGAAGAGCTAACAGGGTCATTGGAAAAGACCCTGATGCTGGGAAAGACTGAAGGTGGAAGGAGAAGGAGACGACAGAAGATGAGATGGTTGGATGGCATCACCGACTCAATGGACATGAGTTTGAGTAAACTCCGGGAGTTGGTGAAGGACAGGGAAGCCTGGTGTGCTGCAGTCTGTGGGGCCGCAAAGAGTCGGACACGACTGAGCAACTGAACTGAACTGAACAGTATTTAGAGGAAAAGGGACATGAAGTAAGGAAAGTCATTTCCACTTGAGAAGGGCAAAATTACTCCTGGTTCTAGGAGAACCTTGGAGAATCATTTGCAGGGAAAGTCCAGGGGAAGAACCCTCATCAAATGGAGCCCTAATCTCGGACAGAGCTTCCCCTCAAGAGTAGAGAGGCAAGATGCTGGGTATAGAGACATACACCCCAGTTCTAGTTCCCTAAGGTTATCCTGGGATGTGCGCAATCCTCTCAGAGAAGTCCGAAATACAGCATCAAATAAAAACTACAAAGCATCCGAGAGAAGAGAGAATAACAGCAAGCTAGACCTCAAATCACCATTTGTGTGTTGGGCGGGGGAGGGAGGGCGGAGAAGCAGTAGTGAATTGGATTTAAGAGTTCAGGGTGATTTGGTCATGAGATGTATGTATACTGAGACATGCAGGGTATCTGAAGACACCTGAGTTTGAGAGGAGAAGATTCAGTGAATGAGACATCGTGGGAGGAACCATGACCTTCGTACTGGGAGCCAGTATGAAACACCAGGGTCTTTCCTGGTGGTGCTCGTGGTAAAGAATCTGTTTGCTAATTCAGGAGACATAAGAGAGGCAGGTTCCACCCCTGAGTTGGGAAGATTCCCGTGGAGAAGGGAATGGCTACCCACCCCCGTATTCTTGCCTGGAGAATCCCATGGACAGGGGAGCCGTGGACTATACAGTCCATGGGGTTGAAAGGAGTCAGACACGACTGAGCATGAAATACCAGAATTCCAAGTGAGCCAGTCACATCTCATGAACACAGAATGGGGCAGCCATGATCCAGCGGGACAAGGGATTCAATCACAGAAAACAGGTCAAAGACTAGAGTATCTCCCTGAAATGCTGTGAATATGCCTGAATTCTTGAGATGACCTAGAGAAAGAGCCAGAGTGAGAGCTGCTGATAGAAAGTTGGTCCTTGAAATTGACCAAATTCTCAAAACTGGAAGAAACAAACTTTCATTCATTTGGCAAGTCACTTAGGGAGAAGCAGAAATGAGCCTTTAGAGGGCACAGGGATCAATTTCTTGCAGGAATTTAGCTTTTCAAGGGATTTTGGACTATAAAATTCTACAGTTTCTGAAATTGCCCCCTTGTCCTTTGAAGTGGATATTTTGCAGTGTTTATGATTTCTACTTTAATTTGCAAAAGCTAACTTCCCTAACAAGTAAGATTCACTTCCAAAGACTGTACTTTTCACAGAAAAAAATGCAACCGATCCTGTTATTTCTAACAAGCCATAGTCTATGATGTTAATTCAGAAAGATAAACTTTGAGGTCATTTCGTAACTGGAAGTAGACATTTTTCTTACTTCAGAATGTTTTCCTTTTCTAATCAGTCTTACCAACATCAAATATCAAAAAGTTTCATATCTTTGATTTGAAAAAGGAATAGGAGAAAAGAAAATATTTGAAATAAATACCAATTTTAGACGTTAGCTTATCAAAAGGAAGAACTTTCATTCATCATTATTGTCTTTTCTCTATTTTTTGAGTTATATCAAAGCAAAGCATAGAAATGAACTTACCTCCCCCACTGAGGAAATTACACAGTAAATAGTGTATACAACATTATAGCACAGGGACCCACACAATATAATATCACTGGTCGTTTAAATATTCTTGATATTGCTAAGTAAATATGAATTTTAATATAGCATGTACTTATGATCCCTTTTTGAAAACATACATGGATTTCATCTGTTTAGAAAAATGATTATAAAACTTATTTCAGAATACCAACATTTGTCTGTTTTCTCTGCTTATTAAACTTCTTACAGTTTCCTTAACATAGGTTCTATATAGTAGCAGAACTTTTGACTTTATAAATGCACAAAAAGATAGCTTACAGTTTGCATTGTTTAAAAAGTTGATGAATCTCTGTCCTGAAATAAAGGACACTCCATCACATAGAGGCAACCATAGACTTGATAATAGAGGGAATAAGAAATTGGAAGTTGGCGATTCTCTGCCTGCAGTGATCCTTGGACACTTTTATCTCAAGCAAGTCCACATATCTTTCCTTTTCTCTAGCTATCTTTTCTTAAACCTGGTAGTCACAAATTGGCAACAGATACTTGATTCTATGCCACTTCTGTTTTCATGCAGGCAGCTGCTGGACACGGCTAAAATTCTGAGTGCCACGCTATGTGCTAAGTCACATCAGTCGTGGCAGACTTTGCAACTCTATGAACCGTAGCCCTCCAGGCTCCCCTGTGCATGGGATTCTCCAGGCAAGAATACTGAAGTGGGTTACCGTGCCCTTCTCCAGGGGATCTTCCCGACTCAGGGATCAAACCCGCGTCTCTTAAGTCTCCTGCCTTGGCAGGCGGGTTCTTTACCACTAGCGCCACCTGGGAAAATTTTGAGAGGTCAGCTTAAAAAGATGATAAGATGGACAGGAACACAGCAGGGGTAGACCTTGCCCCAAGTCATCAGGTGCAATGAAAATCAGTATAAAAAAATCTAAAATGAATGAACTGATCTAGAAAGAAGGCTCTCTTGAAATTCAGAGGAACGTTTTCAGCTCAGCAGAGCTGCCCTGTAACATTCCTCCTCCAGCTCCTCCTCAAAGGAGAAAGGACAGGACCCACCTTAAATGCACACAGCACCACAAATCCAAGAGGGCAAGACATTTTCAGAAGGAAAAACTTGGCAGCTTCGGTGCTCAAAATTTTTTTTTTTCCTTTCTCTTTTTCAAAAATTTCCCCTAAAGATTAGGAGTGTCAGACATTGACATCAGTCTTGGAGAACTGACCCCTAAAGTAATTAGAAGAGGAATTCCCCCCGTGTCCCACCCTCTTGTCTCTGAGCTGGGTCAGATGAAAGGCACCTCTGTTTACTTCCTGATCTGTCTAATTTCTGTAACAAGGACCATCCCAAACGCATCTCCCAGCAGCTGCTATAACTGAAACTCAAGAGATCGCCCCAGGCACCACAGCACCTCCTTAGAGCTGCTCGGCCCTAATGGATTAGCTCTCTTTAGCACAGGTGGCGATTTAACAGGAGACCAAACTTTGACACTAGAGAGAGAGACTCCTGAAAATTACTTCAAAGACCACAGGTCTAAAGCAGAGATAAGAAAACTGAAGACTTTCTAAAATGTGTATCAACTGCCCATCCTCACACTTTCCAATGGAAGATGATTATGGGGGTAGGAGGAAATGACAGGGAGCAAAGATTGACATCATTTAAAAAATGATGAAAAAGTAGCATAGTTTCATTTAATCGCAAAACACAAATTTAAAGGCCCACATTTGCATAAGGACTGAGTTATGCTTCAAACAAAATATGACTCAATTGTTGCCTGATAAACTTCTTACAAGCCTACAAAAAGCAATATCAATAGTTAATATATTCTTTTTAACTAAATAACATTTTCTATCCATTTAAAGATACTAAACACCTTTAAAAAAAAGTGACAACCCATGTCATCCTTTTCACAATATCCCAGTCTTTTAATTAAGCTGATTGCACAAAATGTTGGTAAACTGAGTAGAATACATATACTGTGATAATTTAACTTTCAGTGAATTTATAAAGCAGATGAGTTAGACAAAAATCAGATTAGTCAAAAGGCAAATTGGAGGCTGAGAAAAATGACTTGGAAATGTTGCCTAAGCTATGGATAATGCACATAAAAGCACATTGACACATGTAAGAAAAAATGTCACCATTATTAGAAGGTTAATCAATAAAAGTGAAACTACACTCTATACACTGGTATTCACATGTATATATGCATACACGTGATAAACTATCAAAATTTTTCCTTAGTTTTTTACAAAACATCAGGTTTTGTAAATTCTAATACAGAAAGTAAAGTGATTCAGGGATTGATTTCTTATTTTAAAATAAAATTCCCCCCCAAAAATAAAATAAAATAAAAAAATAAAAATAAAATCCCAATTGTTGAAATCAATGGAAAGGAAGTAAAGCTTATTATGTGACTACTTGGAATGTTGGGGAAAATGTCAGACTTGCCTTGCCTTTTTAGGTTTTAATCTCTTATTATCTGACATATGTGCACTACTAGAAAGGATCTTTTTCAAAATGAAACAGATGTGGGGGGGAAATGGAAATGAAAGCATGTTACATACGGATAAAGTCTCAAAATGCTTCAGAACTGTATTGACTCAGATTTTATCTTCTTTAGGGTGGAAAATTGAAATAAAAATGTATGGTATCTATTAGGACATTGTGGTACCATAATTGTACTTTTTAAAATAAAAATACAATTTCTACTCTTCTTTCACAGATAAAACTGTATTTTTTGTATCTGCCAGAACTTTCTCTAATATTATTTTTTAAAGTACGTTAAACTTGTGATTTCCTTCCTGTGTAAGCAGAAGCATCCTAAAGGAGTTAATAATAATCTTAGCAGATTATTGAAGTGAAGTGTTAGTCACGTCTGACTCTTTTCGACCCCATGAACTGTAGCTAACCAGGCTCTTCTAACCATGGAGTTTTCTAGGCAAGAATACTGAAGTGGGTAGCCATTCCCTTCTCCAGGGGATCTTCCCAACCCAGGGATCAAACCCAGGTCTTCTGCATTGCAGACATATTCTTTACCCTTTGAGCTACAAAGGAAGCCTAGTAGATTATTAGAGCCAAAAATCAACCTTTTAGTACAAGTTCCCTTTTTCTTTTATTACACTTCACTTGCCCTTCAGGAAATAGTACTCAGTTCCAGTTATAGACAAAGCATTTTTCCAGGCATGTATGGAGCTAGAATCCTGCCTACAATTTTAATCACCCAGAGTTCATTTTATAAGCTTCTGTGGAGATGTTTATGAATTAAGTAGCAGGAGAGAAGGCTGGGAAAAATACTGATTCAAATATCAGAAGACCTGGGTGATGCGACATGAACCAATTTTGTGAACCAGGGCTGGTAATTTCACTTCTGTGGACCTGATTTCTCATTGTTAAAGTGAGAAGATGGGGTGAATTCGATTGCTAAAGTCAATTTTGAGATTAATACTGCAACATAAGATAAATGATATTTGAATTTCTAGTACCCCTGTGATATTTTATAAGGTTGTTATAATTTTGCATCACTTTCTCTTAAAATTATCTTCACAAGTGTGATGAGTAGTCATGCAATAGAATATTTCAGTCACTTTTATTTGTTTTTCTATTTTTAAAGGCAACAGAATAGACTGTTTGTGACTCACTGAAAACTACATGATAACTTAGTGACAGACTAGAGAAAGGAAACCAGGACCCCTAATTTCCTAATCAGTGTTCTGAATTTTAGCTGTGTTTGTTTAAAAGACGTATTCTGTCAGGAAGTGCCAATCGAGAATAGGATTTGAACTTTGCTACTGCTGCTGGCACATAAGGGCAAAATTGGAAAAAAAAAAAATGAAGAAGTTGGACTATGGTCAATTGTATGCCTAAATACTTCTGAAAGTAAATGGGGTCCCAGAATATGAGTAAATAAAGTTGACTCAGTGGTAAAGGATCTACCTGCCAACGTAGGAGATGCGTGTTTGATCCCTGGGGTGGGAAGATCCCTTGGAGAAGGAAATGGCAACCCACTCCAGTATTCTTGCTTAGAGAAGTCCATGGACAGAGGAGCCTGGCGGGCTGCAGTCCACGGGGTCACAAATGTGTTGGGCACGATTGAGCGACTAAACAGCAACTCTCTCTCTCTCTGTCTCTCACTCTCTCAGAAATAGCATCCATTCTCCGCTACCCCAAACGACCCTTATATTATCCAAGAATAATTAGTAACATCCTTATTGTTTTATTTTGTTACTTACAATTCTTATTCATTATAAGCGTGTATCACTGTATCTGACGAGCATGGCTGAGAGACTTTCCGTAAACACATGCGTGACTCTCCCAGTCACATAGGTGCTTGCGCTGCAGTTTCTATGCTAAAAAAAGACCCTATTTTTAAATCCCTACTTTGACACTTAGCCTTGTGACCTTCAACGGATCTACTCAAATTCTCTGAGCCTGAAGTTCATTGTTCCTAAGGCACAGGGTTACCATAAAGATGAAAGGAGAATATGTGTCAAAAGCTTAGCACAGCGCTGTTCATTCTTATTATTAATTTTATTAATATTTTTGTCTTTATTTATGTCTGTCTATTTCTTCTTTTCTCCCCAAAGACAAACATAACTTAATCATCTTTAAATGCCATCCCAGAAGGAATTCAATTAGTTTTGAATTCATTAATGCATAATCATTCTCTACTTATGCCAATAACTTTGTTAGATGCTTTTGTTTTTTTTTAGGTCAGTTCTTGCATCTTGGTCACATATCCTAGTTTAACGTGAGACCAGTGAATAGCCCCACTGGGCACACATCAGGGAGATGAGAGAAACTGCAGAGAAAAATCTGGGAAGGAGCCGGAAGATTTGAGAAGTAAGAAAAGAGAGGAGCCCTAAGAAATGCCAATAGTTAAAAACTGAATCACTGGGAAGAGGGTGATGTCATCTGCAAAAATAGAAATCACAGAAAAAGGGATGAGATTAGGGGGGATATTAAAGAGCTCGTGTGAGATCTGTTAGCAATAAAATAGCATCACAGACTGAGATGGCAACACACACGCTAAAGTGCAGGATTGTAACCTGGGAGACAAGTCAGCCCGGGGTTGTCATTTGTTTTAAGATTTTAGTTGAAGCCAGAAGTTTTAATTTGTAACGAATGAAGAGAGAATAACTGGAGAAGAAATGGTTGAAGATAGATTCTTGGGAAAATATTCATATTTGTGGGTTGGGAGAAGAAGGAAATATTAATTTTTCAACACAGTTACTAAGCACTGTGTCCAAGGTTTTTATAGGCACAACTTTATAGTAGGAAAAAAATTGGGGGGAGTGTGATAAAAATATTACCCCTTAAATGCATTAGTTATGCACCCTTTAAAGGGGCTTCCCTGGTGGCTCAGACAGTAAAGAATCTGCCTGCAGTGAAGGAGACCTGAGTTTGATCCCTGGGCTGGGAAGATACCCTGGACTAAAAATGATCCACAGTAAACAAAACAAAACACAGAAAATTATATATTCTCAGTAGCATATGGCATTGAGGAGAGAGAAATTTTAATTTCAAATGCCATTAGAATTAGCATGTATTAATCAAGAAGAAATATCAAAGCATAGAGTGATTTTGGTTATTTTCCTTCTTTTGAAAGGTGGAGCAAAAGTATATTCATTCTTTATATTTATGTAGTTTTACAAACGTTTTTTAGCTTAATACTATATCATGAGTGCTTTATTCCTCTTTCTTTTCATTTTTTTGGAAAATGTTTTAAATGACTAACTAAATGTCTGACATATAGATGGACCATTATTTTTTTTTAAACTCTAGTTGTGTTAGATAACTTTGTTTTCGAATTTTTGCATAACAAACAGTATTATAATAAATATTTTTGTATGGTGTCCTTTGATGGTCTATGATACCCACTGACAAAATATTTTCCTGAAAAGTTGTACAAACAAAAACTTTCACTAGTATTTCATTAGTATACATCTTATTCCACTCCTTCTAATAGACTATTATTGCTTTAAATGTTTGCTAATGTAACTTCACTTCTTTAATCCACATATCATCAGTTATTAGCATTGTTAATCATGAATAAAATATTTAGAACTTCCTGCTTTGCAACAAACTTAGAAATTAGACAAACAATAGTGACAGTCCTCTATTTAATCACTTCTGTGAATTTTAGAAAGTAGAATAAAAATTTACCAATTAAAAATGCAAATGAAAGTCTTATTTTTCCTGTGAAAGAGAATAATAATGGCCATGTTAAAAGACAAAAGAAAAAGAAGTAATATTTTTGAACATGCTTAATATATTCTTAAAGTTATTTTAGAATTTCATTGTTATTTAAGCTGATGAAGTTGCATCTCAGAAAGCAAGAGTTTCAAGAATTTTCATTTACAAAGTGGCATCAGTGTGATTCAACATCAGTTTTTACTTCAAATTCTATACTCTTTGGATTATATAATTGAAAGTAAATAATGGTATTCTTATTTCCATGCTAAAAAAAATGATGTGGGATTTAGTGAGGGCATTGTTTTCTCAAAGGGCAACCTTCTTAGGTAGGTTGGCTGTTTCATGTTCATAAGCCACAATAAAATTGATTCTGAACTGCTCCTGCCCTGAAGATCTGTAAACCAGCCAGATTTGACATTCTGGCTTAGGCAATCACTAAAGTGTGAGTCTGGTATTAGACAAGATTCTTAATATTTTTCAAAACCAAATTAACTTACAAAATATGTGTTTTAAGACTCAGAGACATACCTCATACTTTGCGGTAAGCAAAAAAGTCCAAATGAGATCAAAGGGAAAATTTTCATTTTTCTCTTTGGCCAAAATATCGCTATTAACATTCCCAAATTATTACATTTTACTAGGTTTCTTGGCTGGTTTAGCCCTCGAGCTCACGAAAGTATTAAAACAGAGACTAAGGGATCCAAAAGAAGCACTAAAATTCAAGCGTTTGTACATTAGGAAAAAGAATGCTATCTATTTAATTAACATGTCACCTCCTGGAAGGCCAGGTGTTCCTTAGAAGTTACCTATGTAAGTATTGATCCATCTAAACTTCATACAACTTGACAAGATAATGTGGTAACAGAAGCTTTGTCTGAGGGAAAAAAATATGTCTAAAGACTTGTTTACCGCTTCATCTTCTGTTAAGAAAGGCTCTCACAGTGCCGTCTTTGTTCCTAAGTAGGATGGTGCCTTTAGTACAAGTTAATGCTTGCAGACAATTTTACTGTGACAGTTTGTTGTTCATTATTTAGATGTGTAGTTCAGAAATGCTATCACAGCTTTCCAGGCTATATTCACTACCCATATGTGGGTAACATATTGGCTATGATATGGTAGGATTAATTTCAGCAAACAAGAACCTCTACTTGTTCCTTAATATTTATTCATTTAATTACGTACATTAATATATGCACATATACACACATGTGTATTTATGAACTATACATAAATATATAGCTATGCATTTATTTGTATACTGGAATATTTTTATGCAGATTCATAAACTTATTAGAATTGTTACTATAATTGGGATGAATTTTTCTTCATATTATTGAGCAGCTACTTGAGAAAAAGAAAATACAAATATGACTGACTCATTACCTTAAAAATGTTAGAAGTAATAACAACTGTGTAATCCTTAAAATAAATATAAGAAGAGTACAATACAAATATAAATGGGACCTGGAACCAAGCTTTTGTTGTTTAGTCAAATATAAAGATGAGATCAGGAGGTGCCATTTCAGAAATGAGGCTAATGAAGCCTTAACTACAACAGACCGTTCACCACTTAGAAGGTACTCACTGTTAGATAACCACTTTGCATTGAAACTATATCGCTCACTTTCAAGAGTCAGGCTGAAACGCTTTAAAGTATTAAAAAATAAGTAATTTTGAGTCTTAGAAAATAAATGTGAAAATGTACCATCATAATTTGCCATGACTCACTGAACTGACTGGCAAGTAAAATGCAAAGAGAAATTAAGATATCTAGCCAGGCCTGTTTTAAACAGAGACAGAAATACAGATAAATTTTAGTGATTAGGAGGATTGAATATAGGGTAAAGTAAGAGCAATTGTCTGGGCTTCCCAGGTGGTGCTAAAGAACCCACTTGCCAGTGCAGGAGATGCAAGAAACACAAGTTCGATCCCTGGGTCTGGAAGATCCCCTGGAGGAGGGCATGGCAAGCCACTCCAGTATTCTTGCCTGGAGAATCCCATGGACAGAGGGTCCTGACGGGCTACAGTCCATGGGGTTGCAAAGAGTCAGACAAGACTGAAGCTACTTAGCATGCGCTATGAACGATTTTGCAGATTTTGACCATTGAAGCATCTCTCATTATCCTCTGGTTACCTGGGCTTAGCTCAGTGGGTTTTTTGTTGTTGTGTCACCTGGCTGGACTCCTGCACCTGGTTGACAGTGAGTGCTGGCTGGCTGTTGTGAACTCATGTGAAACTTCTGAGAATGCCCCATGCTTCATCCACTTGACTCTTCCTATGGTTTGTGCTTCTCAGGGAGCAACTAGGTTCCAAGAAGGAGCGTTCAGGTGACACATTCCAATACATGAAGCTTAGCAAACCTCTGTTTGCAATATGCTTACTAACATCCCATCAAGACTGATGCTGAAGCTGAAACTCAAATACTTTGGCCACCTGATGTGAAGAACTGACTCATTGGAAAGACCCTGATGATGGGAAAGATTGAAGGCAGGAGGAGAAGGGGAAGACAGAGGATGAGATGGTTGAATGGCATCACTGATGCAATGGACATGAGTTTGAGTAAGCTCTGGGAGATAGTGATGGACAGGGAGGCCTGGAATGCTGCAGTCCACGGGGTCGCAAAGAGTCGGACACGACTGAGTGAGTGAACTGAGCTGAACATCCCATCAGCCAAAGCTTAACACCAGGCCCAGCTCAATGTAAATGCAGGAGAAGGCTACATAGGCTTGAATAAGCAGGCATAAGCTCACTGGGGGCCTCAAAGACAAGTGTCTTCCATAGTTTACCTTGTGTTTGTATGCTTTACTAAGAGAGAAGTGGACTCAGGGTAGCAGGATTGGGACGGTGAAGGCCAGTATTTTCAGACGGATCCCATGGAAAGCTCTGAAGCTAAGTTTCAGGAGTGGGGGCCACAGGACTCTTACAACCAAATCAATCAACTTTCAGCAGAGACTGGCTCTACCCCTCAAGAAGAGAATACAGTGGTACAGTTCAGGGCAATTCTCTGGGAAATGGGGTACCTGTTAGTTATTATCTGCTAACCCTGACAGTGGCCAGAGCTACAAGGACACTGTGGATGTTCACCTGCAAAACTTGGCTTCCTTTTTCTTCAGATGCTGATTCCAGCACTCTTGATTCCATAAATACCTCTGCTTGTAAAACAGCCCTCCTTTCTACATTTTGACGTTCAAGACTTAAGAGCTATATCCCTAACCACAGTTAAAGCATTCTCATGAAGTTGAGTCTTATTATCAGAAAGAGCTAGTATTTTCTCTCCCTACTCATATATGTGAATATTTTTATACCAGAGTAATTATTATATTTTCTCTCTACTCTTTATAAAATTTATATAAAGGAAGACAAAAATAACTATGACATTCTTATTTTTCTTTATGTTTGGAAAGAGGATCCTAATGAAGAACTCACTTAGTTAATACATTCTCTGCTATGTATTTAGTACATACCATGTTACAGTCAGTGTATTCCACATATATTTCACATATTCCACATGTATGAAATTGTTAGGTTTTCGCATCTTTGTGGGTTTTAAGGATGAAGCTGTGAGAGGCTCATGAGAGGCTATGTAAGGTGATTCTGCTGCTAAGGGGCAGATCTAGTATGTGAATTGTGGAGGAAAAATAGGAGCTACATTCATTATGGTATGTTGCCTCTCTAGGGAATTGGGGCTAGATATCTTTTTTAGAACAGGTATTAGTGAGGGTCCAATCAGGAGAGATAGTTCACGTACTTAAAAAAAGAGATATCTGAGTAATTTAAAAATAGGAATTTAATATTAAGAATTATTGAACTATCTTAGAAGAGTTAGTACAAAGATGTAAAGAGAACCCTGACAGGTTTTCTAGGGATGAGAAAGGACTCAAAACAGGACAAAGTTGGAAGTGAAGCCCTCTCCCAAGGCAGAGGTTCTGACCTCATTGGAGAAGGTGTGATTTCTTTCCACTGTATGGCAGAGGAATGTACTGGTTTTCCCTGGCGGGTATAAGCAAGAAGAAAACCTTCAGGGTGTAAGCAAGCCAAAGCTCATGGGCAGGCCTGGAAGGGGAGCTGGGGCACTGTCATGATGTGAGAGCAGGAGTACGTGATATCCGCTCTGGGAGGGACCATAAATCTCTGGGTTGCAGGCAAGGGAGCCTGGCTGGTACAGCTCAAGGTGGGCTGGAGGACAGCTTCTCAGTGGGAATTTGGAGCATGTGCTGGCCGCATTGGGAAGACCCACGGCAAGGTCATCCCAAGCTCCGGCCCAGGTTGTGAAGTCACTCTGGATGCAGAACGGGCAGGGCACCTGCTGAGGGCTCCACTCCCCTGCCCTACTGACTCAAAATGTAGCAGGGGCAGGAAAGAGCAAACTAAAACCCACTAGAACCAGGAAGGAGAAAATCCTCTCCCTCCGACCACGTCTCTCCCGTGCTACCATGAATGCTTTAAACCAGGGATATATTTCATGGAAGATACACAAATTCCTCAAGAAGAAAATTAAAGGAAAAGTCAGAAACGTTTAGGATTTTCTATTATAGTTGCCCTTTAGAACTGAAGGTGACCTTGGTCCGTATCACTCAAGTTCTATTCCTGTTTCAGGTTTACAAGATCTCAAGCAGAATCCAGAAAACGTTAAATGGTTGCACGTGATTAACTTCTATTATTAGCAACAAATCAGAAACTCATTTAGGTGCTCAGAGAGTAAAGAAGCTGCCTGGAACCCGGGTTCCATCCCTGGGTTGGGAAGATCCCCTGGAGAAGGAAATGGCAACCCACTCCAGTATGCTTGCCTGGAGAATTCCATGGTCAGAGGAGCCTGGCAGGCTACAGTCCATGTGATCCCAAAGAGTCAGACATGACTTAGCAACTAATATTTCCATTTTTCTTTTTTTCACTGAATGTGAAGAGAAAAATAATTAAATAGCACATATTTAAAATATTCATGGAAGAAGTTAAATAGGATGCTGGGTTAGGAAGGGATTGGTCAAGGTTTTTTCAAAGTTATTCTACAAAACACTGCATCTCTAAGATATATATTTTTAAAATAGTTCTGTGCCCAATTAAATTTGAAAAGTTTTGCATGGATTATCTGTCTCCTTATAGTCACCCCGGGCACAGTTACCAAAAAAGGAAAACTGAATAAACTCATGGAGAAAACTTGAAATAAACCTGCTTATTGTTGTTGAGATTCAAGTGTTTATCAAACTCTCTCTTTGTTGTCATTTCTTAGTTAATCATGGAACTCTTTTTCCTGGTAACAATATTGTGTTAAGCATGGCTCACTCTGCAAAGAAGTGGATTATTCTAGTAAAAGGACTCTGTAGAGTTTTGAGTTTGTGGGAAAGGATGATTATGCAGAAAGGACATAAAAGGGAAAAAAAATTACCCTTTTTGGTAAGTTTCCTTCACCTGACTTACACAAACGTGTCTGTTTTCATGTCTATTTGCCTAGATAGAGCAAGTAGAATAGCTCAATAGCATGGGTAATGCAGTATAGTTTTAAAACTTCTTAAAATCACCCAGAAGCTGGGGACCCACCTTGCCTTTCCCAACAAATCACAAGTTAACAAGAAAAAAATAGAGATTTCTGAAGATGGTACAAATTCAATTTGTGAATTTTTAACCATCAGTGCAAGCCTGAGGTTAACTGGAATCTGGCTTCTGAGTACTTTGAAAAATCACATTAAGTATTATATTTTTTAAAAAATAGTATTTAAACATCAATTACAGAGGTAAACCCTTATAAAAATGCTCCATACCAGAGGTAATTTGAGGAGCTAGACATTTGAATACATATATTGGTGAGTCATAACCACTGGGAATGTAGGAATATGTAACCTATCGACTACATACTTAGAATAGTAGAAAAAGTTAAGAATCCTAGATATTTAAAAGAGAGCAGAGCTTAAAGTATTGAGAAACAGTCTTATCATACCAGAAATTTTATGGGAATTGCACAAATGTCTCTGGTATTGATGAGATAAATATCCATCAGGCACCTTACATATTCCTGTTGCTTTTCCATTTCTGGGTCCCCATGGGTCCCTTGCACTTGTAGCACTAGGCTCAACAGAATTATTCCCCACAGTGAGCTGCGATCACAGCAGCATCCCATCAGACACAGAAACTTCAGGGACAATAGAGGTCACTGACATGTAGCTCCTAAGCAAAGAGCCTTTGTTCCGTTGGTTGGGTGTTCAACATCCTCTGGCTGTTTCGTTACTTGAAGGCCTTATACATTAGATGACAGGTCATTTTGGTCAAACATTGAAATAAACCATCTCTCCTACACTCACAGAACACCTAGACTCAGAGTTTAAGAATCAGCTGGAGGTAAACAGGACACTCAGCACCTGTGAGATCCTACCTTGTTTTCTAGAATTCAGTTTCACCACCTGTATTGTGAGAGAACTGGAATAGTTGGACTCTGGGTTCCCTTCCTAGCTCTAAAATGAGCAAGCAAGTCAATGAACAAGCAAAAACAAACTATAATTTTATTGAAATCAGGCATCTAGTTGGGAGAAGAAATATATTCCTCCACCGAGCAAGTGGACCCCGCAGGCAGTACCCTGCCCCTTCTCACCAGAAGAGTTCTAGCTTTGTTGTAACAGCGGGTTCTTTACTGTGTGAGCCATCAGGGAAGCCCAACAGTCTCAATACTGGACACAAATTCCACTCAAATTAGCTTTTTAAATGTTCTCATTTATTATGGACACTTAAGGAACACTGAAGATTCTCTTTTCTTCACTTGAATACTACAAATAATAACATCAAGAGCAACTCTTTTGTAAGGAGCTGAATTTATTGAAGGAAGAGGAATAAAAGGATGACAATGAGAAGTCTTTCATTTCTCTCGAATACTCTGCGTAGCGTCTATAAATAGATGTCATGTAGCTACTAGAAGGATTTTTTCTAAAGGGTGGGAAACTGTCCGACCTTCTAAAAGATAGGTAAAATTCCTTGTAGAAAGCCAATCTTCATTACACAGAAGAAAAATACTTGATCAAAGTTTGCATCCTGAGATACAGTGCAGTCAAACTATATAGGTCATAACTTAATTTCATGCCGAATGTCCCAGATAAAGGCTGTGAGAGGCAAGGTTAGCTCATATGTTTTCCTTTCAGATTCTCTCGGTCAAATCTATATCCCGTCCCCCCCCACCCCGTTTTCTTTCTGATATGACATCTCAGCATGCACTCTGCCAATGACGTCACAGAAACAGACAGAAGACCAAAGTACTACAGCATGAGATAAAACAACAGCGCTCTGTCAGACTTTCAAAGGTGACGGACTACAACACATCGGAAAAACCAAGTAAACTTGAAAGACAACTGGAAAGTTAAGTGGATCATCAGTTGTGTGGGGCAAGCACAAAATAGTCTGAGAGATGACTTCTTTGAATTAGGATAAATACGAAAGCTTAAGGCTGATTAACGGCTACTATATTCACAGACTTCTGAGATATATTTCTTGGAGCTGTGGACCAGAATAGAACTGCAAACAGATTAATTAACAGTAATGTTTTTGTTTCCATTGCACCCAACCAAAGAGAATAAGCAAGTTCTACATGAACAAATATTATTTCCCAAGGAAACTGTGTTGCAAGATCTTAGTCATAGATCTTGCTTCTACTGGCCCATGCCCAGATGTCTGCCCTCACGAAGTTAGAAGAAGAAAACCACTATGTAGAACCTAACAAGGAAATCGACCTAAAATGGAAGTCAGAGAGCTTTTCTTCCCTACACGCTGCTCTAGTCTTAAAAAGTTCCCGTCTTCTTTTGCAGTGGTGCGGTTCTGACAGATAACTAACCCAAGGTACTGTTCTTAGAAACTTTATTTTCTCCACGTCTTTTCTCATCTTTAATCCTACCGAAGGATGTGGTGCCTGAAGAAATACAGATTATCCAGCTTTCAGATGACGTTATTAGACATGAGATTCACTTGGCAACCTGCCAGAATTTCGGAGGTTTTTTTTTCCCCATCACTCCTTTCCTTTCAGACCATGCTATGGTCATAGTGGATGATTTCCCATAAGCAGGACCAGAGGGAATGATATAAAGGACAGTCAGTATTGCTCTTTCTCTTTCAAGCATGGTCACCATTAATGTAAATATAGTAAGAAAGAATGGGAGAAAAAAAAAAAACACAACTGTTATAATTCAAAACAATGCACTCCCTCCAAGCCCATGTCTGAGTGTTTTGAGTATGGATACACCCAGACTGTCTTTTCACTCATTTGTTCCTTCTTTCTGCTATTCATTCATTGCTTCATGTTTGGTAACTCAATGATCATTTATTACTTGCTTTTTATTTTAAAGGTAAACACAATGCTATGGGCTAAGGAGAAATACAGATTTTCTCTTGTGCTGCTTTTCCTGAATGATGCTTCCAAAGGGCAGGTAATGGGTTATCTTTAAGATGAATGTGTTGAAAGCTAATGGAACGATACTCTGCATGCTGGAAGATCAGCACTCTCAAACAATTTTCCATGCATTTCATGAGTAATTTTTAGTCTATGGTCAAGTACTACTTGACCTATGCTAATGCCTTGATTTCCCCCAACAGCAAAATAAAATCAATAATGCACAGCATTTACTTACTTTGTGGGAATATTTTGGAGTTTATGAGAAAAATGGTTTTTGCTACTTTAAAGGATTGTAAGATATCCTGACAAATCATTTTATCACATTGGTCAGATGAGAAAATATAAAAATGACAAAATTTCAAATAAAGCATAAAGCTTTAGACATTTTAATTGGAGCAGTAAAGTGCATGTGTCAGAATAACTATATATTTATTATTTAAAGTTGCTTTTATATTAAGGAACTATATTCCATAATACAGAACCAGTTATTAAATATTACAGCCTGCAATGGCAAAAAGAAACTAAATCAAAATAACTGTCATATTTGAAATTATTAAATAATAAACAATCAAACTATAAAACAATAGTAGTTTAAGGAAAGATATTCATCTCATTTTTGTGTGGAATTCTGCTTCTTCTTAGGTGAATAACCTAGAAAAAATAACAGCAATCTAGAAAGTTTATCTCATGTCACCTTTAAATTGATATTTGAAAATGTCTTAGCCTTTTCTAGTGTAAGGGAAATCAACACAATTATTTAACTTCCCAAATATCATAATATGGGGTTGTATGTGATTTAAAAAGATTCCAAATAAATCTCTTGAAACCCACTTACATTAAGCGGTCAGAGTAGCAATGTGATGAGACTTCAGGCATTCACATTACTACGGGAGTCCTGCACTAATCCTCTTATGATCGTTTAAATGCACAGTGACGACATACACAGTCAAACTCTCCTCTGTAGATATATTACTATTTTGAGATAAGAAACCCTATGCTAAGGCAAAAATTTGAATGAGGAATAAAAAAAGAAATTGCTTATTAGAGTAGTCATTAGTTTCTTCTTACATAAATAGAATATCTAAATCATAACATTTTAAGCTAAAACAGCAGTTCTGAAAGTTCAAATTCTCTTGATCTATAAAAGTAATTTATGACTGCACAGTAGGCAGAACAAAGGTTACCAATCCATGGCCCAAATTATTAAGTAGAAAAGACCAAGGTGGGCATAATTATTTTTACATTTCTGACAGATGCAATTTTTCACATGCTAATGCTTAGCTATGGTGGGAAGGTTTAGAAGAAGAGGATGGTCACCCAAACGTAGATGTGCTTATGGAAATGCTTGCTGGGATGCAGGAACAAGTTTCAGTCTTTTACTACAGCTCTCCGTATAGAATATCCAATGTGTGGTGCAGATCTGAGGAAAAAGTAACCCTTTCTGCTTGTTTTTACTTAAAATGACTTCTAACCATACAGCTAAAGCTTGAAAACCTATTTAAACAACACCAACAAAATCATTCCAACAAAAAGTAGTTCTCAGCTCTGAGCAGTGTATAGTTTGCAGGTCACTTCTACCCTATAGCTTTTTGTTCCAGAATCCATAAAGGGAAGAAGCTGGATTATATATCTTGAAGAAGGGAATGACTACCCACTCCAGTATTCTTGGGACTTCTCTGGTGGCTCAGACAGTAAAGAAGTTGCCTGCAATGCAGAAGACCTGGGTTGATCGCTGGGTCAGGAAGATCCCCTGGAGAAGGGAATGGCAACTCATTTCAGGATTCTTACCTGGAGAATGCCACGGACAAAGGAGCCTGGAGTGATACAGCCCATGGGGATGCAAAGAGTCAGTAGCGTGACTGACACTACTACTATACTATACACAGTGGAAGCTTGAAAACCTGTTTGCCAAAAAAGCAACAAAATCATTCCAAAAATGTAGTTTTCAGCTGTGAGCAGCATACAGTTTGCAGGTCACTTATACCCTGTGGCCTTTTGTTCCAGAATCCATAAAGGGAAAAAGCTGGATTCTATCACATTTAAGGTATTTTCAGATCTAAAATTTTATTAGAATGAAGTCTTGATGGATTGATAAAAGACACATATGTGATAAAGCAAGTATAATAAAATATTCAGTAGGTGGGTATATGGAATTTGGTATATTAAAACTTTTTTCATGATAAAGTGTTGAAAGTATAATTTTGACTAATATCCTGCAATTGTATATTGATATATAGTAATCAATGCATGCTTTCTCATACTTTAATATTTACAATGATATATGGAGTATAATTGAGCTTTTTTCAGTTCCATTTTATAGATGCAACTGAGAAAGGAAAGGACTTATCTAAGGTCACATAACTAGCTATTGGGAGAGTTTAACAAGCCCCTATCAGTGGAATTAAAGTTCAAATTAAGCATTAATATGTATCACCTTCATTAAGCAGGCATTGCTACATTGAGCACTTATTAAATGTGAACAGCAGCACAATAAGGACAGCATAGAGTTTCATGAGACTTTACAAAGTGGAGTCACATACACCGCATCATTCAGTTGATAAAACAAAACTGTGAGATAGGTCGGCAGGAAATATTACCCGTGACAGCAGTGAGGCCTCTCGAGCCACAGCGATACCATGACTTGCTCAGGCCAACAGACTCAGTAAAGAGGAAAACAGATAGGGGCTCAGAACTCTGACTGCCTATGTCCCGCTAGAAACTCGGAGACTATGAAAGAAAAGACACAGACTTTACTTAGAAACAACTGACAATCAAATTGGTGAGAAACATTTTATGAAGCAACCAGAGAATAAATAAAAGCCATTAGCAAATGTTATCTTGTTTGTGTAAAAACAAACCCATAGGAACTTACTTCCTGAAGATTTTCAGATGAAGAGAAAGGAACTGCCTTTACTCTCAAGGGACTGAACCTAGAATTTCGGTCACCGGTGTCAATTATGAAAAGTTTGAAAATAGTTTTAGGCTTTAACTGGCATTTTGCCAGCTCTCCAGCAAATTGATAGCATAGTAATGATCATTTTAGTCTTCTAGAAAGTGAATCTTGAGATAGTTCACTCATATACTTAACTAATCTTCTTATTTATACTTACGACAATAAAAAATTAATACTGGTACGTGAAAAGATTTGTTGTATTAACACATCATAGTGACCTCAACCTGGTCAACCTGTTCTTGAAAGGAATGTCCCCATGACTACATCTGTAGCAGTATATTTTGACTATTTAGGAATCTGGAGCTGCTTTAAACAATGCAAAGTTTATAACAACAGAATACAGAAAAAAAGATTTGTTTTTTTTTCAAGCACAACTGCAAAATGCTGTTTTTGGAAATGTTAGATTAGGGAAATTAAATTAAGTTGCTTGATTATATTTTCTTGTGTTGTTATAACCTCAGATTGCCAAAACAAAATGCAAATAAACTATATATATTCCATGGCACCCCACTCCCGTACTCTTGCCTGGAAAATCCCATGGACGGAGGAGCCTGGTAGGCTGCAGTCCGTGGGGTCGCGAAGAGTCAGACACAACTGAGCGGCTTCACTTTCACTTTTCAGTTTTGTGCATTGGAGAAGGAAATGGCAACCCACTCCAGTATTCTTGCCTGGAGACTCCCAGGGACGGCGGAGCCCGGTGGGCTGCCGTCTGTGGGGTCGCACAGAGTCGGACACGACTAAAGTGACTTAGCAGCAGCAGCAGCAGCATTCCATTGTGCATTTTCATGGAGAAGAGGGAAAAATAAAAATAATAAAATTGAGTTTGACAAACTAAATCATAAGGTTGATTTTAATTGATTTCTTAACTAAGATGCTATCATATTGTCATTGAATAACTTTCTAAAAAATAAAAATAAGTGGCGTTTTCTTTGGTGCCTACATGCAGATTTGATTCTGCAAGTCAGCTGTCTACCTATTCGTCACTGGCCAAAATAGCAGACTGTGTGATTATATCTCCTCAAACATGGTGTAAAATCTGCATAATAAGACATTTGTAAAATAGGAATTCTAACGTAATTATAGATCATTAACACAATCTTTAATATGAACAGAGAATTTAGAAGATGATACAATAAAAATTCTTTTAAAATTGAAGGGCACCTTCGGGTTCTAAAATTAACGACCTTCTACATTTAGAGGACAGCGATCCCGCATAAAATCACTAGAATTTTCCTTTCCTCCTAATCTCTTCTCTAATCCATGGCAGAAGGTAGAATGTTGACACCTTAAAAATCTTTAGGTAAAGGCATTAGTTTCTTCATTCCCAATCATTTTAATTGAATGTGTAGTGTGTATACAGAATTGTAATTCTGTTCAGAGGTTGCTTGTCAAGCCATGTTTTTATTGTAATTACCTGATTTGTTCAGCTTTAATCGTATTTACTTTTGAAGGTCAGCTGTCCTGCTCAGACATGGTTAGTTCAAGTAGGGAAAAATCTCTAACACCCAAAGGCAGAAAGCTTAAAAGAAAGAAAAAGGGGAGGGAGTGCAGTCTCCCCATGCAGACAAAAAAAAAAAAAACAAGATAAAATTGTCACCTACAAATTACTGTGAACCAACAGATCACATTGCTTTCTTTTACTTCATTAAATACTCACTTTCACCATTTGATACTAACTTGTAACTTTGGGAGAAGAAGGTTTATAGCTCTACCTGGAAAATTTAATTACCTTTATTCCCATTAAATGCCAACAGTGATAAATTTTTCACAACACTTAGGAGAAAGAGCTGAACAAATGGACAGCATCTCTCCTTTTCCCCTTAGAAAACTACTTCTATGCGTTGTGAAAACCTTCCCAAATTCATACCTCTGGCTCTTTAAACTTTGGTAGGAAAGAGAAATTTTAACTTTATGGCTTCAATTCATGCCACAGATACTCAGGATTATTAGTCATTTGACAGTAATGACAAATGCTTATAAAGTGATGGATGTTAAACCCAAACTTATTGTCAAGATCATTTTATAACGTATATTTCAAGTCATTATATTATACACCTTAAACTTATATAGTACTATGTGGCAATTATATCTCAATGTAACTGAAAAATAAAACAGAACAAAAAACTTAAATACTTTAGTTTCTGATGTGTTGACATGAATTAATACAGAGCAAACTACTTGATCACATCTTGAAATTTTTACCAGCAGGGAACCACCTAGCTAGAGGTTTCATTTTGGTATCAACCTCAAAATAATATTAATAGCATGAAGGAGAATATAAAGAATAGTAAGTTGAAGGGAATTTGTACTATAAAGCAAAATTTAACAAGTATACAACAACTTGTATCAGGATTTGATGGGAATCATCTAAGGCAACTGGACATTTTTGTGCAAGGAAGCTCTAGCATTTATATTAAAATGTGAATAGTTCTCAATTTATTAACATGTTGCCAATTTCTAGTTTCACTGTCCCTCCCCAGCCCCTGGAGTTCCATGCTTATTCTTAATTGTTACTAAGAACATCCTGAAGCAATTCTTCCACTGGTAAAAATCCCTTTGTCTCACTATATCTGAAATATCTTTATGTTACACTCGGACTTGCAGAAGACTTTGTCTCTATATTTCTAGACAGATATTTATTTTTCCCTTAACAATCTAAGATATTATTTCATTACTATGTGGCATCCGCTTTTGCTCAAGTGTTTTCCAAAAGACCATTATCTTTGAATATACTCTTTCTTTCCTCTTCAATAAGTTTAACTATTTTTCCTCAATGTTACATTAACACCAAATGTCTGGAAATAGATCTTTTTTGGGGATTACACTGCACAGCATGCAAGGTCCTAGTTCCCTGATCAGTGTAAGTATGGAGTCGTAACTGCTGTTCATCTTTCCTGTTTTTTAAATCAATGCATATTTAGTGTGAGAAGTCATAACCACTGGACCACCGGGAAAGTCTCAAGATGGATTTATTTTTATTCAAACTATTTTGATATTCAAAATGCTCTTACCATTTGAGGATTCTGGGGGGAAAAAATCCACTTATTTTCTCCATAAATATCAATATTCTGATGTTTTCCCATACTCTCTTCTTCTGATATCGTATTTGATAACATAAAGGCTAAGATCACAGGCTCTGGATCCTGATAACTATGTTCAGTTCTACCATTTTTTGCTTGCATATCTTTTGCAAGAATAATGTTTCTAGATAATAGGCATGTTCCATCAAAAACTCTGTTCAATAGACATGTCTTACGGGATAGGACCCAGTTTCTGATTTAGCATTCAAGACCCTGTACAGAATATGTCCAAAATAAAACTCTTAAACCTAACTATCCACTAATGCAATATTCAGGATTTCAGCTCAAATCAAGTTGATCTACTCACCATCTTCTGAATTGCCACAGGATTCTCCATGGCCACACAGTTTTGAGAGTTATTGAAGGATACAGCTACCCACTCTAGTATTCTGGCCTGGAGAATTCCATCGACTGTATAGTCCATGGGGTTGCAAAGAACTGGACACGACTGAGCACCTTTCACTTTTCACTTTTTCAGTCTCTCCGTCACAGAAATACTCTACTTGATTTATAGGAATCTTACAATTCTCTAATGCCTTTTCCAAGAAGAAAATCCAAGTAGAAGTAATTTTTGCCTTCTCTGAATTATTTTAAGACTGGCATGTTGTTAAAGAATGAGTATAATGTGCAGTGTTGGAGTTCACAACACTAGGTCCAGATTGCTTAAATTTGAACCTCAGCTCTTTCACTTATGAGACACATTGTTTTTAAAGTTATCTAACTTTTGTGAGCCTTCCTTTCCAAATTTGTACAGTGGGATTAAGAACAGCTTCTAGTTCATAGGGTTACTGTGAGAATTAACAAGTTAATGTAAGTAAAAGTCTCTTAGAATAATTGTTAACATGTGAAAGTGAAAATCGCTCAGTCGTGTCCGACTCTTTGCAACCCCACGGGCTATACAGTCCATGATATTCTCTAGGCTAGAACACTGGAGTGGGCAGCCTTTCCCTTCTCCAGGGGATCTTCCCAACCCTGGTATATTTTCTGATATTCTTCACTGCACTGAAAATTCTTTCTGCCACCTGCAGGGCTGGATATTTCTCCTCCACTTCTGGGGATTATTTCTAAGAAGAGGGAACTCAACTGGTTGTAAATCTCGCCTCTTTGCTCTTTTTACTCACAGTGTGAAAGGGAACGTGGACTGACTCCCGCTTTTCCTCTTTGGACTAGGGTTGCCGCAGAGAACAAAATTTTTGCTTTGCTTGCTTAAGAAGTTCCTGCCTCTCTGGAGTGGTGCGGAATAGATACGGAGTCCACCTGGTCAGTTACCATAACTGGATAGATAAATCCATCAGATACTCAAATTTCACACATCTGTTACATTTGGCTTTCACACTTAACTATGTCTACCAGTTTAACCTTCATCAGTAATAACATTATTTTTGGAGCACATGGACCATGGTTGGTTTTACTTCTCAGTGCAATCAAAACTCAGGAAGTGATAGGATTCTCCCCTTCAGAGACTCTACCACCTCAGAACCTTAGTGAGAGTCTAGATGCTAAATAAATATTTGCTAGACCCAATGACAACTGCCATGGATCTATACTAGATGAGAAGTATTGAATATACTTCCATAAATTTAATATAAAATTTTTCCTGAAGAGATAAATAACACCTTACTGAGCCTATTGTCAGAAAATCAAACTAAGCGGAGGAATCTCCACGAGTTATTGGGTAGCAATTCAGGACTTCAGAGACAGCTGGATAGCAGCGTTATCTGGGTTTTAAACAACCTCTCCATTAATAAAATATGATTATTTCATTTATGCTTTTCACACCATCTAAGTCACATCTCTCCAGCCCTGACATTTTTCTCTGAGAGAGAAAACAATGGGATATTAGACGAGATGCCAACTTGGACCAACACTTACCAAACAGACTGCAACAGGTGTTGAAGCAAAGGCACAGTGAGCTAGCACAGAGGAAACCGAAACAGGCGCCGGAGTTCGGCAAACTACCTTTAACTGCGAGCGTTCGTCCAGCCAAGCCTGGGACTCACCGCCTTCAGTCTCCTCATGCTGTGCTCAGCTGTTTCATCCTGCCCGACTCTGCGCAACCCATGGACCGTGGCCCGCCAGGCTCCTCTGTCCCTGGGATTCTCCAGGCAAGAATACTGGGGTGAGTTGCCGTTCCCTTCTCCAGCGGATCTTCCCGACCCAGGGATCGAACCCACGTCTCCCGTGTCTTCTGCCTGGCAGGCGAATTCTTTACCACTGAGGCACCCGGGAAGCCCCATTCACTCTCCTATGGCAGCGCAAAAAGAGAGTATCAACATATTTCAGAAGTTTGCTTTTTTAAAAAAATTATTTTTAATTGGGGGAAAACTGCTTTACAACATTGTGTTGGTTTCTGCTGTACAACAATGCAAATCAGCCATAATTATACAGGTATCACCTCCGTCTGAAGCCTCCCTCCCCTCCCCCCAACCCACCCCTCTAGGTAATCACAGAGCTCGAGGCTGGGCTCCCTGTGTTATATAGCAACTTCCCACCAGCCGTCTATGTTGCATACGGTAGTGTATACATGTTGACACTACTTTTTCCATTTGTCCCACTCTCTCCTTCCCCTACTGTGTCCACAAGTCCATTCTCTATATCTGAGAGATCATTAGAGTTAATATGTCTATTCTTAACCTATTAAATGATACATTCAAGAGAGCAAGGTTTTGATTTTGTTTCAGTGTCCGAAGCACCTATTACTGTGCCTGGCCTCTAAGTTTGTGCATAATTAGCTAATGAATGAGTAAACAATTAGATGGATGGTGGGTGGGGTCCCAGTGTCTGTGTGTGTTTGTGTGAGTGTCTGTTAGTCGGCTCAGTTGTATCCAACTCTTTGTGACCCCATGCATTGTAGCCTGCCAGG
The DNA here is from genome assembly GCF_054371585.1 of Giraffa tippelskirchi. Classification (NCBI taxonomy): domain Eukaryota; kingdom Metazoa; phylum Chordata; class Mammalia; order Artiodactyla; family Giraffidae; genus Giraffa; species Giraffa tippelskirchi. The sequence continues at coordinate 159,084,475 of NC_137282.1, forward strand.
CTCCTCTATCCATGGCATTCTCCAGGCGAGAATACTGGAGCCGGTCGCCATTCCCTTCTTCAAGGGATCTTCCTGACCCAGAGACTGAATCCAGGTCTCCTGCATTGCAAGCAGCTTCCTCACTGTCTGAGCCACCAGGGAAGCCCTAGGATCCCAGTAGATCCTAGTGAATAATGAATGGTGACCTGCCTTGGCAGTTAAATGTTTCCATCACTGTTCCAACTCCTTACTCCCGGCACCAATATCAATTTTAAATAAAATAATTAAATAATTGCAAAGAGGACAGAAATCCTTTCATCCTCCACAGCCTTGAACTTGACTAAAAAAAAAAGAACTATTTTAGGAGCTAATGAAGGTTTAAGGAATATATAATCTAGCTGAATATTTTGATTGATCTTAAACCAATGTATTTTTTTGCATGGACCAGTGTGTATTAAAATAATCTGTATTTGGGTTAACATATTTAGCTACACAATTGAGTATGCATTCTTTTTTCTATTCAATAAGCCGATCACAAGTTGGTAGAAAGTTTTATGTGTATGTACTTTACTCTGACATAAAATTGAACCCATAAACTGCATTGTTTATTTTCAGTGAGTTAGCCAAGCTATTTTATACTAAGATAGTGTAGTTAATCCAGTATTTTGAAATTCTTCTTTTATTACTTACCCAATGCAATAATGTCGGATTACACAAATGAAACCCTAATGTTTGCCAACAAGTGAGATACTCTTTTTAAGACAACAGTCTAATTGGTTGGGTAAGAGGTCCTATAAGAATTGTTGAGCTTTATGACTGTTTGCTTGAAAGATGGAAGAACGAGGTACAGCAAAAACCTGATTATTACTTTTGTGCAACAAAATCCTCATGGACAGAAACCGTATAATATTTTTATTTTTGTCAATACATGTTTGAATTCATCATTTTGCTCACACTCTTTAAATTCAGTGAATAATTCAATGACACTTTCTTGTACCACCCTAGAAGGAAAATGTCAGTGGAAATTTTTCATTGTTGAGAATTTGCTAGTAAGCTGGGTATTACTTTGGAAAGAAAGTCCAAAACAATATGTTTAATACTTTATGTCGCTACAAAACATTCTAAATTTTTAGGGTAATGAAATCGTTAAATAATTAATTAAAATCAAATAAATATGAATGAAAGTTTTGACAGTTTACAAAACCTTCAACTTCTATATCATATTCTACTATTCAGGGTAAATTTCAACTGACACATAGCTTCTGCTTTAACATGATGATATTTCCCAGTGGTATTTTTATTTCTAAATTCACATTTTTTCTGTTAAATTCTCAAGCCAATGCTATTTGCATCAACTATTGCACTGCCTCTGGAGATTTGTTTGCAGGGCTTTCTACTTTATCAACTCTGTGTTCCAAATTGATCTTATGAATTTCACCCTTAAGTCAAAAGATTTGGCAAAGGAAGACATTTCAGGATAAAATTTAAATAGTAATGACAAATATTTTGAAATATTGAACAGTTAAAACTTTTTAGTCTTTTTTTTCCCCGAAACATATAAAACAAGCAAACATACTTAAAACAACAACAGTAAAAAAGCATTGTACTAAATAGAGACAGTCAACAGCTGGTAGAAAATTGAATTGAACTTTGTCCAGAGACAATAGAAAAAGGAAATTAAAGGCTTCAAATTGCTTATAGCAGGCCAGAGTAAATCCAACTGCTTTCTGGGGTCATTAAAACATCTTGAACAATTTTCCAAGGATTTTTGGTTCAAGAAGCCCAACAAGATTTTGCCAAGCACTACTTTCCTCTTATTGTATTTCACAAGAAATTTAATCCATATGTTTCTGATTCATTTATACTTCAGTCATCAAACAGTTCTTGTGCAAGAGCTATTTGATTTCTAAGAAATCATTTGAACCTTTTATATAAGTCTGCTTGTTTTCTTTGAAGTAAGTTTTGCAAAACTGCAAATACCTGATGTTCTGAATTGAGTTTTTAAGTTTTTGTACAATTAAAGAATCTTAGATGTGAAATGCAATGTATCCCAACATTCATCCCAAAGTAGAATATCTGTTACCAATCTTTGGCTGAAAAAAATCTGGATGCTTCTGTACCATTTTCAGTGAAGGGAACTCATTATTTCAGAAGAAATCTTATTCCATGAAGCCTTATCCTGTCTTCCCTCCTGTTACAATAGTCTGGCATTTATAACATAAGGTAACCGTGTGGTCATATGTATGTATTATGACTTAGTCCTCTTTCTCAAATGCCTCCTTGTACCTTAAACTTCTCTTCATTTTGATAATTTGAAGAATTATCTGATGTAGAGAAACTATCTTGAAACACTAGTTTGTCTCAGAAAAGCTTATTTTTTTTGTTTACTGTGTAATAGATGTACAGATTTTACATGTTTTCATTTAATCCATGTTACAGTCTGATAAGAAACTGCCCCGATTTTTGAATGGGGAACATAAATGTCAGAGAATTGATTGATTTAATTAAATCACACGACTGTTTAGTAGCTCTTGTATTCAAATCCAAACCTTGTTGATTCCAAAGCCATGTATCTTTCCTTTGCATGGAACTGAATTTCCATAAAATTTTCTCAAAAGGTCTTTGTTTTCAAGAATAAGGTATAACAAAACAAATTGAGTTTTATTTACCTACTGTTTAACTTCTTTAGAACTATTTAGGTGTTAGGTACTATTTTTATCAGTCAAAACTGTTTATTGTCTACAATTTTTAACCACTTTAATACACAGGGCTTCCCTTGTGGCTCAGCTGGTAAAGAATCCACCTGCAATGCGAGAGACCTGGGTTCGATCCCTGGGTTGGGAAGATCCCATGGAGAAGGGAGAGTCTACCCAACTCCAGTATTCTGGCCTGGAGAATTCCATGGACTGTGTGGTCACAAAGAGTCGGACACAACTGAGCGACTTTCACTTTCACTTTAATATACAGATATTCTTGACTCCATGTTTGCCTTAAGCTTTGTAGTACAAAATTTCAGGTAAGGCATACATAAACTCAGTAGGCTGATGAAACTGCTTGTATTAAAAAGTGTTTTCTTTAAAAAAAAAAAAAGTTAAAGAAATAACATACCTCTGCCTAACTGTAAATATTTAATTAAAAATTTAACATCCCAGGGAAGTGACTCCAGGAACCACCTTACAGCCCCCTCTCCACAGACTCGAAAATCTGAAGATGCTCAGATCCCTTATGTATTAATAAATAATCCTTTCTCCTCTGAATTCACTTTACTTGTGGACCAACTATGTGCAAAACCCTGTGCCCAGTCCTTGAGATATTTATACAAAGATAAATAAATCACTGGACATCTTTGAAAAAATTTTCAGTTTTTGACAGAGACTATTTTCTTTCACGTTATAGTTCAAGCATCCACACCCTGACTTCCTGGCTCTATTTTTTCCCTTTCTTTTTTTAAAAAGGTAAGAGGTTTGAAAACTTTCTTTTAATTCTCTTAATTCTTGGGTGACCCAATGGCTTTCCAATGGAAAATGTGACTTCTCTCAGCTCCTTTAAAAAGCTTCTTTATAGTATTCTTGTTTTCTGTTTTCATGAGAGCAGTAAAATCTTTCTGGCAGAAAGCCTTCAGTAAGCTCTAAATGCCAGTTTCAGAGTTAAATATATATTACTGCTCAAATTATCTGATTAATCAGCAGAACTTTATGCTGTTTTTACACAAATAATATCATTCTTCATCCTTGTAATGAAATTTCCAACAAAATATGTAAATATTAGAGTATTTTAAAATAAGCCCTCTATTATACTAGTAGCTGAAATTGTTAAAATATTGATGTTGAAAATAATTTAATCATAATATTCAACATTGAATGCTTACTTTATTAGGAACAGAAGAAAGTCACAATATAAATTTTGAGTTAATCAAGAACTATTTTTAGGGAGAAGAACTGGATAATATGAAAGAAAATCAGCCACAACAGAATGTATGCATAACATATATAGTTGTAGGAGTAGGTTTGATTTTTAAAATGATCATTATGATGAACAACAGGAATGGTTACAGTTGAAGGGAATAGGCTATAGCTTGGCAAAATGCAGAAATGGGCATTTTGGTACAGTGGGGCTTCCTGGGTGGCACAGTGGTAAAGAATTTGCCTGCCAGTGCAAGAGACACAAAGGACATGGGCCTGATCCCTCGGCTGGGAAGATCTTCTAGAGGAGGAAATGGCAACCCACTCCAGTATTCTTTCCTGGAAAATTCCATGGACTGAGGAGTCTGGCAGGCTAAGTCCATGGGGTCGCGAAGAGTAAGACACGACTAACACACACACACACACCCACACATAAAAATTATGGTGTGGATGTAGATATATTTTCTAGGCAGGGGATATGTATTGAAGTATTGCAAGAGGCTGAAATCAAACATGTTAATAGGAGTTATAGAATCAAAAACTGTGGTGTAGAAGGTGCTTTAGAGATGACCTCATCCAGACATTACGAACTTACAGTTAACTCTCTGCTGGGACTGGATTCCATGAACTGGAAGTCCAAGTTCAATTTTTTTTTTTTTCTGTGATTTATGTTGAGTTGTTCACTGTGTATTGGACAGAATAGAAGCTGAGGGCAAAATGGAGGCTTTGGCAGTTTATGCTGCTGCTGCTGCTGCTGCTAAGTCGCTTCAGTCATGTCCAACTCTGTGCGACCCCATAGATGGCAGCCCACCAGGCTCCCCGGTCCCTAGGATTCTCCAGGCAAGAACTGCAAGTATATTCATTAGTGAAATCCAAGTCATGGTACTATCTCTATTATACGTTAAATAGATATATGAAATCCTTAAGTAGAAATCTGCTCACGAATGTAAAAGTAATATATTATCCATTCATTAAGATGTTTCTATTTAAAAGGAAAATCCTAAATGAAATTTCACAATCCAACTCATAGTGTAATAAATTATGAGTTTAACTGGGAATCTAAATGTTTGTGGGTCAAACAAGCTTAGTGTTCAGGCTAGAAAAAACCTGAAGCTGGGTAGAGTAAGTGCAAAGTTTGGCAATGGTTATGTTATTGATCTTGAGTATTAAATTTAAATTGTGTTTATGAGTGTATATAATATAATCTTAAACCAAATCAAGGGCAGTCTAATTTGTGAGACTGTAATTACTGTTCCTCTAATTTACGATATATTTTATGGTATCAGGATGCCAAAGCTCATTAAAATAAAAAAATAGAAGGATCTTCATTTGAAAACTTTGGAAAAGATGCCATAAGAACCATCACTACTTGTTTTAGACTTGCTACAGGAGTTAAAAGTTGGGCAAGTTCTCACAGGATCTTAGAGCTGGTATATATATTTTTTTAATCCTTCAATGGGTAAAGAAAGATAAAGTTAAGAAACATGACCTAAACAGAAAAGTCAGGTAGAGAATTAGTTTTATGTATGCCTGGGTGGGAAAAATCCCCTGGAGTAGGAAATGCCAACCCACTCCAGTATTCATGCCTCAAAAATTCCATGGACAGAGGGGCCTGGCAGGCTATAGTTCTTGGGGTCATAAAGAGTCAAACACGACTGAGCAACTGACCATGCATAAATTGTTAAAATCACATAAAGTATCTTTTCCTTTATATCTTCCTTTTCTTAAAATGTATACATTCTCATCTTAAAATATTTACTTTTTAATAATGTTAAGTATGTTGCAAGTTTCTTCATAGTCATAGCATAAGACTTTTTTGAGACAACTTATAAATCATGGAAGAAATTAAAGCATTGAGGTTATGGAGATTTATATTTCTTTTTATTGAGTTATAATTAACATATAGTATTGTATTAGTTTCCTCTGTATTTCTTTATAGTTATTTATAAAGCCTCAAATACAAACTCTCTCAAGAATTTAGAATCCAATGAAAAGGGGGAGTAAAAGAGAAATAGTAGGAAAAAGAAAAGAAAAAATAAATTGCTTTCCTTTAAGTGATTATATTTCATTGTTAGCAATTATATCATTAGGAACCTAAAGACAAAATAGGAGAAAAATCCAACTTATGGAAATTAATTGAAAATCCTTTCACTTCTTATATGGGTAATTGAAGCCAAAACACTTGTGATAAGCCATTAGGCAGATCTAGGCTAAAACCCAGTTTCCAAAACACAGATTTTAGGGCTCTTTTCACAAGTCTTTTTACTAATACATTAATAGTGACTTTTAATGACAACAATTATAATTTGATTTGCTTTTACAAATACAATGCAGATAGTTGCAACTAGAGTATAATTAATGCTTTCAGGCGACTGTGAAGACCAGAGGGTCATTTTAAGCTTGCATATTTGTATGCATCTGATTATTATAAGTAGTAGAGATTTTGCCAAGATTTTCTTTTTTACAGAGTCTTTACATATATTCTTTCAGGAGCCCTGTAAAACAGTAAAATAATGGTGAACATCAGGAAGACAAAGCTTTTCTCCTAAGGTTACAGAATTAGAACTTGAACTCAAGCCTCCTGGAACCCAATTCTTTTAGTGTTCCAGCCATAAAATTTCAGGGGAAGTGACCCAAAAAGTACGGCATGACTCTTAAGATTGTTTATTATCCACGTCTATATGATCCTATCACTATAATGCTGAGAATAAAGAAAAACCATCTTCCCAGTTTGAATAGGCGAACATAAGTCTGGAGTCACGTATTTTTAATTGAAATGTACAATTATTAGAGTATAAATGTATTGACACCAAAGTCACTCAATTCTACATATAACTGCCTGATTCAATGGATCTACTTACTTGTACAGTAGGAATATTAAAGTGATCAGACTGACTTTTGTGTGAGCAGGAGGCTCAGACCTGGGAGTTATGTGTCTAGGTGAGCAAGCTAATGTTCTTAGACTGAGCCTGAGTTTCCTAATCCCAGGTTGACAGTGATTCTGCTGCAAACATGTCCCACCAGGTAATATTACCTGTTTTTTTCTTTGAAGACTTTATTTTGTTTAATTATGTATTTACATGGAACTGATATATTTATGTAGTTCTTCCCATTATTATATTACAATCTTCTTTTAAAATATTGTTCCAGGCTCAGGACACCCAGGAGTCACATGAGAAATACCGTATGCAAAAATAGCAGTACTCGAATTCTGACTAAATAGTATTTACCCAATTAAATATGGATGATAACCGGTGCCACACTAAGTTTCTTTTTAAGTTACAAAATTTTTTTTTTTTCTTGAACACAGAAATCCTATATCATGCAGCTATATCTTTTGGTTCTGGTGCGATATAATTGGCATATACTACTATATAAGTTTAAGGTGTGCAGCATAATGATTTAACTTACATATATTGTGAAATGATTAAACTGTAAATTCAGCTAACTTCCATCACCTCAAAGATATAAAATAAAAGAAAAATGTATTTTTTTGAGATGAGATTTCTCAGCATCTACTCTCCTAACAACTTTCATATACCTCATACAACAGAGTTAACTGTAGTCATCATATAGCAAGTATCATAACATATATATTTACTTCTTGATTCTTAAAGTACAAGTCTCCTTTTAATTATGTTTTCAGCCATTAATTTGTCTGATGTGGTGTTTTCTTGTATGTCTTCATCCAGAGAAGGACTATATCTCAGGAGATCGTCTTACCATCCTGTTCATGAATCATTCTGACAGATGCTACCACCTTGATTCTCTACAGTTGACAGACTATGCAATGCCATTTAAAATTTTTTCCTTTACTCCTCTTTAAATAGTCCCTTCATTCTTTCTGTTTTCTGTTTTTAATATTTGTATTTTCTCTTTCATTCCTCTAGTCAGAGTTTGCTGTCCTCAATCCCATGATTCCCTATACAGCTTTCTCCATTATGTTGCATTACACAGGGGCTTCCCAGATGGCTCAGTGGTAAAGAATTTGGCTGCCAGCAGGAGATACTAGAGATGCACGTTCGATCTCTGGGTCGGGAAGATCTCCTGGAGGAGGAAATGGCAACCAACTCCAGTATTCTTGTGTGGAGAATCCCATGGACAGAGAAGCCTGGAGGGCTACAGTCCATGGGGTTGCAGAGTCTGACATGACTGAGAGTGGGCACACACACACACACACACACACACGTACATTATACTACTGTCATTCTGTTCTTAGATGTGGAAAGATGTGGAAAGTTTAGGTGCCAGAGATAATGTTACTGCTCTGTGTTTTCTTAATAGATGTTAAGAATATATCCCCTTCAGCTCAAGGCATGGAGAGTTAACAGTAGGAGTTATTTTGGGAATCATCCACAAGAAGCAAAATATACTTGTTCCCATTATAAGTTTGTTTGTGAAGTACTCTTATGCAACTCACATCTTGTGGGAAGCAAGAGAGTATTAAGAACATCATAATAGGCACAAAAATAGGGCCAATTTTCACATTACACAGCTAAATTGGAAAGGAAGGAAATAAAGACATCAGTGGACGAAATTAATGTAATTGGAGAATACTATAGTCAAAGTAGTTTGTTTGCTCTAATCTTGTACACGATATAAAAATGTTGTTGCAAATGGAGCCCAGCTGCAAGTAATCACAGTCAGAGGCTAAGCAGATTCAACAGTGATGATCTGGTGGAAGGGCAAGTGGCCATGCAGCTTTTCTTGGAGGAAAATAAAAAATCAACAGTCCTGAGATTAAGACACTGCAAAGTGTGCTACAACTCTGAGAATCAATGCATATATCTGTTAAGGAGTTGAAATAGTGGGAAAAAATGTTTCCAGCTCTACACAATTATTTTTAAAGTATTCTTTATATATATGGCATAGATGCCAACTTTACATCTATGGTAAACTCATCATCATTTAAGCCATTTAGGTATGAAAAGTCCGTTAAGTCTGTTTATACCAAAATGGAGTTGAGAATCACCCCCTCAGCATCTTTTATGTCATATATGGACTGAGTGTTATGTTTCAGAGCATTGCTTATTTTCTGTTAAATTTTAGATTCTTGCAGGTATGTTCCTACTGCTTCGGCTACGGAATGTTGTATTTGTTTAAGAATTGACTAGCTTTAGTTGTGAACATCTTGTAAGGAAACGATTAAACCCATTCGCATTCTATTAAAATCTTGTCTGTCCAGGAAAGGTCTTTACACAACAGTAGAGGGTAGGGTACACCCCTGCCAATAACTGGATACTGACGAGTCTCCTCTCAAATAAGTGCTCTTCCCTCTGACAGAATGAGGATGAATATTTGAAGCCCAGGATAAGCAACAGCTTCCTGGGTCATCAATTTTATTCAGATATTTAAGGAAGAATTTCAGTCACTTTGATAGTAATTCGAAAATTTTTACTATTGAAGTAAATAGAGGGTGCCGACTTTGCATGGATATAAAATACAGCACAACATTTATATTATCTTTTTTAGGATTATTTACCTCCACAATTCTTGGTGGTGGAAGTTTATTCTTACCTGCATCCAAACAACTTCTCTATAGATTGTTCCCCATCACATCACTCTCCTTATTTCCTTCATAAGGAATCAAACTCACAATTTGAAACTGTCCTGATATTTGAGTTATTTGATTATTATCAATAAACTGCAATTTGAATAGAGAACTGACTTCAGTCTTGGTATTTGTCATGTAAATCTGTTTGGACTTATAAATTACTTTTAAAATTTTTGTTTGTTTTTGCTTATAATAAACTGCTGAGAGAGGTTGACCTATTGAAAGATGTAGAAGAATGAGTAGCAACAAAAATAAAAACAGAAGGAAAATGGGATAAACAGAGCTGACTCTGGTTTCTCCACAGGAGAGGGTGTATTGAACAGAGAATCTCTAGAGGAAGAGGGAAGAACCTGAATTCTTAAAACTTTCATAGTCCTGTATTTTGTATCTAGTTTCTTTTTAATTAAATTCCAGAAACCATTCCTTAATACTTAGTGCTTTATCTCCAATTTAAATATCAAGATCAAGAAGAGTAAGAACCAAGATTATACCACCTCTTCAAGTGTCATGGAGCAATTGGTTTTCTTAATTTTCACAGCTGTGAAATGGGGCTGTAATATCTGGCTTATAAGGTCACTTTATACATTAACTGATGATTGTAAAACACTGTATAAATGCTAATTGCCCTGTGTTACTGTTGAAGGTTTCCTAGTTGTGCCTGAATCTGGCCAAACCGAGGTCCAATTCATGGTTTTGAGTAGCAGAGTTCATTCACTGCCCCTCTGGGAACTGTGTTAGAGTCTCAAGCTGGACTCGTGGAGTGTAACACGGCTATGCTAACCTGGTTTTGAAAGGGATTTCACTGCTACTCACATAAGCTGCGATTATAGCACTACTAAAACACGTTTATATTCCACTGGAGACTATAAATCCTAATTCAAAGAATGAATACAGTATTTTGACTACAAAGAGGAGACCTGATGAATTTCCCAACGGGAGGTAATGAAGTGTTGGGTTTTGGGGGGTTTTTTGTTTGTTTGTTTGTTTGTTTTATCCTGAATTATCACCAATTTCCTGGGGGCTCAGATGGTAAAGAATCTGCCTGCAATGCAGGAGACATGGGTTTGATCCCTGGGATGGGAAGATCCCCTGGAGAAGGGAATGGCAACCCACTCCAGTATTCTTGCCTGGAGAATCCCATGGACAGAGGAGCCTGGTGGGCTACAGTCCATGGGGTCGCAAAGAGTTAGAACACAACTGAGCTATTAATACTTTCACTTTCAATAAGCATAAATGATCAAATCACTCAACTCATGAAAAGCAAATAAGATATTTCCATGCCCCAGAGTGATGTGATCACTGCGCATATATAGGAATTATTAGTGTTTATGTAGAGTCTTAAAATTCTTGGCTGAAGGCAAAATTTTTTGTCCCATACATAAAGTAATATGTGGAAGCTTTAAAATGATATGCTATGGCATGTGTGAAAAAGAATTTTAAAAGACATCTTCCAAAGAATTTCTGTGTACTCAACAGTGAATAACAGAAAAATATTTACCTTAAATAGAAAAGAAAAAAGTGGGACTTTCTTAAAGATTCTTAATGAAAAGAAAAAGCATAACCAGCTATTAGTATCTTGCAGTCTGTCAAATGATGAGTTTGCCTCGACCTGTCTTGGCAGAAGCAAACTTGTATTTCAAGAAGATAGTTAAAAATAATAGGAAAACGCAATCTGTGGGCGTTATTGTATACACCTGTATCCAAAATATAGAGTTATATGGTATGATCATTGGATACGATTCTGAATAATCAAGGTGTGTTCCAAAAGCCCTTTGTTTAACGTCTATGGTTTTGAAACTCGCCCTGCCATCCAGGTTCTCACTTGTTCTCACTTGCCTTGGTCCAGTGGACAAGTGAGAGAACTTTTGTACCATCTGAAGTGGCAGGTCACATAGCTAACCTAAAATCAGCTCGGTATGATTTATGGATACCACTCAGTGCTACTGATTCAAAAATAATTGCTCGAAGTTTGATTCTGGTAGATTAATATGTTTCTATACTGCTCACAACTTAAAATGTACTCACATGAAACAACTATACATTTTCCATAAGCAAAATAAATATTTGTTCCTTCAGCAACTACATGGCATAAAATAATACCTTTTCGCATATTTCCCTGAGATGCTATATATTTCTGTATTCTGTCTTTCATTAATAATTTCCTTGCAATTATACATTTCTGTGATCTTCAAACCACATAATGTCTTTTTCATGCAAATTAGGAGTCTCCAAAAGTTCTGATTGAGGAGAAACCTCACCACTGAATTGAGCAAAACTTGGAATCAGTTGGGAGTTGACATGTTAAATGTAAACATAACTTTAACGTATACACTATGTAAATTGAATATTTCCTTGGCTAACATGTATAACTTTCTTGAACCTGTGGTTTCAAAACCTAGACTATCCCTCTCTAAATGCAAAAACCTTGCACAGTTAAGACCTGAAAATCTAGGGTAGGCATAGTATACTGGATATAAATGACCATAATTTTTTTTGAAATTCAAATTATATATATATATATATATATATAAAATCTATTTTATTTGTTTATTGCTTATTCAATCAATATTATGGAGTATAAGATTGCTCCTTGGTAAAATTATCTCTTCAGATTCTGAAAGGCCAAAAACGAAATGAATCTGAACTTTTAATCTATCAAGAGGTTTTTTTTTTGGCTGTGCCTTATGACTTGCAGGATCTTGGTTCCCCAGCCAGGGATTGAACCCAGGTGCTCAGCAGTGAAAGTACGACGTCTTGAAATTGGACTGCTAGGAATGTTCCTAAGTTATATAATTTTATACATTACACTATTACTTACATTTTTCAGTATATAATTTAAGTTATAAAAAGCATCATTAGTTATAATAGTCTCAGATATTCTCCACATCTTCAGTAATGAGAGAACACCATCAAGCTGTCCGTGACTAGGTTGTTGATTGCTAATCCCAGCCTTACACTTACTCTGGACACAAGGCTGCTTGGATCCATCCAGTGATTGGGGCCACCCTTCTGTAGAAGGACAGCATCTCTGTATTATGTTGAGAAGGCAGTAATTTCACATACTGGCAGGCTCAGAATTTTATAGCTGAGATAAAGATCAGAAATGTTCTAGACCAAAGGCAAACTTTTCTGGTCCAGCTTTGTCATTCCAAGAGATTAAACTGAAGGTGTAATGAGATTACATTTTGAAGATTGCAAGTTTTGAGGTGTGAAGGTTTGAAGCTCTCCTGTGTCCTCTGCTATCTATGACGCTCTGGACAGGTGTCCAAAATTCTCTAAACCTCGGTGAATTTTAAACGGGGAAGATAATACATGCATTGAAGGTGGCTGTGATGATTAAATGAAATCATGGAGGCAAAAAAAAGCATCTGACACTCAGTGGACTGAGTAAATTCAGGACTGCTACCCATAATTTTAATAGAAAGGGCCATGTTGCTATGAGGTGACAGAATCATGGCGATAATTCAGGCTTCTTGGCCTTCCGTTCATTATTCTTTTTTACTATTCCACATTACCCGACATTTATCTGGAGATAAGAAATCATATGATAGTGCTCAGTTTTAAATCTCTGCTAGATGAGAGATGCGGTTTTCCTGAGCTCATACAACCCTCCATAACTATAAGCGTATTTAAAAAGCCTCTTAGGGTAAAACAAGCAAACAAACAAAATAATGCAACTTTTAAAAAATTACTGTACAGCCTGCAAAGTAGCATATAAAAATATAAAGAAAAATATAATGCATTTTAATCCTGCAGATTTGAAAATACTTTGTGAAAAGTGTTTCCACCAAGAAACATTTTTGTAAATTAGAAACTGATTTATTGAGATTTTAAAGCAATATTTCCTTAAGAGGAAAGCAGGCTTAGGTTTTCAGTGACACAGAAAATTCCTATCATTTTCACTTTGTTCCAAAATTATATTAATGGAGTTTTTGTCATGGGAATAAAGTAAAATGGGGCATACACCATGTGGAACGTGATGGCATTTCCGCACCATGTGGTATACAAGAAAACAATCTCATTTAGATTATATCACTGACCAAGTGACCCACACAGGAGATCACCTGGAGTGCACGGGTTCATTCAGTAAGAAGCTTGTGATGTTTAAAAGATTTCATTTAGAATTTCTCAGAAGAAGTTTATGAACAGATCACTTATATTTAGATTAGAATGGGCAATTCCTTGCAGCTATGCAAATTTCACATTGTATTTAAGTCCTAGAGTTTTCTGCCAGAAACATCAGTTGAATGACAGTGACACACAAGAAAAAATGAGATTCCTTAATAAAAAAAAAAAAAGAAAAGAAACCAGGACTTTAAATATCATTTAAATATCAAAATATTCTAAGCTTTAGGATCTTCTGCCTAACCCTGTTGCTCTTAGATGTCTGACTTTCTCATGGAAAAGAGAAAATATACCATTATCCTAAGTCTCTATGCAATTTAATAAGGGCAGTAAGAACCCACCTAAGAACAAATCACAGATATAAACAAATCACAGAGGGTTATATGCCAGCTATATTAAAATATAAGAATTAGCATCAGATTATTTATTCATGTTTAATGAATTTATGGGCTTCCCTGGTAGCTCAGCTGGTAAAAAATCCGCCTGCAATTCAGGAGGCCCCGGTTCAGTTCCTGGATGGGGATGGGTTCAGTTCCTGGCCAAGGGATAGGTTACCCACTCCAGTATTCATGGCTTCCCTGGTGGCTCAGACGGTAAAGAAGCCACCTGCAATGCGGGAAACCTGGGTTCAATCCCTGGTTGGGAAGATCCCATGGAGGAGGGCATCGCTACCCACTCCAGTATTCTTGCCTGGAGAATCCCCATGGACAGAGTCCTATGGGGTCGCAAAGAGACACGACTGACTGAGCACAGCACAGCACAATGAGCTTATAAGGGCTTCCCTGGTGGCTCCGACAGTAAAGAATCTGCCTGTAATGCAAAAGACACAGGTTCGATCCCCGGGTCAGGAAGAGCCCCTGGAGAAGAGAATGGCAATTCACTCCAGTATTCTTGTCTGGAGAATCCCCATGGACAGAGGAGTCTGGTGGGCTATATAGTCCATGGGGTCTCAAAGAGTCAGACACGACGGAGCAACTGACATACCTACACACACACACACACACACACACACACGAGTGAGCTTTGTGAGGATTTGGAAAGTTGCTTTAGTTTTTATTGTAGGCATTTTCCCTTTGTAATTCAAATCATGATGTGAATTTACACATATCAAACCAAAGCATATCCCCAAATCCCAAAACTTACCTACTTAATGTACCGGTAATTTGTAATCTTGCAAAAGTTGTCCTTTTCTTAAAACATTAAAAATATAAGGATAGAGAATAAACAAAAGTAACGATCGCTTTGTCTAGTCTTTGATTATAACCTAACCTTAAATTAACAAAAATTTTAATGAAAAAAAATCTGAAACTACGTATTTATCATATCTTAATAAAATTCTAAATTTATGCATGGAGTGATGGGATGTAGTTGAGGGAAGAACCCAGGGGTAAAGGGAAAGTTTTTAATTAGCATCACTGTATTCAACAAGTTTCAGATTGATCTTTCCTCTAGTTCTGTGAAATATAGGCCTTTAGCTATAATGCTTCAGTGGAAGCAGACCCACCCACTGGGTGTAACAGTCAATATCTTTCTCTTCCATTTTTTTCTGCTTTTCCACCCACATTTCAAAATATAAAAATAAGTTTTACAATTTCTTCTGGAAAAAAAGTATTTATGGCCCAACAGGCATAGGAAGAGACCATCAGAATAGAGAAGAGTCAGGAAAAGAGGAGGCCGAAGAGAGATGAGGGACAGAAGAGTTTATAAAGCAAGAGGAACAACACGTTCTCTGAGTAAATCGGAGAGGAAGGCGCGCCAGCGAGGCAGTCGGCCAACTGCCATATGCCCTGACAAAGATACCGACAGCAGCAGCGAGCGCGGGGAGCTGGTTTATCATTAGCCCCTCACCCAGCAGTGGTGAAACTCATTTAGCCCCATGCTGGACTTTCATTAGGCCAGGCTCGCATCAGATGGTCCCGTGTTTTGGCTCCGGAGCGGCGTGGTCCAGCGCTGGGGGAGGCGGCCGCATCTCAGCTCAGCGGGGAGCCCAGATTGGAGCCTTCCTCTCTGCCAGGTGCCAGGGCTCAGCGGAGGGGGCTGGCGAAGGATGCTGTGCAAGGCTCCCCTTTACGTTGGCATTTTGTGACACGAAACTTTTGGAAAGGAAAAAAACAAAATTACTGAACCCTTCAAGTTTGTTTTTAAACTTTACTTCTTCTGAAAATAAGATGGAGGGGAAAAAAAAAAATCCAGGGAGCTGCAAGCAAAAATGAAATGCCAGTGATCTTCACTTGGAACCATAGCAAAGGGCTGAGCTGACACGGGCGATTTTTTTTTTTTTTTTAAACCTCAAGATTGTAATAAAAAGTCAACCAAGCAAGGGATGTCAGTATATTCTAATAATAAAGATGTGAAATTTCTAGGATCTTTCTTCTTCTTCTTCAGGAAGTTATGTTAAAATATACAGAAATATAGAATGAGTATTAAAGTCAGACATACACACATATGAAAGATATGTTTCTTAGAAAAAGAACCTGAAACTTCCATAACAGCAATGATAACACGCTGTGGTTTTAAGAAAGAAGGAAATTTCAAAATTGAATTTTAGTTTATTTCTTTTAAATCGGTAATAATTCTATCAAAAAATACAAAGGAAAGAAAGAAAGAAGAGAGCTGACACTGATTTTTTTTCTATTGGCCACATTTCAAGGAGGAAAAATTATGTTCAATATTTGAATCGCTGAATATTTAAAAATCATATTATGTCACTATGCTTTATGTTATTATGTTTTATTCTCTGAAAGTTTGAAAAAATACAACAGAACCCAAAATGAATCCTTCTGTTAATTTTTTTATGTTTCTATGAATTACAAAATGAGCAACAGATGATCCAGGAGAAACAAAAATTACTATTTTCATTATTTTATTCCATTCACTGTATTAGCTTCTTTCATATCAATACAAATGTCATTACTTAATATATAAATTTAGTCTTCTTATCAGTATTATATATATATATTTTTTTAGTATTATATGTTAAGTAATAATTGTGCATGTTATTTTATATCCACTAGTTCTTCTGCCCATTATCCTGGCATGCATATTTCAATTACATTTATATGAAAGCAGATTGAAAGGCAAAGAGTTTATAAAAAATATGCAAGGGGTATTTTGCTAGTATCAGTGTATTTTCATGGAAATGCTGTTTAATGTATATTTAGATTTCAAGCAAAGATTAGCAAAGTACACAACAATTTAAAACACCTGTAATGATATTTTGAACTCTGAATGTTGTACAACAAATCAAAGGGAAAAAAGTGAGTAGTTGTCAGTGTCCCATCTGTTTAGAGATGAGTGGGTAATCATTGCTAAAGTATTCTGGTCTCTCTTCTCTTGGAATGAAGTTTTCAGATATCTTTAGGTCAGTGGACCATAGGGAGCTCTCTTGGTTCACTGAAGTTCCTTTTAGTACATTTCACTCCAGGTGTCTCTATTCTTATTTGTCAACAATACGTGGTTTATCATCCATTTCATTATCCTGGTTTATGTCAATTTATGTATATGCCAAGAAGCATTACTGCAGATGGTTTCTTTAACTGAATTTTTTTTTAAAGTTGTCATTTTCGTCCATTCTTTTACTTTTTTAAATAGTAGAATTATTTTAAAAAGGAAATCCCTATTTTTTAATTAAGAATGAATGCTGCAAAAATATTTTTTAAAGAAAGATAATGACACACTTACATGAAAATGCAATATAAGCTAATAACCCCACCTAAAAGTAAATAAACACGTAGCTGAAATTACTGAAATACTACGGAAATTTAAAAATCATTTTTCTCTGGTTTTTAATTTTAGAAGTAGAGCTAGTATAGGTATGTATGAATATGTGTGTGTGTGCGCGTGCGTGTGTCTGCACGCATTAGTGCTGAAATAATTACTACGGATATACCCGAACAGTGCTTACTGCCTAGATGTTTCAGCTGCCTAGTTGTTGCCGGAGACAGCAATCTAGCTGTGCGAGCAGACTGGGCCAAACCTCGTGGATGCACCGCAGGTACTGGGGCGCGCAGGACACAGGGAGCAGGTGGGCTGTGTTGAAGCGCCACCTATTGAAACGTCGTGTTCCCCAGTCCTGCACGCCCAGAGCTGGCGTTTACTATAGCATGGGCAAAACTGGTTCAGGGGAAAAAATGACAGTACAAATGAAATCCTATTTTTGGCAAGCAGGACTCTATAATTGTGTCAGCCTCAAACTTTGCTGATTATACCAGTATGCCTATGCTAAGGCATTTGTGATCTCCCTTTTCTAAAAATGAATAAAAAGCAGAAAGAAGAATATAAACTGGCATGCTCTTAAACTAGGTTGTTCCTGGGTATATGGGAAAAAGAAGGGAAAGGGGGAAGGATGGGGCGGTTCTCAATGCATGCCACACGTTGCCAGGTCACATTCAGAGTGAAATAGACGTGAGTAAAAGTCATACGACCTCTCACACACATAGCTAGAGCCAATTACATCATCCTGATGGAGATGATTAAATTTACACTTAAACAGACTTGAAAGCATGCTCACTCTTATCTCGTCCAACCAACTCTCTACTCCCGTATTTACAGCAACTGGAAAAAAAAGAGTGCTCAGGAGGAACTGAATATATCATCTTACTTTTTAAATGAGAATAAGAATGTTGTTCAGCCACACTGAAAACAGGACAGCTAATTTGTGACTGATCAGTAATGAATTTTCAGATTGGTGAAGATGTTTAAAAAAAACCAGAATATTATGTTGCATCTTGTGGATATTGATGGCCTAATGTTTTCTTTCTACAACTATTCCTTACAAAAATAATGAAGCATTTTCTTCTACAACGTAGACTTGACCTTGATAGGGAAAGCCATTCAGCTTAAGAGCAAATGGGTTTCTGTTTGTATAATTTAGGGGAAGGTAGTGTTTTGTTTTGTCTTCTGACCTGGATTTTTAATGTTATGTGAATAGCAAATCCATTCTTCATAGAGGTTAGACTATCTGTTTATATACTATATCACAGGCTGATGCTGATAGTGCTAATTTTCTGAATAAAGATCATTTCTTTAATGTATGTTTTAAAGTAACTGAAGCAGAAGCTCTCAGGTATAATAATATTCTTAAAGGTCTCTATGATAAATTAATATTTGCAAGATATATGTAGGAGCTGTGCAGAAGTCTGTGTAGGTAGAAAAGTTATTTATAGGACTTAACTAGTGTAGTAACACACTTACATGGTTCCCTTCAAGACCCTTTAAGATTGTACTGACTTTTAGACTCATTAATTTCCAAAGTTACACGCTTTGTACTACTTATTCTTTCTTCCATAAATGACCACTGCCTTTAAATTATAGAGTCTAATTGCCAAAACCAAAATTAAATAATATAAGAGGTTGATGCAAAGCCACAAAAGAGTAAATTTAACTTTAGAAAATTGCTTAATTCTCTCTTCAACTATAGTTGTAACATTGTGCATTGTGCTTTCAATGTAAAAAAGAACTTGTAGTTTAAAGATTTAAAATACTTATGTAATATTTTAGGAATTGTTCTAATTTATTTTTAGGCCATTGTCCTTAATCAGAATTGAACATTGTGTCCTTAGGAAGAATAACCCTAGCAAGAACTGGGGCTCACTTCTGTGGCCTCTGCTAATTCAGTTTGACAAAAAATGGGAACCCTTTTTCCTATTATCCACAGAATGAGGCATAATATAACTAATAATATAATCTCTACTGTTTCTCCCAGTAAAGCTATGAAAATAATGTCCTTATTTTTAACGAGTCATGTCAAAACCAAAATTTCAATACTTTGCTAAAAATGCAAATTTAATTTTAAGCTTAATTAATCCAAAGTGACATCTAAAGGTATGTACTAACATTTATCCAAACATGCTTCTATCAGAAGGTTGGTCTCATAAACAATCCTTTTACCAGTTTTGTGGAAATAACTGACTTTAGCACTGCTGCCAGATTTAGAATTTCTTATTATCCAAAAGCAAATGTAAAAATATGCTTTATTAAAAGAAAGTTTTCATTTTGCAATAGAATTCTATTTTAAAGCTTTTCAAATAGCTACGAGAATAGAAAAGGAAAAGAAGTGTGTTCAACACCTGCAGCTCTGAAAAGCAAACCGTCTCACTTTATAGATGGGAGAGAATAAATCCCACACGAGAAGAAAGTTTCTCTCCTTTAATGGAAGCATATGGTATCTGAATCTGCCCTTGCAAAAGAACATAGTGATGAAAATAGGCAGGTTTCAGGTCATAACAACTAACACCTAAAATAACAAAGTCCAGAAGCACAAACAGAATCATGAACATATTGATAAAATGGATTAGCCTTTGCTTTCTTCTGTGTCTCAAACACCATATCATTTACTCAGTAGTCCAGCCCCTGGGCAGAATCCTGAATAAATAAGCGAGGACCTTACCCCACGCTCCAGAGTGAACACATGCTTCCTTGGGCCAGTGGAGAGCACACAGCGCCGTTTGCTCTGAGTAGGATTGTGAGCATCCAGGGTAACCCGTGCTTTCAGGCCTAGCACCATGCACGTGCAGTTCTGAAATAGCACAAGCACTTAAACCCATTCTATCCAGTTGATAAGCAGGGGTACATTTAGGTGGTTCTTTTCATTATAAGACTATTATTTGAAATAACTGTACTTTCTCTGCAAGTTGGCTTAATTTGTGTACTTTGCTAAAAGATCAGTATGTAATCAATATCTTTAAGGAATGGTTCTAATTTAATGTATTCTGGATTTCATTTAAAGAAATCTGGAAGGACTTTCAAAGCAATGAGGCTTTTTCAGAGCAGATGAAAAGCGTATCTTAAATGGTATTTGGCAGCTCACATCCTCCTAACAACACCGTCACCATCTTGTTTGTAAACTAAGATTCCCATTAACTGGGCAGAGGTGCCCAGTGTTCTCCCAAGAGGGTTCTCTGTTCAGCTCAGGGAATCAGTTGCTAGGGTAGAAGTCCATGTAATACAGTGAGGCCCAAAGGTTAAGCATTTAAGCAGAAGACTCAGGGAAGACACACAGAGCACCGATCAAACCTGATTATGTATCTGTTTTCAATATTCAATATAAATCAAGGCTCCTGGATATTGTTATAAGAAATTACTACTGGGAGGGCCTATTACTGTTGTGAATAGAATACCATTTTCCTAATCAGGAAAATATAAATCTCTCTGTTGAGCATCTTTGTGTGCCAAATTTTTATTAAGCCCTTTCATACCCTATTAAATGATGAGGAAACTGATGCTGAAAGAAATTAAGTGTACTTAAAAATAAATAGCTACAAAATAACAGCACTCTGAGTTAAATCCAGGTCTTTCTGACTCAACATTCTGTGTTCCATCTGTAACTGTGTTACATGGTTTTTAAGCATGGTACATAGACTGGATTATTTTGTACCCTATTGGTTGAAGATTCTTGATGTACATAATTTGATTATTATATTTTTAAATCATGAAAATTTGCACCTTAGAATAAAATCATAAACACTTATTTTTCAAGAGCAAGTAGCTGATTTGACTTAAAAAATATTACCACTTATCCTGAATACGGGCAAGAAATTATTTTTTATAAAATAACAAAATATATAGCTAATTGAAAATGAAACTTTTCTGTACTTAAAAACTAAGCTGCTGCCACTGCTGCTAAGTCGCTTCATTCGTGTCCGACTCTGTGCGACCCCATAGATGGCAGCCCACCAGGCTCTGCCGTCCCTGGGATTCTCCAGGCAAGAACACTGGAGTGGGTTGCCATTTCCTTCTCCAATGCATGAAAGTGAAAAGTGAAAGTGAAGTCACTCAATCGTGTCTGACTCTTAGCAACCCCATGGACTGCAGCCTACCCGGCTCCTCCATCCATGGAATTTTGCAGGCAAGAGTACTGGAGTAGGGTGCCATTGCCTTCTCTGAAAAACTAAGCAAGACAGCTCTATAACCATTTAAAGACTGTTACTCATAATACAGTATATATATAAAAAAGAAAAACACACTAAAAAGTTGGTAATTAACCAAAATAAAAACCAATGTGACATTCATTTGCACTTATTCATATTACTTTTCTGAACTTCAAAGCAGCAGCATCTAAATGTTTGTCCAGAGTTCCCAATTTTAGTTTTAATTGTGGTTATTTAGCTCGTAAAGCACAATTCTGGCCTAATTTTCAAGCTCTAGACCTTATTAGTGAACAAATTTCTATATTTAGAACCTCATATTAATACTTGATTCCTCACATACCTAATTTTTAGTGCCAAACCCCTGGTTTAGGTTCTTAAATGCATATTTCAAGGAGCCAACTATTTCTTGTTGTAATTGGATTAAGTTGTCAATGGTAGATCATAAATTAGATAAGATATGCCAAAAATGTTTATATAAAAGTTTAAGACCATAAGTTAGCAGAATTTCATTTAACTTATTACCCTAATCCTACAAAAACCCTGAAGTCATCATTAGTAATTGGTTAGGTTTATAAATTAGGTTACTAAATTAGCAGATCAAAAATGATGCCGGGGATTCTTTTTCTTCAATTAAGAAACCTTGTATTTATAATAATCTTACTAGATTTGCAGCATAAAAATTTGGCAACCACCCAAGCTATCTGATATCTAGGTATTTTACTTACAAAATGGCAGAACAGAAGGTAAGCTTAGGCAACTGCAAGCTGATCTTATTATTTTATAAATGAATTCATGACTTGCTCAAGATCACACAGAAAACCTGATTTCTAGTCTCATAGGCCTGATGCTACCCTTGTTGCAGTCAAGTTAAAGGTGGATAAAAATATCATTTGTGGTGACATTCTCTAATAGAAGAGTGGACTCATTAGAAAAGACCCTGGTGCTGGGAAAGATTGAAGGCAGGAGGGGAAGAGGATGAAGGAGGAGGAGAAGGAGGAAAAGGAGAGGATGAGATGGCTGGATGGCATCACCAACTCAATGGATATGGGTTTGAGCAAGCTCTGGGAGTTGGTGATGGACAAGGAAGCCTGACGTGCTGCAGTCCATGGGGGTACAAAGAGTCAGATACGACTGAGCAACTGAACTGAACTGAACTGAACTCGCTAATAGAACTATATGTCACGCAAAAGGTCCCTGAATTCCCAAATGCAACAGATGGGGTGGGGGTCGTTCACCTAGATCATGGGCATGCTCCAACATGGGGGGAGTCAGGGAAAGGCCTCTACGGGGACTTATCACTAACACTTTATCAGATAGAAAACTGAGGTGACTATTAAATTCAACAAGTTCTCCAATCAAAGTTAATTTTTGCTGTAAGCATGGGAGATTGGAAGTTTACTCACACACAAGGTATGTTCCCAAGGAAACTGTTTCTCCTGCCTCTCGCCTTCTAAAACATAGGATGTTCCCATCTATCAGGCATTGGCTAGACACTCTTCTAACTATCACTTACGAGCCTGCTCCCAACTAACAGCATCTTGAAGGCATGCCATGTTTTTATCTCCCCCCTTCCCCGGTCACAGGCCCTGTCTACCTGGCACACTCATGCCCTCCAAGTCCAGTCCCCATTCGAAATACACATTCTTGATTCTCCTCTGGCATGTGTGTGTTCTTTTGCTCCCTAACTCATGCGCCCCAAATAGGATTAACTACATTCCAACCTGTTCAGTGTGATTTTCTAGCACTTTCATAAACTTTTTAATATGGAGTCTGGCACCTATTAGACAGCATTATAATATAGAATTTAGAACACAGTAGCCTGAAATATTTACTAGATCTTTTTTTTGTAACTCCTGACTTCATTATCTTGCGGTATCTCGCATAGAATGTAATGGGTATTTAATAAAACAGAACAAAATACGAATCAAATTGGGCCCCTCCTTTTATTAATGCTTTTATTCTCCCAAGAACTCAGGATAAAAATGAACTTTCTATATTCTATAGAAAATAAGAAGGAGAATATTAATAAATAAAAATATTTTTACAAGAACTCTTGCTTTCATATATTACTTTTTATCATTGTTCTTTACTAAAGTTGTTTTTTAAATGTTTAAGAATTATCAGTTACTAGAGCCTCTTTGTTGTTATAGAGGTCACGTTCAGAAAGTAAAAAATAGAATTAGAAAGATATTCTATGATCACTCACTTTAATGAAAATATTTGGATTAATTTGAGGGTAGCAACATTTTTTGTCAGTTGGTATGCAAATAAGATCTAAATATTTTAGACAGTGAAATTACAGGTACCCCTATTTTCAAAAAATATACGTTCCTTAAGGTTGCCTAAGGCATGTTTATTTAACTAACATCTACATTGTGTGTGATATATGCTAGTGATCTTTCAGAGCATTTTATCTGTCTGCTTCAGGTGAGGAAACTGAGGTACATAGAAATCAAGTAAGGTCTAAGATTGCATAGTAAGGGGCAGAGCTGGGCTTACAACCCAGCAGTCTGCCTGCAGAGTTAAACCATCATGCCAGGTTAATGACTAAATAAGGACTCCACATGTCCATTGGCTTAACTGGGAAATTAGAGAGAAGTATTGAGTTGGCCAAAAAATTCATTCAAGTATTTCCATAAGATGTTACAGAACAACTCAAACTTTGGGGCTAACCCAGTATGTCCTAATAAAGGAAATTTCTCAGTCTGAGTTTAAAACTTTGATTGAGGAAATAATTAAGATGCATTCTTGGTGGCAAATAATGTTTTTGAGGAGTTCTGATCCAGAGCAACAATTTGCTTTCCCATAAGATATTGCCTCTGTTCATAGTTAGAATGGAGCTTAAAATCTGCTGGGCACCTCACCTTAGCAAAACCACAGGTCACTTAGTCAACATGTCCAGCCAAAGCTCATCAGCATCCTCCATCAGCCCCAGATTCAGGGACCACCAGCCCCCAGGCCGTCAAGCATGAACTTCAGAAACCTGCTTTGTCTTCTCACCCACCTTCTTACCCAGCCCCTGTGATCAGTCACCCAGCCCTGTGCCTTTGGCTGCCTGATCATCCTGCATCTCCATTCTCCTCTCCAGCGCCACGGGGCCAACCTTATTCCAGCTCCCAGGTCCACTCCTAGGCAACTTTCATGGTCTCTTACTCATGGCCCGTGAACATGAAAACACAAATCACAGGAGGTTACAAAAGCACTGGTGGCAGAGAGAGTATCTTAGCGGCTCTTTGTGCCAACAAGGTACCCAGCCTGGTGCTGAGGGTGCTTTCACTGAATCATTCCTACATTCAGCAAATGTCTATTATGCTATAAACATGGCATTCATCTCAGAGTCTTAGAGAAAACAAATATAATGCTTAAGGCTATTTTAGCAAATTCTAGTTAAGGTACTGTTAAGTGCTTAGCAGTTTTAGAAATCCCAATATAAACAAAACAGAATTTAAACCCTTAAGGATTTTACAACGAGAAGAGACACTAGTAATAGTAACAGTTAAGTGTATTGAGCAGTTGCTGTATGGCAGGTATTGACTGAATTGATTAAATGTTTTTAAACATTAATTCATGTATGCCCTCAAAACAATCAGTACTATGCCCAATTTGCAGGTGAGAAAACTGAGGTACAATCAAAAGTACATGGGTATATTGAAATACAAACAGAATATGATCAGCATTACAATAGAGTTTGGTACTGTAGCAAGGGGAGCTAATCCAGAAAGTCTGAGGACTCTAACTTAAACCAAGCTGATTGACTGATTTCTTTGTTCTGCCTAAATGACCATGGTCACTGAATGATTATGAAGGCAATACTTTTTTCTTCTTGCCTGATACTAACATCTTCATATGATGAACCAATCACATTTTATTAGACATTCTCATTTTGTTTCATATAGATGTTCCCATTTTGTTAAAAATATCAAATCTCCCTTTGAAAATGACATTTAGGGCAATAGATTTCTGCACCGATAAAATTCCTGAAGTTATTTAAATGCTGTCTTTATGTAATATACCTGTAAAATCCTTCTTAAGTGTTCTGTTTTGGAGTGTCTCAAATAATCATTTGATTCATGCCAGCAGAACAGACATTCAGTGGTTAATAAAACCAAAAGCAATCGCATGCCTGGGTATAATTTTATTGACAGGGAGGTGCAGGTTTAGCCAGAGAGCTGAGGACAGCATTTTGGCCCTGGAGTCTGTCAGATGCTCTTTTTATGATATTCTGCAGGCTTTGGAGGAGGCGGTGGTAGAAAGACAACAAGATATGAATTTAACCCCTGTATTCAAACCCATCAAAAAGAAAAAAAAAAAACAGCCGAGAGATAAACCATGTAATAAGGATAGACACAGCAGGGGGAAAATGCAACCTAATGTCTGCAGGGTGCTCCCAAGGCGATGGCAAAGCAAATCGTGGAAGTTTAGGGACTGTGGATCTAAAGTTGATTTATTAAAGACTCAGAAGATTTTTGGGCGATATACTACTAGCTGTAAATGCATAAAAAACCTGCAGGACTTCTCTGGAAATGTTTCTGTATTGATTTCATCATCGCTTGAGTCAGATATGGATGTTTTCCTTTTATGCAAAATGCTGATGTGTACCGATTTGTGACTGGGTTCACGCCTTCAGGAATTCTCTGTAGGGCATGAAAGCAACCATATTGTAACAGTTTGAAATTGGAAAGAACCTCATTTTCCATGTATTTTCACTTACTCAGCAATAAACACTAAAGGCCAATGACAAAACTCCTCCTCATCTCATCCCCAAAGACAGAAAATGCATGCATTCCTTCTTTTGACACATCATATCCATTCTCAGGACCTTTTCTTCTTAACCTCATTGATTCATTCTTCTCTCTCCTGAAATTTTTCTAAAAATAACTACTCTCTACAGCCCTTTGTTTATTTAACACAAAACATAGTCTTCCAGGGAGGACAATTACCAGGTGATGCTTCTAACATGTTTCTGGTGATATTGAATATTCAAAATGCTCAAAATGTCCCATATGTGGTGCTCAGCAGAGGGTTAAATAAAACAGCGAGTTAAAATGTACCTTTTGAGGATAAGCTTCTGCATTTTTTTACTGATTTGTGCATGTTTAATTTCTAGGATCTATGTGGTCAGCATTTGTGTACATCTTTATGAAGATGTCCTTGTGGCACCTATGAATATTTAGCAGGTAAGACAATGCTTTTCTGATCATAAGTCCAAATTGGTGAAGCCAAATGGACTTTGTCCTAGTTTTTGAAAGTGCATAGGTTGAGCTTTCGAGAAAGAAAATTTCAATGGCTGGTTGGTGCCCAAGTGCAGTTTATGACTATTTAACTTATCAACTGTAGGGACTTCCCAGGTGGCGCAGTGGTAAAGAATCCGCCTGTCAAGGCAGGAGACGCAGGAGCCTCAGGTTCCATCTCTGGTCCAGAAAGATCCCCTGAAGAAGGAAATGGCAACCCACTCCAGTATTCTTGCCTGGAGAAACCCATGGACAGAGGAGCCTGGTGGGCTACAGTCCATGGAGTTGCAAAGAGTCAGACACGACTGAGTGACTGAGCTTATCAACTCACACAGCTTATCAACTGTGCAGTAGGATGTGGCTGAGCCCATCTTTATTTGACCCTGGTGAGTTAGCTGAGTTTACTTGTGCTATGGACATGAGCTCCTAACTCAGAGGTAGTCAATACCTCTGAGATATTAGAGCACAAAAATAAAAAAAAAAAACAAGAGAAAACAATACAATAAGTGAACAACATATAGGTTTCTAAGTAATAAGTATATATTATTATTGCTTAGAAATACTATATATATTATATATATGCTATAATATTATATACATATTACTGTTAAATATTACAAGAGATTAGCTTCATCTACTATCACAGCAGAAGTGAATATGGTGGCCAAAAAAATACAGCTGCAGAATATGACTAACTACGACCCTCTGGGTTTCACTGATCTCTTCACATAACTGCTTCTGGCTCCAAGCTCAGAGCTCCCTGCAGTGACAGGGTACTCACGGGTGTGTTGGATTCTGTCTGCACAGGATGCTGAGATAAGGAGGTGAACACAGGGCAAAATGGAGGTGGCACCTGCTTTCACAGATTGTGATAAAGAGGTGAGGAGTATGATAGGCTGAATTCCTAAACGGCTCCTGAGATGTCCTCCCCCTGCCCTTGAGTGCGGGCGGAGTCAATGACTATACCAGGATAGTTGCTCCCGTGATCATACTGTGTTATCTAAGACTCCATCTTAGCTGACTAGACAGAGACACTCTTGCCAGCTTCCATGAAGTAAGCCTTCAAGTTAAGAGCGGGCCACGTGGCTAGGAGCTGAGACTGGCCCTCAGCTGACAGCCCACAGGAAACGGCGACCTCACTCCTGCCTCAAAGAGCTGAATTCTGCCAACAGCCAGTGAGTTTGGAGGAGAGACCCTCGAGTTCCAGATGAGACCACAGTCCAGAAATCAACATCTTGACTTCAGCCTGGTGAGACCCTATGCAGAGGTCTACCCACCTAACCTCTACCTGGACTCCTGACCCATGGAACCATGAGATAATAAATTTGTCCAAAGCGTCTGAGTCGTGATAATTGGTTATGCAGCAATATTAAACTACTAATATTAAGGAGAGAATGCGTCAGCTATATTGATGATTGGCCTAGATGGGGGTCAGATTAATTCATGTAAGTATTCACTCTTATGGTCCTACATTTAAACAGCACATGTGTATTAAATGAAGGGAATGAGCCATTATCCACTATTCTAAACACAAAAGCAGTAATATGCCAGCTTATACTTTTTTATTTATTCAGCATAAAACAGCATAAAATTATATCTTCTGTGATGTACATACACATATTTGCTGTTGTCTTAGCTATTATAAATTATGGGAAATAATGTTTTTGTTTTATTTCATAATCCGTCCATCCATCCTAAATCACTTCAGTAGTGTCTGACTCTTTGTGATCCTATGGATTGTAGCCCGTTCCGTCCATGGGAGTCTCCAGACAAGAATATTAGAGTGGGTTGCCATTTCCTTCCTCAGTGGATCCTCCCAACCCAGGGATCAAACCCATGTCTCTTAGGTCTCTGGCACTGGCAGGCAGGTTCTTTACCATTAATACCATCTGGGAAGCCCATTTTATAATAAAGAAAGTTTAATATAAAATGCAGTTTTCATTTTTAACATAATGGAAATCATTGCTGGGCTATAATACTAGCTTTTGTTGACATTTTCATGGTCCTGTGTGTTGGGTGTGTGTTATACCATTTTATAGATGAATAAATTAAACCATAGATTAGATGAACTAGTGATTGGCCATGTTAGACTATGAACTCAGCTTTTTTGATTCCTGAGTTCAAGATTATTTTGATCATAGTACACCTACAAAAGTAAAACAAAAGAATGCAAAAATAAGTGCAGTAGAAACAGCTGAAGATGTTTTCCACAGAAGCTAAGATAACAACAGAAGAATTCTTTGGTTAGAAGTGAAGATGTTCATGAACAAGGTAACTAATCTGGTTTCCTCCATCACATGGGAGCCTCAGGTGCTTGGGATTGACTTTCGGAGCAGAGTTCCATGGCTCCAACCCCTGGTCATTCTCCAGAATAGATGTTTTTGACCTGTTTTGGTACCATTTTGATTCAATTTGCAGGCCTTGCTTCTTTGGGGTTTTTACCCTTCTGCTCATCTTTGAATCTTTGAGTGGGTATTTTAGATTGTTCCTGGTATTTCTGAGTCTGTCCTTACATGCCTTACATGTGTCCATGTCTTTTTTTTTTTTTGCTTTGTTTTTGGGCCCAAACTGTGTGCCCTGGATCCTCCTGGAGGGTGCCAAGTTCCTCTTGGGGTTTGCAATAGTCCTGTCTTGTCCAGGTCCGATTGTTCCCACTGAGAAGTGATATTTTGAACAAGTTAAACTGATGATCTATGTTCAGTATTTGTCTATTACATATAAAGTATATAAAATAAATGACTTCGCATGTAGAATCACTTGCTCATGAAATATTTTCTTCCAGTTTTATTGCGACACAATTGATATACAGCACTGTATAAGCTTAAAGTTATATCATAATGATTTGCTATATCATTATGACATTATGAAATGATTATCACAATAAGTTTAGCAAACATCTATCATCTCATATAGACACAAAATTAAAGAAAGAGAAAAAAAGTTTTTTCTTGTGATGAGAACTCAGGGTTTACTCTCTTAACTTTTGTATACAGCATTCAGCAGTGTTAACTACACTTTGCTAATTAATTTTGTTAACCCTTACTGAAATTTTTTTATAAATTATGTATTTATTATGATGCCATTTGTTAATAATAATTGAAGTAGCCTTATTATCAATCAGGTAAGAAGTATTTGTTACACAGATGTTTAGCCATTGTATTTTCCATATTATGAAGGAAAATATAGGTCAGAAAAAAACAGCAACACTTTTGTATTTTCCCATAAAAGAAGTGGATACCAATACAGGACATAGTGCATACTCCAATATATTCTTTCATAATTACTTCAAATAACTCTGGAAAAATGGCTTATTCATTTGAAATTTGGAAAAAATAAAATGAAAGTTTAAAAGATTGGAAACCTTTAAAAATTTTGATTACTAGTCACTTAAATTTATTTTAGATACAATGATCTAACAAACATAAGCTAAAATAAAACATAATTAGGTAGGTTTTAACATATCAAGAAAATGCATTTCAAAGTACTATGCATAGAGTGGTAACAACTTAAAAAATCTGATGAAGAAAAATGGATTACTTTCCTATTTTTCTGTATGTCTAAATTATTTCACAAAGAAAATGTGTATTCCAGTCACAAATAATTGAAAAAATAATATTCTAACATTTATAAGTTGTTGCAGGTAAATATAAAATAAGAGATTTTGAAAGTTGTTAGTGTGGGATGTGCTCTCCACAAACAGTGCCTGGATTCTAAGTCAGTGAGTTTCTGACTTCTTTATTTATTTTTATGCCTTTACCTTCAGCCATATTCCTTTGTAATCTATCTTTATTTTATTTTCTAATTGAAGTATAGTTCATTTACGCTGTTTAGATATAATTCAAGTGTACAATATAGTGACTCAGTGTTTTTATAGATTATGCTCCAGTCTTTAGTTTCAAAGATATCTTGTGTCTTTTCCAAGTTCTGGCTTTGCCTCTTTAGTATTTTTATAAGTAATATCAATGCCCTCTTT
Organism: Giraffa tippelskirchi; assembly: GCF_054371585.1. Classification (NCBI taxonomy): domain Eukaryota; kingdom Metazoa; phylum Chordata; class Mammalia; order Artiodactyla; family Giraffidae; genus Giraffa; species Giraffa tippelskirchi. The sequence continues at coordinate 159,115,107 of NC_137282.1, forward strand.
CTTAGTAAACCCACATTTCTTAGTCCTTGTCTTTAACAGCTTAGCACCATTCTCCACTGCTAGCCGCCTTCTTGTTGAAACACTCTCCGTCTTGGTGCCCATGTCAACATGCCCTCCTGGTTTTCTCTGGCCACTTTCTGGCCCCCGTCGTCAGCTCAGTTCAGTTCAGTTCAGTCACTCCAGGACTCTTTGTGGCCCCACGGACTGCAGCACACCAGGCCTCCCTGTCCATTGCCAACTCCTGGAGTTTTACTCAAATTCATGTCCATTGGGTCGGTGATGCCATCCAACCATCTCATCCTCTGTTGTCCCCTTCTCTTCCTGCCTTCAATGTTTCCCAGCATCAGGGTATTTTCAAATGAGTCAGTTCTTCCCATCAAGTGGCCAAAGTATTGGAGTTTCAGCTTCAGCATCAGTGCTTCCAATGAATATTCAGGACTGATTTCCTTTAGGATTGGCTGGTTGGATCTCCTTGCAGTCCAAGGGACTCTCAAAAGTCTTCTCCAACACCACAGTTCAAAAGCATCAATTCTTCAGCACTCAGCTTTCTTTATAGTCCAACTCTCACATCCATATATAACTACTGGAAAAACCATAGCTTTGACAGATGGACCTTGTTGGCAAAGTAATGTCTCTGCTTTTTAATATGCTGCCTAGGTTGGTCATAATTTTTCTTCCAAGGAGCAAGCGTCTTTTAACTTCATGGATTCAGTCACCATCTGCAGTGATTTGGGAGCCCCCCAAAATAAAGTCTGTCATTGTTTCCACTGTTTCCCCATCTATTTTTTATGAAGTGATGGGACAGATGCCATGATCTTAGTTTTCTGAATGTTGAGCTTTAAGCCAACTTTTTCGCTTCTCCTCTTTAACTTTCATAAAGAGGCTCTTTAGTTCTTCGCTTTCTGCCATAAGGGTGGTGTCATCTGTATATCTGAGGTTATTTATATTCTTCCCAGCAATCTTGATTCCAGCTTATGCTTCATCCCACCCAGCATTTCTCATGATGTACTCTGCACATAAGTTAAATAAGCAGGGTGACAATATATAGCCTTGACATACTCCTTTTCCTATTTGGAACCAGTCTGTTGTTCCATGTCCAGTTCTAACTGTTGCTTCCTGACCTGCATACAGATTTCTCAAAAGGCAGGTCAGTGGTCTGATATTCCCATCTCTTTTCAGAATTTTCCACAGTTTATTGTGATCCACACAGTCAAAGGCTTTGGCATGGTCAATAAAGCAGAAATAGATGTTTTTCTGGAACTCTCTTGCTTTTTTGATGATCCAGCAGATGTTGGCAATTTGATCTCTGGTTCCTCTGCCTTTTCTAAATCCAGCTTGAACATCTGGAATTTCACGGTTCAGTTATTTCATCAGTTATTTGTCTTATTTTCTTTTTATTGATTAAATTTATGCTTTCTTTCAGACTCTCACCTAAGCTGTTTACTTAATAAATGCCCTATAATATCCTCTTGACCATTCTCAAGACTTTAATACCTAAATGTTGCCCAAACCCAAGTTTTTACCATTTTGGGGAACCCATGACTTTTTTCATTAGCTCCAGACACACATAGATGGACCCCTCAAGACCAGGATGTCAAAAACAGAACTCTTCATCTTTTCTTCCAGTCCTGATCATCTTCTCGTGTTCTGTATGCAGAAAATAGAACTATCTTCTACCCTGTTGATTGCTTTGGATAGAAACTTGGGAATCCTGTGTAGCTCCCTCCCCTCGCACTTCTCCCATGCTCTATTAATTACCAAAAGATATTAATTCTAGCTTTTAAGTCATCCTGGAATCTATCCACCCGTAATTCTCTTCCTCAGCTCCTTCATGGTTTAACCCAACATCAACTCTTTCCTTACCTAGTGCAAAATTGGTCTCCTCACACTTACCCTTGATCTCCTCAATCTATAATTTACACTACAGCAATAGTTATCTTTGTAAACACATACTGAATGGAAATAGATTTCTATCATCCTGAAACAAATTCTCACCAAAACCTACAAGGCTCTTTATCTAGCCCCTGTGTAGTTTTTCCATTTCATTAATGTATCTCCTCTTCTGTTCATATAATTCAGTCACATCAGACTTTTTGCCTCAGGGTCTTTGCATCATCCTTCCCCTTATACTCCTCTGGTTTTGTTTCTTACTTTAACGTTTATTCTAATTTTGGTGGTTCAGTCGCTAAGTCGTGTCCAACTCTAGCAACCCTGTGGACTGTAGCCTGCCAGGCTCCTCTGTCCACGGGATTCTGCAGGCAAGAATACTGGAGTGGGTTGCTATTTCCTTCTCCGGGGGATCTTCCCTACCCAGGAATCGAACCAGGGTCTCCTGCATTGCAGGCAGATTCTTTACCAACTGAGCTACAAGGGAAGCCCAGTTTTTTATGTCACTTATCCTAGAATCTCTACATTGATCTATACTTACCCTCAGACTAGGTCAGCTTGCCTTTGCTCTCTTTTAAACTTCAATAGCACACGCTAGATCATAAATATCCGTCATCTCCTCCTGACTAGAGATTTAAGGAGAGCAAGAGCCTTACTTGGTGTTAGTTTCCCCCCAGAACTGACAACAAGTGTGCAGCTATTACAGTAGTGCAGTTGCATTGCAGGCACCCGATACATGCGAAAGTCACTCAGTCGTGTCCAACTCTTTGCCTCCCCATGGACTATAAAGTCCATGGAATTCTCCGGATGAGAATACTGGAGTGAGTAGCCTTTCCCTTCTCCAGGGGATCTTCCCAACCCAGGGATCAAACCCAGGTCTCCCACATTGCAGGTCGATTTTTTACCAGCTGAACCACCAGGGAAGCCCTACCCAATACAAATGTGTCAGTTAAGTCATGAATGGGGCTGCATTGGCTCCTGTGTATCAGCTCTCTCTCTGCATATGTCCAACTATTTGTAAGCCTAAGTCTTGCCCACTTACAAAAGAATATAGAGAATAAACAGAAAAATAATATTCTATTCTTCTTTGTCCTGACATGCCCTGGTCCTTGCTTTTTTTATAAGCTGATGAGCCATACTCATTTTGTGTGAGGAACAGAGTCGTTATTCTCACCACCCCAAGAAGATTTTGTTTTCTCTGTCTTCAAGAAGAGAATAGGCATGGATGTGTGTAATTGCTGGCTCTGGTCCTAATCAGAAGCTTGAAGAACCAAAAACCCATGACATATTGCTTGTCTTCTGTCTGAGAATTTTCTCATTGACATCAATCAGTGGTCAGCTGAAGAGTTGCAGACTGTGCAGAGTGGGGCTGGGAATGGAAGAAGGAATGTTCATGCTTCATCCAAAGCAAATTTCTCAATTGTTTGACAGTTGTTAAGCAATAATGAAAGATGCAGTCAATTTGGATTTTTTTCTTTTTTCGCTTGTGACCCAAAGTCTTTGGCAATCCACCACGCTAGTCAAGAGTGGTAGAAGAAGCATTGTTATAGCTTCTTCTTTAAAGTTTTAGAGTCTAAGGAGCATACACATAAGACACAAAGGTAATGTAAGATAAGGCATGTTGTTAATATTTAGGTATATCTCTACTTATATGTTAATGTAAAGCTACAAGACAGAATACTGAGCTGACTGTGAAACAAAGTTCCAAAGATTATTGTTAAATGTTTAACATAATACAAAATATATTTTTGTGTTTTTAATTTTTCAAGATTTCTTATTTTCCTAATTGTAGCCTCAAACATCATGGAATTTTGAAGATACAGTTCACCTCCAGAGAGAGTCAAGATCATCTGGCTTATGTTATAGGCCTGTTCTGTCAAATTGTTTATATAACTTTCTTCTGAGAGGCAGAAACTCTGAATGATCTACAGGGTTACTCCTAGTGGAATATATATCTGTGTGTATATATATATATATATATGTTTGTGTGTGTGTGTGTGTACACACACCATATAAACAAATTAAGGGAGAAGGACTATGGAGAACTAACTGTGAGGTCTCAGAGATTTTTTTCAAACTAACAAGTTAGCCTGCCATGGTTTCAGGGATGCTGGCCTAAGACATGAGATTTCTGAGTCAGAAACAAAGGACGTTATGACTCATGGCTCAGCAGGCAACTTGGGTATCATGTTTGTGCCGACTTCCCTTGCCTCTCAGATCCTGCAGGTAACCCCGAAGGGCCCTGGTGGGCCTTGCACACTTAGGGTTTTGTATCATAGCTGAGGAACCTTAGACTTGGGCAATCTGAATGTTGTATGAGGGGACGCAAGCATATCTACCCTGCCTGTCAGAGGAGAGGGCTCTCTCTAATTTCCAAGGCTCGAAAGTGTAGCCCCTCTGCTCATAAGCCACACAGAAAAGTGAGACAGCATTAGATAACTGTCAAATAAAGGGAAGAGACTTAAAGTGGATTTTTTCTCCTTTTTTTCTGTCTTGGCTTAGACCTATAAAGTAAAGTGAACACTTCAAATAAAACAAGATGTTTGTGTTATTAGAGTTAACATCAATGATCAGGTATGTAGGTGTGTCTGTTTTTTTTTTTTTTTTTTTTCTGGTTTTCCTTTAACATGGCCCAAAGTAATATTTGCGTAGCCTACAGTGAGGACTCATAACTGCTTATTACCTGTGTGAATGCTCAAGGAGGTGTAAAATAAGAACTGCCATGCTTCATCTCTAAAGAAGAAGGAGAAGGTTACCTTCCACTGGCTCATCCCTACTCTGACCTCAAGCACACGCCTTCAATACTGAACGCCATTCAGCTGTGGTTCAGAGATGTTGTCAAATATAAGAAACTACTGTTATTTTATATCTGTGTTATACTGATGAAATTAAGCAATGCTGTGCAGGACCACTTATTTATGAATAGGAAGAAAAACAGATCTATCAGAAATTCTCACGTTCTTTGTATGTGTCAGGATGCAACCTGTGAAAAGCGCTTCCTTTACCTATGGGGATCTGATAGCTCATAGCCATGTGGCCTTCTGCTGAGAAGTGTGAAGACTGGTAAATGAAGAACTCTCTGATAGAAAAATGTGCTCATCCCTGTGAGGTCAATGAGTCCTTTGAAGGCATCGTGGTTCTATTCAGTGCCCTGGAAGAGTTCATTAACCCCACGCAAGCAGACCATTTACTCCTACCTAGAGGATCGTGCTAATTAAATTGCTCTGTTTACCCACCTATGTCCCAATTTTCTATGAATACATGAATGTCTTGAGTCTCATTCTCTGCTCTTTTGTGGAAGGCAGAGATGATTACAGAAACACTCTTTAGGAAGTGCTTATATTTCTGCTATAGATCTTGGGCTTTGCTGAACTTTTTTCAAAACCAGTTTTTTAAAAGATTTATTTTTTGGTGTGGACCATTTTTCAAGTCTTTATTGAATTCATTACAATATGGCTTCTGTATTATGCTTTGGATTTTTGCCGCGAGGCATGTGGGATCCTAGCTCCCAGACCAGGGATCGAACCTGCAGTCCCTGCATTGGAAGGCGGAGTGCCAACCACTAGACCATCTGGAAAGTCCCTCAAAACCAATTTTGAAAAATTTATCATGATAGTGTTATACTTAGTAAGGGTAGCCCAGCGAGAGGAATTTTAATGTTTTATAAATGGCTATAAAAGTGTGATAAATGGCTATAAGAGTTATCTATGGACAAGTTTTATTATTATTTCATTTCCTTCTTGCAGAAATTTAAAATGGTCATTCCTCCTACCTAAGGCTAATTTCTACATCTGTGCCACTGACTTCATCCCCAGGAATCTGGAATTACAAGCAAGCCATCTCTCTCTTATGTATTTGACTACTTTTTCTCTCTCATGATACTGGAACTTTCCCATTGGCTTTTAAAATTTTTTTAATGTTTCTTTTTTTAAATTATTTTATATATTTTAATTGGAGGCTAACTACTTTACAACATTGTAGTGGCTTTCATCATACATCGACGCAAATCAGCCACGGGTGTACACATGTCTCCCATCCTGGACCCCCCTCCCACCTCCCTCCTCATCCCTTCCCGCAGGCTCATCCCAGTGCACTAGCCCTGAGCGCCCTGTCTCATGCATCGAACTGGTGATCTATTTCACATTTGGTAATATACAAGTTTCAACGCTATTCTCTCAAATCCCACCCGCGCCTTCTCCCACAGAGCCCAAAAGTCTGTTGTTTATCTCTGTATCTCTTTTGCTGTCTCACCTATAGGGTCATCATTACCATCTTTCTAAATTCCATATATATGTGTTAATATACTGTATTGGTGTTTTTCTTTCTGACTTACTTTACTCTGTATAATTAGCTCCAGTTTCATCCACCTCATTAGGACTGATTCAAATGCATTATTTTTAATAGCTGAGTAATATTCCATTGTGTATGTGTATCACAGCATTCTTATCCATTCGTCTGCCAATGAACATCTAGGTTGCTTTCATGTCCTGGCTATTGTAAACAGTGCTGCAATGAACATTGGTATACATGTGTCTCTTTCAATTCTGGTTTCCTCGGTGTGTATGCCCAGCAGTGGGATTGCTGCGTTGTATGGCAGTTCTATTTCTAGATTTTTAAGGAATCTCCACACTGTTCTCCACAGTGGCTGTACTAGTTTACATTCCCACCAGCAGTGTAAGAAGGTTCCCTTTTCTCCACACCCTCTCCAGCATTTATTGTTTGTAGGCTTTTTGATAGCAACCATTCTGACTGGCATGAGATGGTACCTCATTGTGGTTTTGATTTGCATTTCTCTGATAATGAATGATATTGAATATCCCATTGGCCTTTAAATGTGCTCTTGGCTCCTTCATAAGATGTCCACGGTAACAAATAATTTCTAGGCTCTCATCTCCTTCTATTAACTTCCCTCTCTATTGTTTCCACTTCGTGGCCAAACTTCTTGAAAACATTTTCTTTGTCATTGTCTCTACTTCCTCACTTTACTCCAGGATAGATGTCTATTTTATGGACTATTAAAATAATTTTCATTAAAGTTAATACTGATTCCTGTTCACAGAATGTAAGAGAGATTTCCAGTCATATTTATACAAGTCCCCTCAATTGCATTCAAAATTTTGACAATTAAAATTTTTTTTTCTTCCCTTTCTATCACCAGGTTTTACTTCCTATTTTTGTGCTTCTCATTTCTATCTTCTTTTCAGGATCAACCTCATCTACTTTGGACACAGCATACTGATCCTAAGTATTCTTTTATTCTTAGTGTGTATTTTCTTTTTTATTAATTTCAAGAATATTTGTGGTTTGAATTGCAACATATTTATAGATGACTGACAAATATACAGCTCTAGCCCAGATATGGAGAAGGCAATGGCACCCCACTCCAGTACTCTTGCCTGGAAAATCCCATGGACGGAGGAGCCTAGTAGGCTGCAGTCTATGGGGTCGCTAGGGGTCGGACACGACTGAGCGGCTTCACTTTCACTTTTCACTTTCATGCATTGGAGAAGGAAATGGCAGCCCACTCCAGTATTCTTGCCTGGAGAATCCCAGGGACGGGGGAGCCCGGTGGGCTGCCGTCTATGGGGTTGCACAGAGTCGGACACGACTGAAGCGACTTAGCAGCAGCAGTAGCAGCCCAGATATCCTCTGATTTCTGGACTCATGTATATATACAACTAATATTTTATTTCAGAGACTCAAAAGTATCTGAAACTAAAATTATCCAATTAGAATTCTTTTATATCCCCTCGATCCCCTACTCCATGCTCCTCGTCCAAAATATACCATCTATTTTATTATCCAAGCCAGAAATCTTGAGTCATGTTTGATACCTTCCTTTCCTAAATTCATCATTTTGTTTACTGTCCTCTACTTTACAAAGGGCTTTGAGCACAACATATCAATTTATTGTCACAATCACCCAGTAAGACAGGTAATATCACTGTAAACTTGGATTAGGAAACTTAAATTCAAAAAGGCCAGCTGACCTGCCCTATATCACTGTCTAGGAGTGGAATATGGAGCAGGAACATGAACAAATATTTTACTCAAAATTCAGTTTTTTTCAATGATAATTGTAGAGGCTTTTTTTAGAAGAAAAGAAATTTGAGCATTCCTAAATGTTAAAAGAAAAAAAGCTAAATTATTAGTTTAATGAGGAAAGGAAGACATTAAGAATTCAACAAGATCTTATTAATGACTGCATATTTCTGTGACAACTTTAGGATTAAAAGAACAAATAAAAATAAGCTTTGTTTTTATTATAATTGTTAGCATCCTATACTAATTTTTCTGTTCTCAAGGCATTTTCTTAGAATTGTTAATTGATTTTAATAAGAAACAGATATTAATTGTCTGGAAAGGACAAACATACATACACAAAACACCATGTGAAACTTTCCTAACAATGTGTCTGTTGTTATTAAGGAATGGCTGAAAATCTAATAGCTATGATAAGATACAGTATTCCTAGAAAACATATAGTGTCTTAATTAGTGAACTTAGCCAAAGTTGAAAATTCCAAGTCAGGTTGAATTAGTGTTAAGTCACTCAGTCAGGTCCAACTCTTTGTGACCCCATGGACTGTAGCCCTCCAGGGTCCTCTGTCCATGGGATTCTCCAGGCAAGGATACAGTGGTGGGTTGCCATGTCCTTCTTCAGGGGACCATCCTGACCCAGGGTTGGAACCCGGGTCTCCTGCATTGGAGGCAGATTCTTTACCATCAAGTAAGTTTATTAATTGTCAAGTTAGTATGGAGAAGCATCTGATTCTTAAATTTTGAAAATGATTTTGAAACTCTCAGTTTTTCAGGAGCAAACACTGAACTTATTTTCATCCCTTGGCAATGGAAAATATTTCTAATAAATAGAACAAAATATAGTAGTAATGTCCCAACTCAGGAAGTTAATTGGCACATTTAGTCAAGAAAGGAGAAAAGAGAGGAAAGATAAAAGACAGAGATGTGCACTTTCAGAACCTCTACTTGGATAAAACTCATTCCATGACATTAAAACCAATGACAGTCCAAGAATTTTTCTTTACTGATGTTATCATAATGATGATATGTTAGAAACAATTTTTAAAAGTAGATAGAATGAGACTAATGGAAAAAGAGAAACACTAAAATTTAAATAGTAGGAAATGATATTCTTTTTGCTCTTAATATATTATTGTGACCTCCTTATCATCTACTTGAATTAATGTGCTTTATCCCAGCCTTGTTTCTCATATGCTGGCATTATCAATGAGTTTCCCTGATTAGAAAAAGTGTAATTCTCCCTGAATGAGGGCTTGCAAATCCATTAACTCAAAACTAGAGAAATCTTTGAAAAGGTCCACTATTAGGTGATAGGAGGAAAGGAACAACTCCTAACTTGAACATTTTCTTGAAAAAAATTGAGTTTCAACCCTGCGTGCATGCGATACCCATGTCCCATCCTTCCTCTGCTCGTTGCACATGACAGGGTTTGCTAAGAGTAATCCATCCTAGAAAGCAGACCTATGTTGAAAAAGTGACATTAGATGAAATGAAAATGAAGTATCTGTGCTAAAATGGCAGAAGCAAAGCATCATCAGGGTATGCTGGAAATCAGACAGATATCCTGCTTCTTACAAACTAGAATCTCAAAATCAATGTCCTCCCATCTTCCTAAGAACTTTTTGAACTGTGTCTTCCTTGACTACAAACTGTCCTCTGTCTAGACATTAGTGATGCCTCTACGGAATTTATTTCCCTCTGGAGACAGGACAGTGCAAAGGTTGAGAGCCCGCACATTATAAACAGAACAGGATCAGTATTCTAACACCAGGCAGGTATCTTCAGGCAATCAGTTCAAACAAATGCCTTAGGCAATTGTTTTATCCTCTCTGATCCCCAGAGGGACAGGAGCATCATATAGGAACACTGAGTGTATTAAATGAGATGAAATGTAGAAAACTCTCAAACTTTAGCTGCTAGTTAGTCCTGTTGAATTTTCAAAAATAGTAGCTCTCATCAAGAAGAAGAAGGGTTTGGGGGGTGGGGCGGGAAGTGGGTTCCTTCCTCAGAAACAATGTTGTGTGAAACACAGTGACCTTGGATAAGGCATCCTGTAAGTCCACCCATGGTTGTAACAGTAGAAGGAACGTGCAATCAACCCATCAACGATTCCAGTAAGAACAGACTGTCACTCCCTCCATGATGGAAGTGGTTCAGTGGAATCAAACTGCCCTCAGTAGCTGGCTGATCCTCCAGGTGAATGGTGCAGGACTGAGGACTCCGTGCTCGTCTCTGACAGAGCGGGCTCCAGCAGGGGTTGGAGCCAGGTCTGCCTTAGTCAAGCTCTTTGTCCTTTCAGGTAAATGGCCGGGTGGACTGCCTGCATTCTGCCCACTGGGAGGATTTTCCTCTACCACCTTGAAGAGTGTCCAAGTAACGGGCTTTAGTCCTCTCCATGCTTGTGGACTGCCTCAAATCTTGCCAGAACGATTGATAACAAGGGTGGGTTTTCTCTTTCTCCATCATTTACTTGGTTGTAGAAAAATCTTGTGAAGCCATAAGTGCAGGCTGGGAGACAGAAGACAGTCTAGCCGGAATGGGAACCATGGACATTTGAGCCACTTCCTCTTGCAGCTCCTCTGTGCCTTCAGGCTAGTAGTTCTTAAAGAAGGACCCACAAAATGTGAAAATTCTACCAGAAATTGCTGGAAAGACAAGAATTGCTGAGAGGAGGCTTGGGGTCAAATTATGAGAAATCGCATTGGAGGACTGATTATGAATAAAAATAATCCAGCTTTTCATATTTACTCATCTCGCCTTCTTCTAGGGTATCCCTTTTCTTTGAGATCAAAGGCTCACCTTTGATCTCAAGGTCAGCCTACAATGTTGACCAAGCCCATATATCAAGTCCCATCTCCTGGGACAAATAGAGGATTTTTTTTTCTACTTAAGTGCACCATGAGAGATGTTTCCATTTAGAACTGAAAATATCTATTTAACCCCAATTTTTTCTGTCTTCTAAACATGTGCCAAACCACTCTTGTGGTTTAGAAATTGGCTCAATACTTTATTAATATCGGGCTGTGAAAAGGAAGTGTGAATATATTAGAAACTTTCTTTCAATTTTTGTTTGCAAAAACTGTATGCCTTGAATCATTAGTAACTTTTTTTTTCTCCATCCATGCATTTAATGCTTAATGATTCCCAAGTTAGCTCAGGGATATTTGTGTTTTGTATTCCAAGCATGTAAAAAACTGCATATATTTAATGTCTATAACTCAGTGTGTTTGAGGATAAGTATATACCCCTGAAAGCATCACCACTGTCAAAGTCGTAAATGTATCCATGACATCCAAACTTCCGTCCTGCCCTCTTTATCATTTTTATTAGCATTATTTGTGTGGTGCGTGTGCAAGCGAGCGTGTGCTCAGTCATGCCTGACTCTTTGCAGTCACACAGCCTCTAGCTCACAAAGCTCCTCTGTCCATGGGATTTTCCCAACAAGAGTACTGAAGTGGGTTGCCATTTCCTTCTCCAGGAGATCTTTCTGACTCAGGGATCAAAACCACGTATCCCGTGTCTCCTGTATTGCAAACAGATACTTTACCGCTGAGCCACTGGGGATCTACCTTCTTAACACTCTGTAAGTATACAATACAGTGTTGTTAGCCATTGGTACTATGCTGTACCATAGGTCTCCAGAACTTATTTATCTTACATGGTTAAGTTTTGTACTCTTTGACCATTGCTTCCACATTTTCCCCTCCTATCTGCCCCTAGCAGCCACCATCCTCTGATGCTATGAGTTTGACTAATTTTTATTATTATAGTCTGTACCATGTGCTTTGTATTGGGAAAGTATACATCCTCCAATTTTTTTTTTTTTTGGTCTTCTGAGTCCTTTGCTTTTCCACATAGTTATTAGAATCACTTTGTCAATTTCTATAAAAAGCCTAGTTGTATGTTAAGTATTTCAGAGAACCTCTAGATCAAGTTCAGAAGAATTGCCATCTTGACAATATTGAGTCTTCCTTAACATAAAATGTTTCTCTTTTATTTAAATATTATTTAGATATTCTTTAATTTTTCTATCAAAGTGTTATAGCCTTGCACTTTTTTGTTAAATTTACTCTTAGGTGTTTTAATCTTTATTATTATTGTGAATTAAATTGTTTTCTTAATTTCATTTGCATACTCTTCATTGCTTGTACATAGAAATACTGATATTTTTCTTATATTGATCTTGTGTACCTTGCTGAACTCATTTACTAATTCCAGTAGATATTTTGCAGGGAGAAAGGTAGTAGGAGAGGCTGTTCCTTGAGATTTTCTCTATATAGAATCAAGTTATCTACAAATAAAAACAGTTCCACTTCTTTCCTATATGGATTTTTAAATTAACTTTTCACGTCTGATTGCACTGACCACAACTTCCAGCATAGGATTAAATCTGTACATGAGAATGGACATCCTTCTTTTGTTCCTGATCTGGGGAAAAGTTCATTTAATAGCATGCAATTATATATATTATTAGCTGTAGGGTTTCTTTGTAGATGTCCTTTATTAGATTTGTAGAAGGAAACGGCTACCCACTCCAGTATTCTGGCCTGGAGAATTCCAGGGACTGTATAGTCCATGGGGTCACAAAGAGTCAGACACAACTGAGTGACTTTCGTTTTCACTTTGTCAGATTGAGGAAATTCCCTTCTTTTCTTCTTTTGTGAAAGTTTTTTGCTTAATGAATGGATATTGGATTTGTGTGTGTGGCTGTTGTAATGGCCATGGTGGGTTTTATCATTTATTTTATTAATAGAATATATATTTTATTAATAGAATGTATTATGTCCATTGGGGTTTTTATATTAAACTGAGTCTTGCATTTCTGATATGACTCACACTTTGTCAAGGATTCTATTCCTTCTTATGTGTTCCTAATATTTTGTTGAGAAGTTTTGTACCTATACTCACGAGAGGTATTGGGTCATAATTTGTAATTTGTTTGTTTGTCTCTAGTGTCAGAGTAATACTAATCCCACAGAATGAATTGGAAAGTCTTCCATTTTCCTCTGTTTTTCTGAAAGAGTTTGTGATGAAATGTCATCTCTTTATCAAATGTTTGACAGAACTTAGTAGTGAAACCATCTGAGCTTGATTTTTTTTTCTTTATAGGCAGACATTTTTACTACTAATCCATTTTTAGTTTATGTCTATTCAGATTTCTTGTTTTTTCTTGAATCAATTTTAGTAGACTGTGTCTTTCTAAGAATTTGTCATTCTGTTCTAACTTGACTAATTTATTGGTATAATGTTGATTTTAGTGATCTCTTATAATTCTTTTAATTTCTATAAGATCTGTAGGAATGTTTGGGCTTCCAAGGTAATGTTAGTGGTATGTTGGTTTTTCATTCCTGATTTTGGTAGCTTGTGTATTATCTTTTTATTTTCCTTGAGGAGTCTAGCTAAAGTGTTGTCATTTTTATTGATCTTATTGATGAATCAACTCTTGGTTTCTTTAATTTTTTCTATTGCTTTTCTGCTTTCTATCTCATTGGTATTCGCTCTAATCTTTATTATTCCCTTCCTTCTGAATGGTTTAGGTTTAGTTTTTCTATTCTGTTTTGATTTTTAAATTTCTTAAAGTGAAAGGCTAGTTTTCCAATATAAGTGTTTAAAGCTATAAATTTCACTCTAAGTACTACTTTAGCTTCATCCCATAAGTATTTATATATTTTTTGTGCTTTTTGTTGTTCGGTTAAAACTATTTTTCTAATTTTCTTTGTAATCTTTGTTGACTCATGGATTGTTTAGAAGTGTGTTGCTTAATTTCCAAATATTGCCTAATATTCGTGAATATCCAAAATTACATTCTCTTGTTGTTTTCTAATTTAATTTTCTTGTGGTTGTAAAATATGCATTCAATTATTTCAATTCTATTAAATTTACTGCTGCTCTTTCATAGCCTAACATACTATGGTAGCTGATCCTTATAGCCTGAACCAATGTAGCAATGGAGCTAGGCCAGTGGAAGTGGAACCTCCCCAGTAAAAGTCTAATCTGCTCATATTTGCAGAATCTCTAGTAGAGGCATTGTCTGTTCACTACTTAAATGAAGGATTAACTCTCTGTAACTGAAGATCTTTGGTTAATCTAAAAATTGTAGTCCAGTAAATATTATTACAAAGAAAAGTTCTGGCTGAAAATAGTTATGTTGTCAGAAAATATCTAGAGAATATTTTGATTTAATTATTAAAAAAATGTATCCTCCTAGTTATAGAATTGGACCACCCTAGGATTAGAATCAGATGTGAGAACTGACTGTAAAGAAGGCTGAGTGCTGAAGAATGACTGATGCTTTTGAACTGTGGTATTGGAGAAGACTCTTGAAAGTCCCTTGGACTGCAAGGTGATCCAACCAGTCCATCCTAAAGGAGATCAGTCCTGAATAATCATTGGAAGGACTGATGCTGAAGCTGAAACTCCAATACTTTGCCACTGATGTGAAGAGCCGACTCATTGGAAAAGACCCTGATGCTGGGAAAGATTGAGGGCAGGAGGAGAAGGAGGCGACAGAGGATGAGATGACTGGATGGCATCACTGACCGAATGGACATGAATTTGAACAAACTCCAGGAGAGAGTGGACAGGGAAGCCTGGTGGGCTGCTGTCCATGGGATCGCAAAGTCAGACACTACTTAGCAACTGAACAACAAGTTATAGAATCAGAGACTCTCTTTGATTCTTACACAGGAATAAAATATGTATATATTGACTTTGAAAAGAAAAGCGTGTAATGAATGGCTTAATCCAAACAAGATGCAATGAGTCCTGACCTGCATCCGGCTCTATGCCAGATAGTGGATCCGAGTACCAGGGAGCTCAAGGCCCATTGAATAATTTCTACTTGAATAATACTAGAACATCAAATATCACAAGGATATTTAAAAAAATATTTTATAAATCAAGCTGTTACATTTTATCTAATTTTCTTCTACACACAGCAGGACTATAAGATACCAAAAAGTAAAAACAAAAACCCGTTCAGAAAGTATTAATAGCTGAGACGGGATGTCTTACTAGTTTCTTTGATTAAAAAAATAGAAAGAAAATGAGTGAATAAGTAACCAAAGAACACTGGCACCCTCCTCCCCATTTTCCACCACCAAAATGTGAGTAAATAAAAATATTCTTCTGTATTAAAAGCGAATCTAAAGCCAGGGGTTTTCTGTCCCTAGTAGAAAGACAACAATAACGCCGCTCCCTCTGTTGGCTCCTCTCCTTCTCTCCTCCTCCCTCCCCGCACTTCGTTCCTGTTCCTTCTTTCTTTCTTTCTTTTTTTTTTCTCTATTTCCTCCTCCTTCTGTTTGCATCCTCCTCCCCCAAACTCCCTCCTCACCTTTGCCTTCTCCTTGCTCCTCCTCTTTCTCCTTCTTCTTCCTTCTTTTTCTTCTCCTCTCTTCTGATCCCTCTTGCATGCCTCATTCTAACATGAAAATAGAATACTGATACCTTGAAATGTAGTACCTCCAACTTTAAATAAATGTAGTGGCTCACAGCTAGTATCAGAGTTAAAAGATTCAAGATATTCACAAACTTTGACATTGAATCTAGCCCAGAACACAGGATTGAGACTATCTTATTTTTTAAGTTTAGAATTATAAGTTATGATTTCTATGTTAAATAAAATTCAAAATAAGGCTTTATGAAAATGAAGCAATGAAAGTAAAAGAGATACTTCAATAAATCTTAGGTTTAAACAGATATAACATTAAATATTAGATGTAAATATTTCAACTTCTCTCCATTTTATTGTTTGATCAAAATTTTCTAAGTTTCACTAAAGTGATCTATTTATTAAAAAAAAAAGACAAATCTTGAGTTTACATATATGCTATAGATCTGACACAATACTGTGTGTTGGGACAGGCGTAACATGTATAGGCTTAGCGCCCTGCCGTATAGGAGCTAACGATATGGTGAAGTGTCACCGCATGTGACAAAACAAATACTGGACAACAGATGGTAAGAAGCAAGTAAATATAAAAAGTAGTAATAAAGCATAGATCAATGAATTTTTTCCATTTGAGATGGTTGGAAATATGTACAGCTTCAAACAATAAAGTGCATTTTATTTGCATTCATTGTAAGTGATGCTAT
Organism: Giraffa tippelskirchi; assembly: GCF_054371585.1. Classification (NCBI taxonomy): domain Eukaryota; kingdom Metazoa; phylum Chordata; class Mammalia; order Artiodactyla; family Giraffidae; genus Giraffa; species Giraffa tippelskirchi. The sequence goes on from NC_137282.1 coordinate 159,131,129, forward strand.
TTTATGTTATTTTACTGTCCCCTGTTGTAAGGTGGGGGTGGAAATACTTGATACTCATGCTTTGACTTCTTGGTGTCTCTGATTCCATTTGTAAAATTTAGCATCATTAATGTACATTTTTAAGCTTTCTAATTTTAGAATGTATTGAATTATTAGTCAAGCTTTGGTTTGATATCCTATCAAATGCATGTTTTCTGAAATTTAATTTTCATTTAGTTTTGAAACCAAAGTGCAATTTTAAGAAAAAATTAACCCATATGCTTTGATTCATCAACTCAAATTGTTAAAGTACATTGTTGTTTTTAATGGATATTTTATGTTCTAAAGAAGTCTTTTGAGCTATTTCAATGACATTTTTATTTTCATTGTAAAACAAAGTGATTAATTTTTAGCCAGGACATTACAAAACTGTCTGGAAGGAAAAAAGTCTTTTCAGATCTTGCCTCTTTGCACGTCCACTCTCTAAAGTGCATTGTTACTGTAGGCATCAGACCCTGAGTGCAACATTATAAGGTAAGAAAGAGAGAAGAGCTGGACACAAACCAGTAAGGGCATTTGTAGAATAGCTTCATTTTCCATTTATGAACAAAGAGAACGTTCAAGTTTATGATTAAGTCAAGCAGAAGTGTGCATGATCACTAGGGTTCCTCTACATCTATGGTGACTCAAGTGCCATTACTGGAGATGCGTTTAGTGATGAAACCATGACAAAATATATTTATAAAAAGAGAAAGAGCTCCATTTAGTAAATTTGTGAGAGTGACTGAATGAGGTGAGAATATTGATAGGTAACAGTCTTGTTTCCTTAGTCAAAAAAAGCCAGCTCAGATACAGGTCAGTGGCAGTCCCAGTGCTTTCACACTGAATCTTGAATCAGCATTCTGCATCTATATGTTTAATCACCTACTACTGCTTAACCCAAAGCATCCATAGGTGTAGAAAAGAAAAGGGAGAAAAGTACCAGAGGGATTGCGTGACATGCCTGTGAAATAGATAGTTGCTAGTGACATCAGAGCATGGTTATCCCGAGACTCTATTTTTATACAGCCTGTCACTGAAATCTGAAAATCCATGGTTAGGGATTTGTTTCTTTGGCTAAAAGAGTTGTTCTCTAAAACAATTCTAATCATCCTTTGAAAGGACATATAACAGTCCTTCTCAACCACTGAACACTAGCAATCAAGCTTATCAGATTCTTATCAGGGATTATAAGTTTTGACAGCGGAATATCGATTTTGCTTTTTTTCAGAGTTTTGATTAGACTAGATACATTTGTAAGTGATTTTAAGAATGCACTGAATTTACCCAAGAACCCCCCCTGCATAGATTAACAGAGACACAGTAGGAAGAAATTTTCTACCAGGCTCATTGTCAATACCAAAAGCAATCTGTCAGAATTCTGTGGTTGGTTGAGTTATTTATAATCCAATAAAAATTCAAACAATATATTCTGGCAGGGTTCTTTTGGTGTGTGTTTTCATGAGTAAATTTCATGATTGTTTTTTTCCTCTATTGAAAGGCAAAAGAACCAGGCAGCAGCTGGATTTTGATTCAGCTCTACTGAGATAGGTCAGTAGGATACAAAAAGAGACTAAGTTTTCTGCCAAAATTCTAAAATTATTAAAAAACTCCTAGAGGTGGACTTCTAATCTATAGAAAGTACATGTGGCAAGCCCCAACTCTGGCTCATACTAAATGTATTGTAGCAATAATGCCTGTTTTGTTTTGTTTTTTAATTTTGAGATCTTTTCAAACCTTGTACTGTACTTCTATACTTTCTCATTTTATTATCACATCTGCACAAAGATGTTATTATCAACAGTTTTTGCAGAAGTAATATCTGAGTCTTGGGTAATTATGTGAAAAGTCAAATCTTCAAAGGAAGGGAAAGTGTCTGGTTCTATTTGATGATACTCTACTTCTTTCTTCAGTCAGGCAACTATTTTTCTTCTTCCCACAATGTGAGAACCATAGAGATCATTCAAAGTTTCCTTTAAGAAGATATTTCCATGCTTTTCATAATAAAGTATCTGAAGTCCATTCTAGGGCCAGGTACAAAGTCACACGGGATATTTAAAGCTATTCATGGTTTCTAACATCTGATTAAGCTGATAAAGTCCCTTTTGCCCTTCTTTCTTGCTGCAATGGAAACGAACCAAAGTTGTAATTCTTGGAGAGTTTTGGAATGGTAAATGCAGTTCAGACCTGGGTGCTCGCTGCTCTCTGCATGTTAAAAGGTAATTGAATAGGAGCAAGTCTAAGTGCAACGGATATGTAGGCTAGAGGCACTAAGTTGCAGCTTCAAAGAGGTCACACTGAAATGAATTTTTTAAAAGAACTATAAAATTGCATCTAAGATAGATGGGGAGCAAAAGCAATATTTAAATGAAATTGTTATGGATATAAGTCACTTTCCAGGCATTATAACTATTTCTAACATAAAATATGTTTTCACTTCATATATAAAACATTGTTATTATTCACATCTTCTGACATGTTAACATATTAAAACTTAAATGTTTAATGCATATATTAAAATTTTGTGTCATCATTAACCCAGCTGATGAATTCTCTTGGAAAAAAAAATAATGGGAAAGATATATCAAGAGAGATAATTTTTACAATTAGAATAAAAATACATAACTTGAAGTGTGGTGAGATAAAAAGGTCTAAGTCAGAGTTCCAAATCCCACTTTTTTTTTTTTGCTCATGGGAATCATACTGCCATTTGTTTTCCTATTAAATGACATTTCAAATACTTTATTATAAACATAAATCACATCTCCTTTCAAGAAGGCAAACGACAAACTAATTTTGAGATCTGGCTTGCATTTCTATACCCTACCCAAGACTAACTAGATGAACAGTTGCTTTATAGATTGTATCTGAAGCATAAACAAAGGGAGACAGTAGATTACAGGAAACATGTCACTCGAAACTGACATCTGCCCTTTAATTCACAAGCATCATCCTAAACCCTGTCACTTTGGTTGACATCTGTTACACATCCTGGTGCATGCGTTTCTGGAAAAGTGCAATTTTATCTGCAGTCGGTTCGAAAAAATGTATATATACATCTATGTGTATGTGTGGACATATTTTAAAATGCCTTGCTACATCTATAGATATGACTTCACCTTTACTAATCTTTTAAAATGCCAAAAGAATGCTATTGTTCATCAGCTGATCCACTGGATTTAATAGTGGCTGCTGTTGGACACAATGGAAGTCCTATGTACCTAAACTATACATCTTTTTCAATATAGGAAACTTCCACCATTAATTTGACTTCTTTGCATTAAATCATCTCAAGAAGACCCTTGTTGGGTGTGTACATATTATTAATACCTGAGATGAATAAACCATGCATGTATTTACACTTATTATCATTGTTTATCACAATAAAGGAGACAATGCCCTTTGAAGTGGAGAGAAGAGGAACTACAGGATGATGAAACGATCAGTGGAAGACGCGCAGAGTCCTGCTCTAGCCCTGCCCTAGGCACCATGCAGTCAACCCACTGAGAGCGTCAGCAGCACCCAGGAGGTTGTTAGAAACGCATGTTCTCAGGTTCCACCAACCCAGAAACTAAACCAGAACACCCTGGGGTCAGGGCCCAGGAGTCTGAATTATGACAGACTCCTGCGGTGATTCTAATGAGTGCTAAAGACATTTGTCAAGCACTAGTCTAATGCCAGGCTGGATGAAGCACAAGCTGGAATCAGTATTGCCGGGAGAAATATCAGTAACCTCAGATATGCAGATGACACCACCCTTATGGCAGAAAGCAAAGAAGAACTAAAGAACCTCTTGATGAAAGTGAAAGAGGAGAGTGAAAAAGTTGGCTTAAAACTCAAAGTTCAGAAAACTAAGATCATAGCATCCAGTCCCATCACTTCATGGCAAATAGACGGGGAAACAATGGAAACAGTGACAGACTTTATTTTGGGGGGCTCCAAAATCACTGCAGTTGGTGACTGCAGCCATGAAATTAAAAGATGCTTGCTCCTTGGAAGAAAAGCTGTGACCAACCTAGACAGCATATTAAAAAGCAGAGACATTACTTTGCCAGGGGTGGGGGGTTGGGTGCGGTGAGTGAGGTACAAAACAAAAGCGAAAAGTTAAAAAACTCTCTACATGTGTATTAATTATTTCTCTCATATGTGGATAGCAACATGAACATAGCAATAATTTATTCATCAATTGTTGAGGTATTTTTAGGCTGTTTCACTCTTTGACTACTTCAAGAGTGCTCCTAGAATGTGCTTGCATATGTCTATAAAGAGAACATATGTATATATCCCTGCTGACAATACTTAGGAGTGGAATTGTTGAATCACAGGGCACACATATGCTCAACTTTAGTAAATGCTGTCAACAAGTGATCCAATGTGGTTGTAGAAATTTTGACTCCTATCAGCAGTATATATCTGTCATTTTTATGTTAGTTATTCTGTGTAGTGGTGTCTGACTGTACATGTATGCGTGTTGTAGTCTGATGAATAAGGAAGTTGATGATTACCTTTTCGGGCCTTCTCTACTGAATATTCATTTTAAATTGTATTATCTTATCTTACTTCTGCTGTCTCTGAATTTAGTGTGTGCTCTTTCTCTATCCATCCTCTTGAAAAGGAAAGTTGGGTCATTTATTTCTAAACTTTATTCTTTTTTTAAATATGAATTTACGGCTGTAAATTTCCTTGTAAGGATTATTAGCTGCAATCCCAAAGGTTTGATATTTTATATTTTCCTTGTTACTTAGTTAAAATGCTTTCTAATTTCTATTCTTTAAAAAAATGCATGCATTACTTAAAAGTTCATTGTTTAATTTCCAAGCAGTTGAGGGGAATTTCTAGTTTTTTCTTTTTATTGATTTCTAATTTAATTTTACTGTGGTCAGAAAACATACTTTGAATGTCTTAAAGCCTTTGAAATTTGTTGAGGTTTGCTTTATGATCCAATATGTGGTCAATTTTGGTAAATATGCCTTGTACATTCTGTTGTCATTGGGTGAAGTATTTTGATGTCAATTAGATCAGTTGGTTAATTGTGTTTGTGAAGGATATACTCAAAGATGGCCTATGATTATCCTTGCCTTGAGATAATCAAACTCTCGTGGTATTCCCTCCCCTGCTATTAGTAGGTCCCATGAGTTACTTCTAACCAGTAGAGTATGATGGTTATATTACATGAGGTTGTACCATCAGCCTTGTTGGGAGAATTTCTCTTGCTGTTTTTGATCAATAAGCAGCATGAGGAAGCCCCACATGACAAGAAACTGGGACTCTGATAACCAGCTGCAAAGTAAGAGTAATTTCTAGACAGTAGGTGGCAAACACTTGGGTCCTTGGTCCAACTGACTGCAAGAAACAAAACTGTGCTAAGAAATTTGTGATCTTGAAAGCAGAGCCTTCTAGGTCACACCTTGAACTGAGAATGCAGTGCCAGGCAACACCTTGATTGCAGCTTTCCCTGGAGACTCTGAGACAGAGAAGACCCAATAAAGCTGTGCCCAGACCCTCGACCCACAGAAACGTTGAGATTAAGTTGTATTGTTGAAGACTAACTCTGTGGCCGTGAGTTACGCGGTAACAGATAACTGATTCAGTGTGTTGCAGCTCTAGGTGCTGTGCTGAGCTATACTTAGTCGCTCAGTCGTGTCTGACTCTTTGTGATCCTGTGGACTGTGGCCAGGCAGGATCCTCTGTCCACGGGATTTCCCATGGACAAGAATACAGGAGTGGGTTGCTATTTCCTTCTCCTGGGGATCTCCCTGACCCAGGGATCAAACCCACATCTATTGTATCTCCTGCACTGACGGGCAGATTCTTTACCACTGCACCACCTGGGAAGTCATAGACCACCCAGGTTTATCTTGGATTTTTTAATATAAGGAAGTGTAGAAATCATCCTAATCAGTTCAGTTCAGTTCAGTCGCTCAGCTGTGTCCGGCTCTTTGTGACCCCATGGACTGCAGCACACCATCCTTCCCTGTCCATCACCAACTTCCGGAGTTGACTCAAACTCATGTGCATCGAGTCAGTGATGCCATCCAACCATCTCATCCTCCATCGTCCCCTTCTCCTCCTGCCTTCAATCTTTCCCAGAATCAGGGTCTTTTCAAATGAGTCAGTTCTTCGCATTAAGTGGCCAAAGTATTGGAGTTTCAGCCTCAGTGTTAGTCCTTCCCATGAATATTTAGGACTCATTTCCTTCAGGATTGACTGGTTGGATCTTCTTGCAGTCCAAGGGACTCACAAGAGTCTTCTCCAACACCACAGTTCAAAAGCATCAACTCTTCAGTGCTCAGCTTTCTTTATAGTCCAACTGTCACATCCATACATGACTACTGGAAAAACCATAGCTTTGACTAGACAAACCTTTGCTGGCCAAGTAATATCTCTGCTTTTTAATACACTATCTAGGTTGATCATAGCTTTTCTTCCTAGTAGCTGTATTTTAACCTCCAGTGTATGCTTAATTAATTTTGACCCTATTTATTTGAGGTGATAATTTTTGCCTGAAACTTTACTCCGTCTTCTCCTTAACCCAGATTTCATGTCACATTTGCCTTTAAAATTTTTCCCTGTCATTGATATTCAACTCAGTAAATTTGGCTTTCTAATGCATCTTTTGGGAAAACAATGTTACACTTTGTGAATCTTTGTCTAAGAGGGAGAGTCTAAATCATCTATATTCTTTGCCACTTCTGTTATATATTTTTCCTAATTTTGTGCTTCCTTGCTTTTTTCCATTTCCATAGTTTTGCTATACATAGATATCTTTTTCTGTAGTCATCTTAAAGGCACCTATCTAATGTTCAATTCATATACTTAGTTATCGATTTTAAATTTTGGTGTTTTTTCTTCCTATGAACCATTTATTGTATCAATGTGAGGAATGAAGGGAAATTAGCAGAATGGCATAGCCCATCTTTACCATTTTCCTGTTTCTTTTTATATAAACTGGGTCCTTTTAGACATTTGGGCATTATTATAATCACTGATATTATATTTTTTAATCCTGCATATCTGTCATCATGTTACAGATCATTTTCATTTAATTCCTCTGCATTTGGTGATTTTCACAGATTTGTCCTCCATATCCATAATTTAATACACAACAGTATTAATTCTATAGTTTATTCCTTCTTTTGTAGATCCAGTCTTACTTTTCATATTTCCTTGAGGTCATTTATTACCTACTTCACTTTCCTCATTTTACTTCTCCAAAACTGACTCCACCTATAATTTCTACATGACTTCCACTTTTTGCATTTCTTTGAAATACCAAGCAAGTACACGATAACTGTTTTTTGTTTTTCTCATTCTGATACTTTCATCTGATTTTTGAAAATGTACTCTTTCCTTGGTTCTTTGGGATCTTTTTTTCTTTTTTAATTGCTCCAGCATCTTCTAACAAAACCCCGTTCTGTCACCATTTTTTCTCCATGATCTGTCCCCATTCTAATGTAGCTTGAATTGCTTTACCATACTCATTATTCAAAACTCAGATTAAATAATGGTTTCTGTCACTACCCTCAGACAATTGTAACCATTTTTTCCCTCTGTTTTCCTACAGTATTTTGCACATATCATACCAAATCTTAAAAGTTTGCTTTGTTTTCTGTCAACATTTTTTTTTGTTCCTTTAGATTTTGACATTCTTGAGGGCAAGACCTTTGCCTTGTTCGTGCCAGCAGCAACCAACATGCTACCTGAAACACTGGGGGCAAAACAGCAAAATATAAATGATCTGGTGCTTCTGAGTCAGTATAAACCCATCATCTCTTCAGGAAAAATGCCTAGGGTATATCCTTCAGACAGTGGGAAACAAATTTATTTTTCTATATAAAGGAAAAATAAAACTTTGTGGAGAATATTAAATATCTTGTTCCACTGAGGTATTTATGGGATTTTTGAATTGAATTGAAATTCCTCTCTCCGTATAAATCCTAGATACAAGGCAAGTGTTCTTAGGGGACTGATACTAGAAAAAGAAACAAAAAGGAAACCAAACATTAGGTTTTAGTCTAAGAATTTGAGTGCTTTTTTAGACCCACCAAATATAATCAGATTTATATTTATTTTTACAGAAATGTTTGCTCTGCTAATGCATTCCTAATCAAATACTGGGTGTTCCATGATGGAAATTTCAAATAAAGTTCTTAAGGCTGTCAAAAAGTAAATAAGCTAACTAGAATTAAATTTCTTTGTTTCCCAGTGGGTCTCATAAATGCTTAGGAAGGGATATGGTGTGCTTAGAAACTGGCCAGTTAGATACTCAAATACCAGCGCTGTCAACATATTCTCCTTCATCCCTCACCCCCAACCAAGGATTTCACACATATATTCTGGTGAGATATGTCCATTTATAAGTGACAAGCTATGCGACTTGCAAAAGATATACCAAAAAACAGTAACAGGATACAATAAAAAAAATCCACAATTTGATTAACTAATCTACTTTATATAAAAATATAGTGCATTTTGTATCTTCTCATTAGCTTTATGTTGTTATGCCTACCCATGTGAACTTTACCTGCATTAGAGTCAATGAAGTCTGATGAATTTTTTAACGTAACATTAAGTACACACAGGAGCAATGTACATTGTTTAAATGTAACTTTAGATTATTTTGAGTCTGATTTTTGAGTTTCATTCTTGAATCTTCTGGAAGTCTTTGACGTGATACATTCTGTCCACAAGGATTTTCCAACTCATATAAGCTCTTCTCTTTTAACCCTTGTGACATGGGAAAACTTAGTAAAGCACTCCTCGTGATGCAGACATAGAGAACAGACTTATGGACACAGTTGGGGAAGGAGAAGGTGGGGCAAACTGAGAGAGTAACACTGAAACATATATGTTACCGTATGTAAAATTAGATAGTCAGTGGAAATTTGCTGTGTAACATAGGAAGCTCAAAGCTGCTGCTCTGTGACAACCTAAAGGGGTGGGATGGGGTGGGATGTAGGAAGGAGGTTCAAGAGGGAGGGGCCATATATATACCTATGGATGATTCACGTTGATGTAGGGAGAAGCCAACACAATATTGTAAAGCAATTATCCTCCAATTAAAAATAAATAAATTAAAATTTAAAAACTAAAGCACTCCTCTTGAATACCCGAGATTAGACATAGTAAACAACAGTCTATTACCCTGAAATACTCATGGAAAAACATGAATTTGTTTTCAGTTTTGTGGTTTATAAGACATAAGTAATTAAATCAAGTTTTATGAGACACTGTTTTGAAAGATTTGGTTAAAATAGATTTGGAAGCGTTGTAAAATGGCAAAAGTTCAGAGTGTCTGTGTTTACTCTTGTTTGAAACATCTCTCAGTGGGAAAGAAGAAAGCAGTGGGCTACAAGTTCAAGTTTTGTGAGGCTGGGAATCAATTTTATTTGAAAAGAATCTGGTTCACACGGTGTGAGACACTTTGAGAAAAATGAGATTACTGCCCTCTGAGCTCATTAAACGTTAGGACAATTGGCCACAGAAGAAAATAGTCAACAGGACGTATCTTAGTGTCTTTATGCTATCCAAGATAGAAAAGTTTGCAGGACTCTTAAGAAACCTCTGAGTTCTAAAAAAATTAATATACATGTGCATGTATATATAGGGCTTTCCAGATGGTGCTATTGGTAAAGAATCTGCTTGCCAATGCAGGAGACATAAGACACCTGGGTTTGATCCCTGGGTCAGGAAGATCCCCTGGAGAAGGAAATGGCAACCACTCCAGTAATCTTGCCTGGGAAGTCCCATGGACAGAGGGGCCCGCCAGGCTACAGTCCGTGGGGTCACAAAGAGTCGGACAGGACTGAAGGACAGAACACAGACACACACACACACATAATAAATAGGGAAGAAAAGTTACTAAAGACAGTCCTTATACTTACTAGTCTTGAGTTTACAAAAGCTCCAGCGAAAATGCATTTCTTGGACCAGTCACACTTGACCTGATTATTTTTCAGGAGTATTAGCAAGAACATTACGAAGGACCTAAACTTACTTTTAAGGAGCATTAGCTCAGTGATAGTACTTGCCTTCAGACTCTACGTCTCACGTTCCAGTTCCAGAGATGATAAACTCTTTATTTTATGTCATCCTCACAAGGGATCCAAATAACCTTATTTTTCAAGGAAGAGAACTGAGGAATTTGTTTACGGCTGTATTGCTGGGGACCAGAAGAGGTGAAATGTGAGTTCAGGCCCAAAGCCTTTGACATTCTTGGGTACAAAAAAAAATTTTTTTTAAGCTATCTTCTTCTTTTATACAGGAAAAATATAGGAACTCACAGGATTGAAGTGGACAGAAGCCAGAAGCACTCTGGAGTATGGACACCTGAGTCAGGAGACGCTGGCTGTAGCATCCTTCACTCCAGGACAGGTGTCCACCTGGCTGGATGGCACAGATGGAACAGCACCTCCACTGCCCAAGCTGAACCATGCTGGGCTCCTGTGATGGGTCCTCAGCTAACCCTCCACCTTTGGTCACAGGCCTCAGACCCAGTGAGCCAAGTCTTAGCCCCATGGTCACATCATGGCTGTCAAAATGTGGGAGAGGTAGTATATTGGCTTCCTTAGTGGCTTAGCTGGTAAAGAATATGCCTGCAATGCAGGAGACAGGAGTTCAATACCTGGGTCCAGAAAATCACCTGGAGGAGGAACTGGCAACCCAATCCAGTATTCTTGCCTGGGAAATCTCATGGACAAGGAGCCTAGCAGGCTACAGTTCATGGAGTTGCAAGAGTTGGACACAACTTAGTGACTAAACCACCACCAGGAATCATTAACTCGGGTATGGCTAAAAAGGGCTTATTATATATAAAAAAAAGACATTTCTATTGTTCAAGAGATTCCAGAATTTTCTTGAAGTTCTGTGTCAGGAATGGGGACAAAGACCAGATATATTCTTTATTATAGTTCAGTTCAGTTCAGTCGCTCAGCCATGTCTGACTCTTTGTAACCCCATGAATCGCAGCACGACAGGCCTCCCTGTCCATCACCAACTCCCGGAGTTTACCCAAACTCATGTCCATCGAGTCGATGATGCCATCCTGCCATCTCATCCTCTGTCGTCCCTTTCTCCTCCTGCCCTCAATCTTTCCCAGCATCAGGGTCTTTTCCAATGAGTCAGCTCTTCCAATCAGGTGGCCAAAGTATTGGAGTTTCAGCTTCAACATCAGTCCTTCCAATGAACACCCAGGACTGATCTCCTTTAGGATGGACTGGTTGGATCTCCTTGTAGTCCAAGGGACTCTCAAGAGTCTTCTCCAACACCACAGTTCAAAAGCATCAATTCTGCAGCGCTCAGCTTTCTTTATAGTCCAACTCTCATATCCATACATGACCACTGGAAAAACCAAAGGCTTGACTAGACGGACCTTTGTTGGCAAAGCAACATCTCTGCTTTTTAATATGCTGTCTAGGTTGGTCATAACTTTCCTTCCAAGGAGTAAGCGTCTTTTAATTTCATGGCTGCAGTCACCATCTGCATTGACTTTAGAGCCCAGAAAAATAAAGTCAGCCATTCTTTCCACTGTTTGCCCATCTATCTGCCATGAAGTGATGGGACCAGATGCCATAGTACAGGTACTTAATAAAATTTTGTCATATCCTGTAAGAACAGAGTCTATGTTTTAGGAAAGAACAATTGTAATAGCAAAGATAGGAAATGTTGAGACAGAGTGTGAAACGGTTGCACATTACTGCAACAAAAGATGGATGTAAGCAGGGAAATTATACAAGAGGAATTATCAAAGAAGAGAAGTATACATATTTCTGATAGTTACTTGCCTATAACAAATAAATCCACATAATTATTATCCCAACATATTAACAACATATCTGGGTTGGTAGTAGAAATCTCATTGGAATTATTCGTTTCACATGAATATTTAGTTTAAACACTCTAGAAGAAAAAATTTAATCTTTAGATGAAATGAATTTAGGTTTCTCTGAATTTTTCTTACAATAGCAGCTGTTCATATATATTTGCCTATTTCCCAAGTTTCCCTTACCAGTGCCCCAGAGAAATCTTAGTAAATTCAATAATTGTATTATTGAGAAACCCTATTCTCATTTTATTATTTGTAAGTGACAATTAAGTAATGTCAGGACATTGCTATCTGTGATCATACATACATACATGTGATCATATCTGTATTCTACCCTGTATATCAAAGATGACGTAGAAGAGTTAAAGGAAGCTGATGTGAGCAGACAATCAATGGTCAAGGTCATGTCCCTAGACATGATGGTAATTTAACATGTAATTACATGGCAACCACCTAGCCTGTGTGAATTCGAATTTCCTCGTTAGTTGGGTAAGTAGATATGCTAGATTCAAGGCTTAATATTCTTGGGCAAGAGTCATTTGCTTGTATCAAGTCCTAAAGGGATCTCTCAGTTGGCCAAGCACTAGGGGCCTCTGTGGGCATCTATGAACTTTGCCTCATTCTTGATTCTCCTTCCTTAAGACCCTGTGATGGAAACCTCACTGTGAGAAGAGGAGAATCCACCCCCATTTTATGTTGCCCAAAGGTGGGGATTGAAAAGTTCAGAGTCCCCTCATCTCCATGGAGCACAGCTCAGTTTTCCATCTTCCTAGTTCTCATCCTTCTGGGAAGACACCTTCCGTCATGTGGTCATAGACTGACTTGGACAGTGGAAAGCAGTCAGACTGTCTTTAAGAAGCCCAGTACATGGGCTTTATTTTTTTAACTAGTGAAAAGTTTGAGAATTAAATAAAAAGAATTGCTAGATTATTTTGCTGGCATAAATAAGGGGAAGAAAACAAAAGTTCTGTGCTAGATCAACTACCCTTGTATTTCAAAATGGGAAATTCTTTGGCACAAGTCATCAATTTTCCCTTTTCTGAGATTTCCCTGTGTACTTTTTTAAGGGTCTGAATTTGGAGATCCAAATACATCAGGGACTAAATTACTTAGAAATTACCCTGAATACCAGATTAGTGAGATTATCTAAAAATAACTGAGGTAATGTAATGTAGGAGGTAACTAATGACCTGTAAATGCAGGTTCCTCTATAACTCTCCCTTCAGGGACTAGTTAATGTTTCTCAAATGGCTTCTATGGGAACTGGATGGTTCAGAGGAACTGGTAATAAGAGATGATACAGTGATTTTGCCATTATGTCCTGACTTGAGCAACATATAAACAAACCATCTTTCTAAACAAATATATTCATAAATGCTTAAGAAATGCATCAGATGCTGAAAACAGCCTGGAAATCTGTACTTTTAATCAGACTTCTTGGGCTTACTTGTCAGGGTCTATTTTGCAGAACACGCCACGTTATTCCTTTGTTTTTCTACAGCAATAAGCTATGCTATCACTCTAGTATAAAACTTCCACTGCAAACGAAAAGTTAATCAGGGGTTCTCTCTCCATTTGTACCTATTCCAGTTGGCCTTTATATAGATAATCAAGTAATTTAGGGATTAGCACAGAGAATGGGAGACAAGAGGGTAAAGGAGGCTTCACTATAAAGTGCAAGGAGAAAAGCACAAGAGGTGAAAAATAGGCCTGAAATGGAATTTATCATTATTTATAGCCAAGTTCTTTATTTCATAGATGTGCAAAAGGAAGCAGAGATGGGCAAATTGACTTGTTCCAGGTAAAGCACCTAAGAAACAGCAGAGGCTCAGGTCTTACCCCCTTACCTGTTGAGGATTCTTTCCTCTAGAGCACAGGGCCTCCCCTCAAAAGGCATTAGGAAATAGGCCAACAGATCTTGCTGCAAATTGCTGAGACAGAGGATGTGATGAAACCAAGCAGAATAATCACTACAATGCAGGTAGTAACTGAAGTTTTCTTTAAAAATAGACCAAGGCAGCCCCATTGTTTGTACCCATCACTATATGACAGTAACTTAGAAGTGAAAAATTACAATCACCATCTCAATATTGTTTATTTTATCCAAGACTGTGCGGAAAAGAAAATGAGGAGAAAAGGAAAATAACATTTCTAGCTAAAAATTCAATTATACTTGCCAATCAAACTGCTGTTCTGGCATTTTGTGATTGTAGAAGTTTTAAGAGCCATATCTGAATATATTATCAGACAGGTAAGTTCTGTGAATGAAAACTAAAGAGCAAGGCCAATGTGTATGGGTAGGAGAGAAACCATTACTGTCCCAAAGAAAAGCGCCTGGGATTATTCAGTCCTGCGTTGTAGAAAACACGCAGGCTTTGCAATCATGTGAGCCTTGAGCTCTGCCTTTTGCCACCTGCATACTTCAACTCATCTGACTCGAGCATTCCCAGGCAGAAGATGGGACAGATAATTAATACCATCCTACTCACTGTCAGCATTAAATAAAGTCATATACTTAAAATTAGTGGCATGAATGTAGAGTAAAAGGCAATTATGATTATTTTCACATATTTTAAGAGGAACATTTCAAATCTGTATAAACTGTAGTTTAATGTATACCGATAAACCTACCACTCAGGTTCAGTGATTAAAAATGTATGGTCAATCTTGTTTCTTCCAAATCTACATCTGTTCCACCTCTTGTATCATTTGGAAGCAAATCCTAGACATTACTTTTCTTCTTTTGTTGTTGTTCAGTTGCTAACTTGTGTCTGACTCTTTGCGATTCCATGGACTGCAGCACACCAGGCTTCCTTGTCCTTCACTATCTCCCAGAGTTTGCTCAAACTCATATTCATTGAGTGGGTGATGCCATCCAACCATCTCGTCCTCTGTCACCAACTTCTCCTCCTGCCCTCCATCTTTCCCAGCATCAGGGTCATTTTCATTGAGTCGGCACTTTGAATCAGGTGGCCAAAATATTGGAGCTTCAGCTTCAGCATTAATCCTTCTAAAGAGTATTCAGGATTCATTTCCTTTAGGATGGACTGGTTTGATCTCCTTGCAGTCCAAGGGACTCTCAAGAGTCTTCTCCAGCACCACGGTTCGAAAGTATCGGTTCTTTGGCACTCAGACTTTATGGTCCAACTCTCACATCCAAACGTGACTAAATACAGGAGACCCTGGGTTCAATCCCTGGGTCAGGAAGATCCCCTGGAGAAGGGAATGGCAACCCACTCCTGTATTCTTGCCTGAAGAATTCCATGGGCAGAGGAGGCTGGCGGGCTACACCCCATGAAGTCGCAAAGAGCCAGATATGGCTGAGTGACTAACAATTTGAATATGAAGACCTTTATCAGCAAAGTAATGTCTCTGGTTTTTAATGTGCCGCCTAGCTTTGTCATAGCTTTCCTTCCAAGAAGAAAGCATCTTTTAATTTCACAGCTGCAGCCACCATCCACAGTGATTGTTCAACATGTATCTCTAAAAAATAAGGATTCTTTTATATTCATAAATTATTACCATGCCTCCCAAGTAGTAATAATCCTTGTTATCAAATATCAAGTCAGTGTTCAGACTTTCGAACCGTCTTGTCAATACCATGTGGGGATATTTTTTCCCCTTAGCTTGTTTGAGTCAGGATCTTGATAAGTTTGGTTGATAGGTAATCCCTGTGATGATGATGAAAAAAGTTGCTGACAGGAAGTCATATAATTTTGGAATGGAAATAAACTTCATAAGTAATACTACTCGTTGCTACAGGAGATTAAAGAAGGTGCAAGAATATAATATATGACTCATAGATCGAGTCAAACCTCTCCTTTTTCTTATACTTACTTCAAAGGAAGAATTAACTCAGTTGTCCTGGCAAACAGATGAATGGAGAAAACATCCCTTGTTATTTCTGTATTTTTCTGTAAGTCATTAATCTGAACTTGTCTACAAATAGAATTATTGAATATTTGCAATGGATCATGGATTAAAACTTCAGTCCCTGATGAATAATAAGTATTATATGTGCTTAAATTAATGAAACCACCATGCAATTATGTTCCAGTTTCACTGAAGTTGATCCAGACCTGGTTGAATTAGGCTGTACATAAGGCATTATTTAGGTCACACAATTGTTCAAACAAAGCTGAAAAGGATGGTTGTTCTCTTACACATTGTATAACTGCAGTAAATTACACATTTTTTAGAGGGAAGTGATCAACTTTGGATACAAATGTATTACCATACAATAATAATTTAATCATGGGGCTAATGACTTTTATTTGGAAAATAAGCAGAATAATAAAATCTGAGGAAAGTCTTACTAGAATGAGAATTGAACCTTTTTTTTTTTTTAAATATATAGAGTAGTTTCTAGTATATGGTGCTCAATAACCATTCTCTCATGAATATACAAATTAATGAAGCCGTGATCTTTCCTCACAAAAATGGGCTTCCATCAAATGACCAAGGTTCTGGAGAATGGTACAAACAGGCCTCCAATTTGGCAAGAGAAAACCGATAAGTCACCTGGAAAGACTTTCTTTCCCTCATTCCATACACAGCTCATCACTAGGTTCTGTGCAGTTCATATCCTGCATGTTGTCTGAGAGTTTTCTCACTGTCCCAGTTTTGGGTTTCGTGGTTGCTGATTAGCCACTAAGTCCTGTCCAACTCTTTTGCGACCCCATGGGCTATAGCCCACCAGGCTCCTCTGTCCATGGGATTCTCCAGGCAAGAATACTGGGGCAGGTTGCCATGCCCTCCTCCGGGGGATCTTCCCGACCCAGGGATCGAACCTGCATCATTTATCTCTCCTACATTGGCAGGCAGGTTCTTCACCACTAGTGCCACCTGGGAAATCCTCCACTCGGGTGTGTGAGTGTGAATCATTTGGATAAGTGGCTCCCAGAGATGCTGGTTTCTCACACTTCGTTTCTCACACTTGGCCTTCATTGATTCACTAGAAAATTCAGCTAAATTCATCTGTTGATGTATATTATTTGGTATCTGACCCAGATAAGAAATTGTTTGCTCTCTCTCTCTTCTTGGAGGTGCCCATCTTTTTACTAGATTTTAAGTTAGTTCTTTGCCCTGTAATTCCATATTTTATAGTAAGTTGTGATTTTTTTTTTAATTATCTGTGTCTTCTTGTTGTAATCTTGGAAGCAAGGCTTTTCCAGCTTTCTACATCTTAAGCAGAAGTTATAAAGTCCCTGACATGTTTTAGCAGATAAAAAAGATTTTAAAAATACATTCTTTGATTTTATTCAGAAATATAGACATAGAACAAATTTAATGATATAAGAAAACCTTATAAGCAAGTACACATGTAAATTAGTAATTATCAGTGAAATAAGAGGAAAGGCTACACACTATTAGGCAGGATCTGAGAATCTACATAATTTAAACGTATGAACAACTTATGTTCATCTCCTCAAGAGCAAGCATATTTTGTTAAAAATAGAACGCATAGTAGTCTGCAGTTTAACTGTTAGTTTCGACATCTATAAGCATGTTTGAGCAATAATAACCAGCAACACTGTGTTAAACTAGGCCACACATGTTTTTCCTTTCTTGTCCTTCAAAATAAAAGCAGCAATGAAAAATGAATAGGAAGACAGGGTGAATGAGACAGAATAAAAAGATTGCCATCCTCACAAATGCTGATTAATTAAGGATATGGCAGACATCAAGCTGTACCACTAGAAGTGTTTCTGGAGAAGGAGTCTCAATAAGAAATGTGGCTGCCGCTATTCATTTGCAGAACATATACTGAACATTTCTAGACTTTCCAATATTGAGTACCAAACAATGGTCATTTCGGTAAGCAAAAAGTTTTGTCTGTTAAAGAGTTTCAAAGTCCTAAGTCAAGAATGAACTATAATTCATCATTCAGTTCCAGCAGCTCAAAGCATGTGGAAGAGGGGGAGAGCAAGCAAGCAAGTTATCCAGCTTCCTCTTCCTATGAGCAAGAAGCCAGTTATCAGAAATTGCATATTGGCAAAAATCTTTATTTCACTGTAGATCAATCCAGAAGAAAGAAAACATTTTTCTACAAAGGAGTCTATATTGCTGTCAGATGGCAGCACATTAAATTGTTCAAAAAATCCACATCCTGGCGTGTGAGTATTTCTCAAAGCTAACTATTCATAAAATGTTGACGTATCATTCCTGTAACTGTCAACAGACACGGATACTGGTATGATCACATGAAATTCTCTTCTCAAGGAGACCAGCTATCACAAGACTACACTGGGAATTTTCAAAATGGCTAATACTCCAAATAAGGAAATGGTCAGATTTATCTAAATTTATCTAGATTTATCCAAATATATAAAAATATGATAAAAAATAACAGCTTCAAAATAAGAAATTTTGAAATAGTCACAAAGTCAGAGATTCAAATAGTATTAGAGGGGGCCTATTAATTATATTCACCAAGCTTAGTAAAGCATACCGCTTTGGAGATGATTACACAGGGAGCAATTCTTTTTTAAATGTGAAAAAGTTTATATAAACTTTGACTGCATTAATCATGGTTCAACATTGTGATATGCAAGTTTCTTTGATGATCTTGACATATGAAGCTTTGTCCAGTTGATTTATGCCATATTAAGGTAGAGATTTTAATGTTTGTTCATAGACACTTTTAGGGAATTTAACTGGATGAAGAGCATAAATTATAGAAATAAAACCCCCAGCAGCAGCTGTTTTCCAGTGAGTGATTAGAAAAAAATATTTAACTCAATACATTGAGATATTTTCTTAAATATCTTCAACTAACTTCAAATGTCTTGTAAAGTAATAAAAATTATCAAGTATTTTAAAAATAAAATATTGACTGGATTAGATTAACAAGAGATCAAAAACAGCAAAAGAAAAGGTCACTGAATGTAAAGATGCATGAATTAGATTCAGTTCCGTTCAGTCGCTCAGTCGTGTCCAACTCTTTGTGACCCCATGGACTGCAACACGCCAGGCCTCCCTGTCCATCACCAACTCCCAGATTTTACTCAAACTCATGTCCATCGTGTCGGTGATGCCATCGAACCGTCTCATCCTCTGTCGTCTCCTTCTCCTCCTGCCTTCAGTCTTTCCCAGAATCAGGGACTTTTCCAATGAGTCAATTCATCGCATCAGGTGGCCAAAGTTTTGGAGTTTCAGCTTCAGCATCAGTCCTTTCAATGAATATTCAGGACCGATTTCCTTTAGGATTGGCTGGTTTGATGTCATTTCAGTCCAAGGGACTCTCAAGAGTCTTGAATAAGGTACCCAATATGAAAACACAAATTTAAAAGTATTAAAAAATAGACTGTGTAACAGTTGTGGAATTCCAAAAGGAGAAGAGAGAGAGTTAAGGATACCTATTGTGATATCAAGAGCAACAACTTAAAAAAGAAATGTAAAAAGAAACACCTAGAAGTGAAGCAGAGAAGTAAAAATTGTATGCTATTTTTTTGATTATCCTAAAATAAAGTAGAAATAGAGAAAAAACAATAGCAACAGAGATAAATGGGGCAAATAAAAGGCCCATAGAAAAATGTTATAGATTTAAAATAAAAATATCAATTATTACATCACCTGTAAATGGATTTCCAGAAATAAAGGTTGCTCAGTATTAGTACAACCATTACTATAGCAGGCATTTTGATACATTTAAAGAGAAAAAAAATCATATGATTGTATGTAAAAAACTGAAAACCCTTGGCAAATTTCAAGATATGCTGATGAACTTTTTTAAATTAAAGACATTTTCTGAACATATGTATATTTTAAAGAGTTTCCTCCAAAATGAATTTATTCATAATTGCCTGGAGTATTTCTTGGAGTGACTACTGACTTTTATTTATGCTTACTCTCTGGACAGTTTCCTTCCAACTGAAGTCATCCCATTAGAACTGATGATACAAGATTTGCCCTTGAATTTAAATGATATGTTCAACGACACCATCTCTTCCTTGCAAGGCATATAGGTCAGCCTCTACTCAAAGGTTGAGAGTTTTTATGATTATAGCATTGGCCCAGAATTCCTCCTTGTTTGTCAAGGTAGAATCTGTGAGGTTGCTAGTACATTTTTCTCAATCTGGTTTAATTCTTTGGGTCAAGTGGTAAAGTCAGTGCGGAAATGTAAAAAGAAACCCACCTGGCTATCTGAGGTAGACTCTGCTGATTTATAAGATTTGTTCAGTTAACTGGATCTGAAACCCTACAGGAAGTGGCTAAAGTCAATGCTACAGGTTGCCCTCAACCTGCTGTTCGGAGTTCTGTTTCTTGTAGTCTTAATTAAATATTGCATGAGACAAATTGAATGGATTTGTTCCTAGCCTCTGTTGATCAGATTAATCAGAGTGGCTGATGGAGTGGTGTATTCATGTGTACATTTACCAGAAGGCAAAACAGAGCAAAGTTCAGGTAGGGGAACTTTGGTAGTGGACAATTAGGGGGAAAAGAGCAAGTAAAATCTTCCAGTTCTTTAAGCTCAGAGTTCTTCACTTGTGATGGAAATCTATATGCAAAATTAACTGAGTCCCTCTGCATGGCTTCCATGAGACTTGAGATGATACTTAAGCTTCTTGCTGTGCTGTAAGAAATGAATAACTTTCTTAAGAACTGAGATTCATGTGTCTTCTGCCACCATGCATGAAACAATGGCAAGATAATTTACTACCTTGTAAGTGGGGCAGAATGTCAGATACTTCACAGTTATTGATGCCAGGATATGGGGAAAATCCTAAAATTGTATACAGACACAATGAACTGAACCATATATCAAATGGATAATATTACTACAGTTAAGGGATTGGGGAAGAACTACCCCAAGTAACTTTACAACACAATATTTGGACTGTGTCTTTAGGCTAAAAGCAAAAAATAATTATTTTGTTTTTCTTTTCACAGAGGCAAGGTTTGGCATTTCTGAAACTACTTTCTGTGTATTTTATGACTGAGTAAACAAATACATATATTATGGATAATGAGAGCCAGATTTCTGACTGTCAAAATAAGGATTTAAAAATTAAATGGGGAGTTGTTGAAATGGGGAGTATGAACTCATGGGTTTTAATATACAGATAATAGACAGATAAATAGATATATACATACATAGATACATAAATTAATATAGATATGAGTGCTTATGTATGTGGATATGTAGATATTTATGCATATGTATGTGTGTTGTATCTTTTATTTCACAGATCAATCCAATGAGAGGACCAGGACACAGCGATACCCCAATAGCAGTGAACATACCTAGAACCCAGACATTGGTTTCTCAATGTACTTCTCCAAATTAAGACACAGGGATCCACAGTGTAATAACTAACCCCAATTAATACATGTTGTCACAAATAGGAAGATTTTCTTCATTTTTATGGCTGAATTATATATTATGCATTTATGTACGTGTGTATGCAGATGTATATTCCATTGTGTGGAATATAACTCACGTCATATTTTTTATCTATCCATCCATCGATGAATATTAGGTTGCATCTCAGCTGCTGTAAATAACGCTGCTATAAACATAGAGGTGCACACATCTCTTTGAGTTAGTTCTCATTTTCTTTCATTAGATACCCATACCCAGAAGTGAATTGCTAGCTCACATAGTAATTCTGTTTTTAATTTTGTGAGAAGCCTCCATATGGTTTTTCATAGTGGCTGCACCAATTTACATTCCCACCAACAGTGCATGTTGCTGCCATTGTTCAGTCACTCAGTCGTGTCTGACTCTTTGCGACCCCCTGGACTACAGCACACCAGGCCTCCCTGTCCTTCACCATCTCCCAGAGCCTGCTCAAACTCGGGTCAGTGATGCCACCCAACCATTTCTATTTTCTCCACATGTTCACCAACCCTTGTCATTTCTTGTGTTTTTGCTAATAGCCGTTCTAACAGGTGTGAGATGATTTGTTACTGTGGTTGGGGTTTGCCTTTCCTTTACGATTAGTGGTGTTGAGTACCTTTCACGTACCTTTAATCTTGCATGCTGGTCTCCTCCTCCTTGTCTCAGTGAGTCCGTCAGCTCAGGATGCTGGTGCTTAATTCTCTCTGATCTACTTTTCTGCGACCTCCCTACTACATCAGTACTTGGAGTGGTCTTTAATTTTCTATCCTCCAATTAGTACACTGATAAAATGACGGAGGTCATCTTTCTCATTTTCTTTCTCTTGGGGATCACCATCCCATATTGCCAGCTACCCATTGTTTAAAATCCATTGTTTCACATACTTGCGCAGTTTAGCTTATTGCTCAAAGTTAGCAGGTAAATCCAGTCCCTGATATTCCATATTCCAGAACAGAAAGTACAGTGCAATTACTATTGAAAAAATTTTCTCAGCTAAGCCAAATTTATTGAAACACTATTACCCAGCAGTTTTACTCCTAGGTGTTTTCTTGAGATAAATGAAAACATATGCTCACAAAAAGAATTGTAAGAAAATTTTCATGGCAGCTTCATCCATAGTAACCAAAAACTGAAAACAATTCAAATTCCAAATGACATGAAAATGTGTAATCAAATTGTGGCAGATCCATATAAGAAATATTACTCAACAATAGAGAGGAATAACTTGCTGATATACACAACAACATGGATTTCTCTCACAGACATTATGCTCCCTTAAAGTCAAAGTGAAAGTTGCTCAGTTGTGTCTGACTTTTTGTGACCCCTGGACTATAGCCCATCAGGCTCCTCTGTCCGTGAGATTTTCCAGGCAAGAATACTGGAGTGGGCATATGATTATCTCAATAGATGCAGAGAAAGAATTTGACAAAATTCAACATCCATTTATAATAAAAAATCTCCAGAAAGCAAGCATAGAAGGAACATACCTCAACATAATAGAAGCCATATATGATAAACCCACAGCAAACATTATCCTCAATGGTGAAAAATTGAAAGCATTTCCCTTAAAGTCAGGTACAAGACAAGGGTGCCCACTCTCACCACTACTACTCAACATAGTTTTGGAAGTTTTAGCCACAGCAATCAGAGAAGAAAAAGAAATAAAAGGAATCGAGATTGGAAAAGAAGTAAAATTCTCACTGTTTGCAGATGACATGATTCTCTACATAGAAAACCCTGAAGACACCACCAGAAAATTACTAGAGCTAACCAATGAATATAGTAAAGTTGCAGGATATAAAATTGACACACAGAAATCCCTTGTATTCCTATACACTAACAATGAGAAAACAGAAACAGAAATTAAGGGAACAATTCCATTCACCATTGCAACAAAAAAAATAAAATACTTAGAAATACATCTACCTAGAGAAACAAAAGACCTATATGTAGAAAACTATAAAAACTGATGAAGAAATCAAAGATGACACAAATAGATGGAGAAATATACCATGTCCATGGATTGGAAGAATCAATAGAGTGAAAATGATTATACTACCCAAAGCAATCTATAGATTCAATGCAATCCCTATCAAGCTACCAATGGTATTTTTCAGAGAACTAGAACAAATAATTTCACAATTTGTATGGAAATACCGAAAACTTCAAATAGCCAAAGCAATCTTGAGAAAGAAGAATGGAACTGGAGGAATCAACCTGCATGAATTCAGACTATACTACAAAGCTACAGTCATCAAGGCAGTATGGTACTGGCATAAAGACAGAAATATAGATCAGTGGAACAAAATAGAAAGGCCAGAGATAAATCCACGCACCTATGGACACCTTATCTTTGACAAAGGAGGCAAGAATATACAATGGAAAAAAGACAATCTCTTTAACAAGTGGTGCTTGGAAAACTGGTCAACTGCTTGTAAAAGAATGAAACTAGAATACTTTCTAACACCATACACAAAAACAAACTCAAAATGAATTAAAGATCTAAATGTAAGACCAGAAACTATAAAACTCCTAGAGGAAAACATAAGCAAAATACTCTCTGACATAAATCACAGCAGGATCCTCTATGACCCACCTCCCAGAGTAATGGAAATAAAAGCAAAAATAAACAAATGGGACCTAATTAAACTTAAAAGCTTTTGCACAAAGAAGGAAACCATAAGCGAGATGAAAAGACAGCTTTCAGAATGGGAGAATATAATAGCAAACAAAGCAACTGACAAAGAATTAATCTCAAAAATATATAAGCAGCTCATGCAGCTCAATTCCAGAAAAATAAACGACCCAATCAAAAAATGGGCCAAAGAACTAAACAGACATTTCTCCAAAGAATACAGATGGCTACAAACACATGAAAAGATGCTCAACATCACTCTTTATCAGAGAAATGCAAATCAAAACCACAAAGAGGTACCATCTCATGCCGGTCAGAATGGCTGTTTTCAAAAAGTCTACAAAAAATAAATTCTGGAGACAGTGTGGAGAAAAGGGAACCTTCTTACACTGTTGGTGAGAATGCAAACTAGTACAGCCACTATGGAGAACAGTGTGGAGATTCCTTAAAAAACTGGGAATAGAGCTGCCATATGACCCAGAAATTCCACTGCTGGACATACACCCCGAGGAAACCAGAATTGAAAGAGACATGTGTACCCCAATGTTCATCACAGCACTGTTTACAATAGCCAGGACATGGAAGCAACCTAGATGTCCATTGACAGATGAATGGACAAGAAAGCTGTGGTACATATACACAATGAAATATTACTCAGCTATTAAAAAGAACATATTTGAATCAGTTCTAATGAGGTGGATGAAACTGGAGCCTATTATACAGAGTGAAGTAAGTCAGAAATAAAACTACCCATACAGTATATTAACACATACATATGGAATTTAGAAAGATGGTAATGATGACCTATATGCAAGACAGCAAAAGAGACACAGATATAAAGAACAGACTTTTGGACCCTGTGGGAGAAGGCAAGGGTGGGATGATTTGAGAGAATAGTATTGAAGCATGTATATTACTATATGTGAAATACATCACCAGTCCAAGTTCAATGCATGAAACAGGGCGCTCAAAGCTGGTGCACTGGGACAACCCTGAGGGATGGGATGGGGAGGGAGGTGGGAGGGGGTTCAGGATTGGGGACACGTGTACACCCATGGCTGATTCATGCCACTGTATGGCAAAAACCACTACAATATTGTAAAGTAATTAGCCTCCAGTTAAAATAAATTAATTAATTTAAAAAAGAATCCTCATGAGTATGAGCTGGCCACAGAACACCACTAATTATAACCATAGAATTAAATAAGGATACATATAGTTACACTTTTATCAATACATGGATGACTAAATAAATAATTTAATAGAGTAGAAGGGAAAATTCTTCTGAAATTATGAATTCTCCAGGCCAGAATACTGGAGTGGGTAGCCTTTCCCTTCTCCAGGGGATCTTCCCAACCCAGGGATTGAATCCAGGTCTCCTGCATTGCAGCCGGATTCTTTACCAGCTGAGCCACAAAGGAAGCCCAAGAATGCTGGAGTGGATAGCCTATCCCTTCTCCAGCGGATCTTCCTGACCCAGGAATCGAACCGGGGTCTCCTGCACTGCAGGAGGATTCTTTACCAACTGAACTATGAGGGAAGCAGGGGAAAATTCTTGCTTACAGTAAAAGTTTAAGTAATAAATGTAGAAAAAATGGTGGAGGAGAAAACAATCAGTGGATGCTGAAGCTGGTTAGGAAGGTTTAACAAGGAGCTGTACACAATCTCAATTACTCTACAAATTATGTATTCATTATGTATAAAGAATGATGACTTTACAGTAGAAAGTCCTAATGGATATCATTTTAAATAGTCTTAATATCTGCAGAATTGGGGCAAATTTACATCATAGGCCTCTGTTAGGATCCTCTAGGGAGGACCAAGATTTCGTCTCTGTCGTATCTTCTGTATCAGTTTGAGATCTCCAGAGAAACAGAACCAATGGGATATATTTACATACAGAGATTTTAAGGAATTGGCTCATTCAGTTCTGGGGATGTTATTGCTGTTGTTGTTTAATCACTAAGCTTTGTCCAGTTCTTTTGCTTCCCCATGGACTGTAGCCCTACACGCATCTCTGTCCATGGGATTTCCAGGTAAGAATGCTAGCGTGGGTTTCCATTTCGTACTCCAAGGGGATCTTCCTGAACCAGGGATTGAACCTGCATCTTGTGTCTCCTGCATTGGCCGGCAGATTCTTTACCGTTGAGCCACCAGGGAAGCCCCTAGTAGTGGCAATAACAAGCCCAAAATCTATAGGATAGGCCAGCAGGCTAGAAATTCAGGCAGTATTTCTTCTATATTATAGTTTTGAGGCAGCATTCCTTCTTCTCTGGGAAACCAAAGTTTTGCTCTTTAGGCCTTTGATTGATGAGATGAAGCCCACTCACATTACCATGGATAATAGCCTTTGTTTAATGTTAACTGAATGCGGATGTCAATCACATCTACTGGATACATTCATAGCAACATCTAGATTAGCGTGTAACCAAACAACTGTGCACCATAGCCTAGCCAAGAGGCCACATAAAATCTAACAATTGCATCTGCCAGAAGTTCATAATCTGAACCCAGTCATGGAAAACTAGATAAATACAAATGGGGATATTTCACAAAATAACAGGACTATAGAATCCAAAATACATCAAGTAAAGGACAGAAAAGAAGGAAGGCTAAGGAACTGGTTTTGATTATGTTGACCAAAGACACATGGCAATTACATTTAAAGTGGGATCTTGATGTCATGTGGTGTTGCATGAAGAACATTGCTGGGGCAACTTGTGAAATTAGGTTTCAGAGTGTGGATTAGACAGTTTTCTTATTTTGATAATTTTGTTGTGATTATATGAGAGAAATTCCTTCTTCTTAGGAAGTCCATGCTGAAATGTTAGAGATAGGGTGCACACTCTCTCCATTTTATTCTCTACCCTAGGCAGAATAATGGTCCTCAGAGGATGTCTGAATCCCAGAGCCTGTAAATATGTTTCCACTTTTTGTTGTTGTTGTTTTTCTTTGAGAAGCATTCGTGCTCATGCTCACTCACTGAGTCATGTCTGACACTTGATGACCCCACAGAGTATAACCCACCAGACTCTTCTGTCCACAGAATTCTCCAGGCAAGAATACTATAGTGGATTGCCATTTTCCTCCTCCTGGGATCTTCCAGACCCAGGGATCAAACCCGAATCTCCTGTGTCTCCTGCATTGCAAGTGGATTCTTTACCCTCTGAGCCACTGGAGAAGGAGAATATATTTCCTTACAGGACAAAAAAGCCCTTGCATGTGTGATTAAGTTAAGGATCTTGAGATGAGGAGAGTCTCCTGGATGATCACAGTGAGTCCAGTGTAATCACAAGTGTCTTGTAAGCGAAAGAAGTTGGCAAGGGAATCAGAATCTGAGAAGGAGTGGGTAGGACAGGGGTAGAGCTCAGAGTGACACAACTACTAAGTAGCTTTAAAAGCGGAGGAATTCCGCAAGCCAAGGAGTACAAGCAGCCCTCTAGAGGCTGGAAGACTGCCGGCAGCCTGTAGACGCCAAAGAAGTCAAGGGCGATTCTCACAAGACCCTCAGGAAGACTGCAGACATTCTGCTTTTACCTCCAGAAGATCCATTCTGACCTCGGAAGTCCAGAACCATAAGAAAATAAGTCTGCGTTGCTTCAGAGAACTGACCTATGGTGCCGTGTTGGGTGCTAAGTCACTTCTGTTGTGTCTGCCTCTTTGTGACCCTATGGACAGTAGCCCACCAGGCTTCTCTGTCCTTGGGATTCTCCTGGCATGAATACTGGAGTGAGTTGCCATTCCCTTCTCCAGAGGATCTTCCTGACCCAGGGATCTATTATGCCTCCTGAATTCACAGGCAGGTTCTTTATTACTAGTGAATGTGTTATAATAACCAAAGAAAACTAGTATACCCTCAAGTAATTCAGAAAAAATCTGCATTTATTTGAAACTATGTACAGAGATGACATATAATAAAGCAAACATAAAACATTAGTAAATTTTGGTTAAGAATCTCTAGCAGTTTTTTGTATTACTGTTAGAAATTCTTTTTAAGCTTGAAACAAAACTTAAGTTTGAAATAAAACTTAAATGAAGTGAAAAGGAGCAAGAAAGATAGTTAAATATTATAAAATACCTACAATTAAATGGCTGTATAGAATTTGCTTCAAATAAAACAGGGAGGAGGGAAGTGTGTGAGGTATGAATAGGGCAGTGTTTACTGTGGATGAACGCTTGTTAGCAATGGGCAATGTGGAAAAAGTTTGTACTCTTTTGTCTGCTTTTGCATGTGTTTCGAATTATTCTTAAAAAGTTAAAAAATAGGACGATGTTATCTACAAATCTATGGAAGGGAAAATGATGCAATGCAAACATTCATGTATCAATCAGTCCATCTGGGGAATAGCAGCCTCAATTGGAAAAATTTCAAAAAAAAAATAGGTCTAAATTCAGTCTAGCGCCATATCAGCTTAATATATTTTATTTATTTGAACAGATAAAGCAGTAAACAAGAGGTTTTTCTCTGAGTACGTCAGCCAGTCGACATTAACCTTTCTCTACCATCAGTGCTACTCTCTGCGGCTTCTACAGTTTGTTTTGCTTTTTGTTATAATTGCAGGCACTACCATGAGTGTTTAGTATGCTGTTGAAAATAGCAGTATTTGAAGAAACTGGATGTCAGTTAAGATATGGTCCTTGGATAAACATCCCATGCTCCTGGCCTTCTTACAAAATGGGTGAGCACTGAGTCTCTTTTTGGCTGCCAAAGCCACTTTTATCTTCCTAGAGCCTTCTAGTTGGCAGGTAGTTTGAGGAGACCGTGGACAGGGACAGACAGCATACATTTGAATTACTGACTTCCTGGCCTTCACCTCTCCCCTCTTTTTGAACAAATAACAAAAATATAAAAGCATTAAGGATATTTAAAAAAAAAAAGTGAAAGTATTAGTCAGTCGTGTCTGACTTTTTGAGACCAACCCTATGGACTGTAGCCTGCCAGGATCCTCTGTTCAGAGAATTTTTCAGACAAGAATATTGGAGTGGGTTGTCATTCCCTTACTCCAGGGTATCTTCTTGACCCAGGGATTGAACCTGGGTCTCCTGCATTGCAGGCAGATTCTTTGCCATCTGAGCCACCATATTTGCATACAGTTGGGCTTCCCAGGTGGTGCTAGTGGTAAAGAACCTGCCTGCCAATGCAGGAGACAAGAGACTCCTGGATCCCTGGGTCGGGAAGACCCCCTGGAGTGGGGCACAGCAACCCACTCCAATATTCTTGCCTGGGAAATCCCATGGACAGTGGAGCCTGGCGGGCTGCAGTTCACAGGGTCGCAAAGAGTCAGACACGACTAAAGTGACTTAGCACAGCAGATAGCAAAAAAAGAAAACTGCAACAGT
This sequence comes from Giraffa tippelskirchi, assembly GCF_054371585.1. NCBI lineage: Eukaryota > Metazoa > Chordata > Mammalia > Artiodactyla > Giraffidae > Giraffa > Giraffa tippelskirchi. The sequence continues at coordinate 159,160,289 of NC_137282.1, forward strand.
TCAAATAGGGAACCTAACTTTCTGCCCTTTCCCAGTGAGAGAAACAAATGAGAGTGCGCATTTCTTGGCCAGATTCAATGAATTTAAATTCTCCATTAGCATATAATAGGTTTAGGTTTATAAATCCCTTTGAGTGTGGGAATCACTGAGGGGAAAACAAAACAAAACAAAAAACACACCACTCTGCAAGTCATGGCTCAAATAATCTCCAACTGTTATTTTAGAATACACTGCGCCTGTAAAGAGAAACATAATCTGTTCGATGAGTGTCGATTTTTTTTTTTTAATAGCAAGATTTTTTAAAAAGCCATTTCATCTCCGAGAGATTGAATGACCATGTTTGATGACAAGCCAGATGGCAGCCGCTCTCTGGACCCGGTGCCAAGAAGCTTGACAGGGGCTGCAATTTACCTTCCGCGGTGAGGCTGGCCGCGGAGCACACGCAGCTGCGGGCGTGCAGGCGGCTGCCGGAGGAGCGAGCACAGTCGGTTCCCTCCCAGCTTGGATGGAGCAGGTAAGGGGCTGAATCAGTACCCGGCAATTATGGAGCTGGCATGCACTGCATTGTTTACTCACAGTAATATTCCTACTGGACTTTATTAAAACACCATCTGTTGTCAGGGCAGACAAAGAATTCAAACACAAATCCAGAGCAAGGCCCAGGCAGGGAGGGAAGGGGAGGGCACCGGTGTGTGTGTCAGAGTCACGCCGCAGGATAGGGTTGTGTTTCCAAGAGGCCACCTTTGACCCCGAAGGTCGTCTTGAACACGATATTCCCCCTCTCCCAGATTTCTGTGTGTTGGTCTCCACCGTCAGTGAGGCCCACGCGATTTACGGTCCAAATGAAGTTGGCCAGTGTGTGAGTCAGGCTGGAATAGAAGGCAGTGAGTGCATGCGTCCGGGTTGGGGGCGGGGGGTGGGTGGCGGTGGAATCCCAGTCACATTAGCACGACTACAAATTAAAACCAAAATGAGGGAGAGTAAAGTCGTCCCCGTGAACGATGCTCAGAGTACATTTCTCAGTTAATGTTTGGAATATAGGCTGACTAATAAAGGATATCTGCCAATCATAATACCTCCAGGGCACAAGGAAAAGTGACTATTTTTTACTATCAGCTGTTTTCTCTCACTTTTTCAAGTCCTGCAGATGGGGATCAGATATTTCTAATACACAGCTGGTCTCTACAAATGGCCAAGTGTAATTTTTCATCCACCAGCCTACAATTCCAGGTGAAATTAATTAGTCAGAATTCCTCATCGGATAATATACTAATGAAATGTGATGCAAGTAATTAAATATGCAAATATGAGAAAGACAGCATTAAAACTCTGATGTGTCATTTCAACTTCACAAAAAGACATCTGTCTGTTTAGATACTGAGTGCAGAAAAAAAAATCCACCAAATCTTAAAATAAAAGGATAAACAAGTGCCAATTCATGTGGCAAAGTGAAACCTGCAGGGAAAAAAATGATCCTAAAACAGGCACTGACTACCTTCTGGGTGAAAGAGTTGGCTCATTGAAAATATAAATTCACATATTATGGAGCAAATGAATTTGGAGCATTTGAGGGAAGCCAAAGGGAATGCTCACACAGTGTATGATGTCATAGTCTGCTTTGCCTAACACTCAGACCCTTGATATTCTCGCCAGGATAGGAGCAGTCATTTTAATTTACAGAAATGCTGTTTACCACTTTGCAAGCCTTACCAATATTTACAGAGAATTCAATGAATGAATGAAAAGAAACAGCTGCAACACCTTCCACCTCATTGCCCACTTCATCTCTAACTCTCCTCCTCAGTACTGTCTTATTTATAGTCATTTGTTGAGCAATGGATTGGACTGGCAACATTCAACACGCCAATGAAAGTTCACTAAATACTTCACAATTCCTATTATGAATTTTCCCTTTCCTAAGTGTGTTTTGCAGAGAATACTGTGATTGACTGACTATACTCTGGATTTATATTTTTAATGAGCTTTAAAAATGTGTGAATATGCCAGATATATATGTTTTTCTAAACTGCTTTTAAGAGGATTTTAAGCTTGTCTCAAATATCATGGTTTTCTATTAATAATATTTTGCCCTTTGGTAATATGCATATGCCATAGTATCAGTTACTGTAGAGGATGTTTTAAAAAATACAAAAAGACACAATTCTTACCTTCTGAAATCTTAAAATTCAGTTGGGGAGATGAGATATTAATACATGTTGAAACAATAGAAAACAGTATCAAATTACACAAGACGAACAGGCTATATAAATCATTGAAGGCCCCAGTTCACCAAGAAAGAATGAATTAGTGACTTGATTGTAACAACTGCAAAATACAGTTAAGAAAATGTTGCAGAATCTACGTGCCCTTTTAAATTTGTTCCTGCTACGTGGGAAGAATTTTGTTTAGAGGCTACGCTAGTAACTGGATCAAACCAAGTGAAGCTTCATGGTTGATGGTTACTGTGCCCCTAAACTGGGCTTCCCAGGTGGCACTAGTGGTAAAGAACCCACCTGCTGGTGCAAGAGACATAAGTGATGCAGATTCAATCCCTGGGTCAGGAAGATCCCCTGGAGGAGGGCATGGCAACCCACTCCAGTATTCTTGCCTGGAGAATCCCATGGACAGAGGAGCCTGGTGGACTACTGTCCATAAGGTCACAAAGAGTCAGACACGACTTAGTATGCATGCATGTGACCTAAGCTAGAGCAGGTGGGCTTTTTACCAGGACAGCAGAATGGTAGATATTGAGCTTGAGCCATGCTTGAAAGGAGGGAGTCTAAGGTCAAAAACAAAAGAACTGTCTGTAGCATCAGGTCTGAGGATGAGATCTAACCACACACAGAATGACAGTGTTGCAGTGTCTGAAGACAGGAAAAGCTGGCATAGGTTAAGAGCTGGCATGTGAGTGGACTGAGAACAGAGGCCAGGATGATTGTGTGGTGATCAGAGCCTGGAACTTAGCTGGTACGAAGTAGGGACCCATAAAAATGTGTTGCTGTTTTATCCCATGGTATGCGTTTAATACAGTTTTCTCTTTCATACTGATAGAAATTGTTCCTACTTAAAATAAAAGCATAAGATCACTGTCTTTGAATTATTATTCACTATATCACTTTCTTAGCATGAGAAGTTGACAAATACGTAGCCATCTACACAGAACCTAGACAGTGTTTTAAAAAGCAGAGACATCACTGCTGACAAAGGCCCATCTAGTCAAAGCAATGGTTTTTCCAGTAGTCATGTATGGATGTGAGAGTTGGATCATAAAGAAGGCTGAATGCCGAAGAATTGTTGCTTTCAAACCGTGGTGCTGGGGAAGACTCTTGAGAGTCCCTTGGATTGCAAAGAGATCAAACCAGCCAACTCTAAAGAAAATTAACCTTGAATATTCATTGGAAGGACTGATATTGAAACTGAAGCTCCAACACTTTGGACACTTGATGCGAAGTGCCAACTCATTGGAAAAGACCCTGATGCTGGGAAAGACTGAAGGCAAAAGGAGAAGGGAGCGGCAGAGGATGAGATGGTTAGATAGTGTCACAGACTCAATGGACATGAATTTGAGCAGACTCTGTGAGATAGTGGAGAGCAGGTAAGCCTGGCACGCTGCAGTCCATGGGGTCGCAAAGAGTCGGACACAGCTGAGCGACTGAACAACAACAACTACACCAAATGACTAGGAAGATTGAAAGAGACTTTTTGATAAAATACTGCAAAAGAGTTCTTTCTATAGGATCACATTTAACCTGTCCCTCACTCTCATTTTCCCCAGAGCTCACTCTTTCTAATGTTTCTCCCCTGGAAAATCCGATGGTAGCCACTTCTAGCTTAGGGATTATGCTTGGAGAAGAGCAGGAAAGCTTTCCTCTCTGTTCCTTTTGCCTCCACAGTCCTTCCTTTCATCTACCGTACCAAACGTGGGCCCCCCGGTTGGAGTTGGTGTCTTCACACACAGACCGTTGGCTTTTGACATTCACTCATAACACAGTCATTCTCTTGCTCACCAGAAGGATTTAGTTTGAAAACTTCAGAGGGATCACAAGGAGGATTCTTAACCACTGGACCACCAGGGAGGCCCCCAAGACAGCACTTTCTAAAAAGATAGATTGATGATGATTATGAAGAATGTGACACAGGAAGGATGAAAGGGGGCTGGAAGGAAAAACTTGACTTGGGCCATTTAGCAGATATGAGTATCTTTTGAAACAGTTCATTAATATATAATGACATAAGCAACGACCTTAGGACTTGATGTTACCAATGAATGAATGAAAATCACTCAGTCATGTCTGACTCTTTGCAACACCATGGGATGGACCATAGGCTGCCAGGCTCCTCCGTCCATGGGTTTCTCCAGGCCAGAATACTGGAGTGGGTAGCCATTCCCTTCTCCAGGGGATCTTGCCAAGCCAGGGATCGAACCCAGGTGTCCCACATTTCAGGCAGATTCTTTACCATCTGAGCCATCAGGAAACCCTGATGTTACCAGTTGAGCAGTTAGTCATGGTGTTTGGAGACTCCCTGTTAAGAAGTATGAACTGAGTCTATGTTGAACAACATGGCTAATCCAGAAGTAAACTGAGTCACTGGGGCAGCCCCGATAGGCAGTCGTCTTCAACGTAATAAAATACTTCTTACATTTGGTGAGTTATAGAGGAATCTCCTGTGTTATCTCTAGCTGCTTTGAAGTCCAGGTTAGAAAACCCAAATATGTTTAAGCAACTTCAAATGGGATATTGTGAATGGGGAAGGAAAAGGGAAAGGGATGTGGAAATCCACCACTGACTATGAAGATGTCATCAAAGAACAGAATTTGTTATTTTGGATTATGCCAGAATGATTGATTCTTGGCAAGGCTAAAGAATAAGGCTAGCGAGAACAAGGAAGAGAATGGCCAGATCAAAATACGTTTAAACTGAAAGTGTAAGTATAAGAAAAATATCCTTGAGAAAACTTAAAGGCAAAGAAGTGTGGAGAAGATGTTCAGAATTTTATAGAAGCTGCAGAAAGCTTCTACATGAATGCACAGAGAATAAGTAATTGGGCTTGAACTTCAATGAAAAGCATTAAAGAAGACTGCAGAATTCAAAAGATAGGGGCTGAGGAAAGGAGGGGGAATGGGAGTGGAGGGTGGGGAAATGCCTTATTTGAAAAATTAAATAAACAGACTTAGAAATAGAATAAATCCCTTTATCAAGAAATTTGCTTATGTGAAAAATCCTTTAATGTAGAAACCACATTAAAAACCAGCTGGACAAAGATAAAAAGCAATAAAATGATTTTGGTAAGACATAGACTGTAGATTATCTTGTCTGATAGGATTACAGATAACATACAGATTATGTTATAGATTTCCCATATATAGATTAAAACCTGACACAAGTGCAGAATATATTTAGAGTCAGTGATTCAACTGCTGGGCTGACTGTTCATTCTTAGTCTTCCCAGAACAGATCATTTGAGAAACTCTCATCTTGCCTACACTTCCTTAAGTCAGTAATAAGGGAAATTTTATTTCGAATTTAGTTCCAACCATCACTTAGTTAATTTGAAGCAATGGGAAAGTAGGAGGAGAGTGTCCATGTCATTTTCATTTTTAGTTATTAAGAAATAAACTAATGGTGGAGACTGTCACAGAAAATTCACATATGATCAAGTTGGGATAAAATAATATGCCCTGGATTTTGACAAAAGATAAATCTGATTTTAAGCCTCCTGGGTTCAACTATTTTCTATCTAAATGACCTTGGCCAAGTCAACACTTTTAATTTTTTTCTAATGAGTAGTTTACATATATCCAGAATACAGTTTTATTACTGTATGTTGCACTAGACCAGAAAATTTAACTTCAGAAATTCTGTATTTCTTATACCAATAATGTCACTGAGTTAGAAAATTACTGTAATAATTCAAAATTTGGCAATTAACTATGTCTGCATATGGGAAGAGGGAAAATGGTCATACTGGGCTAGTTACTAAGCAACCACTTTGTAGCACCCCATCTCTCCAGGCTGGGGAGAGAATAAAGAAATAATGCTTTCCTATGAAGCCCTATTAATCCCCTTTAAAGGGGCACAGAACCAGTGCAAAGATGACAACTCATTTCTCTGACAACTTGTTGGTAAATGAGGCTTTGCATTTCTATGATTCTTCTTCCCATTTTCTGGTATTAAATTTTAACATTTCTTGGGACATAAGCCACTTTGGGAATCATGAAATCTACAAAGAATGAACGAATGAATGAATATATAAAAAGCCTAACAGATAGCTGTGCACATATTGACCTTGACAGCCACTCATGGATCATGAGGTAAAACTAAACACAGAAGCATATTATTACTGATGTTTTTAAATGTTCACTCAAAGTCTAAAAATATTTATATATTAAAATAAAAGCATATATCAAAATCCCAGGAAAATATGAATGTTTACCAAAAAAAAGACACAAAATATTCCAAAAACTATTATGGGAAGGAATATTGCAATTGCCAAGACTTAATGGAGATATGGCAGTTATCCAGAACAGCATATTATTTTTGCTTGCTTCTGTTTGAGAAGTAAATTAGACCTGCGATTTCAGAAAAAATTGACTACAATTCCTAGGTGAAGGTCAACATGTATTTTATAACTGAAAAGGAAAAAAAAAAATCTCTGCTTTAGAAGATCTATGGCTGTTTTTCTTGAATGTTAATCTACAGCTACCTCATCAGAATTACCCAGGGCACTTTTTGAAATACGGATTCTGGACTTTTTATCATATCTATGACTCAGATTCTCTATGGTGATGTCCGTGAATGTTTGCTTTTTGACAAGCAACCTAGGTGATTCTTAGGCAGACTAAAGTTTGAGAACTATTTTGCAGAGTTTTAAAAGTCTTCATTAAGAATTTTTTTGGTATTTGTCCAAAGCTACAAAGAAATATGAGCTTCCCTTGTAGCCCAGTCCATAAAGAATCCGCCTGCAATGCAGGAGACTGTGTTCGATCCCTGGGTTGGGAAGATCCCCTGGAGAAGGAAATGGCAACCCATTCCAGTGTTCTTGTCTGGAGTATTCCATGGACAGAGGAGACTGACAGGCTACAGCCCATGGGGTCACAAGAGTTGGAAACAAATTAGCGACTAAACCACCACAAAGAATATATGTGGCACTAGTGGGAAAGAATCCACCTGCAGTGCAGGAAACCCAGGTTCAATCCCTGGGTGGTGAAGATCCCCTAGAGAAGGAAATGGCAACCCATTCCGGTATTCTTGCCTGGAGAATCCCATGGACAGAGGAGCCTGGCGGGCTACAGTCTAGAGTGTCACAAAGTGTCAGACACGACTGAGTGACTAATGCACACACGCACACAAAGCTACAATCCTACAATGATGTAAAACTTCACTTTGTTAAATGAAACCTATTTCCAACCTGATTGCCCTATTTTTTGGTACAGAGACTTTTTATAGTTTTGACTGTATTGTCCACGGGAAGTTAAAAGTGCTATAACCCCAAAAGGCATAAAACTATGCCTATCTGTGATTGTCATCTTGTTCAGTTAATAAGAAATATTACCAATCATATCATCTTGGGAAGTGACGTGAAATGTGGTGACCATATTCACGTTGAGAGTTGAGCAGTAGGAGCTCCAGAGATTATTTTCTGAGAAAAGCATAATACCCAAAGCTGAGTATAATTCAAACTTAATTTGTTTTTCATAACCATAAGTACTGTGTAAGTCCAACAAAGTTTGAGATGCATCTTTCATTCGATTCTGATTCTGAAATGTGTAAATGAGTGGAATAGAGCACAATACACTTTTTCTTTTCTATATCACTGTAACTTTTCAGCTTTGCATTCTTTTATTTTATCACTTTAACTTTCCAGGTTTTCTATATCACTGTAACTTTCCAGGTTTGCATTCTTTTACTTTCTTCCCAGAGACAAAATAACATGTGGAGGGGAGGTTTGAGAAAATAGAGCAAACACAATGAAGCTGCCAACTGTTCCAGAAAGGAATGTTTTTATGGCACAGGAGTCCAATAGGGATCCAACAGAGGCAAGTCAACTAATTATGAGATGCTAAACCGTCCTCCACCCCTAAGGATGGCATTCAGTATTGACCTGCTTAAAAGATATATCCCAAACATATTCATTATCACAGAGGTCAGTGCTTTCTCTCTACTAAAACAATCCCAAAGTCTGTTGGCACTGACCTCTTATCATGTGCTACCTATATGAGAGCGTCAGCACATCTGAGAACGGGTCCGTCACACTGGGCAATGCAAACATGCTGAAGCTGTATAACATTTGTACCAGAACTTTCGCAACCTTATAAATCATTCCCCAGCTCTTGCTGGGGCAATGAAAAGGAAATTGCTGGCATATAAATGTAAATCATTGCATGTCCTCTGGAATAGAATAATAATCAAGTTGATTTACCAGCTATGCACAGTTCCCTGAGAAAGTTTGAGAGTGAGGAATGGTTTTAACGGGGTGGACAGGTTGGCTTTTACAGAACCATGCACATATAATTCAAATCACAAGCAATCAGCATTGTCTATCATCAATTTCTGGGTAGAAATTTCCATCAATCCCTGCAAGCAGACTGGAGTGAAAAAGGGGTAGAAAATGAATTCCCTACCCCATATTAGTATGATGTCTAATATCTTCAAGTCCTGTTGTGGCCTGAATAAAAGTATGTGATCTATGGCAGCAGAGCAGATATCAGATACCAGCAGTGGTGTGCTCACTTATTCCGTTCTATTTGTGGGAGTGGGGCAAGGGATAACGATGGGGAAAGCTCCTTGTCTTGAGAAATGATGGTGTGAGGCTCAGATGGAAAGGAACGCATCTCTAAAAGTGAACAATTTCTCCATAATTTGGGGGCTCGCGCAAATCTAAATGTTTCTCATTCCTTCTGCTTCTCTTCCTTACCCCCGCTTCCTTTCCTAATTCTTCTTCCTCTTCCTTTTCTCCTTCCCCTCCTTCTATTTGTCTCCAGGACTGTGTTCAATTTTGTGTTCAATTCAGCGGTAATGAGAAACAGGTAAATAATTCAGGCACGTGAAACACTGGCCCGCCTTCAGTATTAGGACAGCTCTGTCGATAGCACAGTGACAGATGTGGTCATTCCAGAAAGCACTAATCTGAACACTAATTCCACTGACTAGGTAACAAGGGAACTAAAAAATCCTGAATATCCTAGAAATTATAAGTTTAGGCTCGTTATTTGACCAGCAACATTGGAATGGTAGGCGCAAACATGAAGTTTACCCACAGTTTCCTAAAAGCTAGTGGAAATTCTAACTGATTTCTTTTCCAGAGGAGAGAAAAAAGAGCATATTATTTTTATAGGTCAATGAATAAAATTATTTTATGGATAAAAAAGCAATCTGACAGAGTCAGTCTTATAAACAGGATGTAATGTTTACAACTATGCCCAGAATCTACATTTTATAATCCCCTCCTAGAAATACATACATATGTATATATATACTTATTTACAGAGAAGGCAATAGCACCCCACTCCTGTACTCTTGCCAGGAAAATCCCATGGACAGAGGAGCCTGGTAGGCTGCAGTCCACGGGGTCACTAAGCGTCAGACACGACTGAGTGACTTCACTTTCACTTTTCACTTTCATGCATTGGAGAAGGAAACGGCAACCCACTCCAGTGTTCTTGCCTGGAGAATCCCAGGGACAGGGGAGCCTGGTGGGCTGCTGTCTATGGGGTCCCACAGAGTCGGACACGACTAAAGCGACTTAGCAGCAGCAGCAGCAGCAGCATACTTATTTATTTCCTAAAATTCAGTCATCAGCTCAACAAAGTAGTAAAAATAATTTGTAGGCTTTATAGTTGTTTGAAGAATCTGTGACTAATTTACCCCCAAACTCAAATATTTTGCTTGAGTGTATCATCTTTAACAGGTGAGGTGAATTCACTTTTTTAAAAGCCTTTTTTCTTAAGTATATTCTCTAGAATTTTTAGTAGTACTCATGGATTTTATCTATCTATCTACATATATGCATCGGTTCAGTTCAGTTCAGTTGCTCAGTCGTGTCTGACTCTCCGCGACCCCATGAACCGCAGCACGCCAGGCCTCCCTGTCCATCACCAACTCCCGGAGTCCACCCAAACCCACGTCCACTGAGTCGGTGATGCCATCCAACCATCTCATCCTCTGTTGTCCTCTTCTCCTGATGCCCTCAATCCTTCCCAGCATTAGAGTCTTTTCAAATGAGTCAGCTCTTCACATCAGGTGTCCAAAGTATTGGAGTTTCAGCTTCAACATCAGTCCTTCCAATGAACACCCAAGACTGATCTCCTTTAGGATGGACTGGTTGGATCTCCTTGCAGTCCAAGGGACTCTCAAGAGTCTTCTCCAACACCACATTTCAAAAGCATCAATTCTGCGGCGCTCAGCTTTCTTTATAGTCCAACTCTCACATCCATACATGACCGCTGGAAAAGCCATAACCTTGACGACGGATCTTTCTTGACAAAGTGATGTCTCTGTTTTTAATATGCTGTCTAGGTTGGTCATAACTTTCTTTCCAAAGAGTAAGCATCTTTTATTTTCATGGCTGCAATCACCATCTGCAGTGATTTTGGAGTCCCCCAACATAAAGTCTGACACCGTTTCCACTGTTTCCCCATCTATTTCCCATGAAGCGATGGGACCAGATGCCATGATCTTAGTTTTCTGAATGTTGAGCTTTAAGCCAACTTTTTCACTCTCCTCTTTCACTTTCATCAAGAGGCTCTTTAGTTCTTCTAAGCTTTCTGCCATAAGGGTGGTGTCATCCGCATATCTGAGGTTATTGGTATTTCTCCCAGCAATCTTGATTCCAGCTTGTGCTTCATCCAGCCCAGCATTTCTCATGATGTACTCTGCATATAAGTTAAATAAGCAGGGTGACAATATACAGCCTTGATGTACTCCTTTTCCTATTTGGAACCAGTCTGTTGTTCCATGTCCAGTTCTAACTGTTGCTTCATGACCTGCATACAGGTTTCTCAAGAGGCAGGTCAAGTGGTCTGATATTCCCATCTCTTTCAGAATTTTCCACCATTTATTGTGATCCCCACAATCAAAGGCTTTGAAGTAGTCAATAAAGCAGAAATAGATGTTTTTCTGAAACTCTCTTGCTTTTTCGATGATCCAGCAATGTTGGCAATTTGGTCTCTGGTTCCTCTGCCTTTTCTAAAACCAGCTTGAACATCTGGAATTTCACAGTTCACATATATGCATACACATATATAAATCTTTCCATGTACATATAAACATGTTTTCATTACCTTTATTATTATTACTATTATTATACATTCTTAAATGCAATTCCATTGTTATACTTGAGAAGCATTTGTTAGAATTAGTTGACACTTAGCATTTCTGTTATTTCCCTGCGCAAATGCAAGCGTACAGTATCATTGTCCATTAACATTGATTTCTGTGTAATTAGATTATGTATAATTAGATGAAGTGGCATACTTCCGGAATGAGCAATCAGTTAAACTTTTTGGAGAGTAGGTATTTACTATTTCTGATCATGGCTCTAGAAATATCTGCTGAAGTGATTTCTTGGAGAATTTCCCTTAGGATAGCTTCCGTGGTATGTGGTAAATATTAATAGTAGCTCCATTTTGCACAGTTTATCATGAGGAAAAATTCAAAAACATTAAAATGGTCCATGCAAAAGGAATTCACTGCAGTATCATTTTCAATAATGGAAATCTTGAAACTGTCTAAATACTCAACAACAGAGGGAAGTAATTGTGACGTCATATTCAATAACTATACACCCTCTAACAGAGTTTCACAATACTAATTTTGCGAACTAGATAGTAACTGCGGAAAGAAAGATGGTGATATAACTGTTAAAAATAAGAGCAACAAGTAAAAGTATATTTTTGCTGCATTACACATGCTTGTAGTCACAAAGTGCACAAACGGCAGGGACAGTGGGAGATTCAGTGTGTGTGCTCAGTGGCTTCAGTCGTGTCCGACTCTGCGATGTTATGGACTGTCGCCCACCAGGCTCCTCAGTCCATGGGATTCTCCAGGCAAGAATACTGGAGTGGGTTGCCCTGCCCTCCTCCAGCAGATCTTCCCAACCCAGGGATCAAATCCATATCTCCTGCATCTCCTGCATTGCAGGCAGATTCTTTACCACTGAGTGGTTTTCACAGCTTTTAACTCCATAATTTTTAATTGTATATATAACTACATATATAATTATACATTATATGTATAATTGTATAATGGGGCTTCCCAGGTGGCTCAGTGGTAAAGAATCTGCCTACTAATTCGAGACATGCAGGAGACATGAGTTTGGTCCCTGGGTCAGGAAGACCCCCTAGAGTAGGAAATGGCAATCCACTCCAGTATTTTTGCCTGAAAAATCTCATGGACAGAGGAGCCTGGTGGGCTACAGTCCATGGGGTTACAAAGAGTCGGACATGACTAAGCATACAGCACAGCACACACACACAGACACACACACACATGTTTACATATATATATATATAATACATATAATAAAAACTATTATTTGTGTATTACATGTGTTATAATACACATGAACATTGTATTATATAATTTATTGGAGTATATAATTTATTGGAGTATATAATTTATTGTAGTATTATAAAACTATTTAGCTTTTATTCATATGTATGTATAGAACTATTTCCAAATGTTAGGACATTCCTTTTTGCAGGATGGTATAGCACAGTTATGGGAGCCTTATGGCAGAAAGCAAAGAAGAACCAAAGAGCCTCTTGATGAAAGTGAAAGAGGAGAGTGAAAAAGTTGGCTTAAAACTCAACACTCAGAAAACTAAAGATCATGGCATCTGGTCCCATCACTTCATGGCAAATAGATAGGGAAACAGTGGAAATAGTGGCAGACTTTATTTTGGGGGGCTCCAAAATCACTGCAGATGGTGACTGCAGCCATGAAATTAAAAGGTGCTTGCTCCTTGGAAGAAAAGTCATGACCAACCTAGACAGCATATTAAAAAGCAGAGACATTACTTTGCCAACAAGGGTCCATCTAGTCAAAGATATGGTTTTTCCAGTAGTCATGTATGAATGTGAGAGTTGGACTATAAAGAAAGCTGAGTGCTGAAGAATTGATGCTTTTGAACTGGGGTTTTGGAGAAGACTCTTGAGGGTCACTTGGACAGCAAGGAGATCCAACCAGTCCATTCTAAAGGAAATCAGTCCTGAATATTCATTGGAAGGACTGATGCTGAAGCTGAAACTGTAGTACTTTGGACACCTGATGCGAAGAGCTGACTCATTGGAAAAGACCCTGATGCTGGAAAAGATTGAAGGCAGGAGGAGAAGGGGATGACAGAGGATGAGATGGTTGGATGGCATCACTGACTCAACGGACATGAGTTTGAGTAAACTCCAGGAGTCGGTGATGGACAGGAAGGCCTGGCGTGCTGCAGTCCCACGGGGTCTCAAAGAGTCGGACACGACTGAGCGACTGAACTGAGCTGAACTGATAGCACCATTATGACATTTCTTTAGTATACTTCAGACGCCATTATCTTCCCAAGTTCGTACAGTTTTTTTCTTCAAATATAGTTTTAATAGATGAAGTTGTGCTTTCTTTTCTTTCTCTGCTCTGCCTTTTATGCTTAGTAGCAGATGCCTTCTGTTTGGGGAGTTTCAAAGTATCACGTCTTCACCCCCTCACCCCCCTCCATCCACCCTGTGGTCAGTGTACCTGGCAAAAGAAGAACAACCTGCATCAACCAGTGCTTCACCCTGGCATTAGCATCCTTGTTGCTATATAATAAACTACTGCATGCTGAGGGGCTGTGAACACACATCTTTAGCACCTCACAGCTTCCCGAGTTCTGGAGTCTGGGCCTGGGTTACACAGCCTCCAGTTCAGGGTCTCTTCAGGTTGAAATCAAGGTGTGCAGCAGGGCTGCCCTCTCATCTGAGGCTCAGGGTCCTCTCTCGAGCCCACTCAGATTGCTGGAAGGTTCAAGATTTGCAGTTGTCAGACTAAAGCCGTACTTTCTTGTCAGGCCTCAGCCCAAGGCCATTTTTAGCTCCATTACCGCCCCCTACCCCTGATTGCAGCCCTGTAGCCCTCACTTCAAGACCAGCAGGAGGAGTTCTCCCCCCTCCCCACTGAGTCTATATAACATAATGCCGTGAGAGTGACTGTCCACCACCTTGCTCATAGAAGATAACCTAATAATCATAATTGCTGAACAGGAGGGGATCCATGGGGGCAAGTCCACCAGCAGGTGGGACTCGGGCTTTCTCAGGACTCTGCTTACCACAGTACTCCTGCCTAGGCTGGAAACCAAGCAAAGATATTAAGAACTTTTCTTTCTAAGAAACAAACTATCGCATAAGATCTGAAATTTATAAATCGGAAAATTAAATAGTCTTTTGCGTTCCGCAGAGCAAAGAGGAACAGAAGTGTAAAATAGTTTTAATGAGAAAGTGGAACATCTTTCTGTGATTTGTAGGGGGGACTGTGTTCCCCTAGTGGAAAAATAAGTCATGTCAGATTTCACTTTTATGAAGAATTTTCTTTTTTTAATTAAAGTAGAATTGATTTACAGTGTTGGTTATTTTCAGGTGTACAGCACAGTGATTCAATTATATAGATTATATGTGTAAAAGATACATACATATATTCTTTTTATATTCTTTTCTACTATGGTTTATTATAGGATATTGATTATAGTTCCTATGATATACAGTAGGACCTTGTTGTTTATCCATTCTATTTAACAGTTTGCATCTGCTAACCTCAAATTCCCAGTCCACCCTACCATTAATCCTCACCTTGACACCCACAAGTCTGTTCTCTATGTCTGTGAGTCTGTTTCATAGATAAATTCACTTGTGTTATAGTTTAGATCGCATGGATAAGTGATAACATATGATATTATTCCTTCGCTGTCTGACTTATTTCTCTTCTCATGATAATTTCAAGGTCCACCCAAAGAGCTGCACATGGCTTTATTTCATTCTTTTTACGGCTGAGTAATATTCCATTGTATATACACCACATCTTCTTTATCCAAATAATACTTTTTTTATTAAAGACATTAGATAGCTAAGAGGATCATGTCTTAAAAAAGATGAATTGTTATTCTCCAGCTTCAGTATCTTAGGCTGTGATCTGCTTGCCGTTTCTTATGGGTGAGTGTTCCGAATCAAGTTTATCTCCAGTTATATTTTGTATCTGAAAAATACAGCAGGTGTGACATCCACATAAAAATGCATTGTGCTTCCCTTCAGATCTACTCTAGATACAGCATTTGTTAATATTTCTGTGCTAGCCCATTTACTCTTGAAGCGCACCAGGTTAATCAACCTCATGGGTTCAGCCATCAACAGGTAGTTATCTTTCTTCCATTGTGAAGGTGAAGTCAGGGAAACTGATACGTTAACTGCATTTCCTGGGGCTTCATGTCTAATCAGTGATGTACCTGGGGTTGTAGTTCAGCCTATAACCCTTCACTGGTGTGTCCACAGCCCCCATAAAGGAGAAGTTGAGCACTGGACTATAAGTTTGAGTTATCAAAGGAATCTGAAAGAAAAGTTGAAGCAACAATATGAACTCACTTAATTTCCCCAAAAGTGTTTTCTTTGAAGTTAAGCAGGTCATACCATAAACATGTCCTCAATAAATTTACTAAGTCTTTAGACACAAACGGGCTTCCCTGGTGACTCAGATGGTAAAGAATCCATGTGCAGTGCAGGAGACCTGGATTTAATCCCTGGATTGAGAAGATACCCTGGAGAAGAGAATGGCTACCCAGTCCAGTTTTCTTGCCTAGAGAATTCCATGCACAGAGAAACCTGGTGGGCTACAGTCCATGAGGTTGCAAAGAGTCGGACATGACTGAGACTTTCACACTTAAACGCAAACACAGACGCGTGAAGGCTTACTGTTCCCAGCTATCAAGTTTACCATTTTAATTTCCATTTAGAAACATGATTTTGCAAATTCATTCTAAAATCAACTTTACAGCTTTTACAGAATCAATAAACAGCTTTTCCAAGTTGACCTCTTCTAGAGACAGTAGATCAACATCTGTACCCTTCAAGCAATGCAACTATCATTTAGAATAATTACTTACTTTTCTATGACTTCTTAACAGCACCCTACACACTGAAACACCAAAAGCTTCAAACCCTTGCAGCTCATCTCTCTGCTAATGAAAATTTTAATCTGACCCCAGTAGACTAACACTGAATAAATACTTTTGCAAGTTTTCATTTATTCATTTATTTTTGCTTCACTGCGTGAAGTTTTCCTTGTTTGGCAAGTATTTATATTTTCCAAATTCAAATTAAAGTGGAATTCCATTGGATAAAGGGAAATAAGCATTTCCTCTCAGGAGTTAATCCACGCTTTCTCAAAATCTTTTTTCTGCAAGATAAATGGTGTTCATCTTTTTATTACCACTGTTCTCTTTATGTTGCTGATTTTAGATGGTAGGTAACTGTGCTTTTATTTTTTTCATTATTTCATCTTCCCCTTCCTGCTAGTAAGTTCTTTCAAAACATCTCTAGAAAAATGTCTAATATCTTGGCATATAGAGGTAAATCTTGGCTATAATTATTTTCAACCATGATTAAATAACAACACCAAGTCAAATTGTTATATAAATTAAAGCCATTATGAAATATTGTGTTAAGAAAGATTCTGGGAGCATAGATTAAAAATAAAATGTTTAGCTCATATATACCTAATTAACGGCTTAGGCTGCAGTCTCGTCAAACATCAGAGAGATGAGCTAGGTCCTTAGCTCACAAACTCAGGTGACCATTTCCATGTTCTGAGATTGTGCTGTAGGACCAACTTCTCCATCTCTGGCCACCCTGAGACTTAGGTTCAACAGGTCTGAAAGTTTCACGACCCTCGTAAATTCTGGACATCAATGGGTAAGATGAATTTTTTCATTGTTTTCATCTGTGAAGACATCTATGAAGATTTTTATTTCAAATGTTTTTCTTTTTGAGGTATATTTTATGGAGAATGGAGAAATTAGCAGAGATTTACTGTTATTTTCTATAAACAAAAGAATCACCATTAGTGTGCAGACCTTAATTAGATATATTATCTCTATTCAATTTCAGTGACATTCCTCAAGAGAAAATAGAAACTCTGCAAACTCTGACTACAAATGGCATTTATGCAAGTATATTTTTAGCTTATCATCTGTGTATCTACCTATCTATCTAACCTATATACCTAAAATTTGATTCGGGTAACCTTTCCAATAATGCTTTTTTTAAAAAAGGACATGTAAGCCCATTTATATAAGTATTTATATTTCTTTGATTTATTGATTTCTTAAAATCAGAAAAATACCATCAGCAATCCATCAATGTGGATTTCTTACCCCCAACACTATCCGAGTCGCAGGAGTTCCTTTTAATTATAAAGAGTGTGAATTTGGTGACCTCACTCAGACTAATCATTTCATCCTAGAACAAGCAGTTTCAAAAAGAAACACACTCAGCACCCACAGACATATATAGTAGCAGAAATTCTCTCAGCCACCTAAGCAGACTAGTCTTTACAATGGTGTGATGCTTGTCACTGTGGGTAATACAGCTTTGGAGGTGAATCTCCTTAGATATGAAAACAAGGAAACAGGTAAAAAGTATTTCAGAGGGTATCTTATCTATTCCATGCTAGGGCTTCACACTAAGTATGTATAGAGTAATTATACTTTCTGTTCAGGGTTTTATTAATAGGCATTACTCAGATATACATAATTGACTGAAAGTCTGACCTTGTTCACACTAGTGAACTTGTTCTCCAGAGAAGAAAACTGATAACAGGCTTCTTTGTCATCAAAGGGTGAAGAAATGTGACAATCTGGGAACTGGTTTTAGGGCCCCATCTGCTAAACCAGAGAGAAATCAAGATTTTACAGTTCTATAAATATTTTAGTGTATCCCATCATTTATGAACTGTGGCAGCTATCATAAAACGTCTCTGACTTTTGTTACAACTGCATATAAGGCCAGAAAATTGCATCTCGTGGTAAACCATAAAAACCTAAGTAAAAGCACCATTCCTTTCAGTATATTCTAAAAATATACAACCTCCCTGTCAGTACATGGCAGAGTAGTTACCATCCCAGGATGCCTGTTTCTTTCTCATTTTTTTATCTGATCTTACCCTGGTCTTTTCAAGCCCTTTTGTATTTCAGTATCTTTTTATGTTTCATAAATAATAGCCGTCGCCATGTAACAGCTGAAATAGATTTTAGTTTGTCACAATATACTGTAAGCGAGAGACTGGATCATGATAATTCTGCCGTCCTGTGAGCTTTCAGTCTTGATCCAGCATCTGATTGCTCAAGCTGCCATTCTCATTTTGTCTCCACTGAGTTTCTTTAGGTCACGATCAGAAGAGCTTAATTAAGAAACAGTCAGCAGATTTCTAAGAGGCAGCTACTCCTAAGGAACTATACAGGAAAAATACAAATAAGATCACTTGGCAGTGAGATTCAAATAGTGATTTGGAGTTTGCTCCATCCCTCTTTCCTACACGCTCTTATTCTCTGACTTTTAAAAATGTTTTCTGATACACTCGCCGTATTTTATCTCTTGAAAATGTTTTGATTCTTCTTATGGCCCCTCAAACAGTAACTACTCTGAGGATCGTGTGACATTCCAAGGAGGACAGACTGTTCAAATTGGCATCGTTTGATCAGACAGCAGAATGTTTCCCTTCTTACTGGACTATAATTTGATAGCCTCACTAACGTCAATAAGGTAGTAGATGCTAGAGTTTGCAGTCATTTGTGGGAATCTGAGAGCTCTCGTTGTATTCTGACATACATCAGATTCTATATGGATTATATCCGGGGTGGCTGGGTAATAATATTACTTTTTGTTCTTTATTTCTCCCACACAGGTGAACATGCGATTCTCAATGTCCAAGTCTGCCTGAACATTTATCATGGAAGTCAAATTATTCCCAGCTTATATTTTAATGTTATTTCCACCCCCTTAAAATCCATCTTTCCACTCTAGCTTTCCTCCCTATAAATAAGCCATTTTCATTTGCAGTGAACCACGCCAGGCTAATACTTGGGATGGGGATGTGAGTTTGAGTCCACGTGAGGGTGATTTATGGACCATGAATACAGTCTGGGCACACCAAGGTCCGTGATGGACTGCCCTGTGTGCCTGTGTTCTCAGACATGAGTGGTGAAAATTAGGTCATATCCTGGACCTTTCTCCTATACTCTATAGATCCCACCTCTGACCTGGGAAAAAACATTCAGACACAGGCAATCTGATCAAAGGAAGAATGGACAGAATTCCAGGAAAACTCTGGAGGAGTCTGCAGGACCTCTGTAGAAAGCTTAGTGCCTTGTTGGTGAGGTTTGAGACCCCATTGCCTAGTGCTGGAGCTCCTTTCTTGTACTACAAGACTCCACCCAATAGTAACAAGCATAAGAAGATGTCATACACCCGAGTCTTTAATGGCAGTGACAAGGGGAGACAATGAAAATTGTGACCGAGAGATTGGTTTTTTGGAACATTTAATCCAGAGCTTTCAGGATGCACTGACTTGTAAACATGTCATTGAATAAAGTGCAAAGCTAAGAGAAAAATCAGGACTGAAAACCATAGTGAGAGAAGGGTTTATCCTGACTGTAAAGTTAACACACACGGCAGTCTTGTGAAACAGCCCTGAAAGCTTTGCCACTTGCTATTCAAGATGAGTTGATTTAATATCTCAAATCCTCAATTTCCTCTTCTGTGAAATGGGCTTCCTTGAGCTCCCAGGATAGTATACTGACAGGACCATAGTACTTGTTAAATATTTTGAGTAACATCCCTGTCTACTCATAGTTGTTATGAGACTCAAAGTGTATAAGATGACCCACCTCAGCGCCTGAAGCAAGAGATAAATACTCAGTTACTGAGTAACTGAGCTCTTGTTAATATCACTATATCAGTGTGTCTGACACATAGTAGATGCTCAGCAGATTTTGGCTGAATTGAATTAAATTGGACAGAGATGTATAGAAGTGATATGTGGAGATACATTTCTACTCATTAAAAATAGTCTTGGATGGCGATATTTCCACTTATACTAAAATAGGAATGAGCGAACTGAATGAATATCCAGTAATGCCAGTGGTACTAAGCACCATGCAGTATTTACTTTATAAAATTATCATTAAAATGCTGCAAGTTAGGCATTTTTCCACTTCAGCGATAAGGACATTACATTTCAGAGAGGGAGAGTAACTTCCTTATGGTCGCACAACCAAATGGCAAAGCCAGGATTTGAATTCAGGTTATCTGGCTCAAAACCAAAGGACAAAGAAGAAAGATAATGGCAGACTGGAGATACTGAAAAGCTCCTGAGTCAGCATCCTGTCAGGATGGAAAAACAATGTTAGAATGCTGAGTAACTGAAACAATGTTGTTGTTTAGTTGTTAAGTTATGCCAGATCCCTTGGTGACCCCATGGACTGTAGCCCACCAGTCTCCACTGTCCGTGGGATTTCCCAGGCAAGAATACTGGAGTGGGTTTGCCATTTCCTTCTCCAGGGGATCTTCCCAATCCAGGGAACAAACCCACGTCTACTGTGTTGGCAGGTGGATTCTTTACCATCTAAGCCACCAGGGAAGCCCGGTTACAACAAGACACATGTTAATATTTTACCTAAAAATCCCTAAAAATCTCTGAAAGTGTTATGATCTGTGAATCCTATAGTGAGCTCTGTCATCTTAAAAAAATAGCTTCTATCATTAGAGATCAGCGATTAAGGAGTGCTCTGAATTTGTGCTCTTCCTCTCGACGCCAAGTCCTGGTGGAACTGGGGCATATGGCTGTGGTGTCGGTGCAAGATTCCCCTGAGTTCCAGGGAGCGAGTTCTCACCTGCTCCCACACAAATGAACAGAAGGACCTTGCTGGAGTGGCCCACTAGTGCTTTCTTTAATTTGTCACAGAGGAACTGAACGTTACGTGAGACCATATTTATTGTTGGTGTGTAGTTGCTGCTGCCGTGGTTTCACGAGAATTAAGACCAGTGAGAAGACATTATAAGGATGTAGATTTAAGTCCTATAAAATACAGAATGTTTCCAGTCTTTATAGCAGTTTTCAAGTGTCATCTACTCTAGGAGAGACTTAAGTAGTGAGCAGAAAATTCAACAGATGATGTCCAGGCTGCCTTTTGACCGGAAATGCTGTGATTCTATGGGAGAAGGTATCTTGAAAGCAGATGTCTTTCCTTATTTGATAATCATTGTTTAATTGATAATCACATTTTTAAAAGAGAATATGAAGTCTTTCTCTATGGCAGCATGGGAACTATTAGTTGCGTTATATGGGAGCTAGTTCCCTGAACAGGGGTCAAACCCACGCTCCCTGCATTGAAAGCATGGAGTCTTAGTCACTGGACCACCAGGGAAGTCCTGAAAATGAAGTCCTTTTAAAGAAAGACTTTCCAAGTAGAATGGAGAAGCCTGGTCACAGATAAATTTATTTAATCCTGTAATCTGGACTCACTGAGCACACTGTGTGTTTCGATCAAGGCAAATGTGATTCCAGCCTTGTGAACCACACAGAACAGTGGGATCTGGTGGTTGACAATGATCCTGGTAGACTCTAACTGTATGTACAAATAAGTGTCTGAAAATTTTGAAAGTTAAAGCATTCCAGGCCTGCAAGGGAGGGCTGAAATTTCCATCAAAGAAGACTCTGACGTGTTTCCGAGACCCCTTCATACACTGTGCCTTTTGTCATCATTCTTGGTTGGATGCAGTTGTCCAGTCTGAGTGCTGACAAGACTGCTCTTAAGGGCTCCAAGTTCCATGTCCAAGCTGCCCATGTGTATCCAAAAGTACAAACCCTCCTTTCTTTCGTCAGTTATGCATTTACGATGGCCCTGATAGAGCGACTGTGGACTGTGGGAATTCATTTCCGAAGCAGGAAGTAAGACCAGGAGGAAGCACAACAAAGCCAATGCGTGTCTGTCGTGGTAACTAAATCCACGTCTGGGTTTAATCAGAGGGCAGTGGTGAGTCATGACATGGAGAGCAGGGGTCTTCATGGCTCTAATCAGCAGCAGAAGCCCATATCAAAATGCAGTGTCCGTGCTTGACTTCCTGCTCTCCATTGTTCCAGACAGACATCCTTAGAGCAGAAGGTGCAGCAGAGACGGTCGATGCTTTAAGTTCTTGTTTTCGTGTTTCACAGCTTTCACAGGCGTGCATGCCTCCAAGCCACAGAGACAGGCCAGCACAATAGTATTTACCCCCAGAGCGATGACCTTGTTGGATCTGGATTCACGGTATTGATGCTTGTCTGCAGCCTCCTGCTCCAGTAGCTCTGTGATTGGACCTACGGGAGATGCCACATCTCCCTCTTGTCCATGCTGGCATCTTGCATGGCTAAGGGGGTGTCCCTCCCTCCCGTGAGTTATCTCTCTCCCCAAGATCTCAAGGGGACTCCGAGGCAACTTTGCCTGGGGCTTTGTGTTTTGAAAGTCTGCCCCTAGAAAACGTTATCTTTCTGCAGCACATGGGCCTCTGTGGGAAGTGTTCTTCTGAGGAAAGCAAATCATTCGTGTTCATAACCGAGTGCTGCCTCACATGCAGACTATGAAGTGCATTGCAGGCAAATTACTGTACATAGAGTTACAGAAGGAGGGTTAAAGCTCACATTCTGAGGCTGCAAGCAGGAGGCTATATCTAGTGTTACTGTTCTTTTAGAAAAAGAACATAAGTGGAACAGAGGCTAGAAAGATCGCCATGTTAACTTCTAGGCCATTTTCCTATTTCATCAACTATATCTGTAATCAACATCCGTTTATACTCAGCAAGTACAAACTGATACTCAGGGTACTCAGCAACTCAGCAAGTTGGAAAAGACTCGTGAGAGTCCCTTGAACTGTGAGGAGATCAAACCAGTCAATCCTAAAGGAAATCAGTCCCGAATATTCATTGGAAGGACTGATACTGAAGCTAAAGCTCCCTCCAATACTCTGGCCATCAGATGCGAAAAACTGACTCATTGAAAAAGACCCTGATGCTGGGCAAGGTTGAAGGCAGGAGGAGACGGGGACAACAGAGGATGAGATGGTTGGATGGCATCACCTGCTCAATGGACATGAGCTTGAGCAAGTTCCGGGAGGTGGTGATGGACAGGGAAGCCAGGTGTGCTGCAGTCCATGGGGTCGCAAAGAGTTGGACACGACGGAGCAAGTAAGCTGACTGATACTCAGCAAGTTTTGGTATTTGGAATAATATAATTTTTGCAAATAGCAAAAATATTATTATTACAAATAGTGATAGGTTGTTATGTCCTTACTCAAAATGAAGATTTCATACCACTTTTGAATTCTGCCATGAATTTTAAGTTATTTCTTTCATTACTTTGTTTGGGATTTGAAATTTGAGTTATTAGAGCTTTAAAATCTATTTAAATGTAAATGTATCTGACTTTTTCCTTTATTTACCATGCCCATTTATACTTCAGTGGTTTTCTATAATCAGAAAAAAAATCATTGGTGTCTTAGTTAAATTGGTAATTTTATTTTGCATTTCCTAATAAATAAAAATTAATACATAGCATTTAATAAATGTTTAGCCAAGAGGGTCTGTAATTCTATACCTCCAGTATAACAGGATGGACTGATGGAGGCCTTTCTTTTCTTCACTCTGAGACAAAATGCCTTCCCTCATCATTAATAGAAAGATTTGTACAACAAATCTAAAAGTTAACTCTTGATCAAATTGACATGTGAGGAGAATTCACCCTTGAAATGGTGACTTGGTGACAAGTCACTTAGCGATCTTCAGCTCAATGGGCAGTTTCTGTTCATAATTTAGAGCAGAAGTTCCATTCTTCTTAGGGGACATTCATTTCTGGAAGAAGAGTGTCTTGTCAACGCAGGTCCTGAGGAGGAGTCATTACAGACTTTTTGTGAAATGTTGTTCTTGTATAACGAAAGGGATCATCCTATGGATAGAGAGCATTATTCTGAACGGGTGTATCTCCTGGACATTTGAAAGACGGCAACTTTTCTACTCTATGCACTTTTCATAAGCTCCTTGACATAGAGATGTTGGCCAAACTGTTGGCTTTTTCCTGGTTACATTATTTCTTGTGGGGCTCAACTTGTTGACTTGAGGAGAGCAACCTGATCTCGTAATTGCAACCAGAGCAAATACTTCTGTGACCTCCTAGGCTGCCAGGAGTTTACAGCAACCAGTTTTCACTACCTCTAGGAGGACCACCTTACTTCAAAGGGAAATGGAGAATGTTTTACTTTAGATACAGTCTCAAAACAAGACTTGGTATACCAACGGAAAGGAGAGATAGTGAGGGACTATGAAAAAGTTCCCATTGCCAGTTCCCTTCTGTTCTCAACTTTCAGTTCCTTTTTTCACTACAGACTTAAGCAACAGAGTGCAAAATGGTGCTGCTCTTCCACGAAACTATAAGAATAGTTTTAGGTTAAGGAACTGATTTTGCCATGGCAGAAAAACAAAAAAAAGTTTTGTGTTCAGGAAACTTCTGTTCTTGCCAATAATGCTGTCAGTGGTCCTTCATGCTCTTTCTAATGTCCCAGGGAACAATCATGGGGTGGCAGTGAGCATCATTAACCTAACGACTTGGAGTGCTTTGCCCTGGGCCACAATTTCCATTCTTACTTTCTTAGGACATAATTTCGTTTAGCCAGGACTTAATTTCTTTAGAGGCTTGAGCCCAGGAGCCTCCACAATAATTTCCATGTCCACAGCATCATGTTTTTGGTAGAAAAACATCCAGAAATAACCAATAGACATGCTATACTTGATTAATAAAATTTTAGACTGAGTGCCACTGACAATTTTATTCCACAACTGCTCCTTCCAATAGGTATTTCTACACTTAATAATTAGAGTTGTCATTGAAATGTAAAATAAATAAATAGCTGATAGGTAGATCCCTGGTAACTCAGCAGTAAAGAATCTGCCTGCAATGAAGGAGACACAGGAGACTCGGGTTCGATCCTTGAGTCAAGAAGATCCCCTGGAGAAGGAAATGGCAACCCACTCCAGGATTCTTGTTGGGAAATTCCCATGCAGAGGAGTCCCGCAGGCTACAGTCTGTGGGGTCACAAAGAGTTGAACACAACTGAGCACACGCATGCACAAGCAATAACAATTTTACCATCTCACTTTTGTGTTGGAGATGCTGTATAAGAAAAAAATCTTCACAGTTGTAAACATCTATGTTTTGAAGTAACTCATAGAAGAGTGTCTTATGTGCCACTAAAGCACTGGCAGTAACACTATCTGTGCTTTTATTTTATATTATACAGTTCAAGTTCAGCTTGTCTTTTTATCAGGGCTTTGCCCTGAGAGTAAAGGATTCCGGATCTGCCTTCCCTTAGCCTGTGCACAGAACGTCTGAGAATGGCTTTCACATTCTGACAACCTCAGAATTTTATTTAAACAAATTCTTCTCCTCCAATTCCCTACAGAGCAGCCATTGTGCCCTTTTGTTGATTGTAGTGGACACACTGCAGATCTCCGGTGACGTCCCCGTGGACCACCCACCACAAGGCGGTTTTGTGCCCCCCAGCACAGCAGCAGTGGCAGGCTCACGCCTCCTGGAGACTGGAGAGAGGCTCCTGTCCGGCCCGTCTCCACTGGCCCCGCATCTCTGCTTTTCCTGATGAATAACCTAATCAATTACCCCCAAACCGCTTAGGAGTACGTACATCGCCTAATATAATAATCATTAGGTGGTGAAAAGAAAACATCATAATGTTCTTTTGGATAGGGAAGTTGACAGCTTCCAGACAACATAGAACTTTGTCAGGATATGACACTGTGGTACTGGAACAATCAAGTTGCCTTTGAAAGCGTGTTTGTTCAGTCGCTCTGTCGTCGCTGACTCTTCTGCGACCCCACGGACTGTAGCAAACCAGGCTTCTCTGTCCATTGGATTCTCCAGGCAAGAATACTGGAGTGGGTTGCCATTTCCTCACTCAGGAGATCTTCCTGACCCAGGAATCGAACCTGCGTCTCCTGCATCTCCTGCATTGCAGGTGGATTCTTTACCCACTTAGCCACCTGAGAAGCCCTGCCTTTGAAAAGACACAGCTACATACAATATGACAGATGATTCCAAGTATTGTCATGAATCTCTGAGTATTTACAGTCAGTACCTTAAACCTAGCACTTCTTTTATAATCTTCTGAAGGAGGTAATTTGATTATTAAAATCTCTTGTTAATAAAGTAGCATCTAAAATTGTTCTTTGTATATCACTTGAGGCAACATTTATCAAGGTAAATTGTGGGTTGAAAATGATGACTTGGTTTTGGGTAAATAATGTAGATTCTGATTTTTTGCATTAAATTCTTTTCCCAGTTAAGTCTGATTTACATGAATATGATTTCTGGAATGATGTCTTACTCTATTCCAGTTTCTTCTTGGTATTTTTCCTGCAAAAATAAGGATACTTCCTTAAATTTGAATAAATCAGCTGCTATTTCAATTGATATGCAAAACTACTCTGAAAGTATATTCCTATTGTTATAGTTACCATTTACCATACATTTGTAGCTCAAATTTTTTAAAAAGGAACAGCCCTTAAAATTTTATGAGTTAATAGAGTAGCAGAATAAAAAATAAAAGCATCAAATTTAGTTTCAATTTATTAGTTTGTCTTCACTAACATTAGACAAAATTGTTCTATTATTCAATTTTTTCATTAATAGAAATATGCATAACCCTGGATTTATGTTTCAACACAGAAATGTGGAAAGAATTTTGGGTTTATATGTGAAAAAATATTTTAGCTCTTTCAAATATATATTATTTAGTTTCTTCTAAAAATGAGTAGCAAAGAGCCACAGTTAAAGATAAATATAACATGTGTGAGCTGACTTCAACCATTCCTGCTTTTCATTATCGCTCAAGAAACTTATTCCTTAATAATTGCATCATTAGGAATCATATATCCGCAATTAGGATGGAAAATATGAGGTTATCAAACTCATGCTCTTTTTAATTTGGATCAGAATTAAGTATTACTATTATGCATAATAGAGACAAACTGATACCCTAATAGCTTTCCTTTTACTTTTTTGATTCTATAGTCTTGCTCACCTCCAACACTGTGCATGCGTGCACACATACATACACACACACACACACTCACTCCAGGATGAGTTTTTGATCAAGACTGATCAGGTTTGATCAAGATTGTGATTTTTTTGTGTGTGTGTAGTGTTTGAAGGCATTTATTTTGGAACAATAAAAAATTGCTGGTGTTTTGTAGATTGGAAAAAACTGACGGTAGTCATAGACCTGCACACATACCTGCAGGTATATATAGAAAGAGTTAGTCACTCAGTCGTGTCTGACTCTTTGGGACTCCGTGGACTGTAGCCCAGCAGGCTCCTCCAATCGTGGGATTTTTCCAGGCACATGCAGGTAAATCCCTGATGGCTCAGTGGTAAAAGAATCTGCCTGCGTTGCAGGAGACACTGGAGACGTGGGTTCGATCCCTGAGTCGGGAAGATCCCCTGGAGGAGGAAATGGCAGCCCTCTCCAGTATCCTTGTCAGGAAAATCCCACGGAGAGAAGAACCTGGAAGGTTACAGTCCACGGGGTCTCAAAGAGTTGAATACGACTGAGCAACTAACACACAAAGTGTTTAGAATCACTTTTAGTAGATACTGCCAAGTTGTTTCCAGACTGGTTGTGCCAATGTGTACTCCTGTCTTCAGTTCCTGAGAGTTCTCAGTTCAGTTCAGTTCAGTCGCTCAGTCGTGTCCGACTCTCTGCGACCCCATGAATTGCAACATGCCAGGCCTCCCTGTCCATCACCAACTCCCGGAGTCTATCCAAAGCCATGTTCATTGAGTCGGTGATGCCATCCAACCATCTCATCCTCTGTCATCCCCTTCTCCTCCCGCCCCCAATCCTACCCAGCATCAGGGTCCTTTCCAATGAGTCAACCCTTCGCATGAGGTGCCCAAAGTATTGGAGTTTCAGCTTCAACATCAGACCTTCCAATGAACACCCAGGATTGATCTCTTTTAGGACGGATTGATTGGATCTCCTTGCAGTCCAAGGGACTCTCAAGAGTCTTCTCCAACACCACAGCTCAAAAGCATCAATTCTGCAGCGCTCAGCTTTCTTCACCGTCCAACTCTCACATCCATACATGACCACTGGAAAAACCATAGCCTTGACTAGACGGACTTTTGTTGGCAAAGTAATGTCTCTGCTTTTAAATATGCTATCTAGGTTGGCCATAACCTACCTTCCAAGGAGTAAGCGTCTTTTAATTTCATGGCTGCAGTCACCATCAGCAGTGATTCTGGAGCCCGAAAAAGTAAAGTCTGACACGGTTTCCACTGTTTCCCCATCTATTTCCCATGGAGTGATGGGACCAGATGCCATGATCTTAGTTTTCTGAACGTTGAGCTTTAAGCCAACTTTTTCACTCTCCTCCTTCACCTTCATCAAGAGGCTCTTCAGTTCTTCTTCACTCTCTGCCATAAGGGTGGTGTCATCCATATATCTAAGGTTATTGATATTTCTCCCGGCAATCTTGACTCTAGCTTATGTTTCTTCCAGCCCAGCATTTCTCATGATGTACTCTGCATATAAGTTAAATAAGCAGGGTGACAATATACAGCCTTGATGGACTCCTTTTCCTATTTGGAACCAGTCTGTTGTTCCATGTCCAGTTCTAACTGTTGCCTCCTGACCTGCATACAGGTTTCTCAAGAGACAGGTCAGATGGTCTGGTATTCCCATCTCTTTCAGAATTTTCCACAGTTTATTGTGATCCACACAGTCAAAGGCTTTGGCATAGTCAATAAAGCAGAAATAGATGTTCTAGTTGCTGCTAATCCTCACCAGCACCAATAATCTAATTTCACATTTTAGTCATTGTGATGTATGTGTGGTAGTATTATATTGTGTTTTGAAGTATTTCCTTCAAGACTAACATACTGATGATTTTACAAATATTTTTGGTAGTTTTTGAAATCATTTTTATGGTAAAGTGCCTTTCAAGTAGTTTTCTATTGTCATGTCTGAGTCTCTTTCTTCTTGTCATGTAGGAGTTTGTTGTAGATTCAGAAGATGAGTCCTTTATTGGTGACAAACACTTCAAATACATCCTCTCTGACTAGAGTTTGCATTTTCCATCTCTTAGTGGTTTATGAGAGAAAGTAATTCTTAGCTTTAAAGTGTTTCAACGTCTCGTATTTTCCCTTCAGAATTAGAAGTTTCCACGTCTTATTTGAGAAATCTTTGCTAAATCAAATAACACGGAGACAGTCTTTTTATTTTTTCCTCTAAATTTTGTATTGTTTTACCTATCGCATTAAGATCTAGAGTCCATTTGAAAATTGTATTTGTGCTACAGTGTGTATTTGTGTGGATGAGGATTAAGAGGCATCATTTTTCCATGTGATTTCTAATGACTCAGTGAATTTTGCTGCTTTTATTGTAAATCACATGCCTGGATACCCATGATAGACAAGTAACCACTTGCCTATCCTTCCACCAATACACTATCTTTTTATGACTCAAACATTTTAACATGGAATCCTGTTATGTCCTGACTATCCTCTGGCTTTATCCTTCTTATTTAAGTCTGTCTTAGTTATTTTTGTTCCTTTTTACTGCCTCATAAATTTTAGTATAAAAATTTGACCTTGTACTCACACATACGAACACCTGAAGTTCTGTGGTGGTATAGTCCTCCTCCATATAGGTCTTCCTTAATTTTCTCAATAATGTTTTGAAATTCTCTGTGTAAAAGTTCATCATTTATTTATTATTTTGGCTTAACTATTTGGTGATATTTCATGTTCATGTAAGTGACATTTTAAAATTTTCACTTTCTATTGATTTATGCCAGTATATAGAAACATTCTTGGTTTCTCTAAATTGACCTTTTGTCATCTGATCTTTTGCTTAATCCACTTATTAGTTTTATTAGTTCATCTCTAGATAATATGTGTACATCATGTCATCTTTATTTCTTCCTTTGTGATTGCTTTCTTTTCAGTTTCCTTTGTTTCCCACGTTAGGTAGCATCTCCATTAAAATGTGAATGGAAGTAATAATATTAGGTATCTTTGTTATGTTTTGAGCTTATGGAAAATATTTCAGTGTTGCATTATTAAACATTATTCTTCATACAATTTTGTTATAAATACATTTATTAGGTTAGAGAATTTTTTCTCTCCCAACTTTTCAAGATTGCTGTTATTATGAATAAGTCTTGAGTTTAATCAATTTTTGACATCTATTGTAATGGTATTTTCTTCTTTTCCTATTAATGTGATAAATTACTATGATTTTGTAAATGTTATGATAAAGTTGTCTTCCTAAAAAAAAGAAAAAGTCTTACTTTGGTCATGATGTATTGTCATTTTTGTGTATCTTTGCATTTGACTTTCTAACATTTTAAGATTTTTGTATCTATAATAATGAGAGAGATTTTTTTTTCCTCATTATAATCTGTTTGGCTCTCATAGTCAAGTTATGCTGACCTCAGAAATACTTTGAAAAGTTTCACTTTTGAGTATTTTGAGAATTAACTGTAGAAGTGATCTGGGCTCAGCTTTTGCTTTATGAGAAAGTCTTTAACTACAGATTCAACCACTCTAATTCATGTAGAATAATTCAGATTCTCCACTTTTTCTTATTGTGTTACTTTTGAAACATTGCTTCTTATCTAGGAATCTTTCAGTGTGTTCTAAATTTGTAGATATACTGATTCTAAAATTCTCATGAGGTTGCTTGTAACTTGATACATAGGTTACTTAGAAATATTTTGGCTCATTTTCAAACTGCTGGGCATTTCCTAAAAGTTGTTTTGTTATTAATTTCTAGCATCCTTTCACTGTGGTCAAAAAAAAAATATGTGAATGGTTTTTATCATTAGAAAAGCAATGAAGCTTACATTGTTTACTTGCGAAGTTGTATCTGACCCTTTGCGGCCCCATGGACTGCAGCATGCCAGGCTTCCCTGCCATACATGATCTCCTGGAGTTTGCTCAGACTCATGTCCATTGAGTCCGTGATGACATCCAACTATATCATCCTCTGTTGTCCCCTTCTCCTTTTGCCCTCCATCTTTCCCAGCATCAAGGTCCTTTCAAATGAATCAGCTCTTGGCATCAGGTAGCCAAAGTACTGGACCTTCAGTTTCAGCATCAGTCCTTCCAATGAATATTCAGGGTTGAAGGTGATGGCAACCCACTCCAGTACTCTTACCTGGAAAATCCCATGGATGGAGGAGCCTGGTAGGCTGCAGTCCATGGGGTCACTAAGAGTCGGACACGACTAAGAGACTTCACTTTCACTTTTCATTTTCATGCATTGGAGAGGGAAATGGCAACCCACTCCAGTGTTCTTGCCTGGAGAATCCCAGGGACAGGGGAGCCTGGTGGGCTGCCATCTATGAGGTCGCACAGAGTTGGACATGACTGAAGCGACTTAGCAGCAGCAGATTTCCTTTAGGATGGACTGGTTTGATCTCCTTGCTGTCCAAGGGACTTGCAAAAGTCTTCTCCAGCACCACAACTTGAAAGCATCAATTTTTCAGCACTCAGCCTTCTTTATGGTCCAACTTTCACATCCGTGCATGACTACAGGAAAAGCCATAGCTTTGACTATATGTTAGTGTACATTGCCACACCGCATGTGATTGGTCTGGATGAGATTCATGTGATCTTGAGATGAAAATTTTGTTTTCTGTTGTGTTCAGTTTTCTAGATATGTTGTTTAGATCACATTTGTTGATCATGATCAACTATATTCCTAATAGTATGTGTATGCTTCTACAATCAGCCTTTGGCAGGAATTATCACAATTAATTCACAAATAATCCTGTAAGATTGATATTTAAAGATGAGATGTCTTATGTATGGAGTTTCATTAAATTGAGCAAAAGTACTAAAGCCAGTGAATGGCAAAGCTGAGACCCAGACATAAGTTTCTTTGTCTGCAAAATTTCACTTCTCTTTCCTTCACACAACACTGCCTCCTTGCATCACTAAGTAGATGTATTTTAGGATGTCTGTCTAGGCCATCATACACTCTATTTTCCTGAGCAATGCCTTGCTTCTATAAGGAATAACTGTGTTCTTAACATACTCCTGGCTTGTGAGTGGTTGGGAAAGAGATGAACAACACTTGACCAATGTTGGGCTGCCAGAATCAAGCTCTCGGAATGTTTTGAGATAAATTGAGACTAACAGTTGGAAGTTATGTCAAATGATAGCTTAAAGGTCAATCCATTTTTGCTACCTTGATTTCCATACTTCTTAATGTCTGTTTGCCTTTTCATTAGCTAATTTATAATGATTTGTTTTACTCAGAGCTGGATACTCTAATCTTTGCTACAACACTGCCCTCCAGGCATTTGCCAGTTTTTACCTGTGAACTGTGTTCATATACAGAATATATAAATAATTTCTATAAGTCAGTAACAAAAAAAAAACCACATTAATGGAAATACAGGCAAAAGATGATCAGCTGATGATATGATGGTTGTATTCAGTTTCCAGAAATCTATCAAGCTATACGGAACAGCTAAGCCCACGTGCCACAACCACTGAGCCTGTGCTCTAGAGTCCACAAGTCACAACTTCTGAGCCAGCAACTACTGAAGCCCGTGCACTCTAAGAGCCTGTTCTCCACAAGAGCCACCGCCACAACGAGAAGCCCACGTGCCAGAACTGGAGTTCCAGATCCAGTTCTCACTCGCCGCAGCTAGAGAAGAGCCCACGCAGCAACGAAGACTCAGGACAGTCAAAAACTGCTTAATAGTCTAATTGGAAGCTGAATGGATAGCTTGCTCCATCGCACCATCAAAATCTGATTAAAGAAAAAAAATTCGTTTTCATCACAGAAAATGAAAACATATATACATTAACATTCACAGCTAAACATAAAGCATATAAATACACATTTTATTTTCCCTCATCTTTTGATATCATCTTTATTGGTCAGTTGATTAAATGTTCTCATATTTTCCTGTGACCTTTTGACCCAAACCGCACTCATGTTTCGTCCTTCCTGGTGCCAGTTTTTGTCTTAATTGGCGCAATGGAGAGCGTGAAGACATGCTGGAGAAAAGCACGCGGAACAGTGAAGACCCAGCACAGCCAATAAATAAATAAAGTCATTTATAAAGATCTATCAAGCTGAATCCTGTGATTTTTGTACTTTTTCCTGTGTATTATATTTTAATATGAAAATATTCTTTAAAACTTTATAGGTACTTTCTAACGCATTTAAAATTACAGAACCATCTAACTTTCTCTCGAGTCTTTCTCCATATCAAGCTCCATATGAGATGGTTTCCTTTTTCTCAGATACAACAGGTCTTTATTTTTTCTTCTTCAACAGTTCTGCCCATCTTGAGACAGTATTTGGTGCTGATACTGAAAAATAGGACATGGGTCCCTCCCAGGCATTTTAAAATGGAGGTCCCTCCCATATGCCTGTGACGTTGATGAACTGCTCTATGAAGGAGGAGTATAAAGTTTAGAATCCATTCCTTCACAGGCACTACTAGTCATCTCCTGCCACAAAGAAAGTATTGAAAGATCAAAAGAAACATACTTTTGCCACTCAAATGCCCCTGAGATCTTTACCCATTGCTAT
The DNA here is from genome assembly GCF_054371585.1 of Giraffa tippelskirchi. Taxonomy (NCBI): domain Eukaryota; kingdom Metazoa; phylum Chordata; class Mammalia; order Artiodactyla; family Giraffidae; genus Giraffa; species Giraffa tippelskirchi. Next base: position 159,193,952 of record NC_137282.1, read on the forward strand.
TACGTATTATGTATTAATGATAACTTTTAAACAGAAATGGACTCTTAAATAGAAATTTAAATAGTGAAGTTTTCACAAAGTGGAACAAACAAGCTTTGAAGCATTAAGCACTTAGAAGAATAAGTATGAGACACACAAAGAAAAATGCATAGTTCTCCCGAACATTGACCACTAGTTAGAATTGAATTTCCAAGAGCCCTGTTTTAAATCAAGTGAACCTGAATGGTTCTTCTTTAAAAGTAAAATGAGAGGACTGAAAGAAAAAAAAAAAAAAGGAAAAAGGACAGAAGGAAGGAAAGGAGAAAGAAAGAAAGAAGGAACGAGGCCTCTGTATGAAAATGCATGTTACTACAATCCCAGCAGAATCTTAATAGTTTTACAACTACAGTAATAGCTGCTGATTAAATATTTTATTAATAGTAGCTGGCTCTGAACATTTCTTCTTTTTTAAATTTGAAGTATAGTTGATTTACAATGTTGTATTAGTTTCTGGTGTACAGCAAAGTGATATTTACATACATATATATAAGAATCACTTCAACATAAAAAAAGAAATATATATATATACCACACACACATACAAAACGTGTGAACTTATGTATGTGAATCACTTATATATGTGAATCACTTTTATCACACCACATTTTTTTATCCATTCATCTGTCAACGGACACTGAGTAGCTTCCATGTCTTGGCTATTGTAAACAGTACTGCAATGAACACTGGGGGTGCATGAATCTTTGCCAAATAAAGTTTTCTCCAGATGCATGTCCAGGAGTGGGATTGCAGGATCACATAGGTAGCTCTATTTTTTAGCTTTTTAAGGCCTCCATACTATTCTCTATAGTGGTTGTACCAATTTACATCCCCACCAACAGTGCAGGAGGGTTCTTTCTTCTCCATACGCTTTCCAGCATTTATTGTTTGTAGACTTTCTGATGTCGACCACTTTGACTTGTGTGAAATGATACTTCATTGTAGTTTTGATTGCATTTATCTAATAATTGGGCTTTCCTTGTGGTTCAGCTGGTAAAGAATCTGCCTGTGATGCGGGAGACCTGGGTTCGATCCCTGGGTTGGGAAGATCTCCTGGAGAAGGAAAAGGCTACCAACTCCAGTATTCTGGCCTGGAGAATTCCATAAACTGTATATTCCATGGGGTCACAAAGAGTTGGACACGACTAAGCAACTTTCCCTTTCACTTTTCAATAATTAGTGATATTGAACATTTTTTGGGTTTTTTTTTGTTTTTTTTTTGACCCATCTATATGTTTTCTTTGGAGAAAGGTCTTTTCAGATCTTCTACCTATTTTTTTGATTGAGTTATTTGTGGGTTTTTTTGATGTTTTATGGGGATAAAAAAGGTTGGTATGGGGGATGAATTAATCTTTCATTTCATTCAGTGCCAGTATTCTCTCTCAAAGAATCAAGAAGAAAAGAACCCCCTTGCCCTGAAAAAATATAAAGCACAGCCATGCAGCGCATTAAGCTATAATTTAGAAAGCTCCAAGTGGTTACTAAAAGCTGAGTTACCTGAGATGGTCCATAAAAACCACGTCGGATGCTGAAACAAACAAAAGAATGTGCAAATAGACAAAATAGAAAGGTGAGACAAACAATTGTGTAAAAATGCTTTTAGAAAGGATAAAGCAATTATGCATAAAGCAAGACATTTTTTGAATCACTCTATGTTAGCTTAATTGCAAAAGGAGGAAACAACTTTGCTTCTTGGTAGGAAAGAAAACCATTTCACCGTTCTTCAGACTCTACAATTGTCTGGGGTTACCCTGGGGACCAGAAAGATTGGAGGAGATATGTGAACAGATAGAGCCATGCTGCAAGAGTTCACAGATAAAATATAAACATGTATAGCAGTTTGCCACCAAGGGCATCTTGATAGCAAGTAGACCTTACTGAAAAGCCCCTAGCCATTTTTTCTTCGTTTAAAAAAGCAAAAAAGCAAAAAAAAAAAAAAAAACCAACCAAAACACACACACACAAACAAACAAAACAAAACATGGAATTACAAAGCAAAATATGACTGGGGTTGAAATAATCTAGCTTTCAGAGGGATGAAAAAGAAATACAAAGCATGACCTCTAACTACAGACTTTTCAGTTTACTAAGGAATTTTGTGGAAGCATGTGTGAGAAACTCAGTAATAAATTAATAACTACTTAGAATAATAGATATGCTTAGAATACTTGAGTGCCTCTGATGGAGCTTTGCTGGTGAAGGAAGAAAGCCAGTAAGTTTTTTTATGACAAAGTCTTTCTTGTGTCATCCTGGTTTCTGTAGTGTCTATAACTATGAATCAAGAAAAAATGTAATAATTTTTAATTTTGGATATACATTTATTTTGTATATTTGTAACAAATTGATATTAAATTTTGTAAGGACAGGTACAGCAGACAATGGGGATTCCCAGGTGTTGCTAGTGGTAAAGAATCCATCTGCCAATGCAGGAGACACAGCAGACCCGGGTTAGATCCCTGGGTGTGGAAGACCCCTGGAGAAGGAAATGGCAACTCAGCCCAGTATTCTTGCATGGGAAGTCTCATGGACAGAGGAGCTTGGCGGGCTATAGCCCATGGGGTCTCAAAAGAGTCGGACACAACTGAGCACACACGAGGAGGATAGCAGAGGGTAGAAAATATATGTGCCTTTGAGTCAGGTTAACCTAGATTCAAATTCTAACCCAGCTGTTGACCAGCTACATGACCTTGTACAGGAACAAACTCTCTGAGCCTCAGTTTCTTCTTCTCTAAAATGATGGCATGCGTGCATGCTAAGTCGTTTCAGTCGTGTCCGACTCTATGTGACCCTATGGTCAGCAGCCCACCAGGCTCCTCTGTCCACGGGATTCTCTAGGCAAGAATAGTGGAGTGGGTTGCCATTTCCTTCTCCATAAAAACGATGGAGATCACTGTTATTCGTACTTAAGGAAGCTTTGATGAAAATAGTGATCATCTTTACCAACAAGATAAGAAGAAAAATATTAGTTTCCTACCTGGGGGACTACAAAGTTTCAGATGGTTTTCTAAGTCAATAGTTTCTTTGTCAGTAATTTGTTGGGAATTTTTTTTTTTTTTTAATTTTTACTAACCCTATACTTTTCCAGCCAAAGCACAACAAAGCCTAAGAGACAGTTTACTTTTTTGGAAAAAAAGAAAAAGTTGTACAAAATGTATGTACTGTTATATGTGGCGTACTTTGTAGTTCTCATAACTTATTAATTACCTTTTAGCTAGAGAATCACAGTGGAAAAAAGCTGAATTGAAATTGGACATTCATGACCCGTTTTATAATTTGAATAATAATGGCCTGTAGCTCAAGCAACACAGCACTGTTCATTGGCAACTGGTAATAGCGAAACTTCTTGAGTATGTCTCTGGCTTCAGTACTTGGAATTGTTAGACCGTTTTATGCATGACCATTTTATAAACAAAACAAATATTTTTCGTCTGTATTTAAAGTAATTTTTTTTCCCAGGCTGTGTGATTCCACTGGCAGTATGAGCTCAGTGGTAAGACTGAATGAGCTGATTTTCCTTCAGTATGTGATGGCAACACTTAAGCACAGAGACTTATTTGTAAGTACGCAAACAAGGATTTTGTGTTACAGAAACATTTTATAGATTTCTGCACCAGAGGCCCTTGATGAGATGGAATAAACAACGGAAAAGTAGTTGGGCAGCTGGAGAAATAACCTTGATTCAGCCCCTACTGGCCACAGCACCCAACATTAGTCATGTAACCACTTCTGGACTTAGACTTCCTTCCTGACAAGGTCATGTGGACTCTAAGTGTTTCATCAGGCCTCACGTAATCTATGAGTCATGATAGACAACCCCCAATGACCAGAAAGAGTTAATTTTTCTTTTAAAATCCTGTCTCTATTATTTCAATCGCAAATAGCAATACCTTAACCAGTGTGGTGGTTACATGAGTGTTTGTTTTATAATTATTCACTACAACCGACATTTTTGTTTAATGTACTTTCTGTGGATATATGTTAAAAATCAATCTTTTTACTTGTTTATAAAGGCTAAATAAGTACAGGAATGTGACAGTTAAAGTACATTTCTTTCTTATAGGGCAGTGCAAAATACAAACATTTCTAGAATTATTTGCTTTTGAATCTGGTGTCCCCTTGACAGTCTTGTGATGGTCTTTATTGTTTTCCTGAACTATCTTCCCCAAACTTAATAGCAAATGCACCATTGGTGTACTATAAACTAATTAGACACAGAGATTTGGGAAGAAGTTCCATCTTCTCGAAAAGCATTGTTATCATCTATGTATGTTGTCCAAGAGTGCTTCCTAGGTGGCTCAGTGGTAAAGAATCTGTCTGCAATGCAGGCAACACAGGTTCGATCCATGGGTCAGGAAGAGAAGGAAATGGCAATCCATTTCAATATTCTTGCCTGGAGAATTCCACGGACAGAGGAGCAGCCATGGGGTCCCAAAGAGTCTTACACAGCTGAGCAACTGAGCGCACACACACACATGTTGTATAAGAACTTACAGCTCTTACAGCTGTAACAAGCTCTTCTGCTCATTCACACTTGTGATTGAAATGTGTTTATTCTTATGTCTCTCCCTGTGCATAGCAACACTCTTCCTCTTTGTGTTGGAAGTCAGATGACCAAAGGCTTTTGTTACCACCCCTCCCCACCAGCCTTAGTGTAGGAGCAGTTTAGATCATGTTCTTCCAGGTGACTTCTTTTTGGCTGTTCCTTTGTTCTGTTTGGCTGTGGTTGCAAATCTATTTGAGTGTGTATAATATTGAACCAAATCCTCCAAACACTCTAAAATCCCCCCAGTGCTCATGAACTTTAACCACTTTGTCTTCACCACACGCTTTCCCAGCAACTGTAGATGTATATATAGCCTAAGTTGCAAATCCTTTTATCCTTAATGTGAATACTGGAGGCCACTGGGGAAATCCTGAAGTTTTATGATTTGTGGAAAACAGGCAGAACCAGAAGGGGTTACTCGAGACATCAAATAATGATATATGTGTTCTTTTTTACATTTTGTTAGCAAATTATATGCCTACGACTTAGAAGTGGGGGATTTCTCTGTTCTTTCTACCATTTCCCTTTCCCCGTCCCATCTCCAAGCTTCTTTCCTTATGACTTTTTTTTTTTTTGCACTAAACATTAAGCTCATTGATTACCCGGATGGCACCAAGTGACCTAATGACGTGCCAGTCTTAATGAGAAAAGCAAGCGGCTGCCTGTGATGTGGCCAGGCTTGGCCACCCCCCACCGCGTCCCGGCATGTCAGACTTAGTCCCCTTTAGGAGAGGGGAGCATGGAAAATCAACAGAGACCCACCGGTGCCTCTTCACAGAATGGACACGGGCATGGCTATTTAGCCGGTAAAAGGGGGCACATTTGCACAAATGGGAGTGAACATAAGGAGTCCTTCAGAAAAGAATGGGACCTTGGCAAATTTATAGACTCCCCTGAAAGAAAGTGATTACAGATCATTATCCAATTGAGGCAGATTGATGGGCTGGGGTCAAAGTAATATTGCAGATCTCACAGAGGGTACAATGGCTGCTTGTCACAGTGAAAGAAAAGAAAGGGGGGTGGGGACAGCCACACAGAGAGGCAAGGCTTAAGCTTTACCAACTGCTCTGAAAGGGCCTAGATGTGTATGTCGTTACTTTTCTTGAGCACCATGTTTTATTTTATGCTGCAAAGGACACGCCATTGACATCAAATTGGGCATTCAAACATACCCCAATGAAGAACGTACAAAGGCCCTTAAATATAGACAGAGGCGCTCACTTATTTTTTCTTCCAAAAAGCACTAAAGCAACATAAATGGAGAAGAGGATGGACCACATAAAAATGCTTAGTTCCTCCTTTCTCTCCCACTTTCTCTCTCTCTCTCTCAAGTGGAACTATCTCATAAAATATGAATATGCAAAAAGAAATAATAATAGGCAGAAGGTCTTAATGTCTGTAAGTGAAACACCCTTTAGCTGACAGCTAGGGGATGAGCACATCTGACTTTGAAACTTTGCAATATCTGTTCAGGCCCAACTTGGCAGTCTTGAAATGGAATAAAACAGGGCGACATGTGTTCCCATTGCCTCCTTTGAATTGATTCCTGAGTGTTTAAAAGTGCTTTGCATTCATGCGTTTTACAAAATTTGATACAAAAGACAGAAGAATAGCCAGCATGCTCAAGTGCATTCGCCTTTCATTTTGCAATAAGTTTTTGGGATCTAGAGATTTAGAAGTATCAGGCAAACATGTATTCAGAGGAGATCTGCTTTTTGTCTACTTTGTTGGGGTCCAGAGAGCATTAACAAGTGAAAAAGAACAGATTTATATTCTGAACGTATTTTACCAGGAAGAAGCATAGTCGGTTTTTTCCCCCCACATATAGACTGTTCTTAAACAATAAAATTATTTGATTTCTCTAGGATATATCCAGCTAGAATTCAAGGATAGATAGATGATAGATAGAGACATAGATAAAATTGGAGGAAAAGAAAGGGAAAGAAAAACCTCAGTTGGGGAATAGGGAATTTTTTAGCTTTCTCCTTCATGATAAAATTACAGTTATGAATTAAATCACTTGTGTCATCTTTTCTCATTAAGGCAAATAGGCTAAGATATAACAAATGGTAATATTATTATTTTTGTTTGTTTTTATAAGTATATAAGTAGCTTACTTTCCACTATCATTAGACTTCACAGATGTGTTTCAAATTCTTGAGTTCAGAAATAATGGAGAACACTCACAAATGAAGATTTCCTTCTCAGCACTGCTGTCTTTTGTTTTTGTTTTTTTTTCTGTTTCCCCTGATCACAGGTCTTCACTGTTTCCTAATGAGCTCTTAATGAGCTGTCAATTGCTTATGTAAATAGAGAAGGAAACGGACACTGAGGGGTTGCTGGATATTCAGTTAAAATCTGACACTGCCTAACCTCTCAGGGTTATTAAAAATGTAAATTGCTCCAACTTAATAACTAGCCTCGACTCTCCCTTTCTTTTTTTTTTTAAATAAATTTATTTATTTTAATTGGGTGCTAATTACTTTACAATATTGTAGTAGTTTTTGCCATACATTGACATGAATCAGCCATGGGTTTACACCTTTCTTTTACTTCTCTACTTTCTATGAGTATGAAAAGACTCAGAGATATCATCACTTTACTTCTAGATTACTAGCTTTATACTTAAAAATACTGAGTACATAGTTAAAGTTTCATGTTGAATGCACTGTAGAGATGTAGGTTAACAGAAAAAAAAGTGAAAATTGTTTCATCTTATTTGTGATAATTATGCTAAAAGACTGGAAATATGTTTGCTGAATTGATAACAGCAGTTGTCTCTGGTGGGGAGAGGAATAGAAATAGAAGCTGTAGCAGGACTATTTTTTTTTTCAAATGTGTGCATATTGCTTGGATAAATTTAACAGAAATTAAAGATTTAATTAAAAACATTTCCCTGTCCCTGAAAATGATTTTCTGAACATATCTAGGATTCATGAACATTTACAAATAAATTGAATTTTTAAGTCTATTTTCATTGTGTATTTTACTCCAGTTTTATTTCAAAGTCACTGATGTGTAAATCTGTGTTCTTTTTTTCCTAAATGTGCTGCATTCATGCACATACTGAGACTCTGAAGGGTTTCTAAGTAACTCTTTAGGAACTAGAGTTCTTCAACAGAGATAGGAAGGGTAACTTGCAATGTTGATTATCATACTGCAGATATGACACTTCAGAACTGATGTTCGAGGCCTTCACATATGCTGCAGGGCAAGCTAATTGAGACCAGTGACTGAACTGAGCATCCCAAGTTAAGAGGGGATTTGGGGAAGTGTTGGGCAGTCATGGTGCTAATTAATTTGCTGCTGCTTCACACCAAGATAAGGATTGGGCTGCTTTCATAGATGTCCCAAATTCCTTCCTGCAATACCAGCCCTGGGGTCTCAAATTTATTGGCAGTTGGAAATTGTAGACCCAGAATGTGACATCTTTTCCAGAATGTCCAGACACCTGGAGTTCTCAAGGGGGCCCTGATTTCATTAAGTATCTAAGGGGAGAAAAGTTCTGAGGAAATACAGGGCTAGGAGAGATGGTGAGTGGTGAGTTTACCTTCCCCAAGGTAAACGGACCCACTTTTCCATTTATCTGGGATGGATCTTGCCTTGAAACCAGGGACCCCTAAGATGCCTGATGCCCCTTCAGCAACAAAGATCTACCTGACAGTACACAACTGTCGAGTGAGTTCACTGAGATCGTAACTCACATGGACTTGATTGCTCTTTTTCTTGTTTTACGAAATGGTAATGGAGGAAATCTGAGCCACTGTCGATAGGTCTGAAACCTGTCAGGGTTTTGCACTGTATCCAGCAGGAGGTAAGCGCAATCCAGGTTATCTTGGCACAAAAAGATTGGCACGTTTCTTTATAGCCTTGTATCCTCTTGGCAAGATTACCTTCTTCCTATAGGGGGCCTTTTATACACTGTGAGTTTCTGTAGTAAATCCAGAAATTATGAGACTTTCTGTGAAAGGCAGGCTGAGTTCAGACATTAGTAGAAAGAACTAGGAAAAGGGAACTGTGGAAAATTCTTAAAGAGATGGGAATACCAGACCACCTGACCTGCCTCCTGAGAAATCTGTATGCAGGTCAGGAAGCAACAGTTAGAACTAGACATGGAACAATGGACTGGTTCTGATGGGAAAGGAGTACGTCAAAGCTGTATATTGTCACCCTGCTTATTTAACTTCTATGCAGAGTACATCGTGCGAAATGCCAGGCTGGATGAAGCACAAGCTGGAATCAAGATTGCTGGGAGAAATATCAATTACCTCAGATATGCAGATGACACCACACTTATGGCAGAAAGCAAAGAGGAACTGAAGAGCCTCTCGATGAAAGTGAAAGAGGAGAGTGAAAAAGTTGGCTTAAACTCAGCATTCAGAAAACTAAGATCATGGCATCTGGTCCCATCACTTCATGGGAAATAGAGGGGGAAACAGTGCAAACAGTGACCGACTTCATTTTCTTGGGCTCCAAAATCACTGTGGACAGTGGCTGCAGCTATGCAATTAAAAGATGCTTGCTCCTTGGAAGAAAAGCTATGACAAACCTAGACAGCATATTCAAGAGCAGAGACATTACTTTGACAATCTGTATTGTCAAAGCTATGGTTTTTCCAGTAGTGACCTATGGATGTGAGAGTTGGACAATAAAGAAGGCTGAGTGATGAAGAATTTATGCTTTTGAATTGTGGTATTGAAGAAGACTCTTGAGAGTCCCTTGGTCTGCAAGGATATCAAACTAGTCAATCCTAAAGGAATTCAATCAATACAATGGAGGGACTGATGCTGAGGCTGAAGATCCAATAGTTTGGCCACCTGATGCAAAGACCTGACTCGTTGGAAAAGACCCTGATGCTGGGAAAGATTGAAGGCAGGGGAGAAGGGAAAAATAGAGGATGAGACGGTTGAATGGCATCATTGACTCAATGGACATGAGTTTGAGCAGGCTTCAGGAGATGGTGATGGACAGGGAAGCCTGAGGTGCTGCAGTCCATGGGATTGCAAAGAGTCGAACACAACTGAGCAACTGAACAACAACAAATCAAAATGTAGATAAAGTTACCAACTTGAATATAGTTTTACTTTTCTCTTGTAAAAGATCCCTATTTAAAATAGATTGCTGTATTCAAGTGTATACTATGAGAGAATACTTATGGCTTACACAGTGTTCTCTAGAAATAGGCTGATTTTCAGTAACAAAATGCTTTGAGAGGATTGTAGCTAAATTCTTAGACGTAGGTTTCCATACTATATGTGTGTTCAATTCAGTTAAGGTAACTCAGGTTTTACACTGTTTTGGCAGAATGAGTAACTGTTTTGATAAAACAAAATGCATTTATTTACATAGATATTTTGTAAAAAAATCAGAAAAATCTTTTGGGAGGCTATGATTACTTGTGACAAAGTAGAGAAAAAGATATAATTTTTATCAATTTGATGTATTTCTATAGCTAATCGGGATCATGCCAGTCTGTGAAGGGTATTTGGGGCCTGAGAGTGATTTAGTTCATATTTCTCCAGTTACCCATGATTATCTAAAATACTGTCTAGAGTGCCTTCAAGAATTTTGGAAAAATAAAAGAAAGTGATGAATCCCTATATACTTTGGTTATTAATCTGAATTAAATTGAAATAAATAACATTGTTTTCATGTTATAGTATTTGTTTATATGATATTATTATCAAAATAGACTAAGAATAAAATAGATTGTCTCCCCTACACAAAGTATTTTAGGAATATTTCAGCCAGTTAAAATGAAATACCTCCCTAAACTGACACTTTTCTCAGCTTTAGTTGACTGCTATATATGTAGCAGATATATTATTGTGGTTAATTCTTATAAGAATCCCAAAATTCTTATCATCATAACAGCTTTATTTTAAAGTGTTATAATTTCAAGTACTATTTTTGATACATTTTATTTAATTCTTATAGAACATTATAGATGGCTTCAACAGTAATAAAACATAAACAATTTCTCAACAAAATACAGGTGTTAAAGGAGATATAAACATAACGGGCTTCCTTGGTGGCTCAGTGGTAAAGAAAATCTGCCGGCAATGCAGAGGCCGCAAGTTCCATCCCTAGTTCAGGAAGATTCCCTGGAGAAAGGAATGGCTGCCCTCTCCAGTATTCTTGCCTGGGAAATCCCATGGACAGAGGAGCCTGGTGGGGGACAGTCCACGGGGTCACAAAAGAGTCAGACATAACTTTGTGACTAAACAACGACAATGACTTACCTCCTTCCTCAAAGCCTACCTGAGTCTGCTGGGACCACAGGCCACACACTCGAGTCAAGCTGGGCGCATTCATTGTTGGGATGCCTTCTAGATCTCTAAATGTGAGAGTCTGTATCGTTCCTCATAGCTGCTGCCAATAGTCCTGCCATGTTGCAGCCGTTAGGTGTTCCAGGGGTCTCTAAGTTGAAAATGAAGGACCATGGTTCAGCCTCTGGACTCTTGTTTGCATAGTGTTAGGTGAAAACAACGTGGTAAATGTGACGGAGGCCATTCTTTTGGACTCAGAGCTTAGCCCCTCTTAATAGATTCTAAATATCCAGGCCAAATTGAACTTTGCTGAAGCCAATGGAAAGCCATTTAATGCATTTTCATCAGTCTAATAAAGCACTCCTTGAATATTAATTGTGTACATTGCACTGGTAAGACAATTTTATTTTATTTTTTTAATTTATTTATTTAGTTGGAGGTTAATTACTTTACAATATTGTAGTGGTTTTTGCCATACATTGATATGAATCAGCCATGGGTTTACATGTGCTCCACATCCTGAACCTCCCTCCCACCTCCCTCCCCATCCCATCCCTCTGGGTCATCCCAGTGCACCAGCCCTGAGCACCTGTGGTAAGACAGTTTTAAAGAAACGTAATAGCTTCACACACAGTTTGGCCTGAAAGAATTAATGGAACTCCCCAGAAGTGAATCAATTGTTCCACAGAAGTAGTCTGGCACATTGAAAGATATGCTTCACTAGTTAGTGATAGAACAAAGTAGAATTTCTCCAGCACATTTTCCACATAACATAGGTAAATCTTACCAGTGTATAATTCTACCCCAGTTCTCCTCATCATGAAATTCTAGCATCTATTCACAGCTGTGGAATATTTATTTTTATATTTTTAAAATATGTCTTTTCCCAAAATTGGCCAAAACATTTATTTTCCTTCCCCTCCAAAATAAGTCTTCACAGTAGAACATCAATTGTTTCACGCAGAGTGTTTTATTTTTCATCCATGAAAATTGTTTCGCTTCTTTCTAAAGTCTTACATTCAACTTCAAAGCCTAACCACAAAATCTTTCCCAATCTTGCAATACTACCAAACTTAGATTTTCCCCCAAGTTTTGCCAGAAAATAAAATTTGTTTTGTGCCATAATTGTTTTCTCTAAGAAAGAAGTCTCCCTAGAGGTTAAGAAAAAAAAAAAAAAAAAAACCTAACCAATTTTACCATGTAAAAGACAGCATACAACAAACAATATGTGTCAAAAACAACATGTACCAAAGATAAAGTATCAATTTATTGTGAAAAATTGATGATGCCGTATGCCATCACAAGGTAGCTGATTGTTTATCAAAATGAACAAATTGACTGCACTTGGACCAGAGTAAATACATTAACTATCCTTTCCTAGTGCCAACAAAAGTCCATCTAGTCAAGGCTATGGTTTTTCCAGTGGTCATGTATGGATGTGAGAGTTGGATGGTGAAGAAAGCTGAGCACTGCAGAATTGATGCTTTTGAACTGTGGTGTTGGAGAATACTCTTGAGAGTCCCTTGGACTGCAAGGAGATACAACCAGTCCATCCTAAAGGAGATCAGTCCTGGGTGTTCATTGGAAGGACTGATGTTGAAGCTGAAACTCCAATACTTTGGCCACCTCATGTGAAGAGTTGACTCATTGGAAAAGACCCTAATGCTGGGTAGGATTGGGGGCAGGAGGAGAAGGGGACGACAGAGGATGAGATGGTTGGATGGCAACACTGACTCGATGGACATGGGTATGGGTAGACTCCGGGAGTTGGTGATGGACAGAGAGGCCTGGCGTGCTGCGATTCATGGGGTCGCAGAGAGTCGGACATGACTGAGCGACTGAACTGAACTGAACTGATCCCTTCCCAGAAAGGCTTTGCTATAAACCCACCCTCAGAAGGCAGTTCTCCTTGAGCTTCTTACCCTTACTGATGGTGAGTTTGACCAAATGTAAATAGAATGGTCTGGGTCTGGCACCCATCAGGCTCCACTGTCCATGGAGTTTTCCAGGCAAGAATACTGGATTGGATTGCCATTTCCTCCTCCATGAGATCTTTCCGACCCAGGGATTGAACCCACATCTCTTGTGTCTCCTGCATTGGCAGGTGAACTCTTTACCACTGAGCCACCTGGGAAACCCACCCCAAAGTTAGGAATGGTAAGAATTTTCAGATGAGTCAGTGGTTCAGTAGGCCTGGTTGCTTCTTGGCTTGACTAAGGATCAAGTTTAGGTACTCCTAAACCTTCTAGAGAGACAGAGGTCCTCAGACTGGTGCCCTCACTGCTCCACATCTCTCTGGAGTCTCTGCAGTGCTGAGGTCCTACATTTGGACTCTGACTAATTGAGCTGAATTTTCTGTGATGCTGACCCTCTTTGCCCAGTAGCACATCTTTGCGTTGTACTAGCTCTGGTAAATAATTGCATCAGGTCACTCAAATACATTTCCTTGAAGCAGGAAAAATGCCTGGTTTTTCACTTGACATTTGGTCACATCATTCACAGGGAGGTGGGCCAGGTCACTCTTAGGACGTCGTGGGCATTGAAGACTACTCTGCTTTCTAAGGGATCTGTGTTATGGATCTGATAAAATTTGTCTGAAAATCTGCCTTTAGATTTTGTTTGATTAGCAACTGGAAAACAAGCAAGAAAGCAAGATTTCTCTAGCTTTTTAACATAAAGACAGTTTCTGCACAATGAACAGTTGATGCATTAGGGCCCTCCTGTGGACTCAGGGCAGGTCATTCTCGAAGCTCCCAATTAATTTTCCTTGCCGGTGACGTCTGCTTTCTAATGCAAGTTCTTCAAGTGTTTTCAAGTACAGAAATGGCAACTAATAATTGCCATTGGCACCATGAGTTAAAAAATTTTTTTTGTTTATATATTTCCACACAAGTAAAAGCTTATTTTGTCTCTTAAAATCTTGACATCAAGAATTATGTTTTTAAATAAAATAATGCTATGCAGATTTGAGATACTTTCTTTTGCTTGAGTTTTGTGAGAGGAAAAAAGTTGGGAGGGTAAAGAGATACATCCTTAATATCCTAAAGGAAATCTAGGCGAAGTCACTCACTCAAATTATATTGACCATAAAGACTTCATGGGGCCATTTCATTAGTTTATTAGGCAAAGTTAAATAAAATGGGACCTTAAATGAATTATAACCAGCTTGTGGAGTAACAAATATATTATGCATGACAAAACTAGCTCCATGTGACACGCACAGCCGCCATATGTAAAAACGCCTATTATTTGTCCTGTCTCTTTGAAAACCATTTTATTGGAATGTATCAGCTAAAGCAAAACACATGACCATCTACTCGGTACATGAAAGAAACCACTGAAGACAAGTTTCTGCCTAGCCTCCACTCCCAGCATGTGAGCACTCTGGGAAAACAGCCTGAAGGATTTCTTTCTTTCTTTTTTTTTTTTTAATCAGCATCTATGTACCAGCAAGTGCATCACATGCACCCTCAGCCACTAGCTGCCTCTGATAAAAAAAATTTGGCCAACATTTAAGCATTCACTTCATGAAAGGCTAGCCTATTGAAAGCTCTGTTGGCCAGAGGAGCGGCTCGTGTTCGTCTCTCTAACTTCCTGGATCCCTGTAAGTGATGCTCGGCGGCTCATTCATGTGATCCCTCCCAGGCCCTGGACAACAAGACAACATTGTGATGTTGGAGCCCACACTGTCTGCTGTGGATCTCAGTCTTGATTTCTAAGACGCCCTTTATTTTGCACACTGCAGCAGATGGCACATTTTATCGAATGCACAGTACCAAGTTGTGCCTGGAAAGGGCTCTCAGGTGGTCTTCTGTGAAAGGGGTGCAGCTATAGTACCACAAGGTGTCTAGGTTATCTGTAAGAATCTTCATCAGAGACAGTCTACCATGAATTTCTGTTTAAGGCTACCTCCTACAGCAAATGCTAAGCGACTGTTACCTGAACTTGTTTTTGAGGTTTGGTTATATGGAAAGATTCATGCATGCATGAATGCCTGCTCAGTAGTGTCCAACTCTTTGTGACCCCACGGACTGTAGCCCACCAGGCTCCTCTGTTCATGGAGTATTCCAGGCAGGAATACTGGTGGGGGTTGCCATTTTCTACTTCCAATGATGAATCCAACATAAAAGAAGTCCTTTGGTCAAAGAACTTTGATCAAAGAACAAAGTTATGTCACATTATATGAATGTTTCCACAGTACTAAATATAGCATGAGAATTTGATATTATCACATTTTACACAGAAAATGCATTCAGTAGATAGTTGCTTACCCATTGCATATTAACATCAGTCACAGATTGAACGGGTGGGCCCTGGACTGTTAATTTAGAAGGCCAGAGAGGACCACATTTGCTGAGTATACTCCTATGCCGTCATCACTGAGTCATCATTATTTTTAAACAAATAATCTCATTTATTTATGTTTAATAAAAAAAGATTTAGGTTCTAATTGGTCTTCATCATTAAAAATCTGTGTGATTGAATAAATAACATCACCTCCCTTGAGTCTTGAATTTTCATCTAAAAATTGAGGAGGCTGTTTTAGATCATCTTGAATGCCTCAAATTTCCACGCACACGTTTCTCTCAACTCTATAACTGTTCTTCCATGGCTATTAAGAATTTCAGAAAGCAAACATATAGATAGCTAATAAACACATGGAAAAATGCTCAACATCTCTCATTATTAGAGAAATGCAAATCAAAACTATGATGAAGTATCACTTCACACCAGTCATAATGGCCATCATCGAAATGTCTACAAACAACAAATGCTGGAGAGGGTGTAGAGAAAAGGGCAGCCTCTTGCACTGTTGGTTGGAATGCAAACTGATACAGCCACTGTGGAGACAGTATGGAGATTCCTTAAAAAACTAAGAATAAAACTATTATATGACAAAGCAATCCCTTGGCTGGGCATATACCCTGAGAAAAACCATAATTGAAAAAGACACCTGTACCCCAGTGTTCATTGCAGCACTATTCACACTTACCTAGATGTCCACTGACAGATGAATGGATAAAGAAGCTGTGGTACATATACACAATGGAATATTACTCAGCCATGAAATGGAACGCATTTGAGTCAGTTATAAAAAGGTGGATGAACCTAGAGCCTACTATGCAGAGTTGTGCGGAATCTAGAAAAATGGTGCTGATCATTCTGCAGGGCAGCAACGGAGACAGAGACATAGAGAACAGACTTGTGCTCACAGGGGAGGAAAGGAGAGGGGCAAACTGAGCGAGTGGCCCTGAAACGTGTGCATGACCATGTGTAAAACAGACAGCCAGTGGGAATTTGCTGTATGACACAGGGAGCTCAAAGCTGGTGCTCTGTGCAAACTAGAGGAGCGGAATGGGGTGGGAGGTGGGAGGGAGGTTCAAGAGGGAAGGGATAGATGTGTACCTGTGGCTGATTCATGTTGATGTCTGGCAGAGACCAACACAATATTGTAAAGCAATGATCCTCCTATTAAAAATAAATAAATTAAACAAAAATAAAAGAGAGAGAGAGAAAACAATAATCCAGAATTTTAGGACCTTTCATGTCTGTGTGTTTGGGGCTCTGAATTGAAGTATCATTAGTGCCAGCATTTTTCACGGTAAACACACATGTAGGTAACCTCTTGGAGACACTGCTCTCCATCTAAGAAAGGACGGAAGCCCCTCTAGTCACCGTCACCACCACCCATAGCTTCCCTTCCTCCAGGTCCTCCCCTTAGATCCTGGTCAGCAAGGGTTGGCGGCGTTATTTAATGAGATGTTGTTGTTCACCTCATGGGCATTGAACATCATCAAAGAAGCTTGTGCCTTGGTTTCTTTGAGAGCTGCCACCAAATTGCATTTATTTCAAAAGTATTATTGTCATATTTATCAAAATAATCAATCCTCTTTTCCCAAGTCCTGCCATTTAGATATAAGATCTTTTAAAATGTCCCATTTGGGGAGGTGGTATAGTGCATAGGAATAAAGACTTCAGAAGTAGACAGTCATCTGGTACTATTAAGAATTTTGTTCATCCTCATTTTTCTTAACAGCAAAATGAGATAACAATAGTATTTATTCCATTGCTTTGTTGAGAATATTAATTGAAGTTAAATGCATAAAATGTTTAGAATACTAATTACAAGTAGATGAATTATAAGTAGCATATATTCATGTTTGTTGTTATGATTTTTTAACTATTAGGTTTGTTAATACAAATATTATTCTTACTTATTCACCTTCTACAATAATTTAGATGGTTTAAAAATAAAAGTACTTGACAATGAAAATAGGGAACACAAGTAAAAATACAACATTTGAGAAGATATCTCATTATTAAAGTCAGTTTAAATATAAGCAATTAATGCTAATATTTTTATACAAATTTTTAAAAATATAGAGGCTCTCTTTATCTTGAATTGCTCCTTCTAAAACAGGAAAATGCTAAATTATAATTTCTTAGTGAATTAATATGTCAATATAAATACATAAGTTATTAATTTTAACAATAATATCTTCATCCATCTGCAATGTATAGATTAAGCACTTAACTAGCAATTAACATGACTCGCTAAATTATGACACATATTTCAGAAAAATCTTGATTTTTTTCTTTTGTTACATGTAGCTGTCAAATCTGTTTTCAGATTTTAGTAGCTTAATTTCTTTTAATATTTCCATAGAAATATCATTAACTAGATGATAGATTTGAGGCAATAACATGATATCCTTGACATGCAGTCAAATTTATCTTCATCACATGTCTGGTAATATCCTCTTATTGTGTAATGGACCCTGCTATTTGTATCTATCATACTTTTACTCATTCATCTTCTTAGGTCCTAAAGATAGAGTTTTCATCCAGACTCTGTTACAGACACAGATTCACACTCCTTTATGTGTCCTCCATTATTTGTGGTCATCTAATAAATTGGCTCTTTATATGCCAGATCAAGTGGCATAAGACTGGAATGCATGCCCATAAGATAATACAGAAACATTTTATATATCAGTAATCCCAGCTGAAGAAGAAATTATTGTAAGCAATTTTTTAGGCATGTTTGCAAAATGTCAATAACTGCAAACACCTTTCTACTAAAAGCATGAACTAGGTAGAAAGTTGAGAGGAGATGTGAGAATGGGATGAAAGCTCTGCTGTCTCCTTTGATACTCAGAATGGGAGTATCTGAGAAAAGGAACCATGTCAAAAGCTCTCCTTTTCCCTTTCTCTTCCTTTTTGTCTTTAATCATTCACTATCTTTATTCTATCAATAGCTTTGCTCTTGGCTGGCAAAAAATGGAAAAGAAAACAGAAAATAGATTTGCTCGCTTTCTAGAATTTAAGGGGGCTTCCCTGGGGGTTCAGACAATACTCTGCCTGCAATGTAGGAGACCTGAGTTCGATCCCTGAGCCCGAAAGATCCCATGGAGAAGGGAATGGCAGCCCACTCCAGTATTCTTGCCTGGAGAATTCCATGAACAGAGGATCCTGGCAGGATACAGTCCCTGGGGTGCAAAGGGCAGATGTGACTGAGAGACTAACACTTTCACTGGAATGTAAGATATAAGAATTATCTAATTCTAAATTTGTCCCAAGTTGACATAGACTTATCGTTTGCATCCTTTACCCTCAATGAAACACTGTTCCTCCATCTTTTACTGACAGACAGAACTAGAGTCAGACATACATGAAGGACTAACTGTGTCGTAAGGGATACGCAAGTTTCTTGGAATAAAGGAACCAAAATACTTGACTCCCAACCTTCCTTGGGCCTATATTCTATACAGGGAAGCAGATAGAGAAATCATTTTTACTCACTAGGGGAAGAAAAGAAACAATGCTGCAAAAAGTATACTGACAGGGAATGGGTGGGTGGACAGAGTTGACCAAGGATGGCAAAACCTTGGAAACACAGGCTACATCACATAACTTCATAGAAATTAAATTGGAGCCATAGATGAAATGGATATTTTTTTGAGGAAAATGCAGTTTACCAAACTGACTTCAGAAGACATAGAAAGTTTAAACAGGCCAATTTCCTCCAGGAGAAATAGAGAAAGTTTGCAAACCTACCTCCTCCTCCCACCATAGATCACCAGGAACAGCTTTTACTGCGATACATGTTTATTCTCAGTGGTAAAGAATCTGCCTGCCAGGGAGGAGACTCAGGTTCAATCCCTGGGTCGGGAAGATCCCCTGGAGAAGACAAAGGCAACCCACTTCAGTATTCTTGCCTGAGAAATCCAGTGGACAGAGGAGCCTGGTGGGCTACAGTTCACGGGGTCGCATAAGAGTCAGACGCGACTTAGTAATTAAACAACAAAACAGCAAGTTTATTTTACTTATGAAAAGGACATTCAATCTTTAGAGAATTTATTAATGCAATTTATCATCAAAAGATCTAAGAAGAATAATTATAATCAGCTTCATAGATGCTGTAGGGCACAGTGTCTGTGTTCTGCTCATATCCCTTCACACTGTTTTTAAACCATTTCTGAGCACCTTTTCACCCCCAGGGGTGTTTTCAGCAACCAGGAAATGCTGTTGATCTTCACACTGCTGTCCTTAGGTTGCTGGAGCCACCTTGAACAGATATACAGAAAACTGAGGTTTTTACTCCCTCTCCCAACCGTGATCCCTGTGGCTCTTGACCAGTGATTGTAAAGTCTGGGGTATGAAAGTCAATGGCCTGCCAAGATTGGGACAACTCTGAGATGTAATTTACATTCCAGGGTTGCCCTGCAGGAAACGGCTGAAGTCTACCCTCTGCAGGACTCTTGCCTGCAATTACACTCAGGTTTCTGTGTCCCACTCTTCTCTCCTGCTTTCCCTGTTCCCTTACTGGTCTCTCCTGGGATCATTTCCTTAATAAATGACTTACTTATACGTGCAATCCCTAAGATCAACTTCAGGAAGACTTGTTCAAAGCAGATGCTAAAAGTGTATTCAACATTAATTGCTTGATTTTTTTTTTTAAGCCAATAAAGTAGAAACAAAAGGAAATTCTCTTATCTATGTAACACACAACCATCTCAGTCAAAAGCTAGCATCATACTTGATGGGAAATAGAAAAGCCATTTCTGCTAAAGGCAGAAATTGGACATTCATTCCTGCCCTAGGTTCCAGGTTCTACTTGTTCCTTACTACAGTAAATTCCAAGCTTGTTCCTAATATTTATAACTTGTTCTGAGATTGTTCTTTAGCAAGAGCAACCAACCCAGTTGTACTGTGAAATGCTGAATTTCTCAACTTATGTTGTAGAAGATATTAACATATAGAGCAAAGGTTTTCTTTTAATTGAAATACAGTTGACTTACAATGTTGTGTTACTTTCATGTGTACAGTGATTCAGATATATATATGTGTGTGTGTGTGTGTATGTGTATACGTTTCCAGAGTTTTTCCATTATACTTTATTACAAGATATTGAATATAGCTTCCTGTGCTATACAGTAAGTTCTATTTTATATATGATAATGTATACCTGCTGTGATCATTCACCTAGAGCCAGACATCCTGGAATGAGGAGTCAAGTGGGCATTAGTAAGCATCACTATGAGCAAAGCTAGTGGAGGTGATGGAATTCCAGTTGAGCTATTTTAAACCCTAAAAGATGATGCTGTGAAAGTGCTACACTCAATATGCCAGCAAATTTGGAAAACTCAGCAGTGGCCAAAGGACTGGAAAAGGTCAGTTTTTATTCAAATCGCAAAGAAAGGCAGTGCCAAAGAATGCTCAAACTACTGCACAATTGCACTCATCTCACATGCTAGTAAAGCAATGCTCAAAATTCTCCAAGCCAGGTTTCAACAGTACGTGAATCGTGAACTTCCAGATATTAAAGCTGGATTTAGAAAAGGCAGAGGAACCAGAAGTAAAATTGCCAACATCTGTTGGATCATCCAAAAAACAAGAGAGTTCCAGAAAAACATCTATTTCTGCTTCATTGACTATGCCAAGGCCTTTGACTGTGTGGACCACAACAAATTCTGGAAAATTTTGAAAGAGATGGGAATATCAAACCACCTGACCTGCCTCTTGAGAAATCTGTATGTAGGTCAGGAGGCAACAGTTAGAACAAGACAAGGAACAACAGACTGGTTCCAAACAGGGAAAGGAGTACGTCAAGGCTGTACATTGTCACCGTGCTTATTTAACTTATATGCAGAGTACATCATGAGAAACGCTGGGCTGGATGAAGCACAAGCTGGAATCAAGATTGCCAGGAGAAATGCCAATAACCTCAGATATGCAGATGACACCACCCTTATGGCAGAAAGCTTAGAAGAACTAAAGAGCCTCTTGATGAAAGTGAAAGAGGAGAGTGAAAAAGTTGGCTTAAGACTCAACATTCAAAATCTAAGATCATAGCATTTGGTCTCATCACTTCATGGCAAATAGATGGGGAAACAATGGAAACAGTGACAGACTTTATTTTTGGGGGCTCCCAAATCACTGCAGATGGTGACTGCAGCCATGAAATTAAAAGATGCTTGCTCCTTGGAAGAAAAGCTATGACCAACCTAGACAGCATATTAAAAAGTGGAGACATTACTTTGCCAACAAAGGTCCATATAGTCAAAGCTATGATTTTTCCAATAGTCATGTATGGATATGAGAGTTGTACTATAAGAAAGCTGAGAAACGAAGAATGATGCTTTTGAACTGTGGTGTTGGAGAAAATTCTTGAGGGCCCCTTGGATTGCAAGGAGATCCAACCAGTCCATCCTAAAGGAGATCAGTCCTGAATATTCATTGGAAGGACTGATGCTGAGACTGAAACTCCAATCGTTTGGCCACCTGACTTGAAGAGCTGACTCATTGGAAAAGACCCTGATGCTGGGAAAGATTGAAGGCAGGAGGAAAAGGGGACAGCAGGGGATGAGATGGTTGGATGGCATCACCGACCATCACTGATGGCATCATCGATGTCCATCACTCAATGGACATGAGTTTGAGTAAACTCTGGGAGTTGGTGATGGACAGGGAGGCCTGGTGTGCTGCAGTCCATGGGGCCTCAAAGACTGAGCAACGGAACTGACCTGAAATGTATACCTGCTAATCCCAAAGTGCTGTTTAAAGCTCCACTCCCCTGCTTCCTCCTTTGGTAACTGTAAGTTTGTTTTCTATATCAGTGAGTTTATTTTCGATTTGTAAATAAGTTCATTTGTATCTTTTTTTTTAGATTCCACATGTAAGTGACATCATATGATATTTGTGTTTTTCTGTCTCACATATCACTTAGTATGACAGTCTCTAGGTCTATCCATGTGTTGCTGCAAATGGCATATTTCATTACCATTATGGCTGAATAATATTTTATTTTATATATATATATACCACATCTTCTTTACCCATTCATCTGTTGATAGACACTTAGGTTGCTTCCATGTCTTGGCTATTGTAGATGGTGCTGCTATGAACATTGGGATGACTGTATCTTTTTAAATTAGAGTTTTCTTCTTTCCCTCATGTATCTCCAGGAGTGGGATTATTGGATCTAGAAAAGGGTTTTTGTTCAAATAAATACATGGCTCTATCTTGGGCACCTCCCTCTCCTTAGATGAGATTCCTAAAGCCTAACAAGAAAGGCCAACTATCCTGTGTTCATACTGACAGTAAAAAGACTGGAAGAAACTTGTGGGTGGATATTACTGAGAAACATGTTGCTACTAAAATACCTTTTAAAGAGTGTACAAGTGACTTGTCAACACACATAAAGTGATTGGAAGAACTAAAGTCACCATTCAAACAATGAAAACTCTAAAATTTGCCTTCAAAGAAAAGATGTATCTTAGGATTCTACTATTCATATTTTTTGTGCACAGTTCTTAAGTTGTCAACATATTAGATCTGTTTTCCATTTCCCTTTCTGTACTTATTACTAAAAGAACCTGCTGTTCTGGTTTTTCTGAAATTGTAGAGATATCTTGAATTTCAGGTCAAATAAGTTAAAGAATTTTCTTTTCACAGAAACATTTTTTTTTGTTTTGTTTTTAAGCAGACCACCTTCAAAAAGGATCAAAAAAATCCAGCAATTGTAAAACTTTTCTTTTTGAAAAGAAGTTAGAACTAGTTGGCTGATAAGACTTAAAAAAAAAAAAAAACCCAACAACAACACAGTTATTTGTGGTTGGCTGTTTTCCTACATTGATACCAAATCAGTGGATGAAGAATTTACTGATTTTGAAAATGAAGCTGAATTAAAAATGGAATCATTTTTTTTTTCTTCTTAAACATCAGCTTACCAAGAAGCCCCACCAGGATTATATCTTCTGTTGCATCACCATGTAACCATCTCTGGAGAAACTAAGGGCACCCTCCATTGAGGCTGCCCAAGGACAACGTACAAAGGAAATCCCAAATGCAGCCAGAACTGTAAGAATTAATTTGCAGAACTGAAGCACAGTGTTCACCTCCCCACGAGCCTTCACTGTTAGTCTGGGCACGTGAACTTCTTCACTACAAAAAAAAAAAAAGGCGCACCAGATAGTGAGTCATGAACATTCATGATTTATTGAGGGAGAAACTATAGCAATAGAATGCATTTTTTTTTTAAAGCAAAGCCTCAAGAAATCCAGCATCAATGGGATGGAACCGTTTTTTGAATTGAGCCCTGAGAACTCATTGTGATTTGCATTCATGTAAACACCTACATTTTTTCGTTAACTGAACTGATTTAACTGCTAATTAAAACTAGTCAGTAAGCACAATGCAAAATTAATTAAACCATTTAGCAGAGAGATGCAAATTAGGCAAAGCAATGTGTTGAATGGACACTGTCAAAGTCAGTGTGACTGCTACTTGTCATCAGGCAAAATAGTTCTTAGGTAAGTGCCTTCTTTAGGGAGCAACGTGAAGGAATAAAAGTCACCCTGTTGATTGTATGATCTTCTGTTAGGCAAATGTTCTAGAAGTCAGCTTATCTTTCAAATGGAAAAATGAGAGTGTCATAGTCATTTAATACTCACTAAGAAAATTTGTGAAAATTACAGTGAAATTTATTATTTTTATGAGACAAAATTTTACACTACATGGTATAGGACTATTGCTTATTTCACCTAGATTGAAGTCAGTCAGACTTTTCAGTCCTCCGTCTTTCAACTCCAGTCTCTTATCTAATAACACTGTAGTCTTCTAAGAGATTAGCACTTTCTTTGTGAATAAATTTATCACATCTGGGCATTCTTCATTTTCTTCACTTTTTTTTTTTTC
This sequence comes from Giraffa tippelskirchi, assembly GCF_054371585.1. Classification (NCBI taxonomy): domain Eukaryota; kingdom Metazoa; phylum Chordata; class Mammalia; order Artiodactyla; family Giraffidae; genus Giraffa; species Giraffa tippelskirchi. Next base: position 159,218,000 of record NC_137282.1, read on the forward strand.
ATTTAACTTTGGATTACTTCCTTCTTTGGGTAGCTCCCCTCAATGCTTCTGGATATCAGTCAAGAGGAAAAAGAACACTTTGCTTTTAATGCTCAAAAATGTGTAGTGGGAGAAATTTCATTTATCTTCCTTTTTCTTAATGAATGCTGGTGACTGCCTCTATGGACATTTCTTGCATGCCACCTTCTGTCACCTCACATGCTGAGGGCAATTATTAGTCAGTGGTTTGGGAAGCCATCTACTAATGTGGGCACAAGTTGTGCCCACAACTGAGATGATAATACTCTGGTTGTACTGCTGAACAGACATAGGTTATATCACCCTACATTCTTCGGAGATAAAACACGTGTACTCTGGTGCTCTGTTGAGAGTACCATGGCTAACACATTTCATATGCTTCAAAATATCTTCTGATTCTTTTTCAAAAATAAACTGAATAGAGTTGACCGTAACCAAAACAAAATGACCTTTTTTAAGATAAGTTAATCTGGATTTGGGTTCAGCAGTTTATGTTTTGTACACTTGATAAAATCTGCTGGATTAGTTGAAGAAGCTTCTAAATCCACTTCCCTAAAACTGGCCTTAAAATAGGCGTATCACAGAGGAACTGTGGAAAAAAGAACCAAATTCACCATAATCAATGTAATAAAAACCGAAAGAAGGAATTTTGAATCTATAACTAAAATATGTTTATCAAGAATCAACTCATTTTGTGAAATGAAACCTTGTATGCGGTTTCCCTTAGCCAGAGAAGAAAACACTCTTTGATAAATCAGAACTAAACCATTGGCAGATTTCCTCACTGTGGAAAAATCTGGGCCATGGGATTTTTTTCCCTCTGCATGTGGTTTCCTTTCAGACCATGAGATGGATGTTAAGCCTTTCAACTATCCAAAATAAATGTCTGCCCTGAAGTTTAATCTTCTACCATATAGCCAGGTACCTTGGCTTCTGACATACCTGATTTATCCCTTCAGAATAAACCCAGAAATGTGGATTTACAGTAAGTTATAGGAACTTAGAGTGACTTTTATCCCATATATTCAATAACTCCTAATTGTGGAATTTTAATTGGAGTTGGGTATGGGGAAGGTGGGGTCCATGTGTTAGATTTGAATCTAAGCTATTCAGACAGGAGCTTCTATTATATCCCCCCAACTGCAAGGAGATCAAACCAATCAATCCTAAAGGAAATCAACCCTGAATATTCATTGGAAGGATTAATGCTGAAGCTGAAGTTTCCAATACTTTGGCCACCTGATGCGAAGAGCCAGCCCATTGGAATAGGCCCTGACGCTGGGAAAGATTGAGGGCAGCAGGAGAAGGGGGCGACAGAGGATGAGATGGCTGGACAGGGAAGCCTGGCATGCTGTATTGCTGTACTCTGTAAGTCATCTTTTCCCTGTAGAACTATTTATTCATTCAAGGACCAGGATTCAGTTTTGGAAGAAGTTAGCAATACTTCCATGAGGCATGTACCTGACCTTACAGAGTGTGGTTTGAAACTGACTTTAACTAAAGTGGAATTTTTTTCTCAGTAGAGTGATAGTTCTTTTTCTTTTACAAGTGGCAGAAAATTAGCTCAAACTCTACCTTAATGGAAAGAAAAAAAAAAAAAAGGAATGCATTCATTTACTAACTAAAAAAATACAGAATCTTCCCTCCTGGATCCAAGCTCAAACAGCATAGTCAGGTGTTTATTTCCTTCCTCCTCTTCCTTTCCCCCTTCTTCCCCTTCTTCCTCCTCTTTCTCCTCTTCCTCCTCTTCATCTCCCCCTTCTTCTTCTTCTTCCCATTCCTCTTTTTCTGTGTCCATCTTCCTCATTTCTCTATCCGTTCCTTCCCTTGCTCTAGCTATTTCATCTCTCCTGTCTTCTTTTTCAATCAAGACCTCTTTCCTATAATCCCAAGGCTCATGATCTCTTCAATGGCCATAATCTCCCAAAGAAGGACACCTCTTTCTCCAGCATCAATGCCACTCCCCTCAAGAGTCTTTTAACCTAGAATCCTGGGTAACATGCCCATCTGCGTGGTGAGGAGGGCAGGGCCTCTGGACTGACAGAACACCCCCTTGCCAGGTGGGGAGGGGGAATTTCCCAAGCCTGGTGAAGAGCAAAGGAAGCCAGGTAAAAATAAAACAATACATGTTCACTGCAACTGCACGAGGATTTTGATGATCAAGGAATCAAAGCATTAAAGAAATGAAGAATCTGGACTTAATTCAATGCTACTGCTAAGTCACCTCAGTTGTGTCCGACTCTGCACAACCCCATAGACGGCAGCACACCAGGCTCCCCCGTCCCTGGGATTCTCCAGGCAAGAACACTGGAGTCGGTTGCCATTTCCTTCTCCAGTGCATGAAAGTGAAAAGTGAAAGTGAAGTCGTTCAGTCGTGTCCGACTCTTCGAGACCCCATGGACTGCAGCCTACCAGGCTCCTCCATCCATGGGATTTTCCAGGCCAGAGTACTGGAGTGGGGTGCCATTGCCAGAATATAAAATAAGAGAATGAAAAAGGACTTGGATTTAGATTCTTGTTTTGAGTTATTCCACTGTGAATTGTAACAAGATTTTTGTCCTCTCTGGGTCTTTGTTTCCTTAGGTTATAAATGGAGACTTTGGTAGTTCCTCACTACCAAAGCTAATGCAGTTCCATTGATATTAACTGGCATGGGTCTTCGGTGGATTCTCACTCTCTGAGAGTGTGTCTGATGAGGACAAAAAGGGTGAACCCCTCCTCGCTGCTCTGTTCATACTCCATTCAAACTCTTTACAAACTGACTTCCTTGTAAGAAGTGGCGATTCGGACACCAATGCAAAAGAGAGAAGAAATTGTGAAGACACAGGTGGGAGATGGCTGTCTGCAGGCTAAGGAGAGAGGCCTCAAAAGAAACCAACCCTGCCAACACCTTGATCTCTGACTTCTAGCCTCCAGAACTGTGAGAAAATGCTGCTACACCAATACAGCCAGTCACTATAACCATGAGAAATTACTTTTTGAACTTAGTCAAGTTTGAATTGGAGAAGGAAATGGCAACCCACTCCAGTGTTCTTGCCTGGAGAATCCCAGGGATGGGGGAGCCTGGTGGGCTGCTGTCTATGGGATCGCACAGAGTCGGACACGACTGAAGCAACTTAGCAGCAGCAGCAGCAAGTTTGAATAAAAACGCTATTAGCTCTATTACAAAATGGGACGTCCTCTGAATCACAGAAGAATATGTGAAATTAGCACCACAAACTATCATGTCTCAAACAATCATGAAGTAAACTTAGGATGTTAATTTTGACTACAGAAAGCTAGTTTCTTATTAGTGATGTATTATGGGTATATCTGTACCTAGCTAATGCAATTCCATCTACACTAACTGGTATGAGTCTTTAAAAGAAGGTGTTAGAACTGCATACGTTCTTTGAATGAATCTGAAGCAAGTGTTACAAAAACAGGCAGGTCCTGAAACCTTGCCTCACAGTGGTCTAGAGAATGAAAATAAAAACAGTACTTTAATTTGAGTAATCTTTTCTCATCTCTTTTCCCTGTCTGTGGGCTTCCCTGGTGGCTCAGATGGTAAAGAATTGGCCTGCAAGAATCGGGTTCCATCCCCAGGTAGGGAAGATCCTCCAGAGAAAGGAATGGCTACCTACCCCAGCATTCTTGCCTAGAGAATTCCATGGACAGAGGAGCCTGGCGGGCTACAGTCCATGGGGTCACAAAGAGTCGAACACAACTGAGCAACTAACAAAAAGTCCTTTGCTCTTTTTGCATGTAGAGTGTCAGATAATTTTACAATTGCATCCAAAGTATTCTTTTCTATAGATTAGTGAACAATGCATATAGTTTGCTATTTCCTACCTCCTTCTAAGAGAATGTAATTTTCCTACCCTTTAATAGCAGAGAAATGTGTTTCTAAAACAAATTCACCATGGTGATACTAAAAAATTAACATAGAACCTCTACAGTTTTGATCTACAGCCAACAGAGGAAAGGCAGTGCAATATGGAATTGGAATATGAATGTTTTTATTTTGAATGATGACTGTGTTGGCAGTAAATTATTTTCCACACCCATGGCATTTTTTATATAGGTGGAGAAACCAACTTGAAAGACTAAAGATACCTTATTAAAGTTGTTGTGATTGAAAGAATCCAAAAAAAAAAAAAAATAAGAGATGATATTTCGAGAAATTCCAAGTCCTAACTAGTCAGAAAAAAATTGTGAAATAGATGAGCAGTGATAATCACACATACAGGCACACAGATGCAGAAATAGATTGGTGAAGTCTAGCTGTATTTCATTCCAAAAAGAGAGTGTTTACGGAATTACTCTGAAAGGGTAGATTTTTAAAGATGGTATTTTAAAATAATCAGACAATTCTGTTTATATAAGTATATTTCCATGAGGAAAGTTTGAATCAATGTATGAATTAAGATATTCAATGCTGAGATATATGCTTAAAATGAACATTGATCATGCAGACTATTGACTCAGAACTGGTTAGTCACGGAATAAAATCCATAGGGGGGGAAATGTAGAATTTTAAACTGTTTCTGAGTGCGGGATACCAATGTGGCCAAGCGACAGTTTAACAATCCCACTAAAAACTGTATTTACATAGTAAGTGTTAAAAGCAGAACTTTCATTTGGTTTGGTTGGTTTATTTTGGTTTGGTTAAATTCTGTTAGCAAAATTGACTAGTAAGTCGGCATAGTTTTACATAAACAGACTGCCCATTCCTACCCACTAACTCTAGGATTTCTGCCCTTAGGAACCAAAATGCAAAAGTCTTGATCTTTGTACCTCTGAAGAGTAACACCTTCTCTGCCCCTGGCTTAATGTAGCTCCTGAGGCAAGCGTGGCTGTTATGGTGGGAGAGAGGAATCAGCCAGCCTGGCTCCTGACCAGGCTTTCTACGCTGGACGGACCTTTCAGAGATGAGCTCAGATTATACCCTCCCCTGACACCCACATAAAATTAGAACCTACCAAATATTACCAAATGTACAGGCTTCCCTGGTGGCTCAGTGGTAAAGAATCCACCTGCCAAAGCAGGAGACGCCGGTTTGATATCTATGTCAGGACGATCCTCTGGAAAAGGGAATGGCAACCCACTCCAGTCTCCTTGCCTGGAGAATCCCACAAGCAGAGGAACCTGACAGGCTATAGTCCATGGGATCATGAAGAGCTGGACTCAACTTACCGATCAAACAGCAAACAACCGAATTAACAACTTCAGGAATTTCCAGAAAGCCTTTACGCTTCTAAACGCCTCTTCCACGTTGCCTGAGATCCACGGCTGCATCCACTTTCTGAAATTCTTCATGGATCAGTTACCAGACACGCAAGTGATGTGGTCTGAATTGTGGAAAGGAGAGGCAGCCTAAGAACCCCAAATCCTGGTACTAGGAAAGGAGAGGAAAAGTCTGATAAACAAAGTTCTACCTCTGGGCTTCAGAAAAAATGGACAGCTGAGGGATCTAACTGAGTTCCTCGGTTGGAAGAAGTAGGGAAGAAAAAGTAATTTTTCTCTTACCCTTCTGAGTTCTTAGCTGAGACCATTGTAAAAAGACAGATTAACAGCAGGAGAACAAACAGGAGCTTATTAACATGCTGCTGCCGCCGCTGCTAAGTTGCTTCAGTCATGTCCGACTCTGTGCAACCCCATAGACGGCAGCCCACCAGGCTCCTCCATCCCTGGGATTCTCCAGGCAAGAACACTGGAGTGGGTTGCCATTTCCTTCTCCAATGCATGAAAGTGAAAAGTGAAAGTGAAGTCGCTCAGTCGTGTCCAACTCCTAGTGACCCCATGAACTACAGCCTACCAGGCTCCTCCGTCCATGGGATTTTCCAGGCAAGAGTACTGGAGTGGGGTGCCACTGCCTTCTCCTTATTAACATGAGTACCTCATTTATACTTGGAAAATTATACTCATTTAAACCCAGGGAAAAATGAGTAACTCCCTGAGGTGGTTTAGAATTCAGGCTTAAATGTCAGCTTAATTCGTGGTGTCATCCTCTTGGTAGAGAGGGAATGATTTTTAGGAGAGGTGAATGGGCTGTCAGTAGAGTAGGCGGGAGGGATGATCGTTTGTGACAAGTGTCTGGGTGTGGTGTAGATGTCTAGTCTTCTGTCCTGTGACAGGAGTCAATCTACTCTGGTTGATGAAGCTCCTGGGGAAGGGACCTACAATAGCTGAAAGTTTTTGTGGGGGGCTCTCTCTTTTGCCAGATAAGAGGAGTTCAGAGAAAGCCTCTCCCTGCATTTGCTGGTTTTTCAAGTAACTACAGCTCAAAATACACCATAGCAGCATATTTTGGGGTGTTAGACTCTATTGTCCCATAAGAGAGGACCTTCAGATTCCTTTTTATAGATATATTGTTTTCTTTTCTTAATTTTGATTTATCTTTTGGTTAATTGAAATATATATTCAGATTATACTTTCTGATAAAAGACTCCCTTATACTTCTACAGTGTTGGTGAAGGTCCCCTTATATTTGTAGTGTTGGCGATGTATGAACAATGTTTACAGAGACAATGCATAAATAGATGCAACAGTTATTATACAGGCTCATCTGTAACAGATCTGAAATTTTAGAGTCCAGAAATCTCTGGAAATCCAAAATGCTTTCTCTTATTATTCTTTTAATGGTAAAACTTCACCAAACCTGACATGAGACTATTTATGTGCCCTTTTTAATCCCACTGAATGTTCAGACATTTCACTGCAGAAATAGTCATGTGTGTGGGTTTTAAAAGGCAGCTATATTGTCAATTTCGCTTTTAGTTCAGACATAACAACTATTTCATGATGTAAATATGCACCCATATTAAGGAGTTTCTGTACACAACAAAGAGGTCATCTTTTCTGTGACCCCCAACCTAATGTGTTTTAGTATAGAATATGATCTCAGGCTCTGAGTCTTAGTAAAATACACACAGCCCTGGGTGAGCTGCCCTGGTCTCCCCTCTCTCTTCTCTCATTCCAGTTCCGTGGTTCACTGCCATTTCTGCTGCTTCTCAGACAGATCCACTCTTCAGGGCATCTTCACTCGCTGTGCCTTGGCATGGGAAGTTCTTCCCCTGTATATTTAGTGGCTTTCCCACTCTCTGTTTTGAATTACTATTGAAATTTCATCTCTTTAGAGAGTCTTCCCCAACCCACCTGAAACAGCCCAGCTTACCTCCCCTTGGAGCCTCCATCCCCTGTATACGGCCTTGTTTATCATTTGTCACCACCTGCTATCATGCAAATAAGTATATACCTGCTTTTGTTTTAGGGTTTCACTTCTTTAAATAGGACATTAACTTCATGAGGGCAGGAAGTGTCTCTTTGTTCAACTCTGTACTCTTAAAGCCTATAGTTGTTCCTGGAAAATAGTTCAGTTCAGTCCCTCAGCTGTGTCCTATTTTTTGCCACCCCATGGACTGCAGCATGCCAGGCCTCCCTGTCCATCGCCAACTCCCAGAGCTTACTCAAACTCATGTCCATTGAGTCAGTGATGCCATCCAACCAGCTCATCCTGCGTCATCCCCTTCTCCTCCTACCTTCAATCTTTCCCAGCATAAGGGTCATTTCCAATGAGTCAGTTCTTCACATCAGGTGGCCAAAGTATTGGAGATTCAGCTTCAGCATTAGTCGTTCCAATGAATATTCAGGACTGATTTCCTTTAGGATGCACTGGTTTGATTTCCTTGAAATCCAAGGGACTCTCAAGAGTCTTCTCCAACACCACAGTTCAAAAGCTTCAATTCTTTGGTGCTCAGCTTCTTTTATGGGCCAACTCAAATATTAGGTGTTACATAAATGTATGGATGAAACTAATTTGTATTATTTTGTTTTACTTTTTATATTTATTTCTATGTGTTTAATATTCATTATTTTTTTAATCAACACTGGTTATTGACTTATTTGAACAGTAAAGAGTTTATCCTAAGTCAAAATTATTTCCCTCCTCAAACTCTATAATCAATCCTGTTGCATTATCAAAACTATAACAAAATTTAGGGAAATAAAAGTTATGCAATGCCATATTGTATTATTTTAATTCATTAACTGTAACATTGTTTTGGAAAGGATCTAAGGGACAAAGCAAGAACAGAAGGTCTTACTCAAAGCTCTTTTCTGCAAACAGGGTTACCAGTGTTAGCTTTGTTCTTTGAGATTATTATGTTAAGCTTTGTATTAATACTCTTAAAATGTTATTCAGTCACTGTGCCTTAATTGTTTTTATCAAGCTATCTCCTACAATGAATTTTGTTGTTGTAGTTCAGTCGCTAAATTGTGTCCGACTCTTTGCTACACCAGGACCTGCAGCACTCCAGGCTTCTCTGTCGTTAACTATTTCCTGGAGCTTGCTCAAACTCATGTCCATTGAGTCAGCAATGCCATTCAACCACCTCATCCTCTGTCTCCCCGTTCTCCTCTTGCCCTCAATCTTTCCCAGCATCAGGGTCTTTTCCAATAAGTCGGCTCTTGACATCTGGTGGCCAAAATATTGGAGCTTCAGCTTCAATTGTGAATCTACAAATCTGTAATAAATTATTATCTTCCTTTTAAGTGGCCTTTGCCAATAGCTCTCAATTGACCTTAACACTGATGAACAAGCAACCTAAAATCTCCAATTTAGATGCATCCAATCTCACAGAAGTTTCTGTCTTACACGCCAGGATAAAATTCCAGGCAAACCAACAAAGCAATAGTAGGTACTGTGTGCTTAAGAAAAAGGATAAACACTTTATAATAGATAAAACTTCTAGCTATACCACTTAAGACATGTTGCTTTTTTGTTCTTTCCATTACATACCAAGCCAGATGGGTAAACAAGGCTGGAGAAACAAGTTATATACATGTGACACTTGCAGACACAGGTGGCTCACCTTTATCACAAGTGAGTATAAACTCAATGTAAGTCAAGGTTTGGCATGTGTATGCATGTCAATAAAAACATCAAGTGCAATTTCTTTGCTCCTTTGTTCTGAGACGCTCGGAGCTCTTTGCCAAAAAGAGCGTGGGGAGTTTTCATGATTCCCTTTAAGAATACGTTAAACTGGAAGTAAAACACAGATGACATGACTTGGCTAGGAGTCTACACAGATGAGAGAAGAGATAAAATTAAACTGCTACTTTGCTTGTGAAATTAATCACTGCCAAAATTCTATAGGGATAGTTCAAAATATTATTCTTTGCCGTAGTTCTCCATTGAGTTTCCTAGCACACGTAAAAACTTTTGTTTCATCCTAAATTCCAAGTTGGGTCCTAAAGCAGTTGAACACTGCAGTGTGTGTGTGTTAGTGTGCTCCGTCGTGTCCAACTCTTTTCGACCCCATGGACTGTAGCCCATCAGACTCCTCTCCATGGGATTCTCCAGGCAAGAATACTGGAATGGGTTGCCATTTCCTCCTCCAGGGGATCTTCCTGACCCAGGGATCAAACCTGTGTCTCTCGCATCTCCTGCATTGGCAGGAGAATTCTTTACCACTTAGCCACCTGGGAAGCCCCACATTGGAGTATAAAGGAAGGCATTTAACGGTAGAGAAAGTCTTGAGAATTAAGCCTTGCGTTTATAAGACAAAACAAAATACAGCAAAGCAAACCTGAAAACAAACCAGAGGGATTCCCTGAACAGTTCAAATGCAGAAATCACTTCTTTGCTTCAGTGTTATAACCAGTGTATGGAGCATGTTGTGAATGTTAGAATTAGATTTAATAAGATTAAAGGGAGTGTATAAAAGGAAGAAAGAAGAATCTGGGGAAAAGCTTAAAGGGATTTACCATAGGGTCATTCACATGCCCTAAGAGCTTTACAGATACCTCTCCTGTCCTAGCAGCTACATCTGGGATATTTTATCATCATTTAGTTACAGGGGACCAGAAAGGAGGTTATCAGCAACAAAGATGTCATAAAAGTCCATCAGGATTTCTTCTATATCTCAGAAAGCATGTTCAGATTGTCTTAAAAGAATCAAAAGAAAGCATGCCATACAATTTTGGGGGGAGGGAACTACAAGGCTTTATTTTTGCCCTTGCCTAAATTCTGATTCTCCTAGCAAAATATAATTTTCATAGTTGAATGAAGTTTTAACCCAGTGATATCTAAAAACAAATAATAAAAGTACAATTAAAATATAACATGGCAAAACAGGGTGATATTCAACAATCTCTATTATCCACCATTCACAGAAACTATGATTAATTTGTTGTTTCTACAAGATAGAATAGAGAGATAATTAAGTACAAGGAGCATCAAGTAGTGTTCTCTATGCATTTTCACTTTAATATCAGAACTGAATCTGTCCTAGACTAAAGGCTGCCCTGGACCACACTAAAATATCTTAACAAAAAAAAATCTCAGAAAAATCCAACTGATTACTTTCAACAATACTTTAAAAAATGCAACAAAATCAAGCTTGAAACCATGTAATATTCATAACTCCTGCTGCTACTGCTACTGTTAAGTCGCTTCAGTCGTGTCCAACTCTGTGCGACCCCATAGACGACAGCTCACCATGCTCCGCCGTCCCTGGGATTCTCCAGGCAAGAATACTGGAGTGGGTTGCCATTTCCTTCTCCAGTGCATGAAAGGGAAAAGTGAAAGTAAAGTTGCTCAGTTGTGTCCGACTCTTAGTGACCCCATGGACTGTAGCCTACCAGGCTCCTCCATCCATGAACAAGATTCTCCAGGCAAGAGTACTGGAGTGGGGTGCCATTGCCTTCTCCTCATAACTCCTGGCATCTATCAAAAACTCATCAACATTAAAAGAAGCAGGAAGGTATGATTCCATAGCAGGAGAAAAAGTAATTATATAGAAATATACTTAGAAATGGCAGATTTTGGAATTAGAAATGACAATAACACAATTATAAATATGTACCATAAAGTCAACACGGTCTGGAAAGACATGAAGAGAATATAGAAGAGTAATGAAGAGTAAATAGAAGATATTTTTAAAATCCCGCATGAAAGTTCAAGATATTGAAAGATACTATCTGAAATAAAAGATACTCTATAGAGACTAACAGCATATTATACATTGCAGAAGAAAACATCAATGTAGTTAAAGATACTGTAATAGAAACTCTCAAAAATGATGAGAATTCCATGGAGGTCCAGTGGTTAGGGACTCCTCACTTCCATTTTGGAGTCTGATACCTGGTCAGAGAACTCAGATCCTATAAGTTGCATGGTGTGGCCAAAAATATACATAAATTTTAAAAATAAAATCATGTCACTGAAGTCCTATTAGGAAGACATGGAAAAGGAAGGGGACAAAAAATAACTAAAAAAAATTCAATAAAATTTTCCAAATTTTATAAAACCTTTAAACCAATATATTAAAGAAGCTGAAAGAACTCCAAAAGGAAGGAACTTTAAAAAGCCATATGAAAAGATATTGTAACCAAATTCTGAAAACAAATGATAAAGAAAAAGAGGCCCATTATATACAGGAGTAAAGATTAGAATGATATCAGACTTCTCATCAGATACTTTGCAAAGATACAATATTAGAATGACATCTTTAAAACACCAAGAGTGGAGAAAAAGCAAATGGGTAACCAAAAACACCTGTTTTCCCAGAAGTCTATACCTAGAAAAAGAAGACATTCAAAAATAAAGGTGAAAAAAAAGAATTATTGACACACACAAAACTGAGAAAATTAACGAAGAGTATACCCATACTATGATAAATGCTGAAGAAATTTCTTCCAAGAGAAAGAAAATGATCTAGTGGAAATTTTGATCTAAAAAAGCAAGAAAGAATTCAGAAAATGATAAATATGTGAATAAATATAAATTATATATTTCTCAACGCTTACTCTCTTTAAAGGATAATTTATCATTTAAAGAATGATTAAAGTTTATAACATGTAGATTTCATTTTGATAAAGCACAAAGGACAAAAGGCAGGAGGAGTGGAGTGTACTGTTGTCTGTTCTTGCACTGTATATGAGTGATATAATGTTACTTGAAGATGGGTTGTGATAAGTTGAAGATGCATATTGAAGTATTCAAAGCAAGCACACAGTCATAAGCAGTAGTGATATTTATTCAATAATAGAGACAAATCATAAAACAATACTCAATTTTTTGAAAATAAGGCAGTAAAAACCTAAGGGAGGAATGAAGGACAGCTAGAACAACTCCAAAACAAAATATCAACTGTTAGATTTAAACCCAATCATATTGATGATTGAATTAAACATAAATGGCTTAAGTTCAGTTCAGTTCAGCTCAGTTCAGTCGCTCAGTCGTGTCCGACTCTCTGCGACCCCATGAATTGCAGCATGCCAGGCCTCTCTGTCCATCACCAACTCCCGGAGTCTACCCAAACCCATGTTCATCGAGTCGGTGATGCCATCCAACCATCTCATCCTCTGTCGTCCCCTTCTCCTCCCGCCCCCAATCCTACCCAGCATTAGGGTCTTTTCCAATGAGTCAACCTTTCGCACGAGGTGGCCAAAGTATTGGAGCTTCAGCTTCAACATCAGACCTTCCAATGAACACCCAGGATTGATCTCTTTTAGGATGGATTGATTGGATCTCCTTGCAGTCCAAGAAACTCTCAAGAGTCTTCTCCAACACCACAGTTCAAAAGCATCAATTCTGCGGCGCTCAGCTTTCTTCACCGTCCAACTCTCACATCCATACATGACCACTTAAACATCCTTTTTAAAAGGCAAAGATTGTCATAATTAATAAAAATGCCTATCCCAACTCTTATAAAGCTACTGAACTAAAGGCAACACACTTTAAATATAAAAACAGATTGATTTAAAATGAAAGTATTGAAAAAAATGTGTATACTAAACAACACTAGCCAAAAGAAACCACGTGGCTATATTAAGATCCAACAGAGTAGTTTTACCCTGACTTTTTAAAAAATAGCCAGGGGAAACTTTTTAGAATGAAACCTTTCCACCAATCAGAAAATATTTTCTCATGTGTTTTAGGGAAATCTCCCAGGACATTTCTCTGCCATAGTAGAAACATTCCATGTGAGATTCCATGCATTTGGATTTATGCTTTCCATGGCTTCCATCAGATCAATTTATAGCTGTAATTTAAGCATTCAGACTCTAATAAGGGTACGTTTCACTCAGCACATTAGGACACCACTGTTGGTTGGTTTCCCTAAACTAGTGGTCTGAAATTGAGACTTATGACCAGGGAGTGATGAGGTCACTGTGGGTAATCTGGCTCTAGTTTCTATTAGCACAACACTTGGTCACAGAAATACGCACACACATATACATTAATATTTATATAGTGAAAGTCTGTCCACTTCAAGGTCATTATTGAAGATAATCATGTGGAGATACACACAGTTTTTAAAATTTGTGTTTAAGAGATTCTGAAGTTATTCAAACAAAGCCCTCTGGGGGAAACAAAAGAGGCAAGATTTAAAACCTCCTTTTAACTTCAAAAAAACTGAAAAAAAGGAAAAGGAAAAGGGGAATTAGAAGCCCCATCCTGCAGAGAGACAGATGCAGAAATGAGGTTATTATCTCAAGTACTGGGTGGTTTTCAGCCAACAACAGAAGCATTAGTACAGGATCTTACTGAACAGGCACACATGTCATCACCGTTAAGTAAAGTAATTACAGACTTGGCACCAGCAAAGGCTTTTCATTTGCCAAAATGTGGTGGTTCAAGTAGCAAATGATCACCACCACTCTGAGCAGGTCTGATCATCCATCAGTGATTAATTCCCTTGGCACACCGTTGCATAACATGGCTGTTTCTGGGCAAATGAGCCAGCGTGGCTCCAGTTAAATGAAACTCACTTCTGCAGTCTGATCTTTCCTCAAAATTGCGATTTGACTGTGAGATACAATGACTTATATGATCATCTTCATGACTGTCTTACTCAAATATGTTTCCGGGGAGACCATTTCTGACTATCTTCAGCAACTGAAAGGGTTGGAGTTATTTTCAGAAGTCATGGTATCGATAAAAGGAAAATAATTTCCCATGCCATTATAATTTCTTCTTTATTGGTGATGATCTCAATGTTCAGATATACACAATTTCTTACCTTATTCAAAACTTTCATGTTAAATGTATTATACCAAATTCTTAAAATACTAGGCACTAAGATTTTGTCTTAGATGGTGTTCTTTTGGCACTTGTTTGACTAAAATCAAACCTATAAAACATTCATCATTGCATAAATTGTATGTTACATTAATTTGTTTATTTGCATGTTTTTATTTGCTTTTTTATTTCTTTGTCTTCTCTTCTGGATTGTAAACTCCATAAGGATAAGGGCTTTAGCTATTTGTTCATTAGTGTATTACCAGTACTGAGAATACTGTATAGATTATAGTAACGTTCAATAAATATATATCTAATGAATGAAGTTTTCCAGATGCTTCCAGAAAACATGTAACAGTTGATGATTTCATTATTTTTTTCTGAAGATAAAGAAAAGCAGTTTATGAAGCTACTGATTTTTTTTAAAAAGTTCCTTTCCTCATTTATAATGATGCATAAATAAATACATCAATTAGAAAGTATACTGTTTATTTTTCAAAATTGCTTTGCTGACTGCATAACTAATTCAGGCAAGTACTAGCAAGTCTACTATGATTTAAACTCTCAGGACTCATTTGCAAAATTAAAGCAAATTTTTACATATTTATTTAATGGTAAATGTTCTTTAAAGAGATCACATCTTATTACTATGATGTAAATAAATTGGACGCCATCAATTACCTTTTAAGGCTATGGTTATATAACTTAAATATTACTTAGTGAAATGTCTCCATGTCAAAGAAAATAATGAATCCAAAATATTTTTCCTTGTTTTCTTATGTGCAAATGTCAGTGTCAAAAAAACACCTAATTCTCAATAAGTTGTAGAAATGGACAGAAGCAGCAATCTGTCTATTATTTTAGAGTAAATGTCTCAGGCTGACCTCACAATCTAGGTATGTTTGTTGTCATTATGCACAATATTCTACACATGCTTAATCTTGGCTCTCAAATGAGAGTATGGCCAACAGCTAAGAAACAGAAGCAACGTGCTCTGCCAGCATAAGCTTGTCAGTTTGGATGCAAATAATTTTAGAGTACAAAAATCTAATCTGCTAATAGACTGTTTATGACATAATCAGTTTTCAAACTAGCCTAAACAAATCTGTTTTCACCAAAGGGTTTTCCCTAAGAGTTCACTTAAAAGTTATAAGGTCTTAGGGTTTGGGGGAAGAAAATAGAATGGAAATTGATTCATTGTTCATTTTTGCAAAGGATAGATTCAAGGGTCCTATATGGAATAGATGCCAAAATCTGTAGTGCTTTCTTTCACTCTTTTTCCTCTTTTAAAATTTACTCTCTGCCTTCCTTGTCTCTTCCTACTCTTATAAAGGATCAATTTAGAGAAGTTCACGTCAAGGTTGAATTATGTGCAAAAGGATGAGAAGAAGGACTTGTTAATCCCACTTCAATCATGAGTGGCAACAATAATTATCATCAGAAAACAATCTAGACACACAGAATTTTCTCTATCAAAAGCATATGTATTAGAATATATATGGCCCAAAAGGCTACAAAGAACTAGCAAAAGTTTAAGTTTGAAATCAACCAGGTAATGGCACTCGGTAGGAAAACTTTTAGAGCCTGCAGGTGGAGTTAACTTTTCTTGTAGAAAACGGTGTGAGAGCAGGTCACCTGATCCAATAGGATTGGGCTGAGCTGAGCAGGCTTTATGGACCTTTGCTAACGCTAAGTCGCTTCTGTCGTGTCGGACTCTGTGTGACCCCATAGACGGCAGCCCATCAGACTCCGCCGTCCCTGGGATTTTCCAGGCAAGAATACTGGAGTGGATTGCCATTTCCTTCTCCAGTGCATGAAAGGGAAAAGTGAAAGCGAAGTCGCTCAGTCGTGTCCGACTCTTAGCGACCCCATGGACTGTAGCCTACCAGGCTCCTCCGTCCATGGGATTTTCCAGGCAAGAGTACTGGAGTGGGGTGCCATTGCCTTCTCCGATGGACCTTTGAGGGCTGGCCTATTTGTGGTTTGCCTTTACTCTTAAAGGGGAGTCCTTCAGGATTCCCAGCTAAAAATGTAAGGTGGTCACTAAGTTTTTCCCTGGTAAACCCTGAATTTCATTTCTTAATCTCTCAGTAGCTGCTTTATTCATGGGATTTGAGATGCTCAGAATCAGGAATCACCTAGTGCCCTGAGGACACTTGGCAGAGAATTCGGGGCTCATTTAATCACACTTTCCTTTCCTCTAAGGCTTGACCTGTAAATTCTGTCTGCCTTTTTTTACTTTCAGTTACCTGAAAACAGCCAGCTTTTAAGTTGTTTTCTGTGGGATATTTGATCTAATACAATCTGCTCCATTGAGACCAGAAGGTAGTCTCCATTTGTTTTCCCATTAGGTCTTGTTAGAACAATGTTCAGTTATTTTGGTGCCATTTTTTATCACATGTAACCATTTTGTATAGGGAGATAATATTTTATGTCACTGGCTTTTCCACTATTTTTTACTTAATTTATCTAGCTTTGGTTGATGACTCTGCTTATATCTTTCCACTACTTGGTTCCTCAAAACTAATCTTTCTTTGACATTCCCTTCCCTTTTATTGCCTCTCTATTCTTTCAAGGAAACTGTCTCTATTCCTAAAAATTTTGTTCAGGAACAATGACTGCCAAGAGTAGTTTGAGGTAGAATAAAACAAGGGCAAAATTATTAGATTTTTTAATTGCTTATGTGTATAGATGTTTAGACATAAATGGAAATGCTCTGTAAGTGAAAAAGACCAGTATTCACCAATATGGAGGTCAAATTATATTAGCTGTTTCTCTCAAGCAAAGTTATATGAGATAATACTTAGGTGTTAGTTATAGTTGGAAGAGTTGGGTCATAATGTTGATCATGAAGAAACTATATTGTTGTAGAAAACTCAGTTAAAACAAGCTGATCATGTACATGAGACATTAATTTTTCACTTTTTATTTATAGGTGAGACCAACTCTTATATATTTTCAGTTTATATTCAAGCTTTGCCTTTCAGATGTTTACACATTAAAAGTCCTATATCCTATGTTTCTTCTCCTTAGAAAGTTATTTTCTTACTCCTACTTCCCTGAAAGTAACATAAATCACCAACTTGTTTGAATAACAAACAAATAAAATGGTATATAATTTTTCATTCCCTTCTTGGAAACTTGAATCTTATTACTCTGAATGCAGAGATATAATCTAATATTATCAATACATACCGAGCAACCTCAGTTTTTTCAATCTGTTTGCATTTGTAATGTAATATTTCTTCAGAATTATTCCTTTAAACAGTCAGACTTCTCTGTGTCTGCAAACAGTGATGCGTAGCTCTCTATTTTAAAGATAATGAAATGTTGGATGAGTCTCTGCTAATATTCCTGAGCTCAGTAATGCATTTATTTCTTCTACCTCTTTAAAAGACTATGGCATGTAGCAAACTAGTTTCTGTATTATTGTATTTCTGTGAGTGATAGGAATTAAGTAAAGATAACATTTGAAAAATACCAGATGACCACCAAGCATAAACATTTTCTACAAACCAACATCAAAACAGGAATTCTTAATTAACATAAAAAAGATAATGCAATGTATCCCTAGTTTGAATATAACAATAATAGGATTACAGTCAACTATCTCCACTTCTTCTGTTATTTTACTTAGTATTATGATTACCATGATTAGCATATGAATGAGGCCTCAGAATCCTTAAGTTCAAATGTTCTGAATTCCTATGTGAGAAAAGGTGGTTAGATAATATTATACAGCTACGTATATTGGAAAAATTGGCTTCTTGAAAGGAAAGCTGTGTTCCCAGAAGCTGAAAGATAGAGTGGAAAACCTAGGGCAAAAGACAGCTTGCTCGATTAACAGGTCAGGGTCATATTCAAAAATCCATCACCAAGATCAGGTCGAAAATATTTTTTCCTATGTTTTCTTTTAAGAGTTTTATAATTTACAGTATTATATTAAGTCTTTACTGGAGAAGGAAATGGCAACCCACTCCAGAATTCTTGCCTGGAAAATTCCATGGACAGAGGAGCCTGTCAGTTCATGGGGTTGCAAAGAGTTGCAAAGACTGAGCATGCGTGTCATGCCACATTAAATCTTTAATCTTTTCCAATTTATTTTTTGTATGTGTGTATGTTGTAAGATAAGTGTCCAATGTAATTCTTTTGCATATGGATGTCCTGTTTTCCACCGCCATTTATTAAAGAGACTGTTCTTTTCCCATTGTTTATTCTTGGTGACCTTATCAAGAATAGGGTGACTGAATACATATGAGTTTATTTCTGGGCTCTCTGTTCTGTCCCATTGGTCAATGTGTCTGTTTTTATGCCAGTACCCTATTATTTTGATTACTGTAGCTTTGTGTATAGTTTGAAATCAGAAGGTGTGATGCCTTCAGATTTGTTCTTTCTCAAGATTACTTTGGTTATCTGGGATCTAGCTAAAGGTTCAGTACTAATTTTAGTTGTTGTTGTTGTTTTTTTCTGTGAAAAGTATAATTGAAACTATTATTAGAATTGTACTTTGTGTAGTATGGACATTTTAACAACATCAATTTTTCCAACCCATATACATGGGATATCTTTCTATTTATTTGTCTTCTTTAATACCTTTGGTTAGTATCTCATAGTTTTGACTTGTATCTTATAGTTTTCAGTGTACAGATCTAAAAGGACTTCTGAATTATTTGATTTTTATGTTTTAGTTATATCCTTTCATTCAATATGATTTTTAATAAATGTCTTTATTCTCTTTTTGTTAAGTTTTATTAACTAACTGCATTTATATATTGATTTTAAATTCTTATCTTTCTTGACCTAACTTTCAATTGTGGTAAGGAAAAAAAAAGATAAAGGCATACCTATGAATATTATTTATTTCTTTTGTAAAGGATGTAGAAAGTGTTTCATCTCTGCCATTTATGATGTCTATTTCAGTCCTACCCACACGAATGTCAACTACAGAATTGTGATGTCAGTGATGAACCAAAAGTTTGTTTCTGTTTGCAGCTCTCATGTAATGAGGCAGAAATCTTTTAACAACTGAGGCTTTTCTGTTCCCAAAACCCTAACCCCTTGGAAAATAACTTGAGATTAAAAATTCCTGGCTCTCGCCAAAAGTTCCTAATGTAGACCAAGCTGTGCTAACAAATGAAAGAAATAGGACAGAGGCACTGCTGAGGGAAGAGTCCTTTGTGTAATCACATAGATTTAGGTTTAGTAAGCAGAGAAACATTTCTGAATTTTCTGCTACTACGTTTTTTTAGAAAAAAAGGTCCATGAGTTGTTGTTGTTTTTTTTCATCTTTATGTATTAGCTCATTTCTTGTCTGTGAAAACTGTGTGACAAACACAGAGGAGGGATCTCCTATACTTGCCCCAACTCTGAAAACTTGGTGGAATTAGTACTGTAGTCAGGCATATTAGGTTAAGGTTTATATTTTTGCTGGCTTCTCTGTAAATATAAAACAAAAAAGAAGCTCATTTTAATCAGCAAGAGTTTGACTTAGAATTCCTCAGGAAAGTACAGACACTTACTCTTCATGACAGTGATGTTGTTGTTCATATTTAGTCACTAGATCGTGTCTGACTCTTTGCAACCCCATGGACTGCAGCACACCAGGCTTCCCTGTCCTACTCTATCTCTTGGAGTTCACGCAAACTCATTTCCATTGAGTCTGTGGTGCTACCTAACTATCTCATCCTCTGCCACTCTCTTCTCCTTTTGCCTTCAATCTTTCCCAGCCTTAACGCCTTTTCCAATGAGTTGGCTCTGCACATCAGGTGGCCAGAGTATTGGAGTTTAGCTTCAGCATCAGTCCTTCCAATGAATATTAAGGGTTGATTTCCTTTAGGATTGACTGGTTTGATCTCCTTGTAGTCCAAGGGCCTCTCGAGAGTCTTCTCCAGCACCACAATTTGAATGCATCAAAAACAAGAGCTTTGACTAGACAATAATACCTACTGTCAATTTTGTGGTGAGTGGCTACCATCCGCAGGTGCTACAGTCCATGGGGTCACAAAGAGTCGGACACGAATGAGTGACTGAAGTTACTGTCCATAGAATCCCTCTGCCACTCAGGTTGAGACATGGCTGAGATGACAAAGCAGGCTTGAGATGTTGAGTAGACAGCCGATGCCTGTCCACTAAACCAACTGCCACTCCTCAGCTAGGAGTTTTATATAAGGTTTGTTGTTGTTGCTGTTATATTTTATCATTATTTTATTGGCATAAAGCTCAGGAGACCTAATTCATATCCTAGATTCTAAAGGGCTTCCCTGGTAGCTCAGGTGGTAAAGAATCCACCTGCAATGCAGGAGACTCTGGTTCAATTCCTGGGTTGGGAAGATCCGCTGGAGAAGGGATAGGCTACCCACTCCAGTTTTCTTCAGCTTCCCTAGTGGCTCAGCTGATAAAGAATCTGCTTGCAATGAGGGAGACCTGGGTTCAATCCCTGGGTTGGGAAGATACTCTGAAGAAGGGAATGGCTGCTACTCATGCCAGTAAAACGAACCACCTTTTTTTGTTGTTTGTGACATATGGGTCATAAAGCAGATAATGCAAAAATGAAACAAAGCAAAAAGTAGATATAAAACATCCCTTTCAGCTCTAAGCTTCTGTTATCGATGATACGTTCACATTCCTTTCATCAATGAATAACAAACATGTTGGATGTCTCTTATGAGCAAGAAAATATCTGATATGTAAAGAGGTATAATGCATGGCCCCTGCCCTTTGAAGACTCACAGACAATTCTGGAAAACCAAACATGTCATAGTCAAGGCTGAATCTTCTCATATCAGTGTATGTTTTTGAACATTGGTTAAAAAAAAAAATCTCTGGCTTGAGATATGAAATATAAATGACCAGTCATTTTGCAGAAGCAAACAAATGACAACTGTTGGTTAACTCAAAATTGCACATCAGTTGCAGCTGGAAAGTGTAGGGTCTTTCAAGCCTTCTTCCCATTTCTGTTGGTGCTTCCGAGAGTACAATGATGCCTGGGTCTCAGAATGTGGGTTTGCTGCAGGCAGCATCATGTATCAGACGCTTTATGGTCCACCTATTTCCTGATCAAAGGAGAAGTTCCAAACCCATTTTCATCAACATTTGCAGATGCTCTCCCCCTCCAAATGTCTTTTTAAGTATCCAGACACAGCAGTCTGGCTCTTCCTCCTCTGGGTAGCGAGCTCCTCTTCTGGCTACACAAATAGTGACGGGCTCCAACAGACGAGATCTCCCAAAATCTTTCCATTCTAAAATCAAAATATCATTTTCTCTTTGGAGACATGTGGCTTCAAAACAAAGATGGTCATTAATGAGAGGTGCCATGAAGCATCCTCCCCTACCCCCCAATCCCGCCAGTTTTGTTCACAGAGACCAAACGATGGAGGGGAGGGAGCCTTGGATGAGGTTTCTGGGATGGTTTCAGGAGAGGAGGGCCATTGACAACTGGAGGAAATATCTCTGTCTCAGTCATTATGCCGCCAGGAGCACTTGAAACTCAGCTGCACACAGTGGGAGATCGGCGCTCTCAGAAGAGGCAGATGGAACAGCACAAGTTAGGGGGAAGCAGGAGCTTCGACTTGACTGAAGGGTCCTCTCCCCTGCTTTGTCACACGGCCCATGAGACTCCAAGCCCGCCTGTTCTTTCCTGCCTTTGAAAGGATAGAGTAATTGCCAAGAGAGGAGCCCCAAACCTTCCCCCAGAACCCCCCTCCAACCTTGTCTCTCAAGCTCCACAAGAGCAGACTCAGAGGCAAGTGGCAGCGCAGTTTTCGAACTCAGTGTCCAGCCAGCTCGCTGAGGGACCTTCAACTTTGTTAAACAAGCACACAAAAATGTCTTCTTTCTCCTGTGTATCTTCTGCTGGTTTAGAATCACATACGCACATTCACACACCATTGCCAAGAATGGGGGGAGGGGGCGGGGTATATTTCCCACCATTTCTAATCTTCTTGAGTGGAACCAATTTATTTTGTGTTGAATGGGGGTGCTCATAAGCCAAAAGGTAGCCCTGGGACTGGATTGAGATATGAAGGGAAATTGAAGCACAATAAAGCTCCATGCACAATGGTTCGCACCAGATCCATAATCACCACATAAGATGTTCCTATGTAGACAGGTGCAGGTAATTAAGCAACACATTGACAATTTTTCAGTCCCTTAGTCATTTCCAGGGGAGTTGAGATAATGCTGGGCTCACCAGACAAACCTTTTGAGAAAGGATCAGGAATGAAGAACTTCTCCTCCGCTGTCCAGTCTCACAAGAAACAATCCAAATTTCATTTTTTTCCTTTTAACTGAGAACCAAATTAATCTATTGAATCTGATTGGGCTGGTTACCTTCTGAAATATTATTTTCTGTAACACGTATCAAATTAAAATTACAGTTAAATAAATCATTAAGTATTCAAATTTTAAAACTTTTTGGGACATGGAATTTGCTACTGAAAGTATGGTACACTAATAAATTAACAAAATTAGATGTGAAAATGATACTGGAAATATTGTGTACCTTAATTTTATTTAAGCCATCTAGCAATTATGGATGTAAGCACCCTCTCTGTTCAATAGATGAGGAAGTTTAGAGAGACTGAGGAATTTCCTAATGCCCCAAAGCTAGAAGGGGTAATATTTGGGCCTAAGTATATATCAACATTAGATCTTCCTGGTGGCTCAACAGTAAAAAACTCACATGTCAGTGTAGAAGATGCAGGTTTGATCCCTGGGTTGGGAAGGTCCCCAGGAAAAGAAAATAGCAACCCACTTCAGTATTCTTGCCTGGAGAAGCCCATGGACGAAGGGCCTGGCGGGCTACAGTTTCAAAGAGTTTCAAAGAGTCAGACACAACTTAGTGACTAAACAACAACAAGAAAATATCTCAAGACTAGTTTCGGTTCTTAGGAAGAGCGAAATTGCGCATCAGTTGGGAAGCTTTTGTCTTTAGAAAACAGCTGGGAAGTCACAGTGAATTAATGATTGCCTCTCAATCTACAATGCAATTTTCCCAATTTTTCATAACAGTATTAATCTGATCTTGAAGTTATAAAATGATAACTGTTACAAGCATAATGATTAATTAAGGCTCTCATAATGTTTCTTCAGGAAAGAATAACAATATGTTATCTTAGAATCTTGGTTCCTTCTGCAGACTTCCTGTAGGAATTGCCTGAAGGGTATTATTGGCTGTGGGCTGAATTGCATCCTCAGAATTATGCTGAAGTCTTAACCTCTACCCCCTTGGAATAGGATGGTGTCTGGAGACAGGGCATTTAAAGAGGTTATTAACTTAAAATAAGGCCATTAAGGTGGACTGCAACCTCATCTGTGTACTTAGAAGACAAAAAGAGTAGGTCAGAAACACACGCAGAGGAAAGATCATGTGAGCAAGCTATCTGCAAACCGGAGAGAATGAGCCAACTGCTGTCAACACCTTGCTCTTGAACTTCTAGCCTCCAGAACTATGAGAGAATCAATTTCTGTGCTTTAAGCTGCCCACTCTCTGGTTCTTCGTTATAGCAGCCCTTTCAAGCTCATTCAGTATTTTATGTCCATATTTACAAAATTCAAAAACATAAACTCTTACTGACAAACTGGCAGGAATATAATGCAATTTAGAGATGATAAATAAAACAGATTCTTTTTTAAAGGATTTTAAATATAAAAATGGCCCTAATTAATACATCATCAAGTATTTATTTCCCACTTATGAGCATGAGAGTAAGTTCAGCTTTTGCCAATTCCAGTATAGATGGAACAACCAACGACAGTAGATAATTGTTTTGGACACATGTGGTGGTGAGGCCTTTGTTCATTATTATATCTTGTTTGGGTCTCTAACACCGTTTAGTATAAAATAATAGCACACAGGAAATTAATTGGAAAACCAAGCTTACGCCTCTGCCAGTATCTTGTTAAATGTCATTTGAGAGATCCAGTTTACATCTTTGGGCCTCGTTTCTGAAGACAAAAAATATAGATATTTTTTCCTGCATAATATAATATACCTTATTCTAGACTCATTCTAGAGAAAAATAAATGAAATTGCTATGTTGAAAAAATAAATGAAATTGCTAAAATGAATGAAATTACTCTTCAAAAATGAAGAGTAAAAATGGGTTTTAATAAGGAAAACAAAATCATTCGGAGGAGGGAAAAAAAAGACCTAAGTTTGAAAATCTTTAAATACTGAAATAGACTACAAAGCAACACAAAATGACTTTCTTCCTTGGATATCTTTTAAAGTAAGTAATTAATTTGTCATTTTACTAACACATCAAGTACTTGTTCTAAGTCAGGCAGTGTTAGCTGCTAGATATACATTCACGAGCAAAAATAGAAACAAACTCCTGCCATGGTTGTTCTCTAAAAGAGAAAATGGTAATCAAATTAACATAAACACAAAGATTACTTGAAGAAAATGTATCTGGGGTTCTGAGAGCTTGGGATAGGAAGTCTGGGAAGGCTTACCTGAGGAAGTGGCCTTTAATCTATTTGAGCTGTTATCCGAAAGAAGCACAAAGACACCACTCGTCTCATTACTACATATATTCACTTTTTTCTTATCAAAAGAATCTTGAGATTTTTTTCCTTTTCCTGGCCATCAGCGTGCTCAGCTGAATAACTAACTTCTAGCCTCTGTTGC
Source organism: Giraffa tippelskirchi (assembly GCF_054371585.1). NCBI lineage: Eukaryota > Metazoa > Chordata > Mammalia > Artiodactyla > Giraffidae > Giraffa > Giraffa tippelskirchi. Next base: position 159,242,656 of record NC_137282.1, read on the forward strand.
AACTAGGGGTACCGATGTGACACCATTTCTTGTACATGAGAAACAATCAGAACACTGCTGATGATTTCTCTGAAAACTTGATGTTTGTAATATAAGTGCTGTACTTTTATCTTTGTCACTGTTTCTTTCTACCTGGAAGAGAGATGCAATATTGGGAGGTCCAACGGCCATCTTGTGACCATGGAGAGCAAAGTCAGAGACAGATGGTCTAATAGGTCAGGTCTGTAAAAACACTTAACAGCTTCCACTGGCTAATTCACCGAAGCTGTCCACACCTTCTGCAGTATATACAGCTGGGCATTTTCCGTTGGATCTCTCTACAGTGTAGATGCACAGGTCCGCTTGCGCAGGGGTGGTTATCCATTTATCAAGTGTCATTTGCGTTTTCTGTTAAGCCGGTTGTCAGAGGTACTTGGTATTGTAGTCATTTAATTGTGTACTACATAAAGCAATAAAACAAAAGTGTCAAAAGAAGTTTTAGTTTCTGTTGTATGAAAAGTAAACATTTTTAAAACGTGTGATTGAAAGTTGCTAAAAGTATGTCACAATGTGTTTGGGCAAAGCATTATTGAAAAATTAGAAAAGAAAATCATAAATTCCAAGAAAGATTTTGCGCTCAAATTGCTATACAAATACTACACAAGTATCTTCACATTCTCCATTGCTCCAATTAGGACAAAATCTGGGATTTATGAAGGATACAACATGAGATGGTTTTTGGTCAAAAAGCTACAGGAAAACACGAGAAAATTTAATTAGCTGACTGATAGAGAACAGGCCTAATTAAAGATGAGTGAAAACAAAATGTGTATTTATATGCTTTATGTTTAACTCTGAAGGTTAACGATGAAGGTTAATGTATGTATGTTTTCATTTTCCATGATTTCTTCCTTAAGTGACTTTTTAAATTTCATTTATTTCCCTTTATCTCATTCCACAATCCTAATTGCAAATCTAATACCACTGTTGGTTTACACATATGTGCATGTGTGTGTGCATACATGCATGGTGTGTTTAAATCACTTCAACATATATGTTCATTTATTGATAAATTACTCTATGCTACCTAGACATTGCATTAAGTGCTATTCTATATGGCATCCCCTTTAATCATTACAAACATACGAAAACATTATAGCTCACAATAGCTAATTTGGCAAACATTGGATTTTGAACTTAGATCAAATTTCAAGACTAAGGTTTAATATCCATGCTATACTAAATAGCTGATCACACACAATTTGCTTTATAAATAAATATTCCTAAAAAAAGAAAATATTCACTCACAAAAAACAATGGTCATGTCTATGGAGGGATAAGAAGAAGGAAGTTGCATTTAAATTATCTTTAGTAATGCTACGATTGAGAAACTTCACAACACTGAACAAGGGAGTAGGTTTGGCCAGTTTTATCTCTAATGTCAACATAGGAGATCGTGTTTCCCAGAAACTCTGATGATGACAATTTCGGCTAGGCGGGAAATTTTCATGACGGTTCTGTTTTCTTTTCCATCTGACTCTCAAAATCTCAGAGCTTAAAGGTTGTTTGAGAATTTCTCAGCATCTCAGTAAAGAAATTACTTATAAAAGGCAGAAAATACATAAGAATTTTATGCAAAATATTTTCTACTATAAAACATAAGATACACAATGAAGGTGTATAAATCAGGTTTTGTGTGTGTGTGTGTTAGTCACTCAGTTGTGTCCAGGTCTTTCATGACCTCATAGACTGCAGCCCTCCAGGCTCTTCTGTCCATGGGATTTCCCAGGCAAGAATACTGGAGTGGGTTGCCATGTCCTTCTCCAGGGGATCTTCAAATAAACAGACAATAGCAGAACAGGAGGAATCGGTCATCCTTAATACGCTGGCGAAGTGGAGACGTAGATACCCCAATCCTTTGTGACTCTTAAACTACCTTTACTCTCTTTTTAAAATGTATTTATTTATTTTTAATTGGAGAATAAGGAAGTCTGGCATGGTGCAGTTTATGGGGTCGCAAAGAGTCAGACACGACTTAGTGACTGAACAAAACAACAGTTGCTTTATAATATTTTGTTGATTTCTGTCATATATCAACATGAATCAGCCATAAGAACTTCTTAAACAGAATGTATTTTGTTCAGAAGCACCCCTCAAGGAGAAGTGCTGGGTTAGAAAGCCCCCATCTTGGGATAAAGCTGTGGAATGGCTCCCCACAGTGAGTGGATTTACAGGCCATAGTGACAGACATTCACACTAGATTTTACATTCTTTCCACCACCACATACATCATGTCTACAGAGAATTACAAGTTCATTGTAACAAAAGAAAGAGCTCATACTCTTTTAATCACATTAATATTGGGCCTTTATTCATGTTAGACTATGCCTCCCAGGAGAAGCTTTTGTATCTATCAGATTTTAAATTACCACCAGATGAGGAAAGAAGATTGAAAGTCAGAATCAGTGGATCTCTTTTCATTAAGAACATCAGTAAATATCCAAAGCAAATGAGTTCAAATTAGGCAGAAGGACTAATTCCAGGGGCTCATGTGTACCAAAGTCCCAAGAAAATGTTTCCTCTCAAATTTTGGGAAGAATGTTTTAACAGATTATTGTATTTCTGACTCTGGGTTCATATTTACGATCATTATTGTTTTTTTTTAGCTGTACTCTTATTCCAAATACGTGTATGCATCAGGGCAAAAATCATCAAATGTCTTCAAAATTATTTTAACTTATGGGCAGACTCTTAGGGGAAATTTTAAATTTTAACTAATTTTACCAAAATTAGTTTTCCTCCTACTAAAGATACAGCTCTCTTTTTGGGTCCTTGGGCTGTTGTGTGGTCCGTTAGAAGAATGTGATGATACATAAAAAGCTTTTAGGAGACAATGTTATAATTGGAAGAGCGTACATTCACATGGAAATTATTTCCTGGATTAAAATTTTTAAAAGCTGGAAGACTGGCAAATGAAAATTTTATGTCTTGGTTTCTTACAAAAGCTCCTTTATTTTCAAATCCACAAGCCAACACAAGTAAAATAAATCTACTTATTGCCTGGATGGCACATCAAAATAACAATGTACTCTTTTTTTCCCAATTGCAAGTAGAAAAACAATTGATATTGTGTAAAATATTAAAATGTTAAAAACAAGCTTTAAATAGAGAAAATATGTGTTAGACTTAAGAAAGGATCCATGCCTAAAATGAGATTGATGGCAATTCTGAATTAGTGCATTTTATCCTGAAGTTGTATTGAATTCATAATAGACTTTTGTTGAAGTCCTTTGAATTCTTACAGGTCATTATCTTTCATTCTGTAATAGTAACCTATGCAAACCATAATAGTGGCATTAATTTTGAATTGTATTAGAAACAAACACATTAGCCCATTTGTTCTCCTCAAGTGTTCTTTGATGTACACAGGTTATAATAAAATTTTCAAAGCAATTAAACAACCAGAAATGAAAAGGAATTTCCCAACGAAGCAAATAGAAAGTGTCATAGCTAGATGGGAACTGAGATATCCTGATGCTGAAGACCAGTGTCCTTCTCATTAAACCATATTGCAGAACTATTAATATCTAATATTGCCTATTCAGTATCCTAAATGAAACTATTATCCCCATACTAAAAGCCCATTATCAGCTACCAGTTATTGTCTTTATCACTAGTTATTATAGGTTATCAATTATCTGCTATAGTTAACAGTTGTCAGTTATCTAATAATAACACATGAGAATAGAGTTATTGAAAAATGCATAAAGTGTGAAAATACTAATAATTGTCAGTTGTTTCAATATATTCAATCAAAATTAGCCTGTTAACTTAAAAAGTCTTCCAAAGGCAGCATACTAAGAACTGTTTGGAAAGTAGTAACAATGCAAATTTACCTTTTATCCTTCGACTCAAATTATTCTCTGATAAAGCAAAATATAACTCAGTGACCAAAGGGGATAAGCAGTAAGGCAGCACAAGTGCACAAGTTCAGAATTATGCATGGATTTCATCATCAGACTTGAAGAATGAAAATCTGAAAATACATAAGAATGTCTGTAATTTGCAACTGCCATTTCACTTCATTGGGCTTCCTTAGTGGGCTCAGTGGTAAAGAATCTGCCTGCAACGCAGGAGACCTGGGTTCCATCCCTGGGTCAGGAAGATCCTCTGGAGGAGGGCATGGCAACCCACTCTAGCACTCTTGCCTAGAGAATCCCATGGACAGAGGACCCTGGCAGGCTGCAGCCCACAGGGTCGCACAGAGTTGGACATGATATGGCAAATAGATGGGGAAACAATGGAAACAGTGACAGACTTTATTTTCGTGGGCTCCAAGATCACTGCAGATGGTGACTGCAGCCATGGAATTAAAAGACACTTGCTCATTGAAAGAAAAGCTATGACCAACCTAGACAGCATATTAAAAAGCAGAGACATTATCTTACCAACAAGGGTCGAAGCTATGGTTTTTCCAGTAGTCATGTATGGACGTGAGAGTTGGACTATAAAGAAAGCTGAGCACTGAAGAATTGATGCTTTGGAACTGTGGTGTCGGAGAAGACTCTTGAGAGTCCCTTGGACTGCAAGGAGATCCAACCAGTCCATCCTAAAGGAGATCAGTCCTAAGTATGCATTAGAAGGGCTGATGCTGAAGCTGAAGCTCCAATACTTTGGCCACCTCATGTGAAGAACTGACTCATTAGAAAAGACTGAAGGCAGGAGACGAAGGGGATGACAAAAGATGAGATAGTTGGATGGTATCACCAACTCGATGGACATGAGTTTGAGCAAGCTCTGGGAGTAGGTGATGGGCAGGGAAGCCTGGTGTGCTGCAGTCCATTGGTTGCAAAGAGTCAGACACGACTGAGCAACTGAACTGAATTGATTCACTTAATTCTGTCAAGAAGAAATTCTCATTAACTCTATTACTTTATTATAGAGCATTTGAAGTAACTTAATAAGACTAAGACTGCATGAGTAGAAGGAAGAAAATATATGCATAATAGGAGGTTGGTATGAATGATGGCTTATAGAAAATTATGGAATCCAAAGAAAATAAACAAGCCATCAAAAACAAGAATCCACCACCTTCCACCTGATAAAACACCATTGTTGAGCCTACCATCATGCCAAGTTTTTGTATCATATTTAATATTCCCATAGAAACTCAGTACATTGAAGAAATAGAAGATCTTTGAACAAAGGGATAAACAAGATTCTAAAATACTCACGGCGGCCAGAAGAAAGTCATATCCTGATGGCTTACAAGTCCGACTCAGTACTATGTATTGAAGTGATGTGGCATTTTAAAACGAATACAATATTGTAAAGTTAAAAAATAGATAAATAAACTAATTTAAAAAAATAAATAAATGGAGTATAATCTGTGAAAATATTGAATCACTATGTTCTACACCTGAAATATAAAATAATAAATCAACTATACCTCAATAATAAAATAATAATCAAAAAATAAAAATAAAAAAATAAAATGAATTAGTTTAGTTGATTGGCCATTTGGAGGAGAATTGCTTATTTCTATTTTCTCAAATACTTCCTCAACTTCTGATAAAATTTTCAGAATTTTCATAACTCCACAACTGACAATAAGTTGAAAACTTTTAATTTGTTTTTGCTTATGACAGTTCCGTTCCCACTCAGGAGAAGATTATCACTTATAAATCTAAACCCTTTGAAAATATCTTACAAAAAAACACGTCTATACTTCTTTGGACAAACCAAACTGAAAGAATTAATTATCAGCAGTCTTACAATACACGAAAGATTAAAATATTTTGTTTAGATAGAAGAAAAGTAATATTAAATATAAAGTTAGATCTGAAAAAAGAAGATATCTAGAAATTGTAAAATTATGGCTTTAATATAAAAGTAATTTTAAAAAAATATTATTGTCTAAAAAGTATAGTAGCAAAGTACACCGAGGTTTAAAATATATCGAAGTATATAATCATAACAAATATGATACTAAAGGAAAATGGGAGGACACTTGTAAGGTTTTTAAACTATAAAAGCTTTTGCTCTTATTATTATTTGATAGTAGCTTCTGATAAGTTAAACTGCAGAGCAATTGTGAAAAAGTAAAGCAAAATAAAGAACTAGCAAGTAGACTACAGTGGAGGTAAAAGTAGAACCATAAAGATATTCTAATATTCCAAAAGATGAAAAGAAGGAAATAGTACCAAAAAAAGGTAAGATAGTAAAATTAAACCATGCATATCAAAATTATGTTAAATATATATGATCTAGGCATTCTAATGAAAGGTAAAAAGTGTCAGATTGTATTAAAGCAAGAGTCAACCATAACCTGTTATTTTAAACACATATTTTAAATTCATAGATATGATTTTTTAAAACATTGTAAAGCAGCATTTATTAAGGATTATCACAGGTCTGCTCATTTATCCACTGGCAAAATTAAAATAAAATGGTTCTATTATTCATGTTTTTCAGTCAGTACTCTGTGATGCTTTTGAAATGATTGAATAAGTGAATAAGATTAAAGATTTAATCAAGTTATAGTTTTAAAAATCAAGTAAGATTTGTTAAACATCTGTTACTTACATCAGCAATAGAAATATTCTCTCTCTTCATACTTTTAAGTAAGAGAACTCAAACAGGATTTAATTAGTTCACACACATTCATAAATAAAATAAGTCCTTGAAATCCCACAGACTTTGGAATATAAGAAGGTAAACTGCACCCTAAGATAAGAAGCGCATGAGCACAAAGGTCTTCATACTACTTGTTTAGTCACTAAGTCGTGCCGACTCTTTGCAACCCCATGAACTGTAGCCCACCAGGCTCCTCTGTCCATGGAATTCTCCAGGCAAGAATACTGGAGTATGTAGCTATTCACTTCTCTACGGAATCTTCCTGACCCAGGAGACCAAAACCAGGTCTCCTGCCTTGCAGGCAAATTCTTTATATCACTGAGCCACCAGGGAAGCCCTTTCATACTATAAGAAGCTATTATTTTCCTACTGTACAGAAAAATAGCAAGAACAGTCATGGAGAGTACCTTATCTTTATCTGTATCTGATATTATCCTGCTGTTTAGTGTCTTTCATCAGGGCTATTGATGCATCGTTAATTAAGCTAAGCATTTAAGCTTCACATAGGGAATACTTGGGTGTATTCTTGGCAAGAATCTCTGGGTTGTATGTCTGGACATGACCTGAAGGGTTGCTGAGTAAGTGTCACAATAGTTTAAAACTGCTAAGAAGAATGACGTATAAACAAAGCCCAAGTCCCACTCATTGTTATTGATAATTATAATAATTGATAATATTGATGATTATAACTGTCATCATATCTGTCTTGAAGGCTCATCAGACTCCATTTGAGCAAAACCTAACTCATTTTTCCTAGAACCCCTTCCTCTTCTATGCTAAAGACAGCACTCTTTACCCTGCTGCCCACACTAGCAAACGTCCCAGTTTCTTTTCTTTCGGGTCCCTCATCTAACCTCTCATCAGGTTCCATGGACCTGATTTTGTATTTATGATGTTGTTGGTATCATCTTCTCTGTGGCTACTACTATTTACCTCAGTATTTGTCACCAAAGTTATTGCAACATTTCTCTAATAGGTTCTTTTTGTTGCTGTTGTTGACTCTGCCCTCTCCACAGCTGCTTGAATAGATGGTGTTCTATCACTCTTTTGCCTAAAATCTTTCACAGGTTCCCCACGATCTACAGCAGAAAGCTAACCAGCTACGTTGGCCCATGAGGCCCCATGTGATGTAGCCCCTGTCTTTCTCTCCAGCCTCATCTCCAGCCACTCCCTGCCACAAACGTATGTTGCAGAAACAGACACTGCTTGTGTCCACACACACGCACACACACACACAATCGCTTTACTGTTTTTTGCCTTTGTAACTTTGCATTCCAGCCCTGCTCCCTGGAATAAACAATCCATCAGCATTCATTGTTTAAAACTCAGTTCAAGGTTACTGCTTCCTGGATGCAGGAACCAAGCCGTCTTCTCTCCCTGTCCCCTCTCCGTGCCATCACAATGCAGGTATTACTCATTGTAATTATCAGCTTATGTCTTTCTTTCTTATTAGCAGGCAAGCACTTTCAGGATTCAAACTGTATCTTCATCTGTTTTACTCACAGCACTTATCTTGGGGCCTGACACATAGTAAACACTCAATAACTGTTTGCTAAATATTTGAATTTACAGGAAATAAGATTTTCATTACTTAGGCAAGTGCAAGTGATAGCAGCCATGTTGTTTTCATTATGCTGGTTTAAAAACATATCTGCAAATTCTTTGAAATCCCTTACAGAGAAACGTGGTCTCTGTTTCCTCTTCTTGACATTGGGCAGTGTTTTGTCACTGTTTCAACCGACAGGATACAGCCAAAGTGATGCTCCGAGGCTTGCAGTGCTGAGGAACCAAGGCACAACTTCCTCCGTGCTTCCTGGCATGCCGGCTCTTAGAGTGCTTATTGGCCAAGTGAGCAGGTTGGCAGCCCCGAGGCTGCCATGCTACTGGGAAGCCAAATATAGCCTATGTGGAGACCATATGGATGGGTTCTGAGACTACGTAAAGAGACAGAAAGATGCTCAGAGAGTCCCCAGCCATCTCAATCCCACCTCCATCACCTCTGTTTCAGATTCACCCGCCTTCTCTCTGATCGAAGTACAGACCCGGAGCCACAGTTGCCGAGCTGGTTTCCGGCGGTCCCTTCTGAAACTTCTCACCTATAAGAGGACCTGAGAGTAAAGAGTGATTGTTACTTTTTTAGGCCCATCACTACATTTTTAGATGATTGGTTATACAGCAATAGAAAACTGGAACATTCTTTTTAAAGAGTAATTAAAAATAAGGCATTATAAAATTTAGAATTAATTAAATATGCTTTTTAAATGAAATAATATTTAATAATTAAATTAAAATACAGGCGTAGCTTGGAGATATTGACAGTTTGGTTCCAGACAGCTGCAATAAAGCGAAGATCACAATAAAGCGAGTCACAAATTCTTTTGATTTATCAGTGAATATAAGAGATGTATTTATACTATACTGTAGTCCATTAGGTTTGCAATACCATTATGTTTTAAAAAACAATATTACTGTTCAGCCTCTAAGTTGTGTCTTACTCTGAGATCCCATGGACTGCAGCACACAAGGCTTCCCTGTTCTTCACTGTCTCCTGGAATTTGCTCAAACTCATGTCCATTGAGTCAGTGATGCCATCCAACCATCTCATCCTCTGTCACCCCCTCAATTAAGAAATACTTTATTGCTAAAAATGCTAACCATTTTATGAGCCTTCAGAGAATCATAGCCATAACATTAAAGATCACTGATCACAGATACCAAAATAAATATTATCATAATGAAAAAGTTTGAAATATTGCACAAGTTACCAAAATGTGACCCAGAGTCACAAGGTGAGCAAATGCTGTGGAAAACTGATGCCGATAGACTGTCTCAGCGCAGGGTTGCCACAAACCTTCAATCAGTGAAAAACACAATATCTGCAAAGCTCAATAAAGCAAAGAGCCATAAAGCTAGGTCTGCCTGTTATTCCACAAACTTTAGAAAGAGAATTGGAAAAACTACTTGGAAAAAATGTTGAGCCCAATGAAGATCAGACATTGAAAGGGTGTTTAACAAGTTCAAAAAAAAAAAGAATTGTGTGTATATATATATATATATATATACATATATATATATATATATATACACACACACACACATATATATAGTTGAATTTACAGACATCTGGGTAAGTTAGGATTTAGTTTTAAAAAAGGTTATTAACAAAACAAGAGCAGTTATCAACATGGGTTTTGAAGGAATAAAGGAACTGAATTTTCATCCATGTTTTTCTTATTATCGGTCACTAGAATAGTCTACTTTTTAAGTCACCGGCCTCACAGTCTTCTGACTCTGTTTATTATTCTGTCAGGTAGAGTTCTGTGATTCTCAAAAGCACCATAGAAATCATCTGAGATTTTAAAATTCATAAAAATAAATGCATTAAGGACTAAGGATGAGGTAAAGTTCCTTTTGTACTTCATTTTCTTTTTTTTTTTTTAATAAATTTATTTATTTTAGTTGGGGGCTAATTACTTTACAATATTGTAATAGTTTTTGCCATACATTGACATGAATCAGCCATGAGTTTACATGTGTTCCCCTTCCTGGACCCCTCACCCACCTCCCTCCCCATCCCATCCCTCTGGGTCATCCCATTGCCCCGGCCCTGAGCCTTTGTCTCATGCATCGAACATGGAATGGTGTTCTGTTTCACATATGATAATATACATGTTTCAATGCTATTCTCCCAGAACGTCCCACCCTCACCTTCTCCCTCAGAGTCCATAAAATTGTTCTATGCATCTGTGTCTATTATTCTGTCTCGCATTTTCTATGTGATGATACCACCAGAAAAACTATACAATTAAATATTTATTTACATCTGTGTGGTCCTCTGTGTTGCACAAAGTCCTTTTATGTATCTTCACTTTGTATTTCTTGTCTAGCCTTGCAGAAATAGGAATTGTAGACCAAATGAGATAACTAAAGCTAAATGAGTAATTACCCCTTGCCTCTTCCCCCTACTTGTAGGGGAATTTAATGTACTTTAAATCAGCAAATATTGTTATATTTATTACATATAAAACAGTGAATGGAGAACTGAGGTATAGGTAAAGATGAATAAAATCCACTTTCTGGTTTCATGGGATTTGTACTGTAAATGGGTGAAATGAATTGGCAAAAAACCAAAAACTATATTATCACAAACTCTCAGGATTTTAGAGTTAAGAAAAGTCTCATTTGCTTGAAAAACTCCTAAAAAAATCTCTATTTAAATTAGTCTTTAAAATAGACTATATTATTTCCCTTAGTAATAATAGCAAAGCAGGAAGGATAATACAATGTGCTTGTCCAAGTATAAAATTTTGTATCATGAGGAGACTCAAGGAAGCAAACAAGTGTTATTAGTAATTTGAGGGTCAGAGACAAACACTGGCTGTATGGAAATCCTTGACTCTGATTCTTGGTTTTTGTTCCATGGAGCAGCAAGAGGGACAAGTCAGGCAGGCAGAGAACCAGGAGGGCGTTTGGCTGCAGCTGGAAATCTTCTTGCTGTTGAGCCTGTCATCTTGTCATTATCTCCCCCAGTTTGGTCAGTTGTACATATGCCTTGAGAACTAATATAAATGTTCCAGATTCTAGGTTCAAATCTAGGTTCAGCAACACACTGACAGATCTCTGGTAACTTTCAGGAATATTTGGTCTTTTACCAGCAACACGATTCTTACATTAGGTAGATGCCTAAAGAAAATGTATGACACACACACTTAAACAGAGAATCCTAAAGTTTAATTGATAATCTTTCTTATGACTTTTAGTCTTCTTTGAAATAGTGTGTTTTTCAGCTTCAGAAGACAAAGAAACTCTCAAAAGTGATCTGCCTGCTGCATCTTCAGCTCTTGAAAATCGATCAATATGGAATCCAGGTGAGTTTCTTCCTTTGAATAAGTCACTCTCTTTCCCATATTTTATGATTACAGCTGTCAGGGATCTCTAGTCCAACTAGCTAGAAATGAGGCTTGTGAAACCAAAGCCATAGGTTCGCTCCTGTCCAGGGCCAGTTACCTCTATCCTGCTTTATCACTCTAGTGCGAACACACAATTGTTTCAGTCATTCCCCAGCCTCGGAGGGGAACTCAACTCAACACAACAGTGTGAATGGACACGTCCATTACACCTGTGGACAGATGATGCTAAGCAAGCAGGCATACCCACGTGACTCGGTACTGATGCCTCAATCAGAGATGCAGGGTAACATAGAGCGGGGTCCGAAGCCCATAGTTAATTGATTATGTGACCGTGGATGAACGTGTTAAACTCCTTGGATCTTCAGAAGTAAGGCATGTCAACTGATTTCTAGTCATCTGCGTAGACACCTCAATCTCACATTTACAAAACCACAGCTATTTCCTTCCCAGCACCTCCAGTTTAATCCTGCTCTCACACTTCCTAAATCAGTGTCCAGGACCTCTCTCGATCCTGTTACCCAAGTCAGGAATCTAAGAGTTTTCTTAGTTTCTTCCCGTTGTCTTTTTATTTAATGAATAAGAACATGGGCTCCTACAAATAGCCCACGTATCCTCCCACCTCCTTTCTATTCCCTCTTTCTTAGTTCCAGCCTTTCTATTTCTGACTTGAATCCCTTGAATAAACCCCTCATTGTGCCCCTTCCTCTAGCCTCATCACCCCCCTTTCTAACCCTGCCCATAACCTCCACTCATAGGCCCAGCAGAGTGATGCCTCCGAGATGCATCTGATCAGGTCACCTCAGGCTCAGGATTTTCCACTGCTTTGCCAGCTGCCTCACACTCCACATGAAACGCGCCCGCTGGTGTTCTCCCGTCTTCACACTCATTCGTTCTTGACCATTGTCTGCTCTTGCCTCTCTGTGCAAAGCCCTCCTCCCTCCAGTCCGCCTGCTGTTCATCCCAAGTCCCAGTTTACACGTCGCCCCATGGGCAAGCCTTTCTACAGATCACTGGGTGAACTAGGGGGGTTGGGGTTTGCTCGTTTTCCCCAAGAAAACAAACCTCAAGAAAATTATCTATCATTCTGTACTTGTTTCTCCTACTTCTTCCCAACACATTCTAAAAATCATTACAAAGACAGAAGATACCTCTTGATTACTATATCCCCCCGTATTTAGAATAGTGTCTGGCTCAGAATGGCCACATGCTATGTCTAACCAACAAGTGAAAGTATGGATGCTGCAAGGTAAGACCTTTAGTCTAATGGGAACCTGATGGTTTGGCTCTACCTTTGGGTTACAAGAACCATAGAGGTAGACGTCTGGCAAGGACAATCCAAAGGGAAGAGAAATGGAGGGTAGAGATAAGCTACAAAGTTACGGGGCACTGGGTGCTGAGAGGGAGAAGGGCCAAACGGGAGCTCTCAGAATCAGGGTGGGAGGAGACTCAGAAGAATCACCCTGAGGTTGTTTCCTGTGAAGTTCTGTTCCATATGATCATCTGCTAATAGTCCCCTAAAACAGGAATGGATGGGCACTGGGGTGTGTGTGTGTGTGTGTATGTCTGTATGTATGAGAGAAAGAAAGGAGACAGAGAAACACAGAGATAGAGAGAGAGAGAAAGTTTGTTTTCCCTTTGAACATAAGCAGGGCTTGGTTTCATGCCATGCAGATGGGCTACAGCATCCAGACCATCATTTCACACTTACGTATCCAAGCAGCAGAGGAAACCGAGTGAATTCCTTGAGAAGTCTTGGACATAGGCTTTAGAGTTAAGGCCTTGAATTGTGGATCAGACAGTAAAGAATCCACCTACAATGCAGCTGACCCAGGTTCGATCCCTGGGTTGGGAAGATCCCCTGGACAAGGGAATAGCAACCCACTCCAGTACTCTTGGCTGGAGAATCCCATGGACAGAGGAGCCTGCTGGGCAACAGTTCTTGGGGTCACAAAGAGTCAGACATGACTGAGTGACCAGCAACTTAGTGTGGAAGAGTAAAGCTGCTTCTCATTGTCTCTGAGTGACAGGAAGAATGGAAACTTCACACTTAATATCAATTTTGTATTCTAATAAGCACAACCTCCAATCTTGCTTTAACTTTTAACCTCCAAAGTCTGAACCACTCCCTAGTTATAAGTTAGGGAGGTTCATCCACCCTCTCAGTTTCTGGGGGGTTGAACAATGTTCTGAGGGTCTGAATACCTGAACGTTTCTGCTTGAAACAATGAAGCAATCATAAATAACATATCCCTTGATGGATTAAGCCACTTCCTGGTTCCTTCATGCAGTGTAAGTACTTCAGTAGTCTTGTCTCTCCTTGATTCTCCAAGTCAGTCCTGTGTTCCTACATCCTTGGGAATCACTGGCTCAGAGAACACGCATCAGAGAGTGTAACTCCCCATCATCTTAGAGACCTGCATTCAAGAGCTCTTTTCATGAAGCGGCCCGGATTTTCATTAGCTCGCATGACCTGTTGCACTGTATTTGTACCAGGACTCTTGGGGAGCTTTATTATCCATTATATTGCTTCACTGCATGGGCCAGGTACCTCTGTCATTAGGCTGAAAGAAACAATAAGCTTGCATTCCTGGGCACAGCTTGGTCAATGCCATCAGATCAGAAAGGCGTTGTAATCTGAGAGACAGCTTAACGGCCCGCGAGGTGCAGTGGCTCTGCAACCTTCGCTGAGTCTCAGCTCTCCTTCCCCTTTAGAGAGCAGGAAAGCACAAAGGGCAAGCCTGCATCGTTTGGACATTCATTTCGGATGGGCTTACTCTGTTATCTGTTCCCAGACCTCTGTGTTCATTCATACTTCCCCAGCTAGGAAAGGAATAAGGTGTTTCAACTGTTTTGATATTTTTAAAGAAATGTTATAAACATTATTGCAAAATCATTTTGTTCTGTTCTCCTTTAACTTTCCAAAAATTTACAAGTTCGATTTACCGATTTCTAGGGACATTACCTCTTGATTCTGCCCTGCCTTTCTCCCTCCGTTCAAAGGCAGTAACTGGCTCACCAGATATATAGTTAGTTCATGGTTATAAATAGGGTTTTCTTTCACTAATAAGAGCTAAACTTTCTGGTGGCTGTATTCCTTGGTTTGCGGCTATACCACTCGCATCTCTGCCTCCTAGTTCACAGGGTCAAGAAGTAAAATACACCTTCTTCTCCTTCTTAGAAGAATGCTTGTGATAACTTTTAGGATCCACAGGGATAGCACAGGAAACTTCCTCTATCTCAAGATCATTAACCTAATCACATGTGTAAAGAACACTTTTTAATGTAAGGCAATGTTGACAGGTTCTAGGGATTAGAATGTGGGTATCTTTGAATTGGGCTTCACTGGTCACTCCTGCCTACAATGCAGGAGACCTGGGTTTGATCCTTGGGTCGGGAAAATCCCCTGGAGAAGGAAATGGCAACCGACTCTCGTATGCTTGCCTGGAGAATTCCATGGACTGAGGAGCTTAGCAGGCTACAGTTCACGGAGTCGCAAAGAGGAGGACATGACTGAGCGACGAACACAGTAGATCTTTGAAGCAGGACATTTTTTATCCTACCTCAGGTTCAGTCACATTCTGCCAGAGGAAATGTAGATGGCAAGGACCTCAGGAAAGTAAGTCGGGACACATCACAAGGCTGAAATGACCACAATCTCTAGTTTCACTACAAATATAATAGAAATTCATTGATGGTAAATTATGTTTCTTACAAATGTACAAAAATTATTTTTTAAAATGGACAACCTGTCTAACAGTGGGTCAAAGTATCTGTAAATAAATAAGGTTTAAAATTATGTTGTGAAAAAATGTAATCATGTACAATTCATGAGAAAATATTAAAGGAAAAACAGCTAAATAGATATTTCCATCTCAATAAATGTATTTTATACAGTTATGGCTATATTTATTTTTATATTATTAATATGTTTATGTACATGAAAATAGAGATTGCCCTAAAAGTCTTAAAGCAGTTTTAAGCTTGCATAACTTCAGAAGTAGGAGTGCTGCAATTTTTTAAAATTTCAATAAGTAGTTATTAAAATTAACAGTCTTTTCACTTTGTATCTTTTCAGAAATTTGTCCATTGCATCTAAATTGTAATTTTCTATAAAGTTTTCATAGCAACCTAATATTTTTTGACAAATGTTTAATTTGAGAATATTTTTAGATTCACAGAAAAGTTACAAAGATAGTGCAGAGAATTACCATATATTCTAGACTCAGATACGATGAAAATTCGTAGTTCCCTCTGTGGGAATTGGTTCCAGCTGAACCTAGAATAAAGATGGTGACTTCTTGACATATAAGTTTTAAATATACTATCTGAGTATGAGATAGAAGATATTTTAAAGGAGAACTTGAACAATATTTCTTCTTATTCTTCCCAGATTAGGAAAAAGGCCCTTGTGGAGGGGTGAAGGCAATCAAATCTTTTTGAAGAGGGGACAGGAAAGTCTGAAGTCAATATGGGTTTTTTAGACCCTGTATCTTACAAACTGAGTCCAAGAAGACGCCCAATGGACCCTACTCTGTGCTAGGCTCTGTAGTCGTCAGGTGTGAGCAAAAGCAAACCCACCCTTTATCCATAGTTTTAAAAAAGTGTCCATTAGAAATGGAGACACTGTGGGCATATGCAGAAGTGGAGGAAGGAACATCTTCCAAAACACAAGGGGTGAGAGTAAGACTAGGGACCCACAGGGACCCTTCTCTTCAGAGACAGAAAGGGACTAGTAGGAACTATTTAGAATTTATGGAGAAGGCATGGAATAGTGGTTTCTGTCTCAAGGCTTTTGTCTTCTCAGTGATGTGTCTGGAAAGGAGGAAATGGTGTCTGGGAAGAATAAAGGAGCTTTAGTGAACCATGGTGTGCTTTAAAGAGCTCCCCAAGGAAATATTCAAGAGGAGTAAATATATGTGTATAACAGGATAGCAAAAAAAAAAAAGACTGGTGGTGTGCCTAAACTCAGGGAGCTTGAAACAGTGGGCAAACCAAGGTGATGAGTAATGGGTTTTCTTCTTGATTGGATATTGGTCTGAACCTAATACTTTTAACCACCCAACTTCCACCACTCCAAAGGCCAGCAACCAAAAATTATGATTCTGGTAGCTTCTGCCTGGCCCCAGCCTCAATTGTGAATCCATCCATCTCATCCCTCTTCATAGGAGAAGGCAATGGCACCCCACTCCAGTACTCTTGCCTGGAAAATTCCATGGATGGAAGAGCCTGGTAGGCTACAGTCCATGGGGTCGCTGTGAGTCAGACACGACTGAGCGACTTCACCTTCACTTTCCCTTTCATGCACTGAAGAAGGAAATGGCACCCACTCCAGTGTTCTTGCCTGGAGAATCCCAGGGACAGTGGAGCCTGGTGGGCTGCCATCTATGGGGTCGCACAGAGTTGGACACGGCTGAAGCGTCTTAGCAGCTTAGCAGCATCCCTCTTCATACCCAACTTCCACATCCATCCTCAACTTTTTAATCTCCCTCTTAAGTTCTCAGCTGAGGCTGATAGCTGGCACTTTCCCTTTCTAGGCAAATTTAAAGGGAGTAAAGAGATAGAGTTAACACTGAGATAATTATAATTAACAGGGAATATAAGTTATCCTGATTAAGTGGTGAAAAAATGAGTTATTTTGAAAGAGGACCTACATCTGATGGTAGTGGAGTAATTGGGAGAGTTAGAGGAATAACAGAGAAACACTTCAGCAAATGTGAGGAGGTGGAAAATAAAGTCAGATTAAGTTTATGGTCACAGATGAGAATTTCAGACTTTAATAGAGTGAAAATACACTCACACTATGACAAAATCACCGACTCGATGAACGTGAGTTTGAGCTAGCTCCGGGAGTTGGTGATGGACAGGGAAGCTCGGCGTGCTGCAGTCCATGGGGTCACACAGTCTGACACGACTGAGCGACTGAACTGATGACAAAATCCAGGGCATGGTCATTAGTTGGAATCAAGTGTAAGTTAAGGCTGTTAAAATTTTGTTTTCGAAGGACTTTAAAACTGGGTAATCAACGATTCATATAATTTTGTTAGCATTCCAGCACTAGCAAATCATTTTCATAGACACTTTGTAATAGAAATTTTTTGAAAACCAAACCTGTGTCATACATATCCTACAGACGAGAGAGAGTAGGGAGGCTGGGGAGAGAGAGACAAAAAAAAAGAGACACAGAGAGAAAGAGAATGAATTAATGTGCTGCAAAGAGCAATCAGTATCACACTTTTGGTAAATTTATTACTTTACTGTATCTGTCATTCCTTCCAACTCTCCCGATCAATCCATTACCAACATTTGTAGGTCCTCTTCTGTCTATCGTCATAGTATTTTCCATATGTCACGGTCTATGTAAAAATTTTCCAGCAATCTTTGGGAAACTGATAATTAATGTGATCCCTTGATCTAGTGAGGAAAATAACCGTAAAATGATAAACTGACAAAACCAGAGAAGACCAGTGAAAGGGTTTGCTTGTTTGCTCAAAACAGGTGAAACATTTATAAATGTAATCGATTTTTTAGAGGCAATCCTAGACTGAACATGTGCTCAGTCTTTGCGGCCTCATGGACTGCAGCCCACCAGGCTCCTCGGTCCATGGAATTTTCCAGGCAAGAATACTGGAGCGGGTTGCCATGTCCTACTTCAGAGGATCTTACCAACCCAGGGATCAGACCCGCATCTCTTCCTTCTCCAGCAGGTTCTTTGCCACTAGCGTCACCTGGGAAGCCTCCCTAGACTTGACAGATGATAAATATTTTAGCTCTTCTTCTCAGAGCAATAAAAGGCACAGAAAAGTACATGGCTTTTCCCAACTGAGAATGGGAGCCCAAGAATCTCTCTCATCTTTCATCAGGAGAACAGATTCCATCTTTGGAACTCTGGAACTAGTCTTTATTACAGTTTTATAGTGAAAACCTATTCCTCTTTCTCCCCACCCCTTCCTGATTCCCATAATCACCAAGACTGCAGCCAAATGCTGGAAACATCTATTGTCGTAGGAGGGTGGAATTGTAGGAGGTGATGATGTGGTGATGATGTGTTTCTTTTCACTTCCTTTCATCTTTTTTCTTCCTTTTAAATCACTTTTTCCTTAGTGGTTGGCATCTCTAAATTTTCTGCCTATAAACAGTTGGATTCCGGTATTGATGCAACATAAATATATGACTATGTTTAAAGAGGGACCATTTGTTAGTTTCTTTGATACCTATACAACTGGAGGAAGGACTCTGGAAAATCTCATGGGTGTACACAGAAACTCCATTCTTTCATTTACAAATGCCTGAAACATGCCCAAGCGAGCTAGATTGTGGGACTGGAACCTCCAAGGATCTCCCAGCTACCATAGCAACAAATCATGAGGGTTTCTGAACAATATATCATGTCAGTGAGGATATGACTGCGAGGCTCCTTTATGTGTAGATGGTTGATAAGATGAACTCCAGCTATCCTGACCATTACAGTATTAAGAAGTCTCATGTCAACACAGCTGTCTTATCAACTTTAATGCTTTTATGACTCTGATGTGGTAAATATGCAATTACTTTGATAGTTATGACTTGCAGTACTTAGAAACATGTGGATTAAGCAAGACTGAAAGTACACATGAATCCAACCTTTGAAACACTAAATCTTTGTTGCAATTCCTTCTTCCTCTCACTTGAGGTAACACTGATTATTAATAGCTGATTATTAAATTAATTAAAAACTTTTAGAGAAATGGAAAAAATCAAATAGCACAAAGAGAAAATTAAAATTCACCCTTAATGTTACCATAAAAATATAATCATAAAATAGAACCAATTTTATGAAGTTCATCTTTTTAAAAAAAAAATTTATTTAACATTTTATCCTGAGCATTTTATCACTATTCTATTTAATATATAATGTTCCATGTTCTACTGGTCAGCATTAAGACTATTTCTAATTTCTATATATTATAAATAAGGTATTACTGGAATGTTTTTCTGTGTTTTAACACGTATTCAACAAATAGTCTAGAACTGAAACTACTGGATCAAATATTATACATTATTCTAAACTTCTAAATTTCTTCCAGGAAAGCAAGCGTAAAATAATTTGAATTTACTTTCACTTCCACAGCACTAGGTGCTACTACAGTTTACAAGCCTTGATGGCTATTTTAATTACATTAATCTACAACTATGTATTATATTACTAGCGTTTACTTTTCAGGTTTATTGTCAATTTGCTCATTTTATTCATGAATTGTGTGTGTTTTTACTCACTGGATTGGATTTAGACTAATCCTTATTATTTTGCACAAATACTTTGCTTTTCTTCTGACTTGAAAATACTTTCTTCACTTTGGTTTTCTTCACAATTTTATTTACATATCATTGCATTTGGAAGTCTGTTACTTACTCATAACCAAATATATTGAAAATTTTATTTGGAGTTCTCCGCTTACTTTTATGATCCCTATGCCAGATTAGACAAATATTTCCAAATTTTTCTTCTAGAAGTTTTATTATTTATAATTTCTTATTTAATTTTATTACCAATCTGGAAAATACCCTAATGCTTTTTATTATTATATATTATTCACATAGCCTCAGTGGGAATGGATTTGTACCTTGTACAGTGAGACAAAAGTAAGTATAATACATTTTCTCAACAGTAAAAAAATAATTTTTAAATATTCTAACTCAACTATTGGCAAAAATATGCTTCAAAAGTATTAAAGACATACTTGAAGAAATGTAGAAGAATTAATTAAAAGTACAATAAGAGATAATGCTGCTAATTGAAAACATTTACATTGGCGTAATATCTACATCTTTTTTCCTTTAATAATAACAGTATCTAGGCGTTGTCTGTAACTTATCAGTCTCTCATTGTCTAGTTTTTATTGCTATTTCAGGGTACAAGACCGTTCACATTAAGAATACGTGCTTCCCACATAGGGAAACATGGGGCAAACTGCCTTTGATGTACTTGCCAATTCACTGTGAGAAAGTTACCTTTTCTGGGCCTACTGACTTTGAAACCCCTTCCAAAGGGAATGTTGAATGTACCCTTCAGCTTTGGAGCTTTATTCTAAGTGTTTTCTCAAACTTCCTGTGGTGAAAAAACTGAAAGCAATTATAAAATGTTGTTCAGGTCTAGAAAAATAGAGAGCAAGACTGAGTCTTGTTTGGCTGAGATTGAAATGAACGACGGGGTAAACCAGCTCATGTCATGTTCAAGCTCTTTAGCGTGCTAGTCACTTAGCCTTGTCTGACTCCTTGTGACCCCACCAGGTTCCTCTGTCCATGGAAGTATCCAGGCAAGAATACTGGAGTGGATAACCATTCTCTTCTCCAGAAGACCTTCCTGACCCAGGGACTGAACCCCAGTCTCCCGCATCGCAGGAAGATTCTTTGCCATCTGAGCCTCATACCAAACTTAGCAGTGGAGGGTGCATACTCAGTGGTCCACAGCAGGAAGTGCTCCTGTGTTAAGTTTCACCCAGTATAACGCCCATGAAATATACACAACACCACTGCAAAAACAAGAAACATAAATGAAGAGGATTATCAATTTCTATACTCTCCACAGAGTTTAGCATATTGTGCTTTGAAAGTAGAAAATTTTCTGTATGAATTGGGGAGGATAAATAACTAGTCACTGAACTGTGACTTCATTACTATATTGCATTATGAAAAAAGCAATCATTTGTAAACTATTTGTTTTAGCTATATAAGACAGACTTTGTATATTATTTTCTT
This sequence comes from Giraffa tippelskirchi, assembly GCF_054371585.1. NCBI lineage: Eukaryota > Metazoa > Chordata > Mammalia > Artiodactyla > Giraffidae > Giraffa > Giraffa tippelskirchi. The sequence goes on from NC_137282.1 coordinate 159,263,916, forward strand.
GCTTAACATTTTATTATGAGTATTTTCCCTACTGGGGTTTCCCAGGTGGCTCAGTGGTAAAGAATCTGCCTGCCAATGCAGGAAACGTGGGTTCTATCCCTGGGTCAGGAAGATACCCTGGGGAAAGAAATGGTAACCCACTGCAGTATTCTTGCCTGGAAAATTCTATGGACAGAGAAGCCTGGTGGACTACAGTCCATGGGATTCCAAAAGAGTCAGACATGACTTAACAACTAAACAACAACACCATTTTCCCTAATACTTCATTTAATAAACTATATCCTGTTTAATCATCTTGTATTACCGGGCATTTGCTACTGCTAAGTTGCTTCAGTCGTGTCCGATTCTGCAACCCCACAGACGGCAGCCCACCAGGCTCCGCCGTCCCTGGGCATTTAGGTTGTTCTAAATTCTGTATATTATAAATAGGAGTATATTTATTTTTCCTTAACCAAAAATACACTATACACTTTGTTGGGAAAGACTAGAAATGTGTAATTCTTGTTTGCCATTTTTAATATCTCTTATATCTACAAAGAAATGGTTCTCAAATTGAATATGTGATCATTTAAAATAGCTGTGGAGGATACATGATGCATTGTTCTTTTCTTATGTTTCCTTGAGTAATTCAGAGTCACCTGTTAGATTTGCATAAATCATAGTATTTTTTTTATCATTGTTTACTATATTGTGTGAAAAAGTGAAAGTGCTAGTCACTTAGTTGTGTCTGACTCTTTGTGACCCCATGGCCTATAACCTGCCAAGCTCCTCTGTCCATGGGATTTTCCAGGCAAGAATACTGGAGTGAGTTGTCATTTCCTTCTCCAAGGGATCTTCCCTACCCAAGGATCTGAACTTGAGTCTCCTACATTGCAGGAAGATTCTTTACTGTCTGAGCCACCAATATATCATTTAAAATCAGTTTTGAAGAATGAGCTTCAGTGATTTTCCATATTATGTCAATTTTTACAACATTATTTTTGGAAGTTTCAATTGCTTTCAATATTTTGAAATATCCATGCACATCAATATTTTGGCTTTGTTTAATTTGAATTTGCTAATGGATTTTATCCAAGGTCAACAATCATCTAGACATAGAGATATGAAAAAAAAAAGCAATCACTACTAAAAAATTTTAAGCACCACAATTTACTTGCTTTTGTTGTGAATTGGGTTCAATTGTTGTCAAGCTACATGCTTCAGATTAATCAATATTAATTATTTCTTCAAGAGAGGATGTAAATCAATATTAGGACTTTCTAGAATATTCACAGACCTCAATCAAGAATCTATGTGCACATGTGTGCACTGTAGCAAAAATAAGATGGGAAGTAATGCATCGTTTGCTTGGAAGTATGAGAAAACCATGTCCCTTCAAGAACCTCTGTAGAATATTGTTTTTCCAGACAAAGAAAGCAAAGAGCCAAGAAGTCGCTTGTCAAAATATTGGGAAATGTTAGAAAAGGGCAGTAAAAGCATGTATAACTAATTTTCCGTGCAGAAATGAATGCTCAACTTTGCAGAATAATCCGGAAATATCTTAATTTCTTTTTGACGTATTTATCTTCCATTAATTGTTTTTGCATATAAGCTCTAAACCACCCCCCTAAAATAAGAAGCGGCTAAAATCTGGGAGAGAGAGGGCCATGGAGCCTGGACCAGATGTTTCTCCCTCGTGGTCTTTCACTACCTCAACCTTTCCCTCTCATCTTTCTGTAGTTTGTCTGTTTGACTGGATCCCTCATTTGGTCAGGGCATTGTGGAACTTTTCCTGTCTCTGTTCCATTTGCCTGGTATGGTGTCTAGTCATAGTACATTCTCCACAGTTCCTTGTATGTCAGTGGGATGAACAAAAGGAAGGAGGGATAGATGGAAAGAGGGAAGGAAAGACAATGCTGGGAAAAAATCTTAATTTCCTGCACCTAGTTCATTAAAAGTAAACGTCATGTTCATCACACAAGGAGCAAGAGACAGAATGAAGAAACTGGCATATTCACCAGCTCTCAAATTCAGTCTCCAGACTATAGGTCTATCCTTTGGTTTAGAATCTGGAGGTTTCCCCAGTGGCTCAGTGGTAAAGAATCTCCCTGCCAATGCAGGAGATGTGGTTTCGATCCTTGGGTCAGGAAGATCTGCTGGAATAGGAAATGGCAACCCACTCCAGGATTCTTACCTGGGAAATTCCATGTTCCTGGGGATCAGACAGAATGATATTCAAATGAAAGACTTCAAACTGCATTGCAGGGCATTTCAAGAATTCATGTTTCATCCATAACACTGTAGAAGCAAAAATGATGCAATTTTACAATAGAACTTGTACTAGCTCATCAATTATAGAGTAGGTCTTTGTTAGTTATTAATACTCTGACCAAGAACATTAAATAGATATCTAAACCACAACTTTGAAATATGACATTGTTCAATGCCAAGGGAATGATCCTGTGCCTATAAGCATTTGATATCTATTAATGAGACCATCTATAAATTGAGAAGCTTTTTCCATATATGAGAAAACTGACCTGAAAGAACCTGAGCCATCAAATGTGTTAGACTGAGACTGGCTGGAAATACATTTCACTTCAGACAATGTAACAAGTGCACACAGGGCAATAAGAGGTTCACATTTTAGAAGAAATGTTTCTTAAGTTCTTTCTCCTCTCCCCACCCACTTCCTTTCAACAACAGCTCTTCAGAAAAAGATAATTTCTTTATGTTTGTGTCCAATTAGATCAAATTTTTTAAAGAAGTAATATAGATAGATATAGATAAAATAATTTGACTTCCAAGATAAAGATGAACACACTCATCAAAGCACTGAGACAAAAAAAAAAACAAAATGTAGAGGCTTTGAAATTTGACACCACATGCCAATTCAGAGAAATTAATGGGCTTCCTGTGCAGAGCTAGTGGTAAAGAATCTGCATGCCAATACAGGAGACACAAGAAACAAGGCTTCACTCCCTGAATTGGGAAGATCCCCTGGAGAAGGAAATGGCAACCCACTCCAGTATTCTTGCCTGGACAGAGGAGCCTGGCAAGCTACAGTCCACAGAGTCGCAAAGAGTCGGACATGACTGAGCATGCACGTATAACTAATGATCAATAAATAGGCAAGTTAGACTCTCTTCTCACTCAGAACCAATTGGAAAAATTTCCAGGGAAGATCATTTATTTTTAGCATATGGGTTTTCAGACAACATAATAAGCACAAACTAGACCATTAATGTCCTCAGGAGAGGCAGTCTTCACCCCCAGGGGATATTGTCTAGACATTTTTCATTGTTGCCCCTGTGTGAGAGGATGCTGCTGGCATCCAGTGAGTAGAGGGCAGGCGTCCTGGTAACATCCTGCAATTCACAGAAAAGTCTTGCACAGCAAAGAGTGTTCTGGCGCCAGATGTCACTGGGTCAAGACTGAGATATCTTGCAATAAATAAAGCATTTGGAATCAGAAGTACATAAAGGGGAGGGCAGTGAACAGAAACCACTCAGCAACTGTGTGATCGCTAAGACATTAAGGGCGTGAGAGCGAAAACAGTAGGTGACAAACATGGAAAGGCCCAGGACACAACGAAACGTTTGTGTCGTCCCACTCTGACACCAGCTCCCCAAGTAGCTCATGTCATGAAATGCTGCGCTTGCTGGACACGGTGGCCAAATGGCTTTCCTCGCTTTCCACTCATTCTGCACAATGGACCTTGCATACTCTTTAGGTTTTCACTTATCACACAGCTGACAACCAGAAGCATGCTCCTCCGTCCATGGGATTTTCCAGGCAAGAGTACTGGAGTGGGCTGCCATTGCCTTCTCCGAATAGAGAATACACACCAGCTCAAAAGTCCCTCTGCCAGCAGAGCCCTGGGACTTCCCCAGTGGCTCAGTGGTAAAGAATCTGCCTGCAATGCAGGAAACACAGGAAACATGGGTTCGATCCCTGGGGTGGGAAGATCCCCTGGAGAAGAGAATGGCAATGCACTGCAGTATTCTTGCCTGGGAAATCCAAAGGACAGAGGAGCCTGGCACGGGCTACAGTCCACGTGGTTGCAAAGAGTCGGACATGACTGAAGCAGCTGAGCAGAGTGGAGCCCTAATCTTAGGAATGTTCATTCACACTTTATAGGTTTTTTTCCTCTTGGTCTTTCATATTCCTTCCTAATAGAGCATCCTCTCTTCTCTCTCATAATCTCCACTAAAGGAATCACTTTCATATCTGACTCTTTGTGACCCCATGGACTGTAGCCCACCAGGCTCCTCAGTCCATGGAATTCTCCAGGCAAGAATACTGGAGTGGGTTGCCATTCCTTTTTCCCAGGAGATCTTCCTGACCCAGGGATCAAACCTGGGTCTCCCACATTGCAGGCAAATTCTTTACCATCTGAGCCACCAAGCAAGCCCTTTCTGAACTCACCTAAGTACAGAAAGAACACATTTGTACTCGGATGTTCTTTGTGATTTACTCTTGTTGACCCCACCAATAACTCCTTTTAATGTGCTCATGAACTTAAGAGAAAGCAGGACAATTAATTATTACATGGGTCTCTATTATCCAATATTAGCATATTAAAAAGTAGAGACATTACTTTGTTAACAAAGGTCCATATAGTCAAAGCTATAGTTTTTCCAGTAGTCATATATGTATGTAAGAGTTGGACTATATAGAAGATTGAGCGCTGAAAAACTGATGCTTTTTGAACTGTGGTGTTGGAAAGACTCTTGAGAGTCCCTTGGACTGCAAGAAGATCAAACCAGTCAATCCTAAAGGAAATTAAACCTGAATATTCACTGGAAGGACTGATGCTGAAGCTGAAACTCCAATACTTTGACCAGCTGAGGCAAAAAGCTGACTCATTTGAAAAGACCCTGATGCTGGGAAAGATTGAAGGCAGGAGTAGAAGGGGACGGCAGAGGACGACGAGATGGTTGGATGGCATCACCAACACAATGGACATGAGTTTGAGCAGGGTCAGGAGATGGTGGACAGGGAAGCCTAGCATGCTGCAGTCCATAGGGTCTCAAAGAGTCTGATACAACCGAGCGACTGAACAACAACCATTATCCAATTTTAGGACGCTTGCTCTTTTACCCAATGGCAATCATCATCTATGCTCTATTACTCACACTTTTTCCTTCCAGGTATTCTGGCTTACCTGGATTTAGTCATTTTGCACTGCTGGGCACACACACCAGTTTAGTTCTGTTCTCTTTGAACTTGGCTTCTCCATGCCTTGACCCAATAAACACTTGCCAAACTCCGTTTTAACAGCCTTCAAAGCCCTCAAAAGGGTTCTGCAAATTCAGAGGTTACCTAGAACCTCTCAAGTGTATCATTCTTCAGGAAGTCTACAATTTCTTTGGTTTCAGATTTAGAAAAACAGCCTTTGTCATGATTCCCATTTCTAAATCAATAGGCCTAATCCATGTGGTTTGTGTCTGAGCTACCCTGTAAAAAGGAAGTAAAACGTCAAGTTGTTTATTTCTGCCTGATTTTCTTATCTCATAGTAACACCGAGTTCACTTCATCAGACATGTGTTCAATAACATCAGTGGAATTTCTTTGCCAGTCACCACTCTCTTTCCACAAATGACAAGTTCTGGGAGAGGAAGAGTTAAACATTTTGACAATGGTGTCAAAGCAAAATAAAAGGCAAATTTAACTGGAACATCCGCTCTCTATTCATGGGAAAGAAAGACTCTGTTCTGATTTCATCTCATATGCCACCTTCTTTTAAATGCTGTTTCATTATAGATGAAAAGTGAGCTAGGAAGCTCCAAAACAGACAACCAGAAAAAAAAAAAAAATCCTCCTTCCTGATCAGAAGCTTCCATTTAGTGACAAGAAGAAGCCTTGCCTGCTGATGTCAGCAAAGCAGCATTGGCCTCTGTGCGCTTTCTGATCTGAGTCTTCTGTATGAAAGTAACTGGAACAGCTGAAGGATTGTGTTTTGCTCTACCTTACACACCTTTAGCTTGATTTCAAAGTTGCATTTCCTAGATCTTTGGAAATGGGTATGTGTGTGTGTGTGTGTGTGTGTGTGTTTAAATTGCCTATCAGAGTGTATTACTTTGCCAACAAAGGTCCATATAGTCAAAGCTATGGTTTTCCCAACGGTCATGTATGGATGTGAGAGCTAGACAATAAAGAAGGCTGAGCACTAAAGAATTATGCCTTCAAACTATGGTGCTGGAGAAGACTCTTGAGAGTCTCTTGGACTGCAAGGAGATCAAACCAGTCCATCCTAAACGAAATTAACCCTGAATATCCATTAGAAGGACTGATGCCGAACCTGAAGCTCCACTATTTTGGCCACCTGATGCAAAAAGCCAAGTCATTGGAAAAGACCCTGATGCTGAGAAAGACTGAAGGTAGAAGAAGAAGGGAGCAACAGAGGACAAGATCGTTGGATGGGAGCGAGCCCTGGGAGTTGGTGAAGGACAGGGAAGCCTGGCGTGCTGCAGTCCACGGGGTCGTTAAGAGCGGGACATGACTGAGCAACTGAACAACAACAGCAATCAGAATACATCCATGCATGCTAAGTCAGTTCAGTCGTGTCTGACTCTTTGTGATGCCATGGACTATAGCCCACCAGCCTCCTCTGTCCATGAGATCCTCTAAGCAATAATACTGGAGTGGGTTGCCATGCCCTCCTCCAGAAGACCTTCCCTACCCAGGAATTGAACCCATGTCTCTTATGTCTCCTACATTGGCAGGTGAGTTCTTTACCAATAGTGCCAACTGGGAAGCCTATCAGAAGAAAGCAAAGTAAATCATTGATGTTTATTAGGTGTCCAAAAAACACTCATTGCAGTCACTCATTTTTCTCTTGTGCACAGATGACGTAGCACAGCCCACGGTCATTCAGCACGTGAATTGAATTCAGAATGAAGTTAGTATGAGGAAAACGTCTCATAAACATATATATATATATATATATATATATAAAGTGGTTTCTCTGCTTTAAAAATGTCTTGGACACATGTTTATAACATACACTTGACAATTCATCATCTACTCCCTTAGGACATCTTTGCAATTGCTACCTTAGACCATTATTTAAATTTTCTCTTCTTTGCTATTATTCTCAAGCTTCAAGATTTGTAACTTGATAATTGAAATGAATTGCAACATCATTTATGCATTTTTTTACACATTCATTTTGCAACCCATGGACTAAGAGCTTCGTTGACTCTCCCAGGGTGCCTAGAAGAAGGTCTGATGCATAGTAGATGCATAATATTCAGTATGTATTTGTTGAATAACTTACAAATCCTCTCACTGTGCCTCAATCAGATCCTAACCGATAATGCAAAGTCCATGTGATCGATAAGTCGCTGTTGATTCCACATGTTGACTCCAAAATATAGTTTCATGCATTGTTACTTGTTGAGATTTGCTCTAAAACATACCCACAGAAGAAGGCTTATTCCCCAACTTTTCAGGTGAGGAAAACTGCTACAGGGCAGAGCAAGGGCAGAGCCTGAATTCAAACCCCAATCAGTCTCATTCCAGAGCTCAGGGAAGCCCCACTTAGGAGGCCACAGATTTTGCATTTTAAATAATGCTACACTGATGAGCACTGCCATATCTTTTTATGAGTTAAGCTTTTCTTAATATTAAAGTATTTAATTCTCAGTTATAGCACTTTGCATTGTCAAAATGCTTTAAAAATCAAAACTAGTTACATTCTTGCCTTATCCCTACATGTAAGGCTTCTGATTTTCATTTAGTGGAAAATGATACCAAAACAAGAAGAGAGCAAACACTTTGTTCAAAGACAATAGAGAGTAAGTTTGCAATTACTGTTCCTTATTCTCACAGTGGCTGACAGACGTCTCATAACGCATTAAAATTATTAAAATTCACAATGTCACTAGTTTGCAGTAAAGCCAGGGATCCCATGCTGGAATTCTGACAATAACAAAACATCAAGTAACAAAAATAGTTATAATTGTCCTTTGGATGTTTGCAAGGTGGCAAGTAGCATCTCACCCTTTTCACACAAGACTTTATTTAATCTTTGTGCTAACTACATGAGACAGACTTTTAAAATATCATAAATGAAGATCTGAGTTAGAAAAGTAAAGGTCACAGAACTTGTTTTTGATAGAGACAGGATTCAAACTCACAGTGGTCTGAATTTTTAATATGGGTGTGATTGACAGCCATGCAACCCCTCCTCCCTAGAGAGCTCACTTGGCACCAAAAATCTCAAGCCATGAGGCAGCTACTTAAATGTGGAAGGGAGCAGAATGGACCGGCACATCACCTTTAATCTTAGTGTTTGTTAAGCAGAACAAGAATATACAATCCTGTAAGAAAGAATACTGGCTGATCAATCTACCAATGAATATAAAGGAATAAATAGATATGTTGTTCCAGGCCGTATGCATGAAAAGATTTCAGGAAAAGGAAGGGCCTCTGTGACCCAGAATAATCAGAGAGAACATCACAGGCAAAGTGGCCTTTGGGTTCAGCGTAAAGAAGCCTGAGCGTGAAGAACTGATGCTTTCGAACTGCGGTGCTGGAGAAGATTCTTGAGAGTCCCTTGGACTGCAAGGAGATCAAAACAGTCAATCCTAAAGGAAATCACCTCTGAATATTCATTGAATGGACTGATATTGAAGCTCTAATACTTTGGCCACCTGATGCAAAGAGCCAGTCAAGTCACTGGAAAAGAACTTGATGCTGGGAAAGATTGAAGGTAAAAGGAGAAGGGGGGTGGCAGAAGATGAGGGGGTTAGATAGCATCATTGACTCAGTGGACACAAATTTGAGCAAACTCTGGGAGATAGTAAAGGACAGAGGAGCCTGGCATGCTGCAGTCCAGGGGGTCGCAAAGAGTCAGACACAACTGAACAACAACAAGCTCTGAAGTTACTGAGTCCCTGCCACACTCCAGGCTCTGGTGCAACCAGGAATACAAGAGCAGATAAATCAGAGTGGGCACTTAAAAGAGGGGTCAGATATGGCCAGCAGAGAGGGAAGAGAGCCCCAGATGTGGGGAAAAGGAGATGAGTCTTTGAGTTAAGAAGGACGTGCCATATTCTGGGTTGAGAGGAATTGGGCTGGTCTACAGAGCTCTTATTGGGAAGGAGTGGAGAATCAGATTGGATAAATAAGACTAGATTACCATCTTGAAAATCAGGCAGAGGAGTTTGACAGGATTAGCAACTAATGGCTCTTCGGACGAATTTTTTAGGAAGAATTTCCGAGTGACATTAAACAGCAAGGACACCGGGAACAGAGCCCAGTTAGTTACAAAGTATAACCTAATGTGAGGTGATGCGTCAGGGACAGCAGCAACTGAAAGGAGGGGAGAGATGTCAGAGATGTTAAATAGGAAAAAATAAGATGTCAAGTTGTGTTTAAGACCAAAGGGAAAATCTACCTAGGTACCTGAAATAATGAAGCAGCGCAGGTGTCTAATTTATTCTGGAAATGAGGACAGGATCAGCGATATTTCTAAGCTAACAGGCTGACCTTAAAGTCCTCTGTAGGGCAGCGTGCCAAGCCCACATCAGGAAAGAACACTGGCCTCGATCCAGAAGCAAAAGAGTCTAACCTAAGACAGAACAACAAAGATGTATAGATATTGGCTATGGTGACCTTATTTTCAGACTTAAAAAAGGATTTTGTCTCCTTATTTTTAATGCACTTACACGAAGACTTATAAAAAGGTGAAAACCTAAATCATTCAATGAAGTGTTTCTCAAGGGTCTGTGTTATTCTTATTACATTTTAATTTGGTTTGTTGTAAAAATTACACGATATCTGAAAAAATGTATCTTTTATGTCTTTCTAAACTTTTAGACAAATCTTTTGTTCCCTACTTTTGAAAAATATACTTCTCCTTCAAAAATATTGGCACTTACCACATATTTATATGTCATTACATGATTTCAAAGAGGCAACTCAAAATACTGATGTCTACTTTAAAAACAGTGATGATTATTTATGGCTATTGGAGTTAATTCTTCCCCCCCACATTTCTTCATTTTTAAACAATTTTTTAATTAGTGAAAAACTGATTTACAATTTTGTGTTTGTTTCTGCCATACAACAATGTGAATCAGTCATAATTGAAGCAAATTCTTAATTGCGTGTATTTCAAAAGTCAAGAGAGATAATTTTAAAAGGATAGTGTGTATAGATTTTGTTGCAAATGTAAGATTAATTGCTAAAGTTTAAAACAGAATGGTGACTTTAAAAAGTGCACTGTATGCACAAAAATCAACTAAAATAGATTCAACTCTTAAAAATAGACCTGAAACTGTAAAACTCTTGGGAGAAAACATATGGGAAAAGCTTCATGACATTGGCTTTGGCAATGATTTTTAAAAATATGACATTGAAAACAAAGCAATAAAAGCAACTATAAACAAGTAGGATTACATCAAACCAGAAACTGCACAGTAAACAAAATAATCAATGGAACATTGGAGTGAAAAGGAAAAAATATTTGCTATTTGCAACAAATATCTCTAGAGTTATTGTCCAAAATAAAGAAGAAGCTTATAAAATTCAATAGCAAAAAAGAAAACAAATCTGCATAATTAATATGCTCAAAAGGACTTAAACAGAAATTTCTCCAAAGAAGATATACAAATGGCCAAGAGATATATGAAAAAGTACATAAGAAGATGTTCACAATCATTAATCATGAGAAAAAAACAATCAAAACCATAATGACATATCACTTCACATCTATTAGGATGGTCATTATAAAAATAACAAGAAGTAAGCAAACAAACAAACAAAAAAATGTTGGTGAGGTTGTAGAAAAACTGAAATCCTTGCACACTGTTGGTGGAAATGTAAAATGGCACAGCCATTATGGAAAACAGTACAGGGGTTCCTCAAAAAATGAAAAAATCAGGCTACTCTGTGATGTAACAGTTCCACTTTAGAGTTTTTATCCAAAAGAACTGAAATCAGGATCAAACACATATTTTCACTCTCATGTTCATTGCATCATTATTCACAATAGCCAAGATGTAGAAAAAAACTAAACATCTATCAACAGATTAATGGGTGAAGAAAATCTGGTGTACCTATATTGGGTTGACCATAAAGTTCTATTGGGTTTTTCTGTAACATCTTATGAAAAAACCTGAATAAACATTTTGGCCAACCAACCCAATACAGTATTAGCCTTAAAAAGGAAATCCTGCAATATGTGACAATATGGATGAACCTTGAGGACACTATGCTAAGTGAAATAAGCCAGTCACAGAAGAACAAATATTGCACCATTCCGCTTGTTTGAGTTATCTTAAATAGTCAAATTCACAGAAGCAGAAGGTGGAATGATGGTTGTCAGGGGCTGGGGCCAAGGTGAGTGCGAAGTTGCTGTTCAAAGGATATAAAGTTTCAGTTAAACAGGAGGAAATGTTCTCGAGATCTGCTGAACAGCATGTGCCTAACAATACTGTGCTGAACACTAAACACTTTGTTAAGAGGGAACATCTCATGTATCCTTACCACAATAATTTAAAAAATGCATTGAGGAGTGTTATATTTTAGACTATCATTTCATTGTTTTCTACAATTTCCTCAAGCAGTATTTAAAGTATCAGAAGTATTTATCATAAACCAAAAAAAAAAAAAAAGCAATTACTGGTGAGGTTTTCATCACCTTCTTATCACTGTTATTGCATATTATTGAATTATGTTACCAATGCTGCAGGAGCCTGCAATGCTCTCACTACACTTGGCTGCTAAATGAATCCTGTCAAGCTTAATACACACGATGGGCAACATCTGGACTGGCCCATATGCATTGACTGGTCATCAGCAGCTTCACTGGCCTCGTGAAGCTGCACAATCACAGGATATGATGAGGTGTGGGCTTCCCAGGTGTCTCAGTGATAAAGAATCCACTTGCCAATGCAGGAGACACAAGAGATGTGGGTTTGATCCCTGGGTCAGGAAGATCCCTTGGAGAAGGGAATGGCAACCCACTCCAGTACTCTTGCCTGGAAATCAGAGGAGCCTGATGGGCCACAGCCCATGGGATCGCAAAGAATAGGACACAGCTTAGGGACTAAACAACAGTGAGGTGTGAGGGGTGGTAAGCAAGAGGGATCTGCCTTTGGACCCAGTTTTTTTTCTGAAGCCTCTTCTGGATCCTTACTCAAGCAAATGTTTAGCACTGTATTTACACAAACAACTGTATTCACCACCACTTACACTACGAAATAAAATAGTTATTTTCACATTTTACCCAAGTGGCAACTGAACACCAGACAATTGAGAAGTCCAACTGAGTCAGAATTATTACTATATCCAGTACTTAAGCATAAGTCTCGTTGGTTACTAAGGTCAATTAATCCAATTATTCTTCATGAAAATCAAAGTGGCAATGATATTCAACACTTCAAACACTTGAATTTAAAATAAAAATTGTACTTTGGGCCTGGTGAAGTCTTTACAGATTAGTTGTGCTGTTACAGATCAGATATTTTATTAGAGACTATCACTTACGAGATCACTTTTATTTTCTTCCTGGAAATCTTTATCTTCAAAATATGAAAATGTTTGTGCTGTGCTCAAAATGGAAATTAGTTAGTCAGTAGTGCATTATGACCACAAATCAAATGCACTTTTAAAAAATCATCAGCTTTTTGGAACACATAGAGTAAAGGAAGTTGCAGTCCAAATTAGGAGTAAAAATAAACACAAAAGTGCACCCTACCCTAGGGCAGTGGAAAACCTGAATAGGAACATTGAATCAATGCCCAAGTGTATCTCACTGACGGATTTAGATGATTGTTCTGTGTCATTTTTGAATTATTAAGAGACGTATTTAAGAATACTAACTAAAAACATTTAATGCAGCATCAATATTCTAGATTTACCCACGAGTACTTTTTTTTATGTTTACCTTAAATAATATCTAAAATTGAGAATTTCAGTGAATTTTAAAGTGAAAGGTAACTTTTCACTTAAACATACCTACTGTGATACTATTTATCTTCTATTATTGAATTTGTGGGTTCTGAGTTTGGGGCTGGTTCTGCATTTTGGCAAGGTACTTAACACCTGCGGCTCTCAGCTTTCAGATCTAAGCGATGAGGAGTAAAAGCAATAGTACACATTTACCTTTTAGAGTTGTTATAAGGGATTCAGTAAGGTTATGCTCACAGAGTGCCTAGCAATGCAGGTCTTGTCTATTATTTTTTGAATTAGATGCATGTTAGAACTCTGAGCTACCACCGTCTGGCGTGATTTGGAAACCTAGGTTGAAGGATGGCTCAGTCGTGAAGAATCTGCCTGCGATGTGGCAGACCCTGGTTTGATCCCTGGGTCGGGAAGATCCCTGGAGAAGGAAATGGCAACCCACTCCAGTATGCTTGCCTAGAAAATCCCATGGATGTAGGAGCCTGGCAGGCTACAGTCCATGGGGTTGCAAAGAGTTGAATACGACTAAGCAAATAACACTTGAACTGTTATCTTTTATTTTGTTTATTGTGTTCCTAAAGTTTATAATACCATGTGCTGTAGGTTTTACACAATGATCTGCTTCCATGGTGGCTCAAATGGTAAAGTGTCTACACGCAATGTGGGAGACCCAGGTTTGATCCCTAGGTCAGAAAGATCCCCTGGAGAAGGAAATGGTAACCCACTCCAGTACTCTTGTCTGAAAAATTCCATGGACAGAGGAGCCTGGTGGGCTACAGTCCATGGGGTCACAAAGAGTCGGACACGACCGAGTGACTTCACACGCCCTCACACTGCATACACGGTAGATCATATTTTAATTTCTGAGTGCTTCATCTGAATTTAGAAAGCAAATGTCACCGTCTTCCAGCTTTAGTGTTCACTGTTCCCTGGTGTCTCAGACGATAAAGAATCTGCCTGCAATGCAGGAGACCTGGGTTCCATCCCTGGCTTGGGAAGATCCCCTGGAGGAAGGCATGGCTACCCCACTCCAGTATTCTTGCCTGGAGAATCCCATGGACAGAGGAGCCTGGTGGGCTACAGTCCATGGGGTCGCAATGAGTCAGACAAAACTCAGCGACCAAGCACATCCACTCATACGAGCAAGAAATTCTGTATGCAGAACGTAAACCTACTGTGCAAGAGTTTAGCAGATACTCTAAACCAGATAATGCAAACAGGCTGAGTTTTTAACACCAGTCCACATCAATCTGAGGTAATTGTTTTAAACGCTGTAAATATTCATTTGATACTTCTACCATAGGATAAACAATTTCTCATCTACTTCGGAGATTTCCAGAATACCATAAGGATTTATTTACTTCCTGTAAAACAACAGGGGTCCTTAATCCTGTCAACAGATTATGGAGCTGTTTTCTCGTTGGGAGGAAAGAGCAGGAAGGGCCCCCAGGCTCGGCGCGGGCGTTGTTTGTGAAATGCTGCCATCTATGGGACCGCAGCGGGCATTGCACGGGGCCCGGTGCAGCGGACACCACAAGGCCGACCGCTCCACGACGCGGTTAGCTCGGTAAATGAAGCAGTTCCCGGTCAATACACAGGAATACAAATTATAGCACTGGCTGGAAAATAAATTTTAGAAACTCAAGCTGGCAGTGCTCGCTACCACAGCTAATCCTTGGAGAAAAAAAATATGAGTTCTTCTGCAGTTACTCTGCTGTAGCTTGGATCTAAATCTGTTTCTCCATTTTTCATTCCCCAAACACACCTGTACTTTCATCTAAAGGGTTGCAATGTTTTCAGAACAGTACCACCTCCCATACACTTGGAAACAGCTCTGCTAATTCGTTAATGAAACGTTTTTAAAAGCTGCCCCTTCAGAATAATGACATAAGCCAAGTTTGCCACCTACTCCTGTTAAAGAAACTGCCTGCAATGCAGGAGACGTGGGTTCGATCCCCGGGTGGGGAAGATCCCCAGAGAAGGAAATGGCAACCCACTCCAGTATTCTTGCCTGGGAAATCCCATGGACAGAGGAGCCTGTTGGGCTACAGTCCGTGGGGTCGCAAAGAGTTGAACACAACTGATCAACTAACATACGTCCTTCCTGACCTTCCTGGATGCAATTTTTTTCTCTTTAGACTTTTCATTATTTTTGTTCAGTTTTGAAATAAAACATGCTCAAAGAAAAAAAATTCAGAGTACAGCAAAGTGTTAAGAAGAAAAAAGAAGTCACGAGAAATTGCTTCCTCCAGAATTAACTCGGCTAGGCCTATGAGACAATGCCACATGTTTCTGTTCAGAACACTGCAAAGCAATATTGATTTGACAGTTTCTGCCCCTCCTCATTCATCTGAAGTCCATACAATAATAGCATAAAAAACATTTTAAAATAAATAAATTAAAAAAATTTTACTGTTTGAAAGACTCTTGTGTGTTTATTGAAGACACTTGGTCAAGCTCTTTCAACAATAATGTCATTTCATGCCCACTTCAACTGCAGAAAGCAAATACTGTTATTGCTGTTTCTATTTCCTAGAAGAACAAATAGGATGTTTAAAAGTTTGAGTCACATTGCTTAGGTTTTAAAGGTAAGTAAGCAATTGATGCACGATTCAAACACGGTTCCTTTCATCACTGTAGGTATCCACTCTCTTATGCCTTCTTTGTGGTCAAGGAATAGGGACTTAAACCTTGTTCTTCTTTGTGATTTGTTTTCATTTATGTAGGCTTGGGGGAATCATTTAACTTTCTTTTGTCAGTTTTCTCATTTTTTTCCAGCAATAAGTTTAGATTTTGTATTTCTGTTATTTTCTAGCTCTAAATCATAATTCACCTTCCTTGCTAAAGACAACAAAATTAGAGTCACAGATTGCCATTTGGATAGAATTCTGAAAGTTCAGCTCTCTCATCTTAAACATGAAGGAGCTAAACTTGTGGGAAAAAATCCAATAGCTGTGAGGCACTGTCCTAGGAAGAATTACATTCCATGTACCAGCACCTTGCAGAGATTTGATTTTAGTCTCCTCCAAGCCCTCTGGCTCTTACCTGGCCAGCGGAGTGAGGAAGTAAAGAGCAAAGAGGAAGCCTGCAGTGTCTTCAACATGCAAAATAGTCATATGGTAGTGGTTACTCATCTGATAGAGTCTAGGAAGCAATCAAGGATCTCTAGACTTACAAGCCATTCTCAGGAATAAGTGAAAGTGAAGTTGCTTAGTCGTGTCCGACTCTTTGGGACCCCATGGACCGTAGCCTGCCAGACTCCTCCGTCCATGGGATTTTCTAGGCAAGAACACTGGAGTGGGTTGCCATTTCCTTCTCCAGGGGATCTTCCTGACCCAGGGTTCAAACCTACGTCTCCTGCATTGGCAGGTGGGTTCTTTACCACTGAGCCTCCAAGGAATCACGTCCTAATCACTCAAAGTCCAGGGACTACTTCATAGTGCCAATTTACTGTTGCACATTCTATAAGTTTGGACAAATGTGTAATAACATATCTTCACCATTATGGTATCATACAGAGTATTTTCAGTGCCCTAAAAATCCTGCGTTCCACCTATTCATCCCATTCCCCACGCCAACCCCTGGCAACATCAATTCTTCCACTGTCTCCATAGTTTTGCCTTTTACAGAATGTCATATGATTGAACACACAGTATGTACTTTTCAAATTGGCTTCTTTATCTTAGTAATACACATTTAAGTTTCTTCCATTTCTTTTCACCACTTGATAGCTCATTTATTTGTGTGTGCGTGTGTATCTTTGTGTGTGTGCTCAGTCAATGTCCAACTCTTTGTGACCCCCATGGATTATAGCCTGCCAAGCTCCTCTCCACGGGATTTTCCAGGCAAGAATGCTGGAGCAGGTTGCCATTTGTTACTCCAGGGGATCTTCCTGTCCTAGAGGTCAAACCTGCATCTTCTGCATTGGTAGGTAGATTCTTTACCACTGAGTCACTTGGGACTCTCATTTATTTTTAGTGCTGAATATTATTCCATTATTTGGGTGTACCACAATTTATTTATCCATCCTACTACTGAAGAGTATCTTGGTTGCTCCCAGGTTTTAGAATTATGAATTAAGCTTCTATAAACATCTGTGTGCAGCTTTTCGTGTGAATATATTTTCAGGTCCTTTGAGCAAATACCAAGGAGTCTAGTTGCTGAATTGTGCATGGTAATAGTATGCTTAGCTTTGTAAGAGAGTGCCAAGCTGTCTGCCAAAGTGGCTGTACCATTTTGCATTCCCACCAGCAATGAATGAGAATTTCTGTAGCTCTACATCCTTGGCAGTATTTGGCGATGTCAGTGCTTTGGACTTTAGCCATTCTAGTAGGTGTGTAGTGGTCAGGATACAATCTTAAAAAATATTTTAGATATCTATTATCAGATTATATTAGTACCAGAAAAAATTATTATGAGTTTCATAATTAACCTTAAAGAATCTGATTTTTAATTTTAGAATAAATCAGAAAAGCATCTGGAAAAGAATGCAATCACATATAGATCCATTTGACAGTAGTGAGTTTGATACCATTTGGTTAAACAGAAAATAAATCATAATTAAAATCTAATTAAGTTGAATCTTCAGCAGATAGTATTCTAAAAATATTATTATTTTTTTTTATTCTACCAAAGGAGGAAAGGAAATAAAACTTGCTTTAAAATGTTTTCAGGGATGAGGCAAAATCAGGTAACTGTTCCCTACAACAAGCTGAAGTATATTATCTTGATAGACCCCACCCACAAGCTATACTGATTTAGCATTTTGTTTGTTTGTTTGTTTCGGCTTTATTTTATTTATAGGAATTCTCGCATTGGTAGTTAAGGCAGAGATTTTAAAAGTCAGCATTTTCATGCCAAACAGTAAAATTGTTAAATGTTTAGCACAGTTTTAAAATATACACTATTCTCAAACCATTTCCAAGATAGAAGACATTTTTGCAGGGAGAAAGTGATTATTTAATTTGGCAAAACATAGAAATCTCCAGCTGAGGCACATTAAAACATTTTTACAATTGCCTCAAAGGCAGAAAATTTTCACCATTCCTTTAACTATAAAAATCTGTCTCTACTGAACAGAAATGACCAGTTTTTCCTGAAAAATGTTAGAGTACATACACAGTTTTTATCCATCCAAAGACGTAATATCTTTTACCCATTTCTACAATTTAAGTCTAATGTTGATTTACTTTATAATTATTATTTACTTTTTTAAGTTTTACTTATAAATTATTAATTAAAACACAATCTTTATACTATTTTTTAAAAAAGAAATGTTATAAATAGTATGCACTCAATAAACTTAATTATCCTTTTTGACGATGCACTTAGTTTCAGGTAACTTTCATATCAAACCAAATATATGAGAATGCCAATTACAAGATAGGAAATTTTGCATGGAGCTGAAACTTATATAACTTATATAACAAATGGGAATGAAAGAAATAAAAATAAAATGTTAAAAATGAAGACTCTCTCTTATAGTTTTGTCAACTGGATGGACAGAGCAAAGGAAAGATTCGGCGAATGTACAAATAAGTCAATAGAAAATATCCAAATTGATACAAAAGAAAATGAAAAAATGAAACAGAAATATAAAGATGCAAGTGAAATAAAAGCACACTCATAAAAGTGAAATGAAAATATAGTTTCCCCAAGTGCTGTGAGACAATAGCAAACAATCTAACATACAAATAATTGAAGTTTCAGAATTGGAGGAGTAAAAATGCATGACTGGCATTTCTTGTTTCAGTTCTAACATATAAAAAGCTTGGTAGTTATGATTCCTGGCATTACAACAAGAAAAGGCTGGAAAGTGAAAAGTGTTATTCACTCGGTCATGTTCGACTCTGCAAGTCCATGGAATCGCAAAGCCCGCCAGGCTCCTGGGTCCATGGGATCTCCAGGCAAGAATACTGGAGTGGGTGGCCATGCCCCCCCTCCGGTTGATCTTCCCTACCCAGGGATCGAGCCTGAGTCTCCCGCATTGCAGGCAGATTCTTTGCCACTTGAGCCACCAGAGAAGTCCCACAGACAAGGCTGGAATAACTGAAAATCACCAACTTTTCTTAGATCCCTCAGAGAACTAAAGAAACAGAGAAAACTGTGACCCCCAAATCAAGAAAGACAGATGAAGCTAGAGCATCACTGTCAAGATAAGCTGACCCGGAAGAGAAGTTGCTGGGTTTATGAAAGGTGGAAGCAGTTTTATAATAATTTTTTTATGAATTGTTGGGGACTGAGTTTGGAATCGAGGGTGAGAAATTCCTGGGGGCTGCAGTTTTAGAGGGGTGCTGAACTCTCTTGTGGTTTTGACCTCAAGGAACCCCGCCAGATTCTCACATTTTTAAAAAGCCAGGAAAAACGTTCTCGTGGCTTTGACCGAAGGAAACATGAACTGGTGAACTATGCCAGGAGCGTTCTCCACAACAATGATCTACTTGCCAAGGAATGCATCCTTACCTGAGCCATATTCCACATGGAGAAAAGGCGTTTCTGGGACTCCAGCTTCCTCCCTTCGTCCTGTCTCACCTCAAGGAAGAAGAGCCAGCGGGAGACTGGGTGATGGTCACAGCTCGGGGGCACAGGCCCCCTAAAAGGCTAGAGAATGCCTTCCCTCCCGGACAGCTCACTGCCATACGCCCAGGTCTCCAGTATAGTAACAGGGCACTGCAGTGGGAAGAGCTACAAGACACAGACTCCGGGTCAGGGTACACCAAGCTTTCTCAAGGCAACAGGGATGACGGCAGGATCCTAGGAGACTCTGAAGCCATCATTCAACACAGCCCGACTCCTAGGCAGATAACGTAAAACCTCACACTAAAGCCCTATTTCCCTCTGTTCCTTTTACTTGATGAGTTATTTCTGACTTTAGGTAAAGACTGTTATAGGTAATAAAGAACATAAGCTGAAGAGACAAGACAGAAATGAAATAAAGGCCAACACTACTGAGCCCAGAGACATAAAAGAATAATAAAGCAATAATATGAACAACACATCTCACTATTTGATAACTTAGATGAAATGGACCAATACCTTGAAAGATCAAAACTACCAGTTCACAAAGTGAAATAGATTATCTGAATAGGAATACACACCTTAAAGTAATCGAATCAATAATTAGTAATTCTCCAAAGAAGAACACCCAGGCCCTAATGGTCTCACTGGAGAATTCTATTAAACACTTAAAGAAGACATGACAGCAACTCTCTACAATCTCTCTGGTAAAATACAAGCAGAGGGAACATTTCCTGACACAGTCTATGAGGCCAGTAACATCATAACAGTAAAAACAGAAAAATATATTACAAGAAAGGAAAGCTACAAGTCAGTTTCTTCCATGATCACAGATGCAAAAATGTCAACAAAATATTAGCAAATGAAATCCAGCAGCATAAAAAAAATGACAATACACCTTGACCAAGTAAGATTTATCCCAGGAATGCAAAGTTGAATTAACATCAATAGTTAATTAATGTAATACCCCATAGTAATAAAATAAAAGACAAATCCACATGGTGATCAAACTGATTCAGCAAAATAATTTGATAGAAAACATAAGCTTTTCATGATAAAAACATGCAATAAACTGGAATTAGTTAAAATCATCTTTAATCAAGTGAAGGGCATCTATGCAAACTCACAGCTAGTATCATACTGAATAGTGCAAGACTGAATTGTTTCCACTTATAATCAGAAACAACAATAAATGTGATAAATCACACGGATAGAACAAAAGATAAAAATCACATGATCAACAGATGCAAAAAAAGTGTTTGACAAATTCAGCATCCATTCATGATAAAAACTCGACAAACGTAGAGAGAGAACATATTTCAACATAATAAGTTTCACATATGACAAACACACAGCCAACATCAAACACAATGGTGGTAGTTTCAAAGCTTTCCTTTAAAATCAAGTACAAGAAAAGGGTGCCCACTTCCCCTACTCTTATTCAACACAGTATTGGAAATCTTACACAGATCAGTCACGTAAGTTAAATATGAATTTCCACATGACTCAGAAATTCTTCTGGGGACTTATCCAAGAGCAGGAAAGCATCTGTCTCAAAAAAAAAACTTGTATGTAAACTGTCAAAGCATCATCATTTGTAGCATCTAGAATTTGGAAAGACTCCAAATGATCATCAATTGGGAAATATGTAAACAAATTGGGGTATATCCATAACATGAAATACTATTCAAAAATAAAAAGTAATGCTACATTTATATATGTAAAAACATGATTGAATTTCACAAACATGATGCTATGTGAAAGAAAGCGAAAGTGAAAGTCGCTCAGTCATGTCCAACTCTTTGTGACCCCATGGACTATACAGTCCATGGAATTCTCCAGGCCAGAATACTGGAGTGGGTAGCCTTTCCCTTCTCCAGGGAATCTTCCCAAACCAGGTATTAAACCCAGGTCTCCTGCATTGCAGGCAGATTCTTTACCAGCTGAGCCACAGTCAAACATAAAAGATCACATACCATATAATTACATTGATATGGAATTCTAGAAAAGGCAAAACTAGATAGTGAGAAAGAAGATAAGTCCTCACCTGGGATCAAGAGTAGAAAAAAGGATCAGGAGCAAAGGGGCAGAGGGAACTGTAGGGTGAGGGCACTATTCTATCCCTGATTGTGGACCTAGAAATTGTTGTTGTAGAAATTACCAAAATTCATCAAAATGTACACTTAGTAATGTTCAACTTTAACATATCTGTAAATAATGCATTAATTAAAAAGTGAATAAATGAAATATAAAATATATAACCTTTCATGTAAAAATCTCCCCAGTCAACTGCACTTGCCTTCAGTGTGATACAGTACCAGATGGTCTAATGGATGAGGGCCATCTCTATCACTGTGTTGTAAAGCTCAGAGCACCATGTATTATCCTAATGTTTAGATCTAATGTCAAAAAAGAAAGCAAACTCTATCAATTATTTCTATTTGTCCTACTTACTTAACTCATAGTCTCAAATTAAGAAGTCCAAGGCCAAGATGTTCATAGTTGTAAACAGCAGTAGCCAACATAATTGATGCATTAGCAAGATAATGTGGCAGTCCTTGTAAGGAATACAAACATTTAACAATCGAATACATATCTAAAACCTGCTTCTGGCAAACAGATGTGTGTGTGTCACTACATATACACTGTAGTACATAATATGTATGCTAGTGTGCTCAAGATATGGACTAATTTACTACTGTGGGGAATATTGATGATGTTTGAATTTTAATTGAGCCAAGACGTGTTGGTGGGATTTAACCTAGACAAGGAAGATCATTCGAGATAGAGGAAATATTGTGAGATAATCTCAAACATTTATTTCACAATATTTGCCTAGGAAATGATGCTTTCCTTGATGTGGGTGAAGCAGAAAAGGAGCAAATGAGTACGTATGAGAAGATAGCCTAAATCCTGAAGATAGGCAGAATTGATTGTTGTGGTAAGAACATTAGAACTTCTGATGTAGGCAATGAAATCATGAAGCTTCCAGAGAAGGGTAGGTATACTCAACATGATCAAATCCATATTCTCAGAAAAGACGAAGGATGAATTGCAGTGAAAAACAAAAAAGAAGTTAGAGAGAAGAGTTAGGAGACTTGAATAAGAAAAGCTACCATGGAAACGGGCAGTGTGGCAACTATGCTGATTAAGTGGAAGGGTGCAGGCTGGGAGGAAGTTAATGGACAGCTCAAAGTTTTCTGATCTATGTGAGAAGGGATGGTGACACGGCTGTCCAAACCAGAAGACAAAGAGAGAAGGGTTAGTACTGAGTTCAGTTACAGCTTGGGTGAATTTGGCATGTGCTCGGAAGCACAGTAGGATTTTAAAATAGTCCAAGTAGAGTCAGGAGGGAAATACGCATTCATAAACCAGGTACGTGTCAGTGGCACTTAAATCTGTCAGTGAATCACATAAGCACTGTTTGCCAAATGAGGAGAGAAAAAAGAAAAATGAATGGATTGTAAAGAGATATCTGTTCAAGAGAATGTGTTAGTCACTCAGTCATTTCTGACTGTTTGCAACCCCATGGACTGTAGCCCACCGGGCTTCTCTGTCCAGGGATTCTCCAGGCGAGGATACTGGAGTAGGTAGCCGTTCCCTTCTCCAGGGGATTTTCCTGACCCAGAGACTGAACCCAGGTTTCTCGTATTGCAGGCAGATTCTTTACTGTCTGAGCCACAAGGGAAGCCCAGATCTGGTCAAAGGAAGAACCAAAGAAAGAGCCTTAGAAGGTCAGAGCTAAGGGGAGTGCCCATTGCAAATAATGCTTTGGAAGCAAGAGAAAAGTTTCATGAAAGAAGCCCTGGTTAATGGTCTGTATGCTACAGAAAGTAGAAAGTGACTGGAAAAAAAAGACAATTAATTTATCAATTAGGACATCTTTGGTCTGATTAAAGAGGTAAAGTATACACATATGAAAAATTAAATAGCAAGGTAAGAAATGAATTTTTTAATTACATCTCATTTGATCCTATAGAGTTGTAGCTCCTAGCTTTAGACCTAGCTCTGACCTCACAAGTTCCCATTAAAATGACAGTGTAGTGCGTACTTTACAGAGTGGTAATTTTAGTCATTATCTTATTCTAGTAACAACACCAAGATTAATAAAATCATGAACTTAACAAAATTGAGGTACAGTACTTTTAGTTACTTTGCCAATTGATTAGATATTCACTGTGATTAAAGATCTGTGATTAAAGATTTTCCTTCTGCAAGAATTAAACATCTGTAATGACTTACACATCCAGAAGTTTTCTGTGTACACTTTGAAAATTAGGTTTTCCCCTTTAGGTGAGAAGAATGCTGACAACATCCTCAAATTTTCTTAAAGGCTTGAATCCTATGTATTTTCAAAGACATACATACTATGTGCTGCAAAAAAGGTATCTCGTAGAAAGGAAAAAGGATGAGGAAACAGAGAAATAATTCATATGGATATGGTCCCACAAGTTCCAGCGGCTCCCTCTCATTTTGCTCTCTATTCCTGCAAGGCAATGATATTTATCCTTTTGAGTCTGTGAATAAAGCTGTCATGTAGATCCTGTAATTGTACTGCACACTGACTAAATTTACACTTTTGTTTATTTATTTCTATGTTAAAGTTTTAAAAGCACTTGCGCACTGCTATACCACTTCATTTATGTGCACACTGTTAGTCTTTAGAGGTTAAGGTTTCTAGTGATTATATCCCATTATGCTTTGTGTTTTCTTAAATAATCATAGACTATTTTTATACATAAATATAATAAACACTATTAAAATTGAATATTTATAATAGATATGTAAATTTTTAATTAAAGCCACTTTATAACTTTCTTAATGAAACATTATATGTCATTGAAGCTATATTCAGCATTTTATTGATAGAAGAAAATCTTGAAAGAATAAATATGTTACTCAACATCCCCAAATAATAAGATTTAAAACGGCCAATTGAGAATGAAGTTTGCCTCTCCTTGTTGTCACAAGAAAATAAGAAAAGAAGTGGGGAAGAAGGAAGGGGAGAGAGAGGGAGAAGGAAAGAGAAAGAAAAAGAGAAATTATAGACAGAAAATAGACTGAGGAAGAGAAGGAAGGAGGAAAAGGAAAGGCAGTAGGAAGGAAGAAAAATAACTTTGAAACAATAGTTTAGGGAATAAATAAATAACAGCAAAATCAACCAGGATGGCAGCTGTGAACATAAAAGAAATTGCGTCAGATTTCTTAGAGATGAATAATGTGAATGAAATAGAAGATGCAAATAGAGAAGGGTGTGTCAAAAGATAACATGGCAAGAATCCTAGGACGGCAGTTTCCTCAGCCTTGAAACCAATAGAAAGAACAAATGAGTAAATGAGAAATGAGGATGAAAACAAGAAGCTAATTCAAGGTCTACTTAGGAGAAACTTCCCTTGTGGCTCAGCTGGTAAAGAATTCTTCTGCAATACAGGGGACCTAGGTTCGATCCCTGGGTTGGGAAAGATCCCCTGGAGAAGGGAAAGGCTTCCCACTCCAGCATTCTGGCCTGCAGAATTACATCCAGTTCATGGGATCGCAAAGAGTAGGACACAACTGAGCGACTTGCACTTTCACTACTTAGGAGAAGCTGGCCCTCCCTACCTAACAACAGCCCCACCCTCTCACCTGCCCTGGCATACACAATACAAGAAGGAAATTCACCCTCAGGCAAAAACTGAAGACACTTTTTGGAAGTTGATGAACCAACTAAACAGAACTGTAACAGCTAGTGTGGGGGGTGGACATAGTTACCACCAGTTCCCCGTCTGCTCACTAAATAAAAGCCAGCCACTGGCCAAAGGCTGCCTATGTGTACTGAGATCCCAGTCAGCTGTTTCACTGCCTCAGATTAAAACATGAATGAAAATCAAGGAAGTTGTCCTGTAGCAAGAAAGAGAAGGACCAAGGTAAATAGAAAAACTAACAAAAATTAAATAAGATATTTTAGAAAAATAAAGTTTTAAGTACACTAATTAGTATCAGGGAGAGTCAAGAGGCTCTTTCATACATTAATAAAAATAGGATACTATTAGAAAAGAAATAAGCAAAGGAGAAGATTTAAAATAATAATGATCAAAATTTAAAATGTGAATTCAAAGATTGCAAAATAAAATTGAGAAAACCCACAGAATGTAATGCAAAAGACTAAGAAAAGGCATTTAGAGAGAAAAGTCATGGCAAAGGTGAGTGTCTGCATTAAAAAACCCAGAAATAGAGAATTTTTTAATGAAGAAAAAAAAATTATCAAAGAAATAATAGCCAAAAAAAATTTCAGAACAAATACTTCAGTTCAGTCAGTTCAGTCACTCACTCGTGTTCGACTCTTTGCGACCCCATGGACTGCAGCACGCCAGGCCTCCCTGTCCATCACCAACTCCCAGAGCTTGCTCAAACTCATGTCCATCGAGTTGGTAATAGCATCCAACCATCTCATCCTCTGTTGTCCCCTTCTCCTCCTGCCTTCAATCTTTCCCAGCATCAGGGTCTTTTCCAATGAGTCAGTTCTTTGCATCAGGTGGCCAAAGTATTGGAGCTTCAGCATCAATCCTTCCAATGAATATTCAGGACTGATTTCCTTTAGGATGGACTGGCTTGATCTCCTTGCAGTCCAAGGGACTCTCAAAGTCTTCTCCAACACCACAGTTCAAAAGCATCAATATTTCAGCGCTCAGCTTTCTTCATGGTCCAACTGTCACATCCATAATGCCTACTGGAAAAACCATAGCTATGACAAAACAGACCTTTGTTGGCAAAATAATCTCTGCTTTTTAGTATGCTGTCTAGGTTGGTCACAGCTTTTCTTCCAAGGAACAGGTGTCTTTTATTTTCATGGCTGCAGTCACCATCTGCAGTGATTTTGGAGCCCAAGAAAATGAAGTCTGACACTGTTCGCATTGTTTCCCCATCTATTTGACATGAAGCGATGAGACCGGATGCCATGATCTTAGTTTTTTGAATGTTGAGCTTTAAGCCAGCTTTTTCACTCTCCCCTTTCACTTTCATCAAAAGGCTCTTTAGTTCCTCTTCGATTTCTGCCATAAGGGTGGTGTCATCTGCATATCTAAGGTTATTGATGTTTTTCCCAGCAGTCTTGATTCCAACTTGAGCTTTATCCAGCCCAGCATTTCAGCATGATGTACTCTGCTTATAAGTTAAATAAGCAGGGTGAAAATATACAGCCTTGATGTACTCCTTTCCAGTTTGGAACCAATCTGTTGTTCCATGTCCAGTTCTAACTGCTGCTTCTTGACCTGCATATAGGTTACTCAGGAGGCAGGTAAGATGGTCTGGTATTCCCACTTCTTTCAGAATTTCCCATAGTTTGTTGTGATCTACACAGTCAAAGGCCTTGGCAATAAAGCAGAAGTAGATGTTTTTTGGAACTCTTGCTTTTTTGATGATCCAGCAGATGCTGGCAATTTGATCTCTGGTTCTTCTGCCTTTTCTAAATCCAGCTTGAACATCTGGAAGTTCACGGTTCACATACTGTTGAAACTTGGCTTGGAGAATTTTGAGCATTACTTTGCTAGCGTGTGAGATGAGTGCAATTGTGCCGTAGTCTGAGCATTCTTTGGCATTGCCTTTATTTGGGATTGGAATGAAAACTGACCTTTTCCAGTCCTGTGGCCACTGCTGAGTTTTCCAAATTTGCTGTCATATTGACTGCAGCACTTTCACAGCATCATCTTTTAGGATTTGAAATAGTTCAACTGGAATTCCATCACCTCCACTAGTTTTGTTTGTAGTGATGCTTCCTAGGGCCCACTTGACTTCACACTCCAGGATGTCTGGCTCTAGGTGAGTCATCACACCATCATGGTTATCTGGGTCATGAAGATCTTTTTTGTATAGTTCTTCTGTGTATTCTTGCCACCTCTTCTTAATATCTTCTGCTTCTGTTAGGGCCATACAGTTTCTGTCCTTTATTGTGCCCATCTTTGCATGAAATATTCTCTTGGTATCTCTAATCTTCTTGAAGAGATCTGACAAAATGTGGTCCACCAGAGAAGGGAATGGCAAACCACTTCAGTATTCTTGCACTGAGAACCCCATGAACAGTATGAAAAGAACAAATAGTAAGTAATATCTATTGAAATTCATTGTCATTATTTTCTGTCACATACAGGCATGCAGAAGTTGGGCTTCCCAGGTGGCGTGGTAGTAAAGAATCTGCCTGCAAATGCAAGAGATTCAGGTTCCATCCTTGGTTCAGGAAGATCCTGAGGAGAAGGAAATGGCAACCCACTCCAATATTCAAACAGAGGAGCCTGGTGAGCTACAAGCCATGGAGTTGCAAGGAGTCAGACCGCACTGAGCCACTGAACATGCACACACTCACACACACAGGGGACTTAGACCCTACCGAATAAAATAAATAAATGAATGAATATTTTTTAAACAATTGAACCCATAGAGATAGCCCTCCCCTTACTCCTCCAACTCACACAGACACACCTTTTGCTTTTTGTCTTTTGTTTCTTTCTAAGCCCATTAAGAATACAGATCAGGGAAGCAGGGTAACAAGGATTAGCCCATTGATATTATAACTGATAACTCTGGAAAGTCACCTA
The DNA here is from genome assembly GCF_054371585.1 of Giraffa tippelskirchi. Classification (NCBI taxonomy): domain Eukaryota; kingdom Metazoa; phylum Chordata; class Mammalia; order Artiodactyla; family Giraffidae; genus Giraffa; species Giraffa tippelskirchi. Next base: position 159,291,899 of record NC_137282.1, read on the forward strand.
GTACCATCGCTTTCATTAGCTCTTTTGTTAAACATGTTATCTCTCATGGAGAATGTAAAAACCTATTTGACTTGAAATCCTAGAGCCAGTAACAATTCCAAAACATTGGTTTGTTTAATCCAATGATCTTTTTTGCATGTAATAGGGTTATACATTCTCACTCATTGTTGTATGATTTGCCAATTCATTGTGTGATTAAAAAAATATATGTACCTATCTCTTTGAAAATAACATGTTACATGCTTAACTCAATTTTGCTGGAGTTGTTTGCTAACTAATACCTAGACAACCAACTTCAAATAGAACATGTGTTTCATCTTCTTATTTAACAGATTCTAAGGGGGACCTCATGATGCTTGGTGTCCATTCCTTTGTGTAATCCCGCTTGAATGTGGGTGAGACTTGTGATATCTAAAGATAAAATACAGCAAAGGTGATAGGTTGTCTGTCCTATGATTGCCTTATTAAGACTCCATCTTATTAGCAGATTGGCTCTCAAGACTGTTTCTCTTGCTGGATTTGAAGAAGTTACTGGCCAGCGTTAGGACGCTCTTGTGGCAAGAAGCCATGGCTTGATACTGGTGGCTAATGGAAGTGTCAAGTTTCTAGGTAGCAAGAGGTGAGGACCCTCAGACTTAAAGTCACAAGGGAATGAATTCCTCCAACAACAACCCCAGTGAAATTAGAAGCAGACCATTCACCAGGCAAGCTTTGACCAGCCCTGGCCAACACTTTGCTTGCAGCCTTGCAGGCACATTCTTCTAAACCATGCCTAGGCTCTGGGAGATAGTGAAGGACAGGGAAGCCTGGTGTGCTACAGTTCATGGGTCGCAAAGAGTTAGACACAATTTAGCAACTAAACAACAAGACTCTTAAGGTGACAAATGAGTCCGTTGTTTTAAGTTTCTAAGTTTGTGGTAATGTGTTATAGTTTAGAAAAATCATACAGCAGAATCAAATCTAAAATAATATGTATGTGTGTGTGTTTGTGTATGGAATATAGCAGTGAAGAGGATTTTTCAAAATTCTGTGAAACATACCTCTATGTGTTATCTATCTACCTAGAAACACACAGAGAAAGAGAAAGAGAGAGAGATCAAATTTATAACCATTAGTCATTAAGTTCAATGACTTCCCACTTAGGGTGGGAGAATTTTGCAGTGAGTGGATCATGGGCAACAGCAATGACAAGAGACAAGGTTCTTGCCTTCCCCACGCTGTCTTTTCTGATTGAATTAGTGACAACAAAATTAAAATATGTATTTAAAAGCTATTATTTAGTATTGTTGACAGAAAATATTTCATAATTATAATTTCAAATTATACATTTTATAACTTGAGATGGTCATAACGATTTTATAAAGACCAGTTACTTATAAGTGAAAGCTGCTAAGACTAATCTTACATTTTATCTTATAAATTAATACAACTGTGAAAAGAGCCCTCAATAATTATAGAACAACATCTGTTTATTTGGACAGCATGTAATCATCCTGGTATTTTCACTGTTTAGTCATTGTTTACTGATAACAAAAGTAATACATCAGGAAAGTCTCTTTGAAAGTCATTACTAGGACATTTTAAGAACACACCACATTAAATGCACTTGATTTTCCATGAGTTGATATTTCTGCACTTTAGAATGTTGCAGACAATAGTCTTTGATGATTTCAATCACAGAAAATCAGAGATATTTAAAGGACCGTTGCTAAAGAAGAAAGGACAGATCTGCCTGCGTCATTAGTTCAGCCTCCAAAATAGATCAAAGAGGCATCCAAAAATGAACTGCTAGTTACTGCTCTGAAGGCAGTCCTGGTATTCAGCTGACCACAATGTAAACTTTCCTCCAGCTGTGAGAAATGAACATAGTTACAAATACTTACTGAGTTCCAGAAAGGAAGGGAAGTGCAATGCAATTTTAGTGGCACCTATTGTTATCTTTCCAAAAATAATTCTTAAGAGTGTAACAGAATTTCATAAATCACTCATTTTTTAAATAAATTCATTTAAATTTCCTTAGCTCTGTCCTTTATAAGTGAATTTTTGACATTTTCCCAAATCCCCCAAAATAACAGCAGCAACAAAAAAACTCCAAGGAGTGTTCTATGTTGGCACTCTTTCGTCTAATCCCATGGGTGTCCAAAACCAGTGATGTAATAAACCAATTTCCATTTATTACTTTCTTAATGCCATTGACTTTTATAGGCTGAGCTTATATCTAGCCATCTTGATGAACTCATACAGATTCTATACTTATCATTGATTTTATAGAGCTGGTTCCCTATGTAGAAATATATCTCAAAAAATGACTATTTTTCATTTTCCTTTCCAATCTCTACACTTTTATTTATTTTTCTTTTTCAGTTTCACTGGCTAGGATATCCAGTAGAATGATCAATGATAGGAGGGATTCATATTGTGTTGCCTTTAATATAGAGATTTCTCAAATTCTGTCATTAAGAACGGTGACACCTATTGATGTTTACTAAATACAATTTGCTCAGATTATGAAAGGTCTCTCTCTGTATCACTTTATTAGGAGACTATTTTTATGATTATGTATTGTATTTTATGCATTTTTTCTTCTACATCTACTACAACTATTACTGTTGGCTTGCCGTCTTTTTAATCACTATTTGATTATAAGGTGAACCATTTTAATTGTATAATTTCTATTAGGTTACATTTTATTACTGGAAATCGTCTCTAGAATTTCCACTGATCTTGTAAAATTAAGCATGTAGATTTATTTATTTAGTCTATATTCTCAAATAGTCTGACTTAGGGATTATGTATGGCTTGAAAACTTTGCAAAATTCCTCTGTAAAATCACCTGGTCACTTTTAGGGGTTGTGGGTAGGTCCATTTCATTCCCTAAATATATATTTGGATATTCAGTTTTTCTTCTTTTATCATTTTGAGAAGTTTTATTTTTCTAGCAAATTGTCATTTCATTTTTGCTTTTAAATATCCTGGCATTAAGTTCTCCATAGTATTATATATATACATTTCACTCTCTTTGTAATTATAGCTAATTTTATTTTCATCTTAATATATTTATTTCAATTGTTTTTTGATCAGTATTTCCAATATGATTATTTTCAGTTCATTTAAAGGTTTATCTTTTGTGCTTCTGATAAGTTTTAGTATATATTTTATGTTTCTTTAACTATTATTTTATGTTAATATTATTTCAACTTATTCAAATTAATTATTTGTGTTCTTTTTACAGTTTCTTGATATAGATGCTAGCATAATGATTTTCAGTATTCGTTTTTTAATTAAATGCCTTGAGGATACAGATTTTCATATAAGTGCTTGTTTCCCATAAGTCTTGAATTACATACTTTTGCTGTCATTTAATCTGAAAATAATTCCACAATTTCTTCAAGTTTTATTCTTAACTGTATAAATTATTTAGAATGGTGATTTTTATTTTTAAATATAAGGTTATATTTCAACTCCCTTTTAAAAGCTGGTTTCTCAATGAATTGTATTATGACCAGAAATGTGATCTACATAATATAATCTGACTGAAACTTCCTTTGTGGCCAATTACATGACAATTTTTGTAAATGACTCCATGTGTAGTTGAAAGGAATGAGTTTCTTTTGGATATGAGTCTACATAGGTCATTAAAGTAGGTTTTTTCAGCAAGACAATTGATTTTTTAAAGTACATCTAATTTAAGCTGCTTAACTTTCTGAAAGATAAGCACTAAAATTCACATTTTTATTATGACCTTTTCAATTTTCTGTATTTCTGTTAATTTTTTTGTTTTTACTTTTTATATCTTTTAGGGTCTGTTGTTTGATTCATGTTGACTCCTGTGTTGATGTAATTTGGGGCAACATTTTCCTTTTTATGAGAAAAAAGATTTTTACTAGTTTCTGTATTGTGTTCCTATAGCTACTCTAACAAGTTACCACACATTTGGTGGCTTAAAGTGACAATGTATTATCCTCGCACAGTTCTGGAGTTCACAAGTACAAAATCAGTCGTTGCTGTTTAATTGCTCAGTCATGTATGACTCTTTACAACTCCATGGGCTGTAGCCCACCAGGCTCCTCTGTCCATGCAATTTCCCAGACAAGGGTACCGGAGTGGGTTGCCATTTCCTTCTTCAGGGGATCTTCCCCACCCAAGGATCGAACTTGTGTCTCCTGCGTTGACAGGCGGATTCCTTACCACAGAGCCACCAGAGAAGCCTCCAAAATCAGTACTGCTGGATCAAAATCAAGGTGTTGGCAAGGCCACACTCCCTCCCTTAGGGGCTTTAGGAGAGAATATGTTCCTTGCAGCTTCTTGTGGCTGCAAGCCAAAAGACCTTGGCTTGTGGCTGTATCACTCCAGTCTCAGCTTCTGTTCCCATTTGCCTCCTGCTTTTCTGTCTCTGTGTTAAATTCCCTCTACATTTGCTATAAAGATGTTCATGATGGCATTTACAGCTCACCTGGCTTGTTGTCATTAAGTAGCAAATGACTCTTTACTACTCAATGGCGAGCAGCCTGATAGGCTTCCTTGTCCTTCACTATCTCCTGGATTTTGCTTAACTTCATATCCATTGAGTTAGTGACACTATACAACCATCTCATCCTCTGTCTCCCCCTTCTCCTCCTGCCCTCAATCTTTCCCAACATCAGGGTCTTTTCCAATGAGTTGGCTCTTTGCACCAGGTGGCCAAAGTATTGGAGCTTCAGCTTCAGCATTAGTCCTTCCAAAGAATATTCAGGACTGATTTCCTTTAGGATGGACTGGTTTGATCTCCTTGCAGTCCAAGGGACTCTCAAGAGTCTTCTCCAGCACCATAGTTTGAAAGTATCCATTTTTCAGCTCCCAGCCTTCTTTATGGTCCAACTCTCACATCTGTACATGACTACTGGGAAAAAACCATAGCTTTGACTGTACAAATCTTTGTCAGCAAAATGATGTCTCAACTTAATAAATACACCCTCTAGGTCTGTCATAGCTTTTCTTACAAGGAGTAAGTGTCTTTTTATTTCATGGTCGCAGTCACCATCCACAGTGATTTTGGAGCCCAAGAAAATAAAATCCACCAGTGTTTCCACTTTTTCCTCATCTATTTGCAATGAAGAGATGGGACCAGATGCCATGATCTTAGTTTTTTTTAATGTTGAGTTTCAAGCAAGCTTTTTCACTCTCCTTTTTCACCCTCATATAGAGGCTATTTAGTTAGTTATTTGCCTCACTGAATAGTTGTAGTCATAATTTCTCTTGCCTCTGAGATTCTGCATATACTGGAAAAACCTCTGTCCACTATTACATTTACTTGAATAACTCTTAAATGTCTTTCAAATCTTTGCTTAGATCTTACCATACTGCTCCAGGCAATATTTTTTAATTTTTCTATACCAAATTAAGAAGTCCTTATTTGTTACCATGGTAATCTAAGCTTATTCCTACTGTAGTCCTTAGCACACTTCATTAAACATTCCCCCGTAGTTGTCACTCTTGAATTCGGTGAAAGTGCCTTAAATAGCATTGCACTACTAACAGCAATCATCTAAGTTCAATAAATACGAATTAATTGAATGGATGGAAGAACTACTAGCCTGATTTTATTTTAAATCCCAATCCTAATTATCTACCCCCAAGAACATCGGATATGGTGAAGGTTTATTATTGTTGTTTAGTCGCTAAGTCATGTCCAACTCTTTTTTGACCCCATGGACTGTAGCCCAGCAGGCTTCTCTGTTCATGGGAGTTCCCAGGAAAGAAAATAGGGGTGGATTGCCCCTTCCTTCTGCAATGTTGAAGTCTAAAAGCTCAGAAATGTACAATGTCAATGAGAGGATGGGATGAGTGATGGAGGGGCCAACGGGTGCTATGTGGATGGGAAGGTCAGCTACTTCAGTTTACATCTCATCTATACTGAGGGTCCTATTACTCAAAGCTCCCAGTTCCACCCTTACCTTACACACAATGATAGTAAGTCAGGGGAAAAGTCTGAAACTGAAAACCAAGAAACTAAGATAAAGTGCTTTGGGTTCTAAAACCCTGGAAGATACATTTTCCTGGACTAGTTTGCTGCTTAAAGAAATGAGTTTGTGGCTCTGAGCTACAGGTAAACAGCTAAGCTTCATGAATTACAGGTGTACATACTGTTCCTTAGGGCCTGGAATTTAAATTCATACCACTGAATAGTTTTTAAAGGCTTTTACGCATTATTTTGTTTGTATGCAAATGAGGACTGCTAATTTCAAGTGAGTCTTAACCATTTGTTTAAGCAGTCCCAAAGGATCTCTACTTGAAAACAATTTGCTAACAGTTATTTCAAGTACAAGATGCATTCAGAAAATAATAAACTGTAAGTTTTAAATTAATTTAGTAACTTGGATTTCCCATTCCAGCAGAATCTTTATAATTAAAATGAATAAGAGAGTCTACTGCCCTTGCAGACTTTTTTTTTTTACCTGAATTTAAGATTTTGAATGGAAAATGTCTTAGACACAAATGTGCGAGGTATTATAATGAATAAACAGCCTTTACATACAATGCCCCATTTGAGCCTGGCAGCTAGTATATGACAATACACTCAACAAGTGAGGTGTATAGTATCAATACAATTATTTAAAAGATGTTTAAGCAACTTGCCCCTTTGGGAGAGCTGCAGCTTGAACCTGTGACTTAAGGTTTAACCATAGTGACTTTAAATAATCTTGTTTTCAGGATTGCCACATTGCATAATGCCAAGTGGCCCTCCTTCACATCATGAGGCCATTCAGTGTTCCTAATTTGCTGACCATGCTTAAAACAATTGAAGCATTTACTGTCTTTCTGTAATACAATTTGTAGCAGCAAACCCTCAGGATAACTATTCTGGACTTGACCAAGGTCATTTGTACCATTCTCAGGATCCCACTATAACAGAATCATTTTGTTTTCCTTTGCAGAGAGAGGGGGAAACACTGAACCATTGAATGAAATATCACTGATCCTACCTGGATTCTCGATTTAGGATGTTTGCATCAGAATTATAGGTCTACGAGTGAGAGAGATTTTAGAGTTCAATTAGCAGAGTCCCTAAGTCTGCATTTAAAGATGTTCAGAGGCACATTCTAAAATGACTTGTTCAAATTTGCCCAAGTATGTTGTGGCAGAACCAGAACACACACATACACACAAATTGGTCTGTCTGTTTACTCAAGATTTTCCCATAACACATAGAAGTATCATATGAGTATTTGTATTTTTTCAAGTTATTACTGGGATAAAGCTTACTTCAGAGCCTTCAAAGCCTACTTAACTTCAGTAAAATAAATGTGGCTTATAGTTAGATGTGGAAAGAGTTATTTTCTGGATAGTGCTGAGCAAAATAGCAAATGTCAATAAATTTTTATTGGTGACATGAGAAAGTAAAAATAATGAGTGGTATAGAAACATCCAAAATTATACATAAATGGCTTTATTACTACTAAATATTTAATGAAGTAAAAGTGTAAAGGAAAATTGATATTTATAAAGAAAAAAATTGTCTCATGTTGAAAATTCATTGATTAAACCTTTCATGAGGATGCCAACTCTATATTACATAATGTATATGGGTTTGCCCTCTATGTAGAACAAACCAGTGATTCAGCTACATCACTTAACTTAGACATCAGCCTCCTCATTTTTAAAATGTAGACATTAAAAATCTTATCTCCCGGGATTGCACGGTCTTCTATATCTAGCCAATCAGCAACTGAAAATAAACACCACATAGAAGATCTCAGGGACGTTTTATGGGCCAGACCTAGAAATGGCAAAAGTCAATTCTTCCCACATTGCATTGGTGAGGAGTTTCCATATCTAACAGAGTGCTGAAACTAACAAGGTGCACATTTTGTGCAAAAGTTTCTTTACTGTATGTTAGTGAGGGCACATAATGTTAATAGCCAGCCCAGAACATTCAGCATTTTAGCGTAATTGAGTTATCTCTTGCTTGAGTCTCTACTCAGGGCGAGAAGGATTGTTTTCTTATTTGCACATTCATTCAGGGACCTCGGTCCTTCCACCTACTGACTCCCTTCAAGAAGCTGCTTAAACTCTAAAGTGCATCAGAATCACCCACAGGGCTGGCTAAAGCATATCCTTGGTCCAACTCCCTGGGTTTCTGATTCAGTAGATTTGGGGTGAGGTCCATGGGTTTTCATTTCTAACAGGTTCCCAGATAATACTGCTGCTATAATATTGTAAGTTTAGAGACTTGAGATCCTGTGTTTATCCTTGCTAAGCACACTCTGCTCCTTCATACGCTTCTACAACCATCCACCAAATAGCAGAGAGAGACCAGGACAACATGGGAGATCTTGAGGATGCTTATGGGCCCAGGTCTAGAGGCCGTACATCACTTCTTCTCACATTCCATAGCTTACAAGTCATCGTATGATCCCCACCTACCTAGACGCAAAGGAGACTAAACCTGGCAGGATGTCAAGGCAGGTGGAAAGCACACACGTCAGCATTAGCAGTCAGCTCCACCTGGTGAGTACACATCATTAAATCGTTTATAATAGCAGCAATTTATTAAAATTCCTTTACATATGTCTATTATTATTATATAATATATAATACATATATTTAATGTATATAGTATATAATAAATCCATTAATATATAGTAAATTAATATAATCAGAAAATAAATTAAATTATAGAGCTATTTCATTGTCATTAAAATTCATTCATCATCTGTTAGGCAAGGGGATCACATTAGAATTGTTACTGACTCCATGAGGGATCAGACGACAGCACTATAAACTGTGATGCTGCTGTTTGTCAACTTAAAAATATTCTCTGACCAAAAAAAAAATGTTTTTTAAAGTAAAGAATTTGTACTTTGTGTAGGTTTTAGTAAGAAAATAATAGTAAGTACAATAAGAAAATTGTACTTTTTGTAAGTTTCAATAAGAAAAGAAACTACTCAAATTCAGTAATTCCCTCAAGTGACTTCCATGACAGAGAAATCCATGTGTGAAATTAAACAGCATGTGTCACTCTATTGAGGTTTTTCCATGGGTTGTATTTTCCTAAGTGTAATCGGAGCAGTTTCTAGTCAGTTTTCACTGCTCCATGTATAACTTTTCCTATATTTATTTACTTGGAAATATATTATCCTTCATGTCATAGTGCCAAGAAATCTGGTTAGTGAAAATGCCAGATTCTTTTATTTGATTTTATTTGATTTCATTAGGGACCATCAGCCTAGCTGCTTAAGTGCCCGACTACCGTTCGCAGTTAAACATTCATTAAGGAATCCCCAGTGGGTTCATTTGTTTCACTGAGGTCCAATTACAGTGCCACAAAAGCGGTTTTTGTAGCAATTAGCTGATTTTTCCTGTTTATGTTCTGTCTCTTTAGGAAGAGGACTAGCTTGTGGAGGTCAGATTTTTAATTAGGCACGATTTAAGGCCAATAGGAAAACTGATAATTTACTAAATGGCTGTGGTGGACTTAACAGCTCAAAGCAGAGGTAAATAACGCAACAGGGACCCCACCCCTCAGTTTTCCTGGCGTACATCGCTCCGAGCCCTGCAGTGTGAGGATAGATTACATGTTAAGTGGTTGTCATTGACGCTAATGTGCCGTGCAGGGCACCAGCATCTTAACCTCAGGTGCCATCGCGGTTAGTCGTCCACACTGTGTCTGCTTCTGGTAGCACCACATGAAAGAGAGGAATTCACGAGTATTTTATCTCCCCAAAGTTGGTCTGAGAGAGAAACGTTTGATAAAGTAGTGCAAGGATATATAATTATCAAAAGGCTAGGGTGCAATCTACCAAATAACCCCGAATTGACACTAATTGTAAGATTAACATTCACAGTCTTCTGTGCATACTCTTATGGGCTAAATTATATCCTCTCAAATTCGTAAGTTGAAGTCCTGACCTCCAGTACCTCGGAATGTGACTATATTTGGCAACAGGATCTTTAAAGAAGTCGTTAAGGTTAAATGAGGCAATTTGCAGAGGGCCCTAGTCCAACATGACTAGCATCCTTATTAAAAAAACAATGAGGACACAGATGCTTATAAAGGAAAGACCACGTGTGCACACAGTGAAAAAGAGCCTTTTGCAAGCCATGGAGAGAAGTCTTAAGAAGCCAATGCTTCCTATGCCTTGATTTTGACCGTCTTGTCTCCAGGACTGGAAGGAAATAAAATGTCTGTTGCTTCATTTGCCAGGTCTGTAGTACTTTGTTACAGCAGCCCCGTAAAACTAATACAGAGACCTGATAGATAAATACGTTATCATATTTTGATAATAAGCATGTATGATTCCACAAATTCTCATTAATATTCTGTGGCATCACGGCAGCAGCAACAGCTTAGTCACTCAGTTGTGTCTGATTCTTTGTGACCCCAGGATAGCTTCAAAAAAGATAAAATGATTTATATCCAGTTTCTGCAGTCTAGTCATCTAAGCAAGAGCAAAGAGTGCTCTCTCAAATGACAAGTCAACTTAAAATTATTTCTATGATCTTAAGCAAACCAACAATGCTGCTTTACATAATCAAAGAAGTCCTGCAGATTCCAGTTTTTTCCATTCCAAACTATGGAAAAGAAACACATTTTTTTTTGGAATTTAAGGAGGCAAAGAGAAATTTAAAAATACAGTTGGAAGATTTAGATAGGCATGAGCCTGTGAGAAGCTGTATATGTTATTAAATATATAAATTTGTTAAATTTCTCATATTATTTTGGTTATTCCTTCCTTTCATATGTGAAATCCATTTTTGCTAAGTGGTCTCTTTAAGAATTTTGTCCTGTATCCTCAGAACAAAATTATAGCATGAGCTCCCCTACTTTTCATGGTGGAACCACACTGCTAACTGAAGCCTCATCATCTTCTCCCAAAAGGAGTTAGAGAATTGATAATGATCCAACTGATACAGATGTATCTAGAGTTATTTACCTATTTGCTCAGTTATTCTAATTATGAATTTTAACATGTATCTGGATGACCTATTACATCTTTTTAAATGTAGGTAGAAAATATAGAAAAGTCTTAGGAATAGGGGAGTGGGTATTTGATACTTTTTAGAAGTTTTCCGGAGTATTGCAAACCACAGATTTCAATGGAATCTCTTTTAACAAGTGACATTGAAACTATGGGAATAAGTCCAAGGATACTTGGAAACTTGCAGTACTTAGAGAAATGCCGAAAACTCAGTAAATACTTACGGATTGACTTAAAATTGTTTAATAGAAAAGGTAACTCATCCAGATCACAATATTTTGATACAAAACGAGGTAACAGAGTGACTGCTTTGGGATGGTGCAACCCAAATGGACACTCTATGTGATATTTTTAAAGATTGCTAAATTTCATTTATGAAATGACCCATAACTTCTAAATTGTTTCTTTCTTTTAATACTTACTGCGCCATTTTGGGGGTAATTTTTCTCTTCACTTTTCCCTGGTAAGTTGTCAACTGTTACTTCTTATTCACTCCATTCTATAGATTTGCAGTTCACAACCACCAGGCCCTGGGCATCATATAAAGCAACTGAAACTGTATTCAAAGTGTATCTGAAATAAGAGAAACCCTATTTCAAATAAAGATTCAAAACATTCTCTTACAATATGCTATTTCAACCTTAGTTATTTTGTCTTTTTGTTTACCATTTTGCAGTGTTCACAACACTTTTTAAGTTGGCTCGGTTCTCAATCATTTTGTACTTTTCCCAGAACAGTTCTGGTTTTTCCCCATTGACCTGACATTATTATGAACAACACCAAGTTTAATGCAGGGCTTCCCTGGTGGCTGAGTGGTAAAGAATCCACCTGCAATGCAGGAGACCTGGGTTTGATCCCTGGGTCAGGAAGATTCCCTGGAGAAGGGAATGACAACCCACTCCAGTATTCTTGCCTGGAGAATCCCATGGACAAAGGATCCTGGTGGGCTACAGTCCATGGGGGTCACAAAGAGTTGGACACAACTGAGCAGGCACACACATACGATAAATCATCAGTCAATGAATATATATCCAAGTTTCCAAGTAAACGTCCCTTAGGTCAGTAAACTATTTCAACCCAGTGAGGGTTTCATGGGAAAGTCAAGTGTGGTTGCTTAGGTCTTGCCTGGAACAAACACGGGCCACTCTCAGGATCTTCCTATTCCAGGGGGAGGGGCTGAGACGTACATTAATTTCAAAACTCAAGTTCTGTCTGACTTGAAATTCTTTCCGGAGGGTAATTAATAAAAATCAGTCACCGAAGTCACTTTGTACAAACAATGAGTGGCACTAAATTCCCTACAGGCCAAAAATAAACATACGGCTTTCAGAGAACTCAGCTGACAAGGAAAAGGAGAGGGGTTCCTCCAAAGTTGCATGTAGAATTTGAGACCATAATCCTGTCTGCCTTTGTTTCGTCCAGGGTTTTCAGTTGAGTCACTTCTGTTATCACAAATACAGTCATTTTAGTTAGCTGGTCTGTTGGGCACAATTTTTATATCATTTATAAACAAAAGATGTTTTAATAATAGCAGTTTTAGCAATCCTGGTTTTAAAGAGAATACCTTCGAGCTTTCCAGCAATCCTTATTGGAAGTGCAAATATAAACACATTTAGAAAGATTTTGCTGGTTTATCTAGGATACTAACAAGACTTCTTTGAATCCTGGACCAATCTGGCTTGCTTGACTCCTGTAAGAGTCTGTCTAATAAGTTAAATTTTCCAGTAGCAGCCATTCCTAATGGAAATCTCAATAAACTTTCCTTCAATGAGTGTTTAAGTATACCTAAAGTAAAATCTGGCCAGCCATGAGGTCAGAACATGGGCTAAGGCTATTTAATATTAACGAGTAGTGAAACCCACATTTAAATATCTCATAGTTTATAATCAAGCTGTACATTTTGAATGCATAAGATTTTGACAAACTAGTATATTTGCTGTTAGGAAAAATTGGACATATACTTAGGGCTCTTTATACAGATATTATTAAATTGGCAAATTAAATACTAACAGGAAATTTGTTGTCACAATTATTTCACGTTGTCCTAGAGCTTTTCAACTACCTGAACTCTAGTGATGCAATACAGATTTATATAGAAAATGGCCCTAATCCTTATGAAAATATTGAAGCTGTATATCAGGTCGAACTCAAGGAAAGCAAACAGCCTGATGATTTTGTGTTGGTTTAACTTTCTCAGTGTTATTTCAGGCCAGATTTTCTTTTGCTTTTTTGTTATGGAAGGAGGAATCCAAGACAACAAATTACTAATTCTGTTATTTGCTTTATACATCAGGCCAAATTGAACATGTATTTGTTTTTCTTTTTTTCTTTCTTGTAAATTTCAAATGGCCTAAATCATGTTAAAGAATGATAACCGTGAACTTCATTTAAAACAAAAAAAATGTTGTATTAAAAAAATTGGAATAGAAAAATATTACCCATAAGCCAAGGTATCATATTCAGGGCGTCGACTAGCGCAAGCTGGCTTCTGAATTTGGGCCAGAGGGAGGGTTGGGGCTCCACGGGATTCGCTGTGCAGTCTTGCACCACCAGCCCCTTAATCTAAGACCCCTCGCTCTCTGCCTGGGCTACTGAATCTGCCTCAAGGGTCTCCTGGCATCCACTCAGCCTCCTCCAGGTCAGATACATTTTCCAATTGTTTCCAGAGTGAACTTTAAAATATGCTAATTCGCTGAATGCTTTATTGGCTTCCTGTGTTCCAAGGACAAAGTCCAAAATCTGGACCCAGCCTATGAGGCTTGAACTGGCTGATCTCTTTCTCCTGCCATCTTGGCCTCATACCTGGTTTTTGTCCACATCTACCAGTTTCAGTTCCTCCACTGAGTCAGACTTCCCACTGCTCCCAGACTGTGACTCTTCTCTGCGACTGGGTGTGTGAGCAAAGGCTCACAGTTTGGGCAAACACTGGGAGCTTTCTACTGCCGAAGGCTAGTTGTTACCGAACTCCTGTGTGAGAGGAGGTGCCTGGAGGACCGCTTCTCTGAGACTCTCCGGAGCCGCAGCTCAGCTCTGCCGGTTCCCATCTACCTAACATTGGGATGGTTACCTCGCCTCTCTAAACCTCAAGTTCAACGCTCATGAAATGGTGGTAACTATAGTACCCAAAGGGCTTCCCTGGCAGCTCAATTGTTAAAGAATCTGTCTGCAATGTAGGAGACCCCGGTTCGATTCCTGGGTCGGGAAGATCTGCTGGAGAAGGAATAGCCTACCCATTCCAGTATTCTTGGGCTTCCCTGGTGGCTCAAGGAATCTACCTGCAATGTGGGAGACCTGGGTTCTATCCCTGGGTTGGGAAGATCTCCTGTAGAAGGGACTGGTTACCCACTCTAGTATTCTGGTCTGGAGAATTCCATGGACAGAGGAGCCTGGCTGGCTACAGTCCATGGGGTTGCAAAGAGTTGGACATGACTGAGTGACTTTCACTCACTAACTCACCCAAAGTACCCAAACCAAAGGTTGGTGTCAGAATCAAGAGAATTAATGGATGTAAAGCCCTAAGGTCATACCTGCTACAGAGTAACTATTCCATGCATATTGCTGTTACTATTACTGTTATTATTACCCAAATTTCAGCCAAACACACATCCCTAAAAGTCTCAGACTGCAAGGACTTTATGTAAGGTCTCATGTATACATCAGTTCTGATCCTAAATTACATGCTGACACGGAAAAAGAACAATTTGGAATGCATAGAAGAGGATAAACAACATTTAATTCAAAAATAAAATTAATACTGGACAAGGAATAGTAATTCTCTTGATCACACCTATCTCAAGGTTTCTTGTTTCACTGCGTACGTGTGTGCTGAGTTGCTTCAGTCGTGTCCGACTCTTTGCTACCCTGTGGATTTAGCCTGCCAGGTTCCTCTGTCCATGGGATTCTCCAGGCAAAAGTACTGTAGTGGGTTGCCATTTCCTTCTCCAGGAAATCTTTCCAGGGATCGAACCCACATCTCTTATGTCTTCTGCATTGCAGCTGAGTTCTTTACCACTAGCATCACTTGGAAAGTCCACTTGTTTCATTAGTGAGGCAGACTTAATATCAGACTCGAGATTTGTACCACGTACAGCTTTGATATCATCATAAACATCCTTCTCCTGAGAGCTCTTCAAAAGTATCCACACCAAGCAGGCACGCTCTTATCACAGCCCAGCCTGGGTAACCTTTTATTTCTGTCTGGGTGTGTCTTGCACCGATGCTCCCATATTTTGAATTTCTTCAACTAAATATGATGAGCCAGAACTGATTCCAAATGCTCCTTGCTCTTTTGGATTGTATTCCAGGAAAATGATTGCAATACTTAAAATGGATTTTTCTCCCAAGAACTCAAGTTCTTTTCTGGACTGCAGATCTGGCCTCGGTTTGAGCAGTGCCAGTAGTCTGAACACACTAAGGTGCATGCCAGCCTAGCTGCCTTCCATGACGGAGCAAACCATTTGGCTAGTCCACGCAGGCACGGAGTTTGAACTTTTTTTTTTTCTTGTCAGCCTTGTGAATCTAAGAAAATAGCTTTTAGCTGCATCTTTATTTCATTTATTTTTTAAAAAATGCCTTCACAAGCCCTCTTCTCTTCCAGTTACCTTCTTATGAAGTATGGATTGAGTTCTGAGACTGTTGTTGGTGCAGCTGCCAAAATGACCGAAGGCAAATAAACCAGAATTGGAATATATGCCAGTGCTCATAATGCCTAGGCTACGGACCACTGTGGCTCCACTGGAATGCCTCTTGTTTTCATCTCTTATGGGCCAGAGGTTTTAACTCCTAAGTTTTGTTCAGGTGTAAGATTGCTGGTCTTCTGAATACATTGTGCATTTTAAGTACATGCAACACAATTTTTAAAAAATGTGTATTGACTATACATGTAATCTTCACAAATGATATATACTTTTGGCTTCCCTCGTGGCTCAGCAGGAAAGAATCCACCTGCCAATGCAGAGGACGTGGGTTCCGTCCCTGAGTCAGGAAGATCCCCTGGAGAAGGAAATGTCAACTTACTCCAGTATTCTTGCCCAGAGAATCCCATGGATAGAGGAACCTCGTGGGCCATGGAGTCGCAAAAGAGTCAGACATGATTTAACAAGTAAACAACAACAACAAATATATACTTTTAAGGAAATTTATTAATACTCATTTTAACATAAAGTGGTTGTTTAGGGCTTTGCCTTTTTTTACATGTTGTAATTCCTCAAATTCTATGGACAGTCCTTTCAGAACTCACCATGCAAGATGATGGTCATTCTTGAAAATGAAATATAATTTTTTTAAAACACTCATATATGAAGCAAATACATAACTAATTTAGGGTATTGATGTTATTGATATATGCAAATTATATGCATATATACATTTTATATACATATAATTTAACAGATATGACTGATGAAATAATAAAGCTTTATTTACTTCTGATTCAAATTGCAAATGAAGATAATTTCAAAATTGGAATAGCAAAAAATGATATGGACAGTGGCAAGATAGGCCCGTCAAGGGGACTGTTCTATTCAATTTAACAAATAAATCCTCTTCTGAGTTATGTGTTGTAATGAGAAGTTAATCAACACACACCCGGTTTAGCTGAATAGACATTACTCATTTGAAAGTACTGATTCCAGCATATTTGTTTCAGATCAGTGTTATGCGTATTTGGCAACATAAAACCAGAAGCAGTATTGTGTCATAGTTAAGAACATGGACTCCAGACTCAGGCAGAGGTGGAGCTGTGTCCTTGGGGAATCATCTAACTTCTTTATATTTCACTTTCTTCACAAGTAAAATATGAATGTTTGCTGTGTAGATGAAGTGAGCTAATGTAAAAGACAGCTTAATAAGGTGTGTGGCGCAATAGTAAATTTCCATTAAGTATGTTGCTAGTAATTGTAGAAAAGGCTTATCTCAGTTGATATTTATTTCCCATCATCAACAAGAAAATCATTTCAACACATCTAAAAGAATGGAGCAAACTAGTCAGTGTAGAAAAATCTAACAGCTTTCTACAAAAAATATTTAGTTTGCTATAGACTGGGTCAGTTATTAATATATGTCATTAGCAAGTGGCCTACCCGTGCCAGATATAAACTCTGTCATAATTTTAGTCTTTTATATTTTTAATTTGCTTTTCTTATTTGGTTGAATGTTGATTATTTGGGTCAGTTGGGATGGGAGAGGGGAGATAAGGGTTTTTTGCTAAAAAAGAAAAAAGAGTGAGCTTAAGAGAGGCTTTACAGGTTTACAACATAGTGATTCACAATTTTTAAAGTTTATACTCCATTTTCTATGAGATCGCTTATATGTGGAATCTAAAAAATATAGCAAACTAGGGGAAAAAAAGCCTTTGAAGATATTCAGAAATAGCCACCATGGGAAGGGTTACAAGTACTATATTCCAGAATGTTTATTTTTCTTTCTCCCTAGTTTCAAATGGGTCAGCATTATCACTAAAACAAGAAGTAAACGAAGACCTATCTCAGATTACATCAGCTCCTGGGGCCATCAACAAAGTAAACATCAGTCACCCCATGAAAAATACAACGATTACCTGTTATTGGACACCTGCAGGCCTGGCCTAGCCACCAAGTGGCACAGTTAAT
Organism: Giraffa tippelskirchi; assembly: GCF_054371585.1. Lineage (NCBI taxonomy): Eukaryota > Metazoa > Chordata > Mammalia > Artiodactyla > Giraffidae > Giraffa > Giraffa tippelskirchi. The sequence goes on from NC_137282.1 coordinate 159,309,465, forward strand.
GAATCCACTTATTTCTAATACAAATAAACCAGAGAGAGGAAGTGGGCAGCCAAAGCTGAATCTGAAGGCAAGATGGTTAATAAAAACGCTCAAGGCTGACATTTCCTTTTTATTTGAAACATGCTTTTCTTGAGAATGACATGATCTTATTGATACAGTTTAGTAAGCCTCAGCTGATGTCAGGTTTTAAGTTCCTTTTAGATGCTTGTTCTTTTTTCTAAGTGAAAAAAAAAAATCCAAAGGAAAAAATCTAAAGTCTATCATGGTTCCCTAGCACAGAGACTAAATAGGAGAAAACACAATTTCTTTCATCTTTAGTCACTAGTTAAAAATGATGATGTTTACAAGATGAATCTTTTATGCAGAACAATTTGTCAAGATTTGTGAAAAGCCTTTAAATTGTTCATACCCTCTGCTTAAGTAATTCTACTTGTAGAAGTGTGGGTTAGGAAATAATCAGAAATGTGTTTAAAATATATGGAAATGATGTCAGGAACATTTAATTTAATAAGTACAAATAGAATAATCTAAAGGCTTAAGAATAAATTGATTAAATAAATCATGACATGTTTTTATAATAGAATGTTATGATAGCTTCAAAGGCATTAGATAAAGACAGAAAATTCTTTCAATGTTAAATGAAAAAGGTAATATATGCAACAATAGAAATGATTTATATTCTTTTTATTTTGTTTTTGTCATCTTTTCAGAAACTTTTATTAGTTTTTATTAAAACACAAATATATAAAGTTGACAAAATATTTGAAGAAATAATACATATATGATGTTAACATGAATTATTAATATCTTAGAAGGATGATATTAAAGGTGATTTTTTGACTTATGATTTTTCTATGCTTTCACGTTTTGTGTAATGAACATATGTTTCATAAAGTTTCATAGGAAAATATGGTGCATGCCATACATCTTGGGGCTTCCCTGGTGGCTCAGTGATAAAGAATCTGCCTGCAATGCAGGAGACGCGGTTTCGATCCCTGGGTTGGGAAGATCCCCTTGAGGAGGGCACAGACAACCCACTCCAGTGTTCTTGCTGGGAATCCTAATGGACAGAGGAGCCTGGCAGACAGTTCATGGGTTCACAAAAGAGTTGAACACAACTGAGTGACTGAACATGCATGCATGCATACATCTTGGCCAGGAAATTATATACTCAAATAAGAATATAATTTTCCAGTCCCGAAACAGTGTCCCTTAGTTTTTCATTTTTATACATGGATATTTTTTTGGTGTCTAATCTAAATTCATCGTGATAGAGTTTTACATATTTTCTCATCTCCTTTGCTGACATAAATAGCAACTAATCACCATCCGATGTTTAAAACCCCACATATTTGAAGACTTTCAGCTTCCTCTCTCTTCCTTAGGCTGCGTAATGGCAATCCTTTTAAACTTTTCCTATTGATCCTCTTTTCTAGTCCTTTAATCATTTCTGCATGACTACCAAAAACAATTATTTAACTACAAAATTTGAGAAAAATCATGGAAAAAGTATTTGCAATCCTAGCTAAGCCATAAAAGACCCACATTTCCTCTGCATTTTTATCCTTCCTTCCTTTGAAATAATTAAAAAGGAATCAAGGCACTTATAATTTCCTATTTCTCTTTTAAATAAATAACATCCCAAATTATTTCTCATGAACAGGCAATTGGAAACTGCTTTGGGATAAATTAGGATGTATATATTCTATTATGCCAGTTCACAAATGTCACAATATAATAAATATTATCACATAGAGTGAGTTTCAAAATATATGAATACTTATGTTGTAATAAATGCAAATTTTTAAAATTAATTCATCATGTATATTGAATTCATTGATTCAAACATTAATTAAGAGCATCCATAGTTGGCACTTGTATTGTGTTAAATAATTATGACTCATAAATATTAATGGCATAAGTATTCCTTCTTTTCATCTGTTTTTTTCTCTGTTTATTTGCTTTTCAGTATTTTGCTGTTAACTATTTCATGTTTGCCATATTCCAGGATGTCTTTATGCCTCTTATATAACTTGATGTTTTTACCAAAATCAAGCATTAGCCAGTGGTACAAGATATAAAACATGATTGTGACTGAGTTTACATTTAAATACATAATATATATATATGTATATACACACCATATATTATACATTTTAAAATAAACCTTTTCTTTCCACCAACTTGCATTGGTGAACATGCTTTGGCAAGTGTTAGTTGCTCAATCATGTCCAACTCTTTGTGACCCCGTGGACTTAGCCCACCAAGCTCTTCTGTTCATGGAATTCTCCAGGCAAGAATACTGGAGTGGGTTGCCATGTCCTTCTCCAGGGGATCTTTCTGACTCAGGGTTTGAACTCGGGTCTCCCGTATTGCAGGCAGATTCTTTACCATCTGAGCCACCAAGTAAATTAGATACATGCAATATATATCATATTTCATAACATATGATACACATGCAATTGTCTTTATGTGTCTATAAATATATCACATACATATGTGATATATATGTGATACATGTATATAATTGTACATGTATATAATACAATATACTCAGTGTGTATATAGTAATATATCATAGTGTTTATTTAGATATAACTAAACATTTTCAATCACTTTAGAAAGATATATGAAGGAAATTCTAAGTTTTAAAATAAAATAATGTTCTTTTCACTGCCCCCTGTATAGTCTCACACTTTACAAATATTAATTTCTAGTATGATACAGTCTAATCTACTGAGCTGATTACATTTTAAATTTCTATAGGAAAGCTCTTGAATTAGCATATTTTCAGTTTTCCATTATTGCTTGTCCTTTTCCAGAAAGTAATGGGCACCTGTCAATTACTTCTGCAAATCTATTTTTTCTGCAAGTGTCTGTATGGATATTGAGCTCATTAATAATTACTGTTTTGTCTATCCATAATTCTGCTTTTATTATAGCTCATCTGAGTCTTACAGGCAGCTCTCGTATCTCTTCAAGCTCATATAGACTAGCTTAAACACTTTAGATTCAGTAAAAAGTGATTTCTTATGGTTGTGCTTGCGTTTTTCTCCTTGGCTGTCATTCTACTTGGATATAATTTCTTAACATAACCTGTTGAAGGAAAGTCCTTGTGCCCCAGATCCCACTTCATCTTCAGGGCAGTTTGGGGCTTAACTTGAGCTGCCAAAGGTGCAAAGGTTAATCTAATTTAGGGAAGCGGTTCTTTGTTTCTCCCTAACTAAAATTCCAGTTGTGCAATGTAACAAAAGGAGTCATAGCAGCAAGAAGGGGCCATGCCATGACTATAGTAGCAGTGTCCAAACAGGCAAATTCTAATAAATTATCAACTTACCCAAAGGACAAAAAAAAAAAAAAGAAAAATTCTGTTCAGAAATGCTTTCTTAATTTGAACATGCCAAGTATAAAATTGTCACGCACATATTGAAAAACCCAAACCTACACTCTAAAAACTCAGGATAATATCCTCTTACCAAAGATTACAGAACTATTATATTAAAGTGAAAATTAAAGTTAACGTGTTTCCCATAATGCTACGTTCAGCATCATTTTATCCTAACTCTCCAACAACTGACTGCTTTTGACGTCAGATCACGTTCTCAGTCCTGCCTCATGAACGTTGAGTGAAATTATTTAATCTCTCTGACTCTTAGCTTCCTCTGCAGGAAAATTGGTGCTAGTGGTGTGTGGGGGGGGCATGCAAGGGGAGAGGTAACTCATAACCCATAGGACTGAATGTGAGTTTTATCAAGGAGTATATGTAAAGTGCCTATAGCAAAATCATGGCTTTAAAACAAAACTTAGTTCTTTTCTTCCCTTCTTTTGCCTTCTTTGCCTTCCTTTTGGGGCATATGTTTTCTTTCTTTATCTATTGTCAGTTACTATTTCTGAAAAAAGGACACCTTCCTCAATTAATAATCAGCACATTAACTTTAAAAACAGGCATGAATTCCTTTAAACATTAGAATGGAAACACTTGGGAAAGATTACTCATTCTCTTTGAAGAGATTCATTTTCAGAATAATTGGAATAGAGCCTCATTAACTATTTATATATTGTGATGCAATTATTAGGAAGGGAACTTTTGTTTCCTTTTTAGCTACAGAGTTAGACGACATGGAATTTTTTAAGAAGTCAAATTTCTCAAATGTAATTTTTTTGTGCAATTAAAAAACACACAAAGAAATGTCCACTATATTACACACTGTATGTATCAATATATCATATAAAAATAAAAACTTGGAAAGTTAAGAAAAGTTATTGGTAGGGGCAGGAACCATGCAAATTAAAAGACTTATTTTATTTAAAAGACTCATATTTTTTAACATTTTCATAAATTATTTCTGCTTGTAATCACAGTGCCTTGGTCTCTCTATAGCATGAAGAGTTCTCTATAAAACTGACCTCTCAGCAGAAACTAAAGTTGAATACACTGTAGGGAAGGTTATTTTATGATGTCAATCTTCTGTGAAATTTGACCCCTCAAGGATGTTCTTCCAAGTTTTGTTCCAATTTATATATGTGTAACCTTAAAAATCTCATTCACATTGCTCAAGTGGGAATAACCCATTTTTTTCAATCACTATATGTTGTTACACAAGTCATAACAACAAAAGCTCCCATCTCTGTAAGTGTGAGATATAAAGTCACACAAACCTGACGAGTAGCTGAGCTACTATACCGTCGCTTTGAGTTCCTGTCTGATAGTGACAAGGGATATTTCCCCATGGGCCCTCAAACCCATCACAAGCAATCATTGAAGGATATGATTGGAGAGAAGAAGGCATTCTCCAGTATATGAAAGAATACAACTTGTAGTACCCTGAAGTAAATAGGCCAACTCATTAGAAAAGACCCTGATGCTGGGAAAGATTGAAGGCAGGAGGAGAAGGGGACGACAGAGGACAAAATGGTTGGATGGCATCACCAACTCAATGGACTTGAGTTTGAGCAAACTCCAAGAGATGGTAAAGGACAGGGAAGCCTGGTGTGCTGGCGTCCATGGAATCGCAAAGAGTTAGACACGACTGAGCGACTGAATAACAACCCTGAAATAAAGAGCCCTCTATACTCAAAGTAGGGATAGTCACAATTCTGATAAGGAAACAGAGAGTACAATTCTTTCCCTCTGGAGACCACATTCTATTTTGATCCCAAGAAAAGAACAGAAAAAAAAAAACTTATACTTTAGACTCTTCTCATTTAATTCTTGGCCTATTTAGCTTTCTTTAATCACATTGTCTAGGTACATACAACCCAAATTCTTTTCTGAAATTTCATTATCTTCTGGGCAAGGTATTTATTTCTTCTGTTATTTTGCCTTCTTGATTTCTTGGTTCTTTTCCTGAAATCTGATGAATGCGCTCTTTATGAATAGTGGTGATTTAAAAGATAGCTTATGTTCTTGTTGAACTTCAGGGAGTTGTTTAACCTTCTTAGGACTCAAATAATAAACCCACCTATCTCAAAGGATTATTGTGAGGATATTTGAGAAAGATTTAATATTGTGAGATTTAACACAATGTAGCATATTATAGTATGGTTTTTAACATATGCTGTGCTAAAGAATGCTTTGGATGCAATTGTGGAATTATCTGACACTCCACATGCAAAAAGAGCAAAGGACTATTTGTTATTTGCTCAGTCACATCTGACTCTTTGCTTCCCCATGGACTGTAGCCTGCCAGGCTCTTCTGCCCATGGGGATTCTCCAGCCAAGAATATTGGAGTGGGTTGCCAGGCCCACCTCCAGGGGATCTTTCCAATCTAGGGATCTAACCCAGGCCTCCTGCATTGCAGGCAGATTCTTTACCATCTGAGCCACCAGGGAAGCCCTTTTAACATATAGTAACCTCTTAGTAAATTCTCCTACTTTTATCCACACTGTACCAGCAATGAGGAAATAAGAATGAAGAAGAAGCAGCAAAAACATCTTGGTAGAGAAATAGAGTGTTAAATAAAATAAATTTTAGCTTGAATTCTGCAGATAATTTTCCCCTTTCTGTCATATGCTTTAAAATATAAATCAAAATATCTTAAAATTGAGCATATCTATATGTATTAGAAAAAGTTAATAACATTATCCATATGATTAACTGAAATAAAAATTTCATTTATCTAGATATTTGAAAAATTGTAAATGTTCACTAAATCTTGTTTTTGTAGTTGTAATATTATAAATACCTTTCCAACAAAAGGAAGTATTTGGCAAGATCAATTAACGTCAAAGTCATAACCAAGTCTCCATGTTAACCATAGGCTATAATTAATCTGGCCCATTTGCCTGCACTCTGCTAATGAGGATATCTTAGGTCCAGTTAGTTTCACTCACCAGTTTGCTTTTCTATGTTCCTTGTTGATTGGCTGTAGCCCAACTCACAACCAGGATGCAAATGAAAATGAGGCCAGAGACATGTCCCCTGAGTAAGTTGGATAAGTAATGAGTGTTTTACTGTTAAACCCAAGTGGAGTCATTCTGGTTCAATGCTGCTCACAGCTCTCGAGAACTTACTGAGCCAAACAGTGTGGTCCATGCTAAGGATCCAAACATGAATGAGGCATTCTCCCTTGAGGTATTCATGGTCAGTTAGGAGACACATATGAACAGATAACCACAGACAGCACGTGCTAAACAGTATGATGAAGTTCCACACAATATGCTGTGTATTTCGTATCACCAGGAGTGTGTGGCAGAGACATGTGTGGGTAGGGAGCACCAGGTAGGCTAGCAGGGAGGCCCTCTTGGAGAAAATAAAACTATTATTGAATGTCATACTTTTTTCTCTGGAGCAAATGAGACAACATCACTCATACGTGAATAGAGGTCAAACATTAATTGTTCTTCTCCAGCACACTTTCCCAATATTTGAATTTCCCATACGTAAACACGTATCAACTTACAGAATTTCATGGGTACCACAAGGGGACACCACCCAGACTCAGAGCAGAAATTTCATATTCTAGATTAGTAGTTGCACAAACACTTAATAGTATGATACTTTGTGCTTATGGTAGAATGTCTACTGGGTAAGCCCATACAAAGGCAAATATATTTGATTTTCTTGCCCAGAGAACCCATCAACTTGGGGCACTAACTTGTTTGAACAAACATGTGTACCTAGACTAGAAAATAAGACCCAAAAATCAGCATATCAGTGCCTATCCTTACAAAAGAGAGACTTCATTGTAAAAAATTCCAGCCTATTTGTTATAACTCACTCATTTCATCATCTCAGTTTGGCAAGCTTTTCTTTTCGGCACTGTATGTGCTGCACACAGATGATCAAAGATGAATCAGTTGTGTCCTCTTCTCTCAAGGAGGTCACTGAGGGTCAGGCTTAGCACTGAATAAACACCCATACACAAAAAAGCACAAGGGTTTTGGTATGAGAGGAATTCAGGAACCACCTCATCCATGCCCTTTATATCTCCGGGAGGGCACTGAGGAGTTACTGCTTATGGGATCTGCATCTTCCATTTCTGCACCTGAGCTTGCTGGCCTCGGTTTCTAGCCTGTGGTCAGATTAGAGCTCGATTGTGGCTGGCTTGGATCCGTAGGAGTCCAGTGATTCTCTATTAAGACATCTCTCACTACTAGGAAAAAACAAACCTACGCAGGGCGAAAGCAGGTCATTACGGTGCTACAGGTCATGGACAAATACCACTTGTTGCCATTTCCAGCTTTCAGCACAGCCTGTTGACGGCAGACAATTGTCACAAGTTGTCTTCAAAGTACAGACTATACAGCTGAAAGAACTGTTTGTACTAGTATCTTTAAAAGTTGTTAGACCTCTGTGTCTAAATATTAGGTTGTTTGTCAAAGCATCTTGTTTACTTTATATGAACAGCTCCTGCAAGTTCTAAAAACAGATTTTGCCTCTTAAATACACAAGTGTCTGTGTAATTTTTAAATCACTTGCTGAGATTTAAAACCCATTTTATCTATGTTTGGCTCAGATTAACAGAAAGGGAATTTAGGCTGAACTAGATGAGCACATAGTCTTTAAATGCTCCTCCAATCTCATTGATATGATAAACAGATATATGATACTAGCTTCACCAATTATGGCTAGAAGATATCAAAACAATTTCCTTCCAAGAACTGATTTGGCACTCATTCATGTAGCCCATTTTTGCCTTGGAAAAAAAAAATATATATATATATATATATATGTTTTAACCGACCAAAGTTCCTAAAAGTCTGTGGGAGCAGAAAGCCCAGTGCTTGGAATCTCAGGATTTCCAAGTGGTGAATATTTCCCTCATCTCTGCTTTTCTCTCTGTAGCAGTTGTCAAAAATAATTGACTCCTCTCAAGTCACATGGACAAAGAATGCCCTCAGAAAAAAAAGGGAACAAAGCAGGATGGTAACCATTCAGGTGACCCGAGTAAGTACCTGTGATGACACAGCTAAGGAGAGCAGTCAGGAAACAAGAGGAAAGTGTCTATTTCCTGACCTGGGCGACCCTGACGTCAGGAGACCATCAAAGGAGCCTCTTCCATCAGAGTTCGCTTAATACCAGCTATCCTAATGTTTTTTACTCTCTTCTTTCCTTTTTTTACTCAGAGTTAAGTGAGTTTTCTATAAAAATACAAAGGATGAATAACCTTCATATGTTGACAATCTTTAATAACATATTTCTGTGTCTCCTTTCTACAGTTGGATTCAGGAAGGTTTTAGTTTAAAAATCAAGGCTTTTTTGCATGACTAATTTAGCCTTATATTTTTCTTCTCTATTTACTTATTAATATTTACCACCTTCCCTCACTAAACTGAAAGATGTGTGAGAAGAGAAACCATGTCTGTCTTTTTCCTTGATAAAATTCCAGATGGAATCTTGCTCAGAGGAAGGCTGTCACTAAATATTTGCTGAGTGGGTGTAAATGAATGAATAAATTCATTTACCTTTAATTTTGAAGCGTGTCTTTCCTGGTTTTAGTAAGGTATTTGGCCTTTCTCCCCACAGAATATAGAAGGTGCTAAAGTACTCATACCAGATTTGCTGCTGGTATACGTTGTAAATGTTCTGTGTGCCATTCTTAATGGAGTATTACAGTTTAAAAGATATTGCAAAGAGTTATGACCATAAACAAGCCTTTGGTGATCAAAGTAGAGATGCATTTTGCATTTTCTTATGCACCTCAAGTGCAAATTCCTTTGCATTTGCAGAGAAATTAAAGCAAAATCATTTAAGAGATTGATTAATTTTTAAAAAGATTGCCCAGGTAATTGAAGTATTAAACTAATTGTGCAAATAAAACTGTTAAAAATGGAAGATTTAGCTATTTATCCTAGAGGTAAGCAAAGGCTGCTTGTTAGGTTAATATTCTCTAGTCCCTGAGCTCACCTTATTTTTAAAATTTATTTATTTTTAATTGGAGGGTAATTGCCTTACAGTATTGTCTTGGTTTCTGCCATGTATCAACATGAATCAGCCATAGGGATATATATATATCCCCACATTTTGAACTTCCTTCCTTCCTCCCACCTCATCCCATTCCTCTAGGTTGTCACAGAGCACTGAGTTTGAGATCCCTACTCTCCACTAGCTATCTATTTTACATATGGCAATGTATGTGTTTCAGTGCTACTCTCTCAATTCGTCCCATCCTCACTGGAAAAGACCCTGATGCTGGGAAAGATTGAAGGCAGGAGGAGAAGGAGACGACAGAGGAGGAGATGGTTGGATGGCATCCCGGACTCGATGGACATGAGTTTGAGCAAGCTCCGGGAGGTGGTGATGGACAGGGAGGCCTGGCGTGCTGCAGTCCATGGGGTCGCAGAGTCGGACACGACTGAGCGACTGAACCTCTCCTTCCCCCACTGTGTCACCAAGTCTGTTCCTACATCCGTATCTCCTTTGCTGCCCTGCAAATAGGCTCACCAGTACCAGGCTTCTAGATTCCATGTGTATTATGTGATATTTGTGTTAATATGCAATATTTGTTTTTCTCTTTCTGACTTACTTCACTCTGTATAATAAGCTGAGCTCACCTCTTATACCACTTTGATTTAAGTTGATAGTTGTTCTTAGGGCACAATATTTCTCTTTTCCTGAATATGGCCTGAGTTTTCATGTCCAAGAATCATTCTGAATATCAGTTCAGAAAGCAGAAAACAGATCCAAGCAAAGTCTAAGGAATATTTTATAGAGGAGGGTGGAATCTATAATGAGCCAAATACCCGGAGGCCATGATTCTGCACCCAGTTCTGGAGTTAAATACCAATCAACTGTGAATGAAACCCAAACATCACAATCACCTTCTTCCACTTGTCCTGTCTTGGGATCTGGAGTGACAGGAAAGGCTTGCTAGCCAGCAATTCACTATGTGGTGACATTTGACAATGACGCAAACTCAGGCAAATGCCTTGGGTGGCTCCATGATGCTAAGGGAACCATCTTTGAAGCGATGGAGGCTATGATAATGATCGGCATTCTCCCACATGTGGCTCAGGAAGAGACAAAGAGTACTACCTAAGATAGACAGAAACAGCCCTGGGAGACTGAGTTCTGTTGAGTCTGCTGAAAATTTCCACTTTCAAGGCCGGGAGGATACTGATTAGAAGGTGCTTCTGCTGTTCATAGATCGTAGCTGTCATTTGCAGAAAACTGACATGCCTGGAGGGCCTGGAGTCAGTGTAATATCATCTTCTCTTATTCTCCACTCCTTGGAAATGGTCCGATGTGGGTTATGCACGTTTCCGGTACCTGACACAGCAACTTTCCATGAAGATCCATGTTCATTATCGTGAAAGGGGGAATTTTTTTTTTTTTTTAAGAAATACGTCTTCCTGAACCCCATTCAGATATTTGCCTTGGTGGTTGTTTACCAGATTTCACTTCAGAATTCCTGTGGGATATTACGAACATAGCCACCCCTGAAGCTTCTGGCTCAGTGACTCTGAGGAAGGGGCCAATGGAGGGTGACACATGGCTGAGAAATACTATTTCAAATCACACACATACCAGGAGACATAGATTCATCTCACAGAGATATATGATCAATATTTCAAGATGAGACCTGGTGAGATAAATAGCATGATAGTGGGCTAGAAGATAGTTTCATTTATATGATGAATTTATAATAAATTATGGTTATTCATAGTAATTCTTAGTGCATATTGAGCACCCACTAAGTGTCAAAGATCACAGCTAGTCATGAACGTGCAATCTCATTTTAATACTATTTAAAATGAGAGGAAAGAGTATTACCTCTATTTCATATAAGAAGAGACTAAATGACATGGCTCAGGTGAAAAACCTATTAAGTGCTGAGCATTCGTTCAAGGGGAAGTTTGCATATGCCTGAACCACACCTCTTTTCTACTGTACACTTGACCTCCACGGTCTTTCCTCAAGTGAAAGGAGGTCAGCAGAGAACAGGCTCATCCCCAGGACATAGCCACACCTCTGGTTGAGAGATGAGTGATACATTAATTAATAGGTATATGTATGGTGGCCACATTTTCTTAAACAAACATGAGGCCCCTTTTACTGAAAATAGGGCTGCTGCTGCTGCTGCTGCTAAGTCGCTTCAGTCGTGTCCAACTCTGTGCGACCCCATAGACTGCAGCCCACCAGGCTCCTCCGTCCATGGGATTTTCCAAGCAAGAGTACTGGAGTGGGGTGCCATTGCCTTCTCTGGAAAATAGGGCATCATATCTTAAATCATACAACTTTGCACATTATAGTGCACCTGGTAAACATATATAAGTACATGACAAATAGTGTATGGAAGGAAGAGAGGTCTGCAGATAAAAAGAACATTCTAAGCTGATGGTTAATCAAGCTTATGGGAGAGGTGGCAGGCTGACTGAATTGAACTATCTTAACATCTTACTGTCTCCCAGTATTCTCTAGGAGGTTTACAAACATAGACCAGAATGCAATATTTTTCTTAGAAGTCATTGAAGCTTTTCATACAAAATTCTCTGATACCATTAATTTTAAATTTTTTAATTTATTTATTTTTGGCTGTGCCAAGTCTTCATTGCTGTGCCAGTTTTCTCCAGGGCTTCTCACTGCAGGGGCCTCTCTCGCTGAAGAGCATGGTCTTTAGAGCAGACAGGCTTCAGTAGCTGTGGACCGTGGTCTCAGGAGTGTGGTTCCCAGGCTCTAGAGCACAGGCTCAATAATTGTGGCACACGGTCTTAGTTGCTCTGTGGCATGTGGGATCCTCCTGGATTAGGGATCCAACTCATGCCTCCTGTATTGGCAGGTGGATTCTTTACCACCTGAGCCACCAGGGAAGCCTCTCTGATAACATTTAAAGGGACAAAATGTAACTCAGATGTCCTGAGTTTATAGGGTGTGAAATCTAGATAAGACAAGGTATGCTATGCTGAAATTATGTTGCTTTAAAATGAAATGCATTTTCTACAAAACAAAGCTCTGTTCAAAAACAATGTAAGAATGCAGTTTTCTACCAAGTTGTCTGAGGTATGAAGTGATATAGAAAATGTATATCATATAACCTTATTCTGTTTATCAATATATAATTATGAAGTAATTTACAATAATGCAGTTATTGATTTAACTTCACCCATGTGCCTTCAAAGGATATTTATACTTTCAGAATGAAATTTAACTAAATTATTGGGTGAAAATTGCCACTAAGCAGTCCTAATTAGAAAACAGATGCTGTTGTGAAGATCAAGTTTTATCTTGGGACTCTCCTGATCCCAATATAGTTGCCTTTTTAATAGATTGATGTTGTTGTAGCATAACAATTGGGAATAGCTTATATCAATTCTGTTGAAGTGAGCCTCATGCATCAGCATATGGTAAATAGAAAAACATTCCATACTTTCCCCGAAATACTATGATAGCTCACAAGACCCAAGAGGAGCAGAGTTAACAGCTGGGCTGCAATGTTAGGAGCTGTCAAGTTATGTGTGTGGGCTTGCCTCAATGTGGATTCACTCAAAACTCTATACTTGTGAAATAAAAAATTGGAAAGAAGAAAGGAAAGAGTGATGGACTAGAGGAAAGGAAGTGAAAGGGAAAGAAGCAAGGAAAAGAAAAAACACAAGGTCCACCATATGCAATCATATCTCACTTTGAATGATCATAATAAAATAGAGATAACAGCATAGTATTTATTGGGTTATTACCACTTACAAGGACCTTCATGTTATGTACTAATTTATTTGCTCTTTGAGGCAAGTATTATTATCCCTCTTTTGCAGATGAGATGACCAAGACTTTGAGGAATTAGTAACATAAAGCCAGGGTTTGAACCCAGGCAGTGTGGCTGCAGAGTCTGCATCCTTAATTAGTAAGCGTTGGTACATCAGTATACTTTCAAATTCAGTTAATGTTGAAAACAGAATTATGAACACAAATAAAATCGGAGGGACAGAGTGGAAATTACTCCTAAAGTTTGAGGAGGATAGTTGAAGACAGAACTTGAAATTTCAGCCCAACTATTTCTTGCTCCTCAGGTCTTCAATCTGCAATTATGTCACCAGGTACCCAGCGCAGTCATAATGAGCTAATCATTAAAGGCATAATCATTAAAGTAGGCATAATGATTGACCTGGGCTGCCCAGGTGGCTCAGTGGTAAAGAGTCTGCCTGCCAATGCAGGAGACATAGGTTCAATCCCTGGGTTTGGAAGATGCCCCAGAGAAGGAAATGGCTACCCACTCCAGGATTCTTGCCTAGGAAAGTCCATGGACAGAGGAGCCCTGTGGGCTGCAGTCCATGGGGTTGCAAAGAGTCGGACACGACTGAGCATCTAAACAACAAATGTTTGATCTAGGGTGTAGAGAATAGACCCATTGTGAAACAACTAAAATGTTTCTTTACAAATTGAAAACAATCAGGCATTAGGAGTTTAACTCTACAATCCATTTAACAGATCCCAACAAGCAAAGCTAATATTTAGGCTAATAAATATAATAACTTAAAATAGGAACAATAACATAACTTTCTCCCTAGAAAGTGCTAAACTAAACTTTACCTCTAGGAATACCAAGAGCAAAGTGAAAGAGCTCAGCCAAGTATCCTTCTGAATTTGATTTTGTTACTTCCTTAAAATTGCCGTATTTTTGTTATCTGTGAAAAGCTTATTTCATATGGTTATATCAGAACTACAGGAAACAAGAGTTTTCCTTTGCTTCTCATCATTAAAAATATAAGCAGAAAGAAAGTGGAATAACTATTATTATAATTACAAAATGCATAGGCTTTGAAATCAGATGACTCAGCAGTTCCATTTGCCAAAGACGTCCTTTAAGATACTGTTATGGGGTGGTGTAGGTGCTTGCCCAGCTCAGGGGAAGACATGAAGTTGCTTCATTTTAGTTTTATTCAAATTGAGGAGCTGCAGAAAGACTTTCATTTCTAAGCTTACCAGGTGGTCTAGAACTCTGTCTTGTATTTTATATAATTGTGTGTTTCTTAAGACATAGAAAAGAGGGTAGTTTTATGAGATAATTTCAGATAATAGTTTTCAAACCTGTTTTATGCAATATATAAGCTCCTTATTTACTAACTTATTCAACAAACTATGAGTAGCCTGAGTAGAGATGGGTCTTAGGAAACAAGGATTATTTTACCATTTTAACTACCATCCCACAGTATGAACAAACAATGGAGATTATTTTGCATAAAATATCACCCAGACAAGAAAGGATAAATATTGGTGAGGATGTATAGAAAAGGGAACCTGCATGCACAATTGGTGTGAATGTAAACTAGTACAGCTACTAGGGAAAACAGTGTAATCATTCCTCAAAAAACTAAAAATAGAACTACCATAGGATCCAGCAATCCCACTTCTGGATATTTATCCAAAGAAAACAAAAACACCAATTCAAGATATAGATGTATCCTTATATTCATTGCAGCACTGTTTTAAACAGCCAAGATTTGGAAGCAACCTAAATGTCCATTGAAACAGGACTGGATAAAGAAGACATGATACATATGTACCGTGGAATATTACTCAGTAATAAAAAAGAATGAAATCTTGGCATTTGTGACAACATGGATGGACCTAGAGGGCTTTATGCTGAGTTAAATAAGTCAGACAAAGAGAGAAAAATGCCATATGATTTCACTTATCTGTGGAATCTAAGAAACAAAACAGAAACAGACTCAGATACTGAGAACAAATTGGCCAGAAGGGAGGAAAGTGGCGGGGCTGGGGAGGGGGGTGTGGATGACTGTTGAGCGAAATAGATGAAGGAAGTTAAGAGGTAAAAACTTCTAGCTATAAAATAAATTAAAAAATAAAGCTCATTCAAGTTCATGGACAAAAATATCACTAGATGCTTATTTCTAGGACTCCAGTTGTGAAGTAAACTAGAGGACTTCATGATGACAAAGATTCTTCTGACCAATACACCCAGCTCATTCTCATCCTCAGGTCTCTGCTCAACAGTAATGCCCTGGAAGTTTCGCATTTAAATTCAGCCTCCCGTTCTCCACTCCTCACTACCAGTCAGATACTGTCTATCACTCCTCTTTGCTGGTTTTCATCATTTATACTTACTAAAGTTTTCATTTGTTTATTCATTTCTTTGTCACTGCTTTCTTACATTACTTTTTAAACCCCTTGAGAATAAAGACTAGGTTTATTTTATTCACCAAATATGTATAATTGTTCCCATTACCTGGTGCAGAGTGTCACTCAAGAACATGTGCTTATTGATTACTTTAAGGACTGAATGAACTTGTAGTGGTGCCATGTGCAGTGTTATTCATGTTAGAGAACATATATGTCTCTCACCTCCAGGCTCGAACAAATTCTGCCTCTCAGTTTAGCGTTCAGAGAAATTATTAATGTCCCACTTATGCTAAGACACTGATACAGTCCTTTCCTATATGCCTTCAATTTGCCTAACGAATTTTTTTTTTAATTCACAAGTTACTGTTGCCTAAAAAACAATGAAGATCAAAATATCTTCTCACACATATTTAGGAAAACAAAACTTGGCTATAAGTAAAAGCTCAAAGAAATAATAATTCTAAGTATTCTTTTCCTTGAGTGTGTCAAGGATCAACTATATAATAAAATGAAGCTAAGTTTACCTACTGATTAAGACCCATCCATTCAGCCAACAGATGTTGTGGTGCAGAGAAGTTAATATAATAAAATATAATACACCTTGATGTAAAGGTTAGAGTGGTTGATATATGATTGTGACAAGATACCATTATTGAAAATTGAGTTTCTTAAGATTAAAACAAAAAGGTTTGGGATATTAGTAATATTTGTAGTCAATAGTAAGCAGATAAAAGTTTCATAATGAAACATTAGTCAAGAATTTTCTTTTTCCAAATGACCAATGCATCGTGTAGTAAAAAAGAATTTTTTATGATTAACTGTTGCAGAAGCATTTTATCTGAAATCATTTGCTATTATTTAATATAGAAACCCCTCTGATACTATCAGGGAAAGCTGACAATGGCGGATGGTTTTGAAAGATTATTTTTAATATTTGGCATAATAGTCTGTAATGGTTCCTATGGCTCTGATCACTCAAAAATTGAATAAAAAAGCAAAGGTGAGGTTGAATCCTCTCATATTGCCTTAATAACAATAAACATTTATGTGGTGCTTTATACCTGTGATTTCATTTGTCCCTTGGTTTATCTCTTGAAATGTTCCCAGTTGTTTTTCAGATCACAGAAACACCACAGTTGTTATTTTGGATGCACGCATCCTAACTTGTGTTAAAGGAAAACTCCTGAGATAATGAAAACACGTTTAGCTTTAGCATCAACCAAGAAAGGATGTTGTGGAAGAACATGAGGAGTGTGTGCAACTGTGGTTGATATGAAACTATGAACAAGGCTCAAAGGCAGAATCAGTGTGTTCTTTGGGTGGATATTAAGAAAATAGAAATAAATGAATCAAGGACAGCAGTAGGGAATGAAGTAGGAGAAAGACTTAAAAAGATCACTAATAACTGATATTCCAATAATAAACATCTCTACCCAGCATGTTAAGGGCTTCCCAGGTGGCTCTAGTGGTAAAGAATCCACCTGCCAATGCAGGAGACATCAGAGATGTGGGTTCAATCCCTGGGTTGGGAAGATTCCCTCGGGACGGGAATGGCATCCCACTCCAGTATTCCTGCCTGGGAAATCTCATGGACAGAGGAGTCCTCGGGCTGTAGCTCATGGGGCTGCAAAGAGTCAGACAGGGCTGGGTGATCGAGCGCACGCTATATTAGTGTCTTTTTCAATTATGGTTTCCTCAGGACATTTGCCCAGTAGTAGGGTTGCTGGGTCATATGATAGCTTTATTCATAGTTTTTTTTTTTTTAAGAAATCTCCATACTGTTCTCTATAGTGGCTATATCAGTTTGCATTCCCACCAACAGTGCAAGAGGGTTCCCTTTTCTCCACACCCTCTCCAGTCAAATGAAGGTCGGCAGAATTTGCTGTGTGACACAGGGAACCCAAAGCCGGTGCTCTGTGACAACCTAGAAGGGTGAGATGGGGCGGGAGGTGGGAGGGAGATTTAAGAGGGAGGGGAAAATTGTATTCTTATGGCTGATTCATGCTGATACAGGGCAGAAACTATCACAATATTGTAATTATCTTCCAGGGAAAAATAAAATAACAAACAAACAAAAAAGTAAAAGGTGAAGTCTGCTATTTCTGGCTAAAGGACTGAAAAAGGGGCAGTCCAGTAGAAGCCCAACAGGGAGGTCCGCCGCTGCCCAACGCCACTGTCAGGACGGCCTCTCTGGGAACTCGTGCCCTCTCTTCCCAGTGGACGGGGACGTCTGCCCCACACCCTGGGCAGTCACAGGCCTGATCTGCCACTGTCAGCATCAGGAGTGCTCCCATTCCACCCAGGGCAGTAGGGACATCATTCACCACAAGCCCGGTGTTTCCTGAACCTCCCACCCCACGGCTCTGCGGAGGGCAGGCGGTACTTGCAAGGATCAGCCAGAAACCTCGGGAATGCCACAGGAGTGAATAATCAGAATAGCATTTGCAAAGTCTCTAAACATTACATTGTCGTCAGAACTACAGCTCCTAAAACAATCCAGGACTTACATGCTAAAGTTACTCAGAGTTACTGATGACTAAAAAAAAAAAAAAAAGATTTTAATAGGATAAAGAGTATCTTAATATTATATTCAATGCATCAAGGATACATGCAGAAAAGTCATTTGTTAAACCAAGAAGCATTAAAAAAACAATTGAAGGAAAAAACACAAGACAACCAGCCAACACTGAGATGAATCACTTGTTAGAATTATCTGACAGCATTTTAAAGCAACTATCATCTCGTTGTCATTGTTTCAGTGCTAAGCTGTGTCTGGCTCTTTGTGACCCCACAGACTGCAGTACATCAGGCTCCTTTATCTTCCACTGTCTCCCAAAGTTTGCTCCAATTCATGTCCATTGAGTCGGTGATGCCATACAACCATCTCATCCTCTGCCACCCCCTTCTCCTTTTTCCTTCGATCTTTCCCAGCATCAGGATGTTTTCCATCTAGATATTTCAATAAGCAATCACAAATTGTCTTGAAAAAAATGAAGAAAAAAAAGGAAAACCTTAGCACAGTAATAGAAGCTATAAAAATGAACCAAATAGAAATTATGTAACTGGAAAATGGAATAATTTCAATAAAAACTTTCTGGGTGGGTTCAGTAGTAGAGTGGAGATGACACAGGACAGAAATAGTGACAGTGAGGACAAATCAATGGTTCGTTCAACCTAAACAACAGAAAGAAAATAGACTAAGAAATGAGTGACACTAACGAAGACAGGAACGGAGACTCAGGGATTCGTGGGACAGTTACAAACGATCGGATGTTTGTGACCTCTGCGTCCTAGAAAGAGAGTAGAAAGATTGTGGGGCTGAAAATATATTCAAAGAAACAGTGGCTGAAATTTCCCAACTTTAGTGAAAAGTATAATTCTAGAGACTCAAGCTGAACATACCCCAAATAAGATAAAAATTTTAAAAATCATACCAAGGCCAAACGTAAGTAAAAATTAACTTAATTAATTAATATTAAATTAATTAATAAGTAAATTAACAATTAAACTGAAAATTAAAAGAAAGTAAAACATAAAAACAGCCAGAGAGAAATGGTATATTAACTTATAAGGAAATATTAGTTCAAATAATTGTGATTTTCTCATCTGAAACAACAGAAGCCAGGAAGAAGCATCAGAACATCTTTCAAGTGCTGAAAGAAAAGAACTGTCAACCCAGATTGTGAAATCCAGTGAAATTATTCTTCAGAAATGCAGGCTAGAAGACATTCCCAGAAAAAAAAAATAATAATACAATTTATCTCCAGTAGATCAACCCCAAAAGAATAACTAAAGGAAGCACAACCCGTAAAAGGAAAAATAAGCAAATTTACATGCTTTTGCTCTGCAAAACGCCCTGCTAAGATATTAAAAAGACAAATTATAACTATAAGTATATACCTATTAGAATGTTTCAAATAAAAACTTGTGATAACAACAAATGCTAGTAAGTATGCAGAAAAACTAGATTTTGATCTGAGTGTACATAACTGGTGAGTGTACATAAATATGCATAACAAGTATACATAACTAAATATACACGATGAGTGCTTATGCATATGAGTGTACATAATGAGTATTATGAGTATAACTGTAAACTATGAGTATACATAACTGATGGTATGGCATGGTACAGTCACTGGTAGAATGCTAGTCACTCTGAAAAATAGCTGGGCAGTTTCTAAGAAACTGTAAAAGGTCTTAGCCTATAACTGGCAATTGCACTCATGGGCATTTATCCCAGAGAAATTTCAAAAAAAAACTTATTTTCATACAGAAACTTGTACATGGATGTTTACAGCAGCTTTATTTGTCATAGTCCCAAATTAGAAACTACCCAGATGAGTCAAAGCTTAAACCTCAGAATGATACTTAGTTTATTTGACTTAAATTTCATACTAATATTTCAGGTCACTTATTTGAAGATTTTACCAATTTTTTTTAAAAACATTCTACTTGAAACCAATTGTGCTAATCCTCCTCCTTCCCTTCTTACATGCTTCCTTAAACATTATAAATCCAATAAATTGTATTCCTTTGTCGCCTAATTTAATATCTGACCAGTAATGCTTACCCAACGTTGCTCTGAGACAGAGTTACAAAGCTGAATTTAAAAGTTACAAAGCAGAATACTGTCACAAGACTGCAAAACTCAGGCATGAGGATCATAGTGTGATAAATTAACTTAGAAATTATAAGTTGCTGTTAAAACATACACATATTTTAATATTGATTTCAAGATCACTCTGCCCTTATCTGAATTATTGGATCCAATCAAATACAAAATTTGGTACAGTGAGTTGTCCAGATAAGTATCAAGAATGTATTAGTTTTTTATTTCAATATCCACACTTATGTTCATTTTTTATAAGTAGAGAGAAACATCAGCATCCTATTACCATCTTGACACGATCAAAGCAGAACTATTCGTAAATAATGGGCATGATTCAAGAGACCCCAGTCAGTTTAGTCGCTCAGTCGTGTCCAATTCTTTGCGACCCCATGGACTGCAGCACGCCAGGCTTCCCTGTCCATCACCAACTGCCAGAGCTTGGGCAAACTCATGTCCATCAAGTTGGTGATGCCATCCAACCATCTCATCCTCTGTCGTCCCCTTCTCCTCCTGCCTTCGATCTTCCCCAGTATCAGGGTCTTTTCCAGTGAGTCAGTTCTTCGCATCAGGTGACCAAAGTATTGGAGCTTCAGCTTCAACATTAGTCCTTCCAATGAACATTCAGGACTGATTTCCAAGAGACCCCAGTTCTCTCCAAATCCTTCTCTCACCCACAACATCATAATCTGCCTGAAGTTCTCATTTCTCCCTCTTCCTCTGGGTGAAGTCACAGAGGGTGCTGTGTTAAAGTATACATACATTATTAGAAGGGTCCAAATGGTAGGATAAAAGTATTACTCATCGCAATAGCTCTAGCAGTACTTCTGCCACAGCTGAGTTATATGAATGGGGGAAAAAAACACTACTTCATTATATGCTCGTTATGACAATGATACGAACCAAGTTAGTGGTTTGCAAGCTGTTTCGCTGGCCAGCGAATGTTTTGTTCTACTAAATTCTTGCGAGAGAAGCCAGAATATGAGTTAGTTAGAAACAGCGCCTGTGCAGGAAGCGGAGTCAGAGGCCCGGAGCTCAGCTTTCCCCTCTCCCTGCGCTGGCCCCTGTAACAGTCTTTATGGCTCCGCAGAGCCCAGTTTACAGGGGTCTTTAAGATAGTCTTTAGGAATTTGAAACAGTTTCAGACTGCATGGATGTCTGTTTAGAAAAGAAAGTGATTATAATGGGGCCTCACTGCCAGCGGAGATGAGAAGGAGAAGATGGGGAGCGGGCCGGCTCCACTGTGATCTGGACGTGTCCTTGACTGGCTGGGGGTGACCACACTCGTGCAGAGGGATCTGCGTCCAGCGTAGCCCGGAAGGGCATTTGGAGGAGGAGCAGCAGGTCTGGCAGTAGCAAAGCCACACACGGACGGTGGCTGAGACCAGCAGCTGTCCCGGATGGACCTCCTCTATTCTACACCCTCTGGAAAATCCTTCCAAGAGGGGGAGCAAAGTGCAAATAGGAAAGGCACTCAAGAGGGAAGAGCCAAAAAAAAAACAAAAAAACGGGTTGCTGCAGCCATTACCTAAATATTGCCAGATGTGCTGGGGCAGAGAGCAGAGGGCAAGCCTGCTCTTGATCGACTTTCCCACTGCGAGGGCTCTGGCCGTGAGAAGACTCTCCTGCATCCTTCAAAACCAGAAGGCTTTGTCGTTGCTCAGTCGCTCAGTTGTGTCCGACTCTTTGTGACCCCATAGACTGCAGCATGCCTTGCCTCTCTGTCCTTCACTGTCTCCTGGAGTTTGCTCCAATTCATGCCCATTGAGTCAATAATGCCATCCAACCATCTGGTCCTCCATTGCCAGCCCTGTCTATGGAGGACAGTGACAACCAGCCAGTGCTTAAAGCTGAAGATGATCTTGACAATTTCATTTAATTGCAACTCAAACTGAAGTTAAGATTTATAATCTAGCAAATATAACTGAGGTGTCAGAAACTTGCTAGTTTGACTTTGACAATAAGACAATTAAACAATGGAGGACGGCAGTGACACCTGGATTATTCAATTCATCTGAGAGGAGAATATTTCTTTTAGATGAAGAGCTCCTTATCAAGAAAGATGAAAAACAGGATTTCTGTGCAAATTCTCATCATTTAGGAGAGGAAGTAGTAAAGATCCACAAGGATCACATACTTCATGGCAACAATGGCCATGCTTTTAAACTTTATTGGCAAGAATAAATACACATTTGATGGTATAATTATTTCATATTTAAAAATAGCCTTGTATATTGGATTTTAAAAGATGACAATTTTCAAAATGTGTTTGAAGAAACATTTATAAGTCCAAAAGCTTCTGATGGTGCTTATCAGACTGTGGAAACTTTTCGTTCTCACAACTGGTATCCTGTAACCAAGAAATTTTGCAAAAAAAAAAAAAATCCTAGTAAAATGGGTAGAGTGAAAATTAAAGCAAAGAGTATAAGATACATGATATTTACATAGATGACTCATAGAAACGATCTCTGACCAGGAAACTTTTTAGAGAAGAATGCTGTTCCCTTACCATAAAAATAAGATCTACTTTATGAAGGATGATTTTGTAGCTTCTTCAGATCATGACCTTGCGAAACCTTCTATTGTGGTTGCTCTTCTGTCAAAGTAGGTTTTCTTTAAAATCTCTGATAAGAAGCGACAGAACAACAATGGAGCTGCGTGTCACTTACAGTTAGGCTTGGCTACATCAAACGGAAATCAAACAAAATCAGTATCTGAAACAAGAAAAAAGTTTGTTTCTCACGGAAAAGAATTCTGCCAGTAGATAGCATAGGACTAACAAACATGATAGCACCAAGTCCTGCAAAAACGCACTCCTCTTATCTTATGTCTCGGCCGTTCTGAGTATGAGGATTCCACTTCAGGGTCCAAGATGTTTACTTGGGCTCCGGGCATCCTATCTTTCTAATCAAGCCCTCAGGAAGAGTGAGGAGAATTCAAAAGATGTGTCTTCTGACCGTTGAAGATATTTTCTAAAGTTGCACACAATATATCTCCTTATATGTCATCGGCTAAAATGTGATAACATGAGAACATCTGGTGAAATGTCACACTTCTATTGGGTAACTATTTACTAAAAAAAAAAATTAAAGATCTTCTTACTGGGCTAAATCAGAGAACAGATATCAATGTAGAAACCAGTAGTTATAGTCAAAAGGTAGTTGGAAATGGCAACCCACTCCGGTATTCTTGCCTGGAAAATCCTATGGACAGAGGAATCTGGCAGGCTATACTCCACGAGGTCGCAAGAATCAGACAAGACTGAGCAACTAAACCATCACCAATTGGAACATAGGTTTCATTAAAAATTTATTTCAGAAGTACTAGTAATTGAATCTTAGCATGTCTCTCTCTATCTCTCTCTATGTATACAGAATCCATTTTCTAGGTCTTCAGCAATTCTGGATTGTACCCTTTGAAATTAATGTTTAAATCAATACTTTTAAATATGTTTTAACTTTATACATCACATTATAAAAGTCAGTTCCCCCAGAATAGTTGATTTGTTTAACTATCATCTTCTGATCATGGAAGATAGAATCTCAAAAAATACACAAACAGATTTGTAGGAATGCAAATTAAATTAGTATCCAACATTTTAACCAGCTATGAATATATCACCCTATCTAAAACATTTTGAAATAGACAAGGCTGTGGTCCATGTGATCAGATTGGCTAGTTTTCTGTGATTATAGTTTCAGTGTGTCTGCCCTCTGTATATTGTCACCCTGCTTATTTAACTTATATGCAGAGTACATCATGAGAAACGCTGGGATGGAAGAAACACAAGCTTTAATCAAGATTGCCGGGACAAATATCAATAACCTCAGATATGCAGATGACACCACCCTTATGGCAGAAAGCGAAGAAGAACTAGAGAGCCTCTTGATGAAAGTGAAAGAGGAGAGTGAAAAAGTTGGCTTAAAGCTCAACATTCAGAAAACTAAGATCATGGCATCTGGTCCCATCACTTCATGGGAAATAGATGGGGAAACAGTGGAAACAGTGTCAGACTTTATTTTTGGGGGCTCCAAAATCACTGCAGATGGTGACCGCAGCCATGAAATTAAAAGACGCTTACTACTTGGAAGGAAGGTTATGGCCAATCTAGATAGCATGTTAAAAATCAGAGACATTACTTTGCCAACAAAGGTCTGTCTAGTCAAGGTTATGGTTTTTCCAGTAGTCATGTATGGATGTGAGAGGTGGACGGTGAAGAAAGCTGAGCGCCGAAGAATTGATGCTTTTGAACTGTGGTGTTGGAGGAGATTCTTGACAGTCCCTTGGACTGCAAGAAGATCCAATCAGTCCATCCTAAAGGAGATCAGTCCTGGGTGTTCATTGGAAGGACTGATGTTGAAGCTGAAACTCCAGTACTTTGGCCACCTCATGGAAAGAATTGACTCATTGGAAAAGACCCTAATGCTAGGAAGAATTGGGGGCAGGAGGAGAAGGGGACAACAGAGGATAAGATGGCTGAATGGCATCACTGACTCAATGGACATGCGTTTGTGTGGACTCCGGGAGTTGGTGATGGACAGGGAGGCCTGGCGTGCTGCGATTCATGGGGTCGCAAAGAATCGGACACGACTGAGCGACTGAACTGAACTGAACTGAAAACATTTTGAAGTAGCCAGTATGATTAAACTATCATTTTACGCTACTAATAACCAGCATCCTGTTAGTATGATTTTTATTTCTTTCCAAACCTTTCATCAGTTCAGTTCAGTTCAGTTCAGTCGCTCAGTCGTGTCCGACTCTTTGCGACCCCATGAATTGCAGCACGCCAGGCCTCTCTGTCCATCACCAACTCCCAGAGTCTACCCAAACCCATGTTCATCGAGTCGGTGATGCCATCCAACCATCTCATCCTCTGTTGTCCCCTTCTCCTCCCGCCCCCAATCCTACCCAGCATTAGGGTCTTTTCCAATAAGTCCACCCTTTGCATGAGGTGGCCAAAGTATTGGAGTTTCAGCTTCAACATCAGACCTTCCAATGAACACCCAGGATTGATCTCTTTTAGGATGGATTGATTGGATCTCCTTGCAGTCCAAGGGACTCTCAAGAGTCTTCTCCAACACCACAGCTCAAAAGCATCAATTCTTTGGCGCTCAGCTTTCTTCACCGTCCAACTCTCACATCCATACGTGACCACTGGAAAAACCATAGCTTTGACTAGACGGACTTTTGTTGGCAAAGTAATGTCTCTGCTTTTAAACATGCTATCTAGGTTGGCCATAACCTTCCTTCCAAGGAGTAAGCGTCCTTTAATTTCATGGCTGCAGTCACCATCAGCAGTGATTCTGGAGCCCAAAAAAATAAAGTCTGACACTGTTTCCACTGTTTCCCCATCTATTTCCCATGGAGTGATGGGACCAGATGCCATGATCTTAGTTTTCTGAACGTTGAGCTTTAAGCCAACTTCTTCACTCTCCTCCTTCACCTTCATCAAGAGGCTCTTTAGTTCTTCTTCGCTTTCTGCCATAAGGGTGGTGTCATCCGCATATCTGAGGTTATTGATATTTGTCCCGGCAATCTTGATTCCAGCTTGTGTTTCTTCCATCCCAGCGTTTCTCATGATGTACTCTGCATATAAGTTAAATAAGCAGGGTGACAGTATACAGCCTTGACGTACTCCTTTTCCTATTTGGAACCAGTCTGTTGTTCCATGTCCAGTTCTAACTGTTGCTTCCTGACCTGCATACAGGTTTCTCAAGAGACAGGTCAGGTGGTCTGGTATTCCCATCTCTTTCAGAATTTTCCACAGTTTATTGTGATCCACACAGTCAAAGGCTTTGGCATAGTCAATAAAGCAGAAATAGATGTTTTTCTGGAACTCTCTTGCTTTTTCGATGATCCAGCGGATATTGGCAATTTGATCTCTGGTTCCTCTGCCTTTTCTAAAACCAGCTTGAACATCTGGAAGTTCACGGTTCACGTATTGCTGAAGCCTGGCTTGGAGAATTTTGAGCATTACTTTACTAGCATGTGAGATGAGTGCAATTGTGCGGTAGTTTGAGCATTCTTTGGCATTGCCTTTCTTTGGGATTGGGATGAAAACTGACCTTTTCCAGTCCTGTGGCCACTGCTGAGTTTTCCAAATTTGCTGGCATATCAAGTGCAGCACTTTCACAGCATCACCTTTGAGGATTTGAAATAGCTCAACTGGAATTCCATCACCTCCACTAGCTTTGTTCGTAGTGATGCTTTCCAAGGCCCACTTGACTTCACATTCCAGGATGTCTGGCTCTAGGTGAGTGATCACACCATCGTGATTATCTGGGTCGTGAAGATCTTTTTTGTACAGTTCTATGTATTCTTGCCATCTCTTCTTAATATCTTCTGCTTCTGTTAGGTCCATACCATTTCTGTCCTTTATCGAGCCTATCTTTGCATGAAATGTTCCCTTGGTATCTCTAATTTTCTTGAAGAGATCTCTAGTCCTAGAAAAAAAGTTGCATTCAGTATAATTTGATATGGAAAAAAATAGGTAGTTATTTTTTCTGTTATATTTTCATTAATTTTATTTGCTTAGCTCATATTTCTCTAGTGACTTGGAAGTTATAATTACATTTTTTATAATAGTGATTATCTTTTTGTTATTTAAAAGCATTTTGAGATTTTATCTCTATCAAGGTCAATATTATATTATAGCTATGTATTAATTATCATCTTTGGAAAATGAGAAATCTTGTAAGTTTTTATTGTCCTTGCTGTCTCTTCCCACTTTACAATTTTGATTGAAGTAATATGGGGTTTGAATCTAAATATTATTATTTTACATTATTAAGTTTTCTTGGACACTTACTTTTGAATTATTTTTTGTTTTGTAGCCATGTTAACTGTAGCTCTTAAGATTTTATTTTAGGTTTAGCTCATTTCTATTGACTCCTAGCATCTCTGTTTCTACTGACATCCTTATTCTTGAGTTCTTTATCCTAATATATCTCTAGGTTGGCTGGATAGCATCCCTAAAGAGTGAGTGCAGTACTTTCTGTGGTTGTTGTTTAGTTGTTAAGCCGTGTCTGACTCTTTGCAACCCCAGGGACTGGGGCCCTCCAGGCTTCTCCATTTCCCAGGCAAAGAATACTGGAGTGGGTTGCCATTTCCTTCTCCAGAGGATCGTCCCTACCCAGCGATTGAACATGCCTTTCTTCATTGGCAGGCAGACTCTTTAGCACTAAGCCACCAGGAAAGCCTGCAGGACTGTCTGAGCACTGGCTTTTAGGAGAACACTGGTCTTTCCTACAAATGACCTCCTGACTACATCATTCTTTCCCCACCGTAACCCCAGTCCCTTGAAAGCCAGTCTTCCTCTGCTGCTGCTGTTCAGCTCTCCAAAGGAGAAGTCTGTGGTAGTTTATGTTTTTTCTTTTCTTTGAGAAGTAGTTCTCAACTCTGGCTGCACATTCAAATCACTGAGGGAGTTTGTTTTTGTTTTTTAATGGAATGCATAGATTCCATCCTAGAATAATTAAATCAGGATCTCTAAGGATGGAGCCCAAACCCTAATATTTTTTAAAGGGCCACCCCATGATTTTGTATAGCCTGGGACGCTAGTGGTGAAGAACCCGCCTGCCAATGCAAGTTAGACATGTGAGACGCAGACTTGATCCCAGGGTCAGGAAGACACCTGGAGGAGGGCACAGCAACCCACTCCAGTGTTCTTGCCTGGAGAACCCCACAGGCGGAGGAGCCTGGTGGACTGCAATCCATTCGGTCGCACAGAGTTGGACAGGATTGAAGCGGCATAGCACGCACACTCCAAGGGCAAGAACCACTGCTTAAGAAATAAGTTCTTTTTCTTGACTAGGTGTTTTTAGAAGTTTTTTTTCCCCTTTAAATCTTTCCTTTTTTATTGAAGTATAAATGAAATAACATTATGTTAGCTTCAGATATGCAGCATAATGATTTGATACTTATGTATATTGTATAACATCTCCAGTCACTACAAATCGTCCAGTTAACATCCATCGCCACATAGTGACAAAATTTTTTCCTTGTGATGAGAACTTTTAAGATCTATTTTCTTAATACCTTTCCAGTATGTGATACAGAATTATTAATTGTAACCACCATACTGTGCTTTACATTATTTTTATTTTATTTATTTTGTAACTGGAAGCTTGTATCTTTTGACCCCTTCACCCCATTTGCCCATCCCCAGCCCCTGCCTCTGCAACCACCAATCTGATCTCACTAACATATGTGAGATCATATGGTATTTGCCAACTTATTTCACTTTGCATAATGCCCTCAAGATCCATCCATGTTGCTGTTGTTTCAAATGGCAAGATTTCCTCCTTTTTATGGCTGAATAATATTCCATTATGTTTCATTCTTTTGCATGTGACTGTCCAGTTTTCCCAACATCATTAATTGAAGAAGCTATCTTTTCCCACTTTAGTCCTTAGTTCATTTGTCATAAAATAATTGACCATATATACATGGGGTTATTTCTTGGCTCTCTCTTTTATTCCATTCATCTATGTGTCTGCTTTTATGCCAATATTATACCATTTTGATGTTTGCTTTTGAATGATCTTTAGTCACTTAGTGTAAATGTAAAATTAAATGAACACATTTTACTAATCTTTGCTTTAGTAGTACTAATTTAGATAATAAATAAATTTGTGAAACACATGTTAGTTTTAGAGTTTATTTGGTAACTTATTAAAACTAGTGAAAACATATAGATTGTAGTATTACTACAAACTGGTATTAGTATTTGAACTGTGCAATATTTACATTTTCATTTTAGGAAAATAAGGTGGGCAAAAATCTTGTGTTCATAAGTTTTTATATTTTTCTGTAAATTGGTAGCAGATTGATAATAAAAAGAAATTTTCTGAATATGAGTTAAACATCAATGCATTGTTCAAATTCCTTGTGACTACATATAATGAAATATTATCTTACTGAATGGTATTACAGATTCTGTATTCTCACAGTTCAATCTGAACAGTGTAAGTATTTCTATTACCTTTCTTTTGAAATTTAATATATCATAGACCACTGAAATATGATGGTTAAAATCTTCTTTCCTTATAGTTGGACTGTGTATATTTTCTAATTATATGTTAAATATCTTCTTTACTTTTAGTGCAAAAGAAATCCAAAGTCCAAATCAAAAGCAAATGTATGGTACAGTGATTGTTATAGAATTTTAAAATCAAAATATATAAATGACTCAAACAGAAAGAAATTTCATCTTGCATAGATTCATTCCTTAGGAAGCATATAGTCATTCTGTTCTTTGGTAAACTTGTACCTCTGTGGTTTGCTATTTTGTTTGCCTTTTTGTAAAACAGGAAAATGAGAATACTTCCCATATCCTCATGGTATAAACTGAACCAATAGTATAGATACTTGCTATAAGAACCCAATCTAATAATACAATAAATAATGTATGAAAAATTAGTATGGCATTTTCATAATATTTAAAGTCGCTTTTATACCAAAATAATAGACAATGTAGTTTTTTAAGCATAGAAATACAGGTAAGAAAATAAAGAATAAAATAAAGAAAATAAAAATCCCCTATCCTGTTATCTGGGCTTCCCAGGTGGCTCAGTGGTAACGAATCCTCCTGCCAATGCAGGAGACGTGGGTTCAATCCCTGGGTCAGGAAGATCCCCTGGAGTAGGAAATGACAACAAGCTCCAATGTGCTTGCTGGGAAATCCCATGAACAGAGGAACGTGCCAGGTTGCGGTCCATGGGTTCACAAGCAGTCCGAAAGGACTGAGCAAGCAAGCAAGTAATCCTGTTATCTATGTATTATATAGGCAATAAATGTGAACTCATTATTCTTACTGGTGATCCTGCCTTTAGATTAGTAACTCTTGTTAATTTTCTGTACGTTGCTCCCTTATTTGGATTTTGCAATATACTTTTAAAAAATTTAATAATAGTCTGATAGTCTCTAGAGAACCTTGGTTTAATCCCTGCTTTATCGCCGCAGTTTTGTTGGTGCCTCTGTGCGCGTGCGCGGCAGGCTGGCCCCGCGGGAGTCCGCACCCTCGGATGCAGCCTCCACCAAGAAATGGCCGCAGTCGGTGTGTAACCTCACCAGCCCTCAGGTAAGGTGACTCTTAGGAGTGTGTTTTACACCAATTTCCCGAGTTTCCTCTCCAAATAGCCCCCTAGTCTCCCACCAGGTCCTTTATTGAACGTGTTCTCTTTTTGCATCACGCGCCACTGACCCCTCCTGAGGTTTCCTGCAGTTCTCAGTCGACTCAGCCTTGGCCCGGAGTCTGTTTCATGGGGAATTCTGAGACAAAATTTCTAAAACCAAAATACAATGGATAACCATATCATAATCCAAACAAGCTTTAGATTTGAAAGGGATAGTGTTAGTCGCTCAGTGGTGTCTGACTCTGCAACCCCATGGACTGTGGCCGGCCAGGCTCCTCTGTCCATGGGATTCTCCCGGCAAGAAGACTGCAGTGGGTCGCCATTCCCTTCTTCAGGGGATCCCAGGGCTCGAACCCCAGTCTCCTGCATGGCAGGTAGGTTCTTTACAATCTGAACCACCAGGAAAGCCCTCAGACTTGACATTAATATATTTGTGAAAATTACAAACTTAGGACTATTTTGTAATATCACTTTATATGAAATTTCAGTCAAGAACTTAGGTTTAACGAAGCCATGCCGCAGATTGTGTGATAAAATGCCGACGCAGACAGCCGCAGGTTTGAGGGAGGCGGGGCAGCCAGCAGTGGCTGAGGGTGAACAGCAGCTCTGACGGCCCCCTTACTGGGACTGTGTGGAGACGCAAGCATGCTCCGATGCGCTGCAACCTTCTGGAAAGACGTGGAGTTACAGACTATGCGAGGCAGCTGTTATAAAAAAGAATTTGCAGTTCTGTATAGTTTTATGACAGCTTTCCCCAAAATGCATTCCCAGAGGTTATGAAAAAGACCAAGACAGATGGTTCAGAAGATTATTCACTTCTTCTGAGATGTGTGTTCTCTCAGCATTTGTCACTAAGCACTATTTTATTTTGTTCTTAAGTCTATCTGGATTTCTCTCTGAGATTAATTTTTTTCTTCCTTTTAAAAACCCTTTCCTCCCCCAACCCCAATATGCTAGGAAGCCATCATTTTCTAAGTTGTACTTGAGCTTTTTTCAAAAACTCTGAAGATTTATCCCTAGCTTAATTTTAGCAAGTTAAGAAAACATTTATTTCAATAAGCTATAATAAAAAGGCAGAATTTTAGGTGATTTTCCTATTTAGACAAAATAGTTTTTAAGTGTCACTTGTTTCCATTTTTTCAAAATCTTCACTCTATCAGATCAACATCATAAGTAACTTGCTTTATACTTGAGGTTTTTTTTTAATCAGAAAACAGAATTTATATTATGTAAAAAAAAAAAATCTTGAAACTTGAAAAATAAGGTTTTGTTTTTCATTTGGTCATGGAGTGGGGACCTCAGAGAGGATGAGGAGGATAACAATTGCTGGCTGTCTTTCACAAAAGCTACCCCACTAATGCTAACATCTGGATTAGAGGCTGCATATGCTGGGTTACTTTCCCCTGCCTCCTTCCCCTTGATCAGTCTTGTATTAGACCTTTATGTTTTCATTATAACCTGGCAACAAGAGCTCCCTTAAATAGAAAGAGTGAATGAAGGCAGTTTTTCCCATTAACAATATATTTCCCTTTGGGGTCTCTGGCGCATTATTGTTCTTCTTTTTCAGAAAGAGCAAAAACCCCAAGAAAACTGTCTTCAGTTGTGAAGCGTTATTATAGATCCTGTCTGAAAGTCTTGGGTTTTCTTTCCCTCTTATGAAAACATCCTAAAATATTCCCGTAAATGAATACAATTCAGAGCAAACATTCTATACGTATTTGAGCAAGTGTTGTGCTAAAAACACATTTTTTTAAGGAGCATATTTTCCCAAGTAGTCAATATGGAAAATCTGGAAGAACTGAAGTTTCAAAGTAAGGTAAAATATCACTTAAACACATTTTTGGAAAAAATGCACTATTTTCTTGGAAACCACAAAATATAATATAACATAGCCCAGGTGTATCTATTTTATTGGCTTTGTTTGATAGTGCTCTGTAATGCCTAAAGATATATATACACACCCACATACATACACACGAGTATATAATGTAGATATGTGTGTATAAAATAGACCGATAGTCCTAAGACTGTATATATCATGATATATACATGATAGTGTGTGGTATATTACTATTAGCATATACTAATATATTATTATTTATCATATAACATAGTATAAATAATAGTCTTAAAACATAATCTATGTTGCAACTCAGTAACTTATATTTTAATACTCTTACTCATGTAAAAGTGAAACTTAGTCTTTCAGTCAATTTATTTCCTTATGGATCCTGACTTCTTAATTCCAGTGACCATTGGGAAGAAATGATGAAGCTACAGGTGAAGGAGGGAAACCACTTTTGATGGTGCATTTGATATCTACAAGGTTATCCTCCATGGATTCTGATTCTTTGCGACCCCATGGACCTTCCAGGCTCCTCTGTCCATGGGATTTCCCAAGCAAGACTACTGGAGTGGGTTGCCATTTCCTCCTCCAGGGGATCTTCCCCACCCAGGGATCAA
This sequence comes from Giraffa tippelskirchi, assembly GCF_054371585.1. Lineage (NCBI taxonomy): Eukaryota > Metazoa > Chordata > Mammalia > Artiodactyla > Giraffidae > Giraffa > Giraffa tippelskirchi. Next base: position 159,342,191 of record NC_137282.1, read on the forward strand.
ACCTGCATCTCCTGCATTGCAGGCAGATTCTTTACAGCTGAGTCACCAGGGAAACCCACATGAATTCTTTATTTAGCCCTTTAAATAATCCTGATTGGCAGATAGAATTTTTCCCATATCAGTTGTGATGGTTTTGGCTACAAGTACCCACCCTAGTGTTCTTGCCTAAAAATTCCCATGGTCAGAGGACCCTGGCAGGCTACAATCCAAAGGGTCTGAAAGAGTTGGACATGACTGAGCACACACACAGAAGTAATATAAACCCACTTAAAACTCTGGGTAAACAATATTTAATTTTATTTGGTTCATGGAACTAAAAGTTGGGGGTGGGATTCAGGGAGAACTTTATCAAGCCTCCTGCTCCTTTTCTCTGTGAGCCACTCAGGTCTGATCTTTATTAATTTCAGCTTTGTTTTCTGGTTGCCTTCCTTCAAAGGTCACTAGATGGCTAGGGTAACTCCTGGGGGCAATATGACTCATATACAAATGAGAAGAGAGCCTGGCTTCTGGTAACTTTCTCTTAAGCATTGGAACTGTCTTAGAAACCTACAGAAAATGTTTTATTCCATCTCACCGATGAGAATTCGGTCACATACCCATTACCCCAAAATGACCAGCCAAGAAGATATCGGCTAACTCTCTTGGCAATCAGATTTCTCCTCTCACCTTACATCAAGTCCCTAAGCTGTATTAATATTAATCAGCGGGGCCAGGATGCAGTGGATTCTGGGTTGTCATCCACAATGTCCATAGCAAATCCGACCTTACAGAAGAAAAGCTGTGATTCTGAATTTTGATGTGATTTACCCACAGTCACAGAGTAAGAAATCACTGGAGAATTGAGTTTGTACCAACAGTTCTTCCCTCGAACCCATTATTCTTCCCAGTATATCATGTGAAAATATGCTACCACATTGTGTGTTTTTTTTGTAAATCCATTAGATCCAGTCATAAGCATGACATCGAAATGTGAAACATGAAAAACAGCAGCATTATTGCATATTGCCACAATTTCTGTTAGAAACTAAAATGTGAGTAGAAAAATAACCTCTCAAAACACATCAAGTTCAAAGGGTCACCTTCACAACTTGGCAAGTATGAATGCTTTATGGACAATCCCACTTAAAATCAACAGCAGATAAACATTTAAGAAATGCCTGTTTACATTCAGAAGACCTGGTGGATAACAGCGATGTAGATGGATAATGTTATGTGGATAACCTGTTACTGTAAAGAAAAGGCTGATTCCTTTCTCCCTATTTCATTTTACATTTTAAATTCTCTTGACAGGTCAGAAACCTAGTATTTACTGTGATGAAGGAATAGAGAAAAGGGAAAGAAAGGGGCATATATTAGGAGCAGCTCTCGATTCCCTGGTGGCTCAGATGGTAAAAGTCTCTGCCTACGATGCAGGAGACCCAGGTTCGATCCCTGGGTCGGGAAGATCCCCTGGAGAAGGAAATGGCAACCTACTCCAGTACTCTTGCCTGGAAAATCCCATGGATGGAGGAGCCTGATAGGCTACAGTCCATGGGGTCGAAAAGAGTTGGACACGACTGAGCAACTTCACTTCACTTCTCGATATCACACTTGTTTAAAAGGAGCGCCATTGAGCCATTGGGCTTCTACTTAACTTATTGGTAATTCTGAGCAAGAGAAATACAAAACAAAAACTACAAATGCATAAATTAAAAGGACTCTGTGTCTCACGAGGGATTTCAAGAGAAAGCTATCCCCACTTAGCTTTTCCTGACCCTGTCACTTCCTGCTCAGCCAGGGTCTGTCAGCTCATCCCAGGACAGCCTGCAGACACAGAGGTAGTAATAAATGCTCAGAAATAAACACATTCCAGCAAAGGTTACTTAATGGCTTTCCATAGATTTCAAAATCACTTTCCAATGATGTTGGGGCAAAAAAAAAAATCTGATAATTTATGTTACCCAGATGTTAAGAAATCCAACAGCTTTCACTACTCATAAATTTAACAGCATTAAACACCTGCTGGCTCCAAGCAACAACTCCTGCCAAGAAGGAAGGAAGGAGCCTTGCGATCCACTAATAAGCTCCTTCCCTTGCCATCCATGCTGAGTTCAGGCCCCAATCCTGTAGCTTCACAGCCTCCATGGCCTCCCACAGAGAGACACCGAGGCTCCACACACCAACGGCAGCAGCAGCCTACTTTGCCAGTTCCGTCTTGTACGCAAGAAGTGGGAATCAGAGTGGAGATATGGCTATATCTAAATCTCAAGGAACTCTAGCTGTTGTCAAAATTTATAAACAAGAGAGGCATCAGAGTGAATTCAGATTAGCAAAGAGTAAAGCTTGAAAAGTAGAATTACATATTAAAGGTTAATTTTGATCTCTTATTGTGAGAGCCTTTACACACGTGACGTCGTCTTAAGCTATTTAATCGAGAGTTCTACCTTTCTCCTCTGCCAAAACCATTACGAGATGTTAAAATTGTTGGATCTAGATGGCACTTCTTTTTATTTTCCTTTTTTTTTTTTTGAAGGAGAGCATCAGAATGGCAGTAGCATGAGCATCTGAAATGGATTAGATCTGAAACGTAGTAAAAACAAAGCATCTGGAATGGATTGGATCTGAAACAGTGAAAACATCAGACAGTGATAGCTGATCCTTGGGGGTCCTGACGTGGACCACACCCACAAGGAAGCTGTACATCTGTAATCACGCAGCATTGTCTGTAGGCCTTGCATTCGTCTACTGCCCGACCTAAGCCTTCCTTTCTGTTACTCCAGCAGGTCCAGCCCAAGACTGCATTCAATCTACTTCATGAACGTGTGCTTCTTGTGGCAGCTCAGATGCCAGCCACGGGGTTGGAAGGAAACCATCAGAGCCGGTGTGTACCTGCCCCATTTCGGAAAGCACCAGTCGGATGGATCCATTTCCCTGGTGGAAGTGGCCTTATCTCATGAAGAAGGCTCACCATCTGATACAGTAGTTTCCAGGACTAATTACTCTAAAGGCAAGAGCTTCAATTTCCGATTTAGAGCTCTTCACAGAGCACACCATTCCCTAACCTCTTTCCCCTTAGCCCATACATGTCTTAGGTTCAGAGAAATTAATATCTTTGAGCATACTGTATACCAGCTCAGAGTGTTCACACCCTTGACACGCTCAACCTCATGTACTCAGTCTACATGGGCACCTTTCCTTATGATTTTGTCACTCATGATTAGAGACTGCTTATTCTTGAAGTGTTTCTTTTTTATGTACACATATCCTCCTTTTCCTCATAGATAGGTATGACAGAATCTACCTCCTAAACGTTTAATGGATTTATAACTCGCAAACATATTTTTCTTAGGGATCAAACTGTATATGACTTTTCCCTTAGAGATCAAACTATATCCCCACTGTGCTATCCTGATGTCATCTGTCCATTGGTGGGTACAGTGTGCAATGTTCCTACTGTGTGTGTGTGTGTGTGTGTGCACGCGTGCGTGTTACTCAGTCATGTCTGACTCTGTAGCCCTGTGGACGGTAGCCTGCCAGGCTCCTCTGTCCATGGCCTTCTCCAGGCAACAATACTGGAGTGAGTTTCCATGCCCTTCTCCAAGGGATCTTCCCAACCCCAGATTCGAACCCAGGTCTCCCACACTGCAGGCAGATTCTTTACCATTTGAGCTACTCAGGCAATGTTCCTACTAGTCATGCTGAAGGGTAAAGATGACAGTATCTGGCCACTCAGTTCTAAATGTACAGCTGGAAATGGAGAAAAAATAACTTTATACACATAATTTGAGTGTAGTAAGACCTATTCTAGAGGTAAAAACAAAATGCAATGTGGTGACAAGAAATAAAAAAAAATGAAATCACTTTTGGGAGAAAATAGGTGCAATAATTTTCCTCTGAGAGATTGTCGTTTGATTTGTTGATCATAAAAATGAATATTTTTGATTGCTTACAGTGTGCTGAGCCTATACTAAATACTTCATATGCATATATTTTTAAAATCCTTGTGCCAACACTGAGAAACTAGGGTCTTAAAAGTTAAATAGATTGCCCAAGAGCATATAGCTAAATTGTGATCTGAACCCAGTCTGCTGGCTCTAGAAGGAGAATTTATAATGATTACTTGACACTGCTGCTGGGAATAGGGATAAAATAGTCAGCACCCATACCTATTAATATACTTTCTTTCAACTATTTTATTTCTTCAGCTATTCAGCTTTGAAGATTTGCAACTAGTTAAAGTAGCAGCATTTATTCTAAGCATGGCTCTCCACTGCGATGAGATATGGGATTGTACAGGCAATGTTGTTATTTAATGTGATTTTTAGCAGAATATTCTTTGTAAATTGTCATCATTAATCATTCATGGAAAAAATAAGCACTGAGTGGGTGAAGTGTTTTGAGGAAACTTTATATTTAGGTTGTTAAAATGTAAGTAGATTTGTGTGCACAGAAATTACAGGTGTGGGGGAGGGAGGTGTACACTTAAGCAACAAATGAAATCCGAGTTAAATGAGTACTTCTAGTAAACCCTGGAAAAGTGCTGAATATTTCATTTTAAATAACTCTAGCAGACTATGAACTTTAAAGATTAACTAAGAAAGAAGTTTAACAAAAGTGATAGGAAAACATGGGCACAATTAATAATAATAAAAAGCAGTTCATTCCAGACATATTCACTGTCTCATCTAACTCACTATGATACATTTAGATAGACCATTACATCTATAAAGTCCTCAATGCTTCAGTCAGTTCAGTCACTCAGTTGTGTCTGACTCTTTGTGACCCCATGGACTGAGCACGCCAGGCCTCCCTGTCCATCACCAACTCCCAGAGTTTACTCAGACTCGTGTCCATTGAGTTGGTGATGCCATCCAACCTACTGTAGTAAAAAAGAAATAATCAGAAGGAAAGTTAGGCATAATTCTTATAAGTTAGAAATATATATGCAAAAAGTCAATAGAAGAAGAGGATATATGCAGGACATGAAATAATTAAAAAATAATTCTGCAAAAATGTGAGAGAAATGCACATAAATTTGTCAATCAAGAAGTTCAAGATTCCTATAAAATATGAGCTACCAGAAGAGAGTGAATAGACATTGAGATGATAGAAATAATCAAAGAAATAATAGAAGAAAATTCACCAGATCTGAAGATAGCTATGAATCAGTCCTAAGAGAAAAAAGTTCTCTGAGTGTCCAGCAGGATAAACCAAAACAGGTCTGTGCCTTGAAGCACTCCAGTGAAATATTCAAACACCAGGAGTATATGCAAAATTCTTAAAACTTCTGAAAAGTAAGTATAGTTTACCTACAGAGGACTAAGTTTCACATTGTCATTAGATTTTTCAACAGTGATCAGTGACTAGTGACACTAATTACTAGAAAGCAATGCCTTCAAATTTTTAGGAAAATAAAATGAATTTGTGTTCATAATTTTGTAGCCAAGAGAACTAGCAATCAAATGCAATATTAAAATAAAAAGTTTTTACAAAATATAAGAGCTAGGAACTTTATCTATTCTTCTTTTTAAAATAAATTAATTGAGGAATGTTGTCCAGGAAAATGGGCAGGAATTTTTAACTATTTGATTTTTTTTGCATGTATTCCTTCTATAATAATCAAAAATGAGTAGTGAAAAAAGACAGAAATTAGATAAATCGTGGTCATGAAACTAGAACATATAGGATCCAAAGGTAAACCCAGTGTGCCAATCTGGGTCCTTTAGGAAACAGATGTCAATATAAAGCAAGAGTGCAAGAGATTTATTTGGGGCGATGCTTATGAAAGGTAAAGAGGGAGGAAGCAGGAGTAGGTGGAGAGAGTCTGCTATCATTTTAATGCCTGGGAAGGGAAAGCAGGGATGAAAAAAGAATTGAATAGGAAGAATCTCAGACTATGATGTAATTCAGGGAAGGTTATAGTCAGGCCACCAGAGGCTCCAGACAAAGGTAGCTAATGGAATTGGCCAGGTTCCAGTATGATGCCATGCTTAGTCGTTGGCTAAAAGCTGCCCAGGGAAAGCATAGCTTGAGCTTAAATGGGCTGCAGATCCCAAAAGCACCGTAGCGGGGGTCTGCCAGCTAACTGCACACCTCGCAGAAGCTTCTGTGGGAGGGAGTCTGGGCAGTGGCCTTCCAAAGCCACCCACCAGTGCTCACCTGCTCTAGAGCCCAGATTTTCCACCACTTATATTTTCTGCTTAAGCCTATGGGTAATCATTGAGAATGGTGTAATTAGAAAGTCAGTATGTTGTGAATGAAGATTAAATGTATTTTCTATACTGATGATGGAATTTTTAAGATTTCTCATTAGAGATGAGGTAATACAGTATCTTAACCTAGAAAAGGTTAGCAGTAGACTACAAAGTGTACAACACATACCCACAAAGGTATAGAGATGGGAAGAGAAGGGGTAAAAGAGAGAGAAGTAGAAATGAAGAAAGCAAAATAGTGATTATAGCATGCTACAAGTAATGTGAAAAAGGGACATCATAACAACTTCTGTATAACCCAACTCCTAACAGTATTTGCCTGAAGAGAAGGAAGCTGTGAGCTGGCACCCGGCGGGGAAAGAGATATTTTCAACGTACATTAGCTCAATTCCAGACTGAGAAAGTCCCTTGTGTTACATATTTTAACAACTTTTTAATAAATGATTGGACACCATTTCTGTCTCTTAGTAATGGCACTGTGTTCAGAATTACCATTAAAGCTATTGAGAAGGAGATTTCACTTCTTACTCATTGTTTTTCAGGTCCAAATTGTCCATACTTCAAAACACAAATTCATCGCTTTTGCCAAATATGCCTTTTGTATCTGTGGTTTCAGCGTTCTTCCATTCTCCAAGGATGAAATTTGTAAATACATCTTTTAATCCTTCAGATCCTATTACAACCTGTTGCTGAATTCTGCCCTTTCTCCCTTGTCATCCCCACAGCTACCTGGGCACCCATGTCTAATGTTAACCCCAGGATAGATCTCTCTCTCTGCCTCTCACTCAGGTGCTCTCTCTCTCTCTTTAGCTCTCTCTCATTCTCACTGTGATAACTTGTGACATACGTCAACCTTGTACCTTCTTTTATGTCTCCTTTCTCTAAAGCAGACATGAGTAGTGTATATAGAAAGAATTAGTCTCTGCGTGAATCCTGTTGTACATTCATTACTCTTAGCGTCTCTACTTGCAAGTCGAGGCAGGTTAGTGTTTCACATATACCTCATAAACATGTCAATGTGTAAAAATTCTATTTTTTATTGGAGTATAGTTGATTTACAATGTTTCAGGTTTATAGCAAAGTGATTCAGTTATACATAAAAATATATATTTTTTTCTCTTCAGACTTTCTTCCGTTATAGGTTATTACAAGATATTGAGCCCTGTGCTAGAACTAAGTCCTTGTTGTTTATCTGTTTTGTATATAGTAATGTGTATCTGTTAATCCCAAATTCACAATTTATCCCTCTCCCCCTTCCTCTTTGGCAACCATAAATTTGTTCTCTATGTCTGTGAACCTCTTCCTGTTTTGCAAATAAATTCATCTGTATCGTATTTTACATTCCACATATAAGTGATATCATATGATATTTGTCATGAAATTCTATTTTCGAAGCTACTTTGTAAGCATGATATAAGAAAGCATGGATTGCCTTGGTTTTATGTTATGGATCGGCCAGGATTCTAAAATTAAGCTGGCACCAAAGAAAGTTTGTTCATATTGAAAAACTGTAGCTTGACATCCTGAGGTTTAAATGTCATGGTTAGGTTAATTAAAAAGAAAAAAAAGTTTATCAAAGCTGCAAAGGGGACTGAACTCAAACAAAGGAAAACATGATATAATTCTTAATGCTTTATGGATAATGGGAAACATCATTTTACTGTAGTAGTGACTGTAAATAGTAATGATTTATTTCATTGTGGTTTTGAGTCTTTCAATTCCATTCATTATATCACACACACAAAAATTTCTAGTATTGAAAAATGTGCAGTGAGGGAAAGGATAGACAGGGAGGTTGGAATGGACATGTACACACTACTGTATTCAAAGTGGGTAACATGTGCTACTGTATAGCACATGGAACTCTGCCCAGTGTTATGTGGCAGTTTGGATGCAAGAGGAGTATGGGAGATAATGGATACATGTGTATGTGTGGCTGAGTCCGTTTTCTCTTCACCTGAAGCTATCACAACATTGCTAGTCAACTGTGTGCTGTGTGGTGCTTAGTCGTTAGTCATGTCCAACTGTTTGCAACCCCATGGACTGTAGCCTGCAAGGCTTCTATCTCCATGGCGATTCTCCAAGCAAGAATACTGGAGTGGGTTGCCATGCCCTCCTCCAGGGTATCTTCCCAACCTAGGGATCGAACCCAGGTCTCCCACATTTCAGGCAGATTCTTTACCAGCTAAACTACCAAGGAAGCCTCGCTAATCAGCTATACCCCAACGCAAAATAAAAAGTTGTTGCTTTTTTTTTTTAAAAAAAAAGGAAATGTACCTTAAACCCATGAACTGAATTAGGGGGAAAAAGAAAGAATATTATTGTAATTTCAGGTACTAGAATCAGGAGGCAATTTCAATTATGATAAGGGCTATCTGAAGGAACTCTTAATTCCCTAATAGTAGTTCAAATCTTGATTTCCATGCTTTAAGCTTCTCAATACACTTGTAGACTTAAATAATAATCCTTGGGAAGGTTGCACTTTCTCTGAGTCCCTTTGTACAGAAAGAAAGGAACCCAGAGAATCATCAGGAGTATATTCAGCCCTGATCATATGACCTATCTCATTTAATTGTTCTTTGGATATGACTTTTTTTTCTGTGTTCACTCACCCACTTTGTTCCCCCAACAATTAATTCATTCTCCCAAACCATCGATATGAGTATCATAAAATAGAACTTATAAGAGTTCATCCTCATATGGGGAAATAGCTAAAGCATTTCTTTAAAGAACCTGAGATTTCCCTTGCTGGATTTTTAATTAATAACAAATCTACAGCAGGAGCTTAAGGGCCTTCAGTGTCATAGCTCTGCTCTAGTTTGCCTTCAGATTGGAGCAGAGACATCTGGCGAACGCCTGCTAAGATGGTGTTTTGCTTTCCCTTTTCAAGTATGTCTAGAAGTTTAAGATGATTTTTTTTTTTCTCTCATCTGAACTACTTTGTCAGGGCACACATCCAGCTGTACCTAGACAGTTTCCGAGTATTCCCATCAAAGCAGAGACAATCAGATGCTTGGGACAGTCTAATGAACAAATGCTGTGAGCTCTCAGAGCTCAGGATGCTAAGATCTGCGTGGAAAGCGCGGTGTAGTTTACAGGCAGAGCCCGTCAGGTGTTAGCTTTGGGATGGAAGACCTTCTGCTCTAGCGCAGAACACTCAGCCAGTTAGAGCCATAGAACTAGCATTGGAAAGCCAGCCATTCCTTACCCTCTTTCCTCTGCTTGCCAGTTCACAGCCCCAGGGATCTCAACTGCTATGAGATGTCTCAAGAAGCTCCCAAAGCATTGGAGGCAGCAGGCAACCAGGTTGCTAGGATTATGTACCTTAAGAGCTGGGCTGGCCACTCCTTGGGTCCCTTGAACTACCAGATCTTGGAAATCTGTGTGCTTTTAGGATTTGAGGGTCAAAAATGTGACACAACCATATGGGGATATCCACTGTGATCCTGAACGTTTCAGCTTTGCTTAGGTACCAAAGATGTTATACCCAAGTCATTTCCAATGATCAGGAAACTTAGTTTCCAAATGGAAAAAAACCCACAGATGCACATAAGTACATGTACACACAAATACTTATATACAGTACACACACACACACATATATATACATAAACACATGTACACACATGAATTTTTTTTCACACAGTCCTTCAAAAAAAATAAAATATCTAGGGACAATTCTTAGGAGAAAAAAAGAAGAAGGTGGATATTTTAATTTCAAAATGCAACACTATTTCCTGTGGAACATTGTAGGCCAAAAAATTAACTTATTTACAAGTAAGAACTGGTGAAATTGGCACTTTTTTTTAAAACTTTTGTTTTCTTTTTCTTTTTCAAAAAATACTATCAGTTTCCTTTCATATTACATAAGGTTTATGTGAAACATACAAAAAATTATATTTGGATTGTGTTTCTAAATTTGCATTTAGAATCTCTTTTCCTAGTGGTGTTTGCAAAACGCGTCAGCATATGTTTTTTAAGACAGAAGTACCCATCTTTATATATTTTCACCCCCAAAAGCCAACACAATACAAATAATAAAGCTAATTTGAAACCAGTTAGTAAGTCAGTTGAAACGGGAAAAAGACATGAGTAATATAAACTCTGGATATTCAAACTGATAGCAAAGTCAATTATTGATGGTTCTCTGTTTACAACATGAGTCAGAGACTCCCTGATTTTTTACCAGAATTAGGAATGAGCGTGTGTGTGTGTGTGTGTGTGTGTGTGTGTGTGTGTGTAAGAGAGAGGAGACTGAGAGGTGGGAGGGAAGGAGAGGGAAAGAGAGAGAGAGGGAGAAATTGCTGTTTTATTTAGTGTTCTGTCAGATTTTGGTTTCTTAGACGATATACCTTCCTACACAATTGATGCTGAGTTCTTTAAGCCCAACTCAGCTGAAAGTTCAGATATGCATTTATCATAACACTCGAAATCCAATCTCCGTTCCCTTTTCCTTTTTCTTTGTAAAAAGTCATTACCAAACATATTGACTTTGAACCCTAGGGACCGAGAACCAGCAAAATTTGGAACAAGGATAATAGATAACAGGTTTTTTTGTGCGTTTGCCTCCCTCTTAGTAATAAAGAAAACGAAGAGAATGAGATTAAAAAAGAGAAATAAAAAGTGAGCAAAAGCCCAAAACCAATGACCTTATCATTCCACAAATTAGTCCAGCAAACCCTCTTACACGAAAAACGTCTCAACATTTCTGGAGTATCTTCTTTTATGTAGAAAATGTTCATCATTCGTGGCAGAGGGTAGTTTGTTTTTTTTTAATATGTTATGCTTTGTGCTGGACAAATAACAACCTGATCCATGATGGGAGTTGGCAAATGATGAGTAATGATTTTTATTTGAGAAATGGGGACTAATATCACTTAACTGATCACTAAAGAGAACTTGGTCGGTTTGGTAGCATTCCTCATCCTGACTGGTGTGCTAGATTGTTTTAGCCCTCATGTTGCCAGAAAGTCCAGCATGCTTCATGCCTCATTGGTTATTTCTAGCCTCAGCTAGAAATAATCAGTCATTTTCAAGAAGTCTTAGCTTTGTGTTTTAGGTAGCATTGGTCTATACTCTTCCTGAGCGAAGTAAAATAGTGGGTGCAAGGGTGGCAGTATTCCAGAAACTAAAACTGAATAAGGGGCTTCAAAGACAGGCATCAAAAACTAGCCCAGCCAGGTCATTTAGAGACCCCAAAAGTCCCCACCCATTCACTGTTGATATTTCCGGGTTTTTGCATCACGGGATATTTTGGCTTCTGTTAACAGGTGTCATCTTCAAGGTCACCATGCACCTTTTTGGGGCAGCTTAGCTGTTCACATAGACTGGGAGAAATGCTTATTCTATAGCCTTTGAAGTGCAATCCGAAAGTTTCACAATCAAATATTTTACTCCTAGGAGATACTCAAATTCAATCACTCAAAGATAAATGCTGAGAAAGCCATGTTTAAACATCATTCTTAGCTTGCCAGTAGAACATAATCCTTTTTAAAGGCTCATTGTAACACTGGGAAAAAATTCCCCATCACCTATAAACACAACAGCTGCATATAAATCAGGTAAACCAGTCTATCTAAATGAATTGTATGGCATGACACTGGAAGAAAAAGAGATAAAATTTAAAGTAAGGGAAAATAGTTTCTTTGTTTTGGTTTAAGCATTGTTATTCTGTATTACTTATACTCCATATCTTCAAGTTCTCCAACCTTAGGCATGCTTTATCCCTTTATATCAAGTACAACATATATCTGCCGTGATGTCAGACATGGCATTCATTAGGTGAAAACTCATGCATCTAATATATATTTTTTTAAATCTTCTGGGTATTTTGTTGTTTAAACACATTTTCTATGAAAATGCCTGAGGATTTTTCCACCACTTCTTTTTGTTTCCTGCTGCTCTAAATTAAGATACCAAAGAATGTCTTACTGGCTTAATGAGGGTGGCATGATTGGTTTTCAAGATGTTCTTCCAAGTTCTTGTGTTATACTTGAACATAATCTTTAATTCCCTTGGTGGCCAAGTCTACTTCACCTACTACTTGCAATAAAAAATTAAAGCAAAATTTCCTAAAGCCAAAGCAGTAGAAATTATATCAATATAATATACTGAATTATTTCTAAAATTAATAATTCTCTAGGGCTTCCCTGGTGGCTCAGATGATAAAGAATCTGCCTGCAATGTGGGAGACCTAGGTTTGATCCCTGGGTTGGGCAGATTCCTTAGAGAAAGGAATGGATACCCATACCAGTATTCTTGCCTAGAGAATTCCATGGACAGAAGAGCCTGGTGGGCTATAGTTCGTGGGATCTCAAAGAGTCAGATATGACTTAGTGACTAAACAGCAGCAATAGAAATCTAACTTTACAGAAAACAGAAAATATGGAATTTAGCACATATTTTCCTATGACATATGTTTCTATTATTTGTATTTCTGGCTGGTAGCAAAAGACTTCTTTCTTAGAGAAAATATGATTTTAAAAAATTTCACTGAAGTCTTAAGGTCATTTTAACCTCAATTAAACTAAGTCATTGCTAATTATCCCAGAATCTAAAGTCATAATGCATACTCTTCTTTTGTTAGTTTATGAATGAGTGGCTTGAGTGCCTGAAATATTTTTTAAAAAGTCTTAATGACCTGCCTACAATAAACAGCTTATGCTTGAAAATAGAGGCTGTTTGCATGTGTAGTACTGTTTTGTCGGAGAAATTTTGCTTTCCCTTAAGAAGTGTAAGGGGCCACCTGCACCATTTACTGCCTGAAGTAAAAGAACAGAAAGAGGTGTGCTTGTATGTGGTACAAATTAAGATGTCTTGAGCTCATGGAGCTTTAGGTAATATGTTAAATTAAAGCTCTGAGATGTGCATTTAATTAAGATATTTAATTTGCAATGTCTGCTTTTCTTTAATTCCAATCGATTATTAAGAATAGACTTTTTTAAGTTATTAAAAAGATGAGTAGAGAAAGGTACAAAGCAGGTGAGTATACTCAAAAGTATATTCACGGCACAGCAACTGTCAAACAAATGCAGTGTCTCTCCTGCCCCACCCAGCCTGGTCCTCCTGTGCTCCGATGCTGCCATTTACATGACAGACTCATGTCAACATGGGTCAGGTTGAAAGTGCTCCTTTAACTGACTAATGAACATCCTCCCGCAGATTGTTCGGGTTAGTTATCTATTATTTCTGCTTACATCTGATCCAGTCATTTGTAATACAGCTGGGACTGTTTATCCGAACACTTTTTCATGTCCCAAGCAGGAAATGCTCATTGAGAGCCCCCTATCTGGAAAGGACTCTATTAGCTACACTGAGAATTGAAGAAAATTATTTAAAAGCATTCCATCCTCGAGTAGTTCACAATCTAATTAAAATACACACACACACACACACACACTGCATTCACTAGATAACTACACAAGACATGTTGTAAATGCCAAATAACTTCTGGGAAATTTTGAGGAATTTAGAAGCATAGGTAATTTAATGAGGTCAAAGATGTCCTTTCAAATGAAGAGATTTTTGTTCTAGACTTTGGAAGAAGACGAAAGATCACAATAGAAGCAAATGATTGGTGATCCTCTATCATGGAATGCAGTCCTTGAATTGTGTCAAAAGGACACCCTGAGGTCATGCTGTCTCTACACCCATTCTATAGATGCGGAAACTGAGGTCCATGGTGGTTAAGTCTCTTAGCGATAGTCCCACAGCCGGGCAGTGCAGAGTCAAGGTGAGAACTTCAGAAGCCAGGTTCCAGAGCCCTCCCTTACCCACCTCCCAGGGCTTCTGTGTATTCAGAGAAGCAGAGAGACCACCATGGGGAAGCATAAAGACGTGTTTTCGGGAGACTTCAGTGGTGGAATAAATGGTACGGTACAAACCATGCTCCAAAGAGTTGAATGGAAGGTACAGTTATAAATGTGCACCAGGGCCAAGGTGAAGACTTCAAAAGGCATGCTAAGGTGATTGAAACTTTGTCCTAAGGCGGTGGAGAGTCACTGAGGATTCTCTAGTTCAGCACTCACAGGATGGAAGCAGTCAGATCAAGCCTTGTTCTGGCAGGGAAGGAAGGTGATGAGATCCCATACAGCGTGCTGACCCCCTCAGATTATTTACTTCTGGCACTCCCTTTCCTTGGATATTCCTTTCTACTATGAAACCAGGATTTTGCTTGTTTTCTGGATTCTTTGTTTTTCCCTTTATCTTTTGAATCATAGCCGTATTTTGGTTGCATTTTCTCTGAAATAGAGAGGCAGTGTTGGGTTGTGGAAAATTGTGGTAACTTGAGTTTAATTCTGGATATCGGTGTTAACTAAGTGTAGGAATTTGTGTGAATTAGTTAGCCTTTATTTCTTTTAATTTGCTTTATTCAAGTATAGTTAATTTACAATGTTGAGTTTATTTCTGCTTTACAGCAAGGTGATTTAGATGTGTGTGTGTGTGTGTGTGTGTTAGTCTCTCAGTCGTGTCCAACTTTTTGCAAACCCCATGGACTGTAGCCCACAAGGCTCCACTGTCCATGGGATTCTCCAGGCTCCACTGTCCATGGGATTCTCCAGGCTCCACTGTCCATGGGATTCTCCAGGCATGAATACTGGAGTGGATAGCCTTTCCCTTCTCCAGGGGATCTTCCCAACCCAGGGATTAAACCTGGGGCTCCTGCATTGCCGGCAGATTCTTTACCATCTGAGCCACCCGGAAGTACGGATATACATTCTTTCCCATATTCTTTCCCACTGTGGTTTGTCACAGGATAGTGAATAGAATTCCCTGTGCTATACAGTAGGACCTTGTTGTTTACACATTCTGTACATGCGAGTTTCCATCTACTAATATCAAACTCCCGGTTCAGCACCCCAGCACCACCCTCCCCCTGGGCAACCAGTTAACCCTTCTTCAGTTCAGTTTCCTTCTTCAAAAGTCAGGAAAAAAATAAAATAAAAAGATAGTCTTCATGATGAAATGAAAAGATGTCAGTGAGTGTTTGAACAGAGTGAAGATCCATAAAATAGCGGTTGGCACTGTGCTGAGAACAAGACGCAACAGAGAATATCCACCCAATCCTTTCCTAAGGACACACAGGTACAGATGGCAAGGAGGGCCAGGGGCCCTCAGACAGTCGGCGAAGGGCAGAGCAGGGCTGTGACTCCACTCTGATTTCATTATGAAGCCCGCCATCTTGTTTACTGTAGCAGAAGTGACGTGAAGCAAAAGTCGCTCAGTCGTGTCCGACTCTTTCTGACCTGATGGACTATACCATCCATGGGATCTCCAGGCCAGAATACTGGAGTGGGTAGCTGTTCCCTTCTCCAGGGGATCTTCCCAACCCAGGGGTCGAACCCATGTCTCCCACCTTGCAGGCGGATTTTTCCACTTTCGCATGACATATAGAATAGCACAAAAATCCCTCCACATGAAAGTCAAGAACCTCAAACAGACACCAAATAGATTTTTCCACCCTCATAACTCCTTAGCTCTTGTGGACATAAGCCTCCTCCATATCCAGTCAGCTCACTCTTCCATTGCTCCAGCATGCCTTGAATTTTCATAACGGTCATATACTTGGGGTCTTACAGGTGGTCTCCTATTTTTAACACTTGGTGAGTGCCCTGTGTTTGTGGAATGCAGAGATGATCTTATACAAGACCAAAGGCACTGAATTCACACACACACACATGACCTTTATTTCCCTGTACCCTCACTTAGCTAATTCCGTGCTGAAAATGGAAAGCGTGGCTTCTTCCACATTCTTTGTTATCACAGCTACTCTTTTAATTCACCCAACTGTAAGTCCACAACAGCTATCACTCTGAGGGTACCAGGAGTACATAACTCCCTTTACTAATTTAATCTTATTTTCAACTTTTAGAGACCCCTGGAATACAAGGCCTTGGAGAAGGGAATGGCAACCCACTCTAGTATTCTTGCCTGGAGAATCCCCATCGACAGAGGAGTCAGGCAGGCTATAGTCCATGGGATCGCCAAGAGTTGGACACAACTGATCGACTAACACTAGGCACTAGATATACAAAGCCAGACCCAACTGCATGAAGCTGGGAAATGAGTCGAAATCTTGGGAGACTAAGATATAAAGCAACGGTTCTTTCTCTTCTTGATGACAAACTGAAGACTCAGAACCTGCCAGGAACGCAAGGTCCTTCTAGAGTCCCTCTGATGGAAAGGAAACGTCATATCAGCCCTGATATTGACCAGAGGGTGTGGGGGTGTAGTGTGGGGACACAAGCAGGCTTTAATCTAATAAGAAAAACATAACTTTGAAGTGACGGAGACCATACAAAATGGCTCAAGAAGCAGGCCAATCAAGAAGACCCAAGTCAGAGAGTCTGAGCGCCGTAAGCCTCAGCGAGTGCGACTCAGTGCAGCAGGTGGGCCAGATAGAAAGAGCCGACTGTCCAAAAGGCAGAGGCCACTGAGTGTTTGACAAAGATGCTGATTTTTTTGTCCAACAAAAAAAATCCACTAAGGACGCTGGGAAAGAGAAAGAGAGAGAAAGCGGGCAGCTCACGGGCAGGCACAAACGTAATTACAGCTACTGCATTGTTTTTTTTCCTAAAGTAGTTATTTGTGGTGCCTCCAAACTCTAATGTGTTTTTATATTGCAGCCCGTCATGATTGGGGCAGGCTGCTTGACATTTGCAAGGTTCTATTGCTATTAAAAAGAATGATGTTATCGAGAGGCAAGCGAGGCAACAAAGCAAAATTAATTAACGCCACCATCTAACAAAGCAAAATAAATTAAATGATGGTTGACTTGCATTGTGTACTTCTAAACGGTGACTGAAGGGAAACCAAAGCTTTTAACCCCCTCTGCTCTGAGCGCAGTGCCGTGGCGGAGCAGCCACCATTGCGAACGGAGGACTGTCTGCCTGGCGCTTGCAGACAGGCGGGCCAATGGGCGAGTCATTAGCACCCTTCAATTATAAAACCGCTGCCTTTGCAGGCAGCAGACAGAACACAGTAGGGAATATTTTTCCTAAATCTATGTGGCCTCCCAGCACCCTTGAAAGATATATTATTAGTTTTGCCACATGTGGAACACGAGTGAGGACAAAGCCGCTGATAAATTTGAAACCAGTTGGAGTCCCTCACGCCCTCAGATTCCTTGGGTTGTGTGATCACAATGACCTGTCACTCTGCACACACCAGGGTACCAGCCATAGAACAAAAGTTGTGTGAAACTACCTCAGAAAGGTGGCTTTCCAGAAAGACCCTGAAGTGAAAAGTGTGTCAAAGTGTCCAACTCCTTGCCACCCGATAGACTGTAGCACGCCAGGCTCCTCAGTCCATGGGACTCTCCAGGCAAGAATACTGGAGTGGATTGCCATTCCCTTCTCCAGGGGATCATCCCCGTCCACTCCGAGCCCCAGGGATCAAACCTGGGTCTCCTGTGTTGCAGGCAGATTCTTTAACATTTGAGCCACCAGGGAAATCCTCTGGTTGGCATAGAAATGAACATATCATAAGTCAGTCGTTAAATGACGCTTTGTTGAGAGCATGCTCTATGACCAGAACTGTGTTTTTACCAATGTTGAGGGACATAACAGAAATATAAGCCACGGTGGGGGCTTCCCTCATGGTCCGATTGGGCCGGGGTCCAACCCCTGGTCAGGGACCTAGAGCTCACATGCCACAACTGAAAGATTCCAGAAGCCACAACTAAAACCCAGCTCAGTGAAAGAAATAAATAAATATTTTTTTTAAAAAAAGCTACAGTCCATGGAAACTTTGTAATCTGGTTGGGATGGTGAGATCTGATCAGGTGCAACAAACAGAACAAGATAGTCTTATGCATAAATATACACGCATAGAAAGATATTTAGGTATAATTTTATCAATATACATATAGAGAGATATAAATAGCTGCACTGTTAGATCCAATAAAGCTGATTTCTTCAGCTTGGGAAGGAATTCACCCACTGCTTCATGTTTCTAACATATTTTGCATTTCTTCAAAGCACTTAGTTTTTGATTATCACAACATGACTCTAAAAGTAAATGAAGGAATGAGGAGATAGGACAGCCATTAAAGTCTTCATGTTATGGAAAGTTAGTCATAGACAGGGTGAGGTTAAGCTACCTATGAGACCTAAAGACTAGCAAGTGGTTACAGTAGCACACACGTTGCTGATTTTGCATAAAATTTAAGTATCAGTGAGAAGATGGAGATCGCTTTGGGCTAAGAAAGTCAGGATATTTTGCAGAGGCAAAAGTAGGGACAAGGTACTCTAGGGAGCGGACAGAGACTAAAGCTAAGACATTTCCTTGCCCTGTTCTGCTCTCGGGGACCGTGCTCAAGGAAACCGATCATACCTGATATTACCCTCTGCTCCTTACCGTATTCCAAGGAGTATAGCAGATGCTTGGGTCTTTTCTATCAGCAATGAAATAGCAGTGATTGCTTACTACATCCATATAAATTCAGTTTCAAAGCAAAAAAAAAAAAAAAAAAATGCACCTGTATTTACACATTAATGAGGAATGAGTTTCTCTTAAAGTCCAAACAATAACTGCAAAGTAAAGATCAATGACATTTCCATTTCTCAGGAAATTTCAGTGCTCAGTTAATCCCTGTACCTATTGCCAAAGTAAACACTACCTTTTAGGGGAACTTACTTTTAAAGGCCATGGTGCAAGGAAACAAGATGTACAGTTTCTATTGCCCTATTGGGAAATTTCTAGAATTTATTAAAAAAAAACAGAAATGCTTATTGAAACAATGGAAAAAACAGGCGCATAATATCTTCAAGTGCCTAGGTGTATACCAATTACCAGTTAGTCAATTGTTGCTCAAAGAGAACAAAGATAAGCAAATATGAACTTTGGGATGATGGTCATTGTTATTAGGTGGCACTCATTAAGCTCAACACCCCTGATGGTATATTTTAGGAGATATAAATTTAAACCTAGGCCATCCTTTCCAGAAGTCTGTTTTCTAAAACAAACATATGTATATTTACATATATATTAGTTCAGTTCAGTCGCTCAGTCATGTTCGACTCTTTGTGACCCCATGGACTGCAGCACACCAGGCCTCCCTGTCCATCACCAACTCCTGGAGTTTACTCAAACTCATGTCCATTGACTCGGTGATGCCATCCAACCATCTCATCCTCTGTCGTCCCCTTCTCCTCCTGCCTTCAATCTTTCCCAGTTCTTCTTCCCTTTATGTCATAAGGGTGGTGTATCTGAGGTTATTGATATTTCTCCCAGCAATCTTGATTCCAGCTTGTGCTTCATCCAGCCCAGCATTTCTCATGATGTACTTTGCATATAAGTTAAATAAGCAGAGTGACAGTATACAGCCTTGACGTACTCTTTTCCCTGTTTGGAACCAGCCTGTTGTTCCATGTCCTGTTCTTACTGTTGCTTCCTGACCTGCATACAGATTTCTCAGGAGGCAGGTCAGGTGGTCTGGTATTCCTATCTCTTCAAGAATTTTCCACAGTTTGTGATGACCCACACAGTCAAAGGCTTTGGCATAGTCAATAAAGCAGAAGTAGATGTTTTTCTGGAACTCTCTTGCTTTTTCAATGATCCAACAGATGTTATTAATTTGATCTCTGATTCCTCTGCCTTTTCTAAATCCAGCTTGAACATCTGGAAGTTCATGGTTCACATACTGTTGAGGCCTGGCTTGGAGAATTTTGAGCATTACTTTAGTAGTGTGTGAGATAAGTGCAATTGTGCGGTAGTTTGAGCACTCTTTGGCATTGCCTTTCTTTGGGATTGGAATGAAAACTGACCTTTTCCAGGCCTGTGGCCACTGCTGAGTTTTCCAAATTTGCTGGCATATTGAGTGTAGCACTTTCACAGCATCATCTTTTAGGATTTGAAAGAGCTCAACTGGAATTCCATCACCTCCACTAGCTTTGTTTGTAGTGATGCTTCCTAAGGCCCACTTGACTTCATATTCCAGGATGTCTGGCTCTAGGTGAGTGATCATACCATCATGATTATATGGGTCGTGAAGATCTTTTTTGTATAGTTCTATGTATTGTTGTTACCTCTTCTTAATATCTTCTGCTTCTGTTAGGTCTATACCATTTCTGTTCTTTATTGTGCCCATCTTTGCATGAAATGTTCCCTTGCTATCTCTAATTTTCTTGAAGAGATCTCTAGTCATATTCCCATTATATAAACATATATATACGTAACATATATATACATAAAATATAAATCATCTATATGTTTTCATTTCTTCAAATATATTTTTATATCTCTTTTCTTTTTCCAGAACAAATTGTTTGTATTAAGATGTATTAAGTTTATCCAGTAATAAAATGTGTAGTTTAAGGAGATAATGTGATCTTGAGGTATCCTTCTTTGTCAAGTAAGTCTCTCCATGTGGGCTTAAAGTCAGAAGATAAATGTGACTTAGTTTCAACCCAGTTGAGGTCCTAATTTAGAAATTAAAGTGCCTCAGTTTCACTACCTGTAAAATGGACATAATTATTATAAAGAATTCCATAATGGCTTATATGATGAAACATTTATAAATTATCACAAGCATATGTGAAATATTAATAATAATAACAAAGCATTTGCTGCTCTGATGACAGTTGTGTCTCTGATTTTTTCATCTTCTCAAATAGGAAATAGTACAAATTTATCTCTATTTTATATTTATTTTCTCTTTTATTAGATTGAAAGTATTTGATATTTCAAAGATTATCTTAGTTTTATAATTACAGAGGTTAAAAGTTAACAAAGTTTAAAAATCCACTTGTTTTTTTTGAATATAGAGAAAGTACCTTCAGGACTGTTGTTCGCTGTCAGAGGAGACTGCCCTGGAACTTGAGATGCGTTTACTTTCACCCACCCACCAAATGGAGAGCTGGCTTGTGTGTAGCACCACTTTCTTCCTGTACAGGTCGTTCAGCATCTCCGCATAGATGAGCTCATCCAGGTAGACATGTAATTATAAACCCCACTGTTGTATGCTGTGTAGTTATACTCATCCTTCACCCCTTCACTCACTCACACACACATTTCAATGTAACCTATTGACTAGTTGAGGTTTGGTTATGTCCACTCCCGGTTTCCTGCCTCTTTCTGCCTGGAAAAAGGCAGATTTGGTGTCATAGTCACTGTTTCCAAGAACTGTCACTGATTATACAATGTAACCGAGTATATTTGAAAACTATAGAGCATTATGCATTTTCCGTTAGTGTTACCTCGGCCCCTTGCTTTCATGATTGTATAATCTTCCATCTTAAATAAAAATCAGATTATACCAGTTTTACTGTGCCTTTAAAATTCTTCAGTAAAAGAATTTGATGTTACTCATTCATGAATGTTTCTACAGAGATCTTCCTTTAATTACACCCAAGGATTTTTTAAGACTCTCTTAAAAATGCAGATAACAGATAGGTTATATCACTTCACTTAGTTATATCTCATACTTCGATTTCCAATTTGCTTTTTAAAAGCTTTACTTTTGAGGGGAGCTGATTTTTGGCATTTTCCATATAAACAATTTTCTAATGAGAGCATCATTTGAACATGAAAGATGCTCATCTTTCATGAAAACATATCTGTTCCTGGGACTGAATTAACAGGAAAATTGGGTTTCAAGCTTGGCTGAGACAAGTTTTGGAAGACCTGTTTTGTTAATTGATTGATTTTGAGAAGTCTGTTTGATTTATCGTTTAGTCCTATGTATTTTGGGAGAGAACTTCTCCCTTCAAAACGCACGTCCACAGCCACCCTGTAGTGAGTTAGTGAAAGGTGTCCACTTATACACAGCAGAAAAGGAATGTAATGAGTCAGAAAGGGATGTGTTTTATGCAGTAAGCACTTTCCACACTCTTTCCTGCACCGCTACATTTATGCTGAAATGGTCCATTTATTTTAATCCTAAATAGGGTCCCTAGACAGAAGCTGAGAATGGAAGGGAAGTAAAAGGAAAAAGAAAAGGATTTCTATTTCAGAACAAACTTAATTCAGAATAAGGAAAAAAAAAACAGAAACTCACAACACTCATTCAGCCTTTGGTAGAATTGAATTTTTATCGCTATGGCGCCTACTCTTTGCTTTATAGGAGTTTACTTTCAGAGCTTCCTCCACCTCGATAGGCCCATAACTAAATAAATCATCCTCTGTCTCTCTTCCCACCCGCAGGTTTCCATTGTAGTCCTGTATCTTGGAAGAGTGATGGAAGGTCAAGTTAAAACCATATCTTAAAGGTACATGCCTCCATTTGGGTTCTGAAAGGAGACTATCAGTAGCGCATGAAAAATCATCTTGTATTCACCCCGTTGGGGACCATGTGCAGAGTTACAAAAACAACCTCCACGCTCATAAACCAGCCCAGTCACAGTCAGAAGAGGAAGATTAATCAAGATAGATGTTAAGAAGGTTAACACTGTCAGGCACCAACCCTCTCGATAATGTCCAACAAGATTAAAAAACTCGCTAAATTAATATAAGCAGACAGTGGCGGAACACAGAGCAAACTCAGGACCTGGTCAGATCCGACTACGACGATTAGGTGGACATATTCGCAATGGCGCTAGTGGTAAAGAATCACTTGCCAATGTGGGAGATTCAGGAGACTCAGGTTTGATCCCTGGGTCTAAAAGATCCCCTAGAGGAGGGAATGGCAACCCACTCTAGTATTCATGCCTGGAAAATTCCATGGACAAAGGACAGAGGAGCCTGGTGCGCTACAGTCCATGGGGTCATGAAGAGTCAGACACAACTGAGCAACTGAGCAAACACCCTCATCTCCTGAAAGGTTATCTGCTAAAATCCAGCACTTGTTGAGGACAGTTTGGAGGTAGTGTAACCAGTCTCCCTTACCTTTATAACGGTACCTGTACATGAGGTGGACTTTTGTCATTTTCCCAGAGTATAAACTCATTCCTATTTTGGAGGAATCTCCATTGTGAAAGTGTTTGTGGAAGTTATACTTTCTTATATAACTGAAAAAGGAGACCAAACAGTCCATTTCCTCATCTCTGAGAGTTAAGGTGCCAACGTATGACCTGGAATAGAACAACTGCATGCTTTCAACAAAAGCTCTGAAACCTGAACATGAGATTTGAAGTGAGAGTTAGAATCCATATGTCGTATCAGCGTGGAGTGGGGAAGGTGCTGGTAAAATTCTGAGCAGTGGTAGCTGGAATCTCCAAAAGTAGTGGAGAATAGTGCTGATGGTAGCCCCTTC
The DNA here is from genome assembly GCF_054371585.1 of Giraffa tippelskirchi. NCBI lineage: Eukaryota > Metazoa > Chordata > Mammalia > Artiodactyla > Giraffidae > Giraffa > Giraffa tippelskirchi. Next base: position 159,365,573 of record NC_137282.1, read on the forward strand.
ACGAGGTCTTTTCTCTAGTAGAACACTTTTGTTTCCACCGCTAAGCTTTCCTTGGCTAACACTCATTTTAATGGGCCTCTGCTTGTTTCTATGAGCTGCTAAATAATGTTCCAAGAAGTTCGCTTTCGGATTAACTTAGTATAGTCGTTGTGTTCTCTTGGTTACACTCATGTATCCAGGGCATGGGCTGTAGAAAACAACCACAGAAACACATGATGGAGGAGACAGTAGCCAAAGCCTTTATAAAGGTAAGGGAGATGAAGAAGCAAGCTTCCTGCGCTTAAAAAAGATTGTATGTGAAGAGACTTACATATACAGTTAAAGAATGAACAGAAGCAATGGGATGATGGAATTCAGGGTCTTAAAATCCACTTATCAGCCAGATGCAGATGGCCTTACAGAATAATGATGTGATCTGCCCAGGACTCACAGTCTCTGCAGGGAGAGAACCCCTTCTCAGTTTGGGATGTGGTCCTATAAAATGCATTATGTACTCTGACATGGTAAGCAATATATGGCACAGTTTCTCCATAGGTAGAATATAGGCTTCCAGGATCCGAGGGACAGAAGTGTAGATCCTCACTCTCACAGAAATGACCAATTTACAGTTTTTGTTCCCATTCAACTTCCTGAGTAATCAGGCAAGATCTTCCACTGATCCAACAGTGCTTGTGTTAAGTCAGTCTGAGACTGCTAAGTAACTCAGGCACCTTAAACTCATGAGTATACCAGCTAAAATATAATAGTAATATTGTTGTCTTCTTTCTGTTATTGACACTGACTATGAGGGAGGGTTAGGGTTCCTGACTCTGAGGCAGGGTTAGGATCCCCTGTATAGAGCAGAGGGGCCTGGAAATGGAATTCAGAGGAGTCTTCAGTGAAACAGTGTCAGACTTTACTTTTTTGGGCTCCAGAATCACTGCTGATGGTGACTGCAGCCATGAAATTAAAAGACGATTACTCCTTGGAAGGAAGGTCTATGGCCAACCTAGATAGCATGTTTAAAAGCAGAGACATTACTTTGCCAACAAAAGTCCGTCTAGTCAAGGCTATGGTTTTTCCAGTGGTCATGTATGGATGTGAGAGTTGGATGGTGAAGAAAGCTGAGCACCGCAGAATTGATGCTTTTGAACTGTGGTGTTGGAGAAGACTCTTGAGAGTTTCTTGGACTGCAAGGAGATCCAATCAATCCATCCAAAAGGAGATCAATCCTGGGTGTTCATTGGAAGGTCTGATGTTGAAGCTGAAGCTCCAATACTTTGGCCACCTCATGCGAAGGGTTGACTCATTGGAAAAGACCCTAATGCTGGGGAGGATTGGGGGCGGGAGGAGAAGGGGACGACAGAGGATGAGATGGTTGGATGGCATCACCGACTCGATGAACATGGGTTTGGGTAGACTCCGGGAGTTGGTGATGGACAGAGAGGCCTGGCGTGCTGCGATTCATGGGGTCGCAGAGTCGGACACGACTGAGCGACTGAAGTGAACTGAACTGAACTCAGTGCATCTCAGTATATTAGCCTGCCCAGTGGCAAAAGATATCAGGACATAGAGAGGGTCACCAAAACCTGGGATTTCCATACTGGGTGAGAAGCCTGAGCAAATGTGGTGCTGGGCAAAGGCAAAGAGAGCATGAGCTGGTATGAAGAAGGAAAGGACTAAATACCAGTGATGCTTCATTGCCTGAAATCCAGAAGTTCAGCAGATTTATCCACAAAGTCTCTTCTTGCGCATGTGTGCATTTACATGTTTCAATTTCCCTGTTTGTTTCATTCCCCACCCCCCCCACCCCTGCCGCTACCGTTTATACAGGATGCATTGGCTGCAGCTAACTCTGCAACTTGTTCCATAGGCTTCAGAATATGTAACCACAATCATGGCAGGCTAAGAGAAGGCATGACCTTGACCCAGAAAGCCGTCACTTGGAGCCATAAGCTGATACTGATGAGAATTTGAATGGTCTCTCTTTAGGAATGGAAAGGGGATATTTTTGGTTGCCCATAGAGTGACATTATGTTGGGAGAGTTATTGTTTCCATCTAATTGTGAGAAGAAATATGTATTTGGAGATTGGGTAACTAAAAGGTTGAATGTGGTAAACAGTAGTTACCCAGGATAGAAATTACAGGGAATTCTCATCGCAGAGCATTCCCCACCTGGTGGGTCCATTCACAGACATAGCATCCCCACTGGGCGGGTCCATTCACAAACATAGCATCCCCACTGGGCGGGTCCATTCACAGATGTAGCATCCCCACTGGGCGGGTCCATTCACAGACATGGCACCCCCACTGGGCGGCTCCATTCACAGACATAGCATCCAGCGGCAAAGGTGCTGATGGACCACAGGAGCATCAGCTTCTAGCCCTGAGGGCAGAGCCTGAGGGGTTACCCCAACCAGAATGAATTCATCGGTGCAGGGTGACCTCAGCTGTGGTCCCTAGTATCTCATCTTTGCATTCCTGTCCATTTTCTGAACCTGATTTTTCAATAACTCACTATTTGTAGAGACCACTCGCCATATCTCCAATGTCTTAAATTTATATTCTGTTTATATGAATGAGTTGGTTTCCATAGTCTTTATCAAGAACTCCTCACAAGCACACAGATATGCTATCTGGGGTCCAGCATTCTTCTGTCTACAGTGATTTCAGTTGGAAAGAAAAATATCCAGTGCTATGATTAAGAGAAGGAAAGATGAAAACTGTGTGCATGTGTATGTGTGTTAATGTATAAAAATCAGGGTAGTGGTTACCAAAGGAGAAGGGAGATGTTCAGTTCAGTCACTCAGTCGTGTCCGACTCTCTGCGACCCCTTGGAATGCAGCACGCCAGGCCTCCCTGTCCATCACCAACTCCTGGAGGTTACTCAAACTCATGTCCATTGAGTTGGTGATGCCATCCAACCATCTCATCCTCTGTTGTCCCCTTCTCCTCCTGCCTTCAGTCTTTCCCAGGGAGATGGGGGACAGCAAAATGAGTAACGGAGGTCAACTATGGGGATGGCTGGCAACAAAACTATTGGTGGTGAGCACACTATAGTGTGTACAGAAGTTCAAATATAATGCACACATGAAACGATGTTATAAACCAGCTTTGAGGTGAGGTGTTGGTCACTCAGTCATGTCCGACTCTTTGTGACCCCATGAACTGTGTAGCATGCCAGGCTCCTCTGTCCACAGAGTTCTCCAGGCAAGAATACTGGAGTGGGTTGCCACACCTTTCTCCAGGGGATCTTCCTGACCCAGGGATCAAACCTGGGTCTCCTGCATTGCCAGCAGATTCTTTACCATTTGAGCCACCGGAGGAGCTGGTATTACCTCCATAAAAAAGAAATGTTAATAAAAGGAAAGTGAACCCCAGTTTATTTAAAAACAAAAGAGCCAATTTTTTTTTAAGACACTTAAAAGATATAATTGGTTAAACTACTCTTAGTGGATTTCTATAGTGTGTGCTGGACAAAATAAGGAACAGCACAAAGCAACACAGAACATCTCCCCTTTCCAAGCTGCTTGCTACCCGGGTGTCTGTTTTCTTAACAAGCTCCTCTGACAACCTCCCCAGAAAGGAAAGTGGAAAAGGAAATATCTCATTATGTCTCCTGGGATTTGCCTTAAGAAACACTTCTGTCCCACTAGTCACAGGATAACTAGTTTCTGCCCACACCTCTCCTTCTGTCTCTCTGTCTCTCTCTGTCTGTGTCTTTCTCTCTGTCTCTCTCTGGCTGCCCGCCCCCCAACCTCCATGCCCTCCTCCCCGCCTCTAGGCAAATCCCTGTCAGAACCCAGGACTATCTGCCTTGGAATCCCAAGTACCCTCTCCTCTCGGCAGTAGGTGATGCTGAGCCTAGATTCGGAACCACAATCCTGGCCAAATCCTCTCTGTTCTCCTAGCAAACCGGGCTGTGATGCTAAATGCCTAACAAAGAACTCATTACATGCATTAACATATGATATTGCTCTGTGACAACCTAGAGGGGTGGGGTGGGGTGGGGAGGCAGGTGGAAGGGTGGTTTAAGAGGGAGGGTAGGATCTGGGGTACATCTCGGGAAGGGGAGATGTACCTGTGGCTGATTCATGTTGAGGTAGGGCAGAAACTGTCACAATATTGTAAAGTAATTATCCTCCAATTAAAAATAAAATTTTAAAAAAGAACATTAAATTCAGAGGTAGATGTCCTGTCTCTTCAAGGTTGCAAACAGACATTTCTTAAACATTTTGCAGAAAAGCCTGCAAAAAAAGGGGAGAAATCGTGAAAGCTCATCTCTGCTAAGACTTTCAGTCAACCAACTTACAGAGCTAAGCATTAATGCATTTCTCAGTTCTTTCACACTGCACACTGGTGATTTTCTGGCTATAAGTTATAACAAAGTTTATCATTCAAATGACCCCCTAAAGTGCAAGTTGTCTTAGAGGAATAGTGTCTAATATGTCTATTTTTCTGGAAAAGGAAAGAAAAAAGAAAGCTGAATAATATGAAAAAGAAACAGGAGGAAAAATTAAAAACACAAGTAGCAGTGGTTTGAGCCCCAGTGGAAAACATACATTTATTGGGAGGAATTCTCAGCAGGAACAGTGGAAATCTTACATTTTCTAGTTCAATTACAACATCAGGATCTTAGATATTGGTAAGAGGCTTGTTTCCAAGAGTTCTGATACTGAATCAATATGGTCCTAAGTGATGCATTAAAAGTACTGCAGAAAATGTCCTACTATTTTTAATAAATTGTTCCAGGGCTTCAGTGTATTTTTTTCTTACACATTTAGTCATTGTTTAAATTACTGTGTCACTGAAATGAAATCATGAATGTTGGGGATTTAGGTAAAAATAATTTTGCAATTTGTAAGCCAGCCAGTCTGACAGTTTGGTCTGATTTCCACAGAGGGGTGAGGTACCATCAACTGATGACACACGATGGCTTCTCCCAGAAAATTCTCATATCAGCGATTTGTGATAAAAATGCACTGTGTTGTCCTTTAAATTCAAATTTGAGAATAGTGTCCAGATACTAGCACAGATATTAGAATGTGTTTATTTATGACTTTTACTGGGACTGCACTGTGCCAGGCAACACTCCCACATTGTACGCTGTTTGGCCTTTGGCAAAGGAATGAATCTAATCTGCGTGCTACCCAGCATATTAGGAAATGTCCCGTAGTCCTTCCCAGACTCCCAGATGACAGCCATCTCTTTATTGTGAAATGAGGCTGTTCACTCCATAATTACAAATAAGGCTTAGAACTAAATACCTCTGAGAGTAAAACCTATTGACTTGAACCTCTCATGATACCTTTGAAGAAACACGGAGAAATGGCCTGGCCCACGGTGAGCTTGAGCGGAGATGAAATATGTGAAGCATTTTGACATAATATCTTGTACATACAGTAGTAGGTAGTGAATAAAATGTTCTTAAATTAATTAAAGAGTAGGCTATACTCAGTGGTAAAAAATCTGCCTGCCAATGCAGGAGACACAGGAGATGCAGTTTCGACCCCTGGGTCAGGAAGATCCTCTGCAGGAGGGCATGGCAACCCACTCCAGTGTTCTTGCCTGGAGAATCCCATGGAAAGAGGAGCCTGATGGGCTGCAGTCCGTGGAGTGGCAAAGAGTCAGACACAACTGAGCGACTGAGCACACACATACAGCACACAAACGCTGTATAATTTTAAACAAGTATTTTACATTTGCACTGTTTAGGTCGATGTTCAGAAACAGAAGACCACAGAATATCCTGTAGGTCAATCCTATTGGAGAAAGAAAAGAGACCACTTAATATCATCTGTAGTGAATGAGAAGCAGAAGAGAGTGAGTCATGAAAGACCCCAATAAAGAGAACAATGAATGGTCTCTTGCTTGATTCTGCCCCATTTGTGCCTTCGGTTTCCTGCCAAAGTATTTTTCCAGCTTCCTCATGCATCAGTACGTTAGAAGGCATTATTGTCTCCATTTTTTCAGAGAGTAAACTGAGGCATTGAGCAGCAGCAGCCTTTGCCTCCAGGGAGACATTCCTCAGGCAAGGTCAGCAGAACACAAGACTATGAAACAGGAGGATTTATAAATGCTTAGCTGAGCCATGATGAGCCTACCCAAAGAGGTTTCCTGGCAAGGGTGATGTGATCTCAGAAAGGACTTGCTGCCTGAAGTCCAAGAAGGGAGGTTTCTTGGCTTCACAAAGGAAACATGGACTGTCAGCATCCTCAGAGAGTAATCGGATAGAAATGTTGTTTGGCAGTAAGATCTTTGAGGAAAATTTTATGAAAGACATTCTGGCCTTTGGGTTGTTAGTAGTTTAAGATGATGATATCCTAGAAGTGCAACTTTTAATAATGAAATGTTTGTGAATGTCAATTTTGTCACTTCCTTTGGACCTTATTTTGGGGCTTCCCTGGTAGCTCAGACAGTAAAGAATCTGCCTGCAATGCAGGAGACCCATGCTCGATACTTGGGTCGGGAGATCCCCTGGAGAAGGGAATGGCAGCCCACTCCAGTAGTCTTTCCTGGGAAATCTCATAGACAGAGGATTTGTTATAAATTGTTTGCTTTCCTAATTCAATTCATCAGACATCTCTTAGCACCTTGTTCCGTGGAGGCTGGAGAGTCAGATATAAAGATCTCAGGAAACCTCAGACCTTGACATACACATAACCTAGACCCTAAAATAGGCTACAAGATTCCCACAAACCATTCATGTTTAAATTTCCGAAGCTGAAAAAGTTCTGCATGAGTGTTAGAAACATTGGAATGACCCCAACCAGGAGTGCAAAATAATATGTCTCAAAAGCACCCTGGTGCCTTGCAAGGGTGAGTGAAATCTTTCATGAGAAAGGAAGATACAGGGACTTCCCTGGTGGTCCAGTGGCTAAGACTCTGAGCTCCCAATACAGGGGGACCAGGTTCAATCCCAACTCAGGGAAATAAATCCCACAACTAAGATCCCACATGCCACAGCTAAGACTCAGTGCAGCCAAATAAGTAAAATAAATGTTAGGAAAAGAAGATGCAGCAGCAGAAGTCATCCTGTTAGTGGTAAAGAATGGTGGATCCTTCTGCTCGTGAGAAAGGTGTTCAGAGACCAGCTCCTGGCTCCCAGGGAGGCTGCAGGTTCCATGCTGCCCTGTAATGTCAGATCGACATGCCCACCTCTTCTGAGTCAGAAGCCACTTAAGCATTTACAAATTACCTTGCAAATGAAGTACATGTACTCATTTCAGGATGACAGGCAGAGTTTGCAAATCTCTTTTCCTTCTTGCTTAATCCCTGGATTTTACCTATACTCCGAATGCAAGTAATGCCCATTAGTCAATTAATAGGCTGTTAAATGACAATAGTTCCGGGCAATTTAATTACTGTTGGTAAAATAAGAAATGAATGATTGCATGTCAGTAACCAGCTCCAGCTCCTTTTCTTGGAACAGATTAACTTCAAATCATGATAGCTTCTTTGGAAAAAAAAAAATTTGATTGTTACCATGAATATATTAGTCGCTATTTCAGAGGTTATGGAAATTTTAGTCTTTGTGTGGCATTTCTCATCTAGGTGGGATGCAGGAAAGTTCCGACAATATTTACTTTCCAATAAAATAACATTAACTATATTTAAATAAACTAGAACTGGTGGGGGAAAAATTAAGTCAAGAATGAGCATTTTTTGGTTTTCTGTTCAGTGTTAGTCTTCCTAAGCACCTGTCATCGATTTCAGACCATTCACAGTATTTTTTGTTTTAATTAACTGATTAAAATCAAGAGAAATGTCAAAGAGCAATAATTTTAGTTTCAGTGGTTATTTCATGCATTTTTAGTCCATTTGACTTAGAATATAAGCCAAAACCTTTAACCTGGTGTGTCCATGTGATCTTACTCCAATATTTTTCCTTGTTTGGTTTCTTGAGTGTCCATTTTCTCCACCTTTGTCCAAATCTGATGGCAGCAGCGACATTGTTCACTGCTTCTCTGAAGGAGTATACTAGTGCCTGGTCCAAAATAGATGCTCAACAAATATGTATGTGTTGAATAAATTGGTTGAGTAGGAGAAAAGATAGCTGAGGATAAGGTTTCCATGCCTACTTATGACTTTTAGAAGTGAACTGAGTGTGTGTGCAATAGTATGTGTATCTAAAAATAAAATACAGGAAAACTTGGAAAAATATACATCCTAGTAATGAAATGGAAGATTGAATTTCACTCCAAGGCCTGTCTATCCATAAAAGATAAATTGAAAATGAAAGGGTATGAGACAGGAAAAGGCTGAACTGGAAGCAATGAAACTGTCAATCTTCTAAACCTTCCCAAAGAAAGATTAGAAAAGGCATTGCTGGCATTTCATTTGATCATCTCAGTTGATAAATGCATTTGAGTGGCAATTAGGTGTGTTAATACCTGGGTCTACAGATGCTTTCCTTAGAGCAATTAAGATTTTTTGAAATATAACCTTCCTCGGCAATCCCCTATTATTAAATATTTATTGAAAGGCAAAGGAGATTTGCAGTAACATTTTAGAAGGGATTATAGGGTTTATAGTTTACTGGGACAAGATTCTGTAACACCCATTTTCGAAGATTGGATCTTCTTGCCTTAATTGTATTTAACTGCTTTCTTGCACCTGGAGGCAGAATTGGAGGGTGAAGTACCAACAAACACATATACATTCCCACCCATGTTAATCACCCCTTTCAGGTAACATCCATCCCCTGAAGGACCACTGTGTGGCAGGTGCACTGCTGGAATACTACACAGGCAGGCGTGTGCCCGGCCCCCCACCCCGTGTGGTGGGCCAGAATTTCATGACTGAAATCTCCTAACTGAGCTCTGCCTACAACAAAACCCTCTTCCAGAGCATCCTTCCATTTCTGAGAGCTGTCTTTCTAACATGGAGATCTGCTTCTTTCACGTCGACCTTCCTGGGATTTCTCACAGTTTACAAATTGAAATCCAAATATCCATCATTGTGGAGAGTGTCTACACGGCCTCCCTCTCCAGCTCCATGTCCAGTCAGCCTCAACTTTCTCTTCGCGCCGTGTCCTTCATGTTCACATTCATGTACCACAGCTATGGTACCTACCGTCATTTCTAGCCAGGAAGCCCTTGACTTGACCAGAACAGCCTAGTTGTAAAAGGCATAGATGCTGAAGCCAGATGCCTGGGACCAGATCTAGCTCAGCTGCATAACTGTGTGATTCAGGGCAAGTTATTTGAACGTGGTCCTGTTTTTCATCATCTGTAAAATGAGGATAACAGGAGTATCTTTCTTATATCATGAGTTAACACTGGTTAAAGTCTTACAGTAGTCCCTGCCACATGGTAAGAGCTTAGCAAATGTCAGCTGCTACTATTCCCTCGAAGTCCTGTCCTTAGAGGGAATCATCCTTTGGCCTCTACAGAGTCTCTTTTACTCTTATCACTTTCCCTCTCAATCCTCTCCTCTACATGGGCTTGATCTAAACTCTGAGCCACCTCTGCTGCTGTTGCATGCATCACCTGGCTTGAAATTCTATCTTTGTCCATCTGTCTCCCCACAAACTTGTGATCATGGCCAGAGGTCTGCTGTGTTTATGTCAGTATTCTGAGAAACCTGCTTGCTCTACACTCAACATGGTAACATAGAAGTTCCGTAAATACTTTTGAATAAATGAATGAACAAATAACAAAAGGTAAGCTGACAACACTGAAGGGCGGGCCCTTGACATCCTGCTGATGGCGCAAGCCCTTTAGTCTCAGGGCGGTGGAAGAGATCCAGGCTGGAACTGACTGTGATCACGCGGGGTTTGTTCAGGTCAGCAGTCCAGAAAGACTTCCAACTCTGTGGTTTCACTCTGTCATAGCTGATGAGGGATTCTGGGGTCGGAGTATAGCCCCAGGGACCCCCTTTTGGATTTTGGTTTCTCCTGTCTTCTGAAAGGGATCTCGGATTTCCTCTGGGTTACTGTCTCATGCCTTACAGCTTTTGCTGGGGCCAGTGTGCATGCCTGTGTATACCTGCTCAGTTGAGTCTGACTCTTTGTGATGCCGTGGCCAGACTCTCTGTCCATGGGATTCTCCAGGCAAGAATACTGGAGTGCATTGCTATCTCCTACTCCAGGAGATCTTCCTGATCCTGGGATCGAGCCCACACCTCCTGTGCCTCTTTCCTTGGCAGGCGGATTCTTTACCACTGGTGACACCTGGGAAGCCCTCCTGGGGCCAGGCAGAGCTGCTATTCTGATGAGACTGGTACAAAGCTCTGACTGGGCAGCTGACGCTGGGCATACACACCTCATTTCTTGATGCTGTCGAGTTAACCTTTGTTCCTGAATCAGAATACATCCTACCTCCCCTAGTAAGTAGTTCTATTCTTGGGCGAGTTATCTAGCCTCCAAGTTCCCTAGATTCCCAGATATAGAAGGAGGATAGTACTAATAATTATACCTACCTCACTGCACTGGTGAAAAGATAAGTCAGCATGTGTAAAGTCTTTTTTTTTTTTTGATTTTTATTTTATATTGGAGTATAGTTAACAACCCAAATAGGAAAAGAATTTGAAAAAGAACAGATACATGTAGATATGTAACTAAATCACTTTGCTGTATACCTGAAAGTAACACATGTAAAGCCTTTAAAATAAGGCCTGTGCGTGGGTGCTAAGTTGCTAAGTTATGCCCAATTCTTTGACCCCATGGGCTGTAGCCCGCCAGGCTCCTCTGTCCATGGGATTCTCCAGGCAAGAATACTGGAGTGGGTTTCCATGCCCTCCTCCAGGGGATCTTCCTGACCCAGGGATGGAACCTGCATCTCTTATGTTTCCTGCGTTGGCAGGTGTGTTCCTTACCACGAGTGCCTTCCCTGGTGGCTCAGAAGGTAAAGAGTCTGCCTACAATGCGGGAGACCCGGGTTCAAACCCTGGGTCAGGAAGATCTCCTGGAGAAGGAAATGGCAACCCATTCCAGTATTATTGCCTGGAAAATCCCATGGACGGAGGAACCTGGTAGGCTACAGTCCATGGGGTTGCAAAGAGTCGGACACGACTGAACAACTTCACTTTCACTTTTCACTTAGTATGTGTTAGTTGCCCAGCCACATCCAAGTCTTTGCAACCCCATAGACTCTAGCCCAGCAGACTCCTCTGTTCATGGAATTATCCAGGCCAGAATACTGGAGTAAGTAGCCTTTCCCTTCTCCAAGGGATCTTCCTGATGCAGGGATCGAACCCAGGTCTCCTGCATCGCAGGTGGATACCTTATCATCTGAGCCACCTAGGAAGAGTGGTTGATTCTAAGTGATGGTATATATATCAGAAGATACAGAAGCAGGCTTGCTGAAGACGGTTCATCAGATCCTGTAATGAGGGGAAAGGGATGTCATTTCTTGAGAGAGGCTCATGTCCAACCTCAGCCCCACGTGTGTCAGGGGGCTTTACGAGGTTTCCTTTTGCTGAATATTTTAGTAAAGTGTTTCTTCCTTGACTTGAGAGATTTAACATTCATGCTTGCAAGTTGAGAAGAATGTGGTAACCTCTTAAAGCTGCCCATCAAAACATTTTTTCCCCTGATATCTGGTTCAGGATTTGGTCTAATGAAATATAATACCCTCCTAAAGTGATCTGAAACCTCCAACCCATGAACATTTGAGGGAAGTCAGAATTTTCACAGACATCACATGAAGTATCCACACCACTCTTATCACAGAAGTCTCATTAAGTACTTTGTTCAGAGTGGACAACCTGATAGCCCACTGCTAGATTCCAGATACCCAGCCTCAAGGAGATATTGAAAGGTGTTATCACATGTGTCATATGCAGGTCAAAGAGTAACATGCTCTTAAGACTTTGGACATAACATCTGTAGGCTATCAAGCAATAGTTTCTTCAGAGTTCCACCTACCTTGCCAAGCTTTGTTCTCAATCAGGTCAAGGTCTCTGGTTCTTACTCTGAGGCTTGCTACTAAGCACTTTCAGACATTGGCATTTTCATCTCCTCACTCCTAGCCTGTGGTATCGTTTTGTGATTCCTGTTTCCTTTATCCGTTGTTCAGTCGCTGAGTTGTATCCCACTCTTTGTGATGTTATAGACGGCAACACACCAGGCTCCCCTGTCCTTCACTATCTCCTGAAGTTTGGTCAAGTTCATGTCCGTTGAGTCAATGATGCTCTCTCAACCATCTCATCCTCTCTCATCCCCTTCTCCTTTGCCCTTCAATCTTTCCCAGCATCAGGGTCTTTTCTAGTGAGTCAGCTCTTCGCATCAGGTGGCCAAAGTATTGGAGCTTCAGCTTCAGGATCAGTCCTTCCAATGAATATTCAGAGTTGATTTCCTTTAGGATCTATTGGTTTGATCTCCTTACAGCACCACAATTCGAAAGCATCAAGTCTTCAGTACTCAGCCCCTGTTTCCTCTATTAGAGCCCCTAAAATTTATTCCACATGGGTAGAATTTTGGAAGATCAGGTTCCTTTGGTTCTCTAGCCACCTGACCCATCTTCTCAGGACAGAGACTCTGCTTTCACAAGGACAAGGAGGGAGAACTCTCCCAGAGGAGAGAATGGCCATCAGAACCATTCTTGCTCTGGGCTACATGGCCACTGACACAGACAGACCAGCCCCCTGGGCTTCCTCATTCTCCTGTTCGTCTGTTGTGTTTTAAGAGTCCAACTAGAAACGATGTCTGCTATTTACAAATATTTTGAGGTAAATTGAAGGCAAATTACTGTTAGCATTTTTATTCTACTATCTCTCATCTATCTCGTTACGTATCTGAACAATTGTTTGCTTTAGTTGGAATTGTTTTAATACTTTAAAATCTCGCTTTGAAGGAAGTCAGACTCCTAATATGAAACATATGGGCAAAGATGTCATAAATTAAAGAATAAAGTTAGGAAAGATGTTCATTTCTCTTATCCTGTCATCTAGTACATTCCCCACCCTCTGGCTTATAGTCCCATTTCTTTGCAAATTGGATCTTCATATTAAAGCCTTTAAGAACTGCTTTTCTGAGATTTTTTTTTTTTCTGTTCAATTCCTTGGAACAGAGATCTACCACTTAGCTATCTTTTGTGAAGCGTTCCTTTCTAAGAACCTTATTTGGGAACATTGAAATGGTCTCAGGTCTCCTGAATTGCTCCATATTCCATTCACAATAAAGTTATCCTGAAATTCTATTAGCTTAACCTTGAAAGCTTTTCAGACAGTATCAGGCTACATGAAATAGATAGGGACGGTTGTCCAGCTGACAGCTGCTGACCCAACCATGGGCCATAATTCATAAAGTAAGAAGTGGTGGCCTTAGTGGTGGGGACCATGTAAACTTGCGTTTTGCTGACAAGATGATGACTTCGCCTCTGTCGTGGTACTCAGTGTGTTGCCGGCTTCCTGAATGGAGGCAAAGAAAAAGGAGAGTGTCAGGCAAAGAGAAGCAGCACAAATTAGACTTGAAAAATTGGAGGAGCTCTGTCTGAGACACACTCTTCTACGTGTCTGAATTCAGAGTTGCTCAAGTCTCTCTATAAAACAGATCCAATTATTTCACCCTCCTGCTTAAAGATCTCTATTTAGGTCTTTGTGTTTTGTAGAAGAATGTCTAAAGGCTTTTGCATGATGATGAAACCCTTCAAAATCTAACCTTAGGCTGCTTCTGTGAGTGTGACTCTTTCAGTCTCTCCCAGATCTCCCACATCCTACTAGGCATTTTTTTTCCACAGCCACATGGAAGTCACCACTTCCAGCTAAGCTCTGGAATGGTTGATTTCATTTTATACATTTCAAGATGCTATTTCTTCAATTTCATGTAAATGTATATTAATATATATATATATATGAAAGACACACCTCTCTGTGCCTCTCACAGTAACAGACATCAGTCTGTATCCTTCCAATCTCTGCCCTTGTCTGTCACTCCTTGTAGACTGTGCTCTTAAGAGCAAGGAGTAGTGTCTCCAACAGCATCCACATCAAAGAAGTTCCACCATCAGTACAACTAAGAAGCACATCAATACATCCATGCATTGCCATGTTTGTGATTTGAATTCTGATATCCTCATAACTAGACCCGACCACACCCATTCCAAGTTGTCCATCAGGGAAGAACTTTCTTTAACCTAGAGGATCAACTCTGAACCATGGTGCTTCTTTAGACTGAGATCTTGCAGGAGCCTTCATCATAGCTTCTGGAAATGTGTCCTGGTAGCTCATACTGAATTTTCCAGTTATTCTTATTGGTTTTTCTCCCTCCTTCCCACTTTTCTAGGCACCATTGGTAAGGCTCACCTACCTTGTCAACTGGGCCATATTTGGTGGTTTGCTTTAGAGAGTAGAAACAGTACACTTTGAATTCAGAATTTTCAGAAAAGATAAAATTAATTGTATATAAGTTCATTCACAGAATTACATTTTTATTTTCACTATTCTTCAACCAAAAGTTAGAATTCCCATTGATTATGAAAATAGGCAACACACGACAATGGTGTTGGCAATACTGTGACTTTGCCATCAGTATAAACCACAGGGAGACTAATCCTTTGGAGATACTTAAATTAGCCTAAAATGTTGCTTACATTCATCATTGCTTTGAAATTATATCTGTTATTAGACTTCCCCCGTAGATATTCTTATTGCATGCATTAATGATGAAGCATCCATATAAATATGTAGCAATTTATCAATATTTGTCAACTATTTCAATATAATTGATTTCCTTAGTAATCCTATGGATTCTGTTTTATACATTTAACATATGATTTTATGAAGGGCTCCTCTTAGAGCTCTTGCCAGCCCTTGCCAGGGATGTGTTCTTAGTTATGCTGAGGGTTTGCACTGTCATCTCGGAACTCAAGAAAACAGTCATAATTTTAAGTGAACTTCTCTCCCAAACATTAACTCTATCATGGTTTTTAAATCTGAAGGTTTGGTTTTCCCAGCTGTGCGTGTCCTTTTTTCCACCTTGTATTTGATACCTTCTGTCTTCCAGAAGAGCAGTTCATGGTCCTCCGACAGTAACTGCAGGTCGCAGTGAGTTTCTCTGTCGCATGTTCAGTCTCTTCAGACTACCCAAGGGGGTTCTGCATAACATGGATTGAAGGTCCCTGACTTAGAGCCAGTCTATTATATGGAAATTATAAGGGTATCTAGCTCATAGAGCGATTGTGGGGGTTAGTAAACTAATGCTTATCCATTAATCCGAATAGTTACTTGAGTCTTACCTAGCTCCTTACAACTACTACTTATTATTATCCCAAGGAAAAATAAAGTGTTAAGGTACCCAGTGCTACTCCTTAAAAGACAGGAACATTGACTGAAATTCTCCCTCTTCCTTAGAAATAAAACTTTAAATTCGTTGATATGATGGCAGTCAGCTGATGCGTGAAAATACTTAAACAATAACCAGGGCATAGTTTTTGAGGCATCTTTGAAAAAGAAATCAGCTCCTTAATCAATTTGTTCAGAACAAACCCTTTTGGTTGTGCCTACTAGTGACACAGCCTGTCAGAAACAGCCAAATAATAAAAAAATGCACACACATCACGAAAAGTGAGCGTGTAATTTCTTTTATTTACCCTATTGTTTTTCTAAAATCAAGTTAAGCTCTGAGTTTTTTTTTTTCCCACTCATCTCTGTTGTCATGGCTGAGAAATTTCGCATTGAGCCTAAAATGTTTCGCATGATGAATTATTAAAAATCTTTAATGTCGGACAACCTTCTTGTGGTAGAAGGGTGTTTTGTTTTGTTTTGCTTTTGCTCTTTAAAAAAATGACCCCGTGTTTTGCTGTGAGGGGAGACAGCTAATGAAAAATGGACCAGAATTATTGTGAAACAATTGTCTGTAGTGTAATCAAGTCTGTTTCTGCCCTGCAACTACTCCAGGATATAATGATACATGTGTCATTAAGCAGCTGCTCTGGATGCCCGAGGAAACTGGTAGAAATTTGTACCTATTGTTTTCCTTGCTCCAGCCCCTTTTCCCCCTGCGTTACCCATATTCTTTCATCTCCCTCATGCTTTTTGGAATATGAATGCAAAAATTTTGTGAAATACAATCATGTATCCTCACACATATAAATTTATGTGTGTGTATTCACACACAGAGGTATGGAGACATTCTTTCCTTTTCAAAAAGCAGCAATAAGATAAAACATTGCAGTCTTCTGGGAACTTTTTGTAATTACGAAATGCATAAAGTAAGCTTTTTAGGATGGTGATTTTTAACACAGGAAGCAGAGGTCAAGGGAGAGTCAGTGACTAATGTTTAATTAGAACACGCTTCTAACATAAAGTAATTATTTGTTGAATGGCTGCTAAATTGTATGTAGCAGAAGGGCTCAAGGTTGATATCTCTGCACTGGCTTTTCTTCCTCTGTGTGTGTGTGTGTGTGTGTGTGTGTGTGTGTGTGTGTGTGTGTGTGTGTGGACATGATCAGGAAATTTTAAATGGAGTTCAAACCAGCATTCTTAGTACCACAGTCCTCCAACCCAGAGTCGGACAGAGTGGGACAGATTTGCTCAACATCCATCCTCATGAAATTAGAAAGCAACATCATTGGGTTTACAAGGGTCCACATTTATTTTTCATTTTCTCTGATGATTCCTCTAATACCAAGTTTTGCAGAAAGAAGTAACATGGGAAGGAGAGGGACATAAAGCAATTCCATTTGTAATAGATTCCCCTTTAATAAGACATAGCATAGAATTTATACATCATAAGATTTTCCTCTGAATGCTTTATATCTGTCTATATTTTCAATAATATGAAAGGCCTGGACTAATCAGGTATATTTCATGTAACTAACATGCATCTACAATGTTATATCCTCTGTACCATAAGCTCATTATAAGAATTTAATACACAAGCAACTAAAAGCAGTCATTTAGTTTAGTGGATTAATGATGTGACACGTTTTTATTAACAACATAAGATGATCCTGCCAGTGACAGCATTTGATGTGTCTTTGTGTGTAAACATACCAGGGGAAAAGTAGAATTCTCCTGGTGAAGATTTACCTTGTGCATTTTATATTTGTGTTTTGTGTCTGCAGCAAAAGCACACCTATTATGTGGTGTGCTTTTGATAAGTGCCTTTTCATTTCTAGAAATAGGTGTCTAAACCAACACAATTTATCTTTCAGCCATTCAAATGGTAGCCATGTACACAAGGCGTTTAGAACTCTGCAGTCATACATGCTGGAGATAATATTGGAAATAAGCAAGTTTTAAGTTATTTGTAACCTACCTGGGAATTTTCAAATCCCTAGGTGGACAAATGGAAATCCTCCTAAAATGTAATTTAATTTTAATGCAGAATTCAATGTAGAGAGAAAAGAGGAAGCACTATTTTTTGATGACATCCTGCTGAACTACAGTTACTTCCCTATGTAAGGTCTCATTGAAGAGAGGGTGTCGGAACATGTTCACACATTCAGTATTAAAAATTATCACACAAAATACTATTTCACCGTTATTATTTTTAAAATAATGATATTCAGTGATAAGGAGTTACAGGGTCATTGACCCAACAAAATCAAGTATATATTTAGAGTTTTAATACACGTGAATGAGAAAATCGACTTTAATGCTTTTGGAAACAGGAGTGCTAAAGCATAAGGGACATTATTATTATTATTATTTGGAGTGTAATTGCTTTGCACTGTTGTGTTAGTTTTTGCTGTATAACCAAGTCTATCAGCTGTAAGTATACATATTTCTGCTCCCTGGTGAGCCTCCGCCCACTCCCCTAAGCCCACCCATCTAGGTCATCACAAAGCACCCGAGCTGAACTCTCTGCTCTATACAGCAGGTTCCCACTAGCTATCTATTTTACACATGATAGTGTATATGTTTCAATTTTATTCTTCAATTCATCCCATCTTACCCCCGTCCCACCTGTGTCCACGTGTCTGTTTCCTACCTCTACATTTCTGCCCTGCAAATAGGTTCAAACTGAACCATTTTTCAAGATTCCATATGTATACATTAATATATGTAATACAATATTTATTTTTCTCTTTTTGACTTCTTTACTCTGTGTGACAGACTCTAGGTGTATCTGCCTCCCTACAAATGACCCAATTTCATTCCTTTTTATGGCTGAGTAATATTCCATTGTATATATGTGTGAAATCATCTTTATCCCCGCAATATGAAGACCAGAAATGGAGAGGAGCTGGTTGGAATGGAAAATACTACTGAAAACCTCTCTGTCCCAAAGGCATCTGCTCACGGCCAAAGGAAAGTGTCTTTGGAGGATATTCAGTGCACCCTCCATCACCTTCTGTTTGTTTAAGAGACCAACTAAGCCACCCATCTATTCAGTCACACTCAGAACTTGATGTTCAGAGCACCAGACTTCTCTAAGTTACTAACTCTTTTCGCTGCCATTTCTCTTGTGGGGTGCTGATAGTTTCTCATATCTATACTTTCTCTGCCTCACATTCAAGGAAGCACTAATCACCCTCCAAGAGGAGGAAGACTGAGGAAGAAAGAGATAATAACGCACCGCCCACTGACTTTTTTTTTTAAGTAAGTCTCTTTCCCTCTTATTTCAAGGTGTATTATCTCATTATCAGAACTCATTATCACTTGCTTTGAAATTTGCATGGGTATCTATGTCTCTGAGAAAACATAAACATGCTGTATAATTAGAAGGCTTAAAAAATACTACCATGTATAAAGTAAGACACTAGTGAACTTAGAGAATGGGAAATATAGTAGCTAGGGTCACCATACCTCAATACTTTTGGAAGTCAGCTCTTCCAATAAAATTTTTATACAAAGTTTAAACTTTAGGGGAAAAATTTTACCTTATCTGGGCTCTGAGCCAAAGAGATGGTTTGAAGATTGAGTTCATAGATATTTTAGGAGAATCAAACCTCAAATGTGCAGCAAAACTTGATTCAACGGAAGAATCAAGGGACTCATCTTATCTCAATAGATTGAACCTTTATTGATGTAATGAAGCCTTGATAATTGTGACTCAAATGTCATAATTATAAAAAAGATGAGGGGAGAGCAATCACTCTCTCCATGTCCTCATTGATTACGTTTGGCCATCACATTCACCTCCTAGAAAAGAATACAGTGTCTAGAATGGAACTCAACCATCAGCCCCTTCTCATCAAAATTTTAGTATTATAACTGAATTCAAGTATTAACTACAACAACAAATTTTGAAGGAAAGAAAAACAGCAAAGTGTGTTATTTGAAGGCTTCCCCAGTAGCTCAGTCAGTAAAGAATCCTCCTGCAATGCAGGAGACGCAGATTCGATTCTTGAGTTGGGAAGATCCCCTGGAGAAGAAAATGGCAACCCACTCCAGTGTTCTTACCTGGCAAATCCCATGGACAGGTGGCCCTGGTGGGCTACAGTCCCTGGGGTCACAAAGAGTCAGACATGACTGAACGGCTAAGCACGCAACACAACAGAACTGGACTCTGTGCCCTGAACCAACCCTGAACCAATCCTCCCTTTCATTCACCCAAAGCCTAGGTCCATACTATAAAAGTGAAATAATTAAGGGCAGGCTTTAATGGCCTCTTTCTCCACAAGCCTACTGAAGGAAGGGGGAACCCTGTGCCAAATGAGCTGGAATGCCATTCAGATGTTAGTAGAAAGATCTTAATGCTAAGATACATGAAAATTCAATCTTTTGTGGTTTGTGGGAATGGAAAAACAAACACCAAGTAAGTCCTGGTATTTGGACCACAGCAGTGGGGGACATTTAGAAAATTCTCCCAAAAAGGCAATTTGGCAAAGACCAAAGAGCTCAAAGAAGCTAGCCTGGGAACCTGGTCTACTTGCGGCAGAGAGTGCCATCAAAAAGTCTTCAGTTTCATCATGGAATTCATTGCACGTGGTCCCAAACGAAAAGCTGCGTCTGTAGACAAATGGTGCATTTCAGAGAAATTACATCTACTCTAGCTATGCAAGAGTTTCCATCTAACTCACCTAAGAAATCATGAATTTTAGTACTTTTTCACACAATCAATAAAAATTGTTGGAAGTGGAACTTGGGACTGCATATTAATCTTACATCCAGCTCCTTGCTAGCTTTCAACAGCAACTATTCATCTTGTTGAGCTTATAGGAGTGATTTGTTTCATCTGTACACTCCATGCACAGCTAAATATAAAATCAACTTCTATTTAACCAAGCGGACTAACAGCATGCTGCCTATCAGGATAGCCTGCACCCTCGGTGTGACATTGCAAATGCCCGCAACACGTCGGCACGGCAGCCAGGCCATTAGAACGTTGCTTAATAATGAACCGTGATTGATAGATTGACTAATAGGAATTTTCCATCTTAAGTTGCTGACAGATCTGGCTATGGTTTCTTTTCCAAACGCTATAACAAATATTCTGCCCTGTGTTGAAGTGCTTCAATTACTTAATCCACTTATTGGAAATCGAGTTAAAATTATCCATTAAGCAAATGACTCATTCTCATTCAGCCAAATGAGAAGTGTAAATGGACTTCACCTTTTACAATATGTGAAGGCTGCCACGGTACGTGTTTTACAAGTCTTCATCCATCCTGCTGTTACTGCCTTCAATAATGGAGCTTAGACCCTTAGCCGGTGTGAAAAGAGATTGAAACATTGGCTGCCTCCTTCAAAGACTCTATTTCACTTGACATGGATATTATTTGCTACCTTCAACCCTGGAGCAGCCATGGAGAGGAAGAGTAGATCATAACCATTGTCACCTCTGCAAAAACCATCTGGGCTTTTTAAATCCACCACATTGCTCATGACTGCCCTGGTGGTCCAGTGGTTAAGAATCTGCCTTCCAATACAGGGGATTCGAGTCTGATCCCTGATGAAGGAACTAAGATCCCACAGGCCACAGGACAACAGAAGATTTGATGCTTTTGAATTGTGGTTCTGGAGAAGACTCTTGAGAGTCCCTTGGACAGCAAGGAAATCAAACCAGTCAATCTTAAAGGAAATCAACCTTGAATAGTCATTGAAAGGACTGATGCTGAAGGTGAAGTTCCAATCTTTTGAGCCATCTGATATGAAGAGCCGACTCATTGGAGAAGACCCTGATGCTGGGAAAGATTGAAGTCGGGAGGAGAAGGACTAGACAGAGGATGAGATGATTAGATAACATCACCAACTTAATGGACATGAGTTTGAGCAAACTCTGGAAGATAGTAGTGTGCTGCTGTCCATGGGGTCACAAAGAGTTAGACACGACTTAGATACTGAACAATGAATAACGTTTCTCATAGTCTCTAATTTGTGGCATAATCACCTGCAAATTGCAATTTTCACTTGCAAACTCCTGCACAGAGAGTTTAAAAAAAAACTCAAGGTCAGTTCTTGATCCTCACACACCAAAAATCTGTGGGAATTTATGTGGGTGTTTAGATTTAATATACTATGTGAAAGAGAGTGTGTGTGTGGGTTCAGGAGGTTCTTTATACAGAAAAATAATACAGTAAAAGCAGTACTTGAAAAAAGTGGCAAATCTGACCCTAGTTGCACTATTTTTCCTAAAGAAAATATCAGAAGCCAGAAGGTCATCTAGATGGCAATATAGACATCTCTTCTTGATTAGCTGTCCCATCTCTTCTGCTCACACCCTCATGTAATTCTGCTCTAAGAGACAGCCTTGGGCAGGAAACGAACTCATTCGTGGGCAATGGGTACTTGAGTCCAGCAGAGGAGTTAGAACGTAAGAAACAGAGAAAAAAGGGATTATATGAGGGTACAGAGGAAATAGGGTTTCCTGGTAGCTCAGCTAGTAAAGAATCCACCTGCAATGCAGGAGATCCCAGTTCAATTCCTGGGTCGGGAAGATCCACTGGAGAAAGGGTAGGCTACCCACTCCAGTATTCTTGGGCTTCCATGATGGCTAAGCTGGTAAAGAATCTGCCTGCAATGTGGGAGACCTAGGTTTGATCCCTGGGTTGGAAAGATCCCTGGAGAAGGCAACGGCTACCTGCTCCAGTATTCTGGCCTGGAGAATTCCATGGACTGTATAGTTAATGAGGTCGAACACGACTGAGTGACTTTCACTTCACTTCACTTCACAGAGGAAATAAACAAGATGATGCAATAGAGGAAGCATCTGAGGACATGCCAGTGAACTGAATCCCAAAGGTAGAAAGTGAATCAGCTATGGCAAGAGGTGAAAAAAGAACTTTCCAAGCAATAGGAAGAGCTGAGTCAGGAAAATGATTGTGGTGGTCAAGCAACAGTAGGAAAGTTCATGGGGATGATGAAGAACAAGGAGAAGGGTAACACAGAAATAAGTTCAGAGAAATAAGGCAAGCCCGCATTTACACAGGAGGTGCTAGTAGTGGTAAAGAAAGTAGAAGTGAAAGTCACTCAGTCGTGTCTGACTCTTTGCAACCCCATGGATATACAGTCCATGGAATTCTCTAGGCCAGAACACTGGAGTGGGTAGCCTTTCCCTTCTCCAGGGGATCTTCCCAACCCAGGTATTGAACCCAGGTCTCCCTCATTGCAGGTGGATTCTTTACCAGCTGAGCCATAAGGGAAGCCCAAGAATATTGGAGTCAGTAACCTACCCCTTCTCCAGCAGATCTTCCTGACCCAGGAATCGAACTGGGGTCTCCTGCATTGCAGATGGATTCTTTACCAACTGAGCTATCAGGGAAGCCCCCAGTGGTCAAGAAACCTCCTGCCAAAACAGGACATGTAAGAGACACAAGTTCAATCCTGGGTCAGGAAGATCCCCTGGAGAAGGGCATGGCAACCCATTCCAGTATTCTTGCCTGGAGAAGTCTATGGAAAGAGGAGCCTGTAGGGCTACAGTCCATGGGGTTGCATAGGGTCAGACACAACTGAAGCAATTTAGCACACCGATTACACAAGATCTTGCAGATCTCACAGCAGTGGAAGGCTATTGGATGGGTTTGAGTGGAGAAATAATATGACTTCACTTGCATCAATAAAGGATGTTCTGACTGTTGTGTAGAGAAGCTCAAAGATGAAAGCAGAGCAGCAGCTCAGACAGGAAATGGAACAAGCGTAAGGCAGAAAACTTTAGCAACTCAGGCCAGACCAGGATTTCAGAAGTCTAGAGAAGTGGGTAGAGGGGTGAATATAGTCAGAGCTCAGCGCTGTAGCAACTCTGGAAATGCTAATGGTTTGTCAGAAATTCCCTAAGGTTGAACAGCCAGGGAGGCAGGAAGATGAACTTAGAGCTGTCCGTGGGGGAGATGATTCATGAGCCCCACATACTAAGGAAACAGATGCTCCAAGCACATTAGAAACAAGCCACAGTATCTAATATTTTACAGCACTTGTAAAGTTACTGCCTACTTGAATCCTCACAACATCTCTGCCAAGTAGATATAATGGTTATCAGGCTTGCTTGTAGGTGAAAAAAAAGAACGGATTTAAATAAGTATGCTGCCCAAGACAATGATAGAAATAGTCCAACTATCCCATTATGGGAAGATGTGCATGCATGTTCACTCACTTCAGTCATGTCTGACTCTTTGTGACCCTATGGACTGTAACCCACTGAGCTCTTCTGTCCTTGGGATTCTCCAGGCAAGAATACTGGAATGGGCTGCCATGCCCTCCTCCAAGGGATCTTCCTGATTCAGGGATCAAACCTGCATCTCTTGCTTTGCAAGTAGATTCTTAACCACTGACTCACCAGGGAAGCCCCTTGTAAAGATCAGATCAGTTCAGTTCAGTTGCTCAGTTGTGTCCGACTCTTTGCGACCCCATGGACTGCAGCTCACCAGGCTTCCCTGTTCATCACCAACTCCCAGAGCTTGCTCAAACTCATGTCCATAGAGTCAGTGGTGCCATCCAACCGTCTCATTCTCTGTTGTCCCCTTTTCCTCCTGCCTTCAATCTTTCCCAGCATCAAGGTCTTTTCTAATGAGTCAGTTCTTCACATAAGGTGGCCAAAGTATTAGAACTTCAGCTTCGGCATCAATCTTTCCAGTGAATATTCAGGACTGATTTCCTTTAGGATGGACTGGCTGGGTATCCTTGCAGTCCAAGGGACTCTCAAGGGTCTTCTCCAACACCACAGTTCAAAAGCATCAATTCTGCGGCGCTCAGCTTTCTTTGTGGTCCAACTCTCACATTCATACATGACTGCTGGACTAGATAGACCTTTGTCGGCAATGTCTCTGCTTTTTAACATGCTGTCTAGTCTTGTCATATAGTCCATGGGGTTGCAAAGAGTCGGACACAACTGAGCAACTGAACTGAACTGAATTGAGGTTTGCCATAACTTTTCTTCCAAGGAGCAAGCGTCTTTTAATTTCATGGCTGAAGTCACAATCTGCAGTGATTTTGAAGCCAAGAAAATAAAAAGTCTCTCACTGTTTCCATTGTTTCCCCTTCTATTTGCCATGAAATAATGCGACCGGGTGCCATGATCTTGGTGTTCTGAATGTTGAGTTTTAAGCCAGCTTTTTCACTCTCCTCTTTCACTTTCATCAAGAGGCTCTTTTTTTCCTCTTAACTTTCTGCCATAAGGGTGGTGTCATCTACATATCTGAGGTTATTGATATTTCTCCTGGCAACCTTGATTCCAGCTTGTGCTTCATCCAGCTTGGCATTTCCCATGATGTACTCTGCATATAAGTTAAATAACCAGGGTGATAATACACACCCTTGACGTACTCCTTTCCCAATTTGGAACCGGTTCGTTGTTACGTGTCTAATTCTAACTGTTGCTTCTTGATCTGCATACAGCTTTCTCGGGAGGCAGGTCAGGTGGTCTGGTATTCCCATCTCTCGAAGAGTTTTCCACAGTTTGTTGTGATCCATAAAGTCAAAGGATTTAGCGTAGTCAATAAAACAGAAGTAGATGTTCTTCTGAAATTCTCTTGTTTTTTCGATGATCCAACAGATGTTGGCAATTTGATCTCTGGTTCCTCTGCCTTTTCTAAATCCATTTTAAACATCTGGAAGTTCACGGTTCATGTATTGTTGAAGCCTGGCTTGGACAATTTTGAGCATTACTTTGCTAGCGTGTTAGATGAGTGCAATTGTGCAGTAGTTTGAACAATCTTTGTCATTGCCCTTCTTTGCAATTGGAATTAAAACTGACATTTTCCATCCTGTGGCCACTGCTGAGTTTTCCAAATTTGCTGGCATATTGAGTGCAGCACTTTCACAGCATCATCTTTTAGGATTTGAAATAGCTCAGCTGGAATTCCATCACTTCCACTAGCTTTGTTCATAGTGATGCTTCCTAAGGCTCACTTGACTTTGCACTCCAGAATGTCTGGCTCTAGGTAAGTGATCACACCATAGTGGTTATCTGGGTCATTAAGATCTTTTCTGCATAGATAGCTGTGTCCTATTTCTCTTGCTAGATCAGTGAGGACTGGAACCATGTCTCATTTCTGCTGATAGACTTACTGACTGTATTACAGGACCTTATCAGTCAGGAGTTGTTGGGGGTGGACCAGAGAACGAGGGCTGAAAGAACAGTCCTTGATGGTTCAATGAGGAGGTTGAATTGCAATAACTCTTTTCCACTCTCCTGTCCAATAGTTCTCAAAGTGTGATCCCCAGATGAAACATCACTGCTGTTGTCAGAAAGGCATGATCTTGGGTCTTACCCCAAACCTACTGCATCAGAAACTCTGGGAGTGGGAAATAGCAAAATGAGGGTTAACCAGCCCTTTAGGTAACTCTGATGCTGGTTCTCATTGAGAACCACTTCTCCAGTCCAACACTATTTCTCTTGACAAAGAGAAGGGAGAGACAGGAGAGCTGGGAATAGAGAAAATAATTGAACATGATAGGCTGGAGATGCAGAGACATCAGCACACAGAGATACTAAAGTATATTTTTTAAAAAGAGAAGAAAGTGCTTCAGGAGGAGACAAGAACCCCTTCGCAGTACTGTACTGGACCTCACTGGACCTCAGGTCCTATCTGCAGTGTTTGTGATTAGGCAACGTGCAAATGTCTTGATGGCACCAGTTGCCTCATAGAGTAGGTATCTGCACCTTTAAAAGAAAAAAGGAAGCAAGATAAAACTCCTGTGGAGGAATTTGTACCGTGTTCCTCCCATCCTTGACAAAGGCTGCATACTTGGCTTCAACCTTGAACTAGACCAATCAAGTTCTATCTTCCAGAGCAGAAGGTTGGACTGGAGAAGACAAAGAAATAGTAGGTGGTCTTTCTGCTCCCTTGAACTAAGAGACCTAGTAAACTTGGTAACACGGCAGCTACATGGCTGCTGTGTGTAGATATATTCCAGAAAACCACTGCCCTATGGAGAAAGCAAAAGGAGCCCAATGCACATTTAGAAATCAGAGATGTTAGCAGTTGTGTGGTTTCCATAACATCTCTGTTTCTGGTTCTACCTCCTATCCTTGGATTCTGTGAGCTAGTCCTACAGAATTCCAACCAGTTCTCCATTTTCACTTGTCAGGATAGCTTTCTCCTCCTTAATGCCAAAGGATTCCTGTTGCCTGGGAGCTGAATACTTCAAGTTTTATACCTATATCAACATTTATTCTGAGTCATATTGAACCCTGCCTGCCTGCCTTGGTAAAGATGAGGGAGACCCATGTCATTTTACCACTCAGAAAGCAAGAGTCCCAACACCTTTGTCTCAGCACCTACCTTTATGTTCAGTTGGACGTCACTCCTAAAAGCAGTAGTTATAAAAAAAAATAGATTCTAATAACTTTTCTCCATCTCTTATTCACGTGAGAGTTGAAAATGGCCTAAGCTAATAATAAAGCTTCCAAATTTCCATTTCTTCAGCACAACTTGAATGCACCTGGAGCTCTCTTTCAAGTTAATAGGAGCCCTAAATGTAAGCTGGCTATGCAAAGCGGCACAAAAAGCTGGCACCCCATCACAAGTGTTCTCCGTATGTGAGCCCTTGGAAGGTGTGGTTGAGCAAAAGGAAGGTGTTAATGCTTAATGTTCAATTTCCTTCTTTAGTAGATTCAAACTGTACCCACATGGTCTCATAAAAGGCTTAATTCACATTTCTCTGAAATTGCAAAGGCAGGATCCTTAATTATCTGGCATATGGAAAAACCTATATAAAACCAAAGCAAATTATATTTTAGAAGTGAGGATAATGGATTAGGAAGGTCAAGATTAGCATTTTTTTTAACTGAACACATATTTAGGAAAATGTATCCCAATTATTTATTTTTCTAAAAGTCTTACAAGAGCCTTGTGATGCTTTTCTGCTTCTAGAACATTTGTCATGCATGCAGACAGCAACTAATATATGCTGCTCCCATCAACAACGGCCTTCCTTTTCATTGAACTGTGAAATTTCCTTGTGGGTGGAATTTCTAATTTCACAACTCCAAAAACAGATGGATCACTCAAAACTGAAAACATTCCATAAACTTTAAAATGTATCCCTACAACTATCACTGTAGTTATCCTTTATACAATATATTTCATGATCTCTTTATTAAGCATCCATCATCTGCCAATCATAGAGCTCATTGATCACTTTGTGCCCAAAGAGGAGATGAAGAAAAATGAAAGAGTGCTTAGAAGTGTAAAAATGAGCTATGGTAGCCCAGAGGAGGAACAATGCAAGAACTCATTCATGGTGCTTAAAATGAAGAATAGTGTGTATTTTCATCATTGGAGCTCTGTTAATTTTTGAGACTGTGGGTGAATTCAACTGACTGAACATCCATGGATATCTCAGGAACTCATGCATGCTGGTTCAGAGCAGTGTCTGGTCAACCCTTTTGCTTTGGTCAATATTCTTAAGAAAACAAATGTCAAAGGATAGAAGATATCCTATTTTGTAATTAGGATTGTTGTTCTGTCTCTCAGTAGTGTCTGACTCTTGGCGACCCCAGGGACTGCAGCACACCAGCCTTCCCTGTCCTTCACTATCTCCCAGAGCTTGCTCAAACTCATGTCAATTGAGTCGGTGATACCATCCAACCATCTCATCCTCTGTTGCCCTCTTCTCCTCCTGCCTTCTATCTTTCCCAACATCAGAATCTTTCCCAATGAGTCAGCTCTTCACATCAGGTGGCCAAAGTATCGGAACTTCAAATTAGAATAGAATTTATTTTTAAATGGAGGGGTAGTAGTAAACATTTTAAGTAGAAGAAATGAAATGAGTGGACATTATGTCACCATTCTGAAAAAAAAATTGAACGACTTTTTCATTAGTGGCCATAGAAATTAGCGTATGTGTGCGTGTGTGTGTGTGTGTGTGTGTGTGTGTGTGTGATGGAGGTAAGCGGCCGGTTAAACAAATCACCCCAAAGAGCCTGTGTCAAGTGTTCAATGTCTTTACGTCTCATATTTTGAGCCTTAATGAGCAGACAGGAGGGAGGTTTGTGTAGATTGGTCAGGAGGCAGCAATGGCAACAGGTGAGTGGACCAAAGGGCCCCAGGGCCAGTGTGTGTAGTTCTAGCAGTCAAATGAGAATGTTTTGTTTTGTTTTGTTTTTTTGCAGAAAAATAGAAATCTTTATCGAATGACATTAAAGAAAACCTAATGTTTTGTTTTTAAGTGCGTTTTCTGCAGAGAGGGAGAGGAGACAGCGGGGAAGCAGTCTGTGCAGCTAGAGGATAAACAAGGCACTGTTTCTGCGAGCAACGATGTTACCAAAAGATTTGGGAATTTCTGTTGTAACCCGTTTAGCTTGATTCACATAAAATATGGGGCTTGAAGACATTGAACACTTGACAGAGGCCCTTTGGGGTGGATGGTTTTAACCTGCCACCTACCTCCATCACACACACACACACACACACACACACACACACACCACAGAGATACACACACATACACTATACCAGTCTAATTTCTGTGGCTACTAGTGATAAAAGTTGTTTTTCTCTTCTTTGTTGTTGCAGAATAGAGGCATAATGAATGGGATATTTTGAGAATATTAATCTGACTGCCCACCACTAAGATTAACTAAAGGTGAACAAGACTAGAAACAGAGACTGTGTAGGGAGATTTTAAGCGGTGTGGGCCTGAGATGACAGAGACACCAGTGTGAGAGGCAGCCATGCGGACAGTAAAGGAAGATACCCAGGACGTGGACTTAGATACCAGAGGGAGAGGCAGAAGAAGGTTGAAAGATTTGGGGCTTCCAAGATTTGGGGCTTTGTTGCATAAACCTTGCTCCATTCTTGGAGATCTGCCACAATCCCAAATTTGCTTGCAAAACCGTATTCCATTTCTGTTCCCCTTCTTTTTGCTCTTTGATTTTTGCTCAGGGATCTGCCTAGGAAAGTTGCATACCTTTGGTTCACTGAGATAAATTTTGAAAGGTTTTTTGAAAGATCAATCTGATGAACATGTTTTCCCAAACCTCCTTCGATTTCATGCCTTTCTTCTCTCAGCTGTCTGGGTTCAAAGAGCAAGAATCAAGCTGTTCTGCTTCGTTTCTTACTATGACGTGAGAATCTATTGGAGTACTAAAAGGACACATCAGGAAGGCCCTTGGTGACCCAGATTAGGAGCTTTCGGATCTCTCAAATGCCCAGAAACTATGAGGCAAAGCCTCAGCTCTGGACTGTTAGGGCTTTCCAACTGTGTGCAGCAACTCACAGCTGCCTTAAAGCATTCAAAGGTAAAACTGACCAGCTGTCATTCCAGCCATCTTCAAGGGAGTAGATTCTATGCTTCACACAAGTTAAAAATGTAGCTCTCCGTAATAAATAAAGGTTGAAACAGAGGAGAAAATGGGAGGATGTAGGGATAAACAGAAGATAAAACTCAAATTCTCACACATTAATTTAGTGAGAAAATTTATAGAGGTCACTAAATCTTCCATAGCTATCATGTTTTCCTTCTGCCCACAATTTTTGAATCCATCTCTCACAATATTTTCCACTGAGCAGCATGAAGCCAAGCAAACCAAAACCATGGTGCGCTATTCCAACATGGGACAGCTATTTGAGCTTCTTGGTGAAGAATGGTTGATATAATTGGGATCCATTTCTAGTTACTGGCATACCAGGCCAGGGGCAGAGGGCACTTTTCTGCATGGGGAGAGGAAAAGCCAAAGGCAACTATTAGAAGAGACTATTATACAATTTCAAGCTAACATATGGAATCAATAGCCAACATGAGCAGCTGTGCTCGGCTGTGGAGAAGCCTGAAATGGGGTAGTCGCGTTGTAACCAATAAAACGAATTATTGACTAAAAGAGAAAGCGTGTGTGTGCAGAGAGGGGTCTCCAATGCAAGATTAAGAGATGCATTTGCTCTCAAGGAATGGAGCACCAGGAAGCAAACTGGGTCATGGTTTTCTCCCTGATTGACAGGAGGAACGTACGAGAGCCAGTATCTTGGAGAAAAGGTCTGGAACCAGGGTGACGTGGTTAATTTCAGACTCCAGGCTCGCTGGCCGTGCAGAACACTCTCCCTGCCCGAAATCAGAATGAAGCATGATAAGGCTTTACTAAGACATCTTGAAATATCCTAAAGTTATGCATGATGTGGAAAGAAAATCTGAATAAGAGAAAGGACCTGTATCATCTAGAAACAGAGTCATTTGTTTCCTATGAACTCAGACTTGACCACTGACACATTTCACTACTGGACAAGAGAAAAATACTCGTATGGATCCTGCCGAAAGAAAACATTAGCTCTGTGTGTTTTATTTTTTCACGTGAACATCCACTGGGGAATCAGGGGGCTCGGGTTATATTTCCTCTGTGTGCCACGACTTTTGATGTGTAGTCTAATCCCAAGAAGTGTACTCAAGCCCGCCACGTAGCCATCTAGAAAATAGAAATAAAACCCCTTTAAATAACCAGGAAAATTTACTAGGGCAGCAAATAGAAATGTAGGAAGCTTTGTAAAGCATTATAAATTTCATGGAAGGGAACTAAATACACATTCCAAATATCATATGGATTATTTCTAAGAATAATGATGTATGTATGTAGTAGTCTTCAATTCTTTTTTTTTTAAGTAGTGATTTTTTTTCTTTACTAGAGTGCTAAATAACTGCTATTCTGTTTTTGCAAATAGTGCTGTTTTCTTTATTAGAGTGTCCAACATAATTTGCATTCTTTCATGGTAAAACTCACTCCCGTCTGAGCTGATGGACGAAGTATTTGCATGCCTCGCGACTGCCTCAGTGAGCTGTGCTGTGACTTCAGAGTTATTTTTGGTGCCTTTTGAGCAAGACCCATGGCCGTGTCAAGCCAAGAACTCTCCTTCCAATGAAAACTGCATTTTATCTTTCACCAAATGGGGTAGGGTATTTTACTCGCTCAAACAAGCAGACAGCTCTGCACCTGTGTCTAAAACCTCTGTAAAACTCAGAGGTTGTAATCACAGTCTCGAGTGAGAGAATATTGCCCGTGTATCAGGCCATCCCCAATCCTCTCCATCAATTTTTTGTTGGTTTCTTGCCTGAAGCCATCAATGAGGAACCTCATAAGCCTGAAAAATACCCAGCGCCAAAGCATCGGTAAACAGGTTGTTAAAAATAATTGAAACTCCCATTTCCACTGCCCATTCAGCAACTTTGTTTGCACATAATTACCCTTCACTGTGCCCCTCTGAGACATGGACAGAGCACCAAGTAGCCACACCATTTTATAGGTAATTAAAACTTGGCTATCAAATCATAAATTACTTAGAGCTAAAGGCATGAGTAGCCCTGGCCATAGAAAGGGTCTCATTGACAGCTTCAGAGTGTGATTCTTGTTCTTGTCCTGGATACACACTGTGTCCAGCTCTTCAAGCCCCTTGCGAGGTGCTCAGTACCTTTCACCTCTCCTGTTAAAGTGAATGACACATTTGCTGATCTGAGCAGTATTTGATCCCTTATTATAGTAAAATGTTTTGCAAGCCCTGCCTCCCATGAGGAGAATGCCCTGCAGGCTAAGAGACAGCTAAAGAGTTCTGGCCAGGGAATTTGGAACAGAACAGTCCAAGGACAGGATAATCACATGCCCACAAGAGACCCAGGTCATATTATTTATCTCTGTCTTTGGTAAAATAGTATTACTTGGACAAGAGGGATGGGAGAAAGGGTTAAGCTTTAATAGCTATTTGTGGCACTAGCCAGAAAGAATCCACCTGCCAATGCAGGAGACTCAAGAGATGTGGGTTCTATCCCTAGGTTAAGATGATATCCTGGAGAAGGCAAGTATTCTTGCCTGGAAAATCCCATAGACAGAGGAGCCTGGAGAGCTGCAGTCCATGGGGTCACAAAGAGTTGGACATGACTCAGCAACGAAGCAGACATGCACACACTGGAGACTTCACTGGGAAATCTGAGGTCCCCGAGAGAGTGGCTTCTGGAGTCACAAGCTCCACCCACGTGACCATAGTTTTCAATCACTTTTAAAGACATTAAAATAATAATAAAGTTTAACAGATATTAGAGGAAAGTCACTTACACACAAGCTGGAGATAGGCAACAGGGAACCAGTGACCTGGAGGAAACTGAGATACGGCAAACCACAGCAGAGTGCTATTTAAATGGGACAATACGGAAACAGATTTTTAAAAGCTACACAAATTTTACATGTCCATAAAAACATTAGTTAAAATTTTAAAGTTCAGTCAGAGAATTGTAAGATAGTTAAAGAATTTTGACAAAGTAGAAAAGAAACACAAAGAGGTGGAACATAGGAGAATAAAAGATAAGAATATTAGAAAACCAGCTCAAGAAATCCAATAACTCAATAAAATAAAGCTTCCAATATATAGAACAGAAAAAAAAAAGAAAGGGGAATATTATCAACAAAACAAATAATATTTTCCAGAAATGCATAGCACAAATTTTCTAGTTAAAAAAGCTTATGAAGGCTCCAGGACAAAGAATATAAAAGAATAAGCAATTTAATGGATTGCCATGACACTGTGGTCATAGTAGGGTAAAACAAAATAACAAAAAACTTCCAGGCGGGAAAAATAAAATCACACCAAGGGATTCAGAAATCAGGATAACCTTGCAGTTCTCTTCATGGCAGTCCAGAAGCTAGAAACCAATAAAACAACAGTTTTAAAACTTTGAACCAGAATAGTTTCCAATCTAGAAATCTATACCCAGGAAAACTATGCATCATGTGTAAGGCAAATAAAATTACTTTCATGCATGGAAGGCTCAGTAACTTAGCTTGCCTGCCCTCTGTCTGAAGAAACTACTAGTGCTTGTAATCTACCCACACGGAGCAACTAAATCAAGAAAGAGGAGCAATGTGGAGAGATCGGTCATAGCCTGAGATGGGAATTAGTTTACACCCTGCTAAATTACAAACTTAGGTAAATTGCTTTTCATCTATGAACCTAGGTTTCCATTTCTGTGAATCAGAGATAACAAAAATAACACAATGTAGTCATTGTGAGAATAAAGCAAGATAATATATAGTGCCTTTTTCTCCTTAGTTGAGTTGATATTTTGTTAATATTAATGATACTGGCCCATCCTTATTTCTTTTCATAAATCTCTCTTTTTAATGTCCTTTGATGATTATTAATTTATCAGGAAATTCTTCTAGTAAGCATTCTATCCATTTACCCCTCAAAACCTCGTTTCAAGTCAAAATGTAGATAGTATTCAAAGATGCCCCTATATAAGGGAATCTCTTGAAAATATGCTTCTTTAATGAGGATACTGATTTATGTTTTAAAAATATAATAGATGAAATTTTTATGTTTTAACCAGTGTTGTTTCATTTTTGCTGTTATGTTCCAGATTCTTCTTGTTTTCAAGGACAGAGTAGGTATTACACAACAGTCACCCCTACTGCCTTAATTTTTTTTTCAGTGTCTCTTATTTACTGAAAATATTATGAAACAACATCACACTCAGAGCTGAATACATGTTTCCATTACCCTTCCTTTCTTTTTAATTTTTTTTCTGGAACCTACTTCGATATTGGAAATGAAAATTTAATAAAAATATACAAAAGCCAATGCGTTTTTCAAGGAAATTTAATCTATATGTTCTGATTTATTTCCATTTAAATCATCAAACTGTTACTTTATGGGGACCGTTTGAAATCTACAGCGACTCCTGTGCCATTTAAGCTTTATTTTATTTTTTATTAGAAAGTGCACTCTTGGTTGCCTAACATAAATTTGTCCTGAAGTTTGGGATAAGCCTCATTCCACTGACCACACAGATTCTAAACTGGGGGTAGTGTGCACATTCCTTCCTCCTGTAATTCCAGACCACAACTTGCAATTCATGATGGAATGAACTGCCCTGGGTGAGCAGTTTCATCTCACTTGATGAGTGTATGCATCTTCCAAACATAGGATATAAGCTACTGGTGAACTTCTTTGGTCATTTTGCTAGATGTTAGAACACAGACACATCCTTTACTCTCTGATAAACACTCAGTGTCACTCCCTCTTGGGAGGTCAGGGCACAGTTGCTGGTCTGGTAGGGGGCTCAGGGGTTCCTTACGACCCCAGCAGGGGTGCCTAGCTACGGTGAACGTGGACGAACCCTCATCTCTAACCGGACACAAATGCCTCTGGTCCTCAGTGTCCCGGGTTTAGAACAACGCCCCACTCCTCTGCATCTTACTCCTCCACCGTCCCAGGGACTCAGTAAGAGGGACTGGCTTCTCCAAAGTTATTTGTAGATAAAGCAGAATCCAGAATCACAGGCACTCCCAGAGACCAACAGATTGTACCTTTGGATTTAGGGCCATTCAGAGCAGTGAACCACAGTGCTTAGAGGACAGAACTGCAAAAGGTTCCTTGGCTTGAACTCTGACTAGAATTATTCATGCTCACTGCCTCAGTTTCCCTCTTAGGAAGAACCTTCTTATTCATCTTGTCTCATTTTAAATGATTTTCTTATATCTTTAAAATAATAGGAGCACTAGTTTTATGCTGTTTAATAGCTTCTTTAAAAAATTCATATATTTCTTATTATCCCATTCTTTAAGAAAAACAGTCTGTTCCAATAGAACCTGATCTAATCAGCATTTTTCCTACTGAGTATCACCAAGTTATGTTTTTGAAAATAATGATAAGTGAGGAATTTCA
Organism: Giraffa tippelskirchi; assembly: GCF_054371585.1. NCBI lineage: Eukaryota > Metazoa > Chordata > Mammalia > Artiodactyla > Giraffidae > Giraffa > Giraffa tippelskirchi. Next base: position 159,400,463 of record NC_137282.1, read on the forward strand.
AATATCTTCTGCAACATCCATTTTCCTTATATATTCAGTTCAGGTTTACACTGAGTTATTATGTGCTAATTCTTTGAAAGTTGGAAACCACAGAGGTTCCATGTAGTAAAGCTCTTATTAAATAGAATTTTGGATTTGCCTTAACAGCAACAATAATAATAAATATGATGGCTGACTTGTGTGAAATTCTTAACATGTCCCAGGCCCTAAACTTCCTCTCACATTTCTTTTACCATATGCTGTGATGGTTAGTATTTTTAAATTTTCTTTCACAGAAGACAAAAACAAGTCCTGCAGCAGTTAAGCAATTCAATAGTTTAAATTATTGTTCAGCAAGCATTTTCAACATCCCACCTCTAAATGGACAGACTGTCTTTCCTCTGCACTTTGAAGTCAAATGGTCTTGGAACTTGCTTTGCAACACAGAAGGCTAGACTTATCACCAGGAAGGTGGTCCTCTTGGGTATCTGCTGTTGCAACAGAGGAGAACTCAAACCCAGGCACATGCTTGTGTATCTTGCACACTTAACTATGCACCATTGAGACAATGCATTCACAGTACTTTAGGTGCATCAATTCATTCAATCCTCACAACAACCCCATTATACAGACAAGCAAAGAGACCTAGTAGGTTAAATAACTCATCAGTTTATAGAGTTATTAAGGGTGGAGTTGGACTTTGTCCCAGAATCTGGCTCCAAAGTATACCTTTGAACCACTGTTGCTGCCTTTATCTTGTTTTCGCTATGAACAAAAAGGCCTATGTAAGAAAACTGCTGCTGCTGCTGCTAAGTTGCTTCAGTCGTGTCCGACTCTGTGCGACCCCACAGACGGCAGCCCACCAGGCTCTGCCGTCCCTGGGATTCTCCAGGCAAGAACACTGGAGTGGGTTGCCATTTCCTTCTCCAATGCATGAAAGTGAAAAGTGAAGTCGCTCAGTCGTGTCCGACTCTTCGTGACCCCATGGACTGCAGCCTACCAGGCTCCTCTGTCAATGGGATCCTCCAGGCAAGAGTACCAGAGTGGGTTGCCATTGCCTTCTCCTGAGTTCCTTTAAAAACAGGATCGGTTTATTGAGTTTAAGGCTGAATCTGATCCTTTATAGATGCAAGTCACTCTGAACATCTGCCTTCTCATCAGTAAAATGGTGATAGTACACAGCACTGAGGGAGGTTTAGAAAAATAATTAAGATTGTGCAAAAAAATGTCTAGCACATACAAAATATCTTAACTATTATTTTTGTATTGATGTAATTTACCAGCATAAAATTCTCATGCAGAGACCTGATTATGCTGCAAGGCAAATCCTCCTCTCTCCCAAATGAAGGAAGCGGGTATCATTTTGTACTCCAGCCTGAGATTTATAAAAGGGCTTAACTCTGTTAGGAACCACTGAGAAATCTGATTGTGAATTTCCACTCTTCCTTTGACTGAGTCGGCTCCCTTGGCTGTGTTATCTCTGCTTTCAGCAACCCATTAAAGACCAGCCAGTGCATCTCAAAGTTCTTTGACTCAGTCAATGAGCTTGTTGCCATGGCAGGCTAACACGAGGTGCCACTGATGATGACTTGATTTCCTCTCGCATCTGAAGTGGAAAGGGAGAAGACAGACTAAATGAAATCCCATCCATCTTAATGAAATACAATTATATTCTCCTTATTAATCATTTAAGAATCAATATGTCTCTTCTTGGTGAACCTCACCAGAATTTGTCATTCCACGCCAGGCCTCAATACATCTTGTCTTGTAGTGATTTTTATAAGTTCAGTCACCTGTGTCCCAGGGTAAATAACCATGTTTTCTTGTACTGCGGGGAGAGGGAGAGCAGCCGTGACAGCATGGAGGATCGCAGAAGCCCCTCTGAATGTTAAGCAGTAGCTGAATATTGCCTCCGCGTGCATAATATAAAATGCACCTTGCTTTATTTTTAAGTAACATGAAGGGAAATGGATTACCTTAGAATCCTTATTCTAGCACCATCAAGTGGGGAAAACTCTTGGGTATTCTTACCTATTGAACGCTATCCTCTCACATAGGCTAATCAACATAGTATGTGTATATATGTGGCTGTATAGATAGATAATTGGATCTAGAGATTGAAAGATACAGAAAACTGAGAAAGAATTCCTAAAATGCAATTTACAGTCTGTCTCACTCTACATATACTGCACCAATTTAGCATTTTACTTTATAATATTCACCTGTAAAAAATTGCTATTGTTTCCATCTTCAGAATATGAACCGAGAAGCCGGAATTGACCTTCCTGCATCCTATAGCCACCTAACAGCTCTTGTTTAATTAATGAGAACCAAGAAAAAAGAGAAATAGAAAAAATATATATAAAGAGAAAGACGTGAAGACAGAATTCAGGTGGGCATGAAAGAGAGGCAAATGAAGAGAAATACATTACTTTAGAGATTAATTTGGTTGCATAGTGAGAAATAAGTGGCTTTATTTCAACAGGGGATTTTTGCTATTCATGCTTATTTCAAGTATTCCTGAAACTTCCTTAATGAGGAATTGTAGAATTGGCAGAAAAGTTGTGGCGTACCTGAGTTTATATGTATGTGAAGAGGTTAACAGGGCTTGGATAGCTTTCACACTTAGGTGCCTAAAATCTACAGATCTAGTTTTATCTACATCTTTATCTTTATAGCAATGTACTAGTCTTAACAGGACTAAGTTCCTTTTATGATTAAAAAAACACAGTAAAATCATCTCTTCTGTTTTTAAACTTGGAGCTTTCCATGAATAAGAAAGATCTGAAAATAAGCATGTCACTAAGAAGCACCCTTTTGTGTGGCTGAGCACAACTGCCCTCCTTGAACAAGTAAGTGCAGCTGCTGAAGAGTGAAGCCAGCACACCCGAAGTCCATAAACTTCGAAGTCAGTGATTTCAAAAAGCAGCTGAAAAATCCAAAAGGATTGGTGCAGCTGGTTCAGCTGTAGCCCCTGCTCTGGTAGGTGACATTATAGGCCCCACACACCAATGACTCTGAGGGTCTGTGTAAGGCTGGCCCCCCTTTCTCTTCCAACAGTCTCTGTTCCGATAGCATCAAAACTATGCACAGTTCAGTTCAATTCAGTCCCTCAGTCATGTCCGACTCTTTACGACCCCGTGGACTGCAGCACGCCAGGTTTTCCTGTCCATCACCAACCCCCGGAGCTTACTCTAACTCATGTTCCTCGAGTTGGTGATGCCATCCAACCATCTCATCCTCTGTCATCCCCTTCTCCTTCTGCCTTCAATCTTTCTCAGCACCAGGGTCTTTTCCAATGAGTCAGCTCTTTGCATCAGGTGGCCAAAGTATTGGAGTTTCAGCTTCAGCACCAGTCCTTCCAATGAATATTCAGGACCAATCTCCTTTAGGATGGACTGGTTGGATCTCCTTGCAGTCCAAGGGACTCTCAAGAGTCTTCTCCAACACCACAGTTCAAAAACATCAATTCTTCGGCGCTCAGCTTTCTTTATAGTCCAACTCTCACATCCATACATGACTGCTGGAAAAACCATAGCCTTGACTAGAAGGACCTTTGTTGGCAAAGCAACGTCTCTGCTTTTTAATATGCTGTCTAGGTTGGTCATAGCTTTTCTTCCAAGGAGCAAGTGTCTTTTAATTTCATGGCTGCAATCACCATCAGCAGTGATTTTGGAGCCCAAAAACATAAAGTCAGCTGCTGTTTCCACTGTTTCCCCATCTATTTGCCATGAAGTGATGGGACCAGATGCCATGATCTTAGTTTTCTGAACGTTGAGCTTTAAGCCAACTTTTTCACTCTCCTCTTTCATCACTTTCGTCAGGAAGTGATTAGTTAGTTCTTCTTTCATTAGTTCTTCTTTGCTTTCTGCCATAAGGGTGGTGTCATCTGCATATCTGAGGTTATTGATATTTCTCCTGGCAGTCTTGACTCCAGCTTGTGCTTCATCCAGCTCAGTGTTTCTCATGATGTACTCTGCATATAAGTTAATTAAGCAGGGTGACAATATAAAGCCACCCTACTTTCCTGATTTGGAACCAGTCTGTTTTTCCATGTCCAGTTCTAACTGTTGCTTCTTGTTCTGCATACAGATTTCTCAGGAGGCTGGTCAGGTGGTCTGGTATTCCCATCTCTTAAAGAATTTTCCAATTTGTTGTGATCCACACAGTCAAAGACTTTGGTGTAGTTAATAAAGCAGAAATACATGTTTTTCCAGAACTCTCTTGCTTTTTTGATTCTCTGTTCACACACCAGCCCTAAACCAGACACCTCAATAAGGTCTGGAAAGTGAAAGTGACAGTCAAGTCTCTCAGTCGTGTCCAACTCTTTGCGACCCCGTGGACTGTAGCCCACCAGGCTCCTCCATCCATGGAATTTTCTAGGCAAGAGTACTGGAGTGGGTTGCCATTTCCTTCTCCAGGGGATCTTCCCGACCCAGGGATCAAACCCGGGTCTCCCGCATTGTAGGCAGACGCTTTACCATCTGGTCCCGCATTGTAGGCAGACGCTTTACCATCTGGTCTCTTAGTGTTCCAGATCAAGGGTGAAATCCAAGAAACACATGATAAAACAACACAAGGCCTTTGGCCTTCTGATCACATGTTGTGCCACATTCCCCCTTTTCTACAAATCCAGGGGCTTCCTCCTTCTCTGGTTTCCCAACCACAGCTCCTAACCTTGAAGAGTTTCCTCCTCCACAGCTCTCTCTCAAACCCATGTGTATCACAGGAAATCCAGGGTCACCTAGCTGGGTATGAAGAACAAATGTCATTTGCACAAAAGAAAGCTGATGAACGAAAGATGAAAAGGCCTTGGGATCGGCATCTAAAACGTGCGCTCCTGCCCATATTTTTAATGGATCCCCAGCTCTCTTCCCAGAAGCTTTCCTGGGTTTCTTTGAACAAAAAAGCTACTGCAAACCCAAGTTCACCATGGCCTTCCTATGGACAATCTAGAGAAATCTTTGCAAAAGAGACTTGGAAGAAATTAAAAAGGGAGACAGAATTGTCTTAGAATTTAGTGATTCCAAGAACACGTTTGGAATAACCCTGGATTCCAGTGGGCCTTCCCTAATGACTTAGATGATAAAGAATCTGCCTACAATGCAGGAGACCCAGGTTCAGTTCCTGGGTTGGAAAGATACCCTGAAGAAGGAAATGGCAACCTACTCTAGTATTCTTGCCTGGAGAAGCGCATGGGCAGTGGAGCCTGATGGGCTACAGTCCATGGGCTTGCAAATATTGAGACATGACTGAATGACTAACACTTTCACTTTCTGGATTCCGGTGGAGTTTACAATGAATGCTCACAAATATAGACAGTTGAATAAAACCCTATCAATGGAGAGTGAAATGCAAAGTTATCAATAAATAAAATTACATTTTTATGAAATATGTATTTCTTATTTTATTTGAAGTATAGTTGCTATACAGTATTATATAACTTACAGGTGTGTAATATAGCGATTCAAAATTTTTAAAGGTTATATTCCATGCATACATGCTTGTGTGCTCAGTCACTCAGTCGTGTCTGATCCTTTGCAACCCCGTGGACTGTAGCCCGCCAGCCTCCTCTGTCCATGGGATTCTCCAGGCAAGAATACTGGAATGGGTTGCCATTTCCTCCTCCAGGGGGTCTTCCCCACCCAGGGATTGAAATCACATCTCCTGCATTGTCAGGTGGATTCTTTACCACTGATCCACCTGGGCAGCCCATACTCCATGTTTTCCTGGAACTCTCTTGCTTTTTCAATGATCCAGTAATGTTGGCAATTTGATCTATGGTTCCTCTGCCTTTTCTAAATCCAGCTTGAACATCTGGATGGTCACGGTTCACATACTGTTGAAGCCTGGCCTGGAGAATTTTGAGCATCAAATACTCCCTATGTTATTCTCTTCAGTGGCGAATTTATCCTGCCATCCATCACATAAGAATCCCTCAACATGTGGTGAGAGAAGAAGGTACCACTGTCCGGAGAATATCTTGCTTAGGAGGAAGGATCTTCCACACACTTCCTCCTACTTAGCCTGTAAGGAAATCCTTTCATGGTTGTTGTCTTTGTGGTAGTGATCAGCTTATTTTCTCCCAGCAGTTCTAGAAGGTCAGAGACTGTGCTTTATCTCTTAACCTCCAGCGTATAACTTGCCACCTGGTTAATAGCAGATGCTATTATGTTAATAAACAAATATACAACAACCCACTCCATGTAAGGCATTAAGCAGTATAACCTCTTATTGTAATCGACACGATCTGTGCAGAGTGGATATATCTTCTAAAGTGAGACATCCCAAACACTCAGTTTGTTTCGTTTTAAATATAGACAAAGAGTTGTGCATGCTCAGTCATTCCGTCGTGTCCGACTCTTTGTGACCCCATGGACTATAGCCCACCAGGCTCCTCTGTCTATAGGATCTCCCAGGCAAGAACACTGGAGTGGTTTCCATTTTCTCCTCCAGGGGATCTCCCCGACCCAGAGACTGAACCTGAACCTCCCCTGTCTCCTGCATTGGCAGGCAGATTGTTTACCACTGTGCCACCTGGGAAGCCCAGACAAAAACTTAGTCATGAAATGTTAAGACAAATCTGGATCACCATTCTCAGTGGAAAAAAAAAAGGTAACGGTGCTCCTAAACTCCAGCATCCACAGAAAATCAAAGGGATCTTTCCTTCTCCGTAATAGCCAACGTTTGACCTGCTTTATTTGCAGGGTTATAAGACTACAGCAGGGATCATTTCACCTCCTATGTGGTACCCGTCATTACAGCTAAAGAGCGTGGGTTTAATCTACAAACAAATGTGGTGCTGTTTTCTGATTGTCCTCAACAATGAAGGCAGTTTTACAATTGCAAACGGTTTAATATGTTCAAACAGTTCCTTGTTCACCCTCAGTCCCCTTTACTCTCGTGTTTCAGTTCACATGCGAGTCTTCTTAGTCCAGAACTCCAAAACCAAGACTGGTGGGGAGAAAATCCAATTGTTTAGGGTCAAAATAAAGACGTTTTTAAAATGCCAAAGAAAGAGAGCAGGGTTCTTCTGCTTTGATGTTAATACCATGGCTTTTGTAGTTTTCCTGTTTGTTTGTTTTCATCTTCTACTGTCAACAGGGCACCAGATTTTATAGGCAGCCTAACAGAGAGCAGATGTTGATTGAAAGAGATGTGGTTTTGAGTGTGACATTAAAAAAATATCATTCTCTCTTGTCTAAATGCTGTAGTCCTAATGGGCTTAATTTTTTATTAACTGATATATAAAAGAACAATAAGCATACATTTTGTCTTAATGGAACCATACACAGCTCAATAGCAGGACCATGAATAAGGCAAGAGAGGTTCACACTTTGATATATATTTTTTTAAACAAAGAAGAAACATTTCTACTTTGTGCAAATAGCCTGTGTTTTTAGGCCAAGGCTCCTAGCATTTTCATCTGCCTTATATATATAACTGTTTTAGCCATGGTAAAAATCATACTGAAGGCATTTTTCAGATACATCTCTAAAGATAGTCTTAGTCAGGGTATTTCTTCTATTTTGATCAATGATGGCATACTCAGAGCAACGATTGCGACAAAGATAAAAGTATAGTTGGGACCTTGAAAGAAGAAAAAATAAAAATGAATAAATCGCCAATGACTTTATAGACACCTTCATGCAAGAATTAAGTAGAGGCTGCATTTGGCAGTTGACCCCTCAGGTGCTAGAGGCATTTTCAACTGACTTAGCCTAGAAAATAATACAGTCCTACTTTTGCTGATACAGACTTGAAAGCTTTGATGAGTAGATGAGGCAAGATACCTGACCAGTGGTCCTGACACCAAAATAAATGCATGAGGAAGGTGAATTTTGCACACTTGGAACCAGAAACCAGGCAAGAGCCACAGCAAAGTGCCTGAGTGATCAACATACTTGCAGTGCCTGAAACTAAACCTTATGCTACATACCTAGAGATGCCCTTTTGAACTCAGATCAGGAAGGAACAGAGACATTGTTGTTTGTTGCTGTTGGTGATATTGTTTGAAACCTGTAGGTGTTCTACCTAAGGTTTAGGATTTTCCTAAGCTAGCTTTGTCCAGGTCTCTCTATGGCCATGTGTCAGCCTTCTGGAGGCCACCGAGCACTAATAACCAGTATTGACAGCATTGACCTCATCTTTTCTGTGTATCACCAAACCACAGCACGCCTTTGTTGGACAGAAGATACCTTATGTGTTTGGAAAATGAAGTAACAATTCAAAGAGATTGCAATTTCTCTCATTTGCCTCATCTATACTGTAGTTACTTTATTTAAAAATGAAGAAAAGGAAGGACAATAATGCAATATAAATCTGAAAGTATTAAACTCCGATAAAAGGTACACTTGGGCACACAATCTCACATTTTAAGGTTGGCTCCAAAAGTTCTAGATCTTTCAAACAGAACTGATGGAAATATGCAGAGCAAACTCACATTTCAAAGAGTCTGCAGACTCTGCAAATTTGTTTACATACACACACAAACACACAAAAATGTGCACATACACAAAACACATACGAAACACAAACACACATTTTTTTTCACTCAGTGGAATAATATACATTTTAAATTAAAATAAATAAATAAATTCTAAAATTTAAATTATTTTAGACATAGTCTTCAAATTCTTCTTAGATTTTTTAAGCACTTTGGAGATGATTACAATCACTGTATTTTTGGTTTTCAGTGCTTAAAAATATAACTTTTTCCTTTTAAAATAACATTGAAATAACAAAAATAAAACATAACTTTTTCTATACATCTAACTCTATGAAAAAAATACAAAAACACCTCTACAGATATTCTATTGCCATTAGTGTGGCGTGATTACAATGATAAGGGATCAAGAAAATGAGACTAGTCACAGACTGGGAGAAAATACTTGCAAAAGATGTATGTATCGGATAGAAGACTGTTATCCAAAATATGCCACTTTAGAAGACAGTTTGGCAGTTTCTTACAACATTAAATATACCCTCATCATACAATCTGGCAATCACACTCATTGGCATTTACCAAAAGGAGTTGGAAACCTGTGACCACACAAACTGCATACAGATGTTTATAGCAGCTTTATTCATAACCGCCAAAACTCAGAAGCAACAGAGATGTCCTTTAGCAGATGAACAGATAAATAAACTGTGGGTCATCCAAACAAAGGAATATTATTCAACACTGAAAAGAAGTGAACTGTCAAGTCATGAAAAAACATGGAGGAAGTGTAGATGTCTATCACTAAGTGAAAGGGGCGTATCTGAAAAGGCTGCATAGTAGATGATTTCAATGATATGATACTTGAGAAAAGGTAACACCATAGAGACAGTAAACACAGCAGTGGTTGCCAGGGGCTGCGGGAAGGAGGAATGGTGAGGCAGAGCCCAGATGATTCTCAAGACAGTTAAACTATTCTCTATAATACTATAAGGGTGGATGGATGTCATTACATGTTGGTCAAAATTCATAGAATGTATGACACACAGTCCAAGGGGTCGCAAAGAGTCGGACACGACTAAGCAACTAACACGTTCACTTTCATGACACCAAGAGTGAACCCCAGGATAGACTATGGACTTTGGGTCATAATGACGTATCAATGAAGGTTCATCGATTACAACACATGTGGCTCTGGTGTGGGATTTTGATGGTGTGGGGGAACATGTGTTTGTATGTGTGTGTGTGTGAGTTGGGAGTATAAGAACTCAATGTACTTTCTGTTCAATTTTTATATGAACCTAAAACTGCTCCAAAAATTAAAGTGTACTAAAAAAAATTTTAGGGGAAATGATGCACAGATGATGGTATGTGGCTACAGCAGAATGTCATTTCAGTTTTGATCCAATGTTTGCATTTTATTTTGTTGCATCCTAAATCGAATTATTACTTACATTTTGTAATGTGCAATAACTGATTTCATGCACTTTTGAAAGTTCAGGAAAATCATTTCTCTATACCAGTCATAAAATATTTCCCTTCTTTATGATCAGCCTAATTGGGAATGCTAACCATCCAGAAGAAATGGTAACAATTTTGAATAAATGGGAACATTCTGCTATGTTCTCTAATATACAAGACTAACAGTATCCTGAAATTTTCATCAGTCCTTGTAAGCGAACCTTTATAGATATAGATAGAATCATATCTGCTATTGCCAGAAACTACAGAGAAAGGGGATAAAAAAAAGAAGATACCTGAGTAGAAAGCACATGGACTTTGGCAATTTAGAGAAGAATCTGTCTTCACGTCACAGAATACTGGGGCATGAAGAATCTTGAGAGCAAAGTGTTCCAAGGACCTTTGTGAAAAGGCTTTATTGCATCTGGGATAGGTTTCAGGTGATGCGTGGAGCTCTAGAAATTATAGGCAGGAATTTTGTTTGCATCCCAATTTGAAATGTTTGGGGAGAGGTCCCATTGCTATCATCAGAAATCTCAAGAGTACATGATGACTCCAAGATAGGAAGGAACTACTGAGACAGTAGCAGCCTTGTTATTTGCAGAAGTATCCCCAGAACAGGCGAAATGCTTCAATTCACCCAGTGCTTATATTGGTGTTTGAAAATTTTGTTGGCTTTTGCATAGTTCGATTAACTGAGAAAGTTTAGAGAATGAAAGGAAAATTGCAGTAGCTTCTATATTTACAGATGGGGTGTGTGTGCTCAGTCACTCAGCTGTGTCCGACTCTGCGGCCCCATAGACTGTAGCCCGCCAGGCTCCTCTGTCCACGGGGATTTTCCAGGCAAGAATACTGGGATGGGTTGCCATGCCCTCCTCCAGAAGATCTTCCCAGTCCAGGGATTAAACTTGTGTCTCCTGCAGCTCCTGCAAGAATCCAGGTGGACCCTTTACCCCTGGGCCACCTAGGGGGAAGCCCTATTAGAGATATACACTGAGATAAATGGCACCAACCTCGTTTTTTTTAAACCAATACAACATTGCCTAGGAAATATTTTCTGTGTGAATCCATGGTGGTGTAAATATTAAATGTTCTCACACGTTGCTATGGAGGGAATAATTGTGGCCCCTACAAAATCATGTGTTGAAACCTAACCCCAAATGTAATGGTATTAGCAGGTGGAGCCTTTGGGGGGGATTAGGTCGTAGAAGGGAGCCCTCATGAATGAGATAAGCATCCTTATAAAGGAAATTCCAGAGAGATCCCTCACCTCTTGCCAGAAGGACCCGGCAAGAGCATCCATCTATGAAGCAGAAAGTGGGTTCTCACCAGACACCATGTCTGCTGATGTTTGATCCTGGACCTCCTCACCTCCAGAACTGTGAGAAATAAATTTCTATTGTTTACAAACTACCCCAGTCTACACTATTTTTGTTAAAGTGTTCTGAATGGACTAAGAAACATGTATTCCTCATTTTCCTGTATCAGACAATTTCTTCTCCAAAAATACAGGAGTCTACATAAGGATAATGAACAGCCATATACGTGGCACAAATGAAATTGTTTAGCATAAAGAGTTTGCTATCAAGAATATTCAAGAAACTCCTGTTTAGAGGCCCCCAGCAGCCATGGCTTTATTAAAGGCTTTGACAAGTCCTGTGGTCAAGCTAGTTCACTGAACATAGCTAAATGTAACCCATCATTTCTTACAGCTATTTGAATTTTTATTTTATTTTTTATCGAAGAAATGCCTCACCCCGTTTGGGAAAGGATGAGTTAAGAAACAAAAAGCTCACGAAAAGAACACGAACATGTTACCTAGGGAATGACACGGAATTATCAGAGTGATCAACACTTTTAAAAAGATACACAGTGAGAAGGAGCGGACCCTTTGAAGGAAGACAGAAAAAGAAGTTCTGTCCTTGGCAGAAACTCAGCATGAATTTTCCTCCCAGCAGCAGTGGAGCGAGTCCTGTGGGCAATGATGTCCAGATGTGGGAGGGAAGACAAGTCACCTCGTGGACGTAGGATCCTAGCAGACCCCCAAGCCCCAGCTCTACACAGTGTGATTCAGGAGTACAGTGGTGACGCTCGAATCTTTCATTTTTAGGAAGCGTCCCTGTGGCTGGAAAGCAGGTGATGCTGGAGGGACAGGCTCTGAGAAACGATGCACTTGGGGATGAAGTTGAGGGGGAAAAGCAAGGATAGGAAGGAAGATACAGCAAGAACTGAGAGCAGAGCCTTATTTCTTCTACCATCAGAAAATTCACACCCACAACTTTCCAGGACCCAGAGGAGCTAATGCTGTGTCCCCCGCCTTTGTCTGTCTGTCTCCTCCTGGGCTGCCTCACATCATGTTCATTCCAGCCTCAGTTATGGCCGATCATCTGCAAGATAAAATAAAAGCTCCCACACAAGCCAGTTTATTGTTACCCATATTTTCGTCTAAGCACTTTGATCAATATTTGAGTCAATTAAAGCATACAGACACTTTCTCAGGAAGACCCACGACAGTCCCCCCAGTCCAAGTCCTCTTTCGAAGCTTCTTTTCTTTCTTTCTTTTTTTTCAGAAACACACAACTTTGCCAAATTTGTGCATCCTTCTGATTCTGGTTTTAGAAAGGAAATGAAATTTGTCACGCCGCCATACATCATTCCCCTCGCAGTACAATGTCCCATCTGTGTGTCAAGTACAAAAGAAAAGCATTTTGTGAAAAATTGCTAAAGAAGTAATGATTTTTGTCCTCAACTCTTTGTTTTGCCTTTCAATAAAGAAGGCGACATGTGCCACAAATGATGTATTATTGTTTAGGTACAACCCCGGTAACACAGTGCATAAGCAAAACCATGTTTCACAGCAGAGAAACTACAGTTTACTGCCCCTATGGCTCTGATGAGAATATAATGTTCTACAGTTTATAAATGCTTTGAGGTCAATACGTGATTTGCTTCAGCTTGTTCATCCAATGAGCAGGGGATCCCAAAATATATCAAGCTATTAGACAGCCCCCTGGAAGCTGGGCTCAGGCAGTCGTGATGGAAGGGCTCCATGGAAACCCCTCTGTCAGCTGGAGAGGAGATAATTAGATCCAGGTAATACATTGGAGCCCCAATAGGGAGCTGCCAAGGAAACATGTCATCTTTATGGGCCTTTCTTGTCCTGCATGGCAACAGTGGCCTAAGACACTATACCACTGGGGGATGCGTGGGTGCCCACCTGCATTACCCAGACACCCTTCCTCCCATAGAAGGAACCAAAGAGAGAAAACAATCAGGAGAGGCTTTTTTAAAGTAATTCTCTTCATTCCTCCACCATCTTTTCTCTTTTTTTTCTTCTTAAATTTTTTTCAATATAGCTTTAGTGATGTGATTGGATTCCCCTTAGACTCTCTGTATATAGATTTTGCAAATGTTTTTTTTCCTTTTCAGCTGTGCCACTGCACATGTGGGCTCTTAGTTCCCTATCTGTGCGTTAGTCACTCAGTCGTATCCAACTCTTTGCAACCCCATGGTCTGTGCATGGAATTCTTCAGGCAAGAATACCGGAGTGGCTTGCCGTTCCCTTCTCCAGGGGATCTTCCTGACCCAGGGATCCCTGATCAGGATCAAGCCTGTGCCTCCTCCAGTGGAACTGAGGGGTCACAACCACTGGACCCATATGGCAGAATTTTTTTATCTTATTTCAAATGGTTCTCTCACTGGGGACTCTTTTGGACCTGCAGACAAAATAGTCACTTCTTTCAATTCTTTGAATTAAGCATGAGAGACTGTGTTTTTCCTTCACCGTGATTTCACGGGTGTGTATATGTGCATGCTCAGTCCCTTCACTCATGTCCGACTCTGTGCGACCCCATGGACTATAGCCCACCAGGCTCCTCTGTCCACGGGATACTCCAGGCAAGAATACGGGAGGGGGTCGCCATTTCCTCCTCCAGGGGATCTTCCCATCCCAGAGATGGCAGGCAGGTTCTTTACCGCTGAGCCACCTGGGAAGCCCAGTGACTGTCACTTGGAGAGTCATTGTCATTTCTGTCATTCTTACTCAATAAATATTTACTGAGGAACTGGCTCTTCTCTTTCACTAGTCCTGTGAAGGCAGCTTCCTCCAAGGAAATTGCAGCTGCCCATCCTTGGTCTAAAGCTCCTCTTGCTTTATTATTTTATTACCCAGAGCGATTTAGCTCATTTCACCTGGAACCAGCTTGGGTAGAAGAGGGCAGCTGCCTCGTCCATAACTGTCAGTCCTGATAGGTGTTTTCCTTGGTAAAGAAGACGTTCCTATATATGGAATCTAGAAAGATGGTACCGATGATCTTACGTGCAGGGCAGCAAAGGAGACACAGACGTAAAGAACAGACTTTGGACTCAATGGGTGAAAGAGAGGGTGGGATAATTAGAGAGAATAGCATTGAAACATATACATCGCCATATGTAAAACAGATAGCCAGTGGGAGCTTGATGTATGATCCAGGGTACCCAAAACTGGTGCTCCGTGACAACCTGAAGGGATGGGGTGGGGACCGAGGTGGGAGGGGAATGAATACAGGATGGAAGGGAAAAAATGTATGCCCATGGCCGATTCATATTGATGTATGCAAAAGCCATCGCAATATTGTAAAATAATTATCCTCCAATTAAATAAATTAACTTTTTTAAAAAAGAAGATGTTCTCTTCCCAAGAAGGATTTGAACTGTTTAACTCAGGCTAACACTTGGCTTCCTCCCCTAGGTACCAAGTTCGAAGACCCTGATCCAAAGTTTTGTCTACGAGACTGGGTGCTGCCTTTTCCAGGTACTTAACAAGGGATACCCTTCCTGTCATTGTTGCTATAACCCAGGCATCAACTACCCTTTTATAAGAATAAATTGATTGAGATGGAAATCTCTGAAGTTTGTAAAATGGTGTATTTTTGACAAAAGCCACCTTATAAAAAGGACAAAGGAAAGATATGGAATAATTTATAAGGATGCTCCCATGGGATAGTAAATAAACGACAGATAAAGCCTGAGCCAAACCAGCTTCTATTAAAGCCTCTTCATTGCTATTCAAGTGAATTTCCTCTCTCTCCCAAGTGGAAACTATTTGCACAAAACAAAAATATTAGAAATAGCAGCCTAGGAATTTGGGCAGTGAAAGAAAATCTTGTTAAAACTTGAGAGCTGAGTTGGCTTTAGGCAAAATTGTCAAGATCCTCTCCCTCACCTTCTTGCAACTCTCTTCAATTCCTCTTTCTTTTCAAATTCTTCTCTCACTCAGATGTCTTTCTTCCTAATTCCAAGGTCAACATGGCTTTTATTAATCCGTTAATTCAAACAGCACTGGGTGCTTAAGATGTGCAAAGCACTGGGTACTGGGAACAAATGCATAAATAGGAGAGGATTCTGGCCTTCCTGGAGCTTATACTCATTTCTAAACACTATTCACCAACTTGTAAAAACCTATCTACCAATAAGTCAAAATCCAGATAGGTTGAAAGATACAGGGGAAAAATGAAACAAAAAAAACCTCCAAACACAGGAACACATACACATAGGCCAATAAAAGCTCAGAAAAAACCTCAAAGTTGTCAGTTGTGGTGGTGGGTTTATTGTTGCTATTTTGTGTTCATTTGGTTGGTTTTCATTTCTTCTTTCTTTCTTTTTGTTCTATTGGCATGGAAAATGAGAAATAACCAGTATTTTATCTTATTAGCCTTTCAGGGAACTGCGGAGATCAGTGAATTTACTACCAGTGGTTTCACCTCTCCCAAAGAAAGGAGTTACTGTATGTATATTCATATATACTTACTGCTGTAAGTAAACAAAAACAAACTTGTGAGTTTTCACTCAGCAAATTCAATGACCTGGCTAGCTACTTACAACAGAACTAAAAGCACGTGGAGTTTCACAAAAATGCAAGTTGTCTATTTGCAACAAATTTGATCGATTCTTTGATCAAAAAATAATTTATAGAAATTATTAATAATAAAATCATTAACATCATCAAAGGAAAATAAACAAGGTACATAAAAAGAGCAATTCACAAATAATAAATTCAAGCAACCAATAAACATTGTTGATTATTTACATTAAATACATTACAGTAAATTAACAATAGAATGATGAGGTGAAGAGGGCAGAGTGCTAGAGCAGGAAGCGTGAGTAGATACCATCCGATGTACACTTCCCTTCAAAAAATAAGGAAACTGAGCCTCAGGAAAAAAGATGCATAAAACTCTGGAAGTAAAATAGAGGTAAGAAACCACGTGTCCTGCCACCTGCTTTGAGGCCCCAAAATTGCCTCCCTCCATCTCCTATGAGCCAAGCACACCTCTGGGGCTTCATTAAGATATTCCAGCTGGAATCTATCTGCAGAACTGAGGTATGACATCCCAAGATTAAGACTGTCATATAAAGGTGAAAGAGAAAGTGAAAGTTGCTCAGTCGTGTCTGATTCTTTGCAACTCCATGGACTATACAGTCCTGGAATTCTCCATGCCAGAATACTGGAGTGGGAAACCTTTCCCTTCTCCAGGGGATCTTCCCAACCCAAGGATCGAACTCAGGTCTCCCACACTGCACGTGGATTCTTTACCAACTGAGCTATCAGGGAAGCCCGTCATGTAAAGGATGTACAGTTAATTGGAATTTCAAAATAAACAAAGATTTTTTAGCCTAAGTTCTAAATACTGCATGATTTTACTGATTTATAAAATGATTTATTGTGTTCTTGAAACTCAAATTTAACTGAGCAGCGTCTATTTTACTTACTAATTCTGGCAACTCTACCTAAGAGCCACACAACCAAATAGTCACAACAGCAACAAAAATGTATAATGTATAATGTATCAGGTGGAGAGGATAATTTTACAAGGAATGCTTAATTTGCAATGGGATAAATTTGGGATGATAGACTCATGACAAAATTTAAATTTCCTATTTTTTTAAAAATTATTAATTGACCATTCAGTAACTTTAACTGTATAAGGTTCATAGATTCACTGTAACCATTCATTGAGATTTTATATGTAATACAATTAAACAATACCTGAAAAAGTAGTAACCATGAAATACATATGGAAATATTATTTACTTCATTTTATTGGCTTCAGTAATTCTCTGAGGTGAACATAGTTATCCCTATTTTATAGATTATGAAACTGAAACTCAGAAAGGTTAGGATTGATTGAGTAGATTTCTCATATGTTTTTGGGTCATTTTACCTCTTTGGTAGAACTGAAATTTAGCCTGAGTATATGTGTCTAAAAGCCAAAATCTTAACCATTCTGCTTTAGACATCACTCTTATGTTTGTAGTGATTTATCTTAAGAAATTACATAGATAAGTACAAGGAGATTTATTTACTAAAAAAAATAGTTACCACAGAGTTATCATCAAGGATCAAGTTTTTAAATGGTTGCCAATAATAAATTGATACTTTTGAACTGCACTGCTGGAGAAGGCACTGGAGTGTCCCCTGGACTGCAAGGAGATCAAACCAGTCAGTCCTAAAGGAGATCAACCCTGAATATTCATTGGAAGAAATGATGTTGAAACTGAAGCTCCAATACTTTGACCACCTTATGCAAAGAGTCGACTCCCTTGATGCTGGGAAAGATTGAGGGCAAAAGGAGAAGGGGGCGGCAGAGGGTGAAATGGTTGGATGGCATCACCAACTCCGTGGACATGAATTTGAGCAAACTCCAGGAGATAGTGAAGGACAGGGAAGCCTGGCGTGCTGCAGTCCACAGGATCACAAAGAGTCAGACAAGATTAGCAACAAAACAACAGTAATAAATTGGTTCAAGAAGTTGAAGATCACATACTGATAAAATACTGGACTATTAAAAGTGATGCACTGTCTAGAAAGATGTAACTCAACTAACTCAAGGGTTATTTCTATGGTAAGAGAAAAGTTTATCTTATTTATCTGCAAGTGTATAAAGATGCTATTTCCCCCAAATAGAACTATTAGTTATTTTGAATTTGTTCTTCATGCTTTTTCTACAATACACTTTTGTAATCAGAAAAAAAATCATAAACACTTGGTTTATGATTTTTGATCAAAGAAAGAAATATCCTTAACAATATAATCATGTTTGTTCCCTCACTACTAGGAACAAAACAAGGAGTGATTTTATCTGTGAAAGAAGAAGAACATTTGGAGAAGGATCAAATCTGACATATAAAATTGAAAAAAGGCAATGGATTGAAAAATAAACTCCTATATTTGATACTACATTCAAGTAACTTTAATAGCTTTTTTCCCCTGTTTTTATTATACTAACTATAATCCTAGGTGTCTGGTACAATAGGGGAAGGTTAGTCAAAGTCACACCTGAAGTATAAGAAAGCAATTGGAGTAGAAAGTAGGAACCTTAAGAGCTGTGAGCATGAGAAAGTTTTCTATTCTAAAGCACATATCAGACTTCCATATAACTGCAAAATTATAGTGTCTCAGTTTTGTTATAACACTTGTGAAAGTCCAAGGTCCCTTTCGCTTTAACGCTAGTACTTACCCATGAAGGCATATCATTTCGTTTTTTCTATAGAACAGATTATGGTCCTCATCTTCCAACTTCTTTGAAATTTAGGTATAGGTGATGTGAATTCGATTATTGGGCCTTTCTGCTTGTCTTCTTTGCATATTTCTCAGCAATAAAGTGATTGTTGTTAGCGATAAGTATTAACAGCATCTCAGTGTTATAATTTCAATACTACTTAATTTAGCAGAGTCTTCCTAGACAGATAATGGATATATAGGTCAGCATATAAGTAATATCACTTTGGACACTGGGGCATGTGAGTTGGTTAGAAGCATTGCCTGAGTGTGGGAGGAGAGTCTTACAGACTAAGAATCATTCCAGCAATTTACAGAGCAGCACAGAGTCTGAATAAATATGAACTGGTCAAAGAGTAGAGCTGATCATGTCAGCAAAGGAGTCCAATAAAAGCAATCTTTCTGTCCAGGCAAGTTGAGAGTATTTATCTTTAGAAATTGTCATTGTTGAGTTTCGAAGTCACATCCAACTCTTTTTTGCAGACACGTAGACTATAGCCCACCAGGTTCCTCTGTCCATGGGATTTCCCAGGAAAGAATACTGGAGTGGGTTTCCCTTTCCTTTTCCTGTGTCTTTAGAAATAGGAAGATACAAAGAAAAGCAGAATCACTCTCTGCTGTAGAAAGAGCCACGTCCTTTGCAAAGCTTCAAGTGGCAGAGCTTTTCATTGATATTTGTCCCTTAAAACTGGTCGATACAAGTATCTACAAATGTATATTAAAATGATATGTGTCCCAGCTTCCAGTGGGTTTAGGACACCTAGCTCCCGATTCACTTTCTGACGTTAACTGTAAGTTAAAACTGTGCGGACTCTACCAAGCAGGAAGGTGCTTAAGGTGGGCCTGATCAGATTCTCACCATAGACTAAGTCTGGCTCTGGGTACCACGGGCTTGATTCCAAGGTCATTACACAAGACAAATACAAGATAAAACCCAGAAATCCAGCCAGGTAGACTATGGAGGAGGCTAAGTTTCAGTGAGGGGAGGCAAACCTCAGATGCCCGAGCTAGAAGCCAGAGGTAGAAGGTAAGATCCCAGCTCTGGAGGCAGAGCTGGCTGATGATGGATTCCAAGGCCAGGTACCAGGGGCAGAAGTGGGTCAGGACCGCTAGCAGTTACAGGGCCAGCACGGACCTTCCTCAGCTAGGATGAGTCACATCCTTTCTGCCTCTTGCTCTTACTTTCTTCCCTAATAAAAGGGGAAGATACCAACTGCCATCTTGTTAGCTCCAAATAGTTTAGAGAATCAAGCGTGATAAAGCCCTTAAAAGGTAAAGAGGTATCCCCTTTGTAAAGTAATAGTAATAATCTATGTTTAAACACTAATAAAATGGTCAGTTTTGTTCCTTTCTTTTAAAAAAAAAATTATTGGAGTACAGTTGATTTATAATGTTGTGTTAGTTTCAGGTGTATAGAAAATTGATTCAGTTATACATATGCATATATTCATTCTTTTTCAGATTCTTTCTCATCTAAGTTATCACAAAATATTGAGTAGAGTTCCCTCTGCTATACAGTAGGTCCTTGTTGGTTATCTGTTTGACATGTAGTGATGCTCAGTTGCTTCCATCTGTCTGACTCTGCCACCCTATGGACTGTTGCCAGCCAGGCTCCTCTGTCTGTGGGATTTTCCAGGGAAGAATACTGGAATGGGTAGCCATACCCTCCTCCAGGGGATCTTCCTAACCTGGGGATTGAACCTGCGTCTCTTATGTCTCCTGCACTGGCAGGCGGGTTCTTTACCACGAGTGCCACCTGTATGTGTATGTTAATCCCGAGCTCCTAACTTATCCCCCCTCAGCCCTACATTTCCCCTTTGGTATCCATAAGTTTGTTTTTGAAATCTGTGAGTCTATTTCTGTTTTGTATATAAGTTCATTTATATCATTATTTTTAAACTAGATTCTGCATATGAGTGATATCATATGTGCCTTTCTCTGACTTACTTCACTTAGTGTGATAACCTTTAGGTCTATCCATGTCGCTGCAAATGACATTATTTTGTTCTTTTATAATGACTAATTTTCAATTGTCTGTATGTACCACATCTTCCTTTGCTCAGTCATGTCTGACTCTTTGGGACCTCACAGACTGTAGCCCACCAGACTCCTCTGTCCTTGTTACTCTCCAGACAAGAATACTGGAGTGAGTTGCCATTCCCTTCTCCAGGGGATCTTCCTGACCCAGGGATCGAACCCAGGTTTGATCCTGCATTGCAGGCAGATTCTTTACTGTCTGTGCCAGCAGGGAAGCCCACACTACATCTTCTTTATCCACTCCTCTGTTGATATACATTTAGGTTGCTTCCTTGTTTTGGCTATTGTAAATTGTACTACAATAAAATTAGGCTGCATGTATCTTTTCAAATTATAGTTTTCTCTGGATATATGCACAGGCTTAGGATTACTGGATCATACAGTAGTTCTATTTTTAGTTTCTTAGGGACCCTCCATACTGTTCTCCATTTACATTTACATACAATGTAAATATTCCAATTTACATTCCCCCTCAACAGTGTAGGAGGGCTCCCGTTCCTCCACACTCTCCAGCATTTATTATTTGTAGACTTTTTGATGATGGTCATTCTGACAAGTGTGAACCAATACCTCCCTGCAGTTTTGATTTTCATTTCTCTGATAATTAGTGATGTTGCTCAAAAGATTGAGCATCTTTTCATGTGCTTTTTGGCCATCCATGTATCTTTGGAGAAATGTCTATTTAAATCTTCTGCCCATTTTTTGATTGTGTTGTGTTATTTTTGACATACAACATACATACAACATTCATACAATTTGAATGAATTGTCTGTATGCTTTGGAGATTAATCCCCTGTCAGTCGCTTCATTTGCAATTATTTTCTCCCATTCTGTGGATTGTCTTTTTGTTTTTCTTACGGTTCCTTTGTTGTGCAAAAACTTTTAAGTTTAAGTCATATTGCTTTTTCACTACTCTAGGAGATGGATTATTCAAGACATTAGGAGCTAAAAATCTCTTGCCTCTCCATTCCGCCCCCCAACCCCTTGATCTCCATCACCAAAGAGTGGTACCTGCCCCCTAGACAAAGCCCACCCTGTAGGTTTACTTGAGACCCTGCCCACTCACTTACTTGCCCCTTCATTCAGTAGACCTTGTTCCCTTAATTCATTTCTCTCTTTGACTTTTCCTCTTTTCAGTCTCCTTATCCTCTGCATATAAGAATACTCATTACTCTTGTCTTTAAAAAAAAAAAGTTTTCTTTGCTTGCATCTATTAGAATCTTATCTCTCCAATTCTCAGTTTTTTAGAAGAACTAGTTAGCAATCTCAGATTTCTTTATAGTTCTAATTGACTCAGTGTAATAGTAATACACCACATTATTATAATCATCACACACTATTAAATGAATCCTACTGTCAGCCAAGAATTGTGCAAGAGATGTGGATGTATAGATGAATAAGACATACCTCTTATCTTCAAAGATGTTGTAATGAATTTGGACTGGTAGTATATATCTACAAAACTCAATATCATCAATGATGAATCCTGCATTAAATGTCTTATAATTACAATAATCCACCCTAGGATTAAAAGTCCCTTGAAATAAGTACAAGGTCTAGAATGATCACAGCCCAAGAGAATATGATAGGCTTTTTCTTTTCAAACTGTATATATTTATTTATAATATGTATGCTTATTTATAGCTTATTATATATAAAATGCTTATTTTATCTGTCTCTGTATGTATTATCTATCTGTGTCTTGTCAGTATCTTCCATGTAGAATGCTTGCAAACCAGCTCCAGCTTTGAAATACAGACTCTCCAGTTCTCAGGAAATCCTCAATCACCCTTGTCCATCAACACCAGGTGGTGGATTCCTCCTCAACTGTTCTAAGACAAAAGGTGTGTGAATATAATACTCTGGATATGCATAGAAACATGCATGGAGAAAATGGAATGGACTCTCACTGATTAAATAGCCCTTGACAAGTAAGATATAAAGAAAAAAAAAGAGAAATAAAAGGAAAGACTTTCTGCTGGTATTGTTTTACAAACTATCACCAAGATCTCTGTGTAAGAGTTAGGTTTGGAATCACAGTGAAATTTCTCTGAAGATACCTATCTTTTGGATTAAAGTGTCAGGCCAATTTCAAATTCTAAAATGATTATTTGCCAAAACAAAGCAAAAACAAAGCAACCAAATTCATTTCCTTCATGGTGGAATGGAAATTTATTTTAGTTTATAGGAGATAAATCAAAACAATATCAAAATAATGTCTCCACCACTTCTTTGTAGAGAAACATGTTTCCCTAACAGAGATCTTATAAACATTGGCTGAGTACTTGGTTTTGAAAAGTAAATAATATAAGAAAATACCCATGTGCCATATTTTATCTCTTTCAAATATTAGCTTCAAATAGGAATTTTAGGTAAACTATACATAAAAACATAAGGGCAAATTTTCTAATGATATAAACTGTCACATAATATAAAGAAATACAAAAAAGTACATATTACCATATAATGACTAAATGATAAATTGAAAATGTGCTCTTTTTCTCTTCAGCTCAAATTTTCCTAACCATATATACATATTAACAAATGTCATCTTTGTTGGAGGATGACTCTTTTTATTTTTTTCTTCTTTGTATCTCTGTGTCTTGAAAATCTAGTTATCCTTTAAAAAAAAATACCTGCTAATAAGGATAGTAGTCATCTCTGCTACAAGAAAAATAACCCTCCAATTTGAATGGCCTTTAGCTGTTCATTTTTCAATCATGCCAAATGTTGGAAGCTGAGGTTTTTGTGGTTCTTCTCCATATGATTTAAAATTCCAGGCTGAAGGAGCACTCCTTATTTGGGACATGATGTTCTCACAGCAGAACGAAAAAGCAAGTATATGGGCAAAAAGACCCAAAGGGCATCAAGTTTCTGCCACACAAGTCTCTGCCTACCTGTTCAGTTGTCATTGCAAAGCAAGTCACATGGCCAAGGCCAACTTCTGGAGCCCACAAGAAGCTCAGACAGTCACACAGCAAAGAGTGAGTACGTATCTTTTTACTGGAAGACGTAATGATTATGGGATACAATAATACCATTACCACAATATGTAACTATTCCATTCTAGGGGAATTTCCAGATAGAGTAAACTGAACTGATCAGAATGGGCACTTTAAATAAAATCTATGTGTATATTTTCTACGCATATAATGTAAAATGTTTTCTAGCCAGAATAAGAACTCCAAATCCTGCTGGTCATTTTAAAAATATTTAAGGTTTACTGACATCTTTGAGAGCCTATGTATGGACAATCTTATTCATCAATCTCAAAAGCCTAGTCTATCAACAATTTGATGAAGCTCAATATTGGAATAGAAAGTTTAAATACATGTAAGTTATTCAAAATAACACCCTGTTCAGAGTTTGCAGGGGGTGATCTGTATCCTTAGTCTATCCCTGTACGCCAAGATGCCAAACTTGACCTATTCTGAAAAGCACATACTGAACACCCTTCTCTCAAAAGGGCATCATGACATGTGATGGTGGGGCAGAGCTGGGTACCAAGGTCCCATTGAAGAACACCCCACATCTGGCAGAGAAAAGCTATCCCTTTCCACCACAGAAGGTCACCACTCTGTTTTCATGACTGCCAACCATAAATACACTCATCAATCCAGAGGAAGATGCTAAAGTACCACCATCCAGGTGGACACCGTGGGGTGGGTCTTTGCCCACTCTGTCAAGAACAGGACCTCACGTGAGTAAACATCAAGTCCCAAGAGGCTAAGGCAGCCAGGCTTTGATTTGAGGAAGAAATAAACAATGTGAGAGATGCCTAAATAAACTTATTCTTAGAGCTTGGTTTTTTTATTGGTTATATGGAAAAGTCATGGCTCCTGGTCCGTGTAACCTGGTTAGCTAGGAGGTGTGGAATGAAAATTAAATGATAAAAAGAGGCATGATTATCAGTTTGGAAAATCATTTGCATCATTTTTAAACTATTTAGAAAATGAACACTGGTGTAATTTGCAAGTTAGAGCTGACAGGCCCAAGCGAGGATCTCTCTCTTTTTGTAAAACGGTATCGGAGAACAACAACAAAAAGATGAGAGGAATGAAAAGAAAAGTTTTTTTCCTGTTTCTTCATCCTGCACTCTTTAAAGGTAAGATTGATTTAAGTATCATGCTCAGGGTGGAAGAACATACAAATCTGAAGCTCCTCTCTTTATTTTCATAGCTTCAAGCTGCAGCAAGATGCTGCTAAATCTGCTGGTTGCAGTCTTATCACACAGTATCTCATTTTTAAGTCGTTTATAATGTCACAAGTTTTCACTCTGAGATAGAACATAAGGTGTCAGTCTGAAGTTTAAATGTTTAAAAATATTCCAGGTGATTTTGGATACAAACAAATCAGCAACTGCAAGTGGCTGATTTCCTTTGGGCAGTTCAAGGGTCTGGTGAGAAGGGGCAGAAAGCGTCTGACTTCGCATAGATATCCATCAAAAGTGGAAGTTCTTCTCCTCACACTCATGGGTTCATACGACATGGTGTTCCCCAAGACTGGCTTATATAGCCTTGAAGATTAGCCAGGGCCTGTTTAAAACTGAGTGCTCTGCCAGTGGCTCTTCCGCTTTGCCAGTGGCTCTTCCGCTTTGCAAACTCGAATTTCACACAAATGTTCCATCCTGGAGACAATGTCCAAGAGCAGATCACAGGCCAGTGAAACAAGTTTGGAAGGCAAAATTAAAGCAGATACTTTCAATCTCTGTTCATGTTACATCAGAGGTAAGTAAGCATCAATATTTAGGGAACTGCCCAATAGCAAAGCAAATGAAAGAAAATGTGTGCATGCCAAGTCACTTCAGTCATGTCCAACTCTTTGCGACCCCATGGACTGTAGCCCGCCAGGCTCCTCTGTCCATGGGATTTCCAAGGCAAGAATACTGGAGTGGGTTGCCATTTCCTTCTCCAGGGGATCTTCCTGACCCAGGGATCTCTTACAGCTCCCGAACTGGCAGGTGGGATGACAATAAACCCAAGTATTTGCTACCACTGGACAGCTTCTTCCTCTGTCTTCTTGTCCTCCCCAAGCAAACCTTGAATGCACTGAAAAATCATAAATGTTGTGCAAGAAAGAATAAAGCTATCACACAGGAAAGGAGCTGGATGTATGCACAGGAATCCAAGTTTCAGTTCTTGCACAGAAATTATTAGCTGAATGTTCATAAAATATTTGTTTTTTCTTTATGTCTTTAGGCCAATGTCTTAAAATAGGAGTATCAAACAAAATTCTAAAGTATTTTCAGCTCTAAAAATATTGGTTTCTATGCTTCTAGACATTATTTCCTCCAGGAATTAAAAATACAAGGAAAATACTAGGATTTTGCCAACAGAAATATAGGGAAATTTTATTTCTTTATTTGTAAATTGACCCATTCATGATTAAGGAAACCTGGATTAGGTAACTGCGGTCACTGAGTCTTTTCTGAGCTCATCTCATCATGGTCTACAATCCTTCACCTACTCACTGCTGTGTTTCCATCACTGGCACAGTATCTGGCACAGGATGAGCTTATAGTGTGTGGAATAAACAACGCGTTCAAGACATGAACAAACCCACCCCAGGAGAACGTCATCTTTATTCGGCAGATGTGAAAATCAAGAGAGAGCACAGCCATGGCAGTTTAATGATGAGGAGATCTCAGAGCACCGGACTGTACCTTTTGATAAAATGAGATGCTTCAGACGAGACCCAGGAGAGCTGGCTTGACTTCAGTACCTCATATAGGTTATGTCCAAAGACACTTCTTACATTTCTACTGACCTTTTGTGCCCCTGTACTCACAGCACATGGTCATCCATGACCTGCTGTAGGAGGTGAGGAACTGAGGGGTAACACCTGTCTGCAGAGGTGGGGACCCCTCTCCCCTGCCTGCAGCAGGCACTCTGCTCCCCCTCTCAGTGCAATAACAGTCACACAGCTACTGCTTAACTGAAAATCCGCCTTTCTTGAGTCTGTTCTCCATTTGAAGGTACCTACTACTAACACCCTGGAGAAGGAAATGGCAACCCACTCCAGTATTCTTGCCTGGAGAATCCCATGGACAGAGGAGCCTGCCAGGCTACAGTCCATGGGGTCACAAAGAGTCGGATACAACTGAGTGATTAACACACACACACACACACACACACACACTACTAACACCCAGGGCTTCCCTGGTGGCTCAGACGGTAAAGAATCTGCCTGCAATGCAGGAGACATGGGTTCAATCCCTGAGTCGGGAAGAACCCCTGGAGGAAGGCATGGCAACCCACTCCAGTATCCTTGCCTGAAGAATCCCATGGCTAGAGGAGCCTGGAGGGCTACAGTCCATGGGGTCGCTAAGAGTCAGACACAACTGAGCAACTAACACACACACACACACACACGCACATTACTAACACCCAATCCTCAACAACACTCTTCTTTTTTTCACTATGCTCTATAAGTTCAAGAGGTGAAATTCACTGTTCTTTTCTGTTTAAATGACAATCCACTTTTTATTTCTTGATCAAAAACTACACGAAGGTGACACGTTAAGCTCTGGTTGCCTGGCTTCACATTGGATGTCTTACGAGTCATATATATATATATACGTGTATGTGTATATATATATAAACATATATATTATATGTCTCAATATGTAAAAAGAAGAAAGAGAGAAAGAAAGGAAAACTCAAAGAAAGAGGGAGAAAAAATCTGTGTTTCAAGTAATGAGCATGTGCACCTTTTTGCCTCAGGCCTTCATACACAATTTAGCCAGGAAGCCAGGGTAGATCATGATTTAGCTTTTGACATCTCCTGCCTCCGGGCCAGGAGAGACTAATACCGATTTCTGACTCTGAGCACGCCACAGGAAAAAAAGTGAGAGAGAGAGAGAGAGGCCTTTTATTGACTAAATGATAAAGAGGTTTGTAATGATAAATAACAGTCATTTTATTGTGGAATTCCCCAGAAAAGATGCATTCTGCAGTGTCTGAAGGAGCCTAAAAGCTGAGGTTGGTTCCCTATGGAGCCGAACCTGTTAAACTCCAATTTTTACAGCCGGGAATGGGGGGTCACAAATTGTGGGGACCTCTGGCTATTAAAACTGCACGTGCATGCTGCGCACCCCTGGTTGCAGCCTGTTTCTTGGCTCAAGGAAAAGTACCGAACGCTGGATCCTGGGGTGATTAGTGGAGGGTGTGTCTGCCCATCAGTCTGCTGTCGGTCTGCCTGCGTCCCTTATCCTGCCTTGACACACTCAGGTTCTGATGCAATTCCGCCGCCTCTGTGCTGGGGCTGCTGGAGGAATCGCTGCCAGTTTTGATCGATAGTTTAATTGTAAACTTTGGGAACAATAATGGATAATTTGGCTTGAACCCTCCATTATGAGCAATGTTGTCCAGGAGAAAACCTTTGAAATTAAACAAGAGTTGGGCCACATTATTGCATTTGTACAACTCACCCAGAGTTAAATAAATTCCCCTTTACAAATGCTGTCTTGGCATCAATGGAGTTCAATAAACATAGACCCGGGCAGAGAAGGAGAAAAGAAAATAGAAAAATAGACCTAAATTAAAACTATTTACTTACTCATTTCTTCTGAAAAAGTACTACTACTATCATCACCACTATCACTATTACCACAGTAATTCTTTAAAGACCCTTTAAATAATGAAAAGTCTAAATAAGTGGACAAAGTGTTTTTTCTGAGGAAGATTTTTTAATGAAAATTTAAGTTAATGAAATTAACAAAAGGCAGATGTAAATTGGGAGCCCAGGTGGTGTACTGGTAAAGAATCTGCCTGCCAATGAAGAAGACACAAGAGATGTGGGTTTGAACCCTAGGTCGGGCAGATCCCCTGGAGGAGGAAATGGCAATCCACTCCAGTATTCCTGCCTGGGCAATCCCATGGACAGAGGAGCCTAGCTCCTCTGAGTTGGACACTACTGGGTCAGAAAACAAACACACTCACACACACACACACACACACACACACACACACACAGATGTAAAATAGTCACAGAAAAATACTAACCCTTAGAATACCTACAGCATTACTGACAGTCGCAGAACAAGCTTCTTAGAGAAATATACCTTTGGACATCAGTTATTTCTTCATAAAGAAATTGTATAAGAAAAAAGCCCCGAACTAGCATGGGTATTGCTTAGTTACATTTGGGCTTTAAAACTGCAAGCCCCAAACCAGAGTGTTCTCATGCCCGTGGGCACTATAAGAGCCTCCCTGGACCATCAGAGGGGCTCTCCAGAGACAAACCCCCTCATCAACCCCAGAGACTCAAATGTCTGAGTGGAACCTCAGCTCCCAAGTTGGGTGGGGCTTATTGTGGTGCATTCCCCCATGGAAATACCCAGCAAGAGAATGAAAAAAAATATATTATCATGCAAAATGGAAGGATCCTATAATATAGGGGTGAAAAACATGGAGGCTATGGAGACCCTTGATCCAAGGGCTCCTCCATGACTCATTCATTCACTGCGTGGCTTTGCTATCTGTGCCTGAGCTTATGTATGTATGTATGTATGTTTAGTCACTCAGTCATGTCCCACTCTTTGCGACCCTTTGGACAATAGGCCCTCAGGCTCCTCTGTTCATGGGATTTTTCAGGCGAGAATACTGCAGTGGGTTGCCATTGCCTCCTCCATGAGTTTAGCCATCCTTTAAATGAGGCTAACAGTACTAAGTACCCAGCTCTGTGGAGTTATTACAAGCATTAAATAAATTAATTCAGGAAAAGCACTGAAAACAGTGGAGGGCTCATAATAAACTCTGGCTTCAATAATAATAATTCAAATTGTTATTCTTCAAAAGTAGTTGTCAGTGTTCGGCAGTTTATTTTTTTAAAGTCTTTGTATTTCTCATCACGAAGATTTGATCATTCCTTTAGGATGTGTGGGAGAGAGACTTTTCTTCGAAGCAACTTCAGGTTTCAGTCCGTGTTTAATGTTAACTTTCTTTACTGAAACCATCATTCTAAGTTGTTAAGATATAGGAAGCAAAGGGTAATTAATAGTGTATCTTGTAAAAGACACCTCGTGTCACCATCTCAATCCATTAATGTCGCCGTAGCTAGTATAATTGTAAATTGCCCTGCAGGTCCATGGTAAATTCCAGGCCCCACCGGTCCCAAGCCCTTACAGGTCTGTCCTTGTAACTCCCTTCAGGCCACGAACTCTGTCTTCACACTCAGGACTGCTCCTAGATCTCTCGATTAAGACCAAGCTCAAGAAGCTTCACCCAAGAGGCTTGGAGTACTTTGGTTACGAAAAGTGCTCTGAAATCAGATTGACTTGCCTGGGTTCCGAGTTCACCACTGACTGGCTGCATGACCTTGGCTGTGGACGAGACCACTCTGAGCTTCAGTTTCTTCATTTATAAAATAAGGATAATAACACCCACCTCTCAGGATTGTAATAGCATTCAAAGACAATCAAGTAGGCTTAAAAAGCAGCACTGGGGATTGCTATGATTAAAAATATATTTTTAACCAATCAAGTTTTCTTCTGGCCAGACTCTGAGGCAATGGTCCATTTCTTCTACATGGTTCTGCACGATCCTTTGACTCCAGCTCACCCCATGTGCTCTGCCTCTCTGAATGGGGCTTATGCCTGTGTTCATATTTCAGAGTTCCTATCCTGGCCATATGCCCACTGTCTCTGTCTTTGTTTTTAAAAAAATAGAGACCTGGCTCAGTCTTTCTAGAGTTCATGTCCCATGAATCTATGTGATATATAACTAATAATAAGATAAGGCAAACATGTTGTAATTATCATCTTGGATCAGTAAAGGTGAAGACCCTTAGTTACCAATGCTCAAAATTCATATGGAAGACAAGGCTTCAAAAGAAAAGAAGTACAATGAAAAACTGAATTATGTTCAGGGAGAGTCACAAAGATGGGAAAGAGTCTGGAAATCGTGCTATAAAAGGAGCCATTTTATAAAAATAAAGAAATAGAAGGAAATTTGGAGGAGAGTTTATGACTATCTCAAAGGGCTGTGATGGGGAAAAGTAGGTAGGTGTGATTATGGTCAGAATCAGTACCAGTAAAAAGAAGGAAATCTTTTCAACACTTAGAGCATTAGCATCCATGAAAAATACCTGACCTGGAAAGCAAAGACAGTCTCATTCTCAGAGACCACTTTCTGTACCAGCACACGGGTTAGAAAAAAGAGTCTTATTTTAAAGAGAGGTGTGGGATTAGATGTCCCCAAATGTCATTCTAACTCTTTGACTTTATGATCTGATCATGCTTCAGGGAATTAGTGCCTTCAAGTGCTTTGTTGATTCTCAGAAGCTAATACTGTAAAATGGATTTGACATCTAAGGGCAAAGAGCATGCAAATATCCTATCCATTTCTCAGACCCCAGCTATGGCTCAGGTGCAGAGGAAGTTTTCTTCCTGAACCATCACAAGGTGAAGAGGGCAGAGGGGCAGCCTCACACATGAGCATCAAAACAAGAGCTTCCGACTCTTTAAAATGCTCCTTTATCCCTGACAACTGTGAGCTCAAAAATATTATCATTTTCATTAAAATAATCTCACAGACATAGAAAACAAACTTATGATTACCAAAGAGGAAACGGTGGAGGTTGGGAGAGAGGGATAGATTGGGAGGTTGGGACAAACATATATACACTACTATGTACAAAATCGATAATCAACACAGGTTAATCTACTCAGTATTCTGTAAGAACCTATATGGGAAAAGAATATGAAAAAGAATAGATATATGTATAACGAAATCACTTTGCTGTACACCTGAAACTAACACAATACCTGAAACTGTGTACAACATTGTAAATCAACTATACTCCAATATAAAACAAAATTCAAAAAATAACCTCACTATAAAGAGAACTGTCTGTAAAATAAATATTAAATTATTCTGCAAAACATTTCAAATACAGTCCCAACTTGAGGACTCAAAAAAATTGTCATTTGCTCTACTTGAGGAAATTTTCACTCAGATGCTTATTTTGCTTCTACAAAGCTCTCTTTCTCTGTTATTTAAGAGCGTGAATCTTCCCATTGATGGAGATATCAAATGCCCTTCCTAACCAGATTTAATCTTAGAATATCCGCTTCTCTTCTTCCCTTTGTAGACATTTGATTTAGCTTCACTCACACAGAGATTCAGGATGGATAAGCTATTCTTTGCATTGTTATTGACAAATACTTACTTGTTATTGCAATAGACTATGACAATAAGTTATGTGCTATTGACCAAATTTTGACAGTGCCATAAAGTATTTTAACTTGAACTGACAACAGGAGGAGAAGATCATGCAGTCATTTCTCCTAAATAGTACCCGGGGGTGCCTCGATACTCTTTTTTCCAGAATAAAGAACCCTCTAGGGATTTGAGATGAAGGCCCATTACTAACAAGATGTAACTAGTCTACAAGGTTTTTGTGAAACACATTGTATTAAAAATGCATGTAAAATTGGGATGTTTGTGAACATGCCCTGCCATTCTTGATCCTTCAGAAGAAGCAAATTAAGGTGCTCACACTAAGAATGTTTGTTTAAAAAAAATACTTCTATGTGACCTCGTTACTTGAGTGACTGACACACGTGTGCATCTAGTAAATTAAATCCTGCGGTCAGAAATCTTCAACCTGCATTCAACCAAACAGTGGGCCTGGTGAGCCTTCTCAGGGCAGTCAGGCGATGCAGTTTGGGGGTTGAATAAATGCCTTTTATTTAATTTATAAATGCCGGGCATTGACTTCTTAAAGTTGAAATGTTGGAAGTATGTTGATTTTTTTCCCTTGATGAGTTAAAGTTGCTGGGTTTTTTAGTTTCAGTTTATTTTGCAGTTATAAAACCTTTATTTTCAACAGAACGATGAAAAGTCTGCTATGACAACAGCCCTCATGTAGGTTAGTTGCAAAGTCTAATGACTGCTTCAAGGAGCATCACAGAGTTCACCCGAGTAACATTTCAAAAGTTTCCTGGGGAGCCCCCAAAATATACATGTAATAAAAGTACTCCATTCCCAGGATTTTCTGGAGTTTAGCAAACTGATTTTGGAGTCCATAAAACATAAGAAGGAGGTTCTAAAAGTGGAAAAATTTCAGTGTTGTTCACTGTGTGTTTACTGTGCCGCTGGATTGTTAGGAAATGTGGATAACGAGGTCTTGTTCTCTCAGGGGCCCTCAGTCTAGAGGGGTGACTGATGACTTATTCTTTCTCCTTATTGTCAGGGCTTTGATGGAGATGTTCTGGGAACCCTGGTGCCCCTGGATGCTCACAGATGGCTCCCCAGGCCGGAGGTTCAGTAACAGCCTGGTAACATAGACAGAACGCTATTGTCCCCTGAAATCCGTATGTTGAATCCTGAGACTCAGTGTGTTGGAGTTAGGAGGTGGGGGCTTTGGGAGATGATCAGGACTTGAGGGTGGAGTCTTTACAGGTGGGTTTAGAGCCCTTACATGAGCCCGCAGAGAGCAACCTTGCCCTTTCCATCAAGGCGAAGGTCCATTATGACCCAGGGATCTCTCACCAGACACCAAAGGTCCCAGTGCCTTCATCTTGGACACCCCAGCCCTCAGAACTGTGAGAAATAAATGTCTGCTGTTACAAGTCACCCAACCTATAGTATTCAATGTTACAGTGGCCGAAAGGCTAGGACACCTGGTTAAACAGGAGCATATGGGTGTGAAGGGGGAGGAAAGGCATGCCCAGAGGGGAAACCATGCCCAACACCCAGCCGTGTGCCACAGCATGGTGTCTGAAACAGCAGCAGGTAAATCAGAGCCACTAGAGCACCAAGGCTGAAGGACATCGAGGTGGGAAGTAAGAGGACTTATATTTTGACAGAGGCTTGTATTTCATGTAAAAAGTCTTGAGAATTTTAAACACACATGACATGGAGGTAGAGTCATCTGTTGGATTTTAAGGAGGCAAAGGGCACAACCAAATTTGCACTTGAATTTGCATTTTACTTGCACATCTCTGACCACATGCAAAGGCAACCACACAGGGAACACATGGAATCCATGAAGAGGAGATGCAGTATGGTTTCCTCCAGCAAGAAAATCTCGCTGCATCTTGAAAAGGAAATGAAAGTGTTACTCACTCAGTCATGTCTGATTCTTTGCAACCTCATGGACTGTAGCCCACCAGGCTCTTCTGTCCATGGGATTCTCCGAGCAACATTACTGGAGTCGGTTGCCATTCCCTTCTCTTGTTGTATCTTAACTCATCATAAAGGATTACATGCATTTCCTCTGTGATGGAAAAAATGGACGTGGGCATATAAAGATAAATCTTTTTCTTTCTTTTCTTTCATAGAAAGAAAGTTGTGGATTTTTTCTTCTTCCCCTTTCCTTCCTTTTTTTTCCTTTCAGCTCCAACTGAAACCTTGGTTCCCAAGTCTTGTCTTTAAAAAAAAAAAAATGTTTAAAGCAACTAAACATACCTGACAGAAGCAGCTTTGATGTATAACGCTCCATGATTTAAATAACGGCTTTCTCCCATATAGACACAGAAATTTTCTGAGAAGAGGCAATTACAGGATTATCTACTACTTCAAACATGAATTCGTAGATCTTGACTCCGGCCTTAGTTTAGTGAGTCATCATGTTTTTAAGATGACTTCACTTGCTTTTGGTGTAATGGGTGCTGAGATTTAATTTTCTCCTTCAAATTTTTAATATAAAGTTGGGTTTGTGCCATGCTGGGAATCCTGACCACCCCCCCCCCAAAAAAAAAATCTACCTTCTGAATTTTAGCATACAGTTCAGCAGGATGAATCTTCTGAGTATCTCTGAAAATGAAAGAAAAACATATCTCCTTCGAGAAAGAAGAAGAAGAAAGAATGGACACATGAAAAAAAGAGCAGCCCCTTACAGTAATTAAAAAAAAAAAAATGCATGGCAAGGAATTATGCCCAGTCACCTTTCCAGGTAACAGTCCATCAACAGCAGGGCATTCTGAGAGCTCAAGCCCTCTGGGTGCAGCTTTGAATGTATCCTGTGTTCTTCAGAAACTAGACCTTGGCTTGAGACCTGTGGGCAGCCAGCTGAAGCTTTCCTGACACTCTGCACAAGGGGGAAACAGTACGAAGACTCCAGTTCTCCTGCTATGAACATCCTCCTGCAAATGCCCCACAAAGCTCCTCTGACCTTTCCAAGTCACCTCCAGTCAAGACCTGCAGCACCCTTTCCTGTTTTACTTTGTTATCTTGTTTAAACTTTGGATTTTGAATTGATTATAGATTCAACAAAAATGCAAAATAATACAACGGATCCCATAGGCATTTCATTTAGTGTTGGCTAGTTTGAATTTCCCTGATGACATGTGATGCAGAGAACCTTTTCATTTGCTTATTTGCCATGTATCTTCTTTGATGAGGAATGTATTCAGAGCGTTTGCTCATTTTTAATCTGCTGTTGGTCTTCTTATTGTTGAGTTTTAAGAATTGTCTGTATATTTCAGATAAAAGTCCTTTCTCGGATATGTAGTCTGTAAATATTATCTCCAAGTCTGTGGCTTGTCTTTGCAGTCTATTGACACAAGTGTTTTCACAAGGCAAGAGTTTGTTCTTATTTTAATTATGTCCAATTTATCAACTATTTATTTTCTAGATTGTGCTTTAGTGTCATATCTAAAAGTCAGAACCACGTCCAAGACCATTTAGATTTTCTCCTAAGCTACTTCTAGGAATTTTATAGTTTTGTATTTTAAGTATTAGTCTACAATTCATTTTGAATTAACTTTTGTGAAGGATGTAAAGTTTATATCTAAATTTACACTTTTTTCACCTGGATCTACAGTTGTTTCTGCATCATTTGATTTCTTTCAGAGCACTTTTTGTGAGCAAAACCTTCTCCTCAAAACCATAACTGAAAAAAATACAGGTACCCCAATGTTCACTGCAGCACTATTTACAATAGCTAGGACATGGAAACAACCTAGATGTCCATCAACAGATGAATGGATACAGAAGCTGGTTGAGACATTCTGAAAGTGAAAGAGAGCCTGGGAAGAAGATGGAAAAAGAAATGGAAGAGACAGTTGAAGAAAAATTATTATTCAGGTATGAGTTTAAAAACATACCTGATAGATTAAGATCTATCACTGCATTTAAATTTAGTGAAGCACATTTGCTGGCTTAGAAATACTACAATTCCTAGTTCTAAAGTATATCTAGACTTAACAAATATATTCGGTTGTAACTGGTAAAAAGAAAGAGAAAAAAAAAAACTGCCGACTCTCTTGCAAATAAAATTAAAATAATAGCAGAAATGGATTCAGAAATGAAACAGCAAAATTGTAGAGAAAATTAATTATGAAATTATGAAAAATGCACATGCTATTATTTTTCTTTTAATAACCTAAAAGAAAAACCCTTTATAAAAAATTCTTGAATCTGAACAATGATTTGTATTTTTCCTAAGATGAAAATCTGATGTTATCTTTGATTCTCCTTTTCTTTGTTTTGTTTTTTTTTTATCATACACTTTTTCAATGCAAATCGTAGTCAAAAAATCAAGGGGAAACACAAAATCACCAGGGTAAGCACATTTGTTAATCCAATGGCTATCTTTTTGTGCAAATTAGTCAAAAGATATGGCAAAAATTTCTCTCTTTTTGGTGGAGGGTTATTTCAAGAGCAAAGAAGATGATTCTTAACTCTATGCTGTTCTGGTTTGTACCTTAAAAACATTTTGTTCAGGCCTGGGATGTCTTTGACCCACAAAAATTCTGAATAACAATTGATAATTTTGAGGAGGTCTAATAGGAGATGGAATAAGGAGTGATTCATGGACCTAACATTCCAGGTCCCTATGCAATATTGGTCTTTACAGCATCAGACTTTCACCACCAGACACGTGCACAATTCCCACTTTGGCCCAGACTCTTCATTCTTTCTGGAGCTGTTAGTAATTGCCCACCACTCTTCCCCAAGAGCATATTGGACACCTTCCAACCTGGGGGGCTCATCTTTCAATATCTTTTGGCCTTTTCATACTGTTCATGGGGTTTCAGCAGCAAGAATACTGGAATGGTTTGCCATTCCCTCCTCCAAAGGACCACATTTTGTCAGAACTCTCCACCATGACCCATCCTTCGTGAGTGGCCCTGCATGGCATGGCTCATAGCTTCATTGAGTTACACAACACCCATTGCCATGACAAGACTGTGATCTATGAGGAAATATACTAGCTGTTTCTAAATATCTGAAGCGTTGTTAAGTGAAGCAGAGATGAGATTCATTTATTGAGACCTCTAATAGGGACAGACCTCAAAAGGACAGAACAAAACCCAAACAGGGGAAAACTGCAGGAAAAAATAAATAAATAAATAAAAGCTCATTGTAAGAAAGAATTGCCTAAACATTTATTTTTGTATACAGGTATGTCTGACTTTCAAAGAAATGGTACATTTCTCATCACTAGAAATAGAGGGGAAAATGGAGTGACCTCTTATAATGAATGTTGTAGAGAGAACTCATTCATCTGCTAAGGCTATACTAAATAATCTTAATACTTCCTACTAAATCTAAGAGTTAATCAGTGTAAAATGTTTATGTCAAGTATATTAAATATTTTAAATGCCTTAAAGGTGCTCTTCTATATAAAAAGCCCTTAGTCCATTGTTTTGTATGTTGATGAATAAGCCTTTTTCATTGTATGAAACTCTCTAACTTTTCTATTTTGAACCTAAATTTTTTTATAAGTGTTTTGTATATAATGTAATAGATAAATAGATGAGAGAAATAGATAATAAAAGTGATTCAGTTATACATTTACATATACAATTATTCAAGCTAAATAAACTAAAACTAAATAAACCAATCCAAAAATCCAAAATAAAATCAAGATTGTAATTTTCACTTCACATGGCTTTATGTTACAATTGTTGGTGGTGGTTTTGTTGAAGTACTCACTTGTTGCCACCTCTTCTTAATATCTTCTGCTCCTGTTAAATCCATACCATTTCTGACCTTTATTGAGCCCATCTTAGCATGAAAGGTTCCTTTGGTATCTCTAATTTTCTTGAAGAGATCTCTAGTCTTTCCCATTCTATTGTTTTCCTTTATTTCTTTGCATTGATCACTGAGGAAGGCTTTCTTATCTCTCCTTG
Organism: Giraffa tippelskirchi; assembly: GCF_054371585.1. Lineage (NCBI taxonomy): Eukaryota > Metazoa > Chordata > Mammalia > Artiodactyla > Giraffidae > Giraffa > Giraffa tippelskirchi. Next base: position 159,438,002 of record NC_137282.1, read on the forward strand.
CTATTCTTTGGAACTCTGCATTCAAATGGGTGTATCTTTCCTTTTCTCCTTTGCGTTTCACTTCTCTTCTTTTCTCAGCTATTTGTAAGGCCTCCAGACAAACATTTTGCCTTTTTGCATTTCTTTTTCTTGGGGATGGTCTTGATCACTGCCTCCTGTACAATGTCACAAACAAGGTACAATGTCTATAGTTCTTCAGGCACTCTGTCTATCAGATCTAATCCCTGGAATCTATTTGTCACTTCTACTGTATAATCGTAAGGGATTTGATTTAGGTCATACCTGAACGGTCTAGTGGTTTTCACTACTTTCTTCAATTTAAGTCTGAATTTGGCAATAAGGGTTCATGATCTGAGCCACAGTCAGCTCCCAGTCTTGCTTTTGCTGACTGTATAGAATTTCTCCATCTTTGGCTGCAAAGAATATAATCAATCTGATTTCGGTATTGACCATCTGGTGATGTCCATGTGTAGAGTCTTCTCTTATGTTGTTGGAAGAAGGTGTTTGCTATGACCAGTGCATTCTCTTGGCAAAACTCTGTTTAGACTTTGACCTGCTTCATTTTGTACTCCAAGGCCAAATTTGCCTGTTACTCCAGGTAGCTCTTGACTTCCTACTTTTGCATTCCAATCCCCTATAATAAAAAGGACATATTTTTTGGGTGTTAGTTCTAGAAGATCTTGTAGGTCTTCATAGAACCATTCAACTTCAGCTTCTTCAGCATTACTGGTTGGGGCATAGACTTGGATTACTATGATATTGAATGGTTTGCCTTGGAAATGGACAGAGATCATTCTGTCATTTTTGAGATTGCATCCAAGTACTGCATTTCAGACTCTTTTGTTGACTATGATGGCTACTCCTTTTCTTCTAAGGGATTCTGGCCCACAGTAGTAGATATAATGGTCATCTGAGTTAAATTCACCCGTTCCAGTCCATTTTAGTTCATGGATTCCTAAAATGTCAAAGTTCACTCTTGCCATCTCCTGTTTGATCACTTCCAATGTACTTTGATTCATGGACCTAACACTCCAGATTCCTATGCAATATTATTCTTACAGCATCAGACTTTACTTCCATTACCAGTCACATCCACAGCTGGGTGTTGTTTTTGCTTTGGCTCCATCTCTTCATTCTTTCTAGAGTTATTTCTCCACTCTTCTCCAGTAGCATATCGGGCACCTATCTACCTGAGGAGTTCATCTTTCAATGTCCTATATTTTTTGCATTTTCATATTGTTCATGGGGTTCTCAAGGCACAAATACTGAAGTGGCTTGCCATTTCCTTCTCCAGAGGACCCCGTTTTGTCAGAACTCTCCACTATGACCTGTCCATCTTGGTTCCTAACAGAAGCAGAAGACATTAAGAAGTGGCAAGAATACACAGAAGAACTATACAAAAAAAAAAAAGATCTTCATGACCCAGATACTCACGATGGTGTGATCACTCACCTAGAGCCAGACATCCTGGAATGCGAAGTCAAGTGGGCCTTAGGAAGCATCACATGAACAAAGCTAGTGAAAGTGATGGAATTCCAGTTGAGCTATTTCAAATCCCAAAAGATGATGCTGTGAAAGTGCTGCACTCAATATGCCAGCAAATTTGGAAAACTCAGCAGTGGCCACAGGACTGGAAAAGGTCAGTTTTCATTCCAATCGCAAAGAAAGGCAACACCAAAGAAGGTTCAAACTACCGCACAGTTGCACCCATCTCACATGCTAGTGAAATAATGCTCAAAATTCTCCAAGCCAGGCTTCAATAGCACGTGAACCGTGAACTTCCAGAGGTTCAAGCTGGATTTAGAAAAGGCAGAAGAATCAGAGATCAAATAGCCAACATCTGTTGGATCATAGAAAAAGCAAGAGAGTTCCAGAAAAACATCTACTTCTGTTTTATTGACTATGCCAAAGCCTTTGATTGTGTGGATCACAACAAACAGTGGAAAATTCTTAAAAAGATGGGAATACCAGACCACCTTACCTGCCTCCTGAGAAATCTATGCAGGTCAAGAAGCAACAGTAAGAACTGGACATGTAACAACAGACTGGTTCCAAATCGGGAAAGGAGTACATCAAGGCTGCATATTGTCACCCTGCTTAATTAACTTATATGCAGAGTATATCATGTGAAATGCCAGGCTGGATGAAGCACAAGCTGGAATCAAGATTGCTGGGAGAAATATCAATAACCTCTGTGCCCTCCTCCAGGGGATCTTCCTGACGTAGGAGCTGAACCCATATCTCCTGCATCTCCTGCATTGCAAGCAGGTTCTTTATCCACTGAGCCACCTGGGAAGCCCTTGTCGACAAAGGTCCGCCTAGTCAAAGCTATGGTTTTTCCAGTAGTCATGTAAGGATATGAGAGTTGGACCATGAAGAAGGCTGAGTGCTGAAGAGATGATGCTTTCAAGTTGTGGTGCTGGAGAAGACTATTGAGAGTCTCTTGGACTGCAAGCATATTAAACCAGTCAATCCTAAAGGAATATTCATTGGAAGGACTGATGCTGAAGCTGAAACTCCAGTACTTTGGTCACCTGAATCAAAGACCTGACTCATTTGAAAAGACCCTGATTCTGGGAAAGATTGAGGGCAGGAGAAGAGGACGACAGAGGATGAGATGGTTGGATGGCATCACCGACTCGACGGACTTGAGTTTAAGCAAGCCACGGGAGATGGTGAAGGACAAGCAGCCTGGTGTGCTGTTGTCCACGGGGTCTCAAAGAACCAGACATGACTTAGCGACTGAACAACAACAACAAAGAAAACAACTGAATTTCCCTGGAGGCGTTTCCGGACAAACTTATCTATACTCGTGTTCTGCCAGTGAAATTGGAAGTATCAGAAGAAATAGATGGTTTAACAGATTACTGGCATCATCATGTTTTTGTAATTAAGCAGAATAGATTTGCTCACACATAACAACCAAAAAAAGACATCTTCTTTAGCGTTAGAACACTGTGTCCTCCACGTAATAGGACTGACTCTGTGTGAAATGAGAGAACATTCTAATGAGCCAAAGAAAACCATGCAACGCCCTCTGGCCTTGCTCTGCTGAGACTGAGAAGATCTTACCAGCCCTTTTCAGATTAGCCAGCTCCACTGGACGTCGGGCTTTCTTCTGTTTCTGCAGCTGTTTACCTTTATGGTATAATCTGAGATTAAATATAGTGGGAGAGACCAAAAAAAAAAATTACAAGAATTGTACTTAAAATGTAACAGTTCCACTAGGAGATATGCAACGCTTAAACCTTGAGCACCAATGGCCATGCAGAACGCTACCATGGTCTGAGCAATAAATCAAACACACATGGCTCGGGCCACTATTTATATACCCGAAAGCCTCCCTGGTGAAAGATAAGAATCTACCTTTTCATTTTCATAGAAATGCAACCGGGAAAGAGTAGCCGTAAAGCCCTAATGGGAAGGGGGGGAACATTTAAAATGTGTTTGCTGAAACCTGTTACAAAATCTGCACGCCATCTTAGAGTTGTGCCCTGTTATATAAAGGCAAATGTGTAGGGTTTTTGTAGCCTGCAGTTGACTATGAAGATGTAGGCACTGTCACTTTATCCTGAGACCATTATCACATTATCATTCACAGCCTCTCAGTTCTCAGCTTTGGACAGTAAACCCACTGCACCCTCAGTACGTAGTTCAGCGAGTTTTCTGGATGATCACTGACAGATGTTTCTTAAACTTGTTTGTTCCTTGAAGGCTGTGACAGGAGACTCGAGTTCAATCCCTGGGTCAGGAAGACCCCGGGAGGAAGAAATGGCAACCTGCTCCAGTATTCTGGCTGGAGAATCCCATGGACAGAGGAGCCTGGTGGGCTATAGTCCATGGGGTCGCAAAAGTAGGACATGACTGAGCAGGCATGCATGCTGTCCCTTTACTCAAAAGTTCAAAACCCTGTTCTTATGACACCAAACTTTCCTTCTGTCCCTCCCAGACTCCTCCGCTTTGCTCCCTGCATCTGCCAGATAGGTTAAGAGGAGGAATTTACAATGCAGCCATCTTTATAACAACTGTCTTCTAAGACGATGGATGTGATCTCCAAGGAGCTTTCAGAGTAAAACTTTTTTAAAGTCAGGGGCTGGTCGCCACACCGTCATACCTGAGGCTTAACGTGTGTAGGCTGAGGGAGAAGGCATGGGGAGGAACACAGTATAGCAGAAGTGGCCATTTAATTAATTTAAACCTTTGGGGAAAACACTGCACGGGTGAATTGGATCCTTCGTGCATCTCAGGTTTTGAATCTGCGCATTTGTACAAAGTTGTTACAGTCCTGTTTTCAAAGTGCTTCCTGAGCGTTTGGGCAAGTTGTGTTTAGCATCTGTCCTTGTCCTAATGGAAAGCAGCAGAGATGCATTTACTTAGAACCTTCAATTAATGACCGAGTCCCTGTTGCTTTTATTTCCTTGTAATTGTAAGTAGATGAATAGAATCTCCCTCAATTGTGTTCTGAGGAATGTTTAATTCAAGTGAGTGACCCATTGAAGACTGTTTGCTGTAGGTGGCACTTCTCTTTTTAACATGAAAGATGCATTACGGCCACTTTTCTTTCCCCTTCTCTGGTATCTCTCCCCTCCGGGGAGGGCAGTATCACATTCTGAAAAGAGCACGGCCTTTGGGACTTGGACCCGCGTTTCACACCCCGTTTCTGCAACTTTGCGGCTGTGGCACTTCGGGAAATTTGCTTCGCTCCTCTGAGCCTGTTCCTAAACGGTAAAATAGAAAGGGAAGCGGTCTGGAGGCAAGACGGCTGTGAGCATCAGGTGCCGACCTGGACCAGCTTCTGACTCGTGATAAGGCGTTTCAGGCCCGCCCTCTCCTGTCTGCCCCTCATCTTCTCTCGGAGGTAATTCAGGTGGCGGTGAGTCTGCCTCACACGCCTGAACCCCGGGTCCTCCTACATCTCGTGTCCTTCCTCTTCCAGATGCAACTCAGTGAGACAGATCCCTGGCAGGTGTTTCAGGCACTAAATGCCCTTGCTGGAAAAACAAAGTATGATTTCAAGAAACAGAGTACCTGCTACTACCCTAACAGAAAGTATAGAGGAAGCAGTTTAGATGCTACAGGGAGAGGGTGTTTTCTTCTCTTTCTTCAGGGTCATCCTTACTCTAACCTGAAAGAGAGGACCCACAAGTGCCTCTTACAGACATCAGTACACAAATGGTCATTGCCATGTGCTAAACTGTTGGTATTTCTTGCCGGAAGAATAGTCTGGGGAAAACAGCTGATGAATACATGCTACCTTGGTTTCATCTTGTCAATGTTAAGCAGAAATCTCTTTTTCTGAGATTATAGCTGAGATACCCCCAATAAAGTCATCATGAGCAAGCAAGGGAAAGTGCCAGAGTAGCAGCTAATGTTAACAGCCCCTGTGCCAGTACTGATCTTAAAGGCATGTTCCTGGGTAAAGGGCAAAGGAAACCATAGGACTCTAAAGGAGAAAATCAATTTTTCCCAGTTGTTTAGGAGTATAGTTTGAAATTTATGAAATATCATCGTTAGAAAAAAATTCCATGAGGTCCAGAAATGTAATGTTGAATTTACTATGTGATCACCAGTCTAGAATGATTTTTCCTTAATATTCATTCAGAATTCATGATTATTTCATAAGTGAGAGATATACCCCGCATGTGTGGGACTTCATTCACATTCATTCATTCTTCCATCCAGCAAATATTTACTTAGAACCCACCCAAGGAATGTGGAGGAATGAACCAATAAATGAATGATTGAGGTTTTTTAAATATCAGAATGTAGGGAATCATGCACTGAATTTGGGATATTTTGAGCCAATCAGACTCCAAAATTAACAGACTCTAGGATTATTTTTGTAAATGATCATTCAGAGCTCATTGCTATTTCATATATGAAAGAGAAACACTAAGGTTGAGAAAATGTAAATTACATTTTGAGAAAAACAGTTAATAATTTTATTTCAGAAGTCTCATTTAGCAAAATCTAGTCCAGAGCTGTCTGAATCTGCATCTAAACAGTTTTAAATTTGTATTTATTTATTTATTGGGTGCATATCGTGTGGAATCTCAGTTCTCTAATCAGGGGTCAAATGCATGTTCCTTGCATTAGAAGCGTGTGTCTTAACCCATGGACCGGTGTGTGCATGCGTGCTCAGTCCTTCAGTCGTGTCTGACTCTTTGTCACCCCATGGACTGTAGCCTGCCTGGCTCCTCTGTCCACAGTTTTTTCCCCCCGGCAAGAACACTGGAGCGAGTTGCCATTTCCCTTCTCTAGGGGGTCTTCCTATCCCAGGGATCTAACCCATGTCTCCTGTGTCTCCTGCATAGGCAGGCGGATTCTTCACCACTTTGCCAACTGGGACCACCTGGGAAGTTCCTAAATATTTGTTTTCTATCTATATAATCTTAAATCATGAAAGATTGTGATCCTAAAATATAGAATCTACAAGTGTTTATAAAGGATCAATGATTGCTCAAGATTTTGACAAGCCAGTGACCTTGTCCAACCCTTTTAACCTGAATTTGTGACACTTTTTCTTAGCTCTAGACTTTTACTCTTCAGTTTGTTATAGACCTCAATATAAAGAAATATATTTATGCTCTGTGGGAATAAAAAATAAAGGAAAAAGTATTACCTTTCCTTCATTCTTCATACTAGGGAAAAATATCTGATCTTTATGAGTTTTACATGCACATAGATATCAGTAGATTTAGTGAGTTCAACTTGGATTGTCTCTTGTGAGGTCGATATTGTGTGTTTTGGTATCAATTAGGGTTCTAATTGCAATCATGAATTTTGAATTAACTAAGTAGGAATTATCACCTTTATGTGTGACACTTTTGTTTTAAACAAAAAGATGAAAGCTCTAAAAAAAAAACAGCAGTGGATACTGATTTGATTTTTAAATAATTGTGATTTAGAGTATAGTCTCTACCCGGTGTTCTAAATTGATTCAGCTTTGTTATTATTCTTCATATCTGCCCATTTTGATCTAAAATGTTTCAGCAGCCATTTTGATCATTACACTGAAATAAAATTAAGTGAGTTTGAGATGCATGAACCTTCCCAAACTTACAGAGTTACAGATTTAAACATGACCTGGGAAGCTGCCCTTGTTTTGAGTCTAATCTCTTGACTCTGCTAATCCCTCTTCCCCTTTATGTGTTAAAAGAAACTGGCTAGAAAGATGATTTGACGTCCATGTAGTGTTCAGAAACCCACAGATATACACCAAAATTAACAATAAGGAGAAAAGCCCCAATTAAGTTTGCTTTAATTCAGCTACTTAAATAACTGGTCTCTACTTTGTCTGTTACATTTTATGGCAATCAAAAACCTTCCAAATTATAACTTAAATCAATCTGAAAACATTTGTTCCTGGGTTTTTATGAACATTGACTTCAAAACTGATTTACTGCAAAATAAAATACCACTAGCCAACATGAACAAGGTAAACACTTGGAAGATGTGGATTTCTAGTTATCTTCTTGGAAAGATCCCCTGGAGGAGGAAATGGCAACCCATTCCAGTATTCTCATATGGGAAATTGCACAGATAGAGGACCTGACAAGCTACAGTCCAGGGGATCACAGAGTCAGACATGACCTAGCAACCAAACAACAACCTTTTTTCCTCTTTTTCCTTCCTCTGCCCTCCCCCTTCCTTCCTCTCTCCTTTCTCTGTATTTCTTTATGATGTAAGCAAGTGATCAAAGAATAGAGCAGGTCAGACCACAGGAAGGATTACAGTGGCCACTAGGCTCATGGCTTCCTTCTCCTAAGAGCAGAAAACTGGCTGAGTCCCTCATAGAAAACTCCTTCCCAGGGTGATTTCAATTCTGCTTTAAATAGGATGGCTCTCCAGCACAAGCTGCTATTGTCTCCTCAAGGATTTGCCAAATATGCTTTCTATTGATCACAGGAAGCTCTTCAACCCCTAGTTGTCAGTGGGAGTTGGTTGATTAGATAAGCAGATATACCAAATGCAGAAATGGGTTAGGCTTAAAGCTGGCAGTAAGGACTCATTTTAATTCGGCCTCAAATTCCAAAAGTTTTGAACCACAGAAGATTTGTCTACATTGAAAACTAATATATGTACATTGTAGGAGGGGGGAAAAGCATAGAGAATGGTGACTTGCTTTTCAGGCAAGAGGTGTTGCATCCTTTAGGAATAAACACAGATCTCCTAACACCCATTTCCTCTGGGCAGAGACATTTTCCCTAAATTGAGCATGTTTTTTGTTTGCGTAAAGTGTGGTTTTGTTCCCAAACTACAGAATTTCGCAAAACTTTCCAGACATTGGCATGTATACAGTAAGGTTCTCATTTCTTTCCTCTACTCAAAGTCTCTCCATTGAAATGATCTGCATTTCTTGTGTGTCATGCGCAGGATATCTCCCGAGGGAAGAAGTTTAATGAAAACCAGTAAGGTGCAATCCTTAACTTGTAAGGACCTTGCATAAACAGTGAGACCAGCTGCTCCAACAAGCATGGCAGTTGGACCGTGAGCTCTTCCATGATCCTGTAAAAGTGCTGCAACCTTCCCACACTTTGTTATCTTGTTGTTTTTTTTTTAAAGGAGCAGAACTGCTGTTGCCCTCTTTCCATAGGCTCTATGGAGGTCATGTTTATGAAGCTTAAACAGTGATTGCTGGAATTTCCCTGGCAGTGCAATGGTTCTGACTCCTGGCTTCCACTTACGGCAGCACAGGTTCAATCCCTGGTCTGGAAACTAAGATCCCACATGCCGCTTGGTGTGGCCAAAAAAAAGAAAAAAAGAAATCAAATAGGTGATTGCTATGATGATTTATCTTGATTTACTTGAATTAACTTAATCTACATTCTTCCAACGTCTTATCAGTGTGTAACAGATACAGGCACACACACCTCTTAGGGAAAACATACCCACCCTCCGAGCTGATTAGCTTAAAGGAACAACATGAGAATTCTTAATATAATGTGTTTGGTGTGTGTGTGACATTAATTTACATTTTGCCTCACTTTTGTTCTGGAGACTTTCTGATGCTTTTTACACATGATTTCATTGTATGAACATGTGTCTGCCTGCACCTCTGCATAAAGGCCTAAAATTAAATTGCCTTGCTGGCTACAGTTAGAGAAAATCCTTCTCTAGCTTCTTTCTACCACTCAATAAATTATTACAGTCTGTGCACAAAACACAAATTACATGCTTTATTAGTATGTTCTGTGGTAACCTCAAAACCACAAGTGTTTATATGTGCTGCACGCATGCACTTTGGGGCTTTTTAATAGCTGGTTGACAAGAGATTAAAGGCAGAAATATGGCATTTTATTAAAGCAAACATATCACTATGCCTACCATGATAAAATGATCTAGTTTTCTTCAGACACAAAAGTTTCTGTTGAGTGATACCTTCGAAATTCCTTGAGGGCACCCTATTATTCACTTTCCTCAACAGAGAGCAGCTGCAAATGGTCTCCAATTTTCAAAGAGTATTGCCTGGTCATTCTTTACTGTCAAAATGAAGAAGAGCATAAAAGTTAAGTCAATAAAGTAATATAAAATGCTTAATATAAAAATTCAGGAATGAATGATTAACCATTAAAAACTTACAGTAGCTATTTCATCAAGGAGAAAAAAAAAATTAACATTTCCCCTGAAACCTATTAACACTCCTTGTAAACAATATTCTTTTTGGAAATAGATGACCTTTCCTCATACTCTCCACACACATGGCATTTTTCTTATATCCACTTTACCTCGACTGGTATGAGGGTGAATTCCGCAGGAAAGGGCGTTCTGAGCCCCTTCGTATGGGGTCTCCTGCTGCATGTTTCACCAGGGCGTTCTCACCAACATTGAATGCTAATCTGACAACCTGTTGTTGCCGACCCACCTCCAAAATTAGAGAATCTGCCAGTGTACAAGACACAAAACATACACACCTTTAAATCCATCACTTCCTTTGTGGTGGTCGTTGTTTCGTCACTGAGTCATGTTCGACTGTTTGCGACCCCGTGGACTGTAGACCACCAAGCTCCTCTGTTCATGGGATGTCCCAGGCAAGAATACTGTAGTGGGTTGCTATTTCCTTCTCCAGGGGATCTTCCTGACCCAGGGATCAAACCCAGGTCTCCTGCCTTGCAGGCAGATCCTTTACAGTCTGAGCCCCCCTGACAAATTGATAACTGCAGAAATTAGCGTACAGACCTCTTTTTGTCTTGATCCCCTCCATTTCTCAGGGACATCTGTTCAGTCCCTGGGAGGCCAGGTAGAGGATCATGTGCAGAGAAAAGGAAAAATAAAAAATGCTTTTCTGTATTTTTGAGGAAATTATTTGAAAGCAAAGTTTAGTTTGGCCTATGACTTCTTTTCAGAATTAAATCATAGAAAACGCGAGACTGTTCAGGATCTATCGTAAAGCTAATCCCTCAGTTCCCTTACGTTGGTAAGAAAAATAACACCCTGGGCATAATACATATGAAGAATGATTTTGATTAAAAAGAAATTGTAAAATGATATGGCCACAGTCAGTGAGACGGCCTCTTGAGGCTGCTGAATGTTTTCTACGCGATGGTCCTAGAGTCATTGAAGAAGGCCCACTGCGATGTTATCTGGAGAAAACCATCACCTGGGCTGCAGCATGTTGACTAGCATGGGAGAACGGTGTGATATGACCCTGGGAATAAACTCACATTGCAGGAACTTTCAGGTTTATTGTGAAAGTCAAAGATGCTCAGTCGTGTCCGACTCTTTGTGACCCCATGGACTATGGCCTCTGTCCATGGGATTTCCCAGGCAAGAATACTGGAGTGGATTGCCATTCCTTTCTCCGGGGGATCTTCCTGACCCAGGGATCGAACCTGGGTGTCCTGCATCGCAGGCGGATTCTTTACCGTCCGAGCCACCAGGGAAGCCCTGGTAGTTTCTTGTAAATCTTGTAAATTTACGGTAAATCTTCAGGCTTCTTGTAAATCTCTCATTTTACAGAATTAATTTGTTTCAATAGATATCATAAACTGCCATTGCCCTAAATTTTTCCTCCAAATATTGGACAGAAATATCCAAGTAATTCCTGCTAAGGAGAGAGAAAGCAGACTGAATAGTATTTTTATTGGGTTATGAAATATTTGTTCATCTAAGAGGTCTTTTGTTCTGGACGAACACTCCCAAGGGAAACAACTAAGGAACGCAAGCACAGCTAGGACAGTCATGCTCCAGTGTTTTAGGTGGGTGTAGATGGCACACTAAATACTCCCCATATTTGTTCTTCTTATATTGACATTTTAAAAAATCAGTTAGTAGATGCTCCAGGGAATCTTCCTGACCCAGTAATCGAACCGGGGTCTCCTGCATTGCAGGTTGATTCTTTACCAACTGAGCTACCAGGGAAGCCATATCTCTCTTCATTAAACCTACAACAAATTCACTATTCACAACACTGGGCCTGGCCTGGCTGTCCTTATCCTAGAGGAGTAATTTACTGTCTCCCTACCTCCACTAAGTTTGGGGGCTATTATGGTATTTCTTCTGTCAGTCATTTCAATGCAAGTTTAAAATGATAAACTTTATTTATATAATCACTTACTTTTTTATGCACTAGACATTAAAACACTACTGAGCAAGATACATTATTTCTGGGGCATTTTAGTTGCATTGTACTTTTGGTATCTTTTCCGTTGGTGTTTGTGTCATGCCTTGTACTGAAACCGATGGCAGCAGCGAGGCTCAGAGCACGTGGAAGGCTTGGGTCTCAGTGAAACAGCAAGATTCTCTCTGTAGGCCATTATCAAAACTGCACTGGGTTTAAGGGCCAACAGGAAACAAATTAATTTTCACCAAATGATCTCAGCGTATCTCAAAAATTGGAGGCAGCTGGTACATACAAAGGCAAGGACATAGGATGGAAATAAGAACAGAGGGCTTGGTCTGTATGAATAGTAACTACACCCCAGCCTCTCCCCCATCTGATTCATCCTGGTCACTACATTTCTGCCACCTGAAGGAGACAGGAGGTTTACTATGCAAATATTGTAAACCAGAGATGCTCTGGGTTCACAGACATCAGACACAGTTGAGCATAAGATTGAAGCACCAAGAAGGAGGAGAGTGAAACTGAGTATTAAACGATGAACCTACACGCTTCCCTTGCCTGGCTCTCAGAGCCTGACACCCAGGCTAAAATCACTCTTTTCCGTACCATCCTTACCTTGGCCAAGGGATTGGAGGGTTTCTTTCTGGGAAAATGTCCCAATCCAAGAGAAAATTTCCATAGAGACTGGGACTTGGAAACCCTCAACCCAAAGGCTGAGTTTACACCCAGTCAACAAATCTGCTCACTCACCCATCCAGAGCTTCCTGGGAGTGCGTCACTGCCTCGTTTTGAAAATGAACACAGCCAGAGACAGAAAACATTTTTTAAAGCCTCCAACAAGAAAGACAAAGATTAAAGGAGATGGAGAAAAGAAACTCAGAAAAAATAAGACCATTAAGAGAGAAAGGGAAAACTAAAAAACAAAAAAATATACTGGAAATGGTGGCTGAAAAAAAGTGAGAAAGTAAGAGAAAACTGAGAAGGTTGGATGGCATCACTGACTCAATGGACATGAGTCTGAGCAAGCTCCGGGACTCGGTGATGGACAGGGAGGCCTGGCGTGCTGCAGTCCATGGGGTCGCAAAGAGTCGGACACAACTAAGTGACTGACATGAACTGAAGAGAAGATTTATGAAACAAAAGAGGATATTATTGTCTACAAGGGTTGTTTATAAAACAATAGCACTTGGAAATTAATAACTTGCACAAGAGAAGTTAAAAATCCGATTTAAAGATAAATATAAAATTGAACTTTCTGAGAAGACAGAATAAATATATTCAAAAAAGGAAAAATTACGTAAGAAAAAAATCAATCTAAGAGTTACGGAGAGAATAACAAAATAAAGAAAAAAGTCTTTCAAAGAAATAATACAAAGAAATTTCTCAGCACAAAAAGTAACCCAAAACTTCAATGACATCCGATCGAAGGGTCCATGAAATACTCAACTGGATGACTGACAAAGAATCCAATCAAAACACATCATTAAAAATTTAGTCCCCAGGGAGAAAAGAAATCTAGATATCTCTAAGGAAAACATCACCATATTTTAAGGATGTGACAGTCTTATTGGAGACTCTGAAGATAAATCAATAAATATAAAGGGAAAGTAAGAAAACAATACAAAATGAAGCAATAATTAACTGCTGGAGCAGTATAGGAAAGGGAATGTAATTGTAATACTCTACATCACTGAGCTGTAAACAATCAGTCTATTGTCATATAAACACTGAGTAGTGAATTAACACAAAAATTGTGATTGAAATACAGCAAATACACAAGTAGATGAAGACGAAGGGCGTCGGCTCCACAGAGAAGATAAAATGCATCTTTCTGTCGTAAGAAATCACTGTCTAAACAATGTCTAAAGTGAGAAAAGCTAAAAACGGCAGTTGTCATTTCATCACCAAATCATGTCCAGCTCTTTGCAGCCCCACCGACGGTGGCCCTCCAGGCTCCTCTGTCCATGGGATGTTCCCAGCAAGAATACTGGAGTGGGTTGTCATTTGCTTCTCCAGGGGATCTTCCCAACCCAGAGATTGAACTCATGTCTCCTTCACTGGCAGGAGGATTCTTTACTACTGAGCCACCAGGGAAGCCCCCCTAAAATGGCAATGCTGCTGCTGCTGCTAAGTCGCTTCAGTCATGTCCGACTCTGTGCGACCCCATAGACGGCAGCCCACCAGGCTCCGCCGTCCCTGGGATTCTCCAGGCAAGAACACTGGAGTGGGTTGCCATTTCCTTCTCCAATACACAAGTGTTATTTTGAAAAACAAATTTTAATGCAGGAGAAAGGTCCAAAAAAGTTTCTGAGGGCAGTTAAGAGTGGCTGGAGTTGTCAGCTGCTGGTTTTATTTTCAAGCCTCAAAGTAGCAGATGCTTTTAAATATATATACATATACACATGTATTATTTCATTAAAAATTTTAAAAAATTATAAACATTGAACAAGATAAATGTAGAAGCACTGTCACAGTATTACTTTCAAGACATTAAGTTATATTAAGTGTGCTACAGAGAAGTACACCTGCTACAGTACTAGTTATGTTGCTAGAATTACATGTTTGGATATTTACTCATATATGCGTTTGTGTCAAAAAAGACTTAAAAGCAGTCACGTAGAACTAGGGTAGCAACCCAATGCGGGGACTTAATACAGGTTCCATTCATTGAAATGTTTATATGCACGATGTCTTCAAACATTACAGGTATGATGTTTAAATCTTTGCACACTTTTTAGTACACGTGTTTGTACACAGCACTGGCTTTTCCAGTGGCTCAGCGGTAAAGGACCTGCCTGCAGTGCAGAAGCCACAGGTTCAATCCCTGGGTGGGGAAGATCCTCTGGAGGAGGGCATGGCAACCCACGCCAGTATTCTTGCCTGGAGAATCCCTTGGACAGAGGAGCCTGCTGGGCCCCAGACCATGAGATAACAAAAAGTCAGACTGAAGCGACTGAGCATCCACACACTCACACACTAAGCACTGTCCGAGGATGTCTTGGCAGCGGGGACAGCGAGTGACACACACAGGTTCCCCCCACCCACACCTTAGCACAATATCAGATATCCAATAAATATCTTTAATAAAGTACTATGTCTAAGGATGGATGAATCAATATATCAACGAGTTATGGATATTTTTAAATGTGACAAGAAAAGAAGGAAAATGATGGCGCCTGCGATCATAATAAGTAGTAGTGATATTAAGTAACGGGTTTTACATGGTTTTCATGGCACCCCACTCCGGTACTCTTGCCTGGAAAACCCCATGGACGAAGGAGCCTGGTGGGCTGCAGTCCATGGGGTCGCTAGGAGTCGGACGTGACTGAGCGACTTCACTTTCCCTTTTCACTTTCATGCATTGGAGAAGGAAATGGCAACCCACTCCAGTGTTCCTGCCTGGAGAATCCCAGGGACGGCGGAGCCTGGTGGGCTGCCGTCTGTGGGGTCACACAGAGTCGGACACGACTGAAGCAACTTAGCAGCAGCAGCAGGTAAGGAAAACGGAACATGTTTAAAGAGAGAAGGGGTTTCAACGACGGTTAAGAGGAAAAGGTAGATGAGGCCCTGGAAGGCTGAAAGAGATGAGAGCCCCAGCGAAGGGCACCGTGAGCTCCGGCGGCCTCTGCTGGGAGAGGAGGGGACCGCAGTTGCCTAATTCGAGGACCATTCCCTGTGAAGGTGATTGTGGAGAATCTTGGCCAGTGTACCTTAGATTGTTTCAACTGTCACAGAAGAAGCCACAAGCTTGTGCTTGAGAAGTGACAAAAAGGTAAAACCAAAGCTGGGCTTCGCTGATAGCTCAGTTGGTAAAGAATCCACCTGCAATGCAGGAGACCCCCGTTTGATTCCTGGGTCGGAAAGATCCCCTGGAGAAGGGTTAGGTTACCCACTCCTGTATTTTTGGGCTTCCTTGGTGGCTCAGCTGGTTAAGAATTCGCCTGCAATGCGGGAGACCTGGGTTCGATCCCTGGGTTGGGAAAATCCCCTGGAGAAGGGAAAGGCTACCGACTACAGTATTCTGGCCTAGAGAATTCCATGGACTGTATAGTCCATGGGGGTCACAAAGAGTCGGACACAACTGAGCGACTTTCACTTTCACTTAAAAACTAACGCTGAATCTTTCTCAGAATATCTCTAAAACATAGCTTGACAAAATACCCGCAGTAACAGTTAACAAATGCAACTTTCAAAAACATCAACAAGGAGCTTTGCTAGCTTGTTTGATAACTGCAGTACTGCCTGTTTTGAAAGACCACCCTAGATTTGTATTAAATAATTTAGCTATTTTGTCGTGATTCCAGACTTACTGTATGGCAATAAATCAGGAGTGGAAGGATCATGAGATTCAGATCATGCTTTTCTTCTTTCATTTAATCTATTGATAAAATTGTGCACTCATTTTGGATTAATATTAAACTCCTTAGAATTTCCATATTCTCATCTAACATTTAGAATTGGAGTATGTTTAGAGCTCCAAGAGCTATTAGATTTTACAGCTAGAACCATAACTATAAATGCACATTGTCAAAGAAATTCTATCAATAATGCCAAAATATGAAAAGGACACACACAACCCTTTCAAGTCATAGGTGAGAAAGTTATAAAAAGCCGTAAGACATACAATTTAAATGAAGGTATCATTTGGATTAAGGATATGATAACTAGTGAGAGAGAAAGTTCAATAAAATCTTTCCATGACTGAATATTTCAATTTAATGAAATGATTATTAATATGCATTTAAATGGAATATTCTTGAAGATGCATATCAGAGACATGCTTTCTCTGAGGCTGTGGTCTCTCAGTGCCCACACAAACTTGAGAATTGAAGACATAGCCACCGATTAATGTAATGAATCCCTTTAAGTGAATGAATGACATATGAATAGAATTAAACTCATATAAAAATCAAATAATTGTGATATTGGACATAGTAATGTATGCATGAATTTATTTCATTTGTATTTGAAAAAAATCCTGAATATTTCCATTGCAAATATCTAACTCCAAATTCTCTGATAATTTAAATATTTAATTGAAGGTTTATATTCTGAGTTTCCATTTTAAATGATGTAGAATGTGTAGGAAGAATGTACGGAGTTGATGAAACAGCCAACGAAAGGACATCTCTGCTATAGACTATACAAAACACAGAGAGAAAAACACAGAAGAATAAAGGCTGCAACAGTGGCCAAGATTGGAAAGATAACCTATAAAAAGAACCACAAAATGATGTATTTATTTTTATAACAGACTAAACATATATTTTAAGCATGACATCATGATAGAAACTGACAAAGCCTAGGTCAGCATCACTGACAAAACAGTTCATGTCACAGAATATCTGACTTGAGACAACGTTTTGAACACTTACCGAGGACATGAACCAGCTTTAAAAATCCCTCAGTGAGATGCATGTGACTAACAGTAGGACTTTGTAATTTAACTGGAAATGAATTTTAACCAGATAGTAATATTATGGGTCACACTCCAATGTCCAATGCTGAAGTTTAAAAAGATTTAGACTATTTTTCTATAACAGGTACAGATCATAGATTCTGTCTTGGACTATGTACCTCCTGGGTGCTCGGTAGACATTTCTACGTTTCTGATATACAGAGAAGATGAAGTCACAATACTGCTATACTATCACTTATTCATAGATGGAACAGGCAAAAATTCCTTAGGGAAGTGATATTAATGGGCAATAAGTTTTCCAGAAGTTAGCTATTTTCTGGGGAGTAGAAATAGAACACAATACCCCACAGCAGTATGGTTTGGGGAGGTATTTTTAAATTTTAAAAAACAGAGCCATAAACTATAGCTATTTAAATAAGTGTATTTGACTGAAAAGTCATTTATTTTTCTTAAAACATAACACATTTATGTTTATGAGTATCATAAGTAGTTGATATTGGTATTTAGTATAAGCTTTTTGTTACAGGGACTGCTTAGAGACAGACATAAAGAATTTCTTTTTGGTGATCAAGACAAACTTTTATCTTGTGAGAAGATGAGAGTCTGTTAAACTCCCAAATAAAATGAAGTCCACCCCAAATCCTATAAGCAAGACAGTACAGAAGGAAAAAAAGAAAG
This sequence comes from Giraffa tippelskirchi, assembly GCF_054371585.1. Classification (NCBI taxonomy): domain Eukaryota; kingdom Metazoa; phylum Chordata; class Mammalia; order Artiodactyla; family Giraffidae; genus Giraffa; species Giraffa tippelskirchi. The sequence continues at coordinate 159,455,662 of NC_137282.1, forward strand.
CCATTTGATGAGCAAAAGAAGTGAAATAAACAGAAACTAATAAAAATGGGGGAAAATGTAAACATTTACAACTTTCTCTTAAAAGTGCTTATTCAAGCTTATTTGTTACATTAGCAGAAAAGGAACAAAGACCATGATCTTGTCATCTGTCTAACAGGAATACTCATTAGCATATTATTAGCATGTGGCAAAGTTTACATTTTCCTCTTATAAGCATATGGCTTGGATGGGCATTCAGCACACTAGCAATCTGTTCTGAAATCATGTGTGTTTAGTTTTATGTATTTAGTATTCCTGAACTGTTCGTTCCTGAAATATTCTCCTCCAGTGGAACTCCTGCACATAACTCCACTCCCATAGACTCTGGAAGAAAAGCTGCCTCCTTGAAACCCTCAGTTAAGGACACACAATGAAATGCCTCGTTAAGAACTTTAATTTAAAGCAGCACACAGTTCTGTATGTCAGAGGTAATAATTACCTCCTTTAATGAGCCTGACTTTTCCCTGTGATGAGTAAGCCTCTCTCTGCCTTGTTTATAGTAACTCTGGATTTATTTCTGGCTTTCTTCAAGTGCTTTTATTTTTAAAAAATTAACATTATGCCTGTCTTCCTGGGGTCAAATTCTGTCTACACTATACTCAAACCATGTGCTATTTAAGCACTGTTAAAACCAATTACTCACATATTCCTGGGACATGCAGGAGCCTATAGACGTCATAGAATCCATACCCCAGCTTCCAAGCAGAACCACAGATAAACGATGTCAGGCTGACAAGGGTCTACCTTATGATTTTAAATAATTTCCACATGAACTATATATATTCAAAATGTCCCAACAAATCTAAGCAATAAAATTGAAAGGCTCTTGAACAAATTGATTTTATAGATATCCATTATAATCTTAAGAATTTAAGAGATATTTTTCCAGTCGGAGGAGGGCATGGAGAGGAATGCCCATGCCCATTTGAAATTACCTAACAACTTGCTTTAATTATAATATTAAGAATTTTGTGGTTTGCTCAATATGGTTAGATCTTTTCTCCATTCTCTCGGCTAACCCTAATATTCTGCCCAAATTTAATACGCATTTCATACAAAATAACTGAGAATTTTTTAGTTTTTAGATGCTGGGTTTAAATCACATAATATAATCCCTTTGATTTACAGATAGGAAACAAGTAACAGGACATTAAGCAATCTGTCTAAAGTCAGACGGTGTGGATGCGACAGAAGCATAGCTTGAATGCAGGTATTTGGTATTTGTATGCAAAGCTCTCTAGTCTACTAAAATCTGCCCTTTGTTTCTGGGAGAAGAGAAAATCATTATTCTTTCTAACGTGTTTGTGAGATACATGCCATTAGGTCAGGTTCACTTAAAAGTTTAATGATTTTCTAATTTGAAACAAGATCCAGGTCATTCATTTCTTATTCTTGACGCTGGATCAGATCCAGAGCCACTGAGTCTTGCAGAAAAGCTGAGAGTGTGTGAGTGGACATGTTATGGAAGGCAAAGGGTGTCATTAGACCTGAACTTGAATAACACAGAGAAAAGAAAGGTGCACCCAAGTCGTGGAGTCTAACTATCACAACTGTTGCCAATTCCCGCCATAGCTGCTTTTGTGACTGTAAGGAAGACTTCAAGGCTCGATGTTTTATTTATCAGTTTATAGTTGTCAGGGCTTCCCAGGTGGCTCAGTGGTTAAAAAAAAAAAAAAAATCCACCTGCCGATGCAGGAGACCTGGGTTTGATCCCTGGCTCAGGAAGATCCTCTGAAGGAGGAAATGGCAACCCACTCCAATATTCTTGCCTGGGAAATTCCATGGAGAGAGAAGCTTGGCAGGCTGAAGTCCATAGGGTAGCAAAGAGTCAGACAGGATTGAGTGTGCACGCGAACATACATACATACACTTGTCAAGTAAGAATGAAATTGCAAAATTGGACAGCAGTTTGCATTAAAGTGATCTTAATCCCTACCCCTCTCCCCATCCCAAAGCTAGATGCAGATGAAGTGAGCTGAGATTCACCTTCCTTTGGTCCTTTGGGATTATTCTTTTTATTCAACCACATGAAAGTTTCTACATGGAAAGAAAGTTTATTCTTTAAGCCTCATGAATTGACACCTTCCTTTCCAAAATTCCCCCTGGTTTTTTCACCAAAGTGTTACATCAATTTCCAAAAGAGCATTGGTTGTTTTTTCATTTTTTTAATTTTTTGACCATACCGTATAGCACGTGGGACCTTAGTTTCCTGTCCAGGGGTCAAGCCTCTGTCCTTGCATTAGAAGAACAGAGTCTTAACCATTGGACCACCAGGGAAGTCCCAGGTTTTTTAATTGTATTATTCTACTACTAGAAATTGAAAACAACACATCTAAATCTCTTAGGACTATAGTCTTTATTTTAAATCTTAAACTTTAAAACTCAATACAGAAATTATTCTATCTCAAAAACATTTCACTTTTAAATCTATACACTTCAGGTTCCAAGGTCAAATAAAATGTAAAGTGAAAACCTAATGGAAGGGTCCTTGATTCCTGCACCAACCTTCAGTTCAGTTCAGTTCAGTCACTCAGTCGTGTCCGACTCTTTGCAACTTCATGAATCACAGCACGCCAGGCCTCCCCGTCCATCACCAACTCCCAGAGTCTACCCAAACCCATGTCCATCGAGTCGGTGATGCTATCCAGCCATCTCATCCTCTGTCATCCCCTTCTCCTCCTGCCCCCAATCCTTCCCAGCATCAGGGTCTTTTCCAATGTGTCAGCTCTTCACATGAGATGGCCGAAGTATTGGAGTTTCAGCTTCAACATCAGTCCTTCCAATGAACACCCAGGACTGATCTCCTTTAGGATGGACTGGTTGGATCTCCTTGCAGTCCAAGGGACTCTCCAGAGTCTTCTCCAACACCAAATGTCCATCTAGTCAAGGCTATGGTTTTTCCAGTAGTCATGTATGGATGTGAGAGTTGGACTGTGAAGAAAGCTGAGCGCCGAAGAATTGATGCTTTTGAACTGTGGAGCACCAAACTTAAGAATGGCTAATCTTTTAAAAAAATTTTTATGATAATTTTTATCAATGTATAGTTGATATGTATTACATTAGTTTCAGGTGTACAGCATAGTGATTCAGTATTTTGACAGCTTATACTCCATTAAAAGTCATTACAGGACTTTCCTGGTGGCCCAGTGGTTAAGAACCTGCCTGCCAATGCAGTGGACATGGGTTCAGTCCCTGGGCCAGGAAGATTCACATGCTGCGGAGCACCTAAGCCAGTGTGCCACAACCACTGAAGCTGTATGCCCTAGAGCTCAAGCATGGCTGATCTTGACCACATCTTCAGAGTGCAGAGGACCAGGATGCTAGAAGTTGGGATTTTATAAAGCCTCAAAAACATTCAGCCCGATCTATAAGGTTTAGAGTAATACTACCACTTCCACAAGAAACTAACATCTGAAACGTACAACTGTGCAATATGGTCTCCTTTATTAGCATAACATTGACACTTCTCTGGAAATGAAGTAACCAAATTAGCAGAATATTAAACACTGAGTTGCGCCATCACTGGCTGACAAAAAGAAAGCTCTCGTTTACATCTTGTCTGGGAGTTAGTACCTAATTCAAGAATTAGCACCTGACATTCATTGATTTCTGTTATTTTTTATCATTCGGTTTCTGGCCAATGGAAGAACAAAGGAATGATAACAAAGACCTGGAGTTACTAGGACTGTGTTTGAAACCCCATTCTGTTGCTTCCAGCTATAAAGCCTTAGGAAAATTTTTAAGCCTCAGGAAGATCCCTGGAGAAGGAAATGGCAACCCATTCCAGTACTCTTGCCTGGAAAATTCCATGGACTGAGGAGCCTGGTAGGCTACAGTCCATGGGGTCACAAAGAGTCAGACATGACTGAGCAACTTCATTTCACTTTTTTCATCCATAAATTGGAGATAAGAACCTAATGTACAAGACTGCTCTGAAGAATAAATGAAGCAATTGATATAAAATGGTTAAACACAGTTTTTTGGCATGTGGTCAAAACTGCTTCTGAAAGTTATAGCGCAAGATGAATTTGAAAAGGAGCGGTAATATCTATAATCCCAATAATTAGAGTATGTATGGTAGCATTTGTTCTTCCAACAACAGAATGTTTGTAAATCTAAAGAGAAAGTATCAAATCTCATTCCTTTTCTGCATGGATTTTGAAGGGAGCAAAGTCAAGCTATGTGAATTCCTGCAGCGATTTTTGCCTGGTTTTTCAACCTCTTTTTATCTGCGATGATATCTAGTTGAATTCTTATAACTTTGGGTTATAGATTGAACTGAAATAAATTTGAAATAAATTGACCAAAGTGCAGTCCCAATCGCTGAGGCAGAATCATTCACATCAACTAGTACTTGAAGTATGCATTCCATCAGAGCCTCGCCCAAGGGTCTATCATCTAATAAATTAATAGATAATTCCGAGCACCTAGTCATAAGTAAAAAGTGGTCATTATCAGTGCCCACATATGGCTGTCTGGAATCTAGATCATATATATTCTTCCAGAGAAATTCAAGATCATCAACTAATACACTAAGATCTCAATATTTATTAAACAACAATAAGTTTTCTAAAGTTTAATGGCATCTCTTGACATCTGACAGCAGCCTTGAGAGTAAAGTTTCACTGAGATCATTCAGACTGGATAGGGCCTGAACTCCGTTAAAGCCTCTCTAGAAACTCCTGAGGTTCTGGCAGGCAGGTATGGAGACCCACTTCTCTTGCAGAAGACAAATCTGGCAGGTAAGCTCCCTTGTTTATTAAACCTGCCACCTACCAACCTGGAGTACTCTGCCTCTTATTTTTTTTTTGAAAGATATTTTTAATGTGGATCATTTTTAAAGTCTTTAGTGAATTTGCTGTAATATTGCTTCTGTCTTATGTCTTGGTTTTTGGCCCCAAGGCATGTGGGATCCTAGTTGCCTGACCAGGGATCGAACTTGCACCCCCGATACCGAAAGGCAAAGTCTCAGCCACTGAAGCTGCCTCTTTTCTTTGATTTCTTCCTGCCCTGTGTTTCCAGGAGCCAGTTTTGAATTTCACCCAGAGAACCCCTGAGACCTCGAACTCATCCTAGGACCAAGAATTCCGCACTTCTGGACAACTTATACATACGGATGTAAGAAAACATACACAAGAATATCCACTGCATGAGTCAGAAAAAGAAAAGCAAATATCATATATTAACACATATACATGGGATCTAGAAAGATGGTACTGATGAACCTGTCTGAGGGCAGCAGTGGAGATGCAGACACACAGAACATGGTGGGAAGAGGAGGATGGGACGAACTGAAGACGGTAGCAAGGAAACATATATATTATCACATGTAAAATTATATAAGACAGTGGAAATTTGCTATATGACATAGGGAGCCCAGTCTGTGCTCTGTGACAACCAAGAGGGGAGAGACGTGGTGGGAAGTGGGAGGGAGGTTCCAGACGGAGGGGCCATATGTATACCTACGGCTGATTCTTGTTGATGTGTGGCAGAAACTGACACAGTATTGTAAAGCAATTATCCTCCAATTAAAAATAAATTTAAATAAATTTTTTAAAAGATAAACTTGTGGCCTTTTCTGGTCATAAAAAAAAAAAAAAAGAATACCCCCTCCATGACTGGCTGCAACTAGAGAACAGACTCACGAAGGAGATGGCTTAGACCACGGTTTGAGACTAACATCTACAAGCTCTCTGAACGTGGGCAAGTTTGCAACCCCTCCGTGTTATAGCTTCCCCATAAGAAAAACAGCGTGAGTGTTATTGTGAGGATGAAATGAGTTCGTACACAGAAAGCATTTTTAAAAAGTCTTCCACTTGTAAGGGCTGCCTATCACTTTTAATTATCTTATGTATGTAACCTATCCGGGTTCTTTCCCCATACCAGTGTACCCGTAAAACATCACAGAACATGAATGTATTTATACATCAGAACCTCATTATCCCCTGTTCCATTAGGTCACATGGAAAAAACTCGTTTTCTGGTCTTCAAGCTTCATTTCAGCTGCAGAAAAGTTTCGTCAACAAAAGCTTTAAGCAAAAGCAGGTAACAGAGTCCAGGATAGACCCCATCTTTCAGAAGTCAGCATGACATGGTTAATCTACGTCAAGTCCCCCAGATACCGAGGGTAAATAGAAATAAGCACCATTAAAGAAAACCAGATGTACCGATTCCTAAACCTAAGAACTGGAGAGATTAGAGGATGGTTTTCACTTTTTGAAAGGAAACACTCTAACTTTCAAAAAAATAATAGTTCCCTTACTTAATTTAACATGGGATCTGGTTTACAAAATGCGTGCACACACATATATCATTTGCCAGAGATTTTTAGAAAGTGTAAAACTCGGCGAGGAGTTTTATGTACTTTGGATTATTTCTTTTATAATTACAAAAATAATAGAAAAGTTTGAAACAGTTAAAGTACAGAGATATAGAGAGTAAAGAAACAAGTTTCTCTTAATCTCTTTCCTATTCCCCGATGATCCTGTCCTGGCATTACACACACACACACGTTCATTTACATATATACGCGCTTATGATGCTTTAAATGCACATAGGATGGCAATGTTCATCACATTGTATAGGACCATTTTTTTTCTTTATTTTAATGGTATAGTTAGTGTTTATATTTTTGTGTGGACTATATCTATAAGGTACAATTCTGAATTTTTAAATATGTGTGACCCAGTTATCCCAATATCATTTGTTAAATGACTTCCCCACTGATTTAAAACGCAATTTTTATCATAGTCATAGTGTCTTTCTGAAATCTAGTCTATTCTATTGATCTATTTTTTCATTTCCATGCCACAACCACATAATTTTATTTACTATAGCTTTATATTATATTTTGATAGCTGTAGAAAAAGTTTCTCCTCATTGCTCTTTTAAAAATATCTTGCCTATCTCTCTGCTTTCATTCCTCCCTATAATCCTTATAATTTACTTATAAAGTTCTATAAAGTATATTTTGGAGATTTAGATTGGCATTTCTTTAAATTTATTGATTTATTTGTAAAAGTAGAATAGGTTCAATATCCCAAGATATATTGTAAGAAGAAAAAAGTGAATTAGAAAGTATATATACCTTTCTTGAATGTTGAATGTCAAAGAAAGGTAATTTTCTAAAGATAGATAAGTAAAGGTACTCATTTTTATTGTGAAATAAGAAGGAAAGGATAAAGTGAAAAATAAAAGCGCAAACAATATAATGCATTACAGTTTAGCAGATTTGATTTAAGGCAAGTCTCTTCTGCCCTGTCTGGACCCAAATGTTCCCATCTATTAAATAAGCAAGTCAGACAGGATGTGGTCTAAGGTCTTTTCCAGCTCTATATTCTATGATGCTTTTATTCTAGCAGCAAAAAACGATGGGCCAAACCAAACAGCACTAAGCAGTGATCCAGACAAAGTCCGTGCCTGTCTAGGTTCACACCTTATTTTGGGAGAAAGATAAATTTGTTGCTCTCTGTACATTTGCAGACTGGCCAGCCAACATAGAGAAAGGTATTGTCAATCTGATAGTTCTCTTTAGAATACTGAAGCTCAGAGGTGTTGAGTCCGTTTTCCAAGATCACATAGCTAGTAAGAGGCAGAATGTCATTTTCATATCAGATGTGTGAGTCTGACTTTCTTTCCACTGTGTGGAGCAATTCTGATTGATGGGTGAATTCATCTGTAATTGAATAAATGGATGAATGAATGGATGGATGGGTGGCTGGATGGATTGATGGATGACATGATCACATTTCAACTACTCTTCCTCTATTCAAAATAAAGACAGTTTCTAAGAAAAAGAAAGTAGACCTTGTTTTAGAATTTGCTTTTTCCTCCTCATTGAAACTAGCTTGTAGAGGAATTAGTTTATAAAATCAGTGAAAAGGATGAACTTAAACTGACTTTAAACTTGTATGGGATAAAGATAACAAGAGAAGTCATTCTGTGCCCCTTCACATCAGAGAATTTGACCAATAAAATAAGTGTTTCAGTATGTTTTATTTTCCTAACTAGAATCTATTTTACCTATCTTATTTATAATAACACAGTGAAGGGTAGCTTTTGAAGAATTATTTCTGCAAAATCTAGGTAGGAAAGAAGAAATATATTCATAGGAATAGTTTCCATTTATTATGAGTACTATATGCCAACTATTGTTCTGAATCTTTATATATATACTAACTCATTTAATCCTTATTAAAACTTATAAATATTTTGTCTATTCTTATTTTACAGACAAAAAAATTGGAGGAACAGAGATCATGGTGGTGAAGGACACTTCCCTCCGCCACACACCTAGATAACAACAGGATATGCATTTCTCACTGACTGTAAAAGAGATCCTTAAGAATAAAGACTGAAGGTGAAAAATTGGGTTGGAACTGTCACAAAATGTGTAGGTATGAGGCAGAGCCGGCTTGTGGGAGGAAGTGTTTTATGTATGAGGAGGATTTGTACTGAGAGAGTTCAGAGAAAAGGGAAAACCAACAATGGATGTGTGCCTGCTGTGTGTAGGGAGCTATCGTGAGCACTTCTTAAACATGATTTCATTTAATGCCGATGGAAACTCTTCAAGTAGGTATTATTACCCTTACATTGTTGTTGTTGTCCATGGGGTCACCAAGAGTTGGACACGACTGAGCAACTGAACTGAACTAACTGAACTGAATTGTTGTTTAATCACTAAGTCATGTCTGACTCTTGCGACTCCGTGGACTACAGCCCACTCAGCTCCTTCATCCATGGGATTTCCCAGGCAAGAACACTGGAGTGGGTTGCCATTTCCTTCCCCAAATCTTTATATTAGCAATGACTTAATAGGAGAGAAGTTATACAGTCGTGGTCTAGTGGTTAAGGCAACGGACTTGAAATCCATTAGGGTCTCCCTGCGCAGGTCTTCATCCTGCTGGCCATGGAGCTTTGTTTTACTGGACTTCCCTGGTGGCTCAGATGGTAACAAAAAAAAAAAAAAAAAAAAATCTGCTTGCAATTCAGGAGACCTGGGTTAGATCCCTGGTTTGGGAAGATCCCCTGGAGGAGGGCATGGCAACTCACTTCAGTATTCTTGCCTGGACAATACCATGGACAGATGAGCCTGGTGGGCTACAGTTCATGGGGTCTCAGAGAGTTGGACACGACTGAGTGACTTTCACTTTCACTAATAGGAAAGAACCTAAGAAACACGCTCGAGGTCTAGAGCAATGTATCATAAGCTATTGTTCGTATCTGTAAATAATGACAAACGGAAGTATAAACTAATATTTGCTTATACCAAGAATGGAAGAATAAACAAAAGATGACAGTTAAAGGGGAGAGGTGGAGGAGATAGAAGAAGACAGATTTCTTAAATACACCTTATTCGGCAGAATTTATCCTGGAACCATGTAAATAGTTTACATAATCACGAGCCAGACTTAGATGTTAAAAAGCAATCTGTAATCTAAAGCCAAATGAAACAAATGAACCTAAATAGGCAGCAAATTTATTCAATTTTAAAAACAGGAAAATTTTCAAGTAATTTTTAAACACAGTTGTATGACTGTAGATCCCTAGTTGACGAGATCCTATAGACAAAAGTGATCATGAAAAAACCTATAAGTGTTTATTTACAATAATCATAGCGGTGGTGGTAGGCTTGGTACTGCCATTTGAAATTGCATATATGTGTGTTCAGTCACTTCAGTTGTGTCTGACTCTTTGTGACCCCATGGACTATAGCCCAGCAGGCTCCTCTGTCCATGGGATTCTGCAGGCAAGAATACTGGAGTGGGTTGCCATTCCCTCCTCCAGGGGATCTTCCCAACCAAGGGACTGAGACTGAGTCTCCTGTGTCTCCTGCATTGCAAGCAGATTTTTTACCACTGAGCTGCCAGGGAAGTCCTATCTGAGATTAATGTGCATAAATTATGCAATAAGCAAATCAGTATTTAGGTTGGCATTATTGAAAACTGGAATTTTCATTGTGAGTTACAGATGTAACATTGAAAATGGCAAGTAAAAACATCTTGGAATCCAGAATTTGACTTGGAAATATCGGTATTAATTTATTGTACATTTTACCTTCTGTTTCCCTAGCAGTCTCCACTGAAAATGCCTAGAAACCATCACCAACAACAGAGCAATAAGCACCATTAGTGAGCAGATTACTGCATCTGGACACTATCACACACTAGAAAAAAAAAAAGCCAACCTCTTTGTAGAAATGACTGATGCCAAGCATGGAAAGGAAATGTACAATATGCGTCTGAAACATCTTGTCAGACCAAAAGGAGAAAGTTGTCAAAAACTTTAAAGATTGCATCAAAAAGACTCAGGAGTTAACTTGAAGAGACCCCCGCATCAGCTGCAGATGGGCATTTGAGGCAGCCAGAGGATAATAATTGCAATCTGATTGCCATTGATTTAATGTGTTGCAAAACACATCCAATACATTTAGATCGATGAGTTCATAAAAACAAAAACGAATTCCTTTCCTTTGGAGGATGTTAGGGAACTGACTTGTTATTTCAAAAACTAGTTTAAAAAACTAGTAAATAAACTAGTAAATAAACTAGTAAACAAAGCGAAAGAATCAAAGGTTCACCCTGCCTTCCTCTATAAATATGTTCTTTAGTTTATGAAAATTAACAAAGAAAAAGAATGAACTACAACTTTAAACATGTAAACTAAATTCAGTAAAATTTCATACATAAACTAGAATTTGCATTTAAGAAACAAAACTCTTACACCTTGCACTTCACATGCTACTTGTCTTTTAAATATAAAAACAAATGAAGTTAAATTCAAGAGATACCGTGTGAATAACTTCAAGTGGTCACACAAAATGACCACTTGAAAAGTAAAGTATTAATAACTTGCATTGTGTGTATTCATCTTGACAATGATTGTGATACATTATTGGCTTTGAATTGAGCAGGGCCATATCAAAGGGACTGAATTCACAGACTGCACCCAGAACTCTAATCCAAATCCTTATGAAATTATTCTTAAATGGAAGCGTTCCACCCCGTCCTTGTGTGTCAAGGCCAGCTGTGAAACTAGCTTTCTCCAAATTTTAATAACTTTCAAGTAGAAGAAAATGTTTATTAAAGGATAGGTAATTAAAATGTGCTAATTAGAAGCTTGCGTTGTTGCTGTTTAGTCACATCCAGCTCTTGGCAACCCCATGGACCATGGCCTGCCACGCTCCTCTGTCCATGGGTTTTCTTAGGCAAGAACAGTGGACTGGGATACCATTTCCTTCTCCAGGGGATCCCACCGACCCAGGGATCACACCCATGTCTTTCATGTCTCCTGCAAATGGGTTTTTTACCACTGAGCTACCCAGGAAATTTTTTTTAGGCTTACATACATAGTATTAAAATTCAAGAGTAACTGCAGCAATTGTTTATAACTCAGTCCAACCGAAGATTTTTCAGAGCTATTATTTAGAATTAGTGACCTCAGTAATAATATAATGTGTGCCAACTTTCATTTAGTTATATTACTTTCTAAATCCTCTTTAGGATTCAAATTGCTCAATCATGTCTGACCCTGCTACCCCATGGACTATAGCCTGCCAGGGTCCTCTGTCCATGGAATTCTCCAGGCAAGAATACTAGAGTGGATTGCCATTTCCTTCTCCTCGGGGGAATCTTCCTGACCGAAGGACTGAACCCAAGTTGCCGGCATTGCAGGCAGATCCTTGACCATGTGAGCCACCAGGGAGCCAATGCACCCTTTTTTGCCTGGACCCGGAGCAGGTCCCTGCCACTGCCTCTGCCTCCAGTGGTGTGTGTGACACTGGACCCGGTCACCAGAGGCAAACAGCCATTATCTACCTCGTAACTGCGGTCTAGAACACTACCTGAAAGGTGTTTCTTGCAAAAAATATATAGAATTTGAATCTGACCAAGGCTCTAGATCGAACTACCAATTTGAAGGTATCATAGGGGTGACAACCTCCTAAATGACATGACCGGATATAATAGGCACAATCCAGACTGTGGGAAAGTCCACTTAACAAATATACAAATTTTTCAGCAAATTATTTACCAAAAGAGAGAAGGAGGAGGAGAAGGAGCAGGAAGAAGAGACTGAAGAGACACATCAACTAATTGCAAAGGATGATCTTATTTGAATCTTGATTCAAACCTTTAAAAAAAATTATCCAAGACAATTGGGAAAATTTGAACACTAACTGGATATTTGATGATTTTAAGAGTATCACTGTTAATTTTAAAGTGTGAGAATGACATTGTCGTGTTTAATGAAAGAAGTCTTTTATTTTAGTGATAAATCCTAGAGATGATTTAATACCTGAAATTTGTTTAACAATACTCCAACCGGATGGAGGGAGAGATGAAATGAGGTTGGCAGAAGTCGGTAATTGTTGAAGCTGAGTGTTGCATGAATGGGGGCTCATTATTCTGTCGTCTCTACTTTTGTGTGTATATATGTATTTCTCTAATAAAATGTGCAAAACATTTTTCAAAGATCACCAAGCTGATGGGAGGTTTTGATGCCATACAATTTGATTTCCTTTCATAGGAAGAGAGAGAGGAGTTAAATAAAAGGGGAAGAAAAGGTCATTGTTGGAAGAAGACTCCAGAGTCTTCCTCCGGATTCAGGACAGGATGCAGCCAAGGAACAGAGAGAGGATCAGCCTTGCACTTAACACCGGAGAAAGGACACTTATTCTTAGAAACGCGAGAGAATAAAAGGAGAATGTGTGAGGATACTGACATATGTACTTGGTGGGGCAAGAGAGGGGATGAGGGAAGCTTGAAGGCTCTCATCAATCACTTACCCTCTTTGCTTCCGAAAAAGAGTGAGGGAAGGGGAGTGGGCAGGGGCTGCCAGATGACCTACAAGTCTCTTCACCCAGTTCTACCACAGTCGATCCTCCAGGGTCGATGGCAGAGAAGAGACCTCATACATAATGAACGTCAGCCATTCTGGTAAAAATAAATTTGAAGGCCAGTGACCTTCACTGTAAAATACAGCATTTTTCTTCCTGCTTTTTGCAATATCTAGTAGAAATTCTCACAAACATTCTCTAATGATTCAGAGTTCTTCCACTAACCTGTTTATTATCTTTGTTTACAATTAGGCAATAACATGGATTAATTATTTTACCTGGATAGTTGATAAAACCAGGCTTCATATCATCAGTAACTCATGAAACAAAAGGCCAATCATGCAATGAATTCCAGCAAATTTTGATGGGCAGCAGAAGCTGGTAAGGTTGGCTGTGTGGCAGAAATGTTGGCCCTAAAATGTGGCCCTTCAGCTGCAAACATCTGAGAATGAATGAAATACAGTTCTCATCTGGCAGTATCCAGGATGCCTGAAGCAAATCTCGCTGGGACAATGACTGGACGGACTGGAGAGTTCTGAATTCACTGTTTTCCCTCTGGTGGAGCTCTGGGACGTGCAGGAAAGACCAGGCTATTTCTGCTCCACCCAGAATGCGCTGTGCAGCACTTGACCCCAGGATTCTGGAGCAGAGAACTTGCAGAGCCCGATGCTGCTGTCAGACATACATTGATTCATCCTATCGCATCACAACTCCCAAACTGAAGACGCGAAGGAAATCAGAAAAGGGTGGCCACACTCAATGCCCTGAACTCGGTGCAGACAGCGCAGTCCCCTGCAAGTCTGAAGAAGAATAAATTATTACCAAAGACTTCCCAATGCAGCTGCTTCCTATTAAACACTGTCAAATAACCTCCAACGTTCTTTGATCTAATTGAATTCTCTATCGTACTTTGGTGACCTTTAGCATGTCTCTCCTGGATTTCCATTCTTCTCTGTTTTATTCTTTATTTCTATTTCATCATATCTATGGGGAGAGAGAAATATGTCAGTTATTTAACTGGCTTTATTTTATGACTGTATGAAAGCCAACAAGGGGTTTAGTAACTTGGAAAAATGATAAAGACACAAGGCATCAAATAGCAAAAAATAAAAATATAATGTTCAGGGTTGCTGGAATATTTTTCCTCTGTTGGTTTGCGGTTTACCAGACAAACCACACAAAATCTGTATCTGATGACTTCTCATATTATACTTTTCCTAGAAGTAACAATAATGATTTCAAAATCTTGGAAGAAATGGATCAACAAAAAATAGAGAAATAACTGTGTAATGAAAATAATGCAGTATTCTGTGAGAAAGAGAAATAGAAAGATTATATATTGAGAGGAAAAAAAGAAAAAGGAGAAGACTGAAATTATACAGAGAGGTAAATTATCTCATTTTATCCTTAAAGAAAATAAACCAGTAAAAAAATTTTAATTGGTTTTACCAAAAGTATACTTATTATACTGTTTTAGTACTTTTATTAGAATAAGTATATTTATCTAACTGGTGTATCATGGCTACAGAATTATAAAAGTACCATTTATTGTATATGTTATCAATTCCACTCTTTAACAGTTAAGGTCAGTTAAATAGTTTATTGTTACATTCAATATAATTTTTATGCAGCCAATCATTTTCTATTTGAAAATAGAAAATATATATTATAATGTATAAAATATATTTATTATATTTATAATATTATAAATAATATATATTTATCAAATATATATCATTTTCTACTTGAAAATAACATAAAACTATGATGAATACATTAGTACCTTGTAATAATATCTTGGGTCAAAATCATACATTAGAATAAGGAAGAACTCTGTTTTGGACCCATACTTTTCAAAAGAGATTAAAAGGTCTGACCAATTTAAAACTTTAAACAGGTTTTCAACTTTTCTTGAGTAATACTAACAAGTTATAACAATTTGTTCTAGAGAGAAGGATGCATTTCTGTTTGAAATGAACTCAGAATAGTTAACGTCCTTGGAATACACACTTCTAAATTATCTGTGTGCCAGAATGAGTAATAAACATTACAAACTTAATTCATTTTATTGGTGAAGCATTACAATAAAATAATAAAATGATAGAAGTGCAAGTAAGTCATTTACAAAGCAGTCAGATAGTACAATTGCACGTTCAGAACCAAGTTTTGCTTTGTTTGAAAATCATAACGAAGGATATTACCGCCCTACCTTCATATCAGTCACTTCACCTAAAAGGACTTGGTCCTCTGACATATGTCAATAGGTGATCTCCTAATAGCACCTAATACTTACAACAGGGTCACTATTTGGGGAAGTTACTCATACTTCTGTGCTCCAGTAGACTTGCCACAACATTTTAAAAAATTGGCATCAATACTCCGATCAATTCCAACTGAACACATTTTATTTTCCATCTCTCCAACACTTACTTTCCCATAGTTTCAAATGAAGACTAAAATTACTTTAAACTGAGCATTGAGTTCATAATAACTTATTTAGCTTATCCTTGGGATGGTGTTAAGAACGTTAATTAATTAATGATTATGAATCATCTTTAGAACCTTAGATAGAATAAGCTACAGCACACTAGATTATTACTAGCATTACAAAACTGTATGTATAACATTTCATTAATTATGGTTTTACATAGACTATAATTATAAGACATTTAACGCTAAGGGTAATTTCAATGTTGGCAGGCCTCCTGATTTGTGAAATCAAGCAAAATTGTTGCTAGAAAATTCTAGGCTATGAACTTCATCAATCTATCACCTCCCTCATTCCATATAAATTTCTAATTTTTTTTCAATCAAGACTATATTCTGCTGTAGGATTATTTGATAAGTTTTATCCCCCCAAATTTCCTTTCTCAACCACTCAGTGGGGTTCTGTGATTGGAAGTAACTGGAGGATTAATTAAACACCGGGTTTAAATCTTCTGCTAGCACTATCTGTACAATTTCTCATATTTGAAACTAATAGCATTTTGGTTTTGCTTTGTCGAAAGAATCAATGGCATCAATGTATAATTTGAGTGGCTCAGAACTAAACTGTTATCATCATATGGAAACACCTGCTGAACCGGTAGTGAAGCTATACAAACCTTTTCTTCTAATTTTATTGATTAAAATCCTTCAGTGGCTTTTCATTCTAGTAGAACAAAGTGTAATTGTAAATGGGCTGTTACCCTGGGAACTCAATCTGTCTTCAACTCCTGGTACTTCTTCATTTTACCACTTCCTCAACCTCATCCGAACACATCTACAAGTACACACACACACACACAGGCACACTCCCACACAAACACACACACTCCTTCAAAAACATGTTCTCTTGTTGTTCAGTCACTCGGTCATGTCTGACTTGTTCCCTTGGTTACCCATAAAATTCCTTGGTCTCCTTTCAAAAATATTTTTAATAATATTAAAATAATATAATAATAATATATATATAATATATTATAATATATAATAATATAATAATTTCAAATAATATCTGCTTTGCAAAAAATTTTCTTACCATCTCAGGCAGAATCCACTAGTTACCCCACCATAAGATCCAGTTTATAACTCTGTTAAGCATTTAATAATTAATATTATAATCTGATTTTTTGTTATCATGTCTACATCTGCTATTAACTTAGAACACTTAAGATCCTGTGGTACTGTCACACGGGTCTGTTTCCTACTGCAGGCCAGATACTGGCCTGAGCTAAGTCAGGGGCATGGTCATGAAACCTGCCATAGTTAGAGCCTGAAAAAAGAGAATGAGCCCCTTTATCAAGGACAAATAAAGAGACCCGGCCAAGAGACATGTGCTGCATTTGTTTCAACAGACTTGATTCTCAATACAGAATCTATGTTAGACTAATAACTTTTCCCTAAAGAAGCAAAAGATACTTTAAATGAAGAATCCCCCAAGGAAAGCACTGCTCATCACGTTACCATTCCCCTCGGGAGACTTGACACCTGCCCCCCTTGCCTAGAATTCATTTCTTGATCTTGCCTATTAAGCAAAATGATAAATCTTCCAGATGCAAATAAGTTGTGGTTCAGTATTCACATCCTTGTCCCCAAAGTCAGGCTTCCCAGGTTGGATTTTTCTTTCTCCAACTTGCATAAAGATGCATTCAAATTGACAAATGCCCTTGTACATTATTTTTAAACTGCCCATACCTAATGCATCAGGATCTCGTTATGTTTCCTTTGATTCCATTGCTTCCCATGCTAGTATCAGCAGCACAGAATTGCCAAAGCACTAAGCAGCCCAATTTTTCTTTAATTTCTCAGAAAATTGACAGTTTTATGAACTGTCTCTTTACCTATGCCCCATAAACATGTCAGGCTGTGGAAAACCATTCTAATTGAATCCCAGGGGGACCACAATGGAAGATTATAGCTTCTTGGCAGGTTATTAAAAAAACAGTTGTTCGTATATACACAAGTATGTGTACTAGAGCCTAACATTTGACAGAACAGTCAAGAAATTAACCCCACTGGCAGCTTCAGCTGAGAATGACTGAAGAGAAATGAACAAAGTGAGTGGGAGAATAACACTGCTCCATTCCAGCCTTGATTTTTAAAGCCTTTGTGAGTTCCTACAGATTACCCGATAGTTCAAAAGGCTCTGAGGTCCTCACCTTCTTCAGTGGATATTTTATACCTGCTGGAGAAAATGTATACAACTGCTGTCTTTCCAATTGCTATATTTCCATTGAGTAATTTCAGATACCAGGATTCTCCTGGAATACATATAATTGTACTGGTGGAAAAACAGATAAAAAAAGAAGAGTTTTTCTTCTCACACACTCAGAATAGAAACATCTGGTATATGGGAAGTCAAATTGAAGAAAAAATAATTCCTGTTCATGAAAATATTTTCCTGCATTTGCATTCTTGCCAAATGAACTCCGCATTATAACTGGATCAGTAAATATTTCAACCTAATTGGAGACAGTCATTTCTCAGATGGTTAAGTCAAAATCTGGTGTCAAGAAGGATAGTCTGTGAAGTTCTCTGTGGAATATATGATTCATAGAAATGAGTGTAACATTTAATTAATTAGTTAAATTGGGAATTGTCATACGCTGAATAATGATTCTGGTTGATACTATAGATATTAAGAATCATTAAAGTATGATCCTGAAAATACACCTTCCCTCTTCCCAGTGAAAAGCAGACTAGTGGTAAGACATCACACTCCTGAGGTGAGTTTTTATATTACCCTGGATAAGTATAGCTCTCTCTTTTTTCTTCCATGGCCAAAGAGCGTACCAAAGTTTCTGTACTCAGTCGCTCAGTCATGTCCCTCTCTTTGCAACCCCCTTGACTGTAGCCTGCCAGGCTCCTCTGTCCATGAAATTTCCCAGGCAAAAATACTGGAGTAAGTTACCATTTCCTACTCCAGGGGCTCTTCCCAACCCCCTGGATGGAAACTGTGTCTCTTGTTTCCTGCATTGGCAGGCAGATCCTTTACCACCACACTACCTAGGAAGCCCACCAAAGTTTCTAGCAACTGTTTAAAAAAATCATTGCCATGATCTAGAGGGACACTGAATAAGAAAGCGTGGTTGCCCCACATAAATCACCACTGCAAAATCAACCCAAAATGCGAGAAGTAAGGAGCAACTGGTGATATCTTTACAAATGAAAATCTCCCTATATTTCCCCTGGAATCTGAGCCAGTTGCCAGTCAATTCTACTAAAATAAACTGCATCTATTCATAAATCAGATCCTATGGCATAATAAATACCATGGACTCTTAGACACCAAATGAGAAAATAGTGCCTGACGCTTGGAAAATTAAATTGGTTTGGACTCTGTCTTTCTGTTTGCTGCCTTTAAAAAAAAAAAAATTCTGTCTCTTTCCAAATTTATTTCCTCTTGCTTCCATCTTTATACCCCCCTTGTTTTCCAGAGTCTTTTCCCACTGCCTATAAATATGTTCAACTCTCCTATAACCTCGTAAAAAGTTTCTTCTTGATCCTACTTCATCCTGAAGCTACTCTCCCTTCCCTTCACTAAAAACTTCTTGCAAAAGTACTCAGCCCTGCTAGTTTCAGCTTGTCTCCTCGTCTTATTTACTGCAGACTTCCTCTCCACCACTTCCAGGACTGTGCTTAAGAGCCACAAGCTCCTATTGAGAAGCGGCACTTAAAGGCAACCAGAGAATTTCCGGTCGTGTCACCCGGCCACAAAATGTCTCAGCCAGTGGCTCAGATGGTAAAGAATCTACCCACAGCGTGGTAGACCCAGGTTCAATCCCTGGGTTGGGAAGTTCCCCTAGAGGAGGAAATGGCAACCCACCCCAGTATTCTTACCTGGAGAATCCCATGGACAGAGGAGCCTGGTGGGAGCCATGGCGCCCACCGTCCATGGGGTCTCAAAGAGTCGGACGTGACTGAGCGACTACACTTTCAGGTATTTATTAGGTCATCTGCTCCTTGCTGTAGGACTCTGGCCCAAGTTCACCTAGTCTGTAGCTCTTGACCACCTGTTGACATCTTGAATCTAGCCTTTGGTTGCTGCTCTTGCCTAGTTCCTGGCTCTCCTAAAACAAACCCTCTCAGATGCACCTGGGAGGTCCAGTTCGGCTACAAGGATTTCTGGACTTCAATCTCTGAACTCTTAACCCAAGGAATACCCAATCCTAGTCATCCCCGTATTTGAGGTATTCCACTTATACCGTGTACCCTTCATTGGTCCATAAGTGTGTGTATGTGTGTGTGTGTGTTCAGTCGCTTCAGTCATGTCCAACTCTTTGTGACTCTATGGACTGTAGCCCACCAGGCTTCTCTGTCCATTGGATTTTCCAGGTAAGAATACCAGAGTGGGTTTCTATTTCTTGCCCAGGGGATCTTCCCGACCCAGGAATCGAACCTGCGTCTCCTGCATTAGCAGGCAGATTCTTTACCACTGAGTCACCTGAGTACACAATTGCAAAATAAATGCTTTTCCCCAACTCCTCTTCTACTTAACCTCTCAGTTGAGAACTGTCTCATCCTTGAGAACGCCTCATTTCTTAGTCTGCATGCAACCAATCTTCATTCGTCCTAACTCTATGCAGGCTCTTTCTTAGTCCCCTTCAACAAATCCTTATAGTTTTCTTTCTCCTGAAATGATTAGGACTATGCAAGATCTTCTAATAAGCCATCTTTTTCTCTCTTTCCACAATCTCTTAAATTTATATCCCTGCCTATGAATTTATTGCAATCTTGATATCAAAGTCTGCCAAATCTCCCTTTCTCTCCTTGTGTGTGTGTGTGCTCACTTTGTCATGTCCAACTCTTTGTGACCCCATGGTCTGTAGCCCACCAGGCTCCTCTGTCCATGGGACTTCCCAGGCAAGAATACTGGAGTGAGTTGCCATTTCCTACCCAGGGGATCTTCCCAACTCAGGGATAGAACCCTCATCCCTTGGGTCTCCTGCACTGGCAGGCGGATTCTTTACCACTGAGCTAGCTGGGAATCCCTCCTTAGTTTCAGACATAATACACCTGTTGAAAGTCTGTATTCCCAGGCTCCAAAGTTCATTAATATTTTTGACTACTATTTTTACTAAGCCCCTGCACTCATGCACTCAATCAGTAGTTGAGTATCATGGATTTTAGTTCTGGAACATCCCCGACATCTGCACAATATTGCACAATTCTATTGCAATTTCCATCAGCTCTCATCACATTTATTGTAATAGCCTTGTAATTAATTTCTTTGCAGTTTCTTCTCATCTAACAAACCATCTTTAAATCTGCCTTCTTAAAATTCAATTGCAATCAAGTTATCCATCTGTTTAAAAATGTTAGAGGATAATGATAAGCAATTCATCACTGCCTATAGTTTTTAGAACCAGTTCCCCATAGCCATGCTATCTTCTATCTATCCACTTTCCATCCCTTTGGGTAGACCTACAGAGGCATTTTGTGACCTCAACACGTCCCTCAGCAAGTATAAATGCCTTTGCTCATGTCTTTTCACCTACCTTGCAAAACTTTCCTCCAATATCTCAGATTCTTGTTTTGGTGTTGCCCATTATGATCTCAACATATTTAAGATAAGTCTGGACACTTTTAGGAAAGCAAGGAAGATTTGAAAGACTAAGTCACATTCTAAGATATGGAAGCAACGTGAAGGGTCTCTACAAGTCAAAGATGGGGCTCCAGAGGGCCAGAAAGGATAATATCTGAAACAGAATGCAACACATCAAATATATGAAAATGCATGAGTTTATAAGAACACTCAAATTTCTTAAGAAACTGTTCCCATCTTTTAAGGTCCACTTCTAATGTAAACTTTCCATATATCACTTTTTTTTCCCTCAGATGACTTGGTTAACTTCTTCCTTTGGATCCCTATAGCATATCACTTTTACTACTGGTATTCTATTTTTTCCTAATATATATGCTTTTAATAATATGGAAGTCATATGATTCATGAAATTACTTTTAGAGATCAAGATTTCATTTCAAATGTATGTAAATATTCTGAGTGGTAAATGATCCATTCTTCAACACCAAGAATTCTAGTAAGAATTAATACTTTAGAAGACCAAAAACTTTATGTATTGTATTTTTGCTTATTTTCATCATTTTTAAAGTTAATTTTATTTAATTTATTATGTGCTACTATTTTGTCTGTTACCTCATGTGGTTTGGCAAGTAAAGTTATTACAAGCAAAAGAGAATCACATATTAGTAGCCTGTTAGTGTCCAACTATCAATTTTTTTGCTGCCCAGTGTTAATTATATGTAGGAAACCACTATTTGATAATTATAAATGATACATGAGTAACAGAGAACAAAATAATTCTAAATATTTCAACAAACTAAGATTCTTAGTGTAGAGAAAATTAAGTGAAGAGGAACTGAAGAGCCTCTTGATGAAAGTGAAAGAGGAGAGTGAAAAAGCTGGCTTAACACTCAACATTCAAAAAACTAAAGATCACGGCATCCAGTCCCACCATTTCTTGGCAAACTGATAGGGAAACAATGGAAACAGTGAGAGACTTTATTTTGGGGGGCTCCAAAATCACTGCAGATGGTGACTGCAGCCATGAAATTAAAAGACGCTTGCTCCTTGGAAGAAAAGCTATGACCAACCTAGACAGCATATTAAAAAGCAGAGACATTACTTTGCCAACAAAGGTCTGTTGAATCAAAGCTATGGTTTTTCCAGTAGTCATATACGGATGTGAGAGCTAGACCATAAAGAAGGCTGAGCACCGAAGAATTGATGCTTTTGAACTGTGGTGTTGGAGAAGACTTGTGAGAGTTCCTTGGACTGCAAGGAGATAAAACCAGTCAATACTAAAGGAAATCAGTACTGAATATTCAATAGAAGGACTGATGCTGATGCTGAAGCTCCAATACCTTGGCCACTTGATGTGAAGAGCTGACTCATTGGAAAAGACCATGATGCTGGGAAAGATTGAAGGCAGGAGGAGAAAGGGATGACAGAAGATGAGATGGTTGGATGGCATCACCAAGTCAATGGACATGAGTTTGAGTAACCTCCAGGAGTTGGTGATGGACAGGGAGGCCTGGCATGCTGCAGTCCATGGGGTCACAAAGAGTCGGACACAACTGAGTGACTGAACTGAACTGAAGATTCTTATGTCTGGCCTATTACTGGAAAAATAATGAATGACATATTATCTGGTTTGTTATATTCTTTCCATTACTGTCCCTATAAAAATTGCAAAACACTTCCAGCACTTTTTTTCCCTTGATTCTACTTTTCCAAACATAACAAAAATTCCCATTCCTGACACCTCTTATGGATGACTTTGTTATGTCATTATCAGAGTTACTTTAAGAAAGTAAAGAAATACATTGGAAAATCTCAAATAACAGAGCAATAAATGCAAAAACTATAGTAGTAAAGTGAAGTGGGAATTTAAAGTAAATGATTGGATAGTTCATGGTTCAAAAGACACTTCAATCTCAATAATAGGAATTATCTGGATCAGCACTGTCCATAAAACATTCTGTGACAAAGAAAATGTTCTCTAAATCTGCATTGTCCAACACAGTACCTACCAGACACACGGGGCTACTGCCACTTGATACATGCTTAAAATGTCTGAAGAACATAACTTTCATTTTATTAAAATTTATTTAATTAAATTCAATTGTCCCTTATGACAACTGGCTACAAAATTGGACAGTACAAATCTAAACATTTGCTTCCATCCTTGACTCCCAATTATGAGTTAGTATTAACATTTTCTAAAACAAATGCACATAAGTCAAGAGTACAAATAGACCATTCACAACTGAAAACGTCACTACTAATAATAACTATTGACCATGTATACGCTGTAAATGGGGCTTCGCAGGTGGTGCAGTGGTAAAGAATCCCCCTGCCAATGCAGGGGACGCAGGTTTGATCTCTGGATTGGGAAGATCCCCTGGAGGAGGAAATGGCAGCCCACTGTGGTATCCTGGCCTAGGAAATCCCATGAACAGGGAAGTCCGGAGAGCTACAATCCATGGGGTTGCAGAGTTGGACACCCCCTAAGCACATAGCATACATGCTCTAAATACCATTCTAAGGTCTTTGCAAACGTGTTTAACATTTTGATTTTGTTTTAATTTAACATTCAAAACATCTGTATGGACAGACATGCCATACATATTTAGATTTTTCGAAGCAGGACAAAAATCACAGAGAAGTAACTTTCTCAAAAATACCATCTAGTAACTGGCAGCCAGGATTTGAACTCAACAGGCCTGACTTCACAGCTCATGAAATTTGTTCTTCTATTATACTTGCTGGTGCAAAACCACCTACTTTTGTACTAATCAAAGAATCATAGATGAATTAAGTTATGAATTGTCACCGATTAACTTAGCAAACATTTAAAAGATTATAGTAACCAATAAATACCCTTATTATTGCAGGTAGAAGAAAGCAATAACCAATTGATCTAATTTGACAATAAGAATAAAGAATCACAATAATGTCCATACCGTTCATCAGTTCCTATTTCTGCGAATTCATTCTAGAGTAAATAAATTTCACAAACACTTAAAATACACACAGATATTCATAGGTGGCTATCATTTTACCAACAGGCATAAGCTGATATAATATGTGTTCAATAATAGCTTAATAACTAAATGACTATGATGCCCAGTAGAATATTAAACACATACAATAATAAAAATGTTTAAGTGATTACATGGAAAAGCTTATGATATAAATTTTTATGTTAGGTAAAAATTAGAGAATAAAACTTACTATCATAGTAGGACGACAACTTTAAAAAGAAATATTACCCACAAAATTGGGCTTCCCTGATAGCTCAGTTGGTAAAGAATCTGCTTGAAATGCAGGAGACCCCATTTGATTCCTGGGTTGGGAAGATCCCCTGGAGAAGAGAATGGCTACCCACTCCAGTATTCTGGCCTGGAGAATTCCATGGACTGTATAGTCCAAGGGGCTGCAAAGAGTCAGACACGATTGAGTGATTTTCACTTGTTTACTTTGTTACTCACAAAATTATGATAATTATGTTGCAGAAAAAGAGACAAATGCTTTTTCTCTACTTTTCAAATTATGATCACAGACATGAGATTCAAGAAAAATAAGTTACTCAATTTGAAACTGTCACTGAAAAATATCACACTTTGTTACTCAGGTGCAGTCAACCTGGAAGATTGGTTAAAATGCAGATACCCAGGTCCCACTCCAGAATTTCTGGGTCAGCATCTGCTTTTTAACAAGATTTCAGGTGATTTTTTTATGCACATTAAAGTTTAAGAAACACAGATACAACATGCTGCAGCTAATGAACACTTGATGCTTCTTTTAAATCTTTCTTCCAGGGTGTAATAACTCATCAAATAGTGAAGTCAATCTCCTACATTATCAAGGACCTATTTCCATGTAGACTATCTTTCTAAATGAGGGTGAATCCTGCCATCATTCATGGGGACTTTATATGTAGATGATGCATGAAACAGTCTGGTCTTTCAGAATCTCGACTTTCTCCAAATGTTTCCTCCAGTCCACTGCAGGGCCTCACTCCAGTGGTTTCACCCGAGGCTTGGGATCAACAAACAGAAGCTATTAAACTCTTCACCAGCATTAGACATCCAACCTCTTTCATCCTGCCAAGAATTGCCGTAGAATTCTTCCTAAAATGCCACGATATTTTGTCTTGATTGCTCCCTGTTCAACTATTCACTTGGAGAAGGAAACGGCAACCCACTCCAGTATTCTCGCCTGGAGAATCCCAGGGACGGCAGAGCCTGGTGGGCTGCCGTCTGTGGGGTCGCACAGAGTCGGACACGACCGAAGCGACTTAGCAGCAGTAGCAGCAACTATTCACTATCACCTCCTTTCCAGCATCTACCAGATTGTTGGGTAATTTTTGGTTCATTTAACTATTCCCTCCTCCCATCTCCCAATGCTTACACATGAGACAAGGCCTTATCACTTCTTGAACTGAAACATTTAGCCCAGTTCCTGTCTCAAAGCAGTCACTCAGTAAATGCTTGAAGAGTGGTGTCCATGCATGCTAAGTCACTTCACTCATATCCCACCCTTTACAACTCGATGGACTATAGGCCACGAGGCTCCTCTGTCCATGGGATTTTCCAGGCAAGAATACTGGAGTGGGTTGCCATACCCTCCTCCAGGGGATCTTCCCAACCCCAGGATCGAACCCACATTTGAAGAATGAGCACAGTCATAAAACTTTTCCCCACTTTCAAGAAACTATACACTCAGCCATTTGCACTAAGTACAATTACCCTCATTTTGCAAATAAGGAAGTGGCTGCCCATGACTTACCAAAGATTAAAAATGGAATGTGTAGCAAAGAGTAGAAAAAACTCAG
This sequence comes from Giraffa tippelskirchi, assembly GCF_054371585.1. Classification (NCBI taxonomy): domain Eukaryota; kingdom Metazoa; phylum Chordata; class Mammalia; order Artiodactyla; family Giraffidae; genus Giraffa; species Giraffa tippelskirchi. The sequence continues at coordinate 159,481,378 of NC_137282.1, forward strand.
GTTTCCCCCCATCTATAAATCATGATTTTTCCTTTAAGTAGATTTTCTTTCCAGTTTACCATTCTGCCTGTATGTCAAGCCCTGTCACAGTCAGCCCTCTTCCTGCCTAGCCATTGATAAGACTGTATTTCTTTGCTGTATCCAGGTAAACTTGCTCATTAACCTACTAACAACTATGGTTCTTCCCTCGTTCATAGCGTATGCTCACAACTGCTAGCCTAAAGGAACACCTTAATCCTTAAGCAAGTCCAACTCATCATGAATCCAATCTCTAGAAGTCTATTGCAATGTTGCTCAATACTGCACAATTTTAGTACGTGTAGTCCTCACTTTGTTTGGCTCCAATATGCACCGATTACAATGATCATGGTTTAGTTAAATAGCACCAATTTCCCCAACAACACAGTTCTAACTTTAGCTACCATGACATGTTAACTGTGAATAGCTGCATAGAGTAACATTTTTGCTGCTCACTCTAGTTCACAGATCAGTATGTAAATAACAGATATGCGTCATGACCAGTGGCAAACCCCTGGAAAAGGGCATGGCAACCCACTCCAGTATTCTTGCCTAGAGAATCCCTGGGAACAAAGGAGCCTGGTGAGCTCCAGTCCACAGGTTCTCAAAGAGTCGGACACAACTGAGATACTCAGCGCACACACACAGCTGATCCATGTAGCTGTACAGCAGCGTCGTAAAGCAATTATCCTCTAATTAAAAATATAAAAGTAAATAAATTTTTAAAGATAAATAGCTGATCCTGGGGAAACTGACACTACTTTTCAAGAGGTTCGAGAAATATACAGCCAGAGGAACTTAGTAAAAATGAACTTATTGGGATGAATGAAGAAAAGAATTGTGATGAAAAGAGTGAAAATAAAAGACAAAAGGCTGCACTGATGGCTTATAACTTTGAAAACGTAAAGGGTAAAATACAAGAAGCTGATCCAAATTTAAAAACAACGGGAAAATTTGCCAAGGCAGAGAATAGCTGGGTTCTTACTCTGTAGCAGTTATGCCAAGAGAACAAGCAAGCGTTACCTAAACCCATCTTGATACTTGTTTTGTAAAGAAATAAAACACTAATTCACAATACTTTTAATGTTTTCAATTACACTGCACTGTTATCCTTTCTAATTTATTTCCCTATACAGCACAAGAGTTCTCAATGTTTTAACATGTTTTAATGCTATGGAACAGGATTCACTTTTTCCGAGGTGCTCAATTTCATTAATCATAAGGAAAATGCAAGTCAAAACCACAAAGAAAAATCACCTCATCCATGTTAGAACGGCCATGATCAAAAAGAGAAAAGAAAGTAATTATTAGCAAGGATGTCAGAAAAAGGGAACCCTTGTACACACCTGATGGGGATGTAAATTGTTACAGCCATCATGGAAAGTCATACAGAGGTTCCTCAAAAAATTAAAAGCAAAACTACCATATGATCCAGTGATCCCACTTCTGGGTCTTTGTTCAAAGGAAATGGTTGCCAGGGCTGGAGGAAAAGGGAAATGAGGTCAGATATTGGTGAGAGGGTACAAAGTTCAGATTATGCAAGATAAGTTCTGAAGCAGAGCATGGTGGCTACAGTCACCAACACGACATTTTGCTAGGATGGTAGGTCTCACATGTTCTCACCTCTCCAAAAGGTAACAATGTGAGCTGATGGATATGTTAACTACCTTGATTGTGATCATTCTACTGTTACACACATATCGAGTCATCAAGATGTACACCATACATACATACAATTTGTCGATTATACTCCAATAAAACTGAAAAATTAGAAAAAAAAAAAAAGAGAGACCTCTGAATATTCATTGAAAGGACTGATGCTGAAGCTGAAGCTTCAATACTTTGGCCACCTGATGTGAAGAGCCAACTCACTGAAAAAGACCTTGATGGGGTCTTCCCTCATTGGAAAGATTGAGGACAGGAGAAGAAGGTGATAGAGGACAAGATGGTTAGATGGCATCACTGACTCAATGGACATGAATCTGACAACTCCAGGAGATAGTGAAGGACGGGGAAGCCTGGCATGCTTCAGTCCATGGGGTCTCAAAGAGTCGGACACAACTGAGTGACTGAACAACAACTCCAGTGAAGCTAAATAATTAAAAAAAAAAAAAAAGCAAGAGATCTCTGCACAATTTCAGCTTCCACAGCCATATTATGTTTCCATGCTGCCAGGGGAAGTAAGAAATGCCTCTGCTGGATTTTTGACATATGTTTGTGCTATCTCCTTCTCAACAAGACTGTGAACTACCTGAGAATGGCACCCTGTAATAATCTTTTTAAATTGAGGTAAGATTCACATAACATGTTTAGGAAGTTCCCTTCTGTTCCTCATTTAAGTGTCTTTATCATGAAAGAGTGTTGGATTTGGTCAGATGCTTCTCTGCCTCCATTGAGATAATCACAGGATTTTTTTCCCTTAATTCTGTCTACAGTGTATTACTTTGATGGATGTCTGTATGTTGAACCACCCATGTATTCCTGGGATAAATCCGACTCTATCCTGTAGTATAATCCTTTTAATATGCTGTTGAAATCGGTTTGCTAGTATTTTGTTGAGGATTTTTGCATTTCTATTGATAAAGAATGTGGGTCTCTAGTTTTCTCCCGATTTGTCTGACTTTAGTATCATGGAAATGCTGGCCTCACAGAATGAGTTAAGAAGTGATTTCACCTTTTCTATTCTTTTGGAAGAGTTTGAAAAGAATTAGTATTAATTCTTTAAGCATTTGGTAGAATTAAAAAATGGTATCATATTTTTCAGTTTGTGTGTATACATACGTGTGTGCCCTCTCTGTGTTTAGAAGGGTGTTTGATGTAGAAAAAGAGATATTTAATGTGTAGATAAATTTCAAGCCCAGAAAGAAAAATCACTTTTTAAAAAAGGTAAGTAACTCAACTTGAATATACAGAACTTTCTATAAATGTGTTCATTGCGTGAATATTTTCTTCAAATGTCATCCCAGCCAAGAAGTTAAATAAATTTTCAAAAAGCTAGCAGACAGGAAGGGTTCAAACACATATTGTGGACAAGAAAAAAAAAAAAGAGGCACAAGCTCCACTAAGTGACTTGAAAAAAAAACCTCCGAGGTAATACACTCACTCACCATCCAAGGAGAAACTATGCAAAAATCCATAAGTGGATTAACGAGCAGAACTGTGGCTGAAGAAAACCAGATTAGCTCTGCCAAAGATGATAGCCGTAAAATGCACCAAGAAAATATCTAACAATAGAAAAGAGAAATTATCTGCTGGTAAAAATTCATGATTCTGAAAGTAGACACCACCGGCCTAATTTAATAATTGCAGGATCCCTGATGGAAGGAAGAGGCAGGATATGGTTGAATCTTTTTCAAAATTTAATTAAAACCAAAATGGCACTTTTTCCTTTGCTCCTCCACGATTCGAGCAGCTTCACAGAATACCAACAGACAAGCCAGGATCAGAGGCAGTGACTCACCACATTTTCAGCAGAGGATTTTAAGAAGCAAATAAACAGGGTTTAGAATTACAAGGACGAGTTCCACATGCAGCTTCCAGATCTGAACCTCTCTGTCTCTTCGCTGTGCGCTTCTGCCGCACTCTGCACATCCCTGTGCCTGCTTCAACGGCTGGCCATCTGCCTGTCCCACGATGAGCCGTGGGCAAAGCCGTGCTCACCCAGGCCCCCACTCCTCCCTGGGAAAAAGCACTCCTGCTCTCCCATGCCCAGGAGGAAACTTACAAGCTCTCTCCCAGACTTCAAGGGAAGCCGAGATTCTAACAAGTAATTTTGGTCTGCTTGATATTTGGTGAGATACGAACCCCACTGTTAGATGTTTCTCTTTTTACTACCTGCTGGAAGAAAAGAGGACCACATGCTAATTGCAAAATCCCCTTTTGAAAATCTTCGGAGTCACATGCCACTCTTACCATTTGTCCTTAGCAGGCATCAGTCAAGATGTGGTACATTCACTGGATTTGGCAGAAAACAATCTGAAAACTAATTTCTGTCTTGAAAGGCATTTTATACAACCCAAAAGACGGGAGATAGGAGAAAAATGGCCTGCAAAAATGGTTATTACCAAGAAAGCAAGGGCCTGTCTAGATCTGGTTCAGTTTCTGCAAGCTACAGAAACAAGCAATTATGGCTTATTTGCTATTGTGGATTTCCGGGGCCTATATCTTATATATGTCAGCCTTTGGTTAATTAAGTCAAGTTTATCAAGAGATGGTGATTCACCAGTAAGAGAGCTGCGCTAGACACAGATAAATGACTGTTGTTGTGAAGTCTCTGAAAAGTACTGAATAGAGGCTTCAAGTTCAGCTCCAGGAAATTAAAGGTATGAATAAAAATCACTTTTCTTAAAATCTTCATTGGATTTTTATAAGTTTCCACTTTGAGCAGTAGAATTTTTAAAGAAATAAAAACAAAAAGCATCGTGTGCGCAAATTTTGAATTGAAATAGAGTCACCCAAGAATTCTCCAGGCCAGAATACTCAAGTGGGTAGCCATTCCCTTCTCCAGGGGATCTTCCTTACCCAGGAATGGAACTGGGGTCTCCTGCATTGCAGGTGGATTCTTTAACAGCTGAGCTACCAGGGAAGCCCTAGAGTCACCCAAAAATGTTTATAAATTATGGGAGAAGGAAAACTAGACTGTGATCAGTGAAGTTCTTCAGACTTCATTCTTATCAGTTACTGGATATAAACTATCAGATTGAGAGTTTCTCACTTAGTAAATCAGGTAACAGCTGACAATATCTTGAAATTGTCTCTTTTTTTTTTCGAAGTTTTCTTATGAATGAGTTAAATCAGTTGCCCCTTTCCTTCCAAAGTTTTGACTAGTTCGTTAAACGAGTTGGTTAGAAAACCCTTTTTGTGAGCTTGTTCTCCTTCCTTTTCCGCACCCATTGACTGCTCATTCTTCCCTAATTCTTGGTTAAGTGGTTCTCCTTGGTCACTGCGTGGTGAGTTAGAGCATGGGGAGGCTAGAGGCACTCACAGTTCAAATTCTGCTTGGTAGCTTTCTACCTGTGTGCCTTGGAGAAGCTACTGTTGTGTAATCGCTAAGTCATGTCTGACTCTTTGTGACCCCATGGACTGTAGCCCGCCAGACCCCTCTGTCCATGGGATTTCCCAGGCAAGAATACTGGAGTGGGTTGCCGTTTCCCTCTCCAGAGGATCTTCCCCACCCAGGGATTGAACCCTTGTCTCCTGCATTGCAGGCCGATTCTTTACCACTTTGCCATCACGGAAACCCTGGAGAAGCTACTGAACTTCTCAATTCACCAGTTTCCTCCCTGTAACTAGAACTCATACTCAACTGATCCCTTAGGGTTGCTGTTAGTCAATATTTGGGACGTGCTTAGAAGGGAGCATGGCCTCAGTTAAGCTTTATTCATGTGTCTATTAAATTAAATGATTGGTAAATATTTGAACATAAACTACGTTGAATCACTCATGCCACAGAAACTTCACCAACTAGCTTGTCCTCTGTCTGTGCACCTTGCACTCTTATTCTTTGCTCGTCATCCATCAAAAACCCCAATGAATAAAGAAGAAATCTAAACTCACCCACAAACTTCACTTGCCAAGTGTGTCGTCTGAGCCTCTCGACCCCCTCTGACGTCTGCAAACCCTTGACATTCACCTGGCCCCCTTCCCAGGCCTTTGTCTCTTCCCAGACGTCCACACAGTCAAGAGCATCTCTATGAGTTCAATCCTTCCAGCTCTAGTCTACAGAGCCAGAACCCTCTCCCAGGTGTGCCCAGAGATGGGGCGTAGTTTAGAGATGAGTATTGAGGGCTTCTCAGGTGGCACAAGTGGTAAAGAATCCACCTGCCAACGCAGGAGATGCGAGAGATGAAAGTTCGATCCCTGGGTTGAGAAAATCTCCTGAAGAAGGAAATGGCAACCCACTCCAGCATTGTTGCCTGAGAAATCCTGTGGACAGAGGAGCCTGGCAGGCTATAGTCCATGGGGTCACAAAGAGTCCAACATGACTGAAGCGACTTAGCAGGGCGCATGGATTGAGGGAACAAAAAAGGTAGAGGATGGTCTGGGGCGCCATTAGGGCTTGGGCAGGGGTTAAGCTGGTTACCAGACTCGCCTCCCCCACCTGTCCCATGCTTTTGCCTGGGGTGCTCTGAAGTTAGAGATGCTACAAGCGTGAGAAGGGAAAAGACTCCCCGTCTAACTACCAAGGAAACCCCTCTTCTGTTGTTTCTCATTTTTTGCCAAATCGCTCAGTCAGACCACAGTTTTACAAAAGCTAAAGTTGCTTTTGTAAACAGGCAGCCATTTTCCCCCACACGGTGGAGTGGAAGCTTAAACAAAAGCACCAGTCACGGGGTGGACTTAACTCAGGGATGCTCTGTAAGCTCCCTCATATACACACCTGTTTACAAAGTGAAAGCATCTTATAAAACCCCTTTTACCACTTAGGATGAGAAGATCAGTCTTGCCACTTCTCTAAACACTCCCTTGTGGTCGGGCTTTCAAGGCACAAATGAGGCAAAAGAGTCGGACACTGTGGTTTAGATGAAATGGAAGTTAATGGCCTCTATCCCGGCTTCTCCTTGGCAATGGAGAGTGACACCATATGTTGGGGAGAGAGGATACATAAAACTCAAGACTCCGATCTGGATCTTAGGTTCTCGTTTCCTTAAGAGCCGAGCTGGGGTTTTGATGTGAGGGCTAGTCATGCATGAGTCCCTAGTAAACACAGCCCGCTTTAAATGCCACTTTTTATTGTCCCCAGCGTCTGCACAGTGTTCTGTACATAGTAGATGCTCCACAATACATGGATATTGGTTGATTTGGTGTATAAAAGCAATAATGATATGTCGTCTTTACTCCAAATGCCATGGCAGCTATATTAATAAGTTAAATTGCTTACCTTTTCCTCAATGATGTCAAATGAAATGGCAAATGAGGTTTTGTTGATGAATGAACACCTCCCTGGGATAGTATTTAACTGGCTTAAAGGGACAACTGAACGCACACTTAACTCCCTCCTTGATTTCTATACATACAGGCAATACGTCAGCGTAAGTTTTTTCAGTGTAGTATAAACGGAAAGACTCAGAAAAAAAACATTAGGAATATATTTGAATCAAACTAAGCAGCATATATAAACAGTGCAACTTTATTTACATCTTCCTAATGAATGAGCCTAGCTTCATGAGTCCATCTATCAAGTTTCCATAATCTGTTTCTCCTTCCACCCATGAAGTCCATCAATCAATTTCAATCAATAGTCTTCAAACAAAGGCAGTAGGACTTTACTACTGGCTGAATCAACATAGAACTGTTTAATCTTTTTCTGCTAGTGACTAACTTTGAAAGTTAAGGTTTGAAAAATCTGACTGATTTTATTATCATTTCTCTGGGGCTCCCAAATTTTGTCAATGAGGCTTTGAAAATACTTCATTTGCATAGGTAAAGTAGATTTAATGCATTAATATATTTAAAGTCAGCACTCTGAAAATTGGGTAAAGTTTTCAGCAGTTTTTAATATTTATGAAATAAATATTGTAGTCCTGAAGCCACCAAGGAATTGGGGACCCTAGTAAACACCCCAGTCTCTGGAAGACCAACCCTTGGAGACCAGGTAGACTGGAAATAGAAGGAGCTGCACCAAAATCTCCACTTGGCTCAAGGCAACACAGTCCTTGACAGAGGAAGAGAAGAGGGCTCCTTGCATAACACAGTTTTGATATATTATATATTTAAAGTTTTTATATCTTTTAATACTTTTTAATATGGATATTCATATGTATATATTATATATATATAATTGACTTCAACTTTTTCTTTGGTAAGATATGTATTTGTATAAAATATAAGTACATAGAATATATAAACAGATATAATATATAAATATGTAATTAAATATGTATTTCAGTGTATTTTAGTATCCAACGACATAATAAATATTGGATATAAATATTATATTCAGTGTGTGTGTCTGTGTGTGTGCTAATTTGCTTCAGTCTGATTCTTTGCAACCCCATGGACCTCTGTCCATGGGGTTCTCCAGGCAAGAATATTGGAGTGGGTTGCCATGCCCTCCTCCAGGGGATCTTCCCAACTCAGGGATCGAACCCACATCTCTTGGGTTTCCTGCACTGGCAGGTGGATTCTTTACCACTAGCGCCACCTGGGGAGCCAAAAAAAAAAGGCTGAAATCAATGATCTGAGTATTCATACTGAAAAGCAGCAAAGAGTACACAAAACTAAATCAAAAGAAAATAAAAGAAATAAAAAGGAGAAAATTCCATGACAAGATTTATAAAGAGATAGACATATATTACAAATCTCAAAAATGAAAAAGAGGACATTGCAACAATTCTATAGACATTTAAAAATATTTTAAAAGTTAGGATGCTGTGAACACCTTTGTGCCAATAAATCTGAAAATTTTGATGAAACAGAATCCTGGAAAAACACATTTTAAACCAACAAGGACATATAGCACATGGAACTCTGTTTAATGTTATGTGGTACCTGGGTGGAGGGGAGTTTGGGGGAGAATGGATACATGTATATGTACGGTTGAGTCCCTCTGCTGTTCACCTGAAGCTATCACAGCATTGTTAATCAGCTATACCCCACTAGAAGATAAAGAGTTTAAAAAAAATCTTTTAAATTAACACAAGATGTAATAGCTAATCTGAATAGTCCTGTATCTACAAATAAATTGAGTCTGCGATTAAATACTTTCTAAATGGAAATACCCAGGCTGAGACGTCTTTCTCAAAAGGTTCTTTCAAACTGTAAGAAAGAAATAAGCTTATTCTTACATAGATTCTCCCAGATAATAGAAAAAGACTAGGCATTATCCAATTTGTTCAATACCAGAAAAAATTTGTCATGAATTTTGCCAAAGGTCCCCAATGACATCCTCATAAGAACATTCAATCTTATCAGGGACCAAATGCAAAATCCCTTGACTTCAAGCTTTGCTCCTCACTGTTTTTTAAAATGACACACAAGAGATGCTAAAGAAGATCAGAACACATGGCTATTTCTACCGTAAATATTGCTTTCTTAAAGATCATCAATAGATCAAATCTCATTTTGGGGGGCTCCAAAATCAGTGCTGATGGTGACTGCAGCCATGAAATTAAAAGACGCTTACTCCTTGGAAGGAAAGTTATGACCAACCTAGACAGCATATTAAAAAGCAGAGACATTACTTTGCCAACAAAGGTCCATCTAGTCAAGCCTAAGGTTTTTCCAGTAGTCATGTATGGATGTGAGAGTTGGACTGTGAAGAAAACTGAGCACCGAAGAATTGATGCTTTTGAACTGTGGTGTTGGAGAAGACTCTTGAGAGTCCCTTGGACTGCAAGGAGATCCAACCAGTCCATCCTAAAGGAGATCAGTCCTGGGTGTTCATTGGAAGGACTGATGTTGAAGCTGAAACTCCAATACTTTGGCCACCTCATGCGAAGAGTTGACTCATTGGAAAAGACCCTGATGCTGGGAAGGGTTGGGGGCAGGAGGAGAAGGGGATGACAGAGGATGAGGTAGTTGGATGGCATCACCGACTCAATGGACATGAGTTTGGGTAAACTCCAGAAGTTGGTGATGGACAGGGAGGCCTGGCGTGCTGCGATTCATGGGGTCGCAAAGAGTCGGACACGACTGAGCGACTGAACTGAACTGAATTGAACTGAACATACCCAAATAACTGGTTTATCCTTCTCAGAATAGAATGACTATTCTTAAGTGTATATGTATATATATAGTTATAGTTATAGACCCAACCCCATGCCTGGCAAAGTTGATGGTAGGTGAGACCATGCATTTCATGCACTTAGATCAGAAGTACAGTGTTTTTCATATGGTGGTTTCTCAACAAATTTTCATTAATTCATTGGGAAAAAAAAAAACCCACATGGAGATGCTCTTTTTGACTGAAATGTAACAAAATCGATCAAAGTGTTTCTGCTTTATTTTTACCATGTCTAGTAGCCTCACCCTAGTGTGATGGTCCTGTACTGTCCTTATATACAAGGCTCATGGTGAGAGAGGAGAGAAAAGACAGATTATAAAAGTCCCATGAAATCCTATAAGAATTCTACATCATCCTACATCATGAAGTCCTTTTTGAATTCCTCTTCTCTGGGAAATACCTGCTGGCTACCATTGTGTTCTGAGAGCGTGTGTGCATGCTTTGTCACTCCAGTTGTGTCTGACGTTCTGTGACCCTATGGACCATAGCCCGGCAGGCTTCTCTGTCCACGGGGTTCTCCAGGCAAGAATACTGGAATGGGCTGTCATGCCCTCCTCCAGGGGATCATCTCCACCCAGGAATCGAACCCACATCTCACGTCTCCTGCATTGGCAGGTGGGTTCTTCACCCCTAGCACCACCTGGGAAGCCCGTTCTTAGGGTTCCAGTTATCAAAAAAGATAAAGCAGAGAATTCAGAGACAGAACAGATTCAGAAGCTAAGCTTTATTCATTAGAGAATTTCTCATTACACTATTGTGGTTGTCACCAACAGAAAAAGTTGGAGGGAAAAATTATTAAGCCCTCCTGTAGTGAAACAAATCCTCATGGGAGCAAGGTTTGTGTTTACAACTGGCAAAGAACTTCACCATCACAGGATCACCAACTAAAATTGTTGTGGGGAAGCAGAAAACATCTAATAAATGAAGAGAAGATAGGGACAAAAAGAAGCAAGGTAAGGCATGCTAGGGGGCTTCCTTGCTAGCTCAGTTGGTAAAGAATCCGCTTGCAGTGCAGGAGACCTGGGTTCTATCCCTGGGTTGGGAAGATCCCCTGGAGAAGGGAAAGGCTACCCACTCCAGTATTCTGGCCTGGAGAAGTCCATGGACAGTCGATGGGGTCGCAAAGAGTCAGACACGACTGAGCGACTTTCACTTTCACTTTCAAGGCATGCTAAAGCTACAGCTTGCACCAGTGTTGCCCAATTTTTCATTTTCATTGCAATAGTTCTTAATCAGTGGTGGACAATAAACCAGCTAAAGGTGTATACACTTTTACAAAATTTATTTTTAATTGGAGTATAATTGCTTTATAATATTATGTTGGCTTCACCTGTACAACAACGTGAATCAGCCGTAAGTACACATATGTCTCCCCACTCTTGAACCTTCCCAACTCTCATCCCATCTCACCTCTCTAGGTTATCACAAGGTGCCGGGTTGAGCTCCCTGTGCTATACACCAACTCCCCATTAGCGATCTATTTTACATAATGTATGTTTCAATGCTGCTCTCTCAATTGGGCCCACCTTCTCCTTCCCCCTCCCTGCGTCCAAAATTTCTTCTCTATGTCTGCATCTCTATTCCCACCCTGCAAATAAACACAAAGGCTCATTCTGATTCATACTTAAACTTCAAGAAACATACATCACCGTGAAATCCTTTAATAAAAGTGACAGATAAATGAAAATAAATGGCTTCAAGTTTGTAAAAGGAAAATGAGGCTTTTCACCTTTACTTCTAATGAGAGAATGGGAAGTTTTGTTCTACCCTGAAGTTAAATACAGTCTTGTGTTGCAGCCAATGTTTGGCACCTTTCTCTGTGGTTCCAAAGCAGCCCAAATGTAATTTGAGCTAATTCATGAAATGCACTTTGTAAAAAGATATTTATTGCCTGCGAGATAAATAGTCAAAATATATCAGATTTATTGATATTCAGGGAAAACCACATTATGGTTGTTTAGAGTGAACCTATGAACAAAATGACTGTTCGGGGAAGTGGGAGCAGACTGCTGGTATGTGCCTTAAGAAAAACAACAGCAAAGAGAAAAAGCAGGAAGCAGGAAGCTGCATCCAGTACAGTCATTTTAGGGAGAGGTGTTCAGCGTTGATGGCAATACAGATCTGAACACGAGTGGTGCAGAAGCCTTTTTGATAAAACTGGGCATAAAAGAACAAGGACATGTAGTATCAGGAGATTTGCTTTAATTCAGTTCCCTTGTTTATTAGAAAGAGGCAGAAAAATAATGTCTGAAGGATTTATGAGTAATAAGCTCTTGAACTTGTTTTCCTAGCCTTGTAGGAGACAGGAAGAAATCCTACTCAGTTCTCATAGAAGAGGACAAAGGGACCATCTTGGACCAAAAGGAAACTCATCATAACACAGGTCCTACTGAATCATCAATCTGAAGGAAAGGATGATGATTTTGGTGTGAAACATGGGTATGTGTATGTGGCACGGGACAACCAAAGGTTTCTTCTCAAGACTATGAGGCCTTTCTAGATCATGGCAGTTAAAGTAGGTCATCAGAAAGGATATCAAGATAGCAAAAGGTGATGGTGTAAATCTGTAACTTCAAAAATTATAAAGAAATAAATTGTACATATTCATACAAAAGAACTTTTAAAAATCACTGGATAAGCCTAGCATCACAAAGTGAAATAGTTCTTCTTTCCCTCCACATTAAGCAAAAAGATCAATCAAAGTAATTAATGCTCAGTCGTGTCCGACTCTTTGCGACCCCATGGACTGTAGCCCACCAGACTCCTCTGTCCATGGAATTCTTCAGGCAAGAATACTGGAGCGGGGAGGCATTCTCTTCTCCAGGGGATCTTCCTAACCCAGGAACTGAACCCTTGGCTCCTGCATTGCAGGCAGATTCTTTACCGACTAAGCCACCAGGGAAGCCCCAAATAATTACTAGGTGAATGTTTAGGTCTCAAAGGAAATAATATTCAATATTTTATCAGAGTACATACATCTAAACCACAAATGATATTAAAGTAAATGTATCACTTCCTGTTCTTAACTGTTGATTCAATTCTTCATGACTTTGGTTTCATTAGCTGCACTAACATGTTTTTAAAAATATCTGATCCCTTCCTCTTACTGGATCTGCCATTTTATAAATGCTTATCTACTTTTCACCAGTCAATCCTAAAGGAAAACAGTCCTGAATATTCATTGGAAGGACTGATGTTGAAGCTGAAACTCCAATACTTTGGCCACCTGATATGAAGAACTGACTCATTGGAAAAGACTCTGATGCTGGGAAAGATTGAAGGTGGGAGGAGAAGGGGACGACAGAGGATAAGATAGTTGGATGGCATCATTGACTCAATGGACATGAGTTTTAGTAAGCTCTGGGAGTTGGTGATGGACAAGGAAACCTGGTGTGCTGCAGTCCCTTGGGTCGCAAAGAGTTGGACACGACTGAGCAACTGAACTGAACTGAACTGATCTACTTTCTGCACTGGAAGCAGAAACCTTAAAAACTTTATTCCCAGGTTGAACACATATATTTTATGTCAGAACCAAACTTTTTGTCAATAGAGATTCACAGAATGTCAGGGCTGATCCAATCTTGGAGGTATCTGATACCCACTGCTTCATCTAACCAGTGTGGGGGGCTGAGGCAGTGAGAATTAAAGAGGTTAAGTGACATTCCTGCTGTGGGAGACTCTTCACCATGGGTTTCTTGAGATCCTACACGTCCTGGGTCTGCCAAGAATGCAAAACTCTGCCCACTCTCCTGGGGCTATGTCACAGACCTGTGGTTGCTGTGAGAAGCCTTGAAAGATGAGGGAGCAGCCTGCTTTAGGACAAAGAGCACGATTGCTTTCTCTTTGCTGCAAAACTGTGGGTTCCCCGAGCTCAGAGTCCCTTTCCTGTGATGCGACCCACCACATGGCTGGCATACATATAGGCTTCCTGCATCACCTCGTGAAATTTGGGGGTTAGCGAGAGCTGGTGAGAATATACTGATGTTCACGCTGTCTGCTGTGTTGCAAGAGTCCTTTGTCTCTGACCCACGAGTCTCACGTCTTCCATGAGCATCCATGAAAAGACAGCTTCTAAGTAGGACAAAGCCAAATCCCAGAACTAACACCTGGCAGCAAAAGAGAGGAGAAAGAATAGAACCATCATCTTCTGACTTCTGTTTCTTTCTTTTTTACCCTTCAAGATAATGCTCAATGTTGAAATCATGAGAAAGCAGCGTTTTTAGTATTTGAGGGTGATGAAATACATAATTAAACACAGTTGTTGCCTAGACAGTTCTATAAAGAATTAAGGGGAACACCTCAATTGGGAAAATGTCGTTCTATTGGGAAGGTTCCACTGTTCACTAAACAGTAGCTTGGTCTCCTCTGCCCAGTCTGGTCCATCTCACACACAGAGAAATATATTTAATATATTTTTCACTCTCGTTTTTTAATTTAAATTTACTCTTAAAAGTTCTAGAATGTTCACTTTCCAACCTGCTTTCTCTGTTTCTGTAACATTTATAATGTCTGTCCTTTCATACAAGAACATTTTTTATGTTATTGTTTCCTTGTAGATTTGTCCATTACCTGTGGTCCCAAGAGTATGGATTTTCCTGATGGTTGCATTTGTTTTTTACTTTGGGGTTTTGGTTTTAGAGTCTTAGTTGCTTGAGCACATTGCGGAAGCCCCTCACCTGTACTCATGGTGGATTTGAAGCTCCCGTTTCTTCCAGGGGACTCTGTTTCCATCAGTGTCGAAATGTGGGTATATGGCTTCCTAGAGACTTCCTTGGACATGATATTGGATGTTTGATCCCAGTTAAAACAGCCCTTTATAGTTCCATAGTGTGGCTTAGATCCTGACCTTGGTATTGAAATCCAAACACCTAAGAGAAACATCCAGCTTGATACTCCTGAAACACCCTCCCCAAACTATGACCTATTTTTCTGACTCTGAATTTCCTCTTCACTTCTAACAACTCAAGATTTCCCTTTCATATTTTTAAGTCAGGCAACCTTTTTTTTTTTTAGCCAAGCCCCATTTTACAAGAATCCCTGAATATCAAAGGGTAAAGGGGTACTCTCACAAGTCAGCTTTGTCTTCCACAAGGCACCAAGAGAGTGGTCTTTTTCTTTAACGATGTGAATATCACTTGTAAACCTTAGTCCTTGCAACAAAGTCTGAATATATTGTAACAGCAAAATGGCAGTGGAAAACATTCCATTGGCTCTACTCAATAAGCAGATGACTGCTAACAGAATTTTACAAATTGTACTATGTTAATAATCAAGTTATCAGCTAGAACCAATGGCTACTCCTCAAAAGATATAAAAGTCCTACTTATTAAAAAAAGATACTCAGAGTCTATCAAATAATACTATAACTTTAACAGCACATTAAGTGTTTGATGACCTACGGAGTTGGTTTCTGTGTATGTGAGAAAGAGGGCAATTTTTCTTTTGCTTTGTTTTGACTTTTGTTTTTAAGGTTTATTTTTTGAAGCAATACCCTTTTTCCTGGATGATTTTTCCATAGTCAGCCTTGGTTCACTGAGACTTTTTTCATTAAAACAAGTAATAGTTTTCCTCTTTGTTTTTTTCTCTTAGACCAAGACTGAAATTGGATTGCAGATCAAAGACCATGGCAAAAAATTCCTGACATTGGAAACTGTCTTCCCGGGCATCCATGTGCCTCATCCCCTTCTACACATTCCATATAAAGAGACTGTTTCATTTTCCACCTGGCAACACTTAAATCGTTTTATTTTTCTTCATTAAAACCACCACGCCTCTTCATTTAACTCATATTTTAGTATCTTGATTCAACAGGATCATAAAATCTTTTATTTTTGTTGCCGCTGCTTCTTTTTGCTCCAGGGAAACGTAAAAGAGAAACAAGTTAAAGAATATACAGTCAACCCTTCTTTAAAAATATATAACTAGATTTCTAAAAGAATGAAAAAATACAGTACTAGTGGGAAAACACTGCAGTCAAATCTATATTTAACTTGAAATAACATAACTTTTGTGGGTGTGTTTGACATTCTCTCATACCTGCTACAACCCCTGTGAGTCCTCAGTAAATATTAATTATGGATAATTGACAATTCTTTTCTTCGAATGGAAGCTGCAGAACCGATTCTCAAGTTTTCACTTCATGCTGGTGCAGCAAAGTGCAGCCTTCAACAAAGGTCTGTTCTCTGTGCCTTGGAATGTAAACATGATCGTCCTATGAGAGATGAGTGTGCGTCTTTCTGGATCCTCAGAAATCAAGTTTCTACAGAGAATCCTAACCTAAAGCAAACAAACAAGTCAACCTCATCTTTTGTCTTTCTATTTTTTAAAGAAAAAGAATTAAGCCTGATTCCGACCAACCATTTTATGTTCCAAATATACTTTCCATTTTACAAGTTCCTCTGATATGAATGCCTTTTATTGACCATCCTGTAAATGGCTTAAATAGTTACAATCTCCTAATTAGAAGAATTTAATGACAGTGACACATGCCACCAGAGCCCTTTACTATGTTTCCTGTCAATTCTGATCAATCTGTTATGTTTGCTGTAAATCTAACTGCTTAGTGATCAGTGAGGAACACGAACTCATTGCCTCAGCTCATTTTAGGAATTTATTTTGCAATGGGCATAGATGCATGTTTTAAACTTGACACAGACCCAAAGCTATGTGTGTATATATTAGGTTGGCCACCCAAATGACTGTTCTGGCCAACCCAATATATACAGACAAACATTTATATACACTTCATGAATAATATATATACCACATATTATATGTGATGCTATATATAAGTACTTTAATAATCTTTCCAAATTAAATTAGATGTGCCTTTAGAATAGAGGTAAGACTATAGAATGCATTTCCACTATGATTCTTTTTGGTAAAGAGTTTCACAGAAGTTTAATTATTATTTAAAAAATATTTAATTTATTGACAAGTTTTCAGAAACATACCCATTTTCTCAAGCAAAATTCACCTTTGTTCGCTCTCTTCATCACCAACTGCACACCTACCTACAACTTCTCCATGTTTCAACGACATGTTTCAACAAGCATGTAATGTTAGACATGCTGTTTGCTTTTTATGTGGGTTGATTATTTCAAATGTAATTTGTGTTTATAATCCAAAACTTTTGGTAAGAATTAAGGTCATCCCACCTAGCCTGTCAATTGTACTTATTCAAATATGTGTCCAAATCAGACACTTTTAATAAGTAACATGAAGAAGTATCCCAGCCCAGAAGGTCAGGTGGGAATAAGTAAGAAGGAGCATCATCCTTTGTCTGGTCTTGGATAGGAATTAAGAAGAGTTTGCTCATCTGCCATCTTTGAAAATGCACCATTCACCTGGGCTTTCCCTCTAGCCGTTCATCACTCCAGTTCACAAGAAAATGGCCATCTGACAAACTTTACTCCCCAAAATAACATGAGCAAGAATTGCTAACACCTGCAAAGAGCTTACTGCATGCCAGGCACTGTTCTAAACACTTTACACTTTTCATAGCCCTTAATCCTCATCCCAGTCTTGGGAAGCAAGGATCATTTTGTTTTAAGATTTAGAGATGAGGAAACAGAGGCACAATGATGTTAAAGCAACTAGTTGAAGATTACACAGCTTAGTAGTGGCAATGCCAATTTAGAAGAACATTCCATTTGTACTTTTCACTTCTAGTAAATACACCGTTAAAGGAGGGTACTGTTAACAGCATTTCAAGTACCACATGCCCAAACTCAGGATGAAGTATAAGTATCAATATATTAAGACAGTCTGGACTGAGAACAGTGCTGATTCAGGAGTCAGCTGACCTTAATGTCAGCACTACTTCCAGCCTCAACTTTAACCAGCATTTAACCTTGAACGAGTCACTTAACTCTGGAGCCCAAAGTCCCGATTGGCAAAAGGAAAGATTAGATGTTCTCTAAGGGTTCTTTTCAACCTCAAAATTTATGTCTCTATGATTAATGGCTGAATGAAATGTCACATTGATCTAATAAATTGTGGGTGTGTTGATCAAGTTTCCAGAGTTCTCCAGCAGCAGAGCTGGGGGTGAGACCCACTTCACTTGTGCAGAGCCCAGTTATGGTAGGTGCTGTGTACTGAAATGTATTGTAACCTGAAATTCAGTGATGTTGAGCCCCCATGAAATTCCTACAGCCCTGTGGCATTTATATGTGTTTGAAAATCAAAAACCCCTAAAACTCAGGAAACTCTCTGTCATAATTAGATGTACTGTCTCAAACCAAAAATTAAAGACCCATGAACTATATCATATAGTATTCATTTAACATTCAGTTTTGCTTGTTCATACTATAAATCTTATTTGAGGCTTAAAAAATATTTCTCTGTAGAAAGGTTGATAATGAATCATTTTGAGGTTATATACACTCTGATCCCTTTTTTATAACATGTAATTCTAACTAAAATTCAACAATAGCTAGGAAGATTTGATCTCAGTGGAAGATGTTTGTTTTGAGTTTTGACGGCACCTGAGTAAAGGCATTCTGATCTACTGTATTCTACAGAGCAGACTTCCAACAGAATTCCTGAAATAGGAGATCTCTCATCTTCATCGTAGTAGAAATGCATTCGTCACATCTTACCTTGTTCTTAAAACCTATTTAAAATGGAATATTTTGACACAAATATTGGGAAAAAAAGGGAAAAGATAAGATAAGCTCACTTTCCGAGGGTCGCAGCCCTGCAGCCTAGCTGAGCACACTGTTGGCATCTCACAGAGCAAGAGCAGGATGCTTGTAGGAGGCTTTCCCCAGAGGTGGACCCTTATCTGTATGTATCATTTACAGCCTTGCCATGTGGCTTCAGATGAAAATGGAACTCAGTTGCTGTTAAGTCGCTTCAGTCGTGTCCGACTCTAAGCGACCCCATGGACTGTAGCCTACCAGGCTCCTCCGTCCATGGGATTTTCCAGGCAAGAGTACTGGAGTGGGGTGCCATTGCCTTCTCCGGAACTCAGTTAGGGGGCATCATTAATTGAATCCACTCAAGTCCTTTGACAAAAAAAAAAACATGCAGGTGAAAACTACCCAGGTTTTTAATGCTCCGGTTCTTGTGTTCGTCCACTTAAGATGTCAGTCCCCAACATTTTAGGTACTAGGGACCAGGGAAGGCCAAGAAAGACTCCACAGGGAAAGTTACCTTTATGTTGAGTCTTAAAATGAGTAAGATCTGCCTCATTCCGGTCTGTCTCCAGCCCAAGGGAACACAAGGGAGAGTAACCTGGATGTGAGTAACCTGGATTGGCAAGACTGGGGGCCGTGGGGGCCAAGCAGGGATAAGGGAGGCTGGAAAGATTGTCCGAGGACAAGTTGAGAAGAGCTTTGAATATCTTGCTAAAGGATTGGACCCTGCGTGGTAGGGAGAGCTGAAGATGAGAGAAAGATAAAAGTGACAATTCATACTCCTTTCATACATTCTATGGACTCTTAACACAGACTATGGTCTGCATTTGGCACTCAATGAGTAATTGTCAAACCGCCTTGAGGACTGTACTATTGACTCATCAAGAAACAGATGTGTTAATGTTCATGGCATTAAAAGTAATTAATTAGTGTTATTTATTTAGTACCTCTCTCTCAAGTCCCAGGCACTTTGAATACGTTGCCTATGATCTCCATTCCATACAACAGTCTGATAAGACTTATTTTTGTCTATAATTTACACAAGAAGAGACTGAATTTATGGTGGTTTGTGACCTCCTAAGGGCAAATGGCTCATAAGCAGCAAAGCCTAGAATGCTAGTTTCTGATTCTAATACCTATGCTCTAGCCACTCCGCTGTATGGTTTTTCCAGGTGCACTGACAGATTTGGGTAAACCCATTCCAAATATGCACCTCCCCTCTGACTCCAATCCACACTTCCTCTCCTAACTGTGGTGTGAACAAGGCAAATGCAAAATGGCAGCTTGGGTTGGAAATGAAATGTGAGATGGAGAACACAGTGAAGGAAATTGACCCCTGTGGGGATGAGAACTATAAACTTGTTTTCCAAATAGTGAAAACAGACATTGTGAGACAGAATATGAACTCAGAGTGAATGGAGGAAAGCAAGGAAGAGAAAAAGGGTGTTGGCGACAAGAGATGACGGTGACCGAGCACCAGGCAACTCAAACCTATCACAACAGCATATCAGTGCTCCTCTGGTTTTGTGAAAGAGTGTGTGCCCGAGTGACTATTTACTACCAAAGAGGAATTAGGGATTTGGAAACAGAAAGAACCTGACTTAAATGTAAAAGGAAAAAAGGACATGTGGGAAGCTCAGAAATTTCCCAGAGAAACCATGAGAGACCCTGGGCTCCTAAGTTACTTCTCATTCCAAACCATGCACAGCTTAGCCTGTGTGTTTGCTTAAACCCACGGACCGTGGCTTCTTCACGAATAGGTAGGAAGGGCACTCTTTCAGCTACTATCTAGTGGTGTTTTCAGTCTCACAATGGACAAAAAAAGAGGTTTGGAATAAATCATTGGCATATTTGGGGAAGTGAGAGGATATGAGAAAGTAATAAAAATGTTCAGGCAAGAAGAAGCCTTTTTATCTAGATAACTATCTGTTCCTTTTAATTTTTTCCTCCGCAGGACAATCAGCCAGGAAGAACAGGAGAACAAACCAGAAATAAAGAAGCAAACAAGACTCTCTAAAAGTGGTGAAAGCAGAAAACCTTAGGAAATTGTCAAGCCTCAATCATAGCTGCAATGTTAAAAAAAAGAATATTACCTTTCTTCATTTTTTTAAACAATGTGTTTTACTAAAAATGTAAAAAAAAAAAAAAAAAAAAACCTGAAAACCCCCATAAAACAAAGCTTGTGAAATGTAAAGTTTTGATATCACGTTACTTCTTGAAAAAACATTATTTGTGTGAGATTTTACTTGGGTAGAGGCACATTATTTCATTCTTAAAAAAAAAACAAACCATACAATATATTCCATTCTTAAAGAGAGGCTTTACTGCTTTTCAGAAATATTGTCAATATAGAAACATATGTTACAGCTTGCAGGAAGATTAAAAGTCATCGAGGTCCAGTTTTAAATTTTTGCTGATGAAAAAACTAGCCCAGAGAGATAGCGGTTTATATCCTGTCGTGCTGGCCGTTAGGGGCAGGAAGGATGTCCAGACCCATGTGAACTGGATCCACACCCACTGCTTTACCCATTATGCCCTTTGCTAACCATTTTGAACTTCAGAGAAACTGTACTCATGAAAGAATGCTTGATAGAGAGTACACCTATTACCAACTACTATTTAAATAGAAAGCTAGGGACTTCCCTGGCAGTCCAGTGGTTAAGACTTTGTCTTCCAAAGCAGAGGGTATAGGTTCAATCCCTGGTCAGGGAACTAAGCTCCTGCCTCATAGTCAAACAAACAAAACATGAAACAGAAGCAATATTGTATCAAATTCAATAAAGATCTTGAAAAATGGTCCACATCAAAAATAAATGGATAGAAAGCTAAAAGCCTGACCTCCAAATATTCATGTGTTATCTATAGAACAAAGCAGATTATTTGTAGAAACCAATGAGTGAAGATTATATCCACAGAAATACTACTTAGGAAATATATATGTTAAAAGATTGACGGTTTTCTGATCTTTCTGCCTAGGATTTTTTTTTTTTTTTTCACGAATCTCCCCGTAACCCTTTAATACAATCACATGGTCATAAGCCCACTACTCCAATGACCTAAGAGTTTAAAGCTTCTGATTTTGAACATAAAACAAATGCATTCAATTAGAAGTCTCATTCAATAATTTTTTAGTACTAAAAAGTCAAAGGTTGATTTTTTTTTCTCCTCTCTATATCTTGAGTAAAGTTCAAAAGGGAAGAAATTTAAGAATTCAAAATGTTCTTACATAAAAGCTGAATTTCCAAGTCAAAAGAAAAGGTATGTAAAATCTTCCAACAGATTTACCCAAAGTAATGAAGAAAGCGGGAACCTTTACTAAGTCAGACAGCCTTCAAGGTCAAACCATGCATCCAGTCCACCTCTCTGGCTCTCTGTCTGTTGAGCCCCTACCCCACCACTGGCAGGAGAAAACAACCCTGAGTGTTTGAGCTCTGGTGAGCCTGACAGGGAACCTCAAGATCCACATTTAATAGTGGGTACAAAGAGCAGAAGAAACAGTGCCAGCTAGGGTCACCATCTTTGAGGCACCCACCTCAGAGATTTGATAGCATCCTTTTTTAACATTTTATTTATTTATTTTGGCTGTGCTGGGTCTTGGTTGCTGCAAGGACTTTTCTCTGGTTGTGGTGAGTAGGGGCTACTCTCTAGTTGAGGTGCTCGGGCCTCTCATTGCGGTGTCTTCTCTTGTTGCAGAGCACAGGCCCCAGGGCATGAGGACTTTGGTAGCTGCGGGATGTGGGCTCAGTAGCCGTGGCTCCCGGGCTCTAGAGCACAGGCTCAGCAGCTGCGACACACAGGCTTAGTGGCTCCAAGGCATTTGGGATCTTCCCAGACCAGGGATTGAACCTGTGACTCCTACATCGGCAGGCGGATTCTTTACCCCTGAGTCACCAGGGAAGCCCTAGCATCCATTTTTTTTTAGTTTCCATTTCCTCCAGCCAGGAATAGGAGCAGGTTAGCAGTGGCCTCGGAAATAACATCTCAAATGAGAAAACAAGAAACAGGAAGAAAGATCTGATGCAAACGATGTTTCATAACCTCTAGTCCATACATCTCCTCTGAAAAATGTGGCCCTTTTTCTTCACAGCCTCCTGCAGGAGAAGCTCCAGATACAGATGTATAGCCATCTCCTTACTGATACCCTAAGCCAGGAGAATCCACTATGCAGTTTAATGGTTTGCTGAACTATCAAGGCTTCCCCATTGGGTCAACAGTAAAGAATTCACCTGTAATGCAGGGGTCACAGGAGATGTAGGTTCAATCCCTGGGTCAGGAAGATCCCCTGGAGGAAGAAATGACAACCCACTCCAGAATTCTTGCCTGGAGAATCCCACGGACAGAGGAGTCTGGCAGACTACAGTCCAAAGGGTTGCAAGAGTCAGACACGACTGAAGTGACTTAGCATGTAAACTATCAGTTGCCTGTGATGCTTTATTAAGATTCTTTTCCCCAGCAATTTCATAATTAGCCCACAGAGTGATCTGAATATCAGCAACCAGAGTTCATGACCTGATGTCTGTTCCTCCTTGTGAGTCACGAAAAGTTCAGGTAACACAACACCTGACAAGCAGTAAACATTCTCAGGAAACATCTAAGTACCAGCCAACCATTCAGCATGTAAGCAATCTGTTTGTTTTGAATTAAAGAAACACTTCCCTTGAGTCATTCCTCATAAACAGAATAGCAGACTTTAAAGGAAACTATGAATAATTTGCTTAGACTTGGAAAGGACATTGAGAAAAGGCCAAAGAGATCTTTTTTTTTCTTTAATTGATGTTCCAAGCTGATTTGAAACAGGCCAACTGCTTTCATGCATGCATGTTAATAAACTAGCACTCTATGCTCACAAATCAAAATAATCCAACTGGTCTACCAACCTAATAGACTCATGAACCTTAGATATCATATAGCTCAATGTCATTTAAAGAAAAAAAAAATCTATAGGATCAGTGGCCCTCAAACTTTTGTGTGACTGTTAGGAATAAACAGAAGCTTATTTCATCCCAAATTAACCTGTTCTATTGTTGGTTAAATCAAATTGTCAGAAAGTTCAGAAAATCTTCATATATTATGTCAAAATAACTCCTTCTAGTACTCACACCTTGACCCCAGGTAAGCTTTCTGAAGATGGTTCTCTAAAACATGTCTACATCTTTCACATGATAGGTTTTCATATATTTGAAGCCAAGCCTCACTTTCTAAGTAAATCTGTTCTCCAAAAAATGTGTCATTTTAGACCACATTTGATGATATTATGCAGAACTCTCAGTATCACATTACTCTTTTTTTGTCCAGCAATAATTTGTAAAATATTGCACCAAAAATGTAACATAATTCTCTAAAGTGTGTGCTTTAATCCTTTAATCCACATAAAAGCATTTAAAAGAATGTCTGATACTTCATAAGCACTCAATAAATGTTTGCTCTCTATTTGTTCCACCAGTTTAAAGTAGGCACTGCTTTAGAAATTGGGAATAGAGTAGTAAACAAAATAGATAAAACCCTTGCCCCCTGCAGCTCATTCTGGTTTATTATTTGACTTACTGGAACACTGGTTCAAATAAACCCAGTGTTGTTTGAGATGTAGTTTAAATGTACAGGGTCAGAAATCAGAAGACCAGGATCTAGTTGGATATTTTTTTAGACAGGTGATCACTTATCAACTCGAGATCACTTTCATTTCCTACTGCTTAGAGTTGCTGAAAGATAAACAAGGTAAAACCTCTTCTGCTTGTAAATATCTAGAATAATTTGTAACGTCCTCTACTATCTGGCTCCAATCACTTTTCGTCAGTTTTATCTTTTTATTTTTTTTGTTTCCTAATCTCTACCTAAGTCCCCAATATTCCTTGTGCTTGCACACCTCCTTATCCTTGCCAGTCCCTCTCCTGAAACACACCTCCCCAATCTCCCTTCCTGGATAGCTTCATTTTTTTTCAATTCTGCTCAAAACAGGTATTAGCTTCAAAGCCTTCTTTGAACCATCTGCATTTCTCCACAAAGAATTTGTAGCTCCCTTCTCTGTGTCTATAATATTTTACTTATACTTCAAATGATAATACTGGTTCTTCTCAGATCATAATGATTTCTTCATTTATCTGACTATAGTAGCAGACTGTAAGTTTCTTGGAGGCAAAAATGATGTCTTATTCATTGTTTTAAATCTGGAGTTAGGAAAATGAAGACTCATTGGAAGTACACAATAATATTCATGAATTATAGTGAAAACACTTTGAATTAAAAATAATATAGGGATAAGATGTTATCTATGATATAACAAAGTATTATTATTTAAACAAATACTACTTCTTTTAAAAAAAATTTATTGGCATATAGTTGTTTCACAATGTTGTGTTATTTTCTTCTGTGCAGCAAAGAACACATTATTTCTTGAGTCTACCATTTGATTCTACATATCCAACAAAGTTGATTTTGCATGCATACATTTAATTGACAGCATTAATTTAGGAACCAAAATAGGCACTGGTAAAAAAAAATGAGATCAATTTTTATTTGTATATCAGCCATAGTCTACTCCTATTCTTATCTTAATTTAAATAGTTTCCATTTTAAAAAGTATTTAATACAATTCAAAGGCAGACTCTAAAGTGTTCTATAAATCTAAGGATATATTTAAATTTTAAAAATAAATTCAAATATTACTTATGTACTGTTTATGAGATATGAAAAAAACCAAAAATATTTTAAATAACAATGATTAGAATTAAAGTGAATAGCAGGAAACATAGTATATAGATGACAAGGTTCCTTTAATAGGTTAAATTAAATATCACTCATCAGATCAGTTTAGTTCAGTCACTCAGTCATGTCCGACTCTTTGTGACCCCATGAACTGTAGCACGCCAGGCCTCCCTGTCCATCACCAACTCCCAGAGTCTACCCAAACCCATGTCCATTGAGTCAGTGATGCCATCCAGCCATCTCATCCTCTGTCGTCCCCTTCTCCTCCCACCCCTAATCCTTCCCAGCATTAGGGTCTTTTCCAATGAGTCAACTCTTCGCATGAGGTGGCCAAAGTATTGGAGTTTCAGCTTCAACATCAGACCTTCCAATGAACACTCAGGACTGATCTCCTTTAGGATGGACTGGTCGGATCTCCTTGCGGTCCAAGGGACTCTCAAGAGTCTTCTCCAACACCACAGTTCAAAAGCATCAATTCTTCGGTGCTCGGCTTTCTTCACAGCCCAACTCTGACATCCATACATGACTACTGGAAAAACCATAGCCTTGACTAGACGGACCTTTGTTGACAAAGTAATGCCTCTGCTTTTTAATATTCTGTCTAGGTTGGTCATAACTTTCCTTCCAAGGAGTAAACGTCTTTTAATTTCATGGCTGCAATCACCATCTGCAGTGATTTTGGAGCCCAGAAAAATAAAGTCAGCCACTCTTTCCTCTGTTTCCCCATCTATTTCCCATGAAGTGATGGGACCAGATGCCATGATCTTAGTTTTCTTAATGTTGGGTTTTAAGCCAACTTTTTCACTCTCCTCTTTCACTTTCATCAAGAGGCTCTTTAGTGTTTCTTCACTTTCTGCCATAAGGGTGGTGTCATCTGCATATCTGAGGTTATTGGTATTTCTCCCAGCAATCTGGATTCCAGCTTATGTTTCTTCCAGCCCAGCGTTTCTCATGATGTACTCTGCATAGAAGTTAAATAAGCAGGGTGACAATGTACAGCCTTGACGGACTCCTTTTCCTATTTGGAGCCAGTCTGTTGTTCCATGTCCAGTTCTAACTGTTGCTTCCTGACCTGCATACAGGTTTCTCAAGAGACAGGTCAGGTGGTCTGGAATTCCCATCTCTTTCAGAATTTTCCACAGTTTATTGTGATCCACACAGTCAAAGGCTTTGGCATAGTCAATAAAACACTCATCAGATAAAAGCATTTAAGAAACATTTTCAGATATATCTCTATTTACCATATTTTTGTTGCAATAAATACTCAAACTGAGCAGAAAGATGATCAGAAACTTCAAAATGCCAAGATATTTATCAATTTAGACTTTCAATTCTTTCTATTATTAATAGTAAGGACAACACAGAAAAATCATGAATTATTACAAAGTCTTGAAGTATAAAGGTACTCCCTGAAAGAATACAGCCTAATAACCACAACATCCTACTGACTGTAGTTGAGAAGGAAAAGAGGAGAAAATATTCAGGTGAATTTGGTGTAGATCTTGGCTGCCATTTTTACCAACTGAAGTCATCATTTATTATCAGTGTGACACTGGATTTCTTTGCCCCAAAGAATCTAGAGCTAAGTAATGCCCTGAGCTCCTGGCAAGGCCTTTCAGTAACCCACATCTTGGTCCTATAATTAAATTACACGTTGATCATCCGTTTTCCTTTGACAACATGGGGAGATTTCTACTCTTATTTTTGTCTCCAGCTTAGGTTCATCTTGGCCAAATATTCGTATGGTTTTATTTTCTCTGGTAGATTCGAGCTCACACCCTTTCCTGCTCATTTCCTACTGATGAAGGGGACTCTCCAAGCCAGGTGGTAAGATCACAGTTTCTCCGGGCTCTCTGGGTCTTCATCCAATTTGATCTTTGTCCAATAATTCTGTTTTTTAGAAGAAATCAGAAATTCTGAGCAAAAAAATTCTTACCTATGGGTATGTTTTTGCAGGAGGTCAGGTTAAGCCAAAGGAGAAAGGCAGAATGCTGAGTCCTGTTCTTTTATATCCTTTGTAATAAACAGGTCATCCAGAGAGCAAACTGGTTTCCTGAGTTCTGAAAGACACTCTAGTGAATTAATCTAATCTAAGGAGGCAGTTGCAGGAACCTCTGGTTTGTGGCTGGTCAGTAAGAAGCACAGGTGACCGTCGGAACTTGCAGCCGGTGTCTGCATTCAAAAGGGGGAGGTGAGAGGCGTGGCAATGTCCCATCTGTAGCCCATTGGTCAGAGGCACAGATGACGCTGGAACTTTCGATGGCACCTCCAGGCAGAGAGGGTCAGAACACAGTTGCTTGCATATAAGTTCACCTGCACCATTTTTCCAGATTGTACATACATGCATTAATATGCAGTATTTGTTTTTCTCTTCCTGACTAATGTCACTCTGTATGGCAGCCTCTAGGTTCATCTACATCTCTAAAAATGGCAAAGTCTTGTTCCTTTTTATGGCTGAGTGATCTGGGAAGGAAATCCATGGAAGAGAGGATATACGTATACATGTGGCTGATTCACTCTACCATACAGCAGAGACTAACACTGAAAAGCAACTATACCCCAATAAGTAAATAAAAGAACAGAGTTGCTGGCTGGTTAAGGGAAACCCCCACTGCACATGCTGAAATTGGGAAGCAGAGTTTCAGCAGGTCAAACACAACTTACTGTGCCTCATTCTGCTGCTTTAAGGCAGAGACAATACCAGGAAGGTACAAACAGGGACTGTGACACAAGGCCCCTACACAAATTTACGGCCAGCTCTGTACATGTGGAACTGCTTTGCTTCAAGGCCTTATAACAAAATAACCTCCCACCTCCACCCCACTGGGAAGCTACTAACAAAGTCGCATTTTCAAAGCCAGAGAAGGTAGATTTATCTTAGGAAGAGAAGAACCTAAACACATTGAGGATAAAATAGAAATGTTATACTGGGGCAACCAGGACAACTAGGACTCAAATTTTCCTTACATAGGCTGCTTTAGAAGCTTAAATATCAATAGCAGAATAAAGTAGGTTTACAACAGGGTGTTGATTAACTTTGGGGTCAACCTGACTGGGTCACGGGGTTCCCAGTTATTTGGTCAAAGGCTATTCTGGTGGATCAGCGAGGGTGTCTCTGGGTGAAATTGATATTTACTTGGGTAGACTGAGTAAAGCAGATTGCCCTCTCTGATATGGGTGGGCCTCATCCAATCAGTTGAAGGACTAACTGGACCAAAAGCCGATCCACTAATAGGAAACTTCCAGACTTTTCTGAGTTGGGACACTGGTTTTTCTCTACCTTCAGACCCAAACAGAAAAATGAGGTTTTCCTCAGTTTCACGCCTGCCCGCTTTCAAACTAGTAACTAGACCTTGCCAATTGTAAAGCTTAGGACTTCTCAGCTCATAATCATGTAAGCCAATTTCTCACAATAATTATGTATGTATGTATGGACTTCCCAGATGGCCTTAGTGATAAAAATTCCACTTGCTAATGCAGGAGACCCAAAAGACTCGGCTTCGATCCCTGGGTTGGGAAGATCTCCTGGAGTCGGGCATGGCAACCCACTCCAGTATTCTTGCCTGGAGAATCCCATGGACAGAGGAGCCTGGTGGACTACAGTCCATGGGGTCACAAAGAGTCAGGCATGACTGAGAGACTGAGCACATGAAAGTCTCTGTCTACCCATCCATATCCTCTAATGGTCCTGTCTGGAGAACCCTAGCTAATACTAATACAATAAGTGCTGGTGCTGCTAAGCCACTTCAGTCGTGTCCGACTCTGTGCGGCCTCATAGACAGCAGCCCACCAGGCTCCGCCGTCCCTGGGATTCTCCAGGCAAGAACACTGGAGTGGGTTGCCATTGCCTTCTCCAATGCATGAAAGGGAAAAGTGAAAGTGAAGTCGCTCAGTCGTGTCCTACTCTTAGCGACCCCATGGACTGCAGCCTACCAGGCTCCTCCGTCCGTGGGATTTTCCAGGCAAGAGGACTGGAGTGGGGTGCCATCGTCTTCTCCCTTCTAGTCACTAGCTTCCTAATTTTTAAAATAAAGGGCTTTGACTAATGCTGAGATTTTTTTGCGCCATGCCTCTATCCTTTAGCTTTCCAATTCTATAACTATGTCTCTAATTCTATAACTATGTCTCTAATTCTAACTATGTCTCTGGCTTTTATTGAACGAGGACATACTATGTCCCAACAATGAGCCGGACGGTATTCTGTGTTTTCACTCATTTCACATCACCAGAATTTGAGGCATTATTATTCCTTATTTTTATAGGTGAAAACAGAGAGTCATTCAACTATCTGTTTGAGTTCTCCATGTTCGGAAATGGCAGAGCCAGACATCTTGACTCCAAAAAACTAATGTAAACAAACAAAATGTAAAAACAACTTGAGGAAAACATGACAAAATACAAAGTGGTGGAGTTGGGAAAGAACTTTTTGAACCTTTAAATACAACTCATTGGGACAATTCCTCTTATTCTTGCTAGTACTAAACGTAAGTTCTGGTCACAGAACATCTCCTCAGAAGGCTCCAGTTTTCTGAAGGTGACTATATCTTCATGTCTAAACACTCTAATCCTTCAATATCTGATGCCCATTCTCATATGATGAAAAGAAACTCCACCTAATAAAAGGAAGAGATTTATATGACTTCAGGCAAATACCAGCATTTCTTGCCTGGAGAATCCCATGGACCAAGGAGCCTGGCAGGCTACGGTCCTGGGGTTGCAAAGAGTAGGACATGACTGAAGCAACTTAGCACTCAATGTACACACAAAGCAGAAAAATCACTAATTTTATGATACTCTGACAGTGTGCCTTTTTTAAACTCTATAATTACTGCATGTAGGGCACGGATCCTCTCAGAACTATTGACCTCTTTTCTATTAAGTAAAGTAATGAGTAAATCAAATGTTTTTAGTTATTCCTTACCCACTTAAAATACACTTTCTTGTTGTAACATGTTCCAGAGGGAGACAAATTTAGGGGACTAATCACAGATTAGTCCTGCACTGGCAAAGAGTCTGAAATAGAAAAGAGGCCCAAACCAGCTTCACCATTCTTCTGTTTTCCACGATTGCTTACAAATTCTGAATAGAGTCCATTCTTCGATAAACCATGGGGAGTAGTAAGTATCCTTGCAGATTAACTCGGAAATTCTCTCATGTAATCATCTGCTTTTGAGTTTAGAAATCATCCCACTCCTTACCTCTGGTTTTTAAGGGATTTAGGGCAGAAAGGAAGGTGAAGATTAGGTAAAAACCTGAAGCCTAATTAACCTTTTGTATATTTCAAGGTTTCCACTTATACGTGGAAACAGGATGAATTTCCTGCAAAGGCAGATGCCAACTTTGCCAGGGGCACAGGAGTGCCAGGACTGTTGAGAGTCAGTTTGCTTGGCTCGGTGAAAACGAACTTGTGCATAAAAGCCCCCACCTTGCTTCCCAGCCAGGCAGCAGGCTCACTTCAAACAAAGCACTTACAGCCGCACCTGTGGGTTGCCAGAACCTTCCAGTGCAGGTTCCTGGCCACCAGACAAAACTCTGACGGAAGGTGCATTTAATAAATGCGTCCAAGTTAAAAAGCCATTTTTACTGGGCTGGTTTCAAGCAAGCCTCTGCCAAGGTTTAAATTCCTCATGTCACACTGCCATCTACTGTCTGATGCCCGCTGCTCTGAAGAAAAAAGGAAGGACCTCACAAGGACTTGGAGCTTCCTGAGCATTAATCCTGGACTCTCTTTCTAGAGTCTGATTTTAATGATAATCGAGGCTGACCCTTGCTGTGTCCTCCAACAACATGGCTTTTCCCTCCAAAGACTCATGTTAAATGCACATGGACCAAAGCCACACCCTCTGACCTCACAGGTGGGGAACAAAGAAAGTTATATCCTAATTTTAAAATAATTAGAATTACCAAATAATATCCAAGGACAACAGACCCGAAAGATCTTGATGGAGAACCACTGCCTCGTTGTCTCAACTGGACAAAAACACAGCTGTCTGGAACTGACTGGACTTCACTAGCATTAATGTGGCCCCCAAGGGCTAACCATACTAGACCTTGGGAGCTCACGACAGTCTCTGCAAATAAACGGCCAGGCCTAGGCAAACATCAAGACAGCCATCAAAGTCTAAGGGGGTGCATTCATCCATGGTAGACCATGGATTCATTCAGGGTCTCCCCCCACCATTTCTTCCTTTCACTACTGGTGAGACTGTTTCCCCAAGACTGGGCTCTTTGACTTTCAGATCAGTTGGCTCCAAATTAGATGCATCCTTGTTTCCTTCAAAGAGAGAATTCCCAACCATCACTGCTGGAGGAAAGCATTTTGCTAATATAACCATATTATTCACTCACAAATCCACCATGCACCATCTTTTGATTATTTTTGTTATTGTTTGTTTGGTTTTTTTATAAGCGGAAACATAGAACAAGTCCTCTACCAGAAGGCTAACTAGTCAGTCTTCATCATGGCTTTGACTCTTACCCTAGAGATTCAGGACCTTGGGTAAGACACTTGATGTTCGCCAGTCTCAGCCTCAGTTTTCCTATGTGGAAGTGAGGATAATAATTCTTTCCCTTCCTGCACCATAGGATGAAAGAGTATAATTTAAACGAGCTATTACAAAAGCAAACTCTTATTGATAATGTAACTTGGTTTTTCATGTGTTTTTTTCCATTTAAGTGTTACCTCCAATCTCACCCTAGAATCTAGAGCTGTGTCTTGCACGAAGCTGGTATTTCTAAGACATTTATGGAATGACTGATTCGTAGATTGATATTCTCTGTATTTTCTAGACAACTCTCACTATCTTCATCACAGCACTGCATTCTCCAGAGAGTCTTAACATTAATTTTTCAATGTTAAATAATGTCCTAGTAAATAGAAAATAGCTCAAAGGGCAAAGTGAGATATTTTTAATTGAAAGCTTCCCTATACTTTTACTCTCCTAATTTTCAAAAGCCATTTGAACTGCTATTAGATATATTTTTGAGAAAGTAAAAAAAATAGAACAGTAAGATAAATTTATTTGCTTTGAGTTGAAAAATAGCAAGCCTTTCCTCTCTGAAAAATCAATTGAGCCGTTAAGGCAAAGTCAGAATTTTCAGAGTGGCAAAATTAAGATTTTTTTTAAGCCACCCATTACAAAGCAAACAATTTAATCATTTTTGAAAAAAAACTCTGAAATATATTTTAAAAGAACGCTATATTTAGGGCTCCCCCAGTGGTTCGGTAGTAAAGAATCCACCTGCAGTGCAGGAGTCACAGGAGACACAGGTTCGATCCCTGGGTCGGGAAGATCCCCTGGAGGAGGGCATGGCAACCCACTCCAGTCTTCTTGCCCAGAGAATCCCACGGACAGAGGAGCCTTGCAGACTACAGTCCATGAGCTCGCAAAAGTCAAATATGACTAAAAAACACTCTGAAATACATTTTTGAAAAAAAAACTTTGAAATACATTTGAAAAGAACGTTATGTATTGAAGAACAAAAACAACTGTGTGTGTCTTTGTATACTGGATACTTCGGGAAATAAGGAACCTATGTTGATGTATATAGGTTCATTTATTCTCATTTTGATTACAGCTTCATACTAAAGATTCAAGACACTAAGGATTGGTGTTATAGTGAAAACAAACAAACAAAAAACCTGAAACTCTTAGAGTGAAAAAAAAATGGACTTTGATGGGTTCAAACTCTTTTCACTGACATCACTGTCATACTAAATGCTGAAAATGTCTACTATTAAATTTGTTCTAAATTCCTATTGCTTTTCCTTTACACTAGTGAATGCTCTTCGGGTGACACAAAATAGAGGGGAAAAGACAAGCGGCCGGGAGGTCAGAACAGCATGCGGAGGACCATTCTGGCTGCAGGCTTGCCCGCGAAGAGGCCAGCTGGTGATGGAAAACGCATCATGGGCAGTGCAACAGTCAGGCCAGATTCTGTGTCTCAGGAACCACAGTGAAGTCAGATTTGACTTCCGATTTGATAACACAGGTACTGGCAGATGGAGGAACTCTGCACTGGGAAAGTTGGCGGGGCAGGAGGTACGGGGTGGAGAGCGCTTCTAGACCAGTGGTTCTCCAACATTAGACTGGCTTCCCAAGTAGCGCTGGTGGTAAGGAACCTGCCTGCTGATGCAGGAGACGTAAGAGACGCGAGTTCAATCCCCAACTCAGGAAGATCCCCTTGAGGAGGGCATGGCAACCTGCTCCAGTATTCCTGCCTGGGAAATTCCATGGACAGAGGGACCTGGCGGACTACAGCCCATGGGGTCACAGGGTCGGACACGAATGAGCACATTAAAGGGCATGAGAAACACAGGGAGGCCTGTTAACGCACGGACTGCTGAGCCCCTCCTCTGGAGTCTGACTGGGTAGGTCTGGAGAGAAGCCTACTATTTACATTTCTAACAACCTTCCAGCTGATAGTCCCTAGAGCAAACGTCGAGAACCACTGACAAGGTTTTTGTTGTTGTTCAGTTGCTAAGGCATGTCTGACTCTTTTGCGACCCCAAGGACTGTACCCCGCCAGGCTCCTCTGTCCATGGGATTCTCCAGGCAGGAATATTGGAGTGAGCTGCCTTTTCCTTCTCCAGACTTAGGGTAAAACCTACCTAGAAAGAAAGGCTGGACTGTGTCACTATTATTCTGAATATTTCTTAAATGTCTCGGTAAAGTATTCCTCCTATTTCCCAAACTGTGTATACTACTTGGTCACTATTGTTTATTTGGAACCATAGGCCATGCTGAAACAGTAAGGACATTCAATCTCTATAGTAGAACCAGAAAAGAGAAACAAAAAGTTAGGGACAGGTCTTTTTTTTTTTTTAATTTATTTTGACTTCTTTCCTTCCTTCCTCTACTGTATTTTAATGATATTTTTACCTATCTCCCTTCTTAAGAAAAAGGGTTCTGCTTTTTAGTTTTAAAGCACTAGTACCTGGCCTAATTCATCAGCACAAACCAGAAGCTCAGTAAAAGTTTGTAGAATACATAAATGTTTAAGTAAAGTTAAATGTATGAACATATGAATAAATGAAGTTATCCACTGAAGTTTTATGTATGCTAGAAAAATAAATACAGATGCAGCCTGGAGGAAGTTTCAAACATTTTTTGAGTACATACTATACATCAGATATTATGCTAAGAGCTAGGAATATAGTGGTGAAAAAACAGATGCAGTTTGAATCTTCATTTAGTTAGCCCAGTGGAGAAGAGATACATTAAAGACACAATTATCAATGTCTAAACAGATTGTAATATTGTAGATGTACCGCAACGTCTTTATCCATTTATCTGTCGATGGACATCTACATTGCTCCCATGCTCTAGTTACTGTAAATAATGCTGCAGTGAACATTGGGGTACATGCATCTCTCTCAATTATGCTTTCCTCGGGGTATATGCCCAGTAGCGGGATTGTTGGGTCATGTGGTAGTTCTATTTCTAGTTTTTTTAAGGAATCTCCATACTATTCTCTGTAGTGACTGGATCAATTTACATTCCCACCAACAGTGCAAAAATGTTCCCTTCACTCCACACCGTCTCCAGCATTTATTGTTCGTAGAGTTTTTTGTTGATTGCCATTCTGACCAGTATAAGGGGTGGGAGGTAGGACGGAGGTTCAGGAGGGAGGGAACATATGTATCCCTATGGCCGAAACCAACACAATATTGTAAAGCAATTATCCTCCAATTAAAAAATGGATTGTGATGGAGAATCGCATGGTGCATGGAAACACCGGTATTCTAGAGTAACGTGGGTGGCGTGGAACATGTCTATGAGTTCTGCACAGTAAGCAGAAATTTCTCAGCTCTAAGCTGTAAAGAGGTGAATAAAAATGCGCCTCTATATGAAGTATAAACTACGTGAATTTATTGTGTAAGTAGTGTCACTAGTGAATTCTGACCACCTATTCTTCTATGTTATCAGATCAATAGATATCACCCATCTAGAGGAACTTTAGATTTTGATTAATCTTATCTAATTTAAAATGTTGTAGAAGAAAAGGGACGCAAGTTATTAATGAGAAAGAAAAGAAGTGACAGTAAAAGGAGCAGTGACATGTTTGCTGTAACTGGCGTTTATCATCTCAAATCATGTTAAAGCACGGATCCTACCAAATGCCCTAATTATACGCTTAGCATCAGCCCTATTTCTTGCTAAGAATATTGCAATAAAATAAAAACATCATGAGTCTAATTCCATCATCACTTTGGCTCTTGCTAATACAACTTAAGAGTTTATTTAAAACCAAGTAAATGCTACTTTGGGGGAACATTTTTGGCAAGAAGGCCGTATTAAAAATAATAATGTGATAATCCACCATAAAAAAGGACTTGACTTTTTATAAAAAGAAAATTTTAAGTTAATATTAGCTTATTAAAAATCATGCTATTTAAATAAATATATTCTCTGAACAGCTGAATATTCCATAGTTTCCAAATGAAAATAGTTGATAGTTTGCACCTGGTTAATTCAAAGCCCATTAAGAAGAAAAATGTACTGAAAATTTAAAAAACTATTGTATGTTAATATTCTGCTTGTATATCTTCTCAGAATTTTAGCAATATTTCCATAATCGGTTGTGCAAAAATAAACCAAAATAATTTGACTTCTATGTGGAATTGCATGAGGAGGAATTCATTTCAGGCTCCAATTATTTGGACACGCATTCATGAGATGCCTGCTTGAACAAAAAAGCCCTTGGTAAGCAGCTGGAGGATGGAGGTAGCGTTTAAGGTGTAGGCAAAAGTAGGCAAAGGCTCATAGAATTAGAAAGAGCATGATACACTCAAAGAATTACTTTGGGAAACTCCTTAGAGGGCCAGTGGTTAGGAGTCGGCGCTTTCACTGCCAGGGACCGGGTTCAGTCCCTGGTCGGGGAACTCAGATCCTGCAAGCTTCCAGGAGTAGCCAACAAATAAATACATTAAATTATATGTTTTAAAAAAGGAATTAGTGTGGCCAAAAAACAAGGTTGATTTGGGTAGGAAGTGGTTGTTGAGTGGGAAAATCACCAGGGGAGGGAGAGATGTAAAGGTCAGATCCACGAGCTGTTACAAGTCATGTATCATTGTTAGTGGTTTCCCAAGAGCAGGTAGTTTAATTAAGAGTTGATTTCAGGATGCAGAAGTGAGGAAGAGAAGAATCCAGGAAAAGGTCTGTTAATGAGCTGGTTATGGATACAGGTGGACTTCCCTGGTGGATCAGTGGTAAAGAATCCGCCTGGCAACGCAGGAGACACAGTTTCGATCCCTGGGTCATGAATATCCCCTACAGAAGGAAATGACAACTCACTCCAGTATTCTTGCCTGAGAAATCTCATGGACAGGAGAACCTGGTGGGCTACAGTCCATGGGGTCGCAAAGAGTCAGACGCAATTTAGCGACTAAACAACAAATTGGTTACAGGCAGTAGGCCTTAACTCTATGTAGCATTCCTCTGAGATCACACATGGATGGGGTGGAAGGCTGTGGAAGTCTGGATGGCTGGGCTTCACCCACTGATGCCATTCCCACTGGTTTGAGAGCTGCTCCAGACAGGTGGCTGAGCATGGAGCGAGCTGCCCTGGTCCTAGGGAAAGCCCTCACATAGACAGAAAGACACAGAGACCATAAACCTCATATGGGAAGCCATCAGAACTTTATGACTTCCCAGAATCTGTCCATAGCTTCAGGCAGCTCAGATGGGCAAAAAAGACACTGTGGCTACAGCACAGAACTGTTCTAATGTGAAAGTGTTTTAAGGATTGAAGAGACGCAACCGACATTGTGATTTGAAAGTTTATTCTGGCTGCAGTGAAGTGAGGATGTTGAAGCTGGGAAAGACAGGAGACAATGACCAGTTAGAAATCTCAACAATAGATTCTAGAATCAACAATAATGATTCTAGAGATAAAGTACAGGGATTTATGAGCTATTTTGGAATGAACACAACATAAAGATTGATTCTATGGAGAATGAAGAATACGGAGAAGTTAGGCGTGACCCCAAGATTTTGACTTCTGCAACAGAGGATGAGAACAGCTGACTCATTGGAAAAAATCCTGATGCTGGGAAAGATTGAAGGCAAAGAGAAGAGGGCAGCAGAGGATGAGGTGGTTGGATGGCATCACTGATTCAATGGACATGAACTTGGGCAAACTCCAGGAGATAGCGAGGAACAGGGAGGTTTGGCGTGCTGCCGTTCATGGGGTTGCAAAGAGTCTGACACGACAGCAACCGAACAATAACAGTGGATGAAAGGAGATGCCATTCACTAATACAGGACTAGCTGATTGATTGGGTTTCCAAATTTATTCATTTATTCCTGACATTCATTGATTCAGCCAAATTTTTGAGAGTCTGCTGTTCTAGGCACTAGAGAGTCAGCAGTAAAAACATATAGACAATATTCATACCCTCCTGGAATTTACATCCAGCTGGAAAAAAAACAAAGGAAATAAATAAAAATAAATAAATATGACAAATAGAGATATGCATAAATGATATAACGACTATAAGACAGGAAAATGGGGTTACTGTAATGAAGATGGGTTGAGATTCTTTGAAAAGAGTGCTCAGCAGAGACCTCTCTGAAGACGTAACCTCTGAACCGAGATCTGAATGATGAGAAGGGATGACGGAGAGAACGAGGAAGAAGCTATTCCAGCAAAGGGAAGACTGAGGGACTAGAGTGGAAGGAATGAAAACTTGGCACATTCATGCAGCAGAAGGAAGCCTAAGCGGGTAGCGCTTAGAGAGCAGGGGCGCTTGGTAGGAGAGCAGCTAAGGAGCCACGGGGGCAGCCCACGGAGGGACGACGGACAGTGAACAGGAAACTGCGTTTTGGTTTCCATCACATTAATAATAAAATGATCGGTGGTTTTCACTCAAGGGAATCAAGTGATCTGATTTCTCCTTTCTGAAGATCACTCTGGACACTTTGTAGAGGATGGACTTTTAGACAGACAAGGTAACAAAACAGCCTCTTACATCAGATTGAATCCAATCTGACCAACTCAAATACCATTGCTTTCACAGACTTGTACCAACTTGACTTAGAGCTTTGTGATTTTTGACTTATTATTTATAATGTATATGATTGAATAGATGTATAAGAACTAAAACAACAAGAAATTTGTAACATTATTTGCACAACCTTAATTCTAAGTCAGAAATAGAGATCTGCTAGAATTTTTGTTAACTGATTAAATACGTTACATAAACTTGAGAAAAACTCTGGGTACATGGTTGTCCTTTTGCATTGCAGACACCCTCAGAACATGGCTTAGACATAGAGTATAATGAATTTATTAAAGTTTTATATGATGGCCGTTGTTCACAGCACACTAATAATGTACAGAGAAACATAGCCTAAAACAGTCTCCTAGCTAGTCCGCTAGGTATACCTCATGAAAACTCATAAGAATAATATTCACCTATGATAAATATATATATTTATATTAAATTTAAAATTTAATATTATTGCGGTTCCCCTTTATCTTCTTTTAGTAGCGATTAATTAAAATAGTCACATTCAATTGTGAGAGTCAGGATTCTGACAGCAAACTCCATGAGAATAACTAGTTATTAAACTGTCAGAAGAGCAACTTCACTAATATTAATGATACACCAAATACAAAATAAAATATAATAAAAAGCTCAACTAAATGTACCTTTGAGAGCTCTCTTTACAGAAAATAGTCTTTGCAGCTTAATTTTAAGGTAGGCTGAGATTAAATAGTTACTAAACATAAGTCAGGGTTTCCCAGGTGGCACTAGTG
This sequence comes from Giraffa tippelskirchi, assembly GCF_054371585.1. Lineage (NCBI taxonomy): Eukaryota > Metazoa > Chordata > Mammalia > Artiodactyla > Giraffidae > Giraffa > Giraffa tippelskirchi. The sequence continues at coordinate 159,520,225 of NC_137282.1, forward strand.
GTATAGAACCTGCCTGCCAGTGCCGGAGATGTAAGAGACGCAGGTTCAATCCCTGAGTCAGGGGAGATTCCCTGGAGGAGGGCACGGCAGCCCACTCCAGTATTCTTGCCTGGGGATTCCAATGGACAGAGGACCCTGGCCAGCTACAGTCCATGGGGTCACAAAGAGTCGGACAAGACTGAAGCAGCTTAGCTCACATGCATGCAAACATAAGTTAAATTGCCAAAACGGATGTGAAAACCAGGGTTTTCAATCACTCTTAGGAATACTGCAAGATTTTTTAAAAAATAACTATCCAATAAGGACCTCCCTGGAACCCAGTGGTTAAGACTGCATTTCTAACGCAAGGGTCCCAGGATTGACCTCTGGTCAGGGAACTCATGTAAGGTCTTGTGTGCCCTGTGGCATGGCCAAAACAAACAAAAACCTCCCCAATATATATTAAATATGACAATACAGAAAATTAATAATTATTTGATGGTGGCAATTGCCCACGTAATCCCTACAATTCACTAAAAAACCTTAATTCCTTCTTTCACTTTCTTGATTTCTTTTTTTACCTCTTCCTAAGTTTCCCCCTCCCTTTGATTTGCGATATCCCCACCTCTGCTACTACAGCACCACTGAGATCGTTTTGCCCTCAGAAGAACTGCGGTTTTATATCCCTAAGTCACAAAAAGCAGGACTCATACCCAGACCATATGAATAGTCACTTCATCCCCAGTAGGACTTTAGGACATCTGGAAATTCCTCCCAGCAAAACAAATAACTAGATAACGAAAAACAAAGAGAGGCCATCCACCTGCTCAGTGGTGACTGAAATCCATTGTACGAGCAGACACTAAGTGCGACGCTCGTAATATCCAGTCTACTCAGTCCTACAGCTTTACCGTCTGCATAATTCTCAAAAATATCCATCTTTTCTCCAGCGTATTGCCCAACTATAGACCAAACTAACTTGATCTGCTTCCTGAAGAACTACAATCACATGTCAGGGGGCCTTGCTGTGACCACCCTCACCCACTGCCTTCATGTAGCAAACACAGCCGGATTTGATCATGCGGCTCCACTGCTTAAAATTCTCTGGTGGTTCCACATTAATCTTAGAATGAAGACCACCCATTTTTACATGGCCTACAACACGAGACAATTTCCTGGCTATTTTGGGAACTTCTCTTTCTATCTCTCTCCCTCCCGCTTTCAGGTCTCCTGCCCCATATCTAATTTTCCATTTCCCAAACCTGGATGCAGCTTCCTACCACCAGATGTTTGTACTATTTCTTCAGTCCAGGGGGCTCTTTCATCTCTTCTATACTGAGTTATCACCTATCCATCTGCCATGCTGCAACTCAAAATCAGTTTCTTGGTACAACTCAACTAGTACCAGGAAAACAGAATGCCCTCAGCTAAATGTATGGCATGCTGACTCCATGAAAACACCACCCGCAGAGAGAAAAATACAAGAATGGGAATTTATTTTTACCTACCCCCGGGGTTTTTATTAGAGAGGATGTAGGAGGAGAATGTGGAAGAGGCACTGAGGCACGAGGGAGAGAGGATTGAAGACCCAGACACCAGAGGGAAATGCAGCTGACACGTGGTTTCCCTGCAGTATGACTGTGTGATGTACAATCAGGCGCCCGTGTACCACCCAGACAAAGGAACACAGAGACCAAAGCCCTCCTTGGCTTTACATCACAGAAGCATAAGCAGACTGGCCATGAGTATGGTTTGTCTAATGACTGACTCCAGGGCCAAGAGCCCCTTTACACACTGGACCCAGAACCATCACCAGACAGACACGGGGCACCTGCCCAGTGATTTAAAACACCGAGTCTTGATGCTTAGCATCCTTTTAGTATTCCCACCTCCACCTCCTGTTGTTTTTGCTGTTCAGTTGCTCAGTCATGTCCAGCTCTTTGTAATCCCTTGGCCTTCAGCATGCCAGGCTTCCCTGTCCTTCACTATCTCCCAGAGTTTGCTCAAACTCATGCCCACTGAGTTGGTGATGCCACCCAACCATCTCATCTGCTGCCACCCCCTTCTCCTCCTGCCCTCCATCTTTCCCAGCATCAGGGTCTTTTTCAATGAGTTGGCTCTTCACATCAACGGGCCAAAGTATTGGAGCTTCAGCTTCAGCATCAGTTCTTCCAAGGAATACTCAGGGTTGATTTATCTTAGGATTGACTGGTTTGCTTTCCTTGCAATCCAAAGGACTCTCAAGAGTCTTCCCCAGCACCACAGTTTAAAAGCATCAATTCTTCAGCACCCAGCCTTCTTTATCACCTACCTCCGATATTTGTAAAGCTCTTAGTGGAGAAAAGAGCCCAGCTGCCCTTTAGGGGGTGTTTACAAAGCTGAAATCTAGAAGGATTATCTGCAAAACTGTTATGCCTTCAAGAAAATAAAAGAAGAAGCAAGGATATAATTACACATCAAACTTGTCATCCTTTTTTTTCCAATTGTGATATTAAACCTTAGAAATTATCAGGTAAAATAGTCCTGCTTTACAGATAAGAAAACTGAGGTTCAACTTTTGTGAATAAGAGCCAACTTATTCACAAAAACAGGTAACTAATGAAAAACTCAGACCCCAAAGTGTTTTGTCCAATGCTCTTTTTGTGAAGATAGATTTTCTACTAGTTCTTTCCTGCAGCCCATTATATTTAAAGATTTAACCTTTTCTAACCCCAAAATTGAATACCCATGTGCAGTCTTTTCTCATAGTACAATCTCATTTCTATCCAGCTTACTTCAGTACCTTGGCTTTCAAATTCTTCTTGTTTCCTTCTTTTAAAATGATGATTTTGCTTTGCCACACATTTCTGTAATCAAGTACATTTTCCATTTTATAGTGGGGAACAGAGGAGCCTGGCATGCTACAGTCCATGAGGTCTCAAAGAGAAGGACATGACTTAGTAACTGAACAACAACAGCAACAACAAATAACATTCTTATCTGAGATGCGATGTCTCAGTTTTGCAATTTTGTGTGAACATTTGTCTTTAATAAATAAGTATAATAGAAGTGAACTTGCTAAAGTATTGTCTGGCTATTTTCTTATTTGTTTGTCTAAATATGACAAGGATAGTATATTATTTGTACTTACCCTCAAGTAGGGTAAATTAAAATAAAGTAATTAAAATTTCAATACAATAGTAATAAGTCTATACCCTCTAAAGGCAGTACAATTGCTTCTATTTCATGTAATATCTTTACATAGTTCTCATTTAACTCATATTTTGGAATTTAATAATAAGAAGAATATTTATTGGGTTTTACTGTATCCAGATTCTCTTCTATGTATCTCACAGGTAATTTCTCATTCTTTTCTCACAAAGACTCTGTGTGGAAGAATACTTAAGAACACATCATGCAAAACACCAAGAAGATACTTGCTCACAACAATACAAATACGCCAGAATTTGAACCCAGGAGACTTGGGTTCAATCCCTAGGTTGGGAGGATCACCTGGAGGAGGAAATGACAACCCATTCCAGTATTCTTGCCTGGAGAATTCCACGGACATGAGAGCCTGGAGGCCTACAGTCCATGGGTTGCAAAGAGTCAGACACGACTGAGCGACTAACACTTTTACTGCTTTCAGCTTCACGCTAAGGCCTCCACTCTTATCCACTTATCTTATTCCTGAGAAATTACAAGAGGAGCTTTTTGAATGTTTCTGATGCTTCCTCTTTTGTGATAATCTTATGGGTAAGTAACATCAAAGATAATTTATATGTGTATTTCTTAAAAATGATCCAAACAGCAGTTTTATTTTCTTCTCTATTTTATAGTTATGCTATATCTAAGCTTCAGAAAAAGAAAACAAAAACGACTTTTACCTTGACCTCATCATCTCTCCTTTATCTGCTTTTGACGTATACCCTCTATATTAATTGGTTCTTAATTAATCTTTGTGCTTTGGGATTTGAAATAGCATTAGAGTATTGGTAGCCAGTTTCTCCTCTTGCTCATTTTTTTAAACAATGTTGATTGAAAATTAATTCAATGTGGAAGAAAATGACGATGTTCTATGTAGCAACGTGGCCTGTGGGTGCTCTGATTTTCAAGTCCCATCAATTAGAGCCGTAATTCAACTAAAGTTTGCTTTTAGACACTAAAAAGTCATCATCCTAGAGCCTAAAGGCATAGTCCCTGCTCCGAAGAATCCCTTTTGTCAGTCGATGAAGATACTATTCTTTATTTCAAAAGAGGACAAAAATACTTGTTACTGGCTTTGAATTTCTAGTTACACAATGTGAAATTATTGAATGCAATTGTATTCCACATGAGGTCTTTAAAGCAACATTTGAGACCTGGAAACACACACACAACTTTCTGAATGTTCCTGTAAAGCCAGCCCCTAGATACAGAGGTCTGAATAACATTTGATTAAGATTTAGATCTTACTGCTTTTTTTTTCTTATCCAGTGGGAGTCATTTTTTCTCTATTCAGAGTGAACAATATCTTGAAAACTATATTCAGATGGATCATAACAATCAGGTGATTATGATCTTTCTTATTTGTAGATTTGATTTCTTCTCACTGGATATTTTAAAATTCATACTTATTTATTGTCTGATTGTATTTTAATTTCTCTCCTAGAAATCCAAATCTGTTACATGATGGTTAATTGCAATAATTCAATTGCTTTAACAATGGCCAGTAACCAGTGCAAAAATATATTCTTCGTTTACTTAGACGCAAACCACAAACACACAAAAGCTTTATATATTTTTCTGTCAGCTTCTAATATTGAAACATCATGTGCTACATTTAACAGAAAGTGAACTGTTAAAGCCCAAGAGCCAGTGTTATTTTCACTGAAAGCCAAATCAGAACATGCAGAACCTAGATGAACTTTGAAATGCAAAACTGTATTTATTTTTAAACTATATTCATCATATGCATGCCATTAACAGAGCATTAAACCAATCAGTACATCTGACTGTTTCTGGTTCTAAGAAAGGATAAGTATTTAATAACAAAATTCTGAGAAATTTTTCATGTATTAACATTAATCACTTACATCCTTATTGTCAGAGATGTTCGTTGTCCCTCAAGAACCATTTTCTCTTTTTCCTTAGTAACTGAACTGTGCAGACTTTGCCTCCATTTTACAACCTGCAGCTAGATGTGAACACATGACCAGCTCCCGGTCCACAGCTTAGGTTAACTGGTCCTTCTGCAGGCTCTGTGCAACTACTGAAAAATCTCCTTAAAAACAGAGGTGACTCTGGACGTAGGTTTTTGAATGTTCATTTTTTCGTTTGTTTGTTTTGCTTTACACGTCTCTCCTCTTCCTTCCAGGTATCTCCAATGTGGACACGATCGCTGGATTTCCAGCAGCCACTGTGAAATAACCTTGAGAATTGAAACCACACGCTGAGGGCATGATGCAGGAAGATAGAAAGAGCCCAGGTACCTGCTGACTGTGAGGAAGCTACTCATTCTGACTGATTCTATAGAGAGAAAAACGAACTCTTATACTTTTAGGTTACTTTTGTTTGCTTGCGGTCTTTTTCTTTTTTGCGCCTATGAAGTGAAACAATTCAAAAGGATGTATTCCCCTATCATAAAAGACAAATATGTCATTCTAAACTCAAATGGATGGAGGATCTCTTCTGACTGAAGAAGGAATAGATAGATATGTGACATTTACAAATGTCGTGTTTTTATTTCTCCCTATAGCTTATTGAGTGTTGGTCCTGCCAACGTTATTTGTATATATTTGCGAAGCATGGGGGCTGGGGTATGATTGGATTAACTGTTATTCTTCAGCCTGATGTCCTGGACTATTCAGAGCTGGCCTGGTAGACAAGGTCTCACCATAGTGTGCAGTTCAGATGTGAACATATTTAGGAATAAGTTGAAAATAGTGCAAAAAAGCTGGTTAAATTTTGAGGATTCAGTATTTCTTCTGTAAACACTGACTCTACAGGTTTTCCATCTCTCATTTCTTTCTTGCCAGCCCCCAGCCACCCTCACAGGAGTCTTTTTTTACTCCAGAATGAGAGATTTGCCTGTTCCTGTCACAAAATAGTTACACCTGCTGTCTCTCCATTGGTTGACGGCTGTAACCACATTCTACGCAGCCCTCTGACCAAAAAAATCAGAATAGCCTTTAATGAACTTTTTACCTAGGGAGTCTAGAGCTGCCTAGACCTCTGGTTAAAACTCAGGGACAATGGCCCTGCAGTGCAGGGAAAGATTGAGCAAGGCTGGAAATTGCTGATGAAATTTTTACTATTCCTCTGGTTATGACGTGGGAGAAAGAGCGAGGGCTTCCAAGTCAGACCCGATCTGAATTCCAATGAAACATAAACCTGGGCAAGTTATTTAATTTCCCCAAAGCTCGGTCTTTCATATACAGGAAAGCAGGAAATGATAGCTATATAGGGGTCCTTTGAAGATTAGAGATAAAGCATATAGAATGGGCACAGATGTGGCACCAAATGGAAGCTATTTTCATACAGGCTCTATTTTCCTGTTTTACATTAAATAACTTTTATATCAGCTCCTTCCATTCGACTTTTCTCACCATCCTCCTAGTTCAGACCCTTGCACCTTAAGTCCAAAGACTAGGGGATGATTTGAGAGAATAGCATTGAAACATGTATATTACCTTATGTGAAACAGATCGCCAGTCCAGTTTCGATGCATGAGACAGGGCGCTCAGGGCTGGTGCACTGGGATGACCCTGAGGGATGGGATGGGGAGGGAGGTGGGAGGAGGGTTCAGGAAGGGGAACACGTGTACACCCATGGTTGATTCATGTAAATGTATGGCAAAAACCACCGCAATATTGTAAAGTAATTAGCCTCCAATTAAAATAAATTAAAAAAAAACCAAAGACTACAAATAGGTTGGCTGCTTAACTAGCAAACCTCCAAAACTTACGGATTAGAAAATAATCATCATTTAACTCAAAATTCTAAGATTAAGCAATTTGTCCTGGGCTCAGCCGAACAGTTTCCCTGTCCTCAGCTGGGTTCCCTAACACTTTTGTGACCAGTGGCCCAGTCAGCTGGGGCTGGCTGATCCATTGGTCGAGTTCCATGCTACACAGCTTCTCATCCGCAGCTGTCCATCACAGGTGGCTGGCAGGACACTTCGGGAGGTTCTCACAAAACTAAGCCGACTCTCACCATGTGATCCAGTGATCAAGCTCTAAAGTGTTGAAAAGTCGTGTCACACAGAAACCTACACACAAACATTGCTCGTAGCTTTATGCATAACTGCCAAAACTTAGAAGAAACCAAGAGTGTCCTTTAGCAGGCACAGGCAGAGCACAGGGGATTTTTAGAGCATTGAAAAATACTCCGTATAATTCATTAATCATGCATGCATGTCATCATACATTTGTCTAAATCCATGGAATATAGGGGCTTCCCTGGTGGCACAGATGGTAAAGAATCTGCCTGCTATGCAGGAGACTCGGGTTCGATCCCTGGGTCGGGAAGATCCCCTAGAGAAGGAAATGGCAACCCACTCCAGTATTCTTGCTTGGAAAATTCCACAGACAGAGGAGCCTGGCAGGCTACCATCCATAGGGTTGTAAAGAGTTGGACACGACTGAGCAACTAACACATAGAATGCAGAATACCAAGAGAGACCTAAAATGTAATCCATGGACTTTGCATATGACACATCAACTTAGGCTCACAAATTGTTACAAATGCACCACTGTGGTGGGGAATATCGACAGTGGAGGAGGCCATGCACGTTTGGGGGCAAGGAGTGTATGGGAAATCTCTGCACCTTCCTCTTCATTTTGTTGTGAACCTAAAATGGCTCTAAAAGAATAGTCTGTATAATTTTAAATATTTATATCGTATCATATTATCACATTATTAATGGTTGCCTGGGATTAAGGAGGGAGTCAGGGTGGGAAGGAAACAGTGGGTTTAGTTGCTAAGTCATGACTGACCCTTTGTGACCCCCTGGACTGTAGCCAGTCTCCTCTGTCCGTGGGACTTCCCAGGCAAGAACACCGGAGTGGGTTGCCATTTCCTTCTCCAGAGGACCTTCCTAACCCAGGATTTGAACCCATGTCTCCTGCACTGCAGGCAGATGGCTGCAGAAAGAATAGAATGACTCTAAAAGAATAGTCTTTATAATTTTCAATGTTCACATCATATCATATTATATTATCACATTATTAATGGCTGCCAGGAATTAAGGAGGGAGTCAGGGTGGGGAGGAGATGGGGAGGGGCAAAGAAAGTGTATGAGGGAATCTTTGTGCCGATGGAAATGCCCTCGGTTCTTGACTGTGTCAGCGTCCATACCCCGGCTGTGAGGTCGGCTAGAGTGCTGTAAGATGTTTCCATCGGGGGAAACAGGGCAAAGGGTACACGGGATGCCGATATTATATCTTCTACTGCATGTAAACGTACAAGTATCTCAAAATGAAAGGTTTAATTTTTAGAATTGTACATGTGGTAACGCCACGATTTTCTTCTTCAGTATGTAACTAAGTGCAATTATTCGTATTTATTGCTTAAGTAATGGCTAGATAGCATTATATGTATTACTTCCAGAATGTACTAGAGCACCTCGTGACAGTCTGGAATTGTTTTCAGGAAGGGAGGAAGAGAGAGGGGGGAGAGAGGAAGGAAGAGAAGAACAGGAAGAAGAAGGGAGAGGGGAAAGGGAGAAGAAAGAGATGGAAGCGACACGGAAGTGGAGGGAGAAGGGGAGACGAGGAGGGCGAAATGTCAAACCTCAGACCACCGCTGCTTTAAGGTTTTCGTTCATTTTAAAACACCTTCCTGTTGTTTCCGCTACAGTTTTATATTTAATTCATAATCCAAACGTATTTTAAGAAGCACACTCTTACGTTCTCTTTCATTCTAATGATTAAGAATGGAAATAAATGGCAGTATAAATCTTTTCTACCAGATTTAATAGAATACAATGGCTATTAATAAATGGAATTAAGTTTTAATCATGGCAGAATTGACTAAGTCTCATACATTTCTTCCAGTATTAAAATATAATTGCAACAGTAGAAAAATGGCATTATATTCATTGAATTATTCTCGGTAAGATCAACTGTATTCAGCAATGAAATACATTATCTACAGAACATATTGGGTTCCATAGGTAGTCCTAAGCTTTCCGGGTTGAGGGAAGCTTTGTGGTTATTCTTGTTTTTCATTTTTTGATACTTATAGTACAAAAAGTTAATAAGCACATGGGTTTTTTCCTCTTAATTATAACACAGCATTAATCTAAGATCCCCTAATTCCCAAAGGTTTCTTGTAAAATATTCCATGTTTCTATATGCTTTTTATGGAGTGAGTTGTGACATAATGTATTTTCTCAGAAATTATTAATACAGTAATGTTTCAAGCCCAACTGTATCACATAGAGGATTTGAATCAGTTCTCATAAAATACACTGTACATATGGCACTATCTTAATACTGCAGGACTAGTTAGAAAATCCTATAAATGTCAGTCATGTGATTTGGGGAGTTTTTTCAAATGGTTTCAAGTAGACCCTCTGAGCAGTACTTCATGGTCTATTGATCAAGAATGAGGTTGGGGAAAGTCTTATAGTTTGCGTCTTTTCTGCAAAGGAGCCAATGTTGGAATCTGGTCCTTTGATGTCAAAACATAATCACTAAATTAAAAAGGATAGTAGAAAATGAAAGGTTAAGAGGAAGTGAAAAGAAAAAGAAGATATAGAAAAGTCTCAAGATTAGTAATGACTGATCTGCATTTTAGTTGATTTAAATGAATAAACATAATCCCAACACTTCTGACTTACCTAATTGTGCTGGAGTTATTCACAACAGTCTAAAAATATTATTTTGCTCTTAAAAGTACATTTAACCAACACTTATAAATAGCTCCTTGGACTTTGTGTTAAATATTGTATATACACTATTTTCTTTCCTATTTTGTACAAAGTAACATGCAAATTTAGGGCTAATATTTAGACTTACTACAGAAGCATTAATGATCAGGAAAGTACAGATAATTCTGTATACAAATATTACATTTATAATCAATACCTTTAATCTTATAATCTATTTTTCACTTATCAAAAAATTCAGAGAAATAAATATTAATCCCTTTACAGGAAAACTTTGGAGGTCATATTCTAAAGAAATACAACTCTCTGTATCTATGAGTTCTAAATCTGCAGAGTCAATAAATTGTGTATCGAGAATATCCAGACAAAATTCCAGCAAGTTCCTAAAAGCGAAACTTGAAATTTGCCATGTGCAGGAAATTACGTACACAGTATTTACATTGCATTTGGTATTATAGGTAATCTATAATTTAAAGTATATAGGAGGATGTGCTTAGGTTAAATGCAAATACTATACCATTTTATATAAGGAACTTTAGCATCATAAATTTTGGTATCAGGCAGGGTCCCTGGTGGCTCTGACAGTAAAAAATCTGCCTGCAATGCAGGAGACCCAGGTTCCATCCCTAGGTCTAGAAGACCCCCTGGAGTAGGGAATGGATGCTCACTCCAGTATTCTTGCCTGGAGAATTCCATGGACAGAGAAGCCTGGTGGGCTACAGTCCATGGAGTCACAAGGAGTTGAGTCGGACATGATCAGCATTTTCACCTTTTTTTTCAGGGTCTTAGAACCAATCCCACAAGGATACCAAGGGATGACAGCATCTGCATCAACACACATAGATCATAAACTAACTCTGTGTACTGCTTACATACCTTTTTTAAATAACTCTAAAATGAAGGCTGACATCACATAGATGACTGCATTTCAAAAAGCAGAATGTGATTTACACTCATTTCATTATTTTCTCTAATTAAAGAGGTTAGTTGCTAGGAACTGAGGCACGGAGTAGCGGCAAATATCCATGAAGGAACTAATATTAGTTCCAAATATTAGGGAATTGCCCTAATCCAGCAATGTAATTTAGTAAATTAATGAAATCCTTATATTAATTTAGAAAGAAAAAAGTATCTGAATATGCAAATGCTTGACTAATACATTGTGGAAATTACTCTTTTGCAGAAAGTGTGAGACACTTACATCGAACATTGTGTAGGGCATGTAATCCAAGATTACCATTTTATTCCCAAGCCTGTTTCTGGGTCTGTTTTTCCCATTTCTATTAATTCGATGCTACCTTCACTCTCCCAGGCGTGGAGATGAATCCTTAAATGCCTTTTCCCTCTACCGCCCCTATAACAGGCTCTGTCCCTCCTGACAGTTTAACACAGCTGACTCTCAGGATGGTTTTCCTGCGCTGAGCTGCCTGGCCTCATTCGGTAGCATGTGCTCACCCCTTAATGACTGTGACACCGTCTGTCTGCATTCACACTCTGAGCATCCTTTCGCCCTTCTCCATCCATGTTATACAACAGCATAGGACTAATTTTCTTGAACCATACGTTTCACCAGAATCCTCTCCTGTTCCAAAATCTCCTATTACTACCTGCTGTTGTTGTTCAGTTGCTAAGTCTTGTCTGACTCTTTGCGACCCCCACAGACTGCAGCATGCCAGGCTTCCCTGTCCTTCCCAGAGTTTGCTCAAATTCACATCCATTAAGTTGGTGGTGCTATCTAATCATCTCATCATCTGTCACCCTCTTCTACTTTTGCCTTCAATCTTTCCCAGCATCAGGGTCTTTTCCAATCAGTCAAGTACTGGAGCTTCAGCTTCAGCTTCAGTCCTTCCAACGAATATTCAGGGTTGCTTTCCTTTAGGATTGACAGGTTTGATCTTCCCGCAGTCCAAGGGACTCTCAAGAGTCTTCTCCAAAACCACATTCTAAGGCATCAATTCTTTGGCATTCAGCCTTCTTTATGGTCCAACTTTCACATTTGTACATGACTACTGGAAAAACCATAGCTTTGACTATACAAGACTTTGCATAGAAAATTGTTCATTTTGTTCAGCTTGGCGTTCAAGGCCCTACATGATCTGACTTTCCCTCCATTCACACAAGTCTCTAGCCTAAAGAAATAAAGCTACCTGCACTCTCCAGGGGACCCCTGCCTGCATTTCTGGACCCTTTGCCACAGGATGTTTTTCACTGAGAAGGCTTGGAATTAGTCCATGGATGTGGGAACGCTTTCCTCTTGCCTCCAGCTGGAGATAATGCCCCCCTTCTCTGGCACTCTGTCTACATCTCATAATTACAGCAATACTTTATTGTTTACATACAGGCTTTCTTTTTCTCAGTAGACTGATTATATGCCCTCTGAAGGTAGGTACCAAGGCCACGTTCATCACTGTACACTTCATGCATCAAATAAGTACAGGGTAGAAATAAATATGTTAGATGGATTGATATATTCTCCTTTAGAAAGAAATTTTAAACAAACAAACAAAAAACTCCAAATGAAATGATCCCTTAGGTTGCAAGTACAATTTGTTCCTGTCTCTTATATGTCACTGGTAAGATAAACATAGATGGGTATAAAGATAGAGGGTTTTAAAGCCATCTTCCTTAAATAAAGTGTCCTTCATTGTGGTGGCATGCACACTAGTTAACAATCTTTGGTCTTTGGAACAAAGTTTCAAAAAGTGATTCTGGTTACTTTTTAAAGTATTTTGCAATCTAGTTGCCACAAAAAGATAAATTTAGTCAACAAAATGGAGATTAAATAATAGTTATGAGAAGAATGATCTTTAAGGATTCCTTTCAGCACCATCTCAGAGGTTGATGTGTGGTTTTATTTTATATTTCGCCATGCATGAAAAGAAGTCTTTTGAAAAAAAAAATTCTTTGAACTGTAAGGACTGTAAGATTGTTACTTGGGCTTCAATCAGAGTCTATATAAGCCTAACTAGAAAGACAGATTTTTAAAGTCAGGAAGGATGGATATAGACCTGAACATGACTTTGAGCTTATTTTAAAATACAAGCAGGTGTTTAAACATCTTTTGAAGGTGAAACTATCTTTTTGCTATTTAAATACTCTATACTTCAATTATATTTTTTGAACATTTGTAGTCTACTGTGAATTATTTCTCTCATCAGTGCTAGTACTTAGAATACTGTTTTAATAAAATCCAATTCAGGGCAGCACAAGCTTACATAACATTTGAATTACAAAAGAATTCACCACAATGTGCTTTCAAATAAATTAGTTACCAGAATGCATTTAAAATATCATTAAATTTATTACTTCTCAGAAGCAAATTTGTAACGCAAAGTGAGAGACATCTGATTGGATGTTTGGTTACATGGACCCGATATAAAATAAGATGGATAAAATTATTTTAAAACTGCACTAAGATTCCAGTAAGTATAGTAAAAACTTTGGAAGCTAGACTTGATTGAAAATAATGGGGAGAGTAAAGGGGATTAAAATGCATTGACAATTGACAAAGTTGGGTGCTAGAGCATGTTAGTTATTACTTTATTAGGGTATCAGTAGACTCATCTGGTTAAAACTAAGGGCATTCTATCCAGATGTCTTTTTTACAAAAATTCAGACAGCTTAACTTTATCTGAGTGATATATTGGTGTAAAGACTTTGAAGCAATTGTTCATTTTTATTATAGTCTTTCACTCCACTGATGGTGGTGGTGTTTTAATTGCTAAGTCATGTCTGACTCTTGCGACCCCATGGACCGTAGCCTGCCAGGCTCCTTTGTCCATGGGATTTCCCAGGCAAGAAAACTGGAGTAGGTTGCGATTCCCTTCTCAGGGGTTCTTCCTGCCCCAGGGATCAAACCTGGATCTCCTGCATTGGCAGGCAGAATCTTTACCACTGAGTCAGCAGATTTTTTACCCCCTACTGATGTATTTATTTCTCTATGCAAATAAACCATTTAATATAATAGGGACTATGACCCATTCTTCCTTTCTCTCTCTAAATGTAGAATATTGGAGTGTCCATTTTAATCATCACAGGTAGACTTGAAAACTAAATGTGGCACATCTTTTATACCATCCCCTTCTCATCAAAAGCTATGCCACTGTATCTGTGTGTGGCATTGATTTCTGAATAAGTAGCCACTTTGACATGTGATCAGTTATACGGACAGGTTCGCTGCACTTTCTTATATCTGAAACATCCCTGGAGGCTCTTATAATTCCTCAATGTCATAGACTCTAATCTTTATGGATCTTAAGTCTAAAATTGGAAAACACAGAATATCATGATTACCTACAATATGAAATATTTACAAGGAGAAGTAAATCTTCATCTTCTTATATAAAAAACACTTCCTATTAAACTGCAAGATCAACCATCTTCTCTGCAGCCACTTGCTTTAAAAAATTAACAGATACGAGGAAGAAATGTTCATCTCATCTTTTTGAAGACACACCCCACAGTGTTTAAGCTATTATTCTGTAGACACTGATTGCTTCTGTGTGAGTCGAGTGTTTATGGTCAGACTTTTAACTGCTCTCAGTACTGTAAGTTCTGCAATTCATGTGCTACCTTGACATCATTGAGCTTCACAAAGCCCCAAAGGCCTTAATCAGTTAGAGGTGGTCAATTGTGATTTATTCACAAATAAATGAATCAATGATCTATTCTCTGTGTTGTGGCTTTAAGAAACATGACAAACGGTGGTTCTGATCTACCAAGCAAGGCTTTTTACACATTCCTGATACACAGGAAAACAACACACTCCGATGGTACCTTTGGGTCAAGAATATTTTATTCTCTGTGCTATCTTATTGGACATTCTGTTTTCTAAAATCCAAACTATTACAGACCTTGTTTTTTTTTTTGATAATCTGCTCTTGGTCTTCCTCTTCTCCAGCCCCTGACTGTTTCGGTGTCTTTTGAGGGTTCTTGTTCTGCTGTCTGTCTCTGAGGTCTTGGTGTTCCTGGGGTCTTCTCCTGTGGCATCCTGTCTTACTCCAGATGTTCTCAAGTGACATGACCATTCCCAAGACTCTGTTTACCAGCTCCTAGCTGTTGAAGCCCACATATTCTACTCCAGGTCTTACCTTCCTTCAGAGTTTCAGCCCGGCTTGTTAACTAGCCAACTAGAAATCTCTGCTGCACCCCGTGAAATCCTCAAACTCGGCAGATGAGAACTGGGGTCACCATCCTTCTCCCTAAACCTGCTCCCCCACACGTGTTCCCTTCTTTTGGAAATTGTAGCAAAACTCACTCTGTCATGCCTGCGTCTTTCTGTTCCTTTGTTCACCTAAGTTCAGTCTTTCCCTTCTGATCTTTCTCATCTATTTCTCTGCATTCCCAACACAAGACTCCTATTTCCCACTGACATTACCACATTACACATGCTCTTCTGCTCTCCTTTTAGCTGGCTAATCAATGCAAGCGCCATGCTCAGCAAATTCTAAGCAAATAAGCTGAAGACTTATATACTTAGGCTGGCTTTCATATACATTTAAAAAAATGCCTACTGGGGTTTATGAGTAATTGACAAGCTCTTGGGAAAAATACACCTATAAATTCCTATTTCTCCGCATTTTGAAACTATATTTTTATTAATTTTCTCAAGTATTGTAAAGCTGAGTAAGTTGATGGGCACAGTACTAGAGTTCACTACTGAAACTTTTTAAATATGTTTATTGGGGCTTCCCTGGTGGCTCAAATGATAAAGAATCTGCCGCGGAGGCAGGTAGACCTGGGTTTGATCCCTGGGTCTGGAAGATCCCCTGGAGAAGGAAATGGCAGTCCACTCCAGTACTCTTGTCTGGGAAAACAGACAGACAGAAGAGCCTGGCGGGCTACAGTCCATGGGATCACAAGGAGTTGGACACGACTGAGCGATTTTCACTTTATTGGGGGGAAATATATACATATGTGTGTGTGTGTGCATACACGTGTGTGTGTGTGTGTGTGTGTATACACGAGCTTCCCTGGTGGCTCAGATGGTGAAGAATCTGCCTGCAGCAAGTTTGTTCCTAAGAAAAATGTGTGTCCCAGAAGTTTACCTTGATGTGTAGGACAGATAGTTTACCTTGGATATAGTGACTCAAATACAACAAACCATATATTACATTCCTTTCATTACATTTTCATCTCTAAAATCTGAAAGATCTCTTCTCTGCTATTGGCCACTGGGTGTTTCTATTAGAACCAATTTCTGTTTGACGGATGTTTTCATAACTTGCATAAAATTAGTCTAACTTGGCAACAGATTTTCTATGTCTCTAAAATCAATGATGAATCATAAGTCATGAGTACACATAGCAATTTGCTTTTGTTTTAAACAGGCTAAAAATGAGTAGTGGCAATATAATAAAGTCTTAACTCAAATTTCTCTCAGAAAAGGTTCTAGGAAAATTGTTCAGAATGACCTAAATTCTGTTTTTCTGGTTTTGAGACCATCTTGGATAGCTCTAGAGAGTACAAAATTGTTGAGAATTTATAAAGCAATTTCTAAGAAAAAATTAATCCACATTCACTTTTCTTAAAAATATTTGGTCGGCAATATTTTTTTGAGACCAAGATGGTATTAAGAAGCTGAACACTCCTCAGAGAAGAATACTGGAATCAATGCATATAGGAATCAATCAATAATCAGAATCAACTGATTCCAAGAGAATTGATTTTTGGACACGAGGGGCCACAGGCTCTCTCCAGAGCCTCTGAGTGTCCAAACACACATGTCACCAGGTGCCCCGGACAGTCCTCACTGAGCAAAGTGATGCCATCCAAAAGCAGGTGGACTGGACCAGTGCGCCGGAGCACAAAAGGAACATGCTGAGTCCTTTGCTTATTCTTTCCTGGGTTGTCGCCACGACTCAGTCAGGGTGTCGGCTATACACACCGTTACTTAACTTGACAAATCTGAAATTCCTATTTCTAACCTTGGCTCATTTCTAGAATGAGGATCACTATTTACTTTTCTTCTCATTCCAGTTTTGGTCCCTATGCTTGCCCAGTTGTCATAAACTCATTTCCTAAATCCCATGTTATATAAAACATCTACATACATGTCATTCAACTTCATTTCTTTTTGTTGCAAAAAAGAATTTCCTAGATTATAACATTCCATTTGGCTAAGCTGGAAAGCAAACGGATGGTTTATCACATTATTTACTACCACAAATTTGACGTTCCTGGGTTCATGTAACTACATTTACTCTATTTGCTTATTTCTATTTTTCTCCATCGCCCCACCCCATCTGTTTCAGATAATTTCTTAAACATACAGAGTAGCTCATATATTTTAAAATGTATCTGACTCAGAAGCAAATACACATAAGATTCTGAGGGTTTATTTTCAAATTGCAATTATTGGAAACAGAATGTCATTGAAATTTGTCCCCACAAAGTAGAGGAGGAACTAGGTAAGTTTTAAAAGGAGAGTTAAAATGTACAAGATTAAATTTTGAAATTTTAAAATTGCTCTAAATATCTCAACTAGATAAAAGAATATTTTGATAAAAAAAATTGTATTTTAATTGGACAAATTTATAAGTGAGAATGAAATGAAATAAAGAAATGCTTTATTTTATAATATCTAATTTTGGCCAAGGGTTCAAAATAATCATGTAAATTGTGCATTTATGAGTATTATGTAATAACTGTATTATTATTAATGATGACAAATTATAATTGCAGACTCTTCCAGCTTTCCAAGGTATGGCTTCATCTATTGTCTCTAACTTCATCCTCAGTGCAACCTTGTACAAGTGAAGACAAGGGTATTAAGCAATTTGCTTAATGGCAGAACTGGGAATAAGATCCAGATCCTCCTGGGTGTGTTCAATAATTACTTGTTTATAAACTGACCTCTTGGGATTCTCCCAGAGAAAAAAATGCTATGAATCTTAGGCCAGCTCACAGACTCCCTTATGTCAATTTAAGTTAAAACAAAGTTACCCATTTAAAACATTTTTTGATTATGTGATAATTTTATTCATAAAATATCCCCAGTTATTGCAATCAAATTAAGTTTTTTAAAAAAATCCAATCTCAAATCATTCTTTGAAAGCCCAAATTCTGAATGGATTACAATGATCAGTGCCACAGACAAGACATATTGTGAAGTGTGTTAATTATAAGCATAAATCTTATTAAAATATGAAAACAAAGGTGAAATAAAAATTAAACAGAGAAAAGAAAATGTTGTTTTTTACAGTCAGCAAATATTACTATCCCAGAAATTGCGCTAGGTGCTAGAAATAAAATGAAGACCCCCAAAAAACACAGGGACTGTCCTCACAAAGCACAGTCTATGGATTATATTGCAAACATTTTCCTGTTTCATAAAAAACATTTTGCCATGACATTATTTACACCTGTGCTGCCCAACTGTATGAAATTTTCTCCTAACATTGGACATTTATGACTTTTGTAGTGATGAAGAAGCTGGCCCAATAACCCTGTCCACCTTTTTTACTATTTTCTTGAGATAGAATCTAGGTTTTTCCCTGATTTTAGGTTTTCATATGGATTAATTCTGCCATCAATGGAAATAAATTTTAATTAACACAAGATAATATATTTTAAACACTTTTTACAATGCAGAGTATCTTTCTTTTGCTTCCACACACACACACACAAAAAGCATGACCAGCTGTACAATTGTTGAGATAGAATATTTTCTTCTCAAGTCCCAGTGACTAACTTGCCCACTATCTTCAACCATTTGGTTCAAATCTGCTTGATTTTGTGCCCTTTTAATAATGACCTTGTGTTAGTCATTCTGTTTGGATGTACTAAAGATTTATTTGTAATGTATTCTTGCAAGTATGAGTTTGAGCAGTCTGTATTTTTATCTGTGGTCTCCCTTCTTAAGGTTGACTGAAATATATGGAAACTTTTTTTATGAATTCATTTTGGCTGTGCTGGGTCTTAGTTGTGGCACGTGGGATCTTAGTTCCCTGACCAAGAATCGAACCTGGGCCCAGTGCATTGTGCGTGCAGATTCTTACCCACTGGACCACCAGGAAAGTTCCCATGAAAACTTTCTGATCTACAAATTTAGATTGTTTTTCCACTAGTGAAATTGTCACCAATGATTCTGAGTATTTGATTTTCCTGTGAGGGATATCTGTAGTTCTGAGGTTCAAATCTCCATACTCTCTCTTCAGATGTGCCATTTTCTTTTTAAATATTTAAATTGATTTTACTTGTTCACCCGTTGTATGGAAATTCTTCCCAAATTTGTCCCTCGGCTCACTGATGTTTTTCTCTGAGTATCAGCTTGGCTCTTCACTGCCCCCAGTAGAGATTTTAATTTTCCTACCGACTCTATGCTGAGGTCTCATGCATCTTACTGTTGGTGCCTAATCAGTTTTCCTTTGTCTAGTTCTTTACAAAAAAACAATTTCCACAATCTACTCTGACATTTTAGGATGATGCTCCATTTCCCTTGATGTGGGAGCATTTTCCATGGTCCCGAGATAAGTTTTGTTTTTGCTGCTGCTGCTTTACTGATAATTCATCCAGGAATCAGGACATAGCTCTGCAGGTGCATCCAATGTTTACCAACAACCAGCAAAAGGCCCTGAGCCATCAACGTGCTCTCTGTGCATTCGGGGTGGACTGTAGGTCTCTCTTGAATCTATAAGGTCCAATTACTAGTTTCTAGTAGGATTTTGTCTGCTGGAATTGCTATAAACATCACATCCGTTACCTGGTTCTTTTCACAGTGGAAGGATGAAGGACTTAGAAAGCTGTAGTTGTCAGTACAAGAAGCCATCCCCGCACACAGCCCACCCAATGTTTTCTTGTGGAACCTGCACTGCCCAGAATGCAGTATATTTCGACCAATTCTCCAAGCGCCAGGCTACTTTCTGCCTGGCTGTTTTCTGGGGCTCGGCTCTTCTGACTAGTGGAAAAACAAGACAGGTGGCCAATACTCTGCCTCAGAGAGTGATGGTCAGGCAGGGCAGTCATCTCACGAACAGGGAACCGTACACTGGGAGACAGCACATCTCTGTTCCTGAAGGGAATTATTTTTATTAAGATTGGGCCCAGACTGCGTTTTCAGCCCCGATGCATCAACTCTATACAGTTATTAAAGCATCTTTCCACATTCTGATGACAGGATTACCGCTTGCGTGGTTTGTTTTCACTTTTGTTTATTTGTTTTGCTGTTGTTAGTTTTGATCTTTCCATGTCTTTGTAGGAATGTGGAAAGCTTTATATCAGGGGTTGCTAGCTACATGCTATTTTAAACCCATGAAATTAAAAAAAAAACTTAATAAGGAAGCCCATTTACACAGACATTTAAAGCATTACATCATCTGTCATTGGAATTGGACAAAGGCTGTCAACTTGAAGCTAACTTATTAAATTAGCTACAGGTTGTATGAACAAAAGTGAAAGCGAATCACTTACTCATGTCCGACTCTTTGGATTGTAACCTATCAGGCTCCTCCAACCATGGGATTTTATGAACAAAATCCATGCCAAAAGCCATCCAAAATCAGAACTACGTGCACAGGGCACCCTGTTGTTCAAGGATCAGTCAAGCCTGAAACTAATTGGTGTCATTTTGCAGAGGTGGGGGGCGCTGCTCAGAAGAGCTCTGGGACCATAGTCCTTTATGTCTCAGTGCAGAGAATTCAGCGAGAGCAAAGTGATAGGTAAGAAGTGATTGATTAGAATAAGATGCTTGTGAGGCTGACAAGCCGGCAGGTAAGAGATGCCGCACGCTGAGAACTTAGTGGGCAGCAGTTTTATAATCAAAGGAAAAGTGGGGAGGGGGAGAAGAGCTTCTTTGTCTTTCTTGAGTGGACGTCTCGCTTCCACCATCAGCTCCTCCTCCAGGTTGGGCAGGGGAGTTTTTTTTTCCTACATGATCGAACTAGGTCCACAAGTTACTGCTCTTCTCCGTGTGCAGAGAGCATGTCCTGGGGATCACTAACTTCCTGAGCTCACCGAGCAGGATGTGGGCTCAGGCCACCATCGCTTTATTGTCTGGGGGCATGTCTTGGGCTTCTGTGGCCTGGTTTTGTTGCTAAGCAAGGCTGCTTGGTTTTATGGTTAAGCGAACCTGCTTTCTTGAGTCGTCATTAACTTATAGGGGTCTCCCATACCTTTCTATTTACAATCCCCTAGTGGGATTAACAATTTAATCACCTATTTTGCACCTTCATTCTGTCCCTATCGAACCCAAAATAGCAGCTTATGACTGAAGTAATAGAAAAGGTTACTCTCCCCTAAGGATTTATTCTTATATACTTTTGAAGAGAACCGCTCCCCCAACTGACTATCATCCCATCCTATATGGGAACTAAAGTGATGCCGGTTCTTAAAGAAGATTAAGCATCAGTGATAATCTGGTGAACCTGCCCCTCAACCATACACACACACACACATACACACACACACACCAGCACACACACATGCACACACACACACTGATAGTTGGGAGAACACATTACAGAGTTAATCACAGGCTCATCAAATGAGGGCAGAGTTATTAGCACATTCAATCTATTGCAAAACCCACTCCCGTAAGGATGTCCCCCAAGAAAATAAAGGAAAGAAACCCTTCAGGGAAAATTGTAGATTGCATCAACATTTGCCACAAAAGAAGCTTGAAAATAGCATGAGTCATGCCATCAAAGTTTGTCATTATGATTTAGTATTCCATATTTCCTTTAACTCAAAATAAAACATACCCAAATTTTAAAACAAATAAACACCAGCATTTATCTTGATCTTATATAAGAAAGCACAAAAAGACAAGTATAATACCCTAAATAACTTTTTTCCATTCGAGTTTGCATCTTCATTTCTGAAACTCATTTTAAAAACTATAGGGCAGGCACCATGGAAATAAAAGGTCATTTTTCATTAGCCTTGAATGTGTGACTTAGTAACATAACTGAAAGCATGATGGTAGCACAGGGCCAGGATTCTGTTGTCAGGAGATCACATCAAGATGATACAAAATATTTCATATCCTTTTTAAATTTTCAGATATTATAATAAAAATTCCTTGTCATGTCACCAGCTAATATTTTAACAACTAATTTTAGCACTTGTCTTAGTGATGACAATCTCTCACATAATGCACAATATCACACAAGAATAACATCTCAACATTTATGTATCTTACTGTTTCTTTAAGTTCATTTCTTTTTTATTTAACCTTCCAGAGCTAAGGGTCAGAAAGTGGTTAGAATCACACAGACAAAAATAAGAGAGATGTCAAAATAACGAATGCAAAACTTTTTAGAAGGATGGCCTTTTACTTTGAAGTTTCACATGGGTTTTATACTAAAAACATAAAAATATAAATGTGAGCCCAATCCTGGGTCTGATGAGCAGCAGACTATACTGCAAACAAACATTGTGTCTTTTTTGGTAGGTGCCCATACCTACCCCGGTGCTTGGCTCATGGGAGGTACCGAAAAGTTATTAAATAAACATTAATTGACCAGTTACTTTTCTTTTTTATGGGCAAAATATTTTTAATTAAAAAATTTTTTATTGGAGTATAGTTGATTTACAATGTTGCGTTGGTTTCTACCACAGCAAAGTGAATCAGTTATACATATACATATATCTACTCTTTCTTAGATTCTTTTCCCATGGAGGTCATTACAGAGTATTGAGTAGAGTTCCCTGTGCTACGCAGTAGGTCTTTATTATCTATTTTATACATTGTGGTGGTGGTGGTGATGGTTTAGTCATTCAGTCATGTCCAACTTTTTGCAACCCCATGGACCCTGCCAAGCTCCTCTGTGCATGGGATTCTCCAGTCAAGAATTCCCGAGTGGGTTGCCATTTCCTTCTCCAAGGGATCTTTCTGACACAGGGATCTGACCCGCCATCTCCTGCTTGGCAGGCAGATTCTTTACCATTGAGGCACCTGGGAAGCCTGTCTTATATATATAGTAGTGTGTATATATCAATCCCAATCTCCCAATTTATCCTCCCTTCCCCCCTGGTAACCGTAAGGTTGTTTTTTTTTTTAAACTCAATTACTTTTATTTTAGAAGTTTCTCTGCAACAGAACATTTTACTTCATTATCCAAAAAGACTTTTACTGGGGTCATTTCGGTAAAATGTGTTTTCTTTCTGACAATGTTCCCCTCACTTTTCGAATGAAGTAAACCATATTGTCTGACATTCACAGATACCTCTAATCAGTATTAGCATTCTATTCTGTACATCAATAAAGGCGTATTATTTGCCCGTTGCCCTGCCTTTTTGCAGTAGGAAGCCATGGCAATCCCATTTAAAAGTCTTTCAACCTATTCCCTTTGTGGTGGTGGCAACAGCAGAGTCTTCTGGGCTTTGTAACATAATAGCACCCTTTTATCACCCTGAATGGTTTATTAGAACCTGTTTGTACCGATGATTTAGTTCTACCATAGTGAGGCCACCACTCCAGGGCTTTCTGCTCTGTTTGGGGACTCTTCTGTCATTTTAATGTGGAGGGGTTTGTTTGTTTTCTTGTGAAATGGGCTTTCATTTAATTTTAGCATGATTTACATTATTTATTATCAGGAGACAAATCGAAGACTAGGGGATTGAGAAGAGTGCCCTGTGCTCCAGAATCACTCTGAAATCTGTGGCATAACAGTATCCCCGAGAATATTCAGTCCCTCCGAAGGCATTACACAGACACTTGCCCAAATGTATGCCGCTGCTTTCAGTCACAGAAACAAATGGAAAAATAATGCTCAGCCTCCTTCAAAACTCAAATTTCTCAGATCCAACTGCTTTACCATATTTGGTGGAGTTTCAGGTTTGACTGTGTCCTTTCCACCTCTAGTTTCCAGCATCTGGATAGGCGAAGGGCCAGACAACATCTCAGCCAAGTCCTGGGGGCCCTGGTACCCAAACTTGAGTGAGATGAAGGCTCTTACTCCAGCTTCCTAATTCTGACTCCATTTAGAAGCTGGAGTTCTGCCATGCTCTCTGTGCTGAAGCCTGCTGGGCTTCTTTGCCCCATACTTCCTTCTCTCTCTAAAAGGAGGGATCCTAAATGGAGCCTCAGCCCACAAACCCCTGTGGGCTCCGCCTCCTGTGGGGGTCAATTATCTCCAGCCCACTTAGTGAACTCAGCAGCTAGGGTTGCACCCGTCTTGACGGCTCCTCCTCTGTCTAAAATGCACTTTTATTATCACTGATGTTTGCCCTCACCAGACCTGAATACAATGACAAATTGTAAAGGTGAATTGGAATGAAAAACGTTATTTTCCAGAAAAATATAATTTTCATAAATTAAATATTATCACTGCAAAAAAGTATGACATTGCTGAATTGACACGACTTTAGAAAAGGAAAAATAAAATATTCTAAACTGTATCTGGTGAGATAAGGATTGACTGACAGATATCAGCTTCCATTCAACCAAGGCATAACAAATACCTTTGGTTCTTGTTTTTTTCAGGCCACTTCTAAAATCAGACAAAAGAAAAGCAATTTTTAAATAGTCACTTAAGGATTAGTCAGTATAACTAACCAAAAACTTGTCATTTTTGAATCAATTGACAAAACCCAAAGGCTAAAATCATGCCTGCCTTCATTCTTAACATCAGCAGTGAGGAGAGGGATTTAATTAGAAGTGAAAATATGAAAAGAAAAAATACTACATAGTTAGTGTAAAAAAAAAAAATCTAAATACCTATAAAACGACTTCCCCAGTGACTTTGCCATGGACTGGATTGATCTGGAGTGGTAGGCCTTCAGCAGTTCTTGAAATGGTGAAATTCTTTGAATACTGTGGCCTTGCAAATCACTATACTCCATGTAAATCAGCCAAGAACAAAGGAAGTCAATGGGGCTGAATTCTTCCAGATTTAGGCAGCCTGCAACACAAAGATACTCTTCCTGGAGACTTATCCAAAAGAACTCCATCCAAAGTCAAACCTTTGCATTCATAGACCTTTCCTGGGTAAAAAAAATGCTAATGAATAAATTCCATGACTACTTTTTTCTGGTATGCAAATTTTCTCTGGCAAGTTCTTTAAAACAACAACAACAAAAAATCTCATTGAATTTAATGAAATCAATGCAACGGCCAAAAGTTAATACCATTTGGATGCCAAATGCTACAATCACTATTTTTGTTTGATTGTCTTCAAAAAGTAACCCACAAAATATCCTTGATCTTCTGTTCAGTTTCTGAGGATTTCAGAAAAATTCCTGTTAGTGACTTAAGAACATGCATTTATAGTTACTTAATTTTTCCAGAGTTGGAAAATACTAAAGTCATTGGCATTTGAATTATTCCACAAATGATTTTTCTCCCAATATGGACTGATTACATTTTTTGTAATAGCTGCGTTATTTAATAGAAACAGGAGGGTCAAATCAGGTGTTTTACCTGATTCTCTGAACACCATGATCACCTCATTCCAAGTCATAATTCCACTAAGAATAGATAGTATCCAATGTGAGAACAGGGCTTCCAAGGTGGTGCTAGTGGGAAAGAACCCACCTGCTGAAGCAAGGAGCTGCAGGAGACACGGGTTCAATCCCTGGATCAGGAAGATCTCCTGAAGGAGGACATGGCAACCCACTCCAGTATTCTTGCCTGGAGAACCTCATGGACAGGGGAGCCTGTGGGCTACAGTCCACAGCATCACAAAGAGTCAGACATGACTGAACAACTCAGCACACACCTATGCAGATGTCAAAGAGTCGGATACAAAGTACAAAATGTAAGAATCAAACAAGATGCTTAAACATCTTTCATTCTTCACTCACTAAATCTTGACCTGAAACGTGAGTCAAAGGAACTAGCAAAAACAGCCAAAGCATTTCTGCTTTCCTATGTGTAACGCCTTTGGTCTGAGTTTAAAAAACAATAAAACTCGGCACTGATGTTTAAGACAAATAAAGCTGGACATCACTTTCTAATAAAAATAGATGCTTCTAGACTCCATAATATCATGCAAATAGGCCTTCTGACAGGATATAGCATCAATGCCAATGGTTTGAGTACAAAGCTGAAGAAGAGACTATACAACTAGGTCTTAGAAAGCTGTGTGATTCTAAGCAACAAAATATAGCAATATGATAGTTTTGATTTTAATACTGTCTATCTTTAGCATCTAGCAGGATGCTTTGCCTGCAATAGGTAATTAGTAGATATCTGATAAATGAATTCGTTGTTACAGCTGTGCAGTCATGCCTGACTCTATGAGACCTCATGGATTGCAGCACACCAGGCTTCCCTGTCCTTCACTATCTTCCGGAGTTTGCTCAAACTCATGCCCGTTGAGCTGGCAATGCCATCCAACCATCTCATCCTCTGTCGTCCCCCTCTCCTCCTACCCTCAATCTTGCCCAGCATCAGGGTCTTTTGCAATGAGTCTGCTTTTTGCATCAGGTGGCCAAAGTATTAGAGCCTCAGCATCAATCCTTCCAATGAATATTTAAGGTTGATTTCCTTTAGGATTGACTACTTTGATCTCTTTGCTGTCCAAGGGACTCTCAAGAGTTTTCTCCAGCACCATAGTTTGAAAGCATCAGTTCTTCGGTGCTCAGCCTTCTTTATGGTCCAATGCTCACATCTGTACATTATTATCAGAAAAACCATAGCTTTGACTATACGTACCTTTGTCAGCAAAGTGATGTCTCTGCTGTTTAACACACTGTCTAGCACATGAATAAATGATAAATATCTCAGCTAACCTTGTTAATGATTAAGTGGTTGGCAGCTATTTAAAAATCTGTAAGCCTGAAAAGAAGTTTCTGCAAATGCAGGAGATACAACCTCCTAATATTTAATGTGGAAATGGGATTAACTAAACTAGCACATGAATAATAATTAGAAATATATATACACATAATTATATATCATCACTTTGTTGTCCATCTGAAACTAACACAGTATTATAAATCAACTATACTTCAATTAAAACAAAGAAATTTCTCAAGCAGGACCCTAGCCATGGATAGCAAGATTTCTAGTTCTAGCTTTTTAATTCTCCTAATTAATAAATAGGTCCCATCCTTAGTCTTTTTAAGCACTGAAGTTCTCATGGAACAATGGCTTGTCACTAATTTTAACATTTTCTCTGTGGTTTTAGGAGGGATAGAAAAAGGAGGAAGCCAAGAACCATTCATGCCCTTTGCTTTCAAGCATAATGTCAATATAAGGAAGGTAATCAACGCAGCACAGGAGATGATTTCTGCCTTCAAGTATCCTCAGAAAATTGTCATTACCACTGCCCCCTGCACACATATATACACCACACAAAGGATCAGTCTGCACTCTTCAAACCTATCCTAAAAAAACAGAGAACCAAGAAAGCAACAGTATTCTCCAATAAGAAGAAAATTGGTGTCAAAAACCATAGATATAATGGCTAAGAATTATAGTAATAGTTTTAATTCATAATACAGTTACAAATCTAGAGTTGACCCACCCATAAGGGCATTGATTTTGGAGACTGATCCTTCACTTTGTCTTAGCCTCACCACTTTACTGTTTTGTGATCTTGGGCAACTTAGTTAATCTCTAAGACTCAGTTTGCTCGTCTTTCATGTGGGCATAAAAATACTAGCTCCAGAAGACAATCGGGAACACTGAATACAGGGGCGGTTATGCTCAGGTGCTCAGTCGTGGCCGATTCTTTGTGACCCCATGGACTGCAGCCTGCCAGGCTCCTCTGTCCATGGGATTTCCCAGGCAAGAATACTGGAGTGGGTTGCCATTTCCTTCTCCAGGGGATCTTCCAGACCCAGGGATCGAACCCGAGTCTCCTGCGTCTCCTGCTTTGGCAGGCAGATTCTTTACCACAAGCACCACCTGAGAAGCCCAGTCAGTCCAGTATATTATACTATTTGTACACACCCTGCATATACAAAGGTGTGTCTGTATGTGCCACTTTGAGTAAATTCAAAAATCATTCCCTTCTATAATTTGGATTCTTGTATATTAGCAACCTCAAAGCAGAGAAATGCATGCTGATAAGATATGTCTGATGGTAGATTTTTACAAATTTACCTTGCTAAATGTCAAGACTATTCATAAACCAGAATTTTACCTTATTATTGAGAATGTAGTATAGCATTTAAAATATTTTAAATCAATGATGGTAGATTTTAAAAAATTTATCTGGCTAAATGTCGAGGCTATTCACAAAACAGAATTTTATCTTATTATTGAGAATATAGTATAATATTTAACATATTCCAAATCAATGATACAGGCTCCCCACATTGTATTTTACTTCTACCTAATACTATGATTAATTCTGGGCACCTATAACATAATCTTAAACTCTAATGTGACAAGTCAGAAAAATAAAGGACTTTTTTTTAACCCAGCCTTTCATAATTTAAAATGTAACCTTTGGGTTTACATGATGCCTGCAAGCAGTGACATGGATGTTGACGACATTAATATCACTATTTGTGTCACTAAAATCTATAGCAAATACATTAGCAGCCACAAACGGAGGCAGTTTTTCAGAGAGCTTGCTAATTGCATTGCCACTGTGAACTTAGTTGTGCAGTGTTCACACAGAAAAACGCAAAGCTGAGAAACACAAATCCTGGGAAGATATGTAAACAGGGTGATAGCTGTTTTTGAATCTATAAGCCTTGTGTTGAGATAACATATCTCAGTCTTGATATTGTGGGATGATACTTCCCAAATAATGATCAAAGACAAAAGGGTATCTGACAAAACAATTTGCCCGACGTCCTAAAGTAAAATCAGGATCTAAGGGAGAGGAAAACAGATGCTCTTAGATTCAGGATCCAGGGTTAATTGAATTCTTTTCATTTTGAATTTGCCCGTCTTTACCTTCAGTCCACCAATGGCCCACAGAGCAAAGATATCTGTGTTCAGAGCACAAGTTCAACACTGTGGACAGTGGTGAGACAAGGCCCTAGCGGAGGACCTGAGGCTGGGGCTCACACCAGCCGCCCCACTGCCGAGCCTGCGCTGCCCCACTGCCGAGCCTGCGCTCAGCCACCCCGGCATGCGCATTACCCTTGCGTTAAAGGCAGCTTACCATCTGGTATTTCTGGATAATGAAGGAAAGTGATTTTTCAATTCCGAGCAGTTAATCACAATAAAAACGTTCTGTTTCTGGGACCTCCCTGGTGGTCCAGTGGCTAAGACTCTGCACTTCCCAGTGCAGGGGGCCCAGATTGGATCCCGGGTCAGGAGCCAGGTCCTACATGCTGCAATGAGGCCCCACCACAGCCAAATAAATAAAAATAAATGTCTTTTGAAAACCATTCTGTTTCTGTCATAAAGAGTGAATATCAGCCTGGTGTTCTCTGATGACCTAGAGGGGTGGGCTGGGGGGGCGGGGAGGGAGGCTTGACAGGGAGGGGACCTATATATAATTATGACTCATTTGCCTGGTTCTATGGCAGAAACCAATACAACATTGTAAAGCAACTTTCCTCCAATCAAAAAAAAAATTTTAATGAAGAAAGAAAAGAAAAAGAATAAATATAAGTCATATAATATCTCTATTTCTCAATTTTGCTGTTTTTTTTTTAAACATAGCATTAAAATCTAAAAATCACTTTCCTTACTCCATCTACTGTGAATCCTAGCTCTTTAGAATTGGAAAGAATCTCTTCAGCTCTCTGTTCTTTCTCAGTCTGTCTACAGGGGGAAAAAATATCCTGCAGAGAGATGATAAGCATTATGAGGACCCCTTTCAAAGTCACAAGTCAGTTGGTGGTCCAAGACCCCTGGTTCCAGGATTTCAATCCATCCCACCGCCAGCCCCGGCAGGGAGACCCAAGCGTCGGTCTCCTAAAAGTCAATGCTCCTCACACACCTTCAGAGGAAACATAAAGGCGGCATTCATTAGATTTCATTGCTTTAGTTATTATCCAACTTGTAAGAGAATAAAGACATTTTGTTTAAAGCAGCGTGCTACACCATTGGGCAATGGTCATAAATTCAATATTCTTCTAAGAATTAATCTAAGAATAGGAAAGAACAGACATACTTTTATTTGATGGCACAGCTGTACCATTAAAAGAAGAAACTTTCCAAAGAAAACAAGTTATTGGCAGTAAAATGTGGGGCTTCCCCATGAATTTTAACATCAAATTCCTTATCAGGAAGTCCTAACTGCCGATGTCAGTGGGACAAAAGGATTCATAAATGGGATGTTGTTAGAATGTGTCTTTTTCAATGGCTCTCTCTTTTTCCTTTTATGTTCTGTCCTTTGAAATTGCCTAAACAACAAAAATGCAACCTTAATTTTATATATTTGGCTTTGTGATTAACTTGATTCATGTGGGACTTAAAGGTGGGGAAGGACATCCCCTAGACTACAAGGAATCCTTCATGGTTCCTAAGGTTATTTAAGTAATGCTAATTCTAAATCCCCACGTATTACGGTTTACCCTAAGGTGGTAACTGAAAAGTTAAGAAAACGACTTATGAATAATTGGACCCTTTAAGATTTAAAACTTAACAGAACAGTTGAGACCTTGTTCCTATTACTAATGTGTCATGTACCTAAAGCAAATAAATCGGAGTTTGCTACACACCGCATGTTTATACTGAAACAAAGGGGAAGGATATTTGAAGTTGATACCACTTTGTAAAGGAGGTTCGCTTTGATTATAATTTAAAGTGTGCTATCAACAATGAACATAAAAATTAAGAAATCACCAAAAATGAAACAATTTAACCTTAGGAGAAACAATAGAATATTTTGATAGGTCTGTATTTTTCATGAATACCAATTAGAATATTGTCTTGTGTTACACTCTTACTGTTGGTCTGCAATCTGTATAAGTCCTTTGTAAGTGTACACTGGATTTTCTTTTACAATGACTCACATCGTATGGATCATGAAAATATGAGACTTTGAAAGGATGAGTGTCAGAGAAACCCTGTGGACATGAGGGTCTATGGAGGGAAAGACACTTAAGCGGAAGGAGGCTGGAGTCCTCTTCCACTGTTCTCTGTGGCCTCGTTCTGCCTACCTGGTTCTCCACAAAACACCCAATCCTGCCTTACAGCTCAGTTAGATATCATCAGGAAAGCACCCAATTCATTTACATTAGGGTAAAATGATTGATTATCCAGTTTTAATCTTCTGTGGCATATTAGCTCGGAAATCCAAATAAATCTCTAATGAATCACGTTCCAGGCGATGTGAAGGAGGTAGGCTTTCAAGTGGTGTCTGGTCTCGGCTGAAAAATCAGGAGCACAATGAACCCGGACAGCCTAACTGTGCACATAAACCAGGATGGCTACGGCACCTGCAAACGAGAAGCTGTCTTCCAGCCTTGTTCCCCAAGGAAGGCTGGTCTCTTTATTTACAAAATGCTCAGGGCTCATGGGATTTACTTCCTTGTAGCTCATTAATAAAAACAGACCTTCCAGCTTTCATTTCTCTGCTGGTAGCTCTTGGAGTATTCCACTCTCCTTTCTGAGTTCTGTGGTTTGGCTCCTGGGACACGGATTCCCAAAGGGTTCAAGGACTCACCCCCGAACGTGGCTCCCTTCCTGACAGCTGGCCTGCCTTTCATAAGGGGAGCTCCCCAAGTTAGAGCCGGTCACTTCATTTGTAATTTGGAGAGCCACAGGTGTATTTCTGAACAATTTAAGAAATGTAATTGAATACGCGGTGTACCAATCAAGCCATCTCACAAAATTCTACTCACTGAATTGCCTTCTACTGAGGAACACCAGTAATTATTCTCATGACATGTAAGAGTTAATCTAGGTATTCCTGAAAAAAAAAACAACAGGAAAATCATCTTGACACCTGTTTCTCTTCCAATTACTATAGTGATCACTGTCTGGGAGCCAATAACAAACAGTGCTCTAAAAGAGCTAAGATCTTTAAGAGAATTGCCATGTGATAGAAGTATACATAGATTTCCCTAGTCTCTTTTGGGAAGGGACTTCTTATCAGATAACATGCCTTGGATTTTTTAAAGCTTTTGTTTTTCTTTGATGCGGATCATTTTTTAAAAAGTCTTTATTGAATTTATTACAGTATTACTTCTGTTCAATGTTTTTTGACTTTTTGGCTATAAGGCATGTGGGATCTCAGCTCCCTGAGCAGGGAGCTAACCCTCACCCTCTGCATTGGAAGGCAAAGTCCTAAGTACTGGACTCACCAGGGAAGTCCCAAGCCTTGGATTTTAAGAAAAGAAAAACCAGATCATTATATGTATCTGTTTGTTTTAGTAGCACTGTTATGCATTAGCCAGTTGAAAAGTCTGATTATCTGTTTGCAGGGGGAGAGTAAAAGCTGTGGGCTTCCCAGGTGGCTCAGTAGTAAAGAATCCGCCTGCCAATGCAGGAGACACAGGTTCAATCCCTGGGTCAGAAAGATCCCCTGGAGAAGAAAATGGCAACCCACTCCAGTATTCTTGCCTGAGAAATCCCATGAACAGAGGAATCTGGCTGGTCCATGGGGTTGCAAAAGAGTTGGACATGACTTAGCGACTAAACAACCACCACAACTAAGGCTTTACAGCTATCTAAAGATGCTGCTAACGTAGGTTAAATTGTCTTTCTTGAATGCTTTTGAGGTTTAAAGTTAATGTGCAGTATTCTTACTCCATCAGAAGGGAAATGAAATGCAGTTGTTGAAAACTTCATGTCCCCGATGTATCAAGTTGAAGCCAAAGAAGAATGGTGTTCATGGAGATCCACTGTCACTCAGATGACAACCTGCATGTATTCATTTCTATGCAGAAACAGATCGCTCAAGTATCATGAACTGCGGTGGGTGCACGCTCACGGCGGGCCCCTCTAGGAAATGGTGAATGCTTTAAATTAGTCAAAAATGGTTTCTATTAGCTGATGTTAGAAAGGGGGTTAAATTTATCAGGCTGGCTTATTAACAGAAAAAAAAATGTCAGAGAGTTTTATACTAGTTGATCTGCATTGAACCCATCTAGTTTTTAAGTAAAATCTCTAACATTTGCTGTTTAATTATGGCTGACATGAGAGGCAGTTGGAGGCGATGGAAAGAAGCCTGGATCCAGTACCAGACATGTGGCCTCTGGCCCAGCTTCCACTGCCAATGACTCACCATGCTGACCCTTCATCTCCTAACAGGCACTGTGAGCTTCTCAGACAAGATGATCTCTAAAATATATAATGGTATTAAGCTTTTATTCTTTCAAAATACCTTAGTCATAACAGATGTGGGTTATTATCCTTACAGTCCCAGGGTTTTCTCTACAGTCTGATCTACTGTGGATACACCATGTCCTCAAATGACTTTAACAAACTGTGCAGCTAAACCAAAGGATGTATCCTTGAGAATGGCTGGAGAAGGCAGGTGACGGTCATGCAGAAGATGCTGCCAGACCCAGTCCTGCTCTACAACACCTCCTTTCTCGATTTTCCGTGTGCCAGGCTCACCACCCAGCTACAGTACCCAATTAAGGCAAGCCCAGTTCTTCTAGAATCCGACCTCAACTTAGATACCTTGTTGAGTCAGACATGACTGAGCAACTAACATTTCTTCAACTTCACATGGTTAATAAGTATCAATAGCAGCCTCCCTTGCTTTACCAACGGGCAAGTTCCCCTCCCTCTTGTCCACACATATCCCCCACGATCATGGCTCCCTTTCTCTGAACCGGGCTCATGGGCTACTTTGTGAAGGGCCATTTTCTATAGGCCGTTCTAGTTTAAATAGGGAAAGTGTTAGCCGCTTCAGGTGTGTCTGAGTCTTTGCGAACCCACGGACTGCAGTCCACCAGCTGTCCATGTTCAGAGGACTGCCCATGAAATTCTCCAGGCAAGAAAACTGGAGTGCGCTGATGTTGGTAGAAACCAACACAACACTGTAAAGCAATCATCCTTCAATTAAAAATAAATAAATTTTTTTAAACAAAGAAAACCTGAATGGGTTGCCATTCCCTTCTCCAGGGGACCTTCCTGGCCCAGGGATTGAACCCAAGTCTCCAACATCCCATGTGGATTCTTTACTGTTGAGCCACAGGGGAAGCCCCTGAGCCACCAGGAAAGCCCTTCAACAGGAAGCAAAGCATCATTTGATACAACATCCATTCCCCAGAAAATATCCCAGTTAGATGAACGGAGGGCGATTGGCAACCGTGGGTTCCAGAGAAATGAGAGATTGTTGAAAAATAAAACCACTTAGAGAAATGCAGTAATGATCCAGGCAGTAAATAAAGAGAATGTGGACTAGCACATAATGCGAGGATGTGGACTAGGAACACATCGGAGAGGTTGGACTCGAAACACACTTATGATTCGACAAGACAAGGTGATTGACGAGGTGCAGAATGACTCCAAAGTTGCAGTCGATGGTGGCACCACTCACATATGCTAAGTCACTTCAGTCGTGTCCAACTCTTTGCGACCCCATGGATTATAGCCTGCCAGGCTCCCCTGCCCACAGGATTTTTCAGGCAAGAATACTAGAGTGGGCTGCCATTTCCTTCTTCAGGGGATCCTCCTAACCCAGGGAGCAAACCTGAGTCTCTTACGCCTCCTGCACTGGCAGACAGCTTCTTTACCGTGAGCATCACCTGAGACCATTCACAGGTAGAAGGAACAGCTTTAGAAAGAAAGCACAGTTTTGAGGGAGAAGATAACAATTTTGCTTCTGATAATCCTAATTTTGATGGACTCAGAGGGCCCTAAGGATGAGAAACCTAGTAAGTAGTGGAGAGGGTTTTAGTTTAGATAATGCAACTAATCTGGTCACACTTTGGACCATTTTGATGGAGTACCAGCTGTGGGCAAGAAGTGATCTCTGGAATAATTAGAAATGACTAGATCCATGGTTGATTAGATCAGAGAGGAAGAGTAAATAAATAATTCTTTTGTCACTGTTGAATAGTTTTTATGTTAGTGGCTGTTGGGCTTCCCTGGTGGCTTACATGGTAAAGAATCTGCCTGCAATGCAAGAGACCCAGTTTCAACCCGTGAGTCGGGAAGATCCCCAGGAGAAGGGAACAGCTACCCACTCCAGTATTCCTGCCTGGAGAATCCCATGGACAGAGGAGCCCAGCAGGCACAGTCCATGGGGTCACAAAGAGTCAGACCGAGTGACTAAAACACACACACACGCACAGTGTCTATTTAAGTTTCTCAATGGAAACAGATTAGGACAATGACCTACTGACACGGGTCCCATGTTAGAAGGTAAACCATGCCGTCAAGAAACTAATGTCATATTCAAAATCTTTAAAAAAAAATCTTGGTCACAAGTTACAGAAAACAAAAATAGCAGTGCTAACAATACAAAAGTACATTTGGCTGAATTCTGTTATTCATGACTCGAACTAGCATCTTCCCCCCTTTAAATCTCACAAGATTCCTGCTCTATGTAAGTAGCACTTTCCTCCCACCAAGAGCCTTTTAGGAGCCCTCCATCACATGCATCCAGCACCAGGGTGGCACCGCCATAGATCATCAAGACAGGCTGGCTGGAGAGGTAGATCACTTTTGTCAAGGAAGAAGATTTAAAGGGTCGCAGGATCGTAACTCTTATCCTCTACAGTAAAAACGGCATTGTTGATGATTTAAGAACTTTGGGTGGTGCCATTCAGCCAGGATAATTATAAAGAATACCCCATTGTGGAATATTATCCCACAGGTCTGTAAATTTCCTGTCCCTCTTCCTATTTCAGTTCATCTTACACATCAAAAAACTCACGCTGCCTATAAAATGGAAGATACGCCACGCAAGAGTTATAACAAGAAAGATCTTTTATGTGAAAACACTTCGTAAAGTGCTGTTGGAACACGAGGTCTCAGTAGTTATTTTAGCCTATCACAGGACTCTGAGATTTAGAGGCGGACTCTTGTTCCCTTTTGCTGAGCTCTTGGAAATTGCACAACTGAATTCAAAAATAGAGAGGACACAATGACCCGGAATTGTGATCACCACTCTTAGAGTTAATGGAATTACTTCTCATTTCCAATAGGAACAGTAATAAAACCAACTTTTAATTCAGCAAGTCTTTTCTACAAACTGTCAATTCGTTTCCAGTTTCATCTTTGGCCCCAGTTCAATCCCTTCCTTTGAGGTGGTCACATTCACACAGCCTTCCAAATTATCTTATCAAGTTGTCCCTTGAGTTTTAGAGCCACCTGGAGCATAGTTCTTGTGTCTGGAGACAAAATGCCAGATGCAAAGATGCTTAAAAACTGGTGACCTAATTGTATAGATGAATTAAGACTAGATACTGCCAATTGTGTTTAACTGTTTAGTCTTAGTTTGGGTTTTGATGGTGTTTTATTGTCCTTTCAAACTATTCTCTTTGCAAGCAGCATAATTCAAAAGAAAGGACAAATGCTGAACACTTAATTTGTGTTCCTTAAAAAATAACTCTGTGCTTACTTCCTTGACCTGGGCTTTTATTGTTGTTGCCACAAAACTCGCTTGTCTTGGGTTTTGTTGGTTTTGTTGTTGCTGATGGTTGTGGTGGTGATTTTAATGTTTTAAGCAAAGAATCTTTTTGCTTATACTTCAGGGTGTCTTCCAAAGCACGACACTACCCAGATGCATATGTATTTCTAGGAAGAGAAAACAAGAAGTGTTAACAGGTCTTTCACCACCAAAAAATAACCATTTCATTTATTACCTGTTCCATTCGTTTCAACATAATATTTTCAGGGGTTCAAGAGCAGGTCATTCTATATCTGTAGGAAAAATAGGAAAAGAAGCAACTTGATACAACTTCCTCTTCTAATCTAACCCTATTCTCTTGTGCTCATTTCCAGCACTTTGGTGCTTAAATAACTGAACGCATGGACATGATGAATGATCCTCAGCAAATGAATAAATTCTTTCCTTAATAGTTTAGACTACAGGTTGGGTCTGGCAAGTGTTCCATTCTCTGTGATGTTCTGAGGAACCTATGTGATCTCCAAGGAGATAAAATATCTGGTATCACATAAACAGGTAGAATGTCATCCTGAGAGGGGATTCGCAGAAGATTCGCAGTTTGTCAATTTAAGTAAGCTGGAACTACGCTTCTCAGGATTCCCTTCTCTGCGGAGTTCTGAACTGGGAGAAGAGCAGAAGAGACAATTTGTACGGTTTGGAATGGAACCGTGAAACCGTGGCCACATTCCTCGTTGACCACGACAGTCTTGGGGGGCACCCGGTGCTGCTGGAGATCACGCATTATTGCAAGGGGTCTCACCTGATTGGCTAGGGAACCGAATATGTGTAGCTTCTTCTCTCCTTTCTGCTCTCCTCCACCAGCTTGTCCCACACCTGGGGCCAGGGCATCTCAAGCTTCATAAAGAATGGTTTCAGCCTCCCCCACAAATCACTCCCATCATCAGCGATGGAGGCTGGGAACTGGTGAAAGGATAAAGTGGGTTCCATCACTCCTTGGGGGACCCAGCCCAGCCTGCGGAGT
Organism: Giraffa tippelskirchi; assembly: GCF_054371585.1. NCBI lineage: Eukaryota > Metazoa > Chordata > Mammalia > Artiodactyla > Giraffidae > Giraffa > Giraffa tippelskirchi. The sequence goes on from NC_137282.1 coordinate 159,557,404, forward strand.
TCCAGTTTGTCCAAGCTCCTCTGCACGGCCGTCTTTACTTCCTAACCACCTGCCCTGTGGGTTTCAGGCCCCAGCACCAGACCCTGAAACCACAGCCCCAGATCAACGTCTGAGCAAGCTACCACCCCTGGTGGGTGTACGTCTCTGGTCCAAGGCTGAATAGCGCACACTGCCACTGTCTGCTTCGTGACTTTTCTTGTTTGTTGGTTATACTGCGCTTTCCTCCACTCTCTGCCGCTCAAAGCTTATCTGATCTTACAGGAAGAGTTCAACTCCCACCCTTGTTATGAAGCCTTCCCTGATAATTACCGCTGCAGTATCTCTCTTCTAGCACTTAATGTGTCCTGCCTGCTGTGGCAGTTCTGTATATCTCTGTCTCCCCGTGTAAATTCCTTGAGGGCGGAAATGATGTTTCACTCATGTTTGTGTCCCCAAAGCGACGACCACAGTGCCCTGTGCAGAAATGCAGTTCAATAAACGTCTGTTGACTTGAAGTCTGGTTCAGTTTGCTTTATCCCCTGGCCTTTTCTTGCACTGCTTGGGTTGTCACCGTGACTGGATCTAAAAGACAACTTTACCTTCTGGGCTCTCTGCTCCTGTTTTATCTATTTTTATGATGTGTTTATACATAGCTCCTGTTTTATGCCAGAAGCCAAGCACTTTGGTGATACATCTGTACTTAGGTTAAATGTTTGACTTTTTTTTTTTTCAAGTGAAAAGGTCCTTGCCAGATGTGTTAAGAGTTTTCTCGTGAAATCTTATCATGAAAAAAGATAAGTCAATAACGGAATCCAATTAAGGCACCACGTATTTGCTATGGCAGAGTACCCAGCCCATAGCAAACTCTCAGGAATTGTGGGTTGAATGATGGAGGAAATAAATTGATGGATTTATTAATCAATAAAAACCTAACCAAGGAACAAAACTATCAGATACATATATAACATTGCCCTTTTTACTGACAAGACTGGAGAATTTTCCAAAAAAACACGGGTAACTTCTCTATAGTCGTATCGGCAGGTAGGAGCTTCCTCTCCTTTGAATTGCATTAGTTCTTCATCCTTGGTTAGAGTTTATTCTAAGCTATAGTTAATAACTATAATTTATGTTTTACACAAAATATTACTGTTTAACTTTTAAAAAAATAAAGAATACCATGGAACACTAGAGTGATGTGTCTAAGAAACTCTTCTCATGTGGATCTAGATCTATTTTTAGATTTTAGATTTTTTTTTTTTTTGCTTTTCTAACATCTACAAAAGAAAGTGTCAAAGGTAGTAATTAAAGACTTTTCTACTATTGCTAAATATTTGATAATTTTATAAAAGTTTTTTCAATTTCCATCTGTCATTGAGCTTCTAGAAGTTGCTATGAATTTCAACAAGAAACGGGTGCAGCCTTGTCTTGGAAGTTTTATGTCTCAAAACATTTTTCTCTCAAAGAAAATCCTAATTAAAAGTCCCGAGGAACCAAGTAAAGTATAATATTAACCAGGAATAGTTATTTTTTAATCTCTGTAAGTAAACTGTTAGAATAAACCTTCCTTAGGAAAAACTAGGGTTTTTGGTGGGTTTTTTTTGGTTTGTGAAAAGAAAAAAAAAAAGACACCAGGCTCCTTTGTCCTCCACTATCTCTTGGAGTTTGCTCAAATTCATGTCCAATGAGTCGGTGATGCCATCCAGCCATCTCATCTTCGGTCATACCCTTCTCCCCTTACCTTCGATCTTTCCCAGAATCGGCCTTTTCTAATGAGCTGGCTCTTCACATCAGGTGGCCAAAGTGATGGAGCTTCAGCGTCAGTCCTTCCATTGAATATTCAGGGTTGATCTCCTCTAGGATTGACTGGTTTGGCCTCCTTGCAGTCCCAGGGACTCTCAGGAGTCTTCCCCAGCACCACAGTCTGAAAGCATCAGTTCTTCAGCGTTCAGTCTTCTTCACGGTCCGACTGTCACATCCGTAAAAAGTAGGAGGGCTTCACTGACTGGTCCATAGACCAAATCCAACACTTCGGCTATTTTCACACAGCCTATGATCAAAGAGTGGTTTTTATGTTCTTTAATGGTTGGAAAAAAGAGGAAGACTGTCTCTTGATATACAAAAATCATATGAAATCCCAATTTCAATCATGCTCATTTATTCTCATATTGTCTGCAGCTGTTTCATGCTACAAGAACAGAATTGAGTAGCTGTGACAGAGGCCGTATGGTTCACGAAACCAAAAACATTTACTATGCCGCACTTTACAGAAAAAAGTTTTCCAACCCCTGGCTTGGAGCAAGGAAAAATAAAATTAAAGACATAGATTTTTATTGACATTTTAGGAAATGTACTCCCCTGTGCCCTACAGTGAAATAGAGACGAGTGTCCTGCAAACAGAATCTGCAACTGGCTCATACAAGCATTTGTAAAATTAGCATTTTACAATGTGTGCCCTATGGAAATTAAGTTCCAAGGAGTGACAAAGGCTATGACATGAAAAAAGGACATTCTGTGGACAAACAATAATTCCCAGAGATGCCGAATGATGCTTCAAGGATTTAATATGGTTCATGTAGATTTCAAATCTGCAAATATTTCTCAAACATGTTGTACCCTGGCATTTTTTTCTACTTTACCCTACTCTCCGACACGGGGCACCAATTGGGACTATTATGCCTTGAAATAGACTTTGGGGAGACGTATCTCAGTTGCGTGAAGATGGTGCTGATGTAAGTTGTTGTTTAGTTGCTCAATCACGTCCGCTTCTTTGTGACCTCATGGGCTGTAGCCTGCCGGATTCCTCTGTCCATGGGATTTCCCAGGCAAGAGTACTGGAGTGGATTGCCATTTCCTTTCCTAGGGGACTTTTCCCGACTCAGGGATCGAACCCGCATTTCCTGCTTGGCAGGCAGATTCTTTATCACTGAGCCACCAGGGAAGCCTGGAAATGATATATAACCTTCACTAAACACTCACTGAATTATTTAAAAATTCAACCATATGGGGCTTTCCTGGTCGTCCAGTGGCTAAGACTCTGAGCTCCAACTGCAGGAGGCCTGGGTTTGATCCCTGGTCAGGGAACTAGATCCCACATGCCGCAGCTAAAGATCCCAAAACCAAGTAAATAAATATATTTTTTAAAAAAAAATAAAAATTCAACCACAAAATCAGGTAAGACATGAGAATTTGAGAATCTGTCATCTCAAAAGTTGCATACTTACGTTCACATTGCCAACACATATCATATACTTCTTGACAACCTACAAGAAACAAATTTCCTGGCATAGAAATGCAGCTTCTGAAGGCAGAGAAAGTCTGCAAGCATCAGCGCGCCTGTTTAAAGCAGACCAAAGGGGTTTAATGTAGCAGAAAGCCAAGGTAGCTAGGTTATCAAGCACCACAGATTGCACTCAGAGCCTCTAATCAGCAGGACCACTTGGAAAAACAAACAGCCTGCAAGGGATAATCACTGCTTGGAAGTCAAGTTATGCAAAATGCATTTCCTTTGTGTGCATACCAGGAGTCCTTGGGTTGGCTGCCAGTAAAGAGAGCCATGGAGACTGATAGAATTATCTCACTGACTTCTACAGTTTGTGATTATTCCTAAAACTTTAACTTCTTTCCTTGATTTTATATCATGGAGTGAGCGCTGACAGATCAGGAAATAATGCACCACCAAATAAATAAATACATAAGAAGTACTGCCAGTTTGTTGAATGGCTTACTAATGTTTATGTTTTCATTAGTTTGCAACATACAATACTTGTCCCAGTATTTTAGTTCACATTCCCAATGTATGTTAGCTGCTCAGTCGTGTCCAACTCTTTGCAACACCCTGAACTGTATAGCCCACCAGGCTCCTCTGTTCATGCAATTCTCCAGGCAAGAATACTGGAGTGGGTTGCCATTTCCTTCTCCAGGGGATCTTCCTGACCCAGGGATCAAACTCAGGTCTCCTGCATTACCGCAGATTCTTTACTGTCTGAGCCACTATGGAAGCCTGATATTGTTTCTCTGGGAATCCCGAAGAAAGAATCGTTATGTCCAGAAAGCACTGACCTCAATATTTTTGCAAATGGTGGATTAAATGATATACAAGTCTACTTTCCTCCTCAAATGTTTATCTACAAGCCACAGGGTGTCCAGGCACTTCTGGAGAATCATTGAGGGCATGGGTAGACACAGGAGATCTGAGCTTATATAGCCAAGGTGACCCTACAGAGGGTTTAGTTACAGCCCTTCAATATATCCTATGATTTCTCAACAATTTTTAATTTCCTTGAAGAGCTTTGCAGCTTTATCAAAAACGAAAAAGATCTGTAAACAAAGGCTTTCCTCATAAAAAAAACAATGAGGGAAATATCTGTACTTATTTTAGGACTATAGTGAGAATTAAGTGAATTTTTAAAATATGTATCTCTGTGTGTATGGACTAAGGAGGGGAAGAGTAGTTTGAAAAAGTGCCTGCACAAAGTAAGCTGTACAGCAGTGTCATCTATTATCATCACCATCACCAGAGAAATGTTCACTAAGACAAAACAAATTTCCATGAAATAATGGAATAAAATGATCTGTTTGGTATTTTTTGATGTGTATGTTGTGATTAATATTCTTAAAATACAGCAAAAATGTAAAAGCAACAAGATGTGTTATCACAGGTGCTATCCTTTTATTAGTTTTCATATAAAATTCAAGAGATCTGTTTGCTAAGATACGTAAAGAAAATGGTCAACAGAAAACTCTAGAAGAAAACAGAAAGTATGCTGTTTGCCCTCATATTCTGGTGATGGTCTGGCACAAACACTGATTTTTACTTGGCATCCAACTCATTGTCAGCTCACATGATCTGAATATTGACTCATGAGTGAGACAACCACTCTGTTAATTTTGGGTAAATTACAAAGATGGAAGAAAAATCAAACATTAAGCCCCAGAGCATCAGTGAGAAGAGTCATGGGTTTTATTGATAAGGCTTTAAGAAGAGCTCAAATGAATCTTGTATCCTATTAGGAAAGGCAAGCAAAGGAAGTACCAAGAATAAAAAACCTAACATGTGTTTAGCATTCTCTATTTATTTAAAATTCCCTGCCCATGTGGATTATGATATCAGTATTACTTCCATTTCTGACTTTCAATAGACCCGAGTTGCCTGGGTTTTGCCCACAGCCCCACTAGATTATAACATTCAGTATCACGCTGTGTTTGTGGTTAACTTTTGGGCTCACCCTATCATACTTAGTTGGAGAAGGCAATGGCAACCCACTCCAGTCCTCTTGCCTGGAAAATCCCATGGACGGAGGAGCCTGGTAGGCTGCAGTCCATGGGGTCGCGAAGAGTCGGACACTACTGAGTGACTTCACTTTCACTTTTCACTTTCATGCATTGGAGAAGGAAATGGCAACCCACTCCAGTATTCTTGCCTGGAGAATCCCAGGGACGGAGGAGCCTGGTGGGCTGCTGTCTATGGGGTTGCACAGAGTCGGACACGACTGAAGCGACTTAGCAGCAGCAGCAGCAGTATCATACTTAGTGACGCCCAGCACCCGATGTTTCCTCTTTGCCTTGTCCTCATACAGAAAGAAAGTTCATCTCAGAAGGCATTTGTCCCTGCTCCAGTCGTGTCCAGACGTATTTATTTATTTAGTCAAGAACATTTAATAGGAAGCCAGGCATTGCTGCATGCACTGGAGATACAGCAGTAAGCAGACAAACAAGCCTCCCCTCTTGGACCTTACATGCCGCAGAAAGGAGATAGAAAATAAACAAGATGAATAAATAAGATATAAGTGTGTTAAATGAAAGGGAACTGAGATTATGAGATGGATAGAAGGATAGGTTACAACTTTAGAAAGAGGGCTGGGGAAGTCTCCCCAAGAGGGTGATGTTAAAGTCAAGACCTTCAAGAGGTCAGAGAGAAGAGCCTTGTAAGCAGAGAGACAGAAAGCAGGTGCAAAGGTCCTGGGGTGAGAAGATGCTCTAGGGGCACAGGTGTGCCCTAAAAATAGCACGAAGCCCCCTGCATCTGGACCGGAGTGAGAGGAGGACGAGCAATGGAAAGTGAGACCAGAGAGTTAATGGTACAGGAAAGTGAAAGGCAGAAGGTAGCAGATTCACTGAAGCCATGTGACCACTTAATTTTTCTAAATGAGTGGAAAACACTGAAAGTGTTAAGCAGAGTGACGTGATCTGACTTACATTTTAACAAGATATCCTGGCAATGGTAGCACAGACTCGGGGTGCAGTGGCAGAAAGAGGGACACCAAGCAAACCAAGCAAGAGACGATGACAGCAATCCTGGGAAGGAACAGCAGTGCCTTGAGCGAGATGGTTATGGATTAGCCCGATTCTGATAAAGCCAGCAAGAAAAAGCCCAGCTACCATAAGGTGGCAAGGAAGCCCACAGCCAAGGTCTCAGTCCCGCCTGTCACTCACATTGTGCTGTAGCCCCCTTGACCTACAGAGCATTCTGCTGATGTCCTGCCCTCTCGCCTTAGCAGATGCCAACCCTCAGTCACCCAGCAGGACTCAGCGCTGAGGGTCTCCTCACCCAAGGAGCCTAGCAGGTAACGAAAGCCCTCACCACACTATTTCTTTATGTATCTGTTTTTCCCCACTAAACTCAGGGCTGCTGGAGCTTAGGATCTGAGTCCTGCTGGAAGTTATAACCTAGTGCTGCAAACAGCGTCTGACATAAAGTAAGGGCTCATAAACCCATGTTTAGTGAATGAATACAATCACATCTTTATTTCAGTTTGTTAATTTATTGAGTTGCTCTTGCCTCATTTGAAAAATGGAAGAACAACCTCCTGACTAGGATGAAGTGAGTGTGCAAATGCTCGGGATGGTTCCTGGCAGAGAAGAGCCACGTGGATGTCCCTAGAACCCACAGATTTTCGGTGTACCCACTTAAAGTAGGCTTTCATTTTTTGCTGACTTTCTCTAGCTGTTGAAAACCAACTTTTCTGCTTTTTATTCAAAGTGGCATTCACTTTTTAAAAAATATTTTCTCTCCCTTCTAAAATATTAGTCAAAGGATAAGAAAATAACTTTGAATTCAGAAAGAAACAAACCAAACTTTCGCAGAAAATTTGCTTATTTACACAAAAAGAGTTCTGTGACTGCCGCGCAAGGGAGACTGGGTGCTGTTCTAATCTTGTTTGCCTTCCTATTCGGTATTCTTCGCTACGGCTCTCCCTAGGGGCCTTAAAAGGAATTACCCACCGCACAAAGGACTGCCTTGATGGTCATGTTTACTTGGGGTTTCTGGTCTAATGGAAGAGTGATACTGAAATAAGACAAAAACACTTTTTTTTTTCATTTTTATTTTGATAGCTTAACTTTTTGAGGACTTCTTTTTCCTCTTCTAAAGAAGTATCACATAGAAAAAAAAAGCAAACTAATGCTTAATAGAAAAAAATAGTATGATACTTCTTGGAAGGAACCAAAATGACATTATTTTAAATAAAAGTGACTTCCAATTACTGGAGACTTCATATATGGGCTCAATAGGCCCCGAAATGAATGAATTTTTTCTTATTTACTCCCCTGTAGTAGTCTATGTAGTAGTCTAGGAAAAGGTTACTGGTGTTATTTCCATTTTGTATTTAAGGACTCTGAGACTCAGTGTGACTAATTGGGATTTGCCTAATAAGTGGCAGGGCCTCTATGCTAATGACCACACGATACTCATTTCCCTCTAGAAGTGACTGTTCTTTTTTCCTTTTTGCCACACTGTATGACGTGTGGGATCTCACCACCCCGACCAGGGATCAAAACTGTGCCCTTGTATTGGAAGGTGGAGTCTTAACCACTGGACCACCAGGGAAGTCCTGACTGTTCATTTTTATATTCCCATCTCCTGAGTCCTACTTCAGGCCCTTACCATCTGACTCTCCAACTGTTGCAGTGAGTCACTTAGCCAGAACAAAGGAGGAACAAAGGTCTAGAAATTTCTTTTCTTACCTCGTTCATTTTGAAGATCATGCTAGAACAATCTCCTACAATCTTGATCTGATGCCTTCCCTAGTTGTAAAACACTGATCACTCTCACTGCACAGAACACAGGTCAAACTTCTTTGACATTCCAGCATCTTCTCCTGTGCCTTGGCCTACTTATCTGGTCTTTTCCATCATTGGCCCTTCCGCTCAAGGCCGCAGCGTACAATTCAGTGCTGAGAGCCTGCTCAATTCTGTGCAGTGACCTGCTTTAAAGGCCCCAAATGCTAGCCCATTTTTGAAACATCCCTTGGGCTCTCCAACTCCATTTCCATTTCATCTCTCTTGAATGCCTTCCACCATCATTTGTCTACTGAGATCTTATCATATTCAAATGACTGCTCATCTTATTCATCTTTGATTACGTCTTTCCTGATCACCTTGGTCAGAAGCAGTTTCTCTTTTTCAGCATTCGGATAAAGTTTATTTTGAACTGTCTATATGGCGTTATTCTCATATTGCTTTGGATAGTAATCTATCTAATCTCTTCTACTATATTTCAGTCATCTTGAATATAAGGAATTGTAAGAGTCAGGATAGGTTTGGCCATGGTACATTACCAACAATGACAAAAATTCAGTGGGTACAAATGCAAATGTATAATTCTGTCAGTTCTGAACTTGGCTTCCAGAATATCATCTTCTGCCATGTGGAAAGTGGCCAGTTACAATAGCAAAGGGAATAGGAAGGTAAACTGAACACTAGTGTCAGAGCTTCTACCAGAAGTGACACATAACACACATTATATCTGTTCTCAACTTATGTGCAAACAAAGTAACTGGTCAAGGGTAACTTCAAGAAGGGCTTCCTTGGCAGCTCAGCCAGTGAAGAATCCACCTGCAATGCAGGAGAGACCCTGGTTCAATTCTGGGTCTGGAAAATCCCCTGGAGAAGGCAACTCGCTCCTGTATTCTTGCCTGGAGAATTCAATGGATGGAGGAGCCTGGTGGGCTACAGTCCATGGGGTCACAAAAGAGTCAGACACAACTTAGCAACTAAAAAACAACAATAACTTCAAGAAGAGGATGGATGTAGAAAGTACAGATGCACACAGAGGAGAAAATCGTGTGAATTTCAGAGCAACATTTTTAATGTTCAAACAATATTTCCTGCGAGACTTCTCCAAGCCAGAAGGATGGATGTACTCTGTTCAAGCTGTGTATTTTGACTTCTAGAACTATGTTTTTTAAGTTGAATTGACTAATGTCCATCCATTACAGATGACACAAAGAAAGTGCTGGACCACTAGTAATTAGAAGCTTCTGTGATCTGTTGGAACCTGGGGGCTGTATGGTGCTCCAAGCCTAAATTATTTGAAGCATAGCTGTCAAGTGTGATAGGATGGTCGCTGGCGGTAGTATGAACGTTACATAGCTCTTAGCAAAAGACATTTAATGCAGAGGATGTGGACTACAGCAGGAATCATGGGAAGCAGAATTTTCTTGCTTTTCTCAGCAGATTAGGGAGAGGGTCTTCAAGCATTTTGACCCTAAGAATGCACTGGAGTGCACCCCCAATGGTACAGGGTATCACCTGCTTACCTACACATTTTGCAATGACCCCCAAATAGCCAATATATTTAGAATTATAGGGGTTGAGGAGAGAAAAGAGGGCTGATCCAAGGAAGTATTGATGAAAATCAGGCTGTAAAGCACAGTCTTAGGAAAAGGGAATGGTATTTAAATTATTTAAAACAGCCCATTTGGACAATTTATTTACATGGAAGGTACAAGAAAATTAAGACATTCCAAGGTTTCTGGATGCAGAATTTAATTCCAGGGAAAATCACACTGTGACATGTAGGAGGAATGGAACCACTGCTTCTGACTTAAATTCTGTCCTGCTGGTCTGACGGGAATAGAGGTAGAGGGTCCTGTCTAAGCAGGTTAGAACAAGGAGCTGGGCTGGAATATTCCATCATGTTATTGCGGTACTAAGCTCTATAATACACCAATAGGAGCATGATTTATGGCTTCCAAATCAGGTACTCTGTGGTCGGGTAAATTTTCACTTTCTGTACTAAACCAGTGGCTGCCGACGTTCGAGTACAGGTCCTGCCCCATGAGAAAGAAGGTGAGCTAGTTATGCAGGACTGGGCTGAGCAGCCCGAGTTTGAGGCGTGCGTTGTCTGTTCAGCTCTTCAGAGGCGGGCGTGGAAGGAAGCGGGTTGAACGCTGTTTCCTATTGGTCTCGATGGCTTCCACCGCTCCTATTCCATGATCACACAGTCCAGGAGAGCCCTTAGTGATGGCAGAAATGCTCTGCATCTGTGCTGCCTGGACAGGAGCCACTAGCCACACACGTGGCTAGCTACTGAGCACTTGGTGTGTGGTTAATGAGACTTAGAACATGAACGTCTGATCTTACTTAATTTTCATTAACTTAAATTCAAATAGCTCATGTGGCAAGTGGCGACCATATTGGCTAGCACCATTCCAGAATCAGAGAGTCCGCTGAGCCTCTCTACTATTTTAAATACTCAAAAGCCGCTCAAATGGCCCCCAGTTCTATTATACACACTCACATTCTCAGAGCAAATAACAACGCCAGTAAGCAAACAGCGGTGTCTTAGCAGCTCTCTAGATTATCAAAAAGGGGAAAAAAAATTCTGCTTCTGGGCAGACATCTGACTGTGTAACCGTAGCAGAGAGGCAATTTAGTTCAGAATTATGTGCCACCCTGACTCTACCTGGCAGGTGCCTTCTGTGCTGGCTTCTCTATCTGCAAACTTGAGAAAGATGACAGGGTTTTAAATGATTAACTCCTCTGGGCCACATTACTTAATTATACAGTACATCCAGGGATAGGCACATGGGTCTTTTATGGTAAATGATATGACGGTCTTAAAAACTCATTAATATGTCATTAACCAAGCAGACATTTACTAATTAAACAATTAGCCCCTCTGTTCTTTTCCTTTGTTCCTCCTAGAGATGCTTGGTTACCCAGCTCCCCAATTTAGCAGAAGGTCCCCCCTTCTTCTCCCAGAGAAAATCGCTCATAAAGCAAACTCTTAAGACTAAATGATTTCACCAGATTTTTTTCCCAAGTTGGCCACAAAAAGAAAATCAAAGCTGATTTCCATAGTATAAATTAATGTGAGTATTTGTCTAGCTTAAATAAATCATCCTGATCTGTAAACCAATTTTAGATACATGAGATATAGCATCTACCAGAGCTGGCACCACAGTGAATCTAATACAACTACACATCCCAGTTAAACAAATACAACCAGACAGGAAGAACGGCTTAGAATGTGTTCCTATGATTCATCATATAACATCAGCACCCCAAAAACGTGCATGTTTGTAACTTTTTCCTCTCTGGAGGTTTTAAATATCCATTATGCTCTCTGATAATTTTAGCTTAATCACATTTGTTGTGCTGAAGCTATGCTAAACTGCAGTACAAGGGGGATTCTCTAGTATATGAAAGTAAAATATAGCAAATATTTTCCAAAACAGGATTCTGTGTATTTTTAAAAGTAAGGGTAAAGTAGTTTAAAATTCAGTTACCAATATCTAAGACCATTCAAGAGTGTTGTTGCACACACATGCTTTCACGTCATTTTAGTTATACGTTTTATGGTTCCATTCTACAGTCTAGAAAACTTTTATAAATATCCTGCTGACCAAAAGTGCTGAACATCAGAAGAGAAGCAAAACTGGGTTATAACTGGGATGGTCCCGGTGATGATTTTAAAAAAATACAGAAGAAACGGTAGGGCTCAGATGGGAGAAATCTCTAAAGCTGGAACATTTGCTCAGAGCCTTTGGACTTTGTCTTGCCTTCCTGGTTTTTGTGTTGGCTTCTTTTCATGCCTTCTAAGTACATACTGGAGCTAAGTGAATACTAACGCCGTATACAATGCTGGTGCTCAGTCGTGTCTGACTCTTTTCGCCCCATGGACCATAGCCCGCCAGGCTCCTCTGTCCATGGGATTCTCCAGGCAAGAATACTGGAGTGGCTTGCCATTTCCTCCTCCAGGGGATCTTCCAAACCCAGGGACCGAACTCTAGTCTCCTGTGTCTCCTGCATTACAGGCGGGTTCTTTACCTGCTGAGCCACTGGGGAAGCTGAGTGAGCACTAACGCAATACGCTTTATTATTCTAACAGCAGAACTTCTAGATAAAAATCTCAAGGGTCTAGTCTATGGAGGATACCACACTGATTCTGTGCTCCACGAAGGGTTGTGGAACGGGTCTTGAAAGTGAAAGTCACTCAGTCGGGTCCAACTCTTTGTGACCCCATGGACTGTAGCCCGCCAGGCTCCTCTGTCCGTGGAATTCTCTAGGCCAGAATACCAGAGAGAGTAGCCGTTTCCCTCTCCAGGGGATCTTCCTGACCCGGGAATCGAACCCAGGTCTCCTGCACTGCAGGCAGATTCTTCACGGTCTGAGCCAGAATGGGTTTCAGTCCTCCCCCTTAGAACTCACCAGGGGCACCAGTAGTATGGATCCCAGTCTAAGGAGACCACACTGCTTCTCAAACTCTGTCTCAGGCCAGAGGCAGCTTTATAGTGAAGCTGATGAAGGTGAAGCTTCAGGTCCACTCACTGACACAGGTTCTTGTAAATACTGTGTGTGAATGCTGAGCTGCAGACAGGAGCCATTCTTTATAAATATTTCTGGTGAACTGCCTGAAGTGTTGTCAAAAGACAGAGGCAGGAATCTCCAATGAGTCAGTTACTTCCTGGGATTTCTTCTCCCATTCCGCATAAACATTAACTTTCCTAATAATCTGTGTTTGTAATTTTGAATACCTTTAAAAAAAGAAAGAAAGAAAGAAAACTTCCTGGGACTTGCCTTGCAGTCCAGTGGTTAAAACTTGACCTTCCAAAGCCAGGGGTGTGAGTTCCATCCCTGGTTAGGGAGCTAAGACCCCCCATGCCTCAAGGCCACAAAACAAAAACATAAAAACAGAAGCAATACTGTAACAAATCAATAAAGACTTTAAAACAGTCCACATCAAAAATAACTTAGATAAAAATTTTGAAAAATAAATAAATAAAACTTCCTCCAATAATGCAACCTTCAAGATGCACAAAATCAGAATTTCCTCTTAAGCTCACCAACCTGTTCACTGCTGATATTAAATTCTATTGCTAGAATCCATTTTAAGATGCTATCTGATGTAGCACCAAGTCGTGTAATGTTCACTGAGTACGTGAGTGTTTAAAGGTATTCCGCAAAGAGCATCACGCTTTTCATGGCTTTCTGCCAACAGAAAAGGACTAGAAAAGTCTGGTTCCATGTAGGGACTACTGGGCTGGGGATATGATCTGTTTTCCTCACTTCTCTGTCACCACGTAGCTGTGTGGTCTTGGAAAACCCAGAATCTCTAGACCCTACTGTGTTCATCTGTGAAGACATGGAGTCGAGAGTGAACTAGTACCTTGGTGCTCAAAGAGCAGCTGGAGGGAGAAAATTAGAAACACTCACTCTCAGGTCTCAGCTCAGACCTCCTGAATTAGAATCCATCTTAACAAGATCTCCAAAAGATGCATATTCATATTAAAGCTGAAAAAATACAGCACCAGTATCATCATCTTTAAAATGGTCCCCAGGTCTAAAATTTTAGTACTAAATTAGATAGAAGGGTTGTTGTGGTTGCTGTTTAGTCACTAAGTCAGGTCTGACTCTTTGGTTACTATCTCACGTTAGCTCCCTCAGATTGCCCTCAGGGCACTCGGGCCCGGTCCTTACCCTAGGCAGTGCCGCCCGCTCCTCTCCGTTCAGCCCCCACTTGCTGGTGGCGGATGATGTGAGCGTCTGGGGTTCTTTGCTGGGAGTTGCTTTAGGCACGTAATCTGTGGGTTTTATTTATTTTTTCTCCCAGTTACGTTGCCCTCCGAGATAAGAAATCTTCCCCCACACCCGCCGGTGAGAGGGTTTCCTGGTGCTTGGAAATTTCTCCTCTTTTACGACTCCCTCCCCGGGACGGGTCTCCGTCCCTAACTCTTTTGTCTCTCTTTTTATCTTTTATAATTTCTCCTAACTCTTTTGAAGATAATGCACTGTCTTTGTGGAAGCCTGACGTCCTCTGCCAGCCTTCAGAAGTAGTTTTGTGAAGTTTGCTCAGCGTTCAGATGTTTTTTCGATAAATTTGTGGAGGAGAGAGTGGTCTCCCGTCCTATTCCTCCGCCATCTTAATGTGTCCCAGGTCTGACTCTTTGCAACCCCATGGACTGTAGCCTGCCAGGCTCCTCTGTCCGTGGGATTCTCCAGGCCAGAATACTGGAGACGGTAGTTGTTTCCTTCTCCAGGGGATCTTCCTGACCCAGGGATCAAACCTGCATCTCCTGCTTAGCAGGCAAATTCTTTAATGCTGTGCCACCACGGCTTCCCAAATAGAAGGATACATGGAGATAAACTCAAATTTTAATTTTTATGAAAAAAAAAAAGCAAAGTTAAATTGTTGTTTAATTTTACCTTCCCATCACTATCCTCTCATCCCCAGGACTGCCAAATGCGCCTTTTATCCTCAAGCCCAATCACATTTTGCTTAATACCAATATTGCTTAACTCATCTAATTTCTTGAGAAAAAAAATCACTGGTGATTTTCGGTTCTGCGTAACTGTGATGATCTTTTACGGGCGCAGTTCAAAGACTCTGAAGACTCAAGAAATAAATCAAATGAAAATTATATACTGTCTTTAGTTTACAGTGATTTTCTCTAAAAACCAAAATATGGATTATAATTCAGTCACACACACGTCCTCAGAGTCTTTAAAACTGCTTCTCCCTCTCTCAATGACAATAATAACAATAGCTCCACACTTTGGTGAGAAATTACATCAAAAGGTTCTCACGTTAAACCAAGTAAAGGACTCTGGGACACGGAATGTTTGAAAGTATGACCCAAGTTTTCTGGAAATGGAGATAAAGCTGCCCAGGGACAAGCCTGTTTTTAATTCTAATTTCACTCCATAAGGTCACAGGGGTGTATCTGGGTTCAAGAGCTTTGTTAAGCATATGGACTATAAGTTCATATGAAATTTTTCAAAAGAATATGTAAGCCTGCAAAAGATTGTATTCCTTGTTTATGCAACTAACAGGTATTTATCTGCATAGGTCGCTCTTCTTACATTACATGCAAATAGGCTTAGAGATAACTTAAGAGCCCTCATTGGCGTATACTTTGAAAGGCTTTGATCCCTAAACAGGAAAATGGACTTCATCAATAAACTTGGTTCTGACTTGCACTAGTCATGGATTTAGAGAACAGCGAACTCAGATTCCAGTAAGTACCTGTAAAACAGGAGAAAAGGCATTCGACATTTCAACACTGGAAAACATTTGCGTGAGAAACTTTTTCATAAAGAGAAGATCAATCCTCCCTCCACTGACTGAAGACAAAATTAATTACCACAGTTGGCAGGAGATAAATGGTTCTAATGTACAGAATTGTGTAATTACAGCAGCTGCAGAGCTGGAAACCAGCTCCTAACTTTGAACCTCAACCCCGACTTGACATTTCTCCCCGCATTCTGTTCTACCACCAGCAAGCATGTTGAAAGTTCACTCCTCCCGTCTCCATAATTACATGTTGGGCTTCAGGAGTAATCATTGGCTCCACTGCCTACATGAAATCTTATCATCCTCTGGTTTGCAGAAGGCATGCCGCATCATCTTTTGAAGTGTTGAAATCTCCAGAGAGAAAAAAATTTATTAGGGGAAAGTTACTGTTATGGTAACAGCACTAATTCTGTCACAACATGTCAAATTAAGCTCCCTCCTAAGGACTAGAGTCAGAGCCAAGTTCAGAAATGGACACCTACTCTGTATCGATTTCTTAAATGTCACTTTAGGCTTACATAAAGCCAAGATAAACATCAAAATGTATGTCAACATTCTAACACTGACTCCAGAACAGTTGCTGGCTGGGAAAGAAGAGGTTAAGAACCTAAGAAATACTGTGGGCAAGTCTTTTTTTTTTTTGCCTCCTCCTGTCTAAACTGCAAAGGAGGTGGGTTGTCAGTTAGGCTGTGTAGAGATTTTGGTTTTGCCTTTGAAGCCAAGAGGAAAGTGTTTAATCTCATCTTTAATTTTAATCCTTTAAAATATGTAAGTGATTTAGAAACATACAAGTCAAATTTGGCAGAAGACCCTACTGGTAGAAGTAAAGCCATTTCTTTCAACTTTGCAATAATAAGGGAGTTCAAAGCTGGCCACAACTATCTAGATACCTCAGTCACAGGCTGCAGTCTACTGATTGTAGACGATCCCCTTATCAAGAATGTTTGTCTTTTCTTTGGCCGCGAAATAGCATATATCAATGCATATATGTGGCATCTAAACAGTATAGATGCTTTTATTTGTAAAACGGAAATAAAGACATAGACAGAGAACAAACGCATGAACATCAAGGGGGAAAAGAAGGGCTGTGAGGCCAGATTCATGTTTCTTTTGAATGTGATAATGTGTACTTGTAGAAATAGCTCAGCTTTGCAAGATTGAAGGGGAAGTTCTCAGGAGTGTGTGAGATTCCACGGTCACCTGTCTCTTAGATCTGCAGTACCCAAGAAGGGGAACCAATGCACCAAGGGCTGTGAGAATTTATGAGGAGCGGAAAGAAATTGAGAAACCGCCCCACACAACTGGACAAGCCAGTTGAGAGCCTAACACTCAGAGCATGGTGTGAGTTCCTTAAGTTAAGAAAGTTTAACGGACTCCCTAGAAACACTATTAACCAGAAATCAGTTTTAACCAACGCGTCATAGAAATCTATTGATAGTATCTTGAGAAATTAGTTCTTTCTAGGGGGAGAGAAGGTTGGGCTATTTAAAGACTTGTGTATGATTCCACCAGCAAACACCAGATCCAACACCAGTGGAGATTTGGCTGCTGCTGTGGTTTGAAAAGTTTTTGTAGAGTCTAGAAGGGGTCATTCCAGGCATGAATGGAAAATGCATTGATCTCTAAGGTTACAGTAGCCACTGAAATACCCTGGGGATGGACAGCCTTGGAAGCGAACACATGCAGAGTGAATGGACGTGTAGGGTCCAGTGTTAGGAAGCGTGCGTGGACCTGAAGCCCCGAGGTTGCCATTCCGTGGCAGATTAGAGATTCTGCAGAAAGAGTACACAATAGGGTGGAAGAAATCTCAGGTCAAGGAAACAATTCTGCCACTGGCCACCCCATAGAAGAAGAGGAAGTCGGCATAGAGGATCAGGGTCATAACAATAAACCAAAACATATTAGACTTCCTCACAAACCAGGGTCAGGGCTGCCTTCTGTTACTGAAGCTAAATAAAGGAGACAGAGACAGAGAGAAAAGGAGAGAGAAAGAAGCAAGCTCTCCGGGAGCTCCTGCTGAGGCTCTTTGCTGGACCCTCATCATTCCCTCATCCCCGGATGACAAATGTTCACACGGTCCTTCAGATAAGGTCTTTCAGAAGATGTCCTTTGGAAGAAGTCTTTAGACTTCTCTTCCTACTTATTACTGCTTAGCATCTCATTGATTTCACTGAGTCCCATGGTTTTTATAATGAGGACTCCCAATTTTAGATTATCAGTTCCGATCTCTTCCTACTCACTAACCGCATATTTCCAGCTGCCTAATCAAAATCTCCACTGTATACTTATTAGACATCTTGAAATCAATATTTCTGAGAGCAATGCCATGATGACTCCTTTGCCTAAGGTTAGAGCCCCAAAAGGCAAAAGCCCCACTGGGTGAAGACAAGCAGGTTCTTCACCCTCAGTCAAAGACTTACAGACCAACCCAGAGTCTGGAAAGCACTGTGGCTGCCCAAGTGCTTCTAGGTGTCAAGACTGCTCACAAGTAGAGCCAGTATGGTCAACTCCACAGCTTCAGAACTCCAGTGATGTGTGGATAACAGACACAGCTCCAGACTGCCCTGGGACTGAGAATGGAGACACTCACAACCTTTTTTTAGCAAAGAATGAAAATGCTGGATACTATTCAGCATAATGCACATATAAATAGGTTTGAGAATTTCTTATGAAACTGCAAGGGTTTCATGAAACTCCAGAAGTTCTAGATTTCAAGCGAAGAGATGGTGAGTTTAATCATCATGTGGACCAAACAGA
Source organism: Giraffa tippelskirchi (assembly GCF_054371585.1). Taxonomy (NCBI): domain Eukaryota; kingdom Metazoa; phylum Chordata; class Mammalia; order Artiodactyla; family Giraffidae; genus Giraffa; species Giraffa tippelskirchi. The sequence continues at coordinate 159,575,435 of NC_137282.1, forward strand.
AAAATACAAAAACCTGAAGTGGCTCTCTCCGCACTTAGAGAATGTAAAGCCTTGATAAAAAAAAATACCTAACTGAAGACATAAGGCAAATAAAGCCTTTTTCACTGAAGAGAAAAATGGGGACCATCATGATAATAAAGAAATAGGCAAGAACCAGATTTCATGTGACAATAAAGTTGCCAGCATCAAAGGGAACTATTTTGCTTCCAACATGGGATCTGGTCGTGGTTAGCCAAAGTAGAAAATATTTAAGTAAGTCTTTGTGTGATACTAACTTTCGCCCCTCATGCTTACAGTGATCATTGCCTGAATCACACCTATTTTGTGCCACTCTCGCTGTCTGCCTTTAGAGAACTGTTTTGCTTGGAACAGCTCATCTTACATATCACCTTACACATGGTCAATGCTCAAAATCTAATAAAAAGTAAAAGACAGTCTCCCAAGTCACATAAACCACCAGACACAGAGCTGGAACTCAAAACATGATTGCCTTGAATCAGAATACGGCAACATGTGATAACTCAATTTAATTTTCTGAAACTCAAACCCTTTTATAAATTCACTCACTGTAAAATGGTGCACCCGTAGGCCTGGTGTGCCTTTTTATGACAGCTTTCTGTAACTGCTCCTGCTTCTCTGTCGTTGACACTAGAGTTTCCAATATTTAACTGCAATAGTCAGGTCTTGGGGGTATAAACACATAACAGTAGGAGGAGGAACTTGCTGTATACATTTCTTCAATGCTGTTTTTCAATGTGAAAGTTTTTAGGAAAATTTGGGGCAAGGGATTTGAATAACGGAGCAATAGGAACAAAATACAGGATCAGGATCACAGAGGGTTGAACTCGGCTGATGAAGCTGATGATTTATCAGGGAGGTTGCATGCCAGCCTGCTCAGTCATTCAGTCATGTCCAGCTCTTGCGACCCCATGGACTGCGGCACACCAGGCTCCTCTGTCCCTGGGATTCCCCAGGCAGGAATACAGGAGTGGGTTGCCGTTTTCTCCTCCAGGGGATCTTCCCGACCCAGGGACTGAACCCATGTCTTCTGCATCTCCCGCATGCGCAGGCAGATTCTTGACCTCCAAGCCACTTGGGAAGCCCATCAGGCGGCTTGATGGGTGCGATTAGAATGAAGAGCGGGATATTTCTATTTCATTCATCATTCAGCAACTAGAACAATGGAAGAAAGACAGAGAAAGAAGGGAAGAAGGAGAAAGAAAGAAAAAAAGGAAGGAAGGAAAGAAGATGAAGGAAAAGAGGAGGAATCAAGAAATGAAGCGCTTGATGAGTATTTATAAGTTTGTGCCGAGGCTGCACAATGGTTTTAGAACTATATCAGGGTGCTGTGAATGCTTGCAGAGCCCATTCTCAAGTGTATAATGTAGAGATGAAGAGATGAGCTTACACTATATAAAATTATTAGAAAGTAATATAAGGGAGTATAAGGTCAATTGCTAAGAAGTTTTACAAAACATAAAAATAGAGCAACCCAAATTAGGTTAAAAAAAAAGCTATATGGATGAAGTGAAATTTGAGCCAGGCTTAAAAGATTAATATCAAGCAGAAAAACAACCTAAGCAGGTTTGAGAAACTATATTTAGACTGGTCTGATTAAAGCGGAAGAGTTACGTTGGAGAGGCAAGGGAAAAAAAGTTACATATGCAGGATGAAGAAAGATTATGGGGAAATTTATTTAAGGTGTACTTCATATAACATGATGTTAATAACTCGAGTAGGCTTTTCAGCAGAAAAATAAATTGCAAAACAGCGTGAGAAGAGTAATGTGGTTTTAAAAGCACCAAATTCTGAGTCAGGGGACCTGGATGCTGTTTCTAATTCAGTCACTTACTGGTGGTGACTATCGGCTGGTCCATTTGTAAGCTTCACTTTCCCAGTAATGATGATTAACAAATATACTTTGCAAATTTTACGAAGATTAAATGGCATAAGTAATAAATAAATTAAACACATAAGATCTATATTCATTTATATAGAAGCTCTATATTGGTTTAAAGAAGTATCCTTTTTTTGTTTTTGCTGGTGGCATTTACATAACATCTTATTACATGTAATTTTTTATTGAGATATAATTGACATGCAACACTGCGTTAAGTTTTAAGTTATACAGTGTGTGTTGATTTGTTACACTCACATACTGTGACATGATTACCACCTTAGCATTAGCTGACACCTCCATGTGTATTCTTAACATTCCTGCAGAACTCTTCAAGTCAGTTTTAGCCCGGCAGTAGTAACCAGGATGAACTGGTGTGGGGGAGAGCCTGAAGTCAATTAGCTAAGAAATGAAAGCAGAAGTCCAATTATGAGATGCTGGAGCAGTCAAGTGAGCAAAATGCAAGGACCGGGCATGGCTGCCTGGAGAGGGGTGGGAACACTGAGGGAAGACGTAGTATCAAGGAAGACCAACTAGATGCTATTTGTATCAGGGACCTTATTTTTTCTGTCTTTCTCTTCAGGTCCTTAGTTGTTGCTTTTGTTCTCATGCTCGTGGCCTCATGGCTACAACATCTTCAGGTATTACACCCATTTCTTGACAGGAGGCAAAAGGAAGGCCAAGGGTGAAGAGGTATATGAGCTCAGCATGTCTTCTTATAGAGGGAAAGACAGAGCTTCTCTGAAAGACTCATCTTTTAAACTTTCACTTATATTTTTATCCAAGCCTGTACTGCTGGGCCAACCCTGGCTAGAATGTGACTAGTGAGAAAGAAATTGTGGACAAAAGTCGGGTGAAGCAACCATCAGCATTTGTCCAGAGCCTGTCTTTAGGGACTGTTGAGATATTAAACAAAATATTTTATCTAAAAGGCTTGTCCCATGGTCTATAGGACACTGTAGTAGCTGCTCAAAAATAATGTCAGGTCCTAATTCAGTACCATCACACCAAAATATATGAGAGCCTACCAAGTAGAAGGCAGCTTCTACATTCTAGAAAGAAATCATTGAACAAAATATGACTTCTGAATGATTTCTGCTCTAGACCTGCAAGAATGATGGTTTGAAACCCAAGCAGAAATGTGTCACACGTGACTCAAGAGAGTCAGGGAAGGAAATCATTTTATAGTGAAAATCACCGAGTTTAGTGCTGAACTATGAGAGTATTATTACAGAAATAGAAAACTAAAACTCCTAGGACTGGACTTTAAAAATATTAAGAGAAAAAGGAGTCGCCACAGTTGTGAGGAGCAAATTTTAATGATGTAGTTATGGAAGCCAAGAAAAGAATGAGTTTTAGTGAAGAGTTACAAGCACCAAATTCGACAAAATTCTACAGAGAAGTCAAGGAGCAGGAGGCTAACGTGGACCTCTGCTAAGATCAGGGCTGACTGTGAGAAACCAGAAAGTAAAAGAAGGTTTAGAACAAAGTCTCAGGTAAAAGCAATAAGGAGTCGCGGGAGAGAGACAGAAGAACTTCCAAGAAGTAGCAAGTGCCACAGGGTACCTGCAAGCAACGTCTGTCCATCAAGGCTGCATCTTCTTAAGTGTGAAAGTGTTTGCTTTCTCAGTCATGTCCAACTCTTTGCGATCCCAAGGACTGTAACCCACCAGGCTCCTCTGTCCATGGGATTTTCTAGGCAAGAATACTGGAGTGGGTTGCCATGCCCTCCTCCGGGGGATCTTCCCAACCTAGAGATCAACCTAGGGTCTCCTGCATTGCAGGTGGACTCTTTACCATCTGAGCCACCAAGCTATTGTGTCTTCTTAGGAATAGAATTAAAGCTAGATCCTCTTCTGGAAATCTTTTCTTTTTTCCCCTAGGAATTTAAAGAGAGGTGTGGATAAAGTCATTTCAGGAGTGATTGTTGATTGGGGATTGAATTGAAGGCTTATTTAAAATCAAGAGACGTTAGGCATCTAGACTGATGGGTAGAAACCATGAAAGCGAGAGGTCCAGAGTATTCAGGTGGTAGAAGATGACGCAGTTGAGGAAGTGAGAAGACAGGGCAGAACAGAAGGGGAGTTAGGAGGGTGAGAGCGGTACTGAGAAGTGGGTCGCATGGAGGAAAAGAGGAGGAGAAATACAGGTGAAGCAGCCGTGCTTACCAGGAGCCCACCAACTCCAAGACGTCAGAGATGTGGCTATGACACAAGGCAGCGATGACACGTAGTTCTGTAGTGTGACAGTGTGTGTGCAGTGAAAGCAGGATGCTGAACGTGAGACAATTACGGGTTTGTGACGCTTACTTTACACGGGGTCAGCAGGAATGCCCGGAGAAGGATGGGGAGGATGAGGAGCTGAGTGATTTTAAGAATAAGGTCTAGACTAGACCCAAGTCTGACTCCCAGCTATACCGCTCAACGGCTGCTTATCTTTGGACCAGTTACTTGGTCCCCATAAGCTTCATTCTCCTCCACTCTAGCACAGAAATAATAGCAGACAACTCTTAAAGTGTCACAGCAATTCAATGAGTAAGGCATGCAAAATACCAAAACAGAGCAGTTAATTGCTCAGAGAATGTTAGGAATTTCCTCAGGAATATAAAAATCAAATGTGGGGAGCCCCACAGGACAGCAATGATGACTCGGAAACTCAGTACAAAAGCACGCGAGGGATTTTGAAAGACAAAGAATGAAAGGAACCAGGCAGTATCCTGGAAGCAGCTCTGAAAAATCTAGGACTCTATTGCAAAGAGCAGAGACACGTATCTGTTAAGGCAGAAAAACAAAGGAAGAAATGAAAAGGAAAACAAGGCCTAAGATGAAGGGAATCTCCCCAGTTTCAATCAGACAATTCTTAAGTCACAAAAACAAGGGGAAAAGGAATACAAACCAGGTGGGGAAATGCACAAAGAGATGAGCATGAAAATTTTAGCTGTCACAGGCCCTGGAAAGGATCAGAAGTTTCTATCTCCTCTCTCCATTAAGACCGATCAAGTGACTCCACTTTAAAAAAAAAAAAAGCATCTGTTTCTCAAATACCCAGGGCCCGAGTGTTCTGTTATCCCAAAAAAACATAAAGTCAGAAGCGAAGATCACATAGGACATCATCCCACATGTGCTCACAGAGGCCAAATAAGCTTTCACAGAAGACACTGGGCCTTGTAACTAGCAAAAACACTACATAGAGCGTTTATGTGGCTTCTTTTTTTTCCTCTCATTATTTTTCCATTACCACACTCAGGCCTCAAATATGTTTAATCAGTCATGGTTCAAAATTAACGAGATATTTGGTCTTGACCTGCTAATGGTATAGATTATGTTTTCCACTCAAAAAATATTCCTTACTGCATTATGTAAGTGGAAGTATTCTGCTGAAATGCAGAACAGGGGAGAATATCCTGCTATGGAATTTATAAAAATATGAAGAATCTACCTTGACTATCCCCACTACGGACATCCACTCACCTTAGCTGTACATTCACCTGTTTATATTTTGTTTGAGGGGCTTCCTAGGTGATTCAGTGGTAAAGAATTGGCCTGTCAAGCAAGAGACATGGATCTGATCCCTGGGTCAGGAAGGTCCCCTGGAGAAGGAAATGACAACCATCCAGTATTCTTGCCAGGAAAATCCCATGGAGAGAGGAGCCTGGCAGGCTACAGTCCATGGGGTCACAAAGAGTTGGACATGACCTAGTGACTAAGCAACAACAACCATTTTCTTTGAAGGTCTTCCACCCCACTTTTATCTGCTGCTCCACTTGCAGATTTTCCTGAACTGCAGAACTTCTGGTGTTCTGTTTATTCACTGCCATCCAAAAGCAAGAGTTGCCACAAGTTTCATGTTGCCTCATGGTGGTGTCTGTGAGATTATGCTGGAAGATTTGGGGGAGGAAATCTCCCTTTAGGTCACATCATTTGCATATGAGGACCTAATACCATCGCAATAAGTGGCCTTCCAACACAAAAACTAGCTAGTAAGACATTGCCATAGGCAAAATACTGAGGCTTAAACTGACTTTGCACAAGATGGAAGAGAAAGAAAGGGCAAGTTACTGAGGCGCTGGGGCTTTCATCTTTTCCCTGATCCTGTATGTTCATGGATCTCCCCATACTCTTCTTTGTTACATTTTATAAAAATCACTTTCAGGTTTATGGAAAATGTGAGCAGTTTTTTAAAAAATGAGTTACATGGAAGAAAGAACAGCAACTAAGGTTTTTGTGATTAATTTGATTAGATTTCCAGTAGGAAGTATTTAGTTTATCTGCACATAGAAAATGAATATTAAAATATTCATACCCCAAGGCTACCAGAAAAAAAAAAAAAGTAGCTAACAGCTGTTGGTCTAAAATGTGGCTTTATTATGCAGATATTGGGATAAGCTTGTAATTGTGAATTAAAGCTAGAGCGGTTTTAAAAAATGTTGAATAGGTTTTCTAACCCCAACATTTAATATCAGTTTTCTGTTAAGAAATAAAATGTTTACACCATTTCCCTCACTGAGCTTTCAAGTGGTATCAGCAATAGCAGACTTACTCCTGCTCACCTCAAAGGGATATGAGCAGTAGATCTTTCCTGTGAATTCCTTAATGATTTATTTTTCCTAAAGCAGATTCAAAGATCTTGTACCGAGGCCATATTCCAAACTATGAAAGCCCCCCTTTAACATTTCTTTTAGATCAAAAGGCACAGTTAATACCAGAAAACAAGGTTTTAAAAAATTATTTTGGTTGATAACACACACGTATTAAACACAGATGACACATGTTTTACCTACACATATTGTTTTTTGGATGGGATGCAGCCGAAGAAAGTATTTTTTAATGGAGCTACAATACCAGGTTAACAAAACGAGGTATGATAAGTAAAATAATTTCCTTATTTCAAAATTACTGAAATTAGACAACATTTGCAATTGCTTTCTAATGGGAAAAAATAAGATAATCTCTTTTTCTCCTGTTTGGTCAACAATCCACTGAAAGTTGAGACGTTATTATCTGAAGCCATTTAAGAAATATAACCCCTACTACATACACACACAGGCACACACACTTAACATATAAGCAAATTATACAGAACAAGCGAGCAAATCATAAAACCGATTCCCCTTCTGGCCCTTCTCTTGTTGCTCTTCCATTATAAGCTGTTAAGAAGCTGGAAAGATTGTTATGGGAGAAAAAAAGAGATAAAATATTACTGAACAAAGTGCATTGTTGACTGAGGAAAGTTTTTGCATTAATATGACACATTTTATTAAGAATTCAAAGTATTTTAAAAATATTTTCTGAGATTAAGTGTTATTATCCTTTCTTAAAGACCAAGAAAATGAGACATAAAAATGATGTACTAGATCCAAGATGAACAATAGCTAAGTATTACAAAAAACAAACAAAAATGATGAGAACTCTTTGCCCATTGTTTGCTATGATATGAACTTTCCACGAAGGTGTGTGTGTCTTTGTACAATGGGCCCCATTCCCAGGCCACTTTTTCCTTTTTCTACACACACTTTTTCTCCCTAAGATGCATCTAGAAAACAAAAGGGAAAGCCACCTCCTGACTTTCCCTCAGGCTCTACCTCATGGGGCAGACAAGGATGAGAAAGAACAGCCACTCAGAGACCCTGCAACTCTTCCTGGAGCTTCAACCAGCACTTTTAGATGCCAGCTGTACATGCAAATGAAAGGGAGAATGGAAACAATTATCTGTGTACTATTTTCCAATAATCGGGATCATGATTTTAAAATCACTTTGACAGTAAAGCTATATCTTTTAAGTATGGTTTTCTCTTGGTATAAGCCCAGTAGTGGTAGGATTGCTGGGTCATATGGTAGCTCTGTTTTTAAACAAAAAGGAACAAAATTGGGTCATCTGTAGAGATGTGGATGGACCTAGAGAGTGTCACACAGTAAATCAGAAAAAGAAAATGAAGAGTGAAGTAAATTAGAAAGAGAAAAAAAAAAATCAGATTTTAACACATACATGTGGAATCTAGAACAATGGTATAGATGATTCTATTTGCAAAGCAGAAATAGATAGAGACACAGATGTAGAGAATGAATGTAGGGACACCAAGGGGGAAAGGGGGAGTGAGAGGAACTGGGAGATAGGGATGGACACATATAAACTATTGATACCATGTGTAAAATAGATAACTCATGGGAACATGCTGTGTAGCACAGGGAACTCTACTTAACGGACTGTGGTGACCTGAATGAAAAGGAGGTCCCAAAGAGAAGGGGTAAACGTATAGGCACAGCTGATTCATTTTGCGCTACAGCAGAAACTAACACAACGTTGTAAAGCACCTATACTCCGATAAGAATTAATTTTAAAAAATACAGTAGCTGAATTTCAAGAGGAGCAAAAGAGAAGAAGGTCATTACTCTTTTTATTGTGACACCTTTTTAAAAACTGCACCATGCAAGGCACTTGCGCTGTTCCTTGAATGGAACCGTGTCTTCAATAGTGTAGAAGGTCTTAACTCCGTTAAGAATCAGAAAGAGTGAGAAGACAGACTTCAAACTTCTGAAGGAGTTATCCAAAAGATTCCGATTCATGTTTATCCTCTGACTCTCCCCTACTCGTATTAATCGAACACCTGTCTTTGAAGACAGAGCTCCACCGCACAGACATCCTCCACTCTTTTAATTGAGCCCCTTTGGGGGAAAGTATCGTTTAAATATAACAATATATTCAGTACCCTAAAATAATTTGATCTATAATAAATTCTTAAGCAAGGGAGGAAGACCAGCCTGGGGACCCTGGGAGGGGAAGATTGCCAGGTACTAAGTCAGAGCTTCACAAGAAGCGGTAGAAGCTCTTTCCCGGGAGACTTTTAAAAATAGAATAGACAGCCCTCTGCATACAGTGGTGTAGGAGGCCCCATTATACTTTGTTATTAAGGAACTTCACTACAGGTTTCCTTAGGCTTGATTTAAAAAAAAAAAAAGTGGGAGCAGGGAAAGGGAACACCATCGAATGCAAGGAAAATTCAGTTTAAGAAAGGCCTTCGATGGTGAACAAAGTCTGTTCCCTCTCATATGAATTCTCAGATTTCCCATATTTAATTTTAAGGATAAAATCTTAAAGGGATTTAAATTCTATTATCTGTTTGATTGCACTGCTCTACATTTTTATCTATTATTCTGTTCAGAATATCAGGCTGTTTTCAGAACTTCAGTACTACTGGGTCAAGAAGAAATTGAAAGTTGTTTGGATATTTTACTTTTTCGTCCTCCTTTCACTCCATAATTCCCTATATAACTGAAGATATGTATATAGAAGCATACCTACACATAAATGGTTTAATAACAGCTTTTCAAGGAAAGTTAAAAACATTGCAAGTTTATATAATTTTTTAATGAATAAACTATGGAACATATTGCTCACAAATTTCACATGATTTTCTTCTTCAGTCATGATTCATTACATCATTAATACATCCATTTGAGGCAGATATTTTTCACATTAATAAATAATAATAAGGAAAAAATTTTTTTTTCTAACTCTATTACCCACATTTACCCAGAGCACCAGAGAGACAAGTCACTTATTGTTATCTCCCGCCAGGTCTTGGGCCATTTTTAACCTTTAGATTTGGAAGCATGTATTTGAAACCTTCCAAAGACAATTGAGATTTCTTCTGCATTCCTGATTAACTCATCATTTATTTCTTAATTGAATTACATATTAAATAGCATTTAAATAAGCTTTCTTTGAAAGTAAGCTGGGTATTTTGGGCAGATCAGTTCAGTTCAGTTCAGTCACTCAGTCGTGTCCGACTCTTTGTGACCCCATGGACTGCAGCACACCAGGCCTCCCTGTCCATCACCAACTCCCGGAGTTAACCCAAACTCATGTCCATCAAGTTGGTGATGCCATCGAGCCATCTCATCCTCTGTTGTCCCCTTCTCCTCCTACCCTCAATCCTTCCCAGCATCAAGGTCTTTTCCAATGAGTCAACTCTTTGCATGAGATGGCCAAAGTATTGGAGTTTCAGCTTCAACATCAGTCCTTCCAATGAACACCCAGGGCTGAACTCCTTTAGGATGGACTGGTTGGACCTCCTTGCAGTCCAAGGGACTCTCAAGAGTCTTCTGCAACAGATAATGCTAGCCAAAAAACAGTACTCATATGATATATCCCAATAACTTCTGTATGTGTGTTCAGTCACCAAGTCATGTCCGACTCTCTGCGATCCCATGGACTGCAGCAGGCCAGGCCTCCCTGTCCCTCACCTCCTCCTGGTGTTTGACCAAGTTTATGTCCATTGAGTCAGTGATGCCAGCCAACCATCTCATCCTCTGTCACCCTCTTCTCCTACTGCCTTCAATCTTTCCCCAACATCAGGATCTTTTCAAATGAGTCAGCTCTTCCCATCAGGTAGCCAAAGTATTGGAGCTTCAGCTTCAGCTTCAGCATCAGTCCTTCCAACGACTATTCAGGGTTGATTTCCTTTAGGATGGACTGATTTGATCTCCTTTCTGTCCAGGGGACCCTCGAGAGTCTTCTCCAGCACCACAGTTCAAAAGCATCAATTCTTCAGTGCTCTGCATTCTTCACAGTTCAACTCTCATATCCATACATGACTACTGGAAAGACTACAGCCTTGACCATATGAACCTTTGTTGGCAAAGTGATGTCTTTGCTTTTTAAGACACCGTCTATGTTTGTCATAGCTTTTCTTCCAAGGAGCAAGTGTTTTGTTTTGTTTTGTTTTTAATTTCATGGCTGTAGTCACCATCTACAGTGATTTTGGAGCTCAAGAAAATAAAATCTGTCACTATTCCCACTTTTCCCCCTTCTATTTGCCATGAAGTGTGGCACTGGATGCCATATTCTTAGTTTTTTTTTCTTTTTTTTTTTTTTAATATTAAGCTTTAGGCTGGTTCTTTCACTCTCTTTCACCTTCATCAAGAAGCTCTTTAGTTTCTCTTCACTTTCTGCTGTTAGACTAGTATCATCTGCATATCTGAGGTTCTTGATATTTGTACCAGAAATCTTGATTCCAGCTCGCAATTCATCCAGCCTGGATTTCGCATGATGTGCTCTCCATATAAGTTAAATAAACAGGGTGACAATAAACAGCCCTGTTGTACTCTTTTCTCAGTTTTGAACCAGTCAGTTGTTCCATCCATATAAGGTTCTAACTATTGTTTCTTGACCCGCATACAGATTTCTCAGGAGACAGGTAAGACAGTCTGGTATTCCCATCTCTTTAAGAGTTTCCCACAGTTTGTTATGATCCACACAGTCAAAGGCTTTAGCGTAGACAACGAAAAACTTCTACAAAGTTAGATAAACTATTGTAAAGGATTCAGCAAATTCACTGTTTTCATAAGTTTCTACACACATAAAGTATTTGTTTTTTAAAATGCAGCTATAGCACTCTGGAATGCAAAAGTAGGAAGTCAAGAGATACCTGGAGTAACAGGCAAATTTGGCCTTGGAGTACAAAACGAAGCAGATCAAAGGCTAACAGCTTTGCCAAGAGAACGCACTGGTCATAGCAAACACCCTCTTCCAACAACACAAGAGAAGACTCTACACATGGACATCACCAGATTGTCAATACTGAAATCACATTGATCATATTCTTTGCAGCCAAAGATGGAGAAGCTCTATACAGTCAGCAAAAAACAAGACCAGGAGCTGACTGTGGCTCAGATCATGAACTCCCTATTGCCAGATTCAGACTTAAATTGAAGAAAGTAGGGAAAACTACTATACCATTCAGGTATTACCTAAATCAAATCCCTTATGATTATACAATGGAAGTGAGAAATAGATTCAAGGGATTAGATCTGATAGAGTGCCTGAAGAACTATGGACAGAGGTTCAGGACATTGTACAAGAGGCAGGGATCAAGACTATCCCCAAGAAAAAGAAAGGCAAAATGGTTGTCTGAGGAGGCCTTACATTTAGCTGAGAAAAGAAGAGAAGCTAAAGGCAAAGGAGAAAAGGAAAGATATACCCATTTGAATGCAGAGTTCCAAAGAATAGCAAGGAGAGATAAGAAAGCCTTCCTCAGTGATCAATGCAAAGAAATAGCGGAAAGACTAGAGATCTCTTCAAGAAAATTAGAGATACCAAGGGAACAGTTCATGCAAATATGGGCACATTAAAGGACAGAAATGGTACGGCCCTAACAGAAGCAGAAGATATTAAGAAAAGGTGTCAAGAATACATAGAAGAACTATACAAAAAAGATCTTCATGACCCAGATAACCACGATGGTGTGATCACTCACCTAGAGCCAGACATCCTGGAATGTGAAGTCAAGTGGACCTTAGGAAGCATCACTATGAACAAAGCTAGTGGAGGTGACGGGATTCCAGTTGAGCTATTTCAAATCCTAAAAGATGATGTTGTGAAAGTGCTGCATTCAATATGCCAGCAAATTTGGAAACCTCAGCAGTGGCCACAGGACTGGAAAAGGTCAGTTTTCACTCTAATCCCAAAGAAAGGCAATGCCAAACAATGTTCAAACTACTGCACAATTGCACTCATCTCACACACTAGCAAAGTAATGCTCAAAATTCTCCAAGCCAGGCTTCAACAGTACGTGAACCATGAATTTCCAGGTGTTCAAGCTGGATATAGAAAAGGCAGGGGAAAGCGAAAGTGAAAGTGATGGTCACTCAGTCATGTCCGACTCTTTGCGACCCAATGGACTATACAGTTCATGGAATTCTCCAGGCCAGAATACTGGAGTGGGTAGCCTTTCCCTTCTCCGGGGGATCTTCCCAACCAGGAATCAAACCAGGGTCTCCTGCATTACAGGCAGATTCTTTACCAACTGAGCTATGACGGAAGACCTAAAGGCAGAGGAACCAGAGATCAAATTGCCAACATCCGCTGGATCATTGAAAAAGCAAGAGAGTTCCAGAAAAACATTTACTTTTGCATTATTGACTATGCCAAAGCCTTTGACTGTGTGAATCACAGCAAACTATGGAAAATTCTTAAAGAGATGGGAATACCAGACCACCTGACCTGCTTGTTGAGAAATCTGTGTGCGGGTCAAAAAGCAACAGTTAGAACTGGACATGGAAAAACAGACTGGTTCCAAATTGGGAAAGGAGTATGTCAAGGCTGTATATTGTCACCCTGCTTATTTAACTTACATGCAGAGTACATCATGAGAAATGCCGGGCTGGAGGAAGCACAAGCTGGAATCAAGATTGCCGGGAGAAATATCAATAACCTCAGATATGCAGATGACACCACCCTTATGGCAGAGAGTAAAGAAGCACTAAAGAGCCTCTTGATGAAAGTGAAAGACGAGAGTGAAAAAGTTAGCTTAAAACTCAACATCCAGAAAACTAAGATCATGGCATCCAGTCCCATCACTTCATGGCAAATAGATGGGGAAACAGTGGAAACAGTGGCAGACTTTATTTTGGGGGGCTCCAAAATCACTGCAGACAGTGACTGCAGCCATGAGATTAAAAGATGTTTGCTCCTTGCAAGAGAAGTTACGACCAACCTAGACAGCATATTAAAAAGCAGAGACATTACTTTGCCAGCAAAGGTCCATCTAGTCAAGGCTATGGTTTTTCCAGTAGTCATGTATGCATGTGAGAGTTGGACTATAAAGAAAGCTGAGCACCGAAGAATTTATGCTTTTGAACTGTGGTGTTGGAGAAGACTCTTGAGAGTCACTTGGACTGCAAGGAGATCAAACCATTCCATCATAAAGGAAATCAGTCCTGAATATTCATTAGAAGGACTGATGCTGAAGCTGAAACTCCAATACTTTGGCCACCTGATGTGAAGAACTGACTCATTGGTAAAGACCCTGATGCTGGGAAAGATTGAAGGTGGGAGGAGAAGGGGATGACAGAGGATGAGATGGTTGGATGGCATCACCGACTCGATGGACAAGAGTTTGAATAAGCTCTGGGAGTTGGTGATAGGGAACCCTGGTGTGCTACAGTCCAAGGGGCCGCAAAGAGTCAGGCACGACTGAGCAACTGAACTGAACTGATAGCACTATAGGTATACCAAGTGGTACAAGTGGTAAAGAATCTACCTGCCAGTGGAGGAGACACAATAGACTGGGTTTGATCCCTGGGTCAGGAAGACCCCCTGGAGGAGGAAAATGCCACCCATTCCAGTATTCTTGCCTAGAGAATCTCATGGACAGAAGAGCCTGGCTGGCTACAGTCCATACAGTCATAAAGAAGCAGACACAATTGAAGTGACTTAGCACATACAAATAGCACCATAGAATAAACTTTTTGAAGATATCTCACAATTCAATCAGTGATCTAAATTTTAGTTAATATTTATTATAGGACAATCAATGAAAATAACTAATATGTCTATGAGCTACATATATACTGTCTATGTTGGCTAAATTTGTATATACGTGTACTATGATAAGTATATATGGGGCTTCTCTATAGCTCAGACAGTAAAGAATCTGCCTGCAATGCAGGAGACCTGGGTTCAATCCCTGGGTTGGGAAGATCCTCTGGAGAAGTGGATGGCAACCCACTCCAGTATTCTAGCCTGGAGAATTCCATGGACAGAAGAGCCTGGCAGAGTCCTTGGGTTCACAAAGAGTCGGATACAACTGAGCAATTAACATTACACTACACATGACAAATACAAAACTACATAATTTTCTAGCAGTTGATGACATTTTTTACACTAGTCGTGAATTCATCTATATCTTTAAGAAATGTCAAACAGTAACAGAATATTCCACATTAACATGTAGAATAATAATAAGAAAAGTTAGTAATACTAATAAGGAGCTTTAAATAATATCATTCTAAGCTTTTCAAAGCACCACATGGGGCTGAGACGTCCCCATATTAGTTTTGTACTGTTGCCGTAATAAATTACCATAAAGTCAATGCCTTGAAACAATGCATATTTATTATCTTAGAGTTCTGGAGGTCAAAAATCTGGCATCAGTTTCAGTGGACTAAAAACTCTAGTTGCTGTGGGGCTGTCAATCCTTTTTGAAGGCTCTAGGGAAGAAGCCTGTCCACTTCTCCAAGGTCACCCAAGGATTGACTCCTGACCCCTTCCTGCATCTTCAGAACCAACAATGGCAAATTGAGTCCTTCTAGGATCTGAAATCGCTTCCCTCTGGCCTCATCTTCTGCCTCCCTCTTCCCCTGTTGGAATTCCTTCTAGTTACATCAAAACTACCTGGCTAATATGGGGTAATCTCCCTATTTTAAGGTCAGCTAATTATCAACCTTAATCCCATCCACAACCTTAATTCCTCTTTGCAATATATTCACAGGCTCCAAAGACTAGGATGTGGACTTCTAGTGGAAGTAATCCTTCTGTCTACCACATACCCCTTCAAATTTAAACTACAGCTTTATTGTAAACTCCCCTAATCCTAGCAAACTGCAGGTAGTTTAAGTATCACTGAAAAACTTACATATCCAAATTGTTTAAGTAATGCCCCGAACTAATTTCCCACCAGTTTAGATGTGGATTACCTCTAAGTTTCTTCATTTATGTATATTAAGTGATTTTCAAAATCCTTACAAAAATGTACGGACTTAAAACGGACAACACGTCTTGTGTGAGTTGGATCCCGTACTTTAGTGTGTGACAGAGAACTTAGACTCACGTCATCTCTGTATCTGGGGAAGAGAAAATCCTTTCCTACACTTTCTCTGTTTGTGACACTCCTGCGGGCAAGAAGCCTGGAGGACCAAAAGGGACTTGGTGGGACTTCCTTGGTGGTCCAGAGGTTAAGAATCTCCCCGTCTTTGCAGGAGTTTGATATCCGGTTCAGGAGGATCCCACATGCCACGGGGCAACTGGGCACGTGAGCCACAACTACTGAAGCGCTCGCATTCTAGAGCCCCTGCCCTGCAACAAGAGAAGGATCACAATAGGAAACCCAGAGAAAGCCCATGTACAGCCATGGAGACCCAGCAAGGCAAAAATAAATAATTTTTTTAAAAAATAGGGTCTCGGATACGAGTCCTCACCCACCTCCAGATCACACTCCGGGCACCTGTTTTACTGGAAGTCCCTGCTCCTGGGGCCCAGAGCTCACGTTCCAGACTCCTGACCTCTTCCCACCAAAGTTCACCTCATCATTAGTGTACACACCTCTAGGTCTGTGTGTGTGTGTGTGTGTGTGTGTGTGTGTGTGCGCTGGTTGCTCAGTCCTATCCGACTCTGCAAACCCATGGATTGCAGCACACCAGGCTCCTCTGCCCATGGAATTTTTGAGGTAAGAATACTGGAGCGGGTTGCGGCTTCCTCCTCCAGGGGAACTTCCCAAGCCAGGGATCAAACCCGCGTCTCTTGTGCCTCCTGCATTGGCAGGCGGATTCTTTACCACTGAGCCACCTGGGAAAGCTAAAAGGTCAGTAAGTGCTTGAGGTGTATGTGGAATGTGGATACAGCCTGGCATCTGCGCCCCTGTGCCTGTGGGACTTTGCAGAGCAAGCCAGCAGGGACAGGGAGGAGACTGTGCTTATAGGCCAGAAGTTCATGCGCATTCCCCCTGGGCATTGGGCTACCACACAGAGCTCCTCGGGGTTCCAGAATTCAGACTCAAATTTGGACTGCTAGGGTGTTATAACTTGTATTTGTCAAAATGAGACAGTAGAATGTATTTATTTGAGAGTTTGTTAGCTTGACTTATGACTTTTAAATATTTAAACACAGACTATGTGGACTTCTCTTTGTATATTCCTGCCTGGGGCCTTGGAAATATAAGAGGTCAGTCCATCTTAGATATTCTTATTCTGACATTTAAAAAATTCAAATTAAATTTGCATATCGACATGCTGTGTGCTTAGCCGCTCAGATGTGCCCAACTCTTTTGAGACCCCATGGACTGTAGCCTGCCAGGCTCCTCTGCCCATGGGATTCTCCAGGCAAGAATACTGGAGTGGGCTGCCCATGACCTTCTTCAGGGGATTTCCCAACCCAGGGATCAAACCCAGGTCTCCTGCATTGCAGGCAGATTCTTTATCATCTGAGCCACCAGGAAAGCCCACTGCATATCAGTAAAACAGGTTAATCTCTCTCTCAAAAAAAAAAAAAAAAAAGCTTTCAGGCATATACTAGAATGGATCAAATTTCTCTCCTTAGTTCAAAGTATTCTCTGAAATGATAAAAATTTGTTAATTTTTATTGTTTCAAGGACCTGGATGATTCTACCTTCATTTACTTATCACTACAAAAGGAAGCTATTATTATTCATGTAAGGAAACTGAGTGAGTTTATTTTAGTGGAAGCCTGCAAGGAGATCAGACCAGTCAATCCTGAAGGAAATCAACCCTGAATATTCATTGGGAGGACTGATGCCGAAGCTGAATCTCCAATACTTTAGCCACCCGACAAAGAGCCAACTCATTGGAAAAGACCCTAATGCTGGGAAAGATTGAAGGCAAAAGGAGAAGAGGGCGGCAGAGGACAACATGGTTAGACAGCATCACTGACTCAACAGACATGAGTCTGAGCAAACTCCAGGAGATAGTGAAGGACGGGGGGAGGCTGGCATGCTGCAGTTCATGGGGCTGCAAAAAATCAGACAGAACAGCAGCAGAGAGAAACAATGAGAATTTGGGGGATGCAGGATGAGCTGAGCATAAAGCTTCTCCGTAGAGGAGCTAAGGGCAGGAAAAATGAACGAGGTCACCCCAGATAATGATACAGTAACTTCTCTACATACATGTGAGTTCCGTTCCAATAGTGTGTTCATAAGTCCAATTGTTCTTAAATCCAACAAAGCTGGCCGATGTACCCAACTAACACAATCAGCTATATAGTACATACTGTGATAGGTTTATAATACTTTTTACACAAATAATATGTAAATAAAAAACAAAGAAAGTAAAGAAAACATTTTTAATCCTAAAGTACAGTACTTTGAAAAGTACCATAGTAGAGTAAGTACAACTGCCATACAAGGACTGACATACACGTTCACTTCCTTGAAAGTACGCATCTTGAAGGTTCGTATGTAGGGGACTTACTGTAATAGATTTCAACCTTGTCTCACCAGTAGAATTATGAAATAAAATCTGGTGAATCCAGGAAACTCTAATTTTGTGCTCATATTTACTCATTTTATCAATAAACACAATTTTTATTTGGTAAAAAAATGTTTCCAGAAATGCAAAATTCAAGGTCTTACTTATAAACTACGAATCTGAGAAATCACAAAGGCTTGCTAGGATATAATCCCCAAGAGCAAATCTATCTATGCCTGGTCTTCTGAACAAACTCCATCCTTGATAAATGAATTACATTCAAATTAAAGGTCAATCTCATTTTTAATATATGCCTGAGTGTAATTACATTTTTAGCTATTTGTGGGTTGGAAAACAAAGAAAATAATTCTTATATCCAACCTCTCTTTGGAGAAGAACTCTGGAAAGAACAAACATCTCTAATTTCTTATTGATTATGACTTCTACTGGCTGTGAATTACAATTATATAAATTTGACAAGGCTCATCCCTTTTAGTTTGAGCCATTAAAAAATCAATTAGTCTTTGTTTTGTAGAACTATTATATGTATAGTATTGGATTGTTCTTTCTTGTGCAATTGTTGGATTATGACTTCTACAGAAGAATGCTGTGAATTTAATTACCTCCAAAAAATAACTAAATCTTAGCAAGTATTTTACAAAATGTCATTCTTTACTTAATAAAGGGCCAGCCCCATATTTCACACATTTCCATTCATCTGACAGAGCCATGGTGTTTGTAATTGTGTCTATAAAGCCATCAGTCTTCTAGAACCATCTTTAGCTTAGCAAGCCCCAAAGCATGGTCCATTCTGCTCAGATCTGATCAGCATCTTTATAGCTTATCAGCCTTGGGGTTCAATTTTGTTTCGGATGCTTTTATAAATGAGCACAATCACTGGTGAATCTGTTCTTCCAGATTGCAAAGAGAAAAATCGAGAGAGGAACTTTAGTAGATTACAGTGTCATTCAGAATAAAGTACAGACACAAAAGCACCTCACACAGCCTTGCAGATGATTTTGTGGATGTACATTTTCAGTTTTATTTTAGTAAAATTAGACGATCGTCTTAGTTATTATCGTTTCTGAAGTTATACTCTAACCCCAGGCTAGGAGTATGGTCAATGTGTTAACAAAACAATTTGTTTCAAGACACTTCTTTTTTTCTTAAAAGGAAGGAAAGATACAAGAAAAGGGAGTAGCAATAGATAGAAAGTGCAAGAATTATGTTAGACCTTTCTTCTTTTGAACAGGTAACTGATGCATTTTATACATTTTAGGAGCTAGCTTCAATAGTATGGTTGTTCTCAGGATTCAAAATAGCTTCAGAAATAACAGAAGTTGAGAGGAAATTTTAATAATTTTAACAGCTTTTGCACTTGTAAAATTTCTCCAGAAAAGAGTTTATGACAATATTCACCTCAGTGAGTGGCTTTTTAAGTCAGCAGAATAATTGAAGCACTTTCATTAAGAAGTTTTACTTCTTACATATGTTTATGAAAATCTTTTGCTGTATTAAATGTAAATCAAATAAAATGTATCATTTAATATTCTAACAGAAAAAATAAAATTTGAAAAGATTATGATATCAAATATTCAAGAATATGTTTTTAACAAACCGAGTTTCAGAAAGAATATGATGTTGTCAAAGAAATTCCAGTAGCTGTCCAAGGATAATTTTCCTCTGTTATTAGAAATTCAGAGAGACAACTGCAATGTCAAAAATCCAGGTGCTAGTCATGGAAACTTACTTCTAGGCCATTACAAACTGTAACTATACCCTGGAGATTATTCTCTGCAGTGTGGGAACAAACACTGACATGAATTGAGCCTCAGAGAATATGTAGTCTGCACATGTTCTATCTACCCATTCTGTTGGGGGTATCATAGTGTATATTATCTTTCTTTAAAATATCTACAACACTGTTATGCACTGAATGTGTCCCTCTAAATGTCATCTATTGAAATTCTACTGTCCAATGTAATAGTATTAGAAACTGGGGCCTTGGAACACAATTAGGCTTAAATCAGGTCATGAGGGTGGAGCTCCCACGAATAGGATTAGTGCCCTCATAGGAACAACAAGGGAGGTGGGTTCTCCACCACAAGCTCTCTGTCACATGCAGGTGCAATGAGAAGTTTGCAGTCTGCAGTCTGCAACTCAGAAGAGGGTTCTCAGCAGATCATGACTATGCTGGCACCCTGACCTTGGACTTGCAGCCTTCAGAACTGTGAGAAATAAATTCTATTGTTTATAAGCTCCTTATCAGCACAACAAATGCCAGAAAATAATAAAACAGAATCTTCAAATGCTGATGGAAAATAACTATAGTGATAGGTTTAATATATAAGCCTTATTCAAGAGTGAGCCCAAATAAGTCCTTTTGGAATAAAAAGATAGATAACATATGGACCCTTATTACTAATGGATGTGTGTGTGTGTGTGTGTGTGTGTGTGTGTGTGCTCAGTCATGTCCTACTCTTTGCAACACCATGGACTGTAGCCCACCAGGTTCCTCTGCTCATGGATTTTCCAGGCAAGAATACTGGAGTGGGTTGCTGTTTCATACTCCAGGGGATCTTCCCCACCCAGAGATCGAACCCAAGGCTCTTGCACCCCCTTCAAAGGTGGATGGATTCTTTACCACTGAGCCACCTGGGAAGCCTCTACTAATGGATACTCCAGAGCAAAGTTCATACAGAAGAAAAAAATGGACATAAGAAATAAGATGAGGATAGATATCAATACAATAAGCTGGTAAGTTGAATTAATAATATACTTTAATAAGGGCTTCTCTGGTTGCTCAGACAGTAAAAGAATCTGCCTGCAATGCAGGAGACCTGGGTTCTATCTCTGGGTCAGAAAGATCCCCTGGAGAAGGGAATGGCTACACACTCCAGTATTCTTGCCAGGAGAATCCCATGGACATAAGAGTCTCATGGGCTACAGTACATGGGGTCACAAAGAGTTGGACAGGACTGAGCGTCTAACACAAAAACAATACTTTAATAAATAATCACGATATTTGCTTCTACTTTTTAATTAAAATAGAAGACTATACAGCCGTACAAAATTGAAGTGGTTGCTTAATGGAGAGTCAAAAAATACTGAAGTCCTTTGTTGTGTTTGAGAGGTAATTAGAGTTATTGACTAATTTTGGAATTTGTTAAAGATTTTACAGTTAAGTGCATGTGCTAAAAATTAAGGATAAACAACAGACATAAACAATTTTAAAAAGTAAAAAGCAATAGAGATGCAACTAATAGCTTTAAACTACTACAAGATGGGGAACAAGAGAATGTAGAAAATTTTAACAAACCAACACAAATCAGAAAGAGGAGAGGAAAAGAGGCAAAGAATATAAAATGGTAGAAATCCAAATATATCAGTAATCAGGATTAATGTAAAAAAGACAATTCACTTATTATCAGATTATCAAACTGGATTGAATATTTAAAACTCAAAATCAAAAAGAAAGACTGCAAACATAAGGAATGGAGAAAGATTTAAGAGGCAAATCCTAATTAGTTCTAATTAACTATAACTATTTATTAATGCTAATTTATTTTGTCACTATATTATAAAATCATTGGCATATAATTTCATGTTAAGAAAACATTAATGCAAAATAAGTAATACTCTAAGTGTCACACATTGAACAATATGACTTTGAAAAA
The DNA here is from genome assembly GCF_054371585.1 of Giraffa tippelskirchi. Classification (NCBI taxonomy): domain Eukaryota; kingdom Metazoa; phylum Chordata; class Mammalia; order Artiodactyla; family Giraffidae; genus Giraffa; species Giraffa tippelskirchi. Next base: position 159,596,986 of record NC_137282.1, read on the forward strand.
CATAAAGCGAAAAACATAAAGCAAAAAACATAACAGAATTATGAGGGGGAAAAGATCATGACAAAGTCACAGTAGGATATTTTAACACATTTCTCTCAGAAGCAGAGAAAAATATTAAAGATACAGAGGATTTGCACAATAAAATTGTGAATATTGATAATACAATTTATCTGTGATAAACTTGCATATACAATATATATGTAAATAAATTCTGAACTAACTATAAACATATGCATTCTTATCAAGCTCACATGGAACATTTACAGAACACATAAGCCATACAATAGGTCATAAATTAAAACATAAATTTAGAAAACATCACAAAGATCATATTCTCTGACAAAGAAACATAAAACAGAATTCAGTAATGAAAAAACAAAGTTCCCCACATATTTGGAAATTTAAACAGACTTTTAAATAACTCATTAGCTTAAAAAGGAGACAACAGTGGAAATTATAAAATATTTCAAACTTGAAATAAATAAAACAAAACAATGAAGGTACGTTTAAAAAATATTATAAAATGAAGTTAAAGTAATAACTTACAAAAAAGAATTTATTTTAAAAAGAAAAAAAGAAATAAGAATGATAACTGCAGGAAAAGAGTAACAAAATTTTCCATTGAAAAAACTAGAAAAAGAATAACATGAAGCTGAAAAACCTAGGAACAAAATAATAAACAACCATGTGAGTCAAAATGAAATAACACAAAACTAGTGGTAAATAAGAATTCATCCACAAAACCGTTAGCTCCTTAACACAAACTTGATATCAAATTAGACAAAGAGAGCATGCAAAGAAAGTTATAGATCAACCTCACACACACACGGAAATGTAAAAATTCAAACTAAAATGTTAGCCTATCAATTTCAGCAGCACACAATATACACTGCATGTATCTACACACATGTATACATGATGGTGGGGAGAAAATTGGTTTTGAGATCAGAAAGGACTGAATCTGAGTCCTGGACTACTTATAAACTGAGTCTCCTGATGTGTGGTACTTAGTCACTCAGCTGTATCCGACTCTTTGCGACCCCACGGACTGTAGCCCACCAGGCTCCTCTGCCCATGGGGATTCCCCAGGCAAGAATACTTGAGTGGGTTGCCATGCCCTCACCCAGGAGATCTTCCCAACCCAGGGATCAAACCGAGGTTTCCCACATTCCAGGCAGATTCTTTACTATCTGAGCCACTGGTCCCCTGATATTTAGGGCTTATTTTGTTAACGTGATTTCAGTAGAAAGCACTGACATAGCCACAACCCAGATGGTTCTTAATTTACTCAAAATGATGGAAACCGAAACTTTCATAGAAATATTTTAATTTAAAATATTCATCTTTAAAGCTGTTTATCTGCCCTTAAAATGTTAACATCCTAATATTCTTGTTGGCTAAAAGTAACTATTAACCAAAATAGTTTTTAAAGTATAAACAGATCCCAAAGTTGGCAACTGAATGTTGCTTTTCATTTTGTTTTTACAGCTAAAAACAATGTTTTCCTGGTGGTTTTCTCTGTGTAAGTTAAACATGAAAATAATTTTTAATTTCTTGGCATCTCTCATCATGATCTCTCACACTCTTCCTGGTGGATGGTCAGATTCAAGCACAGTGTACGAACCCACAAGTTCTACCAAATGGTACATCTATCAGAATGGTACATTCTTTGTGGATGGTCAGTGACGGCTCCAGACACCTGAACTTCCACATCAGCCCTGTTCCTGTAACATGAAAGCAAGTGTGGTAGAGACACTGTCAGACCCAAAAATGCAGCCCCCATGCCTATCTCATCATAATCAATGCCACCAGTCTCAGCAGAGAGTTTGGTGATCACAACCAATCATCTTGGGAATTTGAAAACCACAAACTTAGTGACTTGGGTGCCAGAGAAAATGGATATTAACAGACATGTCCATTGGGATTTGCCCTCTGGCTCAGTGGTAAAGAATCTGCCTGCCAATGCAGGAGATGCAGAAGATGTGAGTTTGATCCCTGGGTCAGGAAGATCCCCTGGAGAAGGAAATGGCAACCCACTCCAGTATTCTCGCCGGGAAAATCCCACGGACAGAGGAGCCTGGTGGGCTACAGTCCATGGTGTTTCAAAAGAGTCGGATGCGACTGAGCACACACACAAACATGTCAATAAAAGGCTGATTTCCAGCCAGCTGCCAAAGGTCAGCATGTTGACCCCGGGCCTGCAAGCCCACCCTCGCAGCAGCATCCCTCCACCTGCTGGTGGAAAATCCACTGCTTGCAATTACCAAATCAAATGTGCTATAGCTTGCCTCTTAGAGCAACTTTTTACAGCTACAATTAACTCTGTTAAAACGTGGCCCCCTTAGAAGACCTTGGGACTCTGAAGAAAGCTGGCAATCGTTTCCTAGAAGAATCTGAGAGTTATAGCCTGGAACTCCCCCTGATCTGTTCCTTTCGGGTATTCTCCTTCCACCAAAGATGTCCTTGCACTTTTCTTATTTATTTGTGTAAGAGAACCAGATTGTTTCTCAGACACCTGAATACGCATGGGCGAGGAGAGAAAGCAGGAGTTTCTCCTTCAGAGTAATAGCCTTTCTAGAGTCACTCTCTTTCAAGCCATGAGATGTGCTGAACTCTCACATCTTCTTGGAACAAGCACAGTAATTAACAATGTGGGCCTGATTGTCATCTAACGACAAAAGTCAGACTTGCCATCACTGGCACAGAATGCGTTTAGGGATCAACATGATTCTATTATAGGCTGGAAGGAGAAAGTCAAGTATAATCGAAAGATAATCATGGGGGCTTCCTTGGCAGTCCAGTGGCTAAGACTTTACCTTCCAACGCTAGGGGTGTGAGTTTGATCCCTGGCCAGGGAGAGAGGATCCCACATGCCTCATGGCCAATATACCAAGCCATAAAACAGAAGCAATATTCTAAAAAATTCAATAAAGACTTTAAAAATGGCCCACATCAAAAAACATTTAAAAAAAAAAAGATAATCATATTCTCCTCTATACATTTTTTGTTTTATCTTCAGTAGTATTTATTTATTTTCCCACATGGACTCTCAATTGAATTGAATCCAAACATTAGAAGCTTCAATATTCTATCAGAAAGGAAGTTTTTGTTTCCTAAGATTTTCTTATTGTGGTGGTAGTGACTCTGGTTTAAATATTTTTAGTAGCCTGGAGAGAAAGGAGAGATAAAAGAAATGACATGGTTGGGGCTTTTTAAATAAAATTAATATTATCAATGTCATTAAAGTCATGACCATATTTTGAGAGAGAGATTTCTCAGTAATTTTTATAATATGCATCTATAGTTTTGTCCAGAGGCATTCACGACATTGTACTTAACTTTAAAAAAAAAAGTTTAACTTCTACCTTTCCAAAAGAAATGTCTTATATTCAGATACAATGCTAAAATGCCAAATTGGAAAGCAAAAAAATTTCGTCTCCTTGTCTCACCAGATAAGGTGAGTTTTATTTCACTTTTTAATTACCCTCAGGGAGGAAATTTCTTTGTAAAATCTAATTGGCTCCCAATATATAAACTTCCTAACAAAGATAATATGAGGGTAAAATTTAAAGACAGATCCAGAAACTAAGACCCTGAAAGGAACTAGTCCTTCCGTTCCCACCCCGAGACCCTTCCCCAAGGTAGTCTGTGGTCTCAGAAGGAGTGTTGGAGCAAGCATATGTCAGAGCAAAACGTACTAGTGTGTTATGTGTGTGTGTGTGTGAGTGTTTAAGCAAAGATGAAAAGGTACATTCTAATTACTATACTGCAGTAAGTAAAAGAAGGCTTCAAAGAAATACTGAAGGATGCTGGCAGACAGCCAGAAATATTTAACAGTTAGTAAGGCGAGTGGAGTCTTGCTGCCTTTTTCTTAATAATGGCTTAAAGAACTCTGCTCTCTTTTCAATCACAGAGACCCCTCCCTGCACACACACCATTTCTCTTTCCATACACAGAACACCAGGCAACCATCACCCACGCCTGGGCCCTGTCCTGATGGAAGGGAACTCAGGAAATGCAACAGCGACTGAGGGTTTCCTTTTCAATCGGTCACGGTCACGCTACTCCAATAGGAAGAAATCTGCAACCCATTAGACATCTTCCTCCAGCATTAATAGTCAGAAATATTAATTATATTTTCTAGCCATTCCTATTATTGTTTTTTCCGGTTGGGAAATGTTCTCAAAGGCTTGTGTCTGGAAAGCAGCATGTAGAATCAATTAGATTGTGGGGGAAAAGCATATAACTCTCAAGAAGTGTTGTGCATTTGCAACCTATCTTTGGAGAGAGAGGATCATGGCAACAGAAAGGGAGTCATGGCATTTTGCGATCCTTGGGACCTGGAAGTAGCTCTTGCCAGAACTCGCCAGTTCAATAACATGCAATCCCAAATGACCATCCATGTGCTTCTGAAATTGGCCAAGATGCATTACTTGTAGTAATCCTGTCCTGCTCTTGAACTGTATTCCTACCGGAGAGAAAAGCTTAATCAAACTTCCTGACCAAGATCATCCATGTGATCTTGGAAATCTGGGAATTTAAACCTTTCAAAAGAAATATCCACATAATTATCCTGGTTTTCCCCAGAACACTTTGGACAGAATCAAGTAGTAGTCATATTAGATGCAAGGATTCATTTGGGGAAAAATAAAAAGTGCCACTTCCCTTGGCAGTTTAACTAGTTCACTTCCAAAATACATGGTATTTGATTTTTTTTTAATCGGAGTATATCTGCTCCAAAAATACATGATATTTTATAATTTGGCATTTTCAAAGCCTTCACATATTATAAAATTTCAGGGCTGGAGGCAGCCTTACGTAGCATCTAATTAAATTTCTTCAACTTCCAGATTACGAAACAAGGCCCAAGGAGTTTTAGTGACTTGATCCAAGGTGACAGGTAACTAGTCACAGAGTAGGGATTGGGACACACTTTTCCCTGGCTAAGCCTCTGTGCTCCCAATTCAGGGAGCCAGGGTTCAATCCCTGGTCAAGGAACTAGATCACACAAGCAACTAAAAATCCTGTGTGCCACAACTAAGACACCTGTGCAGCCAAATAAATTAAAAATTTTTTTCTTTATAAAATAGTGGTAACAGGAAATCAAGCAAAATGTATTTCCTTCCACAGCTGACTCCATATTCTATTTCCCAAATTTAACATGCTTGAAATAGGTGATATTCAACAATAAATTTTCTATATTCATTTTCTATATTTATGTGTCATATTTATGCATGTACTTCACATACTTTTTTAACAGTAAATTGCAAGGTATCAAGTAGTTCTATGTTCTAAGGTTCATTATTACCTCTTTTAAAATTATGTTTCAACACTACTGTAACACACAGAATAACCACCCTTTCATTTCAAATATGGGACTATATTTTCTGTAAATTATCAGATAATCATGAAAGAGGCATCATTTTTTGATCACTTGAATTTATTACAGTGCCACACGAAAAATAATAAAAGAGAAGCCACTAAAAACCACTTTTATATATGCAGCTCTCATATGTATAGCCCTTTATGATCTTCAAAGTATTTTCAGTTTTGTTGCAACTGATCTTCCAAGTAATAACATTGAAGCTTGGATTCTGAAGTTCTGTTTCCTGGTGGTTTTTTTTCCTTAAATTTAATGATAGAAATGTGAAGATGGTCAATTTATGGGAAAATTGGGGGTTTTTTCCTATGCATTTTACCAACACAGTGAGCATGTCTTGCTTTTGACTTCCTTCTGTTAACAATAACTGGATTTTGCTCTCTCAGCTCAAGCAGTTCTGAGCATCTAAACCCCCTTCTCCCAACCTCCATCACTACAGTCATGCTCCCACCAGCCACATGGAATCATGACCCAGCCCTAACCAACAGATTCCATGCCCTTGTCAACACTAGTCAGTCTGGAGACAGGCACAGGCTGAAGTTATTTAGTAAGACAGAGCCCTAGACTTTTCACTAGGACTATCATAAAAGAAGTTCCTTTTCAGCCAGTGATTACTAAGTTAGAGGACATGGGTAGAGAGAAGCCATTTTGCCAGTTTATAAGCAAAGCCTGCCTGGAAACACACTCACACAGGAAAGTCGAGTGGAGATAAAAGCTCTTCTGCTTTTGCCATTCTCCTCACCTTTGGATCCAATCACACATGCATACAGAGTACCCCTGGCATTGCAGCAACATATGCCAACAAGTACCCCACAACCCCGATTTCACTTATTTTTACTTAAGTCAATGTGAGTTGGGGTTTTATTCCCTTACAGTTAAAAGGATCTTTTAACTAATATCAAACAGCAGAGGCTTCAACTAGAAAGTGGCAAGAATCTTTAACTTCATTTCTTGTGCTATTTTTACCCATTTAAATAGAGGCAGCAAGCGTTGTCCTTCCACAAAAGGGTTATATGTGCACATTTTTATGCATGAATTTAATTCACTCAACAAATATTCATTGAGTATTTCTGATATATAAGGTGCTATGCTAGATGCTGTGAGAAATACAGAGAAATAGACAACATATAGTCTCTTCCCTTGAGTGATTTATAATCTAAATGGGGGCAGGGAGACAAATTAAACTGTTATGTAGTATATTGTTGTTGTTTAGTCGCTAAGTCGTGTCTGACTCTTTGCAACCCCATGGACTATAGCCCACCAGGCTCCTCTATCCATGGGATTCTCCAGGCAAGAATACTGGGGTGGGTAGCCATTCCCTTTTCCAGGGATCTTTCCAAAGCTGAGATCAAACCTGCATCTCCTGCACTGGCAGGTGGATTCTTTACCACTGAGCCACCAGGGTATCAGCCTTACAAAGTCTATATCCCAAGCGAATATCTGCTGATACAGTCTGCCCTGTTCCCAAGGGATCTAGTAGCTAGAATCTTCTCAGCAGGGTGGAGTAGAGAGGAGGGAACTGGAAGGGACCCATAACCTTCTTGCTATTGGCTCAACTGGCTTAACTGCTAGACATGTCTCTGTCTTTAGTTGGAGATGATTATGTAAAGTCTAAGTTACAATAAAAAAACATTTAAAAAGAATTTTTGTGCCTTACAGTAATTTTTCTTAAAACAGGAAAAAAAAAACAATCAGCCAGCAGAGGGAACCCTAGTGGTTTATTCATAATGCCCAAAGGTAGGTCATGCCTGGAAAATGAAGTCCATAAATAAAGAATATAGAGATTTTCCTAAGAAACCAAATCCAATCGGCACATTTCTACCAAATCCCTACTATGTGTGAGACCAAGATATCATTTCAAAATAAGTCCCTTTGAGAAGCAAATACTCATGGGGAGAGCCTGGATTCCTTTTGGATTTCCCTTCTGACAGCTGACATTACCCCAAATTGATTCTTGCCATATACATACACAGCCTCTGGTCCAATGTCCTGTTTCATCTCATCATCTCTGAGAACACCACTAGCGATTTAATCAACTCTTCTCCAGATAAGACAAGCCATGCTCCATGCCAGATTAATGAAATTTTTGTGGTCATTGCCTTCGCATGCATCTTTTTCCTGAAGAATGCTCAGGTTTTAGACAATCACATAAACCTCTGTTCCTTAAACAACCATGGTAAAATTCTTAAATTATTTCTGGTAAGTACTTTATCTGTGTAATCCCTTCTAGTTTCTTCGCCATTTCTATAGATGCAATCAATTATCTCAGTCAAGCACAGGACCCAGCCAACTTTCCAAAATTCCTAGCACAGTTTTAACTACCAGCTTGGGGTTTTATTCAGTATGAGCATAAAAGTTATTATATTCTAATTGCTTGTGATTGTTACTACATTGAGATTTATTTTTGTTGGTTATTTCAAGAGACTGTTAAAATGAGTTTAGTGACTTCATTCTGGTTTTCCTGATTGATTCTATTATTAGGACTGTGGAAGCCTCGGGCCTTTTGGCCTTGCTGAACATCTTGAACAATTTTTTAAACAGTTTGGGTTTGGCAAAACCTATTTTGCCAAGAACATTACCCTTTAATTTTTAAAAACCACGTGCATTTTAAGGAAAATGTAACCCATATGCTCCTAATTCGTCTGTACTAAACACATGAAAATGTTTTGTAAGAACTGCTGGATTTCCAAGAAGTCTTATGAGCCTTCCTTATAAGACCTTTTAAGCTGTTTTTTTTTTTTTTTTCAAACAGGAAGTTTCTTCTGCCAAGAATAAAGTTATTTAGACACCAACTGTTTCAAGAAACTCACGGACTAACTAGACACAGTTTATGTTACTGAAGGATATACTTACTGAATAAAATGGTAGCCAAGAAAACAAAAAGAATAACTGAGCTTTGAGAGAACCAAATCAAATTGCAAAAATTTTACAATACAGGTACCTTTTCTGCTTCTTCATACACTGAAATACTTAGAGTTACTTTTTTTTTTAGAACTTCTTCAGTTCTTCAGTACATAAGTACTGCAGTACTTCTTCACATAGATTGTGTCCGACAAAATAGAAGGAAGAAAGGAAGAGGGGGGGGAGGGAAGAAGGGAGGGTGGGAAGAATCAAAAGAAAGGAAAAAATCCTTTTTTTATAATTCAAACAACTTGAATTATAGCTATACTTTTAAAATAGATTAAAATAGTTATTTAATATTTAATTATTAAAAAGTAAATTTAAAAATTATCCATTTTTAATAGATTTAAAAAATACATTAAAATTATAGCTATATTTTTAAAAATTTTTTAAATCCTTTTTAATAATTCAAACAACCTGAATTATAGCTATACTTTTAAAATAGAATCATTAATACAACCAGTTTAGACTACAGTAATTAGAAAATTTTGTTTGAAAAACAGAAAAGAAAATAAAGAACACTCAACAGAATTCTCACTGTTTAAACTCCATTCTGACTTTTCATAAATCTAGGTCTTGACAGGTCTCTTTTAAAAGTTACTTTCACATAGCAATAATTTACCTGGAAATTTGACCTCTGCAGGAATTAAAGGTCAACGAGGAAGGTAATGACATACAGGTAAAAAAGAATATACTTTTGGTGAATATACGCGGCACAAGTACAAATTTTTCTGACTGATAACACTTTCTGTGTTTTTAAAACTCAGAAACATTTACCTGTAAACTAGGAAATGGGCCCCTTCATTTTTGAACCATTCACAGTGACTACTAGTTTTCCACCATTAGGCAAGTATTCAGAGTTGCCACAGTTAAATACGCTTACTTAACTGTAAATCTAACATGTCTGTCTGACCAACCTTTTTTCCCTTTACATTAAGCTGTGCTGAAACACACCCACTTGAGTAAGAATCATTCCAATCTTCAGGGACGTCTACCTCAATTTGTGATAATAGTAATAACACAAAACAGGGCTTACTCATTTTATGAATCGTGAATAAACAACGTAATTCATGAAGAAGCCAACAGTTTACCCACGTGAGGTGGATGAGTTTTCCCAGAAGAGCAGAATTTAGTGCCCTCAAGAAGGCGATTTATTAAATGAAGCCAGAAATGTGTGTTCATTTCACTGTCTGAAGCGAGCAAAGGACCATCATTAAACAATCACTTTAGGGCACTCGGATTTCGCATCAGGTATTAGTGAACCGCGTTTGTACACACATCTAGAATTCCCAAGCAGCCAGAGCAACATGACAATACCTATTAGGCCATCCTGTGACGTAATCACTTATCAAAACTTGGACAGGAATAGAGCCCTCCGTGAAAGTCAGGACATCTTAGTTTGTGAGACCTACTAGAGGAAAGACACAGCAACCCAGTTCACTCATCTGTAAACACGGAAGTGAAACAAAACCACCTCTAAAATCCCTTTCAATCCCAAAATACGATGATTGAGTGAGACACGCTCTTCGCACTGTGTTAACTTATGTCAAGTTGTATTAAAACATTTTTCTTGCAATAATGTTTTGTCCCTACTAACCCAAATACACACATAATTACCTCAAATAAAACAAAATTTTAAGTGCACTGTTCTCTTTCAAAACATAAAGAAAGAGACTATCTTTTCTCCATTGTATATTCTTGCTTCTTTTGTCATAGATTAGGCAGCCTTAGGTGCATGAGTTTATCTCTGGACTTTTGGTCCTGTTCCATTGATCTATATTTCTTTTTTTTTTCTGGTACATATTATCTTGATTACTGTAGCTTTGTAGTATAGTCTAAAGGCAGGGAACCTGATTCCTTCAGCTTCATTTTTCTTTCTCAAGATTGTTTTGGCTATTTGGGGTCATTTGTGTTTCCATAAAAATTGTAAAATGTTTTGTTCTAATTCTGTGAAAAATGCCTTGGTAATTTGATAGGGATTGCATTGACTCTGTAGATTTCCTTGGTAGTATAGTCATTTTCACAATATTGATTCTTCCAATCCAAGAACATGGTATATCTCTCCATCTTTTTGTGTCATCTTTGATTTCCTTCATCAGTATCTTATAGTCTTTCACCTCCTTTGGTAAGTTTATCCCTGGGTATTTTATTCTTTTTGTTGCAGTGGCAAATGGAGTTGTTTCCTTAATTTATCTTTCTGAGAAATTACACTGTTATATATAAAATACAGAGCATACATGCATGATTATGTGTAAAATAGATAATGGAAACGTACTATACGGCACAGGGAACTCTAGTCAGTGCTCTGCAGTAATGTAAATGGGAAGGGAATCCAAAAAAGCAGAGATATATGTATACATGTAGCTGATTCACTTGGCTGTACAACAGAAACTAATACACCATTGTCAGCACCTAAACTCCAATAAAAATTAATTAAAAAAAAATTAACATGGAAAAGCCAAGAAAAGGCAAAGGTTATTTTTGATTGTGGCAAAAATCACTTACCAAATAATTTCCTTGCTCCAATGACATGGTTTTAAGCCAGCCATCTCATTTCTCACCTTCTCTATTTTCATCCCTAAAATAGATGATTGTTTGCTCATTTCATTAGGAAGATGTTAAAAAGTTTCTTGGACATCAGGAAAAAAAAGACAAAACAGAAGAGCTAAGCTATCTTTTTGTTGTTGTTTAGTTGCTAAGTCATGACCAACTCTTTGTGACACCATGAATTGTAGCCCACCAGGCTCCTCAGGCCATGGTGTTTCCCAGGCAAGAATACTGGAGTAGGCTGCCATTTCCCTTCTCCAGGGGATCTTCCCAACCCAGAGATCGAACCTGTCCCAACCCAGGGATCGAACCTGTGTCTCTTAAGTCTCCTGCATTGGCAGGTGGGTTCTTTACCACTAGCACCACCTGGGAAGCCTTAAAAATGTGTCAATCTACTTTGGAAACTTGATTGGCTCAGCCATCAGGTATTTTAGAAAGAAATGAGTGAAGAGGAAGATTCTGGGTCTAAAATTCAACCCAGATGATGTAAGAGAAATTCTAAGCTCTTGGTGGGGAAATGGAGGAGTTTTAAAACACAAGGAAACAGATGGAAATCCAGAGCCCGGGGATGCAACCCCAGGCGGCCTGGCAGCAAAGCCTTGTGAGGCTCTCTTCATTTCAGCTAACTTCCCGTCAAACTCTTTGCTTTAACCACAAGTTGTCCAACTCATGTATGACTTGGCTATTGTGGGACAGTATGGAAGAAAATGTGATTCTGCTTCAGGCCTGGCGAGCAGCTTCCTACCAGATCTCCAAATCAGTTTGTCCCGTGGGTAGAGAGTTTTGTTATGTTTCACCAAAATGTTTGTAAAAGCTTTTCTGTTGGAAGGAAAGCCTGTCTGAGAGGATATGGATGTTTGACTGTAGGCGTTCCGGATCCAAGAGTTCCGTATCCGAGGACACAGAGCCTTTACTGGATACTGTAGCATTTTATGTAGGGAACTTGAGAATCTCTTCAGATAGGAGTATCCCTTGGAGGGCCTGGAAAACAATCCATTTCGGATACAGAGGGAGGACTGTCCATCGATATGAAAGAATCAGATGAAAGAGCTGTGAAGTGTTCTCGGTACCCTCTAAGCCAGCCAGGGGGAACTGTGGAGAGATGAGATGGGAGAAAGGCAGGACAACTGCCCAGCCCTCCAACTGAATTACGTCCTCAAAACTCACGTTCTTGAGCCAGAGCCCTAATCACTGGGGGTCAATGGACAAGGACATGGCCGTCTTCCTGTGTGCCCCACACACGTCCTGACACTGTGTCAGGCAGGTCACTGTGTAGCTCAGGATCCTTCCTCAGATGGCGGGGGGGTCGATGGAGGGCATCGTAGTGACCAAGCCCTTTCAGATTATGTCTCACTGATTCTGGGCCCCACCCTGTCCCACCTCTCAGTGACCTGTGTGGGGAGAAGTTGAAGAATCAAGATGGGTCTCACAGGATCACCTGCCAAACAGGACGTGACCAGCAATGGCCCCAGCCTTTGACCAGGGTTCCGTCTTCTGAAAGAATGCTCTTCGCTCTCTTGTTATCACAGCGAGGCCTGATCCGTACTGGCTGTTCATCCTCCCAAAGGTTAGTTAAAGTATCATGTCACCTTGGCTCCTTGACTCCAAAGGTGGTGGCATCTGGGAATTATGTGACCTTTGTTCAAATTCTTCTTTATTCATGATATAGCAGCATGAGGTTAATCCAGAACCTAACATTTGCCTTCTCAAAAAAGGTAAGTCGCAGAATATAAACATTCTTGTTACTTAAGCTGTTTTCTTCCACTTCCAAGAGGAGATGATCATAAATGAAATATGAAAAATCCTCAACAATTCGCTAAGCTCAAGCTTTATATTTATACCGACTATGCATACACACATTGGAGTTTCCTGGTAGCTCAGACGGTAAAGCGTCTGCCTACAATGTGGGAGACCGGGGTTCAACCCCTGGGTCAGGAAGATCTCCTGGAAAGGAAATGGCAACCCACTCCAGTACTCTTGCCTGGAAAATCCTACGGGTGGAGGAACCTGGTAGGCTACAGTCCATGGGGTCGCAAAGAGTCAGACATGACTGAGCGACTTCACTTTCACTTTTCATGCATACACACATGTAACAAATGTTATATCCATATTTTTCATAAATATATAATTAAAATATTTTCCAAGGATTATACAAACTGTTCTACATAAATTACCTCACAACAAACCTAGGAGGCTCAGAGAGGTGAACATATCCAAAGCTGAGTATTTAAACAAGCTTTATAAATATACATAGCTAAATAGATTACTCCCAAGTTGATGGAGACAAATTCATCACCTCTTCTAAGGTACCAAGAACTTGTCATTTTAATCACTGTTCTTGCCCTTATACACTGATCTATATTGGTGCAGGACAGGGAAGCCTGGTGTGTTGCAGTCCCTGGGGTCACAAAGAGTCGGACACGACTCAGAGACTGAACAACAGCAACGATATTGATAGTCACTCTATGTATGTGTCTTGTCATACTGTCAAAAATTGTTAGCTCTAATTTAAGATTGTAGCAGCTGATGAAAGCTATGAGCCATGTCCCCAGGAAAAAGAAAATCATATATCCACCAGAGTTATCCCCACGAATTGAGAGTTGGAAGGCCTTCTGTAGCCTGCCTGTAGGAGTGAGGATCCACTAGAGAACCATGAGCAACAGCCTCAGGACCCCTCACTCACCTCCTTGCTCCACTCCCGTCTTCCACAGGCCTGTGTCTTGTACACATTTCGTTCTCCAGAAATATGCTAACTTGCAAAGAGAAAACATTGGCTACAGACTTTGAAAATTTTACGGTCCATGAAGCTCTAAATACAGTTTACCGGAGAGTTTGTTTTTCTTTTTTATTATCATACTCTTGAAAATGTAAAACCTGGGAAAAGAATAACTGTAACTTCTGCTCTCTGAGCCTGGACTTTGGCAAGCACTGTGGGAACAGGCTCCTCTTTATTGGACTGCTTTCTCTGACATTAAAAGCGCTGATGCCTCTGGGAGATCCAGATGAGCCTACATCAATTGCTCCTTGTTGTAGATATTTAGGGAGGTGTGAGAGTGGACATTCACACTCTTTTTGGAAGGAAAAGACTCTTCTTACTCTTCTTTTTTGAATATTATTAACATTTTAAAATAACTTGGCAGGCCAAAAATTGAGGTTTATTCAAAATATGCCCCCTTGGGAAAAGCTGAAATTCAACTGAAAGATTTTTAAGTTTCGGTATATGAAATTCATGTACCATTATTTCACTTGATGTTTCCTCCTAAAACTTCTTTTCTTTTTTAAATTTAAATTTATTTATTTTTAATTGGAGGATAATTGTTTTACAATATTGTGTTGGTTTCTGCCATATGAATCAGCCATAGGGGTATGTTGTGGTCCTTCAATGGACCGGAACTTGGGGGTACAGAGTCGACCAATAAGAAAGTGAAAGAAGGAAGAAAAGAGGCTGAGCCGCCTGAAGGGGACAGAGAGAGAGAGAGAGAGAGAGATGAAGAAAGACTCGGGGACCAATGCTCTGGTGGAACAAAGGTGTTTATTCAACATATTGTGGGCATGTATATACTCTCTTACAAGATAGCCCTTTTTAGCAGAGACAGGGATAAAAAATCTTAGAAGTTATTCAGGAAGCTGGAGGCTAGAATCATTTTCAAGGGAGGGGATTGTAAAAGTTACTTTCCATATCAGAAGGGAAAAGAGTAGTAAATGGCTGCTATTTACCGTATGGAGAAGCTATTTTCCATACGAACAGACGCATAAATTCCTATTATTCTGGGAACCCCGTGGTGTTCCTCCAGGGCCTGCTTTCACGTGCTATGAGGAACAAAGGATTTATGCAAGACCAAAAGCAGCATACTGGAAGCCTTCTGTTAAATGCTACCTTACAGGGGTACATATGTCCCCTCCCTTTTGAGCCTCCCTCCCCCCTCCCACCCTATCGTACCCCTCTAGGTGGTCACAGAGCACCTGATTTGAGCTCCCTGCATCATACAGCAAATCGCCACTGGTTACCTAATTTTACAGAGACTATTATACAGAGTGAAGTAAGTCAGAATGAGGAAAACAAATACTGTATATTAATGCATATATAAGGAATCTAGAAAGATGGTACTGAGGAATCTATTCCCAGGGCGTCAGTGAAGATGCAGACATAGAGAACAGACTTGTAGACACAGTGGGGGAAGGAGAGGGCAGGATGAACAGAGAGCATTGATACATACACGTGTCCTAAAACCTTTTAATGTCTAAACATTCTCTTTATTGAGTGATCTAGAATAGAAATGCCCTAAATCCAGTCCTCTTTCCATCCCTCATGCCTAGTTCTGGACTTTCTAATCTCTTGCCCAGGTTTTTAGAAAAACTTTCTGTCTCAGAATTCCTGACCAAGATAGCAGGTATTTAGTTGGTATCGGCAGACGCTAGCTATTTTTCTAATATTATGTCACTCACTTCCTTTAAACTCTCTCTTGGCTCCTACTGCGTATGGAATTAGACCCAAATTCCTTATGTTAGTTTTGAAAGCCCTTCCAATCTAGTTCTGGCTTAGTGCATCTTTGCTAATGCTACCTACACTCTTGTCCACTTACTTCAAGTGACCACATTCCAGCCTCTAAATTCCAGTTATGCTGAAGTCTCCACTATTTTCTAAGCACATTAAATCTGCCACAATAATAATCATGATATTTCTTCTGAAATGTCCTTTCTCACCTTCAAGTGGAAACACCTACTTCTCCTTTAAGACTCAGTTCAAATGCCATCTCTTCTAAGATGCCTTTTGTGAATCCTTCATACAGTTATTTTATCCTTTTAACTTCAAGTCTACTTTCTTTGTAACTCTATTAAAGCTCACGCCATTGAAAGTTTTATGTGTGACATCTGTCTCTCCATCAAGACTGTGAGTTCTGCATGATACCCGGTGCTCGGGGCTGGTGCACCGGGATGACCAGGAGGGATGGGATGGGGAGGGAGGTGGGAGGGGGGTTCTGGAAGGGGAAAACATGTACACTCATGGTGGATTCATGTCAATGTATGGCAAAACAAATACAATATTGTAAAGTTAAAAAATAGATAAATAAACTAATTAAAAAAAAAAAAAGACTGTGAGTTCCTCATGGACAAAACATATTTTATTATCTTTACAAACCCAGCAGCAGGTCAATGATTGGTATAGCTCATTAGGTCAGACATTATTTGATAATCAATGAACAATATAGTGAAGTGAATGTGAGTGTATAATTTTGCTCTTTTACAATCAATGTGTAATCTGGAAGTAAATGAATCTGCATTGGAAGTGTCAGACATTTCTAAATTAATATTGCTATTTAAAAGGCTTTCCCTGTGGCTCAGATGGTAAATAATCTGCCTGCAATGCAGGAGACCCAGGTTCAATCCCTGAGTCGGGAAGATCCCCTGGAGAAGGGAATGGCAGTCCACCCCATCCAATCCAGTATGCTTGCCTAGAGAATTCCACGGATACAGAGGAGCTTGGTGGGCTATAGTCCATGAGGTCACAAAGAGTCGGACACAACTAAGCAACGACACTTTCACTTAGATATTTAAATACCTAAGTAAAAACAAAGGGAAAAATTCAATCCTTGTCATCTCTAGACAAGGATGAAATATCAAATCCTGAATTTCTAGAATTGCTTTCTTATTCAAGGAGGAAAAAGGCATTTCAGAAACAGTAACTTGGGCTTTTGAAATAAAACATTCCGAAATCAAAATATTCAAAAGGTAAAAGACGAACTATGATAGCAATTCATAAACAGGGAAAAGAATAGGACTTCCCTTAAACTATGAAGTTTAAGCACCAGCTATGATCAGATCTTACAGGCATTTGTCCTTCCTGTTACAAGATTCATTCCTGGAAATGGATATTTACCATGCCTATTTTTTCCAAAAGAAAACAAATCTTGCAAAAGTTATGTCGAACCGGTTTGTGACTATCCACCTTCTATTTGCCCCTAGAACAAGCACCTTAAATCGACTCTCTGTGTCCAGCTTACACTTCTTCCCACCACCTCACCTGTCCGGGAGTTAACCTGTGTCATAGTCAGGCTGACAAGTCTCTTGGATTATAACTTTTATGATATAGGTGATTTACAACATTACACTGAAATTGAAAATCAGAGACGTGTACTTTTCATAACAACCTAGAGCATGAAAAAAATCTCTATATTTTCATCACATTTTAGAAAAAACAAACTAAGTACTGTGGAAGTTAAACAGGGTAAAATATTAGGGGAAAAAAGTTTTTTGTTTCTAAAACTGTTTCACCTTAATAAATCTTTGACCTCCACTGCCTTGTTAATACTATGCACCAACAATAGAATACAAAGAAAAGAGAGAGAGGCTTAGAGCTCAAATACTAGAAAACCTAGCTTGACCCACTTCTATCCTCTACACAAGAATCTCTCTTTAAAGTACAGAAAACTCCAACTTGCTTCAATATGAGCAACAGAAAAGAATTGAGACCACTCGCATTTAAATAAATAAAGAACTAAAATAAGTAACAATAAATAAACACATAAATACATATACATACATTTATGTATATTATGAAGACACAGCAGAAAAATATGTCTGTAAAGCAGTCATTGTTCAGTGACTAAGAGAGATAAACATAAAAGACAAAGAAGACGTACAGAAGTAAAACTGGAATCTCTGATAAAGAAAATCAGAACAATGGAATACACAAATACTAAAAACTAAAATCCAAGAAAAACTCAAATAAGAAACTTGAGGCTACATACATACTGAAATGCTCCCATATGTACTAAAAATTGAAGAGTCATAAAGTGAAGTCACCCAGTCATGTCTGACTCTTTGCGACCCCATGGGATGTAGCCCACCAGGCTCCCCCGTCCCTGGGATTCTCCGGGCAAGAGTACTGGAGTGGGTTGCCATTTCCTTCTCCAGGGGGATGTTCCCGACCCAGGGATCGAACCCGGGTCTCCCGCATTGTAGGCAGACGCTTTATCGTCTGAGCCGCCAAAACCCCACTATTTACCACTAAAAATTATGACTCTCCTTGAATGGAACGATCAACACTTAACTCACTATGCTAAATGGTAAAGGTGAACACTCCTCTCTGAAATGAAAATCTTTTACAAAGCGATACCACTTCCAGTTACTACCAAAGACTGAAGGAATAATCCACCACCTGATTAAAGTACACATGCTGAAGATACAAACGAAGAGTCATCGTTTACTACAAAATAAGATACTGGAATTTCCTATCAAATTTAAAAGATTTAATTATGAGAACCAACACAGTAAAGAACGGGGAAGGGAGTCAATAAAAGTCGGCACTTGCCCCTCGGTGACCCTAGGAAATGTCAGAGAGCCTCTAGAACGGGCACCTCACAGCTCTCCCATGCACGGATGAGCGCCCTCCTCTGGGTCTAGGACTGAGGACCGCTCCTTGGGGGCGGTATTTCCCCAGCTCTCAGCCTGCTGCACATCCAGGCAGGGCAGGCTCCACTGGCCAGGGGAAGCCAGTCCGCAAAGGGAAACCATTCCCAGCAGGTGGAAGTCAAACTCGACTATACAGACCTGGTGAGGACCAAGGCAGCGGTCACTTCCGCTACACTAGGGAAAAAGTTGTTGTGTTCTGAGTGGTTTCTTCTGGATAGAAAGCATGACATTTGTTTGCTATGAATAACACTGTGATGGTGAGAGGTGATCCTTTCATCTGAATCCTCAAAGGCAAAGATTGCTGGGAATAAATCCCGCATAGGCTACCAATAATATTTCCCAAATAACCACCAGGAAGGCTGACGGAGAAGTCGATTCAGACATTTTAAGCTTGGCTGCTTCTGTGTGTTCTTCTGCTGACAAATCCCATAGTGAGTAGAGCCAATGTTGAACACTAGCCTGAATGAGAAGCCTGTGGGATTTTAAGCCAGCAAGTGTGGGGAGTTTCTGGTCCTTACAGCAGAACGCTAACACATATCTTCTATTCTCTGCCCCCTCCAGCCCCCAAGATACACCCTCCACCCTCCACTGCTGCAGGAAACCTGATTATAGAGTATTTCAACAAGCTCTCCTGCCTCCTGGCTTCTGCACCAACCATCAGGGAGACTTGGCAGGAGATGAGAGACAGTAGCGAGAGGGAACAGAGTCTTTACGAGCCTTCACTCACTCTCTGTGAGGTCACTTCAGTCTCCCCGAAGAAGGCGAAGGCTCCTCTCAGGGTGGCTCCTCACAAGACGCTTTCTCCTTCCAGTTTACTCACCCCCTTCGAACCTGGGGGTGAACCGGCCTAGCGTTCTTAGCCTTGGGGCACCTCTCCTTGACGGTCCCCCTAAGACCCCCCCGACATCTCTGTAATTAGTCCCTTTTTTCGGTGCCCCTTGCATTATTTTGTTGCAGTGAGCCATCTGCCTCCTGCTGGGACACTGACTGACATTATTTTTGCCTATAGTGTCTGGTTTAGTTTTTCTATCAATAAAACATTGCATTGTTAACGTAGCATTCTTCCTGAACCACAGTGGTTTCCACCACACTGGGCCTTGCCAGCATCAGGGAAGAGTCTGGGAGATCTAAATTCTACTATCAACTCAACATTATTTACACAACAAAACCCTGTCCCCAGACAATAAGGCCTTTATATCTGAGAAAGCAATAGTACCTCCAAATGACAAATCTGTTGCTCCTCTGCCCAGCCCCAGACTATGTTTAAAATGCAGTACTGATCCTTTAGTACTTCAGAAATTTTCTAAAGCAAGATATTCGATACTATTTCTTTTTCCCCACATTATCTCCCTCAACTCTACCCAAGATTGAGTTTATTTTTGTTTAATGTGTTGAAAGAACATCTCCATAAAAAGAATGTTTATTGAGAATTGATTAGTGATTTCAAATACTGGATCTTGGTAAGAGATGAGTACGGACTGTTTCTAGTGTGTTAATAAATCCAGTCAGTCAAGGTAAGAGGTGAACAGCTGACTTACCTGCTTGGAACCGGAGAGAACCTGTTTAATCCTGTACTGAGTGTTCAATGATATCACTGAAGGAAAATGATGAAAGGATCTCAAATATATACTTTAAAATTTCAAGCAGGGGAAGAAACTAGTAAACTCCAGATTGTTATCTATGGAATATGTTCAAAAGCACTATTTAACAAGCCTATATTTAAAATGATTATAAATGAAAGTAATTTTGCCATTATAGGTAATTTATGTTTTATATAAATTTGACTTACCAAATCATCTTATAGAATGCCAGTCAAAGTTCGTTACAGACAAATTCACATTTTCCTCCCTCTGGAAATTACTGTTTTGTTTTTCCCTCCCAAGCATTGCTTTCTTATCCTTGAATCCTAATATCCATATAGCACACATAATTTAAAATCCTTTTCATATAGAGTGGCAGTTCTTAGCCATTTGAGAATCTGTCCTTTGAGAATCTGATGACAATAATAAAACACTCTTCCTTGAGTTATGTACCTAGACCTATGCTGCTGCATTCAATTATGGAGGGGTCAATGATACCCTAAAAGCTATCCAAGGGTGAGTAACTCCTGTAATAGTAGGTTCATTCTCGTAACGCCTATATGAGATAGGAATTGCTATTCCTGGTTTTTCAATTGAAGAAATTAAGCCACAAAGTAATTGAACCAAATTCAGGTGGCAGAATTTCATATTAAACTCAGGCCTTTTGGCACTGTATCCAACACTTCTGACTCTGTCCCATGACTACCTCCTACTTTTGTTACTGTGAATCATTACCTATATTCCACTATAAAATAATTTAGGTAATTAATGTAGGGTTGAAATGTTTTGAATTAGAGTCCTAGGATTCCTGAGTTTTTCCATTATGTTTTGAGGTTCAGTTGAATCTCTGCTCTATGAAAATCATCCACTCAGAAGAATTTTCAGTTTATCCTACGGTGTTTTACAAAATGAAGAGCAAATATCTATGCCCAAAATGTAAATGAGGTTTATTATTTAAACAACTTTTCCTTCCCTCTGCTTTCATCTAAGCAGCTACAGCCAGCCCACCACCCTGGACTCTGGACCCTCTGTTTTGACCTGTTGATAGCCAAGTCTTTGTGTGAGGAAGAGAATGACAAGGCCTCCTGATTACTCATAAGAAGACCTGGTTCTAATCCATTTTGCCACTTAGCACATAAACTACCTTGCTCAGACAGTAAAGAATCTTCCCCCAGTACAAGAGACCCAGGTTTGATGCCTGAGTCGGGAAGATCCCCTGGAGAAGGGAATGGCAACCCACTCCAGTATTCTTGCCTGGGAAATCCCATGGACAGAGGAGCCTGGCAGGCTACAGTCAATGGGGTCACAGAGTTGAACACAACTGAGTGACTAACACTTATTGGCCAATGCAGGAGAAATAATAGACACAGGTTCGATCCCTGGGTTGGAAAGAGCCCTTGGAAGAAGACACGACAACCCACTCCACTCTTCTTGCCTGGAGAATCCCATGGGCAGAGGAGCCTGGCGGGCTATGGTCCATAGGGTCACAAAGAGTCGTACCTTTGCTTGAAGGTTACATGAAACAACTAGCATGCACGCACACATGCACGCAAACCACTTTCATTCCCTGAGTAACAATTTCTTCACCTGAAAACGAGGGTGGTATGGTCCCCATGCATGCTGTAGATTTATAGCAAGGACCCAAAAATAATACTACCTGAAAAGAATGCTTCAAAAATTTTTAAACCGTCACAAACATTTAAAATGCTGTGATTAGAATCAGCAAAGACACCTCCATCACCAAAACCACCATTAATTTTTTTTTTTAAAGTAAGAACAATGAGATTATACGTTCACACAATTACTTACTGCAAATGTCCGGCCACAACTGTTATCTCCCACATGTTGGCGCTGCTTCGTTACATGACGGTGACCACACCGAGATGACTCATCTGGTCAGCTTCGCAAAAGAGCTGATGTCCTGGATGCTCCTGAACAAAAGCCAACAGGTGAATCAGTCAATAAAGTCGGTGGCCTTGCCTGGTGCAAGTTATCTACCAACTGAAATTGGATGACAGATTTACTGTAGGCTATTAAATTACCACTTCATTACAAATAACACCAACCTAATGGTCTTTAAAAAAACAATAACCTTTAGTGGCCACTTTAAATAAAGCGAGGTCAATTGTTTATAAACAGTGCATGTGGTATTTTAAAAAATACTGTCGTATAAATGGTTTGGTAGATTTTTCAGAATCATTTTTAATTCAGTAGGGCTTATTTTTACCAATTTTCTTGCATTCTAATGGTTGGGCAAATAATAGCACAGTATATCTTTCAACACACGGATCAAGCTTTTCAGAAAACTAAGCCAATAGAATTATATCATTTGAGTACAAAACGTCCAAGGCAAATATAAACTATGAGCAAAAATCAAATGGAGACAGGGAAGACCCTTGAGCAACTGTTCTCCAGGATTATAAAATCCAGCTGGGAAAACTGGCTCAGAAGAAGCCTACAAAATCATAAAATTCCTGGTATTTGATGGACCTTTTTAAAGAAGAAATTTAGCTAAAAAGCAATTGCTCAAAAAGTTTAGTTTTATGGTGGTTTGTCACTTACCCTATGACTCTAAAACAAACAATAACTGAAGCCATTTCAGTGACCTTTTTAAACATTTCAGAGTCAAGTTCTCTTAGGAGGCAAAGCTGTAGCTATTAAAATGTCTAGGAATAAAACAATTGAGGATATAAATATCAGGCCTCAAATATGGGCATACCAAAAAAGTGCTACTTTATCTTTTTTTTTTTTTTAGCAATTAACTTTTTATCTTGAGCTCCCATTCAGTCCAGTGGTCAAATTCTGGGTTAACGGATCAGTGCATTGTTTTTTCAGACTATCGCTAGCCTTGAAGCCTTTCTCTATCTGCTCATTATCCCAGATCCCAGAGCTGCATCTCAGTCTCAGGAGGTCTACTCAGTGCCACAGCATCAGTGGAGATGGGAGGATGTCTGGCTCTCACCACCCATCATCAGACGATAAGACATTTCACCTTAACATTTCACTTTATTTCTGGCCAGCAGTATCTAACCACACTGCAATATGCCCAATCCCACTGGATCTCATATCACGAAACCACTTTGTATTCTCAAAGTCTCTGCCAAGAGGCTTCTTCAGGTCCAGCAGCTGGCTCTCCTCCACCTTTGTGCCCCTCTTAAGAGGGAGTAGAGATGAGGGATATTGTATAGGATGTAATATGCTGGTATATAAAGCGTGGAAAGAACGTCTACCCTAAAGATTCTGGCAATCCTTTCACAGCAAAAAAAAAAGATTCTGGCAATCCAAAGAGAGCACTAACTTAATATTTCTCTCTCTGTTTTGCATTACCCATTTGGATTCAAATAATCTGGGTCAAACCAAGCTCCACCACTAAAAAAAGTTCTTATTTGTAATCATAAATACTTCATCTACACAACCAATCGAACCATATCGTTCTCATAGGGTTGTTGCAAAGATTAAAGGAGACAATAGATGTAAAAACAATTAGAACACTGTCTGATGCATAATCATCTCTAAACAAATGATACCCATTATAATCTTTATTATAGTTCTTTCTCCTCTCTACTCCCTTCTCCAGCTTCTTCTGCTCATAGAAAAGTGTCGATATACAAGCCTCCAGGCAAAGACAGCAGGGCAAACAGAGCTAAATAAGAATGGAACACCACTGGTCAGCAGAAGACATTTATATAAGATCTCACATGTTGTTCTCAACCCTGTCATGTTTGCCTATGGATGTGCAGCATTCCTTACTGCTCTGCAAAAAATTCCCCCAAGTGACTAGAAGATATTCTTTTAATGTGGACATGCATGTGTGTTCAGTCACTTCAGTCATGTCTGACTCTGTGTGACCCCTTGGACTGCAGCCCGCCAGGCTCCTCTGTCCACGGGATTCTCCAGGCAAGAATACCGGGCGGGTTGCCATTTCCTCCTCCAGGGGATCTTCCTGACCCAGGGATCAAACACGCATCTCCTGTGTCTCTTTGCATTGGCAGGCAGATTTTTTACCACCGAGGCACCAAGGAAACCCATTAATGTGGATGCATGAGGCTAATATTTGGATCCAGCCATTAATATCTATTTAATTTCATAACCACAAGTCAGGGTTGCATATTTTAAATAAGAAAGGAGATCAGTATGAATTTTGTCAGCTTCCATCTGTTTCCTTTCCTGAAAGGGTCCGATTTGAAGTCCAAAGAACTAGTTCTTCCAAAGTATTAGAGTGAAAAAAGAGCTCCAAAGATTAAATCAATCCAGAATCACCTCGCTGGGTAACTAGCCCAGTAAGTTAATTACAGGATTCTTTGTTGCTCTTTTGTATTGTGGGTAAGAGTTCTTGATGCAATATTTTTGGTTAATTGAAGATTTTCTTTAAAACTATTCAAGACAGCCAGCAAATGGTGCATTTATGTATGTAATAGAAATGGTTGTAATATATCATTAGGGCACTCCAGGGCATGTTTTATTGGTTCATTAATACAGTACATGCCTTAGGTGTATTCAACCACTCGGGGCCTATATTAATGGACCAATAAAATGTACCCGGGAGTGCCTTAATGCTACCCTAATATGGCTAAGTTTAAATTAATTTTTTCAGGCTTATCTTTTTAAAAACTCATTTTTCCTACTTGGGAAGATAGATTCCTTTGTGGAGAAAGTTCATAGTGACAGAATAAGGAGAAGCAGGATAATGAAAATCTTTCCCTTCATCAGTTTTCTAAAATGCTCCATCCTTTCAGATCTTTCTTTCATGCTTTCAGTTTCTGATCTTCTGCATCCCACTTTCAGTGCTTCCCCATTTTCATGGAAATCAGCAATCTTGCGACTAGGAACAGGAAAATAAGAATGATTTATTTTTGGAAGTAACAGGTCAGTGTACCAGCAAATGTTATATCTATCTATAAATCTTTCAATAGTCCACCTGGTCGGAATAAGTGCTCATTTTGTTTTAAGGACAGCCTCTTTCGGCTCCCTCTTGTCACCTGTGTAATGGAGGACTCACACTGCCCCCAAAAGGAAGCTGGTCCTCCTGCTCATACACATTACACTTCCCTCTCAGCTGTTCAGAAGTTCTTGAATTCTACTGTGGACCATTAAGGAATCTTGTTACTAGAAATTTGCAGGAGAGAGAGAAAAGTGTTTAATCCAGCCCCAGACTGAATATATACAGGGCTTTCCTGGTGGATCAGTGGTAAAGAATCTGCTTGCCAATGCAAATTCGATCCCTGGGTTGGGGAGATCCCCTGGAGAAGGAAACGGCACCCCACTTCTGTATTCTTGCCTGGGAAATCCCATGGACAGAGGACCCCGCTGGGCTATAGTCCCTGGGGTTGCAAGAATGGAGGACATGACTTAGCAACTAAACAACAAAACTGAATTACAATCTTGGCCTTACTATTTACTTTTTGTATGATGTTCGTCTGAAAGCTTCCAGTCTCTCTTCTACAAAATGGATACAATAATGTCCAACTCACAGGAAGAGCATCAAGTTAAGTGAGATAACTCATACAAAATACTTGGCATAATGCCTGGCACGGAGGACCCACTGGATAAGTGGTAGCTTTAGTTATTAACCTCCAAAATGCTACTGAAGACACCAAGATGAATGGCAACTGGTGAATGGCGTGACCTTCCCCAAGAAAGGCAGGCAGATTGAGCACTCAGAGTATGAAAAGCAGGTATCCCTCTCAGCCTCTCCTTTTTCACTTGTTCTACTACCATACCACTGAGACACATGACCTTTGGAGGATACCTAAGAAACAAACTTCAGCAGATAGTGAAGGACAGGGAAGCCTGGCGTGAGGCAGCCCATGGGGTTGCAAAGAGTCAGTCATGGCTTAGCAACTGAACAACAAAAGCAAGAAACAGACTGTAGTCCTGGACTTTATCTTGATAGCCTACTTTCTCTAAAGAGCCTACTCATCTAGGCATGTTTAGCATCACCATCGTAAATGTCATTAATTAGCCCTACTAGGTAGGCAAACACTGTCCTTGACACTCAGGGGCAGGGGAATAGAAAATCAGCTTTGCGATCAACAATTGTAATAGTGTAACTCTAGATATGGGAAGATTCAACAAGAGGGAACACTTTCCTGGACCACAACTAGAAGACAGGTGTCCGGAGATTTTTGACTATTAAGACCCAGTCCAGTAATAGCACATGGAGAGGCCTAACAGCAAAATCTTCTCAAGCTAGGAATGAGCCTTCCCAGCAATGTGGAACAGAATGGTTGTGAAATGCTTCCCAAAGTATGATTGAATTTATTACCAGGAGGGGACCCTGTCAACCACAAATTGGCACTTGCCAAGAGCATCTGCCATCTGCCCCGGTGGAGGCTGAATCCCATGCTACTGCAGCTGCTGACCTTTGACCTGCCCTGAAGGGAGCTCAGGGTGGAGAGTGAGACACTCTGTGCTCCAGGGAAACAGGTGGAGCAGGTCTTCAAATGGTTAGATACTTTCAGGAACTGATTTCATGATCCTAATCCTTGCATCTTCTCATACCTAGAAAAGCGCTAAATCCCTTCATGGTGACATCAGCTCCTCGTGACCAGCAGAAAGCGTTTCATTAAAAAAGCACTTGACTGCACTGAACACTCCCTTCACCAAAATCTTATACATTGACCTTCCCCTCACTACTTCTTTGGAGCAGTTTCTCAGAGCTATCTGAGGAACTACCTTAGACCACAATTCCCATTTTGCCCCCAAATAAAACTTAACTCAAAAAAAAAAAAGGAAAATCTGCTTTGTCTTCAAAGAGGTTATCTTGTAACTGGGACAACCACATGCGGGCATACCGTGTTTGATTGCACTTTGGTTTCCTGTGCCTCAGAGATGTTGCATTTTCACTAACTAAAGGTTTGTGGCAAATCCACCTGCATCCAGCAAGTCCATCAGCGCCATTTGTCCAACAGGGTTTGCTCACTTTGTGCCACGTTTTAGTAATTCTCACAATATTCAAACTTATTCACTGGTATTATATTTATTGTGATGATCTGTGATCATCACATAGGCCTCTCTTTGATGTTACTATAGCAAAAAGATTATGATTCACTTGAAGGTTCACATCATGGTTAGCATCTTTTAGCAATAAAGGATTTTTTAACTAAGGTAAGTACATTTTTGAAGACATAATATTATGGTATACTTAATAGAAGCACAAGCTGGAATCAAGATTGCCGGGAGAAACATCAATAACCTCAGATATGCAGATGACACCACCCTTATGGCAGAAAGTGAAGAGGAACTAAAAAGTTTCTTGAAGAAAGTGAAAGAGGAGAGTGAAAAAGTTGGCTTAAAGCTCAACATTCAGAAAACTAAGATCATGGCATCTGGTCCCATCACTTCATGGGAAATAGATGGGGAAACAGTGCAAACAGTGTCAGACTTTATTTCGGGGGGCTCCAAAATCACCGCACATGGTGACTGCAGCCATGAAATTAAAAGACGCTTACTCCTTGGAGGAAAGTTATGACCAACCTAGATAGCATGTTTAAAAGCAGAGACATTACTTTGCCAACAAAGGTCCATCTAGTCAAGGCTATGGTTTTTCCAGTAGTCCTGTATGGATGTGAGAGTTGGACGGTGAAGAGGGCTGAGCACCAAAGAATTGATGCTTTTGAACTGTGGTGTTGGAGAAGACTCTTGAGAGTCCCTTGGACTCCAAGGAGATCTAACCATTCCATCATAAAGGAAATTAGTCCTGAATATTCATTGGAAGGACTGATGCTGAAGCTGAAACTCCAATACTTTGGCCACCTCATGCAAAGAGTTGACTCATTGGAAAAGACCTTGATGCTGGGAAGGATTGGGGGCAGGAAAGGGGACGACAGAGGATGAGATGGCTGGATGGCATCACCGACTCAATGGGCATGAGTTTGGGTGAACTCCGGGAGTTGGTGATGGACAGGGAGGCCTGGTGTGCTGCGATTCATGGGGTCGCAAAGATTCGGACACGACTGAGCGACTGAACTGACTGAATAGTCTACAATAATAGACATTATTTTATGTGTATTGAAATCCAAAAAAAAAACAACTGTATTACTCACTTTATTGAAATAGTTCCTTTACTGCAATAGTCAGGAATGAAACCCACAGTATCACTGAGGTCTGCCTGTAAATGCTTGAATAATAATACAAGCTAGACTATAAGTGCCATGTGAGTTTGAAGTCCATTTGGAACATAATGGAAGAAAGTTCTGTGAACAAAACTGATCATCCAGGTTGTAGGATCTACACTGAGACTTTTCGCTCAGTGAAGAAGGAAGCAAACATTGAAACTGACCACGATGAATTCAGAAGGGAGCAGCTGCAGACTTCCAGCTGGGGAGGGAGCCAAAGGGAGATGTAACTACCCATGAGCTTTTTTTTTTTTTTTTTGCATTTATTTATTTGGCTGCCCTGAGTCTTAATTGCGGCATGTGAAATCTAGTTCCCTGACCAGGGATGGAACTCAGGCCCCCTGCATGGGGAGTGTGGAGCCTTAGCCCCTGGGCCACCAGGGAAGCCCCTCTACCAGTGAGCTTGGAATGAATGTTGGAGTGACAGGGCCATTGGAAAGCATTTAGCGGGAGATGCAGTTGGGTGGGACTGTGGAGAACATCTTCCAGGTGACAGAAAACCAATACAGGAATTGGTTGATCACAGAAATGAAATAAAAGCAATTATTTTTAAACTATTTCAATGACTGTGACATCTATGACCTGGAGTAGAGAGAGATGGTCTCAGAGACCAGTTGAGAGAATGCCATCATACTCCATGTTTGAATCATAGAGACGTGAGGAGCCAAAAGGAAAACAAGGACAATTGCAAAGAAAAATCCAACAAAAGTTAATCAACGTTTTATGGAAGCAGAAAGGGAGAAAAAGACTACAAAAAAATAACCGAAAGACTGAAGAAATGGGAGGATTAGATAACTATTTGCTTCATTCAATTTGCTTAGTACAAAAATAACTTTTCAAGGTTTCATCTCTGAGTCTCACGTGTTCCTGAGTAAGAATAAAACAGGTTGAGGCAGAAAGGAGCCATCAGCATTATTAGAAACTACAGTTAAAACACACACCTCCCAAAAGAGGTGGGTCAGTTGAGTGCATTAATTTTATGCCTGAAGAAAAATACATATTGTCAATTACCGTAGCACAAAGGTTGGCAAAACTTTGAAAGCTTCATTAAAATTTTCTCAGTGTCATGTATTTCCTTTATTTTGCCAAAATGGTTCCCTTCATCTGAACACTGCTTTCTCCTTTCCACCTACCTAAAAATATTTACTCTTCAAGGCTTATTTTCTCCAAGAAACTTTCCCTAACTACTCAGACATACAATGAGCGTCCCCCTCTTCCTAAATCCCTAGAGCCCTTGCTGCATTAGCCACTTAATTTAGCACCTGATTATGCAAGTCAGCAGCACACAAGTCCACATGCTTATAAAAGAAAGGGACAAGAGGAAGAACATATCCACTCACATTTCACAACATTTACCAGGTCTAAATCTCTGTCCTCCAAAAAGAGAAATGCTGAAAGCATTCAGAAAAAAAAAAAGATACATGTTCAGTGAGTATACCCATTCTCAAGATGATCACATTGTAACATACTGTGTCCCATTTATTAATTCAACTAAAACATCAGTTTGCTACTTCAAAGGTATACCTCACTCTAACTATCAATTGTAAGTGTGGAGAACATAGAAGGGTGTCTTTCATTAACTTTTTTTTCTTTTTTTGCAAAAATTGCACAAAAGGAAATCATGCTAAATAGCTGAGGATGTACTGGGAAATTTAAACAAGTACTTGAACAGTTTAAGAAAATACATACTTTGTCCAAATATTAGCCCCAGCCCAAGAATGCAATGACCAGGGCTGTCCCAGAAAAGATTTCCAAGCAGCCACACTGGGGTGAGAGGAAGGAGAGACTGCAAAATCTGCCCATCTAATGCTGCACAGGGTAAGAAAACCAAAACATCCAGAGAAGCCAAAATCATTAGGAAGAGCAATGAGCAAAAGCTAGAGAGAACAAAATTTGAATGTGGAAGCCAAAGAGCCAGAGGCAGATCAAAGCTGGCGTATGCTGCCAAGAGTCAGAAGTGGAATTAGTGAGAAACCCAGTGATAGCATATCAGTCCTAGTGTCAAAAATTTCAAGCAATTCTTAAAAATAGCTTGGAGCATTTGAGGTTAGACTTAATCATGCTGAGCACAAAGATACTTTTCTAATTTTTCTTGATACCTTTTAATCTCCTTTTGCATTTATTTCTCTCATGCTTTTTATTTTTAGATATGGCCTCAGAGGGTTAATTGTTCATTTCAATAATTTGCCCCAAATTCAAATTAACAGAGTTTCTATAAATATATGTCTTTAGCGCATGTTAAATTTTTCTCTACCTGTACAAACTTTCAAAATTACAGATTGTCTACAAATTTCGAAGCTTGACAACATATTTTAGTGATCACTGCACAAGGATATCACAGGGGGGACGTCATTCTCAACTAAAAACAATTAGATAAGAAGACAGGATTTTATAGATTTCCAGACACAAACCTCAAACTTAATTATCAAATACAAACCTTCAAGCAGATTTCAGTCTTACAAATAACTATTCAAATCTGTATCACAGAAACTGAAAATTTCCCCCAGTCATCTGTGTAACTTAGGTTCAAAAAGCATATTTCCCACAGATGGTCTTTTACACTACCCTGAAAATAACTGTTCCAATCTTTCTGGAAGGCCATTTGGCAATTCATGTTAAAAGCTTGCAAATGCTTTTTCCTTTGACAGAGCAATCCCTTTGGACTGTTTGTGAATTTTTCCTTAAAAAACAGTCATGAATGTGTGCAGATATTTATCTGTGATAATGCTTATAACATCAGTGTTAATAATAGCTAAAAACAATTAAAAATGCAAAAGGACAAAATAGGAGTGCAGCTAAGTAAATAATGAAAAAGTTCATATAATGAAATTAATTAGCAGTACTTTAAAAAAATACATTGTGGGAGAACACTTAATATAGAATGACGGATTATAAAGTGAGAAAATCATGTTTACAAGCAGTGATAAGGCTTGATCCTCTAAAAACATGTTGAAAGAGAAACAGCAAGAGAGATTGATTCAAAATACTAAATTCTTTATCTCTGGTTGTTCTCAGAATAGAACCCACGGTCCTTAACATGAAGGGAAAGAGCCCGTGTGCTCTTGTTCCCATCTGCAGTTCCAGCTTCCTCTCTGCCCCTTTCCTTTTCATTCACCACCCACCACTCATTGGTTCTGTTCCAGGAGTACGCTGATGGCCTTCCAGACTCAGGACCAGGTCATCTGCAGATCCTTTCATCTAGAATCAGTCACACCCATACCACCCCCTCATTCACCACCCCCACTCCCTTACACTGACTCTCCTTGGGACCTCAGATTAAAACACATGCCCCCAGCATCCCACCCCTTCCCCTACTCTGGAATAGGTCACCCTTTTATGCATCTTCAGAGGACCCTGGACTCTGTTTTCACAGCATCTAAGTCCATTGTTGTCATATAGTTATTTTTGTAACCATGTGCATAATATCTGTTATCTCTAATAGACCACAGACTCCATAAAGGCATAAGATACGTATTGCATATATCAGGTGCTCAATAAATTGGTACTAAATGTACCTGATAAATGGGTGAGTTTATGGACATATATTTATTTTCTTCTCTCTTGTCTTGTGTAAAAGACAAGAAAGCATGTATAACTTCCGTGATAGAAAACAAAAAGCTTGGTTATTAAAAAAAAAAAGTCTATTTAAAGATCATCAGATTTGAGAACGTAGTTGAGTTTTTCAGGTTATATCAACACTCCATTTCACTGCCTAGTATACAAACTAGATCAACACTTTAAAATCAGGATCTAATTACATTTTTTAAACTTGAATTTGACTTCATTTTTTCATTGTCATCATTAGAAACCCCTCAAAGGAAGGACATAAACAGCAAGCAGGAAGTCTCTCTGTGGATGGTGAAAGGAATCTTGCCTTAAGTTAAGAAGCTACTTCTCAGATAAGTACTAAAATAAGAATTGTGTGGGTCAGATAAAAAGAAAAGTCACCGCTTAAATTGTGGAATAGTTCAATAGTATGTGTGAACTGATAACATCTTCCCCTCCTCCTTTCTTTCAGCCTTGATCTATGTAACAAAGAATTTCATTTCCACTGGTCAGCCAACTTGAAAATGAATTGCCAGCCTAGTACACGATCCAGTCTTAGCTCATGATTCTTTTTTGATGAGAACAGATCCTTATGTTTGTACTTGTTTTAGAGGGTTTTTCCCCCCCTTGAGTTGCTTCTCTGTTTTTAAGCACATAATATGTATTTCAACACTTAACAACACAAGAAGTATAATCAAGGGCTACATAATGTTCCAGCTAAGTTTCTCTTTTGAAGTGATAACCCAGCATTGCTACACAGGACTTGACTGCATGGCAGCGTAATGGTATGTTATAAAAAATCCTTTTCAACATTAAACAGGAAAGTAACCCTGCCAAATTTACTTCAAAATATGAAATTAATTTCCTGCCACAGTCTCATTGCCAAAATAATTCCATTCTATGTTGAAGGCTTATAAGTTGAATCTCTTTCTAAAAATTGGAAGTTAAATGCTATGTTCCTAATTAAGCCTCCAGTTATTATTTCTACGTGAGAAAAAAAGAACAAATACGGTACTTCCTCTTCAAGTGGTCTGAATTGTTCAAAATGTATGAAAGGTTCTTGACAATATTTTGAGTTTATTATCATTAATCTGGCAGAAAACACTGTCTCATAATCAAGTACAATTTTAATAAAATCAAATATGACTAAATTATTATAAGTGCCTCATCCTGACTTTCTTCTAATCTATCCAAATCCAGCATTTCTGGTGGAAACACTTGAGTTCATATTAGATTTATCTCACCCTATAAAAGCACAATTCATTAAACAGACTAGTCTATTTAAACCAAGGCAATTTTATCACAGTCAATTCAATTATTTAACACTGCTTTTTTAACTCAGTACTTAAAGCTTTCTTTTGACAAGTATTCCTTTAAATAAATGAGCTGTAATTTAAAGAATGAAAAAAGATCAAGTCCCCTTACAATATAGGCAATTAGCCTATAGGGAAATGTTTTTTCTGATACAAAAGTAAGTTTCATTTGAAAGTTAGACTGAATCTCAAGTACCAGAAGCCACTGAGGTTATTTTTCAACAGAAATAACATAATGGAACTTTCTATCTGCAATTTACTTTCTTGCATTCCTTGTCTTTTCATTTAAGGAAGTAACTTTTGGGTCAAGACTACATAATTAAAGAATCAGAGTGATTATCTGAATAATCTATTCCAAAGATACTATAACCAGAAAGAATCAGCTTTCTCAAAGGATAATCTGGTTGGTGAGTTTATAAAGATAATATGTAGTGGGATGAAAAGTTTACTAACTGCCTAGCCAAGTACTAAAAAATACAAGTTAAGCTGGTGTGGGGAGTTCTTTTCAAAAGTTTTTTGTTTAAAATTTTTATGAGACTTGAATTTCACTTAGGATTTTGGATTTGAACTGCAGATTAAATGAACTAAATAAGGAATGCAAAAGGAAAAGGAAATTAAGTGCATTTAGGGCACAGTCCATTCATCAAGCAGTGTCTTTATAAAGGCAGTATCATTAACTTTTCACATGAGTTGTCCTAGAAAAATAACACGAAAAGATTCAACGAACATGGCACACATTGTCTGTCATTGTCCAAAAGAATTATGTTGATTTTGAACGGTGATTTGTGAAATGAATGTCATGACTTTTAGTTGGATTTCAAGCAGTGTTGTTTCTAAATGGAAATACGGAAAATATATTATTGTCATTGACGTATTTTAGATAAAGAGAATTTTGGGGTACTTAACCTTTCAAATTTTTGTTTTACTTCTTTCTTTTTCTGTTGAGAAACAGCTTTGAATAACTTTCATTTCTGCCATTACCACTCACTATATTTTAACAAACAACCCATTGGATCAAATGACTTCCTCTAGTATAGATAGTGAGTTAAAAACTTTTATCAAAAACAACTAAATAATTATCCAGGATGAAATTCTTCATTGTAATGGAGTCACCAAGAAATTAAATGCTGCATAATAAGATTCACCAAAATCATTTATCTATTACATGGAAAATAGTACTAAAGTTTAAGTGATAGCTATGTATGCCCCTAGACTTACTTTGTACCCTCTATATCCAAAAAACAAAAAGAGAGAGAAACAGGCAATTTTCAACAAAGTATTACAATATTTTTCTAGGACCTAAGGGTCAAATTTAACCAGTCACAGGTCATAAAATCTAAGAGCCAAGTTGGATGTTACTCTGAATATCTCGTCTGGATATATGTTCACGTGGATTAATTACCTAATTTAGGACTACAGGGGTAAGCCAAACTACACCTGGAGGGAAATGAAAAAAAAAAAAAGTATAGACAAAAATTTTACAACAAAATACAGTAGTTGTGTGTGCGTGTTCTTAAAGACCTATTTCATTCTGCCTTTCACTTTCCCTAGTAGATGTTCCTCATGGCCCAGCCGTGTCAGTCTCCACCCTAAGCATGTACGCTGGCCCTAACACCCATCACCACTGACAAACAGCTGCCAAGATCAAGAGTACCCCAGTAAATGGTAGGATCTTGGTAGCAACAAAGCTGGTGCCAATAGATGGAAGTGCTGGAACCAGTGGTCATTAAATGTGCCTCCACTAAGAGCACTTCAATTCTTCATCCTGTGATATCATAAAGAATAAGGATGTATCTCTTTCAGAAACTTCCAAAATCCATTTCTATACCATCATTTCATGTTGCCAATTGCTAAGATTTCCTTTTATAATTTTCAGGTTTTTCATACATGGGCTCTATGGGTTATTATCACCATCTACTTAATGTTGGATTATATTTACTTCATCAGTTAACACTAAACATTGGAAGTCTTAGAATGAAAGAGGTCAGGTCCAGACTGAGGGTTTGTAGGCAGATTAAAAAGGACATTCTGTGCACCCAGAGAAGAGATATCTCTCAGCATTTGGTTCTGTTTACCTTCCAATGTCAAGAAAGGACAGGGGGACAAGAAATTCCCATTCTCAAGAACTTTCCCACCTTGTGGGTTTTATATTCTTTATAATTTTCCTGTCCTCATATAGTCTTTATAGTTTTCTATACTTCTAAAATTCATCAAGAGAAAAACATAAGGCATAAAAGTAGTGTGTTTGATGGATTCAATCTATAAGAAAGATAAACCCCTCTCATAATCTAAAAATAAAAAATAGAAACAATAGTACACAATAAAATTTCCCCTAATATTTGAATCTCATCTTTTCCTCATAACTGTTCATCTTTCCTTTTTTTGCTTTCACTGAAGAAAGACTTCCATAGCCACAAATTGAATTTCTACTAGAACTCTAAAATATTTCAGAAGGCATATGGACTTGGAATGACTAGGTTGATAGATACTTCTTTAAAAACAGCTCTATGGTCAAGTCACGTTAAAGGTAAAACATATACTGTCTGACCCTGGAGATGCAGAGCACAGTTTTGTATATGAGAGGTACTGAGAAATACCTCAGGAAAAAAATAATAATAATAATCAATTATCTCTATTTTTTTCCAAGTTTGTTTTATCACAGAATCATTCTTATCATGGAATACTGGCTCACTTTGTACAGAATTAGTATCCAGTCTATGCAATTTAGGAAATACTATAAAATGTTGCATTTATAGACAAGGACTCTCAGGCACAAGTGGTCTTAACTGCCTCCCCCTGACCAATCAGTCATTTATTAGCAAGACTCCCAGTGAAACCCCAGGGCTCCTGACTCCCAGACAAAGGTTCTTTTTCCTTACTAGAAAACATGAACAGTTTTACCAAAAATAGATGCAGTTGCTTCTTCTAATATGCTTACACATAAACTGCCAACATCATCTGTCAACTATTTAATGCCAAAACATAACCAATAACAACTGAAAACTAAGACACTTGAGCCACCGCATTGAACAACATACATCTTTTTAAAAGGTTTTTTGAACATATTTCATATTTAAAATATCACAGTAATGAATAGATTCTTATTCATAAAAGAATAGATTCTTCAAGAGACAGGAATACCAAACCACTTTACCTGCCTCCTGAGAAATCCATATGCAGGTGAAGAAGCAAAAGTTAGAACTGGACATGGAACAACAGACTGGTTCCAAATTGGGAAAGGAGTACATCAAGGCTGTATATTGTCACCTTGCTTATTTAACTTATATGCAGAATGCATCATGAGAAACGCTGGACTGGAGGAAGCACAAGCTGGAATCAAGATTGCCAGGTGAAATATCATTAATCTCAGATATGCAGATGACACCACCTTTATGGCAGAAAGTGAATAAGAACTAATGAGCCTCTTGATGAAAGTGAAAGAGGAGAGTGAAAAAGTTGGCTTAAAACTCAACATTCAGAAAACTAAGATCATGGCATTCAATCCCATCACTTCATGGCAAATAGATGGGGAAACAGTGGCTACAATGGCTGACTTAATTTTCTTGGGCTTCAAAATCACTGCAGATGGTGACTGCAGCCATGAAATTAAAAGATGCTAGCTCCTTGGAAGAAAAGCTGTGACCAACCTAGATAGCATATTAAAAAGCAGAGACATTACTTTGCCAACAAAGGTCCATCTAGTCAAAGCTATGGTTTTTCCAGTAGTCATGTATGGATGTGAGAGTTGGACTATAAAGAAGGTTGAGCACAGAAGAATTGATGCTTTTCAACTGTGGTGTTGGAGAAGACTCTTGACAGTCCCTTGGACTGCAAGGAGATCCAACCAGTCCATCCTAAAGGAAATCAGTCCTGAATATTCATTGGAAGGACTGGTACTGAAGCTGAAATTCCAATACTTTGGCCATCTGATGCAAAGAACCAACTCATTGGAAAAGACCCTGATGCTGGAAAAGATTGAGGGCGGGAGGAGAAGGGGACGACAGAGGATGAGATGGTTGGATGGCATCACCGACTCAGTGGATATGAGTTTGAGTAAACTCCAGAGGTAGTGATGGACAGGGAAGCCTGGTGTGCTGAAGTCCATGGGGTCACAAAGAGTTGGACGTGACTGAGCGACTGACTGAAATGAATGAATAGATTAGTCATAAATTTAATACTACATATGTAAATTTGAATTTATGAGTGAATTCTCAATAGTGTAGAATTGCTTTAAAATATCTTTAAATGCCTACCTAGTTATCCAATTTAGTGTCTATGCCTTTTACGATAGCAAAAGCAGTTTGAATACTTCTCCTTGACTCGGAATGATCTCAGATTAACGCTGTCGACGTAAATTACAACTTAACATAGATGGGATGGTGGATTCACATTGGGGCGTTGGTCTTTGATCAGATTTGTTATTTCAAAAGTTAAAGGAAAGCTCAGAGATAGGGGTTCTGAGAAAAAAGAATAAGTATGCACAGCACAAATCCAAGAAAAATTTCCCATTTGGACTAGAAATAGCCTTATTATTGATATATTGATTGAGGGCGGGAGGAGAAGGGGACGACAGAGGATGAGATGGTTGGATGGCATCACTGACTCAATGGACATGAATTTGAGAAGCCTGGTGTGCCGAAGTCCATGGGGTCATAAAGAGTCGGACATGACTGAGTGACTGAACTGAAATGAATGAATAGATTAGTTATAAATTTAGTTATAAAAGTAGCCTTATTACTTTTCCAAGGAGACATGTCCTTTCATTCACTCATTCAATGAGCATGTATTGAGCACCCATGGTGGCAAGTCACCATGGCAGCCACTAGTAATACAATGGGGAGAGAGACACAGTCCATGCCCACGGGGAGCTTAAGTTCTAACAAAGGAGGTGGACAGCGGATGTTTGCACATTACAGTTATGAGAGGTGTTACCAAGTGCTGCAGGTTGGCTGGCGGAGGGCACGCCTATGAGCTCAGACCTAGTCCAGGAAGCAGGGTAAGCCTTCTCAGAGAAGTTGCATTTGATCCTAAGGCTGATAGGAATTCCCCAGAAGAAAAAAGGGAAGGGCATTCAGCACCGCTTCTGAGTCCTTTCCCAGAAAACTGTCTGGAGAGTAGAGCCGGGAAACTCTGCTCCGTAAAGGCTGAGAGAGGAGATGGGACCCTGAGGAGGAAGCACCAGTTTTAAAGAACAGATTCAAGGATCACAGCCCTGGAAATGAATTATACCTGGGCAAAAGGCCGATTAAATGGGTCCATGGTTATACAGATTAAGTTGAGACCGGAGGGAGCAAGGTTGTTTTTATTTATGTGTGTGTGCTCAGTCATGTCCACCCCTTTGCCACCCCATGGACTGTAGCCCATCAGGCTCCTCTGTCCATGGAATTTCCCAGGCAAGAATACTGGAGTGGGTTTCCATTTCCCCCACGAGGAGTTCTTCTCGATTCAGGGATCGAACCCATGTCTCCTGTTATCTCCCGCGTTGCAGGTGGATGCTTTACGGCTGAGCCACCGGGGAAGCCAGAGTGGCAGTAAGAGGAATGAGCTGCCTAAAGCTCTTTAGACAAATAAGGTTTTCTGGGAGGCGTCCACGATTTTGGCCTCTGTATGGGCATCTTTGTCTTCTTAGCCCGTGTGGTCTGAATTCATATCTTTCCAGTTCTCACCATTCTTTTCAGGCTTCCTGCCTACTCTTGGAGGTTAACCAACCAAGCCTGCAGGAATATACCCCACCTAGTCCTGTCCATGTGAACACACTTGGGATGGTGAAAAATGCATCTCTATTTCCAGTCCTCACATATTGAAAGCAGATGAGCTTCCATTCTGTCTTTGAACTCAACTACTTCAAGATATGCAATTAACTAAATACCAAATCAGCTTCATTTCAAAACTCTTTATGGAAATACCCTCAAGTTCCTGGATGTTATTAAGATAAGCAGCAGAATGAAGGCTGTTTTGGTCAACAAAATGATAGGATCTTATGACCTTCCAAAGCACTAAGTATCTTTTTTCCTCACTTATATGGGTGGGGATATGAGTCCTCAACCACTTCAGTTTTCAAGATTCAGGTAGGCTTTATAATTTTCACTTAAAAAAATATATCTGGGAAGTTATATCCCAGTTTCCAACCTAGAATATCAGCCTTCTATTCTATGAAAAGATATTAGATAATTAATTATCCATTTACTTATCAAGGTTTTAGCAAATAAATACATTGCAATTTTTTTTGCAATTATAGGAAACTCATCATTACTACATTTGTCCCAGTAAGACACTTTTATCAGAACTTCCCTGGTGGTCCAGTGGTTAAGACGTCACAGTCCATTTCAGGGGGTACAAGTTTGACCCCCAGTTGGGGAACTAAGATCCAGCATGCTGTGCAGCACAGCCAAAAAATAAATTAAGAAAATAAAAATTTTAAATAGAACAAACTAAGTTTTTTTTTTTAAATACTTTTATGTTGAAACAAAGTCTATTCTTTATAGAAGTTTTCAGTCTTCTGAGATTCCTCAAAAATCCATCAAGAAACAAGTAGCATACATTTTATAAGTGAGCTTCAATATGGTGCCCTATGTCATAGTTCTAAGGAAAATCACAGCCAGGATGTTTTATAATCTGGTTGATGAATTAACTAAGGAAGAGTTCCCAGCAGATGCTATGCATAAGTACAGCTGCTGGTGAGCATTTCAAATAGTTATAAACACCTGTGGGTGATATTTGGGAATATGAAGAGGAAAGGACGTTTCTGTTTACTCCGATTGTTAATTTGAGGATTTTCATAGGCAGAGGGAGAGTGGCTCAGTGGTAAAGAATCCGCCTGCCAACGCCAGAGATGCGGGTTTGGTCTCTGGGTCAGGAAGATGCCCCAGAGAAGAAAAAGGCAACCCACTCCAATATTCTTGCTTGGGAAATCCCATGGACAGAGGAGCCTGGCAGGCTATAGTCTATGGGTCGCAACAGAGTCAGACACGACTCAGCAACTAAACAACAACAACAACAACAAGGAAGTATATAAAACCCAGGGTCTACTGTGTGGCCTCCTAGGCAGATTCCTTACTGTTCTCCGGAATATAGAGGTCCCTCTAAGGAAACGACTACACAAAGTGCCTATTTAAATTTAACACATTACAGATAAAATGCAACTACAGACAGCCTTAAATAGTTCCTCTTCCAAAGGTTTGGTTATAGAATCCAAAGAGAGTATTTCCAGAAAAGAAACAGTTCTGTATTTGCCACTGTTAGGTCAAGCTGCTCAGGAGGTTTATTTAGCTCACAATACAAATAAATCTCACATTTCTCATGTGCTGGACTGTTTTATGAGGATTGTGTAAGTTAACAGAAAGCATTTAGTAAGGTTTTGAGTACGTGGTCGAATGGTCTTTCTGGTCTATGGAATCTAGGGGCTCGACATATTCTTGCTTCACTTCCCTGTTCCTTGTTATTAAATAAGCTGATTGGAATTCAGTGTTCTGGGAGCATATGTAGGATGTAGGGGTTGCTAACCAAAGAGGAAGGAGAGAAGCATCCTGTGAATTCCTCAGTATCTCAGTGCTCCCCCTATAGACACATCAATCCCCATCCTCTTGGTGAAACCGTCTCTCCTCAGCAATCTCTCCAAGCCTGTCCTGATCTCCAAATTACCAACCTCTCCCCTCGATCAACCAGCACCCCCAATCCCAGCTAGGTATGTGAAATGAAGTCATACTAAGAGATGAATGTCATTTTAAGGAGGTTTAAAATTCTGAAGAACTCTCTGATTTTTAAATAGGGATTACTTGAAAGCGTGATGGTCTTTCTAATTTGTAGAAATTTCTAATTTGTGCACATTTTAAAGAAAATATTGGAAAACGGGGAGATGGGGAATGATATTTGACATAATGAACCAGATAATGCAGTGGTAAAGAATCTGCCTGCCAGTGTAGGAGACTCAAGAGACGTGGGTTCAATCCTTAGGTTGGGAAGATCCCCTGGAGTAGGAAATGGAAACCCACTACAGTATTCTTGCCTAGAGAATCCCATGGACAGAGGCGCCTGGTGGCCTACAGTCCATGGGGTTGCAGAAGAATCAGACTTGACTGAGCAACTAAGCAACAACAACTTTGTTCAAAGATCTTCCACTCCACTTTTATCTGCTGCTCCACCTGTAGATTTTCCTGGGCTACAGAACTGAGTATGCACACGTGCGCGCACACACACACACACAAACACACACACACACACCCCTAACCAAAAGGTCCTGTCAAAATATCCATCCTGGAGGTCTGCTTCTCTGAGCTACACCAGTTTGACAGCCTTTCCGCTGCCTCCACATTCAAACCTACCTCACTGTCCACAACATGTCAGGGACCGAGACACGATAGCAGTGGAAGGGAACAGCCATGGGAGTAAGTGTCTCTTGTGTATGTCATTTGTCACCTGAGGGGCTGCAGCATTAGTATTTTTTGACATGATTTACAACATGTATTCAATAATTTTAAAAATACACAGGAACCTAACACTCAGGAAAAGGTATAAAAGCCTTAAATTTCTGTAATCTGTTTTTAGGATAGCAAAATTTCAGAAATGATCATGTTGTAACTAATGCAATTTAACGTCAATGTATTTTATTGTGAGAGAATTCCAGGTTCCTAACAAATTCTACAATATTCACAAGGATACATCTGCACAGTATATAAAATGGAAAATTAAGAACCACAGTTGCAAAATTTTCTTTTTATTTTCTATCACGTTGATAAAACGGTGAAGGGGAGAATATGTCAAAAAAAAAAAAAAAAAAAAACACCAAATTAGTTCCTGCTATTGTTTTTGCCATTCAGTTGATGCACTAATGAACAGGAGTAAGAGAACAGAAGACTGTTTACACATTCATCAGGTAATGGACATTTGGGTTGTTTCTAGTTTGGAGCAATTATAAATAAATCCAGATGTGTGTGTGTTTTCTTCTCTCTTGTGCGATCTTATCATGGTTGTAATCTGCACTTTTCTAATGACAAATGGTGTTGAGCATACTTTTATATACTTACTTGTAATCCATATCGCCATAGTGGTGAATATCTGTTCCAATACTAATGCCTATTATTAATTAGATTCTTTATTTTCTGATTACTGAGTTATGAAAGTTCTTTATATGTTCTAAAGACAAGTGTTTTTCAGTTACGTATTTTAAAATTTTTTTCCCTTTTATGGTTTTGATTTTCTGTGTTCTGCCTAAGAAATCTTTCCCTAACTCAAGGTCACAAAGATTCCCCTTATGTTTTAATAGTTTAGTATTTGGTACAGTTTTACATTAAGTCTATTTCCTATTTCAAGTTCATTTTTGCATTTGATATGAAGCATAGTTGAGGTTTTCTGTTTTGTTTCACTGGCTTTTTTTCATATGGATGTCCAATTGTTCCAGTACTATATTTTCAAAAGAATATTCTTTTACCATTAAATTAAAAATCACTCCAAATGGTGAGTACAGCCATGAAATTAAGATGCTTACTCCTTGGAAGGAAAGCTATGACCAACCTAGATAGCATATTAAAAAGCAGAGACATTACTTTGTCAACAAAGGTCCGTCTAGTCAAGGCTATGGTTTTTCCAGTGGTCATGCATGGATGTGAGAGTTGGACTATAAAGAAAGCTGAGCACCAAAGAATTGATGCTTTTGAACTGTGGTGTTGGAGAAGACTCTTGAGAGTCCCTTGGACTGCAAGGAGATCCAACCAGTCCATCCTAAAGAAGATCAGTCCTGGGTGTTCATTGGAAGGACTGATGTTGAAGCTGAAACTCCAATACTTTGGCCACCTGATGCGAAGAGCTGACTCATTTGAAAAGACTCTGATCCTGGGAAAGATTGAGGGCGGGAGGAGAAGGGAACGATAGAGGATGAAATGGCTGGATGGCATCACCAACTCGATGGACATGGGTTTGGGTAAACTCCGGCAGTTAGTGATGGATGGGGAGGCCTGGCATGCCGCGGTTCATGGGGTCGCAAAGAGTTGGACACGACTGAGTGACTGAACTGAACTGAACCATTAAATTTCCTAATTAAAAATTAATTGGCCAATAGGTGTGAGTCTGTTTCTTTCTGTTCCATTCTATTAAGCTGTTTCTATTTGTCAATAACACACTGTTTTGATTATTATAACTTTACAGTTAGTCATAAAATCAGGTAGTGAGAGTCCTCCAATGCAGCTCCTTTCAAAAAATGAAAATAGTTTTGACTATTCCATATCCTTTGCACTTTTATATATACTTTACAATCAATTTGTCAGTCTCTATATTACTGCATAATTTCTGACAAACTGTCTAAAAAGCAGTTTGTTTCTTTCTCTGTACTTGATCATTTTTTCTCTGCCTTCCTTCAAGATTTTCTTTTTATCTTTGGTTTTAAGCATTTTATTAAGATCTG
The DNA here is from genome assembly GCF_054371585.1 of Giraffa tippelskirchi. Taxonomy (NCBI): domain Eukaryota; kingdom Metazoa; phylum Chordata; class Mammalia; order Artiodactyla; family Giraffidae; genus Giraffa; species Giraffa tippelskirchi. The sequence goes on from NC_137282.1 coordinate 159,640,179, forward strand.
ATGAGTGTGTGTGTCCTGCTTTAGATTCTTGAAATTTCTTGAATCTGTGGTTTGATATCTTTCATTTTTTGGAAAATTCCTATCCATTAATTTTTAAATATTTCCTGTACCCATTTTTAATCTTTTTCTCACTCCATTCTATCTAGAATACAGTCAAAGGTCTCTTAGAACATTTGATATTATTACACAGTTTCTGGATTCTCTGCTCCTTTTCTCATACTTCTTTGTCTGTGTGTAAGTTTAAATTATTTTTAGGAAAAATAGTTTCCTGATATTTTCCTCCCTGATATTTCCCTCAGTTGTATCAGTTTATTTGCTGAACTATTTAAAGGCATTCTTCAAGTTTGATGTTGTGTGCACACACGGGTATATGTGTCTAATTCTAGCATTTCTCTTTTATTACATTATTATAAAGTCTGACTTTCTCTTTAAAATTCCCATCTGGTCATACATGTTGTCCATCTTTTCCATTAAATCTCTTAACATATTCATCATAGTTATTTTTAGATCTCTAAATGTTCTGACCTCTTGATCATCTCTGAGTCTGGTTCTGTTGCTTGCTTTGTCTATTGACAAAGGGTCACTTTTCCTTGCTTTCTGTGTATAGTATAATTTTTTCTATTTAACCAGTAGAGATATAGTGCGTAGATCAATGCAGACTAAGGTCATTATCACTTACGGTATTTATTATTTTGCAAAACTTTTGTCATTAATAACTATTAGCTCATCAGTGTCAGGATTTGAGTCAAGCTAGTCAAGAGGTGAGCAGGATTTGGGTTTTGATGTCACTGTGGTTACCTTTCTGGCACCATATGTTTCATTTCTGCTAGAGGTGGACTACCATTGCCTCATGCTTTAGGGCAGCGGCCTAGGGTACCAGAGGCTTTGCCCAGAATCCTTGTCCCATCACAGCTTTCACTGATTCCTTCACACCCTGCACCATACGGATGCTCTTCCTTCGTGCTTCTGCATGTCTCCCAGCAGGAGACTCGGCTGTTGCCTGTTGCTCCATGCTCTTGTCGGGGAGTGGAAAGAGTTCTCTGGTGCCAGGATCCCAGAGGTGGGGTTTCCCCTTGTTCTCCACGGCAGCAAAACCCTGACTTCAGTCTGTGGTTAGTCTCAGGCAGGAACTCACTCTCCTCTACAAGCAGCAAGCCTCTACTGATATAATTATAGGTATATACATAGTATAAGATCCTGGGGAAAGAAGGGGTTCCAGTCTCCCACTCAGGCCATCTATGGAGTAGAGTATTTTTTTACCTTTCCCTTTAAACCAACTCAGCTACTATGCATATATTCATTCTCTTCTTGCCATTACTTTCCAGTCCTAGCTAGTCCTCCCCCAGGCCTGGGGAGGTGTAGATTATCTGATTTTTCGACCCTGTTAGGGTGGGAGCAATACTCTTAATTTTAAATTACATAACTCATAATGTAGTCTTCATTTCCAACTTTTTTTTCTTTTTCTTCTAATTATTGAAATCACTCCCCTCTTACTGAGTTTCATCGACTTTATATGCGTGCATGCTCAGTCTCTCAGTTGCGTCTGACTCTTTGTCTGTCTGACTCTCTCAGTTTGTCTGAGCTCAGGGACTGTAGCCCACCAGGCTCCTCTGTCAATGGGGTTTTCCAGGCAAGAATACTGGAGCAGGTTGCCATATCCTCCTCCAGGGGATCTTCCCGACCCAAAGATGGAATCCACATTGCTTGCATCTCCTGTATTGGCAGGCAGATTCTTTACCACTGAGCTACTTGGGAAACCCCCTTTTTTATATCCATTCGTATGTTATTAGATTTTTAGCTGCAGACTCAAGGTATATTTTTGAAGTTATCTCTAAATGTAAAGAGAATATTCATGCCAGTTTGAGATACTGTGTTACACTTTTACACTGTTACACTGTGTTGTACATGTTGCACTTTTCTGTTTTATGGTTGTTTTTTGGGAGGGAGGGGAAAGATTCAACATCTGCAATTATATGATTCAGATTTTCTGTTTTCTTCTTACAGTTGCTTTGGATGAGCATAATCTGCTTTCTTTTTAACTCCTATTTAATTCATGAGTGGGGTTACTAGTTCAAGAGTGCCCTCTTCTGTTTAATAAAATATAGATCCTTCAATGTATAATGATAGGGAGTAGGTGAAGCTATTACCATTTTTTCCACTTTCTTTTCTACAGATTCGTAATTTCTCGCCTCTTATGTGCTTCTTTGCCTTCACTGTAACGTATCCAAAGGGAACCATTTCTTATCCACATATCCAGGTTCCCCTAGAAGTGATGCTTCCTCAAGGATGCTATTTCTGGTCCCATTCACATTCAAGGCCCTTTGCTGTACACAGTGTGGTAAACTACCAAATTCTAGCTCTCTGTCATCTCTGGATTCAAGGAGCAAACTACATCAATCACTTCATATGTGAAGACACAATGGTATAATCCATATCATTGGAGTTAAACTGAAAGAAGTTTGAATGCCAACAGTCATATTTACTGGCTACATGACTGTGGACAAAAGGAAAGAATGCACCCACTTCCTCATGTTGTGGTGACAATAAAATGACACAACATAGGACAATGCCTGACAGCAAGCAACTGCCTGTAAAAATAATGAAATATTATAGAAAAAGCCATAGTGCACTGATTACTCTTCACAACAGAATAAGATATTGTCGTCAACTATTTACTAATAGAAAAGAGAGGCTCAAAGTGTAGTGTTAATGATTTAAGAAAGAGAGAGTCAAAGTATGGTATTAATGAGATGTCTTTTATATTAGTGAATTTAGCCTTCAGCAAAGAAGAGCTATAAGCAACTCCTATGATGTTCCAGAATACAGGGCTAAAACACTCCCACACCAATTCCTGTGAGTGATTTGTAGCAGTGAAGGCAAGCAAAAGAATAAAAAAGAATGGCTAATTTTGAGTCATTGCTTAGCACCTATAAAACACCGTGTTGTATGCTATCTCATTTAATGTTCCCAGCAGCTCTTTACGGAGAGTCTCTCCTAATGTATCTATTTGTATTATAAAATTATTGCATTTATGATATGGAAAAAACCAAGCTGTCCGAAATGAAGTGGATTCCCCAAGATTTTACATTGCATGTACTAGTTTGCACAGTAATGTTATCTGCTATACCAACTCTAATATTTCAGAATTTGTCAGTATTTGAGTCAATTGACAAAGACATTCATGAATTCTCCTGTCTTGTGGTTCTACCCTTTTCTAAGGTCTCAGAGCCTTTTGCTTCAGGAAGAGGTAGAAGAAATGGGTAACAATGCACCCACTTCTCAAGGTTTTGCCCAGAAGTGACATACATTAGTTCCCACACCCCATAACCTCCTATATGCAAAGGACAGAGTAACATCGGGACTTGTATTCTAGCAGAGTACATGCTTAGCAGCCATCTCTCTATGGTATAGAAACTTGGTGGACAGTTAGCCATGTCTACCCGAAAGTGTAAAATGATAGTCTGTTACCTAACCAAAGTGCTATGACACTAAAGTGTCTTTCTCCTATACCATATTGCCTCTCAGCCTTTTAAATAGCTCATCACAAACAGAAAACAAAAAATCCTATTGCGTACTTTCCTATAGTGGTCAGCTTTATTTATAAAATATAGCTCTTTGTGTTCTTGGATTGAAAAATCAATATTGCCAAAATGGACATATTACCCAAAACAATCTACATATTTAATGAAATCTCTGTACATATAAGTTAATTTGCCTTACACCCAAAATGAATACAATATTGTAAGTCAGCTATACTTCAGTTAAAAAATTACAACCATCCTAGTTGGTGAAAAAATGATAATAAAGTATGGTTTTGTTTTCAATAAAAGGCAATAATATTACATTACTATTATCTAGCTGCACAAATTCTAATAAAAACCTAAGATATATTAAACATATAGCTCATCTGAGGAGATGAATTGTACAAAAGACATGGCACTTTTAAGCATAACAGCTTACAAATACATCTTTAATGAACATGTCTATCAAAACAGATAAAGGCCAAACTTAAGAAAATTAAGACCAGTCAATTCTTGATTTTTGTCCCACTATCTTGATTTCTACTTAAACCTAGGCATTTTATTTGAGATGAATTAATAAAAACATAAATAGAAAATAGAGCAACAAAACATAAATAGAAAATAGAGCAACAAAACAGTGCTTTCTATGGTGTGCTAAAGTTTATTTTTAAAAATTTAATTGCGGTTTATCCAATAGAGAGTGAATCTATGAGTTTTACAAACAAAGGATCCATTTAATTTCAAACAGAAATATGCTTATTTGCAACCATGTTTAAAAAAAAGATGAAGCAAATTCATTGCTTCAGAATTCAAGATATTCATTGTCCATCTTTTTCTTCTAATTTCTCCTGTAACCAGCAAGTTAGTGCTATGAGAAGAGGACATATATTTATTTAAATGGTGCTGACACACACTGGAAATTTTTTAAACATGTTTATTTATTCATGACTCTTCTTCAGTCATCAATTGTTTCCACATAGCCTTTGAAAAATAGAGGGATTTATGTAATGGTAGTATGGGCCACTTGTGTGGTATAAATATATATATTGCTAAGTAAACATTCTATACACATAAAATATATACATAACACTAAGTCTTGCTTATACAAGAGCTGGAGTAAGGACAGTGCCTTCTGGCTTAGCTCAGAAAATGTAATTTCTATAATGAATCATGTTTTCCCTTATATCTTTGATAGCGTAGACCCAGATAATAAGATGAAACTTTCACACAAAAAAAAGGAAACTAGAATAGCAATAACATCAGAAACTAAATGGACCCCGAACCAATGAATGCTAAATAGTCAAAAGTCATAATAAGGGAAGTGATTTTTTATTTAAGTCACTCCATTTTCAACATTCATCAGAGTAAGAGAGAAGCTTCCATTAGTTTTTTATGGATGGTAAGTAACTAGATCTGCTTCTTTTAGCATTCCGAAGCCTGCCTGGGTATGGTAACACTTGTCATCACTTCAAGTAGCTGTAGGGTCCTTAAAACTCACTGTGTCTGTCTTTTGCTTATCACTCGAAAAAGATTAATCTCTAAACAATGATCTCTGGTACTGTTAACCTTAGGCTTGAACTTTTTAGTCCATCAGGGGAAAAGGGGCAGGATTCAGAAGGCAGAGGAAATATCTAAAGTTTATAAAGCAGAGGAGAAAGCATTTCCCTAATGTAATAAATCTTCATCATAAAAACAAAATCTTTCACTACAAAAAAAAAAAAAAAAGGCCCACAGTAGGATATTATCTTTACCTACCCTTTTTTCACTTATTTCCCCAGGAATAACCTAGTGGTAACTCTTTACAAAGTCTCAGTAAAAACTGTCCAAAAAGTTTCCTGACAATGTTTTCTCTTTCTCTTCCTTTCTTTCAGCTTTCTGCCCAGAATTTGACAAGGACTGGAAGCAAGTTCTAACTTTCACAGCAATTTATCTTTCTACATCACCTGTTTCTAGGTGATAAACACACCATTTTCAAATTAGTGTGGCTTTTGTTCAGTTAATTATATGCGTCAGGAATTATTTCAACAGGAATGTAATTTTCACCACACACATACATTAAAGCAGAAACCTTCCTGGAACCTTTAACTCCTGTGCATTAAATTTTATAAACATTTTCCCACAGAAGTGAAAATCTTAAATGGAACATTTCCTAGGGAAAATAATGAAAACTTTGAAGAAACAGCAAACATCATAACCCCCAAAAAAGCCTAGAAACAGGAAAAAGACTATTGCTCTGTTTCACATCAGAGAGAATCACCTAGAAATAAAAACCCTTAGATATGTCATACTTCTTACCCTCATGTAACTTATAGCCTAAATTATGACATTTTAAAATTTAATTTAGGTTCAAACTATAAAGCTATATTTTAATGGTAATATAATCTTATCAACCCTATACCACTTTCTACCTGCATTATTTTTAATAAATTACAAACAATCATCAGGATTTATGGTTTTGACATATTTTTCCTTCATTTCAGATTTCTATAAGGTCTTATTCTTTTTATATCATTTGTCATAAGGAATGAGCCAAAGTGCTTATTAATTTAAAAAACAAAAGCTGACCAAACTCTGATTATTTAAATCTACTTTTATTTTTGGACTCAGTTAAAATACTTCTAAACTATGCATGCATCAACTTTGAGAAGATGTAATTGTGATATTAAATTTTATTGAAATTTCTCAGGTCCTGATTTGTGTACTGGCTTATGCTCTGAGTTCCCACGAAGCAGTAAAACGTTTAAAATACTGTCTGTGCAAATGCAAAATTTATGAATTCACACATCTCTGAGTTGATTTATGTGAAATAATAATGCACTATTTAATGCTTAAACATGGCTAGGAGCTATGCTAGGCTATCAAGATGTACAATGGAATAATAGATTTATAAGACGGATAACCTTCTTGCCTAGAGAAGCTTGTTTAAAGGTGTTGTACAGATATATTAAACTATATGTAATTTTATACTAACTTAATGCTGTAGGCCTATACTGCAAGCAATAAAAGATTACAACCATGGCATTTGCAATAATAAAATGATCTGGCTATTCAACATAAGGTGTCTGAGGACTAAAAAGAGACAAGGAACTTATTTAAAACTTTTGTCCCTTTTCATTCATTGCTCTTTACGAATTATTATTTTTCCCTTTAATGTGGCCGACATAACTGCATGCTCCCACAGTTCTCTCATTGAGTAACTGAGGGAAAAGGTTTCTGTAAGGACAGTAATTGGATGTTTCCAGGAAGCCTGCAGGCACATCTAATTATCAGCTGATTTGCTTAGAAAACTAACTAAAAAAATTCTTAGAATGAAATATAAGAGAAAATTATAATTGACAGTTTTCTTATAGTCTCTTTACTCTTTTAATTACATTATTCATCATTTCTTTTTAAAATCAGAGAAGGAAATATATTTTAACCTGGGATTTTAGCTTTTTGATCATTATAAGATAAACATTGAGATGCATTAGTTCGACTTTTATGCTGAGTTAAAAGAGATGACAACTTTAGAATTTTTAAAGTGATTGTTCCCATCATATGATGCTTTGAATTTTGTAGTGATTCGTTTTCAGAGTTAAACCCTCTTACACACAGTGTGCTGAATTAATGACAAAATGTCTCTTTAAAATAGAGAAATAAACAAGGTAGTAAACACATTTTTTTCAATATAAAACTTTAATAAAAATTAAATCTCCTTTGAAATAAGAAAATTTTTGACAAATCAAAATGCTAATGTAAGTTAGTTTATATTGATTACAAGTCTTACAAACCAAATAAGCTATGATAGGATGAATAAACAGTTATAGGGAAATAAAGAGTAGTTTTAAATTTTCATGTTGTATTGCTAAAGGTCCAGCTGAAATCAAGTTAAATTCTAATGACGTTGTCAAAATAATCATGACAAATATTTTTTCTTTCAGCTTCCAATATTCAATTGTATGTCTGTTGGATACATTGCCTACTTAAAGTTTTAAAGTTTGACAGTGATATCAGTTACACTGACCTTAAAATCAGCTGTATTTGTCAGGAAAGAGCCCAACTGCATATTAACCATCAAATGTTCAACTCCCTTTCTGTGCAGGCAGCTTCTAAATACAAAATTTCAATAGCCATTGTTAATGGCATTTCAGCAACTTTTATCCCCTATTTACATATACAGTGAAAACACATATAATTAAGGAATATCTCAGTGCTGAAATGTCGTCTTATGTGGGGCACTCGGTGTTGAATGATTTTCAGCATGCTCAACACTGCCCTGAGGAGATGTATAATATCTAAAGAGCCAGAAAGCTAAAAACTGGTTGAAACTTGTCAAAATATGTGGTCAGTCTGAGTTGTGGGAGAGTAACTGGTGTCCATCGTAACCAGGTTTCCTGCAAGCTGTATCTGCCTAGTTACCTGACGTGGGATTGACAGGAACGTGATACAGACAGATAACCTTTATAAAAATAAATCCTTTTAAAAATAAGATGGGAGACAGGAGGTGGTGTCACTATCCCACCTTGATTGCTAAAAGGATACAAATCTGTGAGAACATGAATACCAGGACAAAAGGTATGATTATTACAAAATACATGAAATTTTCTAAGAGCTCTTATCTTTTTGAATATTTGGGGTTGAGAGTTGGGACAACTCCCTTCAGGTGTCTGCTCAAATGGCACCAACATAAATAACACAGCCTCCCCATCCCTTTCACTTACACCATTTTCTATCTGCTCACCCTTATTTTTTGTCTTAGCACTTCTAATACCTGAACCACTATTAATACATACTTATTTCTTTATCTGTTTGTCTGACTCTTTCAACTTAAATGTAAATTCTGTGAGTGCAGGATGTCATTGGTTCACTGCTGTGCTCCTGCAACCACATCTGACACCTGTTTTAGCATTTATTGAATTAATATTCATGACACAAATGGATAGTATTTTTCACTATCTAATTCTTGAGCCTTGAACAAATCATTGAATTCTTCTGGCTTTCAGGCTCTCCCTAATTTCTAGAATTGGGGCATTGGACTAGGTAATCTCTCTGATCTTTCAGATTCAAATGTCTTCACGTTATTAAAATGCTTCCATTTAACCCTGTAGACTATCCTTTCTAAACAATAGTGTATGTCCAAGAATTCACTTAGACAAATATGAATTTCCCTGCATTATTCTTGTTGTTGTTGTTCAGTCACTCAGTCGTGTCCGACTCTTTGCGACCCCATGGACTGCAGCAAGCCAGGCCTCCCTGTCCTTCACTGTCTCCCGGGGTTTGCTCAGATTCATCTCCGTTGATTCAGTGATGCCATCCAACCATCTCATCCTCTGTCGTCCCCTTCTCCTCCTGCCTTCAATCTTTCCCAGCATCAGGGTCTTTTCCAGTGAGTCGGCTCTTCTCATCAGGTGGCCAAAGTATTGGAGCTTCAGCTTCAGCGACAGTTCTTCCAATGAACATTCAGGGGTGATTTCCTTTAGGATTGACTGGTTTGATCTCCTTGCAGTCCAGGGAACTCTCAAGAGTCTTCTCCAGCATCGCAGTTCAAAAGAATCAATTGTTTGGTGCCCAGCCTCCTTTATATCATGCATCATCATATCATAATAACGCTACAAGGTCACAGTTCCTTTTCACGTTAGAGTGGCAACACATTCCAATTTTTTTCATTTTAATAATTCAAATTTGTGTTCATTACTTAAATTTGAAAAAACAGTAATTGTGCCAGTTATCAATTTCTTGCTTTTCAGATCCTAATCTACCCTTCAATGCCCAGCCTTGTGGTGCTGAAGGTGGACCCTCTAAATATTTATCTATGGGGCTTCCCTTGTGACTCAGCTGGTAAAGAATCCGCCTGCAATGCGGGAGACCTGGGTTCAACCCCTGGGTTGGGAAGATCCCCTGGGAAAGGGAAAGGCTATCCACTCCAGTATTCTGGCCTGGAGAATTCCATCGACTGTATAGTCTATGGGGTCACAAAGAGTCGGACACGACTGAGTGACTTTACAATGCTAAACGTTGTCAGTAGGAGGTGACAGGGGGACTCTGGCGAAGGGAGTGTCTTCCTTGGTATTCAGCGTGCGTTCCTCCTTTCAGCCAGTTCCGCTGACACTCGTGGAGTCATGGCCGACGCTTGCAGACTCATGGACGGTCGCCCGCCAGGCTTCTCCTTCCATGGGATTTTTCCAGGCAAGAATACTGGAGTGGGGTGTCATTCTCTTCTGCAGGGCATCTTCCCGACTCAGGGGATGAACCTGGCTCTCCTGTATTGCAGCTGGATTCTTCACCAACTGGGAAGTCCTGGTGGTGCTCCATTACCTAGCAAGCTTCAACACCACCCGTGCAGGTAGCACACCGTTTCCAAGTGCATCCCCACCTTGGGGACCCTGCCTTAGCCACAGCGACAGCTGCTACTCTATCTATCTGCTCTTCTCATGTTCTTTGGAGTCCTCTTTACATCTTAGTAGCAATTAATACCTGCTGCTGCTGCTGCTGCTGCTGCTAAGTCGCTTCAGTCGTGTCTGACTCTGTGCGATCCCATAGACAGCAGCCCACCAGGCTCCGCTGTCCCTGGGATTCTCCAGGCAAGAATACTGGAGTGGGTTGCCATTTCCTTCTCCAGTGCATGAAAGTGAAAAGTGAAAGTGAAGTCGCTCAGTCGTGTCCGACTCTTGGCGACCCCATGGACTGCAGCCTATCAGGCTCCTCCATCCATGGGATTTTCCAGGCAAGAGTACTGGAGTGGGGTGCCATTGCCTTCTCCTAATTAATCCCTAGTTACTAATTAATAATTCCCTGTAATCAACTTACTCTGCTTGAATTCCTGTGTTGTTTTTGTCTCCAAGCTGGACCCTGAATGATATAGTAATTTTTTTAGAGATTTATTTAATAAAAAATAAAGTATATGCTATTACCTCAAATTATGCCAACATCTATCTTTGAATTTTGTAGTCTTAGAAGATCTTATCATCTTGAGACTTTTTTCTTTCTTAAAATGCCAAAAAAAAAAAAAAAAAGTATAGAAGTCTAAAAAGTAAAAGTATGCTTCTTCGGTTTTTAGTTTAATACATGGGGATTGTTTTTCAAAAAAATTGGATTGTTTTTTAAAAAAATAGGGTGGATTTATTTTATGAGCAAGTAGAGAAACTGAATTTAATAAATATACAAGTCTCTGGAGTCCAATTTACTTTATAACAGAGGATAAAAATTGATTTGTAAAAATGCCTTCCTGTACATTATTACATGCTCCTTACACAGGGTTGCACATATGTATGAGTCATCAGAGCCATATACACGCAGTGATAGTAGCTTAAGCAGGACTAGGCATGGGTGCTTTCTAGTTAGAATATAGCATTGCACAGACCACTTGAATCTTATGGAATACTATATGGCTTAATGTAAAACATGCAATAACTCTTCAGAGAATTATGGTTTTTGTCCTCGAATTAAAAGACTTAAATTGCAAACATATATCCTTATGAATCTTCTTCCTTAACTTTCAAAAGCTAAATATAATACTCAATACTTGTCAATATGGTCTTTTCACTGAGCTTAAAAAGATAATGTCATCTGACAAAAAAGATATGCACGGCATTTACACTCAGTCGTGTCCAACTCTTTGTGACTCCATGGACTATACTGTCCACGGAATTCTCCAGGCCAGGATAATGAAATGGGTAGCTGTTCCCTTCTCCTGGGGATCTTCCCAACCAGGGATCAAACCCAGGTCTCCCGCAATGCAGACAGATTCTTTACCAGCTGAGCCACCAGGGAAGCCCAAGAATACTGGAGTGGGTAACCTATCTCTTCTCCAGCGGACATTCCTGAACCAGAAATTGAACCGGGTCTCCTGCATTGCAGGCAGTTTCTTTACCAACTGAGCTATCAGGAAAGCCCACACTCCTCAGAAGCGGGACACATATGACCTTCATTCTTTCTGAGGGACAATTAAAGTCAACACTGTAAACATCAGCAATAACTCGTGAAGAAAACAGCATTGAAAAAATTTTTACTTAAAGTTATTAAGCTATTACTTAATGCCATTCTTTTATGGCTATTTATTAAACATTGTGAAAGGGCTTTCCCTACAAAGGAAGAGAATCAGGTCAGTAACTGGGCATAATTCCTGAAACTATCACACCCAGAGGACAGGCTGGGTGGGAGAACAAGAGAGAGAAATGTTACAAAAGAGCAAACCTCTACCTGAGTGTGTGAAGAAGTTATTCTTGCCTGGCCGAGAGGCCAGTGAGTCCATCAGGCACGTTTAACCATTAGGTGGCAGTTCCACTGACCCTTTCCCTCTAAGGCCTTCCTGTTTCAGACATCGGGTCCAAGTCTCATTTCACAAGCAAAAGAACTAAATCTGTATAGCTGAAGTCCAAGCTTACACACTTATTTGCTGGTCTGAGCTTTACTACACTGAGAAACATGCCCCCTTTAGTTAAAAGAAATATAGAGGTGCCCTGGAAGGGACTGCTAGCTGCCTCCTGTGACTTAAAACAGAATACCACTTCATACCCGGGCACATTTCTGCCCACCCCACCTTGCAGCTAGATGTGCACATGAGATCACTTGACCTATGACATGGAAATGGAAGTTTTGCATTTGACTCCAAAAAGCAACGTTACAGGTACAAGGCATGGTCTTTTCTGGGACATGGTCTTTGCTGTTTCCTGTTAGCTCAACCAAAACTAAATAACTACCACCCATACAGCCATTGCTGACCCTCAAGTGATGTACCAGCTATGGTTGAGCAACAAGGTGGAAGGAACAAGGGTCTTAGACACAACGGAGCCGCTGTACCAGCCTTGGGCTGCCTACCTCAGGATGCCTTTTGCACGAGAAAGAAGCGATCTTATTACAAGCACATGCAGCCAGTTCTAGTCCTACCTGGTTCAGGTGTCTTCAGACCCATAAATGTTGTAACAGCTCTTCTGAAATATAGTAACTAATCCTCATACCCCAGCAACAGGTCTTACTTATTTACACTTTTTTATTTTACATTTCTGCTCACATACTTACTGTTTCCTTATATCTGCATACTGATTTTAGTTTGCATTTTTTTCTAGTCTCTTAAGATAGAAGCCGAGATCAATTATTTACACTTTTCTTCTTTTTTAAGAGGAATTTATGGCTATAAATTTTTCTCTAAACACAGCTTTAGTCATATCTCACAAATTCTGATATAGTTTGTTTTCACTTTCTTCCTAGTTTCACTTTGATTTCTTCTTTAATTCATAGAATGTATAAAATTATATATTTAGTAACCAAATATCTGGCCATTTTCTAAAATTATTGTTTATTAATTTCCAATTTAATTCTATCTTCAGACAACATAAGTCTGTAAGGGTTGAATTCTTTTATATTTAAAGAAACTTGTTTTGTGGTCCAAAATATGGTCTGTTTTGATTGACACAGATGCATGTGAAATGGATATGCATCCTGCTGTTGTTGGGTACGAAACTGAAAGTGTCCATGACTCAGTCGTGTCCAATTCTTTGTGAGCCTATGGGCTACAGCTCACCAGGCTCCTCTGTCCCTGTAATTCTCCAGGCAAGAATACTGGAGTGGTTTGCCTTTCCTTTCCCCAGGGGATATTCCTGACTCAGGGATCAAACCTGGGTTTCCCGCATTGCAGGCAGCTTCTTTATCATCTGAGCCACTGGAGAAGCCTCTTGCTGGCTACAGTGTTGTGCAATTGTGAGATCAAATTGGTTGATAGTTCAAATATCCTACGTCCTGCGAATTTTTCATCCAACTGTTTTATAACTATTGAGAAGGGGTGTTATAAGATTAAGAAATTCCAACACCCCTTCTCTTGCTTGGAGAGTTCTATGGACAGAGGAGCCCGGGGGGCTACAGTCCATAGCGTCGCAAAGAATCGGACAAGACTGAGCAACTAACACGTTCACTTTTCATACCCACCAAGAGCAGATACATATCCTTTTCGCATGCCTCAGTTAAGGTACCATGTGAGAATCTTACAGCAATTTGTTTCCATTTCTCCCCTCCCAATCTTTTCCTAGTTTTATCAAATATTTTACTTCAACATGCTATAAACCCTATGATACCTTATTATTTTTGACACAGTTAACTGTCTTTATAATGAACAAAAATAAGAAAAAGTATTCTGTATTGAAACATATATTTACTACTGCTGGTGTTCTTCATTCCTCAACGTAGATCCAGACTTTCATCGAGATCATTTCATTGTCCTTCTCCTGAAGGACTTAAACATTTCTTAGAGTGTGGGTTGGCGGTGATGAATTATTTTGCCTTTTTTATGTCTGAAAAACAAAATATTTCATCTTCCTTTTTGAAATAATATTTCCACTATTGGATAGAGAGTTCTAATATAATAATTTCTTCCTTTCAATAGTTTAAATGTGTTGCTGTACTGCCTTCTGGCTTGCATTGGTTCTTGTAAGAAAGACACAGCCCTTCTTACCTTTTTCCCTCTACACAAATAAGCTTCTTTTTTCTCTCTGCCTGTTTCTAAGATGTTTTCTTTTACCTCTGGTTTTAAGCAGTTAGTTTGAGCCCTTATATTTACGCCTCTTGCTTTAAGTGTGGTGATCTTCTTGGGCATCTACACTTAACGGTTTTCATCATATCTGGACATTTTATCAGATACAATTTCTTCAAATTTTTTTTCTTTTGAAATTTCAGTTACACATATATTAGGATGTTTGAAGTCGCCCTACAGTGTACTGTTTCTCTGTTTTAAAATGAAAGGGTTTTTCAATCTTTGGTCTCTCTATATTTGACTTTGGATAACTTCTATTGCTTTGTCTTCGAGTTCACTCGTCATTTCTTCTGCAGTGTTCACTCAACTGTTCATTCCATCTTGTATATTTTAACATCAGACACTGTAGTTTTCATCTCTAGAAGTTTGATTTTAGTCTTTTTCATATATTTATGGCTCCACTTAACATGAGGTGTCTTCTTGACCATATGAAGTATAGTTAAAATAATGTTTAATGTCCATGTCAATTAATTCTACCATTTGTGTTATCTCTTGTTCTGTTTCCCTGCTTCCCTGGCGGCTCAGAGGGTAAAGCGTCTGCCTGCAATGCCAGAGACCTGGGTTCGATCCCTGGGTCCGGAAGATCCCCTGGAGGAGGAAATGGCAACCCACTCCAGTACTCTTGCCTAGAAAATCCCATGGACAGAGGAGCCTGGCAGGCTACAGTCCATGGGGTCACAAGGAGGGACACAACTGAGTGACTTCACTTCACTTCATTTGTTCTGTTTACACTGATTGAATTTTCTCCTCATGGGTCATACTTTACTGCTTGTTTGAATGTTTGATATTCTTAATGGATGCCAGATATTATAAATTTTGCTTTGCTGAGTGTTAGATATTTTATATTCCTATAAATAATCCTGAGCTTTATTTTGGAGTGCAATTAGGCTATCTGATCCTGCAGACACATGCTTCTAAGCCTTATAAGACAAGATTTGAGCAGCATTTATTTTAGGACTAACACTTCCTACTACAGAAGCAATACACTTCTGAGCCCTCTATTTGATGTCCCATCGACTATAGATCTTTTTTCCCCCACCCTGGATGGTGGGAACTGATAGTATTATTGTGTGCGTGCTAAGTTGCTTCAGTTGTGTCTGACTCTTTGCAGTTCCATGGACTCCAGCCCGCCAGGCTCCTTCCTGCCCACGGAATTCTCCAGACAAGAATACTGGAGTGGGTAGCCATTCCCTTCTACCTGAGTCTCCTGTATTGCAGGCAGATTCTTGACTGTCTAAGCCACCAGGAAAGCCCTGTACTATCATTGGTCCTGTGTATCTGCTAGAGATTGGTGCCTCTAATTCTCTCAGTGGCTCTTTCTCTGGTTGCAGGCAATTTCTTCACATGGATGCAGGCAGTTGCAGACTGGAGAGAAAACCTGTGCAAAACCCTGCATCTTTCTCACTGCAGCTCTCTTTCTGCCCTAGTAATCTTCTCTGCTATTTCTAGCTGCTATTGTTTCCTCATTTTCCCGACTTTGGCCCTTCAACTCAGAGAGCTCCAAGGTGAGGTGGCTCTGCTTGGGTTCTTTGTCCCTGCGTTGTGATCCAAAAACTCAAATAGTAAACTATGGTAATTGTTGTTGTTCAGTCACTAAGTCATGTCCGACTCCTTGTGACCCCAGGGGAACACAGCACACCATGCTTCCCTGTCCTTCACTATCTCCTGGAGTTTGCTCAGACTCATGTCCATTGAGTTGGCAATGCCATCCAATCATCTCATCCTCTGCCGCCCCCTTCTCCTGCCCTCAATCTTTCCCAGCATCAGGGTCTTTTCCAGTGAGTCAGCTCTTCACATCAGGTGGCCAAAGTATTGGAGCTTCAGCTTCAGCATCAGTCCTTCCAAAGAATATTCAGGATTAAATTCCTTTAGGATGGACTGGTTTGATCTCCTTGCTGTCCAAGGGATTCTCGAGAGTCTTGTCCAGCACCATAGTTCAAAAACAACAATTCTTCAGCACTCAGCCTTCTTTATGGTCCAATTCTCACATTCGTACATGAGTACTGGAAAAACCACAGCTTTGCACCATGGACCTTCACTGGTGTGGCATTAGCATGCCATCATCTGCATATCTGAGGTTGTTGTTTCTGCCTGAAATCTTGATTCCAGCTTGTGAGTTATCCAGCCCAGCCCAGTGGTAATTGTAAGACTTCTTTTTTTTTTCCTTCTTTCAGGAATCACAGTTCTGCTCTGCTCTATGTCAAATGTCTGAGATGCTCACTCATATATTTTGTCTGGGTTGTTCCCCCAATGAATTAGGAAGTTTCTTCAGCTGAGAAGTCTCTGTTACTCCCTCTTGGCCAGAAGTAAATCTCTGATTTTAATATCTCTCATGTAAAGAGAACATAGAGTTGAATATGATTTCTACTACTTATTAGCTGTTATGTAATCTCATTTTATTTCGTGGTCTCCAAAAAGAGTATATAAGAATTAAACAAGGTAATCTGTATAAAGTACTTACCATAGCTCAAAATAATGAATGCTAGAAATTATTTCCAAAACTGGAGGACTCATTCAAGGCATCAGAAACAAAGTTCAATATGAAATAATAAATTGACAAAAATCATTAAGGATGTTTATGAACACATTCCTGCTATTTTCGGTGCATGTTTTATAGATTTACCTCTTATTCCTTGTTGTAACCTAAAATCTCTCTGCATTTCGGAAAGAATAACTTACTATTTTGCACTGTACTTGGTCCAGAACTTGTAGGATTTCATCAGCTGAGGAGAAGACTGACATTTTCATACTGGCTGTTTTTAGTTTTCTCTCTGTCTCCCCTTGAAAATGGTAATAACATTAGTATCTCAAAGATCCAGCATTATTTCTCTAGAATGCTATATATGAAGGGAAAATCTATCCCCAACCCTAGATATCTATTCTCCATCCTAATTAAAATTCCCATCAACTGTGACAGCACACTTTTTGTTTATGCTCTAGCTACCAACTTCTTGGGGGCAGAGTTCACGTTATCAAATTCTGACAAATAGTTACAGCAAATGGAAAATGTTGGGAATTCATATTTAGTAGTTTCAAAAGCAATAAATTTTACTATCTTTGAGGCTTTCATTTATTCAAAGTGACTTGTCAGAATATTTGTTCCATCTTTTAAAAATTAATCATACTGCTGTCTTCTTACATTCTAAAATATGCCAAGTCCTTTGTGATTAAGTTTTTTGGGTTTTTTTTTTTTTGACTTGGGAAATAATCCTTAACTCAGAGGAAAAGGAGGAAATAGCTGTGCTACTGACAGCTAACAGCTGATTTCGAACCTCAAAGTATCTCGAAAGAAAGTTTCTTTACGGAAAAAAATTGCCATGAAGATGTCAACAGCAAAGAATACTAATCATTATTGCTGGAGTACCTTTGTGTCTTAGTATATAATGGAAAACTTAAATGTGAAACCTCAACACATCAATCAGTTGGAGAGTTCATGTTCTGAGTTCTTAAAATGGCAATCGTGTGGAGTTGCTGGGTGGTCATGATGGTTGATGATGACGTCCTCTTTTTCTCTGTGTTGAAACATTTAGTGTTTTATTAAAATAATGGTTTATACATTTCTATTAAATTCAACAGCACAAGGCTCTTTTTCAGTGGTTCCTTTTGTGAGAAACTTTTCTAAAACTTTGGTCAAACCCTCTTAAATTTCTTACATGTTTAAAATTCTCAGATAGTCTCACCCTCTGGAAACTTGTCATGGTTATGAAATTTAACTCCAGAAGAATTATGATAAAATACATACTGAGATATAACTATAGTAATATCTAGGAGGAAGAATTGTTGGTGGAAGGTGAATCCTAACATAAAATTTAAACCCATAAATTTAATTGTACCACAATTTATGTAATTTAAAGACAAATAATCGAGACAAGATTTTGGTTAATGGTGTCATCAATTAAAGACAATTTCATGAAACATTTTCTATAATAAAATGAAATAGAAACTTAAGACTCTTATGATCCTGGAAAAATTTTAACATGTATTTTCTATTTCTGTATTTTTCTAAGACAATCATATAATTTTAATAATTAAGCCAACTGGAATAACTACCATAAAGATAATGATAATAATAATGTGAAGGTTATGAAATTTTTGTAAAAAGATAACATTCCCTATAAAATTTAATGATATGGATCAGAAGCGTTTTCATTTAGTGAGGTTATGTATCATTTTAAAATACAAGCCCTTCTAATCAGAGCCAAGCTAACAAACCCATACAAATGAATTAATGTTCTTTCCTTCACTAAGTCATTGGTCAAGAGTCTTCAGGCAAAAAAAAAAGAAACATACATGTCAATTCAAACAGACAATTAATTACAGAGAGCATATTGCAAAATAAAAGTAGAGTGGCCTTTTATAGTTTAATCACATTAGTAAATTATAAAATTACATATACATATTTTAATCAACAAAAGTCTGTTAGATGAGAACTAATTATTAAACACTATGTAACTTCACTGATCCTCTAAAGCAGGAAGAAACATATTTTGATAATTATGAATAGTCAACTAGTGAGTTACCGTGTTCTAACTTCAATTTAGAATATGAATTAAGTCTTTCAAATAGGTCTTTAACAGATATTGCTGTAAAACTGGGTGACGAAATGGCAAGGCAGAAGAATCATATGTGCCTGAATCTAGGAATAGAAAAAAAACTCAGCAGGCTAGCATAGAACCCCCAAGCTTTCTCTCACCCACGGTAGCTCTCCTGAATCCCTACTCTATCTTTTCCTTAAATGGTTGTCTCTGTGTTAGAAGAGCCAGTGGAGAAATGCCAGCTCACTCCAACCCAGCAGTTACCATGGGCTGCAATGAATTTTCGTTCCCTTCGTGATTATGCTGCTAGTGAGCTCTCAAGGCAGGCAGCTCCATGTGAACATCAGGGGATCATCAAACAAGGATGCAAGCCGGAAGCCAATGGGCTGAATCTAGATGGCAGTTGGCTAGAACTGTGTTTTCTTTAAAAAACATAAACTGGCGTGCTTCTGTGGGCGGCACCTCGCTCCTCTTCTCCAAGCATCTCCCGGGCTCTGTCATCCCCCTCAATATCTACGTGCCCTGCCCAGCCCTGCGCAGAAAACACTGCTCTAAGGGCTCTACTGCCCTCTCATCACCCTCTTACTACGTTATCACATCGATGCCACATTGGCCATTCTGCTTTCCACGTCTCAGAGTCCCACGGCTGTAGCCTGGGCAATTCTAAATATCTAACCCTAATTTTCAATCTCCATTGCTGAGCAAGGCCTCTCTGACACTCCCTGTCCACCTCCTTCCGCTCAGAGCTCCCTCTCTTAGTCTCATTGGTAGACGATTAAATGGCTCTACCAAGAATGTCATGTCCTAGTCAAGGTATTTATCACTTCTTTGGACTGTATTCTCATCATTCTCCATATCCTCTTTTAAGCTTCTAGGATAACTTTCTCATGCCCTGTGTTAATATAATTTATTCACTTTTATTAAAGGCAGGATCCCTAAGCTAAACAATGAATGCAAAGAAAGAAGGCAAGGCAGAAAGAGAGTGAGAAAGGAGGAAAGAAGCAAAGTGAAGAAGTTAGGAACAGAGAGTCAAATCTCCTGTATTGTATCAGATTATTTTCTCTCCTATGGATCTGTTTACTACTTTACTCACAAAATTTTAAGAAATTGAATTTTAACCATCTAGTCCAATACTTTACCATATATATAGAAAGAGAGAAGCTTCACCAAAGTCATACAATTAATGGCAAATTTGAGACTGCTCATTCTACTATTACACCACAGTGTTTCCTCCCTATTATGGGTATACTTTCAGAAGAAAACCATCTGAGTTATAAATACTCAGTGTTTGTGATACAGATGTTTTGCTTGATCACTTAAGCATTATAAATATATTACTCAATAAGGTTGTTTATGACATTTAATTTTATTTTATTTTTGTTGAATAAAAAACCTTGCTTTGTTTTGTTCAACAGTATCAGTTGAGCTTCTGATGATAGTAATCTCAAAAATTCAAGCTTAATCCACAAGAGCATCTTTTTCATGGAAGTAAAGCTTTTGTCACTGGAATTCTGAGTGAGTTTACAGGTACAGAATGTCCATTTCTCAAGACTTATTTAATAGAATAACTATAGAAAACCTTCAGGATTTCCCTTGATTTCCTATATTCTAAAATACAATAGAAAATAAGAAATATCGTGTTTCCATTTTTGTAAAGCAGGGAAAGCAACATAGTATAGTATAATACTTTAAATTTATGTTTTGATACTTTTTAGAAATATTTGTATAGAAACTATTTTTAGAATTAAAATGAGAGAGAAAATCAGATTTTTGTAAGATGTACAACCTTAAAATGAAAAGTGAAGGGTAGTTGTAAAGGGTGTTCCTCTGCTTCATGCTTACTTTATAATTAAGTAAGGTGAACCTCAAACAGAAGCTTAGAACAAAACACACATGCACACATGCACACACACACACACACACCTGACATAAACTACTGCATTCCACTGTCATCAAAAATGCAAAGCTTAGCTGCCCCAAGGGCAGGCAGAATGAGCTTCTCAGCTACTCATCTGGGTTTCGGTATGGCATCTTGACAAGTGGATAATCTTCAGTACACAAAACAGCTCCACAAGTAAAAACCAGTTCAAAGCCGCCCTTTGCAGCAAGTCAGTTCACTATTTTGACACAAGCATTATTTAAGCGCTGGATTAGAGTCTAAATTTGCGAAAGATGTTACAGTAAAATGTTTCTGTCCTTCTCTTCTGGGATTTCTTTATTTTGGTGCTTTAATTAAATTAATTACATTTAAAAATAGTTGCCATGACTTTGAAGCATGACTATCAGTCCTTCTTGCCACGTTAAACAGCGTTAGTATATTTTTAAGAGTTAAGCATATTCAATCCACAAAAAGGTAACAAGGAATGTGTGAATACTGCATGAATCCAAAAAGGTTATAAAAGATGTTGCTTTGTGCCTGTGTTTAGTTATTTTTAGTGAAAGATTTAAATAGCTCCAATTGAAGTCACAGTAACACATTGAGGACTGTATGCTTCATAATGACTTTGGCTTTGTTGGGCTATTAAAGCAACAGACTGTCTTTCATCACTCTGAATTCCTTTTTTGTTCAGATTTCTTCCTGTTCAATATGTCTTTATGTGTCTTTTATGTCAATATGTCTTTTTTGAAACACAGATCTGTTTTATCATCTCTAAACCATTTTCTAGCTTTCTGAATTTACCTAAAAAATTGCTTACTTCTAAATTAAGATGCTTTTATTATTTAAGATGGTTTATTTATATATTCATGATTACATGATTTTTTTTTATTTTCTAATATGTCAGCTTAATATATAATAAAGAGTTTAATGTTAACCCCAGGTGCCCATTTTTTTTTGTTTTGTCATTTTCATATTACAGTTGTCCCTATGTATCCAAGGGAGATTGGTCCGAGAACCCCCTTCAAATGCCAAACTCTTCAGATGCTCAAGCCCCTTGTATAAAATGGTATTTGAGGATAACCTATGACTATCCTCTCGTGTGTTTCAAATCATCTCCAGATCACTTATAATACCTAACACAATGGAATTGCTATGTGAATAGTTGCCAATGGCCAGAAAATTCATATTTTGCTTTTTGGAAATTTCTGAAAAATTTTTTCAGGTATTTTCCACCTGTGATTAGTTGGCTCCGTGGCTAGGGAACTTATCAATACAGAGGGCCAGCTACATTTGTTTATATAATAGTTGTGCCTCTGGTTTTAGTCCTTGAAAATTTACCCATCATTTTCTCTATCACAAAAGAACTAGGAAGCTGTTTATCTGAAGCAACAGTTATATTTAGGGCAGGGTAGTAACTGGGATACACTGTTCCTCAATTCCCCACCAAGTAGTTTTGAATTAGACAAAAATTAATTGATATTTTGATATTTACTATGGGCTTCCCTGGTGACTCAGATGGTAAAGAATCTGCCTGCAACTTGGGAGATCTGGATTCAATCCTTGGGTTGGAAGATCCCCTGGAGGAGGGCATGGCAACCCACTCCAGGATTCTTGTCTGGAGAATCCTCGTGGACAGAGGAGCCTGGTGGGCTACAGTCCATAGGGTCTCAAAGAGTCAGACATGACTGAGAGACTAATACTTTTAACACTTTGATAATTACTATACTCAAGTTGATTAACATGACTTTATATTTCTTGATACTGAAAATTATATTTTGAAGCATCATTTCTGTTTTAGGCTAATATTCAGTTAAACACTAGTGGAGGTAAAAAGACTCTCAAAAAACAGAGTAAAAAGTGGTTGCCAGGGGCTGAGGAGGTAGTGAGGGAAACACAAAAAGTTTAGTAAAAGGGTACAAATGTCCTCTTGTAAGAAAAATAAGTCTGAGAATCTAATGTAAAACACACTCAGGGTGTTTGACACCATATTGTAAACAACATCAACAATGACTGGAAACTTGAAATAAATGTAAATTCTTGGACCTTTCTCCAGACCTAAAAACTCAGAAACTGCCACTGAATCTCTATGGTCTATATTTTAGCGAGCCTTGCAGATGATTCTGATACCTGTTAAACTTCTGGAAATACTAAGGAGAAAATATATTTTGTTCCCTAAAAAGAATTGTTTTATAAAAATAAATCAGTGTGAAAATGAGAATGTTCCTTCTAAAAGAATCAAAAAGATCTCTTTAAGTCTTCTGATTTTAGTCTGTAGACTCCTTTCAAACAGAAAAAGAAAAATGGCACTATTTCACGTTCACTGTCTGGTGTAGGACCCTAACTCAAGTTACTGTGAACAAATCTGGAGCATCATTACACAGTCAGATCTTTCTTAGTCTTGCTAAAATCCATTCCGACACTACTGCCCAAGTAAGTGGACAAAGTACAAACGCAATGTCCTGACACAATTACAAACTCGGTACATTGTACAAACTATAGACTTACCCACACTGTCCGAGAGCAGGGAAGCAGCTGACAGGGCAGTCCTGAAGTGGTGTTGTAGAGGACAAGACTTAAAACTTAACAGCGCATGCGTGCTTAGTCCCTTCAGTCGTGTCCAACTCTCTGCGACCCCATGGACCATGGCCCGCCAGGCTCCTCTGTCCCTGGGATTCTCCAGGCAAGAATACTGGAGGCGGTTGCCATTTTCTTCTCCAGTGCTAAAGTATGAAGTGAGTCAAGTGAGGGAAGTGAAGTTGCTCAGTCGTGTCCGACGCTTTACGACCCCGTGGACTGTAGCCTACCAGGCACTTCAGTCTGTACGATTTTCCAGGCAAGAGTACTGGAGTGGGCTGCCACTCCCTTCTCTAAAATTTAACAGTAGTTTCTCCTTTTCCCTAATGCTGTTTACAAGCCTACACTGCTTTCAGTTCAGTTCAGTTGCTCAGTCGTGTCCGACTCTTTGCGACCCCATGAATTGCAGCACGCCAGGCCTCCCTGTCCATCACCAACTCCCGGAGTCTACCCAAACCCATGTCCATCGAGTCGGTGATGCCATCCAACCACCTTATCCTCTGTCGTCCCCTTCTCCTCCTGCCCCCAATCCTACCCAGCATTAGGGTCTTTTCCAATGAGTCAACTCTTTGCAAATAGCATGAAAAGTTTTAGAAGACCAAACTGTCTGCTTTGTATCATTTACTATGAATGAATCTCTTTGAAAAGAGATTGCGTGTAAGGAATTATATATTCGGACTTCCCTGGTGGTCCACAGGTTAAGGCTCTGCACTCCCAAAGCAGGGGCACGCAGGTGTGTTCAGTCACTCTGTCGCGTCTGACTCTTTGCGACCCCGTGGACTGTAGCCCGCCGGGCTCCTCTGTCCATGGGATTTCCCAGGCAAGAATACTGGGGTGAGTTGTCATTTCCCCCTCCAAGGGATTTTCCGGACCCAGGGATCGAACCCATGACTCTTGTAACTCCTGCACTGGCATGTGGATTCTTTACTACTGAACCATCTGAGAAGCGCCCACTCCACCCCCCCAACCCCCGCCTTCCCGCAAGGCAGAGGGACTGGGTTTGATCCCTAGTCATGGAACTAGATCCTATATGCCACAACTAAGACCCAGAATTGCCAAATAAATAATATTTACTTTAAAAAATTATGTATTGCTGTACAACAAAACCACCCTAAAACTTTATGGCCTGAAGAAAGCTTTAAAAAAATAAAACATTTATTTTGCTCACAAGTTGTGATTTGAGCAGGATTCAGGAGAAACAGCTTATCTCTATCCAGCGAGAGCTGGGGCAGCTGGACTGCGGTTGGAGAATACACCTCCAAGGTGGCTCACTCACATAGCTGGCAAGATGGTGTTGGCTGTCAACTAGCTCAGCCTTGACCCCTTTCCATGTGGGAACCTCCACGGGGCTTCTTGGGCTTCCACACAGCATGGCAGCTGGAGTCCAAGAGCAAAGATGCCAAGCAATAAGAAGCAGGAGCTGCTAGTCTCCTAAAGTCTCAGTCAGAAACCACCTCACCTCCACTTTATGCTGCTGGCCAAAGTAATCATGGAGCCTCAAGAAGACGGAACAAAGACCCTTCGCCTCAATAAGAGGAACATCAAAGTGTGGGGCCATTTTTAATATTCTTCAAATTGTTTATTCACTTAAAATGAGTATAGACTTTGAACTAGTGACATTTTGAGGCTTCTTCAAGTACATATTTTTCTTTTAGGCTCTTTATAAAAGATCAGAGTGAAAAGATGAAAAGAGAAAAATCAAATACAGTCAAGAATAAAAAATACAGTAAAGAAACTTAATAACCTCCTAAAACCAGGTCTGCAACTGAACAAAAAGTGAAGAAGAAATTCAGGATGAGTCAGTTGATAAACCTATTTTTGCAAGGCCTAACTGAATACAATGTATCATAAGGCAAGTAGACAAAATTCTTAGCATTTTACTGTCACAGTGAAAATGTGGGATGTACAAAACACAGCTAATATCAACTTTAAAAAAAAAGGAAATATGTGCAATCATCAATATAGAAAGATGCAAATTCGTATATTTACTCAATAATAGGTGCTTATTAATTTGTTTTTTAATTGAATTATCCAGAAAATTTTTCCTCAATTCTCTACTCCATCTAACCATTGGAATACAAACTAATTCAGCAAAACACATTAGATGAACTTCAAGTGTTACCAAAAACACCAGATATAGAGCAAGAACAGAACAGTAAAAGAGATCAATTTAAGGGAATGATTCCTTCCTAATATAAAAAAGATTCTTCAAACTTACAGTAATAGAAACAATATTTGAGGTAAAAAAAATATCTTACGTTGCCATGGGCTTGCATTTAATTGTATAAAGCAATCAAGAAATTATACTCTTATATCAGAGGCTAAAGTTTACACCCTAAACAATAAGGTGGATCTTCCAATTATTTGGTTATTGATCTGCAAATCCACTGGTAAAATTTGGACTTAATGCAGATTGACCATGAATTGGAAAGCATTCATTAAATTTCACAAATAGACACAATTTAAGAGGAACAAAAATTTCAAGGAGTAAATGAACGAAGAGAAAATACATTGTTGATAATTTTACAAGGTGATATTTAAGAGATATGTATTATTTTAACTGTTGAATTGTTGAGTGGTAATTAATTTGAAGCAAAAAGTTGATTAGAATTATTACACATATGCTTCAGATGCAGTCAGCTGCTTCCCTCTTCTGGCCAAAGGTGGAGGGAAGTTTGATTTTTACTATTGAATTTGAATAGAATTCTCTTCACACAATCAACTCTCAGACTGGGTCTTACACAATGAAAATTTACTACACTTTTCACCACCATGATAAAAGGCAATATAATGCCGAAATCATAGGTTACAATATCTAACAATTATCTTGTAGGAGAGGCCATTGAGCTTTTCATTTGTAAGAATTCTTATGATGTATAAGTGATTTAAATGTGTTTGCCAAACAGCCTTCAGAATAAGAAACGATGGGTTGCTCTGAGGTCACTTGGGGTTAATATATTTTGATTGTCAACTAATATTATTCATAGAGAGATGGAATGAGCATTGCTGGTCCTTACAGGGGAGAATGAGAAATCACAAAGATAAACTCTAGAGATTTGTACCACGGGTTCTACAATGAAATGCAATTTCTAAGACTTACATGTATTATGGAAGAAACTACAAGATTAAATCATCAGATTTATAAATTCAATAACATTTTCCTTAATTGGGATAATTTAAATAATTTAAGTCTCCCTTTATGTCCTTATATTGTGGACAAAAATTATATTACTGAAAATTTGAAGAGAAAATAAACTCTCTGAAAAAGAACCTCATAAAATGTCCTTTGCCTAACTTATAAAATTAAAAATCTGTGTGCATAAGAGCCATCTAATAGATAAATATCACTCCATATTTCATTCAAAGAATGAATTCTAGAATGATAATCCTATTAAAATTAAGATTTGTAGACACATGTGCTTTGAAATATTGATTAGAAATATAAAGCATCTAAAGGAACTGAACACCCTGACTTCAGGATAGATGAAGAAAAACAATAACTGAAATTCAAATGCTTCTATTTTATATTTACTTTTCTAAAATCAAAAACTCCTCAGAATGAGCTAAGGAATGATTAAAAAATATAAAGTTTCACTGGTATTCAAGGGATAATAACAAGGAATTAAATATATTATATATGCTACCCTCATCACACTTTATAGACTTAACTACTCAATTTTTTAAAATACTCCTAAAAACACAGCACTTCCCAGTTTTTCTGAAGACCCAAGACAACTAGTGACAAATAAGTTACTACTAGATCAGAAGAGAATGTTGTGAAATTAGGGAAAAGGCAACCTTTTCTTAATTGTATGAAAAGCATTTAGAAATATCGTCATGAGAAGTCATCACCGTCTCATAAATCCGCAGTGGCCAAGAGGTGCACCCTGCTCCTGCAGGTCCACTGCATGCAGAAGCATATGCCAGTCACGCCCACAACCCCAAACGCATTAGCAGACCCTCTACGCAGAACTTGCAAAGTGGTGGTTGAAAACTTAGATTTTAAAAGTCTAAAACGCTCAAGAAACTGGGTTAAATTTGAACTGAGAGAGAGGTTTTCTTGGAGAAGCTGTACTGTGACCTTGTCCAAAGGGGCTGAAATTCAGTGTCCTCGCTCCTACTCGAGAGCCAGGGAAGAGGCCCATCAGTGGGGCCATTCGGAGAGAGGGGGGCACGGCGGGCTCGTGTCTGATGTCAGCCTGAGAAATCCAAAGAGAATCAATGACTGGCTACCTAATCCAAGGATGGACAAAAGAAAGTTGTTCCACTGGGAATGGCCTGGCCTCCCACGATGTGTCTGGTCAGATGATGCATGAGGTTTTTCCCATGGACCAGGTGGGGTCCACTCAAGAAACACAGCCAGACTAGGGAGTCTTAGATCTTGTCTTAAATCCTCCTGGAGGGGAGAGACCACAGGAGAAAGATACTGGAGCTAATCCTGCTAATAAAGTGGAGACTATTAGCTTCACCTCAGACACAGATTAGATACACCAAGACACATGTAGAACTGGACATGGAACAACAGATTGGTTCCAAATCGGAAAAGGAGTACATCGAGGCTGTATATTGTCACTCTGCTTATTTAACTTATACGCAGAGTACATCATGAAGCTGGGCTGGATGAAGCACAAACTGGAATCAAGATTGCTGGGAGAAATATCAATAACCATAGATATGCAGATGACACCACTCTTATGGCAGAAAGCGAAGAAGAATTAAAGAGCATCTTGATGAAAGTGAAAGAGGAGAGTGAAAAAGTTGGCTTAAAACTCAATATTCAGGAAACCAAGATCACAGCATCTGGCCCCATCACTTCATGGCAAATAGATGGGGAAACAATGGAAACAGTGAGAGACTTTATTTTTCTGGGCTCCAAAATCACTGCAGATGGTGACTGCAGCCATGAAATTAAAAGACACTTGCTCCTTGGAAGAAAAGCTATGACCAGCCTAGACAGCATATTAAAAAGCAGAGACTTTGCTTTGCCAACAACAGTCCATCTAGTCAAAGCTATGGTTTTTCCAGTAGTCATGTATGGATGTGAGAGTTGGACTATAAAGAAAGCTGAGTGCTGAAGAATTGATTTTTTTGAACCATGGTGTTGGAGAAGACTCTTGAGAGTCCCTTGGATAGCAAGGAGATCAAACCAATCAATCTTAAAAGAAATCAGTCCTGAATATTCATTGGAAGGACTGATGCTGAAGCTGAAACTCCAATACTTTGGCCACCTGATGCGAAGAGCTGACTCATTTGAAAAGACCCTGATGCTGGGAAAGATTGAAGGTGGGAGGAAAAGGGGATGATAGAGGATGAGATGGTTGGATGGCATCACCAACTCAATGGACATGGGTTTGGGTGGACTCCAGGAGTTGGTAACGGACAGGGAGGCCTGGCGTGCTGCAGTCCATGGGGTCACAAAGAGTCGGACATGACTCAGCGACTAAACTGAACTGAACTGAAAGGAACACAACTCTATTTTTTTCCCAGTGACTTAACAAAAGAATATTTCTAGCCTGTACAAAGGCTAATATAGGTCACATGATACTGGGATTTTGCCTTCAATGGTGACTGAGGGACCCAAAACCCGTCCATCATGTGGTTCCATCATCTTTGGAGACCTTGGCTTCTAGTGATGCAGCCAAGGAAAAAAACAGCATGGAGAGTGGCACAGTTTATTATTCAGAGCTCTCCAGAGAAAGAGAATCAACAGGATGTGTGTGTGTGTGTGTGTGTGTGTGTGTGTGTGGTGTGTGTGTGTGTATCACTCTGCTAACAAAGGTCCATAGAGTCAGAGCTATGGTTTTTCCAGCAGTCATGTACAGATGTGAGACTTGGACCATAAAGCTGAGCACCAAAGAATCGTTGCTTTCAAATTGTGGTGTTGGAGAAGACTCTTAAGAGTGCCCTGGACAGCAAGGAGATCAAACCAGTCAATCCTGCATATTCACAGGAAGGACTGATGCTGAAGCTGAAGCTCCAATACTCTGGCCACCTGATGTGAAGAACCGACTCACTGGAAAAGACCCTGATGCTGGGAAAGATTGAAGGCAAAATGAGAAGGGGTTGGCAGAGGATGAGATGGTTAGATAGCGTCATTGATTCAATGGACATGAGTTTGAGCAAACTCCAGGATATAGTGAAGGACAGCGAAGCCTGGCATGCTGCAGTCCTTGGAGTCGCAAAGAGTCAGACATGATTTAACAACTGAACAACAATAAAATGTGTGTGTGTGTGTGTGTGTGTGTTGTGTGTGTGAAGGTGTGTATGTATTTACTCTAAGGAACTGGTTCACACAGTGATTGAGGCTGGAAAGTTCAAAATCTGCAGCATCAGAAAAACTAAAATTCTAAGGGTCCTTATCACATTCAAAATGTGGTCCATGGACCAGCAACATTAGGAATCTTGTTAGAAATGTGACTACCCCAGACCTACCACAATTTAATCTTTATTTTAACAAGATCCCCCACATGATCTATGTGCAAACTGAAGTTTAAGAAGTACGTCAAAACTGACTTTTAAATGATTAAGTTGTAGTTGGCAGTGGAATTAAATCTTTGTTATTAATTTTCATTTTTAATCTTATGAAAAAATATTTATTCTTGGGGGAGTTTATGAAGATATTTTTCTGGCCTCAGAAATTATCAAATTTATGAGTAATCAAGTGAATAGAAACAGGTACAACTTACTTTTATTGGTCACAAAATTTTATTTGTATCTATTACCTTATCAATAATATCCTCCTGATCCTCTGCATGTTTATTGGACAGCATAGACTGGGAAGGGTAGTTAAAATCTCTAACTAAAAAGTTTTTATCATTTCCTTATTGTATGTTAATAGTTTTACTTTGTATATTTTGATAATAGAGTATTCATCACATGAAGATTGATGTTACATTTATCATCGTGGATTGTTCGGTTTGGCAATGTGAAGGGGTTCTCTTTATTCCGTGTAACTATCTGGCCTTTGTCTGATTTTAACATTTCATGCCTTGATTTCTTCTCTTGTTTTGTTTCCTTTCAATTCCTGATTCAGTTTGAGCCTTTGCGTTTTAACGCATTCATTTTTGTTGTTATGAATATTATATTTGGTCCTTTGTCCTGTTTTGTTTTTTTCTGTTTTCATGCTTCTTTTGCTGGTTCCTTGCTGTTTTGTTTATTTCATGGACAGTATTTGTGTCCTTATTTGTTTGTTATTTCTTTTGAAAGGTTAGTTAGTTCTTATTCTTAAGATTTTCAAAGCATTTTAACTTATATTTACCTGTCACAGTCACAAGTATAAAGAAATGTTTGAATCTTCCTATTTGAAAAATCTTCTCTTCAGTTGCTTCAATCTTTATAAACATTATGTCAGACTTTTAAGTCAAATTTCCATTATAACAATATTATATTTTATATTTTTTTTAAGAGAAAATTTTCCATCTTATACTATCTTTCTTTTTTATAAACTTGGTGGTGGTTTAGTCGCTAAGTTCTATCTGACTCTTGCAGCACCATGGACTGTAGCCTGGCAGGCTTCTCTGTCCACAAGATTTCCCAGGTAAGAACACTGGAGTGAGTTGCCATTTCCTTCCCAGAGGATCTTCCTGACCCAGGGACCGAACGCAGGTCTCCTGCATTACCGCAGTCTCTGGCAGAGCAGGTGGATTCTTTACCAAAGGAGCCACCAGGGAATCTCAATTTATAACCTTACACTATCTTAAATAGCTCTAAGATACACTGATTTGTTTTCATACCATGACCACTCCACGGATCTCTTAATTTTCATCATCTTCATTCTTGTATCGGCAAGAATACATCTTCAAAGTTACAAATTATCTTGACGTTTGAAACGTGGTGGACCTGGGTAAAACATTCCAAGTTCACTTGACAGCAGACATCTCACTGGGAACAATTAATGCTAAAATCTCATGGAATGAAATGATGTAAAGTGCTACAATAAAATAATTGAAATTCTAAACTTTAACTCACCTAAAATATCATCCAAGAGTTGCTGTCTAATGAAGATATTTTCAAATAATCAAACCCTTAGACTATATCATTCTGGCAAAAACACACATCAAAAAAAACCACACACACAAACATAAATGATAGACAGATTAATAAAGATTCAAATAAGACTACTAGTAATTGCAAAGTAACTAGAAACAAGTAACTAAAGAAAATTGAAACCAGAAGGGAAAAGGCAATGGTGCAAAGAGCAAGGACATCTACTTCCAATCAGGTAGATTAAAAAGGGAAGGATTTATCTTCTACCTGAAGCAGCTAGAAAAATCAGACAAAATGTGTGGTACACAGTTTTAAACATTGTATGACAGGGAAACACAGGAGGTGAATCTTAAAATTTTCACAGCTTAAAAATTTCCAAGCTGCAGCACAGGGAGGAGACCCCCCAAGAGAATCCCATGTTCTCACTGAGTTACTGAGACCATGCAGGCCTCAGGGAGAAGCAGCAGGTTAGGATGTGGGGGTCTGATATCAAAGAAGGAAGTAGACAGAGAAAGAGCTCCCTCTAGAGGTCATCAGAGGGTCCCTAAGGACTTGGTCTGAGATCCCACCTGTGGATAAGAGTGAGAGTGCTAGGCAGACGGGGGAAAGGTTCACCTAGAGGAATAGAAGGACCACCCCCTGAAGCTAGCAGAGGGCTTGGACTAGTTCATCTCCTCAGGAAAGACATCCCAATACACAGACATTAGGTAAAATCCTAAAGACGGTACTGCATTCAGTTCAGTTCAGTTCAGTTCAGTCGCTCAGTCGTGTCCGACTCTCTGCGACCCCATGAATCGCAGCACGCCAGGCCTCTCTGTCCATCACCAACTCCCGGAGTCTACCCAAACCCATGTTCATTGAGTCGGTGATGCCATCCAACCATCTCATCCTCTGTCGTCGCCTTCTCCTCCCGCCCCCAATCCTACCCAGCATTAGGGTCTTTTCCAATGAGTCAACCCTTCGCATGAGGTGCCCAAAGTATTGGAGCTTCAGCTTCAACATCAGACCTTCCAATGAACACCCAGGATTGATCTCTTTTAGGATGGATTGATTGGATCTCCTTGCAGTCCAAGGGACTCTCAAGAGTCTTCTCCAACACCACAGTTCAAAAGCATCAATTCTGCGGTGCTCAGCTTTCTTCACCGTCCAACTCTCACATCCATACGTGACCACTGGAAAAACCATAGCCTTGACTAGACGGACTTTTGTTGGCAAAGTAATGTCTCTGCTTTTAAACATGCTATCTAGGTTGGCCATAACCTTCCTTCCAAGGAGTAAGCGTCTTTTAATTTCATGGCTGCAGTCACCATCTGCAGTGATTCTGGAGCCCAAAAAAGTAAAGTCTGACACTGTTTCCACTGTTTCCCCATCTATTTCCCATGGAGTGATGGGACCAGATGCCATGAGCTTAGTTTTCTGAACGTTGAGCTTTAAGCCAACTTTTTCACTCTCCTCCTTCACCTTCATCAAGAGGCTCTTTAGTTCTTCTTCACTTTCTGCCATAAGGGTGGTGTCATCCGCATATCTGAGGTTATTGATATTTCTCCTGGCAATCTTGATTCCAGCTTGTGTTTCTTCCAGCCCAGGGTTTCTCATGATGTACTCTGCATATAAGTTAAATAAGCAGGGTGACAATATACAGCCTTGACGTACTCCTTTTCCTATTTGGAACCAGTCTGTTGTTCCATGTCCAGTTCTAACTGTTGCTTCCTGACCTGCATACAGGTTTCTCAAGAGACAGGTCAGATGGTCTGGTATTCCCATCTCTTTCAGAATTTTCCACAGTTTATTGTGATCCACACAGTCAAAGGCTTTGGCATAGTCAATAAAGCAGAAATAGATGTTTTTCTGGAACTCTCTTGCTTTTTCGATGAACCAGCGGATATTGGCAATTTGATCTCTGGTTCCTCTGCCTTTTCTAAAACCAGCTTGAACATCTGGAAGTTCACGGTTCACGTATTGCTGAAGTCTGGCTTGGAGAATTTTAAGCATTACTTTGCTAGCATGTGAGATGAGTGCATTTGTGCGGTAGTTTGAGCAATCTTTGGCATTGCCTTTCTTTGGGATTGGAACGAAAACTGACCTTTTCCAGTCCTGTGGCCACTGCTGAGTTTTCCAAATTTGCTGGCATATCGAGTGCAGCACTTTCACAGCATCACCTTTGAGGATTTGAAATAGCTCAACTGGAATTCCATCACCTCCACTTAGGGCAGTATTATTTAGGGCAAATTAACTCCTGAACAAAGATTTACCTAGACCAATGCTAAAAAGCCATGATGGTAAACCTAGAAATACTAAAACTCTTTCAAAGTCACTTAATTTCATCCCAGAACAAATCCCAGGAATATTCATGAGAGATTTTTAAAAATCAACATCAAAGAACACAAAATTCATACTGCCCAATATCCAATAAAAAATTATCTGCATGCTTTCCAGTTCTGGGATAAGATATAATAGATAGTTCGTCCTGTTTTTCCAATTAGGTACAGCTTAAAATAAAACCCTGAACATTATTTATAAAGCAAACACAAGAAGATTCTGAAACAGATGGAAGAAGGGAGATCAGCTTGAGACCTAAGGAACAATACACCAGAGAGGCCATAGGCTTTCCTTTTATTTAATAAAACAAGACCAAGTGATGGAGCAGCTAGCAAACCAGAAGTGCCAATGGATGCAAGCACACAAAACAGCAACAGCAAACGCTCAACCTACACCGCTCTTTCCCTCCAGCTGAAGGGTCAGGAAAATGACAGCCTAGCAAAAACACCCTGATGCAAACACCAGTCTACTCTAGTTAAACAAGACAGAAAGACAAAATGAGTTTCACACTCACCCTCAGCAAATGCTCAGTTTGAGTCAAGTCTTCCATCGTGACTTGACTGTAATGAGACCAGGATGCTGTCAGAATTTCTGACTGGGGAGCCAACAATTTCATCCCTGGCCAGCATTAATAGATCCTTATTTCCCCATGGTATCAGTAGAGGCCACCTGGAAAGGAGAACTATTTGAGAAAAATTATTTATATTCATTTTCTTCTTTAAAATGTTGTGACTAAAAAACTATGAGAGGAAAAAATATAGGTATAAACGAGGCATTCTGATATGAATCTAATATTTTAATATCAATTTTAGTCCAGGTCAATAATTTCTACCTTTTCAGAGTTAGAACATTGTACCAATATTTTTTATTTTTTAGGATTTATAATATGTAGAAATAAAGTGTTTGAACAATAGAGTATATTTATAAAATGTTTAAACAATAGAGTATAAATAGAAGTAATAATGTTGCAAGATTCTTAGACTATATGTAAAGTGATATAATATTAATATAAAGATAAAATGAGATACATTAAAATGTATACTATAAATTCAAAAGCAACCACACACACACAAAGTAAGGTAATAAGTCAGTGTTAGGGAGAGCTGTAATGATAAAAATATCTACTAATTCAAAAAGAGGCAAATAAGAGGCAAAAAGGGGCAAAAGGGTAGCTCTATCAAATAGAAAACAAGCAGAAAGAAGGCATCTTTGAATCCAAGAGAAACACTGATCAAAATAAATATAAATGGTCTAAATATTACACATAAAAGGTAGAGATTATCAGATTAGACTTTAAAAACAAGCTCTATTTATATTGTGTCTACAAGAAAGGCACTTTAAACACAAAGAAACAGATACAAAATACAAAAACATACAAACGCGGGGGTTAACTTCCCTAGCTGTCAGTGTCCATGTGAACTGCCAGACGTTGACATCAGAAGGGTAACATATCCTGAGGGCAATGGAATATTCATGCTTGTAATCCTCCCAGAAATTGCCCAACACATCTCTTCTCTCAGCTGCTTTAATGTACCCCTTCCCTTTTAAAAATCTTAACTGTGAGCATAATAGTGAGATTTCAACGAGCACGCAACAATGCTATTAATAATTAGGGACATGAAGATCCAAATATAATTTAATGCTACTACACATACATTAGAACAGATAAGTGTGAAAGTCTGACAATACCAAGCATTATTGAGGACATTGAGCATCTGGGACTCTATTCATATACTTTTGTATGAATGTAAAATGGCACAGATACTTCAGAAAAAAGTACAACTTTTTATAAATTTAAACATATACTTATCATACATGCTAGTTATCAATTTCCTGCTTCCTAATTTCAAGTTCATCCTTCAGAACCTGCTCTGCAGTAACGGACAGCTCTCTAAGCATTTCTCCTTTACAATGAGCCAGTGTTAATCTTGGTCAGTAGAGGGCATTAGAGAAACATTGCAGGGCTTCACAGTTCAGGTCCGCTGTGTCTTGTTTTGTTTATTCTTGCCACACAACCCGTCAACAGTATTTAGTGCTATTTGCCCCAGCTGCATGCCCAGGACATGCAACCCCTTAGCAACAGCCTGGACCAAACTACTATCTTACCATGGCCCTTCTAATGTGGACACCATGCTCTGAAGACCATGTGCTTACAACAGCAATACTCCTGCTCTGTGCACCTGCCCCCATCTTCGGCTCACTTGCAGCGCAGAGCATTGTTTTCCTGCTTGCCTGGCATCGATGAACCAGTTCTGGGCACAGGAACCCAGGGATCTTTTCCACCTATCAGTGGGCCACAATACCTTCTCCAGTGAGAACTAACTCCAGCTTTGGAGAGACAATCCTGAATATTCATTGGAAGGACTGATGCTGAAGCTGAAGCTCCAATGCTTTGGCCACCTGATGCGAAGAGCCGACTCATTGAAAAAGACCCTGGTGCTGGGAAAGATTGAGGGCAGGAGGAGAAGGGGGCAACAGAGGATGAGATGGTTGGATGGCGTCACTGACTCGATGGACATGAGTTTGAGCAAGCTCCAGGAGATGGTGAAGGACAAGGAAGCCTGGCTTGCTGCAGTCCATGGGGTCACAAAGAATCGGACAGGACTGAGCAACTGAACAACAACCCCTCTTCCAACCAAATCATCTTGTGGGTATTCTTCCTCAGTCCTGAAGTAGCCTTTAGAGTTCCCTTAATATCGATATGGGCTTCCCTGGTGGCTCAGACAGTAAAGAATCTGCCTGCAGTGCAGGAGACCTGGGTTCGATCCCTGGGTCAGGAAGATCCCCTGGAGGAGGGCATGGCAATCCACTCCAGTATTCTTGCCTGGAGAATTCCATGGACAGAGGAACCTGGCAGGCTACAGTCCTTGGGGTTGCAAAGAGTTGGACATAACTGAGTGACTAACACTTTAACTTTTTCACTTCTTAGATCAGTATAGTCCCTCTCCTATTACAGCTCAATAATTCTTTATATTATACTTCCACAGCTCAAATTACTATGGTTTCTTCTCCTGACTGAGCCCTGCTCAATAGACAATATGACTAGCTCACCCATTCCTAAATACGAGTCTCATGAAAGACATATGCAATTTTATTTAGCAGCGTTCAAGATTTTTTTTACTTTCGGTTTTCAGAAATTTGACTGGATGTGCTTGTCTTTGTGCTTCTCTTGCTGGAGTTTGCAAGCTTCTTGAGTCTGCAATATGAGTCTTCAACAAATTTGGACATTTTTAACCAAAACATCCTCAAACACTTATTTCCTGCCACATCCACATCCTCTTTCTCCTCTCTGTCTTACACTCTATTTATATTTTAGACATTTTGATACTGTTTCTGTAATATGACTATGGCTTCATTTTACATTAAACTGCTGACAGTTTGTAAACCAAGTCCTCTCTTTTTCCCCTTCGGCCCTACAGATGGTGAAGCTGGTAAGAAAGCTCCCCTTGACACCAGCAAGAGATGCGGAGCATTAACCTTTTCTTATTCTCTTTAGCCCTTTTCAGATCAGATTGAGAGGACTGCTCAGCTCTCCCAAACACCTTTGTTATGTGAGTAATAAACTTTTTCATACCCTCCTGCTATACATGGGGGGGGAATATCATCAATCTTGATATCTGAACCACATTGGGGGTGAAGGGGTTCATCTATTATTTCATGATGGCTACAACAGCACCATAAAGCCTTGTTCTTTCTTTTCTTTTTTTATTCTGAGTTGCAGATTAAATAATTTATGTTAATCAGTTTTTCAAGTAAGCTGATATGCTTTAATTCATATATATGTTGTTAAGATACTTAAGGGATTATTTTTAATCCCAATATGGTATTTTTCTGTTCTGGATGTTCCATTTAGTTCTTTTTCATAGTTTACAGTGCTCTCCTGAGATTTACTACATTTTCATTCATTTACTATATAAATAGTACAATAAATATAAATGGACTATATCCTCCAAATCAAAGACAAAGATAGCCAAATAAGATTAAAATTCAAAATATTATATACTGTATTAAAACAAATACAATATTGTAAACTTAAAAAATAGAAAATAAACTAATTAAAAAAAATAAAAAACTTTATGAATAGTGGGAAAAAAAAAAAGACATACCTAGCTATGAGAAGATATCTTAACACACATAACTGAAAAAGAACTTATATTGAGAATGAGAGTTAACTTAGGCAGGTTGATAAGGAGTCCAAGTCTAAGGCCCCTTTAAGGAGGAGGTGAACATTCTTTCTTTTTCACATTCTTTTGCCTCAGACACGTAGGCCTCATAGGCAGCAGTTATCTCTTGCTCAAAGACATGCTTTTTTGAGCTCAGAATGTATGTTAAGAGAGAAGGTCTGGGTAAAACTTCCACAGCCTTGAGCTCCGGGTTAACTCTGGCTAAACTCTGGCTAAACTCTGGCTAAACTCTGGCTATCTCTGGGTTAGCTCTGGCTAATCTTGTGCTGATGTCATCCCAGGGTGTATGCTACGGGAAAGGGTCTGGACAGAATCTTCACAGCCTTGAGGTATTTTTCTATTCTCAGCAGCTAGCAGCAAAGTATATAATGCCCTGCTTAAAGCTAGCAAGGTGGGTAATCTTTCTACCCGCTTCTGATGTCTGTGTCAGAAGCTTTTTACTGTCACTATCAGTTTAATAAAATTTCTACTACACGAAGCTCTGAGAGACTGAGACTCTCTCTGGTCCTGGAATTAAATCGTCTCCTTTGGAGACCACAAATCCGGTGGAACACCGTAAGTTTTCATCAATCATCTTGGGGGATTGTCCAGACCCCAAGATAAGGTGTAAGCTATCATCTTGAGGACTAAGCTAAAGCTTTCATCTTGGGGGCTCATCCAGGATTTCCCCCAAGATTTAAGTTGTCATCTTGGGGGCTAAACTAACAGCTGTCAAGAATATACAAAGAACTTCTATGAATCAAGGAGAAAAAAGGAAACAACACAATATAAAAAGATGTTGACACGCACTTTACAGAAGAAAAAAGCAATAGCATATATAGAAATATACATACATTTATATGTGTATTAGTAATCAGAGAAACAAAACTTACCTACAATGCATAATTTTAAACCATATGAATAACAGATAACACAGCATCTGCAAAACGTAAAGCAGCAAAAACTCCCACATACTGGCACACCACTCTAGAAAACAGCTGGACATAACCTAATCTATTTGAACAGTGTGCCTACCTTGTGACTCAGCAATACCACTAATTTGTGTATACCTGAGAGAAACTGCTGCACACACATACCAGAATGCATGTACAAGCAGGATTATGGCACCATTGTTCATAACTGCAAAACCTGAAATGGGTACAATATCAATCAACAATGGAATGGAAAAATAATTTGTTACATAGGTATACCTCAGAGATATTGCAGGGTCAATTCCAGACCACAGCAATAAAGCCAATATCGCATTTAAGTGAGTCACACGAATTTCAGTTTCCAGTGCATTTAAAAGTTATGTTTACATTATACTGTAGTCTATTAAGTGTGCAATAGCATTATGTCTAAAAAAACAATATACATACTGTAATTTTAAAATCTTATTTCCCAAAACTGCTAACCATCATCAGATCCTTTAGCAACTTGTAATCTTTTTGCAGTAGTAACATCAAAGATCACTGATCACAGATCACCTAACCGAACATATTAATAATGAAAAAGTATGAAATAATATGAGAATTACCAAAATGTGACACAGAGATGCAAAGTATGGGAAAATGACACCAGGAGACTTGCTCAACATAGCACTGCCACAAAACTTCCATTTATTAAAAAAAATTAAAAAAGCAATATCTGGAAATGGCAATAAAACAAATTGCAATAAAATGGTTCAGTTGGTAAAGAATCTGCCTGCAATGCAGGAGACCTGGGTTTGATCCCTGGGTTGGGAAGATCCCTTGGAGAAGGAAATGGCAACCCACTCCAGTAGTCTTGCCTAGAGAATCCCACAGACAGAGGAGCCAGGCAGGCTACAGTCCATGGGATCACAAAGAGTTGGACATGACTGTGCAACTAACTTTCATTTGGGCTTCCCTGGTGGCTCAGATGGTAAAGAATCCACCTGCAATGCGGGAGACCTGGGTTCAATCCCTGGGTTGGGAAGATCCCCTGGAAAATGAAATGGCAACCCACTCCAGTACTCTTGCCTGGAGAATCCCACGGACAGAGGAGCCTGGTGGGCTACAGTCCATGGGGTCACAAAGAGTCAGACACGACTGAGCGACTAACACATAACATAATATAAGATATATGTGTGTGTTAGTCGCTCAGTCATGTCTGACTCTTAGTGACCCCATGGATGGGGCCCGCCAGGCTCCTCTGTCCATGGGATTCTCCAGGCAAGAATACTGGAGAGGGTTGCCAATCCCTTCTCCAGGGGATCTTTCCAACCCAGGGATTGAACCCAGGTCTCCTGCATTGCAGGCAGACTTTACCATCTACCACCTGAGCCACTAGGGAAGACTGCTTGTGTTCATATAATGGAATATTATACAGCAGTGAAAACAACTACGGCTACTTACATCAACATGGATGAATGTGAAAAAACATAACCTTGAATAAAATAAAGGCAGAGATGATTATATACAATTTGTTTTCATTATATAAATGTCACAAACAGGTAAAACAATATTACTGATGAAAATAGAAAAAGTATAAAAACAAGCAAGGAGATGAATACCTCTTGGGAGAAGAATGAAATCAAGGAGCATCATAACAACAATTATATCAAACCAATATTTTATTTCTTGTCCTGGATAATAGATTCATGATGGCTCTTTTTATTTTTATTCTTTACACTGGACATAAATTTTATGTACTTTTTGTGTGCACAATACATTCCATGATAAAAAAAAATAGTACATTCCACAACAAAAAATAGTTTAAGGAGTCAGGACAGAAGACACCTTTTAAATAAGAAAAAAAAGAGACTCACCAAATCAGACATTAAAACTGTTATAAAACTATAGCAATTAAAACAGTATAGGAATAGAGTAGAAACAGACAAACCAAAAGAATAGTATGAATCACTCAGGAATAAAACAGAGCCTAGAAGTTGTCTTGTATATGTGTAGGAACTTTTAATATGATGGAGGGACACTGTAAATTTGGGGGAAAGGATTCAATAATCAGAGGAGAGCAATAAATAGACAAAAGAGTGGTCAGTTCTTACTCTGGATAACCTGTGTCTTATCCTGCAGAACTGGGGGAGGAAGTGGTCAGGTGCCCCAGCACTGGACTCCAGTATCAGCATTCCAAACTCCCCAGAGGTATACTAGGAGTAACGCCCTGGGGAGGTTCCCTGGCCTCTCTGTAACTCATCCCACCCATCAGTAAAATGGGGATGACACAATGACAGTACTTGCCACAAAGCCTTGTGCACACAGCCTTCAGCTGGAGCTGAAGCTCCAATACTTTGGCCACCTGATGAGAAGAGCTAACTCACTGGAAAAGACCCTGACGCTGGGAAAGATTGAAGGTGGAAGGAGAAGGGGACGACAGAGGATGAGATGGTTGGATGGCATCATCGGTTCAATGGACGTTGAGTTTGAGCAAGCTACAGGAAATGGGGAAGGTCAGGGAAGCATGGCATGCTGCAGTCCATGGGGTCACAAAGAGTTGGACACAACTTAGCAACTGAATGCCAACAACAACAACTTGTGCAGATTAAGTAAAATAATCCATTTCAAGTACTTAATGAAGTCCTGCCCTTGGATGAAAGCCAAATAAAAGGCTAGCTTCCAAAATTATTCAACTTCTATTTCCCAAAATGACTTTGTGTGACGAGGCAGAAGTAAGGCTTTTAAAAATCATTATTTGTTACTTTTCTGTCTCAGTCAACAGACTTTGTCTTTGAACAGCTTGAGAGTAGCATTTTTGCCAATTCAAGTCCATGGACTCAGTACCTGACGCAGAATTTGCCATGCAAATCAAAGTAAAAGTCACCCAGTCATGCCCAATTCTTTGCAACCCCATGGACTGTAACCTGCCAGGCTCCTCTGTCCATGGAATGCTCCAGGGCAGAATACTGGAGTGGGTAGTCGTTCCCTTCTCTAGAGGATCTTCCCATCTCAGGGATCGAACCCAGGTCTCCCGCATTGCAGGTGGTTTCTTTACCAGCTGAGCCACCAGGGAAGCCCACCATGTAAGTGGTGCTTAATAAATGTATACTGTGTTGCACTGATTTAAATAAAGAGGGGAAGGGAAAGTGGCTTTGTTATAAAAAGGGAGTCAATGTGGGTGCTGGAAAACGCCACAGATTTTCACTACTGTGTGGAGAAAAATAAAGCAGTGTTTTAAAGGCCAAATGTAATGGATCCCCAAGGTTATGGTACTGTGAAATTACACTACTCTGAAATAGGAATTAGAATCAGTCAATCCAAAATGTAAAATACCATGGAAGATAAGGTAATAAAACATCGTACACTTTAAATGAATAGTCCCATTAGCCAAACACCAGGGAGAGCTTCAATCAGAACATAACTTTACATGAGCAGAACAAGGAGCAGCTAGTAATGTCAACGAGTAAAAAGGACCAAAAAAATACTAAGAGGAGCAGCGCAGTGATTATGCGGTTACCATCTCATAGCAAACCTAATCGCTGAAGCAACGATCGAATGCACCAACATAATTCTTTCGTTAGATACTTAAATATATATCCATAATCAATTGAGAATTAAAATAATCAAATCAGTGGAATCAAGCCTGATTAAAAAACTATATATTGTCCACCTTCAAAGAATAACATCTGTGCCAGAGTAGCAAGTGTTACAGCAGAATAAGCTTCAGGGACTGCATAATTCTATAATATACTGGTAGTCACTTACCTGAAGTTTCATCGGAATAAAATAACTCAGAGAGATAGTGAAGGGCACAGAAGCTCAGCGTGCTACAGTTCATGGCGTCGCAAAGAGTCCAACACAACTGAGCGACTGGACAAGAACAACAGCGAAATAAAATACAGACAGAAGAAACATATGACTTGATTTATATTAATGTTACTAAAAATACTTAAGAAAACATATTTTACTTGGAATCTACATCAGAAACACTTTCAGGTGCCATTAAAAAGTACATAATTTTCCACCTGGAAAAATATGATATAAATATATTCTATATAAAGCTTTTACGACAAAATTTTCGACATACTTTGCCTTCTTTTAAAAACATATAGCCAGGAGGTTTAGATGTCAGGAGATTTATGACGAGATACTTCTTTATCCTCCAAAAGAGTATATTTTCAATTTCATGACCAAAAAATGAATCTAAAAAGCTCTGATTCTTCTCGCTTTTTCCTTATTCCAGAATTGAATATCAAAACTGAATGTTTCAAGCTATTACATTTCACCATCTGGTTAACCTTATCAGTAAAGCACTAGAAAACAAACTTCACACACTAGAATTTCATCCACTCTGAAGAGTTATCTTGATTATAAAGAGTTGCCCAAAACCAAGATAAATTATTATGGAGACCAGAGGTAGGCTGTATTAACTGAACACGACTGAGTTCTGCTACAACTGTGCCTACAACAAGCCCTAAGGTATAAGGCTGCTGGCGTTGGCACTCATGCAGAACAGAAATGCTGGCTGCTCAGCTCATGTTCACCCAAACAGCATAACATATCCAGATATAAAGACATTTAGACTTTCCAAGTGTTTAACAATAATTGTGCTTGATTCACAAGGACATCTCTATGTTCTACAACACCTTTCATACATTCTCCCATGTTTCTGTACCAAATCAGATTTGATATAAAAATTATCATGATCCTAGAATCACGACAAAAAATTTGCCCCATAAGTAACAGCAAAAACCCATAAAAAACTGTAGAACGGAATTGAGATTTAGGTCAAGCACCCAAAGGACCCTCCAAAGTACGGTCATAGGAAATGTACAGTTCAGACTGAGAATTTATAAAATGGTCCCAGAAGATATAACTGGAATTAAAGGGAAGATGGTACTCACCATTCCTAAATCCTTTTAATCTTTGCCTGTACTACATGCAGGAAAGAAGTGGCTTTACAAGTGAAGGTAACACAAAGGAAACATTTGTGATCTAAAATACTCTGGTGGTAAAACACAAAGAGGGCTTCCCTCGTGGCTCAGCGGTAAAGAATCCACCTGCCAGTGCAGGAGACACGGGTTCAATCCCTGGGTCGGGAAGATCCCCTGGAGAAGGAAATGGCAACCCACTCCAGTATTCTTGCCTGCGAAATCCCTTGGACAGAGGAGTCTAGTGGGCTACAGTCTAGGGCGTCGCAAAGAGTCAGACACGACTTAGCAACTCAATAACAACAATAAATACACAAAGAAGGTAAGGTGCAGATGTGATAATAAATATTTGTGATGTTTACTTTGGAGAACAATCATCGTGGCTGTGGTTTCAACATTTGGTAGTCCAGAAACCGCCCCCCTCATCATTTCCCTACACACAATAAGAAATTAAGTTTGGTGTTTTACCTACAAGAGTATTCCATGTCACTCCTACTACAGTTTTGCCTTTCATTCCCACCAAACGCCAAGAACTTCCAAAACGCATTACCATGCAAACATCTTGGGTGACTTTACTACACATTTATGTTGCAAGGTAATCAATAAATTATTATTTCAATATTTATTGGAATCTCAGACTAAGAAAGAAGATAGATTACACAAATTCATCTTCTGTGATGAATGGACGTTCCAACAGAAGGCATACACTGATGGAGTAGGTCAGTATGCAGACTATATTACTGAATATTTCAACCCGGGT
Organism: Giraffa tippelskirchi; assembly: GCF_054371585.1. NCBI lineage: Eukaryota > Metazoa > Chordata > Mammalia > Artiodactyla > Giraffidae > Giraffa > Giraffa tippelskirchi. The sequence goes on from NC_137282.1 coordinate 159,684,262, forward strand.
TGTAAATATAGTATCTGTTTCTCTTAGGGACTGTCACACTGAGTGCAGTATAAAAGGCAATAAATTTCAACAGATTAATTAACTCTTTGGTTACTGGGGCTGTGGGTCACCTATCCTGGTACCTAATAAAAATTCCTTTAATGCCAAGACATAAAGAAGGGCCTCTTTGGAAATGAGTTATTAACAGCATTTCGTGAATAGATGGAGAAATTGTAGCCGAGCCATTTAAGTGTCATAAAGTGCGGCGCGGGCTGCTGGAGGCCGCGGAGGGACTCCAGGCAATACCATAACAATCAAATCTGAGATGGAAGAGGGATTGAGCTGTCCACTCAGAATTTTTATATTGTCAAAGAGCAGCGAGGAAATAATGTGATCAAGAAGTGAATTAACCTTGTGTGTGAAAGGAAGGGGATGATCTGATGGAAAAGGCAGTAAAGTAAAAATCACTCCATAATGCCCACATCGCCGGCGAGCCGATCCAGACCTCTGAGCGCCGTCGACTCGCTCCCGCGTTCGCCTGTAATTGGAATACATTTATTCATGCTTTTTCAGTTCTTCCGGGGGTCTCCCTGTTGGAAACTCACCGAGCATTAATTCCTATCAATGCTCTATCTTTTGCAGATTCCTGAAAGCAGCTAGGCAGTCTAGGGTGGGAATTAACCTTCGGTGAAGGAGGAAGAAAAGTGCTGTTGTGCCTATAGAACAAGATACAAATCCATCTCACATTCTGGGCCATGTTGTTTAACTCAGCACCTTAACCTCTCCCATCAGCATTTCTTTGGATGCCTTCTGATGAACGTCTAGTGAAGCTTTTTGAATTTTTATATTGCAAGGCAAGACTTCCTACAAGAAGAAAATGCGTAGCAGAGACTAACCAATTGATTTTGGTAATGCTAGGATAACTACCTTTTACAATGTCATTTTCACTTTCTTATCGGAGGTTGTATCTCAGTATAGGACACTTTTCTACACATAACCCCGAACTCATGTAAAAATAATAATAAAATTTAAATTAATAATTTTTTTTCCCTGATAACAATACCTTTAGCCTAAATCACTTAGTAGAACCTGATCCAGCAAATACTAGCAAGTACATGCCTGGGACACAGAGCATCTACCATGGATGACGCACTGGTCTAAACGCTTTACATACATTAACTAAGGTGACCTTAATGACAGCCCTAGGAGGTGGTGCTTTTATTACTATCTCCATGTTATAAAAATTAGGGAGCACAGAGAGGTTAAGTAAATTCCTCAAGGTCACACAGCTTGAAACCACAAAGAACTCTCTAGCAGATCTAGATTCTTAGCCACTTAGATCTAGCAGTCTGGATTCTTAGGCACTTTGCAAAACTGTTTTACCAAAAGTAGTTAATAGATCCAACATACCATTTAAATCACTTTCCCCAAACAATGGATAGTTGTATGCTAATAATTAATTTTAAAGTTACACAGGAATTTGCATGAATGTGTGTCCCTTCCGGGGACTGCACGCCTTGGGCTGTCCCTGTATTGTCAATCATTCCCCTCTTCTATGAGGGAAAGTTTCGAGCAGCATTGAGATGCACTCTGGAGTCTTCTGACAAGCCTCCACCTCCCTGACCTTACATCCCCTTCAAGCTACCATCACCCTCTCAGGACCAAACCCCTCCAGGAGCTGCATTCACAGACCATCTCTACTCGCTCACACCCCATGAATCCTTCAGCTTCTTATGAATCTGCCTCCTTGCTCAGCATCCTGTGCTAAATCCAAAGGTCACTTTTACATCTTCATTTTGCTCAACCTTTCAGCAAAAAGGACACAGCTGACCATGCCCTCCTTGAAACAAGGTGCCTCTGTGGCCTCCAGGACGCCATCCTCTGCCCGTCCCCCTCCCTCCTACTTGCCTGGGTTTCGCTTCACTGGCTCCTCTTGTGCCCAGATCTGAGGTGCTGAGGGTCTTCAGACTGGACTATGGACCTCCCATCACCTCCCATCCATTCCCCTGTGGTCACATCATCAACTGCATGGAGTCAAAGCCATCTTTTGGCAGATGATGCTTACATGTTTATCTCCTCTTTTCACTCCAAATGTAAACAGCCCACTGTTCCCTGACGTCTCAACGCATACGTCCTATAGCATCTCAGATTTAACATATACAAAAGGGAACTCTTGATTTCCCCATATAATCAAAAAAAAAAAGAAAAGATAACAGCAACAACAACAAAGACGGCATTCTAGTTAGCGGCGTAAGCCAGAAATCGAGGCGTGATCCGAAGCCCCTGCTTGGTTCCCTCCATCTCATCTGCTAGATTCTGGTTTACATGTGATTTTTTTTACTCAGTTCTGGCCACCAACTGTGAGGGACCGGTTTTCCTTATCTGTACAAACACACTCAGGAGGAAATGCCTCACTTGTCGAGTGGCGGCTGAAGCCGCTGCTACCGTTTCGTGGTCCTCCGAGGGGACATCACCGGCGAGGCACAGATGACAGAAGAGAACATGGCCAGCACCTGGGGGTGTGGCGGTGCCGCGGAATGGACTAATCCCGGAGCTGCCCACCTCTGGACATCCTAGTAAGGTCTGCAACAAACTCCTCATTGTAAGATGCTTTCTGTCGGTCTTACGTTATTCCAGGGCTTCCCAGGTGGCGCTAGTGGTAAAGAACCTGCCTGCCAATGCAGGAGACGGAAGAGACGTGGGTGCAGTCCCCAGATCAGGAAGATCCCCTGGAGGAGAGCATGGCAATCCACTCCAATATTCTTGCCTGGAGAATCCCACGGACAGAGCAGCCTGGCGGCTACAGTCCATGGGGTCGCAAAGAGTCAGATGCAGCTTGGCACACTGGCACTATGTTATTTCAAGCCAAAAGCAATCTGACAGACACGCCCCTTCTCCAATTAGTTCTCTGCATAACAAATTATCTCAACACTCAGTGGTTCAGAACAACAATAAACGCAGTATGTTTCGCACTTTCCATGTGTCATGAACTCACAAGTGGCTTAGCTGCATGGTCCTGGTTTGGGGTCTCTCAGGAGGTTGTCGATATGATGTTGATTGGGAGGCCTGATGGGACAGGTGGACCAACCTCCCAAATGGCTCATCCTCACAGGCCGTCCACAGGCACAACCTGCTGCCTGCTGTCAGCGGGGCCTCAGGTCCCTCCCACGTGGGCTTTGCCACAGGCTGCTAGGGTACCACGTGGCAGCCGATCTCTCTGAATGAGAAGCCAAGACTGAGCAAACCAAGTAGAAGCCATTTTTTGTTCAATGACCATGCATCAGAAGTCACGAGCATCACCTCTGCCCCCTTCCATTCGTCAGAAGAGAACCACCAATCCAGCCCAGATTTAGGGGCAGAAATTAGTCTCCATCTTAAGAAAAGATACACTGATATATTTTAAAACCACCATGTGTACCTTTTCTCAGTGCATTCTAGTCCCAGTGATCCTTCATTTTCTAGAATTTGAAGTCCTCTCCACCTCAGAGCTCTAGCACGGATGACCATGACTACCTAGAACATTCCTCCTTTGCATTTCTTCTCTCCTTCAGGTGAGTCTTCCCCAAACACCTTCAATAGCTGCTTCCCCCAACCCCACCCATTTCTTTCTTGACTCCTAAACCCTCCCCTTCATTACACTGTTCACAATATATCACTGTTTGATTTCACTTCACTTACTTTTTTCTTTTGTTGGTCTGCATTCACCCCTTGGGCTTCCCTAGTGGGTCAGTGGTAAAGAATCTGCCTGCCAATGCAAGAGACATAGGTCCAGTCCCTGAGTGGGGAAGATTCCGTGGAGAAGAAAATGGCAACCCACTCCAGTATTCTTGCCTGGGAAATCCCATGGACAGAGGAGCCTGGCAGGCTGCAGTCCATGGGGTCACAGAAGAGTCAGACACGACTTAGCAACTAAAAACAACAACACAATTCAGCCCTTGGAAGTATATCTCATCTTTTTTTTTTTTTCTTTTTGCCATGCTGTGCAGCATGTAGAATCTTAGTTTCCTGACTAGCAACTGAAACTGCAGCCTCTGCAGTAGGAATGCAGAGGTTTAGCCACTGGACCACCAGGGAAGTCCAGAAGTATGTTTCATCTTTTGTCTTGTTACATTCCCAGAGCCTAAGAGTCTATCAGGAAGCAGGCCCTTAAGATACAGCAAATGAATAAACGAGAAAAACTTGGGCGATGCATCCACAAAATGTTTTTGAATGACAGCATTAGCACAACCATTCAGAGGGCAATATGTAAGATGATAAGAAGCTCAGGAAGTTCAATATGCAAAGATCTCATAGCTGCTTTTTGAATATTCAAAGGACTATCATTGGAAAAGAAGATTAAATCTCTTCTTCCTGATTCATGGAGTAGAATTAGAATGAATGGGTAGAAATTATAGTAAAACACACTTTAGTTCAATAAAAGGAAGACTCTTCTAATGATTGTTGTTGCTGTTCAGTCGCTAAGTCACGTTCGACTCTGTGATCCCAAGGACTGTAGCACTCCAGGCTTCCCTGTCCGTCACTATCTCCTGGGGTTTGCTCAGACTCATGTCCATTGAGTCGGTGATGCCATCCAACCTATTATCCTCTGTCATGCCCTTCTCCTGCTGTTTTCAGTCTGTGCCAGCATCAAAGTCTTTTCCAGTGAGTCAGCTCTTCGTATCAAGTGGCCAAAGGATTGGAGCTTCAGCTTCAGCATGAGTCCTTCTAATGGATATTCAGGGCTGATTTCCTTTAGGATTGATTGGTTTGATCTCCTTGCAGTCCAAGAGACTCTCAAGAGTCTTCTCCAATACAACAGTCTGAAAGCATCAATTCTTCAGTGCTCAGCCTTCTCTATGGTCCAAGTCTCACATCCAAACACGACTACTGGAAAAACCATAACTTTGACTATACACACCTTTGTCAGCAATGTGATGTCTTTGCTTTTTAATATACTGTCTAGGTTTGCCATAGCTTTCCTTCCAAGGAGCAAGTGTCTCTTAATTTCATGGCTGAAGTAACCATCCACAGTGATTCTGGAGCCCAAGAAAATAAAATCTGTCACTGCTTCCACTTTTTCCCCTTCTATCTGCCATGAAGTGATGTTTAATCTAAAAAACTAAAACCCACTGATCTATAAGAGCAACCTTCCTATCATTCAAACATATGCTCTGAGACTACCTGCCCTCAATGTCAAAGAAGAAATTCAAACTGGACCAGATGACTCTAAACCCCCTCTGTACATTCTAGGACTCTTATACTATCAGTTCAGTTCAGTTGCTCATTCGTGTCCAGCTCTTTTCGACCCCATGGGCTACAGCACGTCAGGCTTCCCTGTCCATCACCAACTCCCGGAGCTTACTCAAACTCATGTCCATCGAGTCGGTGATGCCATCCAACCATCTTATCCTCTGTCATCCCTTTCTCCTCCTGCCCTCAATCTTTCCCAGCATAAGGGTCTTTTCCAGTGAGTCAGCTCTTTGCATCAAGTGGCCAAAGTCTTGGAACTTCAGCTTCAGCATCAGTTCTTCCAATGAATATTCAGGACTGATTTCCTTTAGGATTGACTGGCTGGATCTCCTTGTAGTCCAAGGGACTCTCAAGAGTCTTCTCCAACACCACAGTTCAAAAGCATCAATTCTTCAGGGCTCAGCTTTCTCTGTAGTCCAAATCATACATCCATACGTGATTACTGGAAAAACCACAGCTTTGACTAGATGGACCTTTGTTAGCAAAGTAGTATCTCTGCTTTTTAATACACTGTCTAGGTTGGTCAGAACTTTACTTCCAAGGAGCAAGCATCTTTTGATTTCATGGCTGCTGTCACCATCTGCAGTGATTTGGGAGCCCAAGAAAATAAAATCTCTCACTGATTCCATTGTTTCCTCATTATTTGCCATGAAATGATGGGACCGGATGCCATGATCTTAGTTTTTTGAATGTTGAGCTTTAAGCCAGCTTTTTCACTCTCCTCTTTCACTTTCATCAAGAGGCTCTTTAGTTTCTCTTCACTTTCTGCCATAAGAGTGGTATCATCTGCATATCTGAAGTTTTTGATATTTCTCCCCACAGTCTTGATTCCAGCTTGTGCTTCTTCCAGCCCAGCATTTCTCATGATGTACTCTGCATATAAGTTAAATAAACAGGGTGACAATACACAGCCTTGACATACTCCTTTCCAGATTTGGAACCAGTCTGTTGTTCCATGTCCGGTTCTAACTATAGCTACTTGACCTACATAGAGATTTCTCAGGAGGCTAGTAAGGTGGTCTGGTATTCCCATCTCTTGAAGAATTTTCCATAGTATAGAAGAATTTTCTATAATATAAGCCTTAACAAAATACACATTTAAAACTTTCCTACTAAAAAGATTTTTGAGACATAATAATGAGATAAACATTCATAAGAAAAGATTTCTGTCAACCTTCTTATGCTGTTGGAAATTTGATTATGAAGAAGATGAAATTTTCAAATGCCTGTTTTTATCATTACAAAAAGAGTGTGTCTATTGTCAGAATCTAAATTCTGTCCTCTATTCATGAAATATTGATTTCAGAGCTAAAGAGGTTTTAATTGAATGTTTTACCATGAGGTATATTTTCTAATATCTTTTGTTTCTGGAAATAATAAACTTCTGCACTTAATTAACCTTTTAAACCTCATATAAAGTAGAAAATAATCTTTCGAAAATAGCAGCAACGGCCTTCAAAATGTGAATGGATAAACTGTGGTACATTCATACAGTAGAATATGATTCACCAATAAAAAGAAGTGAGTTATCAAGACATGAAGAGAGCTGAAAGAACTTTAAATGCATACTGCTAAACAAAATAAGTCAATCTGAAAAGGCTACATACTGTATATTTCAACCATATGACTTCTGGAAAAAGCCAAACGATGAAGACAGTAGAAGATCAGGGGTTGCCAGGGAAACGTGGGGAGAGAGGGATGGATGACTAGGTGAAGCGCCGGGGATTTTTAGGGCAGTAAAACTACTCTGTACGATACTTTTTTAATTCCAGAAAAGATATATTTTTCCTGATCTAGTCAATAAGTGTTGGTTAAAGGAATTAACATTCTAGAGAAAATGAATTTATTCCACATTATGAAATGTCAGTTTTCTGATTCATCACTATTGTTCACATACCATGAACCTTTAATCACACAATATGACCTTTCTACAAGACTGCTTAGTATTCCTGTCTTCTCCTTCTTCTGTGCCAACATCTATTTTAAATTTTTTTTTTAATTGCAGGATAACTGTCTTACCATGTCATGTTAGTTTCTGCTGTACAACAACATGAATCAGCTCTAAGTATACATACAGCCCCTCCCTCAAGAGCCTCCCTCCCTGCCCCATCCCAAACCTGTAGGTCATCACAAAACTCCAAGCTGAGCTCCCTGTACCATATAGCAGCTTCCCACTAGCCATCTATTTTACACATGGTAGTGTATATATGCGGAGAAGGCAATGGCACCCCACTCCAGTACTCTTGCCTGGAAAATGCCATGGACAGAGGAGCCTGGTAGGCTGCAGTCCATGGAGTCGCTAAGAGTCGGACACGACTGAGCGACTTCACTTTCACTTTTCACTTTCATGCACTGGAGAAGGAAATGGCAACCCACTCCAGTGTTCTTGCCTGGAGAATCCAGGAACTGGGGAGCCCAGTGGGCTTCCGTCTATGGGGTCACACAAAGTTGGACACGACTGAAGCGACTTAGCAGCAGCAGCAGCAGTGTATATATGTGCTTCCTTGGTGGCTCAGTAGTAAAAAATCCACCTGCAATGCTGGAGACGTGGGTTCAATTCCTGGGTCAGAAAGATCACCCGAAGAAGGAAATCACTACCCACTCCAGTATTCTTGTCTGGGAAACCCCGTAAACAGAGGAGCCTGGTGGGTTACAGTCCAGAGGGTTGCAAAAGAGTCAGACATGCCTTCACAATACAACAACAAAGTATATATACAAGAGTGCTCCTCTCTCTATTTCATCCACCCTCTTCCCCTGCCTGCTGTGTCCACAAGTCCATTCTCTACGACTGTGTCTATTCCTGCCATGCAAATAGGTTCATCTGTACCATTTTTCTAGATTCTATATACATATGCATTAATATACAATGTTCACTTTTCTCTTCCTGACTTACTTCACTCTGTATGACAGACTCTAGTTTCATCCACATCACTACAACTGACCCAATTTTGTCCCTTTTTATATTTTGTCACCAGTATGTTTGGGCTAAATTTTTAAAATACTAACATGAATTTTTAATACTAACTAAATTTTTAATACTAACAGGCACTGTAATTCCAATATTAATCATACATATCCATAGTTAAATATTGATATGGGGTCCACAACTGGTTCTCATGGTGAGCCCTGAGTTGACAGCTGGCTGATCATAACGGTTAAAAAAATAAAATCCCCCATCTTTAGGAGTACCACTGCCCCTTTCCCATTTAAATGCCAGAGCGACCAGGAAGACGAATGATTCATCTTCTACCCATGACAGGTAAGAAGCGCCTTAGTAGCCCCGATGGCAAGCACACAGGGAGAGACCCCTGTTGGCATCTGACTGGTGAGCAACAACCATCCCAGAGACCTGAGAGGCTTCAGCTTAGACTTTCTTCTTACACAAAACTTCCTAGCTTGGTTTCCCCCCAAAGCATCACCTAAGACAACTACTCGTGTGTGGCCAGGTCATTGGGAGATGACCCTAGTTAGAAGCAGGAAGAGGATGAGGAGAAAGACATAGAAGATGGTATGAGAGCGTATTAGCGAAGTTGGTGCTGTAGGCGATCGGAGCTCCACTTCCCCAGGACCTCTTAAGAAGCACAGAGAACGGTCTTACCAACCTGTCTTGCTAAAGGAGGCGAGACAAGAACCCTTATCCACGGGCTACTGTCACCTGGTTGAAGGCGGACCCAGGAGTGTTAACTCACCAACGCTTCAGAGGCGTGCAGGGCATGAGCTGAGCTAGCGCTGGCCGCAGGGGCTGGCAAAGTCACAAGAGCTCCGGGCAGCCTGGCAAACGCAGAGGAGAAGCCGTCGGGGAGGAGAGGGGAAGCTTGTGTAAGACTGTTCCCCGGCAAGTCAGACGCTAGAAAGGATGCCAAGAATACGGGTCAGGACACTGAAGGCTTTTGACACACAGAACAATGAATTTCTTAGACGTTATAACCAATTCACAGCTGCACATCTTTAATGTTGTCAGACCACAAGGGTTCTCACAGGGTAAATGGGCGGCAGTGTTCCGGAGTCAGGATTGGTTAAATGCCTCCTCCGTAACAAGTACGACTCCAGATTGTTTCTCACACAGTTCACACTTGACCTGTGAAAATATGTCGCTAACTGTGTTACTCTGCCAAGACTGCCGTAATAAAATACCACGGGTCGGTGGCTTAAACCACAGGATTTATTCCCTCGCATTCCCAGAGGCTCGACGTTCAAGATAAAGTGCCGTCTTCACGTGGTCTTCCCTCAAAGTGCCGTCTTCACGTGGTCTTCCCTCCGTCTGTGTCTGTATCCACGATTCCTCTTTTTATGGGGTGACCAGTCAAACTGGATTCAAGTCCACCCTCTTGACTTCATTTTAACTTAATTACATCTTTAAAGACCATATCTTCAAATACAGTCCCATTCTAGGGTACTAGAGGATAGGACTTCAACATAGGAATTTTGTGGGACACACAACATGGCCCGTGACATTGACTTTTACATTAAAAAAGTATTTATAATATTTAATTGAAGTACTGCTCATTTAATATAAAAGTTACCCTGACTAAGAGACACAGATGCATGGAACAATTTTATGGACTCTGAGGGAGAAGGTGAGGGTGGGACGTTCTGGGGGAATAGCATTGAAACATGTATATTATCGTATGTGAAACAGAACACCATTCCATGTTCGATGCATGAGACAAGGGCTCAGGGCCGGGGCAATGGGATGACCCAGAGGGATGGGATGGGGAGGGAGGTGGGTGGGGGGTCCAGGAAGGGGAATACATGTAAACCCATGGCTGATTCATGTCAATGTATGGCAAAAACTATTACAATATTGTAAAGTAATTAGCCCCCAACTAAAATAAATAAATTTTATTAAAAAAAAAAAAAAGTTACCCTGGATTCCTAAAGAGTAACTCCTATAATAATATTTTCTGATTATCAAAAAGGCAAAGTCATGCTTATCTTCATGATTAGGATTATGAAAATTACTGGTGACTAGTACACACTTACATATTTATATAATTTATTTTATTTCTTGTTTGATTGATAAAGTGATTTAAAACCTTATGGCAAAGAATTAAATAAACATAACTTTATAATGAAGCAGTGTCACAGTTGAAATTGGGACAATTTTAGAAAATGAAACTGTTTGATTTTCTTCTTTCTTCATACATAAGAAATACCTTTGGACTTACAGGGACATTTAATCCAGTTGGTTATTTTGTGCTGTATTATTTTCTTTGTCTTTCAGGTACAGGAGAAATTTTTAAATGTGTGTGCACCACTGATGCTTTATTTAAACATTTAATTCTTTGTTATTTTCAGTATTTTCTTTTTCATGACTTAAATTCAACTGTTCTCTAAAGGTATTTCCTGGTCAGTCTGGAATTGACAGTATCTGATGGACACATTCTAGGAAGGCTAGGATTTGCCAGTAAAGAGGGGAAGATAAAGCAGCCTTGATGAGGCAAAGTGAATTTTCACAGATGTGCCGCTAGCAGTTTCCCATTTCGGTTGCACTTTTAGAGGCTGGCGCTAGGAATGGCTGCAGACTCGAGGACCGCCCTGTCCAGCGTCTTTGTTTCGCTGACTCTGTCCGACTGCCCCCCCTTCCCCTTCCCCCTTTCTGAACAGCCCCCCATTCACCCGATGGGAATCCTCCTCATCCTTTAGATTCTGCCTTCTAAAGGAAGCTTTCACAAACCACTCCAGCCAATATTTTATGTCTCCTGAATTTCCTTATTACTATCCTCACACTCATTTGGCACTGAGTCATTCGCTCACCATGTAATTACTGAGTGCAGCCTGTGGGCTAAGCACTCTGCTCTAGATGATGGCATCAGAGCTGTGAATAAATCAGACCAAAGTCCTGCTCTCATGGGACATTTCAGCAGAGCCAAAGAGGTGAGATCCAACCAGTCCATCCTAAAGGAAATCAGTCCTGAATATTCATTGGAAGACTGATGCTGAAGCTGAAACGCCAATACTTTGGCCACCTGATACGAAGAACTGACTCATCTGAAAAGACCCTGATGCAGGGAAAGACTGAAGGCTGGAGGAGAAGGGGATGACAGAGGATAAGATGGTTGGATGGCATCACCGGCTCAATGGACATGAGTCTGAGTAAACTCTGGGAGTTGGTGATGGACAGGGAGGCCTGGAGTGCTGCAGTCCACGGGGTCACAAAGAGTCGGACACAACGGAGCGACTGAACTGAACTGAAAGAGGTGAGGGAGATATAAATGTCACGTGTGGGAAGTCATCAATCACAAATGCTATGTAGTCACACGAAGCTGAGTAAGGACAATGTGTGAGTATGTGTGTGTGTGTGGGTGGTTGGGGCGGGTGGCGGTTAGTTCTCCTGGATGAAGCAGTCCGGGAAGAACTCTCAGACCAAGGTACATTTGAGCAGCTACATTGGAAAGTGAGGGCACTCATTCTGTGGGTAGCTGGGAAGGCAGTGGTCCATGCAGAAGGAACAGTGAGTCCCGAGGGCTGCTGCCCAGGGTGGCTGGACAGGGTTAGATGGGCTTTAAATAGCAGCTGTGGATGTGGTTCATCCAGATCGAGTTTTCTTCCTGGGAGGAACTTTTGAACTTAGAAAGTAAAGCTTTTGAATTTGAATCTGAGTAAAATGGGTTCTGAGCAGAGGAATGTTCTGTCACAGTTTCTAAAAGGATCGTTCCAGCTGCTGAAGGGAACTGGGATGTAGAGAAATAAAGGGGAAGCAGAAAGACTGGCTAGAAGACACTGCAATTGTCCAAGTACAAGTAGATGGTAACTCAGGACATCTCTTGTCAGTTGTTTCATGCCAACATTTACCCTTTCCTGCGTATCTCTAACTCCTTGAGGTCAGAGAGCTTACATTTCTAATTTATGGATTATGTGCATGACCCATGCTGTATACATGCCTAACAGCAGACTTAAATCTACATTATCCAAGGAACATAATGGCATCATTGGAAGCCTGTCATTTACTACTTCTTGAGGACATTTAAATTGTCTAAGCCATTGTCAACATTTGTAAAATTCAACCTAACACGTATTGAATGGAAACGCCTAGCAGACCCACCACTTACAACAGGAGATGCCCGCTGTTCTTCAGTATAAACCTTCATCGTCCGCCCTATACAAAATTCAAACGCTGCTCCCTGAACAATGCCTGTGAAACTCTGAAAGCTGCACACAACTGGACTGCAACCTATATATTAACCCAATTCATTCCTTTCCTGGGTATCTAAAGCATGCTCTCAAAAATGTTCCTTCCTTACAGTAATCTGTATCATTTCAGCGTTACCCCCAAACCAGTCATCACTGCATCTGCAGCCCTAGCTGTAGGGTAAACGTTTAGTTTGGGGGCTGGCAGAGCTGTGGGATTTACACATTCTGAGCAGTAAGTGGCACCGTCACAACAACGCTAATTTTCGCGAAAAGGACCCGGGTTGCCGTAGCCAAAAGCTGAATTATTCCGTCAGAGGCAACCCAAGCACTATTTGGGTTCACCGTCTCCAGAAAGCAGGTAGAACATGGAAGCAGAGAAAGGTATTGTGACTTTACCCCATCTCATTTGGATCGAGCAGAGGTAAGAGGGAACCCCTGGGGTGTCTGTATCGGGGTTCAACATTCTCCAGTCGGCTTCCTTCTCAAATTCCAGGGCAAGGCCACCTGCGTGGGCGCCCAAGGGGCCTAGAGCCCCCCGCCCTGCAGCCAGAGGGCCTGCACGGGCTCAGAGGCCCGAAGACTAGGAACACTAGCAGCATAGCTCCGAGGACGAGAGCTCTCCAACCGACAGCCACTCGCCGCCGGGACGCTGCGTTTAACGGGCGGAGCAGCCCACTCGCAGCATCATCTCCGGACCATAGCGGCGCTGGGCTAGCGAGCGCCGAGGCAGAGGGCGCATGCGTGAGACGCAGCCGCGCCCCCGCCGGCGGAGCCTCGGGGCCGGCGAGGGGGCGGGGCCGCGCGACTACGCACGCGCAGGCGGACACATAAGCGGAAGTGGCGCGCGGGCTCCGGGGATGCGTGCCCCTGGTGAGGCGGCGGCGGCTGAGGTGGAAATTGCCGGAGTCGGCGGGGAGGAGACGCAGGAGGTGATGGCGACGGACCTGGGGAGGGGGAGACGCCGCGTCTGGCTGAGGCGGCCCCTGGGCTGGGGTCCCCCTTCCAGGTGACCCAGGGCCCCCCCGACCCCCGGGCCTTCGCCGTGTTTGGGACCCGGCCCTCCCCTTCCCCCCTGAGAGCCGTGACGCGGCCCACCTGCGTCCTCGTGAGGGAGCGGGACGGGGTCGGAGCAGGGCGCCGGGGCCTGGCTAAACGGAAACCTGCTGGCACGGTCTCCGGCGGGGAGCGGCTGCTCCTGGTCCCCCCTGGTGCCCGCCGGTGGCGAGAGCTGGCTCAGGCCGGTGTGTGGACCCGCAGGCCCGAGGCTGCCCCTGCGGGGGTCTGGTCTGCTGGGCTATTCCCCGGGGCCTCTGGACCACTGTCAGCCTCCTCCTGGCTTCCCACCACGACAGCGTTTAGAGTTAACAACTACTTCCCGGTTCCGCATTCAGCTGGCGCTGTGTGGTACTCTGCTGTCCACCTGCAGTGCGAGGTGATGGTCCGCATCGGGTTGTTAAGTTCGTGTCATGACCTTCCACTCGTTGCTCCGCAGACTCCTCCAGGCTTTGCAGTTTCACTCTCTCCCACCACCTTTTTGTTTTCTAAGAGTTGAAAGAAGGAGAAAGGATTCCGTGTTGTTGTTGTTGTTGTTTAGTATCGGGCATATGCATTTCTTCTGCAGTAAGATATCAGACGTCTAGAACTGTTTATTGGATGGACTTTTTTTAATTGACGTAGTTTGGGATTCGGAAGAGAGATACAGCCTTTGAAAATAATTTAGATAGGTGTTATTTGTACTTAGGGCTTCCCAGGTGGGTCAGCGTTAAGAATCTGGTTGGACTGCAGGCAACACAGGGTCGATCCCTAGGTCAGGAAAATCCCCTGGAGGAGGAAATGGCAACCCACTCCAGTATTCTTGCCTGGGGAATTCCATGGACAGAGGAACCTCTCAGGCTGCAGTCCAAGACAACTGAGCAACAAGCACTTTTATTTGTACTTAATTTCTTAATATACCTGTTTAATCCTAATTTTAGTTTTCTCCCTTGGGAAAAAAGAGTCAGTTCAGTCGCTCAGTCGTGTCTGACTCTTTGCAACCCCATGGACTGGACCATGGACCATCATCCCTGTCCATCACCAACTCCTGCAGCTTGCTCAGACTCATGTCCATCCAGTTGGTGATGCCATCCAACCATCTCATTCTCTGTCACCCCTTCTCCTCCTGCCTATAATCCTTCCCAGCATCAGGGTCTTTTCCAGTCAGTTAGTTCTTCACATCAGGTGGCCGCAGTATTGGAGCTTCAGCTTCAGCATCAGTCCTTCCAGTGAATATTCAGGACTGATTTCCTTTAGGAAGGACTGGTTGGATCTCCTTGCAGTCCAACACCACAGGGACTCTCCAACACCACAGTTCAAAAGCATCAGTTCTTTGGCACTCATCTTTATAGTCCAACTCACATCCATACATGACTACTGGAAAAACCATAACTTTGACTAGACGGGCCTTTGTTGGCAAAGTAATGTCTCTGCTTTTTAATATTCTGTCTAGGTTGGTCAGAGCTTTCTTTCCAAGAAGCAAGCATCTTTTAATTTCATGGCTGCAGTCACCATCTGCAGTGATTTTGGAGCCCAGAAAAATAAAGTCTCTCACTGTTTCCATTGTTTCCCTATCTATTTGCCATGAAATGAGGGGACCGGATGCCATGATTTTAGTTTTTTGAATGTTGAGTTTTAAGCCATCTTTTTCACTCTCCTCTTTCACCTTCATCAAGAGGCTCTTCAATTCCTCTTCACTTTCTGCCATAAGGGTGGTGTTATCTGAATATCTGAGGTTATTGATATTTCTCCCAGCAATCTGGAAAAGAGTAACCTTTAAAAATTAACACACAGTTTCTTGAACTTTGTGCAGTGAAGTGTGTTCTAAGAAATAGCAGAGAATCTTGTTTTTCTCTGTTTTATAATTATCCCCCCACAGGTCATGATTAATATCCAGAGTCCAGTCAATCTAGCTATAATGGCAAGAATTGTAAGGCATAGTGTGGCAAAATAGAAAATCAGGGTGGTTTTTTTTAGGTTATTCACATCATAGTAGCATATTTTCCTTATAGTCTACCTGTGTGTAGTGGGAGACTTTTCTTCTAAAGGTTAAAAAAGAGTAGATTAAGAAATTAAATTTTATTTCAGTAGGTCATTTTAAATCAATGTTTTCACCATTCATTTATTTTTGAATTTCAATATGTGCTAGAAATGCTATTTTTTTATTCCAAATGATGATTAGTATCAGCCACTAATGCCTGAAATGGAAGGAATATGGCCGTCAGGGTCACAGTTACTGGCGGTCAGAGCTCAGTGTCCTCCTTCATCAGCCACATAATCGAAACCAGTGATGTTCTGTTTAATGAAACATTGCATTCTCAATTCCAGGAAGGGAGAGGAAGTTTAAAATCCTACACAAGAACAGATGTATTTGAATGGTGCTCTACACCCAGGCCAAAACGTATGGAAAATAGTTGCTAACCTTTTTGTTTCTTCTACATTCAAACACAACATTTAGGTAAGGTCTTTTAAGGCATGCTCTATAATGAAAGTCACATCTCAAGGGGACTCAAGGGGACTTTAAAAGTCTAAACAGAGATGACATTGATTAAGCGTGTGGGAAATAAGAACATGTGTAAAAGAAGAAACACAGAAAGGAAATACAGTAAAAACTTCTTAAAATTACACATTTTTCTGTCTAGAAACACGGCAGGTAGCTTGTTCAACAAACATTCTTCGATGCTTGTGTATTACTGTTAGTTACAAGTTGTATTCAGAGCCTTGACCCCAAGTTTAAATTGCAGAAGGGGGCCTACTCAATCTCTGTAACTCAGCAGATTAGAAAAGATCTTGAAGAAATAACTAATTATTGCCATTTTAAACCTCCATATCGCAGGGGGGTTTTGTTTTGTTTTGTTTTTTCTTTTAAGGTTTCTGGAGAATTCACCGTCAAAATTATTATTATCCTCTTTCTTCAAGTAGAGTCTATGTTTTAGTTCCCTCTGGGATTATAACAGTTTCTTGTAGAAAAATAATTTTTTCTTAATAAGTTTGTTCTGTACTTTGTCATACTTCCATACTCTCTCGTCAACTTTTACATGAATTTATTTTTCAGTTTGTATCAATCCAAAGAGAAATTGAAAGTCATCTGTGGAGCTTCCCTGATTTTTTTTTCACAAACTAACAAAAAGTGATGTTTTTTTCACTTTTTTACAAACCCAGGAACTTTTTTTATTTTTTATTTCTTTTTTCTAAACAGCTTTATTGGGATATAATTGATACACACAAGAAATAGACATGTTTAATAGATAGAATTGGATGAGTTTGGGCATATGCATACACCTGTGATCCCATCTCCATAAGCAAGGTAATAGACATATCTATCCCCACCAGAAGTGCCTTGTGTCCCCTGGGTGTCAGTGTATGTGTGTGTTGCTATTAAGAATGATTTACATAAGATCTACCCGCTTAACAAATGATTGAGTCCACAGCCCTACATAGTCAACCATAGGCACTATATTATAGGGTCTGTACAACAGCTGATGTCTGGGACCAGAGTTATCTGGTGTAACTGAAGCTTTATACCCACTGAACAACTATACCAAAGACTTTTTAAATTACAATAATGTTCTCCAAAGGAAGAAAACATTTTAACTCAAGAGATGCTATTGCTAAAGCATAGTATCTTGTCTATAATCTCAGATAAATCTGGATTTTTACATAACTTACATATGTTTGACTTTATTTTACAGTGTCATTAGCAAATAAATTTTACAGTTGGCTTAGTAGCTGTAGGAGTTTGGGCTGTTCTTTACTCTTTTCTACAATTAGAGATTGACTTTATGTTGAAGATGTTCTGCATATACTATTGTGGGCTTTAAAAATTATATCCTCACTACAAATAGAAGCATAATAAAGGCACCCTTACTTCTTTACTTCTTTGAAATAAATACAAGGTTAGCTTTTGATTTGTTGCTGTGGAGATAAGAATGGTGTGTATTTAGTGGTGTATTGGTCTTTATCAGGTGGAGGTAAATTTGTTTGGAGAGTAGACCTATTTTGGTCGATTGAAAGCTTGAAGAGGAGAATTAATGTATTAATATCCAGAGAGAATGACTCTTACCTATATAAATTTCAAAATGTGATCTGAGATATTTGGAGCATAGCACTTTACTTAATGGTCTAAATGTTTCGCTTGAATTGTTTATTTCCTTCTGTAGGACTTGGCTCAGCAGGCAGAAGGACGACTGAAGAAAGGAGAGGAAACCAACAAAGATAACTTTGGTAGCTCTGAATGTGGCAAAATAAGAACAATGGCTCTCAAGTTCAACAATTCCAGGAAATACATTTCTATCACTGTCCCCTCCAAAACCCAAGCAATGTCACCACACATCAAGTCTATAGATGACATTGTAGTGCTTGGCATAAATCTCAGCAGATTCAACAAACTGACTCAGTTTTTCATATGTGTTGCTGGAGTTTTTGTATTTTACCTAATTTATGGATATTTACAGGTAAAAAATTAGTTATTTGTTTATAATATGCTAATTATTTGTAACAGTTGAGCTCATTATGGGCACTACCAACAGTTTTGTCCAAGAAACTTGCCTTCGTAAGATAGCAAGTTGATTCACAAATTTTAGTTTCTTAGTATACTAGTAGAAAAGGGCTACTTAAGATAAAATTGGCTGAAAACAGGGATCCAAATTTTAGAGTGAAGTATTTTACATGGGGGAAAGGGAGCCGGAGGCAATTTTTAAAAACTAAAATTATGAAAAAATATGAAGTGTTATGTTTTGGAAAATGTATAATAAGTAATTATAACCATGTGTTTTTTTAAAAGAGAATGATTCAAGTATTGATTGGTATTTTGGAACACAATTCTCACATAAAATTGAACAACAGCACAAAAGCCATATTCCCGTTCACTTTTAAATTCCTGGAGCTCAGTAAGAGTTCATTTTACAAGAATATATCTGGATATTTAATATTTTTCCAAGGGTGTGTCTTTAACCCTGTACTGTTTGAATCATTCTTTACTTTAAGCATCTGTTGTGTTCTCATCCTGTCGGTTTCCTCTTGTAAACCAGCTTTGTGCTTAGTGCTCAGTCGTGTCCAACCCTTGCAGTCCCATGGGATTCTCCAGGCAAGAATCCTGGAGTGGGTTGCCAGTGGGTTCTCCAGGGCATCTTCCCGACCCAGGAATCGCACCCGAGTCTCCTGCATTGCAGGCAGACTGTTTACTGACTGAGCTACATGGGAAGCCAACTTCGCCAGAACCTTATTTTTCTGTGATTTTTGCCTCTGCAAAAAATGTCTGGCATTGCCACAGTTTATCTTGTATTTGTGTTGTTTCATGGGATAGTTGTGTACATTTGACCAGCAAAGTCCTGACCTTCGAAGACATGAGCTGGATGGATGGCAGTCCAGGCTAGTGTAAACAGCAGACATATTCTCAACTGTCAGTTCATTAGTGGATATTTTCAGCCTCTACCAACTTGCTTTTTCTTTGCAACTCCCTAACATGAGAAATCTTTATAATTCAAGAAAAGGAAAGTGATGTATTTTCTTAAATGTAGATATTATTTCTGATATTCTTTATAATCAGTGTTCTTAAAAATTATTCTTTGCTTTTCCTTTAGCTTATAGAAATGAAATATAAAAGTAAGTTTAAAAATAGAATTGTGACTATTCCTTTGCTTCTAAAAGTGCTCTTAGTGTAAAACAACATGAATTTTAAAATCTTAATATTTATATTGATAACTGATTTTTCTACTAGAAGATGGTATAAAAATTCAGGTATAACAATGTAGAACAACACAAAATAGTAACTTTTATCAGATGTTGGAATTTCTTGTTGAGAAGCATTTTTTTCTCCTTTGAAATACCATTGTTACCAAATAGCTTGGGAGCAAAGTTAGCCATTGTAATGGAAAATGAATTAGAAATTTACAAATTTTGTTAAATTTTTTTCTATTTGATAAATGATCAGGGATTTTAACTGAAAACTAATACATTCGAAGTTTCTTTTAAAATTAGATAAACTGATTATAATTGTCACATCATTTTTGTGAGAACTGACATTGCTACTAACTCTTCCATAAAACTCCATATTAAAATAGTTTAAAGAAAATGGGGTTTTGTAGTAAATTTAGCAATATAGAAAGTGAAATATTTGCCTAGAGTCAGGATATTAATAAAGATTTTTTATGTTTTTATAATCCGGATAACTCCTAGTAAATAACTCACAGACTTACTTAAATATGAAATCTAAATTTGGCAAATTGCACAGAATCCTGAATGGACAAAATCAGTTCAGGATCTTTTTAGAGCCTATGTTTAGTTTTTCTTTGAACATAAATTTATCCATCAATTTCATCTTTTTAAAATTTATTTAAAGTACAACTGAAATATATATTATTTATATTATATATTATGCGATTTTATATAATATTTACACATGTGGTAGATAATTTGATTTCTTCAGTTAAGCCAGATAACTTTGTTAGACCCCTCCCTGTCTTCCTCCGCCCTTCCTGTTGTGCTGAAGGTCATACCTGGATGTCTGCCGTCACGTCTTTGGAAAGGCCTCTGAGCTTCTCTAGTTTTACCCCTCGGAAGCCTTCAGTCCGGGTGTTTTTGGGTCACTTTGCTGTTCGTTTCCGGTCAGACGCTGTGCTCGTGTGACCTCACCGGGGGGGCTGGTCCCGCGCCGGGCTCACCAGTGTTCCTCTGTCTCTTGACAGGAGTTAATATTTTCGGTGGACGGTTTTAAGCCCTATGGCTGGTACCTTACTTTAGTGCAGTTTGCGTTTTACTCCATATTCGGCCTAATAGAACTTCAGCTAATTCAGGACAAAAGGAGAAGGTATGTGGTTTGCTTGTTTTTATATGTTTCGGCAGTTAAGTACATGACTAGTAGTTAATTTTTTTGTTTTATTATTTTGGGCACATGGAGTATGTTATATGTGAAATATATGTTTTACATTAATAAAACATTTAATATTCAAGAATTTTTATCAGTATTGTCAATGTATTAAAAATAGTAAATTTGATATTTCCATTATATATTGAAGAAAGTAGTATCCCCTGAAGGGTAACATTATCAAAAAATTGTTGAAGGAATTCCCGGATGGTCCGGTGGTCAGGACTCTGCACTTAACTGCGGGGGCCCTGGTGCAGACCCTGCTCAGGGAACGGAGATCCCACAAGCCACACAGTGCAGCCAAAAACACAGTGCTGTGTAGACTCAATAATAAGATAGATTTTCTTAAAACAGAACGTATTCAGATGTACATATATGTTCTTATAATGGAAGTAGGTGTGATTACTGAAAATTTTGCTGCTACTGCTGCTAAGTCGCTTCAGTCGTGTCCGACTCTGTGCGACCCCATAGACGGCAGGCAGCCCACCAGGCTCCGCCGTCCCTGGGATTCTCCAAGCAAGAATACTGGAGTGGGTTGCCATTTCCTTCTCCAGTGCATGAAAGGGAAAAGTGAAAGTGAAGTCGCTCAGTCGTGTCCGAGAAGGCAATGGCACCCCACTCCAGTACTCTTGCCTGGGAAATCCCATGGATGGA
This sequence comes from Giraffa tippelskirchi, assembly GCF_054371585.1. Taxonomy (NCBI): domain Eukaryota; kingdom Metazoa; phylum Chordata; class Mammalia; order Artiodactyla; family Giraffidae; genus Giraffa; species Giraffa tippelskirchi. Next base: position 159,705,155 of record NC_137282.1, read on the forward strand.
GGAGCCTGGTAGGCTACAGTCCATGGGGTTGCTAAGAAAATTTTACAGTGGTGTAAAATTTTACAATTTTACACTACCTAAGAATGGCCTTGATATGAAGTGTCAATCCCTATTTTTATACTGGTTTTTTGAAATGGATAGTTAATGCTTTGTCTTGTGGGATATGTTCCACTTATCACATTTGTAATGACCAGCAGTAGGGATTATATTCATGGACATTAGAGAAATTTCATAATGTTCCTTCCCATCAAAACTAAGAGTTTATATGACAGTATCTTTTAAATTAATGACCACCTAGATTTGAGTAATATGTTGAAATATTTTTCCTGGCATGTTGAACAATATGCAATGAAAACCTCGTCTCTTATATCAGAAGGTGGTGGGGAATTTGAATATGTTTTCTTGGTAAGTTTAAGTATGGTTATCCTGTCATGTCAGACCCTAAAATGTGAGTATTTCATGCATATATTGGATAGTTTAAGTGTACCAAGGAGATAACGGTGTTGACATTGTCTTCACTGATATAAATGTTTAATTTTTCAGTAAAAAGGAAAAATTCTCATAGCTACTTTTTTTCTTAAGTGTTTTTGATGTTTGTATGAAGATAACTATAAAATTTTAAGTATTTAAATGAGCAACATCAATATTTCTTCACTGGTCTAATTTTACCTCTCAACCTCTATATTGTCAATAAATTATTATGGCAGCAATTTTAAAAATGTTTGATTCCAAGATCTTCTTTATTATTTTCATGCTCTGAAACTCCGCAAGACTTAGCTCAGCCATAGGAGATAGAAAAGAAAGTAAGTAAATGCATCTGTCAAGACTAATATATGTGGAAGCTTGATGATTTATTATGTATTGCAAACTGCTGGACCTCTGATTGTTTTAAAGTAAAAAATCACAATGCTGTATTTATTAGATGAAAAAAATACAAGATGACGCATCCTCCTAAGTGGTAAATTTTAAAAAGATACAGCTCCCTCTCAGCTACCAAGAGATCGAGAGTGAGCCGTCAGTCACGTTTTTCCCAGCCTTCAAATCACATGCCCATAACATATTTAAAGATAAAATCACTTGTGTTTGATTTAAACACAGGTGAAGAAATTAGGTAGAAGAATTTATAAGCCCATAATAAAATGTAACTATGAATTGAAAACTTTTCATTCCAAGGCACATTAAAACCCTTTTTAGGGGGAAAAAAAAAATCTTTAAAGGTGTATTACAGTGAAAACATGCCCAATCACATATTTCTGAGTTTATTTCCAAGTATATGTATCTATCTATGAATTTATTTAAGTGGCACTGCTCTTTAGACCTCTAATTAGTCGAATTCTTTGCTTAGTTTTTTCTCTCTTCCTATGTTTATATGAATATCCATGAGCTTGTAAGAGTACAAAATTTGGAGTTAGAAAATGTGGATTTGAGCCTCCTGATAGTTCTGTCAGTTCCTCAGGGAAGTTTCTTACACTGTCTCTGTTTCATGTTGAGGATGAAATACAGTGATGTGTGGTATCGCACGTCATAGTCTAGAATACCTTAAGTATATGCCTTGTTATTTCAGCGAAGATGACCTTGTAATTTTGGTGTTAATTACTCTGTGTGAGTTTTCAGTAAAGGAGATCTGTCAAATTGCTTTTCAAAGGACTTTTCAAAGTTACAGCTTCCCCATCATATCTAAAATAGTAAGTAGTTGGGGTATTCAAGTAGAAACAGTAAGAGTCCTAGAGGCAAGATGGTGAAATCTAGCCTTATTTCACCAGTGAGAAAACAGACCTGGAGGAGAGCTGGGATTTCCGTGAGCTCGTGCCCCATGCTGGGGCCTTTTGAATTTAGGTTTCCTGAGTTGCAGGCTGGTTTCTCCTTTACTGCATTGCTTTTCTAATCTTGTGATTCTTCTGACTTGAATTTTCTGGCCACTGTTGACAATTTATGAATGAGGAAATTTGCCCCTTCTAACTTCTATCATCTCCTGGAGAAGCAGTGCTGTCCCTCCTTCACTGGTAACCCCTATTGAGGGTTAAACCCCACTGACAGTGTAGAAACCAGTGTCTGTGTACACGGATACGTATGGGCATGCCCAGTTATTTCCACGTGGATTTTAAATATTGACCACTGTGTTTGTAGTTAAGTATAAGCAAAGGTCTCAAAATTGAATTGGAAATGATACATTTTAATTGAACTTTTCTAGTAAATTATTTTGCTTTATGCAAGCCGTGTAAAAAAAAAAAAAATGTGGAATTTTGTTGTCTTGATTTAAACATGAACACAAATCCCAAAATGAAAACTAGATCTAAATCTGCAACGTTAAATCTAAAAATGCAACATAATAGAATTATGTGAATGTGCAAGGTTATTATTTTAGACCATTGAGTATCTCTTCAAAGTAAGCATATGCTCCCAAGAATAGCTCAAAATTCTGAAGATACCATATTAAGAATCTCCTTTAGGAAGTCCAGTTAGAACCCAAAATAGAACATCTGGGATTATGAGAGTCAGATTCCTCATCTGAAAGTTGTTAAAACAACAATTTATAGAATTATAGCATTAGAGATAAGGCATAAGACATTATGCTAATAAAAATCATCTAGAGTTTTAAACCACCATGGACTTTCCAGAGAAATTCTGCTCTGATTATTTGAGCAGAATGGGCAGATACATTTTTCCTAATGCTAGATGGAAACATTAGGAAACAGAACAGCAGTTAGGAGTTAAAAGGAGCTGAAAGTTAACTAAAGCTGCCCAGGTGGCTCAGACGGTAAAGAATCTGCCTGCAGTGCAGGCGACCCGGGTGGGATGCCTGGGTCAGGAAGATCCCTTGGAGAAGGAAGTGGCAATCACTCCAGTATTCTTGCCTGGAGAATCCCATGGACTAAGGATCCTGGTGGACTACAGTCTACAGGGTCGCAAAAGAGTTGGACACAACTTAGTGACTGAACAACAGCAACAACAAGGTGCTTGTTTACCATTTTAGAGCCAATATTTCTTAAAAATCAATTCTTATTTTCTACATTAGTCAAGATGGTTTTTGTATGTAACTGTAACTACTGTTAAAAAACCTTAAATGTAACAAACCTTTATCCTTTGAGTAAAAATCTAAGAAACTCTAATGTACTACTTTTTCACACAATTGAGAGTCCTCACAGTTCATTAAATAAAGGTAAATTGTTACTTTACCAGCATTCTCTTATACAAGTAAGCAGTGCTATACCTTTAAGAATAGTGATATTTTACCAATATTTCTAGAAGTATTAAACAGAAATTAGAAGGGTAATTAGGAATTTACACATTGTAAGCACATTCTCTTACAGTAGTATAATTGGGTCCCAAAATGAAGATTTTGAAAATTGTCTTTTACAGAATACCAGGAAAAACCTACATGATAATAGCTTTTCTAACTGTGGGTACTATGGGGTTATCAAACACTTCCTTGGGCTACCTGAATTATCCTACCCAAGTCATCTTCAAGTGCTGCAAATTGATTCCTGTTATGCTAGGAGGAGTTTTTATTCAAGGTATAGTAATGATATGTTTTCATACTGTTTGAAGCTGACAGGATATGCTGTGACATCTAGCATTAGGAAAAACATTAAACTTCAATTAATATCTTTAATGAACATTCTAGCTATTGTAACAATTCTGAGTGATAATCTAATATAAATAAGATATTATAAAAACACTGATACTTCTCTGATATACCTCAGGATCTGAAACCTTTGGACTTGGGGGAAATCAAAATAGTATTTTGTTTTATTCTTTTTGCCTGGAGTCTACTACATTGCTGAAAGGCCATATTGAAGGCTTAGCTCAGAAGTACCCGGAAAGCTCTGTTTTCAACTCTTTGATTTTCCTGCTCTCTAGGGCTCCACTCTCCACTTCTGTTGTACAAATGGATAATTCTCATGATGAAGTAAAGCTTAAACTGAACAAAAGTGTTCTTTAACCCACTCTGCTGAGCCCCAACTAAGTTACAGGCCTATGAAAGCAGGAGTAAAAGAAGAAGCAGTGATAGTGACAAGCCAGGGAACAAGTTCATATGACTGTCATGAGGAATATTCCTGCTTTGATAACACTAGATTTCTCATACAGCCCTGACTTCATTTTATGCATTATAAGCATTCCCAAAAGAGCCTTTTAAAATGAAAAGATGTATGTCAAAGGAAACGTATAATTTCAAGATAACTGTTCACGTAGGAAAAAATAATGATCTCAATTCCTATTAAAAAAATCACATTTAACTTTGTAAATGACTTAACCTGAATAATATTTCATTACAATCCTCCCAAAAAGTTACACTGTGTAATTTCCTTATTTAAATGTAGATGTACTAAAATAAATTAATCCTTACCAATTTAGAAGTTATCTGACCGTAGTATTTGGAAACTTATATATAGCCTGAATAACTACTCTGGTTACTTTGTAAACTTACAAACTGTAAGAGAATCCGTAGGCTTATGTTATAAAATAAAAGAGGCACTAATTTCACAAACCTTTTAAATGTTCTAATTTATTCACTATCGTAACAGATGAAAGAAGGATTTTGTGTCTAATTTAAAGGACATTTTGGTGCTCACAGGATAATTTAATTTTCAGAAACCCTTCTGTGACCATCTCATGCCTTGACTAAAATGTTCTTGATCATTTCTGACATTGTATATAAAAAGCAATCCCTGCTAAGCTTGTTAGACACATAGATCCAACACTGTGCTGAGTGGGTAGTTACATAATGAGGTTGACTTACCCTTTATTATACACAGGAAAGCGTTATAATGTTGCAGACGTGTCTGCTGCCTTATGTATGAGCCTCGGCCTGATATGGTTTACCCTAGCTGACAGCACAGTTGCACCAAATTTCAACGTGACAGGTAAGGAATCTATTTGTCTTCTTGGATTTTGTCAGCGTTTCAGTTCAGAGTAAGAATTTTTACAGTTTCATTAGGGTTTTACATGATGGTGTGGCATCTGTGGTCCTCATATCTAGCGTAAGGTTTTTGGACTCTCATATAAGATGTAGTAAAAGTGTCACAACTCTGAAACATGGCCATTGTTTTCAGTACTCTTGTATTTTGGCATGACAGGAGGCTGTTTGCCCAGTTAGAATCTCCTGTTTTCAAGTACTTGATAGATCAACTTTTAAGGACTGAGTTGGAAATATACACACAAGTTATAGAACCACAGTAGTAATTGTTATTTTCTTAAGAAAGAAAAGAGAAACGTGCACACTTACTTTTCATTGTTTTAGCTTCATTGTGTCCACACTTGCAAAAGGAAGATTATATTTGGAGACTGAGGGGAAAAGTCATTTTGGAGGCGTGTACATGCTTAATCGCTAAGTTGTGTCTGACTCTTTTGCAACCCCGTGGATTGTAGCCCGCCAGGCTCCTCCATCCATGCAGTATCTCAGGGAGGAATACTGAAGTGGATTGCCATTTCCTCCTCCAGGAGATCTTCCCAACCCTGGGATCAAACCTGTGTCTCCTGCGTTGCAGGCAGGTTCTTTATACCGTCTGAGCAACCAGGGATAGGAGTGGTTCACATAAAAAGAGAGAAATAGCTTGCCCCCCACAAAGGTAGTGGGGGCGTAAGAATGAGGTGCCCCCCACAAGGTAGTGGGCGCGTAGAAATGAGGTGATGCGGAAAGAACGGCTGTGAAAGCGCCTGCACGTGGAGGTGTGGGGGTGACGATGGTGGGAAAAGGCGGTTTCGGTGGTTCTGTAACTTCTCACCATATTTGTTTAGTACAGTGTTTCTTTCGGACTTGTAACCTAATCACTAAAGTTCTTAAACAGCCTGACTTCATTTCTGTGCAGTATGAGCCTTTCCAAAAGAACCTTTTAAAACAAAAATGTGTATGTCAACTACTTCACATATAAAATCCAGGATGACTGTTCAAAATAATGATGTCAAGTCCTATTAAAAATCAGTACTTTAAACATAAAACTATTATTTGACATGGTTGTTAAACACAATAAGGTGATGGCATTAATGCAATGTATTAGTTTTAGTTTTGTTTTCTTAAATAATATCACCTACATGCCTGTTACAACTGGATGTGGATAAAAGTAGTCTACTGAGCAAGTGTAATTTAAGATCTGCTGGGGTGTTTTTTTAGCCCAATTAAATTTCTGATAAGTGTTGATTACTGTTCATATATTTGAATGAGGAGGTTATTTTTTTCTTACGTCTTCTTGAAGGTGTGGTCCTCATCTCTCTGGCCCTGTGTGCAGATGCTGTCATTGGAAATGTCCAAGAGAAAGCTATGAAGCTGCATAATGCTTCTAATTCAGAAATGGTAAATGCTCTCATGCTTTTTCATCACATCAGACAGACTCAAAAACGATGATGTCCTTAGTCTGATGACCTAATTATAGTACTGAAGACTTGCATTGCATTTTTAAACTGGTTTATCATCACTATTTTCATAAAAGTAGCACATTCAAGTGTCGTACGAAGGTAAAAAGTAAAATACCATTAACCACACTAATACCTTATTATAAGCATTTGATAATTTTTTTTCCTCTTTGATTTATGGAGTTTGAGGCATGTTAAAAAATTTCCTCTGTTGCATCATTTTTATTCTCTCTTTCTATCTCATATTATTTTTCGTTTAGAAGTTTGTAATTTGCATGTAGTTTAGCTTATCTTTTGCTTCATGGCTTCTGGCTGTGCATTATTATTGAAAAGGGCTTTTCCAGCCCTAAAATTTTAAGAATTTTATGCCAGTTGCCTACTAGTTTTATAATCTCCTTATTTATGAAATCTTTGATCCAATCAAAGCTTTCTAAAAGTTTTCTTCCATATGACTATCCACTTGTCCCAGTATCACTTATTGAATAATTCACTTTTCCAACTTTTATTTTAAATATCTTCTTTCATCCTCTCCTGTGCTAATGCAGGGTTTAGAATTTTATCCGGTTTATTTCTGCACCAGAACCATATGACAGCAGCTTTATCACCATGCGTTTACCATCTGCTAGGACTAGCCACCGTTGTTCCTTTTGTTTTTCAGAATTTCACTACCAGTAGTTATTCTTGGGTGTTCATACCCCCAGATAAACTAGAAATCCCATTGGTATTGTGATTGGTATGGCATTGAATTATAAATTAATTTAGGGCGAATGGCATCTATGCACTTGATTCTTTCAGTCCAAGAATGAGGTATGACTTTCCTTTTATTCAAATGTTTCCTTTAAATGTCCCTTAGACTTTAAAGTTTTCTGTGGATAAATCCAGTTACTTATTTTATTGGAGCTATTGTTAGGTGTTTCATTTTTTACCTTTATTATGCAAATGTTATCTTTTCTTCCCATGTATCTTCTAACTGGTTGGTATTTGTATACAGTAAATACGATATGTGTGTGTTTGCCTTAGTTTTACAACTGACCACCTTGCTAGACAGACAAAGCTCACCGCGTTAAGGATGTGTAGGGCTGGTTACTTTGGGAGCAGAGTGGGGCATCTGTGCGGCATCCCTGAGAACACAGGAACCTTAATCTTGGTCAGGATTTTTCTTGATCATCACCACTCTTCCTAGATAAAGTAAAGAGCAGAGAATTAAGGAACTGTAGGTAGTTAGAAAGTTAGGGCAATACAGTGGTTCAAATGTAAACTCTGACCTAAGATAGCCTTGGTTTATATCCTCCCTATACTAGCTCTCCTCTTTCGGGAAGATGACTTACTATCTCTAAGTTTTAGTTTCCCCATCCACGCACTGGTAGGAAATGATGATCAGGAGTGCCTGACTCACCTGCTGGACAGCGCAGAGAACTCTGCTCAGTGTTACGTGGCAGCCTGGATGATAGGGGAGTCTGGGGGAGAATGGATACCTGTGTATGTATGGCCAAGTCCCTTCACTGCTCACCTGAAACTATCACATTTTTTGTTAAGCAGCTATACCCCAATGCAAAATAAAAAGGTTAAAAAAATATATATATAGATGAAAAAAAAAAAAAGCATGCCTGTTTCTTCAGTTGGTTGTGAGAAATAAAAAGGATTAATCTATATAGAGCATCATTAGCACAGTACCTGACACATAGCAGGTTTTGAAGTTTGACAGTAACGCTGATTCTGCTCATAAGGAGTATAATAAGCCAGGATAGAAAGATTGGTGGGAAAATTGAGAAATTAAATAATAAATATGCCATATACTGCTTATTTTCATTACATTTTAATAGTCTTTGCAAGCTTAATGTTTGGGTTTTTCATGTCTAATAAGTAGCTGTCAGAGTATCTTTGTCTCGTGTATGTTTTTAGGATCCCAACACTAAAATCTGGTTTGAATTCAGTAATTAAGCTAAGCGAAAAATGAATAATTAGGTAGTCATATATGAAAGGATTAGTACTGCTGAGTTCTGTTGTACAAGTTATACTGTACCTAAAACTTATAAATAGGATCAACCATCATTTCCAGAAAATTAGGCCATATTGAAACAATGATGTTACTTTTAAAATGGTTTCTTCTACACATTTAATTGAATAGATTAATTGAGCCACATATTGAAAACTATTCATTTCTACCTTTGGTTAACTAGCACTTTTTTCCGCTTTATTTTTCTCTTCTTTAGGTTTTGTATTCGTATTCAATTGGTTTTACGTACATTTTATTGGGACTGACATGCACTAGTGGATTAGGCCCTGCAGTCACGTTCTGTTCAAAGGTAAACACTGATCACGTGTTTTAGAATAAACATCTTTCAGTAAAGATGGTAACGCTAACCCTATATGCGAGACAGAATAAGAGACACAGAGAACAGTCTTATGGACTCTGAGGGAGAAGGTAAGGGTGGGATGATCTGAGAGAATAGCATTGAAACATGTATATTATCATATGTGAAACAGAACACCATTCCAGGTTCAATGCATGAGACAAATGCTCAGGGCTGGGGCAATGGGATGACCCAGAGGGATGGGATGGGGAGGGAGGTGGGAGAGGGGGTTCAGGATGGGGAACACATGTAACCCCAGGGCTGATTCATGTCAATGTGTGGCAAAAACCACTACAATATTGTAAAGTAATTAGCCCCCAACTAAAATAAATTAATAAAAAAAATAAACATCTTTCATCAAATAGTTTCCTGTGTATTTCTGATTCCCCTTGTTCAAAAAGACTGTATTTCATTTAGCTTGATGACTCCTTTAATACACTATATGTAGATCAGAAATTATTTTAGAAATGAAATGATTTATATTTAAATTTATTTTATCCTTGCTCTTTTCTATAAGTTAATTTTTAAACTATTCATACTGTATAAGTTGGGAATTTTAATTTCATCATTATTTTCCATTAAATCAGAACTAAATAAGAATCTTTGACTGCATTGTTGAATGGCTTATTATTGCTCAAGAAGTTGATTGAAATCTGTAGTTTTACTTCAGTTATAATACCTCAGAGTTTGTTTTGCATTTTTCGTTAGAAAAGGCTTTTTTATATGTTACAGGATCCAATTAGGACCTATGGTTATGCTTTCCTTTTTTCCCTCACTGGGTATTTTGGAATCTCTTTTGTTCTGGCTTTGATTAAAATTTTCGGTGCACTTCTTGCTGTAACAGGTAAGAATGACGTACTTGATTAGATTATGTAATAAGCACGTGATTCCAGACCTGTCCTCTTAACCATATGCCCTGCGCTGCCCATGCTGGTGTGGTGGCTCCAGCTCCTTGGGACTCCAGTCCCTCTGTCTCTCTGCTCTGCCGTGTTCATCATCCTTCCAGGCAGGAAGGTGGAGAGAACATGAAAGACACATCGTCTCTTTATGTAAACTCCCTAAAATCGCACTCCTAGAGACAGCACTTCTGCTGACATTTGAATTGACACTTGGTTGTGACTAAATGTAGTTCCATGACCACCGCAACTGTAGGAGAGGCTGGGCAGGTGTCCTGGTTAAAAAATGGGATCCTTTTACTAAGGTAGAAGGAAAAATAGATGTGGGGAGTCACGCTCTGATACCTGTTTCCAAAACAGTTCTGGTATCCATTCTTTCATGCTTTGAATGTCTAAGTACCAGGACCTAGAGTCTGGGAAAGGAGGACCTGGAAGAGAAGGAGCTGAGTGTAGCACACAGGCCTGTGGAGGAAGGGGTCCTGGAGCCACACGCAGAGTTCCTGTCCCCACCCGGTGGGACCGGGGAAGAAGGTTTCCGGCCGTAACCCCTGAAGGACAGTGAACAGAGGACAGGAAAGATGGTCATGGTTTTATCCGGCTATGCCCACCATTAGAGTGTTAGGGTGTCCTGTAGATTGCTGCTGTCAAAGAATATCCCCCGTTCTACCTAATCCTATCTTCCTTGGAAAAATGTTTCTTGCCAGACTGAGACTGTCTCTCTAAAAGATGATGGAGCTCCATAGCACCGTGGCCTCCATCAAGTCCTTACTCCAGTTGTACTTTAAAATTTAACCTTATTATTTAATGTCTGTAACCCGGCCAGATTGTGAACTCCATGGTTGCAGGAGCAGTGACTTTCTGTTTTGTTTTGTTTTGTTTTTTTAACTTGCTTCCTTGGCACCTCATGTAGATCTTGGTGCACAGTAGGCTCTGTAAAGATTTGTCAAATAGATGATTTCCAAAGAATTACCAAGATAGTAGGCACATTCTAAAACCAACCTTTTTCTCCCTACAGTGACAACAGGGAGAAAAGCAATGACCATTGTTCTTTCATTTATATTCTTTGCCAAACCATTCACACTCCAGTAAGTACTTCTCGGTTCAACAAGTTTTTCTACCTTTAGGTACTTTCCCATTTCCTCTTAAATAGCCTTAATTTCTTTGTAAAGAATCCTTTTTATCTTGACCCACATTTATGGATGTGTCTTCTGCTGTTTCAGAAATGTATGTAATTATTTTGAAGAAATCATTTTGTACACTTAAATTGCCTAACCAGTCCCAATGCACCTGTGACCCTGTTTCTCATATAAATGAATGTGGATGATGTGGTGAGATTAAGGGATTCCCCTTGCCCTGGTGCAGATATATAAATTATAAATATCTACATAGATGGTTCTTAAGGTTATTTGCTGCCTTTTCCTACAAAGGATTTGAGGTAGAGAAATATTCTGTAAATTGTGCCCTAATGGTTTTCTCAGTTTCTGGCTTCTGGTAGAAGCACTGACTGTTTTCTTTACTGTCTAGTATGTATTTGAAATTAGCATCATTTAAACTTACACTGGTTGGTAATTGAGAAGATTCAGACTTAGACATGATCATTGTACAGTCATCCGTCAGAATCCACAGAGTACCGGTCCAGGACCCGATAGACTGAAATCCGAGAATGCTCAAGTCCCTTTCACTCAGCCCTTGGCATCCACGGATTCCCCATATGCACACAGAGGACCGACTGTGTATTTATTTAAAAAAAACCACATCTAAGTGGACCTGTGCTTTTCAAACCTGCGTTGTTCAAGGGTCAGGTGTATATCTGTAAAGGTAACCACGCAATAAATTATCATCCCTGTACAGTCGGTCTTCGTATCCACAGGCTCTGCATCTGCAGGCTCGACCAACCGCAGCGCAGACATACTCAAGAAAAAAAATTCCCGAAAGTTGCAAAAAGTGCACTTTGAATTTGCATGGCAGATTCATCGTGTTAGGTCTTATAATTTAGAGATGATTTACAGTATACACAAGGTTGTGCATAGGCTATATGCAAATACTTTGCCATTTTATATAAAAGACTTCAGCATCCGCAGATTTTAGTATCCTCTGGGTAGAGGGGATTAGTTCTGGAACCAGTGCCCAGCTGATAGCAGGGGCAGCTGTGTGGTTTGTTTTCTGTAAGTGAGCTTCTCTTTCTGCGTGGGTTAGGTATTCACGGTATTAATCATGCAGCTCTGCTTTCTCAGGATGTGCCCCTTTCTGTCTGTGTATATTCAACCCCCACTGGGATTACTAGCTGGGCTGCTGTGTTCAATTCCCTGACAGATTTATGTATCCAGTGCTTTAAACATACTTATGAGACTTCTGGTAGATGTTGGACTTTGAATTTACTATTATCCTCAAGATTCAAATGCACTATATTTAAAATTCTGTAAAATACTTTTCTGACATACATACTTAACATTAAAAATACAGAATTCTATCCACTATGACCTAAATATTATTTGTAAAATAAATACTATTATAGTGCTATAATTTTAGATATCCAGTAGCAAAATATTTTATTGAAGAATTTTTGTGAAATCATCAAATTCTATGGTTAATGATAAATTGTTACTCTGACATTAATCTTTTTTCTCCTTATTTCTTTCTCTTAGGTATGTGTGGTCTGGTTTCTTGGTTGTCCTTGGTATATTTCTCAATGTTTACAGCAAAAATATGGATAAAATAAGACTGCCATCACCATATGATCTGATTAAAAAAATGGTGGACCTAAGGAAGTCAAGGACGTTGGCACAAACTGTATAGGCAATGATTCGTTTTGTAAAATTCTATTTGTAAAATAGAATTAATTCATCAATCAATTAACTTTCCAAAGGGACTTATAAAAACCAAATGCTCTGAAGGCATGCTACCCATTTGTGGATGGATTACGTGTGAAGTCGGCCTTTCTTCAGAACCCTGTTTGTCTAACCTCCAGAGCAATCAGGAAAGCCTCGCCCGCACACCTTGGACTGAAACGTCAACATGAAGGACTCTTAATGCTTACAGTCTGTTGAGAATTTCACTGGAAATGGACCATGTTGCAAGACTGATTGTATATCATTATGACATATCAAAGAAATTGATATGTAAAAATAGACTTTTCCTTTTTCCATTCCATTTTGGTGGTCTTATTTAAATTGAATCTCTGTTGTAAGAGTGAACTGATGATTTAAAGTCCAGAGAGAATAACTTCATTATAAATAAAAATTATTCTGTGATTTTTTTTTAAATGTGTTTGATGGAATTTTGTTATAAAGAGGGGAAATAAAGGTTGAATTTTGTTATGAAGAGGGAAAGTATACTTAAACTAAATCTTAGGCTTTTCTTTGATCATTTAAAAGTATACATTAAAATGTGCTTTAATTTTTCTGTGGAATATAAGGGATAGAGGAAAAAGAGTTGTCATCCTGTGTCCTATAAGTATATATATCACAAGACAGATTTCCTATTATTCATCAAAAGTGCTAGGAAACTTCATGATCTGAATTTTTAAGTTGAAGGGAAAATGTTTAGTCTCTTAAGTCATGTCCAACTCTTCTGCAACCCCATGGACTGTAGCCCCCCAGGCTTCACTGTCCATGAAATTCTCCGGGCAAGAATATTGGAGTAGGTTGCCATTTCCCGTTCCAGGGGATCTTCCTGACCCAGGGTTCAAGCCTACGTCTCCTGCATTGGCAGCATTCTTTACCACTGAGCCACCAGGGAATTCCGAATGGAAAATAATTGTTTTCTTAAATAATAATAAAATTATAGTTTCTCTTAAAAGTGAAATTTAATTTGGCAGCTTGAATGAGATAAATTTAAGAGCACAGGTAGATTTAGCAGACTTGCACAGTATGTTGCTTGCACAGTTTTGAGTCTTAAGTTTAGAAAGATTTTGGCCTTGATTTTTTAGCATTGAGTTTGGGAATTGCTCTAACTGTATTAAATCCTATTAATCTTCATTTTCAATGTAAGTAATACTGGCTAAAACAGCTTGATATCCACGTTCTTAGTAATATCACTTACATGTTATGACTATAGTATACTTGGAATATTTAATCGCATTCTTAAAGTTCATCATATTCTGATGGTGACCTTAATCTGTTATGTGCATACATGGGTACAACAGACCCATGATAATTAAGGATCTAGCCCAAGAAATTCTGCCTGATTTTCATGTTGTTCAGTTGCTCAGTCTTGTTCGACTCTTTGTGACCCCATGGACTGTAACACACCAGGCTTCACTCAGTTCAGTTCAGTTCAGTTGCTCAGTCATGTTCAACTCTGCGGCCCCGTGGACTGCAGCACGCCAGGCTTCCTGCCACCAACTCCCGGGGCTTGCTCAAACTCATGTCCATTGAGTCAGTGATGCCATCCAACCATCTCACCCTCTGTCATCCCCTTCTGCCTTCAATCGTTCCCAGCATCAGGGTCTTTTCCAATGAGTTGGCTCATGTATCACATGTTAATAAAATAATGTGGGTCTCTTTTTTTCCCCAAATGGTAATCATTTTGAAACTTTTCATATTTTAAAGGGAAAGGTTAATTTGTTCTTTATACTACTGCCTTAAATTCTAAGACAATAAGGATTTGTGCTTTAAAAAAATATATACATTTTTCTAAATCCTTGATGAAATATTACAGTTTTAACTTATCAAGGCATCCTTTTATCCCCATACTTCTCTAATTTTTTTACTGTCTGCCTGTTACAAACTCCCCATCCCACCCACCCTACCCCCAGTTTTAAACAATTTAGCATTTTATTTAAAAGTCAGTTTGTCAGGCTAACTCGGTACTTCCATCTTTTTTGACCTACCATCAGAAGGAGATAAACTTTATCTCACTTGCTTGTATCCGTGGAATAATAGTAGTGTAAAATACAGACAATTTCTATAGGAAAGGAAATCAACATTTGAATGTGTGCTTTGTACCAGATTTAAAATATGTTCTTTCAGATACTCTGTAGCCCCACTACCAAAAAAGTAACAATAAGGGAATTCCCAGGGAATTCCCTGGCAGTCCAGTCGTGGTGCTTCCAGGGTTGGGGCTGGCCATGCTGGGAAGACTAACCATGTGACTATGATTGGGGTTTTGAGCCTCAGGACATCCGCTCAATCTTTGTAGAAGGTAAGAGGTTTGGAGATTGAGCTCAGTCGTATGGTCAGTGATTCGACGAATCGTGGCTGTGAAATGAGACCCAGTAGAACCCCTAGACACTGAGGCTTGGGATTGCTTCCTGGTTGGAGGTGCCCGTGGATGTGCTGGGAGGGTGATGCTCCTGTAGACACCGAAGCTTAGTGATTGTAATCCTGCCAGACCTCACCCCACGGGTCTCTTCTTTTGTCTGTTCCTGATTTGTACCCTTTATGGTTAAGTGGTGCTAGTGGTAACGAATCCGCCTGCCAATGCGGGAGACATAAGAGACTCAGATTTAATCCCTGGGTTGGGAGGATCCCCTGGAAGAGTGCATGGCTGCTCACTCCAGTATTCTTACCTGGAGAATCCCATGGACAGAGGAGCCTGGCGGGCTACAAGCCATGGGGTCACAAAGGGTCGGACACGACCGAGCACAAAACAGCACACACATGATAAAACTGCAGTGGAATGTATGGTGCTTCCCTGAGTTCTGTGAGTTGTTCTAGCAAAGTATGGAACCTGAAGGGGAAGCGGAAACACCCCAAATTTATTACTGGTTGGTGGCCTGGGATCCTCAGGGCTTGCAGCTGGTTCTGAAGCAAGGGCAGTCTTGTGGGGGCCAAGCCCCTAACCTGTGACCTACTGCAGATGGATAGGACTGCACTGCAGGTTTCAGGCTTAACAAATGTTTTAAAATAACTTCTAGCATTCGCTGGACTGTTATCTGAGTCTCTTAATTTCCTACAGTGATTTTTGTGGGTGTGTGTCTTTTTTTTCCACTGGAGGTTAATCACTGTAAAATACTGTGTTAGTTTCTGCCATACGTCAAGATGAATCAGCTGTAAGTATACATATGTCCGCTCTCTCTTGAACCTCCCTTCTACCTCCCAACCCATCCCCTCCCTCTCGGTTGTCACAGAGAACCAGGTTTGAACTCCCTCCTGTAGTGATTTTTATCTTTAACCTATTTTACATTCTAGATTTTCCTTGGTCAAAGAACACAGAATTCTAGTAAAATTTGACCAGGATTATGAACCAACAGTATGACTTGGCATGATGAAAATATTTATGCATCCTGGTGTCACAGCTGCTCTTTAAATGACATGGTTTTCAAATTATCAGATGAGGCAGAGTGATTCTCAAAACTTGTGTGCTTCCTTCCTAATTAATTAAATAACAGTCTGTTTCCATTATGCATTTGAGCAAAAATGTCTCATTTGCACACATTCTGCTTTTCACGTATGCCCATGGAACGTCCTTGTATCAATACTTGTCCATTGAACCAACCATCCTAACCTTTTTAACAAATGCTAATCTTTTTAACATCACTGACTTGACTGCTCTTTTTTTTGGGGGGGGGCCACACCTCAAAGAGTGTGGGATCTTAGTTCCCTGACCAGGGATTGAACCTGCGCCCCCTGTAGTGGAAGCATGAGTCATAACCACTGGACCACCAAGGAAATCCCTTGGTGGGATTTTTATTTTAACAGCATTTGTTCGTTCACTCTCACGGAACCAAATGTGAGCCAAGCATTATATCAGATGCTGAGCATGCACAAAATAATAGCTCAGTTGGTAAACAATTTGCCTGCAATGCAGGACACCTCGGTTCAATTCCTGGGTCAAGAAGATTCGCTGGAGAAAGCATAGGCTACCCACTCCAGTATTCTGGCCTGGAGAATTCCGTGGACTATATAGTCCATGGGGTTGCAAAGAGTCGTACATGATTGAGCAACTTTCACTTTCACTTTTTTCATGCACAAAAAGAATCAAATACACTTGTTTAGAAAAAGCTGTGTATTTTATTTTGGGGTGTAGCCAACTAACAATGTTGTGATAGTTTCAGGTGAACAGCAAAAGGACTCAGTCATACATATGAAAGTGACAAAGTGAAAGTGCTAGTTTCTCAGTGGTGTCCGACCCGTTCGTCAGGCTCCTTTGTCTATGGAATTCTCCAGGCAAAATGCTGGAATGGGTAACCCTTTCCTTCTCCAGGATTTCTTCCCAACCCAGGGATTGAACCTGGGTCTCCTGCATTGCAGGCTGATGCTTTACCATCTGAGCCACCAGAGAAGCCCCAGCCACACATATATACATGTATCCATTCTCCCCCAGACACCCCTCCCATCCAGACTGCCACATAACATTGAGCTGAGTTCCATGTGCTACACAGTAGGTCCTTGTTGGTTATCCGTTTTAAATACAGCAGAGTGTACATGTCCATCCCATACTCCCCTTCTCCCCACCCTGCTGCCCACCGCAACCTTAAGTTCATTCTCTAAATCTGTGAGTCTCTTTCTGTTTTGTAAGTTCATTTGTATCATTTCTTTTTAGATTCCACATATAAAGAACCTCTTAAGGTACACCCATTCTAGAGAAGATTTGCTGTAATGTGTACATAAAAATATATAAACTATATAAAAATAAATAAACTTATGTTGATTTCCTTCCAGGAGGATCTTATTAGCCTTAAATGATAACTGATAATTCCCCACAGTGGTAGCGCTTATAAATCTTGAGTATGCAGGTGAATCACCTGAACATTTTCTTTGAAAATAGGATTTTAATTCAGTAAGATTGGCTTGGGGCCTGAAATTTTACCAATGAGACATTGGTGCTGCCGGTCCATGGACCACACTTCAGTGTGGAGGTCTTAGCTACAGACTCAGAACGTTTTCAATATCAGGACATCTGAAATTATTTGAATACTTTTCACCCAATAGACTTCTGCTTACTTTTCAAACTCACTGTTCTGTGTGGCCTGAGCCTATTTAACTTGTCTGAGTCTCTTTGTTCAAACCAAATGGAAATCTTACCATGTTGCAAAGTCGCTGTTGTTATAAGCGAAAAGAATTCTTTAATCATGGCAGGTATATGAAATATTTAATATTCATTACTTTTTCCATAATACTTTTTAAAAAATCTTCACAAAAGTTAAGATAAACCCATAATTTCCTACCAGTAATGGTCTGTTGTTTTAATTTCATGGCATGTGGTTAGAATATTCTTTATGCTATTTTGCAGCGATATTATGAAGAAAACATTCACTGCAATGATTTACTGCTGCTTCAGAATGAACTGTATATTACAGGGGGCTCAGGAAGTAGGGCTTAACACTTATGGGATTCTTCAGAGACTTTAATCAAAAAATATGTTTTATTAAATGTCTTAATCCTATATAACACCCCCCAAATTTCTAAAGCATAATTAATTAGATCATTTTAATCAGTTTGACATGATTGATAAGATTTAAATAGATGAAATCAGTAAAACGTGGATAATTATTCACAATAGATAGATAGAATGAGACCTTGCAGTCTGATTGCTATAGATTCCCTTCAGGTCTCACTGCCCTTTCTTTTTTTTCCTCCTGATGCCAGTTACAGTGAAAGGAATGAATGACCAAGTGTATAGAAGAAGTGTTAGTCCCTCAGTTGTGCCCAACTCTTTGCAACTCCATGGGCTGTAACCCACCAGGCTCCTCTGTCCATGGAATTCTCCAGGCAAGAATACTGGAGTAGGTAGCCATTTCTTTCTCCAGAGGATCTTCCTGACCCAGGGATTGAACCCAGGTCTCCTGTATTGCAGGCAGACTCTACCATCTGAGCCACCAAGTGTATATTGGGTTTCATATCTGACTCAACAGCGTATGATCATTTGGGGACTGATTTTTTTGTACCTTCTGAAAATGTCCATTACTATCAATACATATCCTAGCTGTTAAGAATATATTTTGTACATATATCCAGAGAAGATTCATAAAGGCGAGTAGTCATTTTTCTCTGGTTTCTAACTATATTCTAATTGATAGAATGTTTCTCTGCAAACTCTCTGCTAAGCAGCACAAGGTGATAAAATCTCAGGACTGTCTTGATGTTGACACCTGTCATTAAAGTAAAGAAGTCAAATGAAATGTCTTCTCTTAAGAAGATTAGATCTAGGAATTCTGTGGTGGTCCAGGAGTTAGGATCCTGTGCTCCCAAAGCAGCGGTTATGGATAAGATCCCGCATACCACACAGCACAGCCAAAAGAAATATACAATATTTGACCTAATAGTACCTTTAGCAAGCTAAAGGTGCATGCAGAAAGAGTCCTTCTTTGCTTAATGACGGTAGCAACTGATTAAATGGATGTGACTTACACACACATGCCTACCTACATATATCTATTTCTTAAATCCTTCTTCAAAGACACTATATTTGACTGTAGGGATGAATTCAGTCATCAGATATGTTTTCATCACATTCTTCATGAAGCGTTTTCCATTTAGAAGACAGATCTAAGACACTAGCCTTATCATTCTTCAGTTTGCAGTTTAAGTACAAAATCCTGCCAGGGTTGCATTCATTAAAATAAAACAGTCTTGGAAATTAAGCGCTAATTTCCCCCTCAAATGGCCTTGTCTGTTTTTTCCTTCCTTCTTTCTTTCTTTCTAATTACCACTCTAATGAAGTGGCCAGTGTTATGATAAGAAGTGATTTCAAGGCAGCAGTTTCTTATCATGAATCATGTATTTTACCCACCACCCTCGTCCCATGTGAGTTGGCCCTAGTTATTTAAAATGCAGGTGCAAACTCCATCTCGCTGAATCTATAATAGTTTTAAAATAGCAAATCCTCCTTTAGCACAAAGAGTAGGCTTTCAAGCCTTTCACTAAAGCAAAGAAGAAGAAAGCCATTATATATTCACTCTAGGATCTTTTCTGATCAGTGTATTACTCTCAGAAATATATTTTCAAAATCTTAAAATGCTCTTTAAACAGTTGTAGTACCAACACATCTGATAAGGATAAGTGAGGTGATATATGTATAATTATGGCTGATTTGCATTGCGGTATGGCATAAATCATCACAACATTGTAAAGCAATTTTCCTCCAATTAAAAAATACATTTTAAAAAAAGGAGCTATGATGATAGGAAGCAAAAAACTGTAAAGCACTCTCAAAGTGTTAATTTTTTTAAGCTTTCAACTGGCCACGCTCTTCCAAACCATGGGTCACACAACTCACTCTGTTTCTAATGGACTCCTCTTTGTGCTTACCATAAAAAAAAAAAGGTTGGCCAAAACATCTGCTTCCAGCCATTAAACAGGAATTTCTCTTTTAGCTTTGATCTTATCCAATGTGGCCTCCTGATCTTTCCATGATGGAACATTATTTTTCATCAAATGGCTAGAATGTGGTCAAGGGACACTACTGCTGGTTGCCATTTGGTTATAGACAAGAGAAACCAGTGACCCTCTTGGGCATTTCTGGGTGCGTCTAGACCCTCATTTATCCTCAAGGACCTTTTTCCCACCTATGGCTTGGGTTGACCCATGATGTATTCACTGTACATTAATGGGAGTAGGAATTCAACCTGGTTCTTGAAAAAAAATTCTACAGCTAACTTAAAAAATTCAAAATTAGAGACACAGACGTAGAGAACAAACATATGGACGGGAAGGTGGGATACGTTAGGAGATTGGGATCAACATACATACACTAATTTGTAATAAAAGAGATAAGCCAGGAGAATAAAAAGAATTGCAGGAGATAAAGGAGACAGTGGTTCAGTCCCTGGGTGGAGAAGATCTCCTGGAGGAGGGCATGGCAACCCACTGCAGCATTCTTACCTGGAGAATCAAACACAACTAAGCAACATAGCACGCATGAACACCTGAAACTTAGAATTGCTGCCAGGATTTCAGCTGGAACAATAGATCCATTTAGAAGAATTGACATCTTAACCATATTAAGTTTTCCAATCTATAAATATTGTACTTATTTTCACATATTTAGATCTTCTTTGATTTCTTTCGTATTTGATAACTTTCAGGATATATATATCTTGCACTTGTCAGTAGATTTATACCCAAGTATTTCATGTTTTGGGTGCTCTTATAAACTACATTTTTTAAAATTTCAGTTTCCAATTGTTCAATGCTGATATCTAGAAATTGATTTTTTTCTATATTGATTGGTGTTTTATTTTCAATGGCAAACTTCTCCCTAGACATTATATGTATTCTAGAACAATGACCCTCAAAGCCAGCTGAACCTTAGAATCACCTACAGAGCTGTAAATACACAGATTTCCAGATCACATCTCCCCTACGTTCTTACTCTATAGTTTGAGGACAGACCTAGGAATTAATGTTTACAAAGCATTCCCAGGTAATCCTAACCTTGGAGAGGTTTAGGAATCAATCATAAAGCATTTGTGGAAGTAAATGATTTCATAGATAAGACAGACATGGCAGGAACATCATTCATTTCCTGTACTGACACTACTAACTTATGCTCGCTGGGCGTCTTCTGTTGGATTTCCAACTGATAGATTTGCAATGATACGTCTTTTCTGAGACCTAACCACTTCTTTTTAACCAATGGTGTACATTTGTTGGAAATTGTACCAGATTTACTAAATTGGGTTTGTGTGTGTGTTTGTGCTGTCATGTCCGACTCTTTGCGACCTCATGGACTGTAGCCCACCAGGCTTCTCTGTCCACGGGATTTTACAGGCAAGAGTACTGGAGTGGGTTGCAACTTCCGTTTCCAGGGGATCTTCCCCAGGGGTGGAACCCGTGTCTTCTGCATCTCCTGCACTGGCAGGCTGATTCTTTACCACCTGAGCCACCTGGGAAGCACTAACTGGGCTTAGAAACTCATTAAAATTCAGCCTATGGCCATGCTTGGCCAGATTAGCACAATATTGCTAACTATTTAAACAACTTATATACAATCGCTTTAGGGGAGGAGCAGACACAGGGACACTGGCTGAAAAAGTAACAAAAATGTGGTTCAATTCTAGAATGGTTTGCCAAGATAAAGTTTGATGATAAAGGGATTGGTAAGTACAAGTGCTACAAAGTCATATTTAAGTAGTTTGTCAAGAGTGTGGGAGTGGATTTATTACCAGGGCATTGAGATATCTCTTGGAAGAACCAAAGAGCAGGCAATGCAAACTGGCCTCCCACGGGACGGGAGAAGGATAAAGGAAGCCACCAGGATCCCAGGCAGTTCCTCCGTTCCTCTGTCTACGTGGCTGTTTCTGGCTTCTCTGTGTGTGTGTGTGGCTTTCTTCCTGCAGAACAGCTTTCTCAGACCCTCCCAACAAAATCCCTCAAGGAGATCCAGGCACTATATCCGCAGGACACCAGAGCTCAAATCAATGCCAAACTAAGCAGTTCTCAGGTCAGATTACAAGATGGGTTCTAATCAGTTGATGTAACCATCTCTTAATATTGACTGATGGTGCCTATGGGAGATGATCCATCGAGAAAGAAATTGAGTAAGGCATGCAACATGATTGACATCTGCCATATATGGATGTCATACATGGCATCTCCTACAAGCTACAAATTATAGCCATGTACCATGTCATTCTGTGATGATGACACATGTCCCATAGAAGTGTACCTATTTTGAATTCTCTAATAAACAAAGAATTGCATTTTCTAAAAGAAACTGATGCTTGTAAAGAAAACATTCAGTTCTCAACACAGAGAGTTGAAATTTAGTCTGTCCTTTTTAACGTGAGCTTTGCAGAAAACAGTACTGGGGTAATTAAAATTAAATTACTTTTAAATAAATGAACTGACTACATAACAGGGCCATGAAAATAAGGCCATTTACTCGAATACTGACCTATGGGGTTTTTTTTCTTCTTTTTCATGGCTTCTCAGATTACAGCTGTTCCCAGATTACATCTCAGAGTTCCTAAAAATTGGCCTCTATGTTTTATAAAACCCTATATTTTCATTACACAAAACTTTTAGCAGCTTAAGTTCCTTTTAACCTTGATCCTTTAATATTCCTTGAAAATGAGCTTTTCTGTCTGTTGCATAAGCCTGTTGGACTAAAGAGCTACTACCTGTCTCATCTCATATCAAGACCACACTTCTAAATTATAGGCAGATACATACTGACAATAGTCACTTACTCCAGGAAGACTCTAAATCACAGTACATTCCCTTTTCAGCAATAAATCCTGAAGTCATACAGAAATTTGCCATTAGTTGCATCATCCATCCCCAGGGCATTTGTGTAGGAAAGCTGTTAAGGGCATTTTACTGGTTGGTAAACTGAATAGCAAGATTGTGTGAATTTATTTTCAGAATCCTACTAAGGGATCATAGTGAAATACTCCACTATTAGTCTCTCTTGTACTTTTCCATTTTCCATTACCTGAGTGTTAAAAGACAATCCAAATGTAGTTGATTGATTGAGATCAAGGAAAGAAGACTATGTCTGCCCTGATGGCTTTCTCTTCTCTCTTTCCTCCTGCTCTCACCAAATAATGCCACCCTCCTGGAGTGTTCTTCCTCTGGCTGATTCCTCATGTCTTAAGTTTCTTCTTGGCCATCACCAACTCTGGAAAAGGTTTCTATGTCCTCTCATTTCTCCCCAGCTGTGTGGTGCAGCCTCCTCTGAGGTCAGAGAGCATCCCTCACTCAGAGCCAACATGGTACTTCCCACTCTGCCTCCAACACCTACGAGGGTCTTCTCTACTCGTAAGTCTAGAATCAGGACCGCATCTTTCATCTCTGGGGCCGCCTCACCTAGAACAATGAGCAGAACAGTCAACGTTTATTCAGTGATTCCAACCTTGGGTTTATTTTAAATTCTCCTCCTTTGCCCCAAATCCCCTTCTCCCTTTGCTCAGTCATCTTGATCTTTCTCCTCTCCCCCAAATCCCACTTAAACCTCATCCCCTGGGAAACACTTTCTCTTCTCTGTTTTCCTAGAGCATGTGGTTTGTACATTTAACTATTTATTTTGTGAAAGTCCCATAGACCCAAACCAGACTAGAAAACTTTTTACTTCTAGTAGAGGTGTGTGTGTGTCTGTGTGTTTGTGTGTGTGTGTTTGCGCGCACGCATACTCAGTCGTGTAGCCCCCTAAGCTCCTCTGTCCACGGAATTTTTCAGGCAAGAATACTGAAGTGGGTTTCCATTTCCTTCTCCAAGGGATCTTTCTGACCCAGGGATCAAATCCATGTCTCTTGCATCTCCTGCATTGGCAGGCAGATTCTTTACCACTGCACCACCTGGGAAGCCTCTCTGTATAGAAGGTTCCTAATACTCACTGATTGATTTCCACTCTGGAAATATGGTAGAAGGTCAATCCCTTCAAAAGAATAATAATCTATACAAGGCCCTAGCACCCTTTCAAAATAAAATGATTCCCTTTGTTTAATATAAGCATGATTATCATCATTATTGTTTTCATTATTATTTTTTTTATTTGCCAAATAAAACACATCTATCCCGAAGCCAAGAAAAGCAATAAGAACTGGTGACATGCTTTGAGTGCTTTTATTAGTCAGAGCCCTGGTCTATTAGATGTCTAAGTCTTTAATATGCATGAAACAATATTCTCGGATGCAACAGATGATTAAAGAAATATATTAAAGCATTCATTCTGAATGAAAATACATGGACAAGGTAATTCCCAAGACTCAGAGTAACTACAAGGAGGAATATAGGAAATGAAGTAGCTCATTTCTCCCCAGAGAAATTCTATGGAGATTGCATTCAAGTTTTGGTTTTAAAGCTAAGAAGTTGTGGCATAGACAGTTGAAAGATAAAGTTTCTGGCTTGTTCACATGCATGTTGTGGTGCAGACTTTTGTTAAGAGGTGACGAAAAAGGTGAGAGAAAAAAATGTTCCTCCTATGAAAACTACTCAGGGATAATTTCATCACAGGGCCTGTGCGTGCGTGAGTGCTCAGTCATGTCTGACTCTTTGCTACGCCATGGACTGTAGGCTACCATGTTCCTCTGTCCATGGAATGTTCCAGACAAGAATATTGGAGTGGGTCGCCATTTTGGTGGTCAGTGTCCCAGGAGCTTCCTCTGTGCTTTTCTAGCTGTTTAAGGGCTTTTCTGAACCTCATTTTTTAATCTTTCAAATAGGAACAACGAAATCTTTGCTTACCCTACATGGTTGAGGGGTGGAAGGGGGCTTAGAGATCAAATAAAATAAACAGTTCAACATTTTCAAAGCAAATCTAAAGGCAAGACTTCAAGATTCACTTGTTGCCACAGTTTGGGATCCCCAAAACGGAATCTACAAACATCCATATTAAACCATGAGCCTTAGCACCACTATATGCCTAATGCAGGCTTACAGTGAAACCTGCTTTGCTTATCTAACGAGAAGAATTATTGTTGAGCTACCTAACACAACCAACGACTGGGTGGTGATAGTGGTAAAAAAAAAAAAAAAAAAAAAAAATATGCTTCCCAATGCAGGAGACACAAGAGACGCAGGTTCAATCCCTGGATCAGGAAGATCCCCTGGAGGAAGGTATAGCAACCCATTCCAGCATTCTTGCCTAGAGAATATCCCATGGATGGAGGAGTCTGGCAGGTTATCGTGCATAGGGTTGCAAAGAGTCAGATGGGATTGAAGTGACTTAGTATGCACACACACCTAACACACTTGGCAGGGAAAATGAAGTCCTGAAATGTATTCTTCCTACAACCAATCAACCAATAAGTATATATTGATTAGGTGCTATTGACAAGAAAATAAGATGGGCACTGTCTGTAGTTTTCCCAGTCTCCAGAATCAGAGTGCATGCTTGAAGACATATGGCATGTATATTATTAGTATATGAGCGATTAATAAAAATCCACCATGTAGTTTGCAGGGGTGGGGCCAGGGGCCAGTCTCCTCCTAAGGACACTGGAGGAGAAACTGCTTGAGATAAAACCAGGAAAGACCGTGAATCAGTTCCCCTAACCAAGACCACACTGGACAACTTCAACTACAGACATTTACTCCTTCACAGTCTGAAGGCTACGCATTGGAAAAGACCCTGATGCTGGGAAATGTTGAAGACAAAAGAAGAAGATGAGATGGTTGAATGGCATCACCAACTCAATGGGCATGAGTCTGAGCAAACTCCAGGCAATGGTGAAGGACAAGGAAGCCTGGCATGCTACAGTCCATGGGGTTGCAAAGAGTCAGACACAACTTAGCGACTGACCCCAACAACAGCATTCACTCCAGGATGTAAGCCTCATTCTCAATCAAGTGGATAACATTTGTGTAATAACCTCCTCAATGGGGGGAGGACTAGGGATGGGAAGCAACAAGTGATTATTGATTGGTTATCTCAAGCTCATCAAAATGAAGCTTATAGGCTGAGACTTCATCAGTCCATCAGCAACAGACACCAGGCTGAGCTCTGAAGTCACAAATAAGGAAATACACAGTCTCTATCCTCAGGAAGCCTACGATCTAGTCAAAGTCTGAATGCAGCCTGTGTTTGGGTCTTTGATGGTTGACTCAAGAAATCGGTGCACTCTAGACAAGAGCCATCAGTAAAACAGAGTGCGCAGGAATGGCATCTGTAAGTCACCGGATGGCAAGGCTGAACACTGGAGTACATGGGCCTCTTGGACAATATTATTTGAACGATATTTTTATTAGATATTAAATAATGGCAAATTAGATTTATTGATTTGCTTTACAACTCATCACAGCTGTTTTTTAAACATAGCATTTGCATAAACCATGATATGTTTGCTCTATCAACTCTCTCCACTGGAAATTATCTCTCCATGTGCTTCCTCATTGTAGAGTAGAAAAATTAAACTGAAAACATCCCTAGAATGAATCATGAATTAAGACTGGCTATAAAATGCCTTCTGATTTAAAAAGAAAATATATCATGTCAGTTAATTACATGTCTAAGATAAATGGAAATCTGTCCAAATATATTCTTTCCCTAAAAATATCAAGCAAATAAGAACTACAAACACAAAATTTTAGATATGAATAAAAGAGGGAGTGAAAAACATTACAATATTAGTCTGTAATGATGAGTAATTTCCAGTTAATCAAAGACCTATTCTATTTTTTTCCTCAATGAGAAAACAAATGTTAGCTACTTTTTTAAAGAAAGCAGTTTCAGACACCCTGTAACTTGGAGGGTAAAACTATGCTTGTTTACAGTTCACCCATCATGTATAATCATATAAACCCTGACATGTTCAAGTAGCAATCCTTCTGCCTCTACTCAGATGAAAATAAAACATTATAAGGTAAATGCTGATGAGATAGCAAAATGTTTTTTTATATTCATAGGTTGAGTCCTTTTGGGGTACTATTGCCAGTGACTTTAGAATTACATTTTCTGAGATGGAGAGGTCTAATTTGTGTGTTTACCTGGGTTTCTACCAGGGTTAAAAATGATAATTGGGATGATGATGGTGGTGACGAGGACAATGCTATAGGTGATGATGATGGTGGTGATGGTGATGCTGAGGATGGTGATGATGAGAGTGATGGTGATGATGGTGGTGATGCTGATGCTGAGGATGGTGATGATGGTGATGGTGATGCTGACAATAGTGACAGTGAGGATGCTGATGATGGTGGCAGCAGCTTCAGGAAAGACAAGTGCTCCAGCACCCCCTGCCCTGTTCTGCATTGTTTAAGAAGCAGCCCCTCTGTTTGTCTTTTCACCGTAAAGATCTACCACGCAGTTTGGCCAGTTTCCTTGTTGGTTACACACATGCACACACGCACATACAAACAAATGAGCTCCCCACACTTCATTCATGTCAGAACTCAACAGTTTGAGTAGCACAAATATTCTGCAGTCACTCATGAAAAGAAATTTTTAATAATAAATATCTAACAATTAATGGGCTGGTGGCTGCAATTGTCTTCAGGGCACACTATCTAATTTCCTTGCAATGTTTCATATCCTTACTTTTCACGCTGCAACAGTCTATCATTAAAACCAAATGCAGGTTTCTATCACTTTTATTTATTTTTCAAATCAACTTATAAATCAGTGCCAGGCCTTGTTACAGATGAGTTCCAATAAATTATCAGCTGTGGACAAATTCTGAATGTTAAACACTTCCTTTCTCTTCCTCCCACCCTTGGTCTCTGTCTGCCTCTCTCTCTATTGTTTTTTTCTCTCTCTCTGCTCAAAGAAACAATGCCTCTCCACAGCCCTCTAGGCCTCCATACCTCGCTGGCTGTGCTTTGGTTACAAGGAACAGAGAGCCCTTAGTACTTAATTATGTGCTATTTAAATAATGCAAAAAGACATTTATTTCACAGAGAAAAATATCAATATAGGAGACGTGAGTCATTTTACAGTCCCTTGGGAAATTTACCTTTCTGAATTTCAAAAGTGAAAGCATTCTCATTAGAAGCTTTCCACATCCTCTCAGCAGCCTGAGACTTGAAGATCTGAGGTCTAGTTTTCACAGGTGTCAATCCATTAAGCAGATCACCGACCTTTTCCCAACTGTCCTGTCACCACCTTCAAGAAGCCCTTCGGCACACTTGACGGGCTCCCGCTAACTCTCCAGGGAAGAACTGGGGGTGCTGTATCTGTGTCTCTGCTCCCACTGACATGGGGTCTGCAGAACAAACAGAAAACGTGAGACACCCTCCCAGGATGACTAAGGAACAAAAATTCTAAAGAGATGCATTCTGGGACGATCACCCGGGGCTGTCACATGTTCCATCATGCCCATCTTCACAAAGGGTGTCTGAAACACATCTTAGCTGGAAACTAAGAAATGTGCCGTCAGATTCTTCCAACAGCAAGACCCTTTGATGAGTTCTCCCTTGTTCCACCAAAAGAAGACAGAACGAAAGTGAAAGTTGCTCAATCACGTGCGACTCTTTGCAGCCCTGTGGACTATACAGTCCATGGAATTCTCTAGACCAGAATACTGGAGTGGGTAGCCTTTCCCTTCTCCAGGGGACCTTCCCAACCCAGGGATCAAACTCAGGTCTCCCACATGGCAGGCGGATTCTTTACCAGCTGAGCCACAAGGGAAGCCCAAGAATACTGGAGTGGTGTCAGCAAACCAGAGGAAAAATGCTTTGAGAAAGTTGAAGTGGTCAAATGTGCCCAAGTCTTCTTGAAAGTCAAGTAAAATGAAGACCAGGTTTTAATTTAGATTTTGCATCAGGATCAACTCAGTACTGACGGTGGCTCAGATGGTCAAGAACCTGCGTGCAATGCAGGAGACCTGTGTTTGATCCCTGGGTCAGGAAGATCCCCTGGAGGAGGAAACGGCAACCCACCAATACATCTCTAAGTATTCTTCCTCAGAGAATTTCATGGACAGGGGAGCCTGGTGGGCTACAGTCCATGGGGTTGAAAAGAGTTGGACACGACTGAGTGACTAACACTCATTCAGAACCTTAAGGAGGGCTATTTTTGTAGGAAACAGAAACTGCACACAATTTAAAACATTTTATTAAGAAAAATTTCAAACCTGCAGAAGTGGAGACTAGTATAATGAACTCTATTATACCCAGAACCCAGATTCAATAAAGATCAAGATTCTGCCAGACGCGCTTCATCTATCCTTTTGTAGCTGTTCGTGCTTCTTATTTCCGAAGTATTTTAAAACAAGTCCCAGACTCACATCTTTTCACCTGTGTTGTACATCTTTGTAGGTTCTCTAGAAGCATAATACCATTACCACACCAGCCAAAGAAGTATTAATCCTTCAATACCACTCAATACTAAGGTCGCATACAAATTTCCCTAGCTGTAGGCAAGTGTGGTCCATAGACCAGCAGCACAGGTATTGCCTGCGAGCTTGTTGGAAATGCAGCATCTCAGGCCATATTCCAGACTGACTGAATCAGAACCCGAATTTCACAGCATCCCCAGGTGGTTCGTATGCCGTGAAACTATTTGTGTATGCCTACAGTGAAGAGGCGCTTTCTCTATGCCTGTTCTTTTTGCAAGTCACACTCCTACACAAGTACGACACACACACAGACATGCGCACACACACACACACACACACACACACACACAAATAACTACTGTTACTAGCTTTGTTTTTCTTTTTTGTTGTCTTTCTTTTTTTTTTTTTGACCACACTGCCCAGCTTGTAGGATCTTAGTTCCCCAACTAGGGATTGAACCCACGGCCCCTGCATTGGAAGCAAAGAGCCTTAATCAATGGACCACCAGGGAAGTCTCACTAGTTTTGCTTTTCTTTCCAACATTTCTTTTTGTAAATATAAGCAAACACAAAGAGATGCATATTTCTCACATTTCCCCACAAATGTTAGCTTATTCTTAATTGCTGTTACAAATCTTGCATTTTTTACTTACTTAAACTGTTTTTAAAGAATTCAATGCTCCTCTTTTCATGTTTAAAGGTGATTGACTATAAATCCTGCACTTCCCCACGGTTCTCTCTTTCTCCTCTCTCTACCTAGATTTGTCAGTGTTGTCGACTAGAAGCTGGGAGGCATTTACACTCTTTCACCTTAATGACCCACATCCTGCCATTGGCAGACAGTGGTTAAGCTGATGTCATCATCCAAGACTTTTTTAAAATGAAATCAGGAAAGCCAATACAAAAACTGAGCCTATTCCCACTAAGATGTTTAGTCGCTCAATCGTGTCTTACTCTTTGTGACACTGTGGACCTGCCAGGCTCCCCTGTCCATGGGATTCTTCAGGCAAGAATACTGGAGCGGTTGCCATTTCCTCCTCCAGGGGATCTTCCCCACCCAGGGACTGAACCGAGCAAACAGGCATCTCCTGCATCTTCTCATTTCAGGCAGATTCTTTACCTGTTGGGCCATCAGGAAGTTCCCCATTCCCACTAGAACCTTGCTTAATCTCAAAAGACTTTTAAAGAACAATTACATTCAAAGGAACATTCTCTGAATGTTCATATATCTACTCTTTTTTAGATTTGTTTCCCATAAAGCTCATTGCAGAATGTTTAGTAGAGTTCCTTTGCTACGCAGTAGGTCCTTACTAGTTATCTATTTTATATATACGTTAGTTGCTCAGTAGTGTCTGACTCTTTGTGACCCCGTGGATTATATAGCCCTCCAGGCTCCTCTATCCATGGAATTCTCCAGGCAAGAATACTGGAGTGAAAGTGAGTAGCCATTCCCTCCTCCAGGGGATCTTCCTGACCCAGGAGTCGAACCTCAGTCTCCTACATTACCATCAGAGCCACCAGGGAAACCCATAGAATGAATTTGTCCATCCCAGTCTCCCAATTTATCTCTCCTTCCCATCCCACTTTCCCCCCAGATAACAATAAAAAAACATAGGTTCTTGATAAACGTTTGTTAAGTAGATGAGTGAAATGATGTAAAGCACTTTATACATGTAGTCCCGTGCTAAGCTCCGTATTACTCACTTCTTTGCTCTCTCCTGCCCTCCTAATTTGTTCTAACCCTCTACAATCAGACCACATCACTCAGCCGTGAGAGCAAAGCAATGTTTATTCTATGTTAGATTGTTAACCAAATGAATATTTTGTAAGTATAGGAAGGGCTTCCCTGGTGGCTCAGACAATAAAGAATGTCTGCAATGAGACCCTGGTTTGATCCCTGGGTCAGGAAGATCCCCTGGAGAAGGGAATTGGCTTCCCACTCCAGTATTCTTGCCTAAACCTTTTTCCCTAAGTGTTAAAATATTTTAAAGACCATCATTTCATTTTGCCACTAATACCTCCTGAGGTAGAGACTTTTGACATCCTGCACTGCCTCCTTCATTCAGAGACTTGAAATTGCAATGATGACTGATTCATGCAGCACCCAAAGGGAAGATGTAATTGGAAAGGGAATATATAACTCTCAAAGGTCTTCCGATCTAAGGTCCAGCATTCCTTTGATATTCTTGAACCAGATTCATAATCTGACATTCTTCAAAGTCAGATATAGCCCACAGTTGAGAAAATCAATAAAATATACATAACATTGGAATCAAGACCAGTCCACATGCTTGTAGAAGGCATGAATAAATACATATAAAATAAAAGTTAACAAAAAGTGCTTCAACAACAACTTTATTGTCTTTTTAGCATAGGATATGTATTATATATTCTTAGAAATACCTTCAAATGGGGTGTGGAGATTATAGACATTGTACAATTAAAATAGAGATGGTCATACTAAGTGAGTCAAGCCAAATAGAGAAAGACAAATATCTTCTGATATCACATATGTAGAATCTTAACAGGATACAAATGAACTTATTTACAAATCGTAAATAGACTCATGGACATAGAAAACAAGCTTATAGTTACCAAAGAGGACAGCAGGGGGAGGAAAAAATTAGGAATTTGGGATTAAAATATATGCACTACTATATATAAAATACAAAATCAACAAGGACCTACTGTAAAGCGCAGAGAACTATACTCAACATCTTGTAATAACCTATGATGTATACATATACATGTATCAGATATATATGTATATATAACCAAATCACTTTACTGTACACCTAAAACTAACATAACATTGTAAATCAACTATATTTCAATAAAAACTTTTAAAAATAGCTCTACAATTTTAGAATTCTCTAGGTATCTCAGGGCCATTCTGTCTACAGAAGGAAAACAAATAAACATTCATGGATGCCATCACACACCTCAGCAGGAACAATGAACTTCCCAGCTATCTCCCTCCTCCCCCTAAAAAGCAATTTAATGCACCACTGGAGGTTGCCTATTAATTGGACTAGAAATAAAGTAGCCTGTGAGGGTTGGCCAGGGAAAACACAGTTTTGCATATGTGTGTGTGTACACATATATAAGTATTTATGTATATAATATTTCACCCACAAAGTAAACAAGCCACACTCGTCATTTTCTAATTACAGGGCTGTTTCATAAACTGTAAATGCTAACATGGGAGAGGTAAATCATAGCAATTTAATTAATAAAACAGCTTAGACACTTAAACCCATATGTGCACCCCTGGGGGGGGCACCGCATCAATAACAGGAGCTTGCAGGCATATTTTAGAAATTTTATGCAATCATTGCAGATCTTGTAGTCAATAATCGTTACAAACTGCATTAACTCTTTTCTCGCTGTAGCCTAGGAGAGATTTCTCAGTCGTTCAATGTTCTTTGCTCTGTAGATGGACTCTTAGGGTCGCTAGGAGTGGAGGAGCCCAGTGTTTCTTTCCCTGAATCTACAGCACTGAATGGGCTCAGAAAACCGTTTTTACAGCCAAACAGCAAAATGTGGGAAGTGAGACTCCAGAGAAGGCAAGGCACACTCAATCCACCAACTTTTCTTCCATTAAACAGGGAGACTGAAGATTCTACATGCCAGGAAACAGAATTTCAACCTTGGAATTTATATATTGGTAGATCTTCTTTCTCTTTTAACCTTTTAAAGTTGAGTCTACAAGACTCCCATATATTATTGGTGGGAATGCAAAATGGTGAAATCACTTTGGAAAGCAGTTTAGCAACTTCTTTAAAAGTTAATATAAATTCATCATCAACCAGCAATTTCACTCCTAGGATTTTCTTATTTCCTAAGAGAAATGGAAACACGTCCACCGAAAAGCTTGATCATGAGTGTTCTCTCGGTTATTAGCATCTCACATTTTTTAATTTTCTCACATATACTGAATCTTCTCTTTCTTCCTTAGTCATCTCCAGACCCTTAGTCCTGTTGAATTCCACATCCATCAATCCATTCTTCCATCCATCCGTCCAATGTACTGTCCATCCATCAGTCCATCTGTCTGTCCATTCTATCCTAACCTCACTTGGTTCCCATTATACTGTGGACCACAGAATTAACCATTTTAGGGTGTCTTCGCCAGTACCCTAAGATACCCCATCCCATCCCATCATCTTTCTGCTGTGCCCTGCACAATTGAGGCACTCAATAAATGTTTGTTGACCAACTTCCCATCTTGCCACTGCCTGCTGCTGAAGAAAATAATACAATTGTCTTGACTGAATCCATTAAAACCTGCTGAAATTTAACGTCAGCTAAGCTTGCCTCAAAATCTTCCAATTCAACTCCAGAGAAGTTATACTGACACTCCAACAGGAGTATGACACTTTCACATTCAATCCTTCCTGCCTTTTAAAAACACTAGGCTCCATTCCAGGCCAATTATTAGACCAGAATATCTTGAGGTCAGGACCAAAGAAGCTGCATGTGTTAAATCTCCCTGGGGGACTTTTGTGTGCAGCCGGAGTCCAGAAGCTCCCCCCCACCCCGCTTCCCATCTTCTTCACCTGAGTTGTGAGAGGAGCAGGATAAGGTCCTCCCGCGTTGTTGAGATGATGGAAGACATCTGGTATACGTTCCTTCAATTTCCCTTTTCACTCTCCTAGAATATCTTTCCAAAACAAGAGTAAACAAACTTTTTCTGTCAAGGGCCAGATAGCAAACATTTTAGGCTTTCATGCAAGAGGCAATGTCCTCAACTCATCAAGCAGCCATAGTGAAAGTGAAAGTCGCTCAGTCGTGTCAGACTCTTTGCGACCCCATGGACTATACAGTCCATGGAATTCTCCAGGCCAGAATACTGGGTGGGTAGCCTTTCCCTTCTCCAGGGGATCTTCCCAACCCAGGGGGTGAACCCAGGTTTCCTGCACTGCAGGCAGATTCTTTACCAGCTGAGCCACCAGGGAAGTCCAAGCAGCCATGGTCACAGTTAAATGTTTTATATCTAGGACTTCCCTGGTGGCCCAGTGGTTAACAGTCCACCTTCCAATGCAGAAGACATGAGTTCAATCCCTGGTCCTAGAAGATTCCACATGCTTTGTGGCAACTAAGCCTGAGCATCACAACCACTGAAGCCCACACTCTCTAGAGCCCGTGCTGCAAGAGAAGCCACCACAGTGAGAAGCCCGAGCATCACAACTGGCGAAGAGCCCCTGCTTGTTGCAACTAGAGAAAGCCCACATGCACAGCAATAAAGACTCAGCATGGCCAAAATAAATAAAATTTGTAAAATACATTTTATATCTAAAAATGAAAAAAATACACTGCTGGCTTGTGGGTCATACAAAAACAAACAGTGGCCTAGTTGGCCAGCTCCTGTTTTAGAGTCACTGATGATCTCCTCATAGACAAATACGAGGGATATTTTTAAAATGTTTTCATAAACTTTGATCTCTGTGTAGCTCTTGATCCCATCAACCACCTCCCCCTTTAAGGCTTGGCTTTCATGTTGTCCTTTGTTTTATTGTCGTTTAGTTGCTTAGTTGCAGCTGACTCTTTGCGAGCCCATTGCATGTAGCCCACCAGGCTCCTCTGTCCCTGAGCCCAGGCAAGAATACTGGAGAGGGTGGCCATGCCCTTCTCAAGGGGATCTTCCCAACCCGGGGACTGGACCCTAGTCGCCTGTGTCTCCTGCATTGGCAGGTGGATTCTTTACCACTGAGCCACCAGGGAAGTCCCTGATTTATCCTACTTCCATCCTGTTTTTCTCTGTCCCTTGCACCAGCTCCTGTGTTGTCCACGTGTGCCTATGTGTGTGTCCCAAGCTGCTTTTGTGGCCGTGTTGTGAGTCACCTGGAAATGTACTTTTTTAAATCTAGTTGTGCCCTAACCAGTGGAGCCTGACTCAGGCGGGCCAACTGCTCCTCAAGCAGACAGCGCTCCTCAAACTGTGCCACTGCAGAGTGGGAAGAACAGCTCTGTCCCCTCCACAGCAGGTGCTTGCCTGACCCGGGGTTCACCCTCCACCTAAATGAAACCTAGGGCCGTGGCTACACAACAGTAACTGGTGAGCACGGCACTGGCATCTCATGTTTCCATAGCACCCCATGCTGCCAGGGTGCGTATTTTATAAAGGTCAGTCAAATGAGCAGAACTTACTTCCTAAGGAGGGAAAACCGATGTATAACATGTCCTGAGAGTTTCCCGATATATTCGAATCTATATTCACATGCCATCTTGCCTGAAACAGTTAGGAGCATGGACAGCTGTGCTGGGGAAGTTACTCTTCCAGCTGGAACTGAGCCTGGGAAAGAACTCTGGCCTCATTTTGCAAGTACTAAGCATTCTAATGAATCTGACTTGATTTCCATTTTAACAATATCACACAAATGTACTACATGGCACTTTTCCAATAACCACTTCCACATCATTCATTTTGACAACTCCCATTGTTACGAAAAGCAGAATGAATAAAGCAGCATTCTGTGACAGGGTACCTGGGGAGGGGAACTGAACTTCATTTCATTTTCAAATTAGATAGCCTGGGCACGCCCTTTTGTGAGACGGAGGTTTCTCCAGACTGAAACTCCATGACGCACCTTCCCCAGCCTCATAAACCTGGGTACTAGCTCTTCCTGCCCATCTGTCGTCCAGGACAGCTGTACAATAATTAACACTCGGTATCCGACTTACCCTGGGAAATCCCACGGACAGAGGAGCCTGGCAGGCTACAGTCTATGGAGTCGTAAAGAGCAGGGCACAGCCTGGCAACTGCACAGCAACAGCAGTCTGGTTTCGCCATTCTGGAAGCCAAGTGAAACATGCTTCTCCTGCTAGCCCAGCAGCAGGCCGTCTCAGTAAAAGGGATGATTTCAAGATATTTAGCTTTCCTCTCCTAAACTAACCTGGTCAAGACACCTTACTTCTTGGTCCCACATCCTGATCAGAAGATGAAAAACTGATTCTGCTTCCCTATTGGCAACACCCACAACATTTAAATATGGTCGCTAGAGGGTCTGATTTTTTTTTTTTTTTTTTGCTGTGCAGACGCTTCTAAGTTTTATGTTGCATCATTGTTCATTTTTTATTTTATTGTTTGTGTTTTAGATGCCATGTCCAAAAAATTATTGCCAGGACCCATGTCAGGGAGATTTTTCTCATGTTTTCTTCTAAGAGTTTTATGGTTTCAGGTCTTACATTTAAATCCCTAATCCATTTTAAGTTACTTTTTGTGAGTGGTGTAAGAGAGGGGCCTAGTGTCATTTCTTAACATGTGAATGTCTCATTTTCTCAGCAACATTCATTGAAGAGACTGTCTTTTCCCTCAGGCAGATTCTTGGCTCCTGAGGCAAATATTAGTTGACCATATATACCTTGGTTAATTTTGGGGATCTTGACTCTGTTCCATTGGTCTATGTGTCTGTTTTTATGCCAGTACAGCTTTAATTACTATTGCTTTGTAGTATGGCTTAAAATCAAGAACTGTGATGCTTCCAGCTTTGCCCTTCTTTCTCAAGTTGCATTGGCTATCCAGAGCCTTTTGGGATTACATGTAGATTTTTAAGATTACTTTTTGTACTTTTGTAAAAAATGTCATTGGAATCTTGCTAGGGATTGCCTCGAATGTATAGATAGCTTTTGGTGGTGTTGACATCTTGGCAATAGAGGACTGCCTTCCAATTCTCCCTTAGGCGCATCCCTTTCCTTCACAGAGCTGGACAATTAATGTCCATGTAATGACCCCTTGCTGGTGGCTGGAACTTTATCCCAGCATTAAAGGGACCAAGAGTAGGTCACCTGGTCAGTCCTCATGTAGTACGTAAGTTTCCTCTATGTTATCTTTAGTTAGTGGTTGTTCAAATTTTGCTTTTGGTACCTCCCGCAATGAGAAAGTCATTGCCGTGTTGAACATGCAGAAATGTGTCTCAGGGTACTCCGAGGAGTTCCGTGCAGAAAGAATTCAGAGAGAGGCAAAGTGATAGATAAGAAGTGATTTCTTAGGACTTCCCTGATGGCCCAGTGGTTTAGACTCTGCCCGTCCACTTGTCGGGTTTGACCCCTGGTTGGGGAATTAAGATCCTGCATGCCATGTGTAACAGCAAAAAAAAGAAAAGTGGTTTATTAGAACAGGACACTTTGAGGCTTACAAGTGGGTGGGCGAGAGAATACCACGCCGAAAATTTAGTGGGCGACAGGTTTATAGTCAAAGGAAAAGTAGGAAAGGGGAGACCTTTCCTACTACCTTCTTCCTCCTTCTTGAGCAGACATCACGCTTCCATTATCAGTTCCTCCTCCACGTTGGGTGGGGGAGTTTTCTTGTTCCCACATGGTCAAACTGAAACTGTCATGGAGCAATGGAAATGAGCAAAAAGGAGGTAACACATACTAAAATAGGTCAATCATGTCAGGCTTCAGTATAATATCACCTTTTCCTTATATTTTCATTTTAGAGTGCATAGAGGAGCATGTCCTAAGAATCATTAACTTACTGAGCTCAGGGGGCAGGGTGTGGGCATCAGTCCCCGATAGTTTTATTGTTTGGGGGCAGGTCTCATGCTTCTGTTAAATGGTTTTGTTGCTAAGCAAGCCTGCCTGGTTCTGTGGTTAAGAAAACCTACTTTCTTAAGTAATCATTAACTTACAGGGGTCTCTCACACTTCCACCTTTACAACATTGTTAATCAACTGTACTCTAATACAAAACAAAAATTATTTTTAAAGTGCCCAGAATTATTCATTCCTTTTTAACTCGATATTATAAGGTAGGAACATGCATGACCATGTGTAACTTTTTGATTTAGTTTTATAATTTCACTTTAAAAATGTATCTGATACATGCGCTAGGCTGTTCGATAAAGCTCATTTTTCATGATATTCAAGAGATTTTCCTTTGGTTCCCCAGTCGGTGTCAGTGCTCCTCAATGAGGAAGAAAAAATCAATTCAATTATCAAAGCACGGTTAATTGCTTTCAAGATTAGGGTGATTTAAAGAGCAGCAAAGTATTTTATCTGTACTCAGCAGTTTTAGTAAAGGATATTCTCCCAAGCACATTAGGAAGAGAAGTTTAATATTCTGTCCGTTCACATATTACATTCTTCCCAACTTGCCCACGTATTTGCCACGAACAGAGCTGATGGCAGGAGTCCTGGCATTGAAGAACTACAGCACAGGGTAGTATCTTCAAACAACATACCCGCTTCATCTCTCAAAAGACTGATCTTTTTAGGCCTTGGTGCTTGGCGCTCCAGTTCTTAATAACTGAAACAGTTCCTTGAACACACAGAGAATAGAGAAGAACGTCCTTTATGCTAAGGATTCTCCCAACTCATCTATTCACGGATGGCTAAAACTCTTTTAGAATGGTCTCTGATCGTTTCCAAGGCAAACCATTCAATATCATGGTAATTCAAGACTATGCCCCGACCAGTAACGCTGAAGAAGCTGAACGGTACTATGAAGACCTACAAGACCTTTTAGAACTAACACCTGAAAAAGATGTCCTTTTCACTATAGGGAATGGAATGCAAAAGTAGTAAGTCAAGAAACACCTGGAGTAACGGGCAAATTTGGCCTTGGAGTACAGAATGAAGCGGGGCAAAGGTTAACAGAGTTTTGCCAAGAGAACACACTGGTCATAGCAAACACCCTCTTCCAACAACACAAGAGAAGACTCTACACATGGACATCACCAGATGGCCAACACTGAAATCAGATTGATTATATTCTTTGCAACAACAGATGGAGAAGCTCTATACAGTCAGCAAAAGCAAGACCAGGAGCTGACTGTGGTTCAGATTATGAACTCCTTATTGCCAAATTCAGACTGAAACTGAAGAAAGTAGGGAAAACCACTAGACCATTCAGGTATGACCTAAATCAGATCCCTTATGATTATACAGTGGAAGTGAGAAATAGATTTAAGGGACTAGATCTTATAGACAGAGTGCCTGATGAACTATGGACAGAGGTTTGTGACATTGTACAGAAGATAGGGATCAAGACCATCCCCAAGAAAAAGAAATGCAAAAAAGCAAGATGGCTGTCTGAGGAGGCCTTACAAATAGCTGTGAAAAGAAGAGAAGTGAAAAGCAAAGGAGAAAAGGAAAGATATACCCATTTGAATGCAGAGTTCCAAAGAATAGCAAAGAGAGATAAGAAAGCCTTTCTCAGTGATCAATGCAAAGAAATAGAGGAAAACAATAGAATGGGAAAGACTAGAGACCTCTTCAAGAAAATTAGAGATACCAAGGAAACATTTCCTGCTAAGATGGGCTCAATAAAGGACAGAAATGGTATGGACCCAAGAGAAGCAGAAAATATTAGGAAGAGGTGGCAAGAATACACAGAAGAACTAAACAAAAAAGATCTTCATGACCCAGATAATCACGATAGTGTGATCACTCACCTAGAGCCAGACATCCTGGAATGTGAAGTCAAATGGGCCTTAGGAAGCATCACTATGAACAAAACTAGTGAAAGTGATGGAATTCCAGTTGAGCTATTTAAAATCCTAAAATATGATGCTGTGAAAGTGCTGCACTCAATATGTCAGCAAATTTGGAAAACTCAGCAGTGGCCACAGGACTGGAAAAGGTCAGTTTTCATTCCAATCCCAAAGAAAAGCAATGCCAAAGAATGCTCAAACTACCACACAATTGCACTCATCTCACACGCTAGTAAAGTAATGCTCAAAATTCTCCAAGCCAGGCTTCAGCAATACATGAACCATGAACTTCCAGATCTTCAAGCTGGTTTTAGAAAAGGCAGAGGAACCAGAGATCAAATTGCCAATATCCAATGGGTCATCGAAAAAGCAAGAGAGTTCCAGAAAAACATTTCTGCTTTATTGACTATGCCAAAGTCTTTGACTGTGTGGCTCACAATAAACTGTGGAAAATTCTGAAAGAGAAGGGAATACTAGACCACCTGACCTGCCTCTTGAGAAACCTGTATGCAGGTCAGGAAGCAACAGTTAGAACTGGACATGGAACAACAGACTGGCTCCAAATAGGAAACGGAGTATGTCAAGGCTGTATATTGTCACCCTGCTTATTTAACTTATATGCAGAGAACATCATGAGAAACGCTGGGCTGGAAGAAACACAAGGTGGAATCAAGATTGCCGGGAGAAATATCAATAACCTCAGATATGCTGGTGACACCACCCTTATGGCAGAAAGTAAAGAAGAACTAAAGAGCCTCTTGATGAAAGTGAAAAAGGAGAGTGAAAATTTGGCTTAAAGCTCAACATTCAGAAAACTAAGATCATGGCATCCGGTCCCATCACTTCATGGGAAATAGATGGGAAAACAGTGGAAACAGTGGCTGACTTTATTTTGGGGGGCTCCAAAATCACTGCAGATGGTGACTGCAGCCATGAAATTAAAAGACGCTTACTCCTTGGAAGGAAAGTTATGACCAACCTAGACAGCATATTAAAAGCAGAGACATTACATTGTCAACAAAGGTCCGTCTAGTCAAGGCTATGGTTTTTCCAGTAGTCCTGTATGGATGTGAGAGTTGGACTATAAAGAAAAGCTGAGCACCGAAGAATTGATGCTTTTG
Source organism: Giraffa tippelskirchi (assembly GCF_054371585.1). Taxonomy (NCBI): domain Eukaryota; kingdom Metazoa; phylum Chordata; class Mammalia; order Artiodactyla; family Giraffidae; genus Giraffa; species Giraffa tippelskirchi. The sequence goes on from NC_137282.1 coordinate 159,745,911, forward strand.
AACTGTGGTGTTGGAGAAGACTCTTGAGGGTCCCTTGGACTGCAAGGAGATCCAACCAGTCCATCCTAAAGGAGATCAGTCCTGAATATTCATTGGAAGGACTGATGTTGAAGCTGAAACTCCAATATTTTGGCCACCTCAAGCGAAGAGTTGACTCATTGGAAAAGACCCTAATTCTGGGAAGGATTGGGGGCAGGAGGAGAAAGGGATGACAGAGGATGAGATGGCTGGATGGCATCACCAACTTGATGGACATGGGTTTGGGTAGACTCCGGGAGTTGGTGATGGACAGGGAGGCCTGGCGTGCTGCGATTCATGGGGTCGCAAAGAGTCGGACACAACTGAGCAACTGAACTGAACTTAACCTGAAGGAGGCCAAAAATCAAAACTCCTGAATTCTGCATAAATTACAGCCTCCTGGAGCTATCAGAGGAAACTGTGTCAGGAATCATCAGCTGAAAACAAGGTAACGTGATGTACCATAATAGAGAACCTCTCAAGTCCTTTCTAACAAGAGCTTCAGGCTGAAATTACATCTATGTGATTAAGTGCCACATGATAACAGGTTTTTATGGGCTTGTTTACACAGTGCCACCTAGGCATGTGTTCCAAGTCCCCATCCGACCTGCCCTCAGTAGACCTTCCTAGCCTCCGTAGATTCTAGCAATCTGTTCACCACTGTGTTTTAGCCAAAGTGCTGGGGAGTATCACCAGCTAAGGGTCCGATTTAAGAGGAGAAATCATTGTCATACTGACAACTGATTTTTGCTCTCTCATTTGGGTTATTTGGCCAGTTAAGTATTATGAAAGAATGGCTTCCCTGAAGGCTCAGATGGTAAAGAAACTACCTGCAATGTGGGAGAACTGATCAATCCCTGGGTTGGGAAGATCCCCTGAAGAAGGGAATGACAACCCACTCCAATATTCTTGCCTGGAGAATCCCATGGACAGAGGAGCTTGGCAGGCTACAGTCCATGGAGTGGCAAAGAGCTGAACATGACTGAGCAACTAACACACACACACACACAAGGAAAGATACCTTAAAGCTCAAAACCATTCCATACACGTTATGAAGTAGAAGTGATCACATGCAATTAACCTTATGAATACATTACTGTTTTCTCCTGCATTTGACAATTAGATTTTTATGGGTTATTATCTGTGGCAAAAGGTTTTGAGGCAAAGCTTATTTAGCAATGGGCTTCCCAGGTGGCTCAGTGGTAAAGAATCCACCTGCCAAGCAGGAGATATAGGTTTGATCCCTGGGGAAGGAAGATCCCCTGGGGAAGGAAATGGCAACCCACTCCAGTATTCTTGCCTGGAAAAGTCCATGGACAGAAGATCCTGGTGGGCTACAGTCCATGGGGTCACAAAGAGTTGAACATGACTGAGTGACTAAACAACGATTCAGTGATAGGCAAATACTAATATGAAAAACTTCCTGTATGGCTCATTCATGAATTCACTCATTCAACAAATGCTTATTGTGGGTGCTGGGCTGGAGATGAGGATGCAATTGTGAGCAAAGCAGGCATAACTCCTGTGCTTGCAGAGTTTACGGACCAACAATGAAAAGAAAACACTCATAATCACACAAGTTATGGCTATAGATAAGGGTAAATTCTACGAAGAAAAAGTTAAGTTCCTATTAGGACTATGCATGGAAAGTCTACTTTACGTTGAGTAATCAAAGAAAGTGTTTCTCAGTAAATCATGATGGTAGGGATGAAGATAAGGATTCAAGATACATTATAGGAGATAGAATCCACAGGACTTCAAACAACCTGAGGGAGAAAGGATGATGGTCAGAATCTGGCACAAGAAACTGGGTAAATGGCGGGGTCATTAGCTGAGCTGCGATCACTGGAGTAGCTATAAATCCTGAAGGAACTGTCCAACCTTACAGTTGTGAAATTTGAGATGCCATATGATATTCAAGTGAAGGTGTCACACAAGCTGTAAGATATATAGGTCTGAGCATAAAAGACTCTGAAATGAAGAGATAAATTTGAGTGTTGCCATTTATCGGCATTAATTGAAGTTAGGGACAAGGGTAAAATTGCTGAAAAAGACACTGCGGAATGAAATGAGGCAGGGATTCAGGACTGAGCCCTGGGGAAATTCCAACTGGAGTACTGGTTAGAGGAAGAAAAATTCAAAGAGGGGATTTAGAGTGTCAAAGGTGTGTGGGCAGAAGAACATGAAATACACAAGATAAGGAAATGAAGAATACCATAAAAGATGCATATACAATATTATGAAAATTTAGAGGAAAGAGATGACATCCATCTTGAAACTAGCTGGATCCTACCCAGGAAAGGCTGGAAAGAGGTGCATTCTAAAACAATTATTTCTTTCCAGCCTTCCTGGATAGAAAACAACTCCACTAAACTATAAACATACAATAACTCGTTTTTCAGAACGTGTACATGGCATTATAAATCGTGGAAAACCACAGGATGAGGTGATGCCTCTGGATGAGAAAGGACCAGAACTCTCTCCTAATTCTTTTAATTACATGGCTATGGAAAACTTGGGAGGCAACTGGCAAAATTACACAATGCAGGAGACCCTGGTTCAATCCCTGGGTCCGGAAGATCCCCTGGAGAAGGGAATGGTTACCCACTCCAGTATTCTTGCCATGTGAATTCCATGGACAGAAGAGCCTGGCAGGCTATAGTCCATGGGGTCACAAAGAGTCTGACAGGACTGAGTGAAAAATATGGACTTTTTACTTTACCGCCTCACCTCCCCACTCTAGTAAAAGCAACTAGCATCCAGACCCCAAGAAGATGGTTCTTGGGGAGACTGGTTCACCATCTTCTCAGTCAGCTGGCTTTCCATATAAAGTTGTTGATCCTTGCCCCTAAAACTTCTCTCTTGATTTACTGACCTGTCGGGAAGTGAGTAGTAGGAGCTTGAACTTGGTAACATTACTCTGTTGTTTAGTTGCTAAGTCATGTCCAACTCTTTGCAACCTATGGACGTGTAGCCCGCCAGGCTCCTTTGTCCATGGGCTTTCCCAGGTGAGAATACTGGAGCAGGTTGCCATTTCCTTCTCCAGGGGATCTTCCTGACCCAGGGATCGAACCCATGTCTCCTGCATTTCCGGCAAATTCTTTACCACTGAGCCACCAGGGAAGCCCTAACATTACTCTGGGCTGAAGCTATATGTCAGGAGATGCCAGCATACCAAGTGGGAGAGAGAAGGAAGCTTGAATACAGATTCTTAAGGAGCTTGGTGATGGAGAGTAACAGGACGATAAGCTAGTAATTTACTATGTTAACACTGTGTTAACTTTTCAAACACTAGTGCACAACTTATTACAAGCCACACTGTGAGGAAAAGCACATTCTAAAAATGCACAGTGTGAGAGTTGTGAGCTAAGTTCTCTTTGGGGCAAAAGGAGGATCATAGTCCAGGAGGCAGCACCTGAAATAGTTCTGAGAAGCTGCTCCAAAGAGGCAGTGGGGAAGGTCAGTATATATGTGATTTTGATTTGAAGGGGGGAATACACGCAAACATAAGCATATTTTTCTGCAAAAGCTTTCTGCTAGTCACAAGGAACAATCGTCAGCATGAAGGAAGTTAGTTCTTTTCTAGATATGAGGAGATGCAAGAATCGGGTTCATAGAATCGGCTCCTAAAGATACCTAACTATATGAAGGCCGGTTCTGCCAGTTTTCCCCCTGAGCTCAGAAAGCCTGTTGCTGAACTCCTTTCGGGGCGTGTTGAAAATCAGCAGTTTCAGCAGCATGTGAGTTCATCCTTACAGAGGCAGATGGCAAGTGCCCATAGCAAGTGCCAGTTTGTAGTTGACAGAAACAGTCAGGAAGCTCTGATGAGTCACCAGCCCCACCCCAAGCCCTTCATCTGTAGAACCCCATGGCTCGCCTCAGACGATTTCTACAGCTTCTTCCAGCTCCGCTGGACCTCTTTTCTAGAGTTCAAGGCTATGGATCACATAACCACTCTTACTCTTTTTTTTTTTTGAACTCCAGATGGCTTTTTCCAGTTACCTAAAGCAGCACTGTCCAACAGAACTTACTATGATGATGGGAATGTTCGATCTCAGTGCTGTCCCAAACAGTAACCGCTACCCACACGTGGCTACTGAGCGTATGAAATGTGTCTGGTATGACTGATGAAATGAGTTTTCAATTTTATTTAGTTTTAATTAATATAAGGTGTCACCTATGACTACCGGCCACTGTACTGAATGGGGCAGCTCTCAAGGATTGTAATAAAATTCTCAAAACTCTCAAACTCGAATTACTTTAGAACCATATCCCATGTGCTTACATTTTGTTGGTAGTTTGTTGCTACTGTTTTTCAGTTGCTAAGTCATGTCCAACTCTTTGCAACCCCATGGAATGCAGCACACCAGGCTTCCCTATCCTACACTATCTCCCAGAGTTTGCTCAAATTCATGTCGTTGAGTCAGTGATGCTATCTAACCATCTCATTCTCTGCTGTCCTCTTTTCCTTTTCCTGTCAATCTTTCGCAGCATCAGGGTCTTTTCCAATGAATCAACTCTTGGCATCAGATGGCTGAAGCATTGGAGCTTCAGCTTCAGCATCAGTCCTTCCAATGAGTATTCAGGACTGATTTCCTTTAGGATTGACTTGTTTGATCTCCTTGCAGTCCAAGGGACTCTCAAGAGTCTTCTCCAACACCAGAGTTCAGAAGCATCAATTCTTTGGCACTCAACCTTCTTTATGGTCCAACTATCACATTTGTACATGACTACCGGAAAAAATATAGCTTTTACTATGTGGACCTTTGTTGGGAGTACGACCCAAAATAGACAAGCCCTGGAGTGCATTCACACCAAAAGGTTTTTACCAAATGAATATAGGATGAAAGAAAGCAGTGTTGGCTGCTGCTGCAACTGTCCTGGCAGAGAATGAAAAGGTGAGTCTCATTTTTCTAGTCCTACCAAGAGTAGCTCTAAATGTGATAGAAGACAGTGGTAGGGTGGGAGGGGGCTTAGAGAGATGCTGTTAAGAGACCACTACATACAGGATCTAATAAGAGGACTGCACGAGGAAGATAACAGAGTGATGAGCAAAGATACCAGAGTCGATGAGACCGAGTTCCCACAAGCAGGACACAGAAAGTGGAAGAATCAACCAGGGAAACGGGGAAAGAGTGTCAAGGCGCCAAAAGAATTCGGTTTTTGCCTCCACACAATCTAAAGAAAATTTTCAGCATGAGGATGACTAGTTTTTCAACGTGTGGATTTTCTCCCCTGACCACAACTTGCGCTAAACACTTTACCATGAACACGGATATAGCACATGTACTTGGAAACGTCTTCTGTCTTTTGAATAGTAAACTAAAGTCTCTCCCTAAATTAAGTCAATGTGTTCATCCTTACATACAGATCAATTTGTACAATTTTCAAGTAGATGTTAAAATTCAGAAATACATTTTAATCCCTGTTCTAATTGCACATCTTTTAGATTCATACATCCCCTGAAGTGCCTTTATTTTATTTTATATTGGAGTATCGTTGATCAACAATGATGTGTTAGTTACAGGTGTACAGCAAAGTGATTCACTTATATCCATATAAGTATCCATTCTTTTTCAAATCCGTTTCCCATTTAGGTTATTGCAGAATGTTGAATAGAGTTCCCTGTGATACACAGTAGGACCTTGTTGGTTATCTGTTTTATGTACAGTAGTGTGTACATGTCCACCCCAAGCTCCCAGTCTCTCCCTCCCACCCCCATCCCTTCCCCTGGTAACCATAAGTTTATTCTCTAAGTCTGTGAGTGTTTCTGTCTTGTAAATAAATTCATTGGTGTTATTTTTTTAGGTTCCACATATAAGCAATATCATATGACACTCGTCTGTCTCTGATTTGGCCTGAAATTAGTTTAGAGAACGTTGTCTCACATCCTAAGCCCCACGTCATTGCTGTTCAGTCACTCAGTTGTGTTCAACTCTTTTGCGACCCTACGGACTGTAGCCCACCAGGTTCCTCTGTCCACGAGATTTCCCAGGCAAGAGTGGGTTGCCATTTCCTTCTCCAGGAGATCTTCCCGATCCAGGGATCCAACCTGTTTCTCCTGCATGGCAGGTGGATTTTTTACCGCTGAGCCACCAGAGGCCCGTGTAGGCCTTTAGTGAAAATGGAAATACTGAAAGTATCTGAGAGAGATGTGAATCCATTGTGTAATCTTATAGTTAAAATGCCTGTATGCAGCATTTGCAGTTGAAGGATACGCCATACAGGATAAACGTTTAAAACACAGACTGGGTGGGAGATATGTTAGATTGAAAACCTTAATTTCAATATTCATACAAAAACCAGATTTGGTGAAAACGTTAGCAATCCTAGAGATAAACCATCAGTCAGGGAAGAGAGACATCTACTGGTGGATAAAATTGCTAAATTAAAATATTATGTATAGATAGGTATGTCTATAAATATATATGGTATGTCTATAAATACAGATGTAAAATGCTGTAAATATATGCAAATACTACATGTGAAATATTAGCATACAATATTGATAGTATATTTATGCATGTATATGTACTCACACACATATACACACACCCTAATCACATTAAACAAGTACTCGACCAAAAGCATTTTGTAGATATTAAAAAAGATACACTTAAAATCTGCTTTCTTCATGCAGAGAGCATGACCTGAAATATTAGAACACAAAGGAAAGATACAGGCAAGCACAGTGACTAATGTGACAGAAAAAATACAACTCAGACACCTCTGTGGGTTGATGAGGTAATTGTATAGTTTGTTTCTCCCTAAAATTGTCAATATTATTTCAACTTGGTAGATTTTTATTTTTAATATGCTTTCTTTTACTCCAAAAGAGTAACTACACCTGATTATTATTTTTTGCTTACTTCTGACAGTATTTTTGGTCATTGATAAATTTCATTTTGGTCTCGATCTATTTAAAGATTATCCTGAATTTTTATTTATTTAATTTGAAACTAACAATGCTCAGCATATTGTTTTTCTGGGCCTGTGTCAAAGGACATCACAGGGCCCATGTAGACCAGTATCATTATCACCTGCCAGACGATCAGAGAAGCAGAAGATGGAATCTCCTCTTGATATACCAGCCCCATACCTTAATGCTCTTTCTCTTTTCTAAAATGAGAAGAAAAAAAATCCTTTCCCCAATCAGCGGTAATCTCTCCAAAGGTCTTTTAATTTCAAAAGTCATAAGTGTTAATTAGCTATTATTAAGTGCCCTCTGTATAAATTAACATGATTGATGAAAAAATTAAGGCTAATGAAAAATGTAGCAATGCATGTATTTTTAAGTGATTATATTAAAAGATGGTGGTCCCTCTGGACGGAAACTAAGGCCCTCCATTCTGTATGCTGACTTGATTATTATCTCTTGCTCTCTTTCCTCCCACTACCTTTTTTTGGGCATGAGGAAAAAAAATGCTGAATCGTTCATTTTAATTCAGTCATTTCACAGTTTTATTGTTTAAACTTAAGACACCAAATTTCAGACCTGATTTAATGAAGTTCCAAGAGGTAAAAGACGCCCCGAGTTTTCACCCTCCCACATGGGGGTGGGATGTCCTCTCTGCCTAAACAGAGTTAACCCATCTCCCCGGCCTGATCAAGAGCGGCCAGGTGAGCAGTCCTGCTGGGCGCCGCGCCGAGCGGCTGCAGTTGGGCTTCCGGGCCCCTGTGTCAGCAGTCTCCCTCCGTTCATTTCCTTAGCTCACTCTTTGGAGTATTTGGGACATAGTTCAAAATTAACAAAAGCTTTCCACAAAAATTAAAAAGGAACCTACAAACCTATATCTTCAATTGAGAGTTAAATAATGTAAATTCTACACTGAAGATTACTAGAGCTTTTTTTTAAAGCTAAAAATATGTAGAATGGTCACAATAAAAGCTGTTCAATAATTGAATATTTAGAGACTCTGAAGCCCACATTGGGGTTTAATTCAAAGCAGATATGGGGAAGAATATTCAAGATAAAAGTGCTCAAGTCATAAAATTACTGAAAAACACAGAGACAATTTTCAATTACTGAAAATTGGTCATTTTAAACTATAAACAGATTTTTTCCGCATTAGGCAAGAAATAAATTTTCTTTTACAGATAACTGGAAAGCTAGTCACGGGGTGTACTCATGATTTAAAAAAATGCACTTTCATCCAGAATAAATCTTACCCTGAGAAAATAAAAATTCCCGTATTTTTGTCCTTAATAAAAATAGAAAGGGGACTGCTTCATCTTTATTTCATAAAAGATGACAGCCTTTTTCAAATTTGCCAATTTTTGTAAAGGCGTGAAAATAAATTTTAGATTTGGACTTCTAAATTTCCTGAAATATTTCTAAAATCCGAAGTGTCTTCAGGATGATGGAACGTGATATACCATCTATGTAGGTCATAAGTGAGTTAGCTTGCTCTCTGCCCGTGTTAATAGTTTGGGCAGGCATGTTTTTCTCTTGTTTTTTCTCAACCTCTCTCCCTGCCTCCCATATCAATCTCTCTCATGAATATTTAAGAATCCCATGATGTAAAGCCTTGCGGTGCTCCCACCACCTCCCATCCGGTCTGCAGAGCAGTGTTGACTCCGACAAGGTGGGGTTCGGGGCATGGTGGCCGCGTCGTCTCAGCCTGTCCCTGGTGTTCACCTGCTCTCCTGAAGGTCTGTGCTTCCTGTAAGGGGTCGTTTCTTGTTCTCAGTGCCCGTGCGTGCATCAAGGGGACGGCAGCCCTCTCTGTTCACCGGGCTGCGTTAATTAGCTCCCTGTCTTTTCAGTGGGAGAATGTTCTACATCTGAGAACAGCAGTGCATTTATGAGACGTATTAACATATCGCTCCTAGGGACAAAAGGAAGTGAGAAAACTGAGTCGAGGAGACAGAGATGAGTTGAAAATCACGTTCACAATAACTTTTTTATTGGAGTGTAGTTGGTTTACAATATTGTGTCAGTTTCTGCTGTAGAAGGAAGTGAATCAGCTGTATGTATACATATCTCCCCTCCCTCCTGAGCCTCCCTCCCACCCCCATCTCACCCTCTAGCTCATCACAGAGCCAGCCACACCTGAGAATGCATGGGACTTGCGGTGCTAGAAGGTTTGGGTAGTTTGTGCCAGCCTCTTCTGCCTCATGAGAAAGAAAGAGCGGCCCCTATTTAAATGAGGAAGCTGTACACAAATTTTCAGTTTAATAAGGAGACTTGGAAAAACAAAGTAATTTAGCTCTACTTTTGGTTGTATATGATTTATAATATCTGTGGATCTACAATTATGTGTTATTATGAAAGCAGACAGAGCATGATTGATGTAGAAATGTCTTCTTCCCACACAAATCTCTTTAGCAAGTGGAAGCTCCAAAGATCTTTTACAGAAAGATTTAGTTAGGAGAACAATTTAGTTAGGGGATCCGTTTTTTAAAAAACCAGATTGGCAACAGAGCAACTCGGTGTTCAAATCCAAAACCAGCTTCTTGGTACTCTAAAGTCTTTTCATTAACATTTCCCCCCAGAGGAGGTCATAATTAAGTGGTCAGTGATGTGAAAGTGCTGCACTCGATATGCCAGCAAATCTGGAAAACTCAGCAGTGGCCACAGGACTGGAAAAGGTCAGTTTTCACTCCAATCCCAAAGAAAAGCAATGCCAAAGAATGCTCAAACTACCACACAATTGCACTCATCTCACACGCTAGTAAAGTAATGCTCAAAATTCTCCAAGCCAGGCTTCAGCAATACATGAACCATGAACTTCCAGATGTTCAAGCTGGTTTTAGAAAAGGCAGAGGAACCAGAGATCAAACTGCCAATGTCCGTTGGATCATCGATAAAGCAATAGAGTTCCATAAAAACATCTACTTCGGCTTTATTGACTATGCCAAAGCCTTTGACTGTGTGGATCACCACAAACTGTGGAACATTCTGAAAGAGCTGGGAATACTAGACCACCTGACCTGCCTCCTGAGAAATCTGTATGCAGGTCAAGAAGCAGTAGTTTAGGACTGGACATGGAACAACAGACTGGTTCCAAATAGGAAAAGGAGTACCTCAAGGCTGTATATTGTCACCCTGCTTATTTAACTTCTATGCAGAGTACATCATGAGAAATGCTGGGCTGGAAGAAACACAAGCTGGAATCAAGATTGCCGGGAGAAATATCAATAACCTCAGATATGCAGATGACACCACCCTTATGGCAGAAAGCGAAGAACTAAAGAGCCTCTTGACGAAAGTGAAAGAGGAGAATGAAAAAGTTGGCTTAAAGCTCAACATTCAGAAAACTAAGATCATGGCATCTGGTCCCATCACTTCATGGGAAATAGATGGGGAAACAGTGGAAAACAGTGTCAGACTTCATTTTGGGGGGCTCCAAAATCACTGCAGATGGTGATTGCAGCCATGAAATTAAAAGACGCTTACTCCTTGGAAGGAAGGTTATGACCAACCTAGATAGCATGTTTAAAAGCAGAGACTTTACTTTGCCAACAAAGGTCCATCTAGTCAAGGCTATGGTTTTTCCAGTGGTCATGTATGGATGTGAGAGTTGGATGGTGAAGAAAGCTGAGCGCGGAAGAATTGATGCTTTTGAACTGTGGTGTTGGAGAAGACTCTTGAGAGTCCCTTGGACTGCAAGGAGATCCAACCAGCCCATCCTAAAGGAGATCAATCCTGGGTGTTCATTGGAAGGACTGATGTTGAAGCTGAAACTCCAATACTTTGGCCACCTCATGCGAAGAGTTGACTCATTGGAAAAGATCCTAATGCTGGGAAGGATTTGGGGCAGGAGGAGAAGGGGATGACAGTGGATGAGATGGTTGGATGGCATCACTAACTCGATGGACATGGGTTTGGGTTAACTCCAAGAGTTGGTGATGGACAGGGAGGCCTGGCATGCTGCAATTCATGCGGTAGCAAAGAGTTGGACATGACTGAGCGACTGAACTGAACTGAACTGTTGTGACTCTAATGCTACCACGAAAAAGGGAAAGAAACTCTTCCAACGCAGAAATATATATTTATGCTAAATTTCAATTAAGTATAATTAAACATGAAACCTAAGGAAAAGACTCAGATGTTTTTCAAATACTACTTTCTGGTAAATTATGGTGGAGAAAGAACAGGTCATGGAAATCCCAGTTAAACAAAGGCAAGTATCTATCTCTAAGCATTGTTGGCTAGGACCCAGGCACAAGACAGAAATGAGACTTTCTTTTTTTTTTTAATATGTACTTATTTATTGGCTGCTCCAGGTCTTAGTTGCAGCATGTGGGATCTTCAGTCTTCGTTGCAGCAAGGAGGATCTTTAGTTGTGGCTGATGGAATCTTGTTCCCTGACCGGGGATCTAACTTGGGCCCCCTGCATTGGGGGCTCAGAGTCTTAGCCACCAGACCACCAGGGAAGTCCCATGATGCTTTCTTCTTTTGACCAAAGCAACATAATTAACATTTATACAATGTTCACACAATAGAAGGATACAAATTCTGTTCAAGTTCCCATAGACCGTAAACCAGGAGACACTAGAACATATCCAGGGACATATAACAAGATGCAAAATTTTCATGGTCTAAAGGTACTGAAATCATACAGTCTGTTCTCTTATCACCATGGGATTGTGTTAGAAATCAATACCAAAGATATTTGAAAATAACTCTTATATGTTCAAGTACAGTGTGACATTTACCAAGAGAGCTCTTTGACTTAGCCACTGAAAGCCTCAATAAAGATAAAAGACTGAAGAAACACAGAGGGTGCTTGCAGAGAAGAAAGGATTTAAATGAGAAATTAATATCGAAGATACTTTTAAAACCCCATGTATTTGGAAATTAAATGTCCACTTTTAAATGTTGGGTGTATCTAAGTCATAACAAGGAAAATTAGAAAATATTTGTAACAGAATAAAAATGAAAAGGGAATTTACCATGATGCTTTCCTTTAAACTTCATGTTGTTAACTATACTCTACTTAAATAAGAGGGTATTTAGATGTAGTACTTTTCAGTAAGTTTGTTAAGGGAGTTTGTTGACATCTGGGAAAATAAACTCCATGTTTTGTTCTGTCTTTATACACACACACAGCCCTTCTTTCTGGTCAGCCCAAGATATCCATCTGCTGGGGTGAGGTATGTGGTGGATGGAATTGGGATTGATGTAGAAAGTTGTTGCCTTGATTGGGAAACAGATTTATGTAGAAATAAGCTCCAAACTGGGGCTTCTGAGGTGGCACTAGTGGTAAAGAACCTGCTTGCTAATGCAGGAGACATAACAGACGTGAGTTCGATCCTTGGATCGGGAAGATCCCCTGGAGGAAGGTACGGCAACCCACTCCAGTATTCTTGCCTGGAGAGTCCCACGGACAGAGGAGCCTGAGGGGCTACAGTCCATAGAGTTGCCAAGAGTTGGACACAGGACTGAAGTGACTTAGCACAGCACCATCCCCAAACTGTTTCTACAGTTTATTTTCTGGCCATTATAGATCAAGGTTCAACCTCCACAAAAGAGAGAGCTGGATATATTGAGTAGCTTACAATTGTTTTTATTTTTAAAAATACATTCATAATTGAAAACTTGAAATAAAAAAGGTAAGATGAACTGTATGGATCTAAGGAAATGGTGATAATCATTAGTAACATAAGGAGTAATATTTAGATGATGAAATTTAATAATTTATTTAGTAACAATTTTACCATATACAACTTCATTGCAATGTTTGAACATCTGTAAAATTCATAGATTCATTCCAAATCAAATATTGCTTTAAGATTTTTATTGACATTCTGGTTGCTACTCCCTCAGCAGAACAAGAATTCTCTAAATTGAAACAAAGGGGAAATATATTGAAATTATAATGATTCAGGAAAGGTTGTCTCATTTGGCATTGCTATAAATGGAACCAAGTTATGAAAATCTTGATCATGACATTATTAAGGATTCTGCTGAAATGAAATAAAAAATAAATTTATGAAATGAATGTGTAATAATATGTTAAATTAGGTATTTCTTTTCTAGTCATCCAGTTATCACCAATCCATCAAGAGAATACTCAGACACATGTACAGTAATAAATAAATTCGTCTCCAATATTTTGCCAATGTTCTGACATATGAAAGCTTTAAATATTTGTTAATTTTGTTATTTTAAAGGTATACTTGTCAAGGTAGAATAGAGCATACGTAAACGTGCATTAACTTGATTTATATTTATATTCATGTATCACGGGAGTCTTCTTCTAGTCCCAGCAAATGTTAGAGTCCAACTGGCCAGGCTCTGGTCAAGTTTGAGAAACATTAGACCCTGAAATTATCAGCCCCCAATGTCACTGGTGGACACTGCACAGTGGCCAGGAGGGGAGCACATCAAACATAGGTCAGCAGGTGCCAGCCATGATGCGCCAGGGGTCAGCACGCAGCGGGGCAGTCCTTCCCTCCAGAGTCAAGAGGCCGTGAAGCCTCCTCCCCAAACCTCATACGCCATGCACCGCCTTGGAGAACAGCAGAGGGGAATCTGAAAGACTGACAGTTGAACCCAAACTGAACTAAACCTTTAAAACAAAGAAAACTGGTTAAACTCATCGACATAGAGAACAGACTTGTGCTTGTCAGTGGGAAGGGGGCGTAAGGAAGGATCAGGAGGTTGGGATTAGCAGGTGCAAGCTGTTGTGTGCAGAATGGATAACAACAAAGTCCTACTGGATGGCACCAGGAACTCTGTTCAATATCGTGTGATAAACCATAAATGGAAAAGAATATATGTTTGTATAACTAATCACTGCTGTATACCAGAAACTAACACACACTGTGAATCAGCGATACTTCAATAAAAAATAAATTTTAAAAATTGTTAGAATGATTAAATGAGGCTAAGGGACAAATTAAACTGTACTGAATGTGTATCTTACTATTGTCATCTTACCAAGTACAAGTAAGTAAGCTTGCATGGATTGTTGCAAAATGAAAGAAAGAAAATTCTTTTGTACCTCCGAAGAGTGGGAATAAATAAGCCCTTCTGCACGTATAAAGAAAGGCAAGCGACAGGCGGCAGGTGAAAACCAGTGTCTGCAGCTACTCAAGCAGGCCCCTCTGACGGGAAGGAGGGAAAACTGCAGATACTGGCTTCAGCCTTATCTCTTGGGACTTCATTAGACAGCTCCCCTCGCTTTCAAGCACCCAGACACCTGTGCCTTTGACCAGACATCTAAACGCTGGCCTCTAACTTGACGGGTGGTCATTGGCACTTGATTCAGAGACAAGGATCCTCCAATTTCTCCCCATCTTAGTTTGGCATCTCTGCTCTTGTGCATTCAACTTCCATGGGAACAAAGCACTGGCCAAAGCAGCTAATTCACTGAACTTTCCATGTACATGGTATTGTTACTATTAGTACCATGGGTATATTTTCCTCTCTTGGGTGACTTGTATGATCCTAAATTTGGATGACCCTAGGGTAGCCTGCTGAACAGTCTAAGGTGCTGGATTTAGGCTCCAGTCTCTCTGGAGGTGTGAGTTCGAATCCCACCACTGCCAAAGTTTTGGGCTTCCTTGGTGGCTCAGTGGTAAAGAATTCTCCTGCCAATACAGGAGACATGGGTCAGAAAGATCCCCTCAAGAAGAAAATGGAAACCCACTCTAGCGTTCTTGCCTGGGAAATCCCATGAACAGAGGAGCCTGAAAGGCTACATTCCATGGGGTCGAAGAGAGTGGGACAAGACTTAGCGACTAAACAACAACAAAAGTTCTGCAACTCTTGAGCACCCCCTCCTAAATTTTTACCCAGCATATGTGTGTGCTCAGTCGCTCAGTTGTGTCTGACTCTTGGCAAACCGATGGACTGTAGCCCTCCAGGCTTCTATGTCCATTGGATTCTCCAGGCAAGTGGACTGCAGTGGGTTGCCATTTCTTCCTCCAGGGGATCTTCCTGACCCAGGGATTGAACCCACATCTCCTGAATCTCCTGAATTAGTAGACAGATTCTTTACCACTTCGACACCTGGGTAGCCCACCCAACAGAGGGGATTTCCATTAATAAATCTGTCAGCTGTGCAGGGTAAGCTGGAAGTGGATTAATTAGACTAAAGAAATAAATCCTATGAGACTTCTTGCATCTGATTGTCTTGGATTAAAATATGCTACATTAGCAGCAGCATGATAGGAATTCTTAAAGACCAAAAATCTTTTTAAGTTCAACAGTAGGAAGTGAGATAGCACTGGATAAGGAGGGTGGTAGGAAAGCTCTCTGAATCACAGATATTAGGGCTTTCCAGGTGGCACTAGGGGCAAAGAACCAACCTGCCAATGCAAGAGACATAAGAGACACAGGTTCTACCCCTGGGTCAGGAAGATCCCCTGGAGGAGGGCACAGCAACCCACTCCAGTATTCTTGCCTGGAGAATCCCATGGACAGAGGAGCCTAGTGGGCCTCAGTCCAGTCCACGGGGTCACAAAGTGTCAGATACAACTGAAGCAAATTAGCACACAGCACGCATGCACAGATGCTGTCCCATTCTCTCCCAACTTTAAAAAAAAAATCTATGTTGCAGGACAAATGTCTCTACAGTGTAATCTCCAACAGAACTTTAAGTCTAATTTGTCCATTCAGAGGGCTCCCTATAAAATAAGAAAATGTGTTGACAAGATATTAAGTCCATCTTTTTCTCTTCTTTATTCCCTTTGCAGCCTGGAAATGTTTAGAAACCTAGTTGGAGTAATAAGCAAACAACTAAAAGCAATCATCTTCAATTTTAGCACTAAAAATTTAAACCCTGAACTTTAAACACACAAGAAATCAAAGTGAACAAAAAAAGACCATGTAGTCAGGCTGATTAATAAACAGTTAGTACATAATGAGGTAGGAATTGCATGAATTAAACCCCCAAGAAAGTCAAGAGAGTATTCTTTTCATTATAAAATGGGCCCTTAAAACAACAACATATGTTATCGTTAACATGGCTTCTTATTATAAAAACAGCATCCAAATGAGTTTTGGTATTTGCTTTTTAAAAAACTTGAAATGGCAGTGCTAAATGATGGGGTGGGAAGAGCTTGCAACTTTGATGTAGTAATAATGTTTATCTGGTTTTCTTCCAGAGTTTTTTAGAAAGATGAGTTCTAACAAACTATAACTATATAGAAGAGTGAGATTTAAAGAAGAAAATTTGGGAGAACTAAGAAATCTGGGGGCTCCATTGTTCTAATGGTACATATTAAAATCCTGAAATGTGGAGAATTATAAGAGATCCTAATTAAGTCTGCAAATTACAATTTCTCTGGAAGGGGCAAACAATTGATGTGATTTTATAAAGAGCTTAAAAAAAAAAAAGACAAGCTCTGAGTAAATAAAAAACAGAACTGCATCTGGAAAATGGAACAATGGAAGAAGGACCAAAATAGGAAAATGCTGTCAAGAAAATCAATTAAAGCTGACAGAGATGTCAGTGGCAAAAAGAAGATTGCGTCCATAACAAAGAGAATAACTACGTAGAAATAGAAAGAGAAGGGGAAAAATGATATTCTATTAATGTTTATAAAACATGCTGTATTTTTATAATGAAAGTATTACTTTCATTTTGCTTAAGCCTTTACTAATTTAATAGATTTTTTTCAAAAAATACTGTTATTATTAATCGGAACCTAAAAGTTAATACAGACATGCTGAATACTGCTTTTTTAAGTGAGACCACATCAGCTGTACCCATAAGTATTACGAAGACAGGAATTTTAAAGATGAATTATTACCACCTCCGCTGGTGCATTACTTATGACTTAGATCAGGATTTATAATCAGTATGATGTGTATCACTGCTAAACCTCCCATCCACCCACGCTTAGCTTGCTTAGTCCACCTCTTCCATGGCCCCAAACCACCTCCTCCATGGTCCCAAATGTGAACAGGATACAGGAGCAGAGAGACTGTACCACCTACTGTTCTGATATCTAGAGTGATATTTACTTGGTTGGGTGATTAACACACCTACTTTCTGTCCGTATCACGCAAGGTCAGCAGGTTAGCATGCTTCCAGGAGGCTCACAAGTAAGCTTTTCTCTGTCAGTTACACCCCTGAGTGAAGGAGCTTATGAGATTTTTTGCTCAGAGCCAGCAGGGTTTTAGAGAAAGAAGACAACCTGGGGCCAAGTGACAGTCACCCGAGGGGACCAGAGAAAAGACTTTGAAAGTGGCCAAAACAGTAACAACACCTCTTTGGATTTTGTGGGGATCAAAAAAAGAGTTCCATGACGACCCAAAGCTTGCTCTCTATGGGGCCACAGCTTGCCAGAGCAGAAACCGAAGCCGGCTCTGCCCCAGACTGTGGCCTCCTGATTGGGGCTAGATAGATCTCAAGACCTCTTTTAAGAATGAGTTTTGCACCTGATAGAGCAGCATTGACATATATACACTACCTTGTATTAAACAGATAGCTCGTGGGAACCTGAAGTAACATAGGGAGCTCGGTTCAATGATCTGGGATGACATAGAGAGTTGGGATGGTGGGTGGAGGGGGCAGGGGAGAGCTCCAAGAGGGAGCAGATGTATGTATACTTATAGCTGATTGATGCTTTTGAATTGTGGTGCTGGAGAAGACTCTGAGAGTCCCTTGGACAGCAAGGAGATCAAACCAGTCAATCGTGCAGGAAATCAACCCTGAATATTTATTGGAAGAATTGATATTGAAGCTGAAGCTCCAGTACTTTGGCCACCTGATGCAAAGAACTGACTCATTGGAAAAGACTCTGATGCTGGGAAAGATTGAAGGCAGGAGGAAAAGGGGATGAGAGAGGATGAGATGGTTGGATGGCATCACTGATTCAATGGACATAAGTTTGAGCAAACGTCAGGAGATAGTGAAGGACAGGGAAGCTTGGCATGCTGCAGCTCAGGTGGTTACAAAGAGTTGGGTACGACTTAGTGAGTGAGCAACGACAAAAAAGAGCCAATTCTACGTCCAACACAAGGCTTCTCAATAGGACTCATTCTACAATTGGAATGATACAGTTGAAAGCTGCACATTTCTCCTCACTGCCTGACACTCAGGTTGATGTTTCATTTAGCTCCCCAAAGTCTCTGAGACAGAGTGAGAGACAGGCCCCCAATGTTGGATGCTCTTTTACCTTAATGAAGCAGGTTTTACTGAGTTAATTTCTAGTCCTGAAATGATTAGCTAATATTGTAACCAGGGTAATTCGGGGCCATTTGACCCATAAATCATCCTTTTTCTTGTATTAATGAAGATAATCCATTTAAAGCCCACACACATGGCTTTTAACTATGTATATTAGTAATGATTAGAAGAGATCAGTCCTGGGTGTTCATTGGTAGGACTGATGTTGAAGCTGAAACTCCAATACTTTGGCCACCTGATGTGAAGAGCTAACTCATTTGAAAAGACCCTGATGCTGGGAAAGATTGAGGGCAGGAGGAGAAGGGGACGACAGAGGATGAGATGGTTGGATGGCGTCACCGACTCAGTGGACATAGGTTTGCGTGGACTCCGGGAGTTGGTGATGGACAGGGAGCCCTGGCATGCCTCCCTGGCGTTCATGGGGTTGCAAAGAGTTGGACACGACTGAGCGACTAAACTGAACTGAACTGACTTAGTAATGAATTAATGCCTTTAGAAATATGCCCACCACCCTTTGCTGCAAGATCGCTTCAACTGTGCTACCTGGACCTAACAAGATACGTTCATTTATTCAACTATGATTTGTAGCTGGTCCTGTAAGAAGCATCCTTAACTCTCTATGTCTCACTTGTGTGGATTCCAATAAATCCAACAAGTTTCCAACTACAGCTTTGGCTGGGGAATTTGTAGGTTGCTGCTTATTTGCAAAGTTGAGGTGAGAGAAATTCTGAAAATCCCAACTCCTTTAAAAACTCTAAGTTCCACTTGGAGCAGTGCCAACAGCATACACTGAGAGTAATTCCAATACTACTCTGCTCCAGATCTGAGAGCTCTTCCAAGACTCCCAAGGTTATACTGCCTTCCCCCAAAACAGTACATTTTCCAAACACCCTCCTCTTCATTTCTGCACATGTGCGTGCTCAGTCGTGTCTGGCTCTTTGCAACCCCACAGACTGTAACACACCACGCTCCTCTGTCCGTGGGATTCTCCAAGCAAGGATACTGGAGTGGCCTCCTCCATGCCATCCTCCAGAGGATCTTCCCATCCCGGGGATTAATCCTGTGTCTCTTATATCTCCTGCACGGGTAAGCAGGTTCTTTACCATTAACACCAACTGAGAAGCCAAGTAACTCTCATTCAGTTCAGTTCAGTTCAGTTCAGTCGCTCAGTCGTGTCCGACTCTTTGCGACCCCATGAACGCCAGGGAGGCACGCCAGGCCTCCCTGTCCATCACCAACTCCCGGAGTCCACCCAAACCCATGTCCATTGAGTCGGTGATGCCATCCAGCCATCTCATCCTCTGTCGTCCCCTTCTCCTCCTGCCCTCAATCTTTCCCAGCATCCGGGTCTTTTCAAATGAGTCAGCTCTTCGCATCAGGTGGCCAAAGTATTGGGAGTTTCAGCTTCAGCATCAGTCCTACCAATGAATATTCAGGACTGATCTTCTTTAGGATGGACTGGTTAGATCTCCTTGCAGTCCAAGGGACTCTCAAGAGTCTTCTCCAACACCACAGTTCAAAAGCATCAATAACTCTCATTTGTATGTAAAAATACTGCGACTAACCTGGCCCATTGTTTAATTGCCAACAGTTCTCAGTATTTTGATGAATTCTTCCCTTTCACCCAGTTTACACAAGCCATCAACAGCCGCAAATGTAAGAAAGAGAAGCAAAGAACATTGACATCTTGATAAAGGACAAACCAATAATAAATCAAGAGGTCTCTGTCGATAGAAATTTAAAGCCCCAAATTTTATTTTCTTTTTAATCTGTTGCTATAAAGCGTCAGCCTTCTTCAGAAACAGGGTGAATCTGACAGTCTTGTGTTGACTGTCACATTTCGCATTACAGACACCTCTCATGTCTGTCCCGAAGCAAAAATAAATTTCCCTTTTTAAGCTTTTGATGATAAAAAATCTCATCTGAAGCCTCATAAATGATCCTTTATTATCTATATTAATAATGAATAAATGTCTTTTGAATATCCCTGATCTTTTGCATTAATAGCACCAGATGTGTTATAGATAACCTTTTGATTTAACAGCACAAACTCTGAAACAATATTAAGCACTAAAGAACTGATCTTGCTGGAGTCACTGAGGTCAGAATTATAAACATTTCTTTCAGTGCTACGTGTCCATTAAATGACAAGCACATCTACTAGGATTTGTTTTTTGAATGTGTGCAGAAGAGTCAGAGAGAAAGGAGGGAGGGAGCGCTCGAGAAACTGAGCTCATAATTTTTATCTTCTGTAGCCTTTTACTTTTCACACATTCCATGTTCCTTCTCCAACTTTTCTCTAGTGTGAGCTAAAGAACTCAACGAGGACAGAATTTAAAGCAGCTCTCTGTCTTTCTGCTTCATTCTTAGCCTCCTTTCTGAAATAAAATGAATCTCTAATTACTGAACCTCCAGCTGGGAACTCCAGTTGGAAAGATTCTGGTGCGTATTACCAAAACTGAAAGGCTCATTCATGAGAAACTTATCAGTAGCTATTTCTTCTTCAAGTTTTTACTCCACATTACCGGTTGCTCTTCCGTTGCCCATTGCCTTCTTCACCCCATCACAGGCTTGGGCAGGTGAAGGTGTGGCAGAGGTTCAGGGGCAGTGAGTGAGCGGCCGGGTCACAGAGCCAATCAGGGCAGAGGCACAGCAAGAACCCAGCTTCCTGACTCGGTTCATCTTCCTCGACCATATTCCCACGTTCAACCCCTTCCCACGTGCCTCAATTCTTGGCCTTGGAGCCAGCCGCCTGGTAAGTGAGTCACCCTGGGAGCCAGGCCTGGCCACCAGGTGGCCCAAGGCCTGACTCTGCACACCACTGCCTCAGCACTAGGACCCAAGACCACAGGGCCCCCCAGCAGAGACCTTGGGACCCCCCTCCACCCACCAGTGGGCAAACACAAACCCCTGGACGATCATAACAGCAGCCTCCTGTACCAGGACCTATCCCCAGCCTCCTATACCCAGCCTGCCTACCAGCAGGCTGGCACGAGCTTCAGTAACCCTAGATGCCAGCCCTGACCACCTGCTCTGAGAGCCCCCCACCGCCAGAGCCCTGTACCCAGAGACCCAGGAGCCCAACTCTACCACCAGTGACATGGCATTACCCCCGAGACCCTCTGAGCCCCACCTGCCAGCAGGCTGATAGCAGCTCTGAGGCATCTTGGACCCCTCAGCCAGCTGCCCTGGGACGCAGCCCCGCTCCCCAGTAGACCAACACCAGCCTCGGGACCCCGCGGCCCCCACCGCCAGCTGTGTCAGGAAACGCCCACAGGGAGAGAAAGGAGAGCAGTCCCAGCCTGCGCTCCAGGGGCTCCTGTTTAATTGGAGAGACAGAAAGAGATCAGCCTCTCATTGTGGAAGCTGGCTGGACAAATCTTCCCTCTTGGACATGTCACGCTTGGGGGATGGTTAATAGATACTCTATCGGTAAAGTTGACTCTTCAGAGCTGTTTAGTTGCTAGGCTGTATCTGATTCTGCAACCCCCTGGACTGTGCCCACCAGGCTTCTCTGTCCATGGGATTTCCCAAGCAAGAATACTGGACTGGGTTGCCATTTCTGTCTCCACTTCAAAGAATAACACAGAGCAAAAGACATGGAAGTCCCAGGGGACCAGTGGAGGCATCCACAGCAAGCTGAACTTTCTGCTACCAGCCCATTTCCATGATTTCAACTTCCTGATCCTCTGGAGTTGCCTTGCGCTTTCCATCGTCAACCTTATTCTTCCAGCTTCCCTGTTAATTGTTGTGACCTTCTGAAATCCTGCCAATATATGGCATTTGCTTAAATCCCCCAAGATCAACTTCTGCTTTGTGTTGCAGACAAGATAGAGAGAAGGGGTTCCAAGTTCTTGGAAGGTGGGAGAAAACAGCGTCCAAAGCACCTGCGAAGAAGCTGGGTTTAAAGAAAGGATAGACTGGGACTTCCCTGGTGGTCCAGTGGCTAAGACTCCGCACTCTCAGTGCAGGGGGCCCAGGTTCCATCCCTGGTCTGGGACCTGGATCCTACATGCCCACAATGAAGATCCAAGATCCTGCGTGCTGCAGCTAAGACCAGGCACAGCCAAATAAATATTTAAAAAGAAATAAAAGGTAGACTTTCTATTTTAACCAGCAAGAAGAGGGGTGCAGTCAATGAGATGCAGGCAGATTCACATGCTGGGGAGTGGGTCATTGTGGAAATACGCCTCTGTTGAAATTACAAGGTTTCTGTCTCACAACAGTGCACTGAAGATAGGCTTGCCAGCCTCCAACATTTAAGAGAAAAGACCACCCACGGAGTGTGTGGAAACACCGATAGCTGCTCTCGAGGGCCGTAGGAATGAAGTTCCAAACGAAAATAATCTAAATTACTCTCCTAACTACAGAGTCTTTTCCAGGTAGTAAGTGAGGCAAATGTGCTGGCCTCGAGAGTATTGTTTTGTAAAATAGGGCATTTATGACTTCAGTAATTGGAAGTTATTGAAGGTCTGTGAAAAAAGTAAAGGCTTTTAAGTGGTTGGGGGGTGGGGATGTGCACACTTGGTGCGTTTTAACAAGTAAACCTAGGCCTTTGCTGGCAAAAAGTACTTTTTAAAATTGTCAGACATTACAGAGCTATCATTTTTACAACTGCCATTTAAGAGCACAGGAGTCAGACTCACTTGATGGTCTGTGAGATCCTGAGATGGAGGGCTTCACCTTTCCAGGTCCTAAGAGGACCATTCGGAGCATTTTTGCATCCCATGGGCAGTGTTTGGTAAGACTTGCAGTAAGAGCACAACAGACAAGTAGGGTGACCTCCTCATCCCGGTTTACCCAAAACTGTCCCCATATAAAAACTGAAAGTCCCAAAGCCTAAGGCAAATGCCCAGGGCCAGACGATGCCCTTAAAAATCAGAGAGAGTCGAGGAAATTTACTGTAGACAGACCCAGGACTCCAAGACAGACAGATGACTTTAAATGATACTGAAAGAAATTGACTGATAATTTACAAAACTTCTATAGATAATTTGTGGACAATTGTGATAAGTGGAACGGGTACCCAGAGACAGACACTAACAAAAGTGTTATTTTTCTGTCCCAAGAAATAATTCATGTCAGAAACCATACGGGCTGGTAATTCTAATGTTATCCAATTCCATTTAACTAAATTCAGTAAGTAATTTTAGGGGCACATATTTGTGAAAAACACTAACAGGTTTCTGGTCTCCAAAGTTAATGATCACAGACGAAAATAAACAATAACCATTGTTAGAAACAAGCATGAGCTACAGGATGGATGGAAATGGAAGAAGTTTCCTAAAGGAAGTAAGCTGGTCAGAACAGTGTTACTGACCTGGGTTCTTGGATTCACTGATCAATGGAAATTTACAAGAGGCCAGAGGAGAAATTCAAGGAAGGTTTTCTTAGGATGAATCTGTGGGTTGGGCCAGAGGTGTGGCTTAGGTCTGCCCACGCTTTTGGAGGTGCTGTGTGCAGGGATCATGCTCAATACCCTGCTTTTGCAGAAATGGAAGTCAAGTTTTGAGCTTTTTGTGTCTTATTGTGTATAAGGTGTCCCAACCACACATGCAGGCAGTTATTTTTGGTCCCTTAGAGTTTCTTTGTATTCTGTTGCTGGCGGAGACGTTTGTCCAGGTGCGAGCATGGTCACAGAAGGTCTCAAGTCCCAGACGATTTCAAAAGAACAAATACTGTGTTAATCTTATGTGCAGCTCCTAGAGTAGTCACACTCATAAAGACAGGAAGTAGAGTAGTGCTTCCTGGTGACTAGGCGGAGGCAGGAGAGGGAATATTGAAACAGAACAGATAGACAGCCAGATATTCTTCCAGCAAAGATGGGTTTAGCTGGGATCAGGAGAGAATGACAACTTGGAGTCTGTAAGCATGTTGAGTCGCATGTGTAAGTCCCCACAGTGCAAAGGAGAGACGTGCTTTTATACAAGGAAGAGGAAGCTGGAAGCACAGATGTGTGCATAAACATGCATGGGTGTGCATGTATGTGTGTGGACCATTTTCAAAGTCTTTAGTGAATGTGCTACATGATGGCTTCTGCTCATGTTTTGGGTTTTCGGCCATGAGGCAAGGGATGGGGGATCCTAGCTTCCCAACCGGAGATCAAACCCGTGCCCCCTGCATTAGAAGGCGAAGTCTTAACCACTGGACTGCCAGGGAAGCCCCAGTTCCATGGCATTTCACTGGCAGAATCCTTGCCAGAAAGAAGAGGAGTCTTTCCTCTTCCTATTGGGCTTTGCTTCCATCACAGGGCGCCGGCCTCGGTTCAATTGAGGTCTCTATTCATTCCTTTTTATAGGAGTTAGTGTTTAGTGGGTGCAGAGTCTCAGAGCTGGAGAAGATGAGCAAGCTCTGGAGATTGTAATGCTGACGGCTGTACAACATGGTGAGTCTGCTCGATGCCTCAACTGTACATTTAAACACGGCTAAAATGGTGAATTTTCAGTTATGCATGTAACAATAAAACAAACAGGAGTTCACTAAGATAAAGTCATGCCAATAACCTTATTTTCTTTTTGATTGAGTTGCTGGATTGGGGATCAGAGAGAATTTCATAGACATTTATCGTGAATGCAACAAAGCACCCGACAATCAATCGCTCCTTGTAGATGAGAACAGAAGACTTGCTGACTACACCGCTTGGCAGAGTCAAAGCTCGTTAAACAAGGACATGAAGGCCACTGCTTAGTCAGTCTGCTGTTTCTCAGCCCCGGCTACACTTCAGAAGCACTGGGTGACTTTGCTTTTTTAATGCCCGATCCCAGCTCAGGGTTTAAGTTTAATCAAAAACTAGGGTGCTTTTGTTTGGTTGTATTTGATTGTGTCAGATCTTAGCTGTGGCATGAAGGGTATTTCATTGAGGCGCGCAGACTCTAGTCGTTGCCTGCGGGCTTAGTAGTCACTGCGGCTTGTGGGATCTTAGTTACCTGACCGAGGATTAAACCCGCGTCCCCTGTATTGCAAAGCGGATTCTGAACCACTTGACCATCAGAGAAGTCCCCAGACCTGGGTTTTGAATTCCAGCTTCTCCATTTCTCCTGCATGAGCCCTGAAACCTTGACCAGATCAGATCACACGGCATTTCTGAGCTTGAACTTCCTTGTGCAAACATAGGATTAACTCTACTTACCTTGGAGTTAAGTGTAAAAAGGACAAATCACTGTAGTCTGTAGTCATCAGAGAGAGATTCTGGGAAGTAGGGCTGGCAAAGGGCCTTGATGAAGTGTACACAGGTAGGAGCAAATTTGGAAAGGTGAGTTACAGGTAGGAGGCCCAGATTTAGCACAGCATGGGGGCAGTTGGGAGTCTGTCATGTTGGGGTGATGCTACGTGGAGTAAGCCCTCCATCCAGCACACTTCCAGGGCAGTTTATGGAACAGCGTGAACAGCCGTGTGGAGAATTTAAGTAAAGGTACCTTTGGCTGCCTTGTCTAAAACATTCTTGGACCAGCAAAAGGTAGAACCTAGAAAACCAACTTGAAGACATTTATAGTCATTTCACTTCAACAGGTTTATTAGTGCCTCCTCAGTACCAAATCCCACTTTGCTGGGAATTGTAGGAAATAAACAGTAAAATCTAGGAATACTCAGATCCATATCAATAAACATTTTCTGGACTAATATATGGGGGGAATGAATCCATGAATAATAAAATATGTGGGCAAGAGAAGAAAAAATAATCACAAAAAAACCACATTGCAGTGAAAATTTCAAGAAGAAAGAGATGGTGTTTATTTTTAACTATCAGTTAGATTTCAGTTAATGATGTGGACAGTATGCTCTTGTATTAGTTACAATGAAATAATATCCCTCAATGAAATAAAATACAGAAAACCTAGATACACTTTCTGGAAAAAAAAAGGTGAATACCATGGTATGAATAATATGGGTATTGTCAGTAAAATGCCTCATCAACTGGTCTCTAGTCAAATGAGAAAAAAATAGAAAGAGAAACAAGCAAGCAAGCAGGGGTGTGGGGTGAGATTGATTGATTCATTCAATGTAAATAAATTTCACTGAAACTAATAAAATCTATAAAGTCATTTCAGCATGAGAAGGGAAGTAGAGATACATTTAGACACAAAATCATGACTCATACTATGCTGCCCCTTCTAAAGACCCCAAGTAAGCCAAAATGTTTTCAGAATTACATTTTCCACATCACCTGAGCTGATACACAAGAGTAATATGAAATATTATAAATTTGACTTTCAAAGGGGGTGTTTCAAACTACATTTGCCAGTGTGGAAAATTAAGCCAATCCTTCTGAATTGGTTAAGTGCAGAAAACAAACCTGGGGGGTGAAGATCTATTTTCTGACTCTCCAGGCTACTCTTCAGGGAATGTATTTTTGATGTTCTCTTGGGAAGTGATGATGTAGGGCCATCATTTAAAAAAATTAAACATCACAGTTAGTTACATATGACAGTAGCCAGACTGGAATCCAATTGTAATCGGGGCCGCAATGCAGCTTCTTTGTGGCTGTTCAAAGGGGAGAGTGTGTGGCTTTTTGCTTGTTTTTGTATTTGTGTTGCTGAACACAAGTTCATGTGCCCCACGCAGAATGAGGCCAAACCATACCAAAACATCGGAGTTTGGAGCAGAAAAATGTTCATTTCAGGACCATGCAAAGAGAACGGGTGGTTCACGTCCCCTAGAAAGCCCCAAACTCCCCATCGGGTTTCAGCAAAGCAGGTTTAAAGGCCAGGTGAGAGTTGGTTGTTGCAAATTTCTTGATGCTCTTTGTTCTGCAGCTGTCCTCCTAGATCAGGTCAGGGTTTTCCTGTAAACCTCCAACAGGACAAACGTTTTTCTCTGTTCTGCAAATTTTTATCTCTGTATGAATGGAAAAGTGTCATACACTTAAAGGTCAGAGCCTTGAGGATGAGCCATCCTGTCTATCTGAGGCTATAGGCAACATTCTTAACTTGGAGCGAAAGCAATAGAATACAAAGGTTAAAGGAACAGACGTAATATGGAGTTAGACTTGTTCACTGTAACACGTGTTAGCCGGGGGGAGGGCTCTGTGAGCGATGAGTGTGCTGCAGGGGGCACGTGGGTGTGTGACACACGTTTGTGGTGAAGGAAAGGAAGAGGAGCAGAGTCAGAGAAAAGTTATGCCAAGAATCTCCCCTTGGTTTATATTCTCATCGCAGTCCTCAAGATAGTCCCCCCACAGCTCTCCTTGGCTGTCTAGGTGAAAGGAATCTGGAATCTTGTTTTCATCCACCAACATTGCAAACAAATGCCTGCACATTTATGGAATCTAGAAAAGTGGTATTGATGAACTTCTTTGCAGAGAAGGGATGGAGACGCAGATGTAGAGAACGGACTTGTGGCCCCAGCGGTGGGGAGAGAGTGGGACAAATGGAGAGAGTAGCATCAAGATATACACACTATCATGTGTGAACTAGAAGCTCGTGAGAAGTTGCTCTGTAACACAAGGAGCCCAGCCTGGCACTGTGATGACCTAGGGGGCTGGGTGAGGGGAGGGAAGGGAGGTTCAAGAGGGAAGGGACAGACGTATCATATGGCTGATTCAAGTTGTTGTACAGCAGAAACCAACACAACATTGTACACAAAATTTTTCATGCCTGCAAACAGTGTTTCAAGGAATAAAGGAAATAAGTGGATGCCCTCAAGAGAGATAAAAGGATGGATTCTCTCCCAAGAAGCAAGACTGTTCGCTGTGTTTTCACAGGAGCAGAGAGGAAGCAAACTCCGTTACCTTTTTGTTGATTCCAGCCTGACTACCAAACATATCTGAACACTCAGAAAGTGTCCTTTTAAATGGAAAATGGAAAGACTTACCAGGGGCCCTTTCTTCTTTCCCCACCCAACACTCTTTGCTAGTTCTTCTACCAACGGACATTCTTTTAATCACCTTCAAAGAGGCTTTGGGCAAGAGGAGCCCTAGGGAGAGTAGGGGCCGGTACAATAATTGTTCTTAGACAAAGGCAGAGAAGGGGACGAGCAGAAAGGGCAGAGCGCAGAGCCTTGTGTGTGACGCGGGGCCCGCCGTCCCCAGATGGTACCAGAGCATCAGGGTCTCTTCCTGCAAGAAAAATTGGATTAGTCACCGCCTCGTCTCCTAATGGACACACTCTGTGATCTTTAGAGCTTCATTTACTGGGTTAATAGTGCTTTGCCTGAGTTCCTTTGCTACAGAAAAAAGAAAAAAAAAACCTGTAAGAAGAAATATTCTGGGTGCCGTCCGCAACCACTGACACGAGTAATATCGTATTCATCACAGACAGACCCCGTATCTCATTACCGCTGAAGAGTTGCCCCGGAGGCATCTGGGCTGGGGCAGGCCAGGGCTCTCATGTGGAACCGTTCAGGTATATTGTGAAATGATTTAATGCGATAATAATGTCCACTTTGCGAGATAGATTATGTTTTTCATAGTGGCTGATGGTTAATGAATGATACATTAGCAAACATCACTAAAACATTCTTGGGAAATGCAGATGGAGACTTGGAGTCCTTTTTTCCTGCTTCTTCTCTACTTTCTCCCCCAGCGGTCCTACCATGGCCCCCTCCCCCTCTCTGAAGCATAAATATGGAAAGCAGAACTTCCAAGAATCAGAAAACTTAATTTATTTAAAAGGGGAAAAAAAAAAAAAAACCCAGCTGTGTCCCAGCCTCTCAGCCTCCCCTTCCCAGAAGGAAGTATGAATCCTAAAAACGTTCCAACAGGAGCTGAAATATCTCTTCTGAAATCAAATGAGAATCAATGAAAGTGTGAACCTGAACAAATACATTATGTGTTGACCCAGTTTATTAGATGAAGCCGTTTACCCTGATTTGATTTATCTGGCAATACACAGCTCGGCTGTGAAATGAGATAAGCAGAGACCATTCACCTTATTTACTAGATGATCGCAGCTCTGGCCAGCGAGGCCCTGTTAAAGGGTCTGGCAGCATTTCCATTACAAATTCCTGTTTCTCAGCAGCCGCATAGACTCACTCCCAGCTCCAGGCAGACCCGGCCCAGGGATCACAGACCCTGGAGATGCCCATCTTTCCGGCTGATTGTTCCCCATCCCTGTTGCTGAGTAACCAGGAGGAAGATGAGTGTCCTGCATCTAGGAGGCTGGTTCTCACCTGCCGAAGGGATCAGGCGTGGTCCCCTGTACATTTTATTTTGACTCCTCTCATGGACCTTTCCTGGATAGATTCGGTCCAAAATGTGGCGTCTCCATTTCCATTCTTCTGGGGATGGGAAGCCCTCCAAGCTTCTCAGAATTCCTCTCCAACATCGGCAGGTCTCCTTCCAGAAGGCCGCAAGGGGCTGAGATAATAGGGAGACAGACCCGCCCTGGAGTAAGAGGAGGACCTGCCTGGAGTTCCTCTGAGTTTTTCAGTAAACAACTACAACCCACAGGCCCAGATTCAAGGAAGACCCAGAGAGACAGAAAGGGCCGGGAGGGGAGGGGCTACAGAAGAGCGTCCTGAGACCTTTCAGTCTCATTGCTGCTTCAGCCCCGCAGAGCCTGCGACCCTGTGAGACCACACACACGGGTAAGAACCTGCTCTGGGAGCCTCCTTAACACGCCTCCAGACGTGGGGGCACAATCCCGTGGAGGGCAGAGGTCTCAGGGAGCTGGTGCTTAGCACAAGAGCGGTCCCCTGCTCCCCTAGTTGGATCCTCGATGGACTCAGGCCTGCGTGGGGGCAGAGAGAAAACTGAACAGGAAGCCCCAGGGTCTGGGTAACATGGTCCCGAGCGTTACCCCTGAGTTCTCTTGGAAGGCCCCTAAAATAAGAGGAAGGGAATGAGACAGGCACACAGTCCCAGGGACAAATAAAGAGGAGAGGCTGCCTCAGAAGGTGAAGATGTTCATGGAAGAAACCCCCTGTCAGGGGGTTTGCTCCAACAGCTCTGTCTCCTCAATATATTCTCTTCTGTCTCTTTTTTCTCCCTCTTTTTTCAGCTCTCAGATCCTCACACCTTCCCCATGGAACCCACAGTCAAACGCCCTTCTGTCAACTCCCATGTAACCATGAATTGCCCTCCTGAAGCCAACATCACAGGGCTTTGACCTTCCCTTCAAGTCTCTCTCCTTCACTAGCTTATAAGCACCTGGGTGACTACATTTTTCTCCTAATTCCCAGGTGGCTCAGTGGTAAAGAATCCGCCTGCCAATGCAGGAGATGCAGGTTTGACCCCTGCATCAGGAAGATCCCCTGGAGGAGGAAATGACAACTCACTCTGAGATTCTTTCCTGGAGAATTCCATGGACAGAGGAGCCTGGTGGACTACAGTCCGTAGGTTACAAAGTGTCAGACAAGACCGAGCATCTGAGCGCACACACGAAAGTTTATGCTTCTCCAGCCTTGAGGATCACATGTGATAGTATTTACTTAGACTGAAAAGAGAAGCTATTTCCTTGAATCTATGGTTAAGACATACTCCCTAATGAGCTCTTTAACACTATTTGTGGGAATGTAAATTTTTACAGCCACTAAGGAAAACAGGATGGAATTTCTTTTAAAAATTAAGAATAGAACTACCATATGACTGACAGAGTGAGTAACAGTCACTCAGTTGTGTCTGACTCTTTGCAACCCCATGGACTATAGCCTGCCAGGCTCCTCCGTCCATGGAATTTTCCAGGCAAGAATACTGGAGTGAATTGCTATTCCCTTCTCCAGGAAAACTTCCCAACCCAGGGATCGAACCCACGTCCTCTGCATTGCAGACAGACTCTTTACCATCTGAGCCACTAGGGAAGCCCTTAACTACCAGAACTACTGTACAATCCAGCAATCCCATTTCTGAATACATATTGAAAGGAGATGAAATTACTATACTAAGAGACATCTGCACTGTTATGTTATTGAGTATTATTCAGTGTTATTCACAGCCCCACCCATCAACAGAAAATTGGATTAAAGATTTACTGAGCACGGCCCCACCCATCGGAACAAGACAGTATGAAAAGGCAAAAAGATAGGACACTGAAAGATGAACTCCTCAGGTTGGTAGGTGCCAAATATGCTACTGGAGAAGAGTGGAGAAATAACTCCAGAAAGAATGAAGAGATGGAGCCAAAGCAAAAACAACACCCAGTTGTGGATGCGACTGGTGATGAAAATAAAGTCCGATGCTGTAAAGAACAACATTGCCTGAAATGTTAGGTCCATAAATCAAGGCAAATTGAAAGTGATCAAACAGGAAATGGCAAGAGTGAACGTCGACATTTTAGGAATCTGTGAAATAAAATGGCCTGGAATGGGTGAATTTAACTCAGATGACCATTATACCTAATATTGTGGGCAAGAATCCCTTAGAAGAAATGAAGCAGCCTTCAGTCAACAAGAGTCTGAAATGCAGTATTTGGATGCAACCTCAAAAACAACAGAATGATCTCTGTTCATTTCCAAAGCAAACCATTCAATATTACAGTAATCCAAGTCTATGCCCCAATCAGTAATCCTGAAGAAGTTGAAGTTGAAAGGTTCTATGAAGACTTACAAGACCTTCTAGAACAAACACCCCAAAAAGATGCCCTTTTCTTTATAGGGGACTGGAATGCAAAAGCAGTAAGTCAAGAAACACCTGGAGTAACAGGCAAATTTGGCCTTGGAGTACAGAATGAAGCAGGGCAAAGACTAAGAGAGTTTTGCCAAGAGAACGCACTGGTCATAGCAAACCCCCTCTTCCAACAACACAAGAGAAGACTCTACTCATGGACATCACCAGATGGTCAATACCTAAATCAGATTGATTATATTCTTTGCAGCCAAAGATGGAGAATCTCTATACAGTTGGCAAAAACAAGACCAGGAGCTGACTGGCTCAGATCATGAATTCCTTATTGCCAAATTCAAACTTAAATTGAAGAAAGTAGGGAAAACCACTATACCATTCAGGTATTACCTAAATCAAATCCCTTACAATTATACAGTGGAAGTGACAAATGGATTCAAGGGATTAGATCTGAGAGAGTGCCTGAAGAACTATGGATGGAGGTTCATGACATTGTATAGGAAGAGGTGATCAAGACCATCCCCAAGAAAAATAAATGCAAAAAGGCAAAATGGCTGTCTGAGGAAGCCTTATAAATAGCTGAGAAAAGAAGAGAAACCAAAGGCAAAGGAGAAAAGGAAAGATATACCCATTTGAATGCAGAGTTCCAAAAAATAGCAAAGAGAAATAAGAAAGCATTCCTCAGTGATCAATGCAAAGAAATAGAGGAAAATAATACAATGGGAAAGACTAGAGATCTCTTCATGAAAATTAGAGATACCAAGGGAACACTTCATGCAAAGATGGGCACAATAAACGACAGAAATGGTATGGACCTAATAGAAGCAGAAGATATTAAGAAGAGGTGGCAAGAATACACAGAAGAACTAAACGAAAAAGATCTTCATGACCCAGATAACCATGATGGTGTGATCACTCACCTAGAGCCAGACATCCTGGAATGTGAAGTCAAGTGGGCCTTAGGAAGCATCACTATGAACAAAGCTAGTGGAGGTGATAGAATTCCAGCTGAGCTATTTCAAATCCTAAAAGATGATGCTATGAAAGTGCTGCAGTCAATATGACAGCAAAACTCAGCAGTGGCCACAGGACTGGAAAAGGTCAGTTTTCATTCCAGTCACTAAGAAAGGCAATGCCAAAGAATGTTCAAACTACCACACAATTGCACTCATTGCACACGCTAGCATAGTAATGCTCAAAATTCTCCAAGCCAGGCTTTAACAGTACGTGAACCATGAACTTCCAGATGTTTAAGCTGGGTTTAGAAAAGGCAGAGGAACCAGAGATCAAACTGTCAATGTCCGTTGGATCATCAAAAAACTAAGAGAGTTCCATACAAACATCTACTTTGGCTTTATTGACTATGCCAAAGCCTTTGACTGTGTGGATCACCACAAACTGTGGAACATTCTGAAAGAGCTGGGAATACTAGACCACCTGACCTGCCTCCTGAGAAATCTGTATGCAGGTCAAGAAGCAGTAGTTTAGGATTGGACATGGAACAGCAGACTGGTTCCAAATGGGGAAAGGAGTACGTCAAGGCTGTATATTGTCACCCTGCTTATTTAACTTATATATAGAGTGCATCATGAGAAATGCTGGGCTGGATGAAGCACAAGCTGGAATCAAGATTGCCGGGAGAAATATCAATAACCTCAGATATGCAGATGACACCACCCTTATGGCAGAAAGCAAAGAAGAACTAAAGAGCCTCTTGATAAAAGTGAAAGAGGAGAGTGAAAAAGTTGGCTTAAAACTCAACATTCAGAAAACTCAGATCATGTCATCCAGTCCCATCACTTCGTGGCAAATAGATGGGAAAACAGTGGAAACACTGACAGACTTTATTTTTTTGGGCTCCAAAATCACAGATTTTGCAGATGGTGATTGCAGCCATGAAATTAAAAGACGCTTACTCCTTGGAAGGAAGGTTATGACCAACCTAGATAGCATATTTAAAAGCAGAGACATTACTTTGCCAACAAAGGTCCATCTAGTCAAGACTATGGTTTTTCCAATAGTCATGTATGGATGTGAGAGTTGGACTATAAAGAAAGCTGAGTGCTGAAGAACTGAAGATTTGAACTGTGGTGTTGGAGAAGACTCTTGAGAGTCCCTTGAACTGCAAGTCCATCCTAAAGGAAATCAGTCTGAAGCTAAAACTCCAATACTTTGGCCACCTCATGCGAAGAGTTGACTCATTGGAAAAGACCCTACTGCTGGGAAGGATTGGGGGCAGGAGGAGAAGGGGACAACAGAGGATGAGATGGTTGGATGACATCACTGACTCAATGGACATGGGTTTGGGTGGACTCCGGGAGTTGGTGATGGACAGGGAGGCCTGGTGTGCTGCAGTCCATGGGGTTGCAAAGAGTCAGACACTCTGAGCGACTGAACTGAACTGATTCATTGTAGCCAAATGTCTGTCCAGGGATGAATGAATAAAAAAGGTTTTGTATACATACAGTGGGATACTATTCAATCTTTGTGGGAAGGAACCCCACCACTGTGACAGCACGGATGACCCTGGAGGGTGTTATGTTAAATGAAATAGTAAAGGCTGGGGGCAGATGGGTGAGAAGTGGGAGATGTTGGTAAAAGGGTAGAAACATTTAATTATAAGATGAATAATTTGCTCCATGCTTACTGTGATGGTTACTTTTATGAGTCAGCTTGACTGGGCTAAAGAAGACCCAGATAGATAGTAAACATTATTTCTGGGTGTGCCTGTGGGGTGTTTCTGGAAGAGATAAGTAGTTGGTTCAATGTGCTGAGTAAAGAGATCTGCCCTACCCACTTGGGCATCACCCAGTTCGTTGGAACAAAAAGATGAAGGAAGAGCAAACTCTCTTTTCGAGCTGGGACGTCCATCATCTCCTGCCCTTATTGTTCCTGGCTCTTGGACCTTTCAGCTCCAGGACTTACATCATTGTCTCCCACATTATACACTTTCAATATATGCAACTTTTATTTGTCAATAAAATCACATATTAATAAAGCTGGGGGGAATAAAGAAATGCCCCTTATATACTCAATATTGTTCCTTAATAGCAAGTCATCAACAGCACTCATCATAGCTCAAGAAACACAAAATAAGCGGCAATACATAGTTAATGATTTCTTGACTGGTAGTAGCTTGGGAATTTGTATTCAAATCTATTTTAAACATAAACCCCACAGCATTCCGGAGGTGTATTTTGTATATCCAGTGACTGTACGTGACAATAGTCCTAATGAGAATAAGTCACCCATTTAGGGACAGATGATTTCTTTAGGACCTTAGGGGATTCAGAGGTTAATTTCCCTCAGTGTTCAGATTTCAGTGGTCCACAGATGGTTTTCCAGTTTTCCAACAGCACAGCCAAGTATGTCTGACTGCCTTCTCTGGGGCAGAAGGTAGTGTTGAATTTCACTGTTCTTCTGCTTGAATCCTCAAGTTCGAGACTTTGATCTTTTAAACCACACCACTGCTTTCAGCTCAGACTAGAACTTGTTTTGAAGTTTCCATGTGAACAGAGCTGGCTGTTGGCCACAAAGTTACTCAGATGTCTAGAGGGTGCTAGAAGACCTAGCTGCCAAGAGCAGATGTTCTATCAGGTCAGATTGTATCAAGGCCATATAGACATGCTTCACTCAAAATCTCTTCTGTATTGCTTCATCATACGGGGAAGGAACTGTGGGGAAACCTCTGGGTGTATAAACAGTGTGTATATGTTTCTGTCATGACAACACTCAAGTCTACTCTTGATGAAACCTGGGGGCAAATGCTCTTAGGCATCCTCTCAATTTAAGGCTTCTCCACTGGAATATCTGGTTACATCAGAATGGTGATGAAGGATAACTCTCGTCTCCTAGGAGACCCTTGGATTCCAACAGTGTACTTACCCACTTTCACCCAATAACATTTCATTATTCAAATTTCTTTGAGTATCATCTTTTAAAAAATACATTCTTCTAACACGAAGCCAAGCTGTGTTTCCATTTGGGGATTTTTTTCCCCCTTCAATTTACAACAGATATAAATGGTCCAAGTTTATTTTTCCCATCTGTTCTGCATTCAGGAATCTGCTATAGGACTTAGAAGCACAGAAGATTCTACTCGCATTGTTTACACCCACTGCCCACCAGGCTGTAACGCAAATTCAGCTGGAACCTACTGTTGTGTTGCTGAAAGGACTCAGGAGCCCTAATTACTAGATAGTTACACAAAATTCTGACTGGGCTGGTATTTCATTGCAGTTTTTCTTTATAGTACAGCACCTCTCTCTTCTTCAGCTTGAAATTACCTCTGCTGACCACCAAACAATGTTCTAGTGCAGGAAGAAATAGGAAAAGTCCCTCAGATTAAGATTATTTCTTTCCTAAAGTCCAAAAGTTTTGGCTTATTTTGAGGAAACATGAAATATTTTGGCACATTAAGAACACAGGTTTTGAAGGCAGATCCATCTGGATTTCAGACCTGGCTCTGAGCTTGAACAACCTAACTCACCCTTCTGATATTAGTAGGATGTTATCTACTTCCTAAATTTGAGGTAACAAATTCAATGAAATAATTACCATGATTGCCCAAATATAAGACATGAAGAAACATAAGATATATCCTAACTTTACCAGAAAAAGATTTTAGGGAAAAGTCATTTTGTGATACTTGTCATGAAATTGGTTTTAATGTATTTTTGGAAACATTGCATGCTAATGTTAATTTGTTTATGTGTTAATCGTTCAGTCGTGTCCAACTCTTTACGACCCCAAAGACTGTAGCCCACCAGGCTCCTCTGTCCATGGGATTCTCCAGGCAAGAATACTGGAGTGGATTGCCATCCCTTCTCCAGGGGATCTTCCCGACCCAGCGATCAAACCTGGGTCTCCCACACTGTAGGCAGATTCTTCAACATTTGAGCCACCAGGGAAGCCTAATATATGATATAAATTTAGTATATGATATAAATTTGTTTATATCATATACTAAAATCCAGTCAGAAATCGACTCATTCTTTTTTTCTGATCCCCATGTTCTTATCTCTTCTTCTAGGTGTGGCATGGGCCTCAGATGCCAAAGTTCTAGCCACTAACGATTTTCCCTGTCTTCCTTCATAGTAGAAACTCTGGCTTTACCTAGGCACCTGTTCACCCAGATGGAAGATTCACTCCCTTACAGTCCTTTTGCCAGGTGTGACAGTGGCAGTGTGGGCAGCAACTTCTGTGCTCAGTCATGTCCAACTCTTTTGCAATCCCAAAGACTGTAGCCTGCCAGGCTCCTCTGTCCATGGGGCTTCCCAGGCAAGAACACTGGAGCGGGTTGCTATTACCTTCTCCAGGGAATCTGCCCAACTCAGGAAGCAAACTCATATTCTCCTGCCTCTCCTGCATTGCTAGGTGGATTCTTCACCACTGGGCCTCCTGGGAAGCCCAATAGCTTCTAGGAAGACCCTTCAAAGACAGTTGACTTGTCTTCTTGGCTCCTTTTGTCCTCCTCCCTTAATTTTCCTAGCAGACAAACACACAGCTACATTGGCTGGAAGCCTTCCTAGATGAGGGGCCATCAGACCAAGGACCGTGGACAAATGAGAGCCAGTGAGCTGAACCCCTGACAGTTATGGGGCTGCCGTACACAGCAGGGTGTCCTGCCCACACCAGGCATGCCCCCCTTGGATCTGGGCAGGCTCTGTGCTGAACCTCGCACTCTCTCTGGGAACCTCCTCCTGAGACCCTGAGCTGCCATGGAAGGAGTCCTGGGACCAGCCCCTCACTGGAGAGGCCATGGCAGGCACGCAGTTCATTTGTATCTGTTCAGTCCAGTCTTCCAACCATCCCTGGTGTACGAGTTTCCTATGGCTGCTGTACCAAACAGGGTACTTCTTATCATGCTGGAGGTCAGAAGTCCAAAACTGGACAAAAATGAGGGTGTTGGCACTACCTCACTCCCTCCAGAGGCACTAGAGGCAAATCTGTTTCCAGAGCTGTATCCCCCCCAAACCCTTGATGCCTGGTCCCTTTCCTACAGCTGCAAATCCAGCCATGTGGGACCCTGCTTCCTTCCTCACAGAGCCTCATTCTAGAGTCAGACTTCCCCGCCTCTCACGAGGACACTTCTGACTACATTTAGGGCCTTACTTAGGTAATCCCGGCTAAACTCCCCCTCTGATGATTCTCTGTTTAATTACACCTGCAAAGTGCCTTTGACCATGTGAGGTGACATTCATGGCTGTCAAGGATTAGGACCTGGATATCTTGGGGGCTGTGATTCAGCCTACTGCTCTCATCAATGCATCTGCCCTGGATCCTCAGACCAGCCCACCTGGCAACTGAACACAGCACCAGGTGACTACAGCTGATCCCCAGTGGGACAGAGAGCCCTCCATGGAACCGCACCAGAATTCCTGGCCCAAAAAATCATGAACTCTAATAATATGGTGGTTGTTTTCCACAACTGACATTCCAGGATAATTTGTTACATAGCAACAGGTAACCAGGAAAGAACAGGCGCTGATGGGTTTGGCATGGTGTGGTCCACTCTGTGCCCACAAGCCCATCTTGTGACAGATACACGTCTATGAGACACCTGTTGGGTCAAGAGTGCTTTGAAGATTACTCCAGTCACCCCACCATCACTATTCGAGCAGAGGGAAGTAAAGGAAAAGGATGCTCCTATTCTGTGCATGGAATTGGTTCTGAGCGGATGAAAACCACCCTGGAGCATCTTTCTGTTTCCACTCCAGACTCTTTTCAAAATCTTCTTCTCGTCTCCAGCTTTCCCCTAAAGTCTGAAGTAGCGACATCCTTTGAGAAGTAAGTAGGAATCACGGTCTGCAGAGAAACATTTCTGTTTCCCGTCTTTCCACTTTAACCTCTGTCTTCACGAGCAGTGGCTCGGGTACCACGTACCTGTCTGAGAGGCCCTGCCTTACCGCTGTTCTCCAGCGGGTCCCTGTTCTTCTGACCTGGAGAAGCGTGTGAGGGTGTTTTTAATATTCTAGATGAGTCGTCCTAATAGCTTTTGCCCTTACTCTGTCTCAGTGGAAACCAGGACATGCTTTCCAATTTTCTGGTTTGGAAGATGGAAATCCTGGCTGCTGTCTCTTCAACATGCCATGTTCATAAATATTCCTCCACAGTTGAAAGCAGTCTAGAGTCTGTTTAAAATTACAAAGGATTTTATAGGGGACTTAACCGGATTTGTTTACTCGAGTGACTCAGGACATTTTGTTCCTTGTAAGCCCTTCCTTTCTTCAGGAGCGCAGATCAGGCACTTAATGAGAGAGACACTCATGTCCCCAGGGATGTGAGTGAAGAGGGGACATCGAAATGGAAACAGGATGTCACACAGCCTAACTCAGGCCACTCTAGGAGTCCTCCTTGTCCTGGGGTTCCATGTAATCCCCCTCTCCCCACTTCAGATTTGTATCTGACAGAGTTTAAGGGAATGTCCTGGCAAAGTGTTTGCATTTGATTAGGTAATTTCTGAAAACTCTCAAGAAAATGAATAGTATTTGCTAGTGAACCTGGTGGAGGGCTGGGGGAATGGAGAGGACAGGCAGAAAAAACTCCTGTTTGCTGAATGAGTGAAGAAATAATGAATACAGGCCCCCATTCTCAGCGGGCTGGTCTTATTCATTTCTGACCATGTATTTTCAGTCTTAAATCCATCTTATGACTTTCAAGGTGAAAGATTGAGATCAGACCCCCAAAGTCATTTTGAGTAAGTTTTCACCATCTTTCTCCCCTTCTCAAAGCAATACTTTGTTGAGGTCATAAGGTTATTGAGAGTAAAAGATGATTCCCTTTTTACTCACTTTAAGCATCATTCAATTCTGTTTAATGCAAATATTTTGAGCACAGCATAATTTCCCATCACAGAGCTAAGCCCTAGTTCTGGGGGATGGTGTGAACACGGATGATCATCCATCCTGGTTTTCCTGGGGCTGAGGGTCCCCAGGATACAGGACTTGGAACTGTAAAACCAGGGGAGTCCTGGAGCAACCCAGATGAGCGGGTCACCCTTCCACCATTCCAGAGTTGTGGTCAAAAATGTGGAAAGTTCCAGTAAATGTGGATGGAATCAGAGCTGTGAGGCATGCTGTCAGAGAGGAAGGGAAAGGTTTAATTAGTTTAATGGTGAGGGAGTTTCCCTCAGACACTGAAGCGAGAGTAGAAGAATCAGCTCAAGTTAGCTCAAAAAGCAAGAGGAGACCACTGGTGGTCCAACGGTTAGGACTCCACACTTCCAAGGCAGGGGTACAGCTTCAGTTCCTGGATGGGAAACTAAGATCTCACATGCCAAAAAAAGCAAGAGGAAAAACATTCTAACACGTGTGCAGCCTCGATGCTGGAGAAAGAGGGTGCCAGCGAGGAAACAGGAGCCATCCTCTGTGAGCAAAGTCGAGAAAAGGAGAGATTTCTTCTTGGAGGAGATGCTCCAAAGCCACCTTGTGAAAGACTGCACATGATATTACAGATTCTAGGTCATACCCTACAAGCTATGGGAAGTCAAGAGGCTTTAAGAAAAACCATACAGATCTCATACCATCAGGTTTCGCTAAAGGCCTCTGCTGCCAACCATTCATTCTTTCTGAGGACACCAATCCCACTCAGTATAGACCTGACCTGAAGCCCCTCTCAGTCACAGAGAAATAAACTGCCCGGGGCACTGTAAAGTCAGGTGTGTACAGAAGGAGGCCAAGTGTAAGCAACTAGTGATGATAAGTGTGATCTGCCCATACAGACTTCCACGGCTGCTGGAGAACACCCTAGACTCCACCTGACTCACTCCAGCCCTGTAAGGATGCCCGGAATCTCGCCCAAGGGCTGCTCATTGTAACCCAGCCTCATCCACTCTGCGCTTTAGAAGCCTCTCTGGTGGATGTGTTTCTCAAGTCTTCATTCTCTCCAAGACAGTTAATTTAACGGAAGCCTGGCTTTTCCTGGGTAGCTGTTTCTCCAAGGATGCTTGAGTGCTAAGTCACTTCGGTCGTGTCTGACTCTTTGCGACCCCGTGGACTGTGGCTCCTCTGTCTGTGGGATTCTCCAGGCAAGACTGCTGGGGTGGGGTTGCCGTCACCTTCTCCAGGGAATCTTCCCAACCCAGGGGTGGAACCCAGATCTCCTGTATTGCAGGTAGATTCCCTACCGCTGAGACACCAGGGAAGCCCTGGGGATGAGTCCAGCACTTGTGTTTTAACAGACTCTCCTGCGATTCTGACACTCCACTCAACGGTTTGAAGCCATCATCCTATGCAAAAGTCAAACAAATGGCTCAGGAGGTTGAAGGGGGCAGAGTTTTCCCTCCTCAGCCCACAGGCCATGAAAAGTAGGAACTATTCCAAATCTAGAATCCCTTTGCCAAAACCCTGCATTTTAACCTACTTCCACTAACAGTCAAAATTCCCTCTACCCCTTGACCTCTCACTCTACCTGCCTATCTCTTTTCCAGTTTCAAGTTAATGTTTCATTTTCTCGGCTTTGTTTCCAGATGACTGAGCTTTAGTGCCGAGAGTCAGACAACCATTGCTGAATCAGAAGCCACCCTGAGAGCTCAGAGTGGCCCGGCCTCTCCCCTTCCTTCCTGAATCCCTCACTTCCTTCCTTCCATCCCTATTTTCTGTCTTCCTTCCTCCTCTTGTCTTCTCTCGCTGTCTTCCTCCCTCCCTCCTTCCTTCTATCTCTTCCTTCCTTTTCCACTCATTTGGATCCTTACTGAAGTCCTCCCAGCAGCTCTTTCATCCTCAAGCACCCAGACCTCTCCCATAACCAGAGCTCCAGCAGCTTGCTTCTCCCAGCCAGGTCCTCGGACCGTCTCCCCCAGAATCACGTGGGAAGTTTGCTGAAGATGCAGACTCCTTGTCCAAAGCAGTGTAAGCCCAACGCCTCTTCAAAACAGTCCTTTCAGTATTGGAAGGAAACCGTCTTGTCCTCTCTAGGGCTCATCTTCACTGAGGCAGGTAGTCCAATGATGTTTTGGGCATTTTGTCACACACTGGCCATCTCATGACGTACATAATCCTCACATGCTCACCCACAGTTTCTGGGTTTTCATTCTCCCTCTTTGCAGTGCTGGCCCTCACTCCAAAGTTCAAATTCCCATTGTCCCTCTGGCTTTCCCTGAAAAAAGTGTTATCCTGGGTAACGGCCTCTTTTTTTTTTTTCGTTTATTCTATCATTTCTAGGAAATGTACCAGTTTCTTAGTTAAGCTGTGATTAGCAGATGCAGCCAATCACCGTAATTGCTTGGAGAACTTCAGAAAAATGCATACCTTCAGGGGCCTCACCAGCTGACTCAGAGTTTTCAGGGGAAGGGATCCAGGAGGCTGGGCTTTTCTCATATTTTCTCGGCAAATCCATCAGTCACCCACTGCACCTCTGACCTAGACCTTCTGGAACATGTTTGACTTCGAACTCTGAAAACTGCCTGCATCTCAAATAATTAATTGTCCATTTAAGGATGACAAGGTGCTAAATGAGAGGGGGAACATTGCTTGATATAGAA
Organism: Giraffa tippelskirchi; assembly: GCF_054371585.1. Taxonomy (NCBI): domain Eukaryota; kingdom Metazoa; phylum Chordata; class Mammalia; order Artiodactyla; family Giraffidae; genus Giraffa; species Giraffa tippelskirchi. The sequence continues at coordinate 159,787,996 of NC_137282.1, forward strand.
CCAGAAACAGAAAATGATGTTTTTTAAAAATAAAAGATGTTTATTTCTTACAGTTCTGCAAGTTGGCAGGTTCAAGGTCAAGGGGCTGGCAGACCTGATATTTGGTGAGGACTCTTCTTGGCTTGCAGAGGCCACCTTGCTGTGTGTTTACCAGGCCTTTCCACTCTTGAAAACGGTGTTTTGGTTTCATCTCTCCAGATCATCAAATTTGGGCCCCGTGGCATTTTTGATGCATGATTTCAAATAGAAATATTAGGCAAACATGAATTTATTTATTTATCTTATCTCATTTAAATGGCACAGAATAATGTCTAAAATAACGTTGGAACCTTAAAAAAAATTTTGGCTTGAAATTATTTTTAAAAATCTGTCCATGGGATTTTCTCTGGGAAAATTTTTTTAGCCTCTCATGATTGATACTTTACTGCAAATCGTGACATTTATTTGCTGAATTACTGCATTTGCAGAGTTATTGTAGGAAATTGAATAACTCAGACTCCTTTGCAAATTAGAAGACTTGAACTCTCCTTTCCCTCATGAAACCTGTCCTGCTTCATGAAAAGCTTATAAAGCTCATAACAGGGGTAATTTGGACCAAAATTCAAACCCACGAAATAGGCAAAGGTAATCCTTTGCCAGTCTCATCCCTGTGTGCGGAACCCTGCTTTCCCCAGGACCCCCGTCTAGAAGCGTCATACAAGCTCTCCTCTCACGTTCCATGTCTAACACTCCCAAGGTGATGAGGGCTCAGCCTCTGTGTCTTTGCCTTATTACTTCCAGATTCAGAGTCCCAGGAGGTGGCATGGAAATTATTTTCTTAAAGTCTGTCCATAGCACAGACCCATTTCTACCTGCTCCTCTCCATGAAGCACAACTGTAAATCCGTGAATAGCACAACAGGCAAGCAGAAGAGCACTCTGAGAGAGGAGTGAGATAAAAGCCACCTGGTTTGGAGCCCCAGGACCAGAGGGACAACATCAGGGTGGGGTGTCTCAAGTCCCCCCACCAACAGGGGAAGGCAACCCAGGCCCAGCGTTTCTCTCCCCCAAGCTAGTAAGAGGAGGCAGATCTGTTGGCTCATCCCTCCCGGGGATGACCAGAAGGCCCATCTGACAACAGAAGGCAAACCAGCACTGTTTGGATCTGGAGCCCCCAGGAGAGATGTTCTGCCTTTTTTTTTTTTAATGTGGACCATTTTTAAAGTCTTCATTGAATTTGTTACAATATTATTCCTGTTTTTTGTTTTTGTTTTTGGCCCCAAGGCATGTGGGAATCTTAGCTCCCTGACCGGGGATTGAACCTGTGCCCCCTGCATTGAAAGGTGAAGTCTTAACCCCTGGACCACCATGGAAGTCCCAAGATGTTCTTCTTGAGAAGGGAGCAGGAAAGACTTCTCTTTCCTTCCCCAGCTGAGAAATCCTGGAGCTTCCAGCCACATGGAAGTCCCCTCCCCGCCCCAGGTGAGATTCACCTCAACAAGCTTCTATGAGGATATGGAGGCAGCCGGTCTATGGCTTGACTGAGGACTAGTAAACTTCAGAGACTCTTGGGAGCTGAGTGCCTGCTCCTGAGAGTCATACAAGCCTTAGCAACTTTGTTTGGAGCCAAGTAATAAAATAGAGCCATCTCAAACCCTCTATAGCTTTGTGCTTTTTGTTTTTTTCTTAGTTTCCAGAGAGTTACCAGCATCCCCTCTCCTAACACCCCAACCACGACCTTGGACTGTATGAGAAGATATTTTCTTGTTATCTGAACCCTCTGAATCATTTCTTCAAAAATAGGTGCTGATACAGCAGAAGCCTGACACCATGGTTGTGCCACGTTGCCAGTGTTGCCATGTGGATAGAAAATTAGATGTCACTGCGCACAAGAGAAATTGCTTGCTGTAGCTCTTCTTTGATCTCTCTTTCTCCAAATTTATTCCCACATTTTAAAAATGTAAAGCTAAAGAATTTATGACTGATCACTGAAAATGTTGACAAAGGATTATTTTGACAAGAGCAGCTGTTTGTGCAAGTTACTGCAGGGACATTAGAGCTCTTGAAATGGGCCTTTACCTTGTCCTAAGTCACCTCTTAGGTTTCTGGAAAGCCTTATCTTGGGTCCATGTCTGCCTCCTCAAAACCACAAACTCAGAGAGTTCATGATTGATCCAACCCCTATTTACGTTCATTCATCAGTTCTAGGAGCAACGGTAAGTACAAAACGTGTTACGGAGCCATCTCAAGGACCCCAAACTGAGTCAGTCAAATTCCTTCAGGTTCTCATTTCTCACTTTACAAACTACTGTTGCCTGTCCCCAAAAATGTTGGGGAGGGAGAACTCCAGGAGATAAACCTCTTTCCAGGACCACACAGTGTTAGATAGAGGAAGTCTTGGAAATAGCTTTTTCCAGGCTTGATCAGGCTTGTTTTGTCTGGCAAATGAATTATGTAAACCTTATCCACCAGAAACTGTTTCAAGTCAATTAATTGTTGTAATTACTTAAGATTTCTTTTTAATGAATATGGCTCTCCAGGGACTCGATGATATCCTGTCATCTGTAGGGCCTGATAAATGAAATGTGATTGGTGGCTGACTGCAAACTGAACCCTTGTTCTTGAGCCATGTCTGCCTACCCGTGTGCTCATTAAATGGAAGAAATGCCCTTGATGGAGGCAGGGGCGATCGTCAGAAACCATTCCCAGTTAGCTCGCAAGTGAGGGGCCAAATGGCTGCTCGCACCCTTTTCCCTCTGCTTCTCACCTCCATCATCCTGGAAGCGAGGCAACCAAGCCATGACCTCGGCAAAGCCACACATTAGCAGCAGCAGCCTCACCCTTTCATCTCCTGTCTCCATTAGGTTCAAAAAAGTAGACTTGCAAACAACTCTTTGGGGATGATTCTAGAAATTCATGTAGAAAGTACAGGAATTATTTCCTAGCCACACTCTCTCTCCACTAGTATTCTGCTCTTTTTTTTTGAATTTACATTCCCTTATGCAAATGTTATCAATCAAAAAAAATGTACAAACAGTAAAAGAGGAAAGCTATTTTACCAAAGAAGCATAATTCAGTTGGATGGAGCACAAAAAGTTATACTTGTTCATTTTCAGAACAATACTGTGAATTGGTAAAATGAGATAGATTTTATTATAGCAAGATTTTGCAAAAGATTTTCTAATTCAGGGATAGGCATGATCTATTCTAGATGGCTGACTTTATGAAACATAAGTGGCTCTTCTCATCTTGAAGCTTTCGTCTCTACATTTGATAAAGTAGGGTGACCTCACGTGGACACCCCATTTACGAGTGATGAGTAAACCATACACAGTTACAGATAAGAGAGTCTAAAATGGCACAGCCAAGTATTGGAAACCAGTCCCAGTAAAGTCACTATCTACGCTAGCAAACAAACCTCTGCAATAAACATCATTTTTAAATATCTGTTGCCTTCAGTGGCTTTATTTTTGCCCTTCAAATCATTTTGTCTACCTAAGAAAACTGTATTTTTCCAGGACATTTATACTTGGTAACCTTTATAATCATAAAGCAATTTCTAGCCAAAATTGTCAGCGAAGATTAAAATAAATTAACTTTAGTGAATCTATAAAACTCTTTAAAACAAAATTGCTATCTTCATTGTCATAATTCAAACATTTGATTTACAATTGAAGACCATCATAGAGAAAATATTGCAAGAAAAGTATACATTTGTTTTGAAATCTATCATTTTTGCTGAAATTTAAAATTTCACTGAACTGTGTGAAGCTAGTAACAATGCCTATCTGTAATAAAACATGTGAACCAGAATTCTGAAAAATAATCAGCTACTACTCCTAAACATTCAAGCCGTATTTGTTGATTCAGAGTGAGTTGGAGTTTCGCAGTCTTTATTTCAGGCTGTTACCATTCCCTTACAAACTCAAGAGTTCTAAGTCAAATTTAAATAGGAAAGATTGTAAAGCAGACAAATGCCGATTTACAGCTACAAGCCTTTTCACTGTGGAGTATCTTTCACATCTTAAAATTTTAACTGTAGGAAAACCCAGGATTATCAAAGATACTTGAAGATCAAAGATCTTATTAAAGAATGCAGTTGGTCAATACTCATTGAGTAGCTGATAAAGAGTTAGGCACCTGCTAGATGCTTTAGTGACAATAATGGCATAGTCCCTGACCTCAAGGACGCATTGAGCCTTTGTTTCAATAAAGATTGTTCAACAAAGACAGACAGTGTCCATCTTCCATTCACTGCCTCTATAATGTGAGCCCCATATTCTCAGCCATCTCTTCAAACCCAGATTCAATAATTGTTCATTGAGGACTCTACCATACACCAATAGTGGTACCCGCATTGGCCACATTAAACAGCAGTATGACTTTTGGCAAGTCATAGAAATCCTTTTATCTCTGTTTCTTTATCTGCAAAGTGCAAATAATAACCATGACGATGGTGGTGTGTGCTAAGTCACTTCAGTCGTGTTTGACTTTTGGCGACCCTATGGACTGCAGCCCACCTGGCCCCTCTGCCCATAGGATTCTCCAGGCAAGAATACTGGCAGTGGATTGCCATGCCCTCTTCCTAAGATGTGTGTGAAGCATTAAGGGATTTAAGGTATCTCAAGCACCTGGTGCCTCAGGGAACTCTGCTCAATGTTATATGACAGCCTGGATAGGAGGGGAGTTTGAGAGAGAATGGATACATGGATATGTAGAGTTGAGTCCCTTCCTTGTTCACCTGAAACTATCATAACATTGTTATCAGCTATAGGTCAACACAAAACAAAGAGTTAAAAAAAAAAAAAGAAATACAACTTTTAAAAAACAAGCACCATGCGTCGGATACAGAGCAAAGGACGAGTAAGTTGCTTGTTGTAGCTACGTTATTGTCATCATTTGCATCTGAACTATGACTGATCAGGAAATAGAGGCACAGAGAAACTAAGCCAAGTCCCCAGTATCATGCAGCTGGAAACAGAACTAAAATTCAGGACAGCTTTCTTTCCCCAAACTGACCATCATTCCTTAAGTAAACAGCTGTACTCAATTCCATGGCCCATCAGGAGAAGGTCATGCCGACTTCCCAGTTCTCCTTCTCCTCAGCATCAGCATCAGTAACCCTCAGCATCGTGTGTTACGATCTGAGGTGATGCCTATGCCAGGAGTATAGCATTTAACATAACTTTAGTTAAATGGGGGCTTCTCAGGTGGCACTGCTGGTAAAGAACCTGCTGCTAATGCAGAAGACTTAAGAGACACAGGTCGGTCCCTGGGTCAGGAAGCTATCCTGGAGTAGGGCCTGGTATCCACTAGATGGGTCTTTTACTCCAACTTTGTAGAATGGTAGGGAAGCAGCACAGAACATATTCTAATCCTTAATAAACCCTATAAGGTATGTATTGTTGGCTTACTTTTAAGATAAAATCGATACTCAGATTAATCACATCACTTACTTAAAGTCACATAGAAAGGGGTTGAATTAGTAGGACCTTCCGTTTTCCAAATTCCATGACCTAAAAACGTTTAGAAGGCATGGTTCAACTACATTCCAGCTGGCATGGTTCCCACTGAACTTTCTCTTCTGAATTCCCGTTTGATGGACGATTAAATACCAAGTAGATCAAGTTCTTCTCATTTCACTTATTTTCTGTTTTATTCCTGGGAATTCTTTCCCATTTATTTTTCTGAATCATCGTACATTTCAGAATCATCTTGTCAAACACACAGAGTTAATCTTGGAATTTTTATGAGTATTGAATTAAACCTACCAATTAATTTGAGAAAACAAACATACATATGTTAAATGTCTCTCCCTTTAGCAGTTGTATTTATTTTTCCTTTAATTGGTCAAATTTTACTTTCACTGATATATAAATTGGGTTTACCAGGTGCTGCTAGTGGTAAAGAACAAACCTGCCAGTGCAGGAGACATAATGAGACGCAGATTCTATCCCTGGGTTGGGAAGATCCCCTGGAAGGAGGACATGGGAACCCACTCCAGTATTCTTGCCTGGAGAATCCCATGGACAGAGGAGCCTGGTGGACTAGAGTCCATGGGGTTGCAAAGTATCAGACAAGACTGGAAAGACTTAGCATGCATAATATATATATTGAGGGGGCTTTCCAGGTGGCACCAGTGGTAAAGAACCTGTCTGCAATGCAGGAGATGCAAGAGATGCAGGTTCAATCCCTAGGCCAAAAAGATCCCCTGGAGGAGGGCATGGCAACCTACTCCAGTATTCCTGCCTGGAGAATCCCAGGAACTGAGGAGCCTGGCGGGCTATAGTCCATAGGGTTGCAAAGAGGCAGACACGACTAAAGCGATTTAGCATGATCCATAAATTTGAATTCTCCTTAGGTGGATTCTAAACATTTCTGGCTCAAATTTTTCCAGATAATTAAAGATATTTTGCTACTGTTGGAGATCATTTTTTATTATATTTTCTAATGGGTAATTACTTATATTCAGGAATGTATTGGGGTTTATTACCTCTTACACTAATCAGTAAGTCAAATTTATAGTTGTCCCACCCAAGTATGTTCCTCCCTTTGTCTTGGTCTCATGACTACTCAGATTTGCCACCCTCCCCGGGAGCTGTACGGATGCTGGTGGCTACATCTGGCCATGTGAATGAAGTGTGTGTACACCTTCCAAGTCGTCTCCAGAAAAAAAGCTTCGTATTTTCATCCCGGAACACAAACTCAATGAGTCATCTTTAACCAGGAAGAAGTAAACAATATTCTTTACAAAACAGAAGTTAGCAAACTGTGGCCTGTGGAACAAATCTGACTTGTGGCCTGATTTTCACACAGTCCGTGAGTTCAGAATGGCTTTGAACTTTTAAATTGTTGTAAAAAGAAAGAAAGAGAAGGGCCTTCCCTGGTGGTCCAGTGGCTAAGACTTGACGATCCCAATGCAAGGGGCCCGGGTTTGATCCCTGGTTCCGGAACTAGATCCCAAAAGCTGCAACTAAGACCTGACACAGCCAAATAGATAAAAATAAACAAGTATTTTAAAAAAAGAAAGAAAGAAAAGAGAGGAGTAGGTGGAGGGAGTGAGGAGGAAGAGAAGGAAAGAAGGAGAAAAACATGACAGAGACTATACAGGCCCTCAAAACCTAGAACACTTCCCGGCCGACTTCAGAGAATGTTTACCAGTGTCTGTTCTAGAGGACGAATGCGCGCAAGATAGATGGACTCTTGGGCTCTTAACCACAGGAGCCCAGCCATAGAAGGACTCTTGGGCTCTTAACCACAGGAGCCCAGCGATAGAAGGACTCTTGGGCTCTTAACCACAGGAGCCCAGCGATAGAAGGACTCTTGGGCTCTTAACCACAGGAGCCCAGCGATAGAAGGACTCTTGGGCCCTTAACCACAGGAGCCCAGCAGCTCTGCTACTCCTTTTTTTTTCTGGCCACGTTGCTGGCATGTGAGCTCTTATTCCCCCGCCACGGATCAAATCCAAGCCCCCTGCAGCGGAAGCGCAGAGTCCTAACCACTGGCTTGTGTGCTCAATATCTTTAGTCGTGTCCGACTCTTCGCGAGTCCATAGACTGTAGCCCGCCAGGCTCCTCTCTCCATGGCATTCTCCTGGCAAGAATACTGAAGTGGGTCGCCGTGCCCTCCTCCAGGGGTTCTTCCCGACCCAGGGACGGAACCTGCGTCTCTTATGTTTCCAGCACTGGCAGGCGGGTTCTTAACCACTAGTGCCGCTTGGGAAGCCCCAGCTGCTGCACCACCAGGGAATCCCCATCTCTGCTACTCTTGACCAAGAAGCCCTGGGCTGTTGTAAGAGCTGAAAAGAGATTTCTGTCTTATTTAATCTACGATATTTGGGGTCTCTATCATTGATCACAAGAGCCATCAATCTAATTAATCCATTAACTAACCTTTTTAGTGTTAAAAGTTTTTCAGTGGATCTCTTGCAATTTCCAGAAAGACAACCATACCACCTACAAACAATAGGGCTTTGTTGGTTTTTTTCCCCCTCAATAACAAACAGATTTCCTCTTTTATACTTTTTTGTCTTATTTTTAATAGCTAGAACTTTCAGGACAACACACATGGGTAGTGGCAATAGCATACACCCATGTTTTGTTCTTAATTTTAATGGCAATGCCTCTAGCTCTTTACTGCCTACTAAAGTATTTCCTTTTGATTGTAGATATTTCTCATTATCTTAAGCATATTCAGAAGAAAAACTGTTCAGTGGTTTTTCTAATTTTTACCTTTTTTAACATTTTGGCATCAAATTTACACTATTTTTATAAAAGAAATTGAAAAGCCCCTCACTTATGCTTAGAAATGGCTTGTGTAGCATATAAATGAGCAAGGATTTGAAATTCTGAAAAAAAGTTGTTTAAAATAATCCAGCCCTAGAGTATTTTTAAAGTAATCCTTGGAAAATATTTTTAATTTCTTTCATGATTTTATTCAGCTATCTACTCTATGAGTTAATGATGATCACTCATATTCTCCTTAAAAATTATCCTGCCACGGTTTTCAAGTTCTTACCGTAAACATGTGTAGCTTCTTCTTTAAATTATTATTTTTTCTCAATAGCTGATGTAATAACCCCTTTCTTACATTACTTGTCTGTTCTCATTTTTGTTTTGTTGTTATGTTCACCAGATATTCCACATGTTTGTCAGATTTTGTTTTTTCCAAAAGACAAATTCTTGGACTTATAACTAATTTTATTTTGAATTTGCTTTCTAATAAATTTACTTTGCATGTGTATTTATCTGTATAATTTTCTTATCTCTCTGTTTCCTAGGTATGGTTGTTAAGATATTTTCTTACTTTTTTAATGAATTACTTAATTCTTATATTTCTTCTTTTTTAATAATGAAAATGTATCATGCTACACATTTTATTCAGAGTGTATCAGTCACATCTGGTAGGTTTTGAGACACACTGGTCTTTACATTACTTTAAGACAATGTGTGTTGTAGTTTGGGTTTTCCTGAAAGCAAACCCTCAACAAGTACTTGGTATGGAAAGTTATCTGAGGGACTGCCCTGCTGGTCCAGTATTTAGGGCTTCACCTTCCAATGCAGGGCTTGTGCGTTCAATCCCTAGTCAGGGAGCTGAGACCCCACATGCCTCAAGGCCCAAAACACAAAACATAAAACAGAAGCAATATTGTAACAAATTTGATAAAGACTTTAAAAATGGTCCACATTAAAAAAAAAAAAAAGTTATCTTGGTGTGGTTCTAGGAAGCATACATGAGAAAATGAATATAGCAATATTGGCCAGGAGAAAAAAAAATTAAGGATAATTCATTAGTGATTTAAAGCTGTTAGAGAGAGTAGAGCTCCATCTCTGAGAAGACATTTATAACACGCCTTAGAAATGTCCCACTGAGGGTATGTATCCACAGACACTCCTGGGGGTATTAAATCCTCAGGCTGCCATGCCTGTGAACTAAGGCACTGGAGAAATCCTTCAAGCAGAAAAACATAAAGCCACAGCAGTTCAAGGTAAGGAACTATCCCTATTCGTGGATACTGTGCATTTCTGTTGCAAGTGAACCTTGAAAAAGGCTGAGGGCTAAGGATAAGCACGAGTGCTAGCTGCTACCGTGTGTAACTAGAGACGTGTTTCCATTTTGTTTACAAATGTTTCCCCCCTTGTTGGGGAAATCTTAAATTTTGTTGGATCTTAATTTTTTTAATGTGTATCCCTACGCTTTTAGATGTTACTATAAATACTCATTGCACATTTAAATATGTATTCTCAGTTGTAATATGTAAGGCTTTCTTTAAATGAAAATGTTGCACAATAATCTCGTATGCTTTGTCCCTAATATTTCACAGAATCCAATCAATTTTGTTTTTGTGTTTTTTGGGGTTTTCCCTCCATACGTATTGGAACAATCGTAAAATAGTCAATTCAGGCCACTTTAAGAAAATAATCACACAAGCAATGTGCGACAATGACAATGAAGAAGCAAGTTGGATTTTCCTTTTTTTAGTCAATTATTTGTCGATGTAAACCTTAATTCTCTCTTCACATATGAAGTCTTTATTTGCATTGAGGTTCATGGCCATGTCTGTTAAAATTTGTAGAGTACGGTATTTTATTACGACAATCGTTGTAAAATAGATTGTTAATACCTTGCCTCAAAAATCTGTCAGAGGTATTTTAGGTATCACTGCACCACTAACTCAAGCTGTTCATAAAGAATGAAAGTCATCAGAATTGAGGGAGAAAGTAGGAAAGAAAATAAGCACCATTTTCCGAAAGTGCAGGAGCTCATGAAAACTTGTCTAGGCTAATCATCAGGAGTGTAAAATTTTTATTTCTCACTTTAATAAGCACCACCTGTGTTTATAAAAAGTCCCTGATGACTTGTTGTTTTGTCTCTTGCAAAGAATATAAAGTGCTCTGAGAATGGATGCCAGAGAAAACACATATTATTAATATACTTTAAATCCTCCCGTATGACGAATGTAACCTTCATTATCCCCTTCTTGCTCCCCACTACACACTTTCTTCTTTAATTTTTTTTATTGAAATGATATAAAACAAAAATCATTGACTGCATATAAATCAATTGTCTGTGACATGTTACAGGAGAAAAGATTGCCAATAACAGGCACTCAGTCTCATAAAACTTGTAATCAACTTCTAAGCCAAGGCATAAATGGTAATATATTGCCACAAACATAAAAGAATAACAAACTATTCGAATTGCACCTTCACATTCTCTGTCGTTAATAACAAATAAGCATGAGAAAGTTTTGACACTCGTTCATTTTAATGGGCGTCTGCTTGTTTATCCGATGTGTCGTTCAGCACCACAGAACACGTGCTCATTCTTGGAAGGGGTTGAGCAGAGAGGCTGCCCAGGCTTTGGAGGAGAACTCCAGCCGCAGGAAAATGCTCAGAGTAACTCATTTTCTATCTCAGCTCAAACAGAGAGTGTACCCAGTCTTTCTTTGGCCCTAAGTGAATACAAAAAAAGCAAGTCCTCAATCCAATCTCTATTATCTGGACTCCTCCAGACCATCTGTTGCTGCATAAAATCACTTCACCGCAGTGCCTTAAGACAAGAAACATCATTTATTTGGCTTATAAATCTAGGGGCCAACTGGGCTCAGCTAGGCCCTTCTCATCAGCGGTCTCTCATATGCTTGCAGCCCATCTGCAGCTGGAGCTGAGGTCTGACTGAGGTCATCTCGAAAGCTTTTGACTTGGGCTTAGTGCCTGGGCTGGGGAGATTCAAACCGCTGGGTGCTGGAACAGCTGGGCTCCTCAGGCACCTCTCCTCCCCCCATCTCCCCTTCCTCTCCCTTATCCCCCCTCCTACCTCCACGCGCCCCCTCCCTCGCCCACTTTCCCTCTCATCTCACCTGGACACTGATGATGGCTCAGAGACAGAGCCAGTGGGAAGTGGGTCACCTCTGAGCAGCGGTCCCCAAGCTTTTTGGCACCAGGGACCAGTTTCGTGGAAGACAGTTTTTCCACAGAGCGGGGTGAGAGGTATGGTATCGGGATGATTCAAACACAACACGTTTATTGTGCATTTTATTTCTATTATTATTATTAGAGCAGCTCCACCTCAGGTCATCGGGCATCAGATCCCGGAGGGTGGGGACGCCTGCCTTTGAGAACCTCACCACCCGGGGGGACGGTCGCCCAGACACAGGTTCAGGGGGAAAGGAGGAGACAGACCCCCTTCTCGATCAGGAGTCGGCAAGGTTCTGAGAGGCTCCCCTGCAGGGTGGGAAATGATCTTGTAGATACCTGTGCAAACAGCCACCTGCCCCTCGACTTGCGTGGCACACTTACACACACACGCTCACACAATATCCAATGCACACGCGCTCACACACAGTACACAGGACTCATGACGCAGCTAGTGCTCTTCATGGGATGACGCATGAGGCTCTTCATGGAATGTTTCCTAAACTCTATTCCAAAAGCGCTCATCGCTACTCCGACCCTGCATAGTTTAAAACTGGTAGGTGACTGTCAGACAAATAAAACTCAGCAAATTAGCGGGGGATTTCTTAGCACCTTTCATAGACTAAGAGGAGGAAAGAATCTGACAAGCTCTGCTCCTCAAAATATGATTCCCGGATCAGCAGAATCACATGTCTCAGGCACTGGTTAGAGACGCAGAATCTCGGCTCCCACGTCGGCCTCAGTACCTGCATCTTCTCAGGATGCTCAGGTCATCCGTGTGCAAAGAAACTTGGAGACGCACTGACTCGTGAGACCATGCAGTGATTCACAAGCAGAGCCGTCCACAGGGCCCTATTTTAACCCTGATCACTGCCTGGGCTTCCTGGGAATTCATTTTGGGATTGCCAGAACTCATGTTCAGGGAACTGTAGCCTCTGCCAGGTTTAAAGAAACAGGTCACCAGGCCCACATACATTCCTCAGGCTTTTCCCAAGAGAACTTGATGGAAATAGGTAACCAACAGGGACCTACTGTACAGGTAGGTCCTATACAGGAGCTATAGTCAATATTTTGTAACAACCTATAAGGGAAAAGAAGCTGAATAGGAAAATATATAATTATATATATACACATATGTATAACTGAATTACTGTGCTGTGCACCTGAAACAAACATGATATTGTAAAAAAAAATAAATAAATAAAATAAATAAAATTTTAATTTAAAAGTTTTTAAATTTAAAAACTAATTTAATTTTAATTTAATAAAATGAAAAAAATTTTTAATAAAAAATTTTAACTCTCCTTAAAAACCAAAGAAAACTTGATGGTTCTGAGGACCTCAGACCACAGAGTGGTGGCAAGACGGGTGCCTGCCTGTAACCCCCCGTTCCTCTAATTCTTCCTTCCCCCCACAGTCCACTGGGGCATGAAAAAGCGGGCTTTCTCCTCCCTCCCGCTCTGGTTGGAACGCCCCCGCACCATCATCTGATTCGTAACTTCGTTCCACTCTCCGCTGTATCCCGGCGCTCAAACAGGGCTGGCCATATGGCAGGAAGTCAGTCAAAACCTGCAGGAGCAAAGAACGTTAGCAGGAAGGGAACAGAGGAGGAAGCCAGCTTCTAAATTAGGAGGACACGGTCGGGGCGAGTGGCTCGCATCGGCTCCTCGCTGTGTGTAGCTGTGCTGTCCACCCAGCAAGACTGAAGCTTCCCAGGCACCAGGCCTGGTCTCCCTCAGATGGGGGTTCCTACAGCAGCCAGTCCTGTGGGGGACTTGCGGTCAACGGCTCATCAACTCACTCTAGGTCACGTACACTCTGGCAGCCTTCCTTAAGCTCTGTACCCTTCTACACCTGCTCTCAGCCCAGAGGAACTAAGATTGCTTTGCTTATTGTAAAGGAGGAGGAGGAAGGAAGGAGAGGAGGTGGAGGTCAGGAGGCTGAGGAATCTGGGGCTTCCCTCTCCAGGGGACCTTCCTGATCCTGGGATTGAACTCGAACCTCCTGTGTCTCCTGCACCGCAAGCAGATGCTTTCCCACTGAGCTATCAGGGAAGCCCAAGGAAAAAGGAACGACCCTGGGACCCACTGTAGCACCGAGGCTTTATCAGGAGGCCCTGGGACAGGGCTGCAGGTGGGGAAGGCCCTCATGACACGGGGGCAAGGCTCAGAAGGGGAAGAAGACGGGGAACCCCCGGGAAGAAGAGGGGCTTGGTGTCTGGGTGACGGCGCCCAGCTGCACAGGGTGAGTCTGGGTCCGAGAGCTCAGAGGGCATCGCCGATTAGGGTCGGATCACCGCAGTAGGTACCAGCTGTTGGGTGGGGTTTCCCAAGGTAGGCAGAGCAGGCGGTCTCTACATGGCTAAAATTCTGCCGGCTTGGGGACCTCCCTGGTGGTCCAGTGATTAGAATTTCACCTCTAATGCAGGGTGTTCGGGTTTGATCCCTGATCAGGGAGCTAGGATCCCAGGTCTCCTGGCCAAAAAGCCAGAACATAAACAACAGAAGCAATATTGTAACAAATTCAATAAAGACTCCAAAAACATTCTGGGTGATTTTTTAAATAACTGGCATGTAAAAATTTGAGTTTGGTGTTGATTGGCTTTTGAGCTAACGGGTCCCAGCCTACAGGAAAGAAATAAAGAATGGAAGGGTCAATACACAGAGGCTGTCTAGGGCTCATTCACACCAGGCAAGGAGGGAGTCTAACTGCAGAGCATCCCCTGTGAAGTGAGGGAACAGAGCAGGTGGAATGGCTGAGCCGTGTTTCTCAGGAGCCTGAGTTGACCAGTTACACAGCAACCACCCTGCTGTGCTCAGCTGGACCATCCTACGGCGATGATTGAAGGATCATTGGTAGTAGTCATTTAGCCACTAAGTCATGTCCGATTCTTGTGATCCCATGGACTGTAGCCCACCAGGCTCCTCTGTCCAAGGAATTCTCCAGACAAGAATACCGGAGTGGGTTGCCATACCCTTCTTCCCAATCCAGGGATTGAACCCAAGTCTCCTGCATTGCAGGCAGATTCTTTACCATCCGAGCCATCAGGGAATCCATCAAATCATCAAGAAACACAAACTGTTCTCATGTTTAAATTCTTTGGAAATGGCATGAACACACCAAATTCCATCAAAATGCCTATGCCCCTCCCCTTCTGACTCTTCTGTGTTTGCTCTGTCCTTGACTATAACGTCTGATATGTGAACCAGAGTCTCTCTTGCTTCTGCAAATAGTATCGACATGGAAATGTGCACAGTGACATTGACACTACCGGCTGGATGTTGGTTATGCATTTTTTTCAATGTGGAAATCACTCTGGTGGAGTCTGTGTTTTATGTAGAAAAAAAAAGGCAGTGTCATTAGCCGAGCTCTCAGACTGCATGACCCTTCTCACAACAGGCTCAGTCACCAGGAAACACACAGATAGGAAAATGACACACATTGCCACCCACCCGTGGAAAGCATCTTTGCCAAAGTCTTCGAAGTGGGCGCTCCAGGGGGGGCAAGGGCGGTCCGGGAAAGGGGTCCGAGGGCGGGTGGTCTGGAGGGGGTGCGGTCCAGGGGTTGCTGTATATCAGTCAGTCAGCCTCAAACACAGGATTAGATACCATCAGACCAATGTCACCCATGCTAATAACAGCCCGCAGCTCTGAAGTTCAGCTGTTTTCTAAATACACTAAACTTGCCATGAGAAAGTCAACTCTAGGCAGGACGGGGCGGGAGGGGGTGTTGGGTGGGGGAGGAATTAAGAATTGGAAAATAAGAATTTTAGAATGTTCTTGTCTCTGTCCACAGAACAGAAGGAAGGGCCTTTCTCATCCAAGTTACCTAAGCGCTTCAAGAACGGTAAAGCCTTTTAAGTCAGAAGAAAAACAAACCAATTTTTATACTCGAGAATACAATGGCTACAAACGCTGTTTTCAACCTGGTGGTTTGTTGAAACTACAGGGACCATTAGATATTTCCTGCAAGGCAGATGAAGTGGATTTGGTTTTGCTCTTATGATCCATAATAGCTACACTGCAAGAATAGCAATTCCCCTCCTCTATGAAGCTCTACTAAGTGAGGAGATAACATGAGGGAAGTTACACGAACTTGGGAATTGTATAAACGAGTTCTTTAGGCAAAACGCCCTATTTTTCAGTTCATGAGGGTTGAATACAATAATAAACTCATTTACAAATATCAGGCAATTGGATCCAAGGTGACCTGTTATTGTCTCCGCTCAGAAATACCTATTCATTGCAAAGAAATTCTCCTGACATTGAGAACAATTAATCCTACCTATGAACTTGAAAAACCTATTGGTAGGCATAGACAATGTCTTTTTTTTTTTTCCTTTTGCGAAGACAAGTTACAATTTGGAAAAGAAAGATGAAGGATGTTAAGGCTAGTGGTTAAGACACGCCAGTGCCATCCATCTACTTCCAAGACAGGTCCCCGACTTGCTAAGCCAGCCAAGATGCTACTTCACTGCACCGCATCCAGGCTCCCTCCCAATGCCCTCCAGATGTACCAAGCAGGAACATCTTTTCAAGGTGAGACCCTGGATCCCTTGCACCAAAGCTTTTATACCCAAAGGATTTGGCAGATGCTTATTTAGAGCAAGGGTTGAAAAATCTTTTCTTACTTATGCCCTCGCCAAATAAGTAATCATACCATTAAAGGCTCAGGGAATTTCTGATTTTACAGAAATACAGACCTCGACACAAAAATGCTGCACCCATCTAAAAACACCATCATCATTTACTATCCACGTAAAATTACTATCCACATAAAACCTTCTCTGAAAAGCAAGGAGAAAGTGGAAGATGTAAGTCAAAGACGCTCAGCTGTCTCAGCCTCCTCTGGCTCCCCCGCCCTGAGCCCTGGCTCACCATCACACTAACCCCTCTCTGGGAGCCGGCCTCTGAGCGTGGGCGTTTGTCAGGCAGGTGTGTTTGCCACACCTGCCTCAGTGTGAAGCCAGCCCACTTCTGGCCCCGAGGGGAAGTTCCCTTTCCTTGTAGCAAGATAATGTTTTAAAAAGCCGACTTTTAAACCTCTTCCTGAATTTTTTAATGGATTAAATTCATCATGTCACCAGCTGCTGTGTGGCTAATAGAGCCATAAAACACTGTATTAAAGGATTACCCGTGCAAAGTTTCCTCTTGAGCTAATGTGAATTTTAATACTTTTAACATTTAGTTGAGATGGGAATGTCCAAGAACAGCTTGTTCAGTAGGTTGTTCTATAAAATTAAGTTCCCCGTCTCATCAGAAATGCCAGGACTCCATTAAGTTAAAATTTTACAGAGAGGCTAAGATGATTCACTGTGCAGCATTTGTAAGAAAGGAGGCAACAGCTGCGTCGACATTATTGCTCTTTAAAAAAAGAAAAAAGCAAACCAGTCACAGATCCCATACATATACAGAGACTGGGCTGAACAGAGGAAAATGTTCACTTCGGGTTCATGGCAGATCAATTTACACAGCCCCAGAAGCAGTCATTAGGGACACCTCAGTTTCTGTTCCTCTTGAATGTCATTTGTCAGAAGGTCAGAAAGTCTGAAAATATACAAAGGGGTGATTATCAAAGTTACATAGATATGATATTTTGAGTAACAAAAATGTGATTATGTGTGTCTTGAAGAACCCCTGAAAGAGGAAATGGCAACCCACTCCAGTAGTCTTGCTTGAGAAATCCCATGGACAGAGGAGCCTGGTGGGCTAGAGTCCGTGGGGTTGCAAAGAGTCAGACAGGACTGAAGCAACACAGCGTGCACACACGATGACAAAAGAGAAAACAGAGAGTGAATGTAGCTGATAGAGGGTGAAAGAAACACAAGGAAGAACGGACGGATGCTGGAAGCTACACAGTTCAACTTCTTCTTCTCCAGGGGGCAGTTCTAAGTCCCTAAGAGTCCCCACCTTCCTCAGGCCATGGGATTGCTAAAAGCAAAATGGAGAATAAACCCCAAGTCTCCTTTCTTGCCTAGGAAATTCCATGAGCAGAGGAGTCCAGCAGACCAGAATCCACGGAATCACAAAGAGTCAGACACAATTGACCCACTGCACACAGACACTCCTACAGCCAGACTCGGAGACTCACGTCTCCCTTGAAAGTGAAAATGTTAGTCGCACAGTCACGTCTGACTCTTTGCAACATCTTTGTAGCCGTCAAGGCTCCTTTGTCCGTGGAATTCTCCAAGCAAGAATACTGGAGTTGGTAGCCATTCCCTTCTCCGGGGACCTTCCAGACCCAAAGATTGAACTGAATTGCTCCTGAGCAGCATCTCAAAATATGACCACGTTGGGTTTGTCTAAATGGGATGGCTTACACGTTAAACAACAGCAAAGAATCAATAAGTCGACAGTGATAAGATCATCTTTCCTCCTGTGAACGCTTCAGAAGGTAACAAAGCTTTATGGATCACACACCATTTCCACGATATTTCTAAATCAGACCCCCTTCTGAATATTTCATTTGAAATTTTCTCTTCCTGATTATGCCTCCTTACCCTCCTTTCATGAATGACTTCAAAGCCCAGTTGTAGCTGTTACCTAAGCATCTCAAACAGGTCAGCATTTCAATCTTTGCTACAGAAACTGTGTCGTAAATGAGTTGGGTGAAAACATTACACACTTTTTCTTTAATGTTGTTCAGTAAACTGGTCTAGGTGGAACCATCCACAGAGCTCCAAATTCTCATCACAATTAAAGTGGACGTTAGAATGTGGACTGTGCCCGATTTGAAAATACAACCCAAGGATGATCAGTTTTAATGGAAATTCTCCAAAGCCAGTCGGCTTTACCCCAGCTGAATTCTGTCCATGGCCCCATATTCTGTACTCTGTATGTATTACTGTTCTGAGAGCCTGTCATTTCTTATCAGAATGAGAAAGGCTAAAGAGATAATATTTCAATAACATACTGGCCTGATCATAAAATAACTCAATGGAAATGTGTAGCTGCCTCAGGCAGCTCGGCAGGGTACTCAGCAGTTAGATGATTTCTATTCTGGGTTTTTTTTTTTATGGTTACATTTTCTGTTATATCAGACATCCCCTCAAGTCTTAGTTATGCTTTTATTCAAAAGGGAGAACCATAGTATAAAGACCTACAAAACTTATTATGATATATTACTAGAAAGAAATAAAAGTAGCTGCCATGGTAGCATATTGATAAGGACAGGCCTGCCACATTCACCGACCTTTTTTCATTTCACCCACCAGGGCTGAGGCCGGAGTTTCTTGGTTGCTAGGCAACGGGGGTCACAGTTTTCAGGTCTTAAATGCACAACCTAGTCAAAAAGCAGATGATGTGATCTTCAGAGGGAAAGCAGATGTCTGGCAGGAGTAAGAATTTTAATAGGTACAGGGGTTTTCACATTCATTTTCATCATGCTAAAGGCTGAAATGGAGAAACTTTAACTTGTCAAAAGACTGTGGGAGCAGGTTTTTAAGTCCTGGTGATGAGAATCATTTGCTGAAACGATATGAAGAGAATATAGTCAAGCTTCTCTTTGAGAAACATATGGACACATGGCTTAGGATTTTAGCTGCCAGTGGAACAATGATCAAACTCTCACTCCAAACACAGGGACACACACAAACAGGGGTATGTGATCCAAATCACGGGGTGATCTTGAGAGATGAATATGGGGGCTGACTTGGGGGTGAGGGTTTTCTGTTTCTGGTTTTCTTGTTTTTAACATTTTTTCACAAACGGAACCACACCCTCCTTTACTTGCAGACAATACTGCAGGCAGCATGACAGCCCCCAAAGGTCAACCACAAGAAAGCTCATTCCCAAACCCTTTCCCTCCTGCCAAGTCAACACTTGCTTTAAACTTTAATAAAGGGCATCAGAGAAAACTGATCTCTCAAGCGGGAAGAAACGCTTGGCCATACAGAATTGCTTTTGACTGTATATCCCACCGGTATGATTTTCCACCACCCCCACCGGTATGCTTTAACTTTACTCATATTACCCTAATAACATTTCAGTAATGACAGCTTTTTAAAGAAGAAAGTCAGTAGATTTAAGTGTCAAAAATAAGTAAGAGAATTTTGAATTTCCCGTTTCAAAATCTGTTTGAATATCTTAATTGAAGACTGAGGCAAAGAGCAGCTATTTTTATTTTACTTTATGTCAATATCCACTCTGTTAGTATCGTAATATCTTATGGAATAGAAACGGCAGTTAATTCCTAAAGTTTTATTTTGCTCAATGTGATGTTTTAGGGGAGAGAAGAATAAAAGGATGAATGTATGTCTGTGTATGTCTGTGTGTCTGTATTTGTGTGTGTCTGTGTGTGTATGTATTTGTGTGTCTGTATGAGTGTCTATGTGGGCGTGTGTATGTGTGTGTGTGTGTATTGGGAGAAAGCAACTAATTATGAATTATAGGTGGATAATGTGGAATCCAGAATTTTAAAAGACAGATGTAAGGGTTTGCAGGTTTCTGTCACTCTGGGCCATATCTGAGTTCCTGTAGATCCCGCCTGATTTCAACCCGGGCGCTAGGTAGACATCCTGGCTCATATAAATAGCAATGAGATAGCCAGAAGGCAGGTCACACGCCTGGAGACTGAGGCTGTCAGATAACTCTAATGATTTCTCTGGCCCTTCAGGGTGAAAAATTTACTTCATACTTTTTTTGTCTCATATTTGCCATTTTCCTTTCCCTGAAGATAACTGTCATTTTTAGAAATGTCTGCTGCCTTTTCTGAGTTGTCAGCATCGAAAGAACATAAAATGAAGCGGTTGGCACCCACCGAGCCGGGGTGTTAGACCCATGCTCGGCTATTGCTAAGTGCGCCCCTCAGAGCTGTTCTCCGGGTTCTCGCTGATCTACAGAGCCTGCTTTTGGTTAAACCTTTGTCACCATTTCCAGAAACTCATGGGTCAGGGGGCGGGAGTGGGAAGAAACAGCCTCCCCCAGAGCAGCCTCCTACAATCAGAAAGACCACCTCCGTTGGCATCTTCTGAGCCAGTGTGGAGGGGGGAGAGGAATCTGTCCATAAACAGTAGGTGCCCAACAGAAAGAATTTAGCAACTTTCAGTGTAACTGGATGGTGTGATTCTATGCCTGTCAAATCTAACAAAAAATATTCAAATGCTGTTTTGTATGGGTTTTTTTCTATTGCAATTTTAAAAATATATTTTATAAAAGTATGAATCCACAATGGATTAGGGGGAAAAAAAAACTGGTCCTTGAGCAGTACTGCCCCTTGCTGATGTCATTATACCCAGCTAGCCATCGTCGTGGCAAAACAGTCCCAAATTCAACCTCCGTGAGGAGCTCTTTACAGCAGGTGAGGCAAGGAGCCCATCAAGGGTCCTAGCAAGACCCTTTTGCCCAAAATCTCTTTGCTTTAGCCACAAGGCTTGCCGTTGATTACTCTGAGCTAAGTCTTCCTTCTGTATCTAAGAGGCCAGTTGCCGCAGACATGGATACCTGAAAGGATTCACTGTCAGACCTGTTCCCTCGGAGAACAGAGGGTAGATTCTGAGCACTGCTGCAAGATGAAAACGTTTTTAAAAATTGAGTTGGGAGTGAGGTTTAGTAGAGAATCCAGGAAGCTTGGTTCTGAAAGGGGTCTTGATGGGACTGCCCCTCTGCACAGCTTTGACCTCCGTGTCCCAGCTGCTTCCTGGGAGGGGCAGCTGTCTGTGGTCCCCTCCGTCTCCCTGTGAGTGGTCAGGAGTGAGACGGATCTTCCTTGAAACCTTCTTGCTGGGACCTCCCTGGTGGCCCACTGATGAAGAATCTCTGCTTCCAGTGCAGGTCCATGCCTGGTCAGGGAACTAAGATCCCACACACCAGGCAATATGGCAAAAAGAAAAAAAAAAAAAAAAGAAATTTTCTTATTCCGACCCAACTGGCCAGAATTCCCTTCAGGGGACAGCCGGGTGTGCCCCTGGCTGGAATATTAGCTCTCAGGCCCATCCCCCACCTTCCCCTGCTAGGCTCCATCCCGCAGAGGAGGGCTTCCAGACCTCCGTGGTCCCCTCGTCTCCCCTCAGCTTTGTTCAGTGGGAGACGTTGGTAGAAGGCTGAACTGAGCTCTAGACTCGACTCCCCTCCGGGTTCTCCTCCCTCAGCTCCGCTCTTGTTGAAACCACGGTCAGTACCTTCCTCGGAGGGCTCATCACCACCCAATCAACACAGCCTGGAGAAGCAAACACGGTCAGCTTTCCTAGCCCCGCTCCCGGCACCAGAGAAAGAGGCAGGCTTGCCGCCCCAACAGGGAGCTCGGGATATTTCTCAAGAGTTGAAGGCACCACCGGAAGATCTCCTGCACGTGGGCGGGTCTGCGGCATCCCGGGCGGGACAGGAGGTCCCACCCAGACCGAGGGGCCGCCGCAGAGTGCCGAGCCCACCGTGAGGACGGAGCCCACGGCAGGGACCAAAACACCCCCAACTGTGGTTCTAAAAGCACCCCCCCCCAGAAAAAAACAGCTTGTAGAATCTGATAACATCACCTTTCCCTGAGTCCTTTCAGCCCAGTCTTCCTGCTGCTAATCTCTGAGTGCCTATCTGTACCCTTAACTCTTTCATTAGCTGTGTAACCCACCCCCTATGTTAAATTCCCTCTATTTGAACTGCCCAAAGGGATAGTTCTTCTCTTGATCTGATATCAGGGCTTGATACCCTTATGGAGCAGAGACCTGGTCCGTATGGGCAACCATGGGACATAGCAGAGCTTCAGCAGAAAGAACCTCTGATGGAGGCCAGAGCAGTCAGGGTGGACACGTCCTAATGACCACAAGCCGCTCACTGGACTGGGGGATCCCTGGCCATCAGGATCTTGCCTGGTTCATCCCTGACTCCCCAGGATCTACTGATGGGCTAATGCGTGATTGGTCCGTGAAGAAAATTACTTCAGTATTTTTAAATGAAGGGTAAGGGAATTTTTATTTAAATCTTTTTAAATGCAGGAAGAATTAACATGTTCATTTTATGCTGTGCAAAAGGAAGATTAGAGGCTTTCGTGTAATGTTTGTAAGCCACAGGAATCCCTGGTCACACTGTTTTATTGACCAATAATTGGCCCATCCTTTTAGAGATGCAATGAGCCTAAAGGAACTTAATTTTCCAATTAAAAATTTAAAAGTCAATTTGATTTGCCTTCAAAAAAGCACAAAATTGTTTTGGTAGAATTCCTTTCTGAAACCCAAATTTAGCTAGTCAAATTCTATCCAGGCAAAGCACACTAACTCCAGGGAGGTGAATTATCACATCATAAAACCCCTGTTTTTTAGTGGGACTCCAGCTGTTTGAGGTGTTAAATACCTGTGTCGCCTTCAAAGAAAACTACTTTTGACATTTACTTCTTAGAAGAAAGGCCAGAGCTAGCAGAGGCAGGGCTGGCAGAATTGGGACAGCGTGGAGATTAGTCCTGGTTACCTGCTTCCCTTTCTAACCCCACCCCGACCCTCTCTCCTCAGCCCTCCCCCCTGTCCTGCTCACCTCCCCCAGCAAAGCAGGCACTTCATTTTCACTGGGCTGCAAATGACTGATGATAGCTTAGAAGTCTGTCCCTCTCTGGTCCAGAACAGGTATATTCTTACAGTCACCAATTACATCAGTGTTTCTCAAAGTGTAGTAAACGTTGGGATCGCCCAGAAGAATTACAGCACAGATTTCTAGGTACCACTTGAGATTCTCATTAGGTAGTTCTGGATGAGGCCCTGCCATCTTTAACAAGTTCCCAAGTGATGCTGAAGCTGCCGTGTAAGGACCACCCTCTGAGAACCACTGCATTAGTCATAGGTACCCACTTGGCTGCCTGAGGCTGGTTCAGATCCTTCTGAATATGAGATCTGCCTGATTCCACATCTCCCAAGCGGGGCTGAGCATCAGAATTTGACAAATAAACAGATAACCAGACATTTTTTAAATAAAGATTCTCCTGAATTTACACCCCTGATTCTAGTTGATTAAGACTATGGTGGCACTTAGAAATCCATATTTTTTAAAGCTCTCATACTTTTGGGAACCCCTATCTTGGGCAATCAGTGTTATGGGGAAAAGAAGTCTCTTAGTTCAATCCCAGGCCCACCTCTTATAACCAAGGGAAGTTTACCGGGTAAATTACTGAAACGCTATCAGCCTCAGCGTGTGAATCCGTAAAATGAAATCTTCAGCAGTCTCAAAGCTGCGTCTTGTCAGTCTCCTGCCTGGCCTTGCTTGGGAAGGAACCCCAATCTCGGGATTCTGGGAGGGAGAAAGAAGAAAACTTAATGCACGTGGCAATGATGCATTTGTAGTTTGGGGCCTCCAACCAAAACCTCAGGAGTGGCAGCAGAGGGCACAGAGGGCACATACCTTCTGATCTTTTGCAGTTCCAAAAAAATCGCTTTGTCAGCAAAGGAAGAATTGCCTCCCTGCAAAGCAGCGGCTGTCTGGGTCACCAGCAAACATCATCCTTACACATCCTTTTAACTGGAGTACCGATTATGTTTGTTGATTGCCTTTAACAACAGGCTTTACTCATGTAATCATCCCTCCAACTCCCAGCTATTTATTTTAATTGCGGAAAAACCAAAAACTGGACTTTAATTCATCCTTCTAAACTCATCAAACTGATTAACAGACTTGCCACAAGAAAATGACATGTGGCTTAGCAGTTCACTTCATTTGTTCAGTGAACAGTTTCCAGAGTGCTCAGCACAAGGGCTCTGTAGATGAGTAAGACCAGCTCACGAGCACCCATGGTTATTCCAGCAAAGCTCTCAAGTATAAAAATTGAAGGGCTTCCCTGGTGGCTCAGTGGTAAAGAATCTGCCTGCCAATGCAGGAGACCCAAGTTTGATTCCTGGCCCAGGGAGATCCCATATCCTGGAGAGCAACCAAGCCCGTGAGCCGGGACTACTGAGCCTCCTGCCCTAGGGCCCGTGCTCGGCAACAAGAGTGGCCACCGTGGTGAGAAGCCCGAGCCGCAACAGAGACCCGCAGAGCCAAAAGTAAATAAATTATTTTTTAAAAAACAAAAATGTCAGGCTCTTGAATAGAAGCCTATAGAGGGCTCCATGCCTAAGGACTGTGCACGTGACATGTCCTATATAATAGCCATGTATTATATACATGACGCTCTGTGTGTTTCAAAAACTCACTGGCAGCTTTCTGAAAGAATGATTGAATGACTCATGCCCAGATGGAGAGACCAGTTTAAAACAGTGCTTTCTGAGCTTCGGGAGGCATAAGAATCACCTAGAAAACTTGATCTAGACCACTTTCCTGAGTCCCACCCCAGATTCAGGAGATCTAAGGGAAGGCCTTGAGAAAGTGCTTTTCTCCGTAGTTCCCCAATGCTGCTGATTCTGCTGGGCCCTGAATCACACTTTACAAGACAAGGACTTCTTCCTGGGGGGTTAGAAGGGTGGGCTGGATGTTTTGAGGAGGTTTGTAATATGATGATGATGGGTGCGAGAAATGGAATGTTTCCTGCCACATCAGTAAACAAAAGATGTCAGGGTCATCAGCGATTGCAGCCACCACTGAAGCGGAGCTGCTGATCCCTGAGGGAGCCCCTCGGGGAGGAAAGAACACCTGCCACCCAGCAGCCATCAGGTGGGGGCCACTCCCTATGGTGAGCGCCAAGGACCTCAGGACCCTCAGGACGTGAAAACACAGGATACTGGCTCCAGAGAGCTTAGGCGCATATCCAGGGAGTGATTTCAGTGAGCCCAGACTCGAGCACCTTGCCATACATAGACGCCTCCTCCTGGGGTTGAAGTCCTAAAAATGCCCGCCCAGTAAAACGTAACTCTCACCTTTTAGGTTGTGAGTATTTTTTAAGTCAAATAGGTGAGAGGGTGATGGGAGCCTGGAAGGCAGGGTGGCCTGTTGGAGAACTTGCTCACTCGTCACACAAGCAATCAGTTGAACAAACTGCAGCGGTAGATTCCAAGGGCAGCACCAGGGTCAGAGGCAGCGAGGACATCACAGAAACGTGGGCAGGACACCCTCAGACCTGCTCAGGTCCCAGCTCTGCCACCTGCTGACTGGGTGATGATAAGCGGGTTACCCAACCCCTCAGACAATGTCTTCACCTACATAAAGTGAGCAAATCAAAGCCAAACTCCCAGCGTCTTTGTAAGATGAAAGCAGATGGTGTACGTGAAGCAAGTAAGTCCTGTGGTCAGCACAGAGTAGGGCCGTAAACAGCAGCTTGAGGAAGTGGCAAAGCCTGTGTTCTCTACCTGCACACGGCCTAGAGGTGAAGGCCGACGTTTGCAAACTGTACACAAGGATGTTTATAATAAATGCTACATTTATGGTTAAAAACATGAAGTTCAGGGACTTCCCAGGCGGTCCGGTGGCTAAGACTCCACGCTCCCATCCCTGGTCGTCAGGGAACTAGATCTCACGTGCTGTAACTAAGAGTTTGCAAGATGCAACTAAAGATCCTGCTCAGATAGACAAATATTTTAAAATAAAAATAAAGTTCAGCGGGAGAACAGATTGTTAATAATAACCATGTCACGAGGATACTTTAAGGGTTAAATATTATCATGCATCTGAAGTCCCCAACACATACATATTATGTAATTTGTTGTTGTTTTGTTACTCAGTCGTGTCCAACTCTTTGCAACCTGGTGGACTGTAACCCACCAGGCTCCTCTGCCCGTGGGACTCTCCAGGCAAGAACTACTGGAGTGGGTTGCCATTTCCTTCTCCAGGAAATGATCTCCAGGGGATCTTCCCAACCCAGGGGTCAAACCCGCGTCTCCTGCACTGGCAAGCAGACTCTTTACCGCTGTGTCCCCGAGGAAGCCCATATTATGTAACGGGCGTTCAGGGAACGTTCCTGTCTTCCTCCCTCCCCTCACTTCCAATTGAAAAGTTTTCTGGGAGAGCCTCACGAAGTCGATGTGGTTTGAGCAAAGTTTAAATTCTCCCAACCTGGGTGTTGCTTTTGTATTTTTCCTTAACATTTTAAAGAGATATCCTGTCAGATGGCCAGGTCACCCAGATAACATTTCCAGATGCTTCCAGACCCAGATCAGCCCATCCTTACAGACCGCAAAGCACTGGTTTTCCCCTGCTAATAATCCACCCTCCCACCAAACGGCTCGAGTCTCCATGGGATGAAAGGTGAGGGGAAACCTGCTCAAGTGTGACACTTAGGACCAATCCCTTAAAAACGGTTTTTAGAATTCCATCAGAGAGATCATGAAAGCAGCTTTGGTCAAATTCGCTGTGCAGGGAAAGGCCTTTTTGAACTTTTTATTTTATCGTGATGCTTTTGATCTGCCAAGCACACGATCTCATTAAAAGCATATTATTTAGCTTAACCTTCGAACATGCACCCATTTTCCTGCTGGCCTGGGGCTCGGGGCCGTGGACTGCAGTTTCGGGGGAGCTTTATGTCAAGCATCGCGTCACCAAGTACCTGCCAGGTCAGTGCTGCGGAGGTCTGCTGAGGCGGGGCGGCTTCTGGCTCAGACGCTTTGAGAGCTCTGCAACGTGAGCTGGCTAGGCATCTGCCGATGAAATGACTCCTAATCACTCAGGAACGCTCAGCCGGGACTGGCTGACACATGGGGCAATCCATCTTCGTGGAAAGACCAGACACCTGGTTTTCAGATCAGATGACTTGCCTGCGTCTGGTGAAATTCATTGTTTTATTTCTCAGTCCTCACACAGTCTTTGGAGGAAAAGTGCAACCTAAATTCTGAGACCAGCCGTTGATTTGTGGCTTAGTTTTCCTTACCAGACAGACGGGGATGGGGACCTTAACAGAGCAAGGGAGCTATTGATAACGTGAATGCAATGTGTCTATACAATCACTCCCAGGATTATAATTATATTTGATGGAGCTTCTTGTTCATGATTCCTTAGGTACCCTCAGGGGGTGGGTAGAAAATAGAGGACAAAACCTGTTCCACTCTGATCAAGAAACATTTTAATGGATAACCAACAAGAACTTACAGTAAAGCACAGGTAACTCTGCTCAATGTTATGAGGCAGCCTGCATGGGAGGGGAGATTGGGGAAGAATGGATCCATGTATATGTATGGCTGAGTCCCTTCACTGTTCACCTGAAACTATCACAACATTGTCTGTTAACTGGCTATGCATGTGTGCATGCTAAGTCGCTTCAGTTGTGTCCAACTCTGAACCCATGGACTGTAGCCCGTCAGGCTCCTCTGTCCATGGGATTCTCCAGGCAAGAATATTGGAGTGAGTTGCCATGCCCTCCTCCAGGGGATCTTCCCAACCCAGGGATCAAACCCAGTCCCCCACATTGCAGGTGGATTCTTTACCAGCTGACCTAACAGGGAAGCAAAAAAAAAACAAAACAAAACTCATGAAAAATAAGAGAGAGAGACCCAAGGTCAGTCCTCTTCCCTGAGCCCAGGTGCAGAGTCCTGGAGGGAACCCAGCACTCTGCCAAGCTTTCCATAAGAGCAAAGACTCCTGTAGCTTTTTCACCTGGATGATTTTCTTTCTTTTCCCTTCATTCTCAACCATCACTTTCCCTCCCTCCCAACTTCCCTCTGGGTCCCAGTGTGAAATGCCCATCTTTGAGGAATAGTGATCTATCTGGTCTTTTTTTCAAGAACCACTGGCAACATTTCCAACTCCTGGGTTTTCATAAACTGATGGGTGAACTACTGATGTGTCTAAGAAGCAGTGTGGAGAAAGATGCAAGACTCCTAGGCTACCTCCAGGTCACTCCCTCTAATAAATTGTCTTTGTTCAGCCGCTCAGTCGTGTCCAACTCTTTTTGACCCCATGGACTGCACCACTCCAGGCTTCACCATCTTCCGGACTTTGCTTAAACTCATGTCCATTGAGTCAATGATGCCATCCAGCCATCTCATCCTCTGTCGCCCCCTTCTCCTCCTGCCCTCAATGTTTCCCAGCATCAGGGTCTTTTCTAATGAGTTGGCTCTTCCCATCAGGTGGCCAGAGTACTGGAGTTTCAGCTCCAGCATCAGTCCTTCCAGTGAATTTTCATGGTTGATTTCCTTCAGGACGGACCAGTTTATGTGATAGTCAAGAAATAAGGGCTCCAAGTTCAATGCCCAGCCCCCATAGCACCATTGCTCACAGTGACAGAAATCTCTGAAAAAACTTCGCAGTAAATTAAGTACAATTAGCAGAACAAATATCAAGACTAGCACAGCCCAGTAAAGAAGTAATCACTCAGCCTTCATTCTCAGCACCCATTAAGACCTGAAACATTTCTCAAATCAGTGGTCTTTTTAAGTGATCATTATCACGAATGCCTTCCTAAATTAGGGAATCCTCATTAAAGGGTACCATAATGATATTAAACTTCAGCCTTTGCCAAGAAGTGGAGGTAATAAAGCTTCCCAAGAAGTGACAGCTCATATTTTTGATCCAAACCATAAAAATAGCTAAGTATTTTCTAATGCTTTGATAAGCTAGACTTTGTAAAATGTTCCTTTGAGAAGCATTTCGTAGGATGACAGACATTTAGAGCCGGAAGGGACCTCTGAAAGTATATAGTTCTACTCTCTTATTTAACAAATAAGGAGACTGAGGCCAACTATGTCAAACAATTTGCAAAATGTCTTACAGCTAGTTAGTGACAAAACTCACTTAACATATGCAAATGTACTCGGGAATAAATCTCATCGAGACAGAAGGGTAAAAGCACGTGCAGCTCTCTGCTCTCGCCCCGTCGAGAATGTCGCAGAGAGAATCGTTCAGTCCAAGGAAATGACCAGGACTATGACAGAGACGCCAGAGAATGGCTTCTCTGATTCACAGTGACTTTGGACAACGGCTCCCACAGAGCTGATTGAGGGGTAGTACCTGCTTTCAAAGACTGCACCAAAAACTGTGGGCGCCCCTCACAGCGATGTTTTATCATCCTGGTTTGTTCAAAAAAAGATGGCAGGAAGGACTTACTATAATATAATATAAATTATGCCCTTGATGTGACATTTCACTAATGCCATTATGTTAGAAATGGAGATAGATTAACAATATATTGTCTCTGACTGAAGAAGATGAAGTGATCTCAGGACAAAGAATATCAAAGTCTCAAACCAGAAACGAATCTTATTTTCTATTTTACATTCCTATGCAAAAGAGACTCATTATTTACAATTAATATTTTTAGGCAGTCAGGCTAGTGCATATTATCCTTTACCTAACAGTGTCTTTTTGCTTCATTTTCTACTTAAGTAGGATGTAAATATATGCAGTAACTTCTGGGATTATAACCTATTTAAAAGCCTCCATAACCTCAAAGATCCTAAGGGGTAGAACAGGTTAAATAAAAGTGTTAACTGTTTTTAACCAAAGGCCTCTGAAAAGCTAGAGCCAAATATTACATTATATATATATAAAGCATATAGTTATATATATATAAAGCATATAGTTATATATATGCTATATATATCATATGGCCAAAGTATTGGAGCTTCAGATTCAGCATCAGTCCTTCCAATGAATATTCAGGACTGATTTCCTTTAGGATGGACTGGTTGTATCTCCTTGCAGTCCAAGGGACTCTAAAGAGTCCTCCAACACCACAGTTCAAAAGCATCAATTCTTTGGCACTCAGCTTTCTTTGTGGTCCAATTCTCATATCCATACGTGACTACTGGGAAAACCATAGCTTTGACTAGATGGACCTTTGTCGGCAAAGTAATGTCTCTGCTTTTCAATATGCTGTCTAGGTTGGTCATAGCTTTTCTTCCAAGGAGCAAGCATCTTTTAACTTCATGGCTGCTGTCACCATCTGCAGTGATTTTGGAGCCTAAAAAAATAAAGTCTTTTTCACTGTTTTCATTGTTTCCCCATTTATTTGCCGTGAAGTGATGGAACCAGATGCCATGATATTTGTTTGTTGAATGTTGAGTTTTAAGCCAACTTTTTCACTCTCCTCTTTCACTTTCATCAAGAGGCTCTTTAGTTCTTCTTCGCTGCATATCTGAGTCCTTGGTAGTATCTGAATTTAACTAAATATCATTTCTTGGTATGACTCAAACTGCAAATGTTCATGGATACACATTCTATGAGAAGCACAATAGAGTGATTACTTATTTTAATTTTAGAAAGTATTTTTGAACGTCAAACAAGATAATAGTTACTGCTAAGTACTCTTGATATGAAGAAAGAAATAAGTTTGAGGAGGAAAGAATTGGTCATTAAGGAAATGTTGGTACGCTTTAAATTGAGTTAAAATAGGATTTGGGGAGCCTATCATGCCAATCCATCCTCAACCACCAGGTGGCACACTTCTGCCTTCTTTCCACCATCCAAGGGCAGGAAAAAAGAAACCACCTCTGGAAGATTTTGGGTTTAGTTTTTTATGCTAAATACTCACCAACACCAATTTAGCATCATAAATGTATATGAATCTACAAGTGCTTTCTCAGCTTTGAGACTGTCATTACTATCAGTGCCAGTTACTTTGCTTTGCTTTTTTATTAAGCTTTGAGCAAACAAAATATGAATGCATCAACGCAGAAATACCAACAAAAATAAGCCCATTGATTAATCTTTACATGGAAACAGAAGCAACTGGAGAAACTGTTTTACCTTTCAGGACACTCAAACAAGGATGACTGGTATTTAATGGTCAACACTTGTGTTTCAGAGGTAGAGAATCTGCCTGCCATGCAGGAGCTGTGGATTTGAGCTCAATCCCTGAGTTGAGAGGATCCCCTGGAGAAGGAAACGGCAACCCACTCCACTATTCTTGCCTGGGAAATCCACGGACAGAGGCGCCTGGCGGGCTACAGTCCATGGGGTCACAAAGAGTGGGACACGACTGAGCGGCTGAGCACACACCTATGATACATTCATAATAACTACTCAGAAAGGTGAATATACACTGGAATAAGAGAAATATATACAGTCAAGCTAGCATTCTGAACACTGTAAAGATTTCAGTAGATTTTTTCCAACATTTATGAAATGCCTTAATTGCCAAAATCATCAAAGTCACTCCAATTTTTAAAATATTTTTACAGAACTGTCCATTTATACTAATTCAGATTCAGATACAGAGACTGTCATCATACCTTAGAAATAATCCCTCCTGCCTAAAAGGAAATATGCTTTTAACTTTATTGAAAAAGGTGCCCCTTTTGTTTCCTGGGGTATAACAAAGAGATTCGGGGCTTACCCCAGTTGATGAAGAGCTAGTAGTCAATTAAATAGCACTTTACACAGAACTTTCAACGTTCTTCTATCAAATGGCCACACGAATGAGACTTTTGCTTCATTCAGACCCAAAATGACCACAAGACAGAGCAAGGTGAACTCAAGCCCCAGCTGCTGAGTTGCTAGCTATGCTGCTTTGAGCAAGTCACTTACACTCTTTTTTTTTTTTAGGTTTTATTTTGATGTGGACCATTTCTAAAGTCTTTCATGAATTTGTTACAGTGTTGCTTCTGTTTTGTTTTATTTATTTTTTGGCCGCGGGGATGTTAGCTCCCCGACCAGGGATCGAACCTGTACCCTTCGCACTGGCAGAAGTCTTCACCACTGGACCACTACGGGAGTCTCTCATTTAAACTCCTTACACCTTCTTTTTCTCAGATTAAGAGGTTAAGTAAAGTAGAATATTTCTAAGGCTCCATTTTACTTGTAAACCTATGATTTTAGCTACTTTTGAATCTAATATTGCGTAGCATAAGATGTCTCAAGGTAACTGGGGGAACAGGAGAAGCTGAGGAAGCTTCTAGTACAAGAACCAACCCTTCTGAAGGGAAGAGTGTGCAGATTGTCCCCCAGCTGCTCCATCTTCTCTGATGAGTAGGACCCAGAGCTGTAAGTGCGCAAAGGAAGCGAAGCCCTTTGGTGTAGAACCTGTTCACTTCTTCTGGTCTAATTAATACTTAGCCACCTCAGAGTGTATGCACAGAGCTCTTTCTCCAACTGTAGCTGTCTTGCACAGACTCCAGTAGCTAAATCAGCTTCATAGATTCCAACGCTTGGGACCTACAACTTAAGAGTCCAGTGAGAACGACAGCCGTGGCTCTAGAGCGATGTATTAGCCCACCATACTGTAAGACCATACTGTAAGCCTGAACGCCTTTTCTTATCATGGGTTCCTGCTTAACTCAGGAACTCCTGCCTAACTCATGTGTTACTCCCTGAACTCAGAGCAGCAGCATCTTTTTATATTGAGTTTACAAAAGCAAAGATCTCTGAATTCCTCAAATTCTATAACATACGCATTCTACACATAAAATGCACAGAGCAAGTAACATTCATATTTTTACTTACAGAACTATCTCTTCCAAAAAAAGGCTAATCCTGCATGGATTTACAAACTGGTCCAAGAAACACACATCATCGGCTAACCGCGAGAGGACACGCTTCTTTTTGAGTATGCCACGGCTTCCTTCCTTCTTGTTCGTGCACTTCCGATGGTATTTTAAGATTTTCACGAGGGATGGGTCTTTAATTAAGACTTTAAAATGAGGGCAATAAATATATTTTATTGGTTATAACACCTTTTTCTTTATTAGAAGGATAACAGACTGCTGGTTAACTGGTCATGAAATATTAATTAAAAAGAAAAATATATGATGTGAGCAATCTCAGTGGGTGCTCACTCATATTTTTTCCACTGGAATTTTTTTCTGCATAAACTTAAAGGCACGTGGACCTAGTTCTGCCACCTGCAGGGAGACACTCATTTTGCTTCTCTTTCACCAGCAGTTCTGGAGCTTCTCTGCACCCATATTCGGGACCCAGAAGGGAAATCTCATTTGGACATTAGCGGTCAGAAAACATGCTCAGGATAACACATTCATGACAGAGCTTCCCACAGCAGTGTGCAGAACACCCCTAGCTCTGCATGGAACAATTCTGTCCCCACCAAGTAAGTGAGATCGGAGAAACTCCTTTTTTTAATAGCCGAACTACTTTTTTAATTTATTTTATTGAAGTATAGTTTACTTATAACATGTTTTTTTATTTTTTATTGGGGTATAGAGGATTAACAATGCTGTGATAGTTTCAGGTGAGCACTGAAGGGACTCAGCCATACATATACGTGTATACATTCTCCTCCAAACTCCCCCCCCATCCAGGCTGCCACAGCATGGAGCAGAGTTCCCTGGGCTATACAGTAGGTCCTTGTTGGTTATCTATTTTAAATAGAGCAGTGTGTACATGTTGACCCCATACTCCCTAACTATCCCTTCCCCCCCATACTTCCCCCCGGCAACCATAAATTTGTTCTCTAAGTCTATGAGTCTCTTTTCATTTTGTAAGTTCATCTGCATCATCTCTTTTTAGATTTCACACATAAGGGATGTCATATGATATCTCTCCTTCTCTTTCTGCCTTACTTCACTCAGTATGACAATCTCTAGGTTCATTCATGTTGCTGCAAATGGCATTATTTCATTCTTTTTAAGGGCTGAGTAATAGTCCATACAGTATCGTGTTAATTTCTGCTATACAGCAAAGTGCCTTAGTTATACAGATGCATATACATTCTTTTCCATTATGATTTTATCACAGGATATTGAATGTAGTTCCCAGTGCTATATAGTAAGACCTTGTTATTTATCCATCCTGTATACAAGTTTGCATCTGCTAACCCCAGACTCTCAATCCATCCTCACCACCCTCCCAACAAGGGATCTCTTTCTGCCCCAGGCACCTCCCTTTGCTAAGCTGCACCTTCTTCAACTTCCAGTTAAATGCCACGTTCTCCCAGATTCTACCCAGTCTCACACACCTCAGCCTGCTCCCCTCATCCTGGTGGAGATGACTTAAATTTAAGAGAAAAAGCCAGATGGCTTAGGATAACAGGGAGAGTTGTCCTGGACTATGCCTGTGATGCTGTGAATAGACTCAAGATAAGCCTCTTTGAGTACCTCTGATACACTGGTCTCACGTTACTGGGAGGAATCCTGGGGAGCATGCCCCCACTCTCAGCTGCTGGAGCAGGGGTGGGGTGTGTGCTGCTGGGCACCCTCAGAGGAAGGATTTTATTGAATTCTCAATGGCAATCTCCATGGCAACCAGGGGTCTCCAACCAGGGATTATCAAACTCCAAAGTGGACTCCATGGGAGTCACCCAGGGCTGTCTTGCTATAAGGCAGCTTCTGATTTAGCAGGTCTGGAGTGGGACAGACAATGGTGGTCCTTGGGTTCTGAGGAGTGGGAGACCCTCTCCTCTGCAGGAAGCTTGGAGCCAGACTCGCTTTTGTCTGGTAAAGGTAGGGAAGAGCAGAGCTTGACTGAGCTGAAAGGACATTCTTTCTCTCTCTCTCTGTCATTCTCTCTTTCCTTCTCTCTTTCTCTCTTTTTCTTTCTTTCTTTCTCTCTCTTTTGCCACACCTTTAGGCATGCGGGATCTTAGTTCCCCAACCAAGGATCAAACTCGCATCCTCAGCATTTCAAGTGTGGAGTCTTAACCACTAGACTACCAGGGAAGTCCCTAAAGGATTTTTTAAATGCAAATCAGGGGGTTTATCATAGCTAGAAGACTCTTCGTAACTTTTTGTAATCTCTGTCATTACAATATCATTTGTGTAATAAGTAAGAATTTTTAAATCTTGTAAAAAATTTTTAAACCACACGAAAAATGATTGACAATCCCAAGGTGCTGTCTGCTCCCCACTTTCTTTTCAGAATCTTCAGTATTTACCCATTAGCTTCTTTACTTTCAAACTCGAACAAGCCTAGAATTTTTATTTTTCCCCTGGTTAACTGTTTATTTTTTGAATTATAACACAGTAAAATTGACCTTTTTTTCTTTTGATGTACAAGTCTTTCAATTTTGATACATGAATAGATGAACTTTGAATTTTGATACATGAATAGATGTGTTTAAACACGGCCACAATCAGGGCATAGGATGGTTTCATTATCCCCCTCTCCCCCCAAAAGAGACACAAGATTTCTGTTCCCAAATTTATACCAGGTTTTCATTTTTTCCCCCTTTTCTCTAGTTCCTCTCTTTGCCCCCACATTGACAGGCAATCTTATACGAACTTGATTTTTAATAAAAGTACAGTGCAGTGAAGTTCCGCTTTGAGGAGATGCTCAGAAAACCCCCACTCTGCTCGGGGTGACAAGAGGCAGCAGAGGGCTGACGCCCTGAGCCCCGGCGACGGGAGGAGGGGGGCCGTCGAGCCCCAGACGGGAGCTCCCGCCTTGAGCTCCCTCTGGACCAGTTGGGCTGCTGCGTGTTGCCCAGGACCTTCCTGAGGATGGAGCTCCCCAGCAATCAATGTTCCTTTTGTTGCACTGCCAGAGTCAACCCAGAAGAGAGGGCAGGCTGTCTCAGAGCCCACCGTGACCTATAAACTCCGACCCTCCAGCTGGAGGGCAGAGCCCCCTGCTGAATACAGACAGCATCAGAGAGCCCCCAGAGAGGTCACCGGCAGAAGGCAGAATGGAGTGAGGTCATTTATGCTGCTTCAGCCTGTAGGTCCCTCGAAACTCTTGAATCGGTGTCCCAGAAAAAAAAGTCTCAAATCACAGAAAAATCTCAGATCCTTCAATGACTCATATTAACTACAGGTAAAAAGAATAAACCTGCAGGAGAACAAAAGTGCTATCATCTGAAGGGCTATTTCTAGCTCCTGTAAACTTCTAACTCCACTCATGACACAAAACTGAAGGTCTTGTAATATCGCCTTTGATTTACAGAAGGGGGAAAAAATATGACATTACTGAGCAGACCCGTTACTCCTGTGCCTCCTCTTGTAGTTCAATGTTAAGTACTCTACAAAACTGATTCCTTGGTGGAAAGCGATTCTGTAATTCAATCGAGAGATCTTGCTAATGTCCCAGAATGCAAGAACATAGCTTAAGGGTTTAGGTTTAGCAGGAAGCCTTGCAAACCAGAGACAGAATTAGAGCCTGCCTCTTCCATCAGGGATGAGCGAAGGTTGTTGGCAATGTACTGTTAAATAATTAGTAAGAGTTTGAGAAGGAGCTGTAAGACTTGTACGGTTAAGTTGGTCTCAGAGATGGAAGGTTGGAAGGTGAAGGATGAAGATGAGACAGGACACCAGATGAATAAAAGGTGAAGGTTGATGACTGTTGAAGCTGGGTAATTAGTAAATAGGAACAGAACAGACCATTCTGTCTACTTTTGTGTATGTTTGAAAATGTCCAAAATAAAAAAAGTTTAAGAAAGAAAGAAAGGAAAAAAAAAAAAGATGTCATCAAAAGGACTAGGATGGGAAAATAAGGCTTCTTGAAACTCAAAGAATTTGTAGATGTTTCTCATTTTTACCATCTGAGCCACCAGAGAAGCTCAAGAATATTGGAGTGGGTAGCCTATCTCTTCTCCAAGGGATCTTCCTGACCCAGGGATCAAACCAGGGTCTCCTGCATTGCAGGCAGGTTCTTTACCAGTTGAACTACCAGGGAAGCCTTTATTAAAGGTAAATATAAATAAATGTATGATGACCTTGGTAAGACTATAGGTCAATTAATCAATTCTAGTCTAAAAAATATAATTTAAAAAAAGAAATACTACAGATAGAAAGACTGGCCCAATATACTCAAAGTGCTGAAAGGAAAAAACGTTCAACCAAGAATTCTCAATCCAGTAGGATTATCATTTAGAATTTGAGAAGAGATAAAGCTTCCCAGACAAACAAAAGCTAAAGGAGTTCATCACCACTAAGCAGGCCTTACAAGAATGTTAAAGGGACTTCTTTAAACAGAAGAGGTTATAACTAGAAAAGTGAAAATTAGAAAGTCTCAAGGAGTTTCTTGAATTTGTTGGTAACATAAAGTATGATGGGCAGGAAGAGGGTGAAATGAACAGTTTGCTCAGTTGGCCACTGGCTGAATTTTCCAATGTTTACTAGCATAGTCTTGTCCCCCTCATGCTAAGTTTTACCAACAGGTCCCCAGTCCAGCACTAACCCATCACCAGCCAGTTACCAGTTAGTGATAGGTTAGTCATTTCTGTACTCCAGGAATCCCCCACTTTCCTTAGAGTGGAAATTCCTAGAGTACAAAACGACTGTGTGCAAAGAGTACCATCATAGCTAAATTTAAGAAGTAGCTGGAACACTTTAACAGATAGTAATTTATTTGATCCTTACAAATCCAATTACTTGGGGCTTCCCAGGCGGCACAGTGGTAAAGAATCCACCTGCCTATGCAAGAGATGTGGGTTCAATCCCTAGGTCAGGAAGATCCCCTAGAATAGGAAATAGCACCCCACTCCAGTATTCTTGCCTGGAAAAGTCCATGGACAGAAGAGCCCAGAGGGCTCCAGACCATGGAGTCACAAAGAGTCAGACAGACGGAGCGACTGAGGATGACCAAGCCATTAGAGAACTGATGGTGGATGGATATGCTCTGTCTGTTACTTATTTATTTAAATATACGATTTAAAAGAGATCCAATTTTTTGACCCTGCTTTACAGGAAGGACATGAACTATTATTCATATTTTACATATGATCAAACTGAGGCCCCAAAAGATTGTAACTACTTACTCTCACGCTGCCCATCAGATTACAAACAAGCCTGATTCTCTGATTGCTAATGGAGTACCCGTTCTATCAGACCACAGTTGCCCTCCACTATCACTAATGATCACACACAGGTGTTGAGCAAAGCATTTCCCTGGATGCTGTGCGAGAGACAAGAACCATCAGAAGGTTTCCATCCTGCACACAGCAGTCTGAAATCTAATTGAGAGAATAAGGCATTTCATTTGTAAACAAATCTTTTTAAAAAGCATGTAATAGCTGTGTTGAATGTTGAAAAATAGATAATGAGAGACAGTCAAGGAAATAAAAGCCATGGGACCTGGTGTTTCAGACTGAACAAAAGGGAAAATTCTTTCAACAGATACTTCTTCACTATATTTATTGAGCACCTACTATGTCTCAGCTACTTTTGTCCAAGACCAAAGACCTTGTACTTTTCCTAACTAGCTTCTCACAGCATTTGGAGAATCTGAGTAGGAAAGAGACTCCAGAATGCACCCAGATGTCTTTGGGGGTCCCTGGGGTGCAGAATTGATGGGATCTTTAGGGCCAGTGTGTAGCACTGGGCTGGGACCCAGGAAGTCACACCAAATTTCATGTGGCCAGGTGGCTATCTCATGCCCCTACCCCACCCCTGTCTTGTCAAGCAATCCGTACTTTGAGAAAACTACTGATAAAACATTCTTGGGACCAGATTAGTTTTCAGATCTACCTAGTTCAGTTCAGTCGCTCAGTCGTGTCTTGACTCTTTGCGACCCCATGGACTGCAGCACACCAGGCCCCCCTGTCCATAGCCAACTCCCTGAGCCTGCTCAAACTCATGTCAGATCTACCTAATGGGCCGTGAAATGTGTCGTGTTGGCTCCAGCCACCAGAGACCACGTAACCCGCTCTGCTTTGTAGCCACGCTGACTGGTCAGGCTCTGGAGCACATTCTTCTGGTTTTTATCCTTTCAGGTCTTTGGGGGAAGAGAAATCTCCCTGCCGGTCCCTCTCGCTTCTCGTCCCTGCTCGCTGGCTCACACACACATCTTTTGTTTTTCTGTTTTGCTGGGGAAGTTTCTTCCATGCCCCAGTCTCAGCCAGCTCCCAACCAGAATAGCCAACGAGGGGTATTATTTTTAAGAACTGTGTTTATTTTTAAAAATATGTTTGATTGTTTTTGGTGAGAAGACTTTACTACAGGGGGAGTTGCATGCTTCACACCGGCTGTAAACTGGTTTTGTTTTTTGTTGTTGTTCTTTTGAGGGCTTTTTTTTTTTTACATTTTTTTATTATGATAATTTTTATTTTTTTGGCCACCCTTCATGGCATGCAAGATGTTAGTTCCCCTTGTTATCGTTGTTCAGTTGTTCAGGCGTGTCCGACTTCTTTGCGACCCCATGGACTGCAGCCCACCAGGCTTCCCTGTCCTTCTCTATCTCCTGGAGTTTGCTCAAACTCATGTCCATTGAGTCGGTGATGCCATCCAGGGATCAAACTCATGCCCCCCTGCAGTGGACGCACATAGTCTTAACCACTGGACTGCCAGGGAGTCTAGAGTGAAAGTCGCTCAGTCGTGTCTGACTCTTTGAGACGGACCCCATAGACTACAGCCCCCCAGGCTCCTCCGTCCATGGGATTCTCCAGGCAAGAATACTGGAGTAGGCTGCCATTTCCTTCTCCAGGGGATCTCTCCAACCAGGGGATCGAACCTGGGTCTCCTGCCTCGGAGGCAGATTCTTTACCATCTGAGCCTGAACTGTCAGGAAAGTCCCTTAATTTTTATTTTAATTGAAGTATACTTGACTTACAATGTAGTGCCGATCTCCGCTGTACAACCAAGTGACTCAGTCACATACATGTATACATTCTTTTATATAAATATATTCTTTTCCATTATGATTTATCCCAGGAGATGGATATGATTCCCTGCGCTATACAGTAGACCTCGTTGCTTGTCCTGAGCTGGTTTTACATTAGTTACATTAACTCATTAATGTAATGAAACAACTGTCATCTGCCTACTATGTGCCAGAAATTCAGGAAGAAAAAACTGATTTCTTTATTATATAATAATTTTTCAAACTGGTTATTACTAGTTCCTTTTAAGCAGGGCCTTCCCTTGTGGCTCAGCTGGTAAAGGATCCACCTGCAATGTGGGAGACCTGGGTTCGAGCCCTTGGTTGGGAAGATCCCCTGGAGAAGGGAAAGGCAGCCCACTCCAGTATCCTGGCCTGGAGAATTCCATGGACTGTATAGTCCATGGGGTTGCAAAGAGTCGGACACGACTGAGCAACTTTCACTTTCACTTTAAGCGGATTTTGAAGATTGAAAGAGGTTGATCTCTGCCTTGGGCATCATTACCCCATTTTATCCTTACCTCCCACCACCTCAGCACAGACCCTCTGCTCTGCCAGGCCAGGCACCTCACACATGGCTCCTCGCCCCCTGAGTCCTGGGGTCCATCACCCCGGCTGCAGTGTCCTCTTAAATCCTGATTCACATTCCATGTACCCTTGTGGCCAAGGTGGTTTCCAAATACCATGAAAGTATTCCTGGCCACTCCATCCTCACAGCTCTGTCTCTCCTCTGAACTCCGCTCTACAGCGGCCGTAGGCAGAATCTAACCGGTACCATTTCTTCAAAATGCAGGAACTTTGACAGCTGGTGTCAGATGCTACAGCGGGTGCCATTCCCAGTGTTGTGCGTGGAGGTGATGGAGTAACTGACTCTGAACCGGTCTCCTGTATTGTTAGAGAATCTAGAGAGAAAAGGTGGGTCCTCTAAGTGCTTGTTTTCCAATCAGTCTGCTTTTATATTTTTAGGTTAGAAGGCAGTAATTTAATCGGCCTCGTTTTTGCCCGCCACCTTTGAGCACACTTCCCCCGAAGTCTCAGTTCTAAATTATACTCTTTTCTTTTTCGTGTCCCTCCTTTCACCCCGTCATTCAAAATTTAACCATTTTCATTTCTCGGACAAAACATAAAAACTGCATTTGATGATTCCAATTAATTAGAGGCTGTCCTTACTAAAAAAATCAGGAGCAAAAAGCTGGTAAAAAAGGAAGAAAAAGTCTTGAAATCTACCAAACAGATCTGCCACTTCTTACACCGCCCAGTCCCTCGTCTCATCTCAGCAACAGTCAGAACCGAATTGTCCTGGTTCCCTTAGAAACTGCCCGCTGACCCCTGTCAGAGGCGTTCACGTGTACACAGCATTAGGTAGAGCAGAACCTGGAAGATTTCTGCACGTGCCTCTTTGTGCAGCATAACTCTGCATGATTTTCAAGATCTTAACCCACCTCTCCTTCTCCCTGCCCCCCAGAACTAATCTATATGCTAATTTGCACTTGATCATGCCGCCCCACAATATGGTAATTGCTGTAATGTTTTCCAGGGAGAAAAAAAAAAAAAAGAAGAAATTGAGCCGTGCCTCCATCGCTGAAGTCTGCATTCGTGAGGACCTCGGCCCAAATAGCAAGTTAGAGAGCCTGAGTCCACGTCGGTGCTTTGCCTCATCCAGGTCAATGTGAAATTGCTCTGGAAAAACTGGAACTGTTCTCCTAGGCTACCTTATTTTGAAACCATCCCCAGAAGTCCCATGTGTCTGGGGAAGCAGTGAGTGAAGGTGACTGCCTTCCCCTACCTGAGAGGGTCTCTAGATTTACAAGAAACCCGAAAGCTCTCACTTAATGGGTCCCCCTCTGAAGGATGGCCGAGCGGTCCAGCTTCCGGCTTCTCCGCCCCGCCTGTACCCACGCGGGGGCCCCTCCCTTCTTGCCCCGCTTCCCACCGTGTGCCCTCCACGCTATTAAGATGTCAAGCGCCGGAGTGACAACAGGAGAGCCCTAATTAAACAGCATCAACGAGGGCCCTCGAAGGAACAGACTGAAAACAAGAGGAGCTTGGGACCGGAAATGGGGGAGAAAGGCGAGGGGGGCTGGGTAATCAGCTGGGTTTAAAGCCGCGGGTTTGTTGTGTGTATTTAAAGGGCCCAACGACACAAAGGGCTCCCCACGGTGTCAGGCCAGAGACCAAGTGTGGAGGCACCAAGACAGAAGGGGTAATGCTCCCTGAGTCCTGTGACCAGAATCACATGTAATTGGTCTCCGAGATCACTTATGGCAATCAGGGAAGTAATATACTTCTGAATAATTATGAATAATTAGGCACATTTATGAATAATTACACTGATAATAACTATCCAACTCATTCCATTTTAAAATTGTAATTCAGTCATTAGGTGTTGGGTAGTCATTGTCTCCATCCTGCCTTCTGCATATTCATGGTCTGATCCAACTGCCAGTCTCTCAGAGTCTACAGCTTCTCTGCAGGTCAGGGTGGTTACAGCAACAGCCAGGTCCTGGACTCATCCTGGGGACCAGCGGACACACTGGTGGGAAGGGTCTGAGCTTCATAGCCTTCACGATTGACTTGGAAGCATCTGAACAGTAAAAAGCAGCAGAAAGGACATAAGAAACACATCCCTGAAACGCTGGAGCTCTGCCAGCTTGTGACTCATTTATCAACATGCCCAGGACCTCAAAGTAATGGCCGGGAGCTCACTGGTGCTTTCAATGCTGATGGTAAAAAGAAGCTGTTGTTTCCACCACGTGTCATTGTAAAGAACACCAGTAAACTGTACAAGAGCTATCTCTTCATGTATCTTCTGATCAGAGTTCTAGGCTGCTTAGAAATCAGAAGTCCCAGCTGGAAGGTGGAATTCAAATAATGGGTGTTTCCTCGGGTTTTACAACAACCTGTGCACTGGTCTTCTTGCCTCACTTTTGTTTCCTTCTCATCCTACTTTTTCTTTTTGTTTCTCTGTCTCTGTCCTTCTCTCTCCCTCCTACACCTTTGCCAACCTCTCTGTCACCTTCATGCCTTTTTCTGTTCCAGTCTTAACAATGACAATCATAAAAGTAAGCTTGTTGTTGTTGTTTAGTTGCTCAGTTGTGTCTGACTCTTTGCGACCCCATGGACTGTAGCCCACCAGGCTCCTCTGTCCATGGGATTTCCCAGGCAAGAATACTGGAATGGGTTGCCATTTCCTCCTCCAGGGGATCTTCCCGACCCAGGGACTGAATCGCCTGAGTCTTCTGCATGGCAGGCAAGTTCTTTACCACTGAGCCAACAGGGAAGCCCCCAAAGTAAGCTTATATTTCCCCAATTCCAAAAGTAATATGTGTTAACTCGGAAATTTGGAAAGGATTGGGGCATAAGGAAAATGGAATTTAAAAAGTCAATATCTCAACACCTGAGAGAACCAATATGAATTAAATATTATGAGGGGTTTTTTTTCCATGCATATTTTATACAACCAAGGTTATATTACAAAACCTATTTTGCATCCTGAAATTTTCTTTAATATTTTGCATAGAATTGTATTTTCTATATTATAAAACCATAAGCATTTTCTGTGTTATTAAAATTTATGTTTTAAAAGTTTCAAGTTTGATATGGCCAAATGAAATTATATGAAAATGTATATGACTCATTTACTGATGCTTTGGATAGCGACACTTCCCGCTTTTGCTAGTTTGCCATACAGTCTTGTGGAGAAGTCTTCGTTCTTATGTCTCACCCTATTATTTCCATGTCCCCTCCTCTTAGATTAAGACTTGACGGGGGCATAAGGAAGTACGAGGCTCCAGAAATGAGACTGTGGAAGAATGTCACTGGTTTAGCACACAGACAGGCTTACAACACACAATCTTTTGAGGGATGAGCAACAATAATATCCTGCAGTTTAACT
Organism: Giraffa tippelskirchi; assembly: GCF_054371585.1. Lineage (NCBI taxonomy): Eukaryota > Metazoa > Chordata > Mammalia > Artiodactyla > Giraffidae > Giraffa > Giraffa tippelskirchi. Next base: position 159,831,539 of record NC_137282.1, read on the forward strand.
CTAAACAAAACTTTTTGTGTAGAATTAACTATAACAGGATTTCGTCTTGGACCTTAACCAAGGGGACTTGGTAACTGAAACACCTTCTAATGCCTCCTTTCCTGAGACTTGATTACAGAAAAACAGAGGCCTGAATGGCATCTTGTTGAGCTTCTGAACAGTCATTTTGAAGGACAGCTTCAGATGCATCAGAGCTGCCTGGTGAGCTTTGTGAAAAGGCATGTTCCTGAGCCCACCATTGATACCCTGATTGAGTGGAGCTGGGAGTGAGAGTCAAACCGGGAAGTGAAGCAGGTGGCAGAGGTGAGGTGCCCTGTGTGTCATGCCAAGAACCCTGGACTTCACCCTGGAAGCGACCTGATTCATGTGAGTGACCCAGAAAAGGGCTCACAGGAGAGGGGTGAGCCTGGTGCAAGGGAACAGAATAAACTGAGTGGCTGGGAGTCAAGCGTGCAGAGGTCCAGCCTGAAGGGAGGCTTTTCTTTCCTTCATGAGGCAGGCAGCACCCCTCTGTGAGCTGCCACCGTGTACCATCAGCCTCTCGGAAAACAGCTGGAGTCCCTAGTGTCAGCGAGCCCCCCACTCCCCTCCCGCCTGCCTTCGCCCTCCGCACAATGAGGCCATTATCCACCCCCCCCGCCTTTTTTTTTGAACGAGGTATTTGGATAATGATTCTGCTGCCCAGCCAACCCCTCCTCCCCGACTTTCCCCGCTGCCAGCTAAATTCTAGTGATTGATGGGGGCAATACTTGGAAATTTTGAGATATGGGGAGAGGGAGAGGGGAGGAGGACCACCGGGGACAAGGAGCGGGGGGAGGAGCTGCTGGAGCACCCAGGACATTAGAACATGTCAGGGCTGGTAAATGCTTCATTGAGGTGATGATGATAAACATTTATCTCTGAGCATATATATGCATTTTACCTAATGATCTCAGGCGTCCAAAAGGAAATCACAGGAACAGGCCCTAAATGAGAATCTCTTAGGAGTGGGATCTGAATTGTAAATGCCTGCCAGAATCTCGCACATCAAATTACAATAAGCAGAATGATATTTTAAGCAGCTTAGTACTTAAAGGGTAGAGTGTGGGTCTTCCCTGGCGGCTCAGACAGGGAATTTAAAGAATCTCCCTGTAATGCTGGAAACTCCGGTTCAATCCCTGGGTCGGGAAGATCCCCTGCAGAAAGAAATGGCCACCCCCTCCAGTATTCTTGCCAGGGAAATCCCATAGATAGAGGAGCCTGGCGGGCTACAGTACACAGGGGTCGCAAAGAGTCGAACCTAACTTAGCGACTAAACAACCACCGCAAATAATCTTACAATCCCTAATATCACTTTCCTCTAAAAATTCAGGATTGAATCCCGGGAGGTCCAGTGGTTAGGACTCCACACTTTCACTGCAAGGGGCACAGCTTCGACCCCTGGTCAGGAACCAAGATCCCCTAAGCCACATGGTGGTCAACACAAAGCAAAACAGAAAGAAGAATTCAAGACAGTTCAGAATTTTCCAACGCCTTGTGATCGTTTTGAATGTCACTTATTTTAGGGAGATGCATCATTTTTCTGTGACAAACATTTCCAGATGAACAATCCTGAATAACAGAGAGTTTGTCCAGTAGAGTAATAACAGTAATAATAGGAACAGCATGTGGTGACAGGACCCCCAACAGCACGCCCAGCTCATCCTTCACTTTCTCCCCACACCCACCCTAACAGACTCCTCCAGGTCCCCCTTTCACACTTGAAATAGAGATTTCAAGAGGCCAGGAAGCCTGCCCAGGTCAGGCAGCCTGTAAAAGGTAGAGACAGGAATTTGAACTCTGACCTGCCTATCTGTTTACCCCTAAGCTCTTTTACTGAAGGCTTGGGAGCTTACAGCAAGGTTCAACTTACCAAGAACCCAAAAAAGAAAAAAAAAAAAGAAACACCATTGAGAAGCAAGTAGAAAAACAGCCCATTTTACAAAAGGAAAACCACAAGGCTAAAACTTAATATTAAAATACTTGGTGTAAAAATTATATATGTGTGTGTGCTTTGTCGCTCAGTCGTATCTGACTCTTGCAACCCCGTAGACTGTAGCCTCCCAGGCTCCTCTGTCCATGGGATTCTCCAGGCAAGAATACTGGAGTGTGTTGCCATTTCCTTCTCTAGGGGATCTTCCCGACCCAGAAATCGAACCCAGGTCTCCTGCATTGCAGACAGATTCTTTACCAACTGCGCTATGAGGGAACCCCCCCAAAAAAATTATATAAAAAGCTTAATATAAAAATTTATTAAGAAAAAACAGCTAAAAGAAAACCAGGTTCTAATGGAAACAATGTTAAAAATAAAAGTACTTTATTATCAAGAGATTAGGAACATAATATATTATTCAGTCTATTTGAAACTGATATGGAATTTATAATTTTATTTTTTGTTAACAAACTGGAGATGAAATAGTGGTAACCACTCTTCAAGTTTATACTTTTCTTCTTTTTTTTTTTTGGCCCACCACACAGCATGTGAGATCTTAGTTTCCCAACAGGGGTTCAAACCCACACCCCCTGCAGTGGAAGCATGGAGTCTTAACCACTAGACCTCCAGAGAAGTCCCTCGAGTTTGTATTTCTAATACAATGGCTAAACTTCATTTTCCTGTAACTTCTATCTTCCTATGTCCATAGGCTGATGGACTAAGATGAATTGTGATAGGATTGATAGAACTCCAAGTAATGTCAAATAAAACATCTTATGTGTTGTTTCTGTTTTAATTGTACAGCATCTTATAGGCTTTGGTCTCTACCAGAATGACCAACCTGTCACTTGCATTGTTTGACTATTGATTAAGTTTCAGAACTGTGTTGACATAAGTCTGACTGTAAAAAGAAAGTCAGGTCCCCTGCCTCCTGCCCCCGGGATTCCCAGTCTCATGCCGTTGCCTTTTTGCATGATTAACATTGTTCTGAAAAAGCTACAGAATCAATAAACATTTTCTGAAGCAGAGATATCTACATCCCCAAAGAGGGGTGCCTATTTAGTTTCCCACTCAATCTACAAAATGCATTACCCTTTGGAGTGGAAGGGTCAGTCTTGGCTGCTTGATAAGAATCAGGAATTTTGCTTAGATTTGTTTCTTCTTTTCAGAGTGAAAGTCCTGTGGCTAGGAGGACACCAAATAGTCTCCCGGGTGGCTGGGAGGACTAACCACACTTATTCTGGTTTACGAACACCCCTGAATGACCCAAGTTAAACACTGGAGGGTCAGACCCTTTGGGACTTCTGTTTTGAATGCTTTTTAAAAGAACAAAGCTGAGGGCTTCCCCGGTGGCTCAGTGGTAAAGAATCCGCCTGCCAACGCAGGAGACTCCGGTTCGACCCCTGATTCGGAAAGATCCCACAAGGCACGGATCAGCTGAGCCCGTGCCCCACAACTGCTGAGCTTGTGTTCTAGAGCCTGAGATCTGCAGCTACTGAGCCCACAGGCCTTAACTACAGAAGCCCGAGCACCCTAGAGCATGTGCTCCAGAACAGAAGCAGCCAGCACCGTCAGAAGCCGCAGCTGGAGAGAAGCTCCATTCACCACAACTACAGGAAAGCCCTCAGAGCAGCGAAGACCCAGCACAGCCAAAAATAAATAAATAAATATATATATTTTACAAAACCTCTTTGTTAAAAAAAATTGTATCTCTCTCTCCTCCCCCCTACACTTTCCCTCTCTCTGGAATATAAGATTCTTGGGAATAAACAGCATCATTTCCAAGTGTCTAGAAACCTACCTTGATCTGCCAGACATCATTCCATTAGGTTGAGAAAAACTCTCTTCTCTACTGAAGTTGTATAGTGTGACACCTCTGCCCCCTTCCACTGGGGAAAGATGTCCACAAACACAGCTGCTACAGACAAACCCAACTGTGTCCAGCACGAGTCCAGGGAGGCACGGAGCTGTCAGAGCAGCAGACGTGGAAGAGATTCAGGATCTCTGGAATCCTCTTTCTCCCATGCCATTACATAGAATTGTCATCAAGGAGAAAGTCTTGACTTCAGGTCTTTTCAAGGTGAGGGCTCCTTTGTAAGGAAAATGAATGAAATAATTTGGAACCAAGGTTCAACCGTATAAAGGGAATAAAAGAACTCCCCACCAACGTCAGGTACTCTTGGCTCTCCCCCCACCAACCCTCACCTTCCACGGGCTCAATCCCCCTGCCCCATGGCCAGGAGGTCCCGCCTTGCGTCATATCTGACACTGAGCCCCTGTCTTGCCACATGTCACTCCAGACCCAGGGAAGGATAAGGAAGAATGGATGACTGGTGGAAGGCACGGGGGGAGCTCTTTGTCTCGTATCGATGGGATTCTTGTTGGGATTCTGGTCTCTTGAGTCAGAACTGACTTGAAAAATAAAGCAAGACCAGGCAATGCCATGTGATAAGCTGGGAAATGACTGTCAGTTCCCTCAGCCTCAGTGAGGTCCTTCGGGACCCTGTCAACACAGGGTCAACATGCTGGATCTGATCTCAGAGTTGCAACAAAAAACTTTTGCTGTGCGCTGAGTCATGCCCACCAGCTCAGAGAGGAAGAATGGGAAGAGTAAATCCTCTTGAAGAGGACACCATGGCCCTTCCTTCCATGCAGCAAGGATTCCGCAGTCAGCAAGCTTCTGAGGCTATTTGGGGCACAGCTTTTCAGTGAGAATTCTCTCTGTGCCTGGAAAGAATGAAAATTAGCAGTCCAACCATGTCATGGAAACAACCTGGGACATTACTTAATAGATCTAATTACATGAGAATAATTTCATTAGCACCAGCTTTCAGTTGAATATGCTACAAATGGTCCCCAAAATGTGTATTTCCTTCCTGGAACCTATCCATAATGAGATTTTTGTGGCTGAAGGTTTATTCCATGGGACAATTCCAAGGCACCCAATTCTGAGCTAGATGAACACATTAAACAACTAGGCATTCTTGGGTTTGTATCTGTCATTATTTATTTACAAAGTCTTCTTACAAACATCAGGATAATGTCATTGAAGTCATGTGGGCAGTGTTAGAGAGACTATCTAAGTGGTGGACACATTTGCAGAGGCCAGGAATTCTGAGTTCTCATTGACCATCCTTCTCTCCCAAGGTGAGAACTAAGGGAGCCCCAGGCATCCTCCCGGGCCCCTCACAGGGCCAGGGAGCACTTCCTCTCATTATGATGCAATGACATGAGTTTCCTGCTATGAACAGGCTTCAGATGAAATCTAACCAATAAGATCTTTCCTTCCTTTCCTTCCTCTCATATCTTCCTTCTTCTTTTCAACTTCTCTCTCTTCCTATTTTTTTCCTTTCTTTCACTACTTCTCTCCCTCTTCTGCCATCCAACTCTCAACACACTGGAGAGTAAACATTCAATAATGAATCTTGTATATATATATACATATATAATGGAATATTAGTCATAAAAAAAGAATGAAATACTGTCAGACATCAACATGGATGGACCTAAAGATAATCATATTAAGTGAAGTAAGTCAGACAAAGACAAATGTCATATAACACCACTTATATGTGGGATCTAAAAAAAAATACAAATCAACATATTTATAAAACAGAAATAGAGTCACAGATGTAGAAAACAAACTTACAGCTACCAAAGGGGAATGGGAAGGAAAGGATAAATTGGGAGATTGGGATGGACATACACACACTACTACATATAAAATAGATAATTAATAAGGACCTACTGTAGATTACAGGGAACTTTACTCAACTCTGTAATGACCTATATGGGGAAAGAATCTGAAAAACAGTGGATATACTTATACGTATAACTGATCCACTTTGCTATACAGCAGAAACTAACACAACATTGTAAATCCAATATACTCCAATGAAAGTTAATTTTAAAATGATACCCAAACAATGAGTCTTAATATATAACAATAATAATAATAATAATAACATCAATGCTCTGATAATAAAGGATTTTGATTTCAATTTCAGCCCAGTCCAGAGTCTTCAAAGATGTAGCTAAGACTTATGGAGAATTAGATCATCCCAAGACTCCTTAAAGACTAATCAATAAATATGTGAAAATACGGCTCCTACAGCATCAAATTGCCAACCTGGGAAATCGGCATTAACGCCGTTTTCCTTTGACTTTCGGTGATTCAGCTGAGCTGCCGTCGGTTCCTTGTGTTACCAGCATTCCTCTGTGTTTTACTTTTCTTTTGCACCAGCTAGAAGCACGGGTCTCTGTAAATTGCCACTAAGTCCCTAATTACTAAACCGTGTCCGGTCTCCAGTAGCAGGGAAATGCCACTCTACTGGAATCAGCAGGAAGGGGTTGATGTTCCAGATGAAAGCAAGCCACCAATAAAACCTCATTAATACCTGCAGCTTTAGAGAAAGAACACAGGCCACCGCCATGCTTCAAAAATGTCAAGAGAACAGGATGAAAAAGGACGCCTCCTCCCTTCTTCCCAAGCCCACCCCTCAAGGACATACAATGCTCTAACCAGGCTGAGAGAGGACAAGGCATTCCCAGAAAGAAGCCCAAGAGAGAAAAAATGCACTAAATTCAGTCTTTTCCCCTCCATAAGTCATCTGTCACCAGAAGTATGTTCATCCCCACAGTCTCTCATAGAGCACAAAAAAAAGAGAGCTTCAGGTGAAAGGTTACCTACATTTATAATGTCAGGCACCGGGCCTGCTGAGGTAAAAGGTAAATGGTAATTTTATCATTAGCATGCCTGACCCCTGGCCGCCTCATATCTCACAGGAAACGTTACCAACAGCTCACCTGTCAAGACGCAAATGCTTAAAGGTCAATGAGCACAGAAATCTTCCAGAGCTCACAGCTGAATTGCTGACACCTTTTATTATTGCCGCTTAAATAAATGATTCAAGGAGCAAGATAAGGAAAGACCGGCTTCCTGGGGAGGTTCCATGATGGTTTCTTGGGGGTTTTGTTTCAAAACTCTAAAACTCTTTGCTGTGTATTGGCATTGCGGAGCAAGCCAGGCCTCAAGGCTTCATAAATATTCCTGGACTTGAAGGATTTTCAGTATTCCTCAAAAAGACACCACCCATTTGTAATGGAATTTAGCAAGGAAGTTCTCTTCCTGCTTTGCTTTTTATTCTACAGAAATTAAACATTTTCTCCTCCTCTCTATTAGCTGTAGCAGGGCAGATAGTAAGTCTGCTTTTCACAGCATCGTGTGAATATTGCCCAGTTGGAAAAGCAAGAGGGATGAATGGAGATTTGAAAGGTTGTTCACTTATTTTTTTCACAATTAAAATCATGGGTAAAAACACGTCGTTTAAAAGTAAGCATGGCAGTTCCTCATATGGTTCCAAATGGAGTTGCCAAGTGGTTCAGCAACACGTACCTCTTCGGGGTTCTACCCAAGAGAAGCCAAGACTCGAACAGACACTGGTATACCGTGTTCACAGCAGCATTATTCACAGTAGTCACAAGGCAGAAATAGCTCAAGTGTCCATTCGTGAACAAATGGATAAACACAACCTGATATGCACGTACAATGGAATATTGTTCAGCCTTAAAAAGAAGCTCAGTTCAGTTCAGTTCAGTCGCTCAGTCGTGTCCGACTCTTTGCGACCTCATGGACTGCAGCAAAGCAGGCTTCCCTGTCCATCACCAACTCCGGGAGCTTGCTCAGATTCATGTCCATCAAGTTGATGATGCCATCCAACCATCTCATCCTCTGTTGTCCCCTACTTCTCCCACCTTCAATCTTGCCCAGCATCAAGGTCTTTTCCAATGAGTCAGTTCTTCGCGTCAGGTGGCCAAAGTATTGGAGTTTCAGCTTCAGCATCAGTCCTTCCAATGAACATTCAGGACTGATTTCCTTATTCTGATAAATGATAAAACATGGATGAGTCTTGAAAACATTATATAAAGTGAAAGAAGTCAGACACAAAAGGACAAATGCTATTACTCCACTTATATGATATGTCCAGAAGAGGGAGCGCCATAGGGACAGACAGTAGATCGGTAGTAACCTCAGGAAGAGGGAGGGAATTGGGGAGGAGGTCACTCAGGGGAGGGGAGTACTTTCTTGGACTGATCAAAATGCTCTCTGTCATCACAGAGCACCAAGTTGAGTTCCCTGTGCTATACACCAGGTTCCCAGGGCTATCTATTTTACACATGGTATTGTATTTATAGGCTTTCTTGGTAAGCTCAGCTGGTAAAGAATCTGCCTGCAATGTAGGAGACCCCAGTTCGATTCAGGAAGATCCCCAGGAGAAGGAACAGGCTACCCTCTCCAGTATTCTTGGGCTTCCCTTGTGGCTCAGCTGGTGAAGAATCTGCCTGTAATTCGGGAGACCTGGGTTCCATCCCTGGGTTGGGAAGATGCCCCGGAGAAGGGAAAGGCTACCCACTCCAGGATTCTGGCCTGGAGAATTCCACGGACTGTATAGTCGATGGGGTCACCAAGAGTTGGACACGACTGAGCGACTTGCACTGTCCAGTATTCTTGAGCTTTCCTGCTGGCTCAGACAGTAAAGAATCTGCCTGCAGTATGGGAGACCTGGGTTCGACCCTGGGCTGGGGAGATCTCCTGGAAATGGCAGCCCACTCCACTATTCTTGCCTGGGAAATCCCATGGACAGAGGAGCCTGGCAGGCTACAGTCCAGGGGGTCGCAAAGAGCTCGACGTGACTGAGCGAGGGAGCACAGCATGGTGTATGTGTGTCAAACTTCACCTCCCTGTGCATTCCACCCCCCTTCCTCCTCTGTGTCCCCCTGTCCGTCCTCTGTGCCTGTGTCTCTATTCCTGCCCTGGACGTGGGGGGCGGAGGGAGGGGACATAGGTATACGTGTAGCGGATTCACTTTGCTGTGCAGCAGAAACTAACACAACACAATGAAGCAATCATACTCCAATAAAAAAACTAAAATAAATTTCAGATTGCTACACACTTTTTTAATGCTCTAAAACTGAAAGTGGTGATGAATATTCAATTCCTTAAACGTAATAAAATCCTGAAATTCTGTATTTTAAATGGGTGAATTGTCTGATATGGGAGTCTTATCTCAATAAAACTTTTTAAAAAGAAAACACGATGTATTTGGATGTAAATGCTAATGTCCCTGATGGAATAAAGATGGAACTGCAAGATAAAATACTGGTCCTTTTTATCTGGCAAATCTCATTTCCCTAAGTTGTTCTAAGCACTGCCAAAAAATACCTTGAAATTATATCTGTACTATGTCTGTTTGATTCATTCCCCCCAAGGATCAGAATTTAGAAGAATTGAGAATCCCTCTGAATTTGTGCCTGCTCAGGTAGACCAACCATGGCTGTTCACGTGTTTCCAGCTCTCCACCGGGACCAAGCTGCAGGCTCGAGTTAGGGGTTTCCCTTGGAAATGTTCCTGATGAGCCTCCAAAAGTTGGGGCTTCTAGCCTTCTGGAATTTGGGGGAACCTGAGCTCCCTTTCACTAGTCTCATGAAAGAAGAAGTAACATCTAAATGCGGAGCTTAGGGAGGGGTCCTGAGCGTTTCAGCCCCGTTTGGGCTCACTTTCTCAGTCTTAACTTGCCTACAGCCCACGCACCTTCTTCCCCAGGTAGAAAGCAGCCTGCCAGGAGTCCCACAGGTCTCCAGCTGTCCAGCACACAACTGACTAGTTAAGCTCATGCAATTCAAACAGGAAAAACAGAAAATTTTCCTTCTGGCTTTCTACTGGGTGATCTTTATCAGACCCTTCATCTCAACTGATTCAGAACCCATGTGGGAAAGGATAGTCACCACTTGTTTCCTCCAAAACCCAACAAACTTTCAGTTCAGTTGTCACTCAGCTGTGTCCGACTTTTTGCGATCCCATGGACTGCAGCACACCAGACCTCCCTGTCGATCACCAACTCCCGGAGTTTACTCAAACTCATGTCCATTGAGTCGGTGTCATCCAGCTATCTCATCCTCTGTCATCCCCTTCTCCTCCTGCCTCAATCTTTCCCAGCATCAGGGTCTTTCCCAATGAGTCAGCTCTTCGCATCAGGTGGCCAAAGTATTGAAGTTTCAGCTTCAACATCAGTCCTTCCAACAGACTTTACCGGGCAGGAAAAATAGTCATCACCCTTGGAGCAGTCCCCTGCCTTGTATTTAAATAAAACCTCACTCTCTTTCAAGCTGCTTTATCACAGCCACATTGCTGGAGCCTGAGGCCATGCTAACAAAAAGATCACCAGAATGCCAAGTGAAAGATGGGGTTGGTCATTCCAAGCTTTATTTTTCAAGCTTCAGAGGATCATAAAAATGGGCTCAAGGAAAGAAAATACAGAGAAGGGAAATCTACAAATGATCTTAAATATAAAGTTACTAAAAATTGATTTTTAAGGCCGTCAGAATTTTATCTTCTAATTTTACCTTGAAAAACTAACGTAAGTTTTAGTTGCTCAGATGTGTCCAACTCTTTGCAACCCCATGGACTGCAGCCCGCCGGCTCCTCTGTCCGTGGAATTCTCCAGGCAAGAATACTGGAGTGGGTTGCCATTTCCTTTGCCAGGGGATCTTCCTGACCCAGGGATCGAACCCAGGTCTCTTGCACAGCAGGCAGATTCTTTACCATCTTAGCCTTTAGGGAATTTTATCTTGAAAAACTAAAAGCAGAAGGAAATATCAACCATAAACCTTCCATCTGAGCACCTTTTCACAAATCTTCAAGGGGATCTATTGGCAGCATCTACCTTCATAGACATCAGTGGCCATTCCATGAGGCGTCGTCTGGATGCATGACCATCTAGATGATGCGGAGAAAGGACACTTGCGTGTGTTTTTTTATGTTCTTTTTTTTAAACTGAAGTATAGTTTATTCACAGTGTTGTATTAATCTCTGCTGTACAGCAAAGTGACTCAGTTATATATATATATATATATATATATATATATATATATATATATACATAAAAATTCCACTTTATAGTCTTTTCATTATGGTTTATCCCAGGACATTGAATATAGTTCTCTGTGTTATACAGTAGGACCCTGTTGTCCATCCTTTCTATATGTAATGGTTTGCAGCTGCCAACCCCAGAGCCCCAGTCCGTCCCTCCCCAACCCCTCACCCCTTTGGCAACCACAAGTCTACTCTGTACGTCTGTGAGTCTGTTTCTGCCTTGTAGATGGGGTCATTTGTGTCACATTTTAGATTTCACATGTAAGTGACATCATATGGTATTTGTCTTTCTCTTTCTGACTTATTTCACTTAGAACAATAATCTCTAGGTCCATCCATGTTGTCGAAAATACCATTATTCCATCCTTTTTTGTAGCCAAGTGGTATTCGACTTGTGTGTTTTTGAGGGGGAAAATGATCCCAATAAACAAGCCATCAGCCTAAGTCTTCTCAGGGATTTCCCCCCAAAGAAGTAGCTCTTTGCTCTAATAACTGTGTTTCACCTTCATCTACCAGACCGTCCCTTAGGTCTTACTCTGGACCTTCCCATTGGTTATGCACCGGAAGTGACTCAGGTCATTTCCAGAGCTAAACTGAAGATTCCTACCATCCTCACAATTGCAGGATCCAGAGAGAGACTCCAACAGGAACTGGGGTTCCAGGACGGCTGTCCTCTCCCTTAATCCCCCTCCTCTTTTCTTCCCCTCACCTCCATCATTCTCCCTTTTCTCTCCGTGTTCAGCCCTCCACTCTACTAACCCAAATTCCCACATGAATTATATTGTTCCCCAGGACCGTTGGTCAAGAAGCTACTGGATGAAGTGGCTGTTAGGACAAGTGTGTGTATTAGTAGCTCAGTCGTGGTCAACTCTTTGAGACCCCATGGACTGTAGCCCACCAGGCTCCTCTGTCCATGGAATTCTCCAGGCAAGAACACTGGAGTGGGTTGCCATTCCCTTCTCCAGGGCATCCTCCTAATCCAGGGATTGAACCCACGTCTCCTGCATTTCAAGCAGATTCTTTACCATCTTAGCCACCAGGGAAGCCCCATAGTTAGGACAAAACACTTCAACAACTAGCATTCTGTCCTAAATTCTTACTGCTGTTGGGGTACCAAGAGCCTGTGAATAAAATGAATTTTCTATGGACCCTCTCAAGAGTTTCCTTGCTTTGTTAGCTGTGTGATTAATTGTCAGGCACCAAGAAATGGGAGGCGCGATTGTAAGCAGCAGCAGCAAGTTCGGGCTCTTTAAATTTTGCCCTTTGCTGTGGGTCTGGGGAAGCTGGAGGTGGGCTCACAAGAAGTGGGGCTTCCCTTGTGATTGGGTAGGGGTGCATATTTGATTTGTTTGGCTTGGTTCTAAGTTGGAGGTGGGGACAAAAATTAGGGAAGCCGTCAATTATTCAGTCCTGACCATTTGGGGATGATCATCACAGGGGTTATTGTTCAGCTTCCTGGATTATTACTGGAGATAGTAGTCTGGTATAAACCTGTCTTAGAGACAGCAGGCTGGCAGCCAGGGCTGACTACTGCAGATAATGGATTGGTTTCCTGGGCTGGTTGCTGTAGTTCTGTTTTCCTTTATGCTCTGGACGTCATCCACTGGTATTTACCAGCTCTCTGTCCATATACATGAAATAAGAACTGGCTTCTGGATTCCTGGTTGGCACTAAGAGTAAGGTCTGTTTGACAAACACACAAGCGTTTGGGATGAAAAGGTGCAGGAGTTGCATGAGCGTGGACATGTGCAAGGTCAAGGTCGGCCAGGTGCTCACAAGGGTGCTCAGCTGTTGGGGCTGGAGCGGGGCGGAAGTCCAGGCTGCTGCCCTGAGGGACTGAATCCTCTGGAGAAAAGGACACCTATTCAAGGTTCAGGGTGTGGGTGGGACATCCCTGAACGTGTCCTATACAGCATGTTGGCCTCTACATTCCTTTGATAGATAGTCGTGCGGACACCATCTCAATAAAATGCCTGGCTTCTCTCAGATGGGAGCCAGGAGCAGAATCCCTTATAGAAGCTATTAGGAATAAAGCATGAGAAGCAAAGAGACTTAAAATTTTATTTTGGGGGTAATTCCCCAGAGAGCCAATGGTTAAGGCTGTGCTTCCAATGTAGGGGACACAGGTTCAATCCTTGGTCAGGGAACTAAGATCCGACATACTACACCACATGGCCCAAAAATAAAAAATAAATTAAATTTCAAAGATTATTTTTTTATATAAAGTTCGGATGTGCAGCATTTCAGTTTAACATCTGCCTGTACTACGGAATGCTCACCACCGCAGAGACTCTGCTCTGATGAGACAGACGTGACCCTCATGTCACTTTAATAAAAAAGAGACTTGTCTCTTCTCAACCCTCCCCTGGATTCTAGAAGCCTTGACTGGAAAGGCGAATCTTTTTCCTTCCCCCCTTGACCAGTATCAGGTGTCCTACTCAGGTAGTTGGGTAAAATAGTCAAAATATTTTTATAAAGGCTATAAACGGTTTTACAATATACTTACTCTTTATGAGGGAGGCCGACGTATTGGGAGTTTTCACAGCTGTGACAGACACACAGCAGAACGGCCAGCGTTTCTTATGGAGTTTTGCTAAAATGCATTAATCCTACTCACAAAGCCAAGTGTAAAATTTTAGTGGCTTCTGAAACTGTCACCTTTTTTTTATGTTCGTCGTCTGAAGCTCTCTGGAAAGCAATGGAATCTGACACAGCCAAACATATTTGCTTCTGTGAACCGTGTTCACGAGGTTGCATTCATTACTGACACAGGGAAGATGACCAGGGGAATGGGAGTATAAATATCACCTTTTAAATAATTGTAGCACAAAATACAACAGTACTATGAATGTTTTGAAAAACTTTTTCACTTAACCTGAAAGTCTTTTTGCCCAATTAAATGGTATCTTTTCACACAGAAAAGTTCAACAACTGAAAACTTGAAAAAATTAATGGAAGATAAGGATATCCAGTTTATAAAAAGGCAAGAATGAAAATAAAATGAACAGGGACACATCAACCCTTTTTTTTTTTTGCAGGATCAGAGAGTAAGTTTAAATTATTAGCATTCTCTTTAATAGCCAATAGCAAATAAACAGAGTTTAATGATCTTAATGATATAATGATATAAATTCTTTTGAATTAACAGTGTGCTAGAAAATTATAAGGATATTCTCATTAGACTCCCACAACCAATATTGAGAGATGACTACAATTTGGCAGATGTTCTTTTTTTTTATTGAAATACAGTTAATTTACAATTTGTGTTAGTTTCAAGTGCACAGCAAAGTGATTCATTATCTGTCTATCCTCTTTTCCATTATATGTGTCTGTGTGTGTGAACTCAGTCGTGCCTGACTATCTGCGACCCCATGGACTGTAGCCCGCCAGGCTCCTCTGTCCACAGAATTCCCCAGGCAAGAATATTAGCGTGGGTTGCCACTTTTTTCTCCAGGGATCTTCCATCCCCTGCATTGGCAAGTGAGTTCTTTACCACCGAGCCACCTGGGAAGCCCCTTTTCCATTATAGATTATTACAAAATATTGAGCGTAGCTCCCTGTGCTCTCCAGTAGGTTAAGGAGGGAGGGAAGACGGAAGTGTTTATATCAATGTGTTTCCTACATAAACCCTTCTCTCTTTCAGGTGCCATTTCTGTTCAGACATACCTAATAACCCTGCAGTCAGATTCCAGTGCATATAAACTGCTCCTATTAGAACCGAATGTGCCTGCTTCCCCAAAGTCAGTAGGACAGCAACCCTTCTTCTTAGCTCAGTAACCCGGCGGTCATCCTTAGATTGACACCCGACTCTGCCCTGTGCTCCGCTGGAAACTCCCTGAGCCCTCTCTCGGCATCTGTCCCAGAACAAGGACACCCCCTCAGAGGACTGTTTGTTGTTGTTGTTCAATCAGTCAGTCATGGCTGACTCTCTGCGACCCCATGGACCGTAGCTCACCAGGCTCCTCTGTCCATGGGATCCTCCAGCCAAGAACACTGGAGTGGGTTGTCCATTTCCTCCTCCAGGGGATCTTCCGGATCTAGGGATTGAACCTGCGTCTCCTGCATTGGCAGGCGGGTTCTTTACCACTGAGCCACAAGGAAAGCCCCCAGAGAGCCATTAGCGTATATTTAAATGAGACAAGTAGGTAAAATTCTGGCACATAAAGGGCAGTTCATTTTTTTCTCCACATTGATTTTCTCATTTTATTTGGGCATCTGAGATCAGAATCCAGCAGCCCTGGTTGGGTAGATTCTGCATAGCTACCAGCACCCAGTCACACAAATTAATGATCATTTTTCCTCTAGAGGAGCCCAGGGTTTAAAAGCTTTGATATTTTTGATCATTGACGACTCCAAAATAGGAAGTTACATTCTCAGGCAAATCCATTCCCACGGAGATGCGGGGTCACGGAGCTCGGAAAGGAAACCCTGCTCAGGGCTGTAGACTTAGAAACCCACTTCTCCTCCAGCCTTGGTGTGTCCCCCCATCCTTCCTCCCCTACTCCTCTCTCCACGTCAGGACAAAGGCGACCCAGGCACAGTTGGACAGACACAAGCCTCTGAAAGAGCTGGTCAGCATTCTGCTTTTTCTTCCAGTAAAAGCAGAAATATTGCCCGAGGTGAGGATAAGAGCAAAGAGCCATGGGGGCACGAAAGAGGCTGTTCATGTGACTTCCAGGGCTCCAAGGGTAGCTTCTGCAACCTCGCCCCTCTCCTGCAGGTCCTGCCTCCTCCCTGGCTTTATTTACAGTGGCTGCCATCAAAGCAAAGGATGACAAGGGGTTTTCGGCAGTTTGGGAGGTGGGGAGGGGGCAGGAAAGTAGGAGGGAGAGAGAGGAGAGGTAGTAACAATGGAGAGAAAAAGAGTTAAAATTGCATAAAACCAGAGAGGGGGGATCTCTACCAGGAAACCATAGGACTGAGGGCCATGAAGGCTCCAGAGAAAAGCTCGACGTTAATCTGAGCAGATGAGGTTCACCTGGTGCCCTTTCCAAACTCTGTGTGTGGGGTTATCGTCCATGGAATGAGCTCGGCAAGGCAGAAAGACCGAGGGCTGGAAGGAACCGTGATCACAGGTCACTAAACACTGGCGTCAGTCTCTCTGACATTTGCACACCTGGGAGCAGGCTTCTTTAAAGATGGAAGAAGTGTGGGGTGAAATCTATCAGCTTCCACCCTGAGACTGCCTTCCTCCCACCCTCTCCTGGAAGGGGGCGCAGACGCAAGCTCAGGCAGAGCCCCTCTGGTTCACCTGAGGCTGACTTCATTTGCAGACTCTCCCAAGGACTTGATATGCATAGGAGTCCCGGCAGACAGAGGCAGCAAACCATCTCACTTGGATTCTGAGTGAGTGGACCCTGAAGGGAAAGGGACTCGAAGTTGTCAACTCAACACCGAGCTCAGCCAGAGACTCACAAGCCTCCAGGAACCCTGGCCAAGACCCTGTGTCACCTTTTGAAGTCTGACTTGACCCAGCAGAGTCAAATCTTCCCCCTTCTGTGTCCCCACACCCTGTAGTTCATACCCGCATTATATCATGGTGGTGGTTTAGTCACTAAGTCGAGTCTGACTCTTTGCTACCCCATGGACTGTAGCCTACCAGGCTCCTCTGTCCATGGGATTCCCCAGGCAAGAATACTGGAGCAGGTTGCCATTTCCTTCTCCAGGGGATCTTCCCAAACCAGGAGTCAAACCCAAATTTCCTGCATTGGCAGGCAGATTCTTTACTGCTGAGCCATCAGGGAAGCCCCTATTACATCATACATCATGTTTATTAGAATCTGTACACATACATCTCTGTCTGCCCAATACACTATGAGCCTCTCAAAGGCAAGGAGCCAGCCTCGTTCAGTGTTTTATACCTCTAGAGTTTAACATGGTGCCTGATATGTAATAGATACTCAGCCAATGTTCAGTGTGTAAATGGATTAAATTTAACAAATTCTAAAAGAGAGAATCTCCCTCAATTGGTCCCCACCGACACCAAAAGTGATAGGTGTGAAGAAACCAGTAATTAATCCACTTTCACATTTCCACCTTACGATTTGTGTTATACTTACTTAAGGCTTCCAACATAATTTAACTGCAAGGTAAACTGCAAATATCAACAATTTTTCAAAACAGATAGTAAATTTTTTCACTTAAATTTATTCTTGCTGCTCCCCAAAGCATCTGGGATTTCTAGAACTTTAATCAAGAATCCCAGGGTGGGGAGATGGATGAAATGAATGAGGAAGATTAAAAGGTACAAACTTCCAGTTACAAAATGAGTAAGCCACAGCATGTTATGTTCAGCATAAGAAATACAGTCAATAACTTTGTAATCACTTTGTATGACAGATGGTAACATGATTTATCATGCTGATTATTTTGTAATACGTAGAAAGTATTGAATCACTATGTTGTACACATGAAACTAATATAATGTCAATTATACTTCAATTTTTAAAAATGTCAAAGATAATTTTCAGGTACAATAGTCTCTACTAATTTTCTAAAAGGCTGGTCTTTAAACTACAGAGTCTGGGTCCCACCCCAATCTCACTGCCTTAGAGTTGACAAGAGAATGACTTAGGAATCCATACGCTTTTTGAAAGACCAACCGGCAGAGCCATTGTTAGGATCAGAGGCAAAGCTATAAGAAAGTGATAATGTGCTGGAAAAGTGTCATTCTTACGATGAATTCTGTCTCAGTTCTAATCATCCATCTTATTCAGAAATGTACCTTTGGGGGCTTCCCTGGTGGTCCAGTGGTTAAGATTCTGAGCTTCCAGTGCAAGGGGCATTGGTTTGATCCCTGGTCCAGGAATTGAGATCCAGACAGCTATGCGGTTCAACCAAAAAAAAAAAAGAAAAGGAATACAACTTCTTCTGTTTCCAAGAGAGCATAATCTCTCCAAGCTGAGAATAAATATTTAGTGCCTAGCAATACAGCCAGGAATTCCCCCACAAAACTTGCAAATGCAATGGTTTCCCAGTAGGGTGAGTTTCAACCCAAGAGTCCAAAGACCAATAAGTGGGGTTGTAAATCTCATTAATATAGAAAGAGGACAGAAGAAGCAGACCAGTGAGAGGCCTTGCCCTTCTAGAACCTTCCCAAGGCCTCAAGAGCACCACCTGCCCAGCTGAGAAGTGAAGGGCCAACTCTGCAGTGGTGGAAAGCGCAGCCATCTGTGCACTGCAGACGTGGGACAAAGGGCAGAGGTTCTTCCTCTGTTCACACACTGGTCATCTGTGACACATTCTAACTGGGAATTACCCAATTGAGTTATTTCACTTGGTCTGGTTGGGGAACATGTAAAACAAGGTGCTCATCCTTCTCCCCTTTGGCTTCAGCTGAGCTGTAGATAAACTGTGGATACGCTGGGAGCAGTCCCTCCGTCTTTCGTTCTCCATGCAGTTCTCCAAAGTCCATTTCGGTTGCTTGTTCCTAGGTCTGCCTGACCTCTGAAGGTGAGTGCGTTTTTCTGTACTGGCGCCAAGTGTTTCAGTTCTGAGAAAGCTGTTTTCCTGGAACAGAGCTGCACCAGCAGCTGGAGGGACTCTGAGCACAGCTAGGGTGACATCGCACAGGACAGACGTCACAGGCAGGGATAAACTTCACTGCAGACGGAGATTCTCACAAGGTTAGCTTGTGAGGAATAATTTTATAGCCACTAGGTTTGCCAGATACAGCAAATAAAAATATGGGACACTCAGTGAAATTTGAATTTCTGATAAACTTGTAATTATTTAGCTTGAGTATGCTCCAAGCAATATTTGGTATACAGAATTTTGCTGAAATTATTCATCAGCTACCAGATTTTAACTGAGTCCTGGATTTTATCCAGACAACCTCAATAGTAACAGTGAGCTCTATTTCTTTCCCTGGTGGCTCTCAGCCTTGGCTGCCCATAAGTAGCATCTGAAGAAATTTGAAAAAATCTTGATGCCAGACCAGTGAAACAGAATCCTTATAAGTGGGATCCAGGAGACTTCTGTGTTTTTAAAACTTCCATGGAATCACAAACCTCAGCCAAAGTTGACAACTTCTTTCAGACTTTTATTTTTTTAGCTAAAGAAGGATAGACCATCACTGCTGATAGTTGTTTCTTTCAAGCTTTCTTGAATAGGGACAAAGTCTGAGCTCCTCATCGAAGTCCATATTACCAGGAAGCTGTGAGCTATGATCTCTTCAATAAGCAAGCACTAACTGAGTGCCGTGCACAGACTAGAGAAGCAGAAATGGACAAGACACAGCTCCTGCCATCCTAGACTTTTATCAGAAACCTTCCCAGAAAAAGCTCTTTCTTTTCAAGGAAGAGCTGAGTAAAGGAGTTCAGAGTGGAATCTGAAGATGTAGAATGATGTCCCCAAGTATTTGTGGGCACGTTTCATTGGAAGCAGGAGAACTTAGTTGCTTGGCATGTGGGATCTTAGTTCCCAACCAGGGATCAAATCTGCATCTCCTATGTTTCAAGGTGGATTCTTAACCACTGGACCACCTGGGAAATCCTCAGTTCTACTCAAGTTTCAATGCCACATTCACCAGTAACTTTTTTTTGCCTAACACTTTAGCCTAAAATTAGCCTAACATTTAGCCTGTCTATTTCACCAAGAATCATGAAAATGAAAGTGTTCCTAGAAATTACACATCCTAGTTCAACCCTTTTATTGTATAAAGGAGGATGTTGGACCCCAAAGAGGTGAGAGGGTTCCCCTGACACCTACCTCAGAATAATCTGGTAACCAAGCCAACACCAACCGTATGGTTCCCGATTCCCTCCCAAATGAACGTTTTGGCTTCAGTGTAAATAGGTTGAATGAGGTATTTCCTAAGAGCAGAGTGAGAGAGATGGCAAGAAGGTATTGGATTCCTGAAACAGGCAGAGAGTCACAGAGAGAAAATGAGTAGACCCAATTCACAAATTCTGCCTCGGGCTAGACCTTTCTGCATTTAATATATGATCATAATAATAATAGATTTGCTCAGTCGTTCTTTTCTTCCAAGGGACTAAATTCGCCAGTTCTTTCCGATGGTCAGATAGGAATGACATCTGGGGGCAATGACATTCTATATACATCCCGCCCTTGACGTCCCAGGGTGCATCTTCCCTGAGGGTTATAATTCTTTAGCTGACTTCTGGTCTACTCCTGGTTCTCACACCAATGACTTACACCCAAGAGTGTATATCTATTATAATTGCTACCTGAAGAGAATAAGAATTACAGATAAGTAATTTTCTTTTTCTAACCTAACCCCCTGGAGGCATTTTAGCAGCTAATGCGGGTGGTGACAGGCATTTCTGCTATAATTTATACAATTCCATTTTTCTTGATCACGGGTTTAGTTCTCTTACGTCGCTCGCTTGAAATGGAAGCCAGATTGTTTTTGTCACTGCTTCGACACTTGTAGTCTCTTCAGCAAAGTGCTTAAAATGTCCACACAATCATGAGAAATTTAGATTAGCATCATCTCGAAAATACTGCTAAGTCGCTTCAGTCGTGTCCGACTCTGTGCGACCCCGTAGATGGCAGCTCACCAGGCTCCGCCGTCCCTGGGATTCTCCAGGCAAGAACACTGGAGTGGATTGCCGTTTCCTTCTCCAGTGCATGAAAGGGAAAAGTGAAAGTGAAGTCGCTCAGTCGTGTCCGACTCTTAGCGACCCCGTGGACTGTAGCCCACCAGGCTCCTCCGTCCATGGGATTTTCCAGGCAAGAGGACTGGAGTGGGGTGCCATTACCTTCTCCGTCTCGAAAATAGCTTCCCTCTAATTACTTGGAAATCCTCTGAAAACAATTTATAAGGCACGAATTTAGGTGCTTCAGTGGGACACCATATTTTCAATACTTAAGAGTACATGAGAAAAATTAATAAGTGGGCCTAAAGGTCCACTTATAAACAGCTATTTACCTTGGCAAAGAAATTGGTGATTAAGAACGTATATTTAATATGTATGGTGCAACATAGAAGAAAATTTAGGGAATGCCTGGTGTGGGCTTGAATAATTCATCTTTGTGGTTCTCATATCTAACACAATGCTAGGTGCATGGAGAGATGTCAGTAAATATTGATAACTTGCATTTAATATAGTTCAGTGGTCATCAAGTAAAGTAGTATTCTGATCACACCCTTAACTTCCCCATCCATTCCTTCAAAGCCAATTCATTTCAGCCAGCCTGACAAATCCAAGACAAGCTAGTACTCTCCATTCAAGTCTAGACCATGATCATCTGAGATCTAGAATTGTGGGCGGCAGCACCATTAATGGGTCATGAGATCAGTTTAGTAGTTCACCCAACAGGATTTTGTTGGAGTGGAATGCAATGTTATAGAACAGAATGGAACAGATTGCATCTCACTGTGGTAAGAGAAAGCACTGTTTTGTACAATTCTGTTTCCCTGGATACATGGGAGCTAGGTTGTGTTGTAACAGTATTTCTTCCTGTAGTTCAAAACACGTTTGAGAGCCACTGTAGTAAGTTGAAGGGAGGCTCCCAAAAAGATATGGTCACACCCTAGTCCCCAGAACCTGTGAACTGTTACATTATTTGGAGAAAGGATCTTTGCAGATGTAATAAAGTTGAGGATATCAGGATGAAGATATCATTCTGGATTACACAGGTGGGTTCAAATTCCAATGACAACTGTCCCTATAAGAAAAAGTGGGACTTCCCTGGAGGTCTGGGCTTCCCTGATAGCTCAGTTGGTAAAGAATCCGCCTGCAATGCAGGAGACCCTGGTTCGATTCCTGGGTCAGGAAGATCTGCTGGAGCAGGGATAGACTACCTACTCCAGTATTCTTGGGCTTCCCTTGTGACTCAGCTGGTAAAGAATCCGCCCGCAATGCGGGAGACCTGAGTTCAATCCCTGGGTTGGGAAGATCCCCTGGAGAAAGGAAAGGCTATCAACTCCAGTATTCTGGCCTAGAGAATTCCATGGACTATATATAGTCCATGGGGTCACAAAAAGTTGGACATGACTGAGTAACTTTCAATTTCACTTTCTGTGGCGGTCCAGTGGTTAAGACTTCTAGCTTCCAGTGCAAGGGTCTCGTGTTCGATCCCAGGTTGGGGAACTAATAGCCCACATGCCATGTGGCACAGTCAAAAAAAAAAAAAAAAAGAGAGGGAAAGGCAAAGGGAAATTTGAGACAGAATCAAGAGGAGGAGGCAATGTGACCATGTAGCCAGAGGCTGGAGTGGTCTGGCCACAGGTCAATGAACACCTGGAGCCACTAGAAGGGGAAGGAATGGATTCTCCCTGAGGACTGTAGGGAGCAGACCTCTCCTGCTACATCAATTTCAGACTTGCAGCCTCCAGAACAGTGATAGAATAATACCTATTGTTTTAAGCTACCCAGTTAGTGATAAATTGTTAACAGCAGCCACAGAAAACTAATACAGCCCTTGATCTAAAACTTGCAAAGTCCTAGGTTTTTCAGCAACTCTAGAATCAGCTTAGTTTGCTCCTGGTCTACACAGAAACTGCAAAGTTACCCAAAGAATTAAGTTTATTCTTTGATTCACCGACTCAATGGACATGAGTTTGAGTAGGCTCCAGGAGCTGGTGATGGACAGGGAAGCCTGGCGTGCTATAGTCCACGGGGTCGCAAAGAGTTGGACACGACTGAGCAACTGAACTGAACTGAACCCAAAACTCATCAACATTTTTTTTGCAACCATAGCCCTTTTAAAAAAAAATTAATTTCCCTTTTTTACTTTTTGAATTTGGGGTTTATTTCTGGCTTCACTGGATCTTCGTTGCTGCCCTCAGGCTTCCTCTAGCTGCAGCATGGGCTCTGGGTCCCAGCTCAGCGCTTGTGGTGCACCAGCTTAGATGCTCCGAAGCACAAGGAATCTTCTTGAACCAGGGATCAAACCTGTGTCCTCTGCACCGGCAGGCGGATTCTTATCCTCTGCACCACCAGGGAAGTCCTAAAACCGTGGTCTTTAAGAGAAACATAAAAATTCAAGGCCCCACAAACTGTCATAGGCCTAGGATGGGAAAAATAACTGTATACCAGCTCCAGTCACCAAAGCCAAGTAAAGACAACCCTCAGCCCGTTCCTTTCAGACAAGGAAATTTCATTAAGCTTAACTTTCTGTACAATAAGTATTTTGTTTAATTTTCCTAATATAAATTTATAATAATAGCTATGCTTTTTCATCCTTAAAGAATGGATTAGAAAATCACTATTTTCAACTTCTCCCTAATCACTAGAGTCAGCCAAAAAAGGAACTTGGCAAGATGGCTCCTTTGATAACAATATAATTCTTCTCCTGATACTCTTTCCAAGATCGGCCAAAAGAAGGGTTATTTCTAGAAATATCTGGATATCAGTCACCATAAGGCATGCTATCTAGTGCTGGCCTCATCCATGGGCCCTTAGCAACTGTCAGATATCCAAGCTCCATGGCATACACTTTAATTGGACCATAATAAAACAGAAATTCTAGGTGTTTATGATGAACCCATTGCACCATTAGTATCAGCAGTAAGTAGTGCTATGAATTGCCAAGGACCTACCATAGTTGTGGGCTTCCCCGGTGGCTCAAATGGTAAAGAATCTGCCTGCCAATGTAGGAGACGCAGGTTCAATCCCTGGGTCGGGAAGATCCCCTGGAGAAGGGAATGGCAACCCACTCCAATACCCTTGCCTGGAGAATCCCATGAACAGAGGAGCCTGGAAGGCTACAGTCCATGGGATCAAAAGCAGTTGGACATGACTGAGTGACTAACACTTTCACGTTCAGTTTTCTTCACCATTTGGCTCTTCTCCAGCTTAACATAAGGACTGCAGTGCATATCGTTTTAAGGAGCCAGCACCTATGTGAAAAACACAGGAGGCGGGACTTCCTGGTGATCCAAGGGCTAAGACTCTGTACTCCCAATGCAGGGGACCTGGGCTCAATCCCTGGTCAGGAAACTAGATCCTACATGCCACAACTAAGACCCAGCGCAGCCAAATAAATATTAAAAAAAAAAAAAAGAAAAAAACAGGAAGCCAGATAGTCCATATCTCATTCACTCACATAGTCGTTACTGTCTTTAAATCTTCATGATAATGACTCTGCACTAGTTAGGACACCTAGACAACACTGTGTTCATAGTAGTCACTCCATAAAAGCATCAAACTTATACATTTTGAGATGGTACTACAAACTAGATATTAGGATAATTATCAAGGGGTAAAAAACAGAAGGAGACGTAAGAGTAATTACGACAAAGCCATCAAACCGTTTATTATATTTCTGACCAGCATGCTCTTTATCCCTTATATCTCAAGAAAAATTGAGATAAACAAGATTTTCAAATCGGCAGGGCCTCCCCTAATAATATGTTGGTTAAGCTTGAAAGCCTCTCACCAACCATAATCCCTGCCTCCCCTCTCAGGCCTCAGAGAGACTAACCACGCTTCATCGAGGAAATGTCACCACTGAGGCACTGTTCTCTTCATCCTTGTGACACTGTCTGTAAGAGTGATTTGTGTACATTAGGGGGACTGTAAAGATGACACGAGAAACCCTTAGGAATGAACTAAGACAAAGAGAAGGAGAGAGGCCTGGTAACAGGCAAGGATTAGGAGGGGCAAGGGGCTGTCACTGTGATTCATGAGGAGGCCACCTTCTCAGGTGGCAGATAGGAAGGTAACTATTTTTCAAATGGCTTCCCAGGTGGCTCAGTGGTAAAGAACCCACTTGCCAATGCAGGAGAAGCCGGAGACCAGCGTTCGATCCCTGGTCAGGGGAGATCCCCAACCCAGGAGGGAGGAAATGGCAACCCACTGCAATATTCTTGCCCGGAAAATTCCTTAGACAGAGAAGACTGGTGGTCTACAGTCCATGGGGTCGCAAAGAGTCAGACAAGACTGAGCGCACACACATTTTTTAAATTAAAACTCCTTGAATTTTTAGGCAAATAGTAGAAGAGAGAACAGTGCAAACTTATGGGAACAGATAATCCTAAATTTGAAGACTGTACCCTGGATTAGAGAGGGCTTACCAGGTGGCACAGTGGTAAAGAGTCTGCCTGAAAGTGCAGGAGAAACAAGAGCCTTGGGTTCAGTCCTTGGGTTTGGGAAGATCCCCTGGAGAAGGAAATGGCAACCCAGTACAGTATTCTTGCTGGAGAATTCCATGGACAGAGGTGCCTGGCGGGCTACAGTCCATGGGGTCCCAAAGAGTTGGACATGATTCAGAAACTGAGTATGCATGCACCCTGAATTTGAAGATTGAAAATGACCTCTGAACTTGAACAGGTGAATTCATTTCTCTAATGCTCACTTTTCCTTTCTGGGAATGAAGTCAACCAAGCTTCAGGTTGTTATAATTATTCATTGAGCCAATGTCTGGAATATGCTCAGCACAGTCACTTGATAGAGCATTCTATAAATGCAACCCTGTTCTCAGATGCCCTGCTCTCACTGTATCCTATAGGCATCTAGGAAAAGTCGTATCACTAACTGTTCTTTAGACACAAATTAGCACATTTCTTCAGCAAGGACAAAATGGCTTCAGTTCAGTTCAGTCAGTCGCTCAGTCCTGTCTGACTCTTTGCGACCCCATAGACTGCAGCATGCCAGGCTTTCCTGTCCATCACCAACTCCCAGAGCCTGCTCAAACTTATGTCCATAAAATCGGTGATGCCATCCAACCATCTCATCCTCTGTCATCCCCTTCTCTTCCCACCTACAATCTTTCCCATCATCAGGGTCTTTTCCAATGAGTCAGTTCTTCGAATCAGGTGGCCAAAGTATTGGAGCTTCAGCTTCAGCATCAGTCCTTCCAATGAATATTCAGGACTGATTTCCTTTAGGACGGACTAGTTGGATCTCCTTGCAGTCCAACAGACTCTCAAGAGTCTCCTCCAACACCACAGTTCAAAAGCATCAATTCCTCAGCGCTCAGCTTTCTTTATAGTCCAGCTCTCACACCCATACATGACTACTGAAAAACCATAGCTTTGACTAGACAGACCCTTGTTGACAAAGTAATGTCTCTGCTTTTTAATATGACGTTTAGTTTGGTCATAACTTTTCTTCCAAGGACCAAGCGTCTTTTAATTTCATGGCTGCAATCACCATCTGCAGTGATTTTGGAGCCCCCCAAAATAAAGTCTCTCACTATTTCCACTGTTTCCCCATCTATTTGCCATGAAGTGATGGGACCAGATGCCATGATCTTAGTTTTCTGAATGTTGAGCTTTAAGCCAACTTTTTCACTCTCCTCTTTCACGTTCATCAAGAGGCCCTTTAGTTCCTCTTCGCTTTCTGCCGTAAGTGTGGTGTCATCTGCATATCTGAGGTTATTGATATTTCTCCCGGCAATCTTGATCCCAGCTTGTGCTTCTTCCAGCCCAGCATTTCTCATGATGTACTCTCCATATAAGTTAAAATAAGCAGGATGACAATGTACAGCCTTGATCTACTTCTTTCCCTGTTTGGAATCAGTCTGTTGTTCCATGTTCAGTTCTTACTGTTGCTTCTTGACCTGCAAACAGATTTCTCAGGAGGCAGGTCAGGTGGTCTGGTATTCCCATCTCTTGAAGAATGTTCCACAGTTTGTTGTGATCCACACAGTCAAAGGCTTTGGCATAATCAATAAAGCAGAAGTAGATATTTTGATGGAACTCTCTTGCTTTTTTGATGATCCAACGGATGTTGGCAATTTGATCTCTGGTTCCTCTGCCTTTTCTACATCCACCTTGAACATCTGGAAGTTCCTGGTTCATGTACTGTTGAAGCCTGGCTTGGAGAATTTTGAGCATTACTTTACCAGCGTGTGAGATGAGTACAATTGTGCAGTAGTTTCAACATTCTTTGGCATTGCCTTTCTTTGGGATTGGAATGAAAACTGACCTTTTCCAGTCCTGTGGCCACTGCTGAGTTTTTCAAATTTGCTGGCATATTCAGTGTAGCACTTTCACATCGTCTTTTAGGATTTGAAACAGCTCAGCTGGAATTCCATCACCTCCACTAGCTTTGTTCGTAGTGATGCTTCCTAAGGCCCGCTTGACTTCACATTCCAGGTTGTCCGGCTCTAGATAAGTGATCACACCATCATAGTTATCTGGGTCACAAAGATCTTTTTTGTATAATTCTTCTGTGTGTTCTTGCCACTTCTTCTTAATATCTTCTGCTTTTGTTAAGCCCATAGCATTTCTGTCCTTGATTGTGCCTATCTTTGCATGAAATGTTCCCTTGGTATCTTTAATTTTCTTGAAGAGATCTCTAGTCTTTCCCATTCTATTATTTTCCTCTATTTCTTTGCATTGATCACTGAGGAAAATTTTCTCATCTCTCCTTGCTATTCTTTGGAACTCTGCATTCAAATGGGTATATCTCTCCTTTTCATCTTTGCCTTTGGCTTCTCAGCTATTTGTAAGGCCTTCTCAGACAACCATTTTTCTTTTTTGCATTTCTTTTCCTTGGGGAAGGTCTTGATCACTGCCTCCCGTACAGTGTCACAAACCTCCATCCAGTTCTTCAGGCACTCAGTCTATCAGATCTAATCTCTTGAATATGTTTCTCACTTCACTGTATAATCATAAGGGATTTGATTTAGGTCATACCTGAATGGTCTAGTTGTTTTTCCTACTTTCTTCAATTTAAGTCTGAATTTGGCAATAAGGAGTTCATGATCTGAGCCATAGTCAGCTCCCGGTCCTGTTTTTGCTGACTATATAGAGCTTCTCCACTTTTGGCGGCAAAGAATATAATCAATCTGATTACAAAATAGCTTAAATCATATTTTCTCCAGCCCGGCTGACACTGCCACCAGCATCCTGAGCAAAGAGCTCTGACACTGTCCCTCTTCTGCTCAATAGAGCTTCAGAGACCACTCACCCCCGACCTTCCCGTCCACCCCTCCTCACTGCATTAGAACTTCACTCAAGGGACTTCCCTGGTGGTCCAGTGGCTAGGAATCTGTGCTCCCCAATGCAAGGATTCCAGAGTCAGTCCCTGATCAGGGAACTAAGATCCCACACACCACAACTAAGACCAGCACAGCCAAATAAATGAATAAGTATTTTTAAAAAAATCTTATTCAAGACAACATGGCAGAGACAAGATTAAGATGGAGGAGTAGAAGGACGTGGCCTCATCTTCTGCCAAAAAACCAAAATCGCATCCAGCTGTTGAATCCAACCAGGAAGACAGTGGAACCCCCCCCAAAAAAAAAGAAATCCCACATCCAATGACAAAGGAGAAGCCACAACAAAATGGTAGAAGGGGAACAATTACGATAAAATCAAATCCTATGGCCACCAGGTGGGCAACTCACAGACTGGAGAACAAGAATACCAAAGAAGTTCTCGCACTGCTATAAAGATTCTAGGCCCCACATCAGGCTCCCCAGCCTGGAGATCCGGCCAAGGGACTGGGAATCCCCAGGGAATCTGACTTTGAAGGCCAGTGGGATTTGATTACAGAACTTCCATGGGACTAGGGGAAACAGAGACTCTTGGAGGGCACAAACAAAATCTTGTGCATACCAGGACCCAGGGGGAGGGAGCAGTGACCCCCACAGAAGACTAAGCCAGACTGACCTGTGAGTGTTTGAGGGTCTCCTGCAGAGGCGTGGGTCAGCAGTGGCCTGCCACGGGGACGGGGCACTGGCAGCAGCAGTCCCGGGAGACGTGTCTCAACATAAGCCCTCTTGGAGGTCTTAGTTGAAAAGCAGAGACATTAATTTGCCAACAAAGGTCCATCTAGTCAAGGCTATGGTTTTTCCAGTAATCATGTATGGATGTGAGAGTTGGACCATAAAGAAGGCTGAGTGCCAAAAAATTGATGCTTTTGAACTGTGATGTTAGAGAAGACTCTTGAGAGTCACTTGGACAGCAAGGAGATCCAACAAGTCCATCCTAAAGGAGATCAGTCCTGAATATTCATTGGAAGGACTGATGCTGAAGCTGAAACTCCAATCCCTGGGCCACCTAATGCGAAGAACTGACTCATTAGAAAGACTCTGATGCTGGGAAAGATTGAAGTTGGGAGGAGATAGGGATGACAGAGGATGAGATGGTTGGATGGCATCACCAACTGGATGGACATGAGTTTGAGTAAACTCCAGGAGTTGGTGAGGGACAGGGAGGCCTGGTGTGCTGCAGTCCATGGGGTTGCAAAGAGTTGGACACGACTGAGCGACTGAACTGAACTGGGAGGTCACCAATAGCCCACCTATATAAGCCTGTAGACTCCAGGACCCGGTGCCTCAGGCCAAACATCTAACAAGGAGGGAGCACAGCCCCACCCTTCAGCAGACAATTGGATTAAAGTTTTACTGAGCACGGCCCTGCCCTCTTCCCATCAGGAAGCTTGCACAAGCCTCTTATCCTCATCCACCGGAGGGCAGACAGAAGAAATAAGAAAACATGGCAGCCTGGAGAAAAGTGTGTACTTAAAGGTCCACAGGACCTGGGCTTAAATTCAAGTCCTGCCGCTTAGTAAGCGGTGGTCTCCAGCAAGTTCCTTAATTTCTCTCTGTCCCAGTTTCCCCTTCTGTAGAAAAGGAATAACAACACTCTACAAAAAAAAGAAAATCACATTTAATCGGGGACAGCTACTTTAGGGATTGAAAACTAGGACATTCTCAAAGGAACTATCAGTGCCTAGCACAAAGCAGGCACTCTATGGGACCTTCCCGGCGGTCCAGTGGCTAAGAGTCCACGCTCCAAGTGCTGGGGGCCAGGGTTTGATTCCTGGTCAAGGATCTGGGTCCCACATGCTGCACTAAAGATCCCGCATGCCACAACTAAGACTGGCTGCTGCCAAATAGGTATTAACTACATTTTTTAAAAAACTAAGCAGGAACTAGATAAATTTTAATAACTTCCACCTTCACTCCGCACCACCCCTCCTTCCATCCCGCTTCCCACTCAGACCAAGGGCTCCCTTCAAGGCTCTCATCCCTCTCCTTGGCTTGGCTTGCATGGTGCCCTCTGCCTGGAGTGCCCTTTTCCATTCCTAAAGATCCAAATCTTGCCCATTCTTCAAAGTTCAAGTTAAACACCATCTTTCCCGAAAAGCCTTGTCTCTGGACACAAGAAACGATCGCCTGCCCTCTGAGCTACCTGGTCTTGGCCTTCTGGAAACCCTTCGCATCAAGTTTATAATCATGGCTCTCACTTCAATCACCCCAAGTGAATTCTCTAAGGGTGAAGTATCCATCTGCATCTTGCTCCTGGCACAGCTCAAGAGCTTGAAAAATACTTGTTGAATGAATGAATCAATAACAAAGAATGTGCATTGTAAGAAAAACCTATATGAACTATCTATGCTCAATTAATAAATGAGAAAATTCCCTGAAGCAAAGATTTGCCTTCCATTTTACTCTGTGTGTGTAATTAAAAGGATCTGCATGTGCTTACAAGGAAGTTTAAGGAGTTTCCCAATGTCTGCCTTCAACCTTCTCAATATTTTGTGGCCCCTCATTTCCTGTAAAATAGCAAGTGAAATTAACTGTGCTCCTTTTCAGCTCTTGACAGCACTGGGGCTCTGTGTAAGAGAAATCAGAGCAATCAGTTACGTCATTAATTCAACGGTGGGAAATGTCAAAATATCACCTGTCTTTGCATACACTTGTGGACTGACTGAATTTTTCTCTACTAATTTGTTCAGCAGTCATATAAACAACACTTCAAATGCAACTAAAATACCCAGTTTTCTGAAAATTTATTTCTATGATCTCTTTAAATTGTGTGGGGTTTTTTAAGTTTAAAACATCTTCAATATTTAAAATACTAATAAATGTGATTATATTAAAGACGTGAATCAAAAAATTATAACGCTTCTTGAATTCCCTGGAGTCCAGTGTTTAGCAGTCTGGGCTTTCACTGCCAAGAGCCCGGGTTCAATCCCTGGTCCAGGAATTAAGATCCCACAAGCCACATGGGTCAGCTAAAAAAAAACACACACACACACACACAAACTTTTCCTTTGTGACATCCAAAGACTGAGAAACTGAGCCCATCAGCTAAATTCAACATTCAGCTGTTGAAAGGCGCGACCAAGGAGCTTGTTCAACTGGAACCAAACTCTTCTACTCCATCATGTTGTCCTGAGCGTGAATGGTACACTCCCAGCTAAGGTCAAGGCAGAGAGTAAGTCTCATTATATGTAAAGCTGGCTTCCCAGGTGGCTCAGAGGTAAAGAATCTGCCTGCCTGTAGGAGACGCAAGGTCAATCCCTGAGTCCTTAAGAGGAAACAGCAACCCACTCCAGTATTCTTGCCTAGAAAATCCTACGGACAGAGGAGCCTGGTGGGCTACAGTCCATGGGGTCACAAAAAGTCGGACACAACTTAGCCATTGAAAAACAACAACAACAACCATACACAGACCAGCATCTCTCTGTTCCAGAATACGCTTCTTGTCAGCTCTTCCTAGGACATAATCAGACCAACATTTAATATACTTGTAACAATAGCAAAGCACTTCCAGGTTATGATGCAAAAAGTGTAAGTCAGAAACCATTCCAGCTTTATTTATTATGCTGTCATTTACTGTCCTGTGGTAAAGGCCGAAGGATAATAATTCCCTTTGCTACCGGGATTGTAGCAGCATGTCTTTCTTATGCAGATTTCCTATTTCAAAGATGCTTCACCAGATTCTCTTGTTACACGTTGTTATTCATCTGGTCTTCCCACTGTCTGAGATCTCACATGAAGAGAAGTGAGTTTAACCCAAAACATCGTGCTTCTACCTTGTGATCTCTTCTGGAGTCTGCCCGAGATATAATTGAAATAGAGTGCTTTTTTATGTGAATCTGTTTACATCTATGTCCTTCACTACAAACATTTTTAAACTTACTTGTGTTGTTCAGATGCTGACAGCAGTGCCATGCCAGACCATATTGAGACAAAAGGAAAAATCTGTAACACTGATCCTGTCTTCAAAACTTTGTTCATCATAGATATTTTGTATTAATTTTAAAAATATATTGTCTTAGAATATTATTTATCTTAATTACTGAGTGTTTTGGCAGCTGCTTACGGTTTGTAGCTAAGGAAAATGACTTACCTCAACCTGGTCCCAGTACAAAAACAAAATGTTAACGGCGCGTAATGGAATCTCCTTAAGAAAAAATTCAAGACTAAAAAGCATAGCTTATTGATTCTGCCATTCAGAATTGTGTTCTACCCACTGTATTCATTTCCTAAGGCTGCCATTACAAAGTACTACAAACTGCAGAGTTTAAAAACAAGAGAAATGGGGACTTCCCTGGTGGTCCAGTGGTTAAGAATCCACCTGCCATTGCAGGGGACACACTTTCCAGCCCTAGTCTGGGAAGATTCCACACACCGAGAAGCAACTAAGCCACAACTCTGGAGCCCGTGCTCCGCGACAAGAGAAGCCACCACAGTGAGAAGGCCAAGCACCACAGCTAGAGAGTAGCCCGCACACAGCAAGGGAGACCCAGCGCCACCAAAAATAAATTAATTTAAAAAAACAAAACAGAACCATGTGGTCTCACAGTCCTAGAGACCGGAAGTCTGAAAGCAAGGAGTCCGCATCGCCTGGCTCTCTCTGAAGGATTCCTGGGGTGAGTCCTTTGTCTTCCTGGCTTGCAGCCGCCTCGCTTCCCTTTCTGTCCATCATCACCTGGCCTTCTCCCTCTGTGCCCTCCCGACGTCTCCTTAGAAAGACCCCAGAGTAACAAGGTCCTACCCTTCTCCAGGATGACCTCAACTGGCTGAGGCCTTGGGGGTTAAGACTTCAACACACTTTTTTTGGAGAAGGCAGTTCAACTTCTAATACCCACCAGAGCAGGTGATAACTGTTATTTAAATACTCGGCCTGCCAGGTTGTCAAGCCGCTTGTGTGGGGGTGTGACCCCATGTTGGTGACCGAGGAAGGTCTCCCTGGCCACCCGGTGGCCCCGCCCCCTGTCAGTCACTCAGGGCCCTCCCATCGGGCCCCGCCTACTCACACGCCCCGCCTCCTCTGCCCTGACCTGCTGTGTGTTAGCAGCGGTCCTCTCTCACTCTGTCCTTACCCCCAGCACAGCTTCCTGACCTCCTGCCTCCTCCCAGTTCAACTCCACATCCAACTGCCCGGGGGATGAAGAGCCTGTGGTCTTCATAGGCCGTCATCCTTCGACCAGTTCCATCTGTTCACAGTGAATCTGAGCCTCCTAATTTTGCTAAAGTTGGGTTGTGGAGACCTCATGTGAGATTCTCACGCCTCATATCCACCTTCTGGAGGCTTATTTTCCTCCCTCCATGGAGAAAACTTCCAAAACTCCAGAGGTGAGCTACCATCAGACTTCACGAGGAGGAAAAGCAAGAGGACAAAGACTTGGAAAGCCAGCATTTATCGACCCCACACCCCGGCTCTCCATTCTTCCTGGACAGCCATCATCACCTTTGAACAGTAAACCATTTGCTTAATCACTTTGCTTCTCCCTGACTGCTGGTAATGAAATGCTGCACTCTCTAAAATAATTTCCTGACTATTTGCTAAGATTCATCTCTGACATTTCATTAAATATGATCATTTAACTGTACAAGTACAAATGCATTTTTAATTTAGCTTACCGCAGATATTACAGATGTGGGGAAATGAATTCACGTTGCTCTAGGACAAATATATCATTCACATATGCAAGCGACAAAAGAACAAATTATTAAAAATTACTGAAACTTCCATGAAGATTTATATTTAACTTTCCCATTTTCAACCTTCACGTCACTGGGAAAACATATGGCATGTCACCCTGTCAGCCATGATTCTGTGAAGAATGTGGGCGGCATTCTGAACGGCTCTCAATCACCAACAGCCTTGTCTCTGTCACTGACACACTGAGGCAGGAAAGAGATGCAGACGATTTCAAGAGCGAACTTATGAGGTTGGCAGTCTTACCACTAAAGCAGTCGCTAATTTGCCTTCCCTACAAAAACAAAACAGCAACAGGAAGTACGTCTTCTATGCCATGTGCTATAAATCCAATCAGAATAAATGCAGAAGTTTTATTGAATAGGAAAGTGCTCACATGTGAACTGACACTCCTGAGTGTCTTCTTGGGATCGATTGTCATTGAATTCAAAGCTGACTGAGGAAAGAACAAGCTTGGTCTGGGGCCTTGAGCTATAAAATCTAGAACTTAACAAGTCATGAGCTAACAATTACAATCTCATAGGATGTCAAGTGTTTCCAAAGAATGTACCTTTATTACTATGGAAAGAAATAGGATTCTTTTCCAAAATCTTTAAGATATCGTATGGCGGCTCAGCAGTAAAGAACTTGCCTGCCAACAGGAGACATGAGTTCAGTCCCTGGGTCGTGAAGATCCCCTGGAGAAGGAAACAGCAACCCACTCCAGTATCCTTGCCTGGGAAATCCTACGGACAGAGAAGCCTGGTGGGCTACAGTCCATGGGGTCGCAAAGAGTCAAACACGACTTAACGCTAAACCGCAACAACAACAATTGGTATGGTATGGCAATCAGGTGGCAGCCTGAACAGAACAAGAAGGTTGACCCTCCTCTTGGTTACAGGGACTCCTCCTGCCTGGCTGCTTTTGAACCAGGACATTGGCGTTTTCCTGCCTTCAGACTCAAACTGAAATATGAGCTCTTCCTTCCATCTCAGCCCAGAATGTCGTCATTGGCTTTCCTGGGTGTCCAGCTTGGTGACTGCAGATCTTATTCCCATAATCCCATGAGCCAGTTCTTTACAATAAATCTCTTTCTCTATGGAAATGCATCCCATTGGCTCCGTCTCTCTGGAGAACCAATAATAACCCTGGCATGTCTAAACTTCACACCATTTAGAACTGCTTTTTAAAATTCCCCAGCAGTCCAGTGGTTAGGACTCAGTGCTTTCACTGCCATGGACCAGGTTCAATTCCTGGTCAGGGAACTAAGATTCCACAAGCCATGTGGCATGACCAAAAAAAAGAAAAAAAAAATTTCCAACTCTCCACTCAGGAAAAACTTTAACTTAGACAAACATTGTACACACCCAAAGCCCAAAAGCAATTTCAGAAATAGAAAACTTGAGGACTTTCCTGGTGGTCCAGTGGCTAAGACTCCATGCTCCTAATTAAGAGGATCCAGGTTCGATCCCTTGTCAGGGAACTGGATCTCACATGTTGCAACTAAGATCTGGTGCAGCCAAACAAATATTAAAAAAAAAAACAGAAAACCTGCCTGCCAGAGCTACTGGATGATGGCTGTAAAATTGATGCCACATAAATATCACACATTAAAATCCTCTCACTGTGTAACAATAAGAAAGCTGTCGTTCCCAGGCTCAGTTCACTGTGAAGCTTACCAACTCAACTGTCTTTTCCCTACACAGGTGGTTTTGAAACATCACACTGAGTGCTCACACCACTTGCAGGATGCCTGGCACTCCTTCAGTCATTCATGTTTGGTTTGGATTTTCTCTCTTCTATGAACCAAATGTCTTTCTCCCTCACCAAGCTGTGAAGGGGGCTATTTCTAGGCACAGCATGTTAAAATACAACTGGGGAGACGCAGTGACCCCCAAGCTCTCTTACTTTTGAGTGGTGGCTAGGGTCACCTTGCTGCTTGATGAAGCAATTAGGCCAGCCAGTAAGAACTCTGATTCCTACACCCCGGGCTTCTAAAATCCCCCTGCTCACAAGCATCTCTATTCTGCTGCTGTCACAGGTGATGGCGCTGAGAGAGGCTGCACGCCTGTGAGGACTCTGCTCATTCTCCACAAAGGGGATTGAGGGGTGTCTAAACCTCCCAAAATGATGAGATGACCACTGACAAAGTATTTTGTTTATTTTTAACCACAGAAGGAAATGTGCCGTTTGTCAAAAGCTGAACCATGATCTGCTAATCCAAAGAGATTTTGAATGCAATGTGTTGAAACATTAAGAGACTAATTCTGTCTCTTAGCAAACAGCTGGACCCAGGATAGAAGTGGATGTGTCTCCTCCCATCAGTGTTTGCTTTCCAGTTTCATAGATTTGCATCATACCTTTAACTTCAGAAGCTTGGCGGCAGGTGCTTTTTTGTCCTCTGGGAGAACAGCAGCATTGTTTCAGTTGCCTCTAGTGCACAGGGGGAAACGTGAACCCTCTGTTGGTTCCAACAAATGTTTTCGCTTCTATCCTGAGCAGCAAGGAAGGAGCAGCTGTACTCTGAAGGCAGCGGGGTATGACGATGGGATGGTCTGCTCACCTGCAATGAGACAGAGCTTCCGGCTCCCCCAGCGATCCCCAAGGAGAAGTGCAGGTAGGTTTATCTCGACTGTACCCCCAGCCCCTCCCCAGCTCCTCCTCCTGGGAAGCTTCAGTGCTCGTATCCCGTATCCCGAATGTCCAGCTGGACCGCTTCACCAACCCCGCTCGGCAGCGAACCCCGCTCGGTAAAAGGAATACCTGCCAGTGTTTCAACCTTTGTGCACTTTGGTCCAGAACAGCCACATTTACTCGCTGCACCTGTTCCCTGTCTTGTCTGTTCCAGATCGCCACTCATTCTTCAGGTGCCCCTCTCAGGCCCATCCCTTGGCCCCAAGCTTGATGTCGAAAATGGCCATCACCCCAGCCCTTTGACTTCTGGTCTCCCATCTCCCCCAGCACAAACTAAGACCGACAATGACCTCACTGTTTAGAATCAACTGCCCGACTCATCTACTAAGCTTGCAGGTAGCTCCTTTCAGAAGTCACTCACCCTTTGGACAGTAGATGTGCGTGGCCACACAGTGGAAAGTCGTGGACTATCAGCAGGAGAAAAGTGATTTTCCCAACCAAGCATAAATCCACACAACAGGGACTTCCCTGGTCCCTGGTCCAGTGGCTAAGCTTTGCCTTCCAAACAGACGGTGCAGGTTCGATCCCTGTTGGGGAGCTAAGATCACACAATCCTCGAGGCCAAAACACCAAACATAAAACGGAAGCAATGGAGTAACAAATTCAATAAAGACTTTAAAAATGTCCACATTCAAGAAACAACTTTAAAATAAATAAATAAATTCACATGAAACCCCACCCATTTAAGCAGCCAGGCCAACCTGGAAAACATACAGACTCAGCAAAACTTATCTGCATGGACCCAGCCTCCCCCTTCCATGCTCCCCTTGGTCCTCCAAAGCCCTGCTTCTGCCCACCTCTCTTGCGGGCACCAAACTTTCATTGCCTCACTGCCGATTCTTCAACTTTCTATCCTCTCCTACTTTCAAGAAAGGTTGTGCTATCAGTTCTTCACAGGCCCGTGTGAAACCAAGTTGTGCTTTGTCTAATCACCAAACAATTATTCAGTGTCCAGTAAGTGCGTGGCCCCACCTAGTAAGAGAAGCAGTGAGGAAAGCAGAGCTCCCATATCTTAGATGGGAATGCTAAAGCTCAGTGAGATGAAATTATTCCACCAAGTCCTGTGACTCTGAAGGGATTTAATATGTGCTTAGAATTCATACCAAAAAAAGGAGGCGGGGGAACATGATAAAAAGTATCATTGCTTTGTAAGGTAGTACTATGGGAATTCGAAAGAACATTCCACCCTTCCAAACCGCAAACTGGGAGGCTGCTGCTGCTGCTAAGTCACTTCAGTCATGTCCGACTCTGTGCGACCCCATAGACGGCAGCCCAACAGACTCCACCATCCATGGAATTCTCTAGGCAAGATTACTGCAGTGGGTTGCCATTGCCTTCTCCCAAACTGGGAGGACTTTAGTTAAAAAAAAAAAACCTCTCCATGGAGGGGCCAGACCAGAATGAAAAAGCAGATTTTAGTCAATGATGGGGACCCCAAAGCTATCTTTAGCAAGGAAAATAGTGTGAGCAAAGATCTCACACATGATTATCATTTTCTCAGGTCTCTACTGGGTACAGGACCTTGCTTTCAATTCTACTGGGAAACAAGTTGATTTCAGAAAGGTAAGGGGTAACTTTTTTTTCAGAAAAGAAAAACAAATAATAGCAACAACATTAATAATAAATAACCCAACTCTAATTTGCATCTCAGTTTTCTCAACTCTTTTAAAATTGAAGTGTAGTTGATTTACAATGTTGTGTTAGTTTCTAATGTACAGCAAAATTAGTCAGATATATATATATTCTTTTTCAGATTCTTTTCCTTTATAGGTTATTAAAGGTATAGAATCTAGTTCCCTTGCTGTACAGTAGGACCTTGTTATTTATGTAAGAGATAACTGTTTGATGTGGTTGCTAGACCATAAATAAGAAATGTGTCCAGTGAGTTCCAAAATCAGTCGGTACTTAGGATAACTAAGTAGAGATGTTCCAGACGTTCAAGCTGGTTTTCAAAAAGGCAGAGGAACCAGAGATCAAATTGC
Source organism: Giraffa tippelskirchi (assembly GCF_054371585.1). Taxonomy (NCBI): domain Eukaryota; kingdom Metazoa; phylum Chordata; class Mammalia; order Artiodactyla; family Giraffidae; genus Giraffa; species Giraffa tippelskirchi. The sequence goes on from NC_137282.1 coordinate 159,869,677, forward strand.
CAACATCCGTTGGATCATCGAAAAAGCAAGAGAGTTCCAGAAAAACATCTATTTCTGCTTTACTGAGTATGCCAAAGCCGTTGACTATGTGGATCACAGCAAATGGTGGAAAATTCTTCAAGAAATGGAGATACCAAACCACCTGACCTGCCTCTTGAGAAATCTGTATGCAGGTCAGGAAGCAGCAGTTATAACTGGACATGGAACAACAAACTGGTTCCAAATCGGGAAAGGAGTACATCTGGTTGTATATTGTCACCTGCTTATTTAACTTAGATGCAGAGTACATCATGAGAAACCTTGGGCTGGATGAAGCACAAGCTGGAATCAAGATTGCCAGGAGAAATATCAATAACCTCAGATATGCAGATGACTCCACCCTTATGGCAGAAAGCGAAGAAGAATAAAAAAAGCCTCTTGATGAACGTGAAAGAGAAGAGTGAAAAAGTTGGCTTAAAACTCAACATTCAGAAAACTAAGATCATGACATCTGGTCCCATCACTTCATGGGAAATAGATGGGGAAACAGTGGAAACAGTGACAGACTTTATTTTCGGGGGCTCCAAAATCACTGCAGATGGTGACTGCAGCTATGAAATTAAAAGACGCTGCTTGCTCCTTGGAAGAAAAGTTATGACCAACCTAGACAGCATATTAAAAAGCAGAGACATTACTTTACCAACAAGAGTCTGTCTAGTCAAAGCTATGGTTTTTCCAGTAGTCATGTATGGATGTCAGAGTTGGACTATAAAGGAAGCTGAGTGCAGAAGAATTGATGCTTTTGAACTGTGGTGTTGGAGAAGACTCTTGAGAGTCCCTTGGACTGCAAGGAGATCCAACCTGTCCATCCTAAAGGAGATCAGTCCTGGGTGTTCATTGAAAGGACTGATGTTGAAGCTGAAACTCCAATACTTTGGCCACCTGATGAGAAGAACTGACTTATTTGAAAAGACCCTGATGCTGGGAAAGATTGAAGGCAGGAGGAGAAGGGGACAACAGAGGATGAGATGGTTGGATGGCATCACCGACTCAATGGACATGAATGTGAGTATAGTCCAAAAGACCCTGATGCTGGGAAAGATTGAAGGCAGGAGGAGAAGGGGACAACAGAGGATGAGATGGTTGGATGGCATCACCGACTCAATGGACATGAATGTGAGTATAGTCCGGGAGTTGGTGACGGACAGGGAGGCCTGGCTTGCTGAAGTCTATGGGGTTGCAAAGAGTTGGACACAACTGAACTGAACTGAACTTAGGATAAACAGAAATCATCAGGAGGAGAGAAATTTCCTACTTACCCAGATCAAGTCAAACACCTTGTCATGCATCCACGGCTACTTGTGATCACCAAGGAAATGACTAGCCCTATCTTATTACTGCTTCTCATTACTGCTACTGCTACTGCTAATTCACCTTAGTCGTGTCCAAATCTGTGCGACCCCATAGATGGCAGCCCAGCAGGCTCTGCCGTCCCTGGGATTCTCCAGGCAAGAACACTGGAGTGGGTTGCCATTTCCTTCTCCAATGCATGAAAGTGAAAAGTGAAAGTGAAGTCTCTCCAGTCGTGTCCGACTCTTAGCGACCCCATGGACTGCAGCCTACCAGGCTCCTCCATACATGGGATTTTCCAGGCAAGAGTACTGGAGTGGGGTGCCATTGCCTTCTCCATTACTACTAGGAATCAAACAAAATACTCCTAATTTTATAAAAATTACTAGGATAATTTGAATAAAAGTCTTAGTACAGCTGAAATACCCTATCAAGCAAGACAAGACTTTTCTAAAGTGATTCCTAAAATAATATCCCACCTCTTCCCTAATTCTCTCTCTGACAAATAAGAGGAGGGGGTACAAATATTTTTGTGACCCTGCTCTAGATGAAATACACAGTATTTGCAGCTTTCCTTCACTTCTCATATTTTTTTAAAAAGTGCTATATGTAAAAGTAATGTTTCAATTATTTCTGCAATCCAAGCTCTTAATTTTCACTTGTTTTCATATTTTATTTTATTTTAATATTTGTTTGAATCGTAGTTCGCTTACCTTGAATGACTTAGAGAATCAAGACTGTGCATTTAATTCCATTTTTATGGCATTCTCATGCTGCTTCACGTAAGTGCTTAATGGCAGTGAAAAGGAGAATGCTGCAAAGATGCTGCTAATTAACATGATGGTGATAGTGATTGTTGTTTAGTTGCTAAGTCGTGTCCATCTCTTTTGCAACCCCATGGACTGCAGCCCGCCAGGCTTCTCTGTCCAGGGGATTCTCCAGGCAAGAATACTGGAGTGGGTTGTCATTTCCTCCTACAGGGGATCTTCCTGACCCAGGGTTGAACCCATACCTCTTGCATTGGCAGGCAGATTCTTTACCACTGAGCCACCAGGGAAGCCCTGATGATGGTGTGGCGAGGATGATCATGCTGACAAGGTTCACCGTGATTAATGAAAAATCCTTCCTCTCCGATGACTTCCACAAGCCATTTTTATATGGCTTTCAAGTGTCTTTCCTCCTCAGAGACACCATGTTTCCCTAAAAGACTTTTACCGGCTCTTCAGCATGATTTAGTGGGATGAAAGAAAATGAGAAATTTTCTGTAACTCAGAAAAACTCTTGCCTTATCGCAAGAAAGTTCAGCAATCAAATGTCAGGTGGGGGAAAGGAGAAATTGCAGAAGAAAAGTAAATCATAGTAAGCCTCAGATGACCCCCTCTGAGTAGGAGAACTACAAAATAGAGCAGAGAAATAAGAAAGTTAGGTTGTACCAATAAATGTTTGAAACTTGAGTGCATCCAAGGAGATGCTGGAGGCAAAGATGCCATCTGATAGCAGTACTTGGTCTGAGAAGGCAGGGCTGGGCTACCTCTTCCATCAGGCAGCCGGAGCCGATGAGCCCTGACAGGCAGCTCTGAATAATTGCTCTAATCGCTTCAGGGAGCCCTCTACTTTGTCCTAGGAAAGGAGTCATGCCTCAGCCACCTTCAGAGGCCAGGCACCCCTAACCTGACATCTCTAACAAAGATGCATTTTTTCCAGGGAAGCATTATTTGATGTTGCTCGTCAGAAGCAGAGATGGGGGGAGTTCAACAGAGACCTGAAAGTTGGCTGTAGATCAGGACCTGGTTAAATGATGCTGGAGTTTGTATTTGCAGGCTGCCTTGATGTGATGACCAGTTAGTAGAGACTGATAATCCCAAGAAGGGCAGAAATATGTCACCCGGAATTGGGTTGTAGATTCCACTCTCCCAGAGAGTAGGAGATAATTAGGGCGGTGAGTCATCAAAACTTTTCATGTCAAGTGTAGAACACACTCTCTCTAAATAAGAAACTGTCAGATCCACTTAAAGCTGTGAATGACAGGGACCTCTTTCCAGCCTGTACCCTCTCATCGGAGATGCCAGCTTACTTTAGAGGGCAAAGGGCTGAGACGCTTCACTTGAGCCTCAGTCTCCTGCGCATTTGTTTGTTTTGCTACAGAATGAAACATAAATGATAAAATTTCTCAGCCCTTGAGGCAATTACGTGTTTGTGGCTTTCCCTGATACTCGAGCATTTTTGCCTCACTACTCAGGTAATTTCTACAGAAGACAAAGTAATTTATTCTGATACTGAGCAATGAATTATCCCACCTGTCCATCTAACAGAAAGGAATTTTCATGGGAAGAAAGTATTGCATAAAATTTCCCATAACATGTTAGAAACTAGGGGAGCTCATAAGTGTCAATCCAAGTAACCTTTTAGAGTAACGACGTCAACCATCTACTCACCAATGTGCACACTTCTCTATTACTGACTGTAGCATATCTTATTTGAGGTCATTATTTTTGTGTCTGTGCCCCCACATGAATTTGAGCTTCAAGAGGGCTGGAATCACTCTGTTCACCATATAATCCTAGGGCTTTTCCTAGTCCCTGGCAATTAGCACATGCTCAATGAATGTTGCACAGTCATTTTTCTTGGTTGTGCCATGAGGCATGTGGGATCATAGCTCCCCAACCAGAGATCGAACCCACACTCCCTGCAGTGAAAGCAGAGAGTCTTAACCACTGGGCTGCAGGGAAATCAGCAATACCCATTCTCTTAAACCCTGAGTTAATTCTTTCCGTTAGCACAATCCCAAATAATCATCTTAACTAAAGCTGTGCTTCTGTACTAATTTTCATATTGTGTTGATACCATTCCTTTACTTTTTTTTGTTCTCTTTGTCACTTCCTTTTCCCATCCTTCATTCATTCTGTTTCATTTCAGTTCAGTTCAGTTTAGTTTAGTCGCTCAGTCGTGACCGACTCTGTGACCCCATGAACCGCAGCACGCCAGGCCTCCCTGTCCATCACCAACTCCCAGAGTCTACTGAAACTCATGTCCATTGAGTCGGTGATGCTATTTCTTTACTATGAGGCTAATGTAGGGTTTTCCTGAAGAGTATGTCAGAAAAAAAAAAAAAGTGAAAGAGAATGGATATTTATTGAGTGACTAGGGTTAATGCTAATGAGAGGGACAAAATAGATGATTAAATAGTTAACCGCACTAGGGGATTGATTGTAAGTAAAAAATATGAGAGACCCCCATAAGCCAATCCAACAGGCATTCTAATGAATTGACCCTAAATGTGCCAAATCTTGTTTGATCTCGAAGCTAAGCAGAGTCTGGCCTGGTTTGAACTTAGATAGGAAACCAAAGAATTGACTGCAAGATGTTATTCAGTTGCTAAGTCCTGCTGTCTCTTTGCTACTTCATGGACTGCAGCACGCCAAGCTTCCCTGTCCTTCACTATCCCCCCAGAGTTTGTTCAAATTCATATCCATTGAGTCCATGATGCTGTCTAACCATCTCATCCTCTGCCACCCTCTTCTCCTTTTGCCTTCAATCTTTCTGCCTTTTAAAGGTAGCAGTTGGCTGTATTCATCTATGGATGAGAACCCTAGGCAAATTCCATTAACATTTGAAATTATACTAATGTACCTTCTGTGCATACATTGAGGGGCTAAAGCTGATTGAATAAGGCAGCAGTTTGGAAAGTCTGGATCCTCATTCCTAATTCTCATGCCACGACCATGAGCGGTTGCTTTTTTAAAAATCTGTAGACCCAGTATTCATAAACTGCTTTAAATAGTTTGGCAATGGTAAATAGATAAATAACTGGAATATCTAAAATGGAAAGACAATGGAAAGCAAGATCTCTGGGAGAAAACCTGCTTCTTTGTGATACGGGAAAGATGATTCCTTGGAGACCATGTTCCCGTTTCATAAATTTAACTGTAGACTTTCCTTTAAAGGATTTAAGGAAACCATTCAATCTCCCATATAAATTTAGGTAATTATAAGTAACATATAACAATAAACGTCATTCCTCTAATTTACTATTTTACTTACTGAGACTAGTGACATTTGCTGCAAAGACAACTAAGCCTTTCTCCTTGTGTAAGGAATCATGATCCCAAATCCTTTTTCCTGATTCTTTATCAACAAATGTTTTGGCCTCTTTTGTGCCCACCTTCGCTGTCTTTCTGATCAATGTGCCAGTTGTGCAGACCTTGCTTTATAAACTCACAGTTACTGCTATCATAGGAACTAGACCCATGTCACATGATCAAAACCTATTTCTGTAGCTGCTACTGCCTCCAATAACTATTCCATTAGCATTCTACAGATAAAACCACATACCACGAGGACGCATGCCAGGAAACAAAGGAACATAAAATAAGTAGGAAGCATTTTATAATCACCGCGCGCACGTGTGTGTGTGTGTGTGTGTGTATGTGTGTTTGCTCAGTGGTAGTCAACTCTTTGTGACTCCAGGGGCTGTGTCCTGCCAGGCTCCTCTGTCCATGGAATTCTCCAGGCAAGAATACTGGAGTGGGTTGCCATGTCCTTCTCCAGGGGATTTTCTCCACCCAGGGATCGAACACACGTCTCTTGAGTCTCCTGCACTGGCAGGCAGATTCTTTTACCAACTGAACCGTCAGAGGAGCCCTTTTATAATCACTATCAAGAACTAAGGCACATAAGATAGTAAAGAGTAACATGCAGGGAATTTTAACAAGCAGGCATCCAGAGCATACTGACACCAGTTAAATAACAGAATCTAAATGTTACAACTCCATAAATAGGACAAATATATTGATACATTGCTACTTAAAAAAATTTTTTTCGTTTGCATGAGTTTTGTAGACTTTTACTGAGCTATCTGTTCGGTGTCACAAAACGACATGATGATGTCGTCCAAGCTCCTTTTAACCAGTTTCACAGATTCTTCCCTGCATACCACAAAGAACTTGCGTCAGCTCAAGTTAATAAGCATCTTAAAGCAAACTGTCCAGGTGCTCAATTCATCTCAATCTATTTATTGGAAAGTAATGGATTAATTCATCTTGATGGGAGGTTCTTAACATGTCTCCCACTGAGCTTAATGAAGGTGAAATAGAAAATTGGAGAAGGGAGACAGATAGGGTCAAATATAAGAAGAGATCTGAGAGGCAAGTTCCCCAGATCAGATCTCCATCTGGAGAAAGTCCTCTCTCTTTTTTCTCTTTGGCTGCCTCCTCATCCTCAGTTTTATCTAAAAGCCTGGGAAGCATCCATTTTCACCCAGAAATCACTTGGATGAAAACCAAATTAATTATTGTTTTCAAGTTGCCATTGTCATGTGAAGTTGAGATATATTTAAATCCCATGTTTGGTATAATATTATTTTATGACACCGTAGACTTATAGTCATCAGACCAGGTTATGCTGGTTAACAAAATATCTCCCACACTTCAGTGTCTTAAAGTATCATATGTGCCTTCTGGTCATTTTTATCATCCAAACCATGTCACATGAAAATGGGAGATTAGGATTCCACCCTCAGAAGGGCCATGCATAATTGTAAACAATAGTAAGATCTACAGCAGTGATGAACCAGTTGACAACATTTTAAATGGATGTGTTTTAATTTTTAAGTCACTAACTCACTGAGATATTTTTATATCATAATTTATTTTTTAATAGAGTGTGGCTAAGAAAGAAGCCATAGGATATATACAATTCTCCGTTAAGTTGAAATAGAATTCTTTTGAGATAAAATTTTATATTTTATAGTTTATTACATATTTATAAATTTTTATTAAAATTTATAAATTTTATATATTTATAGTTTATTTTATATTTATATAGTTTATAGTATATTATGTATTATTATATAGATATATTTATATCAATGATTTATATATATATTGTTTTTTTAAGGTCTGCCTAATGATCTTGGACACCAACCTGTGGCATAATAAAAGGGATTTTGCTGGAACTTCCCTGATGGTCCCGTGGGTATGACCCTGTGCTCCCAATGCAGGGGGCCAGAGTCAGGGAACTAGATCCCACATGCTGCAATGAAGATCGAAGATCTCCTGTGCTGAAAGTAAGACCAGGTACAGCCAAATAAATAAACACATATTTTTTTAAGAAAAGAGAGAGAGGGACTTCCCTGGTGGTCCAGTGCTTAAGAATCCACCTGGCAATGCAGGCAACACGGGTTCAGTCTGTGCTCTGGGAAGATCCCAGACCTGCCCTGGCTGCAGGGCAGCTAAGCCTACGCGCCACAACTACAAAGCCTGCACGCCCCGGAGCCTGTGTCCCGGAACAGGAGAAACCGCCACAATGAGAAGCCCTCTCACGCAACTAGCGAGCAGCCCCGACTTGCTGCAACTGGAGAAAACCTGTGTGCAGCCAAAAATAAATAAAGAGACAAAATTTTTTAATTCTAAAAAAAAAGAGCTGATTTTTCTTCCTTTTATTTATCTATACTTTCTAAATTTTTAACATGACATTATTGTGTCACTAAATGTATAATCAAAGTATAATATCTGAACATTATTTTAATCCTTGTTGCTTTATTTTGATGTAGTCAAATCCTAAAGCCATCCATACTTAAGAGGAAAAGGCCACTCTTAATTCAATTAGTTTTGCATTATAACTCCATTTTCAATAATTTAGCCTTTAAAGCATCTTCATATAAGATTTCTTAAAAATACATGTATACGGTCTCAGGATCCATGGAAGACCAAGTTAAGATATTTTAGAATCAATCACAATCCCTCTGTGGAGCCAAGGCCTGGGCCCTGGCCCCTGTGGGCTTGGGCAGACCCTGATCCCCCAGGCTTGCTGGTCTTCAGGGAGGTTCCCGGGACATCTGGAAGTTTTCTGGGATCTCAGGGTTCCAAAGAGGAGAACTACAGGCTATCAGCAAGTCTGTACCATGCTATTCCAAAAGGCATAAGGAAGCTAAGGAAATTGGGGAGCATATTTCAGTCAAATAAACATCTCAGACTGGTCAGCTCATTTCTAGACCAGGGAGGGGGTTGAAGAGGCGTTATGGACTGAATCGTGCCTGCACCTGAATCATGTGCTGAAGTCCTAAATACCTAGCACTTCCAAATGTGTCTGCCTTTGGAGATGGGTGATTAACTTAAAATGAGCTCCTTTGGGTGGATCCTAATCCAATGTGAAAAGGAAATGCAGACACAGAGGCAGACACCAGGATGCACACAAGCCCAGGCGGTGCTCACGTGAGGACGTAGGGAGAAGACGGCCGTCCACAACCTGGGGAAGACAGGAGCCTCAGAAGGAACCAATCCTGCCGACACCTTCCACCACCTCATTCCTGAACCTCCAGCCTTCAGAATTGTGAGAAAATGAACTTCTGTTGCTTAAGCCATCCAGTCCTGATATTTTATTATGGCAGCCTGAGCGGACCAATGTGGGGAACACAGTTAGTGACCCCAAGTCAGCAGGTCTGTCCTTCAAACACTTTATTTTTTTGTTTTAAGCAACTATGAGCACTTTCATGACTCCAAATAAACTGCTTTGTAGTGTGTGTGTGTGTGTGCATTTAATTAAAGTATAATTGATTCGCAATGTTTCAGTTTAATACAACTTTAACCTTGAACTCGAGAAGGCTTCTCTGTGGCCTCTGAGAGCCTGTGCGTGATAGCAGACAGCGGCATAAATACCTTCTACCTACAGAAATTTTCAAGATTCTTATTAGATCTTACTCCTAACCTTCCCCCTGTACCACACCTCCAGGATTTGCTAAAACTGTGACCAAGAGACTGACCTGAAATGTCAAGTCCAGCTGGGACTCTATGACAGCCCACCCAGATCAAGAGCACGCATGGAAAAAGACACAGGGAATAAGAAGTTTAGAAAATACCCCACCCAGTTAATCCCCGTTAGAGGTAGTTCTAAGTTAGTTGTACCTAAGAAAGCGGGAGCAAGCGTGTATAGCCCTGGAGGAGAAAACTGACGGATCATTAGCCTGACCCTCGCCATTTGCAAAACAGAGATAATAGATTCATTATCTCAGCCCCCCTCTCCTTAACAGTATGGGTTTGATTGCCCTCTTGCCTACAGGTAATTCTTCATCAAAATTAAATCTGTCAGCTCGTTCTCAATTTTATAAACTACGCAGGCAGTGGGAGAGAGGAGGTCGGGCGGAGGCTGGTACTGGGCGGGGGGAGGTTATCTTTCCCAAGGCTGCCAGGATGCCAACCCAAAATTCCTCTAAGCCAAGGACTTGGAACCATGCCTGCATTCACGGTCCCATAGTGACATCAGCTGGTCAGTTCCCAAACAACAGCCCAGCCAGGGAGGAACAGGCTTGAAAGCGTTTAAAAGTCAGCTATAGACAAGAATCATCTGGTAAAGGTATTTTTCTACACCTGCACAATAACTCAGTTTTTTCAAAGTGTCTTTTATAATGATTCTTCCAAATATGTAATATCAACAACTGGTAGTAATAACAAATTTAGAAGTAAGCTTTCAGAAATGGGAATTTAAAACCTTCCAGTGACAACAAGTATAATAATCAGCCCAAATAAAGTACATGAATTTTGTAGCTCAAGAATGGATTTTAACATATAAAGTGGAAACCAAGCACGGTTTGAGATGGATTCTCAGGCAATATTAAGACAAAAAGTGACTGCTTTTGGAGAGTTACAGCTTTGCCAAGTAGCCCAGGCCCAGCATGAATGGGGCTTCCCAGATGGCGTTAGTGGTAAAGAACCCTCCTGCCAATGCAAGAGACGTGGGTTCGTTTTCTGGGGTTGGGAAGATCCCCTGGAGCAGGAAGTGGCAACCCACTCCAGTATTCTTGCTGGAGAATCCCATGGACAGAGCAGCCTTGTGGGCTACAGTCCAGGGGCTCCAAAGAGTTGGATACAACTGAGCGACAGAGCACACACAGCGTGAACTATGAGAAAATGAACGGTCCGGGGGAGTGGTCGTAACAGAACAGAGTCTGGTCTGTCTCAGTTAGACCTCTCTTATTGGATTACCGGAAAGAGGGCTTTGGGTCGGAATTTTAGCACAGTGCTGATGACTCCTAACCCTACAGTTTGCTTTTTTTTTGGTTTGTTTTAGCTATACAGGCAATTCTGTGGTTGAAGCAGAACAATAATGCAGGTACAGATGATTGAGAGGAGGGTTGAAGAAGGTTCTGAGCATCATGCCTCCAATTCACAGCGTGGAGCAGGGCGGAGTTGAAGAAATATTCTTGGGATTCACAGAGCACAGTTTGGAAAGTGAAAGTCCCTCAGTCGTGTGTGACTCTTTGCAACCCCATGGACTATACAGTCCATGGAATTCTCCAGGCCAGAATACTGGAGTGAGTAACCATTCCCTTCTCCAGGGGATCTTCCCAACCCAGGGATTGAACCCAGGTCTCCCGAATTGCAGGCAGAGTCTTTACCAACTGAGTTTGGAAGCAACTGTCTACAACGTAATAGTGTTCTGAAGAGGAGAAGCTGGATGAGCAAGGATTAAACAAGATAACCTAGGCACTCGGAGAGTGATTTCTCTCTCTTTTTTTGTTATTTTTAAATTAATTTTTATTGGAGTAGGGTTGCTTTACAATGCCGTGTAATTTCTTCCTTGACTCAAGGTAAACTCATTTTAAAGGTAAAGGAAATATGGTGGTTTAGTCGCTAAGTCATGTCTGACTCTTGCAACCCCATGCATGGACTGTAGCCCTCCAGGCTCCTCTGTCCACGGGATTCTCCAGGCAAGAATACTGGAGTGGGCTGCCATTTCCTTCTCCGAAAGGAAATATACTGGTAAAGAAAGAATAAGAAGACAGATTAAAATGGAAGAAGCCTTAAAAATTTAGACAATAGAATTAGATATTGGCAGTTGGAAAATGTTATTATAAAAACACAACCAATGACTCAGTATTTCTAGGTGATTTTCTCATGTATGGAGAAGCGCTTATATGTAACTACTGCCCACAATAACAATGATTTCTTGCTCATTATCTGTTTAAGCTGCAGATCAGCAATTGTTTTATGTACCTTGTTTGTTTGGATTCGGCTGAAGAAATGCCCTGTGTCTGGGGCACAGCAATCTAGTGGCAAAGAAAAGAGCTAAGACCAAACCATACAGGGGCTCTTAAAGTTTCCACTCACCAATCACTGACCAAAATAAGTCAAACGTCCACCCCTGACATCTGCAGGCAGAGAAGTATTCATATAATCCTCACGTAGAGAGACACTGCCATCCATGTGGGTAGGACTGAGTAATATTAACACCAAGGACAACAATACTAATACAATCTACCAGTAGTCGTGAAGAATCCACCTGCCAATGCAGGAGACGCTAGAGACTCAGGTTCAACCCCTGGGTCGGGACGATCCCCTGGAGGAGGGAACGGCAATCCACCCCAGTATTGTTGCCTGGGAAATCCCATGGACAGAAGAGCCTCGTGGACTACAGTTCATGGAGTTGCAGGGTCAGAGACGACTGAGCGTGCATGCATCGATACACACAGTAGCATTGGGTAAATCTCAAGATAATGATGGGCGATGAAAGACCAGAAGAAAAAAAAGAGTACATTCTGTATGATTCCATTTATACAAAATTCTAGGAAACGCAAACTAATCCGTGATGACAGAAAGTGGTGGCCTGGGGAGAGGAGAGGTCGGGGTGGTGGAGAGAGTAGATAAGGGAACTTTGGGGGCGATGAATATGTTAATTATCTTGATCGTGGTGATGATTTTCATGAGTGTATTCATCTGTCAAAACCCATCAAATTGTAACTCCAAATATATACAATTTATTGTGTGTCAATTATGCCTCAATAAAACATTGAAAGTGCTTTTTAAAGAGTACTTGAAAGTGAAAGTGAAGTCGTTCAGTCATGTCCAACTTTTTGTGACCACATGAACTGTAGCCTACCAGGCTCCTCCACCCATGGGATTTTCCAGGCAAGAGTACTGGAGTGGGTTGCCGTTTCCTTCTGCAGGGGATCTTCCCAACCCAGGGTTTGAACCCCGGTCTCCTGCATTGCAGGCAGACGCTTTATCGTATGAGCCACCAGGGAAGCTCTGGAAAAGAGTGCTTAATGGATTATAAGGATACAGGTGATGTTGCCTTTGAGCTGAATGCAAGTCAGAGCTACACAAGTGTGTTCCATTGATGAAATTTCACTGAGTTGTATGTTTATGCTGAGTGAGTTTTCCAGTAGGCAAGTTATACTGCAATAAAAAGTTTTAAATGTGCTGCTGTTTTTTTAAACAAATACCAACCATCTTAACACTATTAAAGAAAGCCATCCTCATAAATAATGTATGACAGAAAATAATGGTTATATGCTTGCCTTATTAATCACCTACTTTGAAATTCAAGGGCTGTGGGTGAATTTTTGTCCTGCAGATCTCCATTCATTGGAAGGACTGATGCTGAAGCTGAAGCTCCAATACTATGGCCACCTGATGGGAAAAACTGACTCATTGGAAAAGGCCCTGATGCTGGGAAAGATTGAAGGCAGGAGGAGAAAGGGACGACAGAGGATGAGATGGTTGGATGGCATCACTGACTCGATAGACATCAGTTTGAGCAAGCTCTGGGAGTTGGTAATGGACAGGGAGGCCTGATGTGCTGCAGTCCATGGGGTGGCAAAGAGATGGACACGACTGAGTGACTGAATTGAACTGAGGTCTCCATGACCAAGGATTTGGATCCCTGGATGTGGGATGCTACCCCAACTAAATCCTAGAAATATGCCAGTTTTCAGGACTGAGAGCTTGGTAGGAGCTCCGAGGGCCTTAGAGAGACTTGGCAGAACCTTGATGATGGCCCCAAGGAGACTATTGGGGTGACCGCTCAAAGGAAAAGAAAATGTTCTAGAAAACCAGAGGAGGGGCAGCTTGTGATGTTGTAGCTGAAAACGTAGTAACACCGTGGCTCTGGGAACATGGAAATAGAACGTGTATTTCTGAAAGGGATAGTCTATCTAAGGAGACTTCCAAGCAGAGTATGGAAGGTGCTACCTGCCTCAATCTGCCGCTGTAGAGAACGCAAGTAGAGAAATAGACTCAATAAGCTAAAGAGCAGCTAGATACAAAGAAATCAGGACTTCTTAGGCTCAAAAATAAAACTCTCCTGCCAGCCTTTCCAAGTAGCAAACAGCACTAAGATTAAGAAATACCTTTCAGACAAAGATCAAACCCAAAGTATGTCAGGAAATCATGGTCTACAGATGAAGGCAAGGATGTGATTGTTAAACCTTTTGTGAAAATCTCATAAGGCAGCTCTCATTTCAAACAGAAAAGTCGAAGTCTTAAAGCCTCGGTTCCTCGGACGCTGCCTTACAGGCAATCTCAGCTGCAGAAAGGTTTAGTCGAGAGATTTCAAGTGTTTCTTTTAGATAATGGGAGGGATTACAGATGAATTCTCTCTCACACACACACACACACACACACACAATGAATTTTTAAAGGAATTACATTAGCTTGAATTGAGAGCAAAGACAGTAAACATGAAACGTTGCCTTTGAATGCTCAGATGTCTATGGTTAGAAACTAGATTGAGAAATTATTCAGCTTCAAACAAGGGCACATTTGATGGAAAAGGAAGCCTGTTTCAGAGGGTGAAGCCAAGAGCTGCTGGGAATCATTCCCAGGCATCGGAATTGCACCCTAATCGTGGACCTGGCAACACATGCCCAGTTGAACTCCAGAATTTTACAAACCTGTAACTGCTCTGTGTCTTCACCTTTTTTGAATACAAATGTCTCTAAAGGCAGATACTAGGAGCCCTTGCCACAATTGTGGAGGCATTGAAGTGTGGACTCACGGAAGGAGCTGGGAGAAACTCAGCATCTTAAGAACATAGAGAGCATATGGATTTCCCAGGTAGTACGGGAGATAAGAATCTGCCTGCCAACTCAGGGGACGTGGGTTTGATCCCTGGTCGGGGAAGATTCCACACGCCTCAGAACAACTAAGCCCGTGTGCCAACAACTACTGAGCCCGAGTGCTGCAACTACTGAAGCCCGTGTGCCTGGAGTCTGTGCCCCTGCCCCGCAGCAGGAGAAGCCACCACTGTGAGAAGCCTGCACACCGAAATGAAGAGCAGCCCCACTCACAGCAACTAGAGAAACCCTACTCAAGCAACAGAGATATTGCAGAGCAAATAAATACATGGTTTTTTTTTTTTAAAGCAAGCCAGAAATCTGGATTTTTATGTAAAATTTCCTGATTTTAAATGACCACCAGGGAAGTCCCTCTCCAAACTGAAAGAGGAGACTTCGATGTGTGCCCTTCCTGAGCTGTCCTTCTGGCCACGGGGCCTCTTCATCTCTTCCCACAGCTTTGAGGTGCTTGTGCTTAGTCACTCAGTCACGGCCGACTCTTTGCGACCCCATGGACTGTAGCCCACCAGGCTCCGCTGTCCATGGGGATTCTCTAGGTAAGAGTAACTCAAGTTTCTGAAACTGTACAGTTCAACATCCTGCTGGATAAACCGGCACATCTATAGACTAAGGCGGATCTGCTGGCTGCAAATTTGTGGCCCTTCTGTTTCCCCTATACAGCTTACACCTTACATTTACAGGATGCAAGTTTAGCCTTAGGAAATGGATAATTGTATTTGCTTTAGCAGCGACTCACTGGACAAAATGGAGAATAAAGACGTGGAGCAGACACCCTGGTGAATATTGAACTTGGAGCCTCCATATCGAATCCCTCCATGGAATTAGCCATGCAAAGGTAGGATCCTCCTGGAGCCCTTCCCCTTGGAATCGTGTCCTAGGCTGAATAACTCAGTCTCAGGGAAATACACCAGTCGGAGGAGAGAGACCAGTCTCAGTGAATATAGGATGGAGTTTTCTGGGAGGTCGATGGACAGCCACACCATGGAAGTGTAAAAGTTGGGGGGAGGGGAAGTACCTTTGCACAACTGTATAAATGTGTGGGTGGAAGAAATGAGATTAGGATCTGGGAATACCCATGAGGGTATCCCAAACATCCTCCTCGGAAGGGCATAGCTTCTGGGATACACACCTGTTCTTGAAGCAAATGAAACAGTCAAATCTGCAACATAATTTTAGGCTTCTTTCACTTGTAATTTACTGTTGCTGCCTTGACCCTTCAGGAGATGTGCAAGAAAACAAAGAAAGAAGGCAGAAAAGGGTGTGGAGCCTGCCCATCCTCACTCCTCAACAGGCACGTGAGAGCAAGCGATGCTTATTGTAGCCAGCAGAGAAGTGAATACTAGTTGTCCACACCAAAGCTGTGGGGTTTCCCTGGTGGCTCACACGGTAAAGAATCCACCTGCAATGCGGGAGACCTGGGTCCCATCCCTGGGTTGGGAAGATCCTCTGGAGGAGGGCATGGCAACCCACTCCAGCATTCTTACCTAGAGAATCCCATGGACAGAGGAGCTCGCCAGGTTCCTCTGTCCATGGGGTCACAAAGAGTTGGACACAACTGAGAAACTAACCACAAGCACCCCAAAGCTGTGGGAAGAGATGAAGAGGGACAGTGGCCAGAGGGACAGCGCTGGAAGAGTACATATCAGTCTTCTCTTTCAACTTCTATGGAAAGCGACTTCCCTGCTGGTCCAGTGGCTAAGATTTCGCACTCCCAGTGCATGGGGGCCGGTTGATCCCTGGTCAGGGAACTAGATCCCACGTGCCAAAATTTCAAGTTGCATGCCGCAACTAAACATCTGGTGTGCTGCAACTAAGACCCAGCACAGCCAAATAAATCAATAAATATATTTTTTTAAATAGCATTGGAAGGACTGATGCTGAAGCTGAAACTCCAACACTTTGGCCACCTGATGGGAAGAACTGACTCATTGGAAAAGACCCTGATGCTGGGAAAGATTGAAGGCAGGAGGAGAAGGGGACGACAGAGGATGAGATGGTTGGATGGCATCACCAACTCGTTGGCCATGAGCTTGAGCAAGCTCTGGGAGTTGGTGATGGACAGGGAGGCCTGGTGTGCTGCAGTCCATGGGGTTGCAAAGAGTCAGACGTGACTGAGTGACTGATCTGAATACAGAGAGAATGACCCTTCAAGAGAGGGAGGCATACATTACCTATAAAATGGAATCGTAGAAACCTCAGACATTATACATCAGTTTCTACATTCATTTTTCATAGTTCAGTTCAGTTCAGTTCAGTCGCTCAGTCGTGTCCGACTCTTTGTGACTCCATGGACTGCAGCACGCCAGGCCTCCCTGTTTATCACCAACTCCCGGAGTTTACCCAAATGCACTTCTCAAAAGAAATTTTACGTGTTGAAACTGTGTGATCATTCATAGGGATTTATCATATTACTCTCTCTACTTGTGTGTATGTCTGAAATGTCCCTTATTAACTCTTTTTAAAGAAAGATTGCACTGAAATTGAATAGACGAAACAAACTGAATGCATGCAGTTGAAACACCGCCAAACTAATTCTGTCGATATTCTACATACTTGCTGAGAATCATTTCCAAGGGAGTCTCGGTAGATAGTCTGGCACTGCTTAAGTGCTTATGATGACAAGCAGCATACTCATTTTGGGCCGTCAGAGTCAGATGGCTCTGCTGCTGAGGAAATAATGTTGAAATGGACCCATAATAGGACCCCTTATAACTTCCAATGAAAATCAGACAGTTCCTCCACCAAGAAAGTGTAGTTATCATCTTTGTTTTATTCAGGGCGGTCTCAGATCATCCCCCCACGCTGGCACAGTTCAGTATTCAGGATCACACCCGTATATGCTGCCGAGCCTGTGAGAGAGCTGCTAAGGGCTATGTTTCCATCCTCTGGGTTCAAAAAGATGTGAGCAAAATATTTAAGTAAAATTAAGATACCTACAGGCAAAACCTGACAAAGTGTTGCACGCTGTGCTACATAATAGATTGAGATTTTTTTCTTAATATCATAGCTCCCCGTATCTTCACCTACCTGTCAGCTCCACATCATTTGTTATTAATTTAACACCAGAGAGCCTGGAAAGAGCTCCAAGCTAGTGAGAGCACACAAATCAGGAGCAAAGACAGCAAACCTCCTTGGAGATTCTTGTTCACAAACTTTAAGGGAATTTGAAAAATGCCTCTCAATTGGGAGGATGCGTGATATGAAATCAAACAAAGTAGAGAAACATGAGTTTCAGTTGCCTAATTTAAACCAAAACCTGAGACTAATATATGGGCAGCCAGGTCATCTGTGGAATTCTAAGCAGCAAGTGAGGTATAGTTGATTTACAACGTTGTGTTGGTTTCTGATGTACAGCAAAGTGACTCAGTTACACATGAACATGCATTCGTTTTCATATCCTTTTCCATTGTAGGTTATTACAAGATTATTGCATATAGTCCCCTGTGCTATACAGTAGGACTTTGTTGTTTATCTATAGTAGCATTAATCCCAAACTCCTAATTTATCCCCATTTATGGTAACCATAAATTTGTTTCCTACATCTGTGAGTTTGTTTCCGCTTTGTAAATAAGTTCATTTGTATCTCTCTCTCTCTTTTTTTTGTGGCAGGGGAGAGCTGCAGCACAGCTTCTAAGAACTTAATTCCCCGACCAGGGATTGAACCCAGGCCCTCAGCAGTGAAAATGCCAAGTCCTAACCACTGGACTGCCAGGAAATTTCCCAGGTATGATAATCTTGAGGTTCATCCATTACTGATGCTTCATTACTTCATTCTCTTTGTGGCTGAATAATATTCTATTGTATGTATATACCACATCTTCTTTATCCATTCATCTCTTGATGGACATTTGGGTTGCTTCCATGTCCTGACTATTGTAAATAGTGAGTGCTACAGTGAACATTGGGGCACATGTATCATTTTGAATGAGAGTTTTCTCCAGATACATGCCCGGGGTGGGGGGGATTGCTGGATTATACGGTAATTCTTTTTTAGTTTTCTGAGGGACCTCCGTATTCTTCTCCACGGAGGCTGCACCGATTTCCATTCCCACCAATACTGTAAGCAGGTTCCCTTGAAGAAAAGATTTCTTAACTCAGTTGACAAGACACCTTCTGGTCCAGCACCTGCTTGCTTGCCCGGCTTCCCTCTCCCTCACTGACCCAGAACAGCTCCTGCAAGAATAGTGTTCTTCTTAATGTATAGCCTCTGTATGTGTGATCCCCAGGCTTCCCTGGTGGCTCAGTGGTAAAGAATCCACCTGCCAAGCAGCAGACGCAGGTTCAATCCCTGTGTCAGGAAGATCCCCTGGAGGAGGACATGGCAACTCACTCCAGTATTCTTGCCTGGAGAATTCCATGGACAGAAGAGCCTGGTGGACTTACAGTCCACGGGGTTGCAGAGAGTCGAACACAGCTGAGCAAGTAAGCAGCAGCATGCAAAATCCCCAGTCCCCCCAACCTCTCCACCACAGCTCCATCTCATCTGTCACCTGAAAAACACCTTTTCCTCCCCCTGGTCTCAGCTCAGACGCAGTGACCTCCAGGAACCCTTCGTCGACCTTCCCCAGTTCCAGAGTCAGGGCTTCTCTGTGTATTCTTGTCGTTCTCTCTACGTCCTGCTCCTTGTCTCTCACACCATTCTTTTATTCTTATCACATGATTCTAATGGCCTGTCTTCAAGCCTCGTCCCTCAAGGCTCCCTACACCGGAGCTATTGTTTGTCCATGTGATGCTAGCGCTTCGTTCAGGGCTGGTGCGCAGTAAAGGCTTGATGAACCCTTGGGATAAATGCAGGACAGACGTGGATGTGGGAGTTACCTGCACGATATCAAAGCAGGCACTGCACCTGCATCATCTTATTTACCACGTGGTTGATGGCGATGAAACGTGGGTTTAAACACAGGTTTAAGATCCCAGCATCTTCTGCAACAGAAAGTGAAGTTCTAGAACTGAACATTTTCAGACAGGCACCGCTAAGAGCAATCTGATACAGTAACGGTTTCTGGCACATGCAACTCCTTTTAACAGATGCTGATATGACAGACAGAAAGCTGTCAGGCCTGCTCCAGAAAAGAAAATTAGCCAGTTCGTGTTCCACTTGACAAATTAATTTCCTTTGACATTTAATTTGTATCCTCAGGTACTGTAGATTTAAAACTTGACTAGGACATCAGCAGATAAGAGAAAGGTTTCATTTCACAAAATCAAATTGTCAAGTTATTTTTATTATGAACAATGTGGTCCCCACATGGATATTTCTAAGTCAAATATGCAGATTATTGACTGTTGTAAGTAAAATACAACCTCTCTTATCATTCTGAGGCTTAATGTTGACAGCATGCATCTGCTCACCATAAAAACAGGAGAAAGGACAGTGGGAAGTTACAAGTGTGTGGGCTTCAGAACCGGAAAGTTGACTCAAAAGTCCAGATTCTCCATCTATTACAAGAGGGTCTCAACCCTGGCTTTGCATTAAAATCACCAGGGAATTTTTTTTCCTTTTCTTTAATTCAAGTATAATCAATTTGCAATGTTGTATTCTGTACACTTTTGAAGCAAATAGAAAAGCGATGCAGATATACAGACATATATATTCTTTTTCAGATTCTTTTCCCTTACAGATTATATAGATTATAGATTATTACAAGACACTGAGTGTCATTCCTTGTTCTATACAGTAGGTCCTTTCTGTATATTAATCCCAACCTCCTAGTTTATCACTCCCCCACCTTTCCCCTTTGATAACCATAAATTTCTTTTCTATGTCCATGAGTCTATTTTCATTTTGTAAATAAGTTCATTTGTATCATTTTTTCAGATTCTACATATAAGCAGGATCGTATGATATCTGTCTTTGTCTGACTTACTTAACTTAGTATAATAATCTCTGGGTTGATCCAGGTTGCTGTAAATGACATTATTTCATTCTTTTTTTATGGCTAATATTCCATTGTATGTATGAACCACATCTTCTTCATCCACTCATCTGCTGATGGACAGTTAGGTTGCTTCCATGTCTTAGCTGTTGTGAACAGTGCTTCAATGAACCTTTGCGTGCATCTATCTTTTCCATATCCTTAAAATCACCAGAGGATACTTTTTTAATACCAATGCCTATTCCCACCTCAGACAAAATAAATCAGGATCTCCAAGGATTATGGCATGACATCTGCAATTTTTAAATCCTCCAGGTGATTCATGCATAGATCTATTAGCCATGTGGATTTTTTTTTACTTTTTTTTAATTGAAGGATAATTGCTTTACAGGATTTTGAGGTTTTCTGTTGAACATCAACAAGAATTAGCCATAGGTACCCATGTCCCCTCCCTCCTGATCTTCCCTCCCGTCTCCCTCCCCATCCCACCCTTCAGCCTGTCACAGAGCCCCTGTTTGAGTTTCCTGAGTCACACAGCAAATTCCCATCTATTTTACATATGGTATTGTAAATTTCCATGTTACTCTCTCCATACATCTAGCCATGTGGATTTGGGCACCTTAACTTAATATTTCTGGCATATAAATGGAGTGTCGTAGACACCTGTTACTCTCATAACTGACCATCAACATTTTTCTTATTTAATAACAGGTGTTTTTTTTTGTTTTTAGAATTAAATTTGGAAAAAAGATTCATACATTGTAATTTATTGATATGTCCTCATAACTCTTTACAATTATTGGTTCCATCTCCCCTCTGCTTTTTATTTTTTTCTTTGCAAATTACTTACTGAAATGATCAGACCACTCCCTTGTCCTATAGAGTTTCCTGTGGTTTAGAATTTTCTGATTGCCTATCCATGGTTTCACTTAATAAGTTCTTCTTTCCTGTTATTATTTCCTGTGAACTGATTGTTTGATAAAAGACTTAATCAGATTCAGACTCAATTGCAAGACTACCTCCTAGGTGATGAATATACCTCTCTCAGAAGCTCATTCTGTCTCTTTGCCTCTATTTGTGTGATGTGAAGTTATTGATAATCATTGCCTGGATCCATTGTTTCACTGGGATATGCAAAACAACATCAACATCAATAACCTCAGGTATGCAGATGACACCACCCTTATGGCAGAAAGCAAAGAAGAGCTAAAGAATCTCTTGATGAAAGTGAAAGAGGAGAGTGGAAAAGTTGGCTTAAAACCCAACATTCAGAAAACTAAGATCATCCCACCTGGTCCCATGACTTCACGGCAAATAGATGAGGAAACAATGGAAACAGTGACAGACTTTATTTTGGGGGGCTCCAAAATCACTGCAGATGGTGACTGCAGCCATGAAATTAAAAGATGCTTGCTCCTTGGAAGAAAAGCTATGGCCAACCTAGACAGCATATTAAAAAGCAGAGACATTACTTTGCCAACAAAGGTCCATCTAGTCAAAGCTACAGTTCTTCCAGTAGTCATGTATGGATGTGAGAGTTGGACTATAAAGAAAGCTGAGCACCAAAGAATTGATGCTTTTGAAATGTGGTGTTGGAGAAGACTCTTAAGAGTCCCTTGGACCGCAAGGAGATCCAACCAGTCAATCCTAAAGGAAATCAGTCCTGAATATTCATTGGAAGGACAGATGCTGAAGCTGAAACTCCAATACTTTGGCCACCTGATGCGAAGAAGTGACCCATTGGAAAAGACCCTGATGCTGGGAAAGACTGAAGGCGGGAGGAGAAGGGGACAACAGAGGATGAGGTGGTTGGATGGCATCACCTACTCGATGGACACAGTTTGAGTAAACTCTGGGAGTTGGTGATGGACAGGGTAGCCTGGCGTGCTGCAGTCCATGGGGTCGCAAAGAGTCAGACACAACTGAGCAATTGAACTGAACTGTCCATGGGATTTCCCAGGCAAGAATATTGGAGCGGTTTGCCACTTCCTCCTCCAGGGGATCATCCCCACTCAGGGATCCAACCCAGGTCTCTTGCATCTTCTGCATTGGCAGGTGGATTCTTTACCACTACGGCCACCTGGGAAACCATAAATATACATAATACACATAAATAAATATATACATAAATTGTATCACTATTATATCTTAGAGGTATTGTAAGTAAAGATCATTAAAACTAGCAATGGCTGACTTTCTTGGGCTACGCAAATAGCGTATGTTGGACACTAACATACCCAGTGCTCTCTGAATAATCTTTAAATTCAGAATTCTGCTGCTACCCCGGCTGCATCTTTGAAGTTGGCCAGGCTCTCTCTACCTGTCACACACCCCGCCTTCGGTCCCGCCCTCATTAACCCCGCCTACTACGTGTTGGCACGCCCCCCTACGTTCAGCCAATAGGCGGTGACGTTTGAGGGAGCGGGACGCCCCTCTCAGCCAATGCAGGAGATCTTTGCGAATTCGGTCCCGCCCCTTGCCGGGAGCTCTGCCGGAAGATGGCGGCGGCCGCGGAGTTGACGCTGCTGGAGAAGTCTCTGGGGCTGAGTAAAGGGAACAAGTACAGCGCTCAGGGCGAGCGCCAGGTAAGAAGCGGAGGCGGCGCGGAGCGGGAGACAGGGACGGCAGCGCGGCCGGCGGAGCCCGGTTAGGGCCGGGCCGGGCGGGGGAGGCGGTGGAGCGAGGATGCCGCCCGGCTCCTCACGTGTCTGCGCTCCAGTCTTCTTCTGCGGCCCTGGCTCCCGGAGGGAGCGGGGGGAGCGGGAGGAAGCTGGTCCGCTCGCCCCGAACTTTTCCTCCTGCGAAACTGTCATCATCGCGCTCTGGGAAAGCGAGGGGGTCCTCAGAGAGCCCGCGGGTTCCCCCTCTGGGAAGGCGAAGGGGTCCTCAGAGAGCCCGCGGGGTCCCCCTCTGGGAAGGCGAGGGGGTCCTCAGAGAGCCCGCGGGGTCCCCCTCTGGGAAGGCGAGGGGGTCCTCAGCCCGCGGGTTACCCCTCTGGGAAGGCGAGGGGGTCCTCAGCCCGCGGGGTCCCCCTCTGGGAAGGCGAGGGGGTCCTCAGAGAGCCCGCGGGGTCCCGCTCTGGGAAGGCGAGGGGGTCCTCAGAGAGCCCGCGGGGTCCCGCTCTGGGAAGGCGAGGGGGTCCTCAGAGAGCCCGCGGGGTCCCCCTCTGGGAAGGCGAGGGGGTCCTCAGAGAGCCCTCGGGTTCCCGCTCTGGGAAGGCGAAGGGGTCCTCAGAGAGCCCGCGGGTAGAGCAGGCTGGAGGCCCCGCGTGTGTGTTCAGTGACAGCGTTTAGTGTAAAGAGTACCTTTCATTCAGAATTCCGAATCGACCGCAGAGAGCAAACGGGGTGTGGTGTCCGCCGTGCCAGGCCCGGCGGTACGGCGGTGGTCGAGGCGGCCCCGCCCCTCCCGTCCCCTCCGGAGGCTTGATTTTTAGCTGAGTGGACACACATTGCAGCTATTTTGGTTACAGTGCTGAAAAGTGCTGCATTGCGGCGTGGACGGCCGCGAGATCCCTTAGTGGAATCCTGTTCCAAGGTCTGATCAAGTTCCTTGTGCAACGTGCAGAGATCGAAGGGGAAGTTCCGCGGTCTGAGGTGACCTAGTGAGGCATAGGGACTCAGATTTCTAAGGGCTTTGAAGGGCTTCTGTGTTTTATAAAGCTAAGTGGTTGCGGTGGAGGAATGACTGTATTAGAGGAGGGGACAGTAGGAAAACAACTTTTGCATTATATAAGGTTTTTGCCCCTTGGAGATTTTTTTCTAGATGAATTTTTTTTTTCTGACTTCTTCAGTTCTTCTTTTTTTTTTTTTTTCTGACTTCTTTGATTCTGCTTCAGAAGAACCGAAGACTGATTAATCTCCGAAGCAGTCGTGTTGTAGTTTTTACAAGTTAGACTGAAGTCTAGAAAGGGTTTCCCAGGTGGCTCAGTGGTAAACAACCTGCCTGCTAATGCAGGAGACTCCGGTTGGATCTCTGGGTCAGGAAGATCCCCTGGAGTACTACTTCTTGCCTGGAAAAATCTATGAACAAAGAAGCCTAGCAGGCTACAGTCCATGGGATTGCAGAGAATCGCACACAGCTGAACACACTCACACAGGGTCGGACATAGCTGAACACACACACAGACACACACACATGAAAAGATGTTTGACTTGCGGAAGACCAGCCCACTGACTGGAGCCAGAGATACCTGCTTTTTCCTTTTTCTCTGGCCTCCCGCTGATTTCTCTCCTGCTGCTGCTTCTCTCTCATTTGGTTTGTTTTTTTTTCCCCACACGTTTGCCAAACATGAGTCCTGCCTTCAGGGAGCATACCATCCAGCATGAGGAAAATTCATTGGGGGCTCTTTTTAAGCAGAACAGAATAGTTACTAAATGGAGGAAAGCACTGTTGATGAGTGTGAAAGAGAAAGTTAATTCTGACTATAAAAATGAGTTTGGAAACTTCACAAAAAGTTGGTGTTTAAAGTGTATAAAACTAATAAATTATGTTGGACTGCAAGGAGATCCAACTGGTCCATCCTAACGGAGATCAGTCCTGGGTGTTCATTGAAAGGACTGATGTTGAAGCTGAAACGCCAGTACTTTGGCCACCTGATGGGAAGAACTGACTCATTTGAAAAGACCTTAATGCTGGGAAAGATTGAGGGCAGGAGGAGAAGGGGACAGCAGAGGATGAGATGGTTGGATGGCATCACCGACTCAATGGACATGGGTTTGGGTGGACTCAGGGAGCTGGTGATGGACAGGGAGGCCTGGCATGCTGCAAAGAGTCGGACACAACTGAGCGACTGAACTGAACTGAACTGAAGATTGGGTAATTTGAGGTAACAAGTAGAGCAATGTGATGGATGATGCAATATAAGGTAAACCCAGAATTATAGTTGGAGTCCCAGTTGGGAGGGTTGTGGAGTTCAAGGTGTGGTTTCTTATTTTAATTTAAACTTTTTTCTTTTTTTTTTTTAAGCAGAGGGCAGCTATTGAAGGTTTGTTGATGTGTTTGGGGAAAGGGATGATGATGTATGATAAGATTCATTCATTTTGGGGGGAAGACAACTGACAGCAATTAGCCTGCAGTCAGGCACTCGCTGCAATAATATCAATCATAATTAAAATTTCAAAACAATCCAGATATGCAACTCTGGGAGAACCGTTGTTAAATTATGATACATCAGCACATTGAGATATTATTTATGTAGCCATTGAAAGTTATTACTTTGAAGACCATGGAACCTTAAGATGAATGTGAAATAGTATGTGTCCCATGATTGCAACTGCATAAGGTTTGTCTGCTTAGGCTGTGTGAATGAAAGAAAATGAACTTTCCAGCCAATTGTACTTTATTGAGATCCCAGCTCCACCATTACAAACCTGGTGACCTTGGTTCTTCATCTGTGAACTGAGGATGAAATTACTTGCCTCTTACATCTTAGAAGATGTAATGATTAGATGAGAAAGTCACCAGGAATTTTTTGACTTCCTGTGATGGGGTTGTGGGTAATTTATTTTTACAAATAATTCTCTTTAGAGTTGTCCTTTTCCTCCCACACTCAGCAGTTGTGAGTTCTTTACTTTCCTCTTTCTTTCTCTCCTCTCTGTTTCTTCCTTCCTTCCTCCCTCCTACCCTCTCCCTCTTTCTCTCTTTTCCTCTTTCTTTCCTCCTGACCTCCCTCCCTTGCTGGAAGCCCAGGCATCTCTTTACCTACCATAAAGTGCTGGAGAAGGAAATGACAACCCACTCCAGTGTTCTTGCCTGGAGAATCTCATGGACAGAGGAGCCTGGTGGGCTACAGTCCGTGGGGTCACAAGAGTCGGACACGACTTAGTGACTAAACCACCACCATGAAGTGGGCACAGTCACAGTCAGGCCATGGAACATTGGCAGCGCCCTCAGCGAGTTTCATATGTTCTTTTTAATGCATTTTTAAAGGAGATTATTGGTGATCTTAGAAGTGATGTTTTCACTTGAGGGTGAAGGCAAAAAGGAGAGTTCAGGGAGCTAGGTAGTGAATGGAAATAGCTGGTGAGGAAGTGGAAAGCTGAGACCGCCTTTGGCTACTTCCTTTATTGTTTGGGAGGTAACCTTTGAATCTGTATCCATAAAATGTTAATCTTCCCATATACTTCACATGGTCTTGTTGACCCAGGTTCGAGTGTTAAAGGGCCCTGCATAGAGTAAGTCCCTCTCTCAGTTCAGGAGACTGAAAAGAGCAGGAAAGAGCAGCCGTCTTCTGAAAATGTTCTCTTTCGGTTTCCTGAAGTCGTTTAGATTGTTTACTTGTTCTTTATAATTGGTTGGTCTCCCTATTGGTGATAGTTCCCATTTTCTTTTAAATTTCTCAAAATACTTTGCCTAGTTGTGCATCAAAAACTTTTAAGTTAATTAGCAGTTTCTTATAATCTGATCCTTTGTATTGCTGTTATAATCAGGAAAACTTTAAAAAGTAGAATTGTTTTTCAGATGATTACCTGAATCCCTGACTTTATTATTAGACTTTTATTATCAGTGTACTCATTCGAAGTTACTCCAAAATTGATGAATATGCAATCCATGGCAGCAAAATCGCCATCACAGTCCATACCAGTTAATGAGGTAACTAATTATATTAGATCGCATGTCACTTAAACCAGGCTTCAGCTCACTTGGTGGTTCTAGCTGTATCAACATGAATTCAGTGTTCACTACAATTGCTTCTTGTTTTTGTTATTGCAAAGTTGGGTTTATTTAAGCATGTTTGTTCACCTTGCTAAATAGAGTGTGGGTAGTCTTGATTGAAATTATTGCGATTATTAGGATTTCCATTTTCTATTTTTGTACATATGTAGTTATAAATTAGGTAGAAATATCATGACTCATTTTTGCAATGTTACTACCAGTTTCATGGCATCAAGCAACTGTTATCAAATGTAAACTAATATAACTGTTATTTTCCTGACTTTGATTTGTATATAATTTAATATCTTCGTGCATTCATGCTTACTTGCTCAGTTGAGTCTGACTCTTTGCGACCCATGCGACTCTAGCCCATCAGATTTCTCTGTTCATGGGATTTTCCAGGCAAGAATACTGGAGTGGGTTGCTATTTCCTTCTCCAGGGAATCTTCTAGACCTAGGGATCGAACCTGTGTCTCCTGCATTATCAGGTGGGTTCTTTACCACTGAGCCACCAGAGAAGCCTATTTAGTATCTTAAGAGTATTTAAAGAAAAAAAAAAGTTTAGGATGTAGAACTTATCAGTCGTGATGGTATTTTAAGATTTTTTTTTCTGTTTAAGATTCCAGTTCTTCAGACGAACAGCGGTCCGAGTCTAACGGGACTGACTACTATAGCAGCTCACCTAGTCAAGCAGGCCAACAAGGAGTATTTGCTGGGGAGCACGGCTGAGGAGAAGGCCGTGGTTCAGCAGTGGCTAGAATACAGGGTGACCCGAGTGGACGGACACTCCAGTAAAGACGACATCCACGCTGTCCTGAAGGCATGGCGAGATTTCTTTTTATGGGCTGACGTGTGTGAACTGTTAATAGCCGGGATCTGTTTTGCCTGAGATTCAGTAACTGGAGCTCTTGGTCTCTTTACTGTTTCCTCTACCTCGTGATACCTTGTACCTGTTACTACCTTTCCCTGGAAAAGACTCTGCCCGCCCCTCAGCTCCGACCTCAGCTCAGATACCCTTCCTCAGTCACATCCTTGGTTACTACCTCTCTCTCACACAGATGCACTTTCTTGTTTAAATACTTTTCTTTACTAACATCCTGTGCTTTTACTTTGTAGCGCTCATCACAGTCAATAATTATAGCTTTTTATGATTTTTTCTTGTATATGATTGCTTGATACTTATTTCCCCCAGTCAGTAGTTCTGATTCTCTAAGCAGCAAAGTACTTTCTTAAAGGAGAGAAGGAATTGGAGTTTGAGGGAGTTGTAGTTTGAGAAAAGCCTGTCCAATTGATGTGAGAATTCCCGTTTCCCTCCCTTGAGACTTAATGCTTTAGGATTTGTATTTTCTTTCTAAAGAAATCAAATTAGAATTCAAGAATCTATTGATATAAAATATAAACCAAATAATGGCTCTAGAGTCACCAAGAATGAAAGTTTCTACATAAAATTATTTTTGTTACCTATATAAAAATAAAGCAGTTTTTTTTTTTAAAAAAAAGCTTAAAATTTGAAGGAACCTTAGACATCACCCAGACAACCACATCATTGTAGGAATCCTTTCTGTTTCCTAATTTTATGCCAATTATAAATTGGTAATGTAAGTTGTACGAGAAGAACTCATAGTACTGAAAGCCTTTCATTTATCATTCTGAGGGAAATGGTTTAAATTTTCCTGACAGATACCATCAATAGAACTGGTAGAAAATAAATTCCAGATCTTTTTCCTTTATAAGTCTATCATGATCAACTATCCTTTTTTTTTAAGTGTTTTTGTTTGTTTGTTGTTGTTTTAATAATATTATTTATTTATGGCTGGGCTGGGTATTTGTTGCTGTACAGGCTTTCTCTGGTTGCATCGAGCAGGAGCGTCACTCTAGTTTTGGTGAGCAGGCTTCTCGTTGAAATCGCTTCTCTTGTTGTGGAGCACGAGCTTGGGGGCTCAGTAGTTGCGGCTTCCAGGCTCTAGAGCACAACCTCAGTTGGGGTGGCACACGGGCTCAGTTGCTCCAAGGCATGTGGGATCTTCCCAGATCAGGGATCGAACCCAAGTCTCCTACATTGGCAGGCGGGTTCTTTACCACTGTGCCACCAGGGGAGCCCTTTCAAGTCCATAAATACTCACTCATATTATCTCTGATGAACCTGTTAGTACCCTGTCATATAGTCGTGCCAGCATTTAGTCTGTCCCCATGTAATTACCAGACTGTGGCTAAATATTTTAACACATTCCGTTTGTTTCCTTAGGCTAAATTCCTGCAAGGGAAATTGTTGGACCAAAGCTCTATACATTTATAAGGCTATGTTACTCATTTGCCTCCCAGGAAAGTGTTTTATTGTAGTTTGGCAGTATATGATGACCGTGTGTGGCCTCTTCCACAAAACCCCTGCTGACATAGATGTTACCCCTTTTCCTCCTATACCAATTTCATGACAAAGCCAAGAAGTGATCTCTTTGTTTACTTTGCTGTTTTTGTGTGTGTGACAGTATTAATGCTGTGGCATTTTTTTCATAACATGAGCATTTTCATCATTTTTTAAAAAAATTTGCTTACATATCTTCTTTGCCTGTTTTTATACTGGGCTGTTTCTGTTTTTATTACTTTAAAAAAAAATCTTGCTATAAGAATATTATAAAAGGATTTAATTTACTCACCAAAGTTCCATTTCAAAGTTAAAACCACAGTGGCTCAGAGCTAAGGTAATATGTAATTTAAAAACAGGCATTGGACTTCCTCTGTGGCTCAGTGGTGAAGAATCCACCTGCCAATGCAGGAGAAACAGGTTGAATCCCTGGTCCAGGAAGATCCCTGGAGTAGGAAATAGAAACCCACTCCAGTATTGTTGCCTGGAAAATCCCATGGACAGAGGAGCCTGGTGGGCTGCAGTCCACAGGGTCGCAAACAGTCGCACATGACTGAGCAGGCCCAGGAAGATCCCTCATGCTGAGCAGCAGCTAAGCCCATGCTCCACAGCTGCTGAGCCCACAGGCCGCAACTACTGAAGACTGCATGCCCTGGAGCCTGTGCTCCACACCTGGAGAGTAGCCCCCACTCTCCGTAACTAGAGAAGAGCCCTCACAGCACAGCCAAAAATAAATAAAATTATTTTTTTTAAAAAAGCAGGCGTTATGATACACTAACATTTGGATCCAGATGAAGGATGTGTGAAAGTCACTCAGTTGTGTCCGACACTTTGCGACCCCATGGACTGTACAGTCCATGGAATTCTCCAGGCTAGGATAATGGAGTGGGTAGTCTTTCCCTTCTCCAGGGGATCTTCCCAAAGAATTGTCACTATTAATCTGTTAGGCAGCCCTTTGAGAGCAGTGTCTAACCAAATAGAGAATATCAATGAAGTGAAGTGAAGAAGTGAAAGTCGCTTAGTCATGTCTGGCTGCTTGCAACCCATGGACTATACAGACCATGGAATTCCCTAGGCCAGAATACTGGAGTAAGTTTGATAATAGTTAAACAGAAAAATCAGATAGAACTCTGATGCCAGTTTGGCACTGGCATCAGAAATACTTGTTTAAGAAAAGTATATAATGAACATTTAGTTCTTTTCCATGAATATTTTGAGTGTGAAATTCTGTGTTTTAAATTTCAGAATTCAATTTCTGACAAGTCAGAATTTAATTTCTGAAAATTTTTATTTATATCACTAATCAGAAAAATATTACCTCTTCATGGTTTTTGAAACTCCATTTTGAAGTTTTTATAACTAAAGAGTAAGTATAACCTTAAAAGAGTCTTTATAACTAAAACATGCTGTGCTGTGCTTGGCTGCTTAGTTGTGTCTTTGTGACTTTTGAGACCCCATGAACTGGAGCCCGCCACGCTCGGCTCCTCTGTGCACGGGATTCTCCAGGCAAGAATTCTGGAGTGGGTTGCCATGCCCTCCTCCAGGGGATCTTCCCGACCCAGGGACCAAACACAGATCTCCCGCATTGCTGATGAATTCTTTACCGACTGAGCCACCAGGGAAGCCCTAACTAAAAATAGATATGGAATATGTTAAGAATATATACACTATTCAAAGCAGTGTTAAATTATTATTTCAGATTCTTTTAGAGATGGTTCTTAAAATTAATTGTAGATATATTTATTTTATTCTTAGGCTGTATCAAACTTGTTTCATATGAAGACATTTGGAGGAAAAAACATTTCCATCCAACAGATTGCTAGGGAATTTAAGTGATAGCTTGTATATACCATTGTATTTACCTTCTCTGCCCAGTTTTATTTTGATTCTTATGCATTTGTTTCCTTGTCTATGTACATGTTTCTTTATGTCATCATTTGTACCACCTCTAACAATCCCATATTCGTATACAGTTTTGAAAATTACTGTCTTTAAATGAAGGCTTGGGCAAATTCAAAGAGTTCAGATTCAATTCAGCTAACATTTACTGATTACTGAACCACTGTGTGCCAAGCATGTGACATATGATTTGAGAATGAAAACAAACTGCTCTCTCTGCAGCTTAAGAAGTTTTTCCAGAATGATTACATAGGAATGTTAATCGGCCTTAAAGAAGGAAATTCTGACACAGGCTGCATCATGGATAAATCTTAAGAATATTATGCTAAGTGAAATAAGCCAGTCACAAAAAGACAAATAGTACATGATTTTGCTTATATACAGCATATACAAAATTCTGTGAATAAAAATCATAGAAACAGAAAGCAGAGTAGTGACTGTCAGGCCTTGGGGATGAGAGAAAGGGGAAGTTGTTTTAAAAAGTGCAGAGCATTAGTTTTCTGAGGTGAAAAAGTTCTGAACATTGATTGCACCACAGTGTGGATACCCTTAACATTAAGTGAATTATGCACCTAAAAATGGTTGTGGTGATAAATAAAAATTTGATTAATTTTAATGTGTTACATGTATTATCTCAATTAAGACGTTAAAAATATACATATATAAAAAAATCTAATAAACCAATACATTATAATTCTGTTAAGACGTAGGAATTGTTGAGGAGCTTTTTATATTTCAATGGAGAAAATAAATCTAACATGAGCATGATTTACAAACTGTCCCCCCATCTCCCCAAAGAAATAGTTGGAGTCTGAAATTACCATAGATGGCACTGTGCATATTATTTTCTAATGTTTTCTTATTTCTTTAAAATAAATAATTATCCTGTTAGAATAATAATTATCCTGTTTTTAAAAATGAGTTGATATATGATTTGTGATTTCAAATAAATTTTTATCTGTTATTGTCAAAGATTGAATTTATTAAATATGTTTTGTTTTCTAATAGCTTTCTAAATGTTTCAAATCGAATGTATAGTTAAGTTTATTGTTATTGTTTTTTAAATTAATATTTTGTTATTTGTTTTTCTAGGATCTTAATTCATATCTTGAAGATAAAGTCTACCTTACAGGATATAATTTCACATTAGCAGATATCCTATTATATTATGGGCTTCACCGCTTTATTGTGAGTATTCAAATAGTTATTGGCTCTTTTTGTCTGCAATGTTCAGAATGCCTTTTTTTCATTTGTCTTGAATTTAAATCAAATTTGCATTTTCACCTTATCAAATGAAAGGGATTATTTTTATATAAAGTACCTTATGTAAATATTCCTTCCTTCCCTGGATCTATCACACATAGGCGCTTCCTGTTCCTTGACATGCTTGGTTTTGTTCCTGTTCTTGTCCCTGCTTTTCTCTGTGGCTCCTTCTCTTGGCACCTTTGGACTTGGTTGTCATCCTCACCTGCACCCCGCCATCACCTGTCCATTCCTGCTTTTAGTACCCCACCTTCTGTGTGACCTCCTCTCTTACTCCAGTCTTACTTACCTCCAGTCTTACTCCTTAGTCCCGTCGCTACCTGAAATAACTCAGTTTCTACCCTTTTTTTAAGCCTATGTGCTTTCTTCCCCATCCAGCCTAGATCGCTGGATGTGTAACTTGAATCCTCAGCTCTTGGTTAGTCCAAATACACACCTTCAGTCCTGTCTCCATACTGAGCTGTGTCAGAGAAATCACACACAAGCTGTCATTAAGAAGATGAGCATTTCTCCCCTCTAATTAAAAAAATGAAAGACTATAATGAGGTGTGACTCTTGCAAACTAGTGCTTATTTTACATTCTTCTCACTCTGGCTTGTACAGGTCATGCAGTAGGGAAAGTAAATACTCAGGAGGAGGGAGCTTGTGTGGAAATGTTTGCCAGCAGAGTGAACAAGATCCTAATTCTCTAATGTACCAGCTGCCAGGCTATCTCACTGATTCTACGTACCCACAAGGGCCTATGGTTCTGAAGTAGGTTGGAAGTGTTTCATTCAATGCTGCATTTTAAAACGAGGCTTCTGGGAGTCCCCTGGTGGCCTAGTGGCTATAATTCTGGGCTCTCACTCCTGTGGCCTGAGTTCAGTCCCTGGTCGGGGAAACTGAGATGCCACAAGCCATGTGGCTCAGCCAAAAATAAGTAAACAAAATAAAACTTTAAAAAAACCCCTAGTCTTCTGTTGATAGTATTCAGTTCAGTTCAGTTCAGTCGCTCAGTCGTGTCCGACTCTTTGCAACCCCACGAACCACAGCACGCCAGGCCTCCCTGTCCATCACCAACTCCCGGAGTCCACCCAAACCCATGGCCATCGAGTCGATGATGCCATCCAGCCATCTCATCCTCTGTCGTCCCCTTCTCCTCCTGCCCTCAATCTTTCCCAGCATCAGGGTCTTTTCCAATGAGTCAGCTCTTCGTATCAGGTGGCCAAAGTATTGGAGTTTCAGCTTCAGCGTCAGTCCTTCCAATGAACACCCAGGACTCAGTGATCCCTGCCTATTTATATCTCTATTTTGAGATGTATATCCTCTTTATATGATTGCAATATTATGATTAAGGATCTCATGCTCTTTTTTTCTGAAACAAAATTGAGTGGAATAATATGTAAATCACTTCACCATCCCTTTGGGTTCATCAAATGAGTCCACAACCGAAGCCTCCACCCTGCTGCACGCACAGGCAGGTTATGTCAGAGCGGGAAGCACCTTCCCAAGGAACAGGCCTCACAGACGGAGCCTGTGGTGTTGAATGACACCCCTGCTGAGCTGGGTGTAAACCTACCCAGGTGAGAAGAAAGTGATTTCTGGGCGTTAATTTCAGGCAGGGTCGATGAGAGGTTCAGATAGCTCCATGCTCAAGTTCATCCCATAGCTTCTTATTTTTCTTGGCTGTGTATTTATTTTTACCCTCATGTGTTCCTTCATTTCCTTGTTCACATTATTAAATACTTAATATGTAATCAGCGCAGTCAGCACCGTGTGTGAAACAGGGAACCCTCAAGTCAACAAATGATCCTGCTGTGTTTTGTTTCACCGTGAGCCCGGTTTTAGCTGTGGCCGAGTTACTCTTGAGATCTGGTCTCTCTTAATTCCCTCTGAGGATCATTACGTTGTTCTTCCTTTGTGGCACTGCCAGTTACTGTGGCCGTTCGTGATTAGCCCAGTGACTCCTTGCTCTCTTGAAGTGATTGCACCAGTACGTAGCAGCCCCCGTGAACAGGCTGTTACTCGAGATTATTGAAATCCTTTGTAACGGTAT
The DNA here is from genome assembly GCF_054371585.1 of Giraffa tippelskirchi. NCBI lineage: Eukaryota > Metazoa > Chordata > Mammalia > Artiodactyla > Giraffidae > Giraffa > Giraffa tippelskirchi. The sequence goes on from NC_137282.1 coordinate 159,903,948, forward strand.
GTGCTGCTCAACTATAAGATTGTTATCGGTTGAAATACATTTGTTTTGGAGTTTGGAACACAAGTGGAGGTATCATTCTTTTAGAAAGAAAGGAGAAGTAAAAAAGAAATAGCTACCAAACAGTCCAGGAACGCCAGCTGTAAAGAGTGTCCCAGAGGCAGCATGGAGTCTGCTGGAAAGCTCGCAGACCAGCATTTCCTCTGATCTGGAAAGGGTCGCTCAGAGTGTTTCTCACATGTCTTCATGGAAAATTAGTGACTAAGGATATTATCTGTTTGGCCTTACAGTTCAAACTGGTTATAGAGCGCCAGTATAAATAAGAAGGAATGGTTTGCTAGAAAGGCTGAATATCACTGCAGACACACTGGCACGCAGACCAGTAAGAACAGGAAGTGTTAACGAGAACAATCGCATTGTGTTTCCCATTATTAAAAAAAAGAAAAGGAGAAAGAAAAATTGTCAGCTAGAAAGGGATGGTGGAAATCCAGTTATAAGTAAAACAGCTGATGGGGATCCCATCCCAAGAGTTCTAAAAGAATGTAAGTTTGGTGAGAGTCAAGTCTTCTGTTTGTTTCTCTGTTTACAGTATGTTTTCCGAAAGAGTAGTGGTGGTAATAAAACCAAAAGGTTAAGTGTAACGTGATCTTCCTGGAAACAGGTTGTATTCTAGCAAAATGTCCTGAGGGAAAGTGAACAAATTTACATTCTCTAACATAGATCATCTAATTAAAAGAATCAAAAGAAACTTTAGAAGCTCTTGGAATAAAAATTATTTTATGCTGTGGGTCTGTTGTATTCCTGACACCGGAGGCTGAAAAATGTGCAATTTTCAGGTTGTGAAGGACTGATCCTGCCGTGCGCCGTTGTCTGTTGCTGCTGTCATCTTTGGTAACAGACCTGGTGGCAGCATTCGCCAGTCTCTGACAGCACGGCCTGTTCTGCAGTGTAGATTTTAAAACAGACACTGCCCTGCCCTCCTGCATCAAAACTTGAGTGAACAACTTGAACCTAGATCAAACAAGCCTTACTGTTTGGAAATGCTTTCTTTGTGCATTTTAATTGATTCTGAACGATAACATCTCACAAAACAGCTGCTGCTGCTAAGTCGCTTCAGTCGTATCCGACCCTGTGTGACCCCATAGACAACAGCCCACCAGGCTCCTCTGTCCCTGGGATTCTCCAGGCAAGAACACTGGAGTGGGTTGCCATTTCCTTCTCCAATGCATGAGAGTGAAAAGTGAAAGTGAAGTGGCTCAGTTGTGTCCGAATCTTCGCGACCCCATGGATTGTAGCCTACTAGGCTCCTCCGTCCATGGGATTTTCCAGGCCAAGAGTGCTGGAGTGTAGAGGCTTTTTAAAATGAAAGAGTTCTGAAATTAGTCAGATTATAAGCAGTCAAATTGGACTCACCATATGTATCAACAGCTGACATGAAATCAAGTTGGAGTAATACTTGCTACTTCTGTTTGCTTTAGCTGTCAGTAAAGAGGTTTGTTGAAGTTGGTTTTGAATTTTATTTATGTATATATATATGTATATATATATGTATGTGTTTGTGTGAAAGTGGGCTTCCCTGGTGGCTCAGACAGTAACTAATTTGCCTGTAATGCAGAAGACCCGGGTTCAGTCCCTGGTTTGGAAAGATCCCCTGGAGAAGGGAATGGCCATCCACTCCAGTGTTCTTGCCTGGGAAATCCCATGGATAGAGGAGCTTGGTGGGCTACAGGCCGTGGATTCACAAGAGTTGGACACGACTACGACCTATCGACAAAACAACAATGAATAGCGCTTTGCATGTAGGATTTAAACCGGAAAGTGAAATTTTATGTAACAGTAGCAGTGAGACTCGCACTGCTAGTAAACTGGTCCAACAGAGATAGACATTTGACATCAAAGATGATGTTAACAGAGCAGATATTAGTACAGTCGTATCCTAATGTCGTGAAGGCAAAAAGGAAGGCTGAACGACTTCTACCCGCTTTTCTGTTTAAATTGCCTGGTAGTAAACGTGAAAGGAAAGTACAAGTTCAATTAAACATTTATTGAGAAAGTGCTACCTGTCTACCCTTTATAATATTTTTCTGTTTTGTAATAATTATCAAATACCAGAGTGGTTTGTCATTCAGTGTTGCTGAACTGGTAACTTAGGAGAGCATTTGCCTGTGGACACAAGTACACGCAACAAGCCGATGGCTAATGGATTTGCAGTCCGAGAGGGTGACTGAGATTTTGTGTGTTTCTGAACATGCCTAGCCAGTTTCATGGAGAGTTGCAATATGTTAAATAGATGAACTAACAACAGGATCAGGAACTACACCAGTCCCACCTGGTCCGTGGCCGGCCTGCTGGCCTCTTCCTGCCTGACGCCTCTTCATGATTCCAGTGTAAAATGTGGCTCAGAGAAAAGGCTTCAAGTCGCCTGCACTAGGGTCTGAGCCCAGTGAAGTGATCGGGGGTCTGACCCACTGTGTTGATTGCATCTTTCCCTAAGCAGCTCTCTGGGCCTCGTTGTAGCGGGACAGGCAGTTCTGTGAGCTGAAGATCAAGTTCAGCTTTACTGCAAAGAGAATTCGGAATGCCTGTTGTTCATCTGAGGCACACACCCTGGAAACAGCCCTTCCTTCTTCTGTTAAGCGGTAATTACTTAACAGTAAAAGGTTCATTGTGTATTTCTACAGAGTTTAGTAGAAAACAGCAGTTTTCTGCACGTTTATATGCAGCAGCCATCCAGAAATATGTGTGTATGTATATTTGTAGATACGTATGTATGTGAGTTTACCTTGTATTCCCTTGTTAAGTATGTTAGATGCCAACAAACCTTCCTTGTTTTAGGTTTGCGAAAAATACTGGAGGAAGAACCATATCATAGTCTCTCAGAAGGTATTCTCTTCCTTTTCAATAAAATTAAAAAAAAAAACAAAACTCTGGTCCTCTAGATCCTGACTTAATGTAGACTTTTCATTTGTTGAAAACTTGAGATTTCACTCAGAAGCACGTCTGTTCTTGACGGCAACGTGAAAGGCTTAAACAAATGGAGAGCTCGCGCAAGTGGCTGAGACGGTTCACTCCTGTCTGAACACGTTGGCTTGGATGCCCGTGGGGGGTCCCCCCCCAGTTTCTGTCTCCCACTCGAGTGATGTTAAGAGTCGCACTGATGTGATGTCTGTGTTGTGTGTGTTTTTCACCTCTACTTAGGTTGACCTGACAGTTCAAGAGAAGGAGAAATATCTTAACGTGTCGCGCTGGTTCTGTCACATTCAGCACTGTCCAGGGATTAGGCAGCATCTGTCTAGTGTGGTCTTCATCAAGAACAGACTATATGCTAATTCCCAGTAGAAGCCACCCCGCGCCCCGCCTGGAAGAGGGAATAACCCATGTCCAGTGGAAAGTGTGTTTCGGACCAGACGACTGACGTGAATTGATACGCACCCATTCTCTGTTTGTTGAAGTTGGTACAATTTAAGTGCAAACCCACGTCCCAGCATTTTATATGTTTTTTTAGTTGACATTTTGCAGTTTTTTTAATGTAAAACTTCAACTGCTGTCAAAACTTGAGTTGAAATCAAGTTATCAATTATCTTGGTTTTTATAGATATAGATGAAATTTCTGTTAATAAAAGTTGCAAATTAGTGGTTTAATCTTTAAAAAAAAAATCCTTCAGTGATTGACATATTTGACTGTTTATTGACCTCTTTCATCTTGTAAAATTCATTTTCCCCTTCTGCATATTTCTAGGAGTTTGTTTATTAACAGCTAGAGTAAATTGTTACCAAGGAGACAAAAAAGGGAAGACAGATGGATTTGTCTTTAGATATTTATGTGAGCCAGTAAAGGTGGTTGAGAAAAATCTTTTTTGTTTCTTTCTTTCCTGTAGTCAGTATTCATTGAAGTGAAACCAACTGCTGCTCTGCCCAAGAGGGAAGTGGAATAAAATACATTCCCTCGAGTTAATGGTTCTTTTGTTGGCCTTGGGCTTATTGGAATATGCAGCAGCTAAAAAGGGATGGGAAATTCCCACCATCCCCCTAATTTTGGACTCTCTAACTACTAGATTTTTCTAAACTATTAATAAAAACCAACATAGAAAGGCTGCCTCGATGCCCTAAAGAACAAAAACTCACACATTTATTAAGAAACCTATATAATTTATAACTCTTAGCAGCTGAGTCAATAAATAGTCAGTGATTGAGAGCTAAAGAGCCTACATTTACAAACTGTAGGAAAAGTGGAGTCTTTGAGCACTTTATTGTGATGTAATATTTTGGTGCCACCGCTGACTCTCAGTAGAATACAATTCAAAGTTCAAGTGCAAAGAGCAGAGACTTGGGAAATGTACATCACGTTCGTTTGTACACCAGCTCGGTGCTGGTTTGATCACATACTAGCTGCATGCACGACCTGAAGCAAATCAGGTAACCACATTTTCTTAATATGTAAAAATAAAATGTAAAAATAAAGATGACTCTAAACTTTGAGGATTCATGGAGACAATGTGTGTGAAAAAGCTTAACATGCAGCCCCTGGCTGTCAGTAATGGTTTCCCTTTATAAGAGCCCCACCCCTCCTGAGTCAAGAGATTTAATAGGCAAGAATGTTGAGTATACTGTAATTTGTTGTTGTGTAGTTGCTTTTTGCGACCCCATGGACTGTAGCCTGAGAGGCTCCCCTGTCCATGGGATTTCCCAGGTAAGAATACTGGAGTGGGTTGCCATTTCCATCTCCAGGGGATCTTCCCAACCCAGGGACTGAACCCTGGTCTCCTGCATTGGCAGGTGGATTATTTATCCCTGAACCACCAGGGAAGCCCTTAGATGAAGACAGTTTTTACAGGGTTGGATTTCACAGCTCATTGCTACTTGGAGCATTTTTAATTTTTACGAAGTAGCCTTTGTATTAGAAACATTTTTAATTTTTACGAAGTAGCCTTTGTATTAGAAACTGTGAATTTGTGTTTGCATATTCAGAGACTAGAGGGCTCAAGTTCATCTTGGGAGTTTGTGAACCATAGAGGTGGGCTTGCTCGGTCTGGCAAACCACTCCCCCAGCTGGGTCTGCTGTAAGCCTTCCACCTTAAATTCAACTACTGGGAATCACACCTTCCCCTAACACTTCTCTGGTCTCCCCTGGACCCGGGCAGGTAAGCAGGACAGACAGGATGGAGGAGAGACGGGCTAGCCAGCCCTCCCACCCTGAGCATTTCATTCTTCTACTTCAGTGCAGGTCTGCTGTGAGGAAAGGGGCGCAGGACACCTCTTTGCTGAATGGACCCTCTTCCCACTTGTGCCTTGTGAGTCTTAACCCTCTGGGCTTCCTTACATCTGCTAGTCAGTCCTTCATTGCAGAGTTCAGCGTTGCTTCAGGCTAGCACCAGGGAATTCCCTGGAGGTCCACTGGTTAGGACTCAGCGCCCTTACTACCGAGGACTTGAGTTCCATCCCTGGTCAGGGAACTAAGATCTTGTGAGCCCCACAGTGCAATCAAACAAAAAAAACAGTTTCTCACGTCCTACATGCCAGGATGGTCTGGGAGAATGAGAGGAAGGCAGAGAAGAGAAAAACCTGTTCCCTAAGGCAAAGATTAAATGATAACTCTCAGTGTCTGAATTGAAACCATTCATTTCCCCTTAGAAAGTCTGCTGGGTCACTTCCGTCAGGCACTTCTCTGCCTGAAATGCCTTTTCTCTGATAACCTCTTCAGTATTCAACTTTGTCATGTCCTGAAAATCGGGTCCACACTGACCACCCCATCTCCCCCTGCCTCCCATTCTGGCACTGAACGTCATTGCTCTTTTTGATCACCTGTCTCCTCCGGATGTTTAATTCCTTGAGATCAGGTACTTTTTGCAGCCCTCAAAAACCATGAGTGGCACATAACTGTAGATGCTAGGTATGTTTGTTGAAAGAATGTAGTAGTAAGTACATCTTGAGCTAACGAGGAAAAGTCTAAGTGCGAATTGCAATTAGGTACAGGTGGACAGCGGAAGAACCAAGGGGTTGTTTTTTCTCATGTGAAATGAGACAGTCCACAGTTGCTGGTAGGCATCCACCTACTTCTTCATACAAAGCAAGTAGTTTTCTGTTTTCTCAAGTTCACCTCATGGTCCAAGTTGGCTATTGGCTCCAGACTTTAAGTCCATGATTAAGATCCAGAGAAGGAAGTCAGAGGAAGGGCAAGAAGACTCCTCTCCTGGCTGAGTCAGTTCACTCGAACGACCTTTCCTGGAAGCCCTGTTCAGCAATATCTATTTACATGACTTTGGCCCTCCCCGCAGGGAGGGAGGCCAGAAATGTAGTTCTTTAGCACACACGTCGCCAGCCAGAGTAAAACCTGTGCTCTGTCAGTGAGGAGGAAGGAAAGTATATTCCTACATACTTCCAAGGAGTGCTGAGCAGCTGGCAGCCTCTCCAAGAATGCTTTACATGCTGTTTCCAGAATTTCTTTACAGACGATTGGATTGGAAACTCTATGAGGGCAAGTGTGTAATTGTGTCATCCATAGAGCCTGTGGATTCTCTGAGAGTAAATAGAAATAATGAGATACCATAATCACGTCTGTGTTCTGGGCTCTGTACCAGGCACTTTACAACATACACATTATCTCGTGTTAATTTAGGAACCATGGCAGAGGCTGAGACTAACCCACATGCTGATTACCCAGTGAGACCACAGCTGGCAGGAATGGGAATCATACAATTGCAGAATTGGAGGACATCACCTGTCATCCTCGCACGCACTGGGGTTTGAAGTGATTTGTGGAGCTCTGTGGTTGTCAGTCCCTGGCAGGCAGATGCTATCCCAAGATGGTAGGAAAAGTGACCTAATTTAAATTATCCCGTCACCATCCACATTCAGCAATAAGATTATTGCACTGAAGTTTTGTCAGTCTTTTTTTAAATCTGTATTTGGCTGCACTGGGTCTCCATTGCTACCTGTGGGCTTTTTCTAGTTGCAGTGAGCAGGGGCTAGGATGTGCAGGCTTCAGTAGTTGTGGTGCTCAGGCTTAGCATGTGGGATCTTCCCAACCAGGGATCAAGCCAGTGTCCCCTACCTTGCAAGGTGGATTCTTAACCGCTGGACCTCCAGGGAAGTCCCACACCAAGGGATTTTAACAGATGTGTGAGCATTCTCATTTTCACTCCCATTAAGCATGTAGGTCCCCCATTGGCTCCACCCAGTTAAGCCTGAAGCCATAGTCCCCACAGTCTTCAATGGGCGCATTAGGTTTCCTGCAGGGACTGAGGCAGGGAGGTAGAACTGGAATGAATGGGCAGATCACCCTCTCCTGGTGCTAAATGTGAGAGCCCTGCTAAAGTCCTTCCAGAAAAGCTTCAAGATGTGTTGATAACAGTTTGAGCAGAAGTATTGTTAGAAATGAGTAGAACTCTGTAACGATCAGTTACACATACATCACACCAAGAGATGAAAGACACAGTTGTTTGACAAGGAGTCAAATTAGGATGATTACGAAGTACAGCTCTTTCATGTATATATATTTTTCCTATCATTTGACTTCATTACTTAAAAAAAGAATTAGATGTTACACAAACTTTAATATTAATCTAGCTTTGGCAGAGATGTGGTAGTGTCATGGATTTGAGCATTTAGCTTTCTAACCCCAGAGAGCAATATTTCTTCTCTCCATAATTGGATAACCTGTTCCGACCCATTACCAGGGCACTAAATTTCAAATTCTCCATGCACCTGAGTAGGCCGCTACGTATCTGGCCATCTTAATTTTAGTCTTGATTTATTGAAGATGAATTACATTCCCAACTCTTCCTGGAGCTCTGGGTGAATTTTACTGCAAAAGCAATGGGGGAAAGTTGCCATCATATATCTCTTGCCGGGCAGAGGTTCTCGGTACACAAGGGGGCTCCTCATCCCACTCCTCCATGTCTTAGATCTGGATTTATAACACTGAAGCCCAGCTCCAGGGTTACATACAGGCATATCCGAGATGAGATGGGGAATTTGATTTTGCAATAATGATTACTTGTTGCTGGAGCCCATATTCCTGCAGGCTCTGCCTTTTTCTCCCTCCTGCTGATGAATAAAACTAATTCCAACTGCTACCTTATCTAGCAAAACTCATCTTTCACTTACAAGCGAGACCAAAAGCAGGGAGACGAGAAATCAGGAGAATTTGAGATGCTGGCCATTTTTGCTGCTGTGGCTCAAGGGTTTCTTCTTCCATTAGCGCGATTCCTTTAGGAATATTTTCATCTTTTAAACTTGGGTTTCTTTGTGGGGAGAATGAAAGTGCCGCAGCTCTTCCAGCCTGCCGAGTTAATGTGATGGCCCATCCGTGCTGTCTCTTCCACTTCAGAGAGGCTGGGTCCCCAGGGCTAGTGAGCTGTAGGAGGGATCCCGCGGATTAGGCTTGCCATTTCTGCTGAGGGTCATCTGTGCTTGAGGCCTTGCTGTGGATAATTTTTGTCCCCCCGAACATCATCTACTTGAGAAATTTGTGCCTAGTAGGCCTGTCTGTCCAAGTTAAGCTTGAAATACAATGCCACACAGCTAACCTGACAAGGCATTGCTCTAAACAGCAAGGCCCCAGGCCTGCTTTGTGCAAGACCACAAACTTCCAGCTATCTGATTACAAATTACAAAGTTTCTTTGGTGCAGTCCACGAACTAGTCTGTTTGTGCAAAATGGGTTATCCTTCCTCCACTGGCCCAGTTTTTCCTGACCTTCTGCAACACACACACACACACACAGTCGTTCACTAGTGTGTGACTCTGTGACCCCACGGACTCTAGCCTGCCAGGCTCGGCTCCTCTGTCCATGGGATTCTCTAGGCGCGAATACTGGATGGGGTTGCTGTTTCCTTCTCCAGGGGATCTTCCCGACCTAGGGATCAAACCTGGGTCTTCTGCATTGCAGAAAGATTCTTTATCATCTGAGCCACCAGGGAATGTTTGGCCCTCTGGTTGGCCCCACCAGCTCTACGGTTCCTGTTAGGCATTTGGCTCGAGCCTTGTGACTTGTATGAAAGTACGCTAGAGTTAACTGTCATTGTCAGAAGTTTGGGGCATGGATGACAGGCAGTGCACGAATGCAGTGGTTCTCAGGCTTGAACGTGAATGGTAATCACCTTGGCCTTCCCAAAACACAAATTGCTGGGTCCCCGTTTGAGTGTTTGATTCAACACGTCTGGTGTGGCAACCCCGCCACGAGGACCACCTGTCGGAAGCTTGGGTGACATGGAGAAGCTGCACTCATCCACAAGTGGGTGCTCTTGTCAGTTTTCACATCCGAGTCCAGTTTTCTGGAGGTGGGCCCAGTGTGCTGTTGGAGCATCCTGACTTCCGATCGGCTGTCTCTGTCCCAAGAGCAGCAGCTCTCGGAGAAGGCAATGGCACCCCATTCCAGTACTTTTGCCTGGAGAATCCCACGGACGGAGGAGCCTGGTGGGCTGCAGTCCATGGGGTCTCGAAGAGTCGGACACGACTGAGCGACTTCACTTTCACTTTTCACTTTCATGCATTGGAGAAGGAAATGGCAACCCACTCCAGTGTTCTTGCCTGGAGACTCCCAGGGACGGCGGAGCCTGGTAGGCTGCCGTCTATGGGGTCGCAGAGAGTCGGACACGACTGACGCAACTTAGCAGCAGCAGCAGCTCTCGCAGTAAAGCACTGCATATTCTCAAAGTGACGGAGCTATGCTGGAAGCAGCGCTCAGGGCACCAAGCAGGATTCGGTCCAGGAAAGATCAGAAATGTAAAGCTGCTCCTAGAAGACAGCTGATACCAACACACAGCACATTATTTCACAACACACTCGCCTCTGGGCTTAGTGTGCCGGAGGCATTTCCAAAACTTTATATGATTAATACACGGTAATATTAAGTATATTACCCCTAAAGACCATCTAATATTTTCCTTTCTTTTCATCAGTTTCTTCCATTTTTAATTTGTTAATCCACTTCAAAAATAGGTTCTACTGGTCAAAGGAAGTCACAAGGTCAGTCCAGACTGACCGACCGCTGGAAGGGGAACAAAGTCCTTCTCTTGATGGCAGAGCAGTGTGCTGTCCCGAGTGTACAGGGCAAGGAGGAAGTGTTGTAGACACATTAGAGTCTCACCCACGCTCTCTAATCCTGAGTTTCTGTATCTAAAAAATGGGTATTTTGGTTTTTTAATTATTTTTTGGGGGGGGGCGTGTCTCACAACATGTGGAATCTTAGTTCCTCAACCAGGCATGGAACCCATGCCCCCTACATTGGAATCACAAAGTCTTAACCACAGGACCACCAGGGAAGACCTGAAAATGGGTATTTTAGTATTCCCTCAAATAGATTGTGAAGATTGAGAATGTGGTATGTTATGTGTTGTTGTTTAGTTGCTCAGTTGTGTCCAACTCTTTTGAGACCCTGTGGATTGTAGCCCACCAGGCTCCTCTGTCCATGGGATCACCCAGGCAAGAATACTGGAGTGGTTTGCCATTTCCTTCTCCAGAAGATCAAACCCTCGTCTCCTGCATTGCAGGTGGATTCTTTAACTGAGTCACCTGGGAAGCCCATGTTATGTGTGATAACAGTTTATAAATCATAAAGTGCAAAACATATGCAAGAAATTATAATGGTGGCAGCTAAAGGCAGGCTGGAAGAATGAGAGCAGATTATACAGGGCTTTAAAAGAAGATACAGGAAGTTATTGAAATAATATTTACTGAGCATTTGATATGTGCCAGGCACAGTTCTAAGTACTTTACAGGTTTTATCTTTTTTAATCATTACAGCTTTATAATCGGAGAAGGCAATGGCACCCCACTCCAGTACTCTTGCCTGGAAACTCCCGTGGACAGAGAAGCCTGGTAGGCTGCAGTCTATGGGGTCTCGAAGAGTCGGACACGACTGAGCGACTTCACTTTCATTTTTCACTTTCATGCATTGGAGAAGGAAATGGCAACCCACTCCAGTGTTCTTGCCTGGAGACTCGCAGGGACGGGGGAGCCTGGTGGGCTGCCGTCTGTGGGGTCGCACAGAGTCAGACACGATTGAAGCGACTTAGCAGCAGCAGCAGCAACAGCTTTATAATATGGATATTTTATGGCCATTTTGTAGAAAAGGAAATTCAGGCAAGTGGCACAGCCAGAATTTGAACCCAATTCTGTCTGATTCCAAAGTGTTAACTACTGCACCTGGAGTTCTTTTATTGCTTATCTCCTAATCAATTGGCAATTGGTGAAGGGGAGGGAGCAGCTACCCCAGAACCACTAAAACAGAACTTGGGGAAGCACAACCCAGGATGTTCATTTTTAACTCCACATTAATGTGGGAGAAGCGATCACTCGTGAAGAGGGAACCCAAAGGTGAATACAGCCTCTGTACCCCGACACCGAATTAAACTTTGGAGACAGAGTTTTGGATGAAGTAGAAAAGAACAGCTTTACAACTGTGTGTCCCAATGTGGAGGGGGTAGTGAGAGTTTTATAGTAATGGTTCAAACAGGGTGTGATCAGCTTGTGGACACTCTTCTGATGGGCTGGGGGTGAGGTAAGCGGGAGTCAGCATCACCAACCTTCTGTTTTCCAACCAGTCTGGGGTCTACACATGCTTGTGGGCAGCTTTCAGTTAACTTCTCCTACCTGGTAGGGGTTTCAGTATCTGCAGAAAAGCTCAAGGACATTGTTCTGTGTATCCCTTGAGGAGGAACCAGCGCCCTGCCCCAAGGCTGCACTATTTTTTTTGGCCTCATAGCTTGCAGGGACCCTAGTTCCCCAATCAGCAACTGAACCCAGACTACAGCGGTGAGGGGTTTCGCTGAGAGCTCAGCTGGTAAAGAATCCGCCTGCAATGCAGGAGATCCCAGTTCGATTCCTGGGTTGGGAAGATCCGCTGGAGAAGGGATAGGCTACCCACTCCAGTATTCTTGGGCTTCCCCTGTGGCTCAGCTGGTAAAGAATCCACTTGCAATGCAGGAGACCTGGGTTCGACCTCTGGGTTGGGAAGATCCCCCGGAGAAGGGAAAGGCTACCCACTCCAGTATTCTGGGCTGGAGAATTCCATGGACTGTATATGGGGTCACAAAGAGTCAAACATGACGGAGAGACTTTCACTATCTATCTGCAGCAGTGAGAACACGGAGTCCTAACCACTCGACCACTAGGGAACTCTAGCCATTATTGGTTCTGTTAACTGCTCCTCTCTTGTCTCCACATCCCCTCCCTTTACTAATTAACAACTGTTTGAACCTGCTCCTTGGAACTCAGGGAAGGTCATGGAGGCTGAATGAATTCTATTCCCTGTACTCAAGAAATGGGGGCCACAGAGAGGTTTTGTGCCCAGGACCCCACAGGGTCCTGCTAGGTATCAAGCCTGCTCAGGTTTTTCAGTAGTTCAAAGACACTGAGAGCCAAATTAAGAGAAGACTTAGTCCTGCAGGTGCAGAAGGAAACTTGAGTCAGAAAAGTGCCTAGACGTGAGGAGGATAATGAAGGGCCTTAAAAATAATTCTGCTTTCTGGAGGTAGATGCCAAAGGGAGGGAAATGAAAGGTTAGAAGCCCGACTCGATAACTTGCCATCAGCCAAGTTTACATTCTGTTTACGAATTCATCTATTTCATGCCTCTTTATTTCCGCTGCTAGAAATTCCGAAGTTCCATCTTCACCCCACCCCCACCTAACACCTCATTTCAGATCTGAAGACAAAACACACCTCCTCTGGGAAGTCTTTCCTAACCGCCTTCTGTCCCCAGGTGTCCCACATATGTGCTGCGCTTTCTTCCATACTATCATTTATAATGCCCTGCTGCTGCTGCTAAGTCGCTTCAGTCGTGTCCGACTCTGTGCGACCCCATGGACGGCAGCCCACCAGGCTCCCCCGTCCCTGGGAGTCTCCAGGCAAGAACACTGGAGTGGGTTGCCATTTCCTTCTCCAGTGCATGAAAGTGAAAAGTGAAAGTGAAGTCACTCAGTCGTGTCCGACTCAGCGACCCCATGACTGCAGCCTACCAGGCTTCTCCGTCCATGGGGTTTCCCAGGCCAGAGTACTGGAGTGGGGTGCCATTGCCTTCTCCTTTATAACGCCCTAGGTTGTAAATTTTGGTGGCTAGAGAAACCCTTGAGGGTAAGCACTGTGCAGGAAGAGAGGAGGGAGAAAGGGAGGGATTAATAGTCGAGTCTTAGAAACACTGGATGAATATAGGAGGTGAAGAAGACATTGTCAAGTTGCACTGCCCTGTCCTTTCAACAGGCAGGAAGCCTTGTTGAGACTACAAGATGGACTTTATAAAGTTTACCACACAGCAGCACTAGATACTTGTCAGCACCAGATTTGTTTTTTCACGACTACAAATCAAAGCAGCCTAGCAAAAACGGTCCCTTCCATAATTACACTCGTTTTCTCTTCGCCTACGAAACAACTGGTTGAGATTTTGTAAATACAGATGCCAAGAACACACATCTTTTGCTCTTTACATGGGCATGAATGATTCGGAGAAATGATTTGGGCAAGTTAATCTCTAGATCTACTTCTTCATTTATTAGAAATGACAAAACTGTTCCCCAGAGTTGTCATGACGACCAAGGTGGCAAAGCACGTACGTCAAGACCCTCTGTAAAATACTGGTGGCTGGTAACAGTATAGATAATATATTTATGCCACTATTATTAATATTATTCTATGACTAAATTTCCTCTCCGCCAACCTCTCCAAACCTCTCCAGCGGGTTTAGGGAGGAGGAATAAGTTTAGCTCTAACTTTGAGACATCCTCATCAGCCGGATGCACCTGCCATAATCTAGCATGGTGGCACTGGCTTCTTTCAAGGTCAGGTCAGTGGCTACACCGTAGTGCCGTTACGGGAACCGCCGCTGGGTCGACTCGGCTTCCCCGACGCCCTTTGATGACGCCAAAACCCCGCGCAGGCAAAGCCGTCCACGGAGGTGTGCGCAGGCGCACCGCGGTCGCGGGTGGGCGGAGCAGGCCGGGATGAGCGGCGGTGGGACGGAGATCCCCGTGGGTTGTGAGGCCGCCCCGGGCGGCGGCGGCGGCAAGAAGAAGGACTCTCTGGGGTCCGCGGGCTCGCCGGCGCACCTCATTATCAAGGGTATGGCGTCGCAGGGCTCTCGCCTGGTGGTCCCAGCGCAGCCCCACCGACCAGGCGGCACCCTGTGACCCGGGGCCGAGCCGCAGGTCGCGCCCCGGCGGCCTCGGGTTTGCGGCAGGTTGAGGGTGGGGGACCCTGGCCCGGGTGCGCTCCTTTCTCCGCGCCAGGTGCCTCCCAGCAACGGCAAACCGACCCAGCCCCTCCTGCTTCCTTGTAGAAGCCGCCTGTTTTGAAAGTTTATTTAAGTGGCTTTATTCTTCTGAAACTTGCTTTTGTGCTTGACGTTTTATTTGTGGGATGTGTCCATGTTAATAAATGTTACCCCACTGTATTCATTTTCATTCACTGCTTTGTAGTATCCATGAGTGTATTAGGTTGTTCCCCCACTTTTTTTTCCCTTCGCTTAGGCTCGTCCCGTAGTAAACATCATACAGTCTCTCTTTTTTGTCTAAGAGGTTTTTCTAGGGCACATACTTAGGCGTGAAATTCCTCGGTGTGCGTGTCTTCTAACTTTGTTAGATGTGGCCAGATTGCTCTCGCAAAACTACTTTAGCGATTTACTAACCAGATAATCCATAGTCTAAACTGGACTTTAATCTCAGCATGAAATTGCTGGGTGTATATGCCTTCACTTTATTAGATATTGCCTAATTGTTCTCAAAACTACTTTACCAATTTACTAACCGGATAATCCATAGTCTGAACCGGATTTTAACCTGCGTATGTTTATGGGGAACAGGAAGAGTGAAACAAGCTAGAGATTGTGCCGCTTAGCATGGGTTGACCTTGAATTTCATTTTCTCTTTACAGATCTTGGAGAAGTTCATTCAAGGCTCTTAGATCACAGACCAGTTATCCAAGGTGAAACCCGGTATTTTGTGAAAGAATTTGAAGTGAGTATTTGCAACTCAGTTTGCAAAAATACTGCCCTGATCGTTAGTGTGTTAATACACAGAAGGGAAGTTCTCTAGTTTTAAAATCTCTGATTTCTGTTCTTGTGTCCATAAAATATACAAAGTAAAGCTTATTAAGAGACATTGACATGAATAGAGGGAGCACAAGTGTAGGTGGGAGGAGCCTGGGGCTCCAGGTCTGGTGTGTGCTTTGGCTTATTTACTGTCTGTTGAGCTCAGTTTTTCATCTGTAAGATGAGGTATAGTTAAAAAAAAAAAAAAAAAAAAGATTTTAAAGATGGATGGGTCAGTTTTCCAGACCCTTTTTCTGTATTCTTTTATTCTCATTTGAGGCAGCAGCATCTACCCAAAGCTCTCAAGTTAAAGTGTGAGAATCACCCCTGGTTATTCCCTCCCCTGTAGGTCACATTCAGCGAACAATTTCTAGACATTACTGCATAAATCTATCCTTTCTGATTGGTATGCCTGCTCTATCAACCCAGTCAAATCTAGTCTTCACCCTGCGGCCAGAGTAGTAGTTGTTGAGTCACTCAGTCATGTCTGACTCTTTGTGACCCCATGGACTATAGCATGTAAGTCTCCTCTGTCCTCCACTCTCTCCCGGAGTTTGCTCAAATTCATTGACTCAGTAATGCTGTCTAACCAGCTCATCCTCTGCTGCCCTCTTCTTTTGCCTTCAATCTTTCCCATCATCAGGGTCTTTTCCAGTGAGTTGGCTCTTCGAATCAAGTGGCCAAAGTATTGAAGCTTCGGCTTCACCTTCAGCCCTTCCAATGAATTTTCAGGGTTGATTTCATGTAGGATTGACAGTCCAAGGGACTCTGCCAGAGTTTAAAACTCTCAGGTATCATTTTCTGTCTATAGACAAAAGGCCAGTATCCTGTTGTGACCTGGTCCCTGTCTTTCTAGCTGGACCATCTACCACCCAACCTTGTATGTTCTGTCTCAACAGTCCTGATGCACCAGCCTGCCATCCTGTCGCACTTGACTGTGGTTTTGCACATGTAGAATTGGTTCACTGTGCATAACACCCCACGCTCCTGTTAGGTTGATAATGGTTAATAGTGTTACACAAACAATTTTGTGATTCTCTGTGAGTCAGGATTTTATTTTCAAGTGAGACTCCAAGGAGGAAGTCTTTGGTCTGCCAAAAGGAGAGAAGGTTTCCATAAACCCTTTACAAGTCCAGAAAGCCTCTGGTACAGAGCACTTAGGAGGCACGGACAGGGCTGCTGCATTGGACACCATTTCTGGGCTCAGCAAACTCAAAGTCTGCGTAACACCTGCTTCACAGCGTTGTTGTGAAGATGAAAGGTGTGTGTCTCTTGGAGTATTTTTTGGTACCTGAAGGTAGCTGTTGGTTTTCTTCATCATCATTTTATGGCAGGATAAGAATAGTTATCCCTCACACAGAAAACTCACTAGACCCTGTCCCCTTATCCTGCTATGTAAAGATCGTTGGCGGTTCCTTAGTGAGAAGAACGTCTAGACACAGCATGATGGGTACTCTGCTCAAGGTCTTACAGGGTGAAGATCCAGGGCTGGGCCAGGCTCCATCGTTGCTTGGTGCTCAGGGTCCTCCTGATTCCCGTGACTGGCAGGACTCACTTCCTCACTGAGGTAGACGAAGGTCCCATTTCCTTGCTTGCTGTCAGCTGGGAGTCACTCAGCTCCTAGAAGCCACCCACCTTCCTTGCCATATGGTCCCTTCTTCAAAGACTTAACACGTGGAGAGACCATCAGGTGGAATCCCTCTCATGCTTCAAGTCTCTCTTGCCTGGAAGAGTTCATGCCTTGTTAAGGACTCACTGATGAAGTCAGGCCTCCTTGAGATCATCTCCCTTCAAGTCAGCTGATGTGAGACTTAGCTTCACAGCAGGACCTCCGTTAGGATTTGACTGAATAACTGACAGATGTGTGTGGGCTTCCCGGATGGCGCAGCTGTGAAGAATCTGCCTGCCAGTGCAGGAGATGGGTTTGACCCTGGGTCGGGAAGATCCCCGGAGTAGGAAATGGCAACCCACTCCAGTAATCTTGCCTGGAAAATCCCGTGGACAGAGGAGCCTGGCGGGCTACAGTCCATGGGGTCCCAGCGTCTGATAGGACTGATCAGTGTTGCTGTTCAGTCACTCAGTCGTGTCTGACTCTTTGCAGCACGTCCCCTTCTCCTCCCACCTTCAGTCTTTCCCAGCATCAGGATCTTTTCTAATGAGTCACCTCTTCACATCAGGTGGTCAAAGTACTGGAACTTCAGCTTCAGTCCTTCCAGTGAACATTCAGGGTTGATTTCCTTTTTAGGATAGACTGGTTTGATCTCCTTGCAGTCCAGGGGACTCCCAAGAGTCTTCTCGAACACCACGGTTCAAAAGCATCAATTCAGTTTTCTTTATGGTCCAACTCTCACATCCATACATGACTACCGGAAAAACCATAGCTTTGACTAGACAGACACTTGTCAGCAAAATAACGTCTCTTCTTGTTAATGTGCTGTCGAGGTTGGTCATAGCTTTTCTTCCAAGGAGTAAGCGTCTTTTAATTTCATGGTTGCAGTCACCATCTGCAGTGATTTTGGAGCCCAAGAAAATAAAATCTGTCACTGTTTCCACTGTTTCCCCATCTGTTTGCCATGAAATGATGGGACCAGATGCCAGGATGTTATTTTGTGAATGTTGAGTTTTAAGCCAGCTTTTTCACTCTCTTCTTTCACTTTCATCAAGAGGCTCTTTAGTTCCTCTTTGCTTTCTGCCTTAACGGTGGTTTCATCTGCATATCTGAGGTTATTGGTATTTCTCCTGGCAGTCTTGATTCCAGCTTGTGCTTCATCCAGCTTGGCATTTCTCATGATGTACTCTGCATATAAGTTAAATAAGCTCAGTGACAATATACAACCTTAATGTACTCTTTTCCCAAGTTTGAACCAAGCCATTGTTCCATGTCCGGTTCTAACTATTGCTTCTTGACCTGCATAGATTTCTCAGGAGGTAGGTAAAGTGGTCTGGTACTCCCATCTCTTTCAGAATTTTCCACAGTTTGTTGTGAATCACACAGTCAGAGACTTTAGCATAGTCAATGAAGCAGAAGTAGATGCTTTTCTGGAACTCTCTTGCTTTTTCGATGATCCATTGGATGTTGGCAATTTGATCTCTGGTTCCTCTGCGTTTTCTAAATCCAGCTTGAACATCTGGAAGTTCTCAGTTCTTGTCCTGTTGAAGCCTGGCTTGGAGCACATCATAGCATAGGGTGTATACTGGGGGTGGGGATCTCAGGGACCACCTTAGAATTGTGCCTCCCATAAGCTCTTATTACTACCTATGTTTTTCTTACTCTTTGCTTGTTTATTGCCTGTTGCCTTTCATGAGAATGTAGACACTTAACCATTCTTATGCTTTGTTGTATCCAAGTGCCTAAAAGAATGTCTGGTGTGTTGAAGATACTTAGTATGATTCAGGGGAACAGTTGGCAGAGCTTGGACTAAAACTTGGCACTTCCAACATCCCCTGGTTTTTTCATAAGTCATCTTGCTCCCCCTGCCCCAGGCTGACTAATTTGAAATACCAAATAGTTTTTATTTTTTTAAAAGTCTGTAAATGTGTCTCAAGACCCGTGTGTGTGTTTGCTCAGTGTCCAAGTCTTTGTGATCCCATGGACTGCAGCCCACCAGGCCCCTCTGTGCATGGAATTCCCCAGGCAAGAATACTGGAGTGGGTTGGCCTTCCCTTCTCCAGGGGATATCCCTGACCCAGGGATCAAACCTGCATCTCTTATGTCTCTCACATTGGGAGGCATATTCTTTACCACTAGCGCCACCTGGGAAGGAGATTGTTTACTAAAGAATAACATTTTCACACTGGATATGGTAGATGTAAGCTTGTTATAGAAGGTCCAACAGAACGTCTCGAGCACTTACTTTGTGTGAGACCTCGTGTTAGGAACCAGCACTGTGTCCGTGGGTGGGACAGACCCAGGCCCCGCTTCCTGCAGCCGGGCTGACTGCTGTCCTCATGGAAGAATCGTCCCTGAAGGGCCCAGCCTTTTGTCGGCGTGTCGGTGCTCTCTGCAGCTGCCTGTCACTTCACTCGTCTTCATGAAAGGTACCTGGCGCCGGCCTCTCCCACAGTCCCCTCTTGGGCCGTCTTTCTGGGAGTTCAGTGGAAATCACTCTGCATCGGCCTGGGCTGCCTATTCTGACTGTTACACTCTGACCGTTCCCTTCAGATTGTGAGGGAGACGCCGAGAGTGTTTTGGAGATTTAGAGTCGAGCAGAGATGTGCAGTGTTTACAGTTCTTTTCTGGGCCCAAACAATGACCTCCTCTACATAATGAAAGCGGTCTTCCCTGAGTCGCACAGCTGGGCCCGGAGGAATGGTGAGGAGCGCTGTCAGGGCTTCGGGAGGTTTCCCATTTTGTTTTGTTTTTTTAATTATTGAAGTACAGTTATTAACAGTGTTGCAGGTACACTGCAGAGGGATTGAGTTAGGCACACATACATTCTTTTTCAGATTCTTTTCCATTACAAGTTATTACATGACGTTGAACGTGGTTCCTTGAGTTTTTGTCTCCTCTAGACCATTTAAATGTGGTTCACTTGAAGCAAACTGGTTCACGTTTAAAGGGAAGCTTGTTTGTAGTTTACGTATTTTTAAAAGTTAATGCACCAGGCAACAACAATCTTTTTCTTTATAAAATTTTATCTCCAAAAGACAGGAGTAAGCGCCACGCGGTGGCAGCGTTGCTTCAGTTCTCGGCGTCCTGTTACAGTACTCTAGGCCCTCTGTGTGTTCACTAGCGTTTCAGGACCCTTGACTGTCTTGCTCCTGACTTTGCACAGAGCTTTTATTCCCCCGATTCCAGTAAGTGCTGTGAACAGAGATCCGGGTGGGGCCCCTCGAGTGCGCATCCGCCTGGTGGTCTCAGCGAGTGAGTAACGAGGTGCCAGGCCTCTGAGAGGGGAGGCCCGCGCGGGTCACAGTTCATGACCTGCGGTCCTGCGCCAGCTCCTTGCTTCATCTTCAGCAGGTTTCATTCTCTGTTTTACTCGAGTTCTCGAATATACCCGCTTGTGTCTGAAGGAAGGTGTTTGGTTCCTAGTGACAGACCCCTGAAGAGAGTGGCTCTCCTTTCCTCCCACAGCGGCCAGAGCCCCACAGCCTCAGCCTTTCCTCCAGCGGGGTTGCTCGCGTCCTCTCGCTCACAGGGTGGCTTCGGGAGGCCAGCCATCACGTGTGCATTTCCTGCAGCAGAAGGGAAGGCAGATGGGAGGTGGCTAGCGGTGACTGTTCCACAGGCACCTTTACCACCAAATGCTTCCCAGGTGGCTTCCCAGGTGGTAAGGAATCCACCTGCCAACACAGGAGGTGCAGGAAACGCAGGTTCAGTTCCTGGGTGGGAAAGAGTCCCTGGAGGAGGAAATGGTAACCCACTCCAGTGTTCTTGCCTGGGAAATCCCACGGACAGAGGAGCCTGGTGGGCTACAATCCTTGGGGTCGCAAAGTTGACCACGACTGAGCAGGCACGCCGCTGCTGCAGTGACTCCATTAATGCTTGGTGACCACCACCAAATGGTATTTGGGTGTGGAGAGGAAGAGGGAAGAGAGAAGAGGGGAATGGATCCAGAACTGTCTGCCTCAGCAGATATGCAAAAACAAATAAGAAACGGTCTCTACCTCCAGGGATTTACCATCTGCAGAGGGCAGATTGTAATGGTGAAATTATGATGATAAAGTAAGCACAATGATTGAAATCTCAGAAGAGGGAACAACTCTCAACTGAGTTGGGAGGGAACTCTTCTGAAGAGGGGCTGATGTTTGATCTGAGAAAGAAACATTGATGTTAGAGAAATATAGAAAAAGTGGAAGCAATGTTGATTATATGTGAGGGAGAAAAAAAAATTGTTCAAATAGGCACAGTAATAAGAGTTGGGAAGGTTCATATTGATGCATTTGAATGTTGATTTATTAAAGAGAAAATCCCTTGAAAGGAGGACAAAGTAGAATTTCACTTGACATCTGATCTCTCACTTTGGTTAGGTTGTAAAAGTATCTCAGATTATTAAATATAAGGAAAAAGTCTATCCCCCATATGACATGTAATAAATATATATATATATATATATACAGTATGGTTTTAGGATTTGTGGGACTATTTTTTGAAGGAAAGAAAAATTTAAATATTACATCAGTCTCTCATTTCCTCTCTGATACTATTAAATTACATCTTTAATGTAAAAATATAATAACTGTACTAATACTCTGAATAATTGCTAACATTTTTAAGTGTTTAGTGCCAAGTACTATCTTAAGCACGTTATATGAGCACTTGTTATCAGTTTCAATTTGAGAAAAGTTAACTGAATCTAATTTTATGAGGTGTTATACATCAGAAAGCAAGCTTCATTCTTTCATTCTCTCTCAACTTCTGTATAAGTTTAAAATTTTTTATTATGGAAAAATTAGAGTAAAATATCTTACCACAGCTGCTTCATAAGATGGTTCAAAACAAAACTTGTAGTGACTATTATAACATTATTTCCTTATAATCAAGTTTACCACCCTTCATTTTCAATGAACTTTTTGCATTGTATTATCTTAAGATTTACAGTAAACTTAACTCATATAGCACAGAGTTCTCGAATACCCCTCACCCACCTTCTCCCGTTATTAATCTCTTATATTAATTACTATTCTACATCAGTAAAAACTAAGAAACTGACACTGGAGCTTGCTGCTAATGAAACACCAGACTTGACGCGGATCTCACCGGTTTTTCCATTACAGCCTCTTCCTGTCCTGGGATCTAATCCAGGGCAGCACACTGCTCTTAATTGTCATGTCTCTCTAGTCCGCTTTGGTCTGTGACAATTTTTCGGTCTTTCCTTGTTTCTCTTGATCTTGACAGTCTTGAGTTCTGGCCAGTATCCTGTAGAGTGTGGCCCAGTCTGGGTCTGTCTGATGTTTTTCTTAGCATTAGACGGGGCTGACGTGCTCTGGGAAGGCGTCCCAGCGAGGGAGCACGTCCTTCTTGTCACGTCACCTGGGGAGGTGCATGCCGTCATCATGACGTCACTCACGAGGTCACCTTCATTGACTCCTCGGTGAAGTTCATGTTTTTCTCATTCCCCACTTTATTCCCTGGGAGCAAGTCACTCAGTCTAGCCCACCCAAGCGGGAGGGTGGTGTAAGCTCAGCTTTCTGAAGCTGGGGCCGGGCTCGGGGTCCCCAGGACCACCCCCAAGTGCATCAGTTCACCAGCATTTCTCAGCATGCTGGTGCCCGAGGTTTATCATGGCCGAAGGAGGCAGAGCAGACTTGGCAAAGGGAACAGGTGCCTGGGGAGGCGTCTAGAGGAAGCTAGGCAGAAGCTTCCAAGAGTGTCTCACCCGGTGGAATCACAAGAGGCACACTTCACTCCCCCAGAAGTGGGTTGTGACAACACATGATGCGCTGTCTTCCGAGGAAGCTCGTCTGAGCCTGGGAGTCCAGGGTTCTTACTGGGGACCTGAGAAGTAGGCAGCCTCTGCCTGGCACGTATCACAGTTCAGACTCCTGGAAGGAGAGAGGTGTCTTGTCATTCACAGGAAGTGTTACCTGCTTGGGAGCTGTTGGCTGGTCAAGTTCCCAGTCCCCAGCAAGGCCAACCATGCAGCCAGGCCTTTGTAAGGTGGTCTCAGGCCCTCAGTGATAACTCTCTTCTACACAGGGAAGAACCCACGTATTACTACTTTTTCCACACATTTTTATTTGAGTGAAGTGGGATCAGAGCATAATAATAGAAGCTTTATGATGGTAAGAAGAACAAAATATAATTTAAAATCTGATCATTTCTTTGCCACAGATGAGATGCATGGAATCTAGGTCTCTTTTCTTGTTCTTTTGGTGTTTCTCATGTCCATTTTTAAACATTGGTATGAAAATATGACTCATATTTGCAACTTTTGAAGCATTTCATAGTTTTAAAAAAATACCTCCATGTTGTGACCTTATTCATTGCAAATAATTAGAAGAAGGCTGTATAAATTTCAGTAATAAGTAGTAACATAGCAACCAGAACTTGGGTGGAAGTCTCAGAAAGTAATTACTAAGATTTAAGGCACAATATGTACTTTCTTTTAATAGGAAAAACGTGGTCTTCGAGAAATGCGAGTTCTTGAAAATCTGAAGAACAAGATCCATGAGACAAATGAACATACTCTTCCGACGTGCAGAGAAACGATGCAAGACAACTTAAACCGAGTTCTCCAGAGATGTAAGCCGGCGTGATTGTTTTTTTATATTGCTTTATTTCATACGCACGCTCTGCCCAAACGGATTTCCCAGGGTGTTTGATGGGAGGTGGAGACGAGAGGGAAGCCGCCCAGTTTCAGAAGTCAGGTGATTAGTGTCAGTCGCCCTTGATGTTAAGAGCATTAACCTCCACAGCAAGATGGGCGCGCAAGATTACCCTTCCAGGATGTAAGAAAACTGAAACCTTTTTTTACCTTAAAAAATGTATCTGCAAGAAGATGTTTGATGACCAGGAATTAGGGTGTGCAATGAAGCTTCGTTGCCAAGCAGGATACCAGAGTTTTTAACTTAAAAAAAAGAAGCCCTGTCATAAATGTTTGTGTTTTATCACTTTTTTTATTAAGCAAAATGTTTTAATGTGGAAAGATGTTCACAAAAAAGAATAGTTTTCAAACATATCAGATTACAAAATCAAAGGAGTTTTATGAGTAACTGAATTTAAAATGAGAGGTGTTATCCGAAACTTGGGGCTTCCCTCAGATCCACGTTGATGCTGTTCAGTTTGTCCAAGGACAGAGGGTGCTGGCAAACAATGAGGGGGTGGAAAACGAAACAGCATCTTTTTAGGGAAAAGGGGGAAGCACCAGGACTTCCCTGGTGGCCCAGTGGCTAAGACTGCACACTCCCATTACAGGGGCCTGGGTTCCATCCCTAGTCAGGGGACTATTAATAGATCCCACATGCTGCAACTAAGAGTTGGCAGGCCACAGCTGGGACCTGGTGCAGCCAAATAAACAAGTGTTTTTTTGAAAAGAAAAGAAAGCAAAGGCTGGTGACGTAGTGGCCTGTGAGGGGAAGTGGCCGGAGGGCTTGGTTAATGACCAAGTTACACGAGGGTGTGTGTGCAAGTCCAGGGGAGTCTGCACCCTCGGAGGAGGGTGGAGAGGACAGGGCGACATGTAGTTTCTCTGAGTGGAAGAGAGAAGAGTCTAAACCTGATCTCAGGCTTTGCACGTCACTGCAGACAAGCCCTTGCTCCTTCATCCAGTCAGTTCCTTGACCTTGACAAGCTGTCTAGACATTACAGCTTGAAAGTAAAACTCAGATTTATTGATCTGAATGCCTTTGTATGCTTTTGAGGTGTGCTGTAACTTTCCTTTTATACATTGGAGTGTATAAAAATAAATGGGATTACAATTAATTAAAAAAATCTATGAATGGATTTTTCAGTCATTTTCATTCCTGGGTCACAGCTATTCCTGATGGGAAGCCTCATGTTAAAAGCATAGTCTTGGGACTTCCCTGGTGGTCCAGTGGTTAAGAATCCGTCTTCCAGTGCAGGGGACACAGGTTCGATTCCTGGTCCAGGAAGATCCCACATGCCGTGGGGCAGCTAAGTTCCTGTGTTGCAGCTACTGAGCCTGCGTGCTCTAGGGCCCGTGCTCCACAACAGAAGAAGCTGTCACAGTGAGAGGCCTGTGCACCACACCTGGAGAGCAGCCCCCACTCGCCGCAACTAGAGAAAGCCCAATGCATCAATGAAGACCCAGCACAGCCAAAAATAAAAAATTTTTTTTATAAAAAGCATAGTGTTCACAATGAAATAGCAAAGTTTTAGAGGTCACAGGACATCCAGATGGTAAATGTATTTTCCTAAAAGGAAGAATTAAAATGTGAAGCAATAATGAAAGTTCTAGCATTAGAAACACACGGCAGCCTCGGGGTACTTCTACTGCTAGAAACAGGAATGGCTTCCTCAGTAGGCTCCAGCCTAAAGATGTCATGGTATCTGTTAGCACAAACATCACAGGTATAATGGAGATAATCGTTTGCTTTTAGAGCCAACATAGTTTTTTAAAAATTGGCCTGGGCCCAGCTGCTGTTCCTGGGGAATTTCATGTTTGAAAAGTTGACATTTTAAGCCGCGATGCTGGCTTGCGTTTATCTATGGGATATACTCTCATCTAAGTAAATTAAAGTTAAGCTACAAGGTTAGTGACAGTGGAGTTTTGTCTCGTGCCCGTCAGGCCTGTCTTAGCTCTGCACATCTAGGGGCTGAGCTGGGCGTGCGGTCAGCTGAGACTCCCAGAACTTGGTGTGCGGATCTTCAGCTGTTGGTCTAACACTGGGCATGAAACTGAGCTACCGTGGAGCATTGGGCAGGGAGGGGCTCGTCCTGGACTGTTGCCACAGAGACGGTTATAGAATCCTAGCTGAGTGTCTTAGCATTGGGTGAGCAGGGGCAACAGAGCCAAGAATCACCAGTGGCTTCTGGAAAGTTTAACCCCAGAAAGTCCCTGAGCTCTGGGAGGACGTGTAAGCGGGAAGAGTGACCCACACGGCACCCTGTCAGCAGGACACAGCCTTTACGTTTTTCCATCCCAGAGACGCTGCTTAGGGTCTGTTCTTCTTGCTTAGAATCAAGACCCAGTCCTTTTGAGAGGGTAAGAAGGACAGAGAATCTCTAGGTGGTTTCTCAATTTAAATTAACTAACAAGGCCATAGTAAAGGAATTTTCTATCCCTTCCTGCCTTCCTCTCTTTTTTTAAGACTTTATTTTTCATTATTTAAATAAAAGGATATATGTCTAAGTAATAAAGTAGAAACAAGAAAATAAGAAAGAAAAAGAAGAAAGCAATAAATCAGTTTAATTATCTAACGATAACCGTTGCTTTTTAACTTTGGTGAATTATCACCCCGACATCTTTGTGTATATCGAAATAGAAGGCTGAGTGGAGGTGGTAAATGAATGAATAGTTGGGAAGGTGGGAGGGGGAGAGAGAACTTTTGATAAGAATGAGCTCAGGCAATTTTTAAGTTAAAGTATTAATTTTAAATTTTACTTGAATTTACCAGAACAAAATCTCAAGTAAAACTGAAGGAAATATGTTAAAATAGTTGTTTCTTTATTGTAAAAGAGAGTTGTTACTTAAAAATCACTCAGAAAAATAACAATTAAAAGACAGGCAGAAGTTAGAGCCGAGTTGTTGTTTCTGCATTAGATGCCGGGGGCTGGGGAGGGCCAGGACCTCACCCCTTCCCTCTGCTTCTCCTCGCCAGCCTCTCAGTTGTGAACCTTAACTGTGTTTACAATCGAGGTTTTACAGTTTTTGCTTTCCGTTCTGCAGTAATAATGCTGCCAATTGTTTAGTCTTAAGACTATTCAATTTCTTCCTGTTTTTGATTGGTTTTTAGATATATAATGATGTGGTTATAGTTCTGTTTGTTTCCTTAGTCCTGCAGTCTCATTTTTCATGCCGTGTGTTTGATGTCTTTTAATAAACTCGTATGATTATTTTTATTAGGGAGTATCTGTGGAGAATTCTATTAGGTTTTCTTTCAGAATGAATGCTTCGTCTTATCTGTCTCTCCCATATTGTATTTCTTTCTCCCTACCTGCCCCCCCTCTGTTTCTCTGCAAATTAAAGCAGGTTCGAGTTCTAAGAATTTTGTCGACCCATTTTCTTTTTCTCATTTTTCAAGGGGTGGAGTGGTTATGGTGGGGTGAGGCATCTCAGTTCTTCATAGAAGCTGTTCCTATTGCTACTGAATTAGGAACAACCTGTCCATGGTGTAGGAGAGATAGGATTCCGTTTCGAGAAATGAGCCTTTTCCTCCTGGAGCCTCGACTTGTGAGGAAAGGAAAAGGAAAGTGTAGTTGCTTCTACAGTGGTTTTTTCTTAGATTTCAGAAAAGCAAGTGCCCTTAAGTTTGGAAAGCAAACCTTTTTTTTGTCATGTGGGTGAAAAGTTAAAAACTACGTTACTTCAGAGACTGAAATTTCTAAAGATGGATATTCTAAGTACGAAGATCATTGTGATAAGGAAGAAAAGTGTGCCTTTGTCAGATGTGTTCTAATTAAATTTTTAAACAACAAAATAAATGTCATGTTCCTGTAACTCTTAGATTAAGCCCAGAAGATGATGAAGCACCCAAAGTCCATAAAGTGGATTTTTTAAAAGTTATGTTCAGAGCCAAGGGGAAAAAAAACCAGGAAATGATGGAACCACTGCTCGGGAGAGGTGATGTAATATTAATATACCACAGAAAGAAGGCAGATCTAATCAGCTCCTATTTTGTTTTGTTTTCAGCTTTTCTATTAGAACAAACAATGATTGGGAACCTTCATTTTTAGTACTACAGTATTATCTTTGATAGTCTAGATCAAATGGCTACTGATAAAAACTTTTTAAAAGTGGCATCCTCCTCTTTGCCGTGTTCTCACAGGGAGGGGCCTAACATTTTTCTGAAGGAACTCCCAGCGCCTGCCCTGCACGGAGCTCTGAGCTCACTGGGGCTGGCTCAGTTCAGGTAGAAGGCTTACTTGTGAAACAGCTGGGGAAGCCTCTGTTTGAGGCAATGCAAGGTCACGTGGTAGGATATACACCTGCCTGATAAAAGAATTTCAAATAAGAGGAAATCCACATAGGGAAAGGATTCACCTGGAGGGCTTTATGAAGGCACTATACCTGGGAGTGGGCTTTTGAAACACGTAAACATAACTGGAGGAGAGGAATGAGGAAAGCACTTTGAATGGGGAGAGGCCAGGGAGTGCAGTAATGGTGGCAGTAACACTTCTTGACCGCTCACCATGTGCAAGACCCTCTGCTCTGAGCGGCTTCTACTATTAATATCAATCTTTCCATGGTTTTTAAGCATGCTGTCTACTTCGTTACTTATTTCTACTATCAGCTCTTAAGTCCTCTCACCAGTCGTTACGTTCATTTCACAAATGAGGAACTAAGATTCTGAGAGCTGACCAGCAGCAGCGGTAGCACCTGGCCCCTACCGGGTGCTCAGGAATCACCTGGCAAATGGCCGAATGAGGGAGGAAGCAGACACGCCCCAGCGCAGTTACACAGGTAGTAAGAGCTCAACTCCAGGTGTGACTGACGGAGGCTGACTCAGCCTGCACGCCAGCCAGCGAAGTAAGTGAAAACGTGTGTACAGAAGTAAAATGGGTCTGGGAAATGAGGAGGTTTGACGTGATGGACTGCTCTCCTTGGTGAAATCGTAAGAAGGGTAGAGTGTTGAAGGTGAGAGCCTAGTCTTTAGAGTCGGGGTCTGATTTTAAATAATGCTTTCTGTGTCTTGTTAGTCACATTACTGCTGTTACCGACATTTCACTTCTTCACGCCTCAGTTTTTTATAGATGCCAAAAATCTGTAAAATGGGACAGTGATCTTTACCTAGTAGGAAAGTGGAGAGGAGTAAAACATGGACAGTATTTAGCACAGCTCTTGGCACATGGTAATATTCAGCAATTAGCTACAGTAATTATTACCAGCTGTTTTAATTCATTGAGAAGGGAACTGACTCAAAAGCAGCAGTTCAGAGAAACCTGAGTCTGGCAGTGGCAGCCAGGGTGAATTAAAAGACTGGAGAAGAGGCGAGAATAGCAGAAGGTCATTGGCGCTTTCTGGGTATCAAGTCCTGCCTGCCAAGGGAGCAGCAGTATGGATGGGGAAAAGGAGAGAGGACGTTGATGAATCAGAGACGCTGTAAAGGCTGCCTCCATCAGAAAGGAATGATACATTTATCAGGTGTTTTATATCTTTTCAGAGACTCTTGAGGTTGTTAATGATGACTTGTCATTGAAATTGGTACTAAATGTTCTTGGCTCACAAATGATAATGGTTCTCATTATGCTATTCCGAATCCTTTTTTTTTTCACTTTTTAGCCACCATGCCGTGAACAAAACCAGCTTTTTTTGTGTAGTTTCTTGAGATCTAAGACAATCCAAGTGTTTTTTTGTTTGTCCTTTTGGTTTTTAATCCAGATAAGTCTGCCCTTGAGTAAGGGCTGGTGACTGAAAATCCACTGTCTGTTTTATTTCAGTGCAAGCAGCTACTGACTCGGTCTGTAGACTCCAGCAGAGGGAACAGGAGCGAAAAAAGGTAAAAGTGGATCCTTTGAATAATGGAGCCTGTAACTCCAGGGCTTTTATCATCATATTAGTAGCAGTTACTTTTGGTTAAAAAAAAACTGAATTTTTCTTTTATGCAGTGATTTTTCAAGATTAAAAAATGGCTGATTCATTGAAGATGTGCTGAGTCAGTGAAGTCACATAATTGCACTGTCTGTATTTTTATAATTCAGATTGCAGACTTCTTTTTTTTCCTTTTCAACATTTCCATCTTTTCCCTGAAAATGAATTTCTCTCTAGGAGGAGAGAGAATAGGACTTTTACATGGAGCAGAAAATACCCACCAGCTTGGAAATATCAGTCTTTGAGCCTGAAGCCTTGAGTGTATGATGTATATTTTTTCTAGAGAAGGAGGCATTCATGCCTGTGGATGGGCTCTTTAATGACTAATCTGAGAGTGTGTGAATCACTTGCTGGTAGCGCTTTGCTTATTTAAATTTTATCTTAACTGAATTCAGGTGTGGAAAAACAGCACACGAATTTAAGTTCCCGTGATACTTTGGTGTTTTAACTTACAGTCTAAAGAATTTTTATAACTTATTTATTGCTCTAAGCCAGTAGAAATATGCTTGTTAAGAAATACTGAAAATACTGCCTTTTTGCATGTGGTGTATCAGCAAGTATTACTGTCTCCATTTCTCTGCAGTGTGTGGTTAATCCGTGATAATGGTACAGATCTGCCATTGTAAAAAAAGAATAATAATAACTTTGCCCAAGTTTAAATTTCTCAACTTTCTGTTCAACTCTTAATGTTGATATGAAGTTTAAAGATTCAGCAGCTTGATAAATCAAGCCTTACCAAAAGGACTTGACGATTAAGCCAGGGGGGAAGGCTGCCTGGGAGGAGCAGGATCCCAGTGGGCCGGGGGGAAGCAGAGCTGTCGTGAGCACACCTGTGATCTGGCAGGGCCGGGCTGGCCGGGGAAGTTGGGGCGTCGAACCCACCCGGTGTCCAGAGAGCACGGCGAGGGCGCCACCGTGGGCGGGGTGGGCGAGGCCCGGCTGGACCGCAGGTATGGTTCTGGTCTCTACTTGACCAGGTGTCACTGAGGATGAAAGATTTTACTTTAAGGCAGTTTGTACACACAGAAGCTAAAGGTCTAGGAGTCCCAAACCACTGACACTAATACAATGTAGGATAAAATTAAGACCTGTCATAAAGTTGTGGAGAGCTTTGCATGGTCCGGGCAAAAAGTGTAATTTACTAGTAGGAAGGGGGTGCCCCAGCCCAACCGTGGTCCGTGTGTAGAAACGTGAGTGATGGAAGATGGGAAGAACGATACGGTAGGACAGGGAACTGGGGGAGTGAAGCAATAGATGGGAGAGGTCAGGGGTCCAGGGAGCTGGCACGTGGAGGATCCACGTGGGTCTTTCCGGAGAGGAGCGCAGAGAACCAGGCGTGAGATGTGAGGCAGTTTGTTGTGGAAGCACCAGGGACGTGTTTGCGTTTGAGAATCAGGAAGGCTGTGCTGGAGCTCTGGCTGTAACAGATGCAGGTCTCTTGGCTTTCAGAATAAAAATGAAAAGGATCTTTTTTTTTTTAATGTGACGGTGTGCTCGTTATTGATCTTCGTTTCTAAGACATTCTCAGAACACTTCTGATTTTGGATAAAATGGCAATTCTTGCCATTCTTGAACAGAACTAACCTAAAATTAAATTATATTGGGGATGGATGGTTCTTCTTGACTCGTTGAACTTTCTGCACATTTGGTGTATTAACAGTGTCTAAGTAGGAAAATTACCAGATTGGGTAAAAAAATACCTGGTATCTTCTATTTTTAGGTACTTGAATTTGTTAGCTAACTATATGCCCTTGGGTAAGTCCTTGAGCTTCAAGGCAAATGCTTGTTTTTCTCATGGGGTAGATTGATGTTTTACGTACCTGATACATCATGTTGTGTAATTTATGTGAAATAGTGTTACTCTCCGAATGTCAGGTGGCATTTTTCCCCACCAACTCGATTGTTTGGGTAAGATGCAGGCAATCACTCTGTGGATAAGAGCCCTGCTGTGGTCTGTAGAGTTGGTGAAGTTCTTGAGAATCCTGCCTGTTGATGATTTTCTAAATTAAAAGATACTGTCCCTTGGTTTTAAAAAAAAAAAAAACAGAGCCTCAAATAATAAAGCCCTTGGGGATTTTCATCTTAAATATATTATAGGCATTATCTCAGAGATTGTTATTGAACTGTTTTTTTAATGGAATACACATTAAAAATCTGGATTTTAGAATACATTGAAATATCTTTATCAGTGCTTATCTAGGTAGCTGCTGCTGCTAAGTCGCTTCAGTCATGTCCAACTCGGTGCAACCCCAGAGACAGCCGCCCACCAGGCTGCCCTGTCCCTAGGATTCTCCAGGCAAGAGGACTGGAGTGGGGTGCCATTGCCTTCTCCGTATCTAGGTAGCAGAGCATTTGAAATATGGATCTTTAAGGTCTTTTTCAACTGTCATACCTGGTTTTGCCAAAACCGTGTGAGGCAGAGGTTTGGGGCTACATATATATAAGACAGAGAAGTGAGGTTTAGTTGCTCATCTAGCAAGTCTGTACCAAGCAAAATTGACCTCTAGCTGCATTTTACAGTTTCATGTGAACCGTCGCCTTGGTTATTCTCTTGGCTGCATTTCGTGTATTTGAATGGCTCTCAGAACAAAGAAAGATGGGAGCAGTGATGGAATAAAATAGACCATTGCCTTTATCGTTATTGCTTTCATGTCGAGACAATTTGTGGAATTCTGTGGGAAGTAAATCCTGATAAACGTCATTCATCCAAGTCACATTTCCCGCAATTGATACCTAAAAGTACACTCAAAACAACAAATGCGCCTTCCCCAGCTGTTTGACATATGCCTTAAAAACTAGGAACTAATGCAAGTTGCATATTGGGTGCTACCAATATAAGAGTAGTGAAATGAAAATACCAATGGCTGATGAAATTCAGTGACTTAAATAAATAAGCCGTCAGAAGCAGACAATGAGTTGTTTGATTATCTGACACTAGTTTAAGCTGAGGTTCGTGCACAAGCGTTAGCTTTTGAAGTTCTGTTCAATCAGACGAGAGATAATAATGAAGTGAATGTGAATCCTTCGATTCATCTTGTCCACAAATACTTGTTAGGTTTAGTTTTACTACTTATTTTCTGTTATGAGAGCAGTGAGGTAGTATGGCTTATACATTTCTCTTGATAGAGTTTGAAAATGCCAAGTAGTGGGTCAGTACACTAGGCTCTCTGTATCTGCTGGTTCTGCATCTGTGAATTCAGTCAAAATGTTTTAAATGGATATTTTTTAAATTCCGGCAAGTTCCAAAAAGCAAAACTTGAATTTGCCACATGCTGGCAGCTGTTTCCATAGCATTTACATTGTACTTGCATAGCATTTACATTGTATTAGGTATTGTGCGTAATCTAGAGATGACTTTAAATGTGTGGAAAGATGTATGGGTTACATGCCGTGTCCTGTACCATTTCTCTAAGGGCCTTGAGCATCTGCGGACTTTGGTATCCGTGAGGGTCCTGGAATCAGCACCCCACAGATCCCTCAGGGTGATCGTACATAGTGTTTTAAGTACTGAAAATAACTACACTTGTTTTTCTGACACTTAATACTTTCTCATTTATCTGCGTAAGGCATATGTAAGATTAAAGGCACGTGTACTGCTTACAGATATTCCAAAGAACCTTTTAGACAACCGTTGGTTTATTCAAAGTTTTCCTTTAGACCCGGGTTTTTCACCCTCTGCACTGTTGACATTTTGGAGCAGATAAATCTCTATTGTAGAATCTATGTAGGATGTTTAGCACATCCTTGGCCACTACCCACCAGATGCCAGTATGACTGCTACCCCCCAACCTGCATTGTAATAACCAAAAATCTGGGGGACAGGAGGGGACAGGAATATCAGAATCACCCCCCAGTTGAGAATTACCAGCTTAGAGTAAAGCATGCAAAAATGTTTACGTGTCCATCAGTTCTTTTATAGACCTGGTCCTGGACACAGTTTGCCTTCAAGACTGACTTCACATTTATCTCTAATGGGACATAAGGAAACTGGGTTATTATTACTATTTCTCTGTTGTAGAAAGAGACAAACGTTTACAGCTAAATTACTTTTGGTACCCAGTTACAGCTCCTTAATAAACTTTTCCTTTATTTTCTTTTAAAGTGGGGTTTTCTTTTTTTATCTTGAGAAAACAAATGTGTCTACATCTTTGAGGATCCAATTGATTTCATTTGGGAACCCCACCCACCCCGAAACTCGAAGTTTTTTTAATTGTGATAAAATGCACACATACATAGTTTGGGAAAGTATTAAACATAAGTCTGGAAGAGATTCACAAAAAGCCTATTTCACAGTAAATTATAGAAATTCCAATACTATCTTTATTTCTTTGGAAACCATTGTAGTGGGTCCCAGTCTCCACAGGATAAAAATTTTAAGTACAGAGTAAAAATATGTAAACTTAAGTAAACATTGTAGTGTAGAATTCTAGACTTGAACTAATTCAGGCTTTATTTCTGCAGTTGCTCTGCGTGTCCTTTTTTTTTTTTTTTAAACACAAGAATATTGAGTAACCCAGGGGTTAGAGGGGCTGAGCATCTAAGGAAGCATGTGACACGATTCTGAGCTGTTCGGAAATGAACGTGTGTAGTGACTCAGTCTGTCCAGGATTGGCTCTGTAACTGGAAGTTCAGAGTTGATTATTAAAGAATAAACAATGAAAACGTCTTAATTTGAAACTTGGGTATTACCGAACTTCAACAGTAATCTCAGCAATTATTTAGAACCCAGACCAAAGAAGGATTTAGTGGGGAGGAGTCCTGTGTCACTGACCTTATCCAGCACTGCCAGCGCCTGGTGGTAATAAAAACCAGTCTTTCTGTTGTGTGTGTCACTGATGTAAATTTTGTCCGGACAGTGCACCCTCTTGTTGCCTGCACCCAGGCAGAGCTCTCCCTCTTCCTGCTGTGTGTGCCATTAGTATGTATTGTATCATTATTGAAAAATTGTACCTGCAGACCAGCACGTGTAATATGACTCCATTCTGTTATTAAGTAAATGTTTGTATAAACATAGGAAAAAGACTACAAGTATAGCCATCCAACTAGTAATAGTACTAGAAAAAAGGAAATGGATTTGAAATGGATTTGATGTGTATGTGGGGTAGAGACCCTCCCTTTATATTCTTGTATTTGAATTTGTTTCTAAGCTCTGTAGTACTTCTTTAATAAAAATGAAAGGGAAATGCTAATCCAAGAGAAATTGCTGCTGCTGCTGCTGCTGCTAAGTCGCTTCAGTCGTGTCCGACTCTGTGCGACCCCATAGACGGCAGCCCACCAGGCTCCCCCTTCCCTGGGATTCTCCAGGCAAGAATATTGGAGTGGGTTGCCATTTCCTCCAGTGCATGAAAGGGAAAAGTGAAAGTGAAGTCGCTCAGTCGTGTCCGACTCTTAGCCACCCCATGGACTGTAGCCTACCAGGCTCCTCCGTCCATGGGATTTTCCAGGCAAGAGTACTGGAGTGGGGTGCCATTGCCTTCTCCGCCAAGAGAAATTACTGAGCCATAAATATTTACACTTTTGTTTTGATAAATTTTTGCATATTGCTCACCAGAGATACTAATTACTCCCACCACCAAGAACATCAACTTTTGAATGTATAATTTATTATGCACTTTTTTGGTAGCTGCTAGAAATTTTAACTGCAAACCATAATTACCTATTACAGATAATTTCAACTAATTACTTATTACAGGTAAATAGTTTGATTGCTATATTGTGTTCTTCTGTTAGTCGGGTGTGAATCTGTTGAGCATAAGCTCAGATGTGACTATGATTTTTCAAGAGTGTTTCAGATAGAGGAATCCTTGTTTCAAACTGAATCTGACACAGAGTCCCTTTATTTGACCTTAAAAGCAGAATTACTGCGCGCAGGGAATGGTCGTCTGAGGTTAGCTCACTGTTTACAAAAGATTGTTTCTTTTTTTTGCTTTTTTTTTAAATTTATTTTTAATTGGAGGGTAGTAGTAGTGTTAGTCACTCAGTTGTGTCCGACTCTTTGCGACCCCATGAACCTACAGGCTCCTCTGTCCATGGGATTCTCCAGGCAAGAATACTGGAGTGGATTGCCGTTCCCTTCTCCAGAGGATCTTCCCAACCCAGAGATTGAACTTGGGTCTCCTGCATTGCAGGCAGATTCTTTACTGTTTGAGCTACAGGGGAGACCTTAATTGGAGGATAATTGCTTTACAATGTTGTGTTGGTTTCTGCCCTACTACAACATGAATCAGCCTTAAGTATACATATATCCCTTCCCTGCTGAGCCTCCCTCCCACCCGCCTGTCCCTTATTTAGGAGAGTCCCTTTTAATTGTAAACAGAATCACTGGCTTGTTAGGCCAGGAGGCATGCTCCTGTTGGGATGAGCTCAGGGGCATCTTTGCTGCTTCTGATGGAGAGCAGTTTGGCTTCCTGTCTAGGCTGGGTTCTGGGGAAGTCACATCTAGGCAGACCGCATTTCCTGACAACTGGAATAGATGAGACCCAAGATAACCTTCACTCCTGTTGCCTTAGAATACTTTTTAACTTGCTTCTGAGCATGCAGGGTTAGTTAGTATCATCTGTGCTTATTAGAAATTAATTTCCAGCTAAAGCCAGAGTATCATTTTGATGAAGTTTATTTGCATTTTTCTTCTCTGACTATGGCTTTTCTCTTAGAATATAATAGTTTTTGCCAAAGTTCCGTGAAAAGAATTTAATGAACTCTTAATGTTTTATTTATCTTTTGAAGAATGACCGCCTCTGAGGCTGAAAGGTTAAAAAGTAATGTTTTGCATTTTGTCTAACCTGTTTCTCCAATGCATTGGATCAGCAAACCCCACCCTGACGCGCTCTCCGCACCACGGTCTGCCTACTCAGATCCCATGGGTCGAGGGGCATACTTGAGGGGGTTGTTTCACTCTAACTGAAACTTCAGATTCACTTCTGACCTCTTTTTACTTGAAAAGCCTTGGTACTGAGGAACTTTAGATCAGATTGGCAGAAAAATACTCTTCCAATAGCTTTTTGTGTGTGTGTATGTAAGACTTTTAGCCATCTGTGTAAAACTTCCCTGAAATGATCTGATTTGCATTTGTGATAGAAAAAACATAGGTTTGGGTGTCAGAGAGTCCTGTGTGTGAGTCTACAATTTAGTAGCTCAGTGGCCATGAAGAAGTACATTTAGTGTCCTCATATAGAAATATTAAAGAACATCTCAAGATGAATTTAAGATATTTGATGCAGATACTTTTGGTGTTTATTTGCTTTAAGAATTGGAACTGAACTAAAAGAGATTGAGTTCTCTCCCATTGATTAATAATCTGTGGTTCTCTTAAATGTGTCTAAGAAATATTTTGTGTAAGACATGCATTTTAATTTCTTGGAACAGCGGTTCTTTTGGCATATATTCTGTAATTTTAAATTGTATGCAATTAAATGGAATTTGAGAAATAGAGGTATGAAAATTTACTTGGATTGTGTTTGGATCTGTTGTTTAAAATACTAGATATTTTTGAAATTTCAGAAATGTGAATGCCCACGTTCAGGCATAGTAAGAGAAGCCTTAAATGTGTCTGATATGTTGTTTTCTTGTTGGACATTAAAACTGTAACGGAGTTTTATCATTGTGACTTACAAGCTGATTGTTATGCTATAGTGAGCAAATGTCAAGAAATAGAATTATTTTTGTCTCCCTGCATGGCAAAATGATTGTTTGGGAAATGTCACGTGACTTTCAAATTTTCTTTTCTCAGATTCATAATGACCTTTTAATAGCTAGTGAGAAACAGCGCGTGGCGCAGTGGGAGGACTTCATGAAAGAGCAGCACAGCAAGCAGGCAGAGGTGGACGAGGCGCACGGGAAGGCCGTGGAGAAGCTGAGAGCGCAGTATGCTGAGATGGAGAGGGACCTGGCGAAATTCTCAACCTTCTGAGAACTTGAGCCACAGCAATGACAAGCTACCAGAAAAAACTGGCATTTCCCCCCCCAAAAAAACCTGCTCCCAGCAAACCATTTAGCCTCTGCTTCAAGCTTAGCAATACATTTGATGGCACTCTTCTGTCGGAAGACGGAGCCCTTGCCTGGAGCCTTCGCTGTTTCCTAGAGGTGTGAGTGCCACATCTTCCCAGTTTCAAGTGCCTCTCAATGCTCGTTTGGAGGGGAAGGAGTTGGAGGAAAGCGGTGTCCTTGTGCTCCCAGTTAATGTAGACCAATCTCAGTTTCCATTGATTGATCATCCCAGAGAACTAACCGTAAGTACAGACTTCTTAGGGAAGTAACGTAATTCATCCTTCTGCAGGGTTGATGTTAGTTTATCGTTGTGGCTTAGAAAGCAGAGATGGTGTCTGCCTGTCGTGGCCTCCTTGGCTCTTGAAGGAATGTATACAGTGTTATTCCATGAGTAATGTAGACAGAAACAGCTGTCCTGGGAGCAGAGATACATTGAAGAGAGAGGAGCGTCAGAACCGTGTCTCTGCTGTGACATGGGGCCACGCTGGTCTCTGAACGGACTGTTGGGAGAAGCTGTCGTATAAATGCCGTGTTTTCGCTGGACAACAAGACACGCTTGTTAAGATTGTGGCCTTCCAACCCTTCATGTTTTCAGCTTTGTTTAAAACGTGCTTACAAGGAAAAGCTTACCAGAAACACAGTTGACTTTTAACCTTTCCAAGAACCATAATCTTGCCCATAGTCTTTACCTCATTTTTATGTCTGTTTTTGCTGTGGGTAAGCTTTGTAAGATAAATAACGTCTCTAGACGTTTAATGAGTAATCAGCAAATTCTGCCAAGGTCTCCCTCTGGAACCGTATAAAGATCCTGGCTCTGAGTAAACCAGAAGTATTTGCCCACATGACAAATGATCCATGTTAAA
Organism: Giraffa tippelskirchi; assembly: GCF_054371585.1. Classification (NCBI taxonomy): domain Eukaryota; kingdom Metazoa; phylum Chordata; class Mammalia; order Artiodactyla; family Giraffidae; genus Giraffa; species Giraffa tippelskirchi. The sequence goes on from NC_137282.1 coordinate 159,941,973, forward strand.
TGTAAATCCTTTTTAGTGTTGAATGTCTGTTCTCATAAGCAGGTGTATTATGATGAAACATGTACCAATTCTGTCATCACTGTGATCTTTAAAAATCTGCATTTAACAGTCTAATTGAGGAACTAAACAGATTTTTTTTTATTTACCATGAACCAAGCAGAATTATATGCAATAATTTCAAGAGGTTTATGGCAAATGAACGTGAGGTATGGCTAGACCTCGCCGGTGTTTTTTTCATTGCTCTTCAGTGAAGAAAAAGGCACAAGAAGGAAAATACCCAGCTCGCTTGTGTCATCTCCGTGTTGCTCCTGCAGAAAAGGGACAATGCCTGCCTGTGTAACTTTATGGCTTAGTGTCAAAGCTTCATTCTTGGCTGCATGTTGAAAATGTGATTAAAGTTAATAGAGGAGATGAAATAAGTATTTGAGATTTCTTTCAATAACACAGAACTTCTGCCAACTCCCTCTGTCCGCTACTGTAGGCTTGACAAGCTCATCCATCATCCTCTGGTACCTGGACCAAAAAGAGCACTTGCTGACATGCAGGCATGTTGGAATTTTCTTAATTCTCTTTCAGTGGATGGAAAAAGAAAACATACTTCCAAAAATATCCTGCACATGAAAAGGGAGGGGAACCCTAAATGAAAATTCCCTTTGTACTGTAGGCAGTTTCAGAAGAGCTATTAATTGCCCGTGCACCACTGAACAGATGCTGGAACCAGGAAACCAGGCCCGTGTGTGCAAGCAGTAACGATTCCTCCACTTGTGCATAGATTTTTGACCATGTTCATTCATCTCGGGTGAATAATAAATACTTTACCATATGAGTTTGTACTATATGAGGATCTAAGGGCCTTCTTAAACCAAAATGACTTTATGAACTTTTTGAGCTTTAAACATGGATGCTAAATCTCTTCTTTGTAACTTTCTTAGCTATTCAATATACCTTCTAAAGGAGATGGTTGGTTCTCTTTCCTTTTAATATTTTTAGTAGTGAACACTTTCACTTATATTTCTCAGTTTCTAAGTCACTTTTGATATGTATTTTATTTATATATAAAAATTTGCTTTAGTAGTTACATAATAAACAGCATTTCTGCTGTTACGCTGTCTAGCAGAGAGAATATGGCTTCTGGATGGCTCACAGGATTACTTTCTAATGAGCAAATGAAATAATGTTTTGTCAATTTAAAGTGCTATGGAAATGTTTGTTTTTAAATTCTAACTTTTTAATTTTCTGTCATGATTTCTTTTTTTTTTTACTTGCATATGTGGATTTTTTTTTAATTTCCCAACATGTAGACTTTTAAGTTCTATTCTTATTGATTTCTGCTTTCATTGGACTGTGGTCCAAGAACAGATTCATATAAGACTGAAATGTTACAATTTGTTGAGATTTGCCATCTGACCTAAAATACGGTCAGTTTTTGGAAATGTTGTGTTAGTGCTTGAAAGGATGCGTATTTCCAGTTGCTGGGTGTTCATTAGACCAAACTGTTAACCTGTGTTGGCCAAATTGTCTCTGTTTTAATGTTCTTTTTCTTCTACTTGATCTTTCAGATTCTAAGAGGTGTTAAAATTTTCTGTTCTAGTGGATTTTCTAATTTCTCTCTGTAATTGTGTTAATTTTTGTTTTATATATTCTGAAACTTTGTCATTCAGTATATTACAAGTTTAGAATTGTTTATGTTCCACATTTAGAATTGAATCTTATATTTGTTGTCACAGCTTCTATTTCTAATAATGTTTTTATGTCATTTTATGTTGCCTTAAAATCGTATGTTTCTGAAAGAAATATTTATATAGGCCACCCCAGCTGGTTAGTGTTTGCATGGTATATGTTTCTCTATTCTTCTGTCAGACCTTTATGCTGTGTTTTCATGTACCCACTAAAAACTAACTAGATTTCTTTTCTTTCTATCTATCTTTTAGCTGAGACATTAATTGATTTACATTTGTGGAAATTGCTAACATGGTAGGTTTATTTATACCATCTTACTGTGCTTTTTGTTCTACCATTTTGTTATCTCTCTGCCCTTGGGTGTTTCCCCCCCCATCTTCTGCATTGAGTTTTTTGTTTTCCCATTTACTTTTTCTCTGCTAGTTTAAAAGGCAAAACTCAAATTTTGACTTTTTAGTGCTTACCATGAATTTTAGTTTGCATCATTAACAGAATCCAAAGTTTTATGTTTTCACTCTTACACCGAACATCAGACTTTTGAACAAAATCTGATTGCCTTCCCTTAATTTATAAGTGTCTAGAATTTTAGTTTTATCTCAGTTCCAAAATAGTCATTGTATACAGTCAGTATTTGTTTAAATTTACCTATAAGTTTACTGTCTTATTATCCTTGAAAGTTAGCTGGGTATACAAGTCTAGATTGACAATTATTTTCTCTCATTTTTTAATAATACTGTTCCACTATTGTCTTGTTTCCATTGTTGCTTCTGAAATGACACTTGTCAGTTGATCAGTATTCCTTTGTAGGTAACCAGTCTTCTCTTTCAGGTTATGTTTAAGTTCTTTATCTCTGACATTCTGCAATCAAATGTCATTATACTACAATCTGTCTGCTGTAGATTTCTTTTTATTAACCTACTCAGATTCACTGAGCTTCTTGAATCTGAGAATTGGTGCCTTTCGTGAATTATGAAAAATTTTCAACTTTTACCTCTTTAAGTAATACACCTTTGTGTTTTCTCAATTCTCTCCTTTAGGAAATCAAATTAAACTTAAGTTTTACCATCTCACTCTGTTCTTTATATCTCATAATCTCTATTTCATATTTTTCTATCTCATTTTCTCTGTGTTGAACACTAGATAATTTCCCTACCTCCATTGTCCAGCTCACTAATTGTGTCTTCTCTCTGTCTCTAGTGTATTTAACCTGTCTGTTGTTTTTAATTGTGATTATATTTTTTCATTTCCAGAAATGTTGTTTGGTTTTTTCTCAAACTTTCTTGGTCATTTGGGGTAGTTCCTCTATTCTCTCTTTCTTTTCTTTTAGCATATTAAATGTTCTTATTTTACATTCTGTATATGATAATTTCAATATTTTTATCCTTTTTTTTTGTGGATTTGAATCTATAGTTTGTTTTGTCTGAAACAAGTGTATGACTTGCTTTCTGATGTGGTCAGTGAATTTTCATTGTGAATTGACATTGCCTTGAACTCCATTTTGGGGGATTTTTGATGTGCTCCAACAGAGACGTTTGCTCTGTTTTGTTTTTTTTTTCCTAGCACCTCCGTTTTGTTTCTCTTGGCCCTGCTAACCCTGGACCACTTCAGGGTCAGCGTCCCCTTGGGTTCCCCGCTGCGCCCTCCCTGTCCTTGGGTGCGTATGTGTGCTCACTGGCACGCACAAGCCTTGTGAATTTCCTCCTTAGATATACAACAGTGTCAGGCCATGATAAGACATTCCTGGAGACTTTTTTCATCCTTCATATCTCTACTTGGAACACAGATGAGAAACTTAAGGTGTTTTCCTAGTTCACTCACTGAGAGATGCCTTTTGGGGAGTCATCAGTGGTGCTGCGGTCCAGCGCAGTCCCTGCTGTGGACTGAATCGTGTCTCCGAATTCATATGTTGAAGCCCCAGGCCCCATTACGTCTGTATTTGGAGATGGAGCTTGTAACTAGGTAATTAAGGTTGAATGGGGTCGCAAGAGTGGGGCCCTGGTGATCTGACAGAACCTGTGTTCTTACATGAAGAGACCCTTTCTCCGTGTGCACACAGAAAAGGTCGTGTGGTCACAGCCGAAAAGGTGACTGTCTGCAAGCTCGGAAAAGAGGTCTCAACAGGATGGAATTTTCTGGCACCTTGATCTTGGACTTCTTGCCTCCAGAACCATGTGAAAATAATTTTCTTGTGTGTAAGCTGCCCATCTGTGGAGCTGTGTTATGGTGGCCTGAGCAGACCAACACAGTCCCAGGCCGCGATTCCTGCCCCCTGCAGGTATAGTCCTTAAAACTGGGGTCCTTCTAGGCGTCAGGGGTGGGACCTGGGACAGTTATCAGTTCCGCAGCCAAACCGTCTCATGGAATTTCAACTCTTCCCAGTCTGCCTTCAGTTGTTTTCATTAATTTGCCATGAACTCAGCCATATATAAAAAAAAAAATTACAGTTTAAATTTTCTCTAGCATTTCGGGTGTTCAGTAGTGAGATTTCTATGTGAATAGTGTGTTACACGCCTTATTTAAAATGGGTAACCAGCAGGGACCTACTTATAGCACAGGAAACGCCTCCCAGCGCTAAGTGATAGCCTGGGTGGGAGGGGAGTTTGGGGAGGAGTAGATACATGTATGGCTGAGTCCCTTCGCTGTTCACCTGGAGATGTCACAACATTGTTAATCAGCTATACCCCAATACAAAGTAAAAAGTTAAAAATGTCAAAAAATAAAATTAAAGTTACCAGAAAAAAGAAATGGCATGTTAGATAGGTATATGTTGATTTTATTATGTTCAAATTTCCCTCCTAAAACACCATGTCAGTATTCTAGTATAAAGGATGATATCTTTTCTTTCAGTCATTGTGCCTAATATTTTCTATTTGGTGGTTTCTTTTTTTATTATTTGGTTTCTTGTTGTCTGTGAGCTAATTTGATTGTTTCTGTTCTGTTGAATTTTTTTTTTACTATTCGGGAGCTAATAAAAGCAAATAAAGAGTATAGTAGTCTTGTTTTGAACCTGCATAACTCTTACCTGAGTACTTTATTTTGGATTTTTCTTTTCTTTTTAGGACATTATTGTAGTTTGTGAAAATGTCCCAGGTCCCTGTTAAAAGTATGTAGATAGAAGTACTAGATTTGTGGTATTAACCCAAAAGTTGCATGAAAATCTGGATAAATCACAGATGCCTCCAATGTTCATTGTGAATTCTCTTTTTTGCTTCTGTCACACATTCAGTCTGAACACTTATGTTTACTTCTTGAACTGTCTTCTACAGTACGTATGTTTCAATACGTTGGGTTTTGGTTGCCATTGCAAATTAAAAGGCAGAGGGTTTTATTACTTTGTAATTTGGCATAATGACTGCCTTTTCTGAAACTGTACCCTCAGGCCTCTTTTTCGTCATTTTACAGCTGTAAATCTTTATCTCAGAATGAAAAATATCAGAAAAAATATTTTAAATGTTAATTCAGTCAAACTATTTGAAGCTAGGTCATTATAGAAAATGCATTTTTGGTAGCCTGCTTTTAGTCCTTCAGGAAGGTTTTACAATTATTTCATTAATTTTCAACTCCAATTAAATGCAGAGATTAATATTCTATTGACTTAGTGTGACTCAGTCATACAGTGAATAGAGGATGGTAATTAGTCATGTCACTTACTGCCTGCTCTTTCTTATTCGTCTCGTTTTTTTAATTGCCAAAACCGTCTTTTCTTATGACTTGCCTGTCCACCTTAGCAAAGCCGTATTTTCTCTGATATTTTCATATTTGTGTTCCATAAACAAGAGGAAAATAACCTAAGTTTTCAAACACGATGCACTCAACAGGGCAATAAATTAATAATTACACTATTTTGATCCTCACAAAAGTCAGGATTCAAACTATCTGTGGAAACAGTCAAAATCAATTTATGGTGAGTAAATACAATGATTATATCTGTATAACACAGCTTACAGTGTGCTTTTTAAGTGCCTTACAGGATGTAATCTTCATCCTTCTAAACAAGATATGCTCACTGTGTTTTTAGAGGAAGAGTAAGACAGTAGAAATATAGGGAATTTAGTGTTTTGCTCACCTAATGTTGAACCGGCAGCAACACATCAGATAAACAGTACTTCTATGGTTTTAAAAAAAAACTCCTTAATGTGTATGAACTGATTCACTTTTTGCTATATAGCAGAAACTAACACAACATTGTAAATGAACTATATACCAATAAATTTTTTAATGAAAAAAATTCCTAAAGTGATATCATGAAAATCCATAGTACAGATGTGTCCCCCGATTTTTCTTCACAATTACATAGTTTTTTTTTAAGAACATTTCAAGTACCAGAAACACTTAAGATGTCAGTACAGCTTTTCCCTACTGTGCAGCCTTTTGTAAGCCAGATGGCATAGAGTGAAGAAGCAGCGACCTTAGAGCTCATCTTGCTAATGGATGCACAAAACACGGATAAGTCGAGATAAAACCCAAGTGCCCCCAGACACGGTTGAAAGCTGTGGCAGCTTAATGCTGAGATGCTGAGTGAAGGAGCTACTTGGTACATGCTGCCTCTGTAACAGTTTGTAAGATCAACGCTGAAAGCTATGTGTTTTCCACCTTTTTTCATAAAAATGAAAACCCTCTTTGGATTTCTTTTGGTTAGCAAAAACAAGTACTAATATATGTCTTTTGTAAAAGTGAAGAACATGGCACCCTATATCAAGGTCACAGGACAAACTTCTCTGGAACTGACCGATCTCCATAGCAACTGTTGCCTTGAGCCTCTGGATCTAAACCCGCCAGTTCCCTGACCCCATATTAGGTGAAATACCACCCTGTTACCCACCCTGTAGCATCCTAACCCATCACCCAATGCCACCCTTCCAGTAGGAATTTTCTCTATCTCGAGGCTATAAAAATTGGCTACTAGCCCTTGAAAGGGGTTGGCTCTCCCGTGAGCCCGCCTGCTGTTCTAATAGTGTCTCCTAGTCTAAATAAACTCTCTTCTCTCATCCTGTCTCATATCTGGAAATTTTTTTCCATCCACGTACGCACCATGACAAAGAGCATGAAGTGAGCGTCCAGAAAGCAGGGAATTCCTGAATGTGAATTTGAATCTTCTAAAATATGCTGAATTATTTTAAAAAAGAACTATGTCAGTATTTGCTGAATGGTCAGACTGCACCCTAGGCTGGACTATAACAGGAATGCCACTCGAAAGAGACCAGTCCATGGCCCGTCACCAGGTGAAAGCGAAAGGGCTGAGTGTGCGGTCCAGCCCCTTGCGGTGTGTTGGGGCCCCAAAACCAGCAGATCCACTCTGCCGCCAACGTAGGCAGTACTGCGCCTTTAAAAAATTCAAGTGAACGGAGAATATGTGGCTTCAATTGTTTTTCTCCCAAAACTTAAGTCAGTCTAGTTGAAATCAGGCGGGCATGGAAAAGTTAATCTTCATAGAAGTGTTAACACGATTTATGCGTGAAAAATTCACTATGATAGAAGTCAGTGTCATCTGCAAATAAGAGTTTTACTTTTTCTGTGATATTACCTATCAGAGACTCCATCAGAAATAACTTTTAGAACTAATAAATTCAGTAAACCTGCAGGATATAAAATCAGTATCCAAAAATGTGCTGTGTTTCTGCTCACTAACAAGGAACTATCAGAAAGAAATTAAGAGAGTTTCCCTGGTGACTCAGTGGTAAAGATTCCGCCTGCCAGTGCAGGGGACACACACGGTTGCGATCCCTGGTCTGGAAGATGCCACATACAGTGGAGCAGCCAAGCCTGTGCGCCTCAGCTGCTGACGTGCACACGCCTGGAGCCTGTGCTAGAGAAACCACTGCAGTGAGACATCTGCCCCGCAACTAGAGAACAGCCCTCGCCCTCTGCAACTGAAGAAGGCTCGCTCACAGCAATGAAGACCCAGCACAGCCAAAAATAAAAATCTAAAAAAGAATCTAAGAAAACAATCTCACAGTTGCATCAGAAAGAATAAAATACCTGGGAGTAAGTGTAAAGAGATGAAAGATTTGTACACTGAAAACCACAACCTAAGTGTCCGATCAGTGGACGAATGAATAAAGAAAATGTGTGTATATATACACGCACAGTGGAATCCTATTCAGCCGTGAGAAGTCAGTCCTGCCGCTTACGAAAATATGGATGGACCTTGAGGATATTACGCTAAGTGAAATAAGTCAGAGAAAGACAAATACTAAATGATCTCACTTACATTTAGAACCTGAAACAAAAACTTCATAGGAAAGAACAGGTTGGTGATTGCCAACAGCAAGAGTAGGGGATGGATAAAGTGAACCAAAGGTCACAAAATACCGAGGTACAAGTTCTGGGGCTGTAACGTAGAGCGTGGTGAGTAGTTGGCAATACCGTATTGTGTATTTGAAAAGTGCTAAGAGTGGATCTCAAAGTTCTTATCACAAGGAAAAAGTAACCGTGATATGATGTGATAGATGTTAACTAAACATTGTAATCGTTTCCTGATATACACATATGTCAAATCATCATATTGTATGCCTTAAACGAATACAATTTTAGGTTATATGTTATATCTCGATAGCTAGATTGTTAAAATTTTTCTTTTTCATAGATCAGATTCTTTTATGAAAGTGTCCATATTGCTAAAATTATAATTCTTCAAAGAAATAATTTTATAAATGTTTTTAAGGCTTACTATAATGCAGTCCCTTAAAATAGAATTTGTAGAGAATTTGAATAGAAAACCACAAATTAAATCTTTTTTTTTTTTAATTTCAGTACTCTGAAGTGCTTAAGCAGCTTTTTTGGAGATGTATCTTTTTTAGAAAAATAGTTTATAAAATTACAGTGAGATTGTGGTCTCACACACAGACAGAAACCTGATGTGGTCAATTGTGTATTGAGTAAATTTGTTTTCAAATTAATTATATATCTAGTAAATTATTAAAATGGAAAACAACATTTAATTTTACTAAGAGAAATGTTGATGCTGAGAAATCTATTTTTTACTTAGGATCTAAAATTTACAGCTAAAAACCAGCAGGTGTCACTATGATGACAGATTTTTTTTTTTTTTTTCTTTTCTCCCTCTCTTAGCAGTTCTGTGTAGATGGGTGCATACCATCTATGAACAAAGATGTGTAAGAAATAATAGATTTAGCAAAGATGTCAAAATTTCAGAAAGCATATATAGTATCTCTGGAGAGTTAGTAGTACTTTTGAGAATTGTATTTTTTCCTTACTTTCTTCATATTTAATACATGCAGGTCTTTAATTATGTAACTGATGTGAAGTTTCTAGAGACAAAAATATGGTAATTGGTGAAAAATAATAATAGGAATTAAAGAGCTGGTGCTCAGGGTATCTTTTTCCCACTAAGTATGGAAGCCAAGGGCTTCCCTGGGGGCTCAGACTGTAAAGAATCTGCCTGCAGTGCAGGAAACCGGGGTTCAATCCCTGGGTTGGGAAGATCCCCTGGAGAAGGAAATGGCAACCCACTCCAGCATTCTTGCCTGGAGAATTCCACGGATAGATAGGGGAGCCTAGCAGGCCATAGTCCATGGGGTCAAAAAGAGTCAGACACGAGTAAGCAACTAGCACTCTCATGGGAGCCGAAGTAGAATTTGTATGCATTTACTCACTGAAGCATTATGCTGTGTCTGGTTGTATTCAGAGAGATGTATAGTCAATAGTAGCACTCCATTTAATGGAGTTTACAATCTAGTTGTGCACATGTAATAATGAAGTAGAAAAACCAGGACCATAATATTACGCAGTATCATAGCAAAGACCGTGCCCTATAAGTAAGCAGTTTATGATTAAAACCAGGGAATTCCTAGTTGGAACTATCTGTGTAAGTTATTATCGGAGAATCATTAGTATTAAAGATAAAATTTGAATTTACTAGGATTTAGAGAATGAAAAAATGGCAGAATATCTGGTTTGGTTTAGTTCAGTAAGCATTTGTGAAGTACCTGTGATCCAGCCACTTTATATTCCTAGATAAATGGTAGGGATTAAAAAAAAAAAACTAATAAGGCTTGGTTTCTGCCCTTGTTTATCGAAAATACAGATGAAAATACTGGCAGATTCCAATAATAATTAACAGACATCTTTGATGTTGAAAACATCAGATAAAACTGGAAATTGGAAAGTTCACTGGCTCTGAGAGTCAGAAGACCTAAATTTTAGTTTTGCTTCCATCGCTAAGTTTACAGACTTAACGTCACTTAGACAATTTTCACATTTTCAACTTTATTAATTTGTGTTCACCCTGTAGTTTAATTAGACTACCATGCGACAGGAAGGTTGCTCTGTAGAGTCAGTTGTGTGACTGATAGGGGAAATTGCTACCCAGCACGTGGGTTTTTGAGAACGTAGCTGAAAATAGCAATTCCTAGTCTAGACAGGGCAGGGATAGTGATGAAGAGCTCGGTTTGGAATTTAAGATCGTGGGAATTTTTAACATCCATATATAGGGTTGTCTATGCACTGTTTATATTTCTTACAACAATAAAATTTAGATAATCTGCCCTGTTGCTTTTTTTAATATGTGTTCATAATTGTTAGCCCAAGTGACTAAAGTTACTATTTTTTTTTTTTTGCTTTTGAGAACACCATCATCATTAGTGAGATCAAAAAGATGTTATCAAAAAGATATTTTTGCCTTAGATAAATATTTTGCTTTTGTATAATTAGTGAGAAAATACCATGGGCTTTGAGTAGGCAGCTACGCCTGTTTAAGGATTTCCCATTTCCTTTCCCAGAAGGTTAAATTGTTCAAGAACAAAGAACGCGTTTCACGCGGCTTCATAGCCCGTGCTTCGGGCTTGTGCTGTGTGTTTAAAAAAGGAAAGTTCTTTCCATAGTATCATGCTAGTGATGAGTTTGATTAAGGGAGATTTGGATTGCCCTTGCTATTTCTGTTCATGTTTGAGTATGAAGATAAAGACTAGATGAGCACATTCTGCTTTTTTTAGACTACATCATCAGGGTTCTGTTTTGTCGTCACCTAGCTTATAATATTTGCTATTTCTCTTAGGGAAGCTTTTGAGATAAACTGCATACTGTGAACGTTGAAACGTGACGTTTTATCTCCCTGAAAAAGAACAATGACTCTGACGACCAAAAAAAAAATTTTTTTTTCCTTTAAAAATTTAGGTCATCTGTTTGGAACTTGGAATGAATCTTTGATAGAAACAGCGATGTAGGTAGTGATGAGGCTTTTCTAGCCCACAAAGATGGTGTGTCTCAGAATATCACAGTATCAGCCACAGAACCAGTAGTATGTAGTGTTGTAAGCTAGTAATCAGCCGCTGTACTGAATGATTTTTTTTTTTTTTGAGAAATATATCCGCGTTTCAGCTCGTGGGAGCTGGACCGTAGCTCTGGAAGCAGCGTGGCCGGGTCGAAATGGGGGAGGCAGAGCCCCTTCGTTGCTGAAGGGAGGCTTCTGCGGCTGAGGCCCCATCCTTCCTGTGCCCACCTGCAGCCTCTGTCCTGTCTCCTCTCCTTGCTGTTGTTACACTTACTGCTTCAAAACAGAGTTCTCCATCTGACTCCCCAGTGAAGGCTCACAGTTTCTGGTCTGGTGCTGAAGAGATTTGGAAGTTTTTTTCAGTGATTTGCTGTGAATAAGAAGTAAGATGAGAGAATTCCTTTTCACCACCACCCGCAGACACATGTCTAACGTACTCATGCTGCTACTGCTGCTGCTAAGTCGCTTCAGTCGTGTCCGACTCTGTGCGACCCTGTAGACGGCAGCCCACCAGGCTCCGCCGTCCCTGGGATTCTCCAGGCAAGAATACTGGAGTGGGTTGCCATTTCCTTCTCCAGTGCATGAAAGGGAAAAGTTAAAGTGAAGTCGCTCAGTCGTGTCCGAATCTTAGCGACCCCATGGACTGTAGCCTACCAGCCTCCTCCGTCCATGGGGTTTTCCAGGCAAGAGTACTGGAGTGGGGTGCCATTGCCTTCTCCGACGTAGTCATGGGATGGTGGTAATTCTTTAAACCCACTGCTGGAGAAAGAGGTGTCCATCTGCAGATTCCAAGAGCTCCCACAGTGTTCGCGCCCTGGTTCTCTAAGGCGGGACGTGCTGTGAGCCGCCACGTTGGCCGTGAAGTTGGCTGCCCACCGGCTGCACTGGGGCTGGAGGAGTGATGGAGCGCTGGGGCGAGCAGCCCGCAGGCTTGGTTTTCGTTCCTTTACTTCCTTTCTCTCTTGCCCCAGCGGATCCCCCCATCACAGACATGAGTGAAGCGAGGCAGGGTGGGGGTGGAGATCCCCGGCCCCCTGGTGTCTACAATCCGAAGAGGAGAGCAAGGCGGCATCCTCTCTTCTGCGTCAGATACGTACATTTGCCTGGATCTCTTGTGTTAATCTTGGGTTTGTTGTCTTACCATCTCACGGGGGTGTCTGATGAGGGACACAGAGTGAGACCACACTTGGTCTGGAATGTGATTCTTAGGAGCAGGTGGGTGTGACAGCCTCTCCCCCGGCGCTCCCCTCCCCCAGTTCTCATCTGGAATTGCAGAAGTCTCGGCACTTGATAGCCTTCTTGGCGGCTGCGGGTTGCAGGTGACCTTGCCCCATGGAGGTAGTCAGGTTGCAGGTGACCTTGCCCCATGGAGGTAGTCAGGGTGTCATCTTCGTAGGAAGCCCAGGGTCAAAGATGCGTGCGTTAGGCCTTATAAACCAGGTGACTTGGTTATATTTTACTTTGTGACTGTTTCAATTTTGTGACCCCCAATCTGTAAAATATTCCAAGATGATGTCAGCTGAGTGGCGGGAATTAAGGAAGGACGGGATCCTCAGCCTCAAATGTATGGTGGGGACCGCAGGGAGAGAGCGCCCTGAGGGGAAGGCGGGCCCCGAACCTGTGCCCCCCTGGGAGCATCTGGTTTCAGTTTTAGTAAAGAAAAGGGCAAGTTCCTCTTTAAGTGTTTGGGAAAAGAAAATTCAAGGTTACAGCAAGTGCAAAGTAAGAGGCAGTATTCAGAGTGGCAGCGGCCAGTGGACTGGCTGATCCAACCCTAGGTGCCCAGTGAATCTTTAACGCTTTGACTAAATGTGTACAGAAGGAAAAATGCATGCTTCAAATGTTAGTTAGAATCAAACTAATTTTCTTTAATTTTTCAGAAGATGAAAAGATGCAAACTTAAAGCTTATGCAGAATCATTAATTTAACATATTAAAAATGTACTGAAACTGCCCCCAAACTGGAGAAGCAGCCCCCGCCCCCCCCAGGCTCCACACTAACCCTTTTTAGCTACCGCTACATCCATCTGCTCACTTTCATAACAAAATGCCCAGAAGGACTGGATGTTCAGTGCTGTCTCCGCTTACCTTCCCTGCCTTCTTCCCTGAGCCCAGTCCCAGCACCCCTCCCAGGCCCCCCCCTCCACTGACACCCCTCTTGTCAGTACAGTACGCCTAGCAGCCTCCTCAGGCCAGATCTCTGCTCCATCCTCTGTCCCCCCTCTGCGGTCAGCAGGTGACCCCTCCCTCCTCCTAGGAGTCCCTCTTCCCTGGGCGTCCTGGTGAACACAGTGCTGCTCTGCGCCCCCCCCCCCCCGGCCATGGGGACCCCTCTTCTTTCAGACCATCGCTTTGCCTCACAGTCAGGTGTCCAGCCTCTTCTCTGCCCTGAAGCCGGGCCCATGATTCTACCAACGCCCCAGCTTGTATCCACACAGCCAAAGCCTTTGACTGTGTGGATCACAATAAACTGGAAAATTCTGAAAGAGATGGGAACACCAGACCCCCTGACCTGCCTCTTGAGAAACCTGTATGCAGGTCAGGAAGCAACAGTTAGAACTGGACATAGAACAACAGACTGGTTCCAAATAGGAAAAGGAGTACATCAAGGCTGTGTATTGTCACCTGCTTATTTAACTTATATGCAGAGTACATCATGAGAAACGCTGGGCTGGAAGAAGCACAAGCTGGAGTCAAGATTGCCAGGAGAAATATCAATAACCTCAGATTTGCAGATGACACCACCCTAAGGCAGAATGTGAAGAAGAACTAAAGAGCCTCTTGATGAAAGGGAAAGAGGAGAGTGAAAAAGTTGGCTTAAAGCTCAAGATTCAGAAAACTAAGATCATGGCATCCAGTCCCATCACTTCATGGCAAATAGATGGGGAAACAGTGGCTGACTTTATTTTTGGGGGCTCCAAAATCACTGCAGATGGTGACTGCAGCCATGAAATTAAAAGACGATTACCCCTTGAAAGGAAAGTTATGACCAACCTAAACAGCATATTAAAAAGCAGGGACATTATTTTGCCAACAAAGGTCTGTCTAGGCAAGGCTGTGGTTTTTTCAGTAGTCATGTATTGATGTGAGAGTTGTACTATAAAGTGAGCACGAAAGAATTGATGCTTTTGAAATGTGTTATTGGAGAAGACTCTTGAGAGTCCCTTGGACAGCAAGGAGATCCAACCAGTCCATCCTAAAGGAAATAAGTCCTGAATATTCATTGGAAGGATTGATGCTGAAGCTTAAACTCCAATCCTTTGGCCACCTGATGCAAAGAGCTGACTCGTTGGAAAAGACCCTGATGCTGGGAAAGATGGAAGGCAGCAGGAGAAGGGGACGGCAGAGGATGAGATGGTTGGATGGCATCACCGGCTCAATGGACATGAGTTTGCGTAAACTCCGGGAGTTGGTGATGGACAGGGAGCCCTGGCGTGCTGTGGTTCATGGGGTCACAAAGAGTTGGACACAACTGACCAATGGAACTGAACTGAACAGCTTGTATGTCCGGCCCTGACTTTCCCCTCACAGATTCACTGCCTGGTCAGCATCTCCAGTTAGGAATCCAGGACATCTGTCAAACTCCAGTGCCTGAACCTCCTGCCCCCTCTTCCTCTCCAACCTGCTCTCCCAGACTTCCCATCTACGTGTGCAGCATCACTATTCATCCAGTTGCTTGAATCAAAGTCTGGACATCAGTTCTTCCAGCAGACCCCGCACCCGACCCAGCAGTCGCCCCGGCTCTGCTTCACTGTGGCTTCACTGTGTGGCTCTTGCTCAGTCACCGGGGAGCCTGCCTTCGGGGCATGTCCTCGCTGTGACTGCGGTTCTCTCAGCTCCCACTCCAGCTCTGCTCTCAGCCACTCCCTGCCATCCCTGCACCGCAGCTTCCTGCCCTGCTGTCGTCCTGTTGCCCCCAGCCCCACCCAATTCGTTTTTCTCACTGCAGCCATGGATCTTTTAGAAGGCACGAACCAGATCTGTCACCCACCGCCTTGAATCCCTCTAATGACACCCTCTCACCTGCAGTAAAACCCAGAGCCCTGACCCATGGCTGACGGGTCCTGTCGACGTCACGGCTCATCTCCCTCCCCGTGCGCCCCACTGAGTCCCCCCTGGCCACACTGCGGTTCTCTCTGCCCTTCAGACGCATCTGAGCTTGTCTCCGCCTGGGCGCCCTGCCTGACATATTCTGTCCTCAGATCCTACCAGCTCCCTAACCAGTCTCCTTAGCTCTCTTCATACGCCCCCTCCTCTGGGAGGCCTTCTCTGACCACTCAGTGGAAAATAGCACGCTCCCATTGGTACCTAGTGTTTCCCTGACTAGAACATAAGTCCTGAGGGCAGGAAGCTTGGCTGCCTTATCCATTCTGTGTTCCTACCTGTAATCCGGGCATATTGGACTTATTCATTGAACAAGTGAATGGATGGATGGATGGGTGGGTGGATATGCTATAGTCTAGCACCCTTTCACCTGGATTTCTTTACATCTGATTTTTTAAAAGTATAATATGAAGCAACTGAGGTATTTCTTAAGAGCTTAATTCTACATTTGGTAATGGATTTTTTAAAATCATTTAAAGATCCTTAAACTTTTGAATGACAGTGCCAAGCATAGATGTTCCATAGAAATGGTTTCCTCTTCACTGATGTGTCTTATCATATGGCACTGTGGCATACTGTTCCAAGGAAAACTAAAATCTTTCTATAGCAACTATTGAAAACTAAAATTGAGTTATAATAGAACTGTGATGTTTCTATTAAAAAATATTTCTACTTCGAAAATGTTCAGTACTTGTCATATCATTAACAAACCATCCAAATAATCATCTCGGAGGTACGATCCTTGTACCATAACTGAATCAGAAGAGTCTGAGAATCATGAGTGCTGGGATGGTTGAGGGTCTGAGTCTTCACCGTCAACTCAAATTCTGCCTCCGCTGCATAGTAACTAGGTGACCCTGTCTCAGTGTCCTCACCTGTAAATATCGGGAGTAAAAGTACCAAAACCTACCCGCTTTGTTCCAGGGATTCATTGGTTAACTTTCGTCACATATTTTAAACAGACTCTGACATGTAAGTGCTGTGTTTAATATTTGCTTTTATAAGTTTTATTATCATCATCACCATCGATTCTAGATGTCCACTAGCAGATTATTCTTTGTAATCCACCCGTAAAAAGGTTGATCGGTCAAGATCATAAGTGGTTTAAGCTTCCTCAAGTGAAGCCCATAGCAGTTCCCCTTGGAGCATTTAGCTCGATTAGACTACTTTCTGTGATCCCAAAATACATATTAAAGCCAAAGGAATACTAGTTTTGTAAATCCTTACATGGCACACCCATACAGCTGGTACCACAAATGATGTCACATTTCAGGAAGACCAGCTAATATATTCCATGGACTCAAAGGTACTTCTCGGGATGAAACGTGTTTGACTTCTAGTTCCCAGGCTGGTCTTTGATTCAGACTCAGATGAGAGAAAACTCTAGCCTTTCAAATAGGTCTCTGCTGAACCCATTTTGATAGCACTTAATGTACTGGAGTTACTTATTACCACATTTAGTAATATTGGTGAAATTTCTTCATTTCTCAAAACAAGTTTTGCTTACACCCTTTCAAAAGAATGTTATTGGTATGTGGGTAGGTTGTCTGGGGCCAGCCTCTTATCTAGAGACCAGATTCAAAAAGTCTGAGTTCATCGAAGTGACTTAGGCTGCATGCTCTTGTTTTGTTTAATAAGCATGTATTGGTCTGGCTAAAACACAGTGCTCCCCCCAACTAGGAACAATGCCACACACATCATTTCCTGCAGTAATGGAGTTGGAAGGCAATTATCTACTCACAAAACAGGCTGAAACAACAGTTCCTGATATTCTTCTCAAATACTTTAACTTCCCAAGGAATCCGGAAAAAATAATTCCATGAGACGGTGTTGTGAATGAAGGTATGACAATTCAGTTTCCTTGACTGGAGCCCAGTGGCCAGCAGAAATGAATTACTACCCACTTGGCGTTACTGAGAGGGGCTCTGGCCCAGTGAGCTGCTTATCTTTGCTCCAGGAACCCTGTACTTGTGTGAGGATGGCCTTGGACTCTTTGTTGTCCGTTTATGGGAACCACCCCAGAGAGGACCTGCAGTTCCTGGAACTACACTTGTTTAATGACATTGTTTCCTAAAGAGAATGTGAGACTGCTGTTTCAGACTTTCTAGATAAGGAATGTGTATTCTCTAGAAAGAATCAGTTTAATACAATTTATAGTATAGTGAGAGCTTTCTCAACCCTTTGGTTCGTTTATCTTGAATAGAGATTGGTTGTTGTTCTTGTCCGGTTGCTAAGTCGTGTCCGATTCTTTGCGACCCCAGGGACTACAGCGTGCCAGGCTCCTCTGTCCTCCACTATCTCCTGGAGTTTTCTCAAATTGATGTCCATTGAGTCAGTGATGCTATCTAACCCTCTCATCCTCTGCCGCCCCTTTCTCCTTCAATCTTTCCCAGCATCAGGGTGTTTTCCAGTGAGTCAGCTCTTCACATCAAATGGCCAAAATTTTGTAGCTTCAGCATCAGTCCTTCCAATGAGTAGTCAGGGTTGATTTCCTTTAGGATTGACTGGTTTGATCTCCTTGCAGTCCAAGGGACTCTCAAGAGTCTTCTCCAACACCACAGTTTGATTGGTAGATACTCATAATAAGAGCTGTCTTTTCTGTGATCCTTAACCATGAAGGCGTCGCCCAGGTAGCCTAATAATGTTCATGGCAAACGTTAGCAATTAAGATGAATATTCAGACAGTGCCTTCTGGAATTCTCATCTGACAGAAACCTTTGCAACACATTTCATCAGGGATACACACACAGGTTTTCTTCTTCATGTCCTGAGACAAAACCGGGCAGTCATTTGGATGGTGATCCTGGATGATGCCAATTGTAAAGGTATTTGGACACTTCAGGGAATTAACTGCCTTGAATTTCATCTGATTGTTTGTATTGACACACCCCTCGTTACTAAATAAAAGGTGTAATATATTGTGTGCAAGTGTCACCAGCGTGACAGCAGAATGAAAAGGAGCTTGAGACACTGTAATTACTCTAGAGGCTGTCTCCAGAAGTCTGTCTCAGAAAGGTAGGCTATTTTCAGTCTGATTGTCTGGGCTTCATAGGTATTCTCCCTGCCTGGAATATTAGGCATTTATTTAGTGTCTTTTCATTCAAATTGTTGTTGCTGTTGTTGAGTCTCTCAGTTGTGTCCGCCTCCTGCGACCCCGTGGACTGTGGCCTACCAGACTCTTCTGTCCATGGGATTTTCCAGGCAAGAAGACTGAGCAGGTTGCCATTTCCTTTTCCAGGGATCTTCCTGACCCAGGGGTTGAACCCACATCTGCACTTGCAGGCAGTTTCTTGACCACTGAGCAACCAGGGAAGTCCCCTTTCATTCAGATACATCAAGTCAAAGTATTTGACTTTTTTCTCTAAGGAAGTATGTAACTTTTAAAAACATAGTGTGAAACCGGCATTTAAATTGTTTTTTTTTTCTGAGTGTATCAGAAATTGGTTGATTCTTTGGAAATAGTGGAAATAGCTCACCTGAGACTTTCTTCCTTTAAAACGTCCTTCCACTTTGCCCGACCTCACTTGGCTGGACGGTGTTGTTGGCAGCCTCCACCCAGCTCCCAGTGGTCCACGTGTCCACGCTGTGGACCTGTCTCCTTTTGACTAAGATCTCTGTGCAAGTCCAGAGACTCAGATGGAGAAACTCCAGGTGGAAATGGGGCAGTTGGTTTCATTAAAAAGGTAGCAGGTGACACTCAGGATGCCTAGCGAAGAGTGTGATGATGCTAAGTGTGACAGGAGGGCTCGTGCCCCCGCGGGGTGGCCGGTGGGCGGCAGGCCCGTGCGGTTCTGGGTCCTGGCTGAGGTCGATCGGGCGGGTGGAGGAGGGCCAGGCAAGGTCTTGGCGCCCTGTTCCTCCTGTGGCGTCTGCTGGGCCGGGTCCAGTGCTCTTCGGCGTGGTTTAGGAGCTTATGGAGAACAGACTGTGTCTGGAGTCTTAAGTCAGTTGCCCTGGCTGTTTGGCTCTAGTTTGCATCAGTGGAGTCATTCCTGTTTTCTTATCTTGGCTCGCTCCCAGGACTGGCTTAACACACCCGTTAGGCAATTGTATAAATCCCAGTTACCTTCATCATCTTTCTAACGACCAGCTGTGAATAATCAACACGTTGAAACACTTAAATCCTAATGGCTGCCATATACATTTAAGGGTGGATGCCATTAATGTTTTCTAGTATCAGCATGATTTCCTTGGTAATACAGCAGTTCAGTAAGATAGATCACAGTGAAATTCCAGGTTGCTCCTTGTTTTCAATTCATTGTTACCGTGCTGAGTAAAGGAACGATTATGAATTTGCATTTACTGTAATACCTTTTTAATAATTACTTCAAAATATAGAATGAAATTTTTCTAAAGCAAAAAAATCTATCTTGGGCTGGATCCGGGGGCTGCATCACTCACCCAGTCCACATTTATTTAGTTCTTACAGCGAACTTTGTGAAGGACAGGAGATGGAAGTCAAGGATAACCGTGTGCTGCTTATAAAAACTTCCGGGGAAAAACAAAAGCCACGTTACACGACATGGGTGGAAAACAATTCAGAACTAAATTTTCGACCTCTTGGGTTGCGCATGAGGCAGAGACCACGGTGGGCTGACATAGTTTGTTCCACCTCCCAGGGAGCCTTCATGGAAGAGGCAGGATGTAAAAGATGAGGGTGGTGTTATTGGACAGAAAAAGAGAAGTGGAAAAACTCTGAGGAGCGTCTTTTGAACGCCGGACTCTTTGACAGTAGCTTCATGAATGTGATGTCATTAATCCTGCCGAGTTGACGTGCATATCCCTGTGTACTCATGAGGGTATTAAGGACTAGAGAGACTGCGAAGCTTGCTCAAGCTCATACGGCTAGATGAGGGTTGCTAATAAATGGTGGGTAAGCTTATTGGCTCTGAATTTCCGGAAGTTTGGAATTTGTATCCCCTCTCCTCTAAACGACTGACTGTACTTAATGTCTTTGAACTTCAATTTTTTTTTTCACCTGTAAACTGGGGAAAATAATAATAGCTGCCTCATAGATTTAGTGTGATGAGTAAACTAATGAGACCAAGAACTTGGCCGTTACTGACATACAGTACCCACTGCATACATGCTTTAAAAATGCATATAGAGAGAATTTGAGTGAGATTCACACGTACACCTTGTCTGTCTCTAAAGCCTGTCCCTTGCAGAGGGAGCAGATAGGAAATCCAGACAGAATAAGTACAAGCAACATGTGTGCTGAACAGAGGCGAAGCCCCCTCCTGCCTGAGCCGGGGTTGGGCTGGTGAAGGAGGGAGAGCGATGGGGAAAGTCTGCTGGAAGCCGAGGCTGAGGGGCCTCAGCTGCCGGGCAGAGGGTGGTGGCCAGAGGCCACAGGGGCCCCACGAGCCGGGGAGCTCGAGGATGGGGAGAGGGTGGGCTCGGCGCCGCGGGGGGCCTGGGGGGTGGTCTGGAGCTGTGCTTGGGATGGCGCCCAGCACGCGAGGATCCACGCGGCCCTGCGCTGGCATGGGGTCAGCATCAGGGGGGCTCCCGGTGCCACCCTCCCCGCTGGGGGGCCCCGGCCCACTGCCGACGCCCCAGCCACGGCTGCCCCTCGGGGGACCCCTGACCTCCCTGACCTCCCTCGCCTACTGAAGCCACTGTCAACTTTAACTAGAGATGATTCTGTCTCAATTAACAGAAAAAGTCCAGTGTTTTAGTCTACATAAATCACAAAGTTGAATGAATGAGAAAACTGCAGTATACCAGAGAGTCCCTCAGGGTATAATTTTTTGTCTTCAGCAAGCTTCACACACTGTTTTAATGCCAACCTATAATCTACAATATAGTAAATTGACTACATTGCTCAAAAGACTTGACATTTCCAATGTTACATCCTTTTCCCCATTTTTTTACATTTTCACCAGGAATGTCCAGTTTGAATACAGTAATGCCCAATCTTCTTCCTTAGCAATATATCCAAGTGGTTCCACCTCATAGGTCTTATGGTCATCTACAAAGGTTAATATCTGAAGATAAAAAGAAACCAGACTGAATATTTCCTGAGCAAATCCTTTGTTAATTAAACTAAGAGCTCTCATCTCGAGGCATAGGTGTTGCTAACGTATTAAAGGAGCCCAAGTCCTGTAAATTATTAATAACTGTTGTATGTTCAGCCACTGGCTGGGATGAAGACTTGTAGGAGGTGTAGTAACAGCAGTAATGCATGTTAGGAAAGACTGTATCATAATGATTAAGAATATGGGATCCCCAGAGAGGGGTGGGGTTGGGTCCTGACCTCCTCCTCCTTAGCTGGGTCAGCTTTGCATGTTGTATCAAATTATATTTTACAAAAAAACAAAACAAACTTTGCTCACATATTCACATATTTATCCATCTGAGCCTGTCAGTCCTGTGAGGTGGACAGGAAAGGTGTTAGTATTCTCATCTGATGTTAAGAGCTGAGGTTCAAAAAGGCATTAAATAACTCAGCAGAAATTAACTAATGGCAAATCCAAGACTCAGAATCCGGAGCTTTTTCCTCTGCCTCGTCCGGCAGCACAGACCAAAAGCAAGACTTTGATGAATGTAGTAAGGGCAGGTCCTGACAGCAGTCGTTTCCAAGGGCCCATCCACAGATGGCGATGCTACATGACAGGGTTTCCTCTCTGTCATTCAGCTCTCGGGTTGATGGCGAAGTAAGAAAGTGAGGGGCAGGGTAGGGGTTTCGGACAGAGTTAGACTTACCCAATTTAAAGCCCTGCCTTTTACTCTCAGGTCACATCTTTCCTACTTTTTGGTGTTCAGATAGTCTTATGAAATGATGACAGAACACGGTAATTTTGTTTTGTTTGTTAGCATCCCTACTTGATGTAATAGAACTTCGGCAAAACCACGTTGGTCCACAGACTTTGTTTTAGAAAGTTTTTTGAGTTCAGAATTTGAGAATCAGTGCTGTAGCATGATTTCATTATTTTATGTATTAAGAGTTTAGGTTTGCACTGTTACTTAGTTTATCTATGTTAAGCCATTAAACCAGGCACTTGAATTTTTATACAAATTTTATTTTCTCTCTCTTTTTTATTATCCTAAGTCAGTGATTCTTAGCTTTTTTGGCAGAAGTCACAGATCGCTTTGAAAGCCTGATGAAAACCCTGGATTCTTCTCACACCCCCGCCTGCTAAAAGCACACACACGGACAGTTACCAGCACAGGCTGAGTAGTTCACAAACTCGGCAGTCCCGAAAACCGGGAACCTCCAGGCAGCGCTGGTTGGTTTGATTGTATATCCCATTCTGTTTTGTTCATTGTGTTTGCTTTGCTCTGTTTGTTAGGTTTTAGGGCTTATGCGGTGGCATGGTTTCACAGGAGCCAGGATAGAAGGCTAAATGTTAGGAACCATTGTTTGTCTGAAGGTCCCTACCCTTTGTGTGGTTTTTCAGGTAGAGCTGTCACTAGAGGAAGACTGACTGTTATTAGACCGTGTTGGCAAGGAAGTGGGAGCAGTTCATGACAGTATAAATTGATGTTATTTCTTTGGAGGGCAATCTGAAAATACCTATCAGCATTTAAAGTGCACATACTTGTGTTGGGTGTGAAGACATGTATACAGAGCTCTTTGTTGGAGTCTTACATGTATGAGTGAGCAACTAGAAACATAAAAACTTGTCAGTATAAATACCTGGAACTGGTTACATAAATTATCATGTCTTCACACCAGAATATAATGCAGCCATGAAAAAGGACTGAGCAGCCCTATTGATGACCAAATAGAATGATCTCCAGAATATACTAAAATGTGAAAATGCATTTTAAAAGGAAGAAATGCATACACACGTGGGTTTGGCTCTCTCTGGAGTTTACACCAGCAGCTGGTAATGACGACTGGCTTGGAGGTGGGGGCTGGGAGACACGGGTCCGCTGAGGGGGAGACACTTACTTTTTCTGTGTATTGTGGTACCCAAACGATGATAACCGGGTCCTTAATAGTATTCAGTTTTTTAAAGCTAATTTTTAAAACAAATCAATTTTTAAAATCAGCATAGAGTATGAGAAACAGAGATGAAAGAATATTTAGATTACATGAAGTCCACCTAAATGAAAGGGATGTTGCAAAATGAACAGACTTTTTTATTTATTTTATTGATGTATAGTGGGGTTGACATGTATTAATTTCTGCTATATAGCAAAGTGATTCAGTTACGTATGTATATATATATATGAGACTTTACCTATTCTTTTCCATTACAGTTTATCGCAGGATATTGAATGTCGTTTGCTGTGCTGTGCAGTAGGACCTTGCTGTTTGTCCCTCCTATTCGTAATAGTTTGCCTCTGCTCCTCCCAAACCTCCAGTCCATCCCTCTCCCAGCCCCCTCTCCCTTGGCTTCCACAAACCTGCCCTCTGTGCCTGTGAGTCAAACCCACTTTTCTTTTTGCCTCGTTCCCTAATGTGAGAACACGAGGAGGGGGCACCTGATGGAGTTAAGAGCTGGTAAAGGAATAAATCAAAAGAAACAGCTTTTCACACAGTGTGTGGCCAGTCTAAGGAATTTACCGCCACAGGCAGTCCTGGAGGCAAATATTGTGGCTGGATTTTTTTCTCTCTCTCTTTTTTTTTTTTTTTTGGAAGACTAGTCGCTTCTGTGCAGTCATAACACTTGTCGTTATGCAAGAAGAGATAAGGGTAATCAAACCTGCTGGTGCAGGATGTGAGCTGATCGCTGCAAAGGAAGGACTCTCCCCAGCCTCCCTTCGTTTTTGGCTTCTTCCAGTGCCGCAGAATAACATTACACAATTGGCTGGGTTCTCTTTGAAGAATGGACAGTACTTCCTCTGAATCATTAGATATTATCCACAGCCAAGGGAAGAATTGCAGACCTGCCAGAAGCAAAGCTCTTCTATATATATATATATGTTTTGCACCCAGAGTGATGGCTCCTTCAGTTCAGAATGAGGCCTCTTGGCGGGACTGCTCTCCCACTGCTGTACTGCTCCCGAGGTTCCCGGCAAAGAACAGGCTCGAAGGAGAAGAACGGGCTTCAGCTCCCCTCCCGTGGAGCAGCCTGGCTCCTCGTAACAACACACCCCAGATTATTGAGCGAGCGACTGAATTAGATACTCAGGAAATAATTCATGCTCTTTTTTTCTTTCTCTCTCTCTCTCCCCTTCCTTCTTTGGCTCCAACTAGTAATGAATCCCTTCACCAGGGGGTAGACAGAGGACATAAACTAGTGCCGGCCAGTCTCATTAAGCCCTCGTTAACCAATTTGACATCATTATGGGTCTCATACACCCACACGACTCAAGAAAGACTGCACCCACGTACCTCTCTCTTATGTTTTAAGATCAAGAGTAACGTGTATCGGGTTGACTGGAATTTGAGCACGTAAACGGGGTGTAAAATAGAATATGATGTCAAGCTGAGCAAGCAATGATGTCAAGCTGAGCAAGCTAAGTTGCACTGTAAGAGACTCCGCTGCAGAAGGACTCCGTTCTGTCCCTGCTGTGTGATCAGGTCAAGGGCAGTCCAGTCACATGTGTAAGGTGACTCTCTTGTTAAAGAAATTTCTCCCCTATTTTGGAACCCAGTAGCCGGCCGGCAGGGTAATTTGTTCAATGTGCAGAATCAACGTGCTTCCTTTCTTTTGCAGGAGGGAGGGGGTCCACACTGAGTGGCTTGGGGGACCTTAGCTCTGCGACAAGGGATTGAACCCAGGTCCCCTGTGGTGGAGGCTTGGCATCTTCACACTCGACCCTCAGGGGAGTCCGGCTGCCTTTTCTCAGTGTTCTGCCTTGTGGGGCCTTTGCCATCAGCCAGCAGCTGGATGGCGTCTACACAGTTATGATTCCAGGCCTGACTGGTGGCGGAGCACAGGGGCGTGGCATCTTGTCTGTCCTACAGACAAGATCCAAAACAGTTGGTCGTCCAAATACCCAGAGCCAGGAGAAACTTGCTTCCGTCATTATTGTTTGGCTTAATTACATTAGGAAGTTCCAGCTGAGCTTTTAAAATAAGATCTCTCATATTTAATTATGATCCCTTTTTTGCTAGCCAAGCCCATGGGCACCACGTACAATCCCCGCTTTTCCACCGTTTTAGGAGACCCAGTCCGTTTCCAGCATCGTCCAGTAGAACTTTCTGCGGTGATGGAGGTGTGTGAGTGGTCCCGTTATGGCAGCCACTGGCCGTGGGCTGAGCTCTGAGAGTGTGGCTGGTGTGGCCAAGGGTGTCTGATAGAGTCTGACTGTCTCTGACCTGTAAACATCGATGCCACCCAGCTTCAGTCCTTTATGTCCCAGCCCATCTTGACATTAGTGTCTGAGCACATACAGAAGTGATGCAGCTATCTCCTTCCTTCCTGGGCAAAGCATTGCCATGGGATTTGAGAGCAATACTGAGAAATGGTTTTCACACTGTTTCAGGGGAAGGGGTGCAGTCTTGTCACCACGCAGCGCCTGCAGCTGTGACTCAGATGCTGTCATGGGGCCTGAGCCCCTGCCTCCTACCTGAATGGCAACCTCAATGAACAGTAGTGAGGCCTCTTTTTCTAAGTGGAAAAACCTCGAGCAGAAATCTAAAAATCTTATGTTTGCATGGCCAAGAGCAACATGGGGTACTGGGAAATTCCATCAGTAAGCCAAGCAACTTCTTGGCAGCAGGAACCCTGTCTTTTATCTGTTTCCTTCGTTCCTAGCATAAATTTTAATAAGTGCTTCTCCAATGATGGTGTAGTATGTGGACGAACAAACAAACATGGCTTAGAAAGGATGCTAGTAACTTAACCTCTCAGGAGTCTCTCATTAAAACCCCTGGTAACCCAGCAGATATCTTTACTAGCAGAGAAGTTACAGGTACACACAATGTAAATAATCATGTTTTGGACTTAGGCGACAACTAATACAAAAACACTGCAGACTCATCTATGACTAATTTGAATACTGTACAGAATAAACGGTAGCCTACATTTGAGCCTGAATATTCACTGGAAGGACTGATGCTGAAGCTCCAGTACTTTGGCCACCTGATGCGAAGAGCCAACTCACTGGAAAAGACCCTGATGCTGGGAAAGATTGAAGGCAGGAAGAGAAGGGGACGATAGAGGATGCGATGGTTGGGTAGCATCACTGACTCAATGGACATGAGTTTGAGCAAGCTCCAGGAGATAGTGAAGGGCAGGGAAGCCTGGTGTGCTGCAGTTAATGGGGTCACAAAGAGTCGGACACGACTTAGCGACTGAACAAGATTTATAAAATCTATGAATCCAGAAAAAAAGTGTCCGCTTTCCACCAGACTTGTAACTTCTCATTGAATGTATTTTGCAGGATGACCCTCCTCCCTTCCTGCTAGTCCTTTTCACCTGAACCTGCTTTTTACCACCACGCTGACCGAAGGACGTGACCTAGCCCAGTCCCTCCCTGCCATGACTCCTGCCCCGTTTTGCATTACTATGATCCGTTGTGTGAAATTGCTTTGTGAGCTAAAGCACAGGGTAGTTCGTTTTGCAGACAGCAGAACAACAGCCTGCTTGCTCCCTCCGCGGCGTTCGCCATCTGCATCCTCATTGAGCTGGGCAGTGCCTGTTGTCCAGCGCGCGTGCTTTCTTCATTGTTGTCATCACAGCAGTCGATCCGTTTCTTCACCCGATCGACCCATTCCTGCCCTTTTTTTAAGTCATACATAACGACTGGAATGTCCTATCTGGTCAAGCGCTCTAACCTCGTTTCCTTCCTAGTATCAGCATATTTGAAATTCCAGCTCAAACATAGATGCTTTCAAACTGCAAGCCGGAGAGCTATGGAAGGAAGAACTCGGAGCTCTGGGAAGTGTGATAACTGACCTAAAAGTCTGCTCGTGCCAGTAGCTGGCTGTGTGATCTCGGATGAGTTATCCTGCCTGGGGTCATTTCCTACCTCTGTAATATGGGGAGAAAGAAGTCCAGGTGCCCCAGATGGTCCCTCCACGCTCGAGAGTCTCACTGAGCAATTCGGTCATCCTCGTGTGAATCTGTCACTACAGGGCGACACGAGACATCCCTGAGTTACTCAGGGAAGTTCCATCTCTCCTGTGATCCCAGGCCCACGTGACGCCGTCTTGTCCATCCTAGACCTCCGTGGGGAAGGTATTCCTGGGACTGGAGCAGTTTTCATCCTCCAGCCTGTCCTCACTGTGACCCACACCTTCAAGGCTGAGTACTTGTCTCCCTTGGGCCCGCCCAGGGGGTTCCTGCTAAATCAACAAAGCCTGTGTTTGGCCCCCTTGTGTGTGACCCACGCAGGTGCCTAGAGGTGCTGGTTCCTGCGGCCCTTGACTGGATCCAGTATCTTGCCGCGTGTGCAGGGTACACACAATGCGCCCCCGCCCCCACCCCCGGCCCTGTGCTTCTGCTCAGGGACAGAACCTTGTCCGCAGCAGGTTCCCGCCTGCTTTAGGAGAAGGCTTGCATTTCTCTCACTAGAGGCACTTCCACGGCCACGTTCAGGATGGTTTCCCTGATTACAGGGGGATCTGTTCCGGAGGGGCTTCCCAGGGGGCTCAGTGGTAAAGAATCTGCCTGCCAAGGCAGAAGATTCAGGAGACTTGGGTTCCACTCCTGGGTGGGGAAGATCCCCTGGAGGAGGGCATGGCTATCCACTTCAGTGTTCTTGCCTGGGAAATCCCATGGACAGAGGAGCTTGGCGGGCTACAGTCTCCATGGGGTCACAAAGAGTCAGACACGACTGAGCAACTCAGCACGCATGCCCGCCATTCAGAAGACAGTCAACATCTTGACAGACTGAGTGCTTCCGAGAACATGGGATCTGACCAAAGGGGAGATGAATGATGAAGATACAGATTCGCAATGAAAGAAAACAGCACCCGCAGCCCCCAAAAATACTTTCCATGCTGTGTAAGTCACACACAAACGTCACAGCCGATTCACACTTGATAAACGCTCAACTTCCCCCTTTCTTTGATAGGAAGGCTGGGAAGTGAGATAAAGCAGGGGCGAGCCATGGAGGACAAACATCTTGGCATCCAGTAAACCTCCACGTGTTTCTTTTTTTTTCTGTTTTCAAGACTGGTTGCTATTTCCTCCATGTGTCTTGTTTATCGGTGTGTTGACTCGTCCCCACACCAGAGAGATGGGTTTGCACATCTGCCAAGTGGAGTCGGCGAGAGATAACCGCCAGCGACAACAATGGTCTTCCTCGGTCCGTCGGCCAAAGACACTTTTGGCAGAGCGAGCTGAGAATTACTTATCGTCGGTGCCTGTTCTGGAAGCCCAGAGTGGTTGTTTGCCAGACAGAGATAGCAGGCAGGATGCGACCGAGAGCCAGACGTGCTGGGGCTCCACCTGGCAGACAGTGAAGAGGAAAGAGGGATGGAGCGGCCAATTAGCACATGGTTTCCTGGTGCCCGGTCCTCGCCGTCAACACGAGCCAGTGTTCTGAAGTCAGCCAGAAGGACTGAGTGTGTTCCCGAGTCGTGTAAAGAATACTTAATAGTTGATGCTGCGGAGAAGAGTTTCAGAGATGTAATTTTAAAAAAAAAAACCTATTAATACAAGCAATTCATCTGAAAAAGAGAGTCTATTTTCAGTTGCTTTGGTTAAAAAATACATGATAGTGTGACAAGATGAGGGTTGTTTTGCTTTTTTAAAAAAATTCCCTGACCAGGGATGGAGCCCGTGTCTCCTGCAGTGTAAGCACAGAGGCTTAACCAGCGGACTACCAGGGAAGTCCCACGATGAGGCTGTGATTGTCTTATAAATCACCCTTTCAATGATTTCTACATCCTGACACATTCTTCCTTCTCAAGGGGTGGCTTTGATAACCTAGAGATGCAGTTGAAGTTGTCTAGCAGGCTGGACCTGGTTGTTCTGAACTACTGGAAGGGTATATAGAACTAGTAGTAACTGTTCAACTCACCTCTCTTTCCCTTAGAATTCGGGATGGTACACATTGCTTTGCAGGCTGTTGCAGTTACCGACATTAGATGCAGCAAGTGGCCCCTCCCTTGCCAGTTTCCGTTGTCAGTATCTGTTGAAAATTTCCTTCCTTGTCTCATAGAACTTTTTAGGTAATTAAAACAGCAATAAAGGAATGATTTTTTTTTTAGTGGTACAATACTAAACTGTCAATCACTTATTAAACTAGAAGTCCTGTGCAGCATAAGTACAAATGAACTTGATTCATTTGAAAGAGGGCAGTGGAGAGCCAGGCATCTGAGTTCTGTTTCAAAGTTTCAGTGCTTGTCCTTCAAAAAGGACTCAAAGCAGATGTCAGAGCCACATTATCGGAATCTTGATACATAATTGATGTTTACAGAGTGATTTGAGAGTCCAACATGAAAGCTCCCTCGTCAGTGTAAGTAACTTAATTACACTGTGTGTAAATACAGTGTTCTCTTTCCCCTTACGTAACACCCACTCCCATGCTGTCAGCTATTATAAACTAATCAGCATCATCTCCAAAAGTGATCTATCAGCCATCTATTACGGGGTTGTGCTAGGTCACCTAAAAATAGCCCTCCGGATCTTACCGCACTCCTTTTCTTCTCAATGTGTGCCTGGGTTTGTTTTTGTATGTCGGTCATTTAAATCCCCTGAAGAGGGGTCTCAGAGCGCGAGTCTTACCCCAATGAAAGCCATGTTTCCTGGCTCTCGTGCAACATACTTTCAGTACGATTTTGGCAAGTGAAGATGAGGCTCAGCTAGAGATTGCCTCCGTGTGGGTAAGGGCCGCACGTCTTGGTCAAAGCGTTCTTGTCATTAGTCTCTTGGTCTGTGTGAGATTGTAATTATAATTAGCCATCTGATTTCAATAGCAGCCCATTTCTTGCACAGGGCAGTTCACTAACTTAATATAGATAAATCAGAAATGTCATTGTCAGAAAGGCATAGCAGTGACTTACTTGTGATGAGGGGATTTTAATGCACAGAGCCCTAAAAATAGAATTCTGGGTTTTATGGGTCTACCTCCCTTGGGCCAGCCATCTGGAGGGCAGGTAGGAAAGGATGTAGCAGTGGAGACGCCCTCGGGGTGTCTTCTGAGTCAGCTTCTCCATGTAGAAAAGCAGGGCTTCGGGGGCAGGGGGACATGGTGCCTGCCGGCTCCGTGGGATGCCGGCACCTTATGTGTGCGTATGGGACAAAGCTGGTTTCTGTCAGCATAGAAGGTGCCAACAGGTTATTGGGGAAGAATTGTTTTCCACAATTCAGTTAATGTGACAAATTAAGTATTTTTTCATTGTCAGAATGCTTATAGTGGAATGAAGTAGGCCCTTGTCTTATCTCAGCCATTTTACCTCTAATCTAGATGGTTTGGTTTTTTTATAAACAGTTATGCTTTGAGACAGTAATATTTTAGAACAGAGAATGGATTAAGGAAAAAGTAATGACACTGAACAGATCTAAGGCAAATCACCTGAACGCTAAAGAGAAGCACAGACAATCTGAATTATTGGTATGTTAAGCTATGTTTTCTCAAATCTAAGATGTACTTTTTTTTATTTTTTACATGTTACTTTTCTGGAATAGATAGCATCTTACACTGGATCTCTGTATTTAATGTGTCAGCGTCACCTTCCTTCCTCATCTCCACCAAAATTCTGCTATAAACTCATCATCTTAAAAATCCGTGACACCTTAGAATTAGTGGAATAAAGATGCCAAGAATTAAGTTTTCCTATATTTCCTCAGAGTCTGTCATTTTACGTATTGAAGTGTAAAGATTGTTTTCCCTTTTCAGTTACATGGTTGTCCTCAGAGGAGTATGAGGGTGAAGATGGTATCTCTCAGGTGGTTGTCCTACTCCGTATCTCTTAGATAAGACGTATGCAAGATCATCTCCCATCACGTCGTTTAGAATTTCTGTTAGTGGCTCCGAATGATGAGAGAGAAAAGACAAGATTCAGTAACGTTGCCATTTGGAGCCCTGCTTCTAAAAATCGCTGAACTCCTTCGCAACTATTGTGTAATACTTGTGGCAACTTGCTCAGGCGTGTTCCGTCCCCACACCAAGCGGGTGTCCTGCAGTGCAGCCTGGCACCAGCCGCCTGAAGTGAGTGTCACAGCCCGTGGGTTAAAGGCTCAGTCTCACCAGCCTGCCCTCTCTCCCGACACCAGCCCGAAGTCGCAGGCACCCAAGCTTGTGACGGACTGGCTTCCCTAGAATAATGCACAGAACTCAGGGAAGCATCCTATAGTTTTACTAGAAGGGAGGCAAATGGAAGGGACACCCAGGGCCCAGTCTAGGAGTGTCCTGGGCACGGAGCCCCTGCGCCTCTGCATGTGGGATCTGAGTGGGCCACCCTTCCCGAGCATGAGTTCAGTAACCGGGAAACTCCAGGGTTTTTGCGGGCTGGGGCCTCATTAAGTCGGCACAATTGATTAAGTCATCTCCGGTCCCGCTTTCTGGACGTTGTGCATGTGTGCCCAGCTCTTTGTCACCCCAGGGACTGTAGCCCACCAGGCTCTTCTGTCCATGGGATTTCCCAGGCAAGAATACTGGAATGGGTTGCTATTTCCTTCTCCAGGGGATCTTCCCCACAGGATGGAATCCACATCTTTTGCATTGGCAGGCGGGTTCTTTACCATGGAGCCACGGGGGGTTGAACTTGTCCCAAATTCCAAGTGGTTGGTCTTTCTGGTGACCAGCCCCATCCAGAAGCTCTCTAGTGATCCAACTTGAGTCATCTCATTAGCACAACAAAGACAGTTCAGTCAGTCTCAAAATTTCCAGGGACTGGGGAGAAAGATCAGATATATATTCTCCATGGTACCCCGGGGCATAGTCCAGATTTTGTATAAGGTTCTAGCTTGTATCTCTAGTTCTGCTCTCTTCACTGGCTCACTCACAGCCCACTGCAGGCTCCAAGGGTTGTCTTGCTGGCATGTGCAGCTCAACAAATCCCAAATTATGCTTAACTTCATTCCCTGAATTAGCTTGTCCTAAATCCCCCATCATGGTTTATAGAAACCCCTGTCCTCCTGGGCATGGAAGCTCCAAGTTTTGGATTCATCTTTGACTCTCTCTGGTTATTAAGATTTTCTATAAATCTTATAAATCTTGTCTGATCCCATTGTTCAGATCACTGTACACCTGTTTTGAACCTCAGCTCCCTGGTGATAAGTGTTAAAAGATTAAGAAGTAGGACTTCCCTGGTAGTCCAGGGGTTAAGGCTCCAGATGCAGGAGACCCTGGTTCTATCCCTAATGAGGGAACCAGAGCCCATATGCCACGATAAATAAATAAATACTTAAAAAAAAAAAAAAAAAGAGCTCCATAAGTGAACAAGCCGTTAGACCCCAGACCTTGTTCAATGCCACACTCTTCCTCACTTTGTCCTTCACTCCAGAGATGAGGGATGTCCTCTCTGGTTGAGCATTTCAGGGCTAGATTACAGCTGAATCACAAATGTGACCGCAGTCATCCTCAGCCCTTCTGAATCAAAGATCATCAGTCACATTTCTAGGGAACTTCCTCTGTGTGCCCTTGGCCACATGGCCCACGGGTGTCTCAAGTCAGGTTTGGGGCTTATCCCTGAGGTCAGGCTGGGTGTCTTGGGGGTGGCAGGCAGACCTGGCAGATAGTGGGTGATTGCAGGTTGCAAACAAACTAATCTCAGCTTCCCTTTTCTTCCCATTTCGTTGGTGTTCTGTTTTATACATCCCACCATTTCCTACCCCACGTCTTCAGCGCATCCATTCACTTGTTCGATCGGTCACCGATCCACTCAGCCCCATCTCTCCAGCTCTTCCTTCTGGACCAGGCACCGTTTTAGCATCAGGATAGAGCAGCATCTAACAAAACACAGCCCCTGCCTCTGTGCGATCCCAGTCTAGGGTCCCAGGTGAATAGACCGGTATACACGAGAACCTCAGATGCGTGGTGTGAAAACAATATTAAAATAGGCTAAGATGATAGAGAGTGGAGGTTGGGGGTGGATGCTCAGAGAGGATTCTAGAATTACACTATGCGGAAGCCACAGGGGTGTTGAGAACATGGGAGTTGGAAGCAGATACACCTGTTCTAGGAACACAAAGGCCCACTTGACCTTAGCTCTGAAATTAGAGAAGTTGGATCACAATTTGTTCCGCTCGAGTCGGCTCCTGTTTCCCATCAGGGAAGCTCTCCTGGAAGCTCAGGGTGATGAGGGCAGGCCTCCCGCATCCCTTCTTTGTTGTCGTTCAGTCGCTAAGTCGTGACTGATTCTTGGCGGCCCCGTGGACTGTAGCCCACCAGGTTCCATCGTGCATGGGAATTCGCAGGCAAGAATACTGGAGTGGGTTGCCATGTCCTTCTTCCTGACCCCAGGATTGAACCGGGGTCTCCCGCATTATGGGCGGGTTCTTTACCTCTGAGCCCCCCAGGGCTGCCCCGTCACCCCCCTTCTGTCCCCAGAAGCGCCTCCAGGGGTCTCTGTTGGCTCCCTGCCCCGGGGAGGGCTCAGCCACGAGTCTGCTGCTGTTACTCCTTCAGATTCCGTGGCTCCCTGTCTCCCTGCCCCTCTCTCTCCACAAATAAACTTTCCTTCTGTTACTCTAGGGCAGTGAGTCTCTTATTTCCACAACACACAGGGTCACAGTCAGCCTCAGGGCCCTCCGCAGGCATTCTGCATCGGGAATCTCTGTGGGGATGGTGCTGGGGGGACCTAGGAAGGGGCAGGCAGTGGCGGGCAGATGTGAGGACCGTGGGGGTGCGCTGCAGCCCGTGGTGCTTTGCCATAGGCAGGGAGCCCCCGGATGACTGAATGCCTCATTATTAAGTCAGGCAAGGAAAAAAGTCCCTTCTGGCCTGAAACCAGATATGGGAGCTTTCAACACCAAAGACAGCTTTCTTGGAATGTTTTATATGGAGTTCTGTTTGAAAATTCAAGTCAATATAATATCCAGCTTAAAGATACACTTTCATTGTAGTTCTTAGTGGTAGCTCATTTGTGATACAGGTATGTCCATTTCCAGTGGTCTGCTGTGATTCATCAGGACAGTGGTATGTTTAATCCAGATTAATGTAATAGATTATAAAATACCTTTCTGTCTACCACTTGTGTCCAGAAGGCCTGGAAATTCATTCGGGCTCCCTGTTTTTTTCCTTCAATCCAATCCATGCCCGTATCAAACTGGGCCGTCCCTCTGCATGGCCTGGTAAGAATCTCTCTTCATTTTTCTCTGTTATTCTGATCTCTGAGCAATGAAAGAGCTTTCTCATGTTTGTTTCCTGGGGATAAACTAGGGAGTGTTTTCCCTTCTAGCTACTGCTGAGCTAATGGCTGTTCCCTGTGTGAATCCACAGAGAAGGAAAGTCAGCAGAGGGATTGACACCAAACCAGAATACTAGCCTACACCTAGCTGATGGCTCAGACGGTAAAGAATCCACCTGTAAAGCAGGAGACGCAAGTTCAATCCCTGGGTCAAGAAGATCCCCTGGAGAAGGGAATGGCAACCCACTCCAGTATTCTTGCCTGGAAAATTCCATGGACAGAGGAGCCTGGCAGGCTACAGTCGTGGGGTCTCAGAGTTGGATATGACTGAGCTACTGAGAAGAGCAGAGCAGAGTTTTTTTGTAAAGATTTAATGAACTGTGGTGTTGGAAAGACTCTTAAGAGTCTCTTGGACTGCAGGAAGATCCAACCAGTCAGTCCTAAAGGAAATCAGTCCTGAATATTCATTGGAAGGACTGATGCTGAAGCTGAAGCTCCAATACTTTGGCCACCTGATGCA
This sequence comes from Giraffa tippelskirchi, assembly GCF_054371585.1. NCBI lineage: Eukaryota > Metazoa > Chordata > Mammalia > Artiodactyla > Giraffidae > Giraffa > Giraffa tippelskirchi. Next base: position 159,976,655 of record NC_137282.1, read on the forward strand.
AAGAACTGACTCATTGGAAAAGACCCTGATGCTGGGAAAGATTGAAGGTGGGAGGAGAAGGGGATGACAGGGGATGAGGTGGTTGGATGGCATCACAGAGTCAATGGACATGAGTTTGAGCAAGCTGCAGGAGTTGGTGAAGTACAGGAAGGCCTGGCGTGCTGCAGTCCATGGGGTTGCAAAGAGTCAGACACGACTGAGTGACTGAACTGAATGAAATATCAGGAAAACGCTGCTCACAGATAATTTAAAGTTGCCCAGGGAAACCATGTTCCATTCAAGAGCATAAGTGGTAATGGTGCTCCAGGTAGAAACAAACAAGCCAGCAATTCCCAAGATCCCTCTGTCAGAAGCGCCTTAAGCCTCCAAGAACTCGGAAGCCTCTAGAGTTCATTAGCTTCTGAAACTGTGTCCCAAGACGGGCCAGCTCTCAGTATTAGACAGTTTTATTGCACTGAAATTCTTCTCTGCCCACTGGAAATAGCTCTGCGTCTAAGGGAGAAGGGGGAAAGGTATATAGAAAAGACCCAATTTTTCTTTGAAAACACCATTCGTCTTATCTCTGGGCTAAACACATGGATTTAAGGGAATAATTTTTTAAAGATGTTTTTTCAGGTCCCCTCAGCATCTTGCTTTTCCTCCTTCTGAATCCTTTATAATTTGTCTGTGTCTCTTACACTCGTTCTGTTTTTTAGCATTTTGTGTTATTATCTTGGCCTCGCCGCTCAGCCTGTGGGATCCTAGTTCCCGACCAGGGCTGAAACCCGCGCCCCTCGCAGGGGAAGCTCGATGCCTTAACCGCCGGACCTCCAGGGAAGGTCCTCGCTGCCAGCGCCCTCCTCCCCTCCCATCGTGAGCCTCTCCCCCGATGACACATGGATGGTATCCCTCACCTCTTAAATTTGATTTCATGGCTCTACTCTCTATAAACAACCACTTCTTTTCCTAGAAACACTGATGTTGTGTGTGAATGGAAATATATATATTCTTGGTGTTATTGGTAGTTCACATATGTTTCTCTGTGTGTGTATAGCCTGGGAAAGGTGGATGAGATGGAGAAGTCCTGTCTGTTCCAGGCAAATCTTGTCCAAAGGTCCTGTGACAGTAATAATAACTTACATATTTGTGTCAAGTATTATTTGATAACAGCTACTATTCTAAAAGCTTTACATGGATTTTCTCATGTACTTTAACCCTCAAAAACTTAGCAGGTTGGACTCCCCTGGCTGTGCAGTGGTTGAGACTCTGAGCTCCCAATGCAGGAGGCACGGATTCGACCCCTGGTCAGGGAAGTCCCCTCATGCTGCAAGGTTTGGCCAAACAAACAAACACCTTACCAGGTAGCAATAAGGCTTAGAAAGATTACCTACCTCACCCAAGCTCCACAGCCAGGGCGCCAGAGCCAGAACTCAACCCATCTTCACAACCACTGTGACAGCCTGCAGCCACCTCTGTGGTCTTTGTCAGTATCCATAACTCCTCATAGGTTCCATTCATCAAAACCTAACCCAGTATTGCCCTTTTTTGAGAGTTCTTCTGACTAGTTGTGACAAAATGCTTGAAGTGTATTTGGAGCCCATACCCTGGATAAAGATCCAAGGATTTGACGGTATTAGGACCTGTGCAAAACTTCTGTGTTTTCATTTAGGTGTTTTGCATTTTTAATCTGTACACTTTGGTCAAAGAACTGTCTTAAATTAATTTTTGTGAATCGAGAGACTCGTAACCACTAGTTTGTTCTATGTATCTGTGAGTCTGTTTCTTCTTTGTTATATTCACTAGTTTGTTTTGTTCTTTAGATTGCATGTATAAGTGATATCATGTAGTGTTTCTCTTTCTCTGACTTACTTCACATAGTATGATAATCTCTAGATCTATCCATATTGTTGCAGATGGTAAAATTTCATTCTTTTTTATGGCTAAGTTGTATTTTCATTCTTTTTCTCCCTCTTCCGCTTGTGGACAGCAACTATTTCTTGTCTTTCAATGAATAAATACCTCGAAAATCCTTAACAAGTATTTGCAGAATGATTAATGCAATACCACTGACAGACACTTCAACTGAAGGTATATATCCTAAGTGTTTTGCTGTTTAAAAATAATTAGTCTTTCTCCGTGTGCCAGACTGCAGAAGCAGACTCCAGTCCTTCCTGCCCAGAGCCTGCCCTTCCTCCACGGTGAGACGACATCCTTAGGGAGCTGGGGCCAGTGGCGGCGGGGGCGGGGTGTTAACCCGCAGGTCAGACTCCGCAGCCTGGAGTGAGACATCCTGACTTCCCACTTCTGTGTTCTTGCTTCATCTGGTATCTTGATTCAGGAACTTGGGGCTGTTTCTGGTTTGCTCTGACAGGTCATCTGAGGACCTGGCCACTCTGCGGTACGAGAGTACCACTCAGAGGTACCAGCTGCAGTGGACCTCTGCAGGAGGTACCCAGGTGCCCACGCAGGCCCGCTTCATCCCTGTTGCTTGAAATGTTCTGCAGGGCCCGCCCCCTGCCTCCAGGAGAGACATCTGAACCTTAGGTTTCCAGTGTTGGTGGACTCCCCTCTGCACTTGACTTTCCCGTGCCCTGAGTTTTCCTTGCTCTTCCATTAGAAGGGATATTTGTTTTTTGTTTTTTTGTTTTTGGCTGCACGACGTTGCTTGTGGGATCTTAGGGGACTGAACCCAGGTCACAACAGTGAAAGCACTGAGGGCCAGGGAATTTTTTCTTTCTTGCGTGAATTACTTTCTCATTCACGTGCACAGTCTGCAAAGGATTGCAATGTCATGTTCTTGGAATTGCCCTAAATATGACATCCTGAAATAGAGACTCTGATACTGAGACTAAAACCATCTTAGGGACTTGCCTGGGGGTCCAGTAGCTAAGACTCCAAAGCTTCTGCAGGGGAAGCTAGTTTGAATCCTGGTAAGGGAACTAGATCCCACATGCTGCAGCTAAAGAGCCCGCATGTGGCAACAAAGATTGAAGACCCTGTGTGCCACAACTAAGACCTGGTGATGCCAAGTAAATAAATAATATATATATAATATATATATTATTATGTTATACATTTTATATTATATGTTACATTATATATTATATATAATATATTATTATATCATAATTTATAATAATATTAACATATGTAATATATAATCTGTAGTAATATATATTATATAATATACTTTTAATATATTTTTTATATATTAATATATATTACATATAACATATATTTATAATATATAATATATATTATATATAACATAATTATATTATATATTTATAATGTAATATAATTATATAATATATATTATATATAACATATAATATAATTATATAATATATAACATATGTATTATATAATATATAATATACTTCTAATATATTTTTTATATATTAATATATATTATATATAACATATAATATAATTATATAATATATAACATATGTATTATATAATATATAATATATATTCAATATATATCAATATTAAAATATTAGTATATATTATATATAATATTATATATTATACATAGTATATATATTATTATATTATATATTATATATAATATAATATATATAGAATATTATATTATACATAGATATGTTATATATTATATGTTATTATATATTATATATACTATATATAATATATATATTATATATTATATATTTATGTTATATATTATGTCTGTAATAATGTATTATTTATATTATATATTACATATATATTATATATTATTATATTAGTATATATATTAGTATATATATTTTATGTATATAATATTGTATATTCATATATAAATTATATAATATATATTATATATGTACATATATATGTATATTTTATATAATATAATTATATAATTATATATAATTTGTATTTATATATTATAAAATATGTATAATTATATTATATATTATAATATAATTTATGTTTTATGTTATATATAATATATAAAATATTATAATTATTATATACTATATTATATAATTATATGTATAATAATAACTATTATATATAGAATTATATATCTATTGATATTGATATATCAATATCAATAGATATGTAACATATAATATATAATTATATATTATATATAATTACACATTAATATATTATATATTATATATTATTATAGTATATTACATATTATATATTATATTAATATATTTATTTTATATATATTAATATAATATATGACATTATATATTATATTATATATTATTATTATATAGATTATACAGTTATATATATATATATAGCTGTCTAGGCATTGTGCCTTTTTTCCTAGAAAAAATGACCTATTGGTCAGAGCCTCTGCTTGGTGAGAGATCTTGACCGGCTGGAACCGCAGAGCTGGTTCTTACTACTTATGATCAACTTTAAGTGGCCGCTGCTCTTTCTAGGACCACCAGCACTTCTATGGGTGAACACAGCCGTCTGGGATAGAACCCACAACGTAACCTAATACTCGGTACTGAACTTCATGGAAATTGAAGTTGATTCCCTTAGCAGTGGATGAATTGGTCTGTTTCATTTTTTTCTAGTTTCAACAATAGCAATTCTACATGAGTTTTACATTTGCTTTCTAGATAAATAGTTATCTTCTGTATTGGGGAACAGTTTTTATATTATAGAATTTATGTGTATGAATTGGATAAGATTCACCAGTAGAAACCAAGAGCCTATGAAAAGAATTCTTTGATAACCATCTTCACTTCTTTCTTGATATTTGGTCTATTCAGAATTTCATCAATTTTGGTAACTTTTTTTTTTTCAGAAATATTTTCTGTCTCAAGGAGTTTGTTGACTCTGTGAACACGAAGTTATATGGAGGCTCCTCTTAAAATTTTAGTGAATTTTATGATTATCTTTAGAAATCAAAAAAATCAGGGAGATGGTTTTAAGATTGTGTTAATATTTTATTTGGCCGGGAAACTAAGAAAGCTCCAAATCACAGGAAATTGTGAAGAATTTCAGTCTGTAAAGTGGGAAATTTTAAGATCTGAAAGGAAGCTGAGCGGTCCTGCGCTGGAGCAGGTGAACCTGCGGGAGTCCGGTTGTGAGTCAGGCTCTGCGGTGTGCGCGTGTGTTCCCCACACTCTCACCGCGCGTGCTGACACTCTCACCGCGTGTGCTGACACTCTCACCGCGTGTGCTGCTGTGGTTGTGAGTCAGGCTCTGCGGTGTGCGCGTCTGTTCCCCACACTGTCACCGCGTGTGCTGACACTCTCACCGCGTGTGCTGACACTCTCACCGCGTGTGCTGACACTCTCACCACGTGTGCTGACACTCTCACCACGTGTGCTGACACTCTCACCGTGTGTGCTGCTGTGGTTGTGAGTCAGGCTCTGCGGTGTGCGTGTCTGTTCCCCACACTGTCACCGCGTGTGCTGACACTCTCACTGCGTGTGCTGACACTCTCACCACGTGTGCTGACACTCTCACCACGTGTGCTGACACTCTCACCGTGTGTGCTGCTGTGGTTGTGAGTCAGGCTCTGCGGTGTGCGTGTCTGTTCCCCACACTGTCACCGCGTGTGCTGACACTCTCACCACGTGTGCTGACACTCTCACCGCGTGTGCTGACACTCTCACCGCGTGTGCTGACACTCTCACACCCACACTCTCACCTAGTCTGCTGTGCTGTGCTCTCTCGCTTCGGTCACTTCAGTTGTGTCCGACTCTGTGACCTCACGGACTACAGCCCAGCAGGCTGCTCTGTCCATGGAATTTTCCAGGCCAGAAGACTGGACTGTGTTGCCATTTCCTTCTCCAGAGGGTCTTCCTCCCCCGAGATGGAACCCGCGTCTGCTGCATTAACAGGTGGATTCTCCACCACTGAGCCAGCAGAGAAGCCCTGTCCCCTAATTTACTCTGTGCTAAATTGTTCCCGCAGAGTAACCAAACCTGATGTGTTTAGTGTAAGACTTCGCAGCCTTTCCCTGCCGGTTTTCTGTGTAAGAACCATTTCTCCTCTGACGGCATTCCTTGCAGGGATGGACTCTGTGACATTACTGAGAGTCCTTCTCAGCGTCCTTGTGGCGAGCACGCTAAGGTGTGGCCTGATGACTCGTCTCGTGTAACTGACTCCGCTTGCTCCAGGAGCCAAGCCGTAGTCATCCATGTATGAGCTCCAGCCCAGATGTCAAAAAGTCAGCGTTCATTTAGGAAAGGAACTATGTCACTGAGTGATTAACTCCTAGGAGCAATAGCTAAACTTTTGAATCATCTGAATTTAAAGTGCCACTTTTCGTCTTTACTTCGTAGCTGGAATTATTTACTAGACGCTTGGGTTTTCAGTGAGAAAATAACATGGACACCTGTCAACATCAAGAGTTTCCTTTTTATGGTTAGTCTGTAAAATTAGTCTGAGAAACGCAGCAGTTAATAATTTCCTACTTTGAGAGGAGCTTTTGCACCTTACCAGGAATTTTCCATGAGTTGATTCCACTCAGGTGTATGTTCCTGGAGACAGGGAGCAAAACTGTACGGACGGAAGGATGCTAGGCGCGGACCCATATGGCATAGAGACATGACCCTGTAGGCTAGTCGTAAGTTTAATTCAAGGAACATGTGGGCCCCAAATCTTTCCCAGTTGAACAGGAAAGCAAGGGACTTCCCTCGTGGTCCAGTGGTTAGGATTCGGAGCTTTCACTACCACGGCCCAGGTTCAGTCCCTGGTCCAGGAACTAAGATCCTGCATGCTGCATGGGGCAGCCAAAAAAAAGAATAAGAACGACTCTTCAGAAAAGGAATTCACTGATAAATGACTGGTATGAATAGTTCCTTTTTTCTTTACAGACTCAAACGGTAAAGAATAAACATACCTGCACACAGGTGGGTTATCAGTACTTTGAAGCAGTCAGTCTACCCCCATGTCAGTTTAGAAGGTGGGGCGCAGTGACGTGTTTACTTTGGTTGGCCATGGGTGCTGCTTGAGAGTTCTGTTTTGTTCCAAATTATATTACTCATGAGTCATATATAATAGGCTTCCTGAGTTCATCCTCTACCTACACATTTCAAAGAAGCACTTAAAGTCAGTCCAGAATTATTTCTTAGGTTACAGTATTTTTAAGGCTAAAAACACTTCTTGTACCATCCATGGTACATTTAGTGAATGTCCTTTGATAAGCTTGTGGTTTAAAATATGAATGTTCTGCCTTGAGACAGAAATAAAATCATGAATTTAATTTAATTTAAAGTAGGATACTTTTCCATCTCCTGTTAGATTTAGCTAAGCCCCAAATAATATAACTCCATTTTAAGTCTCCATTTCAATGTTAAGTGTAACATTTTAAGTCTCAGTATTATACACTGAGTTATAAGATGTTGCTTTCCAAACAGCTTTTCCATTGGAAGTGTTACTATTTCCAAATATTCTTTACTGTGATATTTATTGCATGTTGGAATATACCTTCAATTTTATAGGGAAAGTTAACGATGATAAAATAATTTTATCATCAACTAGACAAAACGTTTTATCATCAAATAAAATATTTTATCATCAAATAAAATATTTTCTCAGCAACTTTCAAAAAAGACCTCTACCCAGTAAATAACATATCAGTTGGTTGGTGTGAAACGTATTAAAATGTACTATAGTTTAAGTGATTATATGTGGTATTTAACAGTATTTTTACTGTATTCAGTAAACTTAAACATTATTAACTGCTTATAGCATGTACATTTGTATGTGTGTATACACACATACTTCTTAAAATTGGGCACAATATTTAAAAAAGAAAATATGATTCTTTATATTCAAAAGGAACACCTATTAATCATATATCAAACCCTGTTATATGCCAAGTCATTAACAATAATTTTTGTGGTTGTTGTTAGAAGTGATAGTAACTGTGAAAAAAGTCTCCAATGTGCCCTTTTTCATGACAGTTAAGCATTCAGCTTTTCAATGGCACTACAGCTACTTTAGTTACTTGCAGATGCTTCCATTTGGAAGACAGGTTTGGTAATGGTTTTCAAGATAGTGTTGAAACAAACTGCAGAACATTAAATTGTGAGTTAAGTTTCATGTGGGGCAAAATGAGGACTGCAGCCCGGGAGACAGTGTTTCTGAGAGCTCTGAGAAACTTCTCCGAGGAGGCAACAGGGGAAGCTAAGATATATAGGAGTGTTGCAACAAAGGGCAGGTAGTCAGGACATCAAAAGATTACTGTTAATTAAAGAAACCAGATATGTCCAATTAAGGAAATGAGTGCTTTTCTGTGTATGGGAAGCTGCAAGAGTCTGGGCACACTGCAGTCATTCCTTTGGTGTGCACCTCAGCTCTCTGGGGCCAGCTTCCTGTATGTTCACACCCTGAGTCTCTTCAGGGCTCATGGGAGGGAGGGGCTGTGATGTGACAGCTGCCACATAGCAGGTAATCTTTTCTTTCCTGAGTTTTCTCAGGGCTCACTGGCTCAAGTAGGAGGGCTGTAATCGCTAATGACCTTGACATCCTTTGTTTACTTGATAGAGCAGGAAATATTCCATTTCTCAATAGGAATGCTTTAATATAGTTTCCCAAAATTATTAGTGATGCCCTCATCAGTATTTTGCCTGTGTGTGTGTGTGTGTGTGTGTGTGTGTGTGTGTGTGTGTGTGTGTGTGTGTGTGTTTGCGTTTGCCTTTCCTTAAGCTCCTTCATGAAAGTGAAAGTGTCCATCAGTGGCTCAGTCGTGTCTGCCTCTTTGAGACCCCATGGACTGCAGCCCTCCAGGCTCCTCTGTCCATGGGATTCTCCAGGCAAGAATACTGGAGTGGGCTTCCATGCCCTCCTCCAGGGGATCTTCCCGACCCAGGGATCGAACCCCCCAGTCTCCTGCATTGCAGGCAGATTCTTTACCGTCTGAGCCCCCAGGGAAGTCTGAGCTCCTCCTCCCTTCCCCCCCCCCCACAAATTCCCACTGGGTTGCTGGACTGTGAGAAATTATATGCCTTTGAATACACCCCGAGTTATTGCAAAATCCCTCTTCATGACAGTTCTTCCTTCTCTGATGGATTTCCTTTAGCTTCTCTCCTTAAAAGCTACCCATACCTGACTTTATTAAAATGAGGACTTCCAGGAAACTTTTGGGCAGTTGAAAGAATGCAGAACTTTAAAATGGGGTCAGGGGAGACCAGCCTCCAGGAACCCTGTTCTCGTCTGAGTCCGCCTCTGGCTGGTAGCCCTTTCATAGAAGCTGCTCCTTGTCCCACAGACGGTCCCTGGGGTTGATAGATGGGGCAGGTGTCCCCCCTGCACCTCACTGCTGATTTTTTTTACCAGGAAAAGAAGTAGTAAACCAGCTACAGCTTTTCTGCACCTCAGGCAAAAGCTGTTTTCTCCTTTGAAACGGAAGAGACGCCACCTTTGTCAGTAATTCACAAATCTTTCTGGAGGGCCCCAGAATGGTGTTAGGTCCTGGGGAACCAGGAATGCAGAAAAGACAGCTTTTGACATCTCTGAGCTTCTGGTATAGGGAGAGGGGAGATAGTCAACAAATCAAAAGGAGGTGAGTCATCTCAAAGAGAGTCATTGACAACAGAGAAGTGTCTCCTTGACTGGCATGAGGGTGTTTCCAGAATTCAATGCCTGGGTCTCAAGGAAGGACCTAGCTAGTCATAGGCGTTGGTCTCTTATTAACAGATGCCATTGGATACCAAATCAGTAAAGCAAACCCACATCTCTCGTGATACCTCTTTGTCCCTAAGAGCTTTCTGTACTACCCTCAAGAATGTTACGTGGAAAGATTTCTAGATGATGTCTGGGAATGTTCTTCCTTGAATGGGAACGGCTTTCTTGATTCCTGAAGAGATGCGTTTCTGGAATGGGGAGACACAGGCTAAAAACCCTAGAAGCCAACCGTAGAAGGAGGAGGAGAAGGAGAAGAATGCCGAGTGCTTCTTCTTAGAATTCAGTTTTAAGACAGACAATATGTGGAGTTATTTGCACTCTCTTGTGGGAGTCACGACACAAGTATGATCGTGGGATGATCGTATTGTGATTTTCGAGGGACAGATCATTATTGATGAATCACACACATTTCTAAGAACATGATGGTAATTTTAGAGCAAATGAAATGGCCACTTGAGGAGCTGCTAGGGGGATAGGATGGGACATTATCCAAATCTGGCAAAGTGCTCCCAAGCTCCCAGGCTAAACCAGGACAGGAGCCAGGGGAGTGTATTCAGGCCCCAGCAACCTGGGAGACCTGGTCTGCCTTGGTTTAGGTGAAAGATGTCTACCCACCAATGACCCCTGACCGCTGACAAGGTATTAAGAATAATCCCCATGATGGTGGAAACTGTTGTGTTGGCAGAAAACACAAAGGCTGTTGAGACGCAGAACATGTGCTCATCCTGTCTCTGCCACTTGTCGGCTGTCTATCACAGGTGGCAAAAATCTTGGTGTCCTCAACTCTGCCTTTTCCCCCGTCTCTAAGCATCAAGGTAAGGGTGGATCAGGGAGGAAGCGGGAGGTGAGGCACCTCACAAGAGGACTTTGTACAGACAGGGTGTTGCCCTGCCTTGGGGCGCGTATGTGGAGCTTCTAGAGGGGAAGTCATTTAGGAAGATTTTGCTTTAACTCTGTTGATGGAGTTTTTAAGATTTTTCCAACAATCGGTATTAATAGGTTATTTATAAAGTGTTAAAAACTGAAAGAATACAGAAATAGAACTGTGTCTTCTTAAAGGAATATTATGTCAGTTAAGGAAATTTAATGTAAAGGAAGTAACATATTTGTTCCTCTCTTTTGAGTATAGCTCCATAATCCTTCATTGTTCTTAAATCCAAAGAGCTTTCAAAACAATTTTTAGAATAAGTTTGATTAAAACATAATTATAAGCAGCTTTCCCGGTAAATCCTAAATGTGCTGGACCAAGCCCTGAAAGTGAGTAGATGGAGGTGCAGGGAATTTTTTCCCCAAAGCCTTGTGTCTAGGTGCCTCGTGGTTCTGCTGCTGTTTGTTCCTTCTAAACTGTACCTTTCTGATTTCTTCCCACTTTGATGATTATAGCATTTGCAGTTCTGTCGACTAAGAAACTAGTCACAACCTGAAAGTAGAGGGTTTATTTTATTTGGTGGGAATGTTAAGGACTCGGAGCCCAGGAGACAGCATCTCCATAGCCCTGAGAAAACTGCTCGGAGGAGGCGCAAGCGGGAGTCAGGCTACATACAAGTTTAGAGCAAAGGGGGAGGGCAGCCTGAACAGCAAAGATTATTAGTAAGTAAGGAAATCCAGGTATCAGGCTAAGGAGTCTGGTGCTCTTCTCAAGCCTCTGGGCTCACTGAAGTCATTCCTTTTATAGGCCCCTCTGGCACCCCACTCCAGTACTCTTGCCTGGAAAATCCCATGGACGGCGGAGCCTGGTGGGCTGCTGTCTATGGGGTCGCACAGAGTCGGACACGACTGAAGCGACTTAGCAGCAGCAGCAGCAGCAGCATAGGCCCCTCGGCTGTCAGGGGCCAGATCCTGTTTCCCTGGTGGTTTGCATCCGTAATTCCTGTTCACTCAGGAGCGGCAGAAGTGGCGAAGGGCTGCTGCTTGCATTCCCCTGAGATGCTTGCTCCTCTGGAGCAATCACTGTGAGGGGTGTCTTCCTAAAAGAGTATTTTATCAGTTAAGGAAATTTAATGTAAAAGAAGTAGCTTATTTGTTATTCTCTTTGGGTATAGCTCCATAATCCTTCGTTATTCTGAAATCCAAAGAGCTTCCCAAACAATTTTTAGAATAAGTTTGATTAAAACCAAATTCTAAGCATCTGCTGAATAGCAAGCATTGCATTCCCTTTTGGCAGCCCTCATTCATGTTTTTGGAGGCCCGAAATCGCTGATGGCTGTGACATTTATTGCCCGCCAATATGGCAGGAAATATTTCATCTCACAGTTCCCTGATACGGATATAATAGCATTTCCAAAATCACATGTCAAGAAGTTGTGTGTCCTTTAATGGAAGAGAATTTGAATACACACAAAAAAATGTGTCCCGCATTCCGGCCAACATAGGGGAGCAGCTGCAGAGTCAGCAGGCAGGAAGCAGCCTCTTTCTGACCTTTGACAACTCGGGTCTGCACATGGCACATAGGAAACTCTGTGGCCTCCCTGAAAAGTGCCTGGGCTTAGCGTGAGAGCAGGAAAGGTAGATTAAGGACTAACAACACAATTGCACACATACGTGTTCAAACCCCAGCCTCCCAAGCTCCAGGTTGTGAAAGCGCTAATGGAAAAGGGCTCTGAAACTCACAAAATGCCTCACAGAGGGCGCTTTGATCGTGACTCTGGGGGAAGCTAACGGCTTGTTGTCATGGTCCTAATTTCATGGTACCCACAGGTGCCAAACCGAAAAAGAACACAGGGGAGAGAATTACTGTTGCAAAAATGTTTCCTCTCAAGCCCACAGAACCTGTCAACTCGGTTGGAGTTGTCTTCCTTTGCGCGTATGCCATCTTCTGGGCTGTCAAGCTCCTAAGATTTGTGGGTGGCGAGATGATGTCATGTGTATTCAGCAGCTTGCAGTAATTTCCCCTCCTCGCCTTGCTCAAAGGTTGAGATTATTGCAGTGAGTGGGATCTGAGCCCGCGGATGCAGACCTCACTTCTCTTTTCCATTGCGATCACAATACTCGCCTCTTCAGCCCGATGACAATTGCGCGGTCACAGCATTACATCAGGCTATCTCTCTTGAAACGGCATCATCTCAGCGTGCAAGCACAGCTGTGAAAACAAAACAGATTTTACTGGAAGCTTGGTTAAATGCTCAAGGCACACATTAATTCATTTGCCTTTTTAAAGTTGTATCGAAAATGTAACGTGAGGGACGTGGCTGCGGCAAGTGAGTCAAGAGCAGGACTCTGGAGCTCACAACAGACCCGAGTGCCGCAGCTGGACCCAGTGGATGGTGTTTCCGTCAGTGGTCTGGTTCCTGCCTGGGAGCAAGGGTTCCTCTGTGAGTTAGGGAGAAGCGGTCCTGAGCAGCCCAGTAGGAACAAATAAATAGAACGAGTGTGCAGTGGTTGGATATTGTCACCTAGCAGTGCAAAAGCGGTTCCGGTGTCGGAAATAAGCGTCAGCCGAAAAGATGTTATACTGATGATGGGAGAGGATTAGAAATGGCCGAGAGTGAATTCAAAGAGTGAATTGAAATGTGAACCAAAGGAACGTTCACGTCTTTTATTCCATAAATGGCGAAAACTGTCTAACTCACCGACAATGCCTACTCCGTGGTTACCAGCCAGGCTGTGCCCAGACTGTTGAAGGTCCAAACTGGTGCTGCTCACTGCACATGTTCAGTCGCTCAGTTGTGTCCGACTCTTTGTGGCCCCATGGACTGCAGCACACCAGGCCTCCCTGTCCATCACCATCTCCCTGAGCTTGCTCAGACTCATGTCCATCAAGTCAGTGGTGCCATCCAACCGTCTCACCCTTTGTCGCCCCCTTCTCCTCCTGCTCTCAATCTTTCCCAGCATCAGGGCCTTTTCCAATGAGTTGGCTCTGCAAGTCAGGTGGCCAGAAGGCTGGAGCTTCAGCTTCATCATCAGTCCTCCCAGTGAATATTTAGGGTTGATTTCCTTTAGGAGGGACTGGTTGGATCGCCTTGCTCACCGCATAACAGGGCAATAAATCAAGAGACAGTTGTTAGGGCTGGAAGAGCGACTTTACCTGGAAAGCCAGCAGACTGACACACAGCAGACTAGTGTCCCAAAGAACCACCAAGAATTTCTTGCCCAGGTTTGATGCTATTAATAGTTTCTTTTATAGAACAAAGTGGGGAGGGGGAGGGACACAGTGAAGTAAAAAGGTGATAAGTTGTTGCACTTATTTCCTGATTCTGGCCAGACTCCAGAGGGGATGTGTCAATTTCTTCCTTCCTGCAGCCACTCACAGGTGGGCCTGGTCAGACTGTTTCCTGTGAGCTGAACAAAAGTATTCTAGCCTAATGTTTAGGCTTGGGAGGCAGGGTTTCCGTAGATGGGCCTTTATGTATATTCTAAGTTATAGGCAACATCATTTTGGGCTTTCCAGGTGGCGGGTGCAGTGGCAAAGAACCCGCCTGCCAATGCAGGAGGCACAAGAGATGCAGGTTTGATCCCTGGGTCGGGAAGTTCCCCTGGAGAAGGAAATGGCAACCCGCTCCAGTATTCTTGGCTGGAGAATTCCATGGACAGAGGAGCCTGGTGGGCTATAGTCCCTGGGGTCGCAAAAGAGTCGGACACCTCTGAGCACACAATATCAGTTTAGTGATTAACTTGTAGCAGAATCAATAGAATGCGAAGGTCCAGGGAAAAGAAACAAATCCGACTGGGAGTCAGATGTGTTCTTCCCTGAGAAGCCAGGGACCCGCCCATACAGTCCCAGACGGTGTGGACTGTGAGCTGCAAGGGACTGCAGGCTGTCCCGCTTCCTGGACAATGGGGACCGTGGCTGGACCTTCCTTAGCAACTTGGCTCGGTTTGCCTCTCACTGGTCTTGTATTTTGCTGTGTTAAAAAGCACAGAGAGGAAAATGAGAAAAGGGAGTTCACTGTGATATCAGAGAACAGGTGCCTTCTTCCCCGAGCTGAGCTGCAGGGCAGAAGCCCCCCGGGTGGCTGTTCCCGGGCTGTTCCCCCTCCAAAACGGAAGGACGTCCTGAGGCTCAGTCTCACCCAGTGAAGGGAAGACTTGGATGTGGTTTGACTTTGCCCGGGCCTCCACAACAGAGGACCACAGATGGGGGCGCTTAAACAACAGAAGTATTTTTTCTCATAGTTCCAGAGGCTGGAAGTCCAAGATCAAGGTGCCAGCAGGGTTGGTGTTTTCTGAGGCTTGCAGATGGTTGTCTTCTCCTGTGTCCTCACGTGGTCTTTCCATCCGTGTGCGTTCTAATCTCTTCTTCTTCTAAGGACCCAATTATATGAGATCAGGACCCACCCGTATGACTTCATGTAACTTAATTACTTCTTTAAAGTTCTTATTAACTTAAATACGGTCGCATTCCAAGGTATCGAGGGTTTGGACTACAATATATGAAGTGGGGTGGGGAGCACCCTTCATCCCCTAGATAACAAATAGCACCTGTCTCCAGCCAGGTGAACCCAGGTACTCTTACTGGTCGGACTGGACCGGCTGGCTGGCACTGGTGTAAGTAGGAAGGGCCCCACCCAACTTGACCTTGACTTGAGAGCTCTGGTGTGAAGTCCTGTCACTAGGCCTTTTTTTTTTTTTGGCATTTGGTGGTGGTTTAGTCGCTTAGTCATGTCTGACTGTTTGCGACCCCATGGACTGTAGCCCACCAGGCTCCTCTGTCCATGGGATTCTCTAGGCAAGAATACTGGAGTGGGTTGCCCTGCCCTCCTCCAAGGGATCTTCCCCACCCAGGATCGAACCTGGATCTCCTGCATTGCAGGCACATTCCTTACCAACTGAGCCACCAGGGAAGCCCTTGTAGGGTGTAGGGTGTGTCTTAAAGATCCATATGAGGTCCTTGTTACTGTGTCTGTTTTGCAGACACAACACTTTGCCAGGAAGTCTTGGCAGACACAGCCCCGTAACTCAGAAATTCCATGCTCCTGCATCTCCAGGACAGATGTGAGCAGCTGCCCTGGCGACTGGAGCTGCCCGCCTGCACGTAGTGAGACCACGCCCCCAAGATGCCCCCTGATAGCCAAGGGAGGAGGTTGCTGCGGGCTTTGGGATTTGGCTGGAAGAATGGGAATAACACCACCGTGTTGATGAAAAATGCAAAGGGAGTTTTAATGAAGCAGACAAGTTACAGTTACATCACTAGGGTTTGCCCATCATGAAATGCATTCGGTTTAGTTTATATTATGTCTCAGCTGCCTGTGTAGGGTTGTAGATTCTTCCATGTTTAGTGAAACCTGGAGCAAGAAGGCCAACTGACTAGATGCTAGATGTTCAAGACCTAGTTCTGGTGCTGGTCAAAGGTTCAGGGTTGTCCCATTATTTGTATGCGTGTAGACCAAAGACCTGATTTTTTGCCTTAATGGAATCAGTTATTAAAGTGTCTTAAACCTTGGTTTTCTTTATACACATGGGTTTAAAAAAAAAAAGGAAGAATAAAAAAAAAATAGAAGGTAATGACATACCCAGAAGACATTAAATTTGGACTGAAATTCTTTAAAAGGAGGCTTTTATTTCTGTGAAGATACAGCTTTACTCAATTTAAAAAGAAGTAGATGAAAATGTACTTGTGTGTATATATGTGTACATATATATATTAACATTTCTCAAACTTTTCCATAGGGTCTCTGTTTATAAACTTTAAAATTAAGGTCATTGCCTTAAGTGCCAGGAATTTTGAGTCAAACAAAGGAAATTTGGACCTGCTTCTTAAATGAAACAGAGATATTGAATGCAGCATCATTCTTTGAAGTAAAGAGGAATAAACTGATGCTAATACTTTAGACACTCGAATGTCTCAGCACTGAGAAGTTCCGTCCTTTTTTCACAGGCGGGTGCTAATTCACTCTGAATTGATACATATATATAGACGTGTGTGTGTGTGTGTATATATATATAATAAGTATTATAATATTTCTAAATCAGCAACTCAACGACAGGTGGAACCAGGCATGGTTTGAAGCACTTTGTATGTAATAACGCATCATGTTGTAATAATTTCTTACAACTAATCTTACAACAAAAGTAGGTGTTATTAGAGTCCCCATTGGACAGATGAAGAAACTTTAGCACAGAACATTTAAATTATCCAAAACCACACAGCTGGGCAAGAGTTGGAATTCAGACTTCAGCAGTCTGATGCAGAGACTGCACCATTATTAACCACTAAAATGCACTGCTGTTCATATTGTAAATGGTCTGAATATACTTCTTATTTTTAACTCAGTCCTCTCTTAAGGGATATTGGGTTGTTTCCAAAGGTTTGCTATTTTAAACAGTGCTACAATGAACCTGTGAAGTTATCTCCCAAAGATAAGGTGCTTAACCTGTTGCTGGGTCAAGGGTATGCATGTGCTTATTTAAATTTAAACTACCTGTATTGTCAAATTGCAACAATCACATCCATTAAATTTAAATTTTTTTCAATTACAGAATTACAAAAGTGATATGAAGACATGCTTATTGTACAAATATTCAGATGAAAAATGTATACACACACACATATATACATAGTATATTTGTATACACACACACACACAGCTCACTCCAGTCCTACTCCAATCCCATTCCTTTCCTGTACCCACTGCTATTGCGGTGTAGTATGTATAGCAGGTAGGATTTTGCAAAGCAGATAGAGCATTTCACGTGGAAAGCATAGCATGAGCAACATCGGAGCGAGGCAGTAAGGAAACCAGCCTTCTGGAACAGAGATACGCAGTGTCAGAGATAAGATTGCAGAAGCAGAGGGAGCCGTGAAAGCCACGCAGAGGGTTTGTGATGTGGCACAAAATGACATACCGCTCGCTTGCTCAGCCGCGTCCAGCTCTCTGTGACCCCTGGACTGTAGCCCACCAGGCTCCTCTGTCCGTGGGATTTCCCAGGCGGTGGGTTACCATTTCCTCCTCCAGGGGATCTTCCCAGCCCAGGAATTGAACCCAGGTCTCCGGCATCTCCTGCACTGCAGGCAGGTTTTTTGTTTTTTTTTTTTTTACTGCTGAGCTACCAGGGAAGCCCTGTAAGAAATATAGAGCTATTCTTTACTAGAGACTGAGCAGTGACACACTAGACCTGTTATCTCAAGATGATCTTGGTAAAAGCGGCTGCACATGATTTGGACAGAAGTACACAGAACTCATCCTAAGAGCCAAGAGACTAGAAAGACAACCCAGGCAGGAAGTGGTGCTGGGCTGAGTTGAACAGTACTAGCAGAACCAGAGAAGGAAGCATGCATATGACTTCCCAATAAACTAATTGCCAGGTGACCTGCTGGAACTTATTAACGTAGCAAAGATGTCATGAACTCAGGCACTGTATGTAGACGTGGCTGAATATCACAACCGCTTTGGAGAATTCTTTGATTAATTTACTGGCTTCAGTTCCATAGTCAAGTACTATCACTTCTTCCTGCATCTGCTCTCACTCTGTTCCCTGTCTCCTCTGCTCCCTCCCTGGACTGAAACACAAGGCTGACTAAACCCAACTCCTTGTTCTGTTCTGCACAATGGAACATACCTGGAGGAAGTCCAGGTGTGTCCCGTTGAATTCTGGTGGGTTCCCACGGCCACCAGCCAGCCATGCCAAACCACCCTGGTCTATCACTCTCCCATGCTTTTCTAGACCTCAGACTTCCTCTTCCCTCTCCAGACTCCAGGGCTGCTTTGGTCTCGGTTCATGACACTGGCTCCCATTTTAGGACAAAATGGGAGCGAACAGAAGAGGACAGCCAGACATCTGTGTGCAGAGGGCCCGGTAACACCCCTCTCCTGGGCACCAAGGGCAGAGATCCTGACGTGCCTCACCTGGTCCCAGTGCTTCACGCGGGAGCGGGGCTGGGGCGTCACACCTGTGCTCAGAACACAGCTGACTACAGCCATGAGATCCACTGGGTTGGGTCCACCATTCTCCTGGAATCTGAGTTTGGAATAATGCTCTGGGATTCAGGCAGCCATTAGGAGATGGCCTCTGAGCACCATGAGAGAGATGTGTCCACGTGCTCACATCGCAGACCATGGCCAAGGCCCTCAGCACCAGCCAGCATGGCCAAGAAGAGAAAGGAGCCACTTAGGAAGTGGCCTTCTTCCTGGGTGGGAAGATTGTGCCCCAGCCCGGGTACTGACGGGCAAGGTTCTGCATCAGCCTGTTGGCCTTGCATCCAAGGAATGTGTGGAAGATGAGCTGCCGTGATAGCAGCCAGCAAAGGAGGAGCTGGGAGGATGGCAGGGCGGGAAGGTGCCAAAGAGCAGCTCATGCACAGACCCCGTGCGCCCCACTGGAAGGATGGAGCCGGAAGTCTCCAGACGTGGAGAAACAGCACGGTTCTTTCAGCTTCATCCATTCAACATGGAACCTCTTTGCCACCCCCAGCCCCACCAGCATGCATCCCACATGAATTTGGAAAGATTTATCTCCCAGACAACTGAATCTCATGTTAGAATGTCTCTTCCTGCACTTATTAATCATTGAGGAGGAGATGGGCAGTGTTAACCAAGGAGGTTATGTGGGTAGTGAGTAAATACCAACTCTCCATTAACCGTTTTATGTTATTTAAAAAAAAAATTATTGTAGTTTACTTCATTTACAACGTTGTGTTAGTTGCAGGTGCACAGCAAAGTGAATCAGTTATTGTTGTTGTTCAGTTGCTAAGTCATGTCTGACTCTTTGTGACCCCATGAACTATAGCACGCCAGGCTTCTCTCTCCATCACTATCTCCCTGAGCTTGCCCAAACTCATGTCCATTGAGTCAGCAATGCCATCCAGCCATCTCATCCTCTGTCACTCCCTTCTCTTGCCCTCAGTTTTGCTCAGCAACAGGGTCTTTTCCAGTGAGTCAGCTCTTCGCATCAGGTAGCCAAAGTATTGGAAGTTTCAGCTTTAGCATCAGTCCTTCCAAAGAATATTCAGCACTGATTTCCTTTAGGATTGACTGGTTTGATCTCCTTGCTTTCCAAGGGACTCTCAAGAGTCTTCTCCAGTACCACAGTTCAAAAGTGTCAATGCTTTGCTCAGCCTTCTTTATGGTCTAACTCTCACATCCATACCTGACTACTGGAAAGACCATAGCTTTGACTAGACAGACCTGTGTTGGCAAAGTGATGTCTCTGCTTTTTAAAACACTGTCTAGGTTTGACGTAGCTTTTCTTCCAAGGAGCAAGCATCTTTTAATTTCATGGCTGCAGTCATCATCTGTATTGCTTTTGGAGCCCAAGAAAATGAAATCTGACACTTTTTCCACATTTTCCCCATCTATTTGCCATGAAGTGATGGGACTGGATGCCACGATCTTAGTTTTTTGAATGTTGAGTTTTAAACCAGTATACATAGACACACATCCACTCTTTTTAAGATTATTTTCCCACATAGGTTATTATGGAGCATTGAGTAGACTTCTCTGTGCTATACAGTTGGTCCTTATCAGTTACCTATTTTTATATATAGTATGTGAATGTCAATCCTAATTTATCCTCCCCACCCGTTACTACCCGGTAACCATAAATCTACACCTGTAAGTCTTGTTTCTGTTCTGTAGATAAGTTTCTATTAACCATTTTTGGGTTTTTTTTTTTTTGGCCACACTCTGCAGCATGCAGAATCTTAGTTCCTAAACAAGGGATCAAACCCACACCACCTGCATTGGGAGTGCGGAGTCTTAACCACAGGACTGCAGCAAAGTCCCCCATTAACTATTTTAAAACACTAAAAATAGCCCCATTTCTCTGAGCGTCACCGACTGGGAAATTGCTTTGGTCTTTTTCTTTGGGCTTTCTCTGTTGAGAGTAATCTTCCAGCTCTGCTCTCTTTCTCAGCAATCACATCTGAAATGTCACAAAAGCTCCTCGAGGAAACTACGGTTTCTCTTCTTCTTCAGATACACCTTCCAGAATGTTCTGACCTACAGAACAACAGGATGTCAGTGCTTTCAGTACCTGCCTAAAAGTAGCATTTGTAGCCCAATTATAACTCAGGACGCACCTGTTAAAGAGTTCAAATGGTGGCATTTCGGTTTCCACATTTAGAGAATGTTTTCTGGGGTCCTCTTCCCAAAGTGGCAACACACTAACACACTGGGGGTTCATTTCACTCTCGGCAGGTGGGAAACAAAAGCTGTAGATCGCCCCCCCCCATCAGCAGGGATTCCTCCCACTGGCGTTCTCCCCACCCACCCCCGTGCAGGACAGCTTCCCCCGCACCTCCCGGCTGCAGTGGGGACTTGGGTACAGGGCTGGGAAGGCGGCAGCGTTATGGGAAGAGGGCACTGTAGCAGCTCTATTCGTCGGTGGTGGTAACACTGACTCCTGTGCCTGTTGTTTGTTTGGGAAGAGGCTGTGAGGGTGAGAATTGTTTCTCAAGGAAGCCATCATCTGAGAGAAACCAAATACAGCTTTCGTTCATTCATTCAACAAACGTGTATTAAGTGCCTGCACCAGATCTCGTGTTCACACCCATCCAGACTGGAGGGGAAACCTGACGCTACACAAACCCACAGTCACTGTTCTGTTGGAGGGTCCGGAGAGAGAGGACAGATGTTAGGAGAGCACCGTGGGGGTGGGGGCTAGCCCCTGCTGGGGGTCAGGAGAGTCTCCCTGGAGAGGATTGTGTTATAAATACGCAGTCTCCCCACTTTTAGACTTCGTTGAGCTGGAAGACAGGCCGCCTAGAGTTGGGAATCTAAGTGGGGCGCTCCTGGCTACTACCCACTGGGGTGACGTGTGCGTTCCAAGTGGGGCCTGGGAGCTAGAGGAGGAAACTGGCAGACCCGGCCGGGGATGCTGAGAGCTCTGGGCCACTGGTGACGGGGCCCACGCGGAAGGCAGGGCTGTGACTGGCCCAGAGAACGGGAGCGTCCGTGCAGGCAGGGAGAGCAGCTTGACGTCTCCTTGGGAAAAGCGAGTTATCAATATGTAGTCTTAGTGGAGCCTGGGAGAGAGACGGGGAGGAGATGGGCTCTGGGTTCCAGGGAGAGAGTGGTGGGCATATCAGAGAGAGCGTCCTTCCCGGAGCTGACTGATGGGGAGGAGGGCCAGCAACCACGTGGGCACAGAAATGTGCAACAAAGCAACATCAAATTGCAGAAAGGGCCACGTGGAAACTCAACTGTGTGGTGATTGAAAGAGCACAGGAAGCAGAGGGCAGGGCTCCAGAGGGCTGCTCAGGGGCAGGGTCCCCCCGGAGGTGACCTGGGGGCAAAAGACCTGAGGGCGCCACGAGGGCAGTCACAGGAAAAGAGGAGCCAGGCAGCAAGCCTGGCTGTGTTGAGGCGGGGCCGGAAATGTGGAGGGGACTGGGATTAGGGCTCATCCGTGGGCTGAGATCACCCGGGGCAGCAGAGGACAGGCCGGGAGGAGATGTCTTTTCTGAAGAAGGCCCTTGAGCACCAGAGCAAGGAGCTGGGATTTTATTTTTTCTAAGAGAAGAGGAGGCCACTGAAGGGAATTGAGTGAAAGAGTGTTATGACTCATTTGTGGCTGCTGGGTGGACAGACTGAAGGGACTCTGGGAACCTAACGGTCAGGAGAATGTCCTAGATGAGATCAGGGGCCTGGGGTCGACTGCAGCTGTTTCAGAAATGAAAGAAGAGCCTGCTGATGTGCCCTGGGGGCTGTAGTGGGGTGAGACCAGCCACAGGAAAAGGGCATCAAAGCGAGCACCTGAGGGTTTCTGGTTTGAGCCAACCGCAAGGAAGGACCATTTTCCGAGATGGAGAAACAGAAGGTCAAGCAAACTGGGGGGAATCCCGTGTGTGAGGCGGGGCTCTGCCTGTGAGATAGGCAGATGCTGAGAGCAAATAGGCAGGGAGCACGCGGAGAAAGGTCTCGGCTGGTTAACAGAAGCCTCGGCGTCATCAGCACACAGACAGTGTGCCCACCAGGGCCGTCTGTGAGCTCAGCTAGGGAGCCAGTGGAGAGAGAGGGCAAGAGGAGCTGTTTGGAGGCCGAGAAGCTTCGGTCTCTCAGATCTCGGGTCTGGGCGGAGGGCACTGAGGAGGATGCATGCGTGGGAGGTATCGCAGATGAGTTACTGATCAAGATGCGGCCAGTTTTGTTTGTCCCGAAGCTGCCAGGAAGCCCAGTAAGATAGCGTAGTGTTCCTCCTATTTGCCAGTGTGATATCGTTGGTGACTTTGGTGTCCGCTGGGTGCGGGAGCCAGAGGGGCACGAAAAATGAACAGACAGGGACCTGTGGATAGTTCTGGAAGGATTTTGCTATGAAGGAAAACTAAGGAATTGGGGTAGTAGCCGGGGGCTCCTGCGGTCAAGGGATGTTTTCTCAAGTTAGGAAATACGAAGGTGTGTTTGTCTGTGGGTGGGAATGATCCAGCAGAAGGGAAGCGGTTGGTAATTCGTGCAGGAGAGAGAGCGGTTGCAGCAGGAGCAAGACGGGGAGCAGGCCTGCGGTGGGGACGGGGGCAGTCGGCTTATGGGTTTTCCTGGGCTGCTCTAACTACCCCGAATGTGACGTCAAGAAAACAACATACGCTTCTCCTTTTACAACCTGGAGGGCAGAAGTCCGGATCCGTGTCCCTGGACCAAAAAAGTCAGATTGCCAGTATGGCCAAAGGTCCCTCTGGAGGCTCCAGGCAACCATCTGTCTCTTGCCTTTTCCGGCTTCCCAGAGCTGCTTCCTTTGTTTTTTGTCGCTCCCTCCATCTTCAAAGCCGCAAATGGGCCGGGGTGTTGAACATCTTCACGTCTATCTCTGCTCTGGTCACACCATCTACCGTGCTCACATTTCCCTCTGCTCCTCTCCTGTGAGGACGTCTAGGGCCAACCGAGGCAGTCCAGAATAACATCTCCCCCTTCCCTCCCCGAAGATCCTTAATGTAATTACACCTGCAAAGTCTCTTTCGTCCCGTAAGGTAACCCTTAGCCGACATGGACGGGCTCTGGAGTGCTGTGGAGGACCCTCCTTGGCTTGGAGCGGGGAGACGTCCTTACTTCGTGTAACTGGAGGGAAAAGGACTCATGCAGGGCTTTGTAGATTTGGTGGCAGAAAGATGAGGGAGTTTCTGCTTTTGGCTTCAACTTTCTGCAAGAAGTATTGACAGCCGAGAGGGATGGTAACTGCAGGAGGGTGGGGAGGGAAGGGGAGGGGTCGAGGTCTGGAAGCAGCGCACAGAGTGGGCAACTCAACCACGTCTCAGCCTGGCCAGGGTCACTGTGAGAGCCTGGCCAGGCATTAAGCATAGGATGAGAATCCACGGGATCTAACCGAGGGGTGAGGGAAACATCGTAGCCGGGCGGCTTGCGAGGAGACTGTGAGCAGAACAGGGTGTTGAGGGTTCAGGGGTGAACCCTCAGGGGTGTCGAGGAGGGGACACTGAGCCAGCGAACTGTAAGCACCAGAAGGGCGCACAGAGTGGGGTGCCCTTAATGCAGATTTTGAAGACAGTGTCATGTCCGGTTATGACAAGTTCTGGGGTTTCCCTTGGGGAGGGAGTCGCCGGGGGACAGAGAGATGGGTCATCAACCTGGATGCTGAAGGTGCTGGGAATGAAAACAGGGAAGACGTGGCCAGGAGCCAAAATCTTAAGTGAACAGGGAAGGGAGAGCTGCCCGGAAGAGGACCGACGCTAGACGTGCCTGGGTGACCGGAACCGGAAGAGCAGTGGGGGCCATGTTCATCAGCTTCCGGGGAAAGGGAGCTCGTGGTTTGCTGGAGGAAGGAGGAGAAGCGGCATGGACGGAACAACGCGAGCAAGGAGGCCGGGTTTTTTTCCCGGCTCGGAGGTAGGTAGCCAAGGTGTGAAAGACGAGTAGCTAACACTTGAGAGGGCTCCCGTGTTTCCATGTTTGCATTCAGATAACTCAAGTAGCGAGGCTCTAGGAATGTGTGTTGATGTTTTGGTGTGAAAGTTTAGAAGGCCTGAGGTTCGAGGCACAGGGAAATGGGAGCCTAGCAAATACGGAACTTTTGGAGAAGATTCCTGTGCTTGCAGTGGTGAGTTTCACAGGACACAGAACTTTTGGAACCAAGGGCCTGGAGTGGTAGACGGAGGACTGCGTTTCACCCTGTAGGTGGGGGCTGGGGGAGGGCGTTCACAGCAAACTATCATGGTCAAAGGCAGGCTTTGGGAAAGTTAACTTTCCAGCCTGATGAGTGAATGAGGCCCTTAGAAAAGCCACTGCACGGGCCAGGAGTAACGTCTGTTCAAGGTGTGAACACTGCGAATGGTGGAAAGGGGATTTGTCAAGAAATACGGTGGGCTTGAGTTCCAGGAGGATAAGGGAGAGGAGGGAGTGATGGGGAGAAGGTTCCCAGGTGTTGAGTGTAACTGGTTGGTTTGGAGGGGAAATTGATGGCTTGGTATTTGGCAAACCGCGGTCTTAGGTTGAGCAGTGGCCAGAGCAGTGTTAATGACAGGTGAGTCATGGGGTACTCCCCTTGCCGCGCCCGCAGTCACTGCCTGGGGTTTCCCAGACTGCGGACCCCAGGAGGCAACACAGTGAGTCTCCTGATTCAGCTTCAGATCCCCAGGGCGAGGCCTAACCCTCAATTACGGCGTGCCTTCGAGCATGTGCGCAGGTGTGAACTGAGGCGCCTGATTCACACGCGTCGCACCTGGGTTCACCTCGCAGCCTGCGGGGCCCGTGCAGCCAGAGCAGGCGCGTCCAGATGCACCCGGAGGGCGCGGGCGCCCTGGGAAGCCAGGCGGGCGCCGGTAGAGAAGGACCCTGCGGGGTTTGTGTCTGAGAAGACGCTGTGAGCGGCTCTCCTCTCACCCCGAGGGAGGGCGGGGCAGGGCGCGCCCCCCAGGTTTCGCTTGGAAAGCGGGTTTCATCACACCTCTGGGCTCCGACCCAGGATCAGAGTTGAGGTACGAGAATTTGAGTCATTCAGGTGTAAAGCTCGCCCACTTCTGCTCAGTTTCCTGAATTCTGCCAACAGCAGCTCGCTCTTTATTTCGCCTTTGGGTAGTTGAGGTGAACCGAGGCCGACACCGCCCTCGGTGTCCTCCGGGCCTGGCCTCTCTGACCCTCCAGTCCTGGGCGCAGCCCCACGCCAGAGCGGACCCAGCGGGGCTTGGGGAGGCGCAGGGGCCCCGCGGGTTTGGCCCAAGCCGTCCCTCCAGCCCTCAGGTGCGGGAGCCCGGCGCAGGAGGCTGTCGGGGGGGGCGGGGGGGGGCCCGGCCCACCCCTTCCCCGCGCTCCCAGCGAGGATCTCCGGGCGCGCGCGGGCCCGTCTAGGCCGGGGAGGCGGGCGCGCGTCGGAGGGCGGGGGTTCGGGGCGGGGCCTCGGGGGCGGGGCGGCGGCGCGGAGGGGACCGGCGGCCGGGGCGAGAGCGCGCCCAGCCCGCCGAGATGCCCGCGCACGCCGGACGCCTCCTCCCGCCGCGGCCTCGGGCCCTGGCTCCGGCCCCGGCCATGCCGCCGCCTCCGCTGCTGTTGCTACTGCTGCTGTTGCTGCTGGACGCCGGCGGCGGGCGAGGGGGCGCCCGGGCCCAGGACCCGGGGGCGGCGGCGGCGGACGGGCCCCCCGGGGCTGGCGGCGGGGACGGGCAGGACCCGCACGCCAAGCACCTGTACACGGCCGACATGTTCGCGCACGGCATCCAGAGCGCCGCGCACTTCGTCATGTTCTTCGCGCCCTGGTAACTGGCCGCGCCGCCCGCCCGGGGCTCCGCGGGCGCTGGTCGCGCCGGGGCTGGCGCGGGGGGGCGCGGTGCCGCGGCCTGGGGCTCCCGGCGAGGGGCTGGGGGCTTTCGCCTGGGGGCGCGGGGGGCGGCGCGGGCCGGGCGCTCGCGGCTGACGTGGCGCAGGGGCCGGGACCAAGCGAGAGGGGGCGGTCCCAGAGGGCCGAACCGGAAAAGGCCGGCCCTCCGGCTGCTTCGTCCCGTCCCCGGGTCCCGGCACCAGGGGGTCGGGGGAGGGGTCGTCGTCCTTCGGGGCCGCTGGGAGCCCGGAATCCGTCCGCCCCACGTCTCCCAGCACCAAACTAATGAGCTGGACGGAGGCAGCGGCCTGCAGCTCGGCCGGTACCAGGAGGCCACGTGCGGCCGCGGGACACCCGAGGTCTGGCGTGTACACGTGGACTTCCTGTCCTGTGCGCCCGCCGTAGGGCGGACCCTGGCCTGGGGGTTTAATTGAAACGCAGGGACTCCTAGGCTCTGCGTTCGCGAGGTGGGAGCAGGTGGTCCGGTCATTAGAGGGTTCCCACTCTTCCCCCGAGAATCGAGGTGCCGTGCGGAGGCTGGGGGGCCCTCCGCAGCTCCGGAGCCGTGGCGAGCTGTGCTCCAGATGACAGGACCCACTGGCCCCCGACCCAAGCTGTCCTCGGGCGCGCACTCCCCTCCGCTTTCTTGGGGCCTGGCTATCTGGAAGTGTGAGGTGGGAAAAGGCACAGACAGCTCCCGCCCCACCCCCCGCCGTGGTTCCCGGATGGGGGCTTCGCTGTGAGCCTCGGGGTCAACCCGAGACCCGTGCTCTGCCAGTCGTCCGAGGGAGAGTTCCGGTCCTTGACACGAGCAAAGGGACCGAGTGCCTTCTCCTTGGGCCTAGATGCCCGCTGAGGGGGGTCCTCTGTGGGCGGCGCAGCCAGCCGGTCTAGGACCCAAGGCCTTTTCAAGCTTCACTGCAGAATTTGGCATTCTTGCTCAGAGCCAAGAGTCTCCTTGAGATGTGGGGAAGGGATGCAAAAAGGATTAGGAAGAAGATGCCCAAGGAAAGCCGCCTGTTCAGAAAATGTGCCGGCAGAAGTTGGAGGGAACTTCCCCCCCCATATTCAGGTTATTATTGCATTTCAGTTCCTTTGGAGTTACAACGACGCTTTTGGTCTGTCTCAGACCTGTCACTTATTAACTGTATTTATGGGATACCTTGTCTTTCAAGAACCAAAGGATTTGCGTTTTTAGAACCCAGTGGTATAGAAATGTAATGGCTATGAACAGTTTCTTTGTGGAGGGTGCTCTCAGAGTAGCTGTTGCAGTTAAACACACTACTTAACTGAAGTCTGTTTCTGTGGAATCAATCTGCCCGTGGGGTTTTTCTTTTTCTTTATTTTTTAAAAGAAAGACGGACATGTAGACCTCGTAGGTCCCCACAGTGCCAATGGAGTTTTGGTTTTGGAGTCTCTGTGATGCTCACCCGCTAGTCCTGGCCTGAGTGAGGGAGAGGACTAGTACATTCCTGTTTCATTGTGTGTGCCTTATAGATTTTTAGGTGGATGCTCCCAGAAAAAGTAACTTTAAAAGTTTTTGTTTGCTTTCTGATAGTCTACTAGGAAACATTTAAACAGAGATGTGTGGGTTTCTGTGACAGCATTTAGCAGACTTTAAGAGCAGACGGGAATTCAGCTGGGATACACTGGGCTGCCCCGCGTCCCTGTCCATTGCAGACTCTGGAATGCTGAGCGCCCACGTGGGATTTGGGGGCAGGAGCCAGTGGTAGCATTGATCTGTGTGTGTTTGCTCTGAACCTAGCAGAGGCAGGGCTGTCCTGTAGGGAATGGTGTGCCAGCGTCAGGTCATAGCTTCTGTATGGCCAGTTTTCGGGTCACATTGAATCTGGTGACTATGAGGTCACGGTGGGGGCCGTCGCCTCGAAAGGACCAGGTGGCTTTGCTCAGTTACTGACCACAAACTGCCTCAATGCAGCTGCAGTCCCAGAGTTTTTGTGCTATAGCCCCAGGGTCCAAAACCAGTGCCGACTGTGAGGCACCCATGGAACCATTGCTGGGAAACGGCTAAGCACTTGGTGCGTGTCGAGGTGGAGCGTCCAGTTGTGAAAGGAAGATGTGTGTCGTCTTGGCACTTGTACCACATCTGCTTAAATCTGACGGTGGTTTTCCCTCACATTTACCTTCCAGAAAAGAGGGATTCATATTGTATTTTAATCTCTTACAAAGCAGGATTCTCTCTCTGGTCTAGAAGGTGTTGCTTAGGGAAAACAGGTTCGCTTGAAGCAAGCTCTTCTAGTGCTACCTTTAGATGCTTCCTGGTGAGGTCAGCTGTCAGAAAAGAAAAGAAGCAAGGGGATTTAACACTGATTTTATGGAGAAACTGCTTTGAGGATGAACTCAGAAGCGTGGGGGTGTTCTGACAGCACTCTAAAAAGCACTACAGCAAGGAGTTCCACAGTGGAGATCATGGGTACACACTCACCAGGAGAAGGGGAACAGACCATGTGCTCTAATGCTGAAAGAGTAGCCTGGAGTCTGAGATCGCTTTCAGTGTCGGTGATACAGTATTAAGTATGGCCCTGTGAGCAGCTGATAGTTAAAGACGGTGATCAGCCATATGACTCAAAAAGATAGCGATGGGGAAGAGACTGATGCTGTCAAGAAATGGGACAAGTAGAAGCAATTAATCATTTTAAGTTAGCATATTATTTTAAATGATAGATGATTTTAAAATACTTATGTCGTTAAATTCTTATAGTGAATATTGTAAGTGTCCATTTGAGCGTGTCACATTTAGAAGTTTTGGGTGGCTGCAAGCTTTTTTTTTTTTAAGCTTCTCACTGGCAAGAATGCAGAACTGATGTCATTCTGAGGCTGGGTTGTGTTTGGAGAGAGCGGGTTACATGGTAGAGGAGACCTGACCCTAAAGGGACAGTGGCAGCGAGAAGGGCAGAGCTGCTGCCACCAAGGCGGAGCCAGGAGGCTCTCCCGACAAGGGGGAGAAGAGAGTGGACACCAGCCAGCTTGGGAGTCTGGGCTGACTTCCTGGAGGAAGTGACACCCAAGCCGAACAAGTAGGGACTGGCCATGTGGGCTTAGGAAGGGTCAGAGGAGGGCGTGCTCACACCTAGGGCCAGGCCAAATAGGGCGCTTGCGTGAACCTGGAAGTGTGTCCAGCAGGGCCCAGCAGTGGGGGCAGCCCAGGAAGCAAGGCAGGTGGATAGAGGTCAGCTGGGAGGTCAGCAGGGGCCAAGTCGAGAGGCATCGGGTGCCACGCCTCGCTGAGAACGTTGCTGGGACTCTCAGGAGGTTCCGCCGCCACGGTGGGCTGGTCGGCTCCATCTCCACTGCGGGGTGAACAAGGGTGGGATCGGAGCACCCCACTACCCTAGGAGATGGCTGAGGAGCTGGGCTGGGCCCCCTCCGCCCCCGCGCTCAGCATGTTTCCTACTGTCCCTTTGTTACAGGTGTGGACACTGCCAGCGGCTGCAGCCAACCTGGAACGACCTGGGAGACAAGTACAACAGCATGGAGGACGCCAAGGTGTACGTGGCCAAGGTGGACTGCACGGCCGACTCGGAGGTGTGCTCTGCCCAGGGCGTGCGCGGGTACCCCACGTGAGTTGATGGGCGCGCGGGTGCCCCATGTGAGTGACAGGTGCGCGGGTACCCCACGTGAGTGACAGGGGCGCGCGGCTGCCCGAGTGAGTGATGAGCGCGCGCCCTGCATCCTCCAGGTCTTGGTTGGTTTTCTGCCAACCTCCACAGGCCAAACAAAGTCCAAATTAAATTTTTGACAACTTCTTTGTAGTTGTGAGAAGTGAGGCGATGCCAACTTGGAGCCGGCAGCCCCTGTTGTTAGGGAAGGTTATATATACGTACGCTGTGTAGTAGATGCTTTTTTGTACTTTGTTTGGAAAAAGCCTTCAATTAGCTGAGTTTTCCTTTTTATATAATTAAGAACGTGTCTACCAGACAAAAATGGTATTGTTCTCCATGAGGTCTTGTCACATCTGATGTTCCCATGTACGTTTACACAATCAACACCCACTGTCAGGAATTTTTGGTCACTCTGTTAATTTTTTTTTTTTTTTGGTAAGATTTGTTTTTGACTACTCTGGGTCTTTGTGGCAGTGCACAGGCTTTTCTCTCTTTGCAGAGCACAGGCTCTAGACGTCCGGGCTTCAATAGTTGCAGCTCTAGACTGTATAGAGTCCAGGCTCAGTAGTTGTGGCACACTGGCTTATTTACACCAAGGCATGTGGGATCCTCCTGGACCAGGGATGGAACTGGTGTCTTTTGCATTATTGCAAGGCTGAGTCTTGACCCCTAGACCCTCAGGGAAGCCCAGTCATGCTGTTAATTCTTCACAGTCTCTTTTCTAGAGTTATTTCCCACGTGACCAGCACAAGGGCCATTTTTGTTGGAAAGAAAGTGCAGT
Organism: Giraffa tippelskirchi; assembly: GCF_054371585.1. Taxonomy (NCBI): domain Eukaryota; kingdom Metazoa; phylum Chordata; class Mammalia; order Artiodactyla; family Giraffidae; genus Giraffa; species Giraffa tippelskirchi. Next base: position 160,007,297 of record NC_137282.1, read on the forward strand.
CATTCTGACAAGTGAGACTATTTCCTTGGCAGTTAAAATAGTTTTTAAGAACAAATTGAAATTGGCTAAATGAACAAAAGAGGGGCTTGATGAAGCTGGCTTAGTCTGCAGGCTGTGGGAGCTTCGAGGCACTGCTCCGTGCGTCTGGAGGCCTGTCTCACTGCGCCCTGCTCAGGGTAACTTGACTTGCCAGCTCTGCATTGCTCCGTTGCCATGGTGGGCTTAGGCCCATCGCTGATTGGCCCACCTTGGGTGTAATATTCATTCCAGAAACAGACCTCGTGGCCAGAGAGGCAGGATCTTGTCAGAAGATAGCAGCCCCTTCCGGACTCCGCATTCAATATTGGGGTGAAGGGCATGTTTTCAAAAAGGGGAAGATGCCATTTCCAAAAGACTGGGGAAGGGGTTAGGCAGGTCCCAACATGTTTGTTCAAACTGATGAATGAAGTCGATCCTGGATGAGACCCGAGCTGATCTTCAAACCTGAGAGGCTGCATGGAAAGTGCCCGGAAAAGAACAGAAAGGCACTGTCTCACAGTCCCGAGGGCCAGAAGCCAGAAATCAAGGCTCTGAAACTCCTCGGGGATCCTCCTTTGCCTCTTCCTGGCTCTGGCAATCTTTGATGTTCCTTGACTTGTATAAGCATCACCCCAGTCCTCCTCAACACAGCCTTCTCCTGTGTGCCCGTCTCTCTGTCTAAATTCCCCTTTTTATACAGTTACCAGTCATATTGGCTTAGAAAGAAAGAAAGTGAAATTTGCTCAGTCGTGTCCGACTCGGGGCGACCCCATGGACTATATAGTCCATGGAATTCTCCAGGCCAGAACACTGGAGTGGGTAGCCTATCCCTTCTCCAGGGGATCTTCCCAACCCAGGGATGGAACCCAGGTCTCCAGCATTGCAGGTAGATTCTTTACCAACTGAGCTGTCAGGGAAACCCCATGTTGGCTTAGGTCCCGCCCTAATGACCACATTTTAACTTCATTGCCTCCATGCAAATCCTGTTTCTAATTCAGGTCACATTCTGTGGTAGCATGGGTTAGGACTTCCGGCAGATCTTCTGTCATTCACCCCATAACACCATCCCGTCTATGGTAGTAGGACTTCGTCTTGCTGTTTTCCAGAGAGACCTGTTAATGGGGATTGTCTCCCCTGCAGTCTCCTTGAAAGAGGCACAGTTCACCAGGAAAACAAGTGCCCATGTTGGAGGTTTAGTAGCAGCAGAACAGTTTGGGGCTGTCCTTGGGGCTTAAACCCAGTGGCCTGCCCTCCCCCTCTGCCTGCCTCTCCATCCACAGTGAAAATGAAGTCAGATGCCCCACCAAGGAAGCTTGTCTCTCCCTAGGGTCCGTGAACTTCACCAGAATCTCAGACTCGGGCAGCTTAGAAAGGTTTTTAATCCAACAGCAGAAAGAGATTTTTAAAAATCAGTTTAGCTTCAATCAGTGTATACCGAATGAGGAAAAAGGAACAGATTAGGCTCTGCTGCGTTTACCCTTAGCAGAGAAATGAGAGGCGGGTTCAGCAACGCCTGGTTCTCTCTGACGCTTTGAGGGGCCACTCGTTTCCATCCTGAAGCACTTTGTTGGAGGGGGGCGCCGGGATGAGAGGAGGGAGTGGAGGACGGGGGCCGCCCGGTCCTCTGGGCACAGTGCACGTTTCCAGAACATCTCCAGGTGGTGGGTGCAGGTGCTCACGGGCGTGAGGGCAGGTTTGGAGTCGCTTGAAATGTTAAACTTCATGAAGGAAGGGACACACTGGCCAAGTCTAGTTAGATTGTGGTTTTGTGTCGTGGTTATAAAAGTATGAGCTGCCAGGGAAGGAGAGAGACACTCTTGACTGGAGTCACATTGAGGTGTCCCCTAGCTGTCACAGGATCTGAGCTTCTGGGTGAAGCCGGTAAGCCCATTCTCACTAGAATGCTTTCTGCAGCCAATGTGTTGGTTTTCTCATTGGGTGTGAAGCTTCATTTTAAGACCTTTGTGGGGTTAGCTATCCAAACGCACAGTTCTGATATCTGCATATCTTAACTTCTTATATTCTGATGCTGCACCCTGGGCATCTCCTAACAAAATCCACATACGTGCCAGGAAGCATTAGTGGGTGTTTAGATGGGTAGGCTTGCCCCAAAATGCTAGTCTGTGTTTCTCTGTTTTCAGTAGCTACATTTTAGTAGCCATATTTCCCCTTCCATCCTTGACACTGTCTGTTAATTCTGTCAACAGAAGAATTATTCCCTCCCCTTCCTTTATCCCTTGACTCCTTCTATTACGTTTCATCCGGAGCATGTTGTCCCGTCACCCAGGCAGTGACCCAGGGTTTGGACGTGTTCATCTCCGTCTCTGATGATGTCTTTTGTTGTTTAGTCGCTCAGTCACGCCTGACTCTTTGCGACCCCATGGACTGTAGCCCACCAGGCACCTCTGTCCATGGGATTTCCCAGGCAAGAATACTGGAGTGGGTTGCCATTTCCTTCTCCAGGGGATCTTCTCGACCCAGGGATTAAACCTGCGTCTCTTGAATTGGCACTCAAATTCTTCACCACTGAGCCAGGTGATATCTCTGCTCCCCTCCAAAGGCAGAACTCCGTGCTCCATCTGCAGATACCTTCAGAGGCTCGTACATGTGGAAAATAGAAAGGATTCCTACTCTGGGGACAAGTGATCAGGCCGTTATCAACCAAAGTCAGGGTTGTGCTTAAAGTTGGAAACTTGAACTCTCACTGTAGCTGGATATTCATGCCTAGTGAAGATTGAATGCTGACAGGAAATAGCCTGGAGATACATTTACTGCCGCACAGTGCGGTTTCCATGACAATTCTAGATTGTTCTTCAAAATGCAGCACATGGAAACTACTGAAGCCGGGAAAGGACGACGAGTACCCGGCAGGGGGAGCTGGGGAATTCTTACTCCTGAACCTCGGAGCCGGGGGCTCGGCCTGACATGTCCACCTTGGTTTTGTTTTTCAAGAAGAACAGGAGAAACTTAAAAATTGAGGATTAAGTGAATATGTCACCTCCTCAAACATTGCTTTTCTTTTTTTTTCCCCAAGCGTTATCAGAGAGGGGCAGGAGTGAGTTGGATGCAGCCTGCCAACACCCCGTTTTTATGATTGCTTCACTAAATGAGTTTATTCTTTGCTCGGAGCAGTTTGAAGTGCTTTAAAATCTACTCCGTCTAATCCTCTGTTACTCTTTCAGCTTGAAGTTCTTTAAACCTGGCCAAGAAGCTGTGAAGTACCAGGGTCCCCGGGATTTCCAGACCCTGGAAAACTGGATGCTGCAGACGCTGAACGAGGAGCCCCCCGTGAGTGCACACACAGCCACCCCACTTTCTTCCTGCGTTTGCGGGGTAGTAAAGAGGCTAGAATAGGTACCATCTTAAGGCAGCTTTTTAGAACTCAGTGATATTGTAGGTAAAGATTCACTTTTTTTTTTTTTTTTGCTATTTTTAAAAATTCTGATAAAATATGCTATAAAATTTATCCTCTTAACTATTTTCCAGTGTACAAGTCAGTGGTATTAAAATACATTCATAATGCGATGCAACCATCCACCCACAGAAATTTTCCATCTTCCCAAGCGGAAACTCAGGCTTCCCGGGTGACTCAATGGTAAAGAACCCGCCTGCCAAGCAGGAGACCCGGGTTTGATCCCTGGGTTGGGAAGACCTCCTGGAGGAGGGAATGACAACCCACTCCAGTATTGTTGCCTGGAGACTCCCGTGGACAGAGGAACCTGGCGGGCTGCAGTCCACGGGGTCACAGAGTCGGACACGCCTCAGCGGATAGACAACAAGCAGAAACCTTGTTCACGTTGAGTGCTGCCTCCCTGGCCCTGCACCCGTCACCCTATACTCTGTCTACGAGTTTGACTCAGTCTCTGAGTACCTTAGTGGGAAAAGATGACGTTTTAGAAACTTTTTATTAAGGAAGTGCCCAAACATGCATGGAAGTAGGAAGAAGAGTCTCATGAATGGTGGGCAGAGTGTAGTGGAGACGGTCCTTGTGTCCACCGCCGGCCGCAGCAGTGCTGACAGTTGGGTCTTCCGGTCTTCCCTTGTTTGGCGCAGTCAGTGTCGTCGGTAAAATATTTCAGAATGTAGCCCACAGAAACGCACTGACTGCTTTGTAACACACCCTCCACTCCTGTCTCCTGTCTCATTGAAACCACGCTAATTCCTCAGCACCAGAGACGGACTCGCGGCCTCCTGGGGGAGTCCAGTCCAGCTCCCCCTCCCCAACCTCCTGCTCCCCCCACTCCCTCGGGCCATACCCCAGTGTGAATCCCTCCTTTGCTTCTCAGCCCCACGGCCCTGCTGGCGTTGCTGATGAGAGAACTGCGTACCTTGAGCTCTCTGTGCTTAATGGCCACCACCTCCTACTCTGAGTGTATAATTGTGGAAACTATGATTTCTAAGGTCTTTTTTTTTTTAACTGTAGTGTAGTGACTTACAGTGTTGTGTTACTGAGATGTTTTTTAAAGAGATAGTTATGTGTAGAGTGCTCCTGAGAAAAATCTGTAATCCTCAGTCCTCCAGTTGACGATAGAGTCTTCACCTTGTCATAAATCGTGATGACCGTGAGCCCTCCACGAAGTGTCCCTTCGTGCGTGGCACTTTCCGGTGAATGCTGAGGGCCCAGGCCTGCAGAGGCCGAGCTGGACCTTGACGGGAGCAGAAAGGTGGCCAGTGTGCCCATGCATGCGTTTCTGATGAGGCACTAAGAGTGTCTGAGGTCTTTGCACGTAGTTTCCATTTCAGCGCCTGACTCCATCTGTGGTCTTGCATCAGGTGAGCGTCCCCTGACCTGGAGCTTGTCTGGGCAGTGGCAGGGGTCTTCTGCTGTCCCCTTCCAGGGAGTGCCTGTGGTCCTTCACCTCTCCCCTACATTCTGTGTGGAGGTCAAAGCCGATCAGAAACCCAGCTGCTTCCCAAGTGCTGCTTTTATCTCACGTTTTTTTTTAAAAGGCTCAGGGCTTCCCTGGTGGTTCAGTGGTAGAGAACCCAGCTCGCAATGAAAGAGATGTGGGTTTGATCTTTGGGTTGGGACAATACCCTGGAAAAGGAAATGGCAACCCACCCCAGGACTCTTGCCTGGGAAATCCATGGACAGAGGAGCATGGCGGGCCACAGTCCATGGGGTCGTACAGACTTGGGGTTGCACAGAGTCAGACACGACTGAGCACCACCACCCAGCACTGCGTGCTGAAGACCGCCGGCGTACAGTGTTGAGTACGTGTTGACCGGAGCTGTGTTTAATTTTAGGTAACAGGGAAACCACAAACCCCTCGGAGTAAATTTGCCTCTTTGTCAACAAGAAAGCTGGACCAGCAGGTGTAACTTTCACATAGATTTAAACTTGAAGTTGTTTTTTTTGTTTGTTTTTTTGGTGTTCTCTGGAGGGGGGTGGAAGCCAATTTTAAAGGAGAGTTCATAGTCTCCAAAAACATTTAAAGTAGGTTTTTCACCAAAAAGCCAGACTTCTGTGATGACTTGTATTCAGAAGGCCATCAGCCAGGGTCAGGATGGCAGAAAGCCGTCATCTCACAAGCCGATGTCCCTTTGGGGGTGGAGCCCAGCGCACGGGCCGGGGCTGGGGACAGTGTGGCCAGGCCGAGGCTCAGCGTTGCCCACCTCGGGCCTCTCCCAGGGCCATGGCCACATGGACCCCACCTGGACCTCAGTCACCTCCCTGCCATATCTTGGCATCTCAGAGCCATGGGCATTTCAGGTAATTGCTGGAGATGATGCTAGGGTGGCTTATTACAGAAAAATTTAAGTATTCAGATTTAATGTTACAAAACGAAATTCTTCTCAATAGGAATTTTGCTTTATATTTTAGGTGAAAGCTTTTTTTAAAAAACTTATGTGAAAGTCTTGGTCTCTCAGTCGTGTCCGACTCTTTGCAACTTCGTGGACCATAGCCCGCCTCTGTCCCTGGAATTCTCCAGGCAAGAATACTGGAGTGGGTTGCCATTTCCTCTCCAGGGGATCTTCCCAACCCAGGGATTGAACCTGAGTCTCCTGCATTGCAGGCAGATTTTTTGCCATCTGAGCCACTAGGGAAACTTCTGTATTTACACCTAAATAACTTATTATATACGTTTTCCTATTTAAATAGCATAAGTTTAGGGTTTTCCATCGTATTATTATGGTAATATATTAAAGTCAAGGAAAAACTGCCATTTCTTACCTTCTACTCCAATTTTTATATTTCCATGTTTCCTTCTGTATTTTTTTCCTTAGGTAGTCATCATCACATAGACATGGTTCATTTCATTAATGATCTTTTTATATAGTTGAATCATCTTTACAGTGATCATATTTTATCTTGTGAATATGCCAAAATTCAGCTCTTTTCTGTCATTGGATATTTAGGTTGTTGATAATTTTTCCATCATCAGAAACGCTATAATAAGGAATATTTTTATCTTTGTAAAGGACTTTTTCCTCTACTTTGGAGTGACTTTTTAGAATATAGATCCAAACATAACATTGCAAGGCAAAAAATAAAAAAGCCAGACCACTTTTAGAGCTCCTGTTGAGTAGTGTCGAGTTGCTTTTCATTTTTAAAAAATGTCTATTTTTGCTGTTTTGGGTCTTCACTGCTGTGCGGGCTCATCTCTGGTTGAGGCGAGGGGGGGTTCTCTCTAGTTTTGAGGCACAGGCTTCTCACTGCGGGAACTTCTCATGTTGCGGAACATGGCTCTAGAGCACACACTTCAGTACTTGTGGCTCATAGGCTTAGTTGCTCCTCTGCATGTGAGATCCTCCCAGACCAGAGATCAAACCCGTGTTTCCTGCGTTGGCAGGCGGATTCTTGACGACTGGACCTCCAGGGAAGCCCCAGGTTGCTTTCTTAAGATTCTAAGCCAGCGTTGTCCCCAGTTTGAGCACGGTACCCATTCTGTGATACACTGTGAAGTTCCTATAATGATCATCTATCTTTACCTGCTGCAGAGCAAGGACCAGAGACGTGCTCCTTTGGTGCCACAAACAGGCGTTTTGCCACCGCAGGCCCTTTGAACATCTTACACACGGCGACATCCAGTCTTCTCTTTCACTTTGTTGGAACTCCCTGTCCCTTAGCCATCACTCTCAGACATCCTTCTGTGTGGGTTCTTAGCACTTAACACAAATGTAGCATGAAAGTCAAGCTAGCAGCAGAAAGCTTCATATTGCTGCTGTTCAGTCGCTCAGTCGTGTCCGATTCTTTGCATCCCAATGAACTGCAGCTCGCCAGACTTCCCTGTCCTTCACCAACTCCCAGAGCTTGCTCAAACTCCTATCCTTTGAGTCAGTGATGCCATCCAACCATCTCGTCATCTGTTGTCCTTTTCTCCTCCTGCCTTCAGTCTTTCCCAATGTCAGGGTCTTTTCTAATGAGTCATCTCTTTGCACCAGGGGGCCATAGTATTGGAGCTTCAGCATCAGTCATTCCAATGAATATTCAGGACTGATTTCCTTTAGGATTGACTGGTTAGATCTCCTTGGAGTCCAAGGAACTCTCAAGAGTCTTCTCCAACAGTTCAGAAGCATCAATTCTTCGGTGCTCAGCCTTTTTTATGGTCCAACTCGCACATCCATACGTGACTACTGGGAAAACCATAGTTTTGACTATACAGACTTGTCAGCAAAGTGATGTCTCTGCTTTTTAATATGCTGTCTAGGTTTGTCAAAGCTTTGCTTCCAAACTGCAAGCATCTTTTAATTTTCTGGCTGCAGTTGTCATTTGCAGTGATTTTGGAGCCCAAGAAAATAAAGTCTGTCACTGTTTCCCCATCTATTTTCTATGAAGTGATGGGACCAGATGCCATGTTCTTGGTTTTTTGAATGTTGAGTTTTAAGCCAGCTTTTTCACTCTCCTCTTTCACCTTTATCAAGAGGCTCTTTAGTTCCTCTGCTTTCTGCCATAAGGGTGTTGTCATTTGCGTATCTGAGGTTATTGATATTTCTTCTGGCAACCTTGATTTCCGGCTTGTACTTCATCCAGCCCAGCATTTCTCCTGGTGTACTCTGCATGTAAGTTCAATAAGCAGGGTGACAATATACAGCCTTGACATACTCCTTTCCCAATTTGGAACCAGTCTGTTGTTCACATCTGGTTCTAACTGTTGCTTCTTGACCTGCATACAGATTTCTCAGGAGGCCAGTAAGGTGGTCTGATACTCCCATCTCTTTAAGAAGTTCGTTGTGATCCACACAGTCAGAGGCTTTAGCATTGTCAGTGAGGCGGAAGTAGAAAACATCATGGTGCTTTACAGTTACAACTCTGCCCCGCTTCGAGCTCTCAGCATTTTGAAAGCTTCTAATGACTTAACTTGGATATTCATTTTAACAGAAATAGGAACCCCTAGATAAAAACTGAATAATAGACACCCACGTGTCTGTAGGACAGTGATGTCTCAGTGATCATCCTTTACCTCTGGTTGGAGACCACAGATGTGCTGGCCGAAAAGAAAATGGAGACATCTGGAATGGTGTGGTTTGGTGGTTAGTAGTTGTCACACTGGTGTCTGCTCAGGTACTGGAGAAGCGCCTTTTTAAAAACCACTTCTTGTCCCCTCACTGTTTCTGTCCCAAACTTAGTCTGGTGAATTACATTCTTAAAAGTGCAGCCCTTGTTTGCCCTGTGGTTTTTCTCTCCAGCCTTTCATCCGTCCAAATTTTCCCTCTTGTCACCTTTTTTCTTTATCAGCTCTTAAGAGTTTCACCTTCCTTCCCTGATTTTCCTACTGTTGCTGTGAATAAAGGGTGGCCGGGTCCGCCTACTGTCTGTTTTGTCCCCTCTGTGTCTCTCAGGTCTCCTCTCCAAGAACCCAAAAGGGTGCTGGTTTGGGGCAGCCCATGCTTCACTTTGCTCTGTTGGGTTGGGTTTGAGGGCAGCAAAGGACAGGTTTGGAGAGGGGTGCTGGTTGTCACCTGGTTGCCCTGGAGCATCAGTCCTACAGCACTTGCCAAGGGGCCTCTTGCCCTGATTAACTTGCTTCCTGCCTGGGGTGCCCCTCAACACAGCAGCATCCCTGGGAGGCTGGAGGTGGCTGGGGGAGGGAAGAGAGCGCAGAACGTTGCAGGCAGAAGCCGTGATGGGCTCCACGGGGCCTCGACACGCACCCACGGTGACTCTTGTTCCGTCTCCCCCATCAGACTCCAGAGCCCGCGGTGGAGCCGCCCCGCACCCCTGAGCTCAAGCAGGGCCTGTACGAGCTCTCGGCTGGCAACTTCGAGCTGCACGTGGCGCAAGGTAGGCGGGTGTGCCTGGGGGCGAGGCCGCCCCCCTCCTGGCCGACCTCCCACGTGGCCCGGGCTGCTGCTCTCCCCACTCGAGGGCTCGGAGGCATGGGTGTTCGTCCAGGGCTTCTCTCATGCTGCCCTGCCGGCACCAGTGCCTGGCGCTCTTCCTCTCGGAGATGACACGTCTCCATCCGATGGCGAGGCCGGTTCTGGTGCCGTGTTGAAGCCTCGGGTGTGCGAAGCGTACATGTCGGAACTAGGTGCGCTTACCCTAATTTGTGCACAGGCTGGACCGGGCGCCCTTGGATGATGAAACGTTTGTTTCTGTTAGTCTTAATCATGTGCTTACTGACCTGAGGCAGAAACAAAGGTTTCTTGCACCTGTTTAAAGGAGAATTTAGTTGGGACCATTACAACACACAAATCAGGATAGGTGTTCTTTACCCTTAAAATACTTTTTTGATACTGCATCTTAGTCTCCTAAATGTCAGAGTGACCCTAGTACAGTTTCTGAAGTTAAAATGTGCGTAAGACTTCTCTTCACACGTTCAGAAGTGTCGGCTCAGCAGTGAAAGGCTTGAACATGAATCCAGCCGCCAGGCTGACCTCCGCTCTCAGATGCTGCCGTGGAGAGAGATCCTCCGTGTGGCTGAGACAGGACCGTTCTGAAAAAGGGCTTAAAATTGTCTGGCCTTGTGGATCCTGCCTGCTGGGAGTGAAAACCCACCCCCTCCAAGGCTGGGATCACTTGTGATGCCTGCAGCCACGTTCCATTTTTAATTAAAGGTCATTATTGGTACTGATGCTCTGGGTCCTCTAGGAGTCACTTTGAGTCGGGCTTGGACTCCCCGCAGGACGTGTTAGCAGAACTGCCCAAAGCCCAGCCTGAGTGGCTCACCGGCCGAGGGGCTGAGTCCGCAGCCGCTGGCCTGTGGGTCTGCTGGGAAAGCAGTGTCCCACCCGCCCTGACCCCACTCCCCTTGAGGCGTCGGGACGTCCTGGACCCACTGTGTCCGCTTCGCAGCTCAGGGCGGTGACGTGCCTGTCTCCAGGACGCGCCTATCTCCAGGACGTGCCTATCTGGGGAGACATGGTTCCAGCCTTGCAGACCAGCTGCTAACGTGTATATATATATATATTTCATTTTTGTTTTACTTTAAAGAACTAAGGTATAGTTGATAGGAAATATTGAGTGTCGAAGCAAGTTTCCTCCCACGGCCTTCAGACGCCTCACTGCTGCGCTGACCAGATGCCCCGTGAGCATCGCCACGGCAAGCCCGACTTGAGCCTGGGCCCCGTGGCAGGGCCACTGGTCTCTTCTTGCTGCCTGCAGCCTGACGGCCTGCTCACAGCCTGACACCCTTTTTTTGCCCTAGGCTGATCGAGGTCTGAGAGCTCAGATGAAAGTCTTCAGTGTCAGCCACGATGTGGTTCACCTCCAGCCAGGAGAGTGATGCTCAGTTTTTGGTTTTGTTTTTTTTTTAATCTTGTTTTATTGTGAAAGAAAACCCGGATACAGCAAGCAGTGTAGGGGCAGTGAATGGTCATAAAGCGGTCACCCTGGAACCACTGTCCAGCTCAAGTCCTGGCTCCTCTCCTGCCCGCTTCCTTCTCTCCCCTGAAGAGCCGCAGCCTTTCTTTCCGGTCTCATCACCCGTGTGTGCTCTCCAGCACAGTAGTTTAGTCTGGTGTCTCTCTCTCTCTCCTTTTTTAATGTATCTCTCCTAAGTCTCTCTGAGTCTCTGTGTTTCCTCAGCATTTCTCTCCCTTCCCTTCTGTTTGCCGAGCACACAGACTATCTGACCTGCACGTTCCCCGCAGTGGGGACCTGTGTTCCCAGGGTGTGGAGCACAGCTTCCCTGTCCACGTGCCCTCGTGTCCCTCTTCCCTGTGAGCTGGCAGTTGGATCTAGGGCCATTTCACTTTGACGTTTTGAGGGGTGTGAGTGTGACTGCATGGCTGGGCAGTCTCTCTCTGATGTCAGCAGCCTCGCTCATCACTGCCCAGATCCGTAAATTCACCAGAGATGCCAGCCAACACCACTGCTGAAACGATAGCGCCCGTCTTTATTTGTTTCAGCAAGAGGTAACTGGCCCTTGTTGATCACTCCGTTACCCAGAGTTCGGTCCATCTCAGGAGAGACAGGCTATGAAGTGCCCATTTCTTACCAGAGTGTGGTCCATCTCAGAGACAGGCTATGAAGTGCCCGTTTCTTACCCAGAGTGCGGTCCATCTCAGAGACAGGCTATGAAGTGCCCGTTTCTTACCCAGAGTGCGGTCCATCTCAGGAAAGACAGGCTATAAAGTGCCCGTTTCTTTCCCTTTATTGCCAGTTTTCCAAATAATGAGTTGGTTCCCTGGTGTCCTTCAAAGGTGACAAATTCGTTTCTAAGGATGGTCATGAACTCACATATAGAGATGTATTTGATGGGGGGTCGCTTCTTACCAGCTGAAAGGTTCATCCTGAGCTGAGCTTTGCAGGAAGATGGAGCTGAGACGCGCTCGTTCTGTCTGTGTGGGTGGCTGTGAGTCACTCTCCGCCCCCTTCTCCCCCTGAAGGAGACCACTTCATCAAGTTCTTCGCCCCGTGGTGTGGTCACTGCAAAGCTCTGGCTCCGACCTGGGAGCAGCTGGCTCTGGGCCTTGAACATTCCGAAACTGTCAAGATTGGCAAGGTGAGTGAGCGCCCCTATTAAACTGGAAATAGACTGCCTTTGGCTGGATTAATTAGCCGAGTAGCCCATCATTCATTCTGTGCGTGTAGTCGCAAACTTGATTTATTAATTCCATTTAGCGTGCCACTTGATAATTCATTTCACCTTCACAGATGGCAAGCTGGTTTCGAGAGTGCTGGCTTTCCAACATTCTAGAGATTAAAATTTGGGCTCTGGCTCCTTGGTTTATTTTGAAGCAGTGGCCGGTTCTGGACTGGCAGCCCCAGAGGCCTTTCTGCCAAGACCTGGGACGGAGCCATAAGAATGTTCACTGGACGCCCTCAGAGACCATCCACACTGGGTCTCAGCCGGGAGCTGGTTCCTAAAGGGCGTTGCTGCATGCCCACACTGGGTACAAAAGACCCACCCGAAGTGAGCCCCGCCCGCTCACCCTGCGCCCGGAATCCTTGGCTGCTTCACGTGGGGAAGCCGGAAGTGGGGCCCAACCACTGGGTTTTCTAGAAGTATCTAGGGCAGCTTCTGGACCTTCAAGCACTTGTAATCCCATCCGTCCTCCAGCACCCACCAGACATCCCTGCCTGCATCGCTCTCCTCGGCTTTGCCGGGGACTGATTCGTGGACACACTCAGTGCCGTGTGCCCAGCAGTAAGTAAGATGATCTGCCCAGCACAGGGAGATGCCAAAAGCACAAACCTGAGATTCAGACAGACGTGGCCAGCGCCTCAAGCAGTTTTCCACCCGTCTGCCCCTTTGCAAAACCAAGATGGGATCTGAGTGTAAAGTGGTCGCGCGGGTGGCAGTGAAGCGCTGCGCACGGACCTGGGCTCGGAGCAAACGCCTCGCAAGTTAGTGTGTCGTTAAAGGGATACTTCACTGTTGCCTGTGAAAGGCTTAGACTTTTTTTTTTTCAGTTTTGTCTTTATTATAGTCCAAATACTCCTATTTAAAATTGATGACTTTTTTCCCTTTGATCTTAAAACGATAAGCTTGAATCTGAGAAGACATTTTTCCCATCCAAGTACTAGGTAGGCCCTACCCTGCTTAGCTCTCGAGATCAGACGAGATCGGGCCTGTTGAGGGTGGTTTGGCTGTAGACCTGAGAAGACACTTCTGAGCTTGCTTTGTGACTGGCGGGGGGTCTCTGTCCCCAGCAGCAGGCCATCCCCTCTCCAGGTGTCAGGGTAGGGTCCCTTTTTCCACCTGGTAACCTGCTCAGGGTTAACGATTGCTCCCTAAAAACTGGCATTTTTAAGTGACGGAAAATAAGTTGCGTCTCGGAAGTACATCTCGTTCCTCTTCCCCCTCCGCTCAGGGGCATCTGAGCGGCTGTTGGGAAAGGTCTCTCCAGAATCTGCAGACGCTGCAGAGACGCTGCCCAGGGGGACTTGAGTAGTTTTCTTTCTGCAAAAAGTGCTCAGTGTCCGACAGACGGTTAATCAGGAAGGCCCCCGGAGACTGACTGGGCGTGCGGTCTTTGTCTCTAGGTGGACTGCACGCAGCACTATGAACTCTGCTCAGGAAACCAGGTCCGAGGTTACCCTACGCTCCTCTGGTTCCGAGATGGCAAAAAGGTATGTCTTCGGGTCTCCGTGTTGAGACAGGAGGTGTGTCTTGACTGCAGCTGAGCTGTCGAGTGGGTTAACAGGGCACAGTAACCCACTCCAGTGTTCTAGCCTGGAGAAACCCCATGGACAGAGGAGCCTGGCAGGCTGCAGTCCATGGGGTCACAGAGAGTCGGACACGACTAAGCGACTGAGCTCAGCACAGCTGCCAGCACACGTTGTTCGGGCTCTGGTTTAAAGGGACACACGTCACGGGACAAGAGGCTCTTGGTCTTCCCTGGTGAGACCTGGCGGTTCAGAGGAGCCATCAGGGGTTAACACCTGCAGGCTCCGGTTGTCTTTAGAACAAGCTGAATCCACAGTCCTGCTCCACTGCTCTGGTCCCGACCTCTGAGAGGGGTCAACGTCCGCTCCATCCTGGCCGATGGACAGTACCCAGACCTGGTGACCCTTAGTTCCCCAGAAGGAAGGCCCTGTCAAGCTCTCTGCCCAGAGCAGAGCTTTGGTTGATCATTTATGCTTTGCCTCGACGTTTGAGTAGCAGACACAACTGGCTGGGGCCCCCAGAGGGAGACGTCTCGAGCGGGCAGGAGGAGGGCCCCCAGCGCTGACGTGTGGCTGTGCCCCGACAGGTGGACCAGTACAAGGGCAAGCGGGACCTGGACTCGTTGAGGGAGTACGTGGAGTCACAGCTGCAGAGCGCGGGGCGGGCCGCCCCAGAGCCCGCCCAGCCCTCAGAGGCCCCAACGCTGACCACTGAGCCCGCGGCTGACCAGGTGGGTGCCCGCCAGGGGCAGCGTGGGCACAGCCCGCAGTTTGCTTCTCAACACGGCATCATCACCTGCTTTTACATGCTCGTAGGGGCTTCTCTTTAAAAAAAAAAAAAAAAAAAAAACCTTGAAGCAGGTGTCAGAGAATCCTGAAAGTATGTATGTCCACTTTTCTGGACCGTTCTTCCCTTGGATTCAGTCATCGCTGCCCTTGTGTCAACGAACAGCTGAGGGGCAAGTGGGTATTTGCTGGAGGGGCTGCCTCGCTGGGTGGGTGGGGGTCAGCCTGTAGGAGGTTAGGGCGAGGAGGACAAGGGCGCCGTGTGGGGCAGGAGGAGGAGGCCACTGCGCCAGGGAGGGTCTTGTCAGCCCACAAGGGTCTTAGGTCTGTAGGGAGCCCGTGGCGGGCTTGGAGCAGATGTGCACTTGAAAGCTGCCTGGCTGCAGCCGTGTGAAGGAGATGGGACAGAGTTGTATCTGGAGACGGGGGGCGTTGGGCCCCCACGGCCGAGGCGAGTCCGGCTCCAGCAGCGCATTGGGGTGGTGGGGAGCCCGGCCCAAGAGGCCAGGTGGGCACTGGGGCATCCAGGGGACGGTGCACCGAGCTCAGGGCGGGAGGGAGGAGGGGCCCCGTTTTCGGGGCTGGGTGGGGGCCGTGGACGCAGTGACAGGGCAGTGTGCACATCTGAAGCCACAGCCAGATGTCTGTCTCCCAAGATGAGTCAGATCCCGCGTCTGCAGCTTTACGTAGAAGCCAAATCCAGGGGTGGGAATGAGATTACTCGGGGAGTCGGAATCGTGTTGGCTCAGCTAGGAACTGTAAGGCCTAGTTGTCAGTTTAGTTCCTAAATGGAATCCTCGTGTTGCTGACTCAGTCCACACGGCCCATGGGGTTCTTCCCTGGGACCGAGCACCTCGGTCCTGGGGGGGTCACCCTGCTCGCCCCCCAGGGACCCTCCAGCCTCAGCGTTCACAGGGGGTCGTGACTGGCTGCAGCCACCATGCCCTGAGGCCAGGCGTCCGCGCTTGGAAAACCAGCGGCCGCCTCCCCATCTTCCCCGTGTGGGGCTGCTGTGGGCCTCCCCCACCCTTAGCGGGAAACTCGGCGCCTGAGGACTGCATGAATGTTGGTTAAACTTTGACGTTTTGGTTTAAGTAAACAAATGATTTTGTAGTTATGGACCCCGTGTCAGGGGGAGTGTGCGTGACAGTGGTTGTAAAGGTCATCCCAGATCCAGTCTAACACAACGTGATGTTTTCATCAAGCCCAGACGGTTTCTATTGATAATAGCCTTTTCCAGCATTAAGTGGATCTTTTGGGGAGTGTGGCGTCACCTCTCAGGACATAAAGGTGGCAGGGTCCGGACGGCCTCCCGGGCGCTGAAACTGGGACTTGGTGCTGGACTCGAGGGGGTGGCCCTGGTACGTCAGTCATGTGACACATCGCCCGTGCTCTTACTCCCACGTGAGGATGGCAGGTCCACTTTTGGAGGAGCAGATGCAATCCTGTAAAGAACCATCCAGATGGAAGCGCTTTAGAGCAGACTGCCTCGCAGCCCCTTTGCCCTGAATTCTCCAGAGTTCAGATTGAGGAGTTTTCATATTAACTTTGAATTTTAAGACGGAAAGCAGCCTGTTACCTATAAAACACATCAGTGCCTATGCTTCTTCTCTAAGGTCCTTAGAGAAGAAAATCTCTTTAGGAATCCGCAGATAAGAGCAATAGAATCAGCGAGAAAAGCAACGTGTGTACAGACTTCAGGGAGGCTGGCCAGTTTGGACTTGGGTCAGTGTTTGGGGCTCCAAGCCGGCGAGATGCAGACCCGGGTGTGGCCCACCCCCTCCGCAGGGCATCTCCTGGGCTCAGGACCGTGGGACCTGTGATTAGTTGCTGTTTTTTTGTGAAAAAGGAGTTGTGTGGGTATTTGTGTGTAGCCTTGGAGCACACATAACAGCATTTTAAAAGATGTCTGACTTGTATTTCCGGGATCCCCAAACTTGACCCACACTGTCGTATCTGCTGTATTTGAGTCGTGGCTTTTCCCTCCCCTAAGGGCACCGTGTTGGCATTGACAGAGAGTAACTTCGATGACACCGTTGCAGAAGGCATAACCTTCATCAAGTTTTATGCTCCGTGGTAAGTGGCTGTTGGATCAGAAACGGCTCTGTTGTCATGCCCTCAAGTCACATCCTGACTTGCTGCTCTCACGCCGAGCCTCCAGCCTCGGTGTTGGGCTCATACCATGCTTACACATAGCTGTGCTCTTGGGGAAAAGGAAGTGTTACCACTTGGCTCCTGGATTCAGGTAGGTGGAAGTTTGGTGTGTGGAGAAGGAGGCTCAAGTTCAGTCTGCTTGGGAGAAGACATTAAAAACAGAAGATTATTGTCACGGCCAGCGTAAGGTTGAAGTGTGGGATCTGGGTGCTCTTCCAAATAAGTAGAGGCCGTTTCGGTTCAGCACTGTGAACTTCCTGGTGTAGCCTTGCCGCTTCATCTCAGGATGTTAGAGGGGAACTGAGTGGAGCTCGGGTTGCCGCGGGGGCCGTGCCGCGTGTCAGTCACCTGCCCTGCCCGCCCCGGGGCCTTTGGGGAGCAGAGGTGGGGGCTGCTCCAGACCGCGGCAGCCAGAGACGGTGGGAACACAGCGGGTTCCAGGGTGTGCTTCACACCTGTGACCCTGGAGACCCAAGTCTCTGGAACCTCAGCTGTGAAATGGGAGGAGAGCTTTGTCTTGAAACAGCCCATTTGGAAAAAATGAGGATACAGCGTCCTGAACACAAACAAGTCAGGTCACCACGAGTCTCTTCTGGTCGTCGGTTTGTGTCGTTACAGGTGCTCGTGAGTAACAGCTGTAAAGCTAAGGAGCACGTGACTTAGAGTCGCACAGTTCTTGCACAGTTCTCTTAAAGAATAGAAACACGAGTAAATAATGCCTTTAAAACTGTTCATGTATTTTCAAGTGTTTGGTAAACCTAAAGCTGTGTAGATCAAGTATGAGGACAGCAGAGTCCCTTTCATTGAGCGGGGAGCAGGTCATAGAGGGGAAGGTGGGTTGGAACGAGGCTGATTCCCTCCATGCTCACAGCGCATCGCTGAAGCCTCAAGGAAGCTTTGAATTGTCTTGAACGTTTGAGACCATAAGAAATCTAACCTGTTTTTGGCATTCAAGTGATTGTTTTTTTAAAAAGTGTCTCGTTTCACGTTCATCTCCTGCTCATGGTACACTCATAAACCAGGGAGCCTGCAGTTTACCGCAGAGAAGGTTTCAGAGCTCCACATTGTCCTCAGACCATGTTGTGTCTGTCCGGGTTTGGATTCGGGGGAGGAGGAAGGAACACCGATGTGCCGGCAGGAGAGGCTGACGTTTATAAACGCGTGCCCAGGAAGCAGTCCGGGCAGCGGCGCGGGGGCGCGCGGACCCAGGGCCTCAGCGGCAGCGTCGTGTTCTGTCCCCAGGTGCGGGCACTGTAAGGACCTGGCCCCGACCTGGGAGGAGCTCTCCAAGAAGGAATTCCCCGGCTTGGCGGAGGTCACCATCGCCGAGGTGGACTGCACTGCCGAACGGAACCTCTGCAGCAAGCACTCGGTGGGTCCGAGTGGCCGGAGCCTCCTGGGGACAGAACCGGGGTGGGGGGTTCCCAGGGGGGCTGTGATGGGGTGGTGTGGCCTCAACCAAGGTCCCTCACGCTGCCCTCCTCCTCTCAGCAGTGTTTGTGTCCTTTTGAGAGTCTTGAGGTTTTTTCCTTTCTTGTTTGAAAAGCAAAAGAGCTGCTCTCCCAAAAGAAAGGCTTTCCTCTGTGAGTGCGTGCCCACGATGCCATGGTGGTGGGTGGGGTTAGGCTTTCCCACCTGGCGGGAGGCTGGCGGTAGCTGAGACTCAGAGCTGGCGGGCAGGACACTACCTGCAGGACCATTCTGGCTGGCTGAACAGGCAGCGGGCGCGTCGCCTTCCTCATAAACACCTGAGGAGCTTGCTTTTCAAACAGGAGGCAGCGCTCCATACAGGTGTTTGATCCTATACTTCCCCGCTGGGAGGGCTGCACCAGCAGGCTAGGCATGTGGCTTCATACAACTGTTGCCTTCTTTCCAAGTTATTAGCACCATCAAATAGCCTGTTCTGTTTTTCAACTTGTGTCATTTTCTCAGAAGTGTTTTACTTCTGAGGTCTCTGGAGTTTATTAGAAGAGATAATAGCACAAACGTCATCTGCTGACTAGAAGACGGTGTGTCTGTGTTTTCAAGAGAAAAGAGGTGAGCCGTAGCGGACAGGTGTGTGTCCGTGAGGCACTCGCTTCTCCCCGGTGTGGCCTCGGCAGCTGCACGTCACCCAGGAGCTCGTCAGGAGTGCAGAGTCTCAGGCCCGCACCAGCCGCAGCAGCTCCCCCACCATGTGCACATGAAAGTCCAGGATGCCAGTTCAGCATGAAGTCGCTTCTTGATGCTAATCTTGAAAGTGTTCCTTTTTGGTTTGAAAGTGAAAAAGCCCCAAGGCTCTGCTTTCTGCAGCCTTGGGTAGCTTTCTGAGGGTCTGCGCTCTGAAAATCTAACTAACTGTAGACTTCCTTGGGCACAACTCAAGGATCTTTTCTGATTTTCCTTTGTGCGTAATTCAGGCTGTTTTTTAAGCTTTTCTTTTCTTTTTTTAAGGTACGAGGCTATCCCACACTGCTGCTTTTCCGTGGAGGAGAACAGGTCAGCGAGCACAGTGGGGGCCGCGACCTGGATTCCTTGCACCGCTTCGTCCTGCGTCAGGCGAAGGACGAGCTGTGAACCCGGCTGGATGCCGGCCCCCGCTGGGCCCCTGTCCCTCGGCCGCTCCCCGGCAGCGGTGACTCAGAGATCCGAATGTACTAAACTCGTGCTATCTTCTCCGTGTGTGTTTTTAAGCCAACACACCCTACAGATTCTCAAGTTTCTCTAAGTAAATGTGTAACTCACGATCCCTTTGCAAACTAAATATTTTTGGTGGCGACCTACCATCCATTCCCCTTTAACTTGCTCTTGGCGAAATCGAAATGGTTTCCTTTGAGACTAAAATAGAGTCGAGGAAAACCCAACTGCCAGACTACTTTTGGCTTCCGAGTGATTCTGGTGACAGCATCATCCAAAGCGTGGTTTTCAAAGGGCCCACGAGTCCTAGCAAGGTGGCCTTGCCTTGTGGCCCTGTTGAGTTGCTTTGATCACATGACTTGTTCATAAGGTGGCTGGTCCACAACTTGGAGCAGATTTCACACACACGCCCCCGATGCCTGTGGAAGAGCCACTTTTCCAGCCCCTCCTGGAGTTCCTGTCTCTGCGGGTGCCTCTCACGGAGGGTGGTGAGCCGCCGTGAAAGCCGTGGTACCCCTGACACGTGCCTGAGTAAGCCAGTGCCGCTGCCATAGCCTTGTTTGGGTGTTGACACTTGACCGATTGCTTATTACTGTTCAAGGAATACTTCCGTCTCTCCTGCAAGATTTCATTAGGGAATGTGAAGCCAGAGTCCACGTGAACGTCAGGCTTCGATGTCTCTCGTGGAAACTGGACGTAGGAGGTTCCACGTGGCTCGTCCTGACCTTTCTATGAGTTCCTAGGAAGGTTCTGATTGTCTCTGCCCCTCAGGAGGGGGCAGGAGGGCTGCACGAACTCTCCCAGGTCGGGTGTCAGGGCCTGGGGACACCCCACGGCCCCACAGTGGAGCCCAGACCGGAAGCAGCAGCAGGTCGCGGCGGATGCCCTGTGTTCGGTCTGCCTTCCAGGAGGTCGCCCGTCTCCTGTGCGCAGAGGGGATCGACTCGAGCTCCAGACCAAGGAAGGCAGGGCTGCGTTGGGGCTGCAGTCGGCCACGTCCCTGGTGTCCTGATTCACGCCATCCTGGGTATGAAGCCTTTTTACTGTCACCCTTGGAAATCCGCCGCCATAAGCTCTCTTACGGTATGTACCTGTACGTCCTTCACCATCAGTTAGTCCTCGGGAAAACACCCTTACACCCCACCGCCCTTGCTCAGGCGACGTGGCCGCTTAGCAGAGTGCCCGGTGGTAAGAACCTGAGAAACAGGACCCGGTCCACTGCCTGCGGCAGACGAGAACAGCAGGACCCCGGCCAGCTTCTGCCTTAAAGGAAATCTTTATTAATCGTGTATGGTTCACAGATGTTCTTTTTTAAAAAAAAAAAACCAACTTTCTAGAGAAGCACAGTCCTCATGAGTGGCTTCAGCTTTGCATTATGAGTCTTGTTTTAAAAAGAAAATCAAAGTGGTACAATTTGTTTACACTATGATACTTTCTAAATAAACTCTTTAAAAAAAAAAAAAGTCTGGTCTTAAATGTTAATGTTACAGCAAAACATATAAAATAGACAATAAATTATAGTTTCTATTTACAAAAAAAGCTGTAAGTGCAGATATAGATCATAAATGTATTATTTAATCAGTTTAGTATGAAATTGGTTTCCTAGTACATGATCGTGAAAAAGACATCTTAAAAAATTCTCATATTTGATCTGAGTCTCATTTTCGACAGGAGACAACCATGATTTCGGTTCCCAACCCACACGCCTGTCCTAACCCCTTCCTAAGTCTGGATGACTTAGAAGTCATCAGCCCATCGCGTCTACTGGTCTAACCCCTTGACGTGGGACGCTATCCCATCAAGGAACTGCGTTACCGACATAGAGGTGATGGTCCTGACGTAAACGAGCTTTTCAGAGAGCCATTCCCCACGGGAAGGGGTGCAGACGGGTCGCTCGGTTAAACGATGGCTTTAAAAAGGCTTCTCCTCCATGATGCCTCCCCCTCAAAGAGGGGGTCACTCTTATCTCTGCTTTTGGTCCTAGCACAGAAAACAGCAAATGCTGGGGCGAGGAGAGGGGTACATGATGGAGTTTAACTGAGATAAGTGTGTCTTCTCACACCAACAAAACGCCCCCCCCCCCCCCCACATGACAGCAAGACTGAGACATAAGGCACTTGCAGGCCGCCCAGCTGAGACCCGCATTCCCGGGCGAGGTCTGAACCAAGGAGTGTCCGACCCTTCCCGGGATCTGCGAACTCTGCCTTTGAGAAACTACCGAGCCGGCTGACGTTTGAGCCAAAGAAGACTTTTACTTCAAGATGATTTTTCCTATTTACTCTCTCAAACCACAAGGAGCTTGGATCTAAAGCAGTGACTGATTTTGGTGGGTTTGGGGAGGGTGCAGAGGGGAACCCTTCCAAGGTTTGTTTCTGCAGTCCCCAGACCTCACGCTACAGACGCTTGCGCGCAGCTCCCTATAGCCCGACGGCTACACAACGGGGCTACACAATGGTCACGGTGTGAGCAAGAGGCGGACGGGGTCCCTTCAGACCTGCGTCTGGCGGAAAGGCCGCCGCCAGCCCAAGGCGGCGTCGGGGTCTCCTCCCGCGTCCTGGGGGCCGCTGTGGGCTGCTTAAGGCAGACGTAATCCAGGAGTCCAGGCGGTGTGCGCGGCGGCCCCGGCCACTCACCTAGAGTCAGTGGCACCCACAGGCCCGTACAACCATGTTCCTGTACTTTTTCAGGATGACGTTGGAGTTGTCGTCGAAGTAGAGCACTGAGATGGCATTCAGTTTTGTGGGCGCACAGCACGGTTTGGGGACGTACTCGGGGTTCATGAGGTGAACCTGTGGCAGAGACCAGAGGAGGGGGCGGCGTTAGGGATGGTCCCCGGTCCCGGCTGACCCTACCCGCCCCCCGTCGCCTGGAGCCCGCCAGCGCTCACCAGGGTCTGCACGATGGCATGGTTGGTCGCGTTCATGTGCGCGTTGAGAGGGAACGAACATTCTCCGTCACAGTAGTTGGCAGCGTAGCCCTTGGGGGCAATGATCCAGTCCTTAACCGAACGCAAAAGGAAGCAACAAGGGGTCAGCGCACACGCCCCGCACCCCCTGGGCGCTCAGGAACCCCGTGAGAAGGCCTCGTTCACGCGGGGCGGCCAGGGAGACAGACACAGGGTCAAGGAATGTGACGGGCAGAGCAAGGTGCAGACCTGCCGAGTCCGGCTCCGGAGCCCTGGTTCCCTCCGCTGGGCTCCACCTGCCCCCGGCCTGCCTGGAGGCCCACAGGTGGTTGGCTTCAGGAACCTGGACCGAAGGTGCCCCCTGGAGTCTGGGGTACCCCTGTCCCCATAATGCCACCCGCACACGGGAACCATCTCCAGTCACAGAGCACCTAGAATTTGCTTGAGCAGGGGCTCAGGAAGGAGGCAGCACACGGGTGCCCTTCCAGTCTGGGTGAGTGGGTAACCATCAGATCAGTTTTTCCAGCCCTTTCTCGAAACACACTGCACACTGTTGAAATGCCCAAAGCAACACAGGCCTCGGGGGCTGTGAGAGAACGAGGGAAGAGCTCTGGGCTGGCCCTGAACCTGGGGCTCCCTGGAGACGTGCAGGGAGGCGGGGTGGGGGGGCTGTCCGTCGCCCCCTCCCCTCCAACACCTGGGCATCTGAAAGGCTCCTAAGTACCTTCTCAGGAGGAACCTTCCCGACCCCGAAGTGCAAGGTCTCTGACGACGGCCGCCGCCTTCAGGGTGAGAGGAGACCCCGAGACAGTCAGGAGCACTCACCTGCCACCCCAGGTCCTGGAAGCTCACGTAGAGCTCGTGCTTCCTGCAGGCCGTTTTCAGCTCGCTGCTGTTGTAGTCTGCTGGGGATCAGAAGGCACCCCCCGTAACTCACTCATTCCTTCCTTCACAGCCTCACCCGGACCCTTAGCGAGACCCTTAGCTACCCGCGGCCTGGGGCACCCAGAGCTCTGCAGGTTGCCAGCCGCTTGGGCATCTGACACGCTGTCTCCCCTCTATCCTGGGGCTGCTGCCAGGCACACCGGCTCCCGTCACAACACGCCCGCGCTGACCTGACTGGACGCCTTTCAGCAACGGGTGTGTCGTGATCCCCTATTGGACCAAGATGCCCCAGAGCCCTGACTCGGGAGGACACGATTCACGTTCAACACAAACGCGCCGGCAGGTTCTGATTCTAACGGGGACCGTCCTGAAGCTGCTCAGGGGCTGTGAGGACAGCTCGGGGGGGCCAAGAAGGCCTCCTGAAGGGGGCGGCCCGGAGCCAGGCCTGGCCAGGAGTGGGGGGACACTGCTGTCCGGCCCTGTGACCGGGTCAGTGTCCCCCAGCCCGCGCTAAGCCACCCCAGGACAGCAGCGCTCTCTGGAGTCAGGCCCCGCAAGCCTGCTGGTTTCTCATCTAACCCTGGCTCACCGAGGGCTGACGGGGCCGCTTCTATGTGGCGTGCCCTCCCTGAGGGGCCCCCAAGAAGCGAGCAACCCCGTCAGACAAGGCTTCTGTCCTCCAGCGACCTGGAAACCAGCAGGGGTGATGCATGACATGCCCAGGTCACCCCAGCACAAAACAGAATCTGGACGCTGTGCTCGAGGGGCTGGAGAGAAACCCCACCGGGAGGTCAGAGAAGGGACAGTTACCAGGCGGAGGGGGAAGGGGTGAGAGCAGTCGTGGTGGAATGAGTGTGAGGACACGTGAAAAGTGACCCAAACCGTGGAATTTCCTGCATGATCACTCCAGCTCCTCGTGGGTCCCCAGAGAGCTCAGGATGGGGGCTGCTCCCCAGAAAGACCACCACGTGATCACAGCTGGGAACTCAGGCCAGCCTGACCTCCGGGGAAGGGGGGGGGTTGGTGGAGATGGAGGTCAAGTCCTGAGCCCCATGTGACAGCTCTGGACACGGGGCTCGGGGGAGCCCCTGGGTGGGCAGGCACGTCCGCGTGTGGAGAGTGCGACCTGCCAGATCCCTGAGGAGGGGGCGGGGAGCTCCGTGTCCCAGGCCTCTCTTCCTGGGGGGGGGGTGAGGTGGGGGGGCTGTTTCTCCCCCACGTCCCTTATAATCCGACTGGAATCCTGAGTGCAGCGCTCCCACGAGGCCCAGGAGTTGCTCCAGAGTATCATCAGACCGGGGAAGGGGCACTGCGGGAAGCCCTGAATCCCCCAGTACACAGACCAGCGGGGGCATCGGAAGTGGGCGGAGCCCCTGACCTCATGGCACCTGTGCCCACCCCAGGCAGCGAGGTCAGGGCAGAACCGGACCGGAGGACCCCCAGCTGGTGTCAGGATGCAGGCGGGGAAGTTCCTCTCGTCTTGCCGGGTGGAACCACCGAGATGACGTGGGCAAGGGCTCCCGGCCAACACTCCGCTCCGGCTGACCCACGATCCCACCCCTGTTCTGGCTCTTTCTTCCCTGGGGCCAAAGGCTGGGAGATGCTCAGGAGAGCGAGGGTGGGGGTGCCCTGGACGAGCAGGGCAGGGCCCTCATCACACCCCAGGCAGGGCTGCACAGCCCCTGGGGAGGTGGCAGCATCTGAGTCTGGGCGGCCCTGGCCCAGCCCAAGCCCAGGGGTCCCGGCAGCGCGCCTGCCGCCTTTCCAGTCCCAAAAGGAAGAGAGAGAAACACAGAGAGGACAGAGGCAGGGCGGCCTAAGAAACCAGGGCCTGGGGGAGGAGCCAGGCCTTCTGCAGACGCCTCCCCACACCGGGCTGTGGGGGGCTGATCCTGCCCCCTCCCCCAGCCCAGGCCACGCCAGCTGCAGGCCCCACGCTCGGCCAGGAAAACACTAGAACAGCAGGCGCACAGAGCATGCTGTCCACACAACCCAGTTTCTCCGAGCTCTGGCTGGTCCTCCCAGAGGAAACTTGTTTTTTAGAGGCAACAATTCCCTGCTCTCATTTCCCTTCCAGCCTCAAATGACAAGGTCAGGGACAGAGAGCAGCTGTTCCCCGGCACCTCCGTCTGCAGTGGTCTGGCCGCTCTTGTCCCACCTCTGCCGGACCCGCCAGCTTCTCCCAGAGGAGGCTCTGGCCCCCGCGTACCCCACGATCCACGCGGCTTCCGAGGCCTGCCGGAGGAAGCCCAGCTCCTGTGCCATGACGCTGCAGGATTTCTGGTGTCAATAATCTCATAAAGTGTTTGGGGCAGGGTGGCGGGGAGAGGGCAGCTTGATTTTCAGGGTCTCGATTTTGTTTACAGCGGGATGGTGAGCACGAGGGTCAATGGTGAAGTCCCACCCCACTCGTTTGTGGCTGCAGGATTTCAAGATCTCACACGGCTCCATTTAATTGGGGCTCTGATCTCTTCTCAGCCTTTGTCTTGATGAATAAGAGACTAGGGAGCTAAGGATCTGGACGACAGAGACGTCCCTTAAAGGTTGAGCCCTGAGACTCCCTGCTCCACGTACCTCTGTCCCCAGCCCCTACCTAGAGGGACCCGGCCTCCAGTGCCCTCCTGGGAGACGGCAGTACTCAAAGGATTATTTGAGTATCTGGCAGCATCTGTTTATGCCTTTTGTTATTCAGCCTACTGGCCAATAGCACATTCATAAGGGGTGAACCCCAGGGATGGAGGAGAAGGTCAAGTTCTAGTCAGCTTCACTCCTTGGCAACTTTTACCCTAAAGGGACTTAATGGCAGAAGAGAGTCAAGTATTATGAATATGGAGTTTGGAACAATTCTATCTTTCCAATCACTCATGCCACACTTCTCCTCCACAGCTGTGGAGAATTAAGTTCTGGTTTCATTTTAAAAACCCTGGACAAGCTTCTACCTCTTGACCAAGACATCTGGGGACCAAGCTACGAGCCCTAAAATTTGAATTTAAGGTCAAAATGACAAGATCCCCAATGCCTTTTAAAAGGTTAGTCGCTTAGCTGTGTCCATCTCTTTGCAAACCCTGTGGACTGTAGCCCGCCAGGCTCTTCTGTCCATGGAATTTTCCAGGCAAGAATACTGGAGTGGGTTGCCATGCCCTTCTCCAGGGGAATCTTCCTGACCCAGGGATTGAACCCATGCCTCCTGCATTGGCAGGCAGATTCTTTACTGTCTGAGCCACCAGGGTCGCTCAATGCCTTTGAAGAACTCTAAACAGCTACGTCACAGCCCTGACCCACGTCCATTCTGCCCAAGCATCGCGTGTCCGTAGTGGATGAGCCCACTCACCTCTGGCACGTCCACCCATGGAAGCAAGCAAAGAACTAGAGGGGACACCCGCCAAGAACTAAAAGGCTGAGCAAACACTGATCTGTGAGGGGAAGAGCCCGTAGTCTGCGGGCTGAAATTCCCTGAAATCTACAGCAAAAGATGTGAAAGTTATAATAAAGTACCCGCATAGCTGCTTTGCAAGTGATGAGTTCTACTTACTTTTCTTCAGCTGGAAGCATACTGAATGGTCCCAATTGGAAAGTTCAAGAGTTAGAAGGTATGAACTAGCAACAAGAAGGTCAGCAGTATATTTACATGTACCAGAGCCACCTTTTCTCCCAGGACCCCTAAAGATACGTTTGGGTCAGTTGGAAAAAGAGAAGGAGAATTGAAGAGATGCTCACAGGTAGCATCTGAATCAATGAAGAGCTCATTTCGGAGAGGGTCTTGGGAAGTTACTGGTTCATGACAGTCAGTAGGGCTGAGTGATGGCACCATGAACATCAAGGATGAAGGGGACCCAAAGTTAGCTAATCCAATTTGACATAATAGTTCCAAGTGGCAGAAAATGTGTCAGAACTATTCATCTGCCAAAACATAGAGCAGGTCTCACTCGTGGTGTTGGCAGCCAGCTGGTAGACATGGCAGAAAACTTCAGACTCACCAGCTGAACTGAAATCGCATTAACTACCTCTGCCCCAAAAATGTCTTAGAAAGATCTTGAAAAATGAGCTAGAACAGAATCTAGAATTGCCACACGGATCCCTCCCTCATGGCCATTTGTTCGGTCAGGCGTCAGTTCCCTGAGACAAAGTCATGGACCCCGAGAGAAAGATACTGTGAAGGAAGGTGCGTGGCAGCAGGTAGAATGAGGCCATTTAACGAGAGCTCTGGGAACCGTGGACAGGGCGGGCACCAGAGGGTCAGTGGCTGAGCCACTAGAATCCCCAGCGGGCTTGCACCAGGACTAGTAAAACGTGTCGGAACGATGAGTCACATGGTCCAAACGATACGCAAGCCCCCTGGAGGAGTGCAGCACAGCTAACACCCGTCATCCGCTCAGAGCAAACAGAGGGGAAGACACCCACCCTGGGAGACTTGGGTCCAAACCCACTGTTTTGGTGCGTGTGTTTGGAGAGTCCACTAGAAGGCCAAAGAGAGATGTGAGAGGAGATTTTGGAGGGTGGGGGGAAGAGGCAGACGGGCTCGGCCTTTCTCTTGTTGAGGACTGGTCCTGCTGTCTCCAGCACTGGCAGCTCCGTTGCAAACACAGACGCATATTTCCCTGCCACGTTTCACCTGGAGGACAGGCAGCTGGAGGACTAATGCGCACCCCTCTGCCCAGCAGCAGGACAGTGTCTGGTGGGCTACTTCTGCTGGTTGTTTCAGTGGAGAAATGTTAGGAGGCAGCAGAGGCCAACACTCTCTTCCTTCAACCTCCAGAAAGACCCAAGGAGAAGTCCTGCCTGGACTCACACAGTCACACGCGACCAGAGCTATTTGTCTCAGCAGCACCTACCAAGTTCATGAAGACCCAGACACATGGGGCCCCACAACAGCCCAGAAAGAAAACACGAACCGGCTGGTCCATCCCCCTGGGTAGCAGATCGTTATCTTCTAGAAATCCTTTCTCCAAGAGCAACTGCCTCTGCACATCCGTCCCCACTAACGGCAAGAATAAGTAAGGAGGAAAGAACCAAAGAGATAAAGCAGGGGACTTCCTTGGCAGTCCAGTGGTTAAGAAACCTCTTTGCAATAATGTAGGGGGCTCAGGTTTGATCCCTGGATGGACACCTAAGCCCATGAGCCGCAACGAAGATCCTGCATGCTGCAACTAAGACCTGACTTAGCCAAAAAATAAAGAAATACATATTTAAAAAAAAAAAGAAGTAAAGCAATACTTCAGTGGGTCTAACCCGGATTACTGATTGGACCATCTGAAGGGTCTTTGAAGATAGTGGGGGGAGGGAGGACTCTCCAGAGTAAGGGGGTCTGGGCCTTTAAACCCCCTTTTGTGAGGGCAGAGGTGTTTGTTAGGAACTCTGCCTTCTTACCCCTGAAAAGAACAAAGCCCATTCCAGAGTACAGGGTTGGGAGGTGGGGGGTGGGAAGACCCAGAAAAGGCAGATATCCTTGCCTCTTCTTACAAATCAGTCCACCTTTAATATTCATATTTAATTTAAACTCATCAAACTGGAAACAAAATGCTGCAAGGGAGTTGGAAGAGGATAATTCAGTGATACCGCGGAAACCCAAATCAGAGATGACATGTTTTCTCAATTAGAAAAGAAATTTTGTTTGTACTGGCGGGGGAGGGGAGGTGGAATAAATCAAGTGAAATTTTCATTTAAAAAAAGCAATCAGCATCCCAAGAGCTGCCTTCATGTCTGAGGTCCCAGCACCAAACTGACCGCAGCTCACTGATGAACGGACACCATTGGCGGGCTGTACCACCATGCCCCGAGGAGCAGCCTGGGATGATTGCCGTTCAGAAGGCTTCCTCCAAAGCGCACACAGGAAAGTCATCACTTCTTTTCCTTTAAACCCTAGCCCTGACTGTTTCCAGTGGTAAACACAGGAACACCCATGCGGGGCGATGCTTCCAAGAAATACCAGGAGGACAAGTGGCAAAATGTCACATCACGCTGGGTGGTGCACCTTCTGGTTCTACATCCAAGTTACTGGTAACAGAAACGGCTGAGTCAGAATCCAGAATGAAGACACTGCTTCCCCCAGGAAGGCTGAGTGCTTTGGAAAGTTCCACGAACTCTTCCCAGCCGCGGAAGATGACACTGTTTTAAAGTCACCTGGAAGAGTTAATGCCTCTTCCTGACATATTTTACACTCCTTCCAAGGAGCCTGACATACCTGCTAAGAACTTCCTATGGCTGGAGGCAGCTCACCTTTGGGCCAGATCAATGCTTCTCCTTCAATCCCAGCAAAGCCACCGAGAATTAAGCTGGGTAAACTGAAGCCGAACTGGATTAGGTTCGTCCTGAGTCACAGAGCAGGGCCTCCCAGATGGTATTAGTGGTAAAGAACCCACCTGCCAATGCGGGAAACGAGAGAGATGCAGGTTCAGCCCCTGGGTCGGAAGATGCCCCTGGAGGAGGGGGGGCAGGGCAACACACTCCAGGGTTCTCGCCTGGAGAATCCCACAGACAGAGGAGCCCGGCGGGCTACGGTCCATAGGGTCGCCAAGAGTCGGACACGACTGACACACGCGCACACTCAAAATCACAGAGCAGTTATGAGGAAAGCAAGACCTCTGGCTACAAATCCCACAGTGAATCCCCAACTTCGTGCCTGATTTCTGGGCTATTTAAAGGGAAAGGAAACCCAGAACCCGCAAGCACCCACTTTAGAGCAAGACGCACCTTGTTTTGAACTCAACACTGACCAGCTCTGTGCTGGATATCAGCGCCTGCACGCCCTCTGTCCTGTTCTGAAGACTGGACTTCTGCATCTCCCGCTGAGGCTCTGCATGGGAGGGAGCCTGTCTGCAGGACGGCGGAACCGACACTCCGGCAGGGGGGGCACCCCACCCAGGGGCACCCTACCCCCTAGCGCCAGGGCTGAGCACCAACCCAAGACCAGCTGTCTGCTGAAGCTACCACAAAAGAGGCGCTCTCGTCCTGAAGCTGAGGTTGCCTTCCTGAGCACCACATGTCAAGACAGGCTTTCTGAGAACGCCACCAACAAAGGAACACAAAAAAAGGGATTCCTACTATCCACTGAGTCCGTGGGTCTCACCACATCTCAAGGCAGAACCCTGAACTTCCCAGTTGAATGAAAACCAATGAAACCCTCCAGAGAGGGCTGCCGGAACTGAGTTGCCATCGCTCCCAGACAAGAGCACAGACAAACACGGGCCCACCTTCTACAAATGCATGAAGTCTGTACATCACCATTTCCCAGGCATAATGCAATTTGGAGAAAATGTAGTCATTCCCAGGATCTTCATGGGAATGAAGAAGAGCTGGGAGAAATCTGCCCAGACAGAAGGACGCTTTTCTGGAACAACAGACACTGAGGCTGTCTCAACCTGTAGAAGATCTTGGGGTCACAAGGGCTCCCCTCTGATGGCCTAGGGGCCCATCCAGATAATCCAGGGCACCTACAGCTTCGCGTGGGCCTGCAGAAGTTGGGCAGTGTCTGCAACCCTCCGCAGGTCCTATGTCCTCACGGACGCCCCCGGGGCCCACAGGTGTCCTGGAAAGACGGCGTCGCCTGACCCACCTGAGGCGCTGGAGGCCCGCGACACGTCCTGGGCTGGGGTGGAGCGGTTCCGGGCCTGCTGCCGGCGCCGCCCGGTGGCCGACCTGGCGTTGCGCACATGGACCTCACTGGCCTTGAAGAAGGCCACCATGAAGGGCTGCTTGTCGTAGGGGCCATCCCTGCCCACCAGGCCCGCAGCCCCGGGGCTGATGCTGAGCCCTGCAAGGCAAATACCGAAGTACACCTCTGGGATGGCGCCAAAGCCTGGCGTCCACCCGCAGCGGCACACCCGAGCCCCCCGGGTGCCCTCAGAGAGGAGGAGCCCACGTGAGGGGAGACACGGGGTACCCTGAGCCTTGCCCCTTCCTGCCCAGGTCCCAGGAGGCAGGCAAGGGGTGGCAGGACCCCCAGTTCCCCTGCTATCTTCCGTTCACGCCCATCTCTCTGATCTTATGTCTCCCACCCAGGAAGGTGACTCCACGAGCTGACTGGGTCCGGCCCAAGGGGACTGGGACCTGCCAAGCTCTGACGCTGCAGGAGGGGGTGCGGAAAGGGCCCCCACAAACCTACTCAACATCAGCACCTAGACCTCGCCCCGGCATTCCTCTTTAACTCAGCAGCCCCTTCCAGCCCCTCTCTGAGGCGCCCCTCCGTTGGCTCCTGGACCATCTAACCGTCCCCGAGTCCTTGCCAGGAGGCCCCCAAGGTAGGGCTCTGCTTGTCCACCAAGGCTCCGGGAGGTGGTGAAACGCGGCCGTCCTGGAGCGGGGACCCCGCCTGGGGACCACAGCTGCCCACACCTGCCTCCAAGGAGGCGAAGGCCCGCGTCGGTGAACTCACCATCGCGCGTGACCACGCTCAGCTGCAGCCCCATGTTGTGCTGTGGGGTCAGGACCCACAGGTTGCTGGTGGCCGTGATGTCGAACTCCAGCCAGCCCGCCTCCGAGGCCCACACGGCGCGCGTGCCCAGCAGAAACAGGTCTGAGTCTCTGGAAGAGAGAGGAGACGGCGGGTGAGAGCGCAGGGCCCCGGCTCACCCCGCGGTCCCGCCTGGCGTCAGAAGGCAGGCAGGACGGCAGTCTGTGCCCACCCATCACACAGGACACACGCCCAGTGCCAGCCAGGGGGACTGTGTGTGCCAGCATGCCACACAGACACCGGCTTCCTCCCAACACAGGAGGGCCCTCCACGTCAGCGGAAGCCTCACATCTGCTCATGCCAGACATTTTTACATTTAAGATAAATAAGTAAAAGGGCCTGTGGTTTATGGCTAATGAACTCTAAAAACAAAATGGAGAGGAGGGAGCTGTGAGGAAAAGGGTGAAGAAAATACTAAAATCAGGATTAGTGAAGATGAGCATTTACTAAGTTTTTATTTTTTTTAAATGATGGCCCGACAATCCTCATATTTTTAGTTCCTATGGAAGGGGAAACCAGGGTTCACATGCTGTTTCTGAGCATCAATACTTTTAACCACAGCTTTGCACATGGCCTGCGGTAACAGCCGAGTGCTTGCCCGTGTGGACCGCGGACTGGAAGTCGGTGTCGGCCCCACCGTGAGCCACCTGGGCTCCTGTGAGGCAAACTCACCAAGCCCATTCCTTCCACTGGACTCCACAGGGATGCTCTTACATTTATATGTACGTTTTTTTTACAGTTTCCAGCTAACATAACCAAGGGATCATGGACAGACAGGGTGAGGGACCCATATGCTATGACAAGGCGGCATGAGGGACAGTCACCTCGGGGTATCGCAAGGACACCCATCTGAGTTGATGCCCCAGGGTCACCAGCACAGAGCGGCCTGAAATCCTGTGACAGGGAGGGGGAGGTTTCTGCCCTCCCTGGAAAGACGCAGACCCCTTGGTGCTGGAAACATTCTGCTTGGAGAGCTTACAGGACAGAAACATGACTAGAATTCAGTACTAAACTTAAACTGAGCATCATAATACGAACAGCATACATTTAAGTCAGCTGCAAAGTGTCTGCATCTACTTGGCTTGGGCCATCCTGCAAAGCAAGCAGAGTATCATTACCCCCATTTTACAGCTGAGGAAACGGTGACTCAGACGTGAGTTCACAGACACCTCATGGTCAAGGCCAGAAGCTAGTGGATTCCGAGTTTTCCACAATGGCTTTCCTGCCTTTCGAGATCATGATGAAAGACAACCTGCGACAACAGAATAAAATGTATCTCTAGTCCATCCAATGGTCTGGAGGCCAGCGAAACATCTGAGTGAAAAGTCTTAGACTTCTCAGAGGGGAAACAATTTTTCCTGTTTACGTGGCTCAGAGCTGGAAGGCAACGCTATTGTCATCTTTTCCAAGCTTGGAGCGGTAGGTGTGGCTACGCAGCGTTTACTCAGCTGTTGGACAGGGTCTGCGGGGGGCACGCCGGCCTGCCATCTATAAAGCCCCCGCCTCAACGCGTGTGTCACGCCCCCTGCTGACAAATTACTCCCCCACCTCCGTCACTGAGATGACTGTGGGCGGGCAGACGGGGGGTGTTCGTGGAAAACAGCCAGAGGGGACACAAGTCCAAAGCTTTGAAGTGAAGATGTGAAGACATCGGTTCTGTTCTGGAAGGTAGGAAAGGATTCTCATCCAGAAATAACAGAACCACGAACAGCAATGTGGGGACAGTCTGGTCCTGAAGGAAGCACCAGACACGTTCTTATCAGAGGAGCAGCTTCCAGAATGAGGACGTGGTGGGGATGTCAGCGTGCGGACTGCCCCTGAGGGTCAACAGGGCCCACGAGGGGCTGTGGCTGAGGGGCACTGGCCGCTAGAGCTTCAGTGGGGGCAACTGGCACATGTTCTTAGGACTTGTAACAAGGACATGAGCGTGGCATGGATGGTAGAAAGAGCTCAGTTCAGTTCAGTCACTCAGTTGCATCTGACTCTGCGACCCCATGGAGCACGCCAGGCCTCCCTGTCCATCACCAACTCCCGAAGTTTACTCAAACTCATGTCCATTGAGTCGGTGATGCCATCCAACCATCTCATCCTCTGTCATCCCCTTCTCCTCCCACCTTCAATCTTTCCCAACATCAGGGTCTTTTCCAATGAGTCAGCTCTTCGCATCAGGTGGCCAAAGCACTGGGGTTTCAGCTTCATCATCAGTCTTTCCAATGAATATTCAGGGCTGATTTCCTTTAGGATGGACTGGTTGGATCTCCTTGCAGTCCAAGGGACTCTCAAGAATCTTCTCCAACACCACAGTTCAAAAGCATCAATTCTTCAGCGCTCAGCTTTCTTTATAGTCCAACTCTCACATCCATATATGACTACTGGAAAAAACCATAGCTTTGACTAGACGGACCTTTGTTGGCAAAGTAATGTCTCTGCTTTTTAATAAGCTGTTTAGGTTGAGCTAGAATGAGCTTTTATATATTTTAAAAGTAGGGTTCATGACAAAGGAATGGGGGAGTCTGTCAGCTGAGAAAGTGGGGGATGGGACAGAAGGCCATCATCCAAAAGTGGGAGACAGCAGAGGACAGGAAAAAGAGGGGAAGGGTGTGGTTTAAAGAGGGGAGAGGAGGCATGCAAAACCATGACGGGGAAGAAATGAAGTCCGCAGGGTGGGTAGGGTTTGGTGGTCACGTGAGTCTGCGTTCCAACCTGACTCCACTCCAGAGTCACACAGGCGTGCCCCCCCGCCTCCCCAGGACCTGGCAGTGCTTCAGGGCCAGGCCTCGCTGAGTGGCCTCACTGGTCCTCGCCGATTAGGAGACCAAGGGATCCACACACGCGGGGGCTGCCGCTGAGCTCCAGGGCTCAGGGCACTGAGGCCAAATCAGAGACAGCTGCTCAAACGAGGGTGCTCAGGTCCCTGAAAGGAGGGGTGATGGAGCACGGTGACTTAAAGTAACCGGGCTCGGGGCTTCCCCCGCAGTCCAGGGGTTAAGACTTCACCTTCCAGTGCAGGGGGCGTGGGTTCAAGCCCTCGTCGGGGAGCTGAGACCCCACAGGCCTCGTGGCCAAAAAACCAAGACATAAAGCAGAAACAGATTCAATAAAGATTTTAACAACTGGTCCACATAAATAATAATAATAATAGTAATAACTAGGCCCTTGGGCTGGCAGAGCAGCAAATACCTCCTGGGCTCCCAGCGCTCAGGCACCGGCCGAGTGCTCCCGCCGCCCTGCGGAGGACAGGGAAGCCAGTCCTGTCACATCTCCCCTCCGGAGCTGGCGGCCTGCAGCCCGCAGAGGTGGGGTGTGTGACGGCCACACGGGGTTCAGGGGGCTAAATAGAGCTCGAAACCGGAGCCCCAGCTCTCAGCCACCATGCATCTAAAAAGCAGAGTCAAGAAAAGTATAGGACAAGTGCCGTGTGATGTCGCTTATCTGTGGAATCTTAAAAAAAAAAAAAAAAAAGATGACACAAATGAACTTAATTACAAAACAAGAAACAGACTCCCAGAGAACAACCTTATGGTTACTGGAGGGGAAAGCGGGGGAGGGGTACATTGGGAAATGGGGACTAACTGATACACATGACTGTATATACAACTAACAAGGCCCTACTGTATAGCATGGGGAACTATATTCACCTATCATGTAATAACCTATTGTGGAAAAGAATCTGAAAAAGAATATATATATATATATGAGAATCACTTTGCCATACACCTGAAACTAATATTATAAATCAACTCTACTTTAATAAAAAATTGTTTTCTAAAGTATAGGGCAGAGGTAAGTAAATACCCAGCAAGGGCTCAGAATAAAGCCAGAGATCCAAACCCACTGCCCATCAGTGCCAGTGGAGGCTGGATACAGAAGTCACGTTTCAGATGCTCGGGGCTGGCAGAGGAGCGCAGTCAGGGGTGACTCTTCATCTCAGGGCAGAAGAGGAAGGTCGAGATGCCTCACCCCCGCGGCTGGGATGCCAGTAGCCTCCCTGGCTTCTCCCTTCTCCTGAGCACAACGCCCTGTGTCTAGACGACAACCATCAGTGACACACATCCAGGAAGGGAGAGGATCTTTCACAAGAATGGCAACTCTGAGGGGGGACCCCGCTGGGTCAACGCTGCCAGTGACTTGGATGTTTAAGAGACACTATTTATGGCAAGTCACTAAAACAGGCCTGGTCTGCCCACATCTGTTTATCCTTCCTCAGTGACACATGACCTTCTCAGTCTACAGACTCTGTCAAAGGGTTGCCTAAAACATGATGCACCCGGTTTTGTGACATGAACAGCAGGGGTTCCCTTGTAAACCACTCCAGGGGCATCGAGGTCTTCTTCATGCAAGAAGGAGAGTGCAATTTTCAAACAGAATGAAAGTCAAAAAGCCATCATTTTAGAAAATGAGAGAGTAAGGCAAGGGTTTTTACTTTTTTCTTATGTAATGTATTGTATATACAGGATCACATCTAAACTTTTACCAACTAAAAAGATAGAAAAGAAACAGAATATTTGAAAACAGAGTACTATAAATCAGAGAAAACTGCTACACATAGATCTGAGTAACAAGGGTGAATGAACATTACTGTATACACTACATAATAATGTATACATTACATATTACACATATAATAATGTTTATCCACCCTTGTCACTCAAATTATATACATTATGTATTACAGGGTTGCCCTGGTAATTATTATTCCCAGACAATAAAGAATTTGCCTGCAATGCAAGAGACCTGGGTTCGATCCCTGGGTCAGGAAGATCCTCTGGAGAAGGGAATGGCAACCCACTCCAGTATTCTTGCCTAGAGAATTCCATGGACAGAGGAGCCTGGTGGGCTACAGTCCATGGGGTCACAAAGAATCAGACATGACTGAGCAACTAACACTTTCCTTCATATTATGTATACAATATTATATATACTACATACTGTATTAGTGAAAGTCACACAGTTGTGTCTGACTCCCTGCAGTCTCATGGACTGTAGCCCGCCAGGTTCCTCTGTCCATGGAATTCTCCAGGCAAGAATACTGGAGTGGGTTGCCATTCCCTTCTCCAGGGGGTCTTCCTGACCCTGGGATCGAACTGGGGTCTCCTGCATTGCAGGCGGATTCTTTACTGTCTGAGCCACCAGGGAAGTCCTCATACTATATTATATGTACTATATTATATGTATTGGGCTTTCCTGGTAGCTCAGGTGGTAAAGAATCCATCTGCAATGCAGGAGAACCCGGTTTGATTTCTGGGTCAAGAAGATCCCCTGGAGAAGGGAATGGCAACCCACTCCAGTATTCTTAGGCTTCCCTGGTGACTCAGACAGTAAAGAATCCACGTGCAATGAGGGAGACCTGGGTTTGATCCCTGGTTTGGGAAGATTCCCTGGAGGAGGGCACGGCAATGCACTCCAGTATTCTTGTCTGGAGAATCCCCATGGACAGAGGAGCCTGGAGGGCTACAGTCCATGGGTTTGCAAAGAGTCAGACAGGACTGACCAACTAAACATAGTATATACTATATTATATAATCAGTCAAGCTCCCACTGATTATAGGGCAGTTGAGTTTACCCAGTTTCTACTTCTAGGACAAGCATGGCATAAAAAGAAGTTTCAGTATCAAAGGCACCAAAACTCAGTAAGGGATGTTTCATTTTCGACAAACCAACACAAATCCCTTTGCTGTCAAGATAGTAACACAGCTCTGCCCTTACACGCTGTTCTCCACGGAATAGCTCTTACATGTGTTAGCTCCTCATAACTGCCAAAGAGTAGTCACACCATCACAAGCGTACAGAGCGGGGAACCAAGGCACACGTGGTCAAGCAGCTTGCTCACAGGCGCCTGGCTGGCACGAGTACAGCAGGGATGCGAACCCAGGCGACCTGGCTCTGCACCATCGCCACGGAGGTTCTCAGGGTCGGTGGGTATCAGACTCCCTCTTACCCCAGTGCATGGGAACATCTCGGCGTCTTTTCGTGAGTCAGCAACAACCTTTCAGTTTCTGCCACCTTTTAAACATGTCATGGGTAAATTTTACGATTTAGTTCTTATCACCCATGCCCACATCCATGTCCTTGCCCAACATGGGGAATTAAGGCAATAAAAGTGCTGCTAATTTGTGATTTTAAAACAAATAGCAAAAAAAGTCTTGACTACAACCATGGCCTGCCTCCCACAAAGCTGGACCTCCCGGTGGGGAGATGCTGGCAACTAAAACATCTGAGTGTGAATAATAGGGAAGGCAGCATAGTTTCCAGAAACAAACCTATTTTCTTTTCTCTGCCATGTTTACCAAGTGGATAAACAATTCCCAAACAAAAGTTCTTCCTGCTCCCCATACCCTGACGTCCCCCTCTCCAAAATGTATCCTTGTTTTTTTAATTCTTCCCTAACTTTCTCAGCTACTCTCGCAAAGAACAGAACATAGACAGGCGGGGGAAGAAGGCTTGGTAGCTTCTTGAATCTTCTTTTCCCCTTTGACTTCAGGGGCATCATCATAAGTCTAAGGAAGATACTCTTGACTAAGAAGATGCGACTAACTGGTTACATAACTTCAGGTGTGGGTCGGTACGTTATCCCTTTCTCAGGGCCAAAGGAACAAACACTGCGCTTGTCTGGGGCCCAGGCTGAGTGCGCCAGACATTATCGAGCCAGCAGGAAGATTTCGGTGTCCCCAGGGAGGGAACCTGTGACAGCCAGAGCCAGAAAGAGAAACAGGCATGGCTGGGCACAGCAACAAGAAGGCTTTGATTTCCCTCTGTCCATCCCGCCTGTCTCAAATTTGGCCTTCTCTTCATAAGAGAACAGTCCCCGATAGCTCACTTTCACGTCAGTGGAGATAAGAGGAGGCAGCACTGCACATCCGACAGAATTCATACGGCAGTCACTCCGTGAGCATCAGTCTACGAGAAATGCTTTCCTAAGAACGTGAATCTCCTAGACCCTGGCCCAACAACTGGGTTCAGGTCTGGTTTCCAGAACCATATTGTTTGGTTCCAACGTCAACGTCTGTGGGGATTCATTATAAAGATTTCCAAATAAAAATAACAAAAATATGATACTTCAGAGATGGGTGCTTCTGGCTATGGTGCATCAAATGAACACTCTTACTAAGAACAGCTAAAATCACAAACCTGTTTGAAGCCATCTTAGAGCAACCAAGAAAGGTAAACACTGGATGGGGTAAGAGGTCAGAGAGAAGAGAAACGCACTGAGGCTGAGCCCTGCATTTGCCATTGCTTTTTCATCTCGGGACCTTTGTTAATTCCCGGCATACCGCAAAGATGTCAAGCAGAATGGGGTAGCAGCCCAGAGGCTGGAGCGGTATCACTGGCTGGCAATGCAAACTGGAGCTTCAGGAAGTTATGACTTGAAGGGCTGAGGTCCCAGAGGACTGCACAGAAGTGAGTTCATAAACGTGAGCTCATACAAGTTTGGGGTCCCTTCCTCTAGGATCTTGGCTCTTCAAGGCCTGACTGCCATGAACTCCAATATTTCCATTTGAGACATTTGCCAAATATTAGGCTGTGTTTGAGAGGAGGAAGAAGCTGAGAAAACAAGCAGAAAGAAACTGCTTAGAGGCTAAAAAAAAAAAAAGAGGCTAAAAAAAAAAAAAAAAACAGCAGTTTTTGGCAGTCTCTCAATGCTGGGGAGTTAAAAACTAAGAGTTCAGAGCCCACCATGAAAGAGAACTTCTGGTAAACAACCTAGACCTTCAGCTGAGACCTCTAAAGAACTAAACTGCAGAAGAAAGGGAAAACAAGAAACAGAG
Source organism: Giraffa tippelskirchi (assembly GCF_054371585.1). Classification (NCBI taxonomy): domain Eukaryota; kingdom Metazoa; phylum Chordata; class Mammalia; order Artiodactyla; family Giraffidae; genus Giraffa; species Giraffa tippelskirchi. The sequence continues at coordinate 160,046,374 of NC_137282.1, forward strand.
ATGCCTTAACATATCCAGAAACCTGGCCTCAATTAAAAGGGAAGAACAAGGTGATCTGCCTGCCTTCCAGAAGAAAGTGAAATCCAGTCTGGAAGTAGACACCAGTATCTAGAACTGTTTTTCATAAATAAAGTCCAGAATATAATTTCAAAAACTGATTAGGCATGCTAGGAAATAAGACCAACTGAGGAAAAATCAAGGGAACAAACAGATCATGAAAATAGACCCACAGGTGATTCAGATAGTAGACTTTTCAGACATGATCTTAGAATCTAGTGTTATATTAAAAGGATAAATCCCAAGTTCGGTTTGTTCCAGGAATGTGACATTGGTTATAGACATTCCTCAGTATCCTTGGGGGACTGGCTCCAGGACCCTATCCTGGATACCAAAAACACCTAGATACAAAAATCCATGTAGGCTCAAGTCCCTTACATAAAATCATGTAATATGTTTGCATACAACTTATGCATGTCCTCCTGTATATTTTAAATCTCTAGATTACTTATAGTACCTAATACAATGTAAATGCTGTGTAAACAGTTGCAAGCTCATAGCAAATTCAAATTTTTTGGAACTTTCTGAAATTTTTAAAAAATATTTTGATGCATGGTTGGCTGACTCCACAGATGCAGAACCCATGGATATGAAGGACCAACTATAACCATCCCTCAAAATTCAGAAAAAAATCCACACAATTTTTAATTTAAAAAAACTCATAGCAAACTAAGCATAGAGGAGACTTTCCTAAGTCTAATCAGAGTATCTACAAAAACATTATAACAAACATTATCCTTAATGGTACAATATTAAATGCTTCCCCCCTTAGATCAGAAATCTGACAGATTTTCAATCTAAGATTAGAAACCTACCAGAAATCTGTATGGAATTCAATATTACACTGGATGTCCAGCAAGAATAAGAAAAAGAGAAGCAAAAATATAAGAATTATAGATGAAAAAATAAAAAATGTTTATAAATGACATGATTATATTCAGGTGAATTCTAAAATTCTGCAGAGAGACATTATTAGACTATGTAAATTTGCAAGGCTGCTGGATATAAGATCAATATCTAAAAATCAATTGTATTTTTATGGGTATAGCAAAAAATAATCAGACACTGAAACTTTTAAAAGACAACAATACCATTCACAATAGGATGAAAACTGCAATACTTGGAATAATTCTAGTAAAAATACTCAAGACCCCCCCAAACTGTAAAAGGTTACTGAGAGAAGTTAAAAGCAAACTTAAATAAACATTCTTGGACTGGACCACTCACTGTTAGTGAGAGTCAATTCATCCCAAATTGAGCTCTAAATTTGATGAAATTCCAAGTAGATTTCAGAATTTCAGAACAGTTTCTTTTGTGGAAATTAAAATGCTGATTTTACAATATACATGGGACTACAAAGGATCCTCAACAGCCAAGAAAATCTTGAACAAATTTGGAGAACTTACACACCCGAAATCAAGACTTCTCATAAAACTAAAAGAATCAAGAGCATATTAGTACAAGAAGAGAAAAATCAACCAACAGAACAGAACAAAGATCTCAGAAACAGACCCACACTGATGCGGTCACATGATTTATAACAAAGATGTTACTGATGTGAATGGAAAAAGGACAGTATTTCAATAAATGGTCCTGGGTCAATTAGGTTTTTTTATTCTTATATCTAAACTATCTAATCTAAGTCCATAGTTCACCTGTGATCTCAAATACCCAGCGCTAGAGAGGAGAGCTCATTCTGCTGGTCTAAATGCTTCCGTATCTCACGGGCTCTCAGCATCTAATCATGACTCAGACACGTCCCAACTCAGACTCTTCTCCAACCCCCTCCTGACTTATTCCTCTGTTCCCTATCTCCATGAATGGTTAAATGTATCAAATTTAAAATTCTGGAAAACTGCTTTTGCCTTTTGACAGTTATTTTCTCTCCTGGGACAATTATATTCTATCTTAAAAACAGGTCAGAATTGATGAACTTAGTCACAAATGTAAACCATAATTCAGTCTGGCCTTGTTTTGGGGAACTCCACCAGCATGACCTCTGGGAGGCCTAAGGAAATCTTTCTCGGTTTTAAAAACCAACTCTACCACAGCATTGCCCTGTTCCCTTGATTCAAAGTTGCACATCTTCCGATGCTAAAGTTAGGATGAAACATATGATCCAAACTGAAAAAAAAATCCAAAAAAACTCCCACTTTGCCTCTGTTTGTTTGCCTCCCACTCCCTCTGTTTGCAAACAGAGGAGTAAGTTGTGCTACTGCTTATACCAGGAGGAACTGACTTTTAAATCTGGTAATTAATTCTCACTTAAATGTCTTCCAAAAGACTGCACCATGATAAAACACAAGAAAGAAAAGTTATCACATACACAGAAGACAGACTATCACTGCCAAGCGATATATACATACACCGAGTACAAAATTTCACAGCTAGCAGAGGCATGTGGGGCCAATCCATGGACCAAACAGAACCATCTTTCAGACACTGAAAACATTTCTGGCTGGCTTCCAAGAGATGCTGTTTGATTTCTAGGTATACAAAAGTGAATTAAGGGTTAAAGTATATCTTTAACCAAACACGAAATATAGATGAAAACGGTATTCCTAAAGGCCCCCAAATTGCACTATTAATATAAAGGTATGTGAGTACATATGAAAAGTGACATGCTACCATCATGTTGCCACACATGATAATGAAAGGTTGACAGTTAATCAGAGCAGCCTTTACCCTCCAAGTATGAAGACAGCTTAGCACGCATGAGATGCAGGAGAAAATGCAAAGCAAATGGACAAAGGCGTCACACCGTGACTAAGTACAGTTCCAGTTCAGTCGCTCAGTTGCGACCCCGTGAACCGCAGCACGCCAGGCCTCCCTGCCCATCACCAACTGCCAGAGTCTACCCATTCCACTGAGTCGGTGATGCCATCCAACCGTCTCATCCTCGGTCGTCCCCTTCTCCTCCTGCCCTCAATCTTTCCCAGGATCAGGGTTTTTTTCAAATGAGTCAGCTCTTCGCATCAGGTGGCCAAACGATTGGAGTTTCAGCTTCAGCATCAGTCCTTCCAATTGTTGACTTAGTTGACTAAGTACAACTACTTTCATATGACTTAGTCTTTCATATCTCCTCCACACCTCTCCCTTGGAAAAGCTGCTAACAGATCCATGGTTGACCAACAGATCAATGCAGGTTTGCAGAGGTTTTTCCCATTGGGAAGTCCTCAAAAGCCACAGTACCAAAGGCCTGAATTCTAAGAGACACATTTTTACCACCCCCCAGAGCTGTCTCCTATGCTACCCAAGCAGGAGCATCCTTGAGATGTCCACATCCAAGCTGAGGAGATGAAGATGCAAGGTGTGCCATAAGGGGACCGTTTCCCTCTTTCTGGCTCTTTGCCTTTATCTCGGGATTGTCCCCACGTCACGGGGGTGACTTTGGGTAAGCAGGGCAGATCACAGTTTAGGCCTGCTTTGGACTTGACACTATGTGTATGTGCCACATTTCACCCTTCTACAGCATAACCTGCCCGCCCGGTTGTCTGATGTGGTCATGGCTAAATTCTAAGGAAGGGATTTGGGAAGGTCTTTCCCACACTCTGAGCACGATATAACTGCCAGCTTCCACAAGCGTCATCATAAACATATAACAATTCCTAACATCAGATTTTAACAGTGAACTCATCTTAAACTATCAACCCCACTACATACTACAGAGTTAAAAATGGGGGGAAGGGATAGTTACGGAGTCTGGGATGGACACGTACACACTACTCTATTTAAAATGGATAACTAAAAAAGCGACTTCCCTGGTGGCACCGTGGATAAGAATCCACCTGCCAATTCAGGGGCCACGAGTTCGATCCCTGGTCCAGGAAGATTCCAGATGCTGGGGAGCAACTCAGCCCCTGGGCCACAACTACTGAGCCCGAGGGCCCTAGAGCTGGTGATCCAACAAGTGGCGACGAGAAAAGCCACTCCAAGGAGAAGCCCGTGCACCGCAATGAAGAGTAACTCTCACTCACCACAACTAGAGAAAGCCCTCGCCTAGCAACGAAGACCCAGCACAACCAAAAATAATAAATTATTTTAAAAAATAAAATAAAATGGGTAACCAACAAGGCCCTACTACAGAGCACAGGGAACTCTGCTCCATGTTATGCGCCAGCCTGGATGGGAGGGGAGTTTGGGGGAGAATGGATACATGCGTATGTATGGCTGAGTCCCTTCACTGTCCACCTGAAACTATCACAACAGTATTACTCAGCTATACTCCAATACAGAGTAAAAAGTTAAAAATAAATAAAACTACAAAGAGCACATGTGTGCTTCTGGGTTGCCAACCCCCCTCTACTCCAAGAGTCGCTCCAGGTCTTTTCAGGACTTAGATTCCATCTCTAGGCTTATTCTCAGGTTTTGAATAATGTATCAGCTGCTTCAACAAGCACCATCTAGTCATCACTGTTTTTTAACTTACCTGGTCCAGTGATTTCTTACCAGAGGCATAAAGTTTCTGTAGAGTTCATAGCAAGGGCCTCCCTTCCAAGCATCTTTCCTGACCCTCCCTGGGTCAGACTCCCTAGCTGCCTTTTATACCAGGAGGTCTGACACAGAACTTCTTCAGCCCCAGCTGAGGGTATGACTCAGCAATGAAAAACCTGCCTTTTTTTTTTTTTTTCCTTTTTCAAGGAGGCCAACTCTTTTGCAACACACACATGTCTTAAGCTGATCCATCAGATGTTACAAATTTCACTGAAACACAGATTAGACAGGTATGTTTCTTCATTAGTCTGGAGAGTCCTTTTTAGCCAAGACACTCCAAGATGGTACAGATGGGGAGATGGGACCTTCCCCAGAAGGGGTCCCGCAGTTCAATCTGGAGGCCTCTGGAAGAACACGAGGAGAGCACAGGCAGCCTGGGCTCCAGGCCACTAAGAAAAGACAGTCTCCTCCTGGCCAACCTGGAACTCTTCAAAAGCATGAAATTCTCCCAATTCTCCCAGGATTTCCCCTTTCCTATGCACAAAAGTTAAACACATCCATCGCCAAACACTCCCGTCCTAGAAGGCAGAGTGATTACAGCTCTGCTTTGACAGGGAGTCATCAAAGGTTGGGACCGTTGGGGAGTCTGTTTTCCAAGCTCACTGCTGGCCCGGAGGAAGCCTGACACCAGCATCTGAAGCTCTAGGCAGCTGTTCACTTCTGGCTGAAGCTCAATGTAAACCTCACAAATAGTCTGCTAGTGTGTGCTCTCTCTCTTTGGTAAAATAATAATAATTTTGAAAAAAAAAATCATAGTCACAAAAGCTCCAATCCAGTGTTTTCACCATGAATCTTATCCTGCAGAACAGAGGAAACTATGCTTTCCAAACAGAAGTCGGAGCCAAAAAGGCACCAGCAGATTATTTCCAACACAGAAAGGCAATAAGACTAATAATTAGGCGAACTGAAAGTCAATGGCTAAATTAGTCATGAACAGATGTGCGAGTTGGACCAAAAAGAAGGCTGAGTGCTGAAGAACTGATGCTGTCAAACTGTGGTGCTGGAGAAGACTCTTGAGACCCCCTTGGACAGAAAGATCAAATCAGTCAATCCTGAAGGAAATCAGCCCTGAATATTCATTGCAAGGACTGATGCTGAAGCTAAGACCCTGATGCTGGGAAAGATTGAGGGCAAGAGGAGAAGAGGACAACGGAGGAGGAGGCGGATGGATGGCATCACCGACTCAGTGGACGTGAATCTGAGCAAACTCAGGGTGATAGCAAAGCGCAGGGAGGCTTGTTGCTGCAGTTCACAGAATTGCAAAGAGTCGGACATGGCTTAGGGACTGAGCGACAAAACACAGCAATTCCAAAGAACCACTGAATACTGATTTTCTCTGAAATATCGAAAGATGAAAAGCTAGCAGTGAAGAATTTACTTCTCAACAGAGGCCCTTAACAGTTAAATTGTTCAACATATTTTAATTTAGGAGTGATAAACAGACATCAGAAAACCTCCCTTCCACTCTGAAATTTTGGTCTGTAATAAAGATCTCACAGTGGCTCTGTTTTACTTATTATTTAACTACCACAGCTGAGATTCACCTACAACGGTCAGTGTGTATGTCCCACACCAGCGCGTGTCCCCAAAGCCTGGCACGTCCTTCCTTCTCCACTTTCCTCATAATGGACCTGAATATGCATCAGGGTCAAATGTCAGCAGTGCTCTCAAAACAGTTCTTGTGTGGGGCAAGTTCACATTTGTTATTATTTTAGTGTGTATATTGAAACAGACCCACACACAGATCCGTAAGTCCAGGAAAAACGAAACTCATGCCTTTGGACCTTCTTGGCCGAGACTTTTGGACTTTCTTGGGAAGTCAACAGACTTCCAGGACCAAAAGCAAGAATTTGGAGTTGGTTTATAAAACCCAAGCTAATAGAGTCCATAAACGCACGGGTGGGGAGTTCCCTTCCCTCTGATTCGCTTTTATCTTCATATTTACCATACTATCGCCAGAAAATCCTATCACATGCCGAGTTCCTTCCTGCTACCCAATTAGAACCACGGGCAGTGCTGACCTCTTCCCCAAGCTCTCCATCTGACCAAACCAGTCAGCTGAGACCTAAGGACTAACCAAAATTTCAAGGTCATGGGCTTGTTCTCTGTCTCTATAGGACTGAAATAAACGGCTGTACTACTTCATCCCTTCACCCATCCAATGCTCTAAAAAGCACCCCATGGAAGGATTCTTTTACTTGCTAGGCAGCCCCAAGAACACAGTTCTTTTGCAAAAGGTGGGGCCTCATTTCAGGAAACCAGAATACAGACATGGAAAATAATAAAGTCTACTGTTCTCTCGCATCTACATGATTAAAAAATACATTTGAGACACATTCATACACACATACACACACACACTCAAAGACATTATATTGGGTTGACCAAAATGTTCATTCAGGTTTTTGACCAAAAGTTCATTCGTGCAATTATCTTAATGAACTTTTTGGCCAACGAATAAAATATATGTGTATATATTATATCACAAGCACACAGCCTTCTATTCACTTGACTCAGTAGCATTTGTAAGCATCCTCATATAATTTTCAAGTGTGAATCTGTCAGCCACCCTCACCTACCATTCAAAAGAGAGCCTAAGCAATAGTGGGAAACAGTTCCCAGTCAGTTCTGTCTTCTGATCACAAAGGATGATCACAAAGGATGCTTAGTAATTACTATTCACTGGCTCGCTTCAGAAAAGAAAACTATTGGGAAATCTTCACGTTAAGAGCAAAAGTATCTTCTCGCCCGCTAGACTACCACTGGGAACACATCCCTCGTCACGCCCGTGGGCTGCCCTTGAACTCCAAGCCACCTTCCACAGACACACTTGGGGTTATAGGGTGATGGGGTGAGAAACGGGGCCCAGCCCGACCCTTTGGGGTTCCTTGAGCCTCCATACCTGTGCTGATGCTCCTGTAAGACTTGGTAAATGCTGATAAGAAAAGTTTGGTTTTTAAAACTGCCCACAACACAGTCCTTGTAGATTCGGAACTCTGCAGCCGTCACCGCCTCACCCTCAGGAATCTGGGATAGGTTGAACTTGAACTCTCTGTGCTGTCGCTGGCGAGGGGAGGACTCCTTGTCGTACTCCACTATAGGATTAAACGAGAGAGAGTGACAGCTGTTGTTACTTGGCCAAGTGCCACAGGCTCACCTCGAGCAAGTTTCCCGTTTTCATTCATAAGAGGATTACCAGTTACCCATGGCTTCTGAGGGGGGTCGGGGGTGGTGGAAGGAACCGCGGGCTAGGCGGCCAGGCTCAGACGAAAATCCTGCATTTTACTCAAGGATTAAATACAACTCTTAGATTCTATTTAAAGACTTTAAATAGCTTAATCAGGTCGCGTGAAAGCAAGTTATTTTTACGCTTCGCTTCAGGGGTCCTCGTCTGCACAGGTGGGAGAATGAGGGCTTCCTAGGAAGTTACAGGACTTCAGGGAACAGTGACTGGGACTTGCCTCTGCCGTCCAGCCCCCCGCCCGCCCCTCCCAGCCCTTCTTCTTCCCACTGCCCGGGCCCCTCAGGTTGGTTCCTTCTCTCCTCACCAAGCAGCTGACAAGACCCAGGGCAGCCCTCAGCTGACCTTTGGTGGGGGTCCTGGTGGTGGTGGGTGCATTCCGCCTGGATCTGAAGCTTAAAGGGTTTTTGCCTGATGGCCAGTGGAAATTTTTGTCGAGGGGCTTAGTGTGAAGGTTCATAGAAAACATTGTTCTAATTGAAGTCCACTGCTTCCTTCTCCTGGAGGAAAGTGGGGGCTGAATAACTCTGCGAGGAGGGACCCTCTGGGTTTGAAGCTGCCGGAGTCTGCCCAACTTGTCTATAGAACCCAAGTATAAGGACAGAAGTGTGGAAACACACCACCAATGGGGTGACGTGCTGTTGTCCAAGGCTTTTTTAAAAACTGGAAAACGATCGAATCTGCAAGTTTTTTCTTCCCTGGATTCCGGCTATTCCACGTGGCTTGCTGGATCTCAATACCCTGACCAGGGATGGAGCTGAGCCCCCGCAGTGACAGAGCCAAATCCTAACCATGAGGTCACCGGGGAACCGCCTGAAGGCTTTTTTTAAAATGAAATCTTTCCCTTGCTTTTAATAAAGCCAAACTACAGAAAACTACAAGCTACTGATTATCCTCCTTCAGATGTCCACACAGAGTCCGAGGGAGAGAAATGCTGTCAGCCTCATTGCTGTAGCAGAGAAAAACCAGCACCCCACTTCCCACCACAAAACCCAACTCTTCTCCCCCGAGCTCAGAAACGCTTCTGCCCTGCTGTTCCTGCCGGTTTTTTCTTTCTTAATGGCAACCACAGTAAGACCTCATGAGCAAATTAATCCTTGTTGGCAGAGTTTCTTCAGGGCTTGTGGGTAGGAAAAAGAAAGTTCTTTGCCACCTCCAATGGTCCACTTTCTCCCACATGTGCTGTTCTCCATAATCACCAGAGAAAAGCTTTGCAGATTTAGCGTCTTTAAAAAAAAGAAGAAGCCGATAACTCCTTATGTGAGCTTGAGACCTCAATGGCATTGCAGAAGCTAGGGAAAGTTAAGCCATCCATTGGTATGAGATTTTCAAGAATTTCTGAAACTGCCATGTGACTGTTCAACAAATCTTTTAGTTTCAACTTATCCCTTTGGAAGGGCAAGAGGAGAGGGGGTTTTAAAAAAAAGGGTAAGCTTTCATTTGTGTAAAAGAGTTTGAATATAAGTATGAAAAACCACAAAAAAAAGAAGGTCCAGACAGAAAGCAAGTCACCATTTAGCCTCAACAAGAGAACAGGTTTTTAAATTAGTGGCCAAGCGTGAAAAGCATCATTGTTGGAGAGTTCATCCAAGGACACTCAAACCTGATGGTGGATCACTTTTCTCTAAAACTGATCTGCCTTTTCAGTTTGCTGTGTTATCATCAGTGGTTAAAAGGTGAATCGAATCTGATTTCCCAAAGAGACTTTCTAAAAAACAGTCACAGAGCTACTCTACAGGGCTTCTTGGGTGCTTAAATTTTAGTATGAAGAAATGAAAGCATATTCTTAAGATTCTTTTAAGAGAATGCATAAGAATTCCTCAAAGAAGTCTTCCAGTCATTAATATAAACAACAGAAAAAAACTATGAATGCAAAGCAAGGTATAAAGCAGTGACAAGATATTTCAGTTAGGAAGAGAGAAAGGGACAGACATTTCAATACATGAGAAACATTAGTCTTTGGAGAGGTATGCCATCCCCAGTAAACCATATCTTCCTGTAGTCATACCCTTGGGTGGTTGTGACTCTTCCCTGGGCTGGCTCTGTGACCTTCTCTGGACCAACAAGGGGCAGCAACAGTGGTACAGAGTGACTTCTGAGGTTAACTCGTAAGCTTTGAACTTCCTTCTGATTCAGTGTCTTGGGATGCATGTCTGTGGCAAGATGGCTACCAGGTAAGAAGTCCCACTACTCGGAAGCCCCTACTCTCCAAGGAAGTCCAGGGTAACCATGTAGAGAGGCCGTGTGGTGCATAAGGACACAGAAGGAGAAGGGAGGAGGGAGGAGAGAGTCCAGTCAGTCCCCAGCCACCTCAGTTGGGCCACCAAACATGGTATGAAGACGCCATCTAGGATGTCCGACGCAGCGCAGACTTGGGATCAGCCCACCCCCGCCAGAGACCACCTGACTGCAGAGGCGTGAGCGCCCTCCAGGGGGAACCACTCCGTTCATCCTCATCTTGTCCCAAGACCGTGAGAGATGATCATAGTCCCTTGCTGTCCAGAGCCACTATGTCTTGGGTGATTTGTTACAGGTAAGAGGCAAACGACACAAGAAGAGAAAGGAGAGCCAGAGAGGATGAGAGGGAGGGAGGGGAGGAGAGAGAAGGCGCGTCTGACCTTGCCAGGAAGGGGAGAAGCTGCGTGCAGTTCTTGAGGAGAAGGGATGTCGAAATCCTGGGAGGCGATGTGTGTGACTAAGGAAGGGTCCTGGCAGCCGTTCGCAGACAGATGTGAAGAGAGAGATAAAGAGTCTAAAAAGGAGAAAATAGAAGCGTAGTTCAAAGCCCTCCATTTTATTACCGTGTGAATTAGAACTCACGGCCTTATATGTTCATTTCCCCAATTCTCCTCAACCCAATCCTGAAGGACTCAACTTCCTCCTGCTGTTCTTTTATCCTTCTTGGAGGACACGCATGGTCTCCTCAGTCGCCCAGGAGTCTCTCTGATTGCTGCCCAGCTCGTGTTAAGCTCTCCCACCTGAATGTTTTATGTCCCTTAGGTCAACGCTATAGCATCTTCCTCAATCTTCCTGTGAGGCCTCAGCTACCAGTAACTAGAGTATGCTTGGAACATCTCCTCTCCCCCCAGATCTTCTGCCCACAACTGAATTTACACAGTGCATTTGCTAACGTCTCATATAGATACAAGAAGTACAATTAAATCACTGCCTACAAGTGCATTTGAAGACCACCATAGTAAAACAGTCCAGTATTCTTGCCTGGAGAAGCCCATGGACAGAGGAGCCTGGTGGGCTACCATCCATGGAGTCACAGAGTCGGACACGACTGAAGCCGCTTAGCATGCACACAAGGGTTCCAATGAGCTTAACTTTTCCCCCTTCAAGGTGTGTGAACTGGGCTCCTTAAACATCAGGATGAGAGAGGGCTGAGCTGGGGATCCAATGCCTCATACCTCTTTGGTAGCCCCTGCCTCTGGCTTCTCAAAGATGGTGCCGTGTGGGGACTACAGTGAAGTAGTAACCAGGAGTGTGGACCATAGCAGGGAGCTCCCCAGTGGTTTTGAATTCCAGCTCCCCCTTTTCTTACTCAGGTGATTCTGAGCAAGATATTAGCCAAAGTTTCACTTATCAGTTAAATGGGAAAAATAACATTCCTGAAGATTGAAAGAGTCCGTACAAAACAGTCAATGGTAGAGAAATGCTCGGTAAATGTTAATTGTAAGCGTCATCAGCTGGTGGCATTTTGAGACTGTAGGTCCCCTGAGCTGGGTGTAGGTCGACCTACTCATGAGTCTTCAGACAGGGCCGATTAATGTTCCTCTAAACGAGCTTTTTAAATGGGAGAGAATACATTCTCTGGAAAGGAAGGTGAGCGAAATCCCGGTCTTGAATATCATCAGCCTTGGAGTTTGGCTACCGAATACAGAGCTGTGTTCTCTGAGGCAACAATTCCTAGAATTTTTCATTTCAAGGACCACTGAAAACTTTTTTTTTTTTAACGGTAATGACCTTACACAAGGGCATCTGTTTCTGTTTGCCTTTTGTAAGGACAATAGAGCAAATAAGACAACAAACTGCACCCTTTTAATGCTCTGATATTATTTTTAAAGGTCCTTTTAACACCAAATCGAGTAGGAAGGACATAATTCAAGGATATACACACTCCTTGGAGTTGAATCAACTCAGCTTTATAGAACTCACTCTATTCTCTCTCCTTGCCTCAGACAAATACCAGTTGAAATTTCAGAGCAGCACCGGACCTCTGGCCAACAGGTAGGGACCACAGCAGGAAAGAATAAATGTTACTGGGTTAAGATTATAAATGTAGATTATGCAGTAATACACATGCAAAAGTATGTTTATATATGTGATTTACAGAGATAATGAAGCATAATAACAAAGCACCAAGGAAACCAGCACCCAGCTTAAAAACTGGAAGGAGACCAATATTTCTCCCCGAAGCCAACCCCACCTCCACCCAAAAGGAACCTTGGGTCATGAACAGTGGCAGTCCCTTGCCTTTTAAAAATGAACAGTTTTACCTCATATATGTGTATCAACAGATCATAGAGTAGTTTTTCTTTTGCTTCTAAAGTCCTTCCTTTCAGAGACATGATGGGAGTTTTACAGACACCCAGGGAAAATCTAGGCACGACCACAGCTAAGCATGAAGGCTATCCAGGCCGGGGTGGGGGGATATCCTCACTGCCCGTTGGCTAGTGGTGGGCTGAGCTTCTGTGGGAATGGCATTTTCTTACCATATATTGGTGGGGATATGGAGAAAGTAAAACCTCTGTGCACTGCACTCCTCACAGGAGTGTAAAATGGTGCAACTGTGGGAAAAAGTGATTCCTCAAAAAAAAAAAAGAACAGAATTATCATATGATTATCCAGGGATTCCACTTGGGGCTATGTGGTGACATCCAAAAGAATCAACAGCAGGGACTCCAACAGATGTTTGTACACCATGTTCATAGCAGTATTATTCACAATGGCCAAAAATATAGGAACAAACCAATATCCACAATGGATGAAAGGATAAACAAAATGCGGTCCATACACACAATGGAGTGCTATTCAGCCATGAAAGTAGACATTCTGAAACATGCTACCACAGGGATAAACCTTGAGGACATTTTGCTAAGTGAAATAAGACAGTACAAAGGGACAAATAGAGTTCCATTTATGTGAGATACTCAGAGTAATCACACCTTGCCAGGTGATTCAACGGTAAATAATCTGCCTGCAATGCAGGAGATGTGGGTTCCACCCCTGGGTCAGGAAGATTCCCCTGGAGAGGGAAATGCCAACCCACTCCAGTATTCTTGCCTGGAAAATCCCACGGACAGAGGAGCCTGGTAGGCTGCAGTCCATGGGGTCCCAAAAGAGTTGGACACGACTTAGCAATAACAACTAAGAATCATCAGATTCATAGACAGAAAGCAGAATGGTGGTTTCCAGGGCCTGGGGATATGACAAGTTAGTTTTTAATGGGGACCAAGGTTCAGTTGGGGAAGATGGCATTTCCTCAAATGTCTCAAAAACTGTCTTTCTACAGTGGATTTGTTGAAATTAGGAGCTAAACAAGGTCCATTCCTCAGCTTGGTTGAACTGTCTCTTGAGTCTCTTCTCAACTAGCAAACCAAGAATAGAAAGAACTCCATGAACTGATAAGGAGTCTGTGTAAAAGCCTACACTAACAACCATCTTCATGGTAATATACTGGAACCACTTCCTTTAAAACCAGGAAGAAGGGAGGATGCTCATTTCGGTTTTGTGCTGGAGTCCAGCCCAGTGCTGCTCAAGTTACACAATAGAGAAGGAAGAGACACGTGCAAACTGTGGACCTTAAAAGAAAGTTCAGCAAACTGCCTCCTTGACCATCTCAGTGAGCTACAGCTGCTGTAACAAAAACACTACAGACCAGGTAGCTTAAACAGCAAACATATATTTCTCATAGTTCTGGAAACCGGAGATCAGGGGACCAGCAGGGCTGGTCTTGCTGAAGGTCCTGTCCCTCACCAGTTATGTCCACACATAGCCTCTCTTGGTGCAGGCAGGCAGAGGGACAGACGGTGTGCTCTCATCTCTTATAAGGACACTAATTCTGTCCTGGGGCTGCACCCTCATGACCTCACCTAGACCTAATTACCTTCCAAAGGCCCCACCTCCTTATACTGTCTCACTGAGGGTAAGGGTTTCAACAGTATAAACTTAGGGGACACACACACAGTCCCTGACACTGACCTGACGGTGTCACGTGGTATTCTGCTACCTTTCCAATTTATGATTTGAAAATTTTGCATTCATGTTCCTATGTGACCCTGATGATGGTCTCATCTCATTATGTTGTTTGATTTCAAGTTATGCTTGTTCTTGGAATAAGCTGGAGAACATTGATTCTCTTTCAATAAATGATCTCTTCCTGGAAAGTGTGGGCAACTTATTGGTAGCATCATCTGATCCTGGTGCTTTCCTTTGGTGAACACTTTTAATTATTCATTTTCCTTTAAACATATCTTTCCTTTAAACAAGCTATTTTTTTTTCTTTCTTCAAGTCAGTGTGTATTTTCTAGAGGTCTGTCAATTTCAGTTTAATTTTTTTAATTTATTGCCAGAAAGTTTTCCAAAGTATTCTCTTATTATTTAATCTCTGCAGAGATTAAATTTAATCTGTTTATTTGTGGATTCCATTTTTCTTGACTCATCTTACTGAAGGTTGTTTTCTTTTTATTTCACACTACCTGCTTAACTCAATGATCAAGGTTTTTTAAGTGTCTTCTGAATATCATCCCACAAAATCTGAATTACATCCACTAAAGTTGTCTAGAGAAAAACAAAGACACCACTTACTTCAATTGCAAACATAAAAGAAAAAGAGGGAGGGAAAAGGTTGGAATAATCTCTCTGTTTAATGCATTTAAGAGCATCACAAATTCGTACTTTCTCACTAAGTGGACTCGTTCAGTGGTTAATTCATACGGCCGAGTTAACAGAATCACAGCTGACCCTTGAACAGCGGGGGTTAATCCGAGTGTGACTGTAGCTGGTGCCCCATAGTGTCAGTTTCTCCAAATCCTCAGCTTCGGCCAACCGTGCACCGGGGAGTGTGGAGTATTTGCTACTGAAAAAAATCCCCATGTAAGTGGATCCACACAGTTTAAACCCCCATTGTTCAAGGTCAGTCATACGTTCATTCCACATTTTCCAAATGCTTAATGCTTCCACTTTAGACCAAACCTGAAAAACCTGAAACCCCTTTTTTTCAAATCATCATTCCATTGACAACAATAATCATCTTTTCATGCTATGGCAAAAGTTGATTTCATTTGAGGTGACACAAAGTTCTAGCTAGTTTTCCATGAGTTGTAACAATGGTGGCCTTTTGACCTTTCTGTGATAACCTTCCAACCTTAAGTGGTCATACAGACATTGAGCTAAACTCTCCAACTCAATTTTTAACAACAGCACCATGACCCTTTACCCTCCGGGATTCACCAAATATTTCTAAGTATTTGTATTCATGTTCTCTGAACTGACGCTCCTACTCATAGGAATCTCCTACACATAGAAATCAAGAAGAGGCTGTTTTCCTGGTTGTCATGCTCTATGTTCTAAATGACATTTTCCCCCTAAATTTCACTTAAGAAAATAATTATAGGTTGACAAGTGGTTGCAAAAATAGGGTACATTAAAAAAAAAAGAGCGAGGTGCCATTAATATCTTGTATAACTAAGAACACAAAACCAGGAAACCGACACTGGCAAGTTAGTATTGGAGCAAGACTGCTGATTTCACCAGCTTTTACGTGAACTTTTAGGGGATGTAGGTATGTTATGATTCTATGATATTTTGTCACATTATAGATTCTATAACCATCACCAAAATCCAGATCAAGTCACCATAAAGGACCTCCCAAGGCTGCCTTTGGATTCCAAGTAAGTTTTAAAGATCAGACTCAGTACATATATTATAAAGAGCTCTAGGACCAAAATTAGTGCCTACATATCATCATTAGACATAAAGGTTAACCAAGTCACTTTTCATTTTGAAAACCTCATTTTAGAACTTTTCCCACACTTGCCCCCCAGACGCTCACATCACTTTAGCCTGGGAAGAAGTTCAATAGCTATAACCACGCACATCCTACAGTGGAAACAAGACCCAGACCTCAGCCAATGTGAGAGTGCACACTTGGGCTCCTGATAAACACAGGTTACAAGGACAGACAAACTGAACAGTGGCAGCCTTATCGAGTCCTAAGGAGAGCAAAGAACCACGTTTTTGCCTAAGGACTGCTATAAAGAAGCAATCAGACTATGTTTAGTAAACATCAGTATAAATAATATGCATTTTTTTCATAGATAAATTGGAGGTCTTCAGTCAAAACAAACAATGGGACAGCCCAAAGAGAAAAATCAACTCTGCCACACCTCTAGTTTCAATGGCACAGCAATATTAGGTGGAACGTCCTCACTGTGGCTGAGGAGAGACGTTGAAGTCGGTATTGATCCCATCATAGTCTTCACGTCTTCCTGGGTGACCTGGTGTCTCAGGTTGCTTTCATGTCCTTGTTCTCGCTGTGCTACAGCTTCACGACCACACCCTGAGCTGTGCTTCCTTTGATTTATTCTTCTGGGATGACACTGGACTTCAGTTTTCTTTGAGATGACTCTTACATGCATATTATATTAGTCCTTCTCATTCTAATTTCTGCATTTCTTTTTTAAATTTTATTTATGTATCCAGGTATTTTTGGCTGCACTGGGCCTGTGTTGCTGCCTGCGGGCTTTCTCCGGTTGCAGAGAGCGGGAGGCTGCTCTTGAGTTGCGGTGTGGTGGCTTCTCTTGTTTCGGTTCTCAGGTGCAGTAGTTGTGGCTCACAGGCTTGGTTGCTCTGCAGCATGTGGGATCTTCCCAGATCAAGGATCGAACCTGTGTCCCCCGCATTGCAAGGCAGACTCTTAACCACTGGACCACCAGGGAAGCCCCTAATTCCTGCACTTCTTAAAACTGCACATTTATATCTTACCTCCTCATCTCTGGGCTGAATCATCTCCTCAGATCTATTTACAAGTTCACCAAGTCTCTCTTGAATATTTAATGTATAGTTTAAACCATCTATTAGTTTGACACTTAACGATTTTTTAAAAACTTTCCAATAGCTGTTGTCATGGTTGCTGTGTGGTCTGCTTTGTCATTTTCGGTTGTCCTTTATCTCTGTTATATATTATACCATTTTTCCTTTTTGTATTTCCTATATAGCTGCCTTCCCTTTTCTAGTTTGGTTTTTCTTCCCTAAAATGTGATATCCTTGGGAGGGCTGAATCCTCATTGTCTTCCCATCTTTCCAATGACTTTCCTTTCGCTGGTTTTACCTTCTTGGGTGTTTGGAAATTTTTAGGTAATTTTTTTTTAGTTGAAATTCATCCCAAATGTTTAAATTGGTGTTGCTTTTCTTAAAATATATACATATACATTTGCTTCTAAGAGGAACACGACCAAGCTGGAATCAGTGATACCTTCTAGAAGCTTGGGGGGCCCTGGCTTCACTTGGGACCCTCTGGGACAACTCCCCCACCTTGGCCTGGACCCCGAGCTGGTCTCGTGATCTGAGTGGCGCTGGTATTTGCACTCCCAGACACCCCGCTTTTATGTTTGTTTGCTCACAGTAACAAGCCCGAGGGAGCCCTCCACAATGTCCCAGAGTCCCTGACGTTCTTGCCTCTGTTTATCCTGGACCTAGTCATCTGTTAGCAGGAGGGCCTTACGAATGATCTAGCTTGCAACCCTTCCAGAATCTGGAGCCTTTATCTTTTGTGTCTGAAAAATAACATTTGGGACACATTCCTCTCCATTCCGAAAGACATTATAAAACCCGCCTGATGTTTGAAGACTCGACCAGCACCGCCATACACATCATCTCATCTGCTTCTCTGAACAGCCAGTGGGCAGGCAGAGTACACGCGATCACCACGGTTATCAACAGGACTCTTGGGCCACAGGCATGTGCAGAGGCTTCCCCACGCGGCTCACTTTTAGGATCCCAGCCAGGGTTTTATGCTGATGCCTCCCACCTGTCACTTCCAGCCCACCGCTCTCCCTAAGGGTCCATGTCACCATCCAGCACCATCCCTCGTGTATCTGAAGCCCCAAAATGCACAAAAGGAAACTCACTGATCCCCCAGTTAAGCTGTCCTGTAGCTTTACCTCTGTCTGCCCAGCAGACCCAACTGGCCAATCAGTTACCGGCTCGTGTGGATTTCACCTTTTACGACTGCACTGAAGCCACATGCAGTTCATTAAATGTAAAGTGATGAAAGTGAAAAATGCAGTTCCTCAGGCCCACCAGCTGCATTAAAAGTGTCCAGCGGCCACACTCAGCTGGCGGATACTGTATCAGAAAGCAGGTCAGGGAACAGTCATCATCACAGCTAGTTCTACTGGATGGCATGCTTTAGAAGTCTCTCTGACCACCACTGACCCACCTGTTCCTCCTCAACCACCACCCCTGCACAACCTGGTCCCAGTGTGGCTGCCAAGCTCCCCGCCAGACCGTAAGCCTCTCAAAAGCAGGGTCCAGGACACATTCATCTTCATAGCCCTGGAGGGCACAAGAATGCCTGTCAAATGAATGCAGGAGCCAGGACTCAGGCACGCTCCTTGCTCTCTCCTGGGCACCAGTGTCCCCCAACGGGCAAAAGGAGCCAGGGCAAGAGTGGAGCCAGGCTTCTCACTCCAGCCCCCAGGGATCTCTCCTCAAGCCCCAGGGCCATCCTCCAGAATGTTCAATCACTAAGTCGTGTCCAACTCTAACCTGGGAACCGACTGGACACATGTGTCCAGGTTAATTTTTTTTGAAGCCACAGCACACTGGGCCCAGAACACCAATTTTCATATTGCTTTGTACTCAGTGTTCAGGACGTGAACTCCAAGCATTTAAAATTTGAAGCGCAAAGGAAAGAAATTAATCGGCTCAAATTGCTTCAGTTACACTCAAGCCATATCACAAGGTCACCATGCGCAAGAAAGACAGAATGGATTTTTAATCCCATCCTGAATTGAGAGAAACAGACCTCTGACATTCTCTTTCTCTTTCATTCTTTTCTAAACTGAAGTGAAATTTGCATAATAAGATGAACCACTTCAGGGTGAATAATTCAGAGGCATTAGTACACTCACAGTATTGTGCGATCACCATCACTATCTCGTTCCAAAACATTTTCATCACCCCGAAAGAAAACCCACACCCATTAAGCAGCAGCTCCCCTTCCCGCCACCCCAGATCCTGGCAACCATCAATCTATGCCCCACCTCTACAGATCTGCATATTATAGATATTGTGTAAGAATGGAGTCATACAATCCTTTGTGACTTGCTTCTTTCACTCAGCACAAAGTTTTCAAGGTTCATCGGTCGTGTTAGAATGTATCAGTACTCCATTCCTTTTTGTGGCTGTATAATATTCCACTGCATGCACATGCCACATTATGTTTATCTGTTCATCCACTGGAGGACAGCTGGACTCCCTCCACCTTTCTGCTGTTGTGAATAGCACTTCTAAGAATGTGACTGCACGTGGATCTGAGTGCCTGTTTTCTATCCTACACCTCTTTCATTCTCTTTTGTTCTCATTCTTCATCTCTCCTTTTTAGCCACAGATTCCCCAGAGTTAATGCTGGAGAAACTAATAATCACCTATTGGAGTTTAAATACAGCCTGTCCCCAAAACTAGGGGAATCAGCCAAGGACCCTCCTCAGGACCAAGCTGGGCAGGACACCTGAGCAGAGAGAGGCTGGAGACTGAGTGTGGAGTGAACACACCCCGCCCTGTCTGTGTGCACAGGGGGCATGGGTTCATATGCGTGCACAGCAGGCTCACAATAAATGTTTGCTGACTCTGGTTATAAAGGCAGGTAATTCAGGGGAGTTACAGGAGAGACCACGAGGAGGGAAAATAGATGTGCCGCGTCGAGAGAAGAAAAGGGCACTTCAGAGGTCAACGAAGTGGGAGGAGTGACAGGAGACTAAAAACTCACGCTCTAAGGAGAGAGGAAGCTTCTCTCCCAAGACATCCCGGGAAAGGTGAAAAGGGAGGGACCCTCGTCAAACAGCTCTCGCTTCCTTGTTTCAAAGTCAGGAGCCCAGAACACAGGAGCGAACACAGGGCCAACAGGCAGGGCTGTGAGGCCCAGACACGGCGTCCTTCTTGCCTGTCAGCCACTGTTTTCAACCTGCTGCATCTACAGAGTGGCCTGAAATCTGCAAACTATGACTTCTTTTTCAGGTACTGGAATATCGATAACTCACTCAAAAGATGGTATTAAGCCTGGGTTTACTGATTTGGTGACCACCCTCCATAGCTGGAAAAGCAACTCCCATCCACAGGCAGACAGAATGCAGACCCCAGGCACAAAGATGCTCAGACAGCGCCCGTGCTGTGTGCTCAGACATGCCTGACTCCTTGCCACCCCAAGGACTGCAGCCTACCAGGCTTCTCTGTGCATGGGATTCTCCAGGCAAGGATGCTAGAGCAGGTTGCCATTTCCTTCTCCTGGGGATCTTCCTGACCCAGGGATCGAACTCAAGTTTCTTGAACCTCTTGCATTGGCAGGCAGGTTCTTTACCACTGAGCCATCTGGGAAGCACTGCCCAACAGGGACACAAAGTACTAGAGGATACATCTTTTTTAACAAGACCATGCCCATCAGGGATTTTCTTCACATACACCCTTTCCCGGCATATAAATCCCACCGCCTCCATCCCCTTCTGCAGCAACAGAGCAAGAGCATGAAAAATCCACCAAACAGAAAATCAGTCCCTAAATAATTGAGAAGTGAACTACACAGGGCCAGTTTCTCTCATTGGGTGGCAGCTTCAATAAACACGAAATCCTGCCTTTTTCCACAGTGCACTTCTGACCGTGACAATGGAGCTATTTGGTTTTGATGAAACATTCAAGTCTTTAAAGTTAAGAGTAACTGACAGGCCAGTTTCTTGCCCTGGTTCCCAGGGTGACCAGGGTTTCAGATTCCTGGTCAGTTACACTGCATCAGATGACCTGTTATTATCCACGGCCCAGCGTCGGGCGTGCCAAGCACAGGATCGGGAGAGAACTTTCTCAGGCTCCCATCCAAGCCCCAGGTGGTCTGACTGTGGCGGGACCACTGCACTCGACGCCCCCCTTCACCCCAGTGACACCCAAACCCACAGCCACAGTGAAGGAAAGCACAGGTGAGCTGGTACTGAAGGCGGGAAGCCCCTCCAGTGTGCACCCACAGGGTGGGGCGTCTTGTTTTGTCACTTTCTGCATCCTGAGCGCCTGACCAGCACTGCACAGAACAGGGGGCCAGTGCGCCTTCTCTGCACGAGGGAAGTACCCACGTGGAGGTGATGGGTCCCCCACTGCCCGGGCACCGGCGGGCCTAGCCTGGCCACAGCAAGGGTCAGACACACGAGCCCTTTCTGGTCAACCTGAGACGTGCAATTCTAACCCCCAGATGTGATCACAGCTGCCGTCTCCTAAACAAGGGAATGGAAAACCCCCCCATGGGGTTCGAGGGGGTCCCCACAGCACGGCTGAACCCTCTGAGCACAGGACATGGAAGAGAGTGGTTCCTTTCCTTGCAAAGATAAAACCTGGATGGCCACATCCTCCCCAAAACACAACAAAACATTCTCCTGGGCTGCTGTCAGACCATCTTTTTCTCTTTCTGGAGGAAGCCCTCCTGGTCTCTCCTGAGCAACAGCGATGCTGATGTGTTTAGCCCTAATTGACTCCAAGTCTCTATCAGCAGTGCTTCCAACATTAAAACAATAACAGACACACTAAGGTTAAGCATTTGACTGTATGATTTGGAAGAAAAACAAAGCAGAAAACACCTATAAGAGGCCCAAAAGAGTGGGAAACACAGGGCTTTACTTACAGCTTTCCTCTCCCTGCTCTGGAAAAAAAAAAAATCATGCAGCTTCTGGGTTAACCAGCTAATCCTTACCTGAACAACATAACTTCTCAGGCAGTTTTATTCATAAGAGTGAAGCCAACTCCAACCTACTGCAGTGCTTTTGGTTCCCTAGAAATGATGACGGCGATGGATAATATAAAGTCAGACGGTCAGAAATGAGATGGGAAACACTCAAGTGTGACAGATTGGCGGTATGCACTCGTTTGTGTTTTTCATTTGGTTCTGATTTCCTCATTAACAAGTGGGGCAGGGAAAACATCTCTGGATTGAACTAGAAGCTCAAATTCTCAACCCCTCTTCCTGGAGCCCCCCTGAAACCCCCGCCCTAGATGTGTTCGCCTGGCCGTAGTTTCCACGTCTAATGCGGCCTTGTCATTTCACCTCGGGGCTGAGTTTAGGAAAAACCAGGCTGGAGGAGGAGATCCTTACCCAAGCCATCAATCTGCGGGAAGGCAGAGGCGCAACGCCGCAGCGACAGCCAAAGGCTTCTCGGTAACCCTCCCTCCATCTCCTAATTCAAAACATTATCTTTCGTGATTGGAGGACATTCTTTGCTGCGGTGATTCACTTTGCCTTCCTGAGAACACGATGCAGAGCGGCTCCCAGTGTAGGGTTACTGATCTGGCTCCAGATTAGGTCCAAGCTAAACTGCTCACTTCACATTTTGTTTTCCCCGAAGCACAGCGGGTCCACAGGGTGGGGGAGCCCATGGGGCGGGCGGCTCCCTCAGCCAAGTCACAAGATCTGGGCTCTCTCCGGATCTCAGATCACAGATGGAGGAGATGAGCTGGCCGCCTTGGGAGAAGCGGGCCTGAGAAGAAGTGAGGAGGGCCACAGCGCTCAGGAGGAATCAGCGAGCACACGCGCCCCTGGACTTCAGCTGGACGAG
The DNA here is from genome assembly GCF_054371585.1 of Giraffa tippelskirchi. Lineage (NCBI taxonomy): Eukaryota > Metazoa > Chordata > Mammalia > Artiodactyla > Giraffidae > Giraffa > Giraffa tippelskirchi. The sequence goes on from NC_137282.1 coordinate 160,068,979, forward strand.
GGGCTGTGGCTGACTTGGACCAAGTCCAGCCTCGCTCTGGCAGTGAGAGGATCCAAAGTTGTGGTTCACAGGACAAAACGAGACAGGAGAGAGGCAATGAATAGAAAGGAGGCTGCCTGGGGGTCCCCGGGGGCACCCGGCATACATCAGGAAGGATAGCGTTAACAAAGGAATCCGCCAGGCAGTCGTGGAGTCTGGTTCCCATTTGATGGGCAGTTGCCCTGGACCCCACAGTGCTCCCAACACAGGAGGTGGGGCCCATGCGCAGCGGGTGCAGATGCTTAGTCTGGCTCACCCACGTCGGTTTTCCCGTTACTTTTTCTCTTCCTGCCTGGTATTGGCAAAAATCAGACAAACCAAGTCCAAAGGAGAGTAAGAATGAAGACAGTTCAGTTCAGTTGCTCAGTCGTGTCTGACTCTTTGCGACCCCATGGACTGCAGCACGCCAGGCCTCCCTGTCCATCACCAACTCCCGGAGCTTGCTCAAACTCATGTCTATTGAGTCGGTGATGCCATCCAACCACCTCATCCTCTGTCATCCCCTTCCCCTCCCGCCTTCAATCTTTCCCAGCATCAGGGTCTTTTCCAATGAGTCAGCTCTTCGCATCAGGTGGCCAAAGTATTGGAGTTTGAGCTTCAGCATCATTGAAAGGATTGATATGAATCCTTTCAATGAATACTCAGGACTGATTTCCTGTAGGATGGACTGGTTGGATCTCCTTGCAGTCCAAAGAACTCTCAAGAGTCTCCTCCGACACCACAGTTCAAAGGCATTGAACAGTATGAAAAGAATGAGGACAAGACACGAGTAATTATCCAAACCACCCTAGATCATCAGTGCCTTTCCCTCAAAACCTGCTGCCAGAGCCTCCAGTGATCAGTGCAATTCGTGGGCTGGGTTGTAACCTTTCTCCTTTTAGAGCCTTCAGATGCTCCACGGAGGCAGTGAGGAGCCGCGCACAAAATAAATCATGAATGAAGTAACTTGCCCTGAGGTTAACCTGGGCTGACAAGGGCATTTCCACCGCCCCTCCAGGCGGTGACCAGCCTGGCCCTCCGAACGTGCCTGCTTCCTGATGAGGAGAAAGGCCACTGGGAAGATGAACACACAGAAAGGCCTCCGCCACTCGGGAGGGCGAGAACGAGAGACCGGGGTGACGCCAGGATGGGAAGGGTTTGAACTGGCTGGAAGGGACCTGACAAGACAGAGAAAACAAAGCTGTCCCTTTACACCCCTTCGAAACCAGGAAGGAAATCCACTCAACTGGGCTTGGAAACAGAGGTGGCCGGGGGCGCCCAAGGCTCCCTGAGTCTTCTGGAAGGATCTGCAGCCTCCGTGACGTGACCTCAGTTCACAGACACCAGAGTCCGTGTGGCCCTGCCTCAAACAAAATGCCGTTAGGGAAGGATGAAAAGGGATCTGGAAGACGAATATATAAATAAGAGGGCCACTGACCTACCACCTGAGTTTGCCCGAGACTAAGGGGTTTTCTAGGACTTTAGCCTTTGAGGGCTAAAACCAGGGTTGGCCCAGGCCAACGTGGATGGCTGGTCATCATACTGCTTTGGGACATCTACTCCAGTAAACCTCAGACTCTAGAAGTTACCTGGATTAGAGAGCACACGTGTCCACACGTGGGCACACACGTGTACTCACACAATCACATATACATGCCTTCTGGCTGTGCCTCTGTCTGTGTACTTCACACCATAGCTGGTCCCTTTCTTTCCCTCATTTTATGCTCCAGCCACTTCTCACAATTCATTTTGTCCCCACGAGCAATGCTTCTTCCTCTAATGACTCATGTCCTCAGGTCTTTCCCTGGTAAGACACTGGATATCCCTCTCTGACACTGGAAAAGAGCATCCTGCCAATTTCATGTATTTACATTTTTTATAAAAGGCAACATCGGCTCATTAAAAGGATCGCCTTTCCCCAGATTGTGACGGTCTTTTCCTTTTTTCGATATTGACATGTCTGCACATGACCTCTGACCCAGGTAGACCCTGACAGTTGCATGTGACCCCAAATTTCACAAGCAGCTCCACTCCCTATTCGCTTTGAAGACAAGGGACATGGAGCAGAATTCCAGGACCCCAAGCTCTGGGTCCAACCAGTCCATCCTAAAGGAAATCAGTCCTGAATATTCATCGGAAGGACTGATGTTGAAGCTGAAACTCTAGTACTTTGGCCACCTGATGCAAAGAGCCAACTCATTGGAAAAGACCCTGATGCTGGGAAAGATTGAAGGCGGGAGGAGAAGGGGATGACAGAGGATGAGATGGTTGGATGGCATCACTGACTCAATGGACATGAGTTTGGGTAAACTCCGGGAGTTGGTGATGAACAGGGAGGCCTGGCGTGCTGCAGTCCATGGGGTCGCCAAGAGTCAGACACGACTGAGCGACTGAACTGAAGCTCTGGGAGGGGCCTCCTTGTTTGAGGAGAAGCAAGTCAGGGCTCCATGCCCGCTGGGAGCACTTCCCTTTGGGGCTGGTCTGTGACTGGTGTTTAATCATAGACAGTGTCCATGAGAAAGGAAACTTTGAGAAGCTTCAGGTCACAGTGAAGACCCGTTGTCAACAGCGCTGATATAAAGATGTCAGTGACCGCCCACAGCTGCTGGCAAGTTTGGGGGAACAACTCCCCAAATCAGGATCAGAGGGGCTAATTCCGATTCACAAGTGACGGTAACAAACTAAAAAACATGATCCTACAAGGGGTAATAGAGGATCAAAAATCTCTTGTTTTTTCCCCAAATCCCCTTCATAAAATGTCCCCAAAGTATAAAACAAGCATGATGCGGTCTCTCGTCTTACAAAAGCAATGTTTGGAACACTTTTTTATGCTTCCACAGCAGTGAGATTAGGAAAACTGGACTAATTTGCACATATTTGTTTATTTTTGATCTTCGCGTTGCATAAATTCTGAGAAAAATCAGCAGAACAAAATAGTCTAAGCCATGGATTTGGTCTATTTCATGCTCTTAAAAAAAATTCAAGGAAGGAGTCCAATTACAAATGTGTTAAACAAACAACGCGTGGGCATGGAGACATGACCTAGCTGTGTTCACCTGTCGGCCCCTAACATGACCGACCGCCCATGACAGACGGGGCCGGCTGGTGAGTCATGGAGGACACACGGCCTGACATTCGGACTTCTGCTTCCGCACTTCTCAGCAGGATGCGTCACAAAGCCCCTTCTTCCCAAGGCTGTGTTGCTTTTTAGTTTTTTGGTTGGAGGATAATGACTTGACACTGTCATGATGGTTTCTGCCCTGCCTCGCTGTGAAGCAACCTCAGGCACACATGCTCCCTCCCTCTTGAACGTCCCTCCCCATCCCACCCCTCTGGGTCCTCACAGAGCTCCGGCTCCGGGCTCCCTGCCTCATACAGCAACTTCCCACTGACTGTTTTACAAACGCTAATGTCTATGTTTCAATAGTACTCTCTCAACCAAAATGCTGCAGGTCTATCATGACAGGAGAGGGCGGGGAAAACCTAATATTCAAGTCAGCCGAAGGTTCAGTCAAGTTTTAAGGAACACTTCTAATTCAGCTTTAAAACGCAAGGCAGGTTTCTGCCTTAATAAACATACATTGCTCCTTGATGACTGAGGTTCCTGCATAACGTCTATATTATTAGCTCCTACTGAGAAATAAGGTCAGGAGAAAATAACGTCTGGTTGAAAGAATCTCGAAGACACAGTCCACAACACCTCTCTCCCCTCACACACACACACATACACACAAACACACACACAAAATATAAGAATCAAATGAGCTCATTCACAGATGTAAGAGCACTCTGCGAATTGTCAAGTTCACGGGCAAGGCGTCATTTTAAAGTAGACTGAATGCTTGCTTGGCCAAGGACCTGCCTAGAAGCTCATTTCTGCAGAGTGATAATCTTGGCCTTTCCTCTCTTTTTTTTTTAGTGAAGTATAGTTGGCTTACAATGCTGTTACTACAGCAAAATGATAAATATATGTGTGCTCAGCTGGTAAAGAATCTGCCTGCAATGTGGGAGACCCAGGTTCGATCCCTGGATTGGGAAGATCCTCTGGAGAAGGGAAAAACCGCCCACTCCAGCATTCTGGCCTGGAGAATTCCATGGACTGTATAGTCCATGGGGTTGCAAAGAGCCAGACACGACTGAGCGACCTTATTTAACATACATTATATACACAGAGTCTTTCTCGGATTCTTTTCCCTCATAGGTTATCACAAAATATCGAGTATAGTTCCCTATGCTATATAGTAGGACCTTGTTGACTATCTGTTTTATACATAGTAATGTAATGTTTATATTAATCCTGAACTGCTAATTTATCCCTCCTCTTTTTGAATTTCACTTTCTTTCCTCTGTAGAGTTCAATATAACAGATAATACTGGTTAACTGAAGGATCTGCTTTTAGTCACCAACGTATTACCACAATAAAAGACCAATCAGCTAATAACCAGTATTAGAAATAGTAGAGGAATAAAGTCTTTGTGTTCTATAGAATTTTCCTCTGATACCATAGTGGGTTCTCTTTTTTTAACCTAATATATAACTCCTCTAGGAAAACTGGACTTTAGCGCAAAAAGTAAAGCCAAAAACAACCACCAACAAAACAGACTATACTCTGATGTGCTAATGCTCTTTAATAAACAGAAGCAGTTCTTAAGAGTTTCATTAATTGGTCTACAATAAAGATCAGCATGCACAGAAAATATAATCTTTCCTAATTAGGCATTTTACTTTGGGCCAGAATCCAAAGTCATATACCAGTGGGAAGCGCACAGGTTTCTGTAGTCAGACAGATCTGGGTTGAAATTCCAGCTCTACCACTTACTGATGTGTGACCCTGAAGAGTTATCTGACCTCTAAACTTCTTACTTACCTTTAAAATGGGGAGGACGTTTATTCTGGGGACTGTGGCGAGGACTCAACTGAAGGATGCCGCTGTCATATAAATGTTAACACTGTCCTCTTCCTCACCTCTTCCACTTATTCTTCCCCTCTTTTTTTTTAAACACATTTATTTTTAATTGGAGGATAACTGCTTTACAGGGCTGTGCTGGTTTCTGCCATACATCGGCATGAATCAGCCAGAGGTAAACATGGATCCCTTTCCTCGTGAACCTCCCTCCTAACCTCCCACACCTCTAGGTTGTCCCAGAGCACCGGGGTTGAGCTCCCCGTGTTATATAGCAACTTCCCATTAGCTGTCTATTTTACATACGGTTATTCTTCGTTTCTCTTCCTTTCTTAAAACACCCTTCAGGAAAACATATACACAAGCCCCTCGAGCAGTTTTCCATCCTACTAACTGATGGCTTTGCAGCTGAGAGGGCAGGACTTCTGTAGGTCCTCACTGTGGGTGATGTTTAAGGTAAAAGCACCCTCTCTCTCCCCCCACTCCAAATGTCTCAGATTCTGACTGCAGCCGCCCTGCTGACAAACACAGCTTAAGCGACATTGATGCACAAATGATTAACACACATGCCCTGCCAACCGTTAGGTTTGGGGTGTCCCTGGTGGCTCAGATGGTAAATAATCTGCCTGAAATGTAGGAGACCCGGGTTCGATCCCTGGGTTGGGAAGATCCCCTGGAGAAGGGAATGGCAACCCACTCCAGTACTCTTGCCTGGGAAATCCCATGGACAGAGGAGCCTGGAGGGCTACAGTCCATGGGGTTGCAAAGAGTCGGACACCACTGAGCACTTTCACCTTCACAGAACTACTATTTCTATGCTACTATGTTCTATTTCCTCTTATTCTATTTTTGGATAAATGGGTTTTATTGGGAAATCCAGCAACCGGAGAGACAAAGGAAGATGCTGATACTAAGCACATCTTTGTTGTGAAATGCTCATTATCAATTACAATGCAAATGAATTTAGCCATTTTCCTCCCTTCTTAAAGACCTCAGATACTATATATAGTATTTACTATTTTTTAAAATTTAGTATTAATTTACAATTCAACTATATGACCATTCTACAATCATGTTCACCTTTGAAACTCTTCACTGCAGTTTAATTTCAACCAAGACTATGGCATTGCTATTATCATTATTCATTCTTAGCAGCAAAAGCAATAATAGCAGGATTTTACTGAACACCTATTAGGTGTCAAGCAGGGAGGGGCATCTACAAATATCTAATTCATTTTCTGCAACTATGAAATAGTGACAGACTTTATTTTCTTGGGCTCCAAAATCATTGTGGATGGTGACTGCAGCCATGAAATTAAAAGATGCTTGCTCCTTGGAAGAAAAACTATGACCAACTTAGTGTATTAAAAAGCAGAGACATCACTTTGCTGACAAAGGTCCATATAGTCAAAGCTATGGTTTTTCTAGTAGTCATGTACAGAGAGTTGGACCATAAAGAAGGTGAGTGCCTAAGAATTGATGCTTTGGAACTGTGGTGTTGGAGAAGACTCTTGAGAGTCCCTGGGAGATCCAACCAGTCCATCCTAAAGGAAATCAGTCCTGAATATTCATTGGAAGGACTGATGCTGAAGCTCCAATACTTTGGCCACCTGATGCAAGGAGCCGACTCACTGGAAAAGACCCTGATGCTGGGAAAGATTGAGGGCAGGAGAAGGGGACGACAGAGGACGAGATGGTTGGATGGCATCACTGACTCAATGGACATGAGTTTGAGCAAACTCTGGGAGATAGTGAAGGCCAGGGAAGCCTGGCGTGCTGCTATTCATGGGATCGCAAAGAGTCGGACACGGCTTAGCAATGGAACAGCAACAGCAATATCATTCTAATTTCTGATGAGAAACCTGCCCAGATTCCCAAAGCTTATCAGTGTCAAAGCCAGAATTTCAGTCCACATAAATTTTTTTAATCACAGTCCATGCTTTTAGCCTCTCTGCTATTCTGCATGCACACAGGTAGTTGCCACTCATCCAACATTATCCCCACCATCCATCAGTTATCAGTGATTTGGTGCCACAGCTTCCAGGAAGGACTGGGAGTAAAGGCTCTCATTACTTGGCCAGAGAATCCATGGCTGATCTCTGGATTAAACCCCAGGAGTCCTTGGTCTTATCAGGAGAGAAAAGGCCCAAGAAAGGAAAGAACAAATCATATCACAATAGGTAACTTAGAAGCTTGGCATCACGTAATCTGAGTATCTTGAAAAACATTTAAATGAGCTAATTTTATATCCCAAACAGGTTAACCGAGATGAGACACGTTGGTTCCTGCCAGCTGAGAGCACTAGGGGATCAAGTCGCATCCATGTGCCTCCATCCAATGGCCCGAGGAGAGAGATGCAATGAGAGAAAGGTGGAGAGAGACGCTCCCCGCAGTTGCTGCTGAAGAATTCAGCCTGCATGTGTGCGCACGCAATCATGTCCGACTTTGCTACTCCACGGACTGCAGTCCACGAGGCTCCTCTGTCCATGGGATTACCAGGCAAGAATACCCGAGTGGGTTGCCATTCCCTCCTTCAGGGGACCTTCCCGACCCAGAGACCGAACCCACATCTCTTGTGTCTCCTACATTGGCAGGTGGATTCTCTACCACTGCCACCCCAAGCCACAAAGAATTCAGAGATGATGACAAAAGATAAGATTAAGAAGATATGTGTGCTTTATATGAAAGGATAAAAAAAATATCTGAAATAAAACAAGAACAGCAGAAGGTGGTGAAGGGTAGAAAGAAATGAGGAACACAAGAAATATCATCTTAAGGACAAAAAAAAAGTTAAGCACTTTCGGCCTTTGGCAGGGGTAGGAAAATGCCTAAATCTCCTAAATCCCCAGGACTGAAACTAGGATGAGATATCAGGCCATGATTATACTACCTATCAAAAGGATTTTGCAGATGTAGTTAAGGCTTCTCTGGTGGATCAGTCAGTAGAGAATCCATCTGCAATGCAAGAGGCTGCCTGTAATGCGGGAGATACAGTTTTGATCCGTGGGTCAGGAAGATCCTCTGGAAAAGGAATTGACAACCAGCTCCAGTATTCTTGCCTGGGGAAATCCCATGAACAGAGGAACCTGGAGAACTACAGTCCATGGGGCCACAGAGTCAGACACGACTTGACTAAACCACAACTAATCAGTTGATTTAGAGTTAATCAAGATGAAGGTTATTAGGCCCCATCCATGTGGGCCTAATCTAGTCCCAGGAGCCCTTTAAAAGCAAAGTTTTCTCCAACTGGTGGCAGAAGATGAAATCAGAGTAACTCCTGGCAGGATGTCATTATTGGCTCTAAAAATGGAGGGAAAGACAGGCTTCTAGAATCCGGAGCAGCCCTGGCTGACAGCAAGCAAGAAAATGGGGACCTCAGTCCTACAACCACAAGGAAATGCCTTCTTCCCAAAACCTGGACAAGCTTCAAGGTAGATGCTTCTCCAAGAGTTTTCATAGAAGGAACCAGATTGACCAATATTTTCATTTCAGTCTTAGGAGACCCTAAACAGAGCGGCCAGTCAAGAGCCCCAGATTTATGATCTACAGAACAATGAGCTAACAAGTAGATGTTGTTTTAAGCCCCTAAATGTGTGATAATTGGCTACATAGCAGCAGAGATAGTGGGAAGACAGAGGAGCCTGGCGGGCTACAGTCCACGGGGTCGCAAAGAGACACAACTCAGCGACTTCACTGTCACTTTCTTGCCCCCATAATGGCCACCAGGTGGCGCCACCAAACAGGAACAGCTGGGTTTTCGCGCTGCGGCCCAGCTGGGTCAGGGGAGGGGAGCAGAGAGGGCACCACGGGAGTGGGGCCTGAAGGTCGCGCTGGCTCTTCACAACTGTTGACTATTCACAACTTAGGTGTACAGAATCGAGGGGATCCCAACGGCAAACTGAAGACAGATGCTATGGGTAATGATGTACTTAAAACCCATGTCATTCCAATGTAGTCGAGGTAGTCTACAGAGTAAAATCAGACATCAGGACAAAAACTACCAAGTAAGAAAACTGGGGAAAGAGAAAGAAAACCAATGACACACACAGTGCACGGTGCCGGGGCTTCCCTGGTCGTCCAGGCGGTTACGACGGCTTCACAACGCAGGGGGCGCGGGCTCGATCCCCGGTCAGGCAGTTAAGATCCCACGCGCCTCGGGGCCAAAACACCAAAACACAAAGCGGAAGCAAGATTGTAACACATTCAATAGATTTTTTTTAAATGGTCCATGTCAAAAAAATTCTTTAAAAAAAAATATGGTATTAAGATCTTTTAACCACATCAAGGATGGTATTTGACCTTCTCGATGATCACGGAACATAAGCGCAAGGACAGTTGCACCATTCCCAGGGAAATATGCTCAGAAAAAAAGTGTAGACCTGGAAGCGAGTGCTCATGTGGGTGCTTACAAACGGGACGCTGCGTCATATTGGAAATATTTGTTGAAAATACACCATAGACACATATTTCTTTCTCAATGTTTTTTGGGTGATTTTTGCACATTTTAAATTCAATTTTAGTATTTTTCTCCATGATTTGTGTGGGTTCACAATAAGAGCAGCTTTTAGTCTTATTTCTTGCTTATTGTATTTGCAACAAATAAACCAAAGAGATGTATACAAAGGTATTTGTGTAATTTTAATTATATTTTGACGTTTTAAATTTTTATGTAGTTTAACATATAGGTATATTTCCTTATGTATAAGAACTGTGTATATATAACATATCTATATATTATACAATTTCCTATCACTTTACAGCTAGGATGTATTTTTCCATCCAGGGACCCACTAAATAATTACTTTTATTTTCTTCCAGTTTGTAATGGTTTGATATTTTTAAATTCCTGTTGGCTACTACTTACTATAGCTAAGACATGAAAGCAAGCTAAATGCCCATTGACAGAGGAAGGGGTAATGATGTGGTATATATACACAATGGAATATTACTCAACAACAAAAAGGAATGAAGTAACGCCATTTGCAGCAACATGGATGCAACTGAAGATTATCACACCAAGTGAAGTCAGAAAGACAAACACTGTATGGTATCACTTACATGTGGAATCTAAAATAAGACATAAATGAACCTATCTACAAAACAGAAGCTGACTCACAGGCATAGAGAACAGACTTATGATTGCCAAGAGGGGGAGGGTATGGGAGTTTCAGATTAGCAGATGCAAACTATTATAAATAGGATGAATAAACAACAATATCCTACTGTATAGCACAGAGAACTATATTCCATATCCTGTGATAAACCATAACAGAAAAGAATATGAAAAAGAATGTCTATATGTATAATGGAAGCACTTTGCTGTACAGCAAAAATTAACAAAGGGTAAATCAACTATATACTTCAATAAAACTTTTTAAAAATAAGGTAAAATCTAAGAAAATGAGAAAACCTCCTGTTGTCTAAGACTGCTGAATTTCAAAATGCATCTGAGGTTCAGGCCAATGTTCATGGGAGCTGGTATGGATAGGGTTCTTTCAGCAAAGAAAAGGAACCTTTTTCCAAGATTGAAAAAGTTTAGATTATTTGTTGTCTGGAGCCAATTCACTCTTGGTCCTGAGAATAAGTAAACAGCTTCCCCATTTCTTCTCCCTAAAGTCCTCCCATTGTCTCCACCCAGTTGTAACACAGCTCAATCAAAGTCTATCAAGTGTACCAAGCCGTGATCTAACCCAGAACCACTAAGCCAATGTTGAATGTGGAGTCTCAGCCCTTGGTCTGCTCCCCCCACCCTGTTCTCCTCCCTTGAACACCTGCCTGTGTTGGCACAGAGCTCAGCAGAGGCACTGCCTTGCGCCCTCACAGCCCTTTGGAGGGCAGCGATTTTCATGTATACTTTTTCCCCACTTGGTTAGCGATCCCAGTTGAAAAACAAACATGTACGTATTTTCATCACTGGCGGCTTTTACAGCCCAAAGAGAAAATTAGCTGCTTCCCTCATAGAAATTATCTGTAGAAAGACTTCTCATCTCTGCAGGAGTTTACCTGGAGAAGTGTAACCAAGGGCAGACAGAAGGCACGTGAATTCAATCAAGGGGAGGGGGAAGATGTTAGACACACCGTGAGGAGACCTGGAACCTATTAGGCCAAATTATACCCCGGGTTACCTGCAAGTGGAAGAACAGAGCGCTATCCTGAACTTGGATCCTGTCTCAGGACGCTGAGTGCTTGATAAACAGTCTCCTAAATCATGTTGTCTCGGGTAAAGGGGATCAGAAGGGGCTCCCCTGGAAACACTTCTCTCTAGGGGACACTTGCTCCATCAAGGGGCTCATCCCCACGGCAACCAGTTACCAGGCCAACAGTGATGCCCTCAAATCAGACCTTCCTCCCAAATAGTCTTTTCCCATGCCCTCTTCTGTCCTCATGTCTCCCCCCCATCATCTCACCCCTCAAGCAAGTGTTTCCCATTCCATGACACGCCACGTACCCCGAGTCTCAGCCCCCAAGAACCCCCATGTCCACCTGACTCTGGCTCCAAGACTTGGACCCTAGGGACCCCCAGTTCACACCCCTAGCAGAGCCAGGAGTGCAGGGCGTCCAGGAGGGGATGTCTGGGCACAGGAGAGGGAGTGAGGGCTGTAGATGCATAGCATCACTGCCACAGTAATCGCGGGGGGTCTGGGAGGGTGTGGGGGCCTGGGACACAGGGCAGCTGGGGCCACCTGAAGAGGACAGCAGTCCTGCTTACCCACGACCTTTGACACCATTTAGCACGAGCAGCATCATTGACCAAATGGGACTCTTTAGCCACAAAGCATGTGCTTAACTGAGCTGAAAGTGTACTTTTCAAGTCCTCGACATGGCATTTCCCAATCAGGGGAAAAGTTACATCAGCTGGGGTAGGGTGGGGGGGCCCTGTTCCAGACCCAGGGTTTCAAAGCACGCCTCTGGTCAGGTTAGAACTCCAGGCCCAGCGGTTGGACTCCACACAGTTGCTACCTCAATGGAATACACCAGAAGCCTGTTTCATCTCAGAAACTCCATCCCCAAGAGTCACTGCTGGCCAAGGGGTGGCCTCTCTCATACACTCTGAGATTCCCCTTCTCACAAGAAGACATGTATTTTTGGAAGCAGCCTAACTGTCCGTAGACAGATGAATGGGTACAGAAGATGTGGTACATATACACAGTGGAATATCACTCAGTCATTAAAAAGAATGGAATAATGCCATCTGCAGCAACATGGATGGACCTAGAGTTATCAGCCTAAGTGAAGTCAGTCAGACAGAGAAAGACAAACATATCACTTATACATAGAATCTAAAAAATATATGTTAGCAATTCTCTGTGGCCCAGTGGTTAGGACTCTCCCTTCACTGCTGAGGGCCCAAGTTCAATCCGTGCCTGGGAAACTAAGATCCTGCAAACCATGTAGCATGGCCCCCAAAATTAAATAATTAAAAAAAATTTTTAAATGACACAAATGAATTTATATACAAAACAGAAACATACCCACAGACACAGAAAACAAACTATGGTTACCAAAGAGGAGAAGGTGGGGAGGGATAAACTAGGAGTTTAGGATTAACATATATACACTACTGTATATAACATAGATGACCAATAAGGACCTGCTGTATAGCATAGGGAACTCTACTCAGTATTTTGTAATAACCTACAAGGGGAATGAATCTGAAAAAGCATATATATATATATATATATATATATATATATATATGTAGCTGTAGATGTATTAGGCTTAAAACTCAACATTCAAAAAACGAAGATCATGACATCTGGTCCCATCACTTCATGGCAAATAGATAAGGAGACAATGGAAACAGTGACAGATTTTATTTTCTCGGGCTCCAAAATCTCTGCAGATGGTGACTGCAGCCATGAAATTAAAAGACGCTTTCTCCTTAGAAGAAAAGCTATGACCAACCTAGACAGCATATTAAAAAGCAGAGACATTACTTTGCTAACAAAGGACCATCTAGTCAAAGATATAGTTTTCCCCGTAGTCATATATGGATGTGAGAGTTGGACCATAAAGAAAGCTGAGCGCCGAAGAATTGATGCTTTTGAACTGTGGTGTTGGAGAAGACTCTTGGGAGTCCCTTGGACTGCAAGGAGATCCAACCGGTCAATCCTAAAGGAAATCAACTCTGAATGTTCGTTGGAAGGACTGATGCTGAAGCTCCAATACTTTGGCCACCTGATGCTAGAACCGACTCATTAGAAAAAACCCTGATGTGGGAAAGATTGAAGGCAGGAGGAAAAGGGGACGACAGAGGATGAGTTTGTTGGATGGCACCACCGACTCAATGGACATGAGTTTGAGCAAGTTCTGGGAGTCAGTGATGGACAGGGAAACCTGGCATGCTGTAGTCCATGGGCTCTCAAAGAGTCACACATGACCGAGGGACTGAACTGAACTAATATATATGTATATGTGTGTGTAACTGAATTACTTTGCTGTACACCTGAAACATAACATTGTAAATCAACTAAACTTCAATTAAACAAAAATGAAACTATTTTTTTAAAAGTTACACACATTTTAATGCTTTACACTTTAAGGAAAATACAATGAGGGACACTATTACACAGAATGAATCTTTCGGAAAATAACCTAACAGTTAATTTTCACTCTTTGCAAGCTTCCACTCCGTAGCCCTCAAGGAAGAAAGATCTAAGACAGAAAGAAATACCGTGAGCTACTCCAGAGTGGTGACTTTCTATTTCTTTAGTGTGTTAGGCATTAAGTTCAGCACAGGGGCCAGAACCCAGTCAGTGCCTTGGACACGTCTGAGGTAGTGGAGGAGCCACCCTGCGGAGGGCAACGAGGCCCCTGTGCTTGGCAACCCCCCAGCTGCCTCTAGAGCCTTGGGACAGCCACTGGAGCTCAGCTTCCTGTTCTCATCTGTACATTTAGGCTACTGAGCTGAACTTCTCGAATGCCCCTTGGAGCTTTAGGAATTCCAAGAGGCTCTGAACTTGTTTTCTGACATGCTGGCAGTCACACAACTTGAGCAGCACCATTTTATTATTGATGGATAAGATGAACCACCTGGCAAGAAGAAAATGTCTCATTCTTCATGGAGCCAGATAAATGTATATTTTTATCTATTTTTTCCTATCCATCAGCTCAGTTCAGTCGCTCAGTCATGTCCGACTCTTTGCGACCCCATGGACTGCAGCACACCAGGCTTCCCTGTCCATCACCAACTCCCAGAGTTTACGCAAACACATGTCCATTGAGTCGGTGATGCCATCCGACCAACTCATTCTCTGTCATCCCCTTCTCCTCCTGCCTACAATCTTTCCCACATCAGGGTTTTTTCTAATGAGTCAGTTCTACTCATCAGGTGGCCAAAGTATTGGAGCTTCAGCATCAGTCCTTCCAATAAATATTCAGGACTGATTTCCTTTAGGATGGACTGGTTGGATCTCCTTGCACTCCAAGGGACTCTCAAGAGTCTTCTCCATCACCACAGTTCAAAAGCATCAATTCTTCGGCGCTCAGCTTTCTTTATAGTCCAACTCTCACATCCATACATGACTACTGGAAAAACCATAGCCTTGACTAGATGGACCTTCATACCAGATAAATATATATTTTTACATATTTTTTCCTATCAATATGTACAATTAAACAAGAAAGTTAGATTTAACTTTGGGAATCTATAGAGCAAACAGTGGAAATAGAGGTCTATATTAAAAAAAAATGGCTTAAAAACTTTGGGCTAGCAATGCCTTAGCTTTGTACATAACAAGCAGCCATCAAATATTTGCTCAGTGCACAAATGCAGGAATAAGTGGCTTCACAGTATAAGAGATTTGGGAGAAGTAATACATGTTCATGATTAGATTCCATTTCCCTACATTTTTGTTGTCTTTGATGTTTTATTCCCTAAAGACTTCTGAACCATTCAGGCCAATTAGGCTGGTTTGTACACAGCCTTTTTCTCAAGCCCAGTGTAGTAGAAATTCAACAATCACACACTGTCTGCCCATTGGGCCCTAAAGCCTAAAAAAACAACCAACAGCTTTTGCAGTAACAACCGTGTCCATCTATTTCACAGTATGAAGGTTTCCGCCGAATGGCAGTGGGTGGGATGCAGTCCGTGGTCCAGAGCATCTCCTGGATTAAATGTTTTCTGGCCGTTCTCAGAGGAGAAGAGCAGTTAGTCTGCATTTAATTTTTAAACCACGCTTCATCCCCTTCTGCCTCTATACAGCCACACGCGGGGAAAAAAAATTCCTGTTGCCGCTGCTACGCATTCTTTCTCCAATTCTTCTGGGCTGTTCTTCCATTTCTGTTTAGAACAGCTAATCTCCCCCAAACCTGGGTCGAGGGCAAGAGGCACATCTTGCTCATCCCTCATCACACAAACAGAAAGAAGGCGTGGACACCATTAACCCCTTGAACGATAGGCAGCCACAGACCCAGGGAAGGTCCAGGAAACATGTGATATCTATTTCCCACTCATTCCAGTGAGTTATTACAAGTTACAAAAAAGCTACCAGAGAGCTCCATTTAAAGAAACTCAAGCCAGAAGGTTTTAAAGAATGAATGTTAAAGCCTTCGCTCTTAAATCTGTATCATCATAGACATTAAAAAGAGGTGTGTTTTATACCACATGCTCATGAGAAGCAGCAGGGCCCTTGCCAAAGCACTTTTTTTGTATTAAAAAAGGATCAGTCCTGGATTCTCCCATGATCACAAGCTCTCCTGCATCTCAAGGCACAGAAGTGCTAATGGGAAGAGGATGGTTCTGACCCCAGTAACTGGACATTTGCCTGGTTCACTCTGTTGGGGTGAATAAATTCTGACAAGTTTGGTGCCTGCTGGAAAGGCAGAAGGGAGGGGTTTCAGAGACTAGTCAGGTCTTTAGATTCCCTATATTCTAAGAATAAATTCAAAGTTAAAAACAGACAATTCAGAGCTTACAGTCTTAAGAAATTAATAGCAGCACAGGAACTTGAAGCAGTTGGTTTTTGCACATTTGCAGAAGTCCCCACCTCTCCCCCCAAAGACACTGAGCAGCTTCCCAGCAACAAAACAACATGGCTAACTGGTCTACCTTACAAATGTTTCTCCACCCGCCTATCCCCAAGTGTGCAGACTTTACAGGAGCTTATCTTCTACTAACCAAAAGCACGAGCTGACTTTAAGTGCAATCCTTTGAATGCGAACTTATTTAAAAACTGTTGGTTAGTAACACAAAAAAGAACTGGTATCATTCACAGGCAGAGGGTAGGGCAGGGCTGCATTCCATGCTTGACTTTTTTTTTTTTTTTAATATTTATTTATTTGGCTGCACCGGGTTTTAGTTGCAGCATGTGAGATCCTTAGTTGCAGGATCTAGTTCCTTGACCACAGATCAAGCCCAGGTCCCCTGCATTGGGAGCGTGGAGTCTCAGCCACTGGAGCGCCACGGCAGTCCTCCACGGCAGTCCTCCACGGCAGTCCTCCACGGCAGTCCTCCACGCCTGTCTGCAAGGGGCACTTGAAGCAAAAGGGAGCAGCAGGGAAGCACGCCCTTCCTGGGGGGTGTGAGTCGTCCTCTCCCCTTCGGGACTGTCTCTCCCCAAATTCCTCTAATAGTAAGGCTTCTCAGACTTAACATGCCTCTGAATTACCCGGAGAGTTCATTAAAATCGCTGGTCCCCCCCTTGCCCCAAGTCTCTTATTTAGGAGGTCTGGGGGAGGGGCCTAAAAGTTGCAGATCTAATGATGAGTCCCTGGAAAATGCTGCTGTGGCTGACTTGTGGACCACACTTGGAGAACCGCTGCTGTGTGTATGGTAAGGGCAGAGATGGGACAGGACATACAAGCTTCCTACGGGCACTATTCTCTAATTCTCTCCCTCGATGACAGCCATAAGGAAAGCATCACGTAAGAGGAAGACCCACAGCTTCCCACTTAGGAGAGTAAGTGGAGAAGTGATGATCTGAAGCAAGGGATGTTAAGATTAGATGTTTATATAGTTGTTAATGTTGAAATGTAATGGCATGGAGATGATGGAATCCCTTCATCAGGAAGTTATGAAGACTAGAGGAACTTTTGGTTCAATATTGTGATTTAAACTGAAGATGGGGGTGAGGGGTGGTAGACAAATCCCTCCTCATCCCATGACAGGTGAAGTTTTTCCTTTCCTACCAGCCTAGCTACACCAGAGTAAACAGCTTCTGGATAAAGCATGAAACCTTAATTCTTAACTACATTTTTGTTTTAAAAAGTAATCCAGTTATAGATAGACAAGTGGAAAATAATTTCATTAAGATGTAAAATAGTTAGAGTGGTCCAACTCCAAGAAAGAAAAAGATAATTGGGGAAAGACCTTGGTATCCATGGATTTATTGACTCCAGGACCCACTTTGGATACCCAAATCCTCTGATGCTCAAGTCCCTTATATAAAATAGCACAGTATTTGCAAATAATTTATGTATATCCTCCTGGATACTTAAATCATCTCTAGCTTCCCTGGTGGCTCAGACAGTAAAGAATCTGCCTGTGATGTGGGAGACCTGGGTTCGATCCCTGGGTTAGGAAGATCCCCTGGAGAAGGGAATGGCAACCCACTCTAGTATTCTTGCCTGGAGAATCCCATGGACAGAGGAGCCTGGTGGGCTCCAGTCCATGGGGTCACAAAGAGCTGGGCATGACTAAAACATTTCACTTTTTCAGGTTGCTTACACCTAATACAATGTAAATGGTTTTAAAATTGTAATAAATACAACATAAATGATATGTAAATAGTTGCTGGCATGGCAAATTCAAGTTTTCTTTTGGCAACTTTTTGAATTTTTTTTCCCAGATATTTTGGATCTGAGCTTGGTTGATTCTATGGATTCAGAACCTGGGGACACAGAGGGCCGACTGTACTAAAAATCCTCCTCTGCCCATAGGATTCTCCAGGCAAGAATACTGGAGCGGGTTGCATTTCCTTCTCCAAGGGATCTTCTCCACCCAGGGATTGAACCTTCGTCTCTTACGTCTCCTGTACTGACGGGTGAGTACTTTACCACTAGCACCACCTGGGAAGCCTTGTTTAGCCTATGAGGCCCACCTGTGAATGACTGCAGGAGGAAGAAACGAACACATCCCCTCTCAGCCCGATGGGAACCAGGCAATGTTTGACTTTAGTCTACAGGAAGCCTAAGTTCTAACTCAGGCAAGCTGGTTCTTTGGGGCACAAGCTCACCATTGTCTTCGCGGGCTGGCTTTCTGCATAAAGTCGTCACTCCTTGCCCCAACAACTCATCTCCCAGTTATTGGCCTATTGTGCAGCGAGCAGTACAAGCTGAGACTCCGTCACGTTGCTAAGAAGTGACCACTATGAGAAATCGGTGTCACCGAGCTGGGTGGGATAGCTATGCCTCTGTCACCATCAGGTGAAGCTCCTCTTCCCCCAGTGAGAGAGGAAGTCTGCGGGGGTGGGGAGGGACTCCAGGGAGCGGCGCTGGCCTCCTGCCCCCGGGCCTCTGGAGCTTGGCACCAGACAGTTAACTGGACGTGTTGAGCAGGCTTTGCAGAAAATCTGTTGGATGCTAATCTCCTAAAAAGCGTCCAACCGCATTGCTGACCCCACATCCCGGAACGCGGCAACGCTCATATGTGGGAGCCCACATTCTTTCCAAGTGGACACTTCACACTTGAGCAGCAATGAGACGCAGTGTGGCCGGGGTCATGTGTCGGTCCAACCGGAGATAAACAGACCCAAATGTGCTGTCCACGCTGACCCCGCTCAGTGTGGGAAGCCTCACTTGGGACATTTTTCACATCGCGGAGTATTTAAGATTTTAATGGCCCTGTGACTACTGTGCTAGAATATTTTATGATCTCTGACCCTCAAAATGCTCTTTGAGGGGTTTATTTTGCCTTACATGGTTCAACAAGAGCTCTTCTAAAACAGAAAAGCTCTTGAACCAAATATTGACACTGTTTCCTTTTCCCTGGTCGTCATGAAACATGTGCTCTTTGCTTCCGTCCACTCCTCCTCCCTAACCCCCCACAGAAGGGGCTTAGATGTGCCTCCCTTCCAGAGTGTCTGATGCTTCTACACAATGAAAATTCCATCCAGCCCGAACCATCACAATAAGATAACACGACAGACACGGTTCTTGGACCTAGCAGAGAACCACAAAGAATAGCAGCACCTCGGTGTCTCAAATTGAAAAGATACACATCTCACGCTACTTCTTAAGAAGACGGCAACCAAACGAAAAAATAGTGTTGACTACCTCCAGACCATTTCACATACCTGTATGTCAGTGTGTAGCTTTGTAATCCAAAAGCTAACATTTCTGAACTCCACATCACACACAGCATTGACAATGAGCTCAGGGGTAACTCTTGCTCCACTGCGTAGACGTCAGATGAAATGACCCAAGTAGTTCTTTGATACAGGACAGACTCAGGCAGCTGAAAAGTGTATGCTGGTTTTTTTTTTTTCATACACTCAACCGCAACTTGGATTGGATGAAATATGGTAATCTACCATGTACTACTGAGGCAATATAATTACATTTTATCCTCTTGAAATGAGGGTTCTGACCTTAAGGACCACAGGGTACCCATTTTTGTATTCCAGGGTAAGCACACTTCCTGACATGCAAAGCTGGTTCCACCACAATGGACCTAAAATGATGAGAAAAATGTGCAGGAAACAATAAGGAGTTCACTCGAGTGAGAACTGAGGGACCTACTTGGAACATTAGAAGAGATGGAAAGGTCTCCACTACCCTTCAGTCCAGTAGTCACGTGCAGATGTGAGAGCTGGACCATAAAGAAGGGTGAGTGATAAAGAATTGATGCCTTAGAACTGTGGTGTTGGAGAAGACTCTTGAGCGTCCCTTGGACTGCAAGGAGATCCAACCAGTCCATCCTAAAGGAAATCAGCCCTGAATCACTGGAAGGACTCATGCTGAAGCTCCAATATTACTTTGGCCACCTGATGCAAAGAGCCGACTCACTGGAAAAGACCGAAGGCAAAAGGAGAAGAGGGTGGCAGAGGATGAGATGGTTAGCTGGCATTACCGACTCAATGGACGTGAATCTGAGCAAACTCTGGGAGAGACTGAAGGGCAGAGAAGCCTGGTGTGCTGCAGTCCATGGGATGGCAAAGAATCGGACACGACTGAGCGACTACAATCCTTCAGTTCTCTCCTCACCTCCTCAGATGGAGGGGCCAGCCCTAGCCAACCCCATCCAAAGACGATTCTTTTCCTAGTCAGCCCTGTCTGTGTTTCTTTCCTAGCACCCAGCAGAGCTTGAGCCATGTTATTTACACCCTGTTTACTTCTTTCTGGGCTGTTTCCCTTTGGGGAATGAGAGGGTCATCAGTGGAGGGACCAGGTCTCTCCTCCTCCCTGGTTGTATCCCAGCCCCTGGCAGCGTCTAGCGTGAAGCAGGCATTCAGCACAGACCCGCCCCTCCCCTCCAGCACACGCGCTCTGAGCCAGGAGGCCACATGGGCCCCAGATCAACCCATCTCAGCATTTGGAAAAAGGGCGTTGGCTCAGAATGTCCCTCTGGGATGAAGAAACCATGGTGATGCTTCAAGGGCAGAAGGCCATCGAGAGAAAAAAGTCTCAGTCCATGCAAGGACACCACCCCGGCCCTCTCCTTTGAGAAACCTGCTCAGAAGATGCTCATGCTGCCAATGGCTGCACCTTCTCCAGGCTTCCCTGATGGCTCAGATGATAAAGAATCTGCCTGCAATGCAGGAGATCCAGGTTCGATCCCTGGGTCGGGACGATCCCCTGGAAGGAGAGGGTGGTGGTAGTGTCCTTGAATGGACTGAGAAATTCTCTGGATAATCTTCTGCCCTTGAAGCACCATCTCTGCTAGTCAGGTGACCACCCCGCCCTTCCCCCCCCACCCCCGATGAAAAGTCTAACCCAAGCTTATCAAATAACAGTGTTCTAACTCAGTCATGCTTCAAATTCAAGGTCACACTGAACTCTGCTCAATCCGTTAATTCTGATCACCGTACGGAAAGCCCCTGATTGTGACTATGCTAACCCCTGGAAACCAGGGTTCAAAAGAGATGAGCTCTCACTGGGGCTATCACTGGGGCTTCCCTGGTGGCTCAGATGGTAAAGAATCTGCCTGCAATGCAGGAGATGTGGGTTTGATCCCTGTTTAGGGAGGACCTCCTGGAGAAGGGAAATAGCAACCCACTCCAGTATGCTTGCCTGGAGAATCCCATGGACAGAGGAGCCTGGCAGGCTACAGTCCATGGGGTTGCAAAAGAGTCAGACACAACTCAGCAACTCACAGGACCATTATTAGTCTCTGAATGACACTCCATTATACAAATCAACAGCCTGCAGAAAGACAGAGACACATCTGTTTAATCCACCCCTGCCAGGCTGGTGCCAGGAACACAGAGGGACTCAGTATTCATCGACCCAGTGAAGGAAAACTTCCAATAGGACACTCCTCTCACTGCACTCAGTCAAACAGTTTTCTTTGAAATCCCAAATATCTGTAACCCAGAGGGCTTCTCCCTTCCAAACTGACGATAATAAGAGATGAGCTGAATTAGGTGAATGAACTGGCTCACATAAGGTTCTCATTCAAGCTCAAGGTCTCGCGAGCCGTCCACCAAATGCCTTTTAAACGGCCTGCTGGCAAGCTCTCTGTGTTCAGGAAGCTGATCTGGAATTTGCCCTCTGGATCCCTGTCTGCTTAAGGGTACCCTGGTATCGCCCCCCTGACAGAAAGGGCTTCCTCCAGCCCTCGGGCCAGCACACATGTCACCCTGACCCAGATCAAGCTGATCCTACGCATCGGTTCTACAACCATCTGCATCCCATCGGGCAAAGCTGCTGCAGCTCCTGCACCCCCAGCCCCTCTGTCTTCTCCAGAGATCACTTAGGAGAGCCCCCCCCGGGGTTCAGTCCGGCGGAGACCCCATGGTGATACAGAAGGTGTCTGTGCTCCTGCCATGCTCTGCAAGCCCTGAGCTCTCACCGGCCCCAGGTTGGCACCTCTCTCTCCCCAGCTCAGGGGGAAGAGCCTAGAGAAGGCGCTTTCCCTGACACTCCTCTGTTCTCTGGACGGGACTCCTTCGCCCCTGAGCTATGTACGAGTCACCTGAGATCCTCCGGGATGCCAAGCCCGTGGGCGAAGCGTGACTTGGCAGCATCCATTGTCCTGGGCCTCCGTGTCCGACCACGGCTGATCTCCGAGCTCCATGCTGGCCAGAAGGAAATGATTTCCTGTTCACCTGGACCTGCTCTTAAGGCTGCATTCAGCCCCAGCCTGGCCGAGCCCAGCCCGAGCGTCAGAGCCCACAGGTGTCTCTCTCTCGAGTTTCTCAGCGCGTCACAGCTCCGCGATGGAGACCCGGACTGAGGTCCAACGGTACCAGGCGATGCCAAAAAAACAGAAGGCTGTCTCCCAGAAAACAATCAACAACACAGTCTGGGAACTCGGCAAGAAAGTTTCTGCGAGGATAGGGTTTGAGTTCATAAATGCTCTATTGAACAAGTTAAGGCTCAGCCACCAGGATGAAGCAATCCCACTCATTTGCACAGGAGGAATCATCCATTTGGAAATGTTTTTTCCCTCATCTCTGCCTTCGTTAATGCATCCTGGAAGGGAGAAACATTTCTACTTCCAAATTAAGTGAACAAACGAGAACAATCTTAATTCTTCAAGTCTCCCTCCAACGTGAAGTGAACTGATGCTCTTCCCTAAAGCTGACAAAGAAAAGGTTGGGCTGGACCAGCTCAACTGACTGTAGTCAAGGTCAAAGTCCAGGATTTGTGGCCCACCTTTGTTTTGTTTTATGGCCACAACGTGAATACCCACCCCTGACTAGTTCAAGCAAAGATTCACTAGCACTAGAACGTATGCACTGAATATAATCCTTTAAATTAATGAAGTATTACTGGCAGTAATCCCACTCCTAGGCATATATCTGGGGAAAACTAATTAGAAAAGACACACACACCCAATGTTCACAGCAGCACTATTTACAACAGCCAGGACATGGAAGCAACCTAAGTGTTCATCAACAGAGGGATGGGAAAAGAAGATGTGGTACATACGTAGTGGAATACTACTCAGCCATAAACAAAGAATGAAACAGTGCCGTTTGCAGCAACATGGATGGACCTAGAGGTTGTTACAGTAAGTGAAGTAATTAAGCAAGCCAGAGAAAGACAAATACCTGGTATCACTTATATGTGGAATCTAAAGTACGATACAAGTGAACTTATTTACAAAATAAAAATAGACTCACACACGTAGTGAACAAACTCACAGCTATCAAAGGGGAAGGATGTCCATGCACATGCTCGGTTGTGTCTGATTCTTTGTGACCACAGGGACTGTATGTAGCCCCCTAGGTTCCTCTGTCTGCGGGATTTTCCAGACAAGAACACTGGAGCGGGTAGCCTTTCCCTTCTCCAGGGGATCTTCCCAACCCAGGGATCGAACCCAGGTCTCCCGCATTGCAGGTGGATTCTTTACCAGCTGAGCCACAAGAGAAGCCCCAAGAATCACTAAATAAATACATAAACTCACTCCCTAAGGGAAAACAAAACTCTTTAGTTAGTAGGAGAGCTACCACTGAAACCCCGGAGCTTTGTAAGAACAGACCCCAGAAGTCCCACCATCCAGATCTGGTTTAAGGCCCAGCTTTCCAGAACCGTGGAGCGAGAGGGGAGGAACAAAGGAAGAGCAGTTTCAGGAGGTAAATGTTAACAGATTTTGTGAGACAAAACGGCTCAAAGGCAAAAGCCAACATGTGGGGAATGTGTGCGCTCCAATATTTTATGGACATTAATGATTAACTGCAAAGTTTTCCACTGGAACTACTGGACCTCATGAGACAATTTTAAGTCTGCATCTAAGAGCTCTCTCCTTAAGAGTCCAAAGAATGTTCATATTTATCATCTCATTTGTCTCTACTGCTTACTGTGAGGCAGGATCAGGATTGTCTTATTTTACAGCCTTGATAGTAGATAAAGTCTAGTGCCCACGTGATGTGTGTGGAGGGGCTCATGAGAGTAAGGAGGACGCCAGAGAGTAAGGAAGCTGCTTTTAGATAAAAACCCATGTGTATGCGTGTGCGTGCACGCACACACACACACACACACACACACACACACACACACACACACACACACACACACACACACACACACACACACACACACACACACACACACACACCCCTTCCTTTATCATGATAGCATTTGCCTCTTTGGGATAAGACAAGACATACAGATAAAGATGATACAAATAACACACAAACTCAAAAAGCACGAGCCCTTGAACCTCCTCAATTCAGGACTTCATTCGTCTGGCACATCTGCTTTCTTGATGGCACCTGACCTACTGATGTCTGCTCTTCTCCATAAGCAATGGGTTCCCTAAACAAGTGGCAAAATGTTCCCTATCAAGTGAACAGGCTCAGCTGCTAGTGAAGGTGGAGATTAAAATCAGAGCTTCCAAGGTTTAAAGATTCTAAGATTATATGCTTTTAAGCCCTGTAGACATTTTTTTTTAACAAACTAAAATACAGGGGAATGTAGGTTTTGGCTGGTGAAGTTGTCAACTCTGGGGGACTTCCCAGGTGGCATAGCAGTAAAGAATCTGCCTGCCAATGCAGGAGACGCAGGTTCGATCCCTGGGTTGCAAAGATCCCTTGGAGAAGAATATCCAGTATTCTTGCCTGGGAAATCCCATGGACAGAAGAGCCTGGTGGGCTACAGTCCATGGGGTTGCAAAGAGTCGGACACGACAGAGCACAGGGTAGTTGTCCACTCTAAATCTGGACTGTTTATTTATAAAACTGAGCTGATTGATTGATATGCTTAACTAGCCGACTATCCGTTCCTTCAGATACTTTAAATAACAGCCCTATGCTTATATGGGGTTGGCACTCTAAGAGACTTTTTCATTTTGGTCTCTCTTCCTTATTTATAGTGAAAATCTGAGGCCCATTGTGCAACTTGCACAATGACATTCAATTGGCATCAAACAGCCTTTCTTTGAAATAAAAATACATATATACTTATAATTTTTTTCTCTTCAATAACTTCAATAGGCCTTGCCCAGGTTAACTCAACTTACTGGCAGTTTTCAGAATTCAACTTTCTACACGATTACTGATGTAGCATCCAGCCCTGACCCCCTGCTTTGACTGGCGGGGCCTCAGTGACCATTGAAAATCCACAACGTAAATAACCCTTGAAATGGATAATTGCAAACCAAGTGCAGTAATTTTAACAAATTGGCTTGGCACTCGGGCCCCCAAATGAGGTTATTCTGATGAATAAGCGGCTCTCTCCTCTCTGCCTCCTTTGGAGACGCTGCCAGATTCTACCATCTGAACCCAGGAATTCGCAGTAGCCAAAGATTTCATGCTCTATGTTGGAAAGTTCGAGTAAGCTTGTTACTCTGAGGCTACTGACCAATTAAAATCAGTCCATGATGTGGTGAGAGCGCGTGAGTGAGGTCAAGAGGTAATAATTAAAGATGATGTAATGAGATGATCCAATCTCCCCAGGCTGCCAGGAGGCCCGGCGGTGACCACGCTCCTGCCCTGCCTGTATCACTCTGGCGTCTGGCCATGGAATCTGCGAAATAAAACCCCCTCTAATCCGAGCTGGGGTTCCTCTGGTTCCCGAGTCAAGGCTCGTCACTACTAAGTCTGAATGTAAGAGGATTACTTTACAGGTCATCTTCCTCGGGCTACACGTGGTGTAGGGATTGAGGACGATTTAGAAACATTTCACATCAGCGGGTGTCTGGTCTGTCCATGGCCTCTGACCCCGAGTCCTGTGAGTGGCACAGGACAGGTCTGTGCACAGGGGTAGAAGGGATATCTGAGCCTCACCCTCAAGATGAACAGGCCTGATGAGATGCCACTGACTGGGAGCAGGGCAACACAGACCTGGGAACACGTGGAACACAATCACCACACTAGTGTGTGCGTGTGCTGCGTCCAGCAGTGATCTGGGATATCTGATGAAACATCAGCAGGGAACTGGACTGGGTGGTGGCCGTCCAGCACCAGCTCTAAGACCCTGCGTGACTGAGAACAGGCACTGGTCCTTCTATCTCAGGTCTGCACCCGCAAGGCAAAGATGACGAGCAAGATCACCTCTGCCCATAGATCGAATGCTCTGTTTCCCCGCCTCCAAATTCATACGTCGAAGTCCTAACCCGGATTTGGGGTGATGGTATTGGGAGTTGGGGCCTTGAGGAGGTGCTTAGGGCACAGAGGTGGAGCGCTCTTGAACAGAACTAGTGCCCTTTGAACAGAGGCTCCAGGGGGCTTCCGTGCCCCTTGCACCACGTGTGTGTTGCGTGTTTGCTGCTCAGTCGCATCTGACTCTTGTGACCCCACGGACTGCAGCCCGCCAGGCTCCTCTGTCCATGGGCTTCTCCAGGCAAGAACACCGGAGTGGGTTACCGTTCCCTTCTCCGGGATCTTCCCAACCCAGGGATCCAACCTGGGTCTCCCACATAGCAGGCAGATTCTTGACCGTCTGAGCCATCACAGGGTCCAGGACATAGGGAAAGCTGGCTGCCCCAGCCTGGTTAGGAAGCAGATGCTCACAAACACCAGATCTGTCATTGCCTCGACCTGGGACTTCCCAACCTCCAGGACTCCAGGGAACAAATGTCTGCTGTTGACAAGCCATCCAGTCTACGCTATTCCATTCTAGCCACCCTGACAGCTAAGACAGTCTCTGTGGTTCCTGCTAAGCCCAGGGTCCTCAGGCCTCTGGTCTTGCATCCAGTTTGAAACATATGACTCACAGCAAGAAGATGGCTTATTCAGCCTAAAAGTAGCCCTTGGCCCTTAGCAACTTATTGACCAGAGACATATTAACACATCTTCTGTTACCTGAACGTTGTGGACTGGAGACATTTCAATATTCACTTACAAAATAAATCGCCGGCCACAGGCATTTGTTTCTGCAAACCCCCCCCGGGTCAATAATGTGTTCAAATGTAAGAAGGCTGATGGACTCCACAGAGACAAAGGGACTCCATCCATTTATGTCCATATATCAAATACTGGGTGACTGTCGTATTAAATCCAAGACTTGGTCTCCTTAGTACTTCACTCAACCTAGCAAGTCAACTAAGAGACCAAGATTACATAACGAGAGAGCTTCTAGAGGCATATTTAGGTTGAGGGAAAGGATGACAGAAGCATGAGGCTCATAACACAAAGGCAGGTAGAAGTCGCCCCATCCAAGGAGAAGGATGGACTGACATGTCTGATCCCTTTAACTGCTAGTTTCTGCATTTCTCTCAAAACATCATAATGGAAGAAATGATCATAGAAAAGTTCACTCAGTAAAAAAGAAATACACATGAAACAAAAAAAGTCGAGTGTGTAAAACCATTTCTCTTTCACCTTGGGGTCCTCGAAAGCTTGCGTCAATCTGCTGTTCTGTTGCTGTTAGTAATAAAGTTGAAGTCTAAGTGATGAACCAAGCGATCTCTTGGCCCATGGAACTTAACTACTCATGAAGTTTGTTCTCCAAGCAAGAGATTTACGGACCCAGCGAGAAAAATAAATCAAAGGCATGCCTGTGAAAAATGTCCAACGAGAACAGTGGTGTGATGACATGTCGCCATTTGAAGTTTGATGGCTTACTGCTCCCTCTCAACACCCACTCTTGTGTCTCACCTAGAACACAATTTCACATTGAAATAATTTATAAGCATCAATTTGCCAAGGTCGATTGCTAACCTTCACTTTTCACGCGATGAATTCGTAGGTACTTAGGATTAAAATACATCACCTCTCAGAATATTAGTTCTTTGGCTTTAGATGCCAAGAGAAAGTTGAAGCAACTATACACTTCATTGCTTGGGGTTTGTAACAGCCCACGTTTTGTGTGGTGGATGGAAGGGTGGGGGGGCTGCCTTGCTAGATTTATTTTGCCGCCTGAGGACTTAGGGGCACATGAAATAGAGCATACGTTTAAAAACAGGCACCACCTGAAATTTCCAGTGTGTCATCTCCACAAAGAGTCTGATGATGTATATTTGTTGTAGTTACTGCAAAGTTTCCTATTGCTTTACCAAATTCTCATTATTGCATTTGTTAGCCTATGATGAAACACACTACAAATAGGCAGTACTTTAGGAAGACACTGAAGTCCAGACTCTTATAAGTCAAATCGATAAATAAATAACCAACCCACAGGACCAAAGCCAGGACCCAGGGCTATGGGTATGCACCTCAGACTATGTGAATATCCGAAAAAGAAAATCAATTATCCAGAAAGATTTGGATAGCTATGACTCGAGAATCAGAAAATTATTTCAGTAACAAAAAATTTAAAGACTGGATTCAACTGTGAATCCAGCAACTTTTGTTAAAAAACAGTCCGCTATTAATTTCTTTACGGAGTAAATACTGTATGAAATGGAACTAAAATCCCATTATGTATTGAGTACACTAAGAGTAATGCAGGGGAAAAAAATGACATTGTTTCCTAAGTATGACGTTTTCTGGCAAAATAGAAACTTCTTGCTATGATTTCAAGGCCCCATAAAAGTTAAGACATTTGACACATACGGATAACTTTATCTTTCTCTAAACAGATTGTCCATAATATTAATATAATGGAAAAGAGCTGAGGAGAGATTAGCTAAGATATTCTGGCATCAAGACAAAGCCCAGACAAAGCTCATATTGCTACAGATGAGGAAGGGGGAGATGTCCATTAACACGCCTGCAGGCAACGACGTGGGGAACCAAGTGAAAGTAACAGTACTGTTTTTCCACTGAGGCAGGAGGACCCTGCCTGCAACAGAAGCCAGGCCTCCCCAGCGGTGATGGCTGCGGGCTGGCTCTGTTCCTCCCTCTGGTCACCGGTGAGATGCCCCAGCAACCCAGACGGCCCTCCCAGTCTTCTTCTAAGACCTCTCTATGGAGGGTGACGTTACTGACCCCGCCCCGCCCCCACCCTCCTTCCTGAACCCTCTTTATTTCTGGCTGCGCTGGGTCTTCACCGCAGCTCAGGATCTTCCCTCATCACGGCGAGCAGGGGCTACCCACGGGCTGTGTTGCGTGGGCTTCTCACTGTGGGGGCGTCTCTTGTGAGTTCGGGCTCTAGGGCTTCAGTAGTTGTGGCTACCAGGCTCCAGAGCACGGGCTCAACAGTTGGAGCCCACGGGCTTAGTGGCTCCAAGGCTTGAGAGATCTTCCTGGAGCAGGGATCGAGCCCACGACCCCTGCATTGGCAGGCAGACTCTTATCCCCTGGACGCTTTCAGATTTCATGCATTTCTGATTTTGCTCAGCCTCCTTCCCAGGATCGTCCTCTCCCACTTGCATCTTCCCCAGGAACCATTTCACCTTCACCCTGGGGACTCTCCCTGGACAACTGAGCCCATCCCACGGTTAAGCATAGCTCCGCACAGTAGACTCCAAATCCTACACTTCAAGTCTTGAGCTGTATGAATTACAGACTTGATTCCAACTGCCTGCTTAACATCCCCCATGGGGACCTCCAACTCAGCACACATCCAGATGAACTCACCTTTCTTCCTCCCAAACCCACTGGTTCCTCCTTGGGAGGGTTAATTGTATGGGCCACCTTGACCAGTCGTGGGATGCCCAGATAAAACACTGCTCCTGGGTGTATCTGCCAGCATTTCTGGATGAGACGAACATTTGAATTGGTAGAATGAGCCCAGGAGATGGTCCTCCCGATGGTGGTGAGCATCATCCAATCTGCTGAGGGTCTGAACAGAGGAGCACGTGGAGGAGAGAGGATCCTGCCCCTCTTCCCCTGTATCATTGCCTCAGTTGAGACATCTCATCTTCTCCTGCCCTTGAATGGGATTTGTTCCACTGACTCCTGGTTCTCAGGCCTTTGGACTCAAGACTGAATCACACCAGTAGCTTCCTGGGTCTTCAGCTCATAGACCCCAGGACTTTTCCATCTCACACACACATGAGCCTATTCCTCATAACAAATACCTCAGTCAGTTCAGTTGCTCAGTCATGTCCGACTCTTTGCGACCCCATGAACCACAACACGCCAGGCTTCCCTGTCCATCACCAGCTCCCAGAGTTTACCCAAACTCATGTCCATTGAGTCGGTGATGCCATCCAACCATCTCATCCTCTGTCACCCCCTTCTCCTCCCGCCTTCAATCTTTCCCAGCATCAGGGTCTTTTCCAATGAGTCAACTCTTCGCATCAGGTGGCCAAAGTATTGGAGTTTCAGCTTCAGCATCAGTCCTTCCAATGAATATTCAGAACTGATCTCCTTTAGGATGGACTGGTTGGATCTCCTTGCAGTCCAAGGGGCTCTCAAGAGTCTTCTCCAAGACCACAGTTCAAAACCATCAATTCTTCGGCACTCAGCTTTCTTTCTAGTCCAGCTCTCACATCCATACACGACTACTGGAAAAAACATAGCTTTGACTAGACGGACCTTTGTTGGCAAAGTAATGTCTCTGCTTTTTATATATAAATGTATAATATATTGAAGTCTTCCCAGGTGGTGCTAGGGGTGAAGAACCTGCCTGCCAACACAGGAGATGCAGGTTTGACCCCTGGGTCCAGAGGATTCCCTGGAGAAAGACATGGCAACCCACTCCAGTGTTCTTGCCTGGAGAATCCCAGGGACGGCAGAGTGTGGTGGGCTGCCGTCTATGGGGTCACATAGAGTCAGACATAACTGAAGCGACTTAGCAGCAGCAGCAGCAGCAGGTAATAAGAAACTCTGCCTCAAGACCACAGCAGCAACTCCCACCCGAGAGGGCAACCTGTCGGCCGCTCTGCAGATTTGGAACTTTCAGCTTCTACCAGTGGGTGAGGCATCACATGGAAAATCGTTAACATCCGTCCATCCATCTAATGTCTTAGTACTGCTTCTCTGACTGATAGAGGAACCTAACCTGTCCTTGGGAGCTCAAGGAAATCTGCCAGGGTGCTGAGTTTTAAATGAGAAGCGGGGACTTTGCTGGTTGTCCAGTGGCCAAGACTCTGTGCTCCCGATGCAGGGGGCCCAGGCTCCATCCCTGATCAGGGAATTGGGTCCCCCAAGCCGCAACTAGGAGCTTGCACGCTGCAGCTAAAGGTCCTGCAACTGAGACCTGGCGCAGCCAAATAAGTATTTAAAAAAGAAAAATAAGTTGCCATTGAAAAGATACATACACTTTAAAAAAATGAGATGAAGGGTTGGGAAGGATGAAAAGTAGACAGATGTGAAATAGACTAACAGGGTATGACCTGGCAACTGAAATGGGCAGGTGAGGGGTAAGAGAAAGGAAAGAATCAAGATAATGCCCCTCTTTGCTGGTGTAGGAAGCTGAGTGCCTGGCGATGTCCTTCACTGGATAGGGAACACAGGAGTGGCAGGCCTGGGGGACAGAATGAAGCAAGTTCCTACATGTTGACTTTGAGGGCTCTGGGACTTTGGAGGGATGATGTTCAGAGGGCAATCAGGAGGGTCTGGGGAGACAGAGAATTCTGGGTTAGGGACACGGACTTGACATGGGTTCGGGGACACTCAGAGCCCCAGGGGAAGGTGAGGTTGCCATAGAGAGCGAGAAGGGAGCGGAAGGCTGAGAGCAGAGCCCAGGGAACTCGATCACAGAAGCCGGCTGGGAAGTCGACAGAGGAGATGGGGAGCTGGGAAGGCAGAGGACAGACAGAGACTGGACATCGCAGAAGCCAGCGGAAGACCGTGCTTGCCACGGGAGACACGTCCCAGCGGCGCGGGCACCGTGGAGCCGTCTCACTGGGCTGGCGGGAGCCACCGAGAACATGCGGCCGTGGTGTGTCTGCTGGGAATCCTGCGGAGTCCTGCAGAGCAGCTGAAATCAGTGAAGCGAAAGCCGTGGGACAAGGTGCGCTTCTATTCGTGCTGGGAAACTGTAAAAATCAAAATCTGAGTAAAGAGAAAATAAAAATTTGCCACCTCACGTGCAAAGGATGCAGCCCGCATCCTTCCGGGGGAAGCCAGACAGGGCTTCCCTGGTGGCTCAGATGGTAAAGAATCCGCCTGCAATGCAAGAGATCTGGGTTCGATCCCTGGGTGGGGAAGATCCCCTAGAGGAGGAAATGGCAACCCACTCCAGTGTTCTTGCCTGGAGAATCCCATGGACAGAGGAGCCTGGCAGTCTACAGTCCACGGGGTCGCAAAGAGTCAGACTAACACACAGGACAGTCAGCAGAGGGAGGGGCGGGGAGAGCGGCAGGCGTGAGGAGGGGGTGCCGGCCACAGGGGAGGCAAGGAGGCCTTCTGGGAGGGCGGGGCCTGCAGAAAGGGTGGATTTGAACCCACGGAGGGGAGTGAAGACAGTGGGTTAGCGGAGACAGGAGGGCTGGCGCTGGTCGACAGAAGGCGTCTGAGCTCTTCCGTGTGACGGGAGGGAAAGAGGAAGGGGGCTCCTTAGAGACGATCAGAGATGCGGCGGCAGAAAATCCGCGGAAAGAGGAGTCTGGAGATGCAGCAGCATCTTACAGATGCTGAGGGGAACTGGGGGGCTTTTCTGGGCCTGAAAGACCACGGTGAACACTGACAAACTCTGCCAACACCACTGACTTGATACTCGCTACTGGAGGCTAGGAAGCTTCTCCATACATTGAAGGGGCAGGAGGGAGGGGAGCACGTGTCAAGAACACTTGACAACAAACTCGAATAAACACGCACACACACACACACACACACACACACACATAAGAACGCTGTGCACACGAAGTCCTGAGCCCGCGCCCCAGCTCGTGGGCCAGGCTCAGAAACCTGGCTGAGGGAGGCGGCTGGGAAAAACACAGGTGCCCTCTGGACCCCAGCACATCACCCAGTGGATGGGCCAAAGGGGATGATCCCGAGTGAAGACCTGACGGACAATGAACACTGGCGATGCTGAGCAAGCAGGGGACACGGTCCGGCCAGCAGCCCTCACCCCGGGCCAGTCGGAGGGTGTAACGGCAGTGGCCCCCAGGTCCAGCAGCTACTGCACGCCGGCCAGGGTCAGCACAGACTCTAAAGAACCTCCTGCATCTTGAAAAGATACGAGGGTCACTGCTTAAAAGCCAGCCAGGGAGAGTCTCAGAAGAAATCCGACAAGCTGGGAAACAATGACTGGGAAACAACTTCCTTCCAGAAGAGAAGCTGTCAAGACACTTTGGAAATGGGTGTTGAAGAGCAAGTCACTGATGTCCATGACCATCGGAGCATCTGTCTGTCTGTCCGTCCGGCTCCCCTCTAACACCATTCCCACGGTTTCCGTTTGAGGTCCATGCGAACTGCAGTCTCCCATGTTTCACTCTCCTCTGCGTTTCACTACTTACTTTGAAACTTCCATCTACTCTTCAGTTAATTTTACTTCTCAGAGTATTTTTGGAGGTCCTTCTCCTTGACCTTCTACATAGAGGGCTGCTAAGAGTCATGGGCTCTAAATCAGTCATCTCCCCACAAGGGTTCACAAATCCCTGGGGGGCGGGGGGGGTAACAAAGACTTCCTGGAAGGGCATGAGCACAGATGGATTTTAAAAGTAATGACATTTCCAGAACCTCAGTCGCCTTATGAATTGTTTCCTAAGCCTGATTGGATCGAGACTATAGCTGGTTCTCTTCTGCGACCTCCACTTCCTTCTCTCCCTTCCAGAATCTTAAAGCACATTGACAGGGGAAGCATCCAGGGTGCCAAATAAAAAGAGTAATTCAAGCATGCATTCCCGAGGGAGAGCCCTGGCCAGAAAAGTATAGAAAACTTCTCTTTAAAACAAACAGAGATGATATAGTAAGGGTGGAGACATTTTATTTCCATCAGATGACAAATTCACTGCAAAGCCCTTGCCTTTCCCATCTATATATTTTAGAGTTTAAATTCAGAAGTCAGATGGTTGTTTGGAGGTACACGTTGACATGTTTACTTACACGGAAAAAACACAGTGACCACACTTCTGATTGGCCTGCTTTGTTTTATGACTGGCTTTGCCACTGTTTGCTTTATATTGGTGGACAGTTTCCAAACATGAAAATCCAGAACTTCCACATTTTGATGAAAATACATTTAAAGCATATGTATTTAAAGCATACATTGTAACAAAGGACCTTTAAAACTGTTTGTATGAATAGGGACTCTTTCATTGTTGGTTGAAAAATGTATGAAGGGGGTTCCTGGTTTCTTTATATAAGCACAGAGAACAGTATCTGGATCACCTGACTAAGCCTCTTTCCATTCGGCGCCACATACAACCTGTGTATGTATACACAATAGTAGACGCTGCATTCCTTGAAGTCACTCTTAGTATACATAGGGTTTGAAAGATCCCTGGTACTTTCTATATTATTAATACATAAATGATGACTCTTCTTTCTCTAGTACTTCCAAGCCTCTCTGCCCAAGAACATTTGAAGGTCTAAATTCAATTGATTGAGCTCTACCAAAAGGCTTCTGAGGACTCCAACCTCTTTCATGGATTCAAGAAATGTTTTCCAAGACACACAGATGACCAATAGGCCCATGAAAAGATGCTCATCATTGCTAATAATTAGAGAAATGCAAATCAAAACAACGAGGTACCACCTCACTCCAGTCAGAATGGCCATCATCAAAAAGCCTACAAATAATAAACACTGGAAAGGGTGTGAAGACAAAGGAACCTTCTGACACTATTGGTGGGAATGTAAACTGATGTGGCCACTATGGAGAACAGTATGGAAGTTTCTCAGAAAACTAAAAGGAGACCTACCATATGATCCAGCAATCCCACTTCAGGGCACATACCCGAGCAAAATTATAATTTGAAAAAATACGTGTAAACACATGTTCACAGCAGCACCATTAACAATAGCCAAGACACGGAAGCAACTTGAATATCCACCAACAGAAGAATGGATAAAGAAGATGTGGTGTGTATACACACACACACACACACACACACACACACACACACACACACACAGAATACTACTCAGCCATAAAAAAACAATGAAATAATGCTATTTGCAGCAACATAGACAGACCTCGATTATCATCCTAAGTGAAGTTAAGTCAGAGAAAGACAAATATACGATATCACTTATACATGAATCTAAAATATGACAAATGGACATACCTATGAAACAAAAGCAGACTCATAGACACAGAGAACAGACTTACGGTTGCCAAGGGGGAGGGTTTGGGATGGGGGATGGGGGATGGGAGGATTAGGGGTTTGGAATGAGCTGATACAAGCTATTATACATCAGATGGATGAACAAGGTTCTACTGCATAACACAGGGAACTATATTCAGTATCCTATGATAAACTATGGACATTCTAAGTAGCGCTAGTGGTAAAGAACCTGCCTACCAATGCAGGAGACATAAGAGACAAGGGTTCGATCCCTGGGTTGGGAAGATTCCCTGGAGGCAGGCATGACAACCCATTTCAGTATTCTAACCTGGAGAATCCAAAGGACAGAGAAAACTGACAGGCCACAGTCCACAGGGTCACAAAGAGTTGGACATAACTGAAGGGCCTTAACACGCACAGTAAAGCATAGTGGAAAAGAACACAAAAAAGAAGAGATACACGCGTAACTGAGTCACTGTGCCTCACAATAGAAATTAACACAACACTGTAAATCAACTATACTTCAATAACATTTTTTTAAAAAAGAAACGTCCTCTAGACTTGGGCAAGGACGTCCCATAACAGCAGGGACTGGCCACTCGTGCAGCTAAATGTTAACCCTCAGTTTCTAGTCTTTCTAACAGGTCACATTTATCACATGTGGTGTGAAGGAAGCTACACTGGAAACAGGCAGCCAGCGTGACATAACTTTATCAAAATGGCTTTTGATTTTAAAGAAAAATTGGTATAGCATAGTCAGTAATCCAGAAGGTGGGCAAAACCTGCCAAACACACATGTGAGCCCATCACACAGTAACAAGGCAGGAGAACTCTAGAAAGGAAATGCCAGGATCCCGTGATTTATGGGATTCCGGGTAAGCACTCTAGTTATTACCATAATGAAAGTAATAAACATTCCATAGGAGTTAAGAAATACAAATTCCAGAAAAGTTCGACCAGTGTCGAATAGTTACTAAATTGAGAGTCTTCATTCCAACCTAACACACAAATATGCCAGAGTCAAATGTGGCCTTGACCCTTTCAGACAGAGCAGAGTGGCCAAACAGCCTGCCACACTGAGCTAGCGGCCCCGTGCCTTGCTAACAGAGTTTCAAAGAAACAGCTCCCCAGCTCTGAGGGAGTGAGGAGTCTAGCAGATCCCTCCTAGAGCTTTTTCGCAGCCTGCAACAATTCATCTGTCAAAAGAGCACATGAATGGGAAAAATCCACCAGCCGAGCCAAGGGCTGTGTTGCAAGTGTCTCAGATTTTTGAGAGCTGGCCAAACACGCTTTTATGGATTGTTTTCACTCTCTTGGCTTTGCAGCCCCTCATCCCGAAATCCTTGATAACTATTTTAGAGGTGAGACTCCAGTTCAGACACTGACTCAACTTGGGCTCTTTTAGAGAGATCCAGGCACATTCTTCAGCACAGATGGTGGATCTGCATATGGACCACTGGCCAAAGTACAAGTCAACACATTTTCCTTTCCCCGAGAGATGATCCATGCTTCTCGAGCTCACTGTTCAAGGACCGAGCCTCCCAAACTCCGACTCCCCTCTCCCTCTCCACCTTCTTCCATGGGACATCCGCCTCTCCCCACTGTCCTTCTCAGACCGTCAGTGGAAAGGGAATGAGAGGAGGTTGAACTTTAACTAGTCAACTGAGCTCTACCGGGGAACCGATCACAAAAGGAGGATGTCTATACCATCACCCAGATTCGGGGCTTATCTGTGGGTCTGAATTATTCCTGTTCTTCCTACCTTGAAAGGGTCAAGGATGATTGACAGCTGGCTGCTGATGAAGTTCCAAGTGAGACAGCCTGTCCCAGTGGCGGGCCCTCAAGGAAATCCTTCCTTTGATACCCCCTGAACTCAGTCACCCACATGGGACTCCTCTACTGGTGCTCTGAGTGTGCATTATAAGCTGCAAACCTCTGCTGTTCCTTCTACTTTCTGGACTGTCTCCCAAAACACTCAAGAGGGCTTGCTTGTCCCTGGGGGCCGTCTGTTCTAGGCTGATTGAACCTACAGAGGTTTGGGACACATACCCCAAAATTCTAACTCACAGAAGAGCAACCTGCGAAGGTGATGGCCCGCCTACAGCAACAGGTGCTGGTCAGGGGGCATGGCGTGGTGAGGAATGCGAGGGCTTCTACTAAGGAAGCACAGCCAAGGATGTGAGCTGAAAGGTTTCCGGAGGGATTTTATTTAAAAAAAAAAAAAGGAAAAACAGACTGAAGAAGGGAAAAGCAGCTGTTTGGAAATAAACTGTAAAACATCTGTAGCACACGGGCAGAATTCTCCAAGCATGAGCATCCAGTTTTAAAGGGACCTCACCTTGTAGAAACAGCACTCCGACCGCGGAACAGACACCAAAGGCGATTGATCTATCCTTTGAGGTGTTCCTAGTGGGCTGGGGGGAAGGTGTGGGCAGATGTGCTCTGCTAGGGGAGAGGCCAGTTTTCCTGGCAGGATCCCAGCTCAGCTGTCCTCTACCGTGCCAGGCCCCAAAGAAGGGAAAGTTCAAAGGAAGCTGAGTAACCCAGCACTACCGACTTATCATGGACGGAGCTTAAGGAAGCAGACACCAGGGACCTGCTCTCCTTCTCCTGGGAAGCCTGAGCTTCTGCTTTGTGTGTTTTCAGGACTCTTAGGATCCATTTATGACCAAAAGGAAAAGAACCTTTCTGCACTTTCTTTGGCTTCATTTGCATCACTGCAATAGAATTCAGAGATTTTTTTTTTTTAAATCAAGGTTCAAGGGTCTAAGTAGCTCAATTTATTTTTCAGTAACTAAGTTACCAGAGACTTGTAGCGTGGCTGTATTTATTTTCTAAAGGAGGCTCCAAGTTGGCAAAGGGATCCTTGGATGGACATATTTCTTCACGTTCTCTTGATCTCAGTGTGTGGAGATTCGCTTAACAGCTGTTTTATGTACAAGTGTTTTTTCAGCCACGTCCTCCCCCTCCATAAACAGACTTTTTCTTTCAGGCAAGAGAAGCCTGCAAGACACAACAAAATACGCGCCTGCTCCTCACGCCTCTGCCAGCAGCAGACAGAAGAGGAGTTTAAGAAGATCGCTGTGTGGTGCGTCCCCATTTATTCCTTTCATAGCTTGAGAGGGAACTGGAGCTGAAAGGACAAGATGCTCCCCTCCCCGCGGATCGCCTCTTGAGAAGACAAATCATAATAAACACGCTAATTCTACTAAGTGTCTGACAGTTCCGAATTTCAAACACAAAGACCCCTTTTCTCATTTATCAAAAAAACTCTCAGTGAGGACTCAGAGTTGTGACACATGAAGAGAAAGAAGCCAGTTAAGCATCACTCTTTAAGCTCCAGCTTTGTGTTAATTACAGCAATAATTCTTGACATTTTTTGAAACAACATTTACTTGAAGAGTGCCAAACTCAGTAAGCCTGTTACCTTCTTTCCTGCTTTAGCCCTGGTGAATAGGAAACAAACCCTGTTTTTGTAAATACGGGAAGGGGATCGTCACAACCTTCTGGTATACCACCATGTTGTGTTTTTTTTTTTAAACCTTTTATTTTGTACTGGGGTATATACCTAGGTGGTATATCCAGGTCCCATCACTTCATGGCAAATAGATGAGGAAACAATGGAAACAGTTGAGATACTTTATTTTGGGGGGGCTCCAAAATCACTGCAG
Organism: Giraffa tippelskirchi; assembly: GCF_054371585.1. Classification (NCBI taxonomy): domain Eukaryota; kingdom Metazoa; phylum Chordata; class Mammalia; order Artiodactyla; family Giraffidae; genus Giraffa; species Giraffa tippelskirchi. The sequence goes on from NC_137282.1 coordinate 160,107,621, forward strand.
ATGGTGACTGCAGCCATGAAATTAAAAGGAAGCTTGCTCCTTGGGAGAACAGTTATGACCAACCTAGACAGCATTTTAAAAAGCAGAAACATTACTTCGCTGACAAAAGTCCATCTAGTCAAAGCTATGGTTTTTCCAGTAATCATATATGGATGTCAGAGTTGGACTATAAAGAAAGCTGAGAGCCAAAGAATTGATGCTTTTGAACTGTGGCATTGGAGAAGTCTCTTGAGAGTCCCTTGGACTGCGAGGAGATCCAACCAGTCAATCCTAAAGGAAATCAGTCCTGAATATTCATTGGAAGGACTGACGCTGAAGCTGAAACTCCAATACTTTGGCCACCTGATGTGAAGAACTTACTCATTGGAAAAGACCATGATGCTGGGAAAGATGGAATGCGGGAGGAGGAGGGGACGACAGAAGATGACACGGTTGGATGGCATCACCGACTCGATGGACATGAGCTTGAGCAAGCTCTGGGAGTTAGTGAAGGACAGGGAAGCCTGGTGTGCTGCAGTCCATGGGATTGCAAAGAGTCGGACATGGCTGAGCAACTGAACTGAACTAATACCCAGTTGGCACTAGTGGTCAAGAACCACCTACTAATGCGGAGATGAAAGAAACGTGGGTTTGATCTCTGGGTCGGGAAGATCCCCTGGAGGCAGCCTCAGCAACCCACTCCGGTATTCTTGCCTGGAGAAGCCCCATGGACAGAGGAACCTGGCAGGCTACAGTCCACAGGGTTGCAAAGTGTCAGACATGAGTGAAACGACTTAGCCCACATGCACATATAGCCGGTTAACAATGTTGTGACAGTTTCAGGTGGACAGCGAAGGGACTCAGCCATACATATACATGGATCCGTTCTCCCCCAAACTCCCCTCCCATCCAGGCTGCCAAAAAACACTGAGCAGCATTCCCTGTGCTCTTCAGTAGGTCCTGCTGGTGATCCATTTTAAATAGAGCAGTGTGCACATGTCCATCCCAAAGGCCCTAACTCTCCCTTCTCCTCCCATCATTCCCCAGGGCAACCGTTAAGTTCATTCTCTATGTCTGTGAGTTCACACTCTTCAACCTCAGTGGCCCTCCTCCAGCTGCCTGGAATAGGTGTCCAGGGTTGGGGGGGAAATCTGTTTCCTCCAGAATCCATCCAAACTTTCTCGTCTCCATGACTACCCTTCTTGGTTTGCCAGCGAAGTATTAGCGATTCCTTGCTAAGTAGGTGGCAGATGACTCTTGGGACCTCCCCTTCCTGCATTGAAAAGCCCCCCTCAGACCCTAATAAATACAAAACCCTCCTCCACTTCCTCAGCGCATGGTGGAGCCGTGGAAGGAGGAAGTGGCTGGGTGAGCAGCCCAGCCTCTGTGGGGACCACCAGTCCCTCTTTCCTCCCACTGCTCCTCCAAGCTCAGGGTTAGCATCTATTGAGAAGAAAGATTTCTCACACTCCGTCCAAGATCAAGCTACTACACTTCCTTCTCTTCTGTGTTTGATCTTCTCTTATGCTTGTATAAAATACCATCATTTGAAGTTCAAAGGATTTTCTAAGAAAAAGCAAATTTTGCCAAATGTGTTAATTGGTGTGTGGGAGGGGAACTCTGGAAAAAGTATCCGAGTCGAGGTATGAATTTTTAAAAATGTGCCTTGGCTCAGAAAAGCTTTGTTTGGCAATACTACTTGTGATAACAGTCTGAACATATGACTAGCACATGATCTGAACACCCACTCAGATGCACACCTAGACCCACTGAAGTATACTTGAAGATGGCCAGTTCCTTTCAAAAGAAACTGGCACTGAAGATGACTTTCATATTTCTTTTTAAACAAGATGTGATTTACATAATAAGCAGGGGAGATGCAAGAAGATGAGCCACACATCTAATAACGAAATGCAAAAATAAAAAATGTCAACAATCACAAAAGAAAACTGCAAAGGAGGACACCACACAAATGTTAGAAATACAGGCATCTTAAGATACGGAGAGGGAACCAGAGACAGAAGAGAAAGGCAACCCACAGGGTGGCGGAGAATATTTGCAGATAATGCGACCAACAGGGGATTAATCTCCAAAACTTACAAACAGCTCATGTGGCTCAGTATCAAAACCACCACCCAATCAAAAAATGGGCAGAAGACCGAAATAGGGATTTCTCCCAAGAAAACATACAGATGGCCAATGTGCACATGGAAAAACATGCTCAACATTGCTAATTTTTAGAGAAATGCAAATCAGAACTATAAGGAGGTATCACTTCACACCAGTCAGAATGGCCATCATGAAAAAGTCTACAAACAATAAAATGCTAGAGAGGGTGTGGAGAAAAGGGAACCCTCCTTCACTGCTGGTGGGAATGGAAATTGGTGCAGCCATTATGGACAACAGTATGGAGGTTCCTTAAGAAATTAAAAATAGAACTACCGTGAAAATGTTACTCACTCAGTCATGTCCGACTCTTTGCAACCCTATGGACTATAGCCTGCCAGGCTCCTCTGTCCATGGGATTCTCTAGGCAAGAATACTATCCATTCCCTTCTCCAGGGGCTCTTTCTGACCTAGGGATTGAACCTGGGTCTCCTGCACTGCAGGCAGATTCTTTACCATCTGAGCCACCAGGGAAGCCCTAGAGCGACCACATGATCCAGCAATTCTACTTCTGGGCATATATCCAGAGAAAAACCTTGTTCAAAAGGATACGTGCACCCCCTGGTATGGCCTCACTGTTTACAACAGCCAAGAACATGGAAGCAACCTACATGTCCATTGACAGGTAAATGGAGTAAGACTATGTGGTACAGATATACACAATGGACTGTTACTCTGCCATTAGAAAGAATGAAATGTCATTTGCAGCAATATGGATGGACTTGAAGATTATCATACTAAGTGAAGTCAGACAGAGAAAGGCAATTATGATATGATTTATATGCAGAATCAAAAAAAATGGCACAAATGAACTTAATCATAAAACAGAAACAGGCTCACAGACTTAAATCACTTTGCTGTACACCTGAAACTAACACAATATTGTTAATCCACTATACTTCAATATAAAATAAAAATTAAAATATAAAAGAAAACGCAAAAAGTAAAATAAAACTTATAAATTGATTATTTCTGGAATTTTCCATGTATTGTTTTCCAATGGCAGCCGACCTCCGTAACCTCACAAAGCAAACTCACCTATAAGGGGGAGGGGTGACTACTATATACTGTTTGGATTAGAAAGTTGCAAAGGGTACAGGATAAAAATACAACTGCTCACTCACATTTAACAAATACTTATTGCCTGCTTACTAGGTAGCAGCTATATGGGCCATAAAAGAAGGATTTAGATTAATTCAAGGATTAAGGAACACTAAGAGTTTGCAGGGTTTTCCTTGAGTTTTAAAAAGAAAAAAGGAACCAAAAATGCTACTGGGGTGGGCGGTCAGTCTGGTACCAGTGGTGACACCGGGAGACACAGAATTAAACTGGTCACAGATCACACGGGCGGGAGCTTCTCGGCTGCCCAGAATAAGTCGTGACAAATGAGCACCACAACTCAGCAGAAACAGCACCGAAATAAACGACTGGGTGTGTGCGCTATCTAGATTCACCTTAATTCACACACACACGCCACCACACAAGGCCCGTGAAGCAAGGTAGAATGAGGTGAACCAGAGCTGCAAACCGGTTTCCCAGAGGCAGCCTGTGGTTTCAGGGAGGAAAGCACGGACAGAGCCAAGCACTCCCTCCCCCACCCCAGACACCACAAAAAGACAGTGGGCACCGCGGAGGCACCAGGAAAAGGCTGTTTCTCAGCAGCCCCTCCCTGACCTCAGATGACATCTCCTTGCTCCCTGAGTGTCCTCCCGGCTTTGGTGTCCCCGTCTCTAAAACGGGGCTCCTGGCCTCGTGGGAGCACCCTCCAGGGGCAGTGGATGAGCCCGCCTGAGAACACTCAGGAAAGCAAACCGCTCTCTGCACGGTCATAGCGTTTCACGATCACTCTCAGTGAAGTACACTACTGGCAAATTAAAAGCTCCTTAGCGATGCAGTCCACCCAGGTGGTGATGAGTGGAGGTAGTAACTTGAGCACCCCCCAGAGGGCTCCGTGGCAACTTGGCACCATGGCCAGCACCCCTGAAGGCAGCATGCTGGCTCCGATGCACTGTGCGTACCTGACTGTAGCGTCCGGCTGGCCGGGCACCTGCCACAAACACCTGGTGGGCTGTAACCTGGGCAATCAGGCCAGCGCTCAGGTCCCTTTGCTGGACTCCTTCGAGACACCCACAGGGGCCCAGACATTGCCAAGATCATCTGTCCACCCGCAGCAGAGTCAGGAAATATTACCCCTCCTCCCCAGGTTGCATGGCGTGCCTAATGTTATGCTAACATCACAAATATCCGAACACCTATATATCTGAGGGCCTGGACTAGAAACTTGAGGGAAAACAAAGAAGTTGGACAGCGTCTATCCTCAAAATGTTTATCATCTTATCGGAGAAATAAGACACGAAGGAAATCAACCCTGAATATTCACTGGAAAGATTGATGCTGAAGCTCCAATACTTTGACCACCTGATGCAAAGAGTCAACTCCTTAGAAAAGACCCTGATGGTGGGAAAGATTGAGGGCAGGCGGAAAAGGGGACAACAGAGGATGAGATGGCTGGATGGCCTCACCAACTCAATGGACATGAATTTGAGCAAACTCTGGGAGATAGTGAAGGGCAGGTCAGCCTGGCGTGCTGTGGTCTGTGGGATGGCAAAGAGTTAGACATGACTGAGTGACTGAACAACAAGAGGAGAAGATAACCAGCAAGGCAAGAAGATGACTAAAGATCAAAAGAACGAGAGAGATAAGAGAGACACCAGATAGGGGAAGAGTCTGGTGTCCTAGACACGAGACAAGCTCTGCCTTGACTCATTCAGATCTGGGAAGTCATTTCATAGAACCAAACTCCAGGGAAATGGGGCAGGGTTAAAGCAAGACCATCTTGGTAATTCCCAGGTGGTCCAGTGGCTAAGACTCTGTGCTCCCAGTGCAAGGGGCCTGGGTTTGATCCCTGGTCAGGAACTAGATCCCACATGTCCCAGTTAAGACCCTGGCACAGTCAAATAAATTATATATGAGTGTGTATGTATGTGTGTGTGTATATATGTATGTATATGTATGTGTGTGTGTATATATATATAAATATAAAACAAGACCATCTCAGACTCTTCTCTAGGCATGAGATCCCAAAGACTATGACAGCAGTTCCAATTTCTCTACTTCTCTCAAGCTTTCCCTGTCCTTCACTTAAAGAAACTTACAAACACTACAGCCATAGAAGCAATGTCTAGGAAACAACCCCATGCCCACTCGTTCACATAGAGGCAGAAAGCTCCAGCAGTCAGGGGTGGGATTCGGACCCAAGACATACCTGGACTCGGCTGTTGCTGACTCTGAGACCTGGACAAGAGTGTCAGTCTGCTTATCTCTAAAATGGGGTTAACACCAACACCTCCAGGGTTGTTGTGGAAATAGAACCAGACAGCACACTCAAAGAATGGAGCGCAGTGTTAACTGCATTGTACTCAATACAGGTTAGCTGTTGATAACGGTTGTGTTTTAATGTCACACATGCACACACACCTATTTCCCTACAAGGCACTTTTACTCTCTGTGTACTCCTGCTGCTTTGAGACGAGGGTGCCTGAAAGGTCACCTCCTCGTCACGTCTGGTCCAACACGCCTCTCCCCACAGTCTCCAACTGTGCTCTGAAGGTCAGCCGACAGTCAGTAAACAGTTATTTAAAGTTATTTCCAAATGGCACGGTTGCCCAGTCCGAGGAGATGCACCTCTGAAAGCGGGCAGGTAACCGGCCTCCTGAACCAACAGGTAATGTTCCTTATATAGAAGTTATTAGCACTCATTTTGGGAAGGGAGGGAAAACAGAAGGGCTGTGCTGTCGTTATTTGACCTTCTGGAAGCCAAAGGAAACACCGACATATGCAGGCACGTCCCGGGCAGGGCGGGAGCCACGGGGCCCAAAGTCGCTGCCGCCCCGGCAAGCGGCCTCCGAGGAGGGTCACTGAGCCACCCCAGCTTTAAATAGAGAGGCGTGTTTGCACAGAGAACTAATTCGGTAGTTCTGATGTGTTTGCTCGGGTTTGACGCCTTACTTTCAGCTTTCACCCCCTCTCTTGTTTATTAAAATAATGATGATGCCAGAGCGATACAGGTCTTCATTAGGCTGATGTGCTGGTTTTGCTTTAACACTGGCCCCAGCTCCTCCGGCTCTTCCCAGCTTCTCTCCCCCGCCTCCCTCCCCGAGACTGCAAGCGCCAGACGTCTTCCAAGAAACAAGGCCCTCCCTATGTCTGCAGCTGGCCTGCGGGAGCTCCGTGTACCCTCCATCTCCCCGTCCGGTACAGGCACCTGAGGGAAGGGCTTTCTGCAGCTGACCCGGGTCCCTGGAGGGAGGAGAGCCACCGAGGGCTCTAGAGAACGTGCCCTAATAAAGCAAGTACTCAGGGATTACTTTGTATAATTTTTTAAAACCACAATGCATAAAAACGTGCCCACTCTCTCCTGACCTGATATGTGCCTGTGTGTACGCACCCGTGAAGGTGCGGTGTACACACAGGACGAGTGTCAGCGGCCTGACGGCTGAGGTGCACTCAGGGGCCACCTGCCAGCACCCAGGGTTGACCCGGCCAACCTGGCCTCTGTCCTTCACCTGACCGTGCACCCTGATCGAGAAGATGCCTCCCAGGTCAAGGGTGAGCTTCTCAGCTGGAAGATATCTTTCCTTGATGGGGCACAGGAGATGCCCCACTTCCTGAGGGACCCTGAAGGTGAGGCTGGCATCCAGAAAGCTCCGGGATCATCTCGAGCTCTACAGCATCAACGGTTTCTGGTTATGACTTCTTTGTGCAGGGGTAATGAGAGTGCTTGACCTTCGAAGAAGAGGTCTGGGACTATCTAAATATTTAATTGTGACTATATTATAACCCCTAACTGGTCCGTAGGATTCTCACCCTGCTGTATGTCTTTTCTATGTACATACATCCTCCCCCCTTCTCTTCACTCCTACTGTCATGAGGAACTCAGGGCATGCCCTGTCTTCTCAAATCAACAGGAATGTTAACGTAAGATACGTTATCTAAACATGTTATACTTACTACTCTTAATTTGACAACGTGGACTACAGCCCGCCTGGCTCCTCTGTCCATGGAATTCTCCAGGCAAGAATACTGGAGGGGATAGCCATTCCCTTTCTCCAGGGATTGAACCTGGGTCTCCTGCATTGCAGGTCGATTCTTTACGATCTGAGCCACCAAGGAAGCCCCTGATTTGACAACCACCAATAGTAAAGTAGGGAAGTGAGATGTACGAAAGAACTGGGGGAGGGGAGCACTCTGAGGAAACAGCCCTGGTGACCCAGTGGACGCTGTGAGGTTCTTCCTCCAGAAACACCGGAAATGGGCAGGGGGCCTGATGACAAAATAAAGAGGAGGCGTTCCCTGGGCACCATCCTTCCTCCTGGAGACCCAAGAAAACAAACCATCATCTAGAAAGCTGAGAACCTATGGTCATGTTACTTCCTCTGCTGAATTTATCTTTTATAACATCAAAGTCTCTATGAAAGTCTCTTCTCAATGTTCTAATTAAAGTTCCTGGCCAAAGTGGAAAACTGAAAGGGGCAGTGTGAGAAGTCTTCTCAAAGTCTTTGTGTATCACTTGGGCAACTATCCCAATACTGAGTTCCTGGGCTTCCCTGGTGGTCCAGTGGTGAAGAATCTGCCTGCCGATGGAGGAGGCATGGGTTCCATCCCTGGGTCAGGAAGCTCCCACATGCCGCAGAGCAACTTAGCCCATGAGCCACAACTACTGAGCCTGTGCTCTAGGGCCCAGGAACCACAACGATTGAGCCCACGTGCCATTAACTACCAAAGCCCACACACTCTGGAGCCCATGCTCCACAATGAGAGAAGCCACAGCAGTGAGAGGCCTAAGCACCGCAACTGGAGAACAGCCCCCTCTCATCACAGCTAGAGAAAAGCCTGAGCAGCAGCGAAGACCCAGCACAGCCAAAACGAAATAAGTATTGATACTATTATATTAAACAAATACCAGTTTCTTATTTCAGCTCTGAATTTGGCTTCATCAATAGTCAAACATTATTTCCAAGCACTGTAATACTTGCCTTTGACTTCTTCCCTAGGCTATATAACCAACCAAGGACACTGTCTAATTGTTGATGCTAATTGTTTAATATTTTTAAAGAAAAGCATAGAAAGTTTTATATTCGAAGTGCTATTTCATCTTAATGTGAGCAGAATGAATAGAGAGTTACTAAAAATGTGTGTCGTTTTTTCTCAAGGAGTGATGAATAAAGATGCCTTCTTTGCTGCCCCGAATGTTTACCTTAGTTTTAGAATCACAGAGGAGAGATTATAAACACTGGACTAAGTCACTGGAATTGATGAAGAACCTTAGCAGTTTCCTCCCTAGTAATCAAGAAGAGCTCACGTGACCTGGAATGCCAAGCAAAGAAGGTCAGCTTTGACTGGAATGCAAATAGTGGGAAACGGACAGAGCTGACCTTCCACATTCCTGCAGCCGGGGAACGTGAGCCTGGGTCCCTGGACTCTGCCAGCGAGAGGCCAGCTTCATAGGCTAAGGGTGCATCATCTTTGTGGGGACTTCACTTTACTCTTTAGGTGATAACACATTACATTAACAACGGGCTTCCCCTGTGGCTCAGCTAGTAAGGAACCCGCCTGCAATGCGGGAGACCTGGGTTCAATCCCTGGGTTGGGAAGATCCCCTGGAGAAGGGAAAGGCTACCCACTCCAGTATTCTGGCCTGGAGAATTCCATGGACTATACAGTCCATGGGGTCGCAAAGAGTCAGACACGACTGAGTGACTTTCACACTTTTACATTAAAAATAATCAAGGTATATTATGAACAGAAAGCAAAATCTGCATGATTTTTTGAGAGAATGCAAGAAATTTGAAAGAAACTATCTTAGGCCCTCAGTGGTGGCTGTGGGTGCTCCAGACATTTCCAGAGCACAAGCAGGGTCTCCACAGCTTGCAGACACCAGGTAACTGAGTGGTGACCCATCCAGGTGGCCACACAGAGGGATGCCAGTGGCTAGACTCTTACTAAGAAAAGTGTTGTGAATTCCTTATCTCAAATTTCTCCATGGCACCTACAGAGGGGTGGAATCACCTCCTTTTCACCTCAATTCCCTCCAGCCACCCTTGGCTTCCAGGTGAATCTTAACTCACCTGTAGGATCCAGGACAATTCTCCCTGACCCACGTCCCCATCTGCGTGTACCTGCTGGTCAGAGCTGCTATTAATATTTATCCCCTGGCCTAGGACCCTCGAGTTCTGTCCATCCTGTATCCCATGGCATAATGTGTGGCACATAAAAAGCATGTGATAAATATCTGTGTAATATGTGAATGAACGAATAAATTTGCAAAGCAGGGTGTGAAACACTGCAACATCCCACAGTGTGAACCTGATGCTCATGGTTTTCTGGCAATGCTGGTGAGAACCCATTACAGGGTACTTCTCTCCAAGGTCTCACACTCTTGGTTCGTAATAATAACAAGGAGTAAATAGCCTCCGAGGATCTGGAGAACAAAGGACATATCACATCCTATACAATGAGGGCAGCACAAGAGGTTGGGCCATTTAAACACCTGGCAGCTACAGCTTGAACTCAGACTGGGTGAGGACTCATCAGAATGAGTGGGTGGGCATCAGGACCACCTGAACTGCACAGGAAAAGGGGACATCACACTGACTGTGTGCCATGGATCCACCCCTCAGCTCCCCAGGAATAAATCAGACAACCGAGCTATTAGGAGAGTAATCATGGGGCCAGTAATAACTCACAGATTTAGACCTTTAAAGCCAGAAGGGATGCCACAATGATCTTTTCAACCCCTATCTTTCCACAAATGAGATGACCAAGACCAGCCATTGGTAAATAACTCAGCTCAAGTTTAAGACTGCAGAGCAAGGCCTGACACCTAACTCCTCTGGTTCCAAGCTTGGTATGTCTCTTACAACATCACTCTGCTCGGGCCTGACATCTGCTGCTGAGGCTTTTAACGCAAATGTTTTGAAACTGTTTTGAGAAATTCTTAGAAGCATCTGCTGATGTTCTTTCAGGCTGTCTGAGTCTCCAGAATCCACGTGCAGACCACTGACCACAGCAAACAAGGCTGTTGTCGGTTCCCATCCTGCTGGAATTAAAAGACACTTGCTCCTTGGAAGAAAAGCTATGACAAACCTAAACAGCATATTAAAAAGCAGACATGTCACTTTGCTGACAAAGGTCCGCATAGTCAGAGCTATTGTTTTTCCAGTAGTCATGTACAGATGTGAGAGTTGGACCATAAAGAAGGCTGAGCACCAAAGAATTGATGCATTCCAACTGTGGTGCTGGAGAAGACTCTTGAGAGTCCTGTGAACAGCAAGGAGATCAAACCAGTCCATCCTAAAGGAAATCAGTCCTGAATATTTATTGGAAGGACTGATGCTGAAGCTCCAATACATTGGCCACCTGATGAGAAGAGCCAACTTATTGGAAAAGACCCTGTTGCTGGGAAAGATTGAGGGCAGGAGGAGAAGGGGGCAAATAGAGGATAAGATGGTTGGATAGCATCACCAATTCAATGGACATGAGTTTGAGCAAACTCTGGGAGATGGTGAAGGACAAAGGAGCCTGGCGTGCTGCAGTCTATGGGGTCACACAGAGTCAGATATAATTGAGGGGCCGTACAACAACAATAATCAGACCCTCAGACCTGCCAGTCTAAGTGATAACATCAACACTCACATATGGAATCACTACAAAAATAGGCTGTTACAAGGATGGCTTTACTAACGGGGTCTAGGGGAGGCGAGGGAGCAGGAACGCAATTCCAGGAGCTCGTCTTTGCTACTTGTGCTACACGCTTGTCATCCAGTGTATGCACAGCCCGAGCAAGAGGAGGACCCAGGGCTCCTTGGATGGATTTCCTCTCTTTTCCCAGTACTTTGGAAATGCATTTCTTCTGGCGGGAGCAATGCAAAGCAAATACAGGTTTTAGGTCTTGCTCTTGCAAAACATGGACACGGTTATAAATCCTTAATATCTGATTCAGTTAAACCATTTAACAGATATGACATCACACCCTTACTACAAGCTTTAACTTATTTCAAAGTAAAAAGTTTAAAAAAATAAACGGGATTTTCCTGATGGTCCAGGGGTTAGGAATCCGCCTGCCAATGCAGGGGACACGGGCTCGATCTCTGGTCTGGGAAGATCCCACGTGCCATGAAGGAACTTAGCCTGGGCGCCACAACCACTGAGCCCTCGCACTCCGGAGCTCGTGTGCCACAACTAGAGAGTCCGTGGGCTGCACCGAAGAGCCCGTGTGCTGCAACTAAGACCCGCCTCAGTCAAAGAAATGAGAGAGTATTAAAAACAAAGCAAAACAAGAAAATGGAAGAAAGGATGGGAGGTGGAAACAGTGCAATGAGCCTTGCCTGCTCTGCCGTCCGGGCACGGAGGCTGCTTGGGCACCACTGCTCGGTGACTCCTCCGTACAGCCAGGGTGCTAGTGCAGATCACAGAGCCAGCTGAGCAACGTGAGGCAGGAAGGAGCTTAGCTCAGGCAAAGACATACTTATCAAATTGGTGGAAGGGCGGGAGGTGCAGGCTCTGGAGGGAGCAACGCTCCAGAACAGCTTACCCGAGGGACAGCCAGCAGGCGGTCAGGAAGCCACTGGCCCACACTGGCCCCAGGACCACAGCCATCTCAGCCGGCCGCGGGGAAGCAGGGTGCTGCTGCTGGACAGCCGGCCCCAGAAATACACACCGACCCATGAGCGGGCGCCTCCCGCCTCCTCATGAGGGTTCGTACTTCAGTTCCTCCACCGTGTATGGACGGGATCTTCCCGACCCAGGAATTGAACCCGCATCTCTTATGTCTCCTGCATTGGCAGGCAGGTTCTTTACCACTAGGGCCACCTGGGAAGCCCATATGTACATACAATGGAATATTTTCCAGCCATAAAAATCAGGAAAGCCTGCCATTTGTGACAACATGGACAGACCATATGAGCATTATGCTAAGTGAAACAAGTCAAACAAAAGGACAGATACTGCATGGTCTCACTCATGTGTAGAATCTACACAAACTCACAGTCACAGAGAACAGACTGGTGGTTGTCAGAGGTGTGTCAAAGTATGTGCATGTTGGGAGAGACAGCTGAAGGAGATCAAAAGGTACAAATGAAAATGAATTTAAAAAAACCCAAGAGGCACATAGCAGTCCCACTGGAGCTGGCTGGGGACCAGACCCCAGGTTTCCCATCCACTCCAGCCTAAGTCACAAAGTCATCAGGAAACACCTGACCGACCACTGCCACTGGCCTCAGTCAGGCCCCCAACTGTGCCCAGTTCCCTCTTGGATACAGAGACCACCACGGCTTCACTTTTGATGCTGGGATCCTGCTCTCCTCCCCCTTGCAGAATTCCTGGGAACTACTGCTCTTCCCTGACCCCGCTTCCTTGAGCAGGAGTCTGCCACCTGCCGCCAGGTGAGCCGGCAGCTGTGATGTGATAGAAAGAACAGGCGAAATGGGTTTAAAGCCTGGTGCTGCCACTGACGGCTCAGTGAGCTAAGTCAGGTACTGCCACACGCTGAGCTCTAGCTGTCTGACATGTAAAACTGCAGGCCTGATCCACTCAGGACGTGATAAGATGTTGAGACAAGATATTGTACTGCCTGATGGGCCAGGTCCACAGTGAGCACGCAACCCGTCCTTCATTCTTCGATCGGGTTCTGCCCACTGCCTAGGTCTTCTTCCCCATTTTTCTTGCCCCCAGCTGCTTGGGATGAGCAGGGCACGCCTGCCATCAACTGCTTACCTCTCGGGACCTCCCTGACCGCCTGCCGCCAGCACCATGCCGGCCAGCAAGCCTCTTCTGAGCCTGGTGGTTTTTCAACCACAGTGACTCATAACCAGATGTAATAAAATACTAGAGTCTGACAAAGAGTCACATTTTTTATAAATTAGATGAATTGAGGCTATCCCCAGTCTCCCTTGTCTACTGGCCCTCTCTTGAGTGGAAAGGAAGCAGTCAGGACAGGAGCTGGTGAGCTGAGGGTTCTCTCTGCCACAGACCCGATGGAGCCACCCAGACCCTGGAGCTGACCGGGCACCACATGGATCTCTTCATGCAGAAGCCAATTTGGGGGGGACCTTACTCTAATCTGCAGGACCCATTTGGTAAAATCTAAATCCCATCACTAACTTCTGTCCACTCGCCAACTTGGCTCAGAGCTAGCCAACCCTGGGCCAGCGAGGCTGGAAAGACATGGACCCCTCTGAAAACAACAACAGGTGATAGTCAAAGACATTCCGGGCTCTTGGCCCTTTCATACAGTCCTGAAAAATCACTACAAATGCGGTAACGAGCCATTGCCCCCAAATTCCATATAGGCTCGAGGAAAAGGGTCTCTCCCAGAAGAAAGAGCAAGGGAGGGAAGGAACCTGTCCCACTAACTCTGCCCAGATATGAAGACCAAAAGCAGGACAAACATGTGGAAACCCCATACAAGCCACTCACCTGCATTCGGATTAATGACACTAGACGGTTCACGGTAGAATTATCTACTATTGACATTTTTAAGTCCAGTGCCCCAGTTTACCCACTGTTCACATTTCGTTTTATTCCTATGCCTTTGAAAAAAAGCTTTACTTAAGGATGCTCTTTTGAAAGTCTGCAAATGCGCACACATACTAGTGGAAACAGAGCTATGGCACACATTCCAGAGTCATCTGAATAATCTGCAGATTCTTTATCAGTTTATGTTTATACATGGTCCAGGCCTGTGGCCAAGTTTGGCTCGCCTGTCCATCCTTTCCCTGTCCACCGATCCTGTCTCCTCTGGCACTCCACTGGCACCTCTGCTGTCCCCTTCCTCCTCTACCCAACCACGTTCACTAGAAAAACATTCATGATGAATGAACAGGGCTCAAAGCAGGTGTTCTCAGCCCTTCCTTCCAAAGGGAAACAGGACGTACCCGGCTTTGCCCAAAACGCATCTACGAGAAAACTGGGTCTACTGGGCTGTGTGCATGTGTGGAGACAGAGGTGGGGGCCAATAGAGGGTTACACTGGGGTTTTATATGCATCATGTGAGAGCACGTACAAGTGGAAACTACAGAAACAGCATCCATTGGACAAAATTCCATGCAAACCGAGAACCTATTTTCTTCTGAGTATCTTTCGTCATCTTCCTGACTATGAACAGCGTACGGGGGCTAAAGTGAGAGATCCACTCTGAGAATCTGAAAGAAGAGAAAATTGCCTTTGGAAAACGAAATTTTAAAGCAACTCAATGAATCCAATTCAACCATCATAAACAGAAAGATTGGTTCCTAGGCTCGCAAGGCATGAGAGTAATCAGATCAAATGTTCCATAAAATACCTAAAGGAAGAAGGTAGGAATGTGCTAATGGACAGCGAGCAAAGGGGGTGCCTGTCCTGGTCACCAGACATCAGGAAGGAAGGGGCCAGAGTTGCAGGCAGACGGGTTCTACCCACCCACGTCCAGACTGGCCCCAGAGATCCCGATCCCAGAAGCTCCTGTAGTCTAGTCCCGGTTCTGCCTCATCACCTATTTACAGCGTGACTCCCAAAGTAGAAGACCCCCAGGAGACACCTCCTGCAGGAGGACACAAGTACCTGATCGTGTTGGCAGTGATCAACCTCACTGCACATCAATGAATTGGCCTCCACTTCTGAGACTTGGCTGGCCGTTCCCAGGGGGAGAATGTCCCACAATCTGCTTGCATTTGTCTGGTTCCCTCAAGAGTCACGATCACATCGTATTATAAATCAATACATTTGATACTGACTGGGCTGTGGGTCTTTACAGCTATGGGACAGGCTCGAGATTCAGCCAGGAAAAGACTCCCCTACAGGTGTGATTCTGCACAGGCAACAGTGAGAAAGATGACTTAGGAACATCCCCCTGCTATGAACGAGGACAACAAAATGGAAAGGTGTCCCCGTTCTCTGGGGATCCTCGCATGGCTTAGGACCTGGATGAGTGTGGCAATGCCAGGGGAGGGCAGAAGTGCTCTAGGAAACAGAGGAAGACAAATGTGGTGTTCCCAGGGGTGCCCCTGAGAGGGGAGGATGGGGTGGGGTGACCAGTGCTGGCAAGCCCAGGGGCACACCGAGCGACAAGCCCCTTTCAGCGACAACTGAAAGGACATCTAAAAGCAATGCCTGGCTGAGGTGCCAGGTTTTGCACTACGCAGTCTGCTGTGTCTTCACCCCGAGACCCCCTTTGTGGCAACCCCCCCATTCAAAGTCTTCAATCAAATCTATCAGCAAGGCAACATTACGTGACTATAAAAAGCATTGGAACACAGACTTGGGGCTGGGCTGCAAGAGCCCAGGGTCTGGCCCCATCACTCACTCCGCGACCTTGGAGAAAGTTATGTAACCTCTCTGCCTCAGCTGCCTCATCTGAAAAATGGGACTAAGGATAGTAACGACCTCACACAAAACTCTGTGTACAACATTCTGATGTGGGAGGGGAGATTTCTCAGCCAGGCCCACTCAGGGCTGAGCCTCCAGGCACAGAAGCAGACACCCAGGGCTGCGGCCAACAGAACCACACTGGCACCACGGCAACAGCTTGCGGATGATGTGAGGTGGAGACAACGCCACCAAGTCCAGGGCGTAAGGAGCTGGACAAGCCTGGCTGATGCCTGCGCTAGACCAGCAGTTCCCAGGCGGCACTGGTGGCAGAGAATCTGCCTGCTGACACGAGACGCTGGTTGGATCCCTGGGTTGGGAAGATCCTCTGGAGGAGGAAATGGCAACCCACTCCAGTGTTCTTTGCATGGACAGAGGAGCCTGGTGGCCTATAGTCCACGGGGTGGCAAAGAGTCGGATGCAACTCAGTAACACACATACACACATCATGAATAAGCACTCAGATAGCGATTCATGTGAAAGTATGCTCAACTGCTTAAAAACAGGATCTGGCTTATTTTGTTAATTTTAAATGTTTTATACTGTGTACGTAAACTGTTTCATGCACTTAAAAACAGGAAGAAAGCTTCAGCAATCATTTTTTAAGTTCATACTATAAGTAGCTATAGAACGCATATCAAAACTGAATAAGGATAGAACATGGGAATGTGTGGCGGTCTCATTTGACGATATCCAAAGATACTAAATATAGGTGTCTATTAAAATATTTGTATATCAGAAGGGTTTATTCCAGGATGCAAGAATGACTCAACATTAGAAAATGTGTTTACATAAGTCACTACTTTGAAGGTTGCCCACTGTTGTGATTATATATTTTATAATAAAAATATATAATATCCAGGGCTTCTCAGAGGTCCTATATGATGAAAGACAAGGAAAAGACAGTTAAGAATCTTGGAAAGAAAATTTCAAATTTAACTTTATTTGAAGATGGATACAGTGGTATACTTTAAAAATCCCAGAAAAAAATCAACCTCTCCACATTATTTTTTTTTAAATAATTGCAGTTATAAATTACAATTTGCAAATCATATTGCTATTCCAAAATATTTTCCCTGACATTCCAAAACTCTACCTTAAGTATTTTCCCCATGCTTGATTTCTCTGTGAACTTACCAGATAAATCTTTCAGACTTTTGATTCTGATGCTCAAAAATACAGAAAAACAAACCTGGCAGAGGTCATGTTAATAGAGAGGTGATGACCACAAATATATGTGCTGAACTTGACCCCAACTCTACACATTCTGAGGCATAAGCCCCTGGCTTGACAATTGTGCTGCACCCCAGAATCTGCCAGGGTATCTTTAAGAGTGAGATGCCCATACACACTGAAGAAACCAGAATTGAAAGAAACACGTGTACCCCAATGTTCATCGCAGCACTGTTTATAATAGCCAGGACATGGAAGCAACCTAGATGTCCATCAGCAGAGGAATGGATAAGGAAGCTGTGGTACATATACACAATGGAATATTACTCAGCCACTAAAAAGAATAGATTTGAATCAGTTCTATTGAGATGGATGAAACTGGAGCCCATTATACAGAGTGAAGTAAGTCAGAAAGAAAAACACCAATACAGTATACTAATGCATATATATGGAATTTGAAAGATGGTAACGATACCCCTATATGCAAGACAGAATAAGAGACACAGATGCATAGAACAATCTTATGGACTCTAAGGGAGAAGGTGAGGGTGGGACGTTCTGAGAGAATAGCATTGAAACATGTATATTATCATATGTGAAACAGAACGCCATTCCAGGTTCGATGCATGAGGCAGGGTGCTCAGGGCTGGTGCACTGGGATGACCCTGAGGGATGGGGTGGGGAGGGAGGTGGGAGGGGGGTTCAGGATGGGGAACACATGTAAACCCAGGGCTGATTCATGTCAATGTATGGAAAAAAAACCACTACGATATTGTAAAGTAATTAGCCCCCAACTAAAATAAATAAATTAAAAAAAAAAAAAGAGTGAGATGCCCAGCACCCACCCCAGACACTGCAATAGATTTAGGGTGGGCTGCAAACTGGACATCAGGATTTTGAAAGCACTTCAGGTGATTCTCAAACCTAACAAACCAAACCGCTGCCTTAGGTGGTTCCCAGGCTGCTCGTCCTTTTGGCAAGTCTGGGTTACGAAGAGCTGAGAGCGCAGCTCAGCCTCATCCTTTCCAACATGCAGCTCGGCTCCTCTCGCCCGCAGTCCATCTCTGTTCTAATTCAGGAACCACCGGGACGTCGAGTACCGTGTTTGCCTTTGTTCATCCAACCTGCACTGCTGCGCTATCATGTACGTACTGAGTACGCCAGGTTTGGGGGAATCTGTGATCCCTTTAAATGGTGTGTCTAGTTAGCGGAGTAAAGCTCCTATCAGATTTCCTCACCGCCAACCTTGCAGGTGCTGAGCGGTGACAGCAGTGATTAAGACCTGATCCCGAGACCCCTGGTGTTTGCAGTTTACAGTGTGGCAGAAAAGGACACAAAATAACCAGAAAAAACCTGACTGGCCACAATGAAGCGTGTTGAGTACAAGGAAGGCACAAGTCAAGCGTCATGGCCAAGTGTCTCAAAGGACAGAGAAACTCTTCTTCAGCTCGCAGAATAATGAGACCGGGAGAAGCAGCCAGTCCTCGAGAGTATCTGAAACAAGGAAGAGGAGACCCTCGGGCCCCTGGCAGGGCGGGCAGGTGTGAGGAGGTGATACCAGCCTGCCTGGGGTGGCCACTTTCCCGGGGGGCGGTAAGAATCGGCCGGAACAGGAGAAAAACTGGGGACGATGAGCACACGTGGCGAGGCAGTTGAGGTGAGGCCACCACGGGGCCAGAGACCGAGGCTCAGAACCAGGAGACAGGCAGCCTGCAGAAGCAGGGGTGCCGCGGGCAGAGCCCCAGGATCCAGGGCGGACGGAGGCAGGGCGCCCGTGCAAGTGAAAACTAGTCCCTTCCACTTCTGGCTTGGCATGGAAGGGTTTGGGAGTCACCAGTCCATTCTAAGAACAAATAGCAAAGCCAAACAAACTGAAAATCAACAACTCTTCTTGAACGCATCAGAGGTCATGGGCAAGACACTGCCCCTGACCTTGGGGAGATGGACAAAGACAAGAGGATTGCAATTGACAGGAACGGAGACTCATGAGCAGAAATCGCTGTGGGAACCAGCCCTGGGGTAGGAAATCCTGAACTTGAATAGATGCAATTGCGGGGGGGGCGGTGGTGGTGGGGGGGGGGTGGTCACTGCAGACAATTCTGAGAATTAAAACTCCAGGGGAACTCCAGGCTTTCAGGAGGTTCACCTTCTTCAGGAACTCAACCAGGTTCTCACAGTGAAGAGCAGAGAAAAGTCCCCTCGGGATTCCACAGAAGAGGGAGAAAGTGGTCATTTTGAAATCCACCAGGCCACTCTGTTCCTAAAGAGCCCTAAGATCATGGGAAATTATTTCACTAGAGTTCAACCAACCTGGGAGCAAGAAAATATCCGAAATACCTGACTCCCGCTCCCTCAAGCCACCCTGTCCCACCACAAGGGGGAAAAATTGAGAAGCCTGTTGAAGTTCATGGCCTGGAGCACAGGTTCACTGGAAGACTGAGATGTAACCCAGGACTGGAGAACACCTTCCCTCTCCTCCCCTCCACCTCACCACCACATTCCTCAGGGCTTCTTAATTCCCTCAGTTCCTTTGACCTAACACACCACATCTGTCAACAAAAAAATTACAAGGCATACTAAAAGGCAAGAAACAAACCAAAACATTTTGAGGAGAGAGAGCAAGCCTCAGCACCAGACTCCAGTAGGACAGGGATGTTGGAATTAGGAGGTCAAGAGATTAAAATAACGATAACTGTCAGTTACAAAAGATTTGCCAGCTGGTACCCAAGTAAAAATTATCCCTGGCTTGAAGACACTAACAGTATCACATTTTCACCTAAGATATCAAAACATGAAAAATTGCAGCTTTGTATTTGGGAGAAGAACAGCTGAGAACTTGAGTTTCAAGAGTACCACCTGCCCCCAACCTATTAAATCCGACTCTCCAGGTGGGACTCAGATAAGACAGGGATGAAATCTAAAATATCTTCACCCATGTCACCCAGCAAAGGGTCCCACATAATGGACATGCCTTCAAATGTATCTACCAATTTTATTTAATTGTGTACAATATTAAAAAGAGCAAGCCTACATTTAAGCACAATAGTCTGCCGTTACATACTTGCCAATTATTTCTAAAAATCCATTTTAGCAAACTCTTCATCAGAAATAGACTACAAAACCCCACAGAACATCTGCAGGTAAGATACAATCCTCCAAATCAGTGTTCTGTGACAACCCAGTAGGGTGGGATGGGGTGGGAGGTGGGAGGGAGGTTCAAGAGGGTGGGGACATATGTATGCCTGTGGCTGATTCATGGTGATGAATGGCAGAAACCATCACAATATTGTAAAGCAATTATTCTCCAATTAAAAATAAAAATTTTTTAAAAGATACAATCCTCAAAACTCTACAAAATCTCAAAGACCACCTGGGAGCACATACTAAATGCAGAAAGAAACTCCCACTTAAACATGGTCAGCCATCACAAGGCATCAAACTTACTGTAGCAAACAGGGTAGTGACCCCCACAGAAGGCCATGTTCTAATCCCTAGAACCAGGGAAGATGTTACTTTGTATGGCCAAAGGGATTTTGCAGGTGCAATTAAGTCATACATTTTGAGATGTGGAGATAATCCCAGGTTATCAGCTGGGCCCAACATAACCATGTAGGGTTACACCGTGGGAAGCAGGAGAGGTGATGAAGAGGGTGAAAGACAGAGGGACCCAAGGATGGAGGAAGAGGCCAGAAGCCAAGGAAAGCAGGTGGCCTCTATAAGTTGGAAAAGGCAAGGCAATGTTTCCCCTAGAGCCTCCTGAAGAAACACAGCCTGGTTAACACCTAGAGTTAACCCAGTAAGACCGACATCAGACCTCTGGTCTACACGAGTGTAGGAGCAGAGCTCATGCTGCTTAAAGTCACTAATGGTAGAAAGAGAAGAGGAACTAAAGAGCCTCTTAATGAGGGTGAAAAAGGAGAATGAAAAAGCTGGAAACATTCAAAAAACTAAGGTCATGGCATCCAGTCCCGTCACTTCATGGCAAATAGAAGTGGAAAAAGTGGAAACAGTGGCAGATTTTATTTTCCTGGACTCCAAAATCACTGTGGATGGTGACTGCAGCCATGAAATTAAACAACACTTGCCCCTTGGGGAAAAAATGGCTATGACACACCTAGGCAGTGTATTAAAAATCAGAGACATCCCTTTGCCAACATGTACGGGTATGCGAGTTGGACCATAAAGAAGGCTGAACACCAAAGAATTGAGTGGTGCTGGAGAAGACTCTTCAGAGTCCCTTAGGCAGCAAGGAGATGAGACCAGTCAATCCTAAATGAAATCAACCCAGAATATTCATTGGAAGGATTGATGCTGAAGCTGAAGCTGTACTCTGGCCACCTGATGTGAAGAGCTGATTCATTGGAAAAGACCCTGATGCCAGGAAAGATTGAGGGCAGGAGAAGGGGGCGACAGAGGATGAGGTGGTTGGATGGCATCACTGACTCAACGAATATGGGTTTGAGGAAACTCTGGGACGTAGTGAAGGACAGGGAAGCCTGGTGTGCTGCAGTCCGTGGGGTGACAAAGAGTCGGACACAACTTAGCGACTGAACAACAGTCTTGGGGTAGTTTGTTACGGCCGCAACAGGAAGCACCTTGCCTCCACCAGTGGATGCTGAAAGGGGAGGCGAGTTAACTCGAGAACACTCACTGGGTCTCTCGCCCTGGATGGTGCTGATGCTGACAAGGTGAGGACTGAGCTTCGGTTGTCATATGCTTCTGATGCGCTTACCTATTCTTGCTAACGTTAGGTGCGACACAGAACAGAGCTAACCCACCTGAACCAACTGAACCAAGCAAGGATTGACCCCCCCAGCAGTCTGCTTCTTGGAAGGGCGGGGAAGAGGGATTCTTCTCTTAACCTATAACAGTGAGAGCGGATGTAACTGCTCTCATCCTTCTTAAAATTCTGAGAAGCAGGTAAAATAGTATGTTGAAAAGAACTGGGGCTTCCCTCTCTCTGGGAAAGTAGCCTCGCCTCTTTGAGAAATAAATCTACAACCTCGGGCATCCTTGTGCCAACCAACCAACTTAACCAATCAGGAGAGAGAGATTCAGAAAACCAATTCTCCAAAAATTCGAGGCTTTAAACTCTCAAGACCAGTCCACTTCTGGAACATTTTAAGTCACCGTTAGTTAGAACACAGTTTTATAATGAAAGGGAATGCAATGCACTCCAGTGAAACAGGACACCGTGTGTGACTGACCAAACCTTCATCGAGCAGATGGAGCCCCAGGGGACAGTCACCGCTCCCCCCCCAATCCTTGGAACAGGCAGCGTGTCCCTTCTGAGTGTCCAGCTGACCATGCAGGGCCTGCCCCATGTCGGTCTCTGCAAAACCACCCACGAAACACCAGGTGATCAGCCTTAACAACTCCAAGGAACAGCTAAGGAATAAGACTGGATTTGCACTCTGGAGGGAACATGAGTTATTCAAGTCAAACATTTTAAAAGTTCAACCTATGATCCTTCCTTAAAGGGGCCAAGGACACAGTGACACTCAGAGTGATGCTGCAAGCAGAGAGAGGAGGAGGAGAAATCCAAACATACGGCCAGTCTCCCAACATGGAGAGAGGACCTGAAGTCAGACGAATTCCCAGCTAACAGCAAGTGTTTAATACAGTCTGTTCAGCGAAGGCAGGTATAGACCCTCAAGCCATTAACAGCCAAGGTGACAAGGTCTCCAGGCACAAAATAAACCCCTCTTGGCTTCTCTCCCCTGGTCTCCCTCGGGCCTCCTTACTGCCGGCGACCCTGCAGGTCCAGCGACAAGAATGTGGCGGCGACTGGACCACAGAATCCTGACCCCACGGAACGTCACTGCAACAGACCACTAGCGGGCTTCTTCACATGCGCTCTGCGAGCATTCCAGACAGCAAGCCTACGTCTGTACAGTCAAGGGGGAAAAAGACAGGAGTGTGGTCTGAGACTTCACCTGAGTGTGTGTGTATTAGTAGCTCAGTCATGTCCTACTCTTTGCGACCACAAGGACCATAGCCCACCAGGCTCCTCTGTCCATAAGGATTCTCCAAGCAAGAATACTGGAGTGGGCTGCCATGTCCTTCTCCAGGGGATGTTCCTGACCCAGGGGTCAAACCCAGGTCTCCCGCATTGCAGGCAGATTCTTTCCCTTTTAAGCTACCCAGGAAGCCTCTCATTTTAGTGGGAATAGCTATAAATACAGGCTGCTGGGCTCAAGAATTCCTAATGTCTTTTTCTCAAAGCTGCAGATAATTTTAAAATAAGCAGAGAGGGATAAATGTCCTCTTCCATCCCCTCCAGAGAAGGACAGTCCCCTGCTTGTATGGCTTCCCAGGTGGTTCAGGCTGTAAAGCGACTAACACTTTGACTGCTTTTATAGTCAGAGGATTCATCTGAGGAAAGCAGATGAAATTTCAGACTTGTTTCCCCCTAAGGCCTTCCACACTCATCATTCTAAACACTTTTCAGCCTGAGCTGAAAACCTAGGCTTGCCTCTCCATCCACCCTGCTTCTCCCAGAGCGCCCGGCAGATACCAGGACACGTACTCCCTTTCCCCCACTGGGGTCCCCCTGGCAGGGCACTGCTGTTTTTATACCGTTTCTGAGGACTGATCTTCACTCAACAGCTGTGTTTGTTTACGGGACAAGAAAGGAGCACAGGACACACACGCTTGGTCCTGTGGAGTTTTCCTTTCAGCGTCTCCCTCTCCAGACAACACTCTGACCTTCTCCCCCAGTTAGAATCTGCTATCGGAGGAAGCCAAGAGGGTGGGCGGATAGGATGTGGCCATGGAGGAGAACCTTGAGCCATTTGCTATATAGTCAGACATCGATTTTCCCTTTAAGCGGGGCCAACAGGTCACAGCTGGGCGTCCATCTGAACCTGCCATTTCCTAACAGCGGAGGGACGGTCCTTGCTTCTCGGACACAAGGGAAGGGCCGGCTCTGCGAGCCCCTCACGGTCCCACTCAGGCACGAGGAAGCCAAGGCCACAACCCACACTCCACATCTGGCCAGCTGTCGCCCGCAGCAAGGAGATCTTTGCATGAAACACACCAGCCTCCTTTCTCAGCAGTTTTAAAAAGATGTGAATAAAAGTCTCTGACATAAAAGAAAAGGCAGATGCTTTCTTGAAACTTTTTCCGTTCAGAAAAAGACTGCTTCTGGTGGTTCGTTGTTTTAAAAAATTCCCCTAAGAGTGCCCCTCCCAACTTTAAAATAAAATCATCTGTAAGAGGATCATTATTCTCCATAAAAACACCAAACTTTATCATTCCTTTTTGTTTTTTATGAATCCTTCTGATCCTCTTGTTTCAAAGTAAAGGGGTGTCTTATATTTTCATTTCTCCACAATGTCTTTTGAATGATTCCTCCTGCAGAGTTAGCTGCAGAGAGTCGAGACTGAACTCACTGGTGAGCTGTTCCTAAATTCTAAATTCGCTCCTAGGATGCATGCTCTGTTGTTTGAAACAGGCATTTCTAAAGGCTCACCTAGTTATCCAAGAATTACAGAATCCACAGGAGTATCTGCAGAGCAGAGTGCAGGGGCTGCAAACACACAAGGAGTCCAGAGGGCAGGGGGGAAGCAGGGACACATACACAGTCATGTTTCGGGGGCTGGGTCCCAAGTGTTCCAAGACCTCCCTCCCCCACCACCCCCAGGCTCCCAGGACACCGCGAAGGCAAAGTGGACGTCAGCAGGCTGCACTCTGGCGTCACCTTGCACCTTCAATATCAAGCCAAGCTTGGAGGTTTTCTTTGTCAACTTGCCACTGCTGGCCCCGGGGGACAATGCGAGTATTCACGTACAACCAGTGCTCTGATAGGATGCCACGGTCACTGGAAAAACACTAAATGTGTGGACACACACTCACACATGCACACTGAGCTGTGTCTCTATCACAGAGCAGAATATAACTATTGCTATAAACACTATAACCTGTAGAGCCAGAAAGACTATTGTGTATGCCATGGACTAAATTGGCATATCTGGTAGTATGCATTGAGCATTTCACTTGGCCAGCTCTTAGAATACATCATGAAAGTGAAAGTGTGAGTTGCTCAGTCGTGTCCGACTCTTTGCGACCCCAAGGACTGTAGCCCGCCAGGCTTCTCTGTCTATGGGATTCTCCAGGCAAGGATCCTGGAGTGGGTTGCCATTCCTTTCTCCAGGCAGTCTTCCCAATCCAGGGATCGAACCCAGGTCTCTTGCATTACAGGCGGATTCTTTACTGTCTGAGCCACCAGGGAAGCCCTTTTATGGCATATCTCTTCATTTTATATTTCTTCTCTCCCCTGATAGGCTGTAAACTCCATGAAATCAAGGACTACTGCCCAAGGGTGTGAATCCAAGTCAACTCTTACCAACAGAAGGCACCCAGTAACACAGTGAAAAATGCCTCACTTTTATTTTTTTTAATAAATTTATTTATTTTAGTTGGGGGCTAATTACTTTATAATATTGTAGTGGTTTTTGCCATACATTGACATGAATTAGCCATGGGTTTATACGTGTTCCCCATCCTGAACCCCCCTCCCACATCACCCCATCCCTCTGGGTCATCCCATTGCCCCAGCCCCTGAGCATTTTTCTCATGCATCGAACCTGGAATGGTGTTCTGTTTCACATATGATAATATACATGTTTCAATGCTATTCTCTCAGAACGTCCCACCCTCACCTTCTCCCTCAGAGTCTTATGGACTGCATCTGTGTCTCTTATTCTGTCTCGCATATAGGGTTATCTTTACCATCTTTCAAATTCCATATATATGCATTAGTATACTGTATTGGTGTTTTTCTTTCTGGCTTACTTCACTCTGTATAATGGGCCCCAGTTTCATCCATCTCAATAGAACTGATTCAAATCTATTCTTTTTAATGGCTGAGTAATATTCCATTGTGTATATGTACCACAGCTTCCTTATCCATTCGTCTGTTGATGGACATCTAGGTTGCTTCCATGTCCTGGCTATTATAAACAGTGCTGCGATGAACATTGGGGTACACGTGTTTAATTCTGGTTTCCTCAGTGTGTATGCCCAGCAGTGGGATTGCTGAGTTGTATGGCAGTTTTATTCCCAGTTTTTTAAGGAATCTCCACACTGTTCTCCATAGTGGCTGTACTAGTTTGCATTCCCACCAACAGTGTAAGAGGGTTCCCTTTTCTCCACACCCTCTCCAGCATTTATTGCTTGTAGACTTTTGTATAGCAGCCATTCTGACTGGTGTGAAATGGTACCTCATTGTGGTTTTGATTTGCATTTCTCTAATAATGAGTGATGTTGAGCATCTTTTCATGTGTTTGTTAGCCATCTGTATTTCTTCTTTGGAGAAATGTCTGTTTAGTTCTTTGGCCCATTTTTTGATTGGGTCATTTATTTTTCTGGAATTCAGCTGCAGGAGTTGCTTGTATATTCTTGAGATTAATTGTTTGTCTGTTGCTTCGTTTGCTATTATTTTCTCCCATTCTGAAGGCTGTCTTTTCACCTTGCTTATAGTTTCCTTTGTTGTGCAAAAGCTTTTAATTTTAATTAGGTCCCATTTGTTTATTTTGCTTTTATTTCCAATATTCTGGGAGGTGGGTCATGGAGGATCCTGCTGTGATTTATGTTGGAGAGTGTTTTGCCTATGTTTTCCTCTAGGAGTTTTATAGTTTCTGGTCTTACGTTTAGATCTTTAATCCATTCTGAGTTTATTTTTGTGTATGGTATTAGAAAGTGTTCTAGTTTCATTCTTTTACAAGTGGTTGACCAGTTTTCCCAGCACCACTTGTTAAAGAGATTGTCTTTTCTCCATTGTATATTCTTGCCTCCTTTGTCGAAGATAAGGTGTCCATAGGTGTGTGGATTTATCTCTGGGCTTTCTATTTTGTTCCATTGATCTATATTTCTATCTTTGTGCCAGTACCATACTGTCTTGATGACTGTGACTTTGTAGTAGAGCCTGAAGTCAGGCAGGTTGATTCCTCCAGTTCCATTCTTCTTTCTCAAGATTACTTTGGCTATTTGAGGGAAAAATGCCTCATTTTTAAAGCAAACCTTCAGGTCTGAATCAGATGGCGACCCCGGGGTCACTGGCATGGCCCAGACATGTTCTTTGAAAAGTAACACACAGGACTTACCTGCTGGTCCAGTGGTGAAGAGTCCACCTGCCAATACAGGGGACACGGGTTCAATTCCCGGTCTGGGAAGATCCCATATGCCTTGGATTAGCTAAGCCCACTCACCTAGAGCCCATGTTCCACAACAAGAGAAGCCCCCTCGCCACAACTGGGAGCCAGTGCAGCCAAAACTAAAAAGTGTTACTTTTTTAACTAAAAAAAAGTAACACATCTTCCCCTGACCAGGTGGCTCCCTCCATCTTAATGAAGACATCACGTCTTCCTGACACCAAATGCAAGGTAAGACTCTGCCCATATCCTCAAAGAGGTGATGGACGGACCAGCAGGGGCGGGAAAAAATGAATAAATGACAATCCAGTCATCAGAAAGTGCCAACCAAATGCTATGAAGACTCCAAGGAAAGGAAGCTGGCATCTTCCCCCAAAGAGGCCAGTCAAGGCTTAGGGAAGGAGCTACAGTTTGAGATGCGCCTAGAAGGTTGACTAAGAGCATGTAAGGGAGAGTCAAGTGGTCAGGGTTAAGAGACAAAGCCCGCTTCGGCAGCTGCGTCTAGGTCTCGGGCACCATCCCAACCCATCCACTCCTGTCCCCTCCGCTAAACACACACCATGGCCGCTGGGCTCAGTTACCCCTCGGCAGGCCTGGGATTTTCTGTGCTATTAACTGATCACACTGAGTCCATTCCAGAATATCCTATGTCCTCCTCCATCTCCCCAAGAGAAATGCACTTGGAAGCCTATGTTAAAATAATACACCGTGCTCCTTCTGTCTCCGACCCAATTATATGATGTTGGAACGCTCTGCTGGAAAACTTGCAATAATGACCAGCCAAGTGCTGAAGGGCATAATGTTTGGATTGTCAAACAGGTTGCTCGTGATGCAAATCTATGACTTCAGAAGTGATTTCACAAACATTTTGGGAACAGCGATCTGACTCATAAGCTCCAACGTAGTCTCATCGAACAGCTGTGCGTGTAAGCAGTCCAGAGATGGTCCTGGAGAAATGTTACCAAGAAAAGCAGAATACAGGAGGAGAAAGTCTGCACCTTGAGGAGGATATCATTTCACAGTGAAACTTTACCACTCAACACAAGGGGGGGAGGCCAAGCCAACCACACCAAGGGTGCCAAGACTATACATCGTTGATCAGGAGGGGAAAACACATGTATGGGCTTACATTATTTTACAAGATTAACTGGAGACCTTCCACCCACTGATTATAGCACTAGGCAAAGAAACTCACTTGGGAGGTCTCATAACACAACGCTCATTTCGTACAGAATGTTTTGATCCATTCAGAACTTTCACTTTGATTTTTATGTTTTACTCCCCAGGCCTCTGTTGTTCACATGTTAAAATGCGACAGTCCAAGAGTTACGAGACTTGCCCGGGGTCACCCAACAGTCAGGCCAGGTGGCAGGCAGGTGTCCCCTCCACCACTGATCCCCTCCCTTTCATCCACACGCAGACTCAAGAAAATGGCCAAAGAGATTATAATTCTGCATTTTCTGTTTCAACTTTACTGTTATTCGTAACACCAGCTCAAAAAAAAAAGTAAAAGTCTGGTTTCTTAAAAATAAGAATGGAATCAGCAGGTGCTGAAATTTTACTTCTTTGTTCTTTCACTCCATGTGAGCTTTTAAAATCTGAGGTCCTTCAGTTAGGGCCTTTGGGATGGACATCCACACGCTGCTCTATTTAAAGTGGGTCACCAGCAAGGACCTGCTGGGCAGCACAGGGAACCCTGCTCAGGCTTATGTGGCAGCCGGGATGGGAGGGGGGCGTGGGGAAGAATGGACACTTGTATTTGTATGGCTGAATCCCTTCCCTGTTCACCTGAAACTGTCACAACACTGTTAATCGGCTATACCCCAGTACAAAATGAAAAGTTCAAGAAAAATATCTGAGATACTTAATTCCATAAAATGTGTCCCTTAGTTAAAATTCAAACCAAGGTAGAGCCAAGAGCCTTAAAAGAGCGTGGGTTTTACTGAGCAGGCAACTGAGATCTAGAAGGGTTAAGTGGCTGCAAGGTTACCGGCTAGTTAGTGGCAAACCAAGATAGAAACACAGTATTCTGGACATCAGCATGTAGAGTGTGATGGAGGACCTTGGACAACACTGAACGCCAACTGCCTACAGCACACAACTTGCATTTTTTTCACCCATGCTCTAACAGGTCACCTTGAGCTGCACAAAGAACCATCTGGCAAAATTCACAGCTGATGGAATTGTTCAGGAACGATGTATGATCTTCCTAGGAGCACAGGTTGCTGCTAAGATGGAAGATACTACCAGTGTTGAGAATATTTACGTGGTCGGGAGGGACTTAACATCTCACAGCATCTCCTGAATCACTGAACGAATCCCCAGGCTGGCAGTGAGAACGACACTCTGAAAAAGGAGAGCCGTCCTTGTACCAAGTCACCGTTTGGAAGGTAATTCCACAGCTGATGTGCCAGCTCTGTACTCAAAGACACACAGGAATAAGACAACCCCGCTCTCAGGGGCTCTCGGTCTGGTCGGAAACACAGATGAAGAAACAGCGCAGGTCTGACATGAGACACCTCGGCTCCACCACTGCCCGCGGCCTCTCCTCAAACCAGACATGCCTCTGTGGGCAAGGTGAGCCAACAGAGGAGGGACCTTGCGCTCCACCCCCGTGGTACATGCTGGCCCGTGGGGGCGGGTGGAGAGGCTGAGGGGGCTTGCGGTTGGGTCGACAAAGGCACTGGACACCAAAATTGCTAAGCACAGCCTGACCCAAAGGCGCCCCTTTCCTCATGTGTCAGGTTTGGCAACAGGCCTCCTGTGAGCAGTCCCTCTAAGGCATCCCAAGCCTCTCCTTCCAGCAACTATCACCACAGCTGTTCAAAAGAAGTCAGAATTAACGTGCAGAGACCACGGAGCACTGTAAGGAAGAGAGGGCGTTTGTTGCTCCTGGTTTAAATAGGCTTGGTTGCAAACCAGAGCTGTCGGCATGGCCGTTTTCCCAAACACAAACCTGGTGAAGTCCTACAAGGACCTGATAGAAGCCCAGATGAATTTCTCGGTCCTTCAAAAATGCCCAAGGGTGTGTGTTCAGCTAGAATTCTCTAAATCGATTCCTGATTCTGCCAGTCATTCCTAGCCTTGAGTGAGAATCTTTGTTCCTTTACTCAGCTTCCTACCTGGGCAGAGGAAGGATATCACTTATCTAAGGGTATGGGCTACTCAACTTGCATTCACATCGTCAACATGAACTCAGAGATGCTGGAATCTGCACAGATTACCATCTTTCCAGAAAGAAGCTACTACTCTGAAAGGCAGTGTGTGGAATTCTTGTGAAAAACATTAAATATCCCCATACATGTGGGGTTTCCCAGGTGGCGCTAGTGATAAAGAATCCACCTACCAATGCAGGAGATGCAAGAGACCCGGGTTCGACCTGGGTCAGGAAGATCCCCCGGAGGAGGAAATGGCAACCTACTCCAGTATTCTTGCCTACAAAATCCCATGGACAGAGGAGCCTGCTGGGCTCCAGTCCATGGGGTTGCAAAGAGTCAGATACGACTGAGTGTACACACACATACCCATGTGTGAGCATTCTTCTCTAACCAAAAAGACTAGTTTGCTATGATTCTGTTACTCCTCTGCAGAGCTTTGATATACAGAAGCCCCTTCTAGAGAAATGGTGAAGATAATTTGAGGCAGGATTCTCAAACATGTGAAGAAAGCTGAGCGCCGAAGAATTGATGCTTTTGAACTGTGGTGTTGGAGAAGATTCTTGAGAGTCCCTCGGACTGCAAGGAGACCCAACCAGTCCATCCTAAAGGAGATCAGTCCTGGGTGTTCATTGGAAGGACTGATGCTGAAGCTGAAACTCCAGTACCTTGGCCACCTCATGCGAAGAGCTGACTCATTTGAAAAGACCCTGTTGCTGGGAAGGATTGAAGGCGGGAGGAGAAGGGGACGACAGAGGATGAGATGATTGGATGGCATCACCGACTCAATGGACATGGGTTTGGGTAAACTCTGGGAGTTGGTGATGGACAGGGAGGCCTGGCGTGCTGTGGTTCATGGGGTCGCAAAGAGTCAGACAAAACTGAGCGACTGAATTGAAGGAATAAAAGTTATGAAACAAATAATGTGAGCCTGATGATTGCCCTAGATCACTGCCTAGAGAGAATTTCAGTTCTGGGGGGCCATATAGAGCCTAATAATCTCACTGAGTTCAGGAGACAGACTGGAGTTTGGGGAGACCAACATAGCTAAATTGCAGGGCTGAGTACCAGAAAAGAGGGAGCTACACAGAGAGAGCAAGCTCCAAAGACATGCAAAGGGATCGTCTCTAGCCTGTAGCTGAATTCTGAACTTCTTATGAATCTGTAAAACCTCCAAGACACGGAAAGAACTATAACCAAAAAAAAAAAAAAACTACCAGAGGTCACGCAAGGCTGGGAAGAGTTTGTGTCCCCAAGAACCAGAGTCCAGAGACATCATAATATGTTGAGCCTTGGGTACAATCTTCAAAAAGAATGTGCTTTATTAGGGAGATAAATTATTCCTAAATAAAGGCTGATTTGTGTCCACTATAACAAAAAGCAAACTTCAAATAGATCCTAAAATAGATCTGCAAGTTACTTAACTGCACACCAAAATAAAATTTAACTTTCCTTAAAGGACTATAACAAAATCCAGCAGCACACAACACCAACGCAAAAATGAATGGGCATGCAAAGAAACAGGAAACTATATCATATAACCAAAAGTAAAAGTGAAAACAAACTGACTCAAATAAGAGATAAGAGCAGACAAGGACCTTGACTAGCAATTATAAATCTTAAAAATATGCTCAAGAATGGAAAGGAAAATAGTATGCAGAGGAAACAAATGAAGCTATAAAATATATAAATGAAACTTCCAGAAGTAAAAAAAAAAAAAAATTCACTGGATGAGACTAATAGCATTTTAGATAATGAAGAAGAAAATATTAGTGAAGTTGAGTCATAACAATAGAAACTATGTCAAATGAGACAGGACAGAGACAAAAAAAAGCCTGAAAATAAACACAGGATCTGGTGAACCGTGGGATGATATAAAGCTGTCTAGCATTTTGGGAATTTTAATCCCAGAAGGAGGGGAAGAAAAGGGGAAGACCGAAAAGTGATTTAAAGAAGTAATGGCCAAATTTGAAGACAAACACTACCAACTCACAGATCCAAGAAACTCCAACCAGAAGAATCATAAAATAAGACGAAGGCACATGATAAAACAAAACTGAGGAAAAACAGTGATACAGTTAAAAATCTTAAAAAAGCAGCCATATAAAAGACGACACATTACATACAGATACATGAAAAGCAAAAGGTTGGAGAATTACACCCTGCAAACACTAACCAAAGAAAGCTGGGGTGGCCATAATAATTTCAGATGCAAGGTGACTTCAAAACCAGGAATATTACCAGGGATAAAAAGGAACATAGCATAATGCTATAGATGAGATGCCAGTCACTCAGTTGTGTCCAACTCTTTGTAACCCCTTAGACTGGTAGCCCGCAAGGCTCCTCTGTCCATGGGATTCTCCAGGCAAGAATACTGGAGTGGGTTGCCATTTCCTTCTCCAAGGGATATTCCCAACCCAGGGATTGAATCCAGATCTCCTGCATCGCAGGCAGATTCTTTACCATCTGAGCCACCAGGGAAGCTCTAATGCTATAGAGTCCAGTTCATTAAGACACACAGCAAACCAGACATGCACTCCCCTAAAAACAAAGCTTCAAAACCTTGAAAGAAGAACGCGAGGACTGAAGGAGAAGAGAGCGAATCCTTAATGATGGTTGGAGAATTCAACATTCAGTCATCAAGGGAAGTAGATGGAAAGGCAGTAAGGAGACGGGAGACTCGGACTTCCCTGGCGGCTCGGTGGTAAAGAATCCACTTGCCAATGCAGGAGACACGGATTCCATTCGTAGTCCGGAAAGATCTCACATGCTGCAGAGCAACTAAGCCTGTGTGCCACAACTAGTGAGCCCACCGCTACAGCTACTGAAGCCCAAGCGCCCTAAAGCCCATGCTCCGCAACAAGGGAAGCCATCACAAGAAGTCTGTGTGCTCCAACTAGAGCAAAGCCCACACAGCAGCAAAGACCCAGAACAGCCAAAATAAATAACATTATATTTTTAAAAGACGCAGAAGATTTGAACAACACTATCAACCAACTTATCCTAATTGCTATTTACTGAACACTCCACTCAACATCAGAATGTATGTTCTTTTTTAATTGCACAAGAAACATTTAAGATATGGCTCCAAAGTGAAAGTCACTCAGTCGTGTCCAACTCTTTGTGACCCCATGGACTATACAGTCCATGGAATTCTCTAGGCCAGAATACTGGACTGGGTAGCCTATCCCTTCTCCAGCAGATCTTCCTGAACCAGGAATCAAACGGGAGTCTCCTGCATTGCAGGCGGATTCTTTACCAACTGAGCTATCAGGGCTGATAGCTCAGGCCTCCAAAACAAGACTCAAATTCAACAGGACTGCAATCATCCTGTGTTCAGAGTGCAGTGGAATTAAACTAGTAAATCCTCAAACATTTCAAAATTAAACAACATACTTCTAAATAATCAATCAGAGCAGAGAAGAAATCACAAGGGAAATTTTTGAAATTCTTTGAACTGAATGCAAATGAAAACACAAGAGGAAAAGCTGGTGGTGAGAGGGAAATCTACACCAATTAACAGTTATTTTAAAAAAGCAGAAAGGTGCATACACCAGAGTGATGAGAAGACTTATCACTTGGGAGCTCAGAATGATTTGACTTTGTAGATTTGACTTCATAGTCTCAACGCCATTGGACGCCTGACTTCTCTCCCCGCTTATCTCCCAAGAAAACAACTCAAGCTCTTCTTATATATGGGCATTTCTGGAACAAAGATACCCCTGCCTGCTAGCTCTGTGAAGAAGGCTGTGAATTAGTTCAGTGCCTCTCACACTTTAATTTGCCTATGAACCACCTGGGTGTCTTATAAAAAGGAGATTCTGAATCAGAAGATATGGGATTAAGCCTAAAATGATGCAGTTCTCTTTTTTATATATAATTTTACTTATTTTTTGGCTGAGCTGGGTGTCTTCATTGCTGTGCAGGCTCTTCTCTAGTTGTGTTGAGTGGGGACTACTCTCAAGTTGAGGCTCCCGGGCTCTAGAGCACAGGCTCAGAAGTTGTGGTGCTCAGCTGAGTCGCTCCATGGCACATGGGATCTTCCCAGACCAGGGATCGAACCCATGTCTCCTGCACTGGCAGGTGGATTCTTCACCACTGAGCCAGCAGTGGAGCCCGGAGATGATGCATTTCTAACACGCTCCCTAGCAGAGGCAGACCATGCTTTCAGTGACAGGGAGCAAGAACCCTTTCCTCCAGACAGGCTCATTTTAACCAGGAACAATTGCTCCCTCCGAATCTGTTTTTCACGTCCTCTGTCCTCTCCCCTTTCTGGATAAAAAGTCAAGAAAAGGTCAATGGGTGATGGGGACAGAGTTACTTAATACAGAAGAGACAGGGCTGGCCAGTGACCATTTGATCGATTAAGTAGCAGGTGCTTGACTGAGATCAGGACTGGCTTTAATAACCGTTAAAGTGCCAAAGCCTTTCTGAATGCCTAAAATGACTTTGGACTCAGACCAGTATTTTCTTTTTTTAAACAGCAGTGTTATTACCACATATAATGAGAAATCTTAAAAATAAGGCTGGTTCTGTGTTTAATATTACCTGCCTTGGCAGCAAGACAGAGCCTGACTCCTAGCTGACCTTGTTCATTGATCCCTTGAACAAGGTGGAGGTGTTTATGATGCTCAGCAGGTGATATTCGGGCACGCTGCGGTCCTACAGAAGAGGCTACTCAGGAGAGAGGAACGCACAAAGGGCAAGAGAAGGGGGAGGCCACGTGAGCCAGGCTTCACCAAGTTCTTCTGTGCATCCCTCCACAGGACAGGGCTTCCCTGGTGGTGCTAGTGGTGAAGGATCTGTCAGTGCAGGAGACACAGGTTTGATCCCTGGGTCGAGAAGATCCCCTGCAAGAGGAAATGGCAACCCACTCCAGTATTCTTGCCTGGAAAATCCCAGAGACAGGGGAGCCTGCTGGGCTATAGTCCATGAGGTTGCAAAAGAGTTGGACACGACTTAGCAGCTAAAACAACAACATCTACAGGATGGTCAGCAGTGCTGAAACAATGGTTGTATGCAGAGCCATATAAATATTCTGCACATCGGGGACAAAGGTTTCTGTTCACCTGCATCTTCCTTATCTGCAAATTGCCAAACCCAGAAAGCTCAAGGATGGAACAGCAAAAGCTCTTTTTTGAATTTATTGCTTCCTGTCATGAAAAATTACATAGAAGTAAAATTACTCCCTTTTTTAAAATAAAAAAACTTTAATTCCAGTTATAAATTCATTTCTATTAGCACTTAAAGACTTTCGTAAGATTGATTCAATGACTGTAGACAGATTTTTTTTTTTAAAGCAAATTACTTTTTTCTTTTTTTTTTTTTTTTAAGAGTTCGATTTACTTGACCCTCCACTCAGGATCTTAAATCCCAGACTAGGGATCGAACCCATGCTCCCTGCTTTGGAGGTGGAGTCTTTTATCTATTGGATGGCTGGAGAAGTCCCTAGACTTAAATTCATCCAGCAGAACCAGTGGAGAGTAAGTGCTCCTATATATGTCATGGAACTAGCCTGAAATTAAAAGTTTGAGTAATTCATCTTCAGGACCTGGATTATGCAGCTTAAGAACAGAAGCCAGCAAAGTATAGCTCATGAGCCAGCTATTGAGTTTTATAAATAAAATTTAATTGGAATATACTCTAATGAGACTCCCATTTTTTTGAAGTACTGCTTCTGCACTACTGCCGAGTTGAGTAGTTAGGGCAAAGACTCTTCCTTGCAAAGCCCAAAATATTTATCCTCTGGCCCTTTAAGAAAAAGTTCCCAACCTCTGTTCTAGAAGAATGAGCAAGGACCAAGAAGTTTTAAGGAAGTGGAAAATTATTATGCTGAGTGTGACCCAGGTGGCGCTAGTGGTAAAAAAAAAAAAACAACCCTGCCTGCCAATGCAGAAGACATAAGAGACTCAAGTTCGATCCCTGGGTTGGGAAGATCCCCTGGAGGAGGCATGGCAACCCACTCCAGTATTCTTGCCTGGAGAATCCCATGGGCAGAGGAGCCTGGCGGGCTCCATGGGGTGGCAAGGAGCCGGACACAACTGAAGCAACTTAGAACACACACGTGCACGGTCACAAAGCTATCAACTATCACAGTACAAAACTTTAAATGAAGCAGCTTTGTGAAGTAGTGAATTTCCTGGGACATGAAGGATTCAAGCAGCTCTTTCTTAGGTGACCACCATCCTAGAACTGAGGTGAAGGGGATGAGGCACCATTCAAAAGGTTCCTTAAACCACATCTCTGATGCTGCATCATTCTATGCTATCAGCTGCACAGAGGTCCACACGAGACTCCTTGAAATACAGTCTCACTTGACTCACGAAGAAAAACATCTTACATTATAGCTAAGAGAATCTAAAGAAAACACGCATCTTGAAAAAGAGCCCTGGGTATCTTTTGGTGGCCGGTTTGCCTGTAATCGGCCCACAGGAGTGACTCCGCTGGACAGAAGCCACGTCTAATTCTGTGGCCATTATAGCTCTTAACATGCCATGATTGCTCCACAGAGATCTGTAAATGTAATTTAATGATGTCTCTGTATAATCCAGACTGCCAAATCTTTCTGCAGTCTTATTCTTGGGCAGAGAATGTATGTGTCGACCCAATTACAGACTCTGAAATATCTGCAGTATCCCTGGATCTTCTAGAACAACAGTCAGTATTGTTTTCTACAAATCCAGGTGGGTGGGCTCATGGACAAAGAAACCCTAAAAAGCCCAAGATTCGTCTTTATTTTTCATTTCTCCACCAAATTGCTTTTATAATATAGCAAATTAAGAGGGGTTTTTTTGTGGGGCTTTTTTTTTTTGAAGTTTCCAATTAAAGTATTTGACCTGTCTAGTGCATTTTAGTTGATGGAGCTAGGTTTCACTCCTCTGCCAAACACACTTTGCAACTCTCAAGCCAATTCTTTCTCTGACCAATTTGGCAGTGTGGTTGGCTAGGCCTGCAGGTAGTAGTGAGAGCAGAGAGCTCCCAGTGAAACATTCATTTTTATGGTGCTGGCTTTCACCTAGGTATCAGCGGGAGGCAATAGCACTTGGTCAAGTCCTCCTTCAAGCGACATCAAAGGCGCTGAGCGAAAGGTGGCTGAGCGCAGACTAATCCAACGGCATATGAAGCTCTGGCCTGTAGCCAACAGCAAGGAGGTTGAGAATTTCCGTTCTGGCTCTCGATGAAGAGTAGCTTAGGCCGCATCCTTAAGTGGACCCCTCCCCCATCTCAGCTAAGGCAGCCCAAGAAGAGACACACGGTAGATCGAAGCAGAGCTCTAACGTCACACAACTGGGGCAGACATGCAGGTGAGGAGGTTACCTGATGTTTAACCTCAAAGTGTTTGATGCCCATGGAAACCAGAATAAACAGAAAGAGTAGCCAAGTTATTAAAAATCATACCCTTTATTAAGTCTCTCTTTCAAATAAAGAATGTTCACTTTGTGTTTTTTTTTTTTAAAGAATAGAAAATTAAAAAATCAAAGAGACTTTGATTTTTTTAACTTCAAATTCCAGAACCAGCTGGAAAGATCTCAAGATATACCTAGTGGAGGTCCCTCTATTTATGGAGCTCATTTAATTAAGTAGCAGAAGGACAGGTAAAACACAAGCAAACCAGCCAATGACAATAAAAGTTATTGTAAAAGTCACTCCGGGGCCTCTCAGGCTAAGTTACGGCCATTGTGCAGCTCAGAAACTGAAAAGGAGGGAAAGATTGGCTCAACGTCCAGATTCAGAAACTTCTTCCACGTGTTGCTCTCATCAGTCTAGCAAACAGATTTCCTGGGCTTCCCAGGTGGCTCAGGTGGTTAGGAATTCACCTGCAATGCAGGAGACCAGGTTCAATTCCTGGGTCAGGAAGATACCCTGGAGAAGGGCATGGCAACCCAACCCAGTATGCTTGCGTGGGAAATCCCATGGACAGAGGAGCCTGGCAGGCTATAGTCTATGGGGTCGCAAAGAGTCGGACACGACTGAGTGATTAACACTTTCACTTTCAAACATTTCCATCACAGAAGCTGCTACACTCCCAAAGTCCTGTGTGTGGAAACATCAACCTCTTCCTTCTGAACAACCTGCTGCAGGGGGATGTGATTGTAAGATCTTAGCATCCTTGGTGCCTGGCAAGGCAGCTAGGACACAGTAGGCACCTCTTGACATTTAAGCGGATGAATCTACAAATGGCAATGACAGCAGGATCCCCTTAACACACACGGGATCCCCCTTTAGCCTCCCTGTCACCCACTCCTACGCATTAGCACAATCTACGCCTTGGCTGCTGTGAGCGCTCTCATTTCAGGAACACCAGCCCTTGCCTCTTTAAATCCCACCCACCCTTCCAGGCACAGTGCTTCTCAGAGTCTGGCCCCATGAACCACTTGACTAAGAACCATTTAGAATGTTGTTTTTTTTTTTTTTAAGTAGAATTTTACTTTTATCCTCATTCAGCTTCACATACTATCATCCATCGCACTAATTATTTTTCAATAGCTTCAACTTTTCCATCTGGTGGTCTTTCAGTTAAACCTGTCTGGCAAAATCCCAACCTGGGAAGGATTCAACGTGGTGTTTATACCCAGGTAGATGAGCACTTCTGGGGGGAAAAATTGCACCCTGCAGACTAGTGATATGTTAGCGATGTCACTGAATGTCCTCTCATCTGAGTCCACACGCACGCCCCAGCACTTTGCCCCGATCTCTCAATCCTCGATACCTCACCTCAACTCCCTCAACTTCCTACCACCAGATCTGCTAACCAGCCTGTATCCAACTCCAAGAATGCTTGTTAAAATGCAGATTCCCTGATTCCACAGAGGACACACGGACTCAAAACCCCTGGGAGGAAAGTCCCGGACAAGCTCTTGAAATTATTCTGATGCCCGTGATCCAGAGACAAAGCATGTTTAATGTCAAGTTCAACCTGCCTTCACAGATCATCCACCAAGTGATGTCACATTGTCCCCTCTGCACTGCGGACCGTGTATGACGCCTAACCATTTGGCGAAAGACTCCAGCCCATACATGTGGTGACATAACAGGGTATATAGGCTATTTCTTTAGAGAAGTGCCCCACAGGCCTGATCACAGAAGTATGTGCGGGGCAACTGGACCCCAGGACAACAGGTCCCTGCTATACCTACCGTGGAGCACAGGGAACTCTGCTCAATGCTACGTGGCAGCCCGGATGAGAGGGGGGTTTGAGGGACAATGGATACGTGTATACGTGAGCCTTTATAAAGTAAAGAATGAGTAAAGGGCGAGTCCCTTTACTGTCCACCTGCTGGTGCTTTGACAACTTACTATAGATCTTGCGCAGTAATTTATTTCTCCCCCACATCATACTGAAAGCACATCTGAGACAATTTACAGAAATACAACTTTATAAAACAAACATGAAAGAGATGCAGAAATAGGTACAAAAAGAAAAACAGGGCAAGAAAATAATAGCGAAAAATAAATGCTGTATAATAAATAGAAGTAGTTCTGAGTTTCCTAGTGACCGACAAAAATGGAAATATGACCATTCGTAACAATCAACATTCACAAGATGAAAATTGGCCCCCCCAAAAAAATCCTAAATTTCCCTAACGCTGGCAACTCGAGCTAAGCAGAA
This sequence comes from Giraffa tippelskirchi, assembly GCF_054371585.1. Taxonomy (NCBI): domain Eukaryota; kingdom Metazoa; phylum Chordata; class Mammalia; order Artiodactyla; family Giraffidae; genus Giraffa; species Giraffa tippelskirchi. Next base: position 160,147,259 of record NC_137282.1, read on the forward strand.
CCTCATATTCCGAAAAGCATATCAATTACATAGAATGCCAATCCTTTGCCCTCCGGGTGGAGGTACAAAGATTCATCAGTGGTGCCTTTTGTAGATGAAACACAATCTTGGTGACAAGTATCTACAGGAAAGCTCAAAGCACTTCTACCGAAGGATGGAAAAGCAGCGGCATTAACGTAGGAGTTCAAGACGGCAGAACTAGAGACATTTCCTGTTTTACTAGTTTACCTGATTGGCTAAATGATATAAGGATTTCCAGTTTTTTCCCCTGGAAAAAAATTTTTCCAGCTTTTTTCCACAGGTTCCTCCTCTATTTACCCCAGGGACAGGGCATCATTATATCACAGCAGCAGACTTGCAGTCCCAGAGCCTAGGGCCGTGCTGGAGGCAAGAAAATCACAGACCACGGAAATCATGGGACTAGGGAATTCCAAAATTACAGGCCTATAGAATCAGAACGTGTCTCAGTACATGACAACCATTCAGACATCGACAGTGAATCTTGGATCATCCAGCCCGGGTAGGCTTAGCAACAGCCAACGTCTCCACCCAGTCAGAAGCAGGCCAGAGGCACTGAGCTTATTCATGGGGTATCTGTGGGCCCTACAACTGGTGTGGCCCCCCCAAACACCTTCCTTTATTTTACTTTACGTCGGCAGTCCTTCAGCTTTATAAACGTCTCTCGAAAACATTATCCTCTCAAGCTCCAGAGAGCACAATAACGCCTAGCTACTTTCCAGAAGAACTTACGAATCTGTATGTACACACGGCTATATTTAAAATGGATGACCAACAGGGACCTCCTGTGGAGCACAGGGAACTCTGCTCAAGGCTGTGTGGCAGCCTGGATGGGTGGCGGTTAGGGGGAGAATGGGTACTTGTATATGCGTGGCTGAGTCTCTTCACTGTCCACCTGAAACTATCACAGCATTGTTAACTGGCAACGCTCCAATACAAAACAAAAAGTTAAAAAAAAAAAAAAGACTCTGTATGTACTGCCTAATGTTTCCAGTTTTCTCTTTGATGGTTTCCTACTCTGGGCATCAGAATATAATGTGTTAAAGAGCAGGATAAAGAACATGAAGATGTTTTTCTGTGGCTTCTAATTGCCGACACATACAATAGCGGTGTCTAATTCTACGCACTTAGGATACATCCAGGGAGGACTCCGGTGGTCCAGTGGCTAAGACTCTGCCCTCCCGATGCAGGGAGCCTGGGTTCAGTCTCTGGTTGGGGAACTGGATCTGATGTGCTGCATCTAAGAGTTTGCATGCCTTGACTAAGACCTGGTACAGTCAAATAAATAGATAACTTTTTTTTAAAAGAGAGAGATACACTCAGTGCAGTGCTAAACTCACTATAGAGAGTATCTCAATGAATCCTCACAAGCACACCAAGGACTAAATGCAATTGCCACTTCCTGTTTCTACAAGTGATGAAACGGAAACGGACTGCTAGAGGGGTGAGGCTCAGATCCAACACAGGCAGCGTCTCACCACCATTTACACATTCTAATTCCAGGGATCCCAAGGGACAAAGACAAGCACCAAGGCCCTGTGTAAATATCACTGTTTTTTGTTTTGTTGTTTATTGCCACTATAACACATCCCCACAAACTCAGCAACTTAAAATAAGGCACATCTATTCACTCGTGTTTCTGTAGGTCATATCCCCCAGTGAATTAATCCTTATCTGACCAGAAGCGCACTCTCCACCATTGTTATCTCCCAAAATCTAAAATGATGCAATAGCTGAACCAACAGCCTTTGGCCTTTGTATGTTATCTGTAACCCTATTACATATGGGTCTTTTTCTTGCATTCCATGGAGGGTCTATAGATACGCACTGCAAAATCTTTCCACTTTTTAATACATTTGAAAATGTTCACAATAAAATGCTAGCCAAAATTTAGAGTTGAATCACAACTTGGAATCGGCTTCCTCAAAAAGGTGTGGAAGTCAATCACAATATTTGCAGGCATAAACAGGGAGGAAGCCAAGAACTCATTGTGGAATTATAAACGAAAAGCGCTTAGGAAAGAGTTTGGTAAAACATGCTTGCTGCCCAGTAGGAAAAACCATGTACTGTAGCTGACCTTAGAATCATGGAAATAAATTCCTCATTCCAGTGAAACACTCCGGTGACATATTTTATTTTTGCAGAGTGGAACAGGGCTACCCCAGGGTTGTCCCTGTGGTTTTTAGTGATGCAAAGTGGAGCTTTGGGAGGAGTTTCGGTCCTGAGTTCAGCTTCCTGTGAGCCAGGCACCAGAGGAGCAACAGAAACAGAATCCTTGGGGAGGGAGACAGAGACATGTCAGATGCATGGGGAGGAGTGAGCATTCCCACCAGCCGCAAACACGGGCCCCAAGGAGAAGAGAAGCCAAAGGGATGAGCCACCTGCTCCAGAAAAGAGTGCCTTGTGTCATCCAACCCTGAGAGGAGAGTGGAAGTGTCAGGGTTAGAGGAGGCCCCACCGATACAAGATGAACCGTGCTCCTTACAGGAGCCAAAGGGGAAGAAAGGAGAGGTAGATAATTACAACCACCCAGACACCTTAACCTTACGAGTCCTGGAGGATGCAACACTATACACTATTACTTGATCCTAAAGATGGCCGAAGAGAAATAACAAAACAGTAAACTAGCCGGGAGGTGGAAAACAACCCAAGCGTCTGTTAATAACTGGAAAAGAAAATGTGGGATACAGATGACAACAGAACAGGATTCAACCTTAGGAAGGACGGAAATACCCGCTGTGCTCGACCACGTGGATGAAGCTGGAGGACCGGATCCTCAGTGAAATGAGCCAGACAGAAGGATGACTACTGTGTGATCTCACTCATACACAGACTCGAAAACGGCCCAACTCATAGTAGCAGAGAGTGGAAGACTGGTTGCAAGAGGCTGGAGCAGAGGGAGAAACAGGAAGACGTGGGCCCAAAGGTACAAAGTTTCAGGTACGCAAAGTGAATGGGTCCCAGAGACTCAGCAGAGCGATGTGAATACAATTAATACTGCAGCATATACTTGAAATCTGCTAAAAGGGGAGATCTTAAGTGTTCTCACCACAGAAAAGGGAAAAAAAAAATGGTTGTTATGTGAGGTGATGGACATGTTCATTGATTTTAATGGTATTTCACAATATGGCAAATCATTACAATGGATGACTTAAATACATAGTTTCTATTTGTTAATTATGCTATAACCAAGCTGGAAAATTATTATATCTATAAATTACTTATTTGGGGTTGGTGGGCAATAAAGGGAATCTATACTGTATTAATATACCTTCCTCTGCAACTACTTTATTCACTCATCATTTTATTTGCTTTGTCTGATTTAAAATATTTTCATCTCACTTGATTTTTTGTCTGCAGCTAAACTAGAAATTTAGTTTTTCTCCTAAAAAATGCAAAGTACAGCTACAGATATTTAAAAGGTGTAAAACACACCAGATCATCACTTGATGAGACTGACGTGTCTCATTTTCATAGTTCCCATGGCAGCATCTTACAGCTCACCAAGTAAACTGTGGAAGAACTACATTTGCTGCTTCCCTGGCCTCTATCGATGCCATGTCTGTCCCTTCCCTCTATGCTAAGGCTAATACATATCCTGGAAATGAGAGTGTTTATGTCTGGCATACTCTGGTAAGGAGAGCAAAATGGAAGTGGGATCAGGAAGGAAAACAAGGTTCTCTGTCCCAAGACCTACCTGTCTCATGATACATAATTTAAGTCCTGAAGAGCTGTTTAAACAACTTTTCTAACAGCCAACAAAAAGAGAAACATCCCCTTTCACATGTCCTTACTCTCATTTGACGTTTTTTCCAACCCATTTGGACCCACTTGCTCCCACTTAAGCCTTCTCCCCGACTGACTGCTCAGAGGTGCATTCTGCCCGATTCACTTCCCCAATGGTCTGGAAAGAGACAGGTGGGGGTGATAACTCACCTCTGTTCCGGGCACCCACTCAAGAGACCACCCTCGCCCTGGCCAGACCTTTCTGCTCCTGGTAGGGGAATGTCAACCCTGCCCTGAGTTTTGATCTGCTTTGGGTTTTTAAACACTCTCTGTTGCTTAGTGGGGAGCTGAGTGACTTCGCTTCAATAGACATGATGTCACCCCCTCAGCCCTTATGCAAACAGTGTCTAACACCTTCACGATGGAAGCCGAGCCAGCCGCCTCCAGGAGAAACTGACAAGATAAGTCTTTTGCGTGGGCACCTGCAGGCGGAGTCAGGGCACAAGCTGGAAACTTAAATTTAGACCCAGCAGCACTTCTTTCTGACTCGGTGAACACTCCTTAAAGTCATAATGACTGACATCAGGGAGAGGAAAAATAACATTTCTCCTTTCCAAGGCCGTTTTTTCCCCCTTCCCTCCACCATCCAGAAAGTCATAGAATGTGAATCCAGCAAGAAGGCAATGTCTTGTTTTGTAACCACCGGTGCAAATCGAAGCTCGTAAGCGTGCTTCTCTGATCTGCAGGGATTCACCACACAGGATTCTCTCCAACAGCTGGTGTTATTTGCAAGGAGAGAGAGAGAAAGAAGACCACACGCGGTCATTACATATAGAGAAACTGACCCCCATCCATCCCACAAGCATCTATTGAGTACGTGTAAAGTAAGGCACGGTGCCAGGTACTTGGGGAGAGAAGAGTAGTCCAGGTGAACAAAGCATCGCACGATGAAGAATCAGAGACGTGGATGTGGACGGTGATTTGCCCAAATCCCCCCAACAGGCAGGTGGCAGCACCCTCACAGGAACACAAGGCTGCCAGCTCCCACCTCGAAACCACACAAAACTCAGCCGAAACACAGCTGACTTTCAAATGTGCCGTTCCGCGCCGGGGAAGGTCACTAGATTTCAACGTTCTTCCCAAGAGGCGTGGCATGTGGTGAGAAAATGTCCAGAAGGCTTCCTTGAGAACACAGCCTGTGAGCTGGGCTGTAGAGAACAGGTCCCACGGAGATTGTGGGAATGGGCAGAGATACAACAAAAATGAGAGGAATCGGAAGAAAAGGCCAGAGGAAGAAAATCACAGAGCAGACGTGGCTGGCTGAATGGTAGTGGAGACAAAGAGGAAGGGAAGGATGAAGTCAGATGGCATCCTGCTTCCTCAGGGGCAGGAGGAGCCAATGAAGATGATGGAGGGGAAAACAGGTCACATCTGTGCTACAGACACACCGAGCTGGCACTGGTGCAAGGGCGGCCAGCACAGCACCCCCGGCCAAGGTCGGAAAGACCTCGTCTGGGGGACAAGGGAAGAGCGCGCAGGAGGAAGATGGGAGTGAGAGATTTCAGAAGTAGAAACAGCAAGTCCAGCAACCGCTTGGATGTGGGCATGAGACCGGACCAAGGGTGCCCCTGAGCAGTGAGCACGCTGCTTCTCAAGCCTCGGTCAGCACTCCCCTGTCCATGCGGGCTTTGTTAAAGTGCAGATTCCCACAGCAAACCCCCGCATCCTGGCTGGCTCCAGGAAGCCTTTCATTGCATCAACAGTAACAAGAAATCTGTGCTGACTCACAAACTGAATGACTGTCCTGCAGTGACACAGGTACAGACATGGAAACTGACCGGACGGTTTGGTAACCACTTGACCGATCATTTTATATTGGTGGGATCTGACAAACTGAGGCTTGATTTTTTACATATTTTTTTCCATTTCCCTTCTCTAATCATTCATTTTTAATGAACTTGACACAAGGATGGGTCCACAGAAATTTGGACATTTTTAAAAACCCAACTGGGACTTGCACAAAAACAGTTTGAGAAGCAAACTTTGACCACACTTTGAATGGACAGGAGACTAAGGGGGGCTCACATGAGCAGGGGCTTCGAGTGGAGACCTCCCGGGGGCTGACATCGGGCCGCCAGAATCCCCCAGTTCTCGGGCCCCATCACCGCAGCCCACTCTTCCTGCATGCGCATCACCTGAAAGGTGCCACCCAGCCACGTTACCTCCTTATTCCTACATCTGAGTAGGCTCCTCCACCCCAAGCCCACGGCCATCTCAGCCCCACGTGCAGGTCGAGTGTTTACACACCAACCCTCAATCTTTTGCTTTTTTCAGGAAATGTCCCCAAACAGCTACCTAGGGGACAGAAAAAGAACCAGGAATGAGCAAGCAGAGTCACAGAAGCTAAGCAGAGAATTTCTTAGGACTGTGCAGCAGGGGTAATGTGTGTCAGAAGGTTCAAGGCTTTCGGAGAGGAGGGTGAAGACTCGGGGAAGGGTGCTTAGTTGCCTTGGATAGAAGAATGTCCCCAGAGTGACGCGGACAGAAGTCAGACAGCAAGAGGACAGTAGAAAGTGGACGAGCTTCGCTGAGCGGTGGGGGAGGCGAGGAGAGAGCTCAGCAACTTCACCAGACTGTTCTATCGTGTAACTGGGTAATACTTGGAACGTTAACACGACTCTCAACAACAATTCTCTCCCCAGTTCTCCAAATTCTCCCCTATCTGCTAATGGTTAGGGATTCCCGGTGGCTCCATGGTAAAATATTCACCTGCCAGTGCTGGAGATGTGGGTTTGATCCCTGGATGGGGAAGATCCCCTGGAGAAGGAAATGGCAACCCACTCCAGTGTTCTTGCCGGGAGAATCCCTGGCTGGCTACAGTCCATGAGATTCCAAAAGGGACACAGCTTAGAGACTAAAACACCTACTACACAGCTTTTTAGGCCCCACTTACTAATGGTTAGTGTAAATCTGCAGCTAAAGTCCATCTTTTTCCTTGCTGAGATAATAGGGTAAGTGACTTCAGTCACTCTTCAAAGCAAAAGGCCATCAAGAAATACAATACTTACATGTTCTTACACACCCCCTCACTCACAAAAAAAAAAAAAAAAAAAAGATGCAGTTTCTATTTAATCTTACAGAATACTTGGAGAAGGATGAGCCCAGCAGGGGAAAGTCAGGAGTAAATTGGAGTCTACTTGCTTAAATGTCTTGGATTTGTGCCCTACCTCAATTGCCAGAATTTAAAACAGAAACACAAAAAAGCATCTTGGTGATGTTTGCCAGAAGTATCAAACCTTTTCAGCTTGAGTATCAAGGAGATACCAACGGTGTCTCTAACCATCCCCAAAGGGCCCCAGATGCTTGATCTCGAAATCAGAAGAGGTCTGATTTTTTATTATGAGCTCCTATAAAAAAAAAAATAGATACAAGAGGTGAGATATAGGATCAAGGCCAGTCAACACTGCAAAGAGTGGGCTTCACCCTGGAGTTCTCTGATCCAAAAAAAATCATTCACAAGCATCTTCAGCAAATTCCATTCTTAAGGATGTTCAAAGCATATACAATAAAGCATGAACTGAAATGGCATCAATGAAGGATGGGATTTTCACTACACTTCCTGTATATTAGGGTATTATTCTATTTCCTGGCATAGGCAACTGTTTAAAAAGAATAGTTCTGGATACACTATCTTGATTGTAGTGATGGCTTCAGAGGCACTTATATAAGTCAAAGTTTATCGTATCATATACTTTAAATAAGCAGCTTACTGTATGTCAATGATACAGCTTAGTGTATGTCAATGATACTGCAAGAAAGCTGTTGAAAAAATTAATCAAAGATACACATATGGAACACTCCTAGAACCTCTCAGTATTATAAAGTCTGGGGTTTCTCTGCTATATTCTAGAGAATGAAAAGGCTGCAGTGATCAGGGCCCAGCCAGGGAAAGAGAAACCCTAGCAAGTGTTTACCACAGAAGGAATTGAATGCAGGGGAGTGCTGGCATCACAGCGGGAGAGGCCAGCAAGTCACGGTGAGACGACCCACAGATGAGCAACAGCCCAGAGCCACGGCCACCTTTAAGGAAAAGGAAGAGGGCCTGGGGCCACCTGTGGAAGCTGGCACCAGGCGGCCCTTCCAGAGACGGCCGAAGCCACTGGAAAGGCAGCCGCCTGCGGTCCCGCCCCTGCTCTACAGGGAGACCAGGGAAGAGTCAGGAGAGGCTCTTAGGGCAGAGAAATGGCACAAGGATGTTTCATGGGGGAAAGGGGTTACAGAGCAAAAGTCAGCTCAAAACACTATTAAAGCAAGTTAGCGGACTTCCCTACTGCTGGGCTTGTCAAGGCTTTAAGATGCTCCCCGACATGGGATCTCCAAGAAAAGAATGTAACGCTAAGTGCTTCCACGCTTTTCCTCTGCAGAGCATTTGGGAGAAGTGTCCCATGAAATGCTATTAGGAAAACGCTGATCCAGCCCAATATTCACATTTACAGACAAAGAAAGACTCTGAGATTTGGCTAAGTGGCTTGAACAGGCTAAAAAGGGATAACACAAAGACAGGAGGCTTAAGCTTCTGGAATCTTAATCAAGCGCTCTTTCTTCAACTCTGCACTGAAGAGGCCTTAAAGCACTTTCTATCACCCTCGAGAAAACTAGCTCACTTAACCACTCCGGTGAGCGATGTGTCATTTTGGTGGTAGAAACTACCAGAGTCCATGGAGAGGTATATACAATGTGCTGTTAATGACAACCAAAGGCTCAGCACTACGGAAAAAGAAAAAGATGTAAAAGAGGAAATAAATGCAGTGGGGTGGCCACATTTATTAATAGGAGGAAGAGAAGAAAGGGAAAGGCAAGAGGAGAGAGGGGGAAACCACGCTCCACGGGGTACCACTCACATTCTCGTGCTGACCAGGCTTCCACATCTAATAGTGATGACATGTAGGTGCGTGTATGACAAATAGCCTCAGGCCAGCAGATACACAAGCAAGGTGCAAGATTGGTGAGATGGGCTCCCCAAGCTGGTATGAGGGGATTCTGCCCTAAAGAGACCCCAGCAAAATGCAGAGCAAAATTTTGCAAAATGCAAAATTCCATAGCCCTTGGGAGAAATGCAACTCTCCAAACAGCTTCAGCTGAAGACATCTATGTCCTCCTCACCTTACCATCCATAAGCATTTTGGCTCAAACTTCTCCCCCAGACGGTGCTGGTGGCACAGTGGATGAGAATCCAAGGGCCAATGCAGGGGTCGCGTGTTTAATCTCTGGTCTGGGAAGATGCCACGTGCCAAGGAGCCACCAAGCCCGTGTGCCCAACTACTGACCCCGCACTCCAGAGCCCCAGCGCTGCAACTACTGAAGTCTGCATGCTCCAGGGCCCATGAGCCACGGCTAATGAACCCATGTGCTGCAGCTCTGAAGCCCCTGGGCCTAGAGCCCGTTCTCCACAGTAAGAGAAGACACCCCCAGTGAGGAGCCCAAGAACCACAACGAACAGTGCCCGCTCCCCGCGACTAGAGGAAGTCACGGGCAACGGCGAAGGCCCAGCGCAGCCAAGAAAAGAGAAAGTTTAACAGAGAAAAAGACTTCTCTCCCACCAGACAGTGAAACCACAATGCATGCTAAGTCAGCTGTTACCGAAGCAAGCTGAATCCCTCAGCTCTACCGGCACAGCCCTGGTGCCAAGCCCCTCTTTTTGAGAGGGTTCATCTCCATAGGGATGTGTCAGGAGATAAAGGGAGTTGTGTAGCTTGAATTGAGAAAATACCCCAATCACACAGATAGCTGATGCAAGGAAAACTGGGGCGAATTCATGAGGGGTCTCACCTGTGCCACGTTTGTAAAGAACTGCTCACAGGTTCCCGACCGACCTCAAATGCATCGCCAGCTGTTTGTTCAACGGCACTCTTGAGGGTTACCATGTTACTTGATTATTGCATTTTCTCATTATTTACCATTCATCTGTATAGCCTTTTCTCACAGAGAACAGTTCAAAGCAAATGAGCCTAATCTACAAAGACCTCTGGTTTATGGAGTCTCTATTAATTTCATTTTAATCTGATCTAAACAGTCTCTCCTGAGGAAACCTTTTCAAGTTCCCTGATCCTGCCACTAAGGGAGTAACAAATATTTTTGTGAGTTCCTCAATCCAAAACTCACACGGAGTTTTAACAATATTTTTCTCTTCGTTTCTGAAAACTTGAACCCCTCTCCCCAACAACACCCCCGCCCCGAATTTTAATAATTTACAGGCACAGAATTCCTGATTCTTATTCATTCCTCAGGCCGCTTTCTTTTACTCCCCCAATCCCGCCGAGCACGGATCAAACAGGGCACAAGCCAGGGAGAAATTTAATCGCTCGTATCTCTGCCTGAGGGATTGTCTAGGTACTATGGTGACAGACACCTCACTGAAAGCATGTGGAGGAAAAAAGACTTTTAAACTCCTAGACTTAAAAAAAAAAAAAGAGGTTTCTAATGGAATTGCTGTCAACACACAGAAACATAAAATAAGGCAGACATAGTCAATCAAAACTACTTATATTCTGATGGGGTAAAGCTGCCCAAACAATATTGTTCGAAGGTATTTTGTTTCTCTTCCCCCAAACTCTGCCTATGTTGAGTTTTAGGATTTTTATTGATTTGCTTCTCCGGCTAAATGTACAGTTTCTCCACAGAAGATTTTGAGGTGAAACTACTCCGTATGATACCACAACCAAGGACACATGTCATTAAACATTCATCCAAACCCATAGAATGCAAAACACCAATAGTGAGCAATAATGCAAACGATGGACCTTGAGTGATACTGTGTCCACGCAGGGTCATTGACTGTAAGCTGCGTACCAGTCTGGTGGGGGATGGTGCTCCTGGGAGGGGTCGTACGCACGTGGAGGTATGGGTGTATGTGGGAAATCTGAGCTTTTCATTCAGTTTTACTATAGACAAACTGACCTAAAAAGTATTTTTAACATGCAGCTTCTCTGCTAATTTATTCTGATGGAGGCGTGTTCAATAACATCCCTGTGGGGGGGTGGGGGGTGAAACTTTAAGCCCTTCACTGTGTAGTTTACAAAGCTCTGTCTTCAGGGTATGTCAATTCGTAGATTGAAGGGGGAGGGAGGGAGAAAGTAAGTGGTCTGAGAGATCAAGGTCGATTATAAACATCTCCCAGCCACATCAGCACAGAAAGTAACACGGACGAGGCGGTGGTTAGTCCCTGCGCTCCCGATAACGCGAGTCAGAATTTTCTGCCAGCCCATGTTCATGAACAGGAAACCAACAAGACTGTCAACAGAGGAGCAACAATCAACAGACACAGAGGTGGAGACTGGAAGTTCCACTCGGGACAAGGTGAAAAGGCTAAGGGGCAGGGGAGCCGTAATAAAGCTGTGGGCTGGCTTCAAAGCTCGTCGGAGGGAGGGCTCCTGGGCTGTGCCGCCTGCCTGCCGAGAAGTCAGCCTGCTCCTCCCCCCTCGGCCCGCTCAGATGATGAGAAAACAATCTGAACATAAACTCAGCACGATGGAGCAAGGACGTCTGAGGCGTGGGACAATCCCCGACCTGTCTGGCAGGGTCAGAAACCAAGGGCGTGTGCCCATGAGCCCAAGGGCCAGGAAGGCTCTCCCACTCGGAACTAGAAACCTCATTCTGCAAAAATGCTTGCAGGGGGGTCTTCCACCCAGTCATCCGGGACGGGATTAGAGATAACTGGGCCGTGGGGACCCATCCAGGAATTACCTGATGCAATTTAGATAGCATCTCTATTATGGACCCAGTCTCCTTAATAATGGACATGGGCAGGGCAGGAAGAGAATCAGAGCCTGTGAACATCAGTGGAACAATGCTGCTCAGGGCAACGTGGTTTTCAGCTCATTTTTGGAGAAGAAAACAATTCTTTAAGGTCAACGGTCCTTCGGCATACCAAAGAGAAGGATATTTATAGAGATGTTTAGTTTTTTTTTTCTTGTCTAAAAGCAGAGTTTTAGGAGAGAATGCTATCCACTAAAAGAAAATCCACAAAATTCCAGATCTGGGCTCCCCACCTCTTGCCCTGGGCTGCAGTCTTGCATGCTTTTAATTTCTCCTGAATTATCCACTCACGTCTGACCAACAACCCTATGGCCCTATTTCTCAGATGCTTTAGGCTCTCTTGTGGTTCTGTGGGTCGCTCCCCAGCTTGAGATGCACCAGCAGTGAGGAGGAAGTGGGCCCGAGTACCTCTCACAAGTGTTAACTACAAACAGAAGAGACGATACGAACCGTTCAAGCCGTAAATTCTAGGACCTACGGATGACACAAACAGACCGATTATCCCCAGCTGCCAATGGATAAAGGAATCCCAGCTTAAAAAAACAGGTTGTCCACGGCTGGGCATGTTCCTACAGAAAAGCAATGTCATGGAAGATAGCTCTGTGTCTGCAGCCAGCTCCAGGGTCTAGCTTCATAAGGAGGCTGAAATTCTACCTATTTACAGTGGAAAAAAATAATTGCAGAGGACAACATTTTCAAAACACTAGTAAGTGGAGCCAAAAACTCCAGTCAACTTGGCAGACTACAATGTCTTATTTCTAAAGCTTGGAGAGGGGAATAAATTAGGAGTTTGGGATTAACATATATATGCTACTATATATAAAATAGATAGGAACATACTCAATATCTGGTAATAGCCTATTAGGGAGAAAAATCCAAAAAAGATGCATATATATATATATATATATATGGATAATGGAATCATTTTGCTCTACAGCTGAAGCTAACACAACACTATAAATCAACTATACTTTAATGAAAAATTTAAAATAAATAAAACACAAAAAATAAAACTAAAAACCATTAAAAAAAAAATTATAGGGGAAGACAAACAGGTATAACTGCAGTTTCAAGAATTTCTGGCATGCACTAAGACTTTAGAGGTTGATATGTCCCCGGTTCTTTAACCAGCTTTCATGAAAACAAGAATGGCTTTCCTTCTCCTTAACACAAGTTGTCACCATTATCCTAAATCGCCAGTAGGACTAGGGCTATTTTCTGGTCCCAAGTTTCCAGAGGACAAAAGGTGGAAGAAAGGGGAGCCAGGAGGTAAGGATATTATGAGAAAATGTGCTTACATAAAAGCAACTCAGCTGTCAAGACAAAAACAGAAATGAAGACAGCAGAATGCACCAGCTCTTTGTAGGGAAAACAGAAGGGGAGGAGAAGATGCTAGCTACCCCCCCCCCCATATCAGCCCCTGGGTGACACCATGCGGCCAGGACAGCTATGTCACCTCCCTGGGACAGGCTGGGTAAAGTGATGGTCTGGGGAGGGCAGGGGAGGAAGGTTAATGTGTAACAGCTGTTTATACGCATAGGCCTCTCAAGGGCTCAGATCGCAGCAAGTGTCTACATTGGTTTCTACTCCTTTTACTCATACTTACGGAAGCTTGGTCTACTCTGAAACACAATGATCTGATTAAAATATTGCCCACTTGTCTTCCCACTGCTGGAGGCACCAAAGGTGATGTCACAAATTTAGACAAGAGGAAAGCGCGAAAAACCAGAATAAGGCTTAAACGGAAAAATTAAAAGTGCAATTTCTTCACATTAAGAAAAGCAGAGCATCCCATGGAATAATCCATTTTTAAATACAGGATGGGAAACAGGAGAGGAAAAAGTACCCAAAGCTGATTAATTACCCAAGAAATGGTACTTGCCTCACTTTCGTAACTCAGCTTCATAAACAGAAGTGAGAGAGGCAAAAATGAGAGCAGCTGGTCATCTGAGAGTCTTTGATATCCAGTATTCACCCTCTCGTTCCCATATCCAAGGAACACGTGTGAAACCCAACATTCAAAGTAGCCAAACTCTGAAGGCACGGTGATGAAGCAATTCCATGCTGAAGAAAGTGCTGAACTATGGGGATTTTTGCACTGACACAGATGTTGGTATCACTAGGAATCCTTCCCCTGTGTGAATCAGAGGTAAGTTCTCAAACAGAGGAACTAAGAATGACTCAGCACATCTAAAAAGGATTTATACCCATTCTTAGAAGGACATTCAGAGGAAGCACCATCAGAGAGCTAAACAATGGTATCTGCTTGCCCTTTGATCCAAGTTTAAGAACATTTTGTACAACTTGGTTGAAATACCGCTGAATTTCACATTTAGTATTTGAAATCTCTTTAGGGGACCATCACTGCTTTTCTGAGCCACACTCTTGCAATCAAGTTCACCAAACTATTTTTGCTGTGAATAGCTTGCAGGCATGGATTTATTTTCTCCTAACAAAAATCTTCCTAAACACAGGCAGCTTAAATGAAAAATAGGCCCACTGATCATATAAGAAAAAGACACTGCAGTGTATCTGGTTACAAATCCAAGGAAAGAGTACTCCATTTTTCTCCTAATTTATGTTCCCCAAGAGTAATTTTGTTCAGAAGATTGCCAGTATTTTTAGTACAATAAGTTTTTTGTTACTTGTTAGGAACACATGCTGATTCCTTTTTCTAACCATAATTTGAGTTTTTTTTAAATTTCATTTTATCCTAGCATCTGTGGGCTTCCCTGGTGGCTCAGCTGGTAAAGAATCTGCCTGCAATTCAGGAGACCTGGGTTCAATCCCTGGGTTGGAAGATCCCCTGGAGAAGGGAAAGGCTACCCACTCCAGTATTATGGCCTAGAGGATTCCATGGACTGTATGGTCCATGGGGTAGCAAAGAGTCGGACACAACTGAGTGATTTTCACTAGCATCTGTAGATCAATACCTCATTAATTTAAAATAAAGTCTGAAATGCAGAGATTTAACTAAAACTTTGCACTACTCTCAAATGTAATGCCTATTATGAATTAATATACACATGGGTAACTAACAGAGAGGTGTTTAATAAAGCCTGAAAATATACATCAGATATCATGAATCTCACTGTCCTGTCTTCACTTACCTCAAATGTTTTACTTAATAAAAATCATGTAGGTTCTTGTTGTTCACCTGAAACTATCACAACATTGTTAATCAGCTATACCTACCCCAATACAAAAAGTTAAAAAAAAGAAAAATCAAGTAGGGACTTTCCTGCTGGTCCAGTGGTTAAGGATCCATCTGCCAATGCAGGGAACACGGGTTCGATCCCTCATCTGCGAGGATCCCACATGCTTCAGGGCCACTAAGCCTGCTCATCTGTGCTCTGCAACAAGCAGCAGCAACCACTGCAATCGGAAGACCCTGCACCAAACAAGAGCCGCCCCCACTCACTGCAACTAGAGAAAGCCCATGTGAGGCAACGAAGACCCAGCTCAGCCCAAATAAATACGTTAAAAAGTTAATAAAAATCAATATGCCATTTGTAAATGAGCTAAATAAAATCAGATATACCCTAAACAGATTAGTGAAATACAGATTTTAAATGAATATGTCTACTTTGATTCCCTCTTGATTAAGCACCTTCAGTATGCTCAGCATTATGTTAGGAACTTAGGTTACAACAGTGGATAAGCCTGGTTGCTTTCTGAGGCTGACATCCTACAGGGGTGACAAACAAAATGAGTAAGCAAACTTTTAAAGAAAAAAAAGCACTCCCTGTGATAAGTGAAACCAAGGAAATAAACAGGGTGTGGTGATAGTCAACAAGGGGGCGAAGGTGGTGCCCACACCAGTTTCTACCAAGTAGTTAGAGGTTTCTTCTCAAAGGTGAATTTTAAGCTAAGACCTGAGATAGTTCAGGATACTTCTCCAAGGTCACACATTGGCAGGCTTGCTTATCAGGCTGCCAAGACATTTTCAGCATTAGGAAACAAGTAGGAAAAGGCACCCATGGCTTGGATTGAATGCAGGATAAGGAGCGCTCCGCACCCAGCTTGCCTGGAGGGCACTCTGCAGCCGGTTAGAACGAAAGAAGTTACACATCAACAGACTGCTCACCCAGAGAGTGTAACACCGTCAACACAAACAGCAGCAGCGGGCCAAATGACCAGCCTTGGGGGTAGGCAAAAGAAATGTATCCTGTTGATTCATACTTCCTGATGATGCCTCTGACTGACAAGGCTCCAAGCATTTTCAGTGTATTTCATGAGTAAGTTACTCCTCTGTCCCAGGGAAGAAGGATGTTTACAACTATGTAACACGTTCCCTTAGACCTACAGCTTGTAACTTACCTAACTCAGTAGGTATAAGAGAATACTTTAAGACACATCCCGCCACCTTCTGTAGGTTCTTTTAGTCATGTAATGCAGTAACTAACAGGCCATTGACAATCCACATTGTGAAGCAGTTACTGGGCTTCCCAGGTGGCGCTAGTGGTAAAGAACCCACCTGCCAACTCAGGAGTCATAAGAGCCACAGGTGTGGTGCCTGGGTCAGGAAGATACCCTGGAGAAGGGCATGGCAACCCACTCCAGCATTCTTGCCTGGAGAATCCCCATGGACAGAGGAACCCAGGAGGCTACAGCCCATAGGGTCGCAAAGATTTGGACACAACTGAAGTGACTTAGCACAGCACAAGCAATTACTTCCTTCAAATGTACTGTCCTAATGATCAAAGCTATGATAATCAGATTTCATCACATTTTTAGCCTCTCATAATAAAATCCGCCTTTCCTACTGCTAAATAAATTAATATTAAATAGCATTGCTTGACTGGCAGGTGGCATGGCTTGTAACTTGGATTCAACTTACCTGAAAAGGTTTTCTCCTCTACCCATGTGGAGTCCAGAATCGGATCTACAGATAGCTATAACTTGCAATCAGAAAGTCTAAGAAGGGCTTGGGGCAGAATTCCCTACCTAGGAGTCTCTTTCATTTCATAACAGCCTGTCCCTGGCCTGAAATGACACTATTATTGAGTTCTCTTAGAATTTTTCAGTGCTATTTTTTGAATCTTTAAAAATCTTTCTGAAAAATCCCTAGGGAGATACTATGTTAAACAGTTGCTTTTGCAAGATTAGCGTTGACAACCAGCTTCAAGCAGTGCGGCTCAGAAGCCACGTGTACCTGTAGACCTGGAAAGCTCAGAAAAGCAAGGAGTGAGGAGAATTTGGAGGTCACTAAACAGTGAATGTCAAACTTTACAAATTTGCCTCAGGCCAACTCACAATTTCAAATACCAGTGGTTCCCAAACATTGGAATCACCTGAGGATCTTTAAAAAAAACGCTGATATCCAGCTTTCAGCCACACATTGACTTAACTGATGCGGGTACCACCTGGACTTCTAGGCTTTAAAAGCCCCCCAGGTGACTCTCATGTACAGCAATGTTTGGGAGCCACTGACATAAAGCAGCATTGCTGTTAATTGCTTTCTGGAGTGATTTGATTGCCTTCAGAGGTCAGGATCTCCCGCGCCAGTGCTTCTGGACCGTGGCTGCTAAGATTCTGACTTAACTGCTCTGGGGAGCAGCCCAGCATCATGTGTGCCAGGTGGAGAATCACGACCTTAAGCCTAGAAACTGTTTTCTGGAGAGTGTGATGCAATTGTCCCTGAAGAAGTCACAAGTGCTATTCTTCCCACTTTGTTCAAGTTGGGGATTAACCCCCAAAAGGCAATGAAACATTTCTCCAAGGGAAGAAACTTAGGGCAGGGGGTAATGAGGGCGAGGGCAGGGCACGGAGTTACTAAGACAGAAGCAGCCGAGACGTTAGAATAAGGAACAGCGCTGGTCCCTCCTGGTGCCCCAGCTTGACTGTCTGGCATGAGAATTTCCTTAGAATACTTCTTGGAGGTGGCTCCACCCTGGCTTTGATCCCAATAAATTGTGAAAATTCCTGTCCAATCAGAATCCCTGGCGCTGCAAGAAGACGGGCAGGCCTGGAGCCTCCAGTCCCTGTGCGAGTCTGCATCAGGAGTTTCCCAGGAGGATGTCTGCGCCCCTCGGACCTCTGTGGTCCTGCTCCTTACCCTCCAGAATCCCGCCCCTCCGCCCCAGTCCTTTCTTCCCCCAAAGCTCAGCGGAGCTGATTCTCTCCTGGACATACTTGTCAAGGACTCGCTTAAGGTTTTGACATGGGGATTGTCCTTAAGAGACGGACGTCTCCGACACGGCTTGGAGACGCGGGTGCTACTCTGGCCATGCCTGCGAACCCACTTCGGGGCCAGGGCTGAGCCGCGCGTCTCGCCCCGGAAGGGAAGTCCGGGAGACCCACCCCACCGCGCGGCTGCACCCGCTCCGGGCGTGGCTCCTGCGCCCCACTGCTCCTCGCCTGGAGCGCGGCCCCTACATCGTTGCGTCTACGCTGAGTCCGTTTATGAATGAAGAGGAGCACCGATCGGAGGCACATATTCTGGGAAAAGTCCTCCTCACGCCGTTCTCATTTACAGATGCGAAGACGCGAGGGGGGAAAGCTCTGACTCCGTCCGGGTTTGCCACAGAACATTTGTGGCTGAGCCCGATTTAGCCGCCCTTGAATTTCCATTCTGTTGCCTGGCAACCGGCTCAGACCAGCTCCCAGCCCAACCCCGGCCCCCAACCCGCAGCCTTTCTCCGCCCGTGCAGCTTGGGCCGAGCCGACCAAGAGTTCAGCCTTGGGGGGGGGGGGGGGATGGGCCAAAGGCATGTGAGCGAGGGTACTGGGGGAGCGACCCCAAGCCCTCGCGAGCCCAGCCTGGCAGGGGCTGGCGAGCCTCCCGCGGTCCTTTCGGGACTTCCTTGGGCATCTCTCCTCCCCCAAATCGGTGGACACTACTTAACACAATCATGTCAACTTTCCCAAAGTTCTCAGCTGCTCCGGGATTCTCTGAGATCCCGGTGGGAGAACTGGCACTCTCAGAGCGTTCAGGACGCCGAACAAAACAGGAGGGGGAAAGTGTTGAAGGGCGTTCTCCGTGCCAGCTGGCCCTACTCGGGCCGGACTTTTCTGCCACAGTTGAGTTAACGGGGGCCCGAGCCGGGCACCAATTGGGAAAAGCGCGCACTGTACTCGGGCGGCTCGCGGAGACGCGCCAGCCAGAGCCGCATTCGGGACCCAGCGCCCCAGCCCGCCGCGGCGAGCGCACGTGCCGCCCCCTCTCCCGCCCCCGGGCAGCGCAGGTGGTGAGAGGGCAGCTGGCCCATCCGCGCTTCCCCGCCGGGGCCCCCAGCGCCAGGGCTCCTCCACCCTCTCATCCCCCGCGCACAGGAGACTGGAAAAGGGAGGATGTTCTGGTCTTCGCGCTACCCACCCACCCGGCCCCCACCCCCGGCCCCGATCCTTACCCAGGTTCACAAAGCTCATGACCATGTCGGCGTCGTTGAGGAAGGCGCTGTCCTGCGCGCTGGTCAGCGGGGACGCGCCGCCGCCAGGCCCGGTGGCCAGGAGGCTCCCGCTGCCGAGGGGGTGCGCAGTGCCCGGCGATGAGGACCGGGGCCGGGACGCGCCGGCCCCTCCGCGCGGCCCGGGCTGCCGCCTCTCCTCGTCCGAAGCCCCGTCCTCCTCGTCGTCGGCGGACAGGGCGTTGTACAGGTCCAGCATGAAGAGGGGCGCAGACTTCAGCCGCCCGGGCGGGGGCTCCCCGCGAGCTGGCTGCTGCTGCGGGAACGCAGGGGGCTGCGGGAGGCCGTGCAGGGGCCGCGGCCGGTGCGGGAGCCCCAGCACCGACAGGATCTCTTTCTGCATCTCCCGCTTCTCGTGCGTCTTGAGCCGCCGGTACAGGAAGCCCGAGGAGGAGGTCTGCGGCGGGGGTGGCCGCTCCGCGTGGCCCAGGCTCCCGGCGTCCCCCAGCAACGCCCCCCCGGCGGCGGTGGCGGGCAGGGGCGGGGGCCCACAGAAGCTGCACAACAGCCCCCACCACCAGCACAGCCACTGCGCGGTCCGCCCCAGCATCCCCGCCGGGCCGGGCGGGCCCCGCGGGCCCCGCGAGGCGTGGAGCAGCGGAGCGAGGCCGGAGCGCGGCCGCGGTGGCCCTTGGCGTGAACAGCTCCCCCCGCCACCTCTCGGCGGGCTCGCTTCCCCTTCCCGGCCTCAGTCCTTATCTCTCATGGTCCTCTGGGGCGCCCCCAGTTGCCCGGGCTGGAAGGGAGGCGGAGGGGGCGCGATCCCCGCCGCAGAACCACTGGAGGGGCAAGGAGAAACCCCGCACTCCCGCGGAGGTCTCCGGAGGCGCTAGGTCCAGGCCAGGTGCGTCCGAGTCCGGGCCGCGCTGCAGCCGGTGTCCTCTTCCCTGGGCGGGTCAGGGCGCAGTTTTTCTAGAGTCCGGCTGCGGGCGCACAGCCCTCCCGGGGCGGCTCAGCAGCGTCGGGGGATGCCCGGCATCGCCCCCGCGCACGCTCGCGCGGCCGCCGTGAAGTATACCCCGCCGGAGGGCCCCGGCCGTGGCGACAAGGCGTTCCAAGGTGCCAACCCTCTCCGCTGGGCTTGAACTTCCTTCTCGCTCACGAACTCCGCGCCCCTCTGTCCCCGGATCGCCCTCGAGATCTCGGCGCGCCGCTCCCCTGCCCGAGCGCAGGCAGTGAGGCTCCTGCTCTCCGTTCCGTGCTGGCTCGGCTGCCCCCACCCCGGCCTAAACCCGGCTCGCAGAAGGGATGGGAGGGACGCGGGCCGGGGCGCGGAGCGGCAGCGGCGCCGGAGTTTGCAGGCTCCCGCTTCTCGGAGCCGAGCTGCCCGCAGCGGCCAACGTGGGCTTTCTGGTGCGCGTCTCGCCCAGGTACCGCACTCCAGCCCCCGGGACGCCCCGCCCCCCCGGGCGACGGACAGGCCGGCTGCCAATGGGGAGGCGCGGCTCGTCGGTATTTAAATGGACCCGCCCCCTTCTTGCACCCTTCCTCTCCCGGGAGGCGGCGCCTCCGCAGCGCGTAGGTTTCAAGTACAGAGAATTCTCGCAGGCACCCCGGGAGCTGCGACTCAGAAAGGCAATCAGATCACCGGTAGGGAGACCGATCTGATCAGAGCCCAATGGAAACCTTGCTCTTTTACGATTCCATAAAAGGCCTAAACTGATGTTTTTAACTAAATAAAAGTAAAGTCAGCTGTTAAATTAGTGTCACCTGACTCAGTTGAGGAAGAACAGAAAAGTGATGCTTTTCCCATTCCTTCCTTATTTTCTCTAATTGATGTTAAATAGGCATTTAGAGGTCACGTGGCTTCTCCAAGGCAGCTGCTGGGACTTGGGGCACAGCTACGGAGAAATGCTCCCAAAAGTCACGAAGAGGGTCAAGTATAAGCCAAACCCTTTGTCCAGAGAGCTTGGGCCCTAGTATTTTGATTTATTTCTTCATTTGGGCTTCAGTTTTGCTTCTTAGGGCTTCCCTGGTGGCTCAGTCCGCCTGCAATGCAGGCGACCCAAGTTGGACCTCTGGGTTGAGAAGATCCCCTGGAGCAGGGAATGGCAACATACTCCAGTATTCTTGCTTGGGAGAATTCCATGAACCAAGGAGCCTAGTGGGCCACAGTCCGTGGGATCAAAAGACTAGGAAACAAATTAGTGACTAAGTATCAGCACTTCATTTCTTAAGCTAGCACCCAAAAGAAAGCTGGTGTAATCAGATCCTACAATAGAAAAGCACCCCCACCGCCATCTTCTTGGAAACGTTTCAGTGCTTCTCCAGTTTGTCTGTTAAGGTTGCATCTTAATGTATTGAGATACACTCTATTTCACATGAAGCAAGATCAGTAAAACATGAGGTGAGGTGGTAAAGGTAATTTCAGTAACTGTAGGGGTTTGGCATGCTTGCATTATAGACAGGGCGTTGAAACTCTGGTTGCTGGGAACATTAGACAAGATCAAGCATGTAAAACGCGTTATAATTTTATGGCAGGCTCACTTCTCAGTTAAAGACACTGCCCCCTCCACCCAAACACCACGACCACCATCTGCCATCCAGGATGCAAATTCATTTGCTCTTCCCATCCAAAAATGTCAGTTATTGTTGCATCTTAGAAGGAAGTTCTTGTAAAACATTTTGATCTTTTATCTACCTGGTGAAAACGCGTGCCTTAGAAATCAATACTGACCTGGCTGCCTTGGTTCACGGAGTGCAAGGCATTTGGGAGCCAGACAAATCAAATACATAGAGACTTATGGGATCTATGATCTTACGGGATCATGAGGTTTCTGCTGATTCAAGCCTTATAAGCATTTTTATCTTGTTTCAAAGAATCTGTTTTGAATGGGTAAATGTCTTTACCTCCCATCACACCACCACTCACTGGATTGCTCTTATCTGTTGTCCTGTTTCGGCCCAGACACACTGGTCTTTAGGACAGACTTCGGTTTTACAAATGTCCTGTAGTCACTGCTTTCAGGCAAGACAACATCAGCCACACTGATAGCCAATCTCTAACCATCTGCAGGGATTGTTCTCATCTGAAAAGAGGAACACATCACTCCCCTGGTCTGGGATTCCAGGCCCCTTAAAATTCAGGAGCCTCCATCTCCCTTTTTCTTCTGCTGGGACCTGTTAGCAGCGTGAAGTCATTGCAGTGCATAAAACTGCAGCCCCCAGGAGCTCTGATCAGAAGATCTGAGGTCTCAGCAAGTATATGTGGGCTTCCTCCTTTCTCAAACCCAGTCACACCTTTGTAAGACTTCCGGTGAGACACAAGCAGAGTGAAACAGCTCCAGCCTGTCAGGGCAGTGGAGAAAGCACTGGAAAACCAAAGAACCCTGAGCATAGGACACTTCGGGAGGCCTGTGCCCTTCAACACACAAAAGCAGACTGTGACCCATCCATTGCACATGCACCTATTATATGAGCCAGAGGAGAACTCACGCAGCACACCACCTTCTGCTTTTCTCAGATACTTGGTAAGAGGTAGATAGGCCTACATGACCCGGGTCTAAAAACGGCCCTTAGTGATTTGTAATCAACATCTGTGCAGCAACCCTGGTTCAGGTGTGCCATGGGCTCCATCAAGAAGTGCTCTCGAGTCCTGTCATGAGATGCTAGAAAAAAGGGAGTGCCTCCCAATGACAGACACAAGAGCACACGACGCTCTTAAGGGCCGGAGGGGAAACATATGATGTGAGATGTGACAATGGTCATAAAGACAGTGACATTCAACCAACGACCACAGAAGAGGCGCTCTCCTCACATCTCCACCGCCCCCTACGTGTGCACGTTTGTCAGAAAACACTCAGACATGGCCTTGGATCCGTCAGGGGAAAGAGGTATAAAGAGATATGATTCTGAAATTTTCACACAGTCAAAATTGGGACCACTGCTTCTTCAAGCCAATGTCAACTCCAGGTGGATAAGGGACACCAAACCACCACCTGACCCCCTCCCTGCTTCTCTGACCCCTGCCCATCACCCACGCCAACCCTCCTCCAGAAGTCCCAGGACTAGGGGCTGGGAAAAGTCCAGATGTGATTCAGGAGGGAAGGCGGAAGGGCCAGGAACAGGTCTGCCTCTCAGAGCTCGCTGGGCTGTGTGATGGAGGGAAATCAGAGGGAGCTTCGCCCCCTGCAGGACACGAGAATATCACCGCCCCTCGGCTCTGTGGGTCTGGCCCGGCTTCGTCAAGTTCTCTGCAGTTCTCCAGAACATCTGGGTGGAAAGACGAGGAATTCGGTCAAGAAGCCGGATGTGGAAGCCGGTCCATATCAAACATCTGGTGGCTTGGCTGACAGTTCATGCAGATGGCCTTCCGTTTTCTGGAAGAGGTTGCCGGTCCCAGCCCTGCCCACAAAGTAGGGGAGTGAGAAACCCCTGCAGAAAAGCGAAGGATTGCCCTGTGCCTTCGGTGACACGGGGGTAGGATGGGAATCCTGTACCCAGGGGTCTGTCAGGGCCCAGGGTGGTTCACAGGACCAGGAGAGCAGTTACCCATGTTCCTTTCATGTTATGAGGATTTCCAGTTTACATTTATGACACACGGGACCAAATAATTTCTATTTTAAAAAGATGCTGCTATTAACTTGGTACATCAAATATTCTACACTCTATGCTTTCCTTTGAGTTATATTATTAGCAATAAACTGCAATTGCAGTCTTTGATTTGTGTACTAAATCATACCTGAGCCCCTTTCAACTGACTTTCTTCCGAAAGATGTAAGTAGCTGCTTTTAGAATTAATCTCACATAGAAGCATTGTAAGCTACACTGCTCTTGTGTTTAAAAGCCTGAGGTCTGGTCGCCTGGAATTCTTGGGCAGCTCCACTTAAAATACTACATTTTTATCTTCTACATCCCTGTAAGGATTTGAGTATTTCTTAACTTGAATTTCCCAATATAATAATTTGCTCAGACTTTCAAAATGTCAATTTGGAGTTGCGTGAAAAGGAAATATGGTAAGTAAATGTTTGCAGAGTATGAGAAATGAGAATTTGAGAGTTAAATAAACATTGCTTCTGAAAGCTACACCTGTAAGGCAGCCTTCAAAACGCAGGTCTCCTCCAGAAGTCTGTGGCAACGCTTGCGTTCACTCACACTTTCCTTTCACTGTCAACTATTCAAAAATGCTGGGCATTCACACTTCAAAATATCATGCGAGCCATCATATTTTCCTACTCATGAAGGACATCTGGTGGCAAAGTGAAAAACTAATACATAAATCTGTTTCCAGAAAAATTTTCCACACTGTAACCCAAGCAGCAAACCTGTTACTTGTGTGAGTGCCTCCGACTTTTCTCACCAGCTCACATCTTTATCATCCAAGGATTTAGATGGGCCACGTTATATGAAGCCACAGCATCTTTGGAAACATCCAGAAAATTCATTTTTGAAATGTTCATTGGTTAACTGACATGGCAGACTAAACTTTAATTTTTTTTTTAACTGAGTCAAACAATGCTTAACACAGTCCCATGACTGGCTCTACTATCCCCGGAGTTTGGTTCCAAGAAATCACCGCACGTTTAGTTCCACTGGGCAGTGCCCGAGGTCTCTGAGCCCCGCCCGTCTGTGGCTCCCTCTGGACGTGTCCCTTGTGTATCAACCAGGAGGTCCCGTGAAAGTACGACATGACTTTACTACCAATCCCCTTCACTAGTAGAGCTGTAAGCAGTGGGGGCGGGGGACAGGGAAAACCACACTGTACCGGATAAAATCAGGTTAAAGTGAAAACCAAGGCCATCTTTGAAAGAGGAAGAGAAAGTCTGAGACGTGTACCAATAGGAAAGCACATGTTCATACCAACTGTTGTTGTTTAGTTGCTAAGACGTATCTGACTCTCTGCGACCCCATGGACTGTAGCCCACCAGGCTCCTCTGTCCGTGGGATTCTCTAGGCAAGAATACTGGAGTGGGTTGCAGTTTCCTTCTCCAGGGGATCTTCCCAACCCAGGGATCGAACCCACATCTCCTGCATTGGCAGGCAGATTCTTTACCACTGAGCCACATAGGAAACTTGATACTAATTACCCAGCCTGTATCTATTCATTCATTCATTGGACAAATATTTGAACGACATATATTTGAACACCTACATGTGCCAGGCTCTGTTCAAGGTTTGGGGACACCAAAGAGTCAGATTTTAGAAGGAGAAGATTGACAATAAACAGAATAACCAAGAAAATATATTCAGGTAGGCAGGCTATTGTGTCTGTGATTTCGCCCTCCGTATTCCACCTGTGAGTATGTTTCTGTACATTGCAGAGGGTACTTTGCAGACAGAATTAAGTCTGCTAAGCAGAAAGAAGGAAGATGATCCTGTAGTAACCAGGTGAGCCCAGTGTAATCACAGGGGTCCTAAAAAGCAGGAGAGAGGGCTTCCCTGGTGGCCCAGTGGTTAAGAATCCACCTTCCAATGCAGGGGACACCAGTTCGATCCCTGGTCTGGGGAGATTCCGCAGAGCAACGCAGCCTGTGCTCCCTGATGACTGAAGCCCAAGCGCCTCAGCGATGAGGAGCCCGCACAGCGCAACGAAGAGCAGACCCCTCTTGCCGCACCTAGAGACAGGCCTGAGTGCAGCAACGGAGGCCCAGCGCAGACTAAATCAATACTAAAATATATAAATAGAAGAGGGAGGCAGATGAAACAGAGCAACCTGCAAGGGACCCGCAGAGCCCCCTTGCTGGCTTCAAAGGCGAAGGGCCAAGAGCCTGGGTGCACGTGCCTCTAGAAATGAGGGCAGAGCTCAGGCGACAGGGAGAACAAGAATCCTAATTCTGGATTCTGTCAGCAACCTGAATGATCCCGGGAGCGGTTCTCACCCAGAGACTCCAGGAGGGAGCCCTGGGCAGCTGGGTCCTTGATGTCAGCCTTGGGGGGGGGCACCCAGAGCAGAGGAAGCAAGCCCACCAACTGCCCCCTTACAGAACTGTGAAGGTAATAAGTTTGTGCTGCTTTAAGCCACTGATGGTGTGGAATTTTCTTTCACAACTACAGGAAACTAAGAAGTATGTAGTATAGCGGCAAAGGCTGTGGGAAAAAATCAAACAAGGGAGAGGGGTTGCGGAGCGTGGATGGTAAGGAAAGCCTTCATTGAAAAGGGAACCCTGGAGTCCAGACCCAGCAGAGGAAAAGAGAATCAGCCTTGAGGCTATCTGGGTGAAGAGATTTCTGGGCAGTGGGGAAACAGGACATGCAAAGGCCCTGAGGCAGGTGCATACTTGTTGTGTCTGAGCAAGAACAAGGAGGCCAACAAGGCCAGCCCAGAGGAGAGAGGGGATAACAGTATAAAACGTCATCATGTTTGCAGGGCTCAATGGAGACGCAGACATAGAGAACAGACTTGTGGACACAGTGGGGAAAGGAGAGGGTGGGATGAGCTGAGAGAGTAGCATTGAAACGTATACCTCACCAGGTGTAAAAGAGATCGCCAGTGGGAATTTGCTGTACGATGCAGGATGCTCATGCCTGGTGCTCTGTGACAACCTGGGTTGAGGGGATGGGGCGGGAGGTGGGAGGAAGGGTCAGGAGGGAGGGGACATATTTACTCCTGTGGCTGATTCATCTTGACGTATTGCAGAGAGCGACACAACCTGGTAAAGCAATTATCCTCCAATTAAAAATAAATAAAATTTCGTAAAAATCCAAAAACCAATACATCAGAACCCAAGGAGGTGCTATTTATAATGGCAATGGCCGTGATCACTTCCATCCATCTCTTTTCTCTCTTTTTCAGACGAGGCAAACTCTTCTGTGTGTCCTGCAGCTCAAAGACTCCATCATCTCCGCTCTACTAGAGCCCATCTGGTGAGTTTTATATTTCTGTAATTGTATTCTTTCCATTTGGTTCTGTTTTTTATATATAATGTCTGTTTCTTTGCTGAGATTTTATGCTTTTTCATTTGTTTCCAGGGAATTTGTAATTGACTGTGGAAGCATTTTTCAGGACAGCTGCTTTTACATCCCTGATGATTTGGGTGAGATGAGGTCGTCTGACCTCTGAGTGATCTTCGAGGTGGTGTTGGTCAGTGGACCTTTCTCATTGCAAGTTGGGGTTTTCTTGGTTCTTAGCGTGACAGGTGGTTTAGGGGGATTTTGAACAGATTTTTCTTTGGGGTTTTGTTGGTTTGTTTTGGTACATTTTTGTTTTGCATCCTGGGCATTCTATTATGTTATGAGTCTCTGTGCATGCGTGAAGTGACTAAGTCACTTCAGTCATTGTCTGCACTGTGGCCTATGGACTGTAGCCTGCCAGGCTCCTCTGTCCATGGGATTCTCCAGTCAAGATTATTGGAGTGGGTTGCCATGCCCTCCTCCAGAAGATCTTTTCAACCCAGGTATCGAACCGGCATCTCTTATGTCTCCTGCATGGGCAAGTGGGTTCTTTACCACTAGTGCCACCTGGGAAGCCCATGGGACTCTGGGTCCTATTTACATCTTTTATCAGGCAGTTGCCCCACCTAGGTCTAGCAGGCAGGCGCTGGCCTCCTTTTGTAGGCATGGTTGGTTCCAATGGCAACTTCATTTTCAGAGGCTTTGTGGTATTATTGTCATCTGCATGGTCTGTCCGGTGCTGCTGGAGTTCCTTCATCCATGTTAGTGCCGCCTAAAGGGCCAGTCTTCCCCATTCAGACCCCCAGGTGTCTCTCTGTGGGGTGAGAGTCCTTTGGGGACAAAGAGCCAACTTTTAAATACCCATATACTAGTGATCTGCAGTCAAATGTTGGTTCCAGGACGGTTTCCACCAATGATTGCATGAGTCATTTTTATTGTTGTCGTTGTGATACGGAGTCAGTGATTTAATTGATTTTAACAAATTCCATATAGTCACAAACACAAATAAAGGTAGCTTATTAAAACACAGTTAAGGACAAAATAGGAAGGATTTCCCTGGTGGTCCAGTGGTTAAGAATCCACCTGCCAATACACGGGACACAGGTTGGATCCCTGATCCCAGAAGATTCCACATGCCATGGGGCAACTAAGCCTGTGTGCCACACCTACTGCTCCTGTGCATCTAGAGCCTGTGCTCCTCAACACGAGAAGCCACTGCAATAAGAAACCCAAGCACTGCAACCAGAGAGCAGCCCCCAGTCTCCGCAACTAGAGAAACCCCACGCACAGCAACAAAGACCCAGTTCAGTTCAGTTCAGTCGCTCAGCCATGTCCGACTCTTTGCGGCCCCATGGACTGCAGCACACCAGGCCTCCCTGTCCATCACCAACTCCCGGAGCAGCCAATAAATAAATAAAGAAACATTTTCTTTAACAAACAGAAAAATCAAAAATTATTAGATTGGAACCAAGTAATCAGGCAGGTATCTAAAATCATAACAGAAATTAAGCACTGTATTTAGCTCTGAGATTCCTCAGAGGCAAGACAAAAATGAAAATAGTGAGTTATATAGCTCTTACAGTTGAGTAGAAAACTGCAATTGTATCTGGAGAAATTTTTCTGGAATTAAATCCTCAGAGGACTTTTTTTTAATATAGTTCCTTCTAGAAATAACTCCTTCTGCCTGTTGATGACTACATGTTCATTTTTCCTTTGACTGAATAAGCCAAATCCACTCCAATAAGACTCACACTTTATATTCCAAAAGTAAGTAGACACTGCTGTTTGGGGGTTTGTGTGGCATTTTGTGTGGTATCTGAAATGCACCAGGTAGTTACTAGCAAGTGTGAAAAGAAATCGTGTCTACATTTGAGTACAATTTCTACATGTATTTTTCCATGATGAGAATGCAGGAAAGGGCAGAAATTTCAAACACATCTGAAGTACTTTTACTCATAAGTTTCTTGTTAAAGAATCACTGAAGTACATAATTTCTACACATCCTGACTGCTCTATGTTTACAAAGCCAACAGCCCACGCAGGCCCCTGGCTACCTATGCTCATGTGATGAGATTGGGGAACAAGAGGTCAATAAAAGATCTTGGCGAAAAAAAATTTTCCCCCAAATTTCATGCAGAGGCTAGTGAATTTGCCCTACTAGCAACTGAACTAGGGTGGTGGGCAGAGCAATTTACAAATCAATAACTTTTCAGTTGCCCTCCAGATACGCAGTCTGGTTAACGTGGGCAACAATCACTACATCTCACTTTTACCTGTTCAGAAATCAAGACTGTAAGCTTTTTTGTATCCCAGCCCTTAGCACAGTGCCAGGCACATAGTAAGGTGCTAAGTCAACATTTAATTCAGTGATAGAATTTTATTGGTTAACAGCTTGGGTGGGAAAAGAGAATGCATGAGACATTTTCCCATCACACACTTTCTCTACCATGAGAAGATCTCAAAACATAAGAAATTATGTGCATTCATAACAGTTAAACTAAACTGTAGCCAATGATAATAAATATTACACTATTCACTAAATATAAGCAAAATGTCACAGCTTTAAGACAACATGATTCTCTTCCCACACAGACATTAGCATGGGATCACCAAAACTAATTTTAGCAGTCACCTCTACTCCTTAAATGTGTATAAATCACACTCATAAAAATGAGACTTTCATACAGAAATAAAACTAAAATTTGCCAATACACCTCAGAGTAAAAATGTTATTTAAGGATTAGTAAAACATTTATTTTCCTAGTGTGTGAATAGGACACTTGTTCTCCTAATTTTCCTTCACGTCCCTCACCAGAACTGAAGCTTCTGACATCTGGAACAGATTCTTTCAGATGCACACATACACCTGTTTCAAATTCAGACGCCCCAGAATCAGTGCAAAAAGAGCCCTTCCAGACAGCATCAGTGGGTCAGGGCTCCCGTCAACCATGCACTCGGCTAAGGAAAGAAAGCGGTCTGTCCCCGCCGTGAGACGGGAGCTGAAGGGGAGATTTTGTAAATGCTGCTGTACTCTGCTTAGTCACTCAGTTGTGTCTGACTCTTTGCAACCCCACGGACTACAGCCTGCCAGGCACCTCTGTCCATGGAATTCTCCAGCAGGAACACTGGACGGGGTTGCCATTCCCTTTTCCGGGATCTTCCCAACCCAGGGATCGAACCCAGGTCTCCCACACTGCAGGTGGATTCTTTACCTTCTGAGCCACCAGGGAAGTCCATTCAATGAATGAAATGATGCTATTATCACTTACAGGTTCAGGGAAGTATGTGTTTCATGGTAAGCCTTTTACTGTAATTACCTTAGTTCTAGGTCATTTTCTCTTTTTATCAGAGAAACTCAAGACACGTTCTTTTCAAGACTGCTGTGTTCTAGTTATGCAAGAATCAGTGCTAGAGGGTACTTTCCTGGTGGTCCAGTGGTTAAGACTTTGAGCTCCCAATACAAGGGGGCCGGGGTTCAATCCCTGGTCAGGGAACTAAGATCCCATATATTGCAGCAAAGCATGCATGCTGCAACAAAGACCAAGAGCAGCCAAAATAATTAAATAAAAGTAATACACATATATAAAAATCAGTGCTAGAAACCCACTGTACAACCGAATGCCTCTGGTTAACCATACCCTCTGTGTGTGTGTGTGCGTGAGTGTGTGTGTTGTGCTCAGTCGTGTCTGACTCTGCAACGCTATAAACTGTCACCCCCCAGGCCCCTCTGTCCATGGGGATTATCCAGACAAGAATACTGGAGTGGGTTACCATTGCCTACTCCAGGGGATCTTCCCAACCCAGGGATTGAACCCAGGTGTCCCAAATCTCCTGCATTAGCAGGAAGATTCTTTACCGCTGAGCCATCAGGGATTTCCTTAACCATACCCTATTGTGAGCTTAAAGTTTTACTGACGAAAGACCCCATAGTCTGTGTTCATACCCAGAAAAGGAAGGGAGGGACATATGGAAACTTTTGGAGGTGGTGGAAACGTCTTTGACCTTGACTGTGGTGATGTTTCCATTGGTGTCTGCACATGTCCAAGCTCACTGAACTGCTTATACAGAATAGGTGCAGCCCTGGGTAGGCCAGCTATGCTTCAATAAGGCTGGTTTTTCCAAAAGTGACCTGAATGATATGTCGAGACGTATCAGACAGGATCGCGAGAAATTCAGACCATCAAAGAACAAAGGGACCACCCCAAAGGGTTTTAACCAAGGAAAACGGACTCTGATACTGTATTTTAAGCTAGTTAATAGGTTGCTTTGCAGAGCTTAAAAATAGGAAGGCCCGAGGGGAATATTGTAGTAAGCCAGGTAAGCTGCACCCAAATTTGTGACCTATAGCAACTGTGAGATAAGAAATGTTTGTTGTTTTCAGCTGCTAAATGTTGAGGCGATCTGTAGCAACAGGACACTAAAATGGAGAAGAAAGTGAGGAAAAGAAATCTTGATCAAAAGAAAGCTAGAGAACTATGGTTAGGATTGACAGTGTTAAGCAACCAACTTACTGAGACGCCACAACTCAACGGGGTCAAAATGTGAAACATCTTACATTTCTCCAGCCTTATGCCTTCAACTGTTCTGTCTAGTCCCCATCAGCCCTTCCTTAACACAGCTGGGGGAGATTTCATCACTTGCCACTCACTTTCAGTTGAGAAGTTCATACAGCGTAGCACTTCAGTATCTTTACTAAAAAATGTCAAACTAACATTTTGAAGGAGCATCCTACGCCCATTATTGGATCCACAGTCTGCACAACCAGTGGTCAAAACCTTATAATAATGTTTCACCAATCTTACGGTTACCGAAGGGGGAAGGAGGGGGGAATAAATAAGGAGGCTGGAATTAACATATACACTCTGTGTATAAAAATGGGCTTCCCCATTGGCTCAGCGGTAAAGACTGCCTGCAGTGCAGGAGACATGGGTTCAATCCCTGGGACAAAGATCCCCTGGAGGAGGACATGGCTACCCACTCCAGGATTCTTGCCTGGAAAATTCCATGGACAGAGGAGCCTGGAGAGCTACAGTCCATGGGGTCACAAGAGAGTCGGGCACAACTTAGGAACTAAACAACAATGTATAAAATAGATAACCAACAAAGACCAAAGGGAATCAGGTAGATGTACATCTGAAACTACTGAAGTGAAATGAAGTGAAAGTCATTCAGTCGTGTCTGACTCTTGGCGACCCCATGGACTATACAGTCCATGGAATTCTCCAGGTCAGAATACTGGAGCGGGTAGCCTTTCCCTTCTCCAGGGGATCTTCCCAACCCAGGGATCGAACCCAGGTCTCCCGCATTACAGGCGGATTCTTTACTGCCTGAGCCACCAGGGAAGCCCAAGAATACTGGGGTGGGTAGTCTATCCCTTCTCCAGTGGATCTTCCCAACCCAGGAATGGAACCGGGGTCTCCTGCATTGCAGGCAGATTCTTTATGAACTGAGCTATGAAATACAACTTTGTAAATCAACTATACTCCTTTATAAAATTTAAAACTTTTTAAAGTTGTAGAAAAAAAAGTTTTATAAAGGGTATCTCATAGAACATTATAATTTCTCAGCATATTCTTCAGAATTCTACCAAAACAAAACACAAAATCCACAGTTTCTATTTTCCCTAGAATCCATTTTAAGTGTAACTAAGAAAAGTGCTCAACTGTATTATAACGTTGTGTGTTTCCTCATTCTTGATCATCTGCCTTTTAAAACGTTCCCAATCAGAAAACAGGCAGATGTCGAATGTGATTGCCTCATGCAGGAATGAACAGCTTTGGTCTCCTTCCTGATGGAAATGAACATGTCAATTTATTATTGCTTTGATGCACATCTTGACTTGATGAGCATTGATTTATATTCAGTATCTTGTTTAAAATGTCAGCTTCTTTGATATCTTGATCTTCTTCCTTTAATATCGCTAATGTTTAAATGGATGTCCACACGTTTGAAATGATTTCTTAGAGGAGTTAATTCATCCATAAGACAATAGTCCATGACTCGAGCCCAAGTTTCCAAAATATCTTGTGTGCCCCTGCTGGTGGTGTGTCAATTTTATAATTTAGACATGTTCAGTATTTAAGAAAACCTGGGAGAGGCTGACCTACAGAGATTCTCAAGCACTGGAATTACTGTTTTTATTTCCAAAAATATTTTCTTGGCTTCTAAAACTCTGTGTGTGATTTTAAAGCTATTTATCTTCCTCCACACTCTCCTTTATCAGCACCTCAAAGGATGTGGTCTGGTTCTCTGCCGTCTTGTCTATCCTGGGCCTCCCTCTTCCCAGGGGTAAGGACTTGAAGAAACAAACAAGAAAGCAAAGGTTATCCTAAACAGCTGATGTCCTGCTGGTGGCGGTGATGGGGAGCATCTTTGAGCCACCCGAGGCTGCTGCCCTCTGGCAATCTCGTAGCTTCTATATACCCAGGATATGTGTTTGGGGGGTAGAGGTGCCGTTCAGATTTGCCCCCACCTTCACCATCACTGAGAACCCCTACAGGAAGGGGTGCCCTGTGTCTCTCTGACCCTCAGTCATTTCCCCACGTTGGGCATCCCCCTGCTGGCCCAGATGCCTCCTGGAGGGCCTTCCTTCTTGCCCCTCATCTAACTTCAGTGCTTTGTTATTTATCCATGGAAGCCTCTGAAGGTTTTTTCCATGTCCTCTGAAGGCCAAAGGGAACTACAGTGAGGCCCCCAACATCCATCTTCTTTATCCAAACTATGTTAAATCGCGGTTCTTACTCACCCTACTGGGCATCCCCCGTGGCTCAGCAGGAAAGAAGCTGCCTGCAGTGCGGGAGCCACAGGAGACGCTGGTTTGATCCCTGGGTTGGGAAGATCCCCTGGAGAAGGGCGTGGCAACCCATACCAGTGTTCTTGCCTGGAGAATCCCATGGACAGAGGAGCCTGGAGGGCTCCAGTCCATGGGGTCGCAAAGAGTCAGACACGAATGAAGCGACTTAGCAGGCATGCACTCACCCTTCTGGCAAAAGTTAGAAAAGTCTCTGGACTTCCCTGTTGGTACAATGGATCAGAATCTGCCTGCCACTGCAGGAGACACGGGTTCAACCCCTGGTCCGGGAATATCCCACCTGCCACAGAGCAACTAAGCCCAGGCGACACAACTACGGAAGCCCTCATGCCCTGTAGTTTGTGCTCCACGACAAGAGAAGCCACTGCAGTGAGAAGCCCGTGCGCCACCACGAAGAGCAGCCCCCGCCTTCCACAACTAGAGAAAGCCTGCGTGCAACAGTGAAGAACCAGCATGACCAAAAATTAAAAAATAAATAAGTAAATTTTTGTTACAGTTAGAAAGCATCTCATCTTAGAAATGTCAGGCAGAGGAGGCTCTGTTGCTATGGATACACACCCTCCTAACCCCAGGGGATGCCCTGCAAGCTCCCCCACAAATCCCTTCACCACACTCCCCTCTGCCCCCAGGGCTACCCCAGAGGAAAATATCAGGTTTCCAGCTTCACAAGCATGAAGCGAAGGAGTGAGACTCCAGCCTTCCCTCCTGCGAGTCACTCATCTCTGCGAGTGACTCTCTGGATGCTTCCCACATACATCTGGCTGTGCGGGAAAGAGCCCCACTTCCCCCACCAGGCCGTCGGCTCCTGAGTCCAAGGGGTCCCCCTCTCTGCTCTCCTGGGGGCTACGGGGGGAAGACAGGAATCACGACTGAGGCTGGTAAGGAGCTGTCTGCCGCCTCCTGAATGATCCTCGATGGAGTGAATGCCTCTAAATTGCGGAAGGATTGCTTCTCTGTTCTCCATTTTGGACACCCAGTGACTGAGCGAGGAAGATAGTAGATGTCTCACTTTGTGTGATGGACAACCATCAGAGGCTGTCCCAGGAAAGCAGACAGCATATACAAAAACCAAGAAAAGGAAGACCACAACTCCTGATGAGTACAATCGTATGTTTGATTTGCAAGGGCCCTAAGATCTGAGTCAAAAGCTGAGGCTAAAGGCACAAAAATAGACCTAATTGTCAAGAGACCTGTAATGCCGTGTTGTACTGTGCTGTGCTCAGTAGCTTCAGTTGTGTCCAACTCTTTGTGACCCCATGGACTGTAGCCTGCCAGTCTCCTCTGTCCATGGGATTCTCCAGGCAAGAATACTGGAGTGGGTTGCCATGCCCTCCTCCAGGGGATTTTCCCGACCCAGGGATCGAACCTGTGGCTCCTGCATCTCCTACATTGCAGGCAGATTCTTTCCTGCTCAGCCACTGGGGAAGCCCCACTATACGCTCTATTGAAGAGTAACAGTTATATACTATTGGCAGAACAGAGAAATGGAAGAGTTTTTTGCAAAGGAGTGACAAGATTCTGTTTGCAGTTTAGAAGGGTGGCTCTGCGGGCACTGTGGCAGGTAGATCATGTCAATGTGTTCGGAAATAAGAGGAAAGGAAGATTGGATGTCTTCATGTCTCAGGCTTGAACTAGAGCAATGGCAGCTGTGATGGAGGTGAAGGCATTTAGGATCCATGGATGGGTCTTTGTGGTTAACCAGATGTCCAGGAAGAGAGTGAAGGAGACACTGACCCTGATCCATTGGTTTCTGACTTGAGGAACTTGGTGGGGAGCAGGGACATTTCAAGAGCCAGGGTTCAGCAGAAGATGAGCTCCACTCTAGAGGTATTGTGTTGGAGGCTCTCACAGGACGTCCACATGGAGCTGCCTAGTTGTAAAACCATTTTGGTGTCCTTTCAGGGGCTCTGAGGAGCTGCAGCACCACAGTTCTTTATGTCTCAGCTCAGAAAAGGATTCAGCGAGAGGCAAAGTGATAGATAAGAACTGATTTACTAGAATGGGACGCTCGTGAGGTTTACAAGCAGGCAGGTGAGAAATGCTGCATGCCAAGAACTTAGTGGGCGACAGTTTTATAATCAAAGAAAAAGTGGGGAGGGGGAGAAGATTTTCTTTGTCTTTCTTGAGTGGACCTCATGCTTCCATCATCCACTCCTCCTCCAGGTTGAGCAGGGAAGTTTTCTTGTCCCCACATGGTCAAGCTAGATCCACAAATTACTGTTTTTCTCTGTGGACAGAGAGCATGTCCTAGGGGTCACTAACTTACTGAGCTCACTGGGCAGCATGTGGAGCTCATGCCACTAATATTTTATTGTTTGGGGGCACATCTCAGGCTTCTGTGGCCTGGCTCTTTTGCTAAGCAAGCCTGCTTGGTTCTGTGGTTAAGCAAACCTGCTCTCTTGAGTAATCATTAACTTACAGGGGTCTCCCATATTTTTCCTACTTACACTCCCTGGATGTAATCGCCTCCTTTATCCCCTTACTCTTTCCCTTTCATTCCCCCCTCCAGGTGCTTACTCTTTTTGCTTAAAAGAGGGTAAGGGGTGACTTGACCGATCGTCAGCTGTTTCCTGCTGAGATGGGGCACAGGCCTGCCTGGGGAAAGAGTAAACGCCTGGCTGACTGTCCCTTCTCTGTTAGGAGAACTGCAAGTCAGGGTCCCTCTGGTGAGCATCATCCTCTTAGCCCTCTTAGATGTTACGCATTAGAGGATGAGTCTACAGGAAGATAAAAATTAAAAGAAATCCCTCAACAAGCATTAGAAAAGTCATTAAAAGAGATTACAAGCATGATTTTGAAGATCCAAACCACTTTTCCCCAGACAGGTTTTAAATCTGGAGGAGGGTCATTTAAGGCTTCAATCTGTTTCTTTTTGGTTAGGCTCAGAATCTTGGTGTTTTATGTTTGAGGGTCTGTTGAGTCTTTTATCTCACTCATAGATTTAATCTGCTCTTTTTTCTTTTTCTGTTCATATCCTTTGGTGATATGGGTGGCTTGAGACACCCAGTGGCCCCTAATTTAGCCAGTAAATCCCTTCCATTAAAGAAATAGGACAATCAGGCACAAGCAGAAGGGATATAGACACAACTAGCCATTGATGTTGCAGAAAAGGGGACCCAGGAAAAAAGGGGGGTCCCCAGGAAAGTGTGCCTGGTGTCTGGGGCTTTCCCTCTGCCAACCCCCTGGTTGCTTGCAAAGGGCACATGGGCCACAATCTTTCCTGCAGTGTCCCTTCTGTCCACACAGGGCACACTAATTTGTCCGGGTACCCATGGGCCGTGTGGTCCACCATGGCCAGCCAGACTGGCCCAGAAAGCCTGGACTCCCCTGTGGCAGGCTCTGAGAGGATGAAGCCCTTTTTACCACGTGGGCCTTTCACCCTCTTTAGCCATATCCCTATTAATCTTAGGGCTTCCCTGGTAGCTCAGATAGTAAAGAATCTGCCTACAATGCAGGAGCCCTGGGTTCGATCCCTGGGTGGGGAAGATCCCCTGAAGAAGGGAATGGCACCCCACTGCTATATTCTTGCCTGGAGAATCCCGTGGACAGAGGAACCTGGTGGGCTACAGTCCATGGATCGCAGACACAACTGAGTGACTAACACTTAGACTTTCTTTCTATTACTGAAAACTGAATAAGCCAATTGTAGTAGATCGCTCATGGGGTTCTGAGGACTAGCAATCATTTTTTTTAATTTTTTTTTTTTTTTATCTGATGTCTGGAGCTGACTGGGCTATGGAATGTGTAGCCCAAAGGGATTTTGACACCAGAAGAAAACTTTTAGATAGCTATTTACTGCTCTGGTGAAAGGTGCTAAATTCATGAAAATGGTTGCTCCAGCAAGGGCTGTCTCAGAGGTGGGAGCCGAGACCCCAGTCACTGCTGTTATAGGCAGAGCCCACGCTGACAGAGCCCACGCTGACCAGAGCCCTCGCTGACAGAGTCCATGCTGACAGGAGCCCACGCTGACCAGAGCCCCCACTGACCACAGCCCTCTCTGACCAGAGCCCACGATGACCAGAGCCTTCGCTGACAGAGTCCACGCTGACAGGAGCCCTCACTGACAGAGTCCATGCTGACAGGGGTCCACGCTGACAGAGCCCATGCTGACCAGAGCCCACGCTGACAGAGTCCACGCTGACAGGAGCCCACGCTGACAAGAGCCCTCACTGACCAGAGCCCTCGCTGACCAGAGCCCTCACTGACCAGAGCCCTCGCTGACCAGAGCCCACGCTGACAGGAGTCCACGCAGACCAGAGCCCTCACTGACCAGAGCCCTCGCTGACCAGAGCCCTCACTGACCAGAGCCCTTGCTGACCAGAGCCCACGCTGACAGGAGTCCACGCAGACCAGAGCCCTCACTGACCAGAGCCCTCGCTGACCAGAGCCCATGCTGACAGGAGTCCATGTGGACCAGAGCCCTCACTGACCAGAGCCCTCGCTGACCAGAGCTCACGCTGACAGGAGTCCACACGGACCAGAGCCCACGCTGACAGGAGTCCACGCAGACCAGAGCCCACGCTGACAGAGCCCTCGCTGACAGAGCCCACGCTGACAGAGACCTCACAGATCAGAGTCCACGCTGACAGAGCCTGCTGACCAGCAAGTCGCCCAGCCCCAGCGGATGACACAGCACACCAGGTAGGGAAGAATGCTGTCCCCGAGGCAGACCCACAATGGAATCACCAGGTAAGTTTCATTGACAGAGATAGATAGGACCGTATGATTAATGGTTTAATAGATGGTATGAAAAAACTCACAATGAAACCCATTAATTATGAAAAAGTAAAAGAAGTCCAATAGGGACCAGATGAAAATCCTTCCGTTTTTCAAGGGAGATTAGTGGAAGCTTTAAAAAAGTTCACAAATGTGGATCCTTCCTCCCCCAAGGGACAGGCCCTTTCTGTTACTTATTTCATAGTCCAGTCTGCCCCGGATATCAGGGGGAAAAAAGACATCCAAAAAACAATTGCCAGTCCTCAGACCCCCATGAGCAATTTACTCCAATTGGCTTATTCTGTTTTCAATAATAGGGATATGGCCAAAGAGGGGGAACACACCCAGAGAGACAAACAGAAGGCCCAAATGGTGACAATGGCTCTGTCCACTCAGAAACCAGCACAGGGGAGGCCAGACTCTCTGGACTGATTTGGCCAAGCTAAGCCACATGGCCCATGGGCACCCAGACAAAGTCAGTGCACCCTGTGTGACAGAAGGGTCATGGGAGGAAAGACTGGGATCGATGTGTCCTTTCCAAGCAGCCAGGGCATTGGCAGAGGGCTTGTTCCAGACACCAGTGAGTGACGGGG
Organism: Giraffa tippelskirchi; assembly: GCF_054371585.1. Lineage (NCBI taxonomy): Eukaryota > Metazoa > Chordata > Mammalia > Artiodactyla > Giraffidae > Giraffa > Giraffa tippelskirchi. The sequence goes on from NC_137282.1 coordinate 160,186,177, forward strand.
GCGCTCAGCCTTTGATGGCTTCACAATCAAAAGACTGACCAGGTCCAGGGTGCAAAGTGCCTCTACCTAGAGGTGACATCCACACAACTAATGCCTGAGCCTCAGGGTCACTGAAGTGGCGGGCCACCTGATACAACTTCTAACAGACACTGGTGCAACCTTCTTGGTCTTAACAACTGTAAGAACTATATCATGGGAGTGTCAAGGAAAAGACAGGGGCACACTTCCCTGGGACCCCTTTTCTGCAACATCAATGGCTAGTTGTTTCTATATCCCTTCTGCTTGTGCCTGGTTGTCCTATTTCTTTAATGGAAGGGACTTACTGGCTAAATTAGGGGCCACTGAGTGTCTCAAGGGACAAGGAAGCCACCCATATCACCAAAGGATATAAACAAAAAAAAGAACAGATTAAATCTATGAGTGAGATAAAAGACTCAATAGACCCTCAAACATAAAACACCGAGATTCTGAACCTAACCAAAAAGAAACAGATTGAAGCCTTAAATGACCCTCCTCCAGATTTAAAACCTGTCTGGGGAAAAGTGGTTTGGATCTTCAAACTCATGGTTATAATCTCTTTTAATGACTTTTCTAATGCTTGTTGAGGGATTTCTTTTAATTTCTATCTTCCTGTAGACTCATCCTCTAATGCGTAACATCTAAGAGGGCTAAGAGGATGATGCTCACCAGAGGGACACTGGTTGCAGTTCTCCCAACAGAGAAGGGACAGTCAGCCAGGCATTTACTCTTTCCCCAGGCAGGCCTGTGCCCCATCTCAGCAGGAAACAGCTGACAATTGGTCAAGTCACCCCTTACCCTCTTTTAAGCAAAAAGAGTAAGCACCTGGAGGGGGGAATGAAAGGGAAAGAGTAAAGGGATAAAGGAGGCGAGTATATCCGGGGAGTGTAAGTAGGAAAAATATGGGAGACCCCTGTAAGTTAATGATTACTCAAGAGAGCAGGTTTGCTTAACCACAGAACCAAGCAGGCTTGCTTAGCAAAAGAGCCAGGCCACAGAAGCCTGAGATGTGCCCCCAAACAATAAAATATTAGTGGCATGAGCTCCACATGCTGCCCAGTGAGCTCAGTAAGTTAGTGACCCCTAGGACATGCTCTCTGCCCACAGAGAAAAACAGTAATTTGTGGACCTAGCTTGACCATGTGGGGACAAGAAAACTTCCCTGCTCAACCTGGAGGAGGAGTGGATGATGGAAGCATGAGGTCCACTCAAGAAAGATAAAGAAAGTCTTCTCCCCCTCCCCACTTTTCCTTTGATTATAAAACTACTGCCCAGTTGTTCTAAGGGCATAACATTTCTCACCTGCCTGCCTGTAAACCTCACAAGTGTCCCATTCTAGTAAATCACTTCTTATCTATCACTTTGCCTCTCACTGAATCCTTTTCTGAGCTGAGACATAAAGAACTGTCTTACTGGAGCTCTTTGGAGCCCCCCAGATGACACCCAAACAGTTTCAGTTGGACTTACAGGAATATGCCCTAGTAACACCTGGCAAAGAGTCGGACACGACTGAGTGACTGAACTGAACTGAACTGAACACCTGGCTAGAGACATTGATTTGGAAGCTGGAGTCATGAATGTGAGTGCATAAAGTATAGAGTGACTAGAGGGCTCAGGATGGAGTTCTAGAGGCCACTGACATTCTAGGAGTAGGATGAGGAAGAGGGAACCAGGAAACATACTAGGAATTATCACTAAGGTGGGTGGGAAACCAGGAGAATGGTGCCATATTATTTGATATGGAGGAGATTCCATGGTGAAAACGCTATCAGAGGTGTCATAAGATGGCGTTTGAAGTGCTTCCACTGGACGTAACCATCAGAACATCCTTTGAGAGCCTAGGGAGGGAATTGCAGAAGGATGGAAACTGGTGTATAAGGCAAGTCCATGGAAACAAGAAGTGGAGAAGATAGAAGAAGGAGAAGGTCTCCTGGGAAGGAAAAATGATCCAATAAAGCTGGAGGTGAGTACAGGATCAAGAAAGGATGTGTGTGTGTCCAAGAGGGTGTGCTGATGGGTCTAGTTCAGTTCAGAGAAGGGAGAGGAGAGTGTCCTTGAGGGCTTACTGCGGTTCTTCCTGCTGAGATGACCATGAATTCTAGAGAAGAATACTTCTAAGCTATTCATGGGGCTTGTGCCTGCATGCCAAGTCACTTCAGTCATGTCTGACTCTGTTCCACCCTGCAGACTATAGCCCACCAGGCTCCTCTGTCCATGGGATTCTCCAGGCAAGAATACTGGAGTGGGTTGCCATGCCCTTCTCCAGGGGATCTCCCCAACCCAGGGATCAAACCCGCATCTCTTATGTCTCCTGCATTGGCAGGCGGGTTCTTTACCACTAGCGCCACCTGGGAAGCACAATCATGGGGCTTACCAAAACTTCATTTACCAGCCTCGTGGCATATGTAATACTCCGGTAGAATTTAGTATCCAGAAATTTAATTTTCAACAACTAATTCTTTGCCTAAGTCTCTGCTTTTCATCCCAAGAAAAGAAATACAGAAACCAGAAATACCATGTCGGCGCACTGTTAATTCCATCCATTTCTCCGGCAGCATCAAATTCACATCTGGCATTTTGATAAAAACAAGACACGTCTTTGAAAGCACACATAACTGTAAACAATTGATCATCTGAATCAACCAGTAACTCTTCCAATATTCTCCCAAAACTCAAGGAGTCCCAGACGCTGCTGGGGAAACAGCCAGGATGGAGATTAGCCTCAAGGTCATACTCATCTGTTTCCCAAGGACACTGACAATGGAGTGTTCTCTCGTCTCCACACAATGCCGAGTTTCAGTTCAGTTCAGTCACTCAGTCGTGTCCAACTCTTTACGACCCCATGGACTGCAGCACACCAGGCTTCCCTGTCCATCACCAACTCCCAGAGTTTACTCAAACCCATGTCCATTGAGTCGGTGATGCCATCCAACCATCTCATCCTCTGTCGTCCCCTTCTCCTCCCGCCTTCAATATTTCCCAGCATCAGGGTCTTTTCCAATGAGTCAATTCTTCGCATCAGGTGGCCAAAGTAAATGTCGAGTTTATACCTCCTCAATCTCCAGCTTCCTGCCTCATAAAGGATAGGGGGTGGGGATCTTTTTTGCAGAGAAAAGTCTTCATCTTCTTACCAAATCTACAACCTTATCTTCTACTTTTGTCACAACAAAGGAGGTGTCTCTCCTCCTACCCCTGAATCAGGGCAAAATGCCCCATGTACACACTGGTCACACCTCCTTGTGACCTCCCTGGGGCTTGGCTCTCTTGATTCATCAGCAGCATGTGTCTGTCTCACACCCACAGCATCCTCACCATGCTCTCCCTATCAATGACGAGTAACTTTCCTTGTGCCCAAGTGCTTCCGCATGTTCCACTTCCAAGAGCTCTCCTTCAGTCCCTGCCCAGCACACACCCCCTGCAGCCTCCTCCCCATCTTCCTCCTTCCCCAGGTGGCTATAAAGTGTGGTCTTCATCTGCTACATTTCAACACATCCCAGTTGGCTTCCACCCCCACTGTGCATGGTCTTAACGACTACCAACAACAACATCTACTAATGGAGAGTGTAAATTTGCAGCTATAAAAATCCATAATACATGCTCAGTCACTAAATCATGTACCACCCTTTGGGACCTCATGGGCTATAGCCCACCCGGCTCCTCCGTCTATGGGATTCTCCAAGCAAGAATACTGGAGTAGGTTACCATCTCCTCCTCTGGGGATCTTCTGACCCAGGGATCAAACCCACATCTCCTGCATTAGCAGGTGGTTTCTTTACCACTGAGCCACCTGGGAAGCCCTAATACTAACATATTCTTTCCTAAAATGGGTATTTACTTAGATCTGACTTCTCAAAACAAAAACTAATTTACTAATTTAGAAACATTATTCTTCACCACTATATATATAGTCAGTTATGTTGAAAGTGCTTTCATAAAGCTGACAAAGAAAGTCAACGGACCAGCATCACAGTTTATTTTTGTGAATTCATTTTTCAATCTTACAAGACTATAGATACACAAGCCCTACTGACATCTGCATGTATCATCTGGAGGTCTGAAACATGCTTTGCAACTGTCAACTACATGATAAAACTGTCAAAAATCTATAGAGGCAGCTGTATAAATTTTGAAACCAGAGTCAAAGTTCTATTTATTCTTCGACAGTGTAGGTGGTGCACATTTTACAGGATTATGGAAGGTAAGCCCTCACCCCACTTTCTGCTGTTGTTTTAAAGTTACCCTATGGAAATTTCTTTCATGGGCTAAGCATTTACTAAGTTGCTCTGTTCCTAAGATGAAATGTTACATATATTTCTTTATTTTTCATTGAAGTGTAATATACATTCAGGCTTCCCTGGGGCTCAGTGGTAAAGAATCTGTCTGCCAATGCAGGAGACGTGTGTTCAATCCCTGGGTTAGGAAGATCCCCTGGAGAAGGAAATGGCAACCCACTCCAGTATTCTTGCCTGGGAAATCCCATGGACAGAGGAGACTGGCAGGCTGCAGTCCATGGGATTGCAAAAGAGTCAGACACAACTCAGTGACTGAACAATAGCAACAATATACTTTCAGAACATGCATATGTCTTAGTGTGCTATTGGTGAGTTTTCACAGGCTGAGCCCACATGTATAACCAGCACCCAGCTCGAAACAACATGATCAGCCTTTAAACCCCCTTCTAGCAACCACTCCTCCCAAAGATAACCACAATCCTGACTTCCAACAGTCTTAGTAGCTTTGCCTGGTTTTGGACTTCATACAAATGGAATCACGCAAGACGCTGATTTGTGTCTGGCTTGTTTTGCTCAACACTGAGGTTTAAACGCCTTATTAATGGGTCCATAATCATAGGCTAACCTCCACAGCACTGCAGTTCTTATTCAACCATTCAGTAAATATTTGTTGAGCTCCTCATGTGTGCCAGGAACAAATGAATCTTCGTTTCTATAGATAACATTTCAGTGCTCATTTGTTGATAGAAAGTCAGTAGAGAAAATTTTAGTTTCCTAACATGTCTTTCACAGTGAATTGCTTTGCCAAACTGAATTTCAGCAACTTCCAAAATAACCTTAAAATCAAGATACACATAAGGGTTCAGGAAATACTTTTTCTTTCAATAGGAACAATGTCCATTTGTATTAATATTTTCAATGTTTACTCAATATGCTCAATGTTTTCTCTTAGAACACTTTGTGACTGAAATAATTTTTTATTTTTCAAATTTGTGAATCTAAATTCTTGGGAACAGTCAGTTCTCTGGACCAATTTGTTCTGAAGCAGGTGGTGTGATTCAAGGACATACTGAACTTACCTGTGAATCCCAGTTTTACCACCGCTTAGCTGTGTAACTTTAGACAAGTTCCTTAACCTCTCTGTGCTGCTTTCTGCATCTATGAAAAATAGCAAACCTACATGATTTCTGGAGACTCTCCAAGTGTGAAAATTCTATTAATCTTTATTAAAAATGAGAACTAATTTCCACAGTGGAATATTGTTCATCCATGAAAAAGAAGGAAGCCTTCCATTTGTGACAACATGGATGGATCTTGAAAGCATTATGCTAAGTGAAAGAAATCAAAGATAAATATTATATGGTATCACTTATGTATAGAATTTAAAAAACAAGACAAAGTCAAAACTGAACTCATAGATATGGAATACAGGGAACAGATTGATGGTTGCCAGACAGGGGTGGCGGGGAGTTGGGGTGGGGGAAATTTTGGGTGAAGGGGTGCAAAAGGGACAAGCTTCCAGTTATCAGACAAATCAGTCCTGGGATGTAATGCACAGCATGGTGACTGCATATAACAATACTGCATCATGTATCTGAAAGTTGTTGAGAGAGTAGATCTTAAAAATTCTCATCACAAGAAAAAAGCTTTGTAACTCTGTATTGTGATAAATGTTAACTAATCTTATGGTAATCATTCTGCAGTATATACATATGCCAACTTATTATGTTGTATTACCCAAAACAGTGTGTTGTGCTCAGTCACTACAGGCATGTCCGACTCTTTTGTGACCCTGTGGACTATAGCCCGCCAGGCTCCTCTGTCCATGGGATTCTCCAGGTAAGAATACTGGGGTGGGTTACCACGCCCTCCTCCAGGGGATCTTCCCGACCCAGGGATAGAGCCTACGTCTCCTGCATCTCCTGCATTGGTAGACAGATTCTTTACCACTAAGCCACCTGGGAAGCCCATTACCTAAAACTAATGAATGTCATGTCAATCATATCTCAACTTTAGAAGACCAATCTCAAATGAGATGCTTAGGAAGTAGTGCCCGTTTTCTGTAGAGTAGATGCCTGAAGACAGGATATAAAGATGATTTGTACACTTGCCTTAGAGAGGTACCTCCCACCAACATCCAAGGAATATCATAGAAATACAGTTTCTTTTGGGCTAACATTCTTGTTATTCAAAGAAGAGCTCCAAAATTTTATTTCCACCTTTCACGCTGACATTCAGGCACCCAAATGCAGAGCTCAGTCTGATTGCAGTGACAGTGTGCATAGCAGATCATAGCTTTTTCTCTGGAGCATTTTGTAAGTGGCAGGCCTGAGCAATGACAGCTGCTGCTGCTGCTGCTAAGTCGCTTCAGTCGTGTCCGACTCTGTGCGACCCCATAGACGGCAGTCCACCAGGCTCCGCCGTCCCTGGGATTCTCCAGGCAAGAATACTGGAGTGGGTTGCCATTTCCTTCTCCAGTGCATGAAAGGGAAAAGTGAAAGTGAAGTCACTTAGTCATGTCCGAGCAATGACAGCAGTACAACGCAAAAGCTGGGTCTATTTCCCAGAGAGAAAATAGATCGAATGTATTGCCTGTTTCCTTGGTTCTGTAAAATGTTTGATTAATGATCTGTCTCACAAATAACAACAAAAAATAGCACTTTAACATGTTAGTCCTTAGAATTCTTAAGTCTACGTTCTTTAAGCTACCCCAAAGCTTAAAAATGCAGTAACTTGGGCTTCACTGGTGATCTAGTGGTTAAGAATCTGCCTGCACAGGACGGGAGATCAGTTCAGTCCCTGGTCCAGGAAGATCCCACTTGCCACAGAGCATCTGAGCCTGAGTGCTGCAACTCCTGAGCCTTGTGGTCTAGAGACCACAAGCTGCAACCACTGAGCCTGCTTGCTGCCATTACTGACCCACGCACCTAGGGCCTGTGCTCCAAAACAAGAGAAGCCACTGTAAGGAGAAGCCCGGGACTCCAGCGAAGAGAAGCGCCCCACCCCCACTCACTACACCTAGAGAAAGCCTGTGTGCATCCACAAAGACCCACCACAGCCAAAAATTAAATTAATAATTTAAAAAGCTCTTTAAAAATGCAGTAACTTAGCAGATAAGTAACTCCATCATTTCTTCTGCATCCCCTTTCCTATGTATCCTCAAAGAGGAAAACTGGATTGTTCTTCAGGTTTAAGTGGTGGTCAATAAAATGAAGCCCAGGGACTTCTCTGGCCGTCCAGTGGCTAAAATTCTGCATTCCCAATGCAGGGGGCCCAAGTTCGATCCCTGGTCAGGGAGCTAGATCCCATATGCTGTAACTAAAGACCCCAAGTGCAGCAACTAAGACACAGCACAGCCAAATCAATAAATAAAAGTAGTTTTAAAATTAAAAAAAAAATTAAATGAAGCCAAACGTCTGAAGGATGCTGACAAATAGACTCGTATCTTGTCTACTGGAGCCCATGTCTGTTTTGCTCCGAGTTCATGGCCTCGTGTGTCTAACAGAGATGGAGGAGAAAGCAGGACCCAGCACAGAAGCAATCGATACGGGCTCTCCGCCACCTCCGAATGGGAAATTACCAAGGTTTACATCAAACCCCAACCCTATTTTGGGTTTATTTGAGGGAGAAATATATCAACAAGGATTTTTTTTTTAACCTCTGCAAAGTAAGTCATTACTTACGTAAAACAAACACCCCAGAAAGGAAAGCTCCACCATCCGTCGCCTGCAGTGGGATTTGAGGAAGCGTGCTGACGCAGCTCGGGCCTCGGGATGCCAAACAACAGCTGAGCTCATCTGTATGCAGTTGGTAAATTTGTAAAAGGTAAACTACAAGAAATGTGGCATAATGACACCATAAGGGAAAAAAAAGTAGTTTCTGAGTCCGCTGTTCTTTAAACTCTTTGAATTCTTGCTTCAGCGGCTCTGTTGAGTCACAGCTGTGATCCGTGTTGGCATGAACCAAAAATAACACTGTGAGCTGCAAAGGTTACAGGGTTCGGGCCAGCTTTTTACGGCCACACAGCAGTACCTTTCTGTTGAGTGGAAACGTAACATTTAGCTTGTAAGGGAAATCTTTCTCAAGCAGGTTCTATTCAAAGTTGTCTCAGGTCTGCCCAGAGTGCCGTTTCTGCTCTGCTGAAAGCAGACGGCCAAGGTACAAAACACAGGGAATTAGATGGACACTCTCGTCTTCAAGGGACTTCCACTGAACCTCCGATGCTGGACAAGACCACTGATGGAGAAAATGAAGCGAGTTCCTTAAACGACACGAAATCAGTTCTACATCTGACTTTGATTAGAAAACACAAACCCTTTTCAGAATCTTTCCCCTTTCTTCCCCTCCTTCCCCCAAAATGGCACCGCTTCACTTTTTCCAATCATACAGTGATATTTGGAAAGTTCCATGCACTTCCATTAAGAAAAATACAGAGAAGGAAAAAATACATAATGGCCATCTATCATTTTGTATGTGGGACTCAATGATGGGATTCTCAAAAAAAAAAGAGAGAGAGAGAAAACCGACTGTGTGTTACATGAGTAATTTAAGTCTGTGAGAGTGATAACTCTATTTTGCTCTAAGAAATGACTTTTATATTCAAGGGCTGATTTTATCTGTAATTTCCCCACTACGGTTTATTTTGCTCTGACCTTCCTTTCACTCACCTCATCATTTATTTAACAGACAGCAATGCAGGAGACGCAGGTTCGATCCCTGAGTCAGGAAGATCCCCTGGAGAAGGAAATAGCAACCCACTCCAGTATTTTTTCCTGGGAAATGTCATGGACAGAGGAGCCTGGCAGGCTACGGTTCATGGGGTTGCAAAAAAAAAAGTCAATCATGAGTGACTAAACAACAACAAATTATTAAACACCTATTATGCTCTAGGTGTCCAGATATAGAGGTGAGTGATGTCAGTCCTTGTGAGGGGAAATCGAGTTGGGATGTGAGTCAAAGAATCACAGAATAAGTTTGACAAAACAATTATGACCAGGACTCTTCAGGAGAGCCTTGCACTTGAGCGCATATTGTCCAGAGACTTCAACCTAATCAGGGTGGTCAAGAAAGACATCCATCATGGGACTTCCCTGGTGGTCCAGTGGTTAAGAATCCACTTTTCAACGCAGGTGATGCGGGTTCGATTCCTGGTCGGGGAACTAAGATCCCACCTACTGTGGAGCAGCCAAGACCACATGCCAGAGCTAGAGACACCTGCAGCGAAGAGCCCACATACCACCACAAAGACCCAACCTGGACAAAAAAGAGAAGGAAGAAAGAAAAAGAAAGATATCAGCGAGGGAGCAAAGAGCAGGCCAGGTGGTGGACCACTATTCCCTGGAGCATCTGAAGAACTAGAAACAGGGCTGGTGGAGGCCCAGAGGGAACAGGGGTTGGAGGAGGGGCTGGAGAGCTGGGTAGGACTCGAAGTCACCGACAAATATTCTAATCTTCCTCCCAAGACGAGCAGGAAGCCACTGAGGTAGAGCACTGAGTAAGTAGTGGGTGATGTAAGCACATTTCAGTTTTGTGTTTGTCATATAAACTCACGGTTGAGTCAAAAAACAAAACTCTAGGAGACGCAGAGATGAATCATTGCCGTAATTATTAATTATTGCTAGGAATATCCCTAGCAACACAAATTTAAGAATAAACTTGGCACACGCCAATTGCCTAGCAGCGACAGACGACCATTCTTCTCTTCATGGTCATAGAAAGTTGACCCAAACCCTGGTAACCTTCGCCGTGAGTCATCCCAGCCAATCTCAACTCACCTGTTTCCAAAACGCTGGGGAGGTGCTCTGGCAAGACAGGTCCAAGGCCCTCCACAGGCCAGTCACGCAAGCAGCCTCAGGCCTTGGGCATCTACAGACGGAGCATCTGGCGGAAGGCGCCAGGGCAAGGGGCAAATCCCAGGAGCCCCGAGTGGTGCCTGCTTCTCAGGATGGCGGAGCCGACTAGAGCAGCTGTCCTTCCAGAAAGCATTTTTCATGTCTGGGCTTCTTTTGTGCAAAAGAGCCTTCAGACTTCCTGAAACAAGCGGGCAGTCCTGCTGTGATGACCCTCCACATTCCCAAGTGTGAATGCATGGAAACCTACGTGATCACACCACTGCAGGAGAGGACTTCCCTGCGGGTCCAGCGGTTAAGAATCTGCTTGCAATGCCGAGGATGCGGGTTCATCACCTGGTCGGGGAACTAAGATCCCACATGCCGCGGGGCAACTAAGCCTAGGAGCCCCAGCTACTGAGCCTGCTCGCTCTAGAACCTTTGCAATGAAACTAGAGAAAACCCACGTGCCACAAAGACCCAGTACAGCCCCCCAAAAAAACAACCACCACAGGTCCCGTTACCCAGAGAAACCCACACCTTAGGAATCAGCTTCCTGTGCTTTCACCCTCTTCCTTGCCTACTTGCTTCTGTCTAAATCTGCCCAGACGCACATCCACAAGAAAAAAAAAAAAAAATCAGCAAAATTCTTACCCCAAAAAAGATGCTTTTTAAGATATTTTCAAAATGTTTTGAGAATTAGGTGGGGGAGAATGAGGAGGGGGAGACATAGGTAAGTCCCCCCTCTCTCTCTCCAGCCCCCTTGAGGAGTCAGTTCGGGCAGAACAGCTCAAGGCAGCTATAAAAGTGAGGAGAACACAGGAGGTTGAGCAGACCCACAATAGACAACGAACGGAACCCCCGTTAAGCTTCCCTGGTGGCTCAGAAGGTAAAGGATCCGCCTGCAACGCAGGAGACCAGGGTTCAGTCCCTGGGGCAGGAAGATCCCCTGGAGGAGGACATGGTAACCCACCCCAGTATTCTTGCCTGGAGAATTCCATGGACTGAGGAGTCTGGCGGGCTACAGTCCACAGGGTCACAAAGAGTCCGACACGACTGAGTGACTAACACTTTCAGAATCTTCAACCTGTTGTCACTAGGACTTAGCCCACCAGGCTCCTCAGTCCATGGGATTCTCCAGGCAAGAATACTGGAGTGGGTTCCCATTTCCTCCTCCAGGGGATTTTCCCAACCCAGGGATCAAACTCACATCTCCTACGCCTCCTGCATTGGCAGTCGGGTTCTTTACCACTAGCGCCACCGGGGAATCCGTTGGGGATAAAATGATACCACAAACGTGAAAAAAAAAGAGAGAGAGAGAGAGAGCTTTGTCAAGTTCACCTGCTATATACGTAGTTACAGCCCAGCTCTCATGATTGGTAACAAGTATCCAAACCAAAAAATTCACAGTTCAGGCTTAACAATGGCCATCGCTGATCTCAGCCTCTTTCCTCTTAACTCTTTCCAGTCCCCGCCCCCCACTTTCCCCCCTCTTCTGCTTTCAGATTCCTTAGGGTTTTAGTGTTGCTTCCTGAAGGAGATCTGCTTTGAAGTTTATTCATGTTCTTAACTCCTAAAACCCATTGCCACCCTAAGGTCCCTCCACTGATCTCGCTGCTGTGGAAAGTTTGAAATCACTCCGAGTAAAACCCATTTGAAACGGAACAACCACAGTCTGTTTTAAATGAGATAATGGAGCCACCAAGTCTTCTATTCACTTCTCGTTCCCTACAATGGAGGCAGAGGGATTTCCTGCCCGTTTATAAGGCTATTGTTCTAGGTTTAGGAGGAAGTTGTAAAACAATAAAACAGAGGAGGGAAAGCTCTCTGATAGGTTTACCCTCAAAGATAAGGTCCAAAGGACCCCTCAGTGCAATTGATAGTTTACAGCCCCCAAAAGAGTCACGTCTGACTTTGCAGTCAGACCTCAGACATCACCACCGAAGCCGCTGACTCACCCTCCCAGAGGAAAGGGTGGGGCTGGCAAATGTAAACAGAGAGCAGGACACCTAAGACTAGGACTTGGGATCCGAACATCTCGGGAGGAAGCAGCCGCACCTCAGGGGGTACCATCGGGATGGAACTGTGGGCTTGACCGAAAGCCCTGAGAACCAGCTTGCATTAATATGGCCAGTTTTTAGCTTCAAACACTAGAAACATTTGCCTGTGAGTCAGCAAACATCTCCTTTTGGTTTCGAGGCTGGAAAGTAGACTTGTCTCAAATTTCTGAAGTTGTTTAGAAGAAAGGATTCTCCTTTCTTACCGATGCCATCGGCCCCTTCCCCTCTGGACATCTCTCCCTCCACACACCAGAGCTGCCCATCCTGGGGGCGTGGAAGCCGGTTAACTGGCAGAAGTTGCACGGGCATTTCCCACGGGCCCCCGAGGGGGCAAACACCATGCGGAGCATACCGCCCTCTCCAGGGGGGCCTTCGGGGGGGCCTCTTAGCCTGGCCTCTCTAAGGACCATCAGCCTGCCAAGGGCGCCATCACCCCTCACCCCACACAGCGGGGTCCAGGGGTCTTATCTGGACTGGTACACCCTGCGTACCTCAGAGCACTTGCCTGAACCGAGCTTGCCGTGTAGAATCTCCCAGGAATGAGGAATTGGAAATCAGAGGCTGCATGTCAGTTTCTGCTTAGGTGCCAAGTTGGAGGGATATGAACCTACATGAGTTGAGAGCCATCTTCTGCCATCTGCGCTGCTGCGCAGGACCTGACGGTCTATAAACAACAAAGTCCTGTGAGGAGATGAGCCAAAGAGAGAAAGAGAGAGGGAGAGAGAAAGAGCAGGAGGGGAGAGAGAGGGAGGGAAGGAGAGAGAGGAAAGACCCGTCTTGGGGTCTGATGACTCTGGTCCTGACTCTCTCTCCCCCCGCCCCTACACCCTTTTGCTTCCCTGTCCCCGGGTTCCGTGAGATCCCCCCATATTCGTGTAATTAACTCTCCTCTTTTATTCCAGCTAACTCCGGTTGATTTCCGATATTTGCAGCTACAGTGGACCTCAGAGTGCCTCCTTACATGCACTTTCCTTTTCTTGGCAACTATCTCCATTTGCTTTAAACACCCACTTTGCCTCAGTGCCACATGCATGCTTTAAGGGGATGTCATTTCAAAACAATACATATGACTCAAGTTTAAGTTAACCAACAGCCACAGGTTTAGACAGGTCTGTATAGTTCTATAAGAAAAGCTATGACAAGCTTTTGAAAGAAAAGCTGTGACCAACCTAGACAGCGTATTAAAAAGCAGAGGCATTACTCGCCGACAGCTGTCTGTCTAGTCAAGGCTCTGGTTTTTCCAGTAGTCATGTATGGATGTGAAAGTTGGATCATAAAGAAAGCTGAGCACCAAACAATGGATGCTTTTGAATTGTGGTGTTGGAGAAGACTCTTGAGAGTCCCTTGGACAGCAAGGAGATCCAACCAGTCCATCCTAAAGGAAATCAGTCCTGAACGTTCATTGGAAGGACTGATGCTAAAGCTGAAGCTCCAATACTTTGGCCACCTGATGCAAAGAGCTGACTCATTGGCAAAGTCCCTGATGCTGGGAAAGATTGAAGGCAGGAGGAGAAGGGGATGACAGAGGGTGAGATGGTTGGATGGCATCACCAACTTGATGGACATGAGTTTCAGCAAGCTCTGGGAGTTGGTGATGGACAGGGAAGCCTGGCGTGCTGCATTCCATGGGGTCGCAAAGAGTTGGACACAACTGAGCAACTGAACTTAGTGACTGATAGTCAAAACTATGGTTTTTCCAGTGGTCATGTACAGATGTGAGAGATGGACAGTAAAGAAGGCTGAACACTGAAGAATTGATGTTTTCAAATTGTGGTGCTGGAGAAGACTTTTGAGAGTCCCTTGGACTCCAAGGAGATTAAGCCAGTCAATCCTAAAGGAAATCAACCCTGAATATTCATTGGAAAAACTGATGCTGAAGCTGCCACCTGATTTAAAGAGCTGATTCATTGGAAAAGACCCTGATGCTGGGAAAGATTGAAAGCAAAAGGAGAAGAAGGCAGCAGAGGATGAGATGTTTGGATGGCGTTACAGACTTAATGGACGTGAGTTTGAGCAAAGTCCGGGAGACAGTGAAGAAGAGGGGAGCCTGGCGTGTTGCCTTCCATGGGGTTCCAGAGAGAAGGACACAATTTAGAGGCCGGACAACAACAACATAGGGTTAGGAGTGAACTCAACAGCTGCTGTGGCCGAGGAGGGGTGATTGTGGTTTAGTCGCTCCGTCTTGTCTGACTCTTGCGACCCCATGGACTGTAGCCCGCCAGGCTCCCCTGTCCATGGGATTTCCCAGGCAAGAATACTGGAGTGGGTTGCCATTTCCTTCTCCAGGGGATCTTGCCGACCCAGGAATTGAACCAGGGTCTCCTGCATTGCAGGCAGATTCTTTACCATCTGAGCCACCAGGGAAGTACCCAAGGAGAGGTGAGGGTCAGTATTCTGATGGCTACCAGGATGACCCCCTCACTCATTTCTGTGGTCCTGATGGAGAAGCAGGCCGACCAGGGAGTTGTTGACAGCTGGGTTATGACCACACAGGGGACACCACTGACCGCTAAATGGAAAGACGTAAAAGAAGCCCTGTTTCAGAAGGCACCATAGAGCTGCCAAATCAAACCATTCCCAAAGCCGACCCTCCTTCAGACAATCCACTGACATGGTCCCATAAATCCTTTTAACTAAACATCTTAACTAGAATTCCCGAGACACAACTCAGATCTGCAGACTTCCACAGCAGTCGTCCCAAACTACCTCAGGATATTCCGGGAGAATAAGGAAAACAGGAAAAGAGCGCTTGACAGGAAAGCCAGAGTCTCCCAAGATACCAGCTGTCCTTGCCCCCGATTACCAATGGAACCTTGGGCAAGTGTGTCTCTTCTTTGAGCCCAGCTGCTCATTTGCTGGGTGAAAAGGACTAACACTCTTTGATTTTAATTGTCGACCCTTCGTGCCAACATTTATTGAATCTTCTGGGGGTGATTTATAATTACATATGTGAATTGTTCCATACTCTCAAAAGCCAGAAACCGGCAACAACAAAACATTTTATTTGCATTAAAACTCTCCTGGATCCTGAAGAAGGAATAGCAACCCACCCCAGTATTCTTGCCTGGGAAATCCCATGGACCGAGGAGCCTGGTGGGCTACAGTCCATGGGGTCACAAAGAGCTGGACACAACTGAGCAACTTTCATCAACATCATGGAGAGAGGAAATGAGGGAATACAGTTGAAGAGTCTTCTGACTGGGTCTTGTTCACAAAGGCCAACCCTTGGAGTATTTGAGAGTTATAGAAACCAAGGAATCCAGGGTGGTTTGGTCCCCTGCTGGTCACACCCAGCTGGGGGACACCCTTCCCTTGAGCTGTGTGGTTATGGGTGACCTCTAACAGTGGAAACAGCAACTGGTCCATCAGGCTTTGTGAGAAGGATCTAAGCGTGTACTATTTAATGTAGGCTTTGAGTTGGTTGGCGAACGCATTGAACTCTTCAAAGTTAGTATTTGTTACTGATATTATTTTTCAAGACTTCTTTTTGTTAGCGACTGCTTTGTTTCTCCCTTTCGTGGTGTGGTTACTGCTAAGAAAATAAAACCTGCCCCAACCCAGAAACTCAGAACTGATATTCCAGGTTCTCTCACTGGAAAGAAAAACAAAAACAAAACCAGTATAATTGTCTTCCACCACAAAGGGCACATGCAAGATTGTGCGTGCACTCAAATTCACAAAGGATATTGGACCCAATCGTGCAAGAATCAAGCTGGGAGCAGACCTGCCATATGGATTTACTTTTACTGGAGGTTTCCAAATATTAAATTTTAGAACAGACTTTGGTGCCGTATTTTTCAAGAAATCTCTTCTCCCCACAACTTTAAATATAGCTGAGCCAAAGTCAAGCATGATCGCAAAAGAACAAAGCAAGAGCAGTTCACAGATCATCACTTGGTAAAGTTCCAAGGAGCTATCATATGACAGCATCAGTGTATCAGGCCAATTTTAAGACTGATGTCTATCCATACTTGGGAAAATAATACTGGAGAAAAATATAATTCTAGAGATCATAAGGAATAGTGCCATGTACATTTCCCGCTTTAAAAAGAAGATGGTTACTTTGGTTGGCCAAAAATGTATTTCAAACAAAAAATATTTCACAGTTTTCTCAACTCACAGCTTCAAATTGGAGAACTATAAGAAATCATAGTAATTACCCAGTCCAGTCTTCTTATTGTTAGTTGGCCTATCTTCCCTGGTGGCTCAGATGATAAAGAATCTGCCTGTAATGCAAGAAATGGTATGACCCTAGGTTGGGAAGATCTCCTGGAGAAGGGAATGTCTACCCTCTCCAGTACTCTTGCCTGGAGAATTCCATGGACAGAGGAGCCTGGTGGGCTACAGTCCATGGGGTCACAAAGAGCTGGACATGACTGAGCAACTATCACTTTCATTTCACCTGTAATTAGGTAGAAAACTAGTTTGAAATATGACTAAGCCTATTAAGAGTGCAATATTCAATACAGTATGATTTTGTTTACATGAAGTTCAAAAGCAAGCGAAACTAATCTATGGTGCTAGAAGTCAGAATATTGGTTCCTTCTGGAAAAGAGGAAGAGGGTAGAGGAGGGGCCTCTGGTGATGCTCTTTCTCTTGATCTGGGTGGTGGTTAGTTAAACCATGAGAGTTCTGACATGCATAATCAAGCTGTGTGTTTACAACTTGTGCATGTTTATACGTATGTTATACATCAACCTAGAAGAAGTTTATTTCACCCTCAAAAAAGTGTCTGGGTAATCAAATCTAAGTCAAAAAATGAACAAAAAGATGTCATTTTACTTTAGATCCAACATTTAATTTAGAAACACATTAGCTTTTTACTCACCTTGTTAGTTGATGTGGAGATTCACTATTTCTGGCGTACACTCCTGTAAGTGGAACAAATGCATGAAGTCAGGCCTCCCCCTTATCAAGATGCAGACCTCAGGATACAGTTCTCTCCTCCCCAGAAGAACTTCTCAAACTGCCCCTTCAACTCCCAGTTGAGGACCCCATCCTGCCCATTCATCTCCCAGCAACCACTGATCTGTTCCTGTAATTTTTGCATTTTCCAGCATGTCATATAATTAGAACCACATAAAATGTAGTCTTTTGATTCTGGCTTCTTTCACTTAGCAAGAGGCATTTGACATTCATCCATGTTGTTACATGAACCAGTAATTTTCTCCCTATTATTCCATTCTGAGTAGTATTCCAGTATTTGGATGTACCACGGTTGTTTTATCCATTCACCAGTCAAAGGACATTTGGGTTGTTTCCAGTTTGGAGCATTCATGGACAAGTTTTTATGTGAACAAATGTTTCCAGTTCTCTTGGGTCAGTACCTTGGAGTGGGATTACTGGATTGCCAGGAGAAATATCAACAACCTCGGATACGGAGATGATACCACTCAAATGGTAGAAAGTGAAGAGGAACTAAAGAGCCTCTTGATGAGAGTGAAAGAGGAGAGTGAAAAAGCTGGCTTAAAATTCAACTTTCAAAAAACTAAGATCAGGGCATCCAGTCCTATCACTTCATGGCAAATAGATGGGGGGAAAAAGGAAAGCAGTGACATATTTTATTTTCTTGGGCTACAAAATCACTGCAGACATTGACTGCAGCTGTGAAATTAAAAGACACTTGCCCAATGTTCGTCGCAGCACTGTTTACAATAGCCAGGACATGGAAGCAACCTAGATGTCCATCAGCAGACGAATGGATAAGGAAGCTGTGGTACATATACACAATGGAATATTACTCAGCCATTAAAAAAAATACATTTGAATCGGTTCTACTGAGATGGATGAAACTGGAGCCCATTATACAGAGTGAAGTGAGCCAGAAAGAAAAACAACAATACAGTATACTAATGCATATACATGGAATTTGAAAGATGGTAACGATAACCCTATATGCGAGACAGAATAAGAGACACAGATGCATGGAACAATTTTATGGACTCTGAGGGAGAAGGTGAGGGTGGGACGTTCTGGGAGAATAGCATTGAAACATGTATATTATCATATGTGAAACAGAACACCATTCCATGTTCGATGCATGAGACAAGGGCTCAGGGCCAGGGCAATGGGATGATCCAGAAGGATGGGATGGGGAGGGAGGTGGGTGGGGGGTCCAGGAGGGGGAACACATGTAAACCCATGGCTGATTCATGTCAATGTATGGCAAAAACTATTGCAATGTTGTGAAGTGATTGGCCCCCAACTAAAATAAATAAATTTATAAAAAAATAAATAAATAAATAAATAAATAAAAGACACTTGCTTCTTGAAAGAAAAGCTATTAACAAACGTAGACAGTGTATTAAAAAGCAAAGACGTTACTTTGCCAACAAAGGTCTGTATAGTCAAAGCTATGGTTTTTCCAGTAGCACATACGAATGTGAGAGATGGACTAGAAGAAGAAGGCTGAGCACCAAAGAACTGATGGTTTCGAACTACAGTGATGGAGAAGACTCTTGAGAGTCCCTTGGACTGCAAGGAGATCCAACCAGTCCATCCTAAATAAAATCAACCCTGAATATTCATTGGAAGGAGTGATGCTGAAACTGAAGCTCCAATACTTTGGCCAGTTGACACAAAGAGCCAACTCATTGGAAAAGCCCCCAGTGCTGGGAAAGATGGAAGACAAAAGGAGAAGAGGGCAGCAGAGGATGAGATGAATACATAGCATCACCGATTCAATGGACCTGGATCTCCAGGAGACAGTGGACAGGGAGGCCTAGCGTGCTGCAGTCCATGTGGTCGCAAAGAGTTGGCCATGACTTAACAACTGAACAACAGCAACACAGTGAGTATATGCTTAACTTTATAAAACACTCAAACTTTTTTTCAGAGTGCCTGTACCATTAGCACCGCCACCAGCAATGAGTGAAAATTCCAATTGTTCTGCATTCTTACAAGCACTTATTACTGTCTTTTTTAAAAAAGCCATTCTAATTGGTAAAGGTCAAGTTTACAGAAAATATTTGCCCAAGATTCTGCTAGTGGTACACATAGTAAGTTTCAAATTTAGAAGGAAATAGTATACATTAATATAATTCTGCAGGCCAATTGAAAGTATTCTTCCTTAAAAATAACGAACTGTCTTTCATAATAAATTTCTTAAATACTTGATAAATATTCGTTGGCTTTTATTTATTGGCCATTTGTATTTCTTTCATGAGAATGGCCTATTTAGACAATTTGCTCATTTTTGTATTAATATTATTTTAAAATATTTATGTATTTTCACTGGGTCTCATGTGTGGCATGCAAACTCCTAGTTGCAGCCTGTGGGATCTAGTCTCCGGATCAGGGATTGAACCCAGCCCCACTGCGTTGGAAGCTCGGAGTTGTAGCCACTGGACCACCTGGGAAGTTCCCTCATTTTGATATTAATATTTTAAAAGCTCATTTGAAAGAGCCCTTTGTATTTTCTGGAAATCAGACTGTCAATTATCATTAACGTTGTAGATAAGTTTGTGCTTTTACTTTGTTTACAAAATTTGCGCTACAAAGAGATTTTCTTAAGTTTAGAGTCAAATTTATAGAAAGCTCTTTTCCACTCAAAGATTATTTTTTAATCTTGACTGGTGTTTTCTATTTTTTTTACATTGTTTTCTCCTGGGCAAAATTCACCTAGAATTAATTTGGATGTGACAAGGGAAGGATCTCAACAGACTAAGACTAAAATGAAGTAAAAGAAATTAAAATCTGCAGGTCAAAGGTGTAAAAATTTCCTAAGATTAATAAGCTTCTTTCCAGAAGTGTGTTATTTCATAATTATTTCTTTATTTTCAGCTGTGCTGGCTCTTCATTGCTGCCTGGGCTTTTTCTAGTTGCAGAGAGTAGGGGCTCCTCTTCTTGGCAATGCGGGGGCTTCTCTGGTTGCTGAGCACGGGCCCTCGGGCACTTGGGCTCACGGTTGTGGTTCCTGGACCCTAGAGCACAGGCTCGGTAGTTGTGGCCCATGGACTCAGTTGTTCTCGGCATGAGGGATCTTCCTGAACCAGGGATCAAACCCGTGTCTCCTGCCTTGGCAGGTGGACTCTTCACCACTGAGCTCTCAGTGAAGCCCCAGAAGTGAGTTTTTAAGTTTAGGTTTCTCTAGTCACTTTTTGAGCAAGCTCCAGGAGGTGGTAAAGGACAGGGAGGCCTGGCATGCTGCAGTCCATGAGGTCGCAGAGTCGGACACGACTGAGCTGCTCAACAACAGCAAAGTCACTTTCACTTGATGTCCCACTCCAGCTTGACGACCTTTTGAGATTTTTACTTTTTTCAACTTTCATGCAACATGAAAGTGATAGAGACTTCTTGGGGGAAATGTGCCAGCAAAGTCTGCTCTTAAATTTTTGGAATGTAAATGACACAACTTGATCTTGACTAGCTAAACAGGACACCCAACACATTTATTTTTAAAACTCCATTGGAAAAAATGTCAATTCAAATGGCACTGTTTGAGTCCAGTAAATATGAATTCAAATGCATCGTGTCATCCCTGGGGCCGAACTGCCACCCAGAAGCACCAGGCAGCCCAGCCTCTCAGCTGCCGTTGGAGTGATGGAATTCTTATGTCAGCTTCCCTGGTGGCTCAGTGGTAAAGAATCTGCCTGCCGAGCAGGAGACCTGGGTTCAATCCCTGGGTTAGGAAGAGCCCCTGGAGAAGGAAATGGCAACCCACTCCAGTATTCTTGCCTGGGAAACCTCATGGACAGAGGAGCCTAGTGGACTACAGTCCATGGGGTCACAAAGAGTTGGACACGACTCAACAACTAAACAACAACAACTACCTCTTATGCAATTCATGTTTCCCCTCCACTGACTTGAGATGCCACTTTTATTATATAATAAATCCCCATTTGTTCTTGGGTTTATTTCTAGATTCCCCATGATTTTTTCTTAATCAGTCTACAAAATGGACTCTTTTACAGCTTCATCATATGATGACTTTTGACATGAAAAAGAATAAGCTTCAATTTTTTTTGTATTTTACTGTGAAAATTAACAGATACAGGAAAGCACATAAAGTATGTAAAAACTTTTAAACAAATAGTTATAAAGAGAACACTTGTGTAAACACCACCCAGGTCAAGAAATAGAACTAAAATTTATTTTTTTAAGTTGTCTCCTACAAACTACCTATTTAAAATAAGAATTATCAGCTAGCTCTGATGGTTAGACAAGCATATTTTCAGTCATTTAGTAAAAGTTTAGGTGTAAATTGATAGTGGAACTAATAAAGCTCCGGTAAAGAAAAAGTACTGGTTAATTTTGTTATTTTTTAAGTAAATTGGGTTTAAACCTCCTTATAATTCCACATTGTATAAGCGCAACACAATATTTTTTCCTTATTACACAAAAAGATTTTTCTAAGTATATCAATCTTATTTTAAAAAAGAACACTTAAACTTAAGAAGGACCCCTTTTCAGATGTTCAGAAGTCTTTGTTAATTCATAAACAGATCTACACTGTGCAACAGGTCAGCTACCAGCCAGGTAGCTAATTAAACTTACGGTAATTAAATAAAATTTAAAATTCAGTTTTTCAGTCACATTAGCCACATTTCAAATGTTCAACAGCCACATGTAGCTAGTGGGCACCCAAAGCGTTCAGCACAGATGGAGAACATTTTCATCATCACAGGAGGTTCTAGTGGATGGCTGTGGTCTAGACCCTTCTTGGCTTCTACCAATGATCTGAGGGGTCAAAAACACTAATCTGAGTTGTCTTTAAAACATTCAAGATAAACAGTGAAAATAAACATAGGAAACAAGGGTCAGAAATTAAAGAGAGAGAAAAAGGAATGTACCAGGAATGAGTGATATTACACAATTGAGCACTAAATCTTGTTTTAACCTTGTTTAGCCAAAGCTGAACAAATAAACAAAATATTCAATGGGTCATATAGTTCTCATTCCACAGCAGGAAGCATACACTTTTATTTGGCAAGAAGTGCTATTTCCTGATGATAATATTTGGTGAGAAAATATTATGGGGAACCTTCTATCAGTGTAACCCATGGGTGGCTGGACTGTTTAGGTGGCCTCTGCTCACCCCACACAGCTTGAAATTGATGCCTCACATCAAAAAAGTAGCAAAAATCAGAGACTTCTCTGGTGGTCCAGTGGTTAAGACTCTGCACTCCCAATGCAGGGGGCCTGGGTTCGATCCCTGGTCAGGGAACTAGATCCTGCATGCTGCAACTAAGATCCAATGTGGCCAAATTAAAAAAAAAAAAGTAGCAAAAAAACATCATTAGCAAGTGATGTTGATTTTCCTGAAGGTTTTTCAAGGAGCTGAAGGGAGGGATTACACTACCGAGCCCAGGGCAGCGTCTCATCCGGCTTCGGGCTAGCTCTCACTGGCCTCATCTGTCCCCTGGACTCTTCTCTGGTGCCCCTTCAGCTAAGTTTCCATCTCCTCCCATACCCTCAGTGCCCACCTCCTTGCCCACAGCCTCCAAACATCCTCTCTATTGGTCATAACAGTTCAGCTCTTGCCTTTGCACGCACGCCTCGTCCAGCAAAGCCAAAGCTCGGTGAGGACCCCAGGGGTGATCCACAGTGAGCCCTCCAGCCCACTTCACAGGGGCTCCCCCTTTATCTTGTCATGTACGAAAGACTGAGCCGCCAATCTGAATCAGGCCTTGAACAGTCATTTTGAAGGGGAGGGAAAAAAACGGAGCTGAGGCTGGGGCATTCAATTATGACTTAGTCAAAGCAATTCTTAAGAGAATTGAATGCATTTGGTCCAGGTACTCTGGTTTCTGCTAAACTCCGTAGCCCTCCAGGCAACACAGAAAAACAAATAGACATGCATACAAGAATTAAGATGCTTTCCTGGGGCACAGGGAAGTCTACAAGCTCTAACTGGAGGGACATTGTCTTTTCTAGCTCAACAGCTGGTGACATCAGGTACTCTGGGGAAATGACTTTCCCAATCACAGCTGTCATTTAGAAACAGATCTGAGGGACCTCCCTGGTGGTCCAGTGGCTACGACTCCCAATGTAGAGGGCCCTGGTTCGACCCCTGGTCGGGGAACTAGATCCCACATGAGCCACTAAGTGAACAACTAAGAGTTCACGTGCCTCAACTAAAGATCCTACATGCTACAGCTGAAGAGTCCGCATGCTGGAATGAAGATTGAAGATCCCCCTGCCACAGCTAAGACCCAGCGCAGCCAAATAAATCAATAAATGAAAGTTGCTGTTTGTTTGTTTTTTAAAAGAAATAGATCTGAGATTCCAGCATCCATCTGTCTACACAATCCCATGACACCACCATGCCTCCCTTATTGACCACAGCATGGGAGAGAGTAAGGGAAACAAAAGGTCATCATGGTAGCCCCCAAACCTGAGCCTGTCTTAGGGTCCAGTTAGCTAACATTGGTTGCCATAATGAATTCCCCCAGAGTCAGCAGCCCTCTGTTGACACCACGCACTTCAGAAGAAGGAGCATGAGAGATACGGTCCCTGTGCTTCCTCCCCTTCTTTGCAGATGGAAATTGGTTAGAAGTCCATTTAGACATGGGAAGAGTCCATTTAGATTCTTCCCTGGTGGCTCAGACGGTAGACTCTGCCTGCAATCCTGGAGACCTGGGTTTGATCCCTGGGTCCGGAAGATCCCCTAGAAAAGGAAATGGCAACCCACTCCAGTATTCTTGCCTGGAAAATCCCATGGACGGAGGAGCCTGGTGGGCTACAGTCCATGAGGTCGCAAAGAATTGGACACGACTGAGCAACTTCACTTTCACTTGAGACATGGAAATCATAGAATTGTAGAACTGGGAAAGACTCTAGAGTCCATCCTGTACAGCTTATTGCTCCATTATAGACAAGGTCAGTGGAGTCCAGAGAAGTTGGGTGTGTTGTTTAAGATCACTAGCCCATTAGGGGCAGAACCAGAAGAACCCAACGTGCCTATAGTTCTAACTGTTTAAATCAGAGGCCACAAATCATTGGCCCACGGGGTATTTTTAATTTTTAATTGTTTGCTGTAATTTTAAAGTTGGAAAAAAAATCAGAAGAAGTGCTAACAGAGAGTTGTGGCTGGCTCCTTTAGGCCAGCTGTGAGACTCTCAGTTCACAAGTGGAACATGCCCCTCCTCCAAGCAGGCAGTAAGCACTCACGCTCCAGATCCATGTCCAATATATTTTTGTAAGCAGGGTTGAGCCTATGATTGTACTTAAGGCAGATGAACTCTGAACGAGTGTTGCACGGATGTTGGGTCAACATCTCAATGTAGAGGGTCGTGAGAAGAGACAGTCTTCTGGTTCATGGTTCTGCTCTCCATCCTGAGCTGCTAGCTTGCTGGGTGAGGTTAACATCCATGGAGACCACCTGGCAGCCTCCTAACCTCACGGGCCCCCTGCCCACCTTCCCCTCTCTTTCCCACACCCCCCACAGTCCCATGCAAAATCTTGGAATTCCCTTGAAGCATACAATGGTCTCCATCTCCTTTCTCTGGCCGAAACCCCCGTCCCGTTCACTCTGGCACCCCCTGGTCCCCACCACGCCCACGGACGCAGCCTCAGCTCCGTCACTCCTGTGTCGCTCCGCCTGTCACCAGCACGCCCAACCATGTCTCCTTTCTCAGCAAGCCCAGCCTCTGTGCTCCGTGTCACAGGATCTCAAAATGTTTTTCAGACTCAAAAGGAATATTGTGGTCTAATAATTTCAGGGCACTTTTCACAAACATTTTTGGGGCCCGAAATATGTAATTTAGCAACTTTGCACAAATGCCCTGCTTTGAAGAGGCTTTTGGTCTGCCTTTTATCTTTGCTTGGGTTTTTCCCCTTTGGTGCATCAGAATTTTTTCTCTGTTGAGCATAAGGTTCACATTGTGATTTGTGTGAGTATTTGAGTTATCCACCAGATAAAGCAATATGTTAACTGTACTGAAACTTTGGGTTTATCATTTCTAGGGCAACTGTTTAGAAGACTAACTACCAGAAACTAAGCTTTCCCACCCACTGTAGAAACATCACATTCAAACATACTGAGAACTTAGAAAGTCAGCTTTAGAAGCAAAGACACCAACCACAGGGGGATAACCTATAATTCTGCCATAGAGTGAATATTATATTTCCAAATGAGTAAAAGGCCGCAAGTGGGAAAGAGTGAGAGCAGAAAAAAAATCCAGACTTCATTAAAATAAGGGTTGCCAACAAAGCTGAATTACCTTTGACAGTCACACTTGCATGAAAACATCTGTTCTGACATGTGTATCAAGAGATCCAAACATCTAAAACTGGAGAATGAATAAGCCATTGTTTAGTCTGTAAAGGGCAAGACTGTATAAATGAAGATAAAAGTGGGGGGGGGGGAAGCACAGAAAAGAAAGATTCCTATAGAAACCATCTAGTAAAAACACAAATGCAGGAGAGGGTGGGACAAATTGAGAGAGTAGCGTTGACATATATACACGACCATGTGTAAGACAGTGGGAAGCTGCTGGGACAGAAAGCTAGATAGATAGCTGGATAGCTAGCTAGATAGGGGAAGCAGGGAGCTTCCCAGGTGGCCTGGTAAAGAACCTGCCTGCCAATGCAGGAGACTCAGGAGACATGGGTTCAAACCCCGAGTCAGGAAGATCCCCTGGAGAAGGATATGACAACTCAAATCCCATGGTCAAAAGAGCCTAGTAGCCTACAGTCCATGGGATTTCAAAGAGCTGGACCTCTAGCACAGGGATCTCAGCTTGGTGCTCTGTGAGGACCCAGAGGGTGGGGTTGGGGAGGGGGTGGGAGGCCCCAGACGGAGGGGATGTATGTGCAGGTAGAGCTGGTTCACGTGATTGTAGTCACATGTTAGTTAGAAACTAACACAGCATTGTAAAGCAATTACATTCCAATTTTTTAAAAAAATCACAGTGGGATACACCAAACCTCATAGAAATAGATTATGTTCACTAAAACAACAAAAGAACACACAAATGAATGCACAGAAGTTTTGCCAAAGATGAGAGAGCAAAAGTCCTGAGGAAGAAAGGAGCAAAATGAGAAAAGCCCTGTTATGGCCTGAAATAAGATTAGATGGAGGAGCGGTCAGTTATGCAGATGCAGTCAGAAGGGAGCGGGGCTCGGGGAGTGATGGGAGGACAGCAGAGGCCATGCCCAGAGAAGCATCCCAGAGACACAATCCAAGTCCTCAGCCCCTTTATCAAGGGTTGTTATCCTCCGCCCTTGTATGAAACTTCGGGGCTGCCCCTTCAAGCAGGCACACCAAGTACTAGGAGTTGCTTAAGCAAACAATCCAAAGAGATGAGCAGGTAGGTTAAAAACAAGTAAAGAAAACACGAATTGGAATGCCTTAGAGGATCGTCTTCCTAATAGAATAACCCGGGTCTCCCACATTACTGGCAGATTCTTTACCGTCTGAGCCACCAGGGAAGCCCAAGAGAATAACAATGATCACACAATTAGTATGATTAGGATGAATAGCTAAAAATATAGATTTCAACCTCATTTGTTTTGCCAGCTAGGCTAGCCAAAATTTTTTTTAAAAAAACCATTAAGTCAAGCGCTTCCCTGGTGGCTCAGTGGTAAAGAATCTACCTGCCACTGCAGGAGACCTGGGTTCGATCCCCATGCTGTGGAGCAGCTAAGCCCATGCGCCACAACTCCTGAACCTGTGCTCTCGAGCCCAGGAGCTGCAACTACTGAGCCTGCATGCCTAGAGCCCGTGCTCCGCAGCAAAAGAAGCCACTGCAAGGAGAAGCCTGCACTCCGCAGCTAGGGAGTAGGCCCTGCTCACTGCAACTAGAGAAAGCCCGCCCAGCAACGAAGACCCAGCACAGCCAAAAATACATGAATTAGAACGTGAGTGAGTGTTAGTCTCTCAGTCATGTCTGACTCTTTGCGGCCCCATGGACTGTAGCCTGGTAGGCCCCTCTGTCCACGGGATTGTCCAGGCAAGAATGCTGGAGTGGGTGTAGCCAACCCTTTCTCCAGGAAATCTTCCCAACCCAGGGATCAAACCCTGGTCTCCTGCGTTGCATGTGGATTCGTTACCATCTGAACCACCAAGGAAGCCCTAATATATAAAAAGACAACATTTAAAAAAAGGGAAAAAAAGCAACTAAGTCAACAAGCAAAGCCAGAGGGACCCCTGGTTCTCCTGTTTCTAATGTTGCGTTGTGATGTAATGTGTCCTTATGGGGGGAAAAGGATCACCTACAGTCACTCCCTTCAGAGCTATTTCATCCAGACAGGAACCAAACTGCTGTGGAACAGCCCAAAAATACAGCAATGGGGGATCGGTTGGGGGAAAGCTGAATTCCCCAAATGTGGGCTGCTATGTCCAGTGCAGACTTGGAAAGCTGCTCCCGGGGCAGGGGACCTGGTGGAACCCTGGCAGGCAGCCTCAGAAGCGCTGAGTCTGGGTACCAAAGACTATTCACATCCACACTGGTTCTCCATCTGCCATGTCCACGCATGCCCTAGTGGCCACGGCCAAAGAGAAGGAAGCTCTGCTCCCAGCAGCCTCGCCACCGTCTGCCTCCTGAGTTCCTGCTCCTCCATCTCTCGTCTCTGTTTTCCGATTTCTCTGTCACGAAACCTCCTCCAGCACCTCCCTCAGAAACACTGGAAGTCCTTGTAGTGCCGTCCGTGTTCTGCATTCAACGCCGGCTGCAGATGGCCCCCACTCACCGTTTCCATTTGATGGTCCCTGGTTCTCCCTACATACCCTGCAATCCTGCTCAAGACATGCTAGAAGCAACTGTAGTCCAATAAAAATTAATAATAATTTTAAAAAGACATGCTCTATCTTTTCCAAAAGCTCTCTGAGCCTCCTTGCTCGGGGAAGTTCTCCTCCATCTCTGGGGATGTGTGAATTCTCTACCCTTTGAGTCTCCATGCTACTTTCCTTTCAACATACCACTGCTTCCCCAGTTCTAAAACCCGTCACCATTATAGAAGAAGGATATAAGGCTTCCCTCAAGAGTTCTGGAAACGATACAAATGAACTTACTTACAAAATGGAAAGAAATTCGCAGGCTTAGAGATCAAATTTGTGGTTGCCGAGGGGAAGAATAGTTAGGGAGTTTGGAATGGTCATGTACACAGTGCTATATTTAAAATGGATAACCCACCAGGACCTACCGGATAGCACATGGAACTCTGCCCAGTGTTGTGTGCCGCCCTGGATGGAAGCGGGGTTTGGGGGGAGAATGGATACATGTATATGTATGGTTAAGTCCCTTCGCTGTTCACCTGAAACTACCACAAGTTTATTAATCCTCTATGCTGCTTAGTCACTCAGTTGAGTCCCACTCTTTGTGACCCCACGGACTGTAGTCCACCAGGCTTCTCTGTCTATGGAATTCTCCAGGCCAGAACACTGGAGTGGGTAGCCGTTGCCTTCTCCAGGGGATCCTCCCAACCCAGGGATTGAACCCAGATCTCCCACATTGCAGGTGGATTCTTTACCATCTGAGCCACAAGGGAAGTCCTGTAATCAGCTATAGCCCAATATAAAATAAAAACTTTAAAGTTTGAAAAAAAAAATTAGCCTGATGCCTCTGGTATGTTATGGATAGATAGGCTTGCAAATAAATAAATTCAAAGTATTAAAAAAAGAGTTCTGTAACGTTCTGGTATTTACTTCCACCCTTCCTGCAGGTCTGCTCCTGATGTAAAAGCAGGCCTTCATACTCCCAGACTCATACCTCCAGCAGCTAATGTGGTGCCTTGCAAATACTGGGTACTTACTACTACTACTACTAAGTCGCTTCAGTCGAGTCTGACTCTGTGCAACCCCATAGACGGCAGCCCACCAGGCTCCGCTGTCCCTGGGATTCTCTAGGCAAGAACACTGGAGTGGGTTGCCATTTCCTTCTCCAATGCATGAAAGTCAAATTCATGGTTGAATTTGATTGAATTGTAAACTAAGGTTTATGCAGTTCAAGTTTTGGGTACTTAGAAATCAGTTTCATAGAATCACAGAGTTTTTAATGTCAGAAAGAATGGAAGGACCATCTAGTCAACCCTACAGAGGAGGAAATGGAGACCTGGGAAGATTTTTCATTTGCACAAGGACACACAATCAAAAAGAAAGACCCAATACTGAGAAGAAGATGCCCAGAACTCAGTTCTGACAATCTAACAGGATCCTAAGGCACAATATTCATGTTAATTTTAGAACATCTCTTGAGAAAATCGTTTGATGTCTTAGCTGCATGTGGAGAGTCTGCAGCAAACCAGGCGGTGCGCTAAATGTTCAGAGGGGGAACACTGCCTCGTTGCTGTCGTTCAGTAGCTCAGTCGCATCTAACTCTGCAACCCCATGGATTGCAGCACGCCAGGCTTCCCTGTCCTTCACCATCTCCCAGACCTTGCTCAAATTCATGTCCATTGAGTCGGTGATGCCATCCAACCACCTCATCCTCTGTTGCCCTCAATCTTTCCCAGCACAAGGGTCTTTTCCAATGAGTTGGCTCTTCGCATCAGGTGGCCAAAGTATTGAAGTTTTAGCTTTAGCATCAGTCCTGCCAATGAATATTCAGGGTTAATTTCTTTTAGGATGGCCTTGTAAGCATGTAAATGAAAATAGTTATCATTGTCTTTAGAAAGGCAGAGAGTAGACTGTTGTTCAGCGGGGATCCCACACAGCCAGGTTACGTGGAACCAGGGAGACCTGACTCCCTCTGTTTTTAACTCATCATAGTTTCTCTGTATGTGCTAATTCCCTTTCTGTTTCCCCTCTGATCTCAACTGTGCCTTCCGAAAGAAAAATCTTGATTTTAAATCCATGCTGATACTGCTGTCTGCATTCACTCCTCTACTATCACTCCTGGATGCAGCTGCATTCTCTGTCACTTGTGTTCTTAACACGGAGAATATATGACTCAAATTTCTGACATTATGAGGTTTCTGACAGGTCATTTTAACCTGGGAGATGCACACCACTTTCCCAGGTTCCAAAAGAAGGAAAGAAAAAGAGGGTTGTAGAACGATTTAACAATGTTAACTCCTAACTTGGCCCTTCTTCCCTACCCCTCCGCCACCTTTTTAATCATCCTTTTCTTTTTTACTCTTTTCCAACTCACTGTCTTCTAACATAATACAGAAAAGAATGAGATGCGTCTCATGATGTATCTTAGATAGGACATCTGGAAATTAGCCTCTGTTTCATGTATTTCTTCACGGCTTCTCACTTCTGTTTCATGTCAGTTCCTTTGACAGAGGTGAATGCTTTGAGACTTGTCACCAGCTCCGCTCCCTAAACAGCCTGAGTTCTTTGACAGGATCTCTTTCCTTCTGCCACGTTATTTAGGAACTAGTATCTCATGCAATACAAATCACCTTCATAAAGCTGACATTTTGTTCTTTGCATGAGCCTTCTTGTTCAAATACCCAACCGTTTTCCATCCATGGAACATCACACAGAGTGTCAGAACGCCAGCCAAGTCTGGACCAAGAAGGGTAGGTCAGAGGCAGTCTCCATCATATTTTAAATGTTCATTTCTTCCATTGGCTTGTGTGCCAAATGCTATTTAATAGTAGTTAGTGCTAATTTCCTTTGTTTCTGGGGATGGATCTCATGCGTACCTAACCTGACTGTAATCCCTTATCAGAGTTGAAAAAAGAGTTTGCACAAAGTGTGAACAATCCTCCTCATAGATTTAAGAGTGAATGGTCTTGGCTTTACCACTGGATTATCAGTTCTCCTGCCTAAGAGCATTTGGGCTCTCTGCCCTCAAGCAGAGAATGCAGAAGTGGGACACCCTGTAAAGGACTTACAGAAATTAGAAGTCTGAAGATGACCACAGATGAATCAACAAGAAGCATCAGATTCCTTCATCAACTGGGTCAATATCTCTCAGAGAACATTCTGTGGATGTGCAATTCCAAATATTTTAGATGCAAATTAGTAAATACTATCTGTTTTCCTTTGCTTGGAAAGTATCTCTCTATTAGTCAGTGTTCTGCAGAGAAACAGAACCCATAGGGCATACACACAGAGAGATTTATTTTAAAGAATTGGCTCATACAACTACGTGGGCTGCTAAGTCTGATATTTGCAGGGCAGGGCAGCAAGCTGGAGACCCATGGAAGAGCTGATGTGGCAGCTTGAGTCTGAAGGCATCTAGAGGCAGAATTCCTTCTTTCTCGGGGGACCAGTCCCTTTCTCTTAAGGCCTTCAACTGATTGGACAAGGCCCACCCACACAGTGGAGAGAGATCCGCTTTATTCAGAGTTTACTGGTTTAAATGGTGAACTCATCCGAAAAACACCTTCACAGTGACATCTGAGCCTAGTGCTGACCTAATATCCAGGTACCATGGCCTAGCCAAGTTGACACATAAAATTAGCCATCACACTGAGCATGTGACAGGAAAATTTAATTCTCTACAGGAAATTTAGAACAGTATGGTATTTTGTGTGGTATCTTCTAGCTTTCCCAGTGCTTGATCATTCTGGCCTTAAAGACATCATGCCATGACAATCTGTCAGTTGGGACTACTTGAATATCAGAAAGAATAGGACCCTTTTCAACAGTGTAAGTCCTTTGTCTGGAAGTTGTCATGCAGCAGTTGCAACAATCAGTGTTATAAATGGTTTGATTTCACTTACTTTCTCCATCACATGCCTGAAAAGTTTAAGACTGGTGGTTCTCTTGGGGGTACACCTCATCACCATTTGTAACCCTGTGTCTACAGGGAAACACATTCAAACGTGTCAATCCAAACACCAGCGATATCCCTGCCTGTGCCTGTGAGCAGAAGGGATGACTATGTTCTTGGATCCTGGTAGCTTATTTTCTCCTTATTTCCATAATCATCAAAATCATTCACTCTACACTTTTGTTAGCTGATCTTCTCTAACCCGAACCACCCCAGTACCCAGGTGTTCCTTCCAGAGATGAACATGAAAGGAACATGAAAAGAAAGGAAACATGTTCTAGAGAGCGTCCCTTCCCTATGCGTTCCCATAAAAAGGTTGTTTATGAAGGGAGGGTCAGCTCAGTACCTCCCTGGTGGTCCGGTGGTTAAGAATCTGTCAGCCAATGCAGGGTACACATGTTCGATCCCTGGTCCGAGAGGATCTGATTCTGTATATCGAAACTACGAAAGCCCGGGTGCCCTAGAGTCTGTGCACCACAATGAAAAGCAGGCTCTGATCGCTGCAACAAGAGAAAGTCCATGCAGCAATGAAGACCCAGCACAGCCTAAAAATAATAAATAACTTTTTTTAAAAAAAGAGAGGGCTAGGCCATCTACATAAAAGGAGTCATTTTAAAGGCTCAAATAATAGCATTCAGTTGTGATGTGAACACTGGAGTTAATTTATTTTTTTTCTATGAATATACAGAGGCACGGAAATAAGAATAGAAAATCTAAACTGGGTAATGGAAAAAAGCTCACAAATCCCAACTATGCACTAACATAGTTACTCTGTTACTGGGATGGAGCCGTAAATAAAATCTCCCAAGCTGATAAGGACAACAGATACAATGCTACCCGTTGAGCAGGTCCCATCTTATTTCCTCCCCCGGCCCATGTTTTGGAAGTTCACGCCCAGCCAATGACCCATCTGCTCCACCCCCGTCCCCAGCAAGGCTATCCACAATCTTATTCTCTCTTTTGGCCATCTCGCAGACCACACATTGAAGATTGCAGCATCACCAGACCAAAGGGTTCCGGAATCCTGAGATACTGCATGATAAGGAGCCACCAAGGAAAGCCATCTGACCAGCGTGATGTGAAAGAGAAGAATCCTTTGTGCTGTAAAGCCCCTGAAATCCCCGGTTTATCTATTAGACGTCGTGACCCACCCTAGCCCCACAGAATACGATCCCTAAGTCTTGTGATCTGACAGTAGAAAACAGCATTCCTTAAAGCAAGTAGCATGTGCTAAAGAAGATGTGTCACAAGGAACATTATTCAGAGACCAACACGTAGGGTGGACTACAGAAACTGACCAAAGCCCGTTTATCACTCGAGGAGAAGCCTCCCTCCTTGTTTCTCATACTGGCCAAATTTCCTGCATGGCACTGGAGTCCCTCCCGTGGCCTGGCCAACTCCTCCTTTTCTAGTCTCATCTTCTCCTGGCCTCTCATCTTATTTCCCATGTTCCTCGCAGCGACTCTGCCATCTCACGACACTGCTCTTCCTTTTCCTCCAGCGTGGACCATTTTCCCGGCCTTCTGTGACTAGTCACCTGTCGATTTTCAACAAGAGGTGGAGAACCATGGGAGTGACACAGAACGAGGGGTCCGCTCCACAAGCAGCCAGCGGGAGCTGGACTCACAGTGTACTCACGGCCAGAGTCCCAGGGCGGGCAGATGGGAAGGAAAGGTGGGCGTGCAGTGGGGTCTGCTGGGAGTGCAGAAGGCTGAGCAGAGCCCAGGCTGGCCCCTCACAGCCCTGCCTCTGGGGGTGCCGTCAGGAGGCTGGCCTCCTTCATCAGAGAGATGCCCACTCCCCTGGTCCAGGAGCCAGAGAGGCTGAAGGAGGGAGGCTGGTGGGGACAAAGTCCTCCTCCCCGCAAGGTGGGGCCACGTTCCTGCAGCCACAGGTGGCTCCCTGCTGGCCCTGTACGGATGGACGTCTGGACACAAATACAGCTGCAGCTCCTCTCCCGCCTTCCTGACCCCACATAAGTGTCTCCTGGGGTCTGTCCTAGCCCAGGACCCTGCAGGAAAGGGGGTCCTGAGGAATGTCGTTCCAGCTTAGCCAAGTGGACCAGTACAAGCTCACCACATGGGCTATCATCTACTCATTTTTAAAAATTTGAAGTACAGTTGACTTCCCTGGTGGGTCAGATGGTAAAGAATGTTCCTGCAGTGCAGGAGACGCAGGTTTGATCCCTGGATTAGGAAGATCCCCTGGAGAAGGAAATGGCAACCCACTCCAGTATTCTTGTCTGGAGAATCCCATGGACAGAGGAGACTGACGGGCTACAGTCCATGGGGTCACAAAGAGTTGGACATGACTGAGCGACTCAGCACACGTGTCCTCAAATGTCCTCATTAAAAACACAGGCAGAGAAGGACAGGAAACACTTCCGCCTCCCCTCTAGCTCTCCAGTCCGAAGGCAGGTGTCCCCCGCCTCCCAAGCGGGTCACACCCGAAGCAGTCCCCTAACTAGGGGGCGGAGGGCGTGTGAGTTTAGAAGAGGAGCTAACGCTCAGCGAGGGTTTCTTAGGTGACAGGTGTGGCTCTCAACACCTCTGTTCCTTGGACCTCTTTGGTTTGAGTTCTGGAAGGTGGGCAGGATTTACCCCCCAGGAGGACACAGAGCTGCTAAGTAATCTGCCCATAGCTTGTGCAAACCACAGCTGGAGTCCTCTGATTCCAGAGGCAAGCTCATTCCACTGGCCCCTGTGTCCCCTCCCCACCCTAGCCTGGGGACTGCAGGTGGCCGGACTGGCCTGGTGACTCAGAGGGGCCTCAAACTAGGGGAGAAAGAAGTGCGCCATCATCTGGAGCTGTTTAAAGGCCCAGGGTGCCAGTAAACAGTCCTCCCTAGCTGACCCCGCCCTCCTCCCACCGAGGCCCAAGGGCAGGGCCAGGGCTGGACTCCAGCACCTCCTCCCCACCCTGTCCTCCCCACCCTGGGGCGGCTCTGGGTGCAGCGGCCACCCCCTCACCTTCAGCGTCTACCTCCCGCCCACATCTTCTAACGCCCCGGGGGGGTTTGGATGGCTCTGCTGCTGGGGCTGCCCCGGATGCTCTTGTTTGAAACAGACAGAGCTCTCCAGGGAAGTGACGGCGTGGGTCACAGGCTGGGACTTACCCCAAAGCCCCACCGCCCCTCTGCTGGCTTGATTCCATTCCCAGGCTCTCTGGCTGTGACCACATGATGTCTCAGACCTCTTGGCTTTAGGATCAGAGGTCCATCCCTTTGGGAGGGTCTCAGAGGGAGGCACGGTGAGGTGGCCTTTGGACGCAGACCAGCCTGAGTGTGCGCTCTCCCGGTCGTGGCTCCTACTCTGCCATCTCAGGCCAGCTGCCTCACTAGTCTGGGCCCCTCCTTCCTCGTCTCCAAAATGAACGCCGTGCCCATGTTTGGGTGGGTGGGAGGGTGGGTGGGAAGGAGGCCTGGGAAGCCTTCGTGCAGAGCCGGGCACACAGCGGGCACGGTGGTGCGGATGCTGTGGTGGGTGCTCGTACGCTATCCCACTGGGAGACATGGAAGGGGGTGGCTGGACTTAGAGCAAGCTCATGGTTCTTTTCTTTTTTTTAATTGAAGTATAGTTGATTTAGGGGCTTCCCCCAATGGCTCAGCGCGTAAAGAATCTGCCTGCAATGCAGGAGACACAGGAAACACGGGTTTGATCCTTGGATCAGAAAGATCCCCTGGAGAAGGAAATGGCAACCCGCTCCAGTATTCTTGCCTGGAAAATTCCACGGACAGCCTGGTGGGTCGCAGAGTCAGACACCAGTGAGAGACTAAGCACACACACACAGCTGATTTACAACGCTGTGTTAATTTCTGCCGTGCAACAGGATGGCTCAGTTACACACATACATATGTTTCAAAAAATAGTTATAAAAATAAAAACATTATTATTACTTTTTTTTAGTTTGGGGTTCGTAAATGTAAACTATCACGTCTAGAATGGATAACCACACCAAGGGGGGAGAAGGAGAGTGGGATGAGTTGGGCGATTGAGGTCGACATATATACACTCCTGATACCATGTATCAAATAGATAACCAAGACCACAGGCAGAGCTCAGGGAGCGCTACTCCGGGCTCTGTCGTGACCCAAATGGGAAGGAAATCCAAAAGAGAGGGCATAGCAGAAACTAACACAACATTGTAAAGCAACCATACTCTAATAAAAATTAATTTAAAAAATCTAATGGATAGACAGCAATGTCCTACTGTACTGCACAGGAAACTATAATGGATTTCCTGGACTAAATTGTCATGGAAAATTTCTCCTGCATGGCAGGCAGATTCTTTACCAACTGAGCTATCAAGGAAGCCAGCTCTATATACTTACATATGCATATATATGTTTCCCAGGTGGCGCTAGTGGTAAAGAACCTGCCTGCCATGCAGGAGACGTAAGAAACATGAGTTCGATCCCTGGGTCGAGAAGATCCCCTGGAGGAAGACATGGCAACCCACTCCAGTATTCTTGCCTGGAGAATCCCCACGGACAGAGGAGCCTGGTGGGCTACAGTCCAGAGGGTCGCAAAGAGTCAGACACAACTGAAGCAACTTAGCATGCACACACACACACGCACATATATAAGTTCATGATTCTTATGGCCCTCAATTGCTCAGCCCACAGGGGCCTCAGAAAAATGCAGCTCTAGTAAAACCACTCCAGTTTCTCCAAGTAAAAAGCAAACACAGCTTCTCTCCTTGATCAAACGGGAGTCACTCATTCCCTGGAATATCTACAGCATGGGACTCCCATGTCCCATGCTGGATGCGGAGAGGGGTCATTCAAAGACACTGAAGACATATTTCCTGGCTTCAAGGAGCTTTCCATCTGTGTCCCGTAAGAGAAAGATATTTGGATCGTGTGAAGAAGGGGTTAACAGCAGCTCTGCCAGCCTTTTATGCTGCTGCTACTTCGAAGCAGTAAATTCTCATCTGAACTGCACTTGACCCTGTGCACACAATCATGTTATTCATATTCTTATAAACAGAGGGTGCAGTATGTATAATTTCCTAGATTTCTGGGAGGAGATGTATCATAACCAAACTCCAGCTTTTCCTTCGGAGAACCCGTCCCATTTGTTTCTGGTTAGCTTCAAAGCAGAAACTAATTTTTTCCTTTTATGTGTCAGAAAGTTGAGTGAAATTTGTCACTTGTTTTTATGAAAGATTCTTTGCCTTTGCCTTCCTGGCTTAAAAAAAAAAAAAGAAAAGAAAAAGAAAAACACCCACAACAACTCACACTTCCTCCACGGTACAAGGCACTTGAAACGCAGTGACAGGAGACGGGTGTCGTTTCTAGTCATGGAAACTAACAAGAGTCCCATGGAATGGCCTGACCCCGTCTGTCCCACGAGAGTCTATTTTCAAGTGTCTACTGTGGAAGCAAGACCACTGGTGACATCTTGTTCCAATTTAAGCAGAGTTGAGCTGTGGGCCAGCGCCTTCAAATCATAACCAGCTCAGAAATTACCTCCTACCAAAAAACCACAAGGGTTAGTCTCTGTAAGAATCAGTCCCGGAAAAGTTGGAACTCTCTCATCCAAGCATATTTCTGAAGCCATCCAGGCAAGAACAGCGTTTGCCTTTTCTTTAGTGGGGGGATGTCTTGTTTGTCCTGGGAGGAATTACCAGGGTGGCTGGGGTGATGAAGAGTAGTTTTATTTTGCCTTAAAATGAACTGATTGCTCTTTGACCACTTTTCCGGGAGCCAGAGCTATTTAGAAGATGTTCAACCTATTTTTACCTTTCTATAGACCTATTTAATAGAGATACCGTGTCATTAGCAAATTCCCCAAAAAATATGAGCTAACACACTGTCTCAGAAATGACTCAGAATCAACAGGATGTCTCTCTAGGAGCACAGTTCTCCCAGGGAAAGGCTCCCTCTGGCCTGCATTTTCCATCCTAGCCATGCCTTGGTTCACCCGGAGGACCACGGAGATTGTGACGTTGCAGGGAGGTTCCCTGTCTGCCTCCCACACCCCACACGTTACTGTATACACCGTGGCTTTGAACTCTTAGCTTACTTAACGTCTTTAAGTTCAAGGGACCGATGAGCAAGGAAAGAAATAGGAGTGGCCCTGAGATGATTCAGATAGGCTGAGTCCACCCAGGATAAATGAGCAGTCAGTTCACTTCTAGGCTCTAGGAGCGTAAGGCATGTGTCACCATGGAGAGGATGAAAGGGAGAGACCTGAGGGCAGAGGTCAGCAGTGGCCACCTGGACCTCTCTTGCAATGGAGATGGGCAGTACTGGTTTAGGGTGCCAGCTGGCTCCGCCACCCACCCGAGATGGTCACAGGTGTTATGACCCAAACTTCATACGTTGGACTTCTAACCCCGACAATTTCAGAATGAGACTGTGTTTGCAGAAAGCAGCTTTAAAGAGGCAGTTAAGGGGTTTCCCTGGTGGTTCAGTGGTAAAGAATCCATCAGCCGATGCAGGAGACCCAGGTTCGATCCCTGGTCCAGGAAGATCCCACATGCTGTGGAGCAACTAAGCCCGTGCTCCTCAACTACTGAGCCAGTGCTCAACTATCTACCAGAATCAGTAAAATGAGATTATTCTGGAATTGCTGCCAAACTTCATGCATTTCCAAAATTTTCTCAGATTAAGCAAATTCAAAAAAGTCTTTCTTTGGGATTTTAAAATTAGGAAAAGTTCAGGGTGGGGTGGGAGGGAGGCTCAAGAAGAAGGGGATATATATATATATATATATATATATATATATATGTAGCAACTAGTACAACATTGTAAAGCAATTATATTCCAATAATAAAATTATTCAAGAAAAAGAAAACAGAAAAAAATCAGGAAAGATATTAGCCTCGAGGGGCGACAGAGGATGAGATGGTTGGATAGCATCCCCGACTCGATGGACATGAGTTAGAGCAAACTCTGGGAGATGGTTGAGACAGAGGAGCCTGGTGTGCTGTAGTCCATGGCGTCACAAAGAGTTGGACAGGACTTACTGACTAAACAACAACAACAAGACATGTTTGCGACCACAGTCTAATCTATTTCTATTTTCCGTACTCTTTTCATTGTCAGATGCTGGATGTTCCCCACCTCTCTTTCCCAGGCCTTTTTAAATCCCCAGTCACCCCGCTTCATCCATGCTGCCAGCCCATTGTCATCACCAACAGCATCTCTAAGCCACTCCTTTTTTAAAAAAGTGTTGACGGGATGCAGAACAATAGTAATTCCACCCATTGTTTTAAATGAAATGAAGTTGATTTACAATATTATGTTAGTTTCACTGTACAGCACTGGTTCCCAATTGGAAAAGGAGTACGTCAAGGCTGTATATTGTCACCCTGCTTATTTAACTTATATGCAGAGTACATTTTGAGAAATGCTGGGCTGGAAGAAACACAAGCTGGAATCAAGTTTGCCAGGAGAAATATCAATAACCTCAGATATGCCAATGACACCATCCTTATGGCAGAAAGTGAAGAAGAACTAAAAAGCCTCTTGATGAAAGTGAAAGAGGAGGGTGAAAAAGTTGACTTAAAGCTCAACATTCAGAAAACTAAGATCATGGCATCTGGTCCCATCACTTCATGGGAAATAGATGGAGAAACAGTGGAAACAGTGGCAGACTTCATTTTGGGGGGCTCCAAAATCACTGCAGATGGTGATTGCAGCCATGAAATTAAAAGACGCTTACTCCTTGGAAGGAAACCTATGACTAACCTAGACAGCATATTAAAAAGCAGAGACATTATTTTGCCAACAAAGGTCCATCTAGTCAAAGCTATGGTTTTTCCAGTAGTCATGTATGGCGTGAGAGTTGGACCATAAAGCATTGAAGAATTCACGCTTTTGAACTCTGGCATTGGAGAAGACTCTTGAAAGTTCCTTGGACTGCAAGGAGATACAACCAGTCAATCCTAAAGGAGATCAGTCCTGAATATTCATTGGAAGGACTGATGCTGAAGCTGAAGCTCCAATACTTCAGCCACCTGATGCGAAGAGCTGACTTGTTGGAAAAGGCCCTGATGCTGGGAAAGATTGAAGGCAGGAGGAGAAGGGGACGACAGAGGATGAGATGGTTGGATGGCATCACTGACTCTATGGACATGAGTTTGAGCAAACTGCAGGGGTTGCTGATGGACAGGGAAGCCTGGCGTGCTACAGTCCATGGGGTCGCAAAGAGTCAGACACGACTGAGTGACTGAACTGAACTGTTCAGCACAGTGATTCAGCTATACATACATATATATGTATTCCTTTTCAGATTCTTTTTCCTCATAGGTTATTACAAAATATTGAGTATAGTTCCCTCTGCTATACAGTAGGTCCCTGCTGGTTATCTGTTCTTAAAGTGAAAGTGAAAGTTGCTCAGTCATGTCTGACTCTTTACGACCCCATGGACTGGAATTCTCCAGGCCAG
This sequence comes from Giraffa tippelskirchi, assembly GCF_054371585.1. Lineage (NCBI taxonomy): Eukaryota > Metazoa > Chordata > Mammalia > Artiodactyla > Giraffidae > Giraffa > Giraffa tippelskirchi. The sequence continues at coordinate 160,226,321 of NC_137282.1, forward strand.
AATACTGTAGTGGGTAGCTATCTCCTTCTCCAGGGGAATCTTCCCAACCCAGGGATCGAACCCAAGTCTCCTGCGTTGCAGGTGGATTCTTTACCAGCTGAGCCATAAGGGAAGCCCAAGAATACTGGAGTGGGTAGCCTATCCCTTCTCCAGGGGATCTTCCTGACCCAGGAATCAAACCGGGGTGTCCTGCATTGCAGACAGATTTTTTTACCAATTGAGCTGTCAAAGCCACTTCTAAATGCTTCCTCAATGACCATCTTCATCTCTGTATAGGTTGACATCATCATCATCCCCAAATTTTTCCCCTAATTTTTTTTAACAGAAGGAGCACTTGTTTTCTATGGAAACTGTATATGCTACAAAAGTATGTAGAGTTCAAGGTAAAGACACCCCGTCCCACTCTGCAGCCTCAGTGTCTTTAAACCATCGGTGTTCAATGGGGGACAGTTTTATTCCTGGGGGACATCTGGCAATGACTGGAGATAATATTGGTTTCTACAGCTGTGGGGGAGGGAGGGAGGTCAGACAGGCTACTGGCATCCAGTGGGTAGAAGCTAGGGATGCTGCTAAATGTCCTGCAGCGCACAGGATGGCCCTTCCACGAAGGACGACGTGGCCCCAAATGTCAGTAGTGCCGAGGGTGGAAAGCCTACCCTGGGGGCAGCGTAGAAATGAATCTGCACGGGTGTTTTTTTGCTCTGTTTCCTGCCTCTGCCACTTCTATTCATTCCCAAACTCTTTTTGAGCACCTACAATATGCCAGGCACTGTGCTAGATGCTGGGAGTGAAACAGACATGGTTCCTGTCCTCAGGGGTACGAGCCCCAGCTGGGGAGGAGACTGACCAGCACTCACTCAAATGAATGTGCCAAAGGGCACTGTGTAAAAACACAAAGGAAAAGGGTAACATTTCTGAGAAAATAACTGAAAAGACCTAATTGAGGCTGGGCAGTCAGGGTGAGCCCCTCTGGAGAGGAAACATCTGGGACTTGAAGGATGTGAAACAAGTGAACAGGGAGAAATTGCTCAACACAGGCACAGCGCACATGACCGCCCTTGAAGGAAGAGGCTGTTGTCGCTGGAGTCCAGTGAGCCATGGGCAAGAGAACTGTGAAATGACGTCCGAGAGCCAAGGGCAGGCTCAAGGTCACATATGTTAACCCAAGTATGGGGACATCCATGGACCCACGATGGGGAAGGGCAACAGTGGTAAAACAACTGCTCTTCTGGTCCCCTAGCAACTTCTCTCTAGGCTTAGCTCCTCCCTGCTGTCTTCGACAAAATCTAGGACAGGCCTCACGAGTTTTCTGGTCACTCCCAAGTCATAAAATGTCCTCCGATCACTTCAAGTCACAGAATTGACTCCTCTGTAATTAAGATGTCCGGGGCTTATTGGTAACAGCCAAGACATGGAAGCAACTGAAATGCCCATAGACAGATGACTGGATAAAGAAGGTGTGGTACACACATACAATGGAATAGTACACAGCCATAAAAAAGAATGAACCAATGCCATCTGCAGCAACTTGGATGGGCCTAGAGATGATCACGGTAAGTGGAGCAAGTCAGACAGAGAAAGACAAATACCATATGATATCAGGTATATATGGAATCTAAGATAGGATACAAATGAATTTATTTACAAAATGGAAACGGAGTCACAGCATAGAGAACAGTTTCATGGTCACCAGAGTGGAAAGGGTGGGGAGGAGCAAATTAGGAGTTTGGGATTAACAGATGCACACTGCTATATATAATAGATAAACCGTAAGGACCTGCTGTATGACACAGGAAACTGTATTCAATATCTTACAATAATCTATAAGGGAAATGAATCTGAAAATCTGAAATTTTATATGTATATAAAATTGAATCACTTTGTTATACACCTGAAACTAACACAATATTGTTAATCAACTCACTTCAATTAAAAAGAAAAAGAATACTACTTCTCTGGTGGCGCAGTGGACAAGAATCAGCCTGCAAATGCAGGGGACTCAGGTTCGATCCCTGGTCCAGAAAGATTCCACATGCTACAGAGCACCTAAGCCCAGGCACCACAGCTACTGAGCCTGCACTCTGGAGCCTGAGCACCACAAGTACTGAGGCCGTGTGCTGCAGCTACGGAAGCCCGCAAGCCCTGGAGTCTGCTCTCTGCAACGAGAGAAGCCACTGCAGTGGGAAGTCCCACAATGAAGAGTGGCCCCTGCTCCCCACGGCTAGAGAAAGCCCGGACAAAGAGACAAAGAGCCAGTGTAGCCAAAAATAAAACAAGCGATTAATTAAAAAAAAAAAAGAATAGGTTTTTCCATACATACAGAAGAATGAAGTTGAACTCCTACCCCACACTATACACAAAGATTAACTCAGAAAGGATCATACATTTAAATGTAAGACCTAAAACTATAAAACTTGTAGAGGAAAACAAACAAAATATCTGTGAGCTTGACCCTGGTTTCTAAGGTATGACACCGAAAGTACAAGTGACAAAAGAAAAAATAAATTGGCTACATTGAAATTAAAGAGTTTTATGACACAAATGATTCCATCAAGAAAAGGAAAAAGCAACTCACAAAATGGGAAAACACGTATTTGCAAGTCAGTTAGGGAACTCGTATTTAGAATACATAAAGAACTTTTCATAATTCAATAATAAAAAGACAAATAACCCAAATTTTAAAATAGGCAAAGGATTAAATAGACCTTTCTCTAAAGTAGATACACAAATGGCTAATAAGTACATGAAAATATGCTCAACATTATTAGTTAGTAGGAAAATGAAAATCAAAACCATAGATACCACTTTACATTCATGAAGATGGTCATAATTAAAAGGCAGATAATAACAAGTGTTGGCAAGGATGTGGAGAGACTAAAACCCTCCTACATACTGGTGGAAATGTAAAATAAATAGGTCAGCTGCTTTGGAAATCAGTTTGGCAGTTCTTAAAAATTTTAAACATAGAATTACCACATGATTCAGCAGACTCTCTGGCCTATACCTAAGAGAAATGAAAATGTGTCCTCATAAAACTTGCACATGAATGTTCACAGCAATATTGTTCATTTATAGCCAAAAATTGGAAACACATGTCTGTCAACTGATGAAGGAAAAACAAATTGTGGTATACCTATACAATTTATTTGACAATGAAAAGAAAAGAAATGAAGTATTGATACATGCTGCAACATGGATGAGCCTTGAAAGCACTGTATGAAATTAAAGAAGCCAAGGACTTCCCTGGTGGTCCAGTGGCTAAGACTCTGTGCTCCCCACGCAGGGGGCTTGGGTTCAATCCCTGGTCAGGGAACTCGATCCTATGTGGTGCAACTGGAAGTTTGCATGTTGCAACTAAGGATCCCACGAGCCACAACTAAGACACAAATAAATCAATAAAATATTAAAAGATATTTTAAAGAAGCCAGTTGCAAATGTCCAGAATAGGCAAATCCACAGGGTGGAAAACAGATTAGAGGTCTCAAAGCTCCTTCTCAGAACCTGCTTCACAGGGAACCCGACTGGTGATACAACAGACCTGCCTCTTCATTTTGTCTCATGTGTAATACAAACAAAATACTCATTATACTCATGACCCCCTCACTGCATGCCTTCTCTCAGGAAACTACAGGAGAGTGTTCTCCACCTACACATGGGAGCAAATCCAAGAAGCAAGGATCCAGCAAAAGAGAAAGCTGAAAGGAAGCTCCATGCGCCATTGCAAGGTGGGCCTGCAGAGCAACCAGCTCACTTTGGGGCTGCAGGATAGAGGTGTCCAGGAGAGATGTCTTTAGAAAGAAAAAAAAACTATGGACTCAAACACCAACATGCGTGCGTATATTGAAAATATACTGGACTTTCACAACTGCGGTAGGAGTTCAGAGACACAGGTCCCAGGAAATGAAGCCAACAAATAGATGACCAAATGGGACCATGATTAACATCTGAGAAACCAAGACATTTCATAAGAAAGAAAATAGACTCTGAGTTCACCATTTGGCTGGGCTATGAACAATAATTACCTGGTTCTCACAGTGCAAACACGGAATATTGATTTAACAACAAAAAATGAGGCTCTTGGGAAAATAGGAAAAGACACGAGTGTGGATGTGGAGAGGGTGAGGCGGGTGAGCTAATTCCTCACTTTCTTCAGTTAGGGGCCAACGGGGGAGATCTAAAAATTGGAAAATCACAGAGAGAAATAGGATAAGCAGATGATACTGACATATTGAAATAAACAACAGGAGAAAGAACTGGAAGAGCTGGAAGTCACAGCTCTGGCAAGAGGAAAGCCATGTGGGGATGAGCAGAACAAGGAGCTGTTGGTTCTTTTTTGCTGTAAATTATGTAGAACATTTGACTTCTTAAAACTATGTACATGTGTTACTTTAAAATAATAAATAGTAACTTTTTCAAAGTAAGCGTCTGTGTCAAAGTAAGCGTCCGTGTGTTTTAGAAGTCGCTTCAGTGGTGTTCGATTCTTTGCTACCCCATGGACTGTAGCCCGCTAGACTCCTTTGTCCATGGGATTCTCCAGGCAAGAATACTGCAGTGAGCTGCCATGCCTTCCTCCAGGGGAATCTTCCCAACCCAGGGATCGAACGCCTGTCTTTTACATCTCCTGCATTGGCAGGCAGGTTCTTCCCCACCAGCTCCACCTGGGAAGCCTTTTCAAAGTAAGGGAACTCCATAAATCCTTGATTGATTGATTGATTGACAGATTAGTCCTACACGAGCTGGTGGATTATTTGATTTTCAATAAAACGTGCCGGGAATAAAAAGTGGATCGGAGCTCTTAAACAAACTCAGAGCTTGTCTCCTCCTATGTTAACCACAGATCCCATCCACCCTCACCCAGCTGAAAACCAGAAACAAGCCAAATTTGGGTTTCCCTGGTGGTACAGTGGTGAAGAATCCACCTGCCAATGCAGGGGACACGGGTTCGATCCCTGGCCTGGGAGGATTCCACGTGCCTCGGAACAACTAAGTCCGAGCACCACAACTACTAAAGCCCTGTGAGCCTGGAGCCTGTGCTCGGCAACAGGAGAGGCCAGCTCAAGGAGGAACCCTAGCCTGGCAACCAGAGAGTGGCCCCCACTTGTCACAACTAGAGGAGCTCTCATGCAGTGACGAAGACCCAGCACAGCCGAAAATAAATTTTTAAAACGGGGGAAAAATCGTCTATAAAAAGAAAAGAAACAAACCAGATTCAGAGCCCTGAGTCATTGCCAGGGCCCCCAAAACTGCTACACCAGAGCTCGGGCGCTTTGTTTATTTATTCAGGGAAATCTCAAATTCACTCTCAGATTCAGAAAATGTTCTGTCCCTTTTTCAACTCTGATTATGCGAATGTTCAAACATGCACAGAAGTGCAACGAACTCTTTCCATCTTCAACAGTTATCAACATTCTGCCTATTTGTTTTATTTGCCCCTCTCCCACCCTGCCTCATTTATTTTGTCTGGAATGTTTTCAAGCAAATCCAAGGCTTTATGGTACTTTACTTGTAAATAGCTCAGTATGCACCTCCAACAGATAAGACTTCTTTATCTCTTTTTGACATAACAAACTTACCATTATCACATCTAATAGAATTAGCAATAATCCCTTAATACCATGGTAGCCTGACTCTTAAGCTTGCTGATTGTCTTAAGGTTATGATTTTGAAGTTGTTTTGCTTGAATCAGGATTTGAAGAAGGTGAACATGTTGCATTTGATTGCTACGCCTCTTAATGCTGTTTTATTCTCTAACAGCCCCTCTCTTTATTTTTAATGTCATTGATTTGATGAGGAAACAAGCTCTTTTATCCTGTAGAATGTCATTCATTCTAGATCTAGATCTAATTGCTCCTTTAACTTGTTCCTCTAACTCTCATGTTTCCTGTAAGTCAGGTCTAGGTGTTGAAAGAGACTCAGCATCAACTTTTGGAAAGGAATATTTGCTGAATATTTGCGGTGCCATGTTTCCCATGATACATCACAAGGCTCAGAATCCCAGTTATCCCACCTCGAGAACCACCCAGACTGGTTATTAGATTCACAGAGGTGTCAGCCCAAACTCTCCAGCATGAAATCGTTTACCAACTTTGCAGCTAAAGACTTTGGTATCATCCATTGATGATTATTGCCTGGACTCATTAAAGGTTGCAAAATGAGATTTTCTAATGTCTTCTTCACTAACTGGAAATCTGCTTTAAAAAAGAAGAAAAAAAGGAGACCTTTTTCCCCCAAACCATTTATTTTCCTTGAAAAGATAAATATATAATAAAGGCAGGACAAACATTTGATGCTTCTCTTCACTTTTGAATTGTCATTGCGCCCCGTAATTCCAGTTGGCCATTGAGGTTCGTGGGGGTTTTGCTTTTATTTTTATTTTTTTTAGTACCATTGTGAGCCCTTGGACATTCACAGGTTTAACATATTTCAATCCTTTGCCGTTACTGTCCGTACTGATGCTCCCATTGTCCCTTCTTTGGCCCTCAGCAGCCTCCTCCAGTTGGATCGTGTCCTTGTGACTTGACCCCTTTGGTCTTGACAGCCTCCTTCCCCCTGGCATAACAAGATGTCCAGGTTCACTGTATGCAGCTCCTGCCCCAGACCTGGAGTCAGCCATTTCTCCAAGGAGTTCTAGGTCCTTTAGTGGGAAGTGGAGCCTATTTATTCTCAATTTACATTCCATCCCAACAGACTTAAAAATTAGATTTCCTAGCCCCAGATGTAGAGAAGGCAATGGCACCCCACTCCAGTGTTCTTGCCTGGAAAATCCCAGGGACAGAGGAGCCTGGTAGGCTGCCGTCTATGGGGTCGCACAGCGTCGGACACGACTGAAGTGACTTAGCAGCAGCAGCAGCAACAGCAGCAGCCCCAGATGCTTAGAAATATTAGAAATGGGCTACTAGAGACATACACTCACAGCTGTATGTGGGACAGCTAGCAGTTTATTAATAGGACAGGAAACTGGAGGGAAAGTTATGAGAGGCAGATATAAGAACTTAAAAATTTCAGCCATCCAACCTAGCTCCAAACTTGCATTCTCCAAAAAGAGATCTTCAGTTTTCCCATTTGAAACTGGTCTCCTTGTCCAGCCTTTCCTGACATTGTATTTATCCCTACTATAATATTCATCCAGTTGTTATTATTTGGGGCTATCAGTCTAGATTAGTATCCCCGATGTCCATCAGAATCACCTAAGGAGCTGTTTACTTTAAAAAATACAATGAAAAATAAAAACATTTTAATTAAGATATAATTGACATTCAACATTGTATTAGTTTTAGGTGTGTGCGGTTGCTTCAGTCATGTCTAACTCTTTGCGACCCCATGGTCTGTAGCCTGCCAGGCTCCTCTGTCCATGGGATTCTCCAGGCAAGGATACTGCAGTGGGTGGCACCATGATGATTTGATGTATGCATGTATTGGGAAAGGGTGAGCAGAACAAGTCTAGTTAACATCCAGCACTGCACATACAGCTTTTTTTCTTGTGATGAGAACTTTTAAGATCTACTCTCTTAGCAACTTTGAGATCTACAGGACAGTATTTTTAATATTACTTATTTATTTCTTGTTGGTTGCACCGGGTCTTTGTGGCTGCGTGGGCTTTGCTCTGGTTGTGGTGAGCATGGGCTACTCTTCCACGCAGTCCTTGGGCTTCTCTTTGCGGTGGCTTCTCTTGCTATGGGGCTCTAGGCACACGGGCTTCAGTAGTTGTAGCCCGAGGGCTTAGTAGTTGCGGAGCCTGCGCTTAGCTGCTCTGCAGCATGTGGGATCTTCCCAGACCAGGGGCGGAACCCATGCCCCCTGCATTGGCAGGTGGATTCTTATCCACTGGGCCACCAGGGAAGCCCCAGGACAATTCCATTAACATAGTCACCATGCTGTGTGTCACATTCCCAGGACTTCCTTATCTGACAAGTTAGTACCTTCTGACCTCTTCACCCATTTCTCCCACCCCCACACCCGCCGCCTCTGGCAACCACCAGTCTGTTCTGACTGTGAGTCGGGGTGTTTTTTTTTTAAGATTCCACATACAGGTGAGATCATACAGTTTAAAAAAGATAATGAAGTAAAATAAAATGATGTCTGGGTCCCATTCCCAGAGAGTCATATTCAACTGGTCTGGGAAGGGGCCATCTATATGTTTTTAAAACTTGCTTGATGACTCTGTTAGACAGCCAGGCTGAGAGTCGCTGGTCTAGCCAGGAACCCTGGAAGGGTGGAGACCCACTAAGTCATCCTTGTATCTCCCAGCGCTGCATGGTTACCCAGAACTACCATTCAGTAAGTGTTTGTCTTTATCTGTTTATTTTTGGCTGTGCAGGCTTTTTCTCTAGTTGCCGCTGAGTGGGGGGTACTCCCTAGTTGCAGTGCGTGGCCTTCTCGTTGCGGTGGTTTGTCTTGTTGTGGAGTATAGGCTCTAGGCACGTGGGCTTTGGTAGTTACAGCACATGGGCTCAGTACTTGTGGCACATGAGCTTAGTTGTTCCACGGCATATGGGATCTTCCCTGAACCAGGGATTGAACCCATGTCTCCTGCATTGGCAGGCAGATTCTTAACCACAGGACCACCAGGGAAGCCCCAGTACATGCTTATTATGACTAGGAATCTTGAATGAAAAATGATTAATCTGGGAATTCCCTGGCAGTCCAGTGGTTAGGACTCTGTCCTTTCATGGCAGAGGGCTCAAATTCAATCCCTGGTCGGGGAACTAAAATCCCACAAGCCATGTGGTGAGGCAAAAAAAAAAAAAAGGTTAATCATTTTCAAGATAGCAAATTAGAGAATGTGTCCCACCCGATCCCCTCAAAGAACTGGACCCAGAGTCATCCGGGAAACTTGACTGTTCTGAACGGTATGTTTCCAGTCGTGTTCAGAGAGCTCAGGTTTTCAATCATTTGGTAAAATATTGCTGTATTGCTGAAGGCTTTATCCCCAAACATTAAATCTCCAGTTAGAAGGGTGGGTTGGGAAAGACTCCCACAGAGGCAGAGTTGAAATCCACCTGTAGACAGGCATGGCAGCGTGACTTGAGGATGAGTTACTGTGATGGGACTAATGACCAGCAGTAGGTTTTCTGAGCCATGCTGGCCACCCCTGTGTATATGTGGCTCCTTGAAACTCCTAGTGGGAAGGGAGTAACTGTAACTTGTGTAACATACCTTTTTGTATTCCTTCAGCACTCAGCAGTGTGTTAGACATGCGTGCATGGGTGCTAAGTCGCTTCAATCATCTCCAACTTTTCGGAGCCCCATGGACTGTAGCCCATCAGGCTTTTCTGTCTATGGGATTCTCCAGGCAAGAATACTGGAGAGGGTTGCCATGCCCTCCTCCAGGGGATCTTCACAACCCAGGGATCACACTGAGTCTCTTACATCTCCTGCACTGGCAGGCGGGTTCTTTACCACTAGCGCCACCTGGGAAGCCCTAGCACATACTCAATAAGAAAAAAAATGAAAGTGCTAGTCTCTCAGTCCGGAGAAGGCAGTGGCACCCCGCTCCAGTACTCTTGCCTGGAAAATCCCATGGATGGAGGAGCCTGGTAGGCTGCCGCCTATGGGGTCGCACAGAGTCGGACACGACTGAAGCGACTTAGCAGCACCAGCAGCAGCAGTCTCTCAGTCATGTCCGATTCTTTGTGACCCCGTGGACTGTAGCTCTCCAGGCTCCTCTGTCCATGGAATTCTCCAGGCAAGAATACCAGAGTGGGTTGTCACTCCCTTCTCCAGGAGATCTTCCCAACCCATGGCTCAATCCCAGGTCTCCTGCATTGCAGGCAGATTCTTTACCATCTGAGCCACTGGGGAAGCCCACATATTCAATAAGTAAGTGTTAAATCCTTTAGAAAGGAACTGTGTATGTGCTTACCACCTGCCTTCTTGTGTGAGGACTGTATCTAAACTCAATGAGGGCCACATAGTTTGACGGTTCTCATTAACATGATACAGCCACAAAGGCATTGAAAATACAATCCTTTCTATTTTAGGCATAACAAAGAGCTACAATTTTCTCTAAAAATAACCTAGATTGGAATTTTCTTCCACCCATGAGAGTGCTATGTTTATGAACACACAGTCACAAGACCTGTGTCAACAACATTCTAAAACAATGCTTCACTTTGATAATCACATATAATAAGCATTGGGTTCCCTAAGTTTTCGTTAGTTTTGGACATTTTTTTTCAATCCTGACAAAGCGAGGAACTTTTTTCCCCCATAAAACGCAGCCCATCTGGTCAACAGCAGTCCAATCTGGGGTGCCTACAGAAGGAAAAAATGTAAATTATGGAGAATAGTGCCCCATGCCCTGAATCTGGCCCAGACCAGGAGGGTCCAAGACTCCAGCCCAAGCTCCATACCGATTAGACTCGGTCCTGGAAACAGCTCCATTTTCAACCCCTGTCTCTATTTCCAATCCCTAGAAGCAGAAGAGCTTAAGATAAACTCCAAAGTGAAGCCTTTAAATGAGATTAAGCAGCTATGGTCCTTCAGGAGAATTTTCTGGAGCTTTTCTGGGTGTGGATCAGGAACATGACCCACCTGTGAGAATGTAAATTGGTGCAGTCACTATGGAGAACAGTAGGGAGGGTCCTCAAAACACTAGAGGTGCCATATGATTCAGCAACCCCACTCGTGAGCATATATGTGGACAAAACTATAATCCAGAAAGATACGTGCTCCCCCTTTGTTCATAGCAGCACTAGCCACAATAGCCAAGCCATGGAAGCAACCTAAATGTCCACTGACAGATGAATGGGTAAAGAAGATGTGGTCCATATATAATGGAATACTACTCAGCCATAAAAAAGAATAAAATAATGCCATTTGCAGCAACATGGATGCAACTAGAGATGATCACATTAAGTGACATCAAAAAGAGAAAGACAAACGTCATATGACAGTACTTATATGTGGAATCTAAAATAAGACAGAAGTAAACTTATCTGTGAAATAGAAACAGACTCACAGACATGGAGAAAGACTTGTGGCTGCCAAGAGGAAGAGAGTGCGGTGGGGGAGGGATGGATTGGGAGTTTGGGAGGAGCAGATGCAAACTATTATATATACAATGGATAAACAACAAGGCCCTCCTCTGGAGCACAGGGAACTATATTCAGTGTCCTGCGATAAACCATAATGGAAAAAACATGAAAAAGAATGTACATATATATGTATGTGAGTTACTTTACAGCAGAAATTAACACAACATTGCAAACTGTACTTCAATAAAATACATTTTAAACGAAGAACTTGCAAAATTCATGCAAAATGAGCTGCTTCCAAGTGGAGAATCAGGGCTTTGTTTATCAGTTTATCCTTCAGGAATCCTCAGGAAGGTGAGCATAGATTTGCCATGTGACTCCCAGACACTCCCTTGAGAGCAAGTCCTTATTGCTCTGGTGCCCTTCAACCACGTGAGGTGTTTGACAGGTATAGGAACAGCCACATTACCAAATAAGAGAGAACTAGGACCAGTATCTAAATGTCCCAGACCACCCCCACCACCGTCTCCGGGTGGGACAGCTTTGAGTTGTATTTCACTCAATTTCTCAGCCGTCCTCGGTGGGATTGACCCTTCCTGTCTCACCCGCCTCACTCCCTCATTTCTGCTTCCAGGAATCACCTCCTGAATAAATGACATGCGCCCCAGCAAGTCCTTGGCTCAGGGTGTCCTTGGGGTCATCACCTCCAGACATCTCCCGGAGTGTGGCAATTGTTCAGGGTATCAGCTGAGACTCCTCTGGCTGAAATTGGCAGGAAATCCAACAGAACGTATATTTTGATAGATTGGAATGTATTGGCCCATTTACCTGAAAACTATGGCTAGAGTTGACTTCAGCCACTGTGATGCAGAGATTAAAAGTACAACATTAAGGTCCAGCATCGCTAGCTTTTTGCTCGCTTCTGCTGCCCTCTGTGTGTTGGCTTTATCCTCAGATAAGCTCTCCTTCTGTGGTCAGAAGGTGGCTATCACAGTTCCAAGCTGTCTTTTATTTAAGCTTCAATTCCAGCTAGACACGGCAAGAATATCTTTCCCACAGATTTCAGAAGTCTCAACGTGCTTCCTTGGCTTTGCCTGGGTCCTGAGCACATGGGAAACTGACACCCCAGCTCTGAATGTGGACGTGTGATCAAGGGAACGGAGCAACGGTGACCTCCCAGAAGGCAGCCACACATGAATGTCAGAATAAAGGTACACGGTCACCGGGAGGCAAAAAATAACCAAAATCCATTACAGTTCACCCCTCTGGGCTGCCCACAACACACACACAGACACACACATCCTTCCTCCCATATCTCGAAAAGTTGCCCCGTCAACTTAAAATGCATTCACCACTTCTTCACAAGAAGATTCTCTAAATCTAATCCTGCACCACGCCTAGGATCTCTGAAGACATACAGTCTTATCAGCCAAAGCGGAATATCCTAATCTGATGTGCCCTGTGCTTGGTTGTGTTGCACTCTGCGACCCCTTAGAGGAATTGAAGTCTCAGATGATGGGGAGGGATTTTTTTTTTTTTGAGGAGTTTTTCTGATATCACAGTAATCATACTAGTCTTGTTTAGGCTGGCTCTGAGCCTGCGGTAGTCATTCTAGGGTTGGAGGAGGGTCTGAGGTTTCTTTCCTCCATCGTCTCTCTGCCTCCGTGAAAAGACCAGGATGGAAGCTGAGGGCTGGGGCATCAGGAAATAGGGAGCTGGGACCTGGCACTTGCCCTGCCTGAGCACAAGGTCCCCTCCCTCCCTCACGATTCTTCAGCTTCGTGTGCTTAGTCGCTCAGTCACGTCCGACTCTTTGTGAGCCCTCAGACTGTAGCCCCCCAGGCTCCTCTATCCATGGGATTTCCCAGGCAAGAATACTGGAGTGGGGTGCCATTCCCTTCTCCAGGGGATCTTCGCAACCCAGGGATCAAACTCATATCTCCTGCACTGTAGGCAGATTCTTTACCACTAGCGCCACCTGGGAAGCTCACTTTTTCAATAATTATTCCTTTTTTTAAAGAAATTATTTATTTATTTTATTTTTGGCTGTGCTAGGTCTTCGTTGCTGCATACAGACTTCCTCTAGTTGCTGAGCCAGGGCTACTCTCTAGTGACCGTGCACAGCCTGTTGATTGCAGTGGCTTCTCTTGTTGCAGCTCCCAGGCTCTAAGGTTCTGTAGTTGTGGCACAGGGGCTTAGTTTCTCCACGGCATCTGAGATCTTCCCGGACCAGGGATCAAACCCATGTTCCCTGCATTGGCAGCTGTTCTTAACCTCTGGACCAGCAGGGAAGTCCCATCAACAAATATTTCTTGAGTACCTATTATGTGCCAACCATTTGTTCTCAGCTCTTGGATACAGCAGAAAGTTGGACAGGCAAGATTCCTGCTTACATGGAATATATAGTTAGACTTCATTCAGTTCTAAAAGGCCAAAAGCTCAACCCAAACAGGCATACAGTATAGGGGGCTTCCCTGGTAGCTCAGCTGGTAAAGAATCCGCCTGCAATGTGGGAGACCTGGGTTCGATCCCTGGGTTGGGAAGATCCCCTGGAGAAGGGATAGGATACCCAACCCAGTATTCTTGGTCTTTCCTGGTGCCTCAGATGATAAAGAATCCGCCTGCAATGCGGGAGACCTGGGTTCGATCCCTGGGTTGGGAAGATCCCATGGAGGAGGGCATGGCAACTCACTCCAATATTTTTGCCTGGAGAATCCTCATGGACAGAGGAGCCTGGTGGGCTACAGTCCATTGGGTCACAAAGAGTTGGACACGGTTGAGCGATTAAACAGCACAGCACAGGCATAGGAGGAAAAGAAAAGTAACTGATTAGCTAAGATAACTGAAAAGCTCAGGCGTAGTACTGGCCTCAGGCGTGGTGTAAATGCCAGTGCTTCCAGGACCTGGTTTCTGTTCATCACCTGGTCACTGGCCGTAGTCTCTTCCATGTTTTGGCCTTATTTTCAGACAGTGTCTCTCTTCCTGATCACAAGATGTCTACAGAAGATCTAGACTGTATATCTTCCAGGCGCTCAGCCCAATAGGATTTCATTTTATTTACTTTGATTGAGTCATATCGGGTCCCTGGCCAGGGAGCAGAGACCCCCTGATTGGCCAGGCTTGAGTCATATGTTCTGTACCTCAAAGGAGCCAAACCACCAGAAGTCGATGGAATGAGAGTAGATTATGGCAGCGCCCCAGAGTAGTCCTGGGGCGTGGTTACCGGAGAAGAGTGAATGGAGACGGAGGGCCGGCAGACCCAGAGGAGTGTGCAGGTCCTGACTCACGCGCACACCCAGCCCAGGGTCCCCAGGAGCGGATCGGGGGCTGGGGATGCTCCACCCAGCCGAGAGAGGTCTGAGTCGGCGATTCACAAGAGGCCAGGAAGTTCACGACACTCAGCTCCCAAGTCAAGAAGTTGTTGAAAGAAGGTATGGGCTTTTCAAATGCCAGAGGGCCTGCCTTCTATCCTGAGCTTGTCTGGAGAGTCGGTTTCACTCATCACCTCCTGAGATCTGGTTGAGGTTACATGTCCCTAAGACTCAGTTTTGTGAAGGTTGGGCTCCTCGAAGCTGCTCAGAAGATTGGGGATTGGCGGTGAGGGGGTTGGAAAGGCTATAATTCCATTTCCCCTGACTTCTCTAACTCATTGCTAAGAATTACCCAAAGCTAGAGAACAACATAATACAGTGAATATGACACATCTTTTCAGAAAATATATTTTGCTCAATAGAAAATAATTTAAAGCATTACTTATATAATAAACAGATATATAATGGAGCAGAATGCAAATTTTATGTTTATTTTTAGATCACCCATAACACGTCATAACATAATATAACATCGGCATCACCAACTCAACGGACATGAGTTTGAGGAAGCCTCGGGAGTTGGTGATGGACAGGGAAGCCAGGCATACCGCGGTCCATGGGGTTGCAAAGAGTCTGACACGACTGAGTGACTGAACTGATAACATGTCAAAGACATTTTCAAGCTTGCTGTGAATACTCGAAGGAAAATAACTTGCATAATGGAGAGAGGAAAAAAAAAAATCCTCTTTTTCCCGGACAGAGGTTAGAAAGCATGATCCTTATCTAAGGAGTTAATCCAGCCTCTCTAAGCAGAAAATTCTTCATATTGGCAAGGTCTTTTTAGTAGCCAAGGGAGCGGCCACTGAGCACAGCTGAGTAATGGGCCTGTTTATTATCGCCAGCAGACGCCATAGGAGGCAATCTGAAATCCAAAGTGAACAGAACTCCGTTGTGGAGAAGGAGGCCTTGCAATTACAGAACCTTGAGGTCAGTATTCATCTCTCTCTTTCTACAAGACAATTAGGAAAATAAATATACACTGCTGCAACTCACACCGGTGGCAGGGCATAAAGAATAGCCTTGGATAGTCTGCCAGGTCAGCCTCATGGAAGAGTCTGACACAGGGTATTTTGAAACCATGGTACCAAAGGCTATAGCTTGGACAAGTCTGGGGGACTTGGAGTGGCAAAGAGTCAGAGCTCCTCGGATGCTATTTCTAGACTGACTTACTAAGACTTTGGGAAAGTACTGGGGGAGGAGAAAGGTATATCCTGGGGGTGTAATAAGCCCTACTATCGATCAGGTTTCCCAAATAACAGGCAGAGAGTCAGGGTAGAGCTTGGAGGAAGGAGGCCCAGAGGGCTGAGGGCCTGAGGGCAGACACTGGGCGCCTCAGAACAGAGTCCCCCGGGGGAGGCTGATGACCTTGCCAGCTTTTCCTTAGACCCTGGGCAATGTCCTCACACCTCACACGGTCTGGTGCTCTTTTCACTGCACGTTGTCACTCCCTTTTGTTTTCTGCAGTCGTTCAGTTAAACTTGTGGACTCTGAGGGAGAAGGTGAGGGTGGGACGTTCTGGGAGAATAGCATTGAAACATGTATATTATCGTATGTGAAACAGAACACCATTCCACGTTCGATGCATGAGACAAATGCTCAGGGCTGGGGCAATGGGATGACCCAGAGGGATGGGATGAGGAGGGAGGTGGGAGGGGGGTCCAGGAAGGGGAAC
Organism: Giraffa tippelskirchi; assembly: GCF_054371585.1. Taxonomy (NCBI): domain Eukaryota; kingdom Metazoa; phylum Chordata; class Mammalia; order Artiodactyla; family Giraffidae; genus Giraffa; species Giraffa tippelskirchi. The sequence continues at coordinate 160,242,340 of NC_137282.1, forward strand.
ACATGTAAACCCAGGGCTGATTCATGTCAATGTATGGCAAAAACTACAATATTGTAAAGTAATTAGCCCCCAACTAAAATAAATAAATTTATTAAAAAAAAAAAAGTTGATCTCCCCAGATAGCAATGTGTGGAAGTAAAGAGATGCTCCCTGGAGCTGCAAAGAGAGGGGTGAGCCCGCCTCACTAGAGCAGAAACAGGAGAAATGAGCCGGGCGCCAAGCTCCCGGTTCCCACCGCGGGCGCGCTGGCCCTCGTTTCTTCTTTGGGGGTGCTGCTTTGCTCTAACAGGTGGTCCGTGTGTGGGTTGCAGGGCGTCCCCTCCAGGTCGCAGGAGTCCAGGGGAAGCCCTGGGCTCCAGGGAGGCTCTTGCAGCTGGCCCAGGGTGCAAGCCAGACCAATCAGGAATTCCCCCAGTTTTGATCAGCAGAAGCTACAAGAAGCCCTTTCCTCTCAGAGGGAAGAGATGGGAAGATGTGTGCCCTGGGATTGCAGCGACTGTGATTCTAACTCTAAGGAGCAAAATAATTTAGGAGAATGAAGCGATATGGAAAGAAAGAGGTGAGAGAGAGAGCGTGCCCTCGTTCTGGGCATCCCTGCTCTTTCTACCATTTGCTTACATGAGTCAGTACAGTCTCCTTTTCCTTCTGCTGGTGGCTCTTGAATAATTATCACTTGAAAATAAAGATCTTGTTCAATCAGTGTCCTTTACACTACATGTACACACGCATGCATGCATGCACACACACACAGGCGCACTACAGACAATGGATTATCTGAGACCAATAGTGAAGTAATTAGAGCTACAGTAGATAAGATGGCAATGTAGCTTTAAAAAGTCAAATGAACCCCTTGGGAGCAGGTGGGAAACATCCCCCTCTCCCAAATATTATGGAGGGAAGAGACTTTTTAAAGAGAGAAAAACTGACAGTTTACATCTGCAAGCTCCAGAGGCAGAACTAGAACATAAGCGTTGCGATGTCTAGACTAGAACTCTTTCCGCGACACCAAGTGGACCCCACAAGTACAAAGGAATTTTGGATGGCAATGAGAATCTGTGTTTACAGTACCAGTTTCTCCAAGAAAATGATAACAATCTTAACATATACCTCAGGTTAACTTTTTACGTTGAAGGCATCAGATTTTGAGTTTTATAACATGCAATTATCAGTTCAGTAAACTTTGACATTCCTGAGAACTTGTTAATAAGAATTGCCTTTTAAATATTAAAATCAAGATACCAATCTCTTCCTGAATGTGTCCCAGAAAATCAGAGCTCAGATTTTATTACAGAAGAAAGGTCAAGAGGGAGATTACTGTGGACTGAGTTATGCCCCTCTCCAAATTTGTGTGCTGAAACCATAACCCCCAACGTGATGGTATTTGGAAATGGGCTCTTTGGGAGTGATGGTGAGGGTTTAGTCACTAAGTCATATCTGAATCTTGCAACTCCATGGACTGCAGCCTCCTTTGTCCATGGGATTCTCCAGGCAAGAATTCGGGAGTGGGTTGCCATTTCCTTCTCCAGGGGATCTTCCTGACCCAGGGATTGAACCTGCGTCTCCTGCATTGCAGGTGGATTCTTTACCACTGAGTCACCAGGGAAGCCCCTTTGGGATGTATTTAGGGTTAAAGGAGGTTATGAGGGTGGAGCCTTCATTATGGGATTAGTGCCCTTGTAAGAGAGAAGGGCATGGCAACCCAGTGAAGTATTCTTGCTGGAGAATCCCCATGGACAGAGGAGCCTGTCAGGCTACGTCCATGAGGCTGCAAAGAGTCGGACACAACTAAAGCGACTAAGAACAGGAAGCAAATTTCCATCTTTCTCTCTCTCTCTTGCTCCCTCTCTCTGCAGTCTAAGGACAACCCAACAAGGCAGCTATCCGTAAGCTGGCGAGTTCTCATAAGGAACTTAACTGACTGGCACTTTGATTTTGGACTTCCAGCCCCCAGAACTGCAAGATGTAAATGTCTGTTGAAGCCGCCCTGTCTGAGACTCTCTTCCGGCGGTGAGGCTGGCAAACACGGAGGTCAAGACCACAGTGCCACTGCATGTCCCAGGTTCCCTAGTGTCCAGTCTGTACTCCAGGAGGTTGGGTTTCCACGCTGTCGGGTGACACCCAGGCTGCACGCCCCTCTTGTTCATTGCAGAAAGGAAGCAGATGCAAATGGACTGTCCTTGAGGCTCTGAACGTGTCACCTGCAAAGGCATGTGTAGAACTCTGAGACACATCTGTATAGACCTCTGAGTCCTCAGGGCCTTCTTATCAATAATGCTTGACCCAGATAATAATGTGAGAAATTAGATTTTTAAAAAATAAGAAACATTGCTACAGACAAGACCCATTTTCATGGAAAAAGAAAAACCTATAAAATTAGAGCCACAACCTCCCGGTTCAGAAAGTTGCTGGTCCCTGGTTTTTTTAGAACCTATCAAAATACTACCTTAGATTCCAAAAGGATGTTCTTTATTCTATTATGGAGAAGTGGGAGGTTGATTTAAAAAAAAAAATCATTAAGTACTAAGACATGAACAAATCACTTTAGTCAAAAATCTTTCTTTAACCAGCTATCCATCTTACACCTGGGAGTGTATATATGTTGATGCTACTTTCTCTGTTTGTCCCCGTCTCTCGCCCCCTGACTGTGTCCACAGAATGGAATGGGGGGAGGGGAGGGAGGCGAGGAGGGAGAGGGTGTGTGTATAAATACTGCTGATTTGCATTGTTGCATGGCAGAAACCAACACAACATTGTAAAACTTTAAAATATATATATTTAAATTTAAAAAGTAGGAAAAAAATAAACTTCCTTGAAGACATGAAATAATTAGAATGGTATGGATAGCCTGTCCTTGCAAGCTTATAGCTCAAGTCACTCTCCCGACCTTGAATGATCATTTGGAAGTGCCAAAATTATTTCTGCGAATTGGTTGTATACACAAGCCACGGAGGGGTAACCAATCGTGAAAGCAATTCATTAAAAGACTTCCCATTTAGTTGCACATTTCCTATGGGAAAACACTTTTAGAAAATTGCTCACATTATGAACTCAGAGGCACCATTAGTTAAATCTTAATTTAAAAAAATTGCAACCACGTAGAGTTACCCTAAGATGCTGGCATCACTGCAGTGTCCCACCCCCACCCATGAGAGCTAGTTTTCTAAGAGTCCAGGGCACGTTTTAATTTGGAGAGATGATAAAGGCAAACATAAGGTGGGAAGACAGAAACTGCTAGTAAATATATGAATGCCATTATAATAACATTTGATAGGATTTCCGCGGTGGCCCAGTGGTTAAGAATCCACCTACCAATGCAAGAGATACAGGTTCCCTCCCTGGTCCAGGAAGATCCCATGTGCTGCAGGGCAGCTAAGCTACTGACGCCTAAGCACCTAGAGCCCACGCTCCACAACAGGAGGAGCAACCATGATGAGAACCCACACACCGCAGCTAGAGAAGGCCCTGGGCAGCAACAAAGACCCAGCACAGACAAAAACATACACATAAATAAATTTTTTTTAAAATTTATATTCACAAAATTTAAGCAAAGCAACAACATAAGAAGTAAATTAATTACCGATGATGATGGTATTTTTTATTGTGGCTTAAAACCCGTCATGTGAGATCTACCCTCTGGATAAATTTTTAAGTGTACAGTATTGTTAACTATGGGCATCATGGTGGTAGAGCAGATCTCTAGAACACTTTGTCTTGAAAATCTGAAACTCTGTACCAGCTGAACAGCAACTTCCCATTTCCCTGTTGCCCCTGCCCCAGTCCCTGGAAACCACCATTCTACTTGCTGTCTCTCTGAATTTGATTACTTTAGGAACTTCGTGTAAGTGGAATCACACAGTATTTATTCTTATGTAACTGGCTTATTTCACTTAGCATAATTATTTATTATGGTTTTACATGGTTCAACAAGATTCATGTGTGTTGAACCATGTGTCAGAATTTTCTTCCTTTTTGAAAATGAATAATATTCCAGAGTGTGTATACATCAGAATTTTTTTAATCCATTCATCTCCTGATGTGTCCACCTCTTGGCTATCGTGACTAATACTACAATACACATGGGAATAAAACAGTCTTTCCCAGATCCTGATTTCAGTTCTTTTGGAGAAATACCCTGAAGTGCGATCACTGGATCCTATGGCAGTTTTGGACTTCTCCGGTGGCTCATCGGTAAAGAATACGCCTGCAATGCAGGAGACGGAGGTTCAATCCTTGGATTAGGAAGATTCCTTGGAGGAAGGCATGGCTACCCACTCCAGTATTCTTGCCTGGAGAGTCCCATGGATAAAGGAGCTCAGTGGGCTACAGTCCATGGGGTTGCAAAGAGCTGGACACGCCTGAAGCAACTTAGCAGGCAGGCAAGCATGGTAGTTTTATTAGTGATTTATGGATGACATTGTATACATATGAAATCTTCAGTAATGGTTTCCTACTATTAAGTTTCATTCATCACTGTCTAGCTCTTTCACAATATCCTTTTTTTCTGGTTTTAGTGAAATACTTGTTTTCTTTATGACAAATAATGAGCATGCAAAATTTTTTCTTCATTTTTTGTAACTAATGTTATGACATGGGATTTTTGATTCTTGCTGTGGCAATGTGGTGAAATGATTCTTTCTCCCCAAACATAAATGAGGAAACTTGTGGCCCTGGCAGAAGAAGGCAGCCCTCTTGTGATCTTGACAGAAGCCAACCAGAAAATGAAGCTGACACACAGAAAGAGTTGAGCCAAAGAGATTACAGAGACACTGAGTCTGCACCCTGACCAAACCATACCTGAAGCAAGCTTGATCTTTTTGTGTTGTTGTTGTTTAGTCACTAAGTTGTGTCCTCTGGACTTTTCAATTATGTAAGTTGACAAATCTCTAATATTATTTAAAAAATTTTTGAATTGACTCTTCTGTTACTTCAGTTTTACCCCCTGTGCCTCAGTTTCCTCATACATGATATGGGAATAACTTACTGATCTGTGGGGAGCAAAGGCAATAAGTTATGCAGTTTTTTGATCAGTGCCTGGCACAAAGAAATGAGCTTAATAAAGTAATATGTTTGTAAACACAAAGCTAGAACTGAAGTGATAGATACAGTTCCTATGCAACTATAAATTAAAAACAAGCTCATAAATTAAATTTGAATCAAGCAGAGACACTGAAATTTTGTGGCAGTATTTAATTACAATATGGTCATTCAGATGATCTAAAAGATGCTAATATTGTCTTAAAATGTCATAGAAATTAAAACAAAAAATGCAAAATCTTCATCAAGAACTCATGAGTCTCCTAGAAGACACACATGACCCTAACAGAAACCAAAATGTCAATTAAATACATATAGAGGACATTCCTAATGAATGAAGGAGCATAATAAATGTGATTTGAAATTGTTTCTAGGGAAATTAAACCAGCTGGATTTTTAAATTTCTATCCAGAAATTACCCATATCCAAATTCAGTACAAAAAAAGTCTCAAAAAAATGAGCTTCAAAAAATTGATTGAGAGAATATTCAATTTCAGGGTACATCTCCTAACAACAGGAAAAGAGTTGTGAAAATCCTTAAATAGAATTCATTATACTAATCAATTTAATAGCCATTTTCCTTCATAAGATAGGAAATAATATTGGCGTTTTAGATTTTTTTCACATAGTTTCATAATAAGCCGTTACATTCAGAGAGCTACCTGGCCAACACAATTCCGCTCAGTTCAGTTCAGTCGCTCAGTCGTGTCCGACTCTCTGCGACCCCATGAATTGCAGCACGCCAGGCCTCTCTGTCCATCACCAACTCCCGGAGTCTACCCAAACCCATGTTCATTGAGTCGGTGATGCCATCCAACCATCTCATCCTCTGTCGTCCCCTTCTCCTCCCGCCCCCAATCCTACCCAGCATTAGGGTCTTTTCCAATGAGTCAACCCTTCGCATGAGGTGGCCAAAGTATTGGAGCTTCAGCTTCAACATCAGACCTTCCAATGAACACCCAGGATTGATCTCTTTTAGGATGGATTGATTGGATCTCCTTGCAGTCCAAGAAACTCTCAAGAGTGTTCTCCAACACCACAGTTCAAAAGCATCAATTCTGCGGCGCTCAGCTTTCTTCACCGTCCAACTCTCACATCCATACATGACCACTGGAAAAACCATAGTCTTGACGAGACGGACTTTTGTTGGCAAAGTAATGTCTTTGCTTTTAAACATGCTATCTAGGTTGGCCATAACCTTCCTTCCAAGTAGTAAGCGTCTTTTAATTTCATGGCTGCAGTCACCATCAGCAGTGATTCTGGAGCCCAAAAAAGTAAAGTCTGACACTGTTTCCACTGTTTCCCCATCTATTTGCCATGGAGTGATGGGACCAGATGCCATGATCTTAGTTTTCTGAACGTTGAGCTTTAAGCCAACTTTTTCACTCTCCTCTTTCACCTTCATCAAGAGGCTCTTTAGTTCTTCTTCACTTTCTGCCATAAGGGTGATGTCATCTGCATATCTGAGGTTATTGATATTTCTCCCGGCAATCTTGATTCCAGCTTGTGTTTCTTCCAGCCCAGCGTTTCTCATGATGTACTCTGCATATAAGTTAAATAAGCAGGGTGACAATATACAGCCTTGACGGACTCCTTTTCCTATTTGGAACCAGTCTGTTGTTCCATGTCCAGTTCTAACTGTTGCTTCCTGACCTGCATACAGGTTTCTCAAGAGACAGGTCAGATGGTCTGGTATTCCCATCTCTTTCAGAATTTTCCACAGTTTATTGTGATCCACACAATTCCGCTAGAGGCAGCTTAAATTCAGTGATGGTTGAATTGAATTCAGTGATAGTCCATGGTTCTAGAGCAAGGAGTTATTCATGCTGAATAAATAATGTTGTTTTATCTAATCATCTGGGTGCTATGTACTGAGGCTCAAGCAGCTGGTAAATTCTGTAACTTAGGATATTGTTTATCCTTGTCTACAAAGCTGCATTCGCTGTGTTTTCTTTCCCCCAACTATAGTTGTGCTTGTTATGAGAAGTCTTCTGGTGAAAACCCCCAGTTTAAAACAGCTGTGATACAGATTAGGTTGACATTTGATGGGAGACCAACCTCACCCATCACTCATTTATCAACATTGTAATGGAGAAGGAGAGATGTGATCATTTAGGAGCATTGAGATGTGACCTGGGGTACAAGTAAGATGGTGTTATACAGATGTTATTGTTGTTTAGTCGTTAAGTCGTGTCTGACTCATTTGTGAACCCGTGGGCTATAGCCCGCCAGGCTCCTCTGTCCATGGGATTTCCCAGGCAAGAATACTGGAGTGGGTTGCCATTTCCTTCTCCAGGGGAGCTTCCCAACCTAGAGATGGTACTCATGTCTCCTGCATTGGCAAGCAGGTTCTTTACTGCTGAGCCATCAGGAAACCCCATTATACACGTGGCACAGTGGTCAAGAATTTGCTTGTCAGTGCCAGAGATGCAAGAGACCGGGGTTCAATCCCTGGGTCGAGAAGATCCCCTGGAGGTGGAAATGGCAATCCCAACCAATCCAGTATTCTTGCCTAGAAAATTCCATGGACAGAGAAGTCTGGTGGGCTACAGTCCATGGGGTTGCAGAGAGTCAGATGTGACTGAGCGACTGAGAAAGCACACACACAAGTAAGATACTGTTTTGGCAGCAGGTCCTGCCTTGAGCCAAGGTCGCATGACCGGGAAGATTCAAACCTGCACAGGTGACGAACTGGTAGAGCCTCTTCCTTGGAAATCTGTTTGCAGCGGGGGCTGAGACGTAGCAAAAAGCACAGAGACTTAGGCAGAGAGGTAACCCGGCACTAGTCAGATTTGGCCCTCTCGGAGTGTCTGTGATTCCCCTTTGGAGAAAGAAGAAATGTTTAGAGGATCATTCTTCCTGGGTTTTTCTTACAGTGCAACCTCCAGGAATAGATTCCGTCAAGATGCACCAGGACAGTGCCTAAATTCTGTGCCTGTTTCCTGGTGGCTCAGACAGTAAAGAATCTGCCTGCAGTGCAGGAGACCCGGGTTCAATCCCTGGGTCAGGAAGACCCCCTGGAGGAGGGAATGGCAACCCACTCCAGTACTGTTGCCTGGAGAATCCCCATGGACAGAGGAGCCTGGCGGGCTCTGGTCCATGGGGTTGCAAAGAGTTGGGCACAGCTGGGTGACTCTCACATTCAACCGTGCCCCCCTGGTTATTTGTTGCCGCACCAATGAACTATCTAAACTGTGGTGGCTTGAATTAATTATTGAGTTAATGAATTATTGCTCACAATTTTGTGAGTTAGGAATTTGAGCAGGACTCAGTTGGGCAATTCTTTTACATTCTTGTGCTGTTTCCTTGGGTCACTAGATGCTGTTCAGCTGGGGGCTGGTCTGGGTCTGGAAGGCCTGAGAAGGCTTCACCCATACGCCCAGTATCTTGCTAGAAATATCTGAAAGCCTGGGCTCAGCCTGATCCCTCTCCCTTTCCGGGGAGCCCCAGGGCCTTTCCTTGGGGTCCTTCCCACAGAGCGGCGGGACGTCTTGCCTGGCAGCTCTGCCCCCTTGGAGACCAGAGTGGATGCCACCTCCGTTCAAAGCCCAGACCTGGGGGCTGTGCTGGCATCGCCTCTACCCTCCTCAGCTGTGGGAGCAGCCACAGGCCAGCCCAGATTTGAGGAGGGGGGGAAGTGGATGATGCCCCTCAACAGAAGTCCGGAAGAAATGGCAGCTGTCACAACACTCTCCCTCTGCTTAGCAAGCACAGGCCTGGAGACTGGATGAAGGCTGAGCACAAGCAAATCCAAGCTCAAGGTTACCAGGGATGGGATGAAAATTGAACTAGATCTTTTCCCTGCGAAGCCCGGGTGGTTGACCTCAGCCAGATCAATGGCTCTCGGTCGGATACTCTGAATGATTGGAGCGATGGTGAGGCACCACCTCCCACCAGTCAGAACGGCCATCATTTAAAAAACTCTACAAAGAGCAAATGCTGAGCAGAGTGTGGGGAAAAGGGAACCCTCCTGTGCTACGGGTAAGAATGTAAATTGGTGCAGCCACTGTGGAGAACAGTATGGCCATCCCTTAAAATAACTAAAACTATTATCATTTGACCCAGCAACCCTATTTCTGGGCATATATCAGGAGAAAACTCTTAATTCAAAAAGTCACATGCACCCCAGTGTTCACTGCAGCACTATTTACAAAAGCCAGGAGGTGGAAGCAACCTAAGTGTCCACCAACAGAGGAATGGAAAAAGATGTGGTGTGTATATGCACACATGCACACACATATGTACAAAGTCTTTAAGAATGAACTATGCCATTTGCAGCAACATGGATGGACCTAGCGATTATCATACAAAGTGAGTAAGTCCGACAGAGAAAGACAAATATTATATCATATCCTTTATATGTGGAATTTAAAAAATGATACAAATAAACTTCCTTGCAAAACAGAAATAGACTCACATAGAAAGCAAACTTATGGTTATCAAAGAGGAAAGATTGGGCAGGGAATAAATTAGGAATTTGGGACTAACAGATATACACTACTATATATAAAATAGGTAAACAACAAAGACCTACTGTGTAGCACAGGGAACTATACTTAATATCTTATAATAACCTATAATGGAAAAGAATCCAAAAAATAATCTATTATCTATCTATCTCTGAATCACTTTGATGGACACCTGAATCATCGTAACCCAACTCCGCATCTATCAAAAACCAAAAGTAAACGATCATGCAGATTCTCATCCTTGTGCCACAACTGTCATTTCTCACTGCTCATTCAAATTTTCTCTGAGTTAAATCATGACTCACTCCTGGAATCTTTCATCCCTTAGAGGCTTAACCAGTGGAGCAGATCTCTAGTTATTCAAAAAAGATTTAATGAGGTCTCATCAGAAAGGCAGGTTTTTTGACCACACACAAAAAAAAAGTAGAAGGAACTTCATGTTTGACTAATACATAAGTACCGGATCAGCCTCTGCAGAGCGCTTCAAAGAAAGAGTGTCACGTTAAATCACAATCTCAACTGAAAGTTCAGAAGACAACATGATGATGCTCGCTTGGCAATCCCACCTACCCGATGGAAACTCGAACAGGCAAAGCCAGAGTCTTTTTTTTTTTTCAAAATGGATTATAAACAGTGGGCCCTACCGCCATGCTAATTCGAAGATTATTTTATTAGTGTGTACTTTTCAAGCCTAAATTGGAAACATCTGTCTTCCTGAGAATTAACTGGAAAAAGATGACCACTGAGGATGAGATGGCAAAGTCCATTTGAACTGCCTCATGCTGAAGCTGGGAGCATCTCCTGGGTGCATGAAAAGCACCTCTTTTCTTGTACCCCATCATTTCATAGACTGTCATTAAGAACATATTGAGGGGCTTCCATGGTGGTCCAGTGGCTAAGGCACCATGCTCCCAGTGCAGGGGGCCCAGGTTCAATCCCTGGTCAGGGAACTAAATCCCATGTACTGCAACTAAGAGTTGGCGCACTGCAGCTAAGACCCAGCACAGCCAGAAATAAAAAAATATTTAAAAAAGAACATATTGAATACTACAAGTACATAATGCTCTCAGGATCCTATTTATGAAACAGAAGTTAATTCTTTAAGCTTTTTTTCTTTTTTTTAACTGCCTGTGCTGGATCTTCGTTGTTGCACGGGCTTTTCCCTAGTTACGTCGAGAGGGGGCTCCTCTCTAGTTGCTGTTCCTAAGCTGCTCACTGTGGGGGCTTCTCCTGTTGCGGAGCCCAAGCTCCAGGGCACACAAGCTTCACTGGCTGCAGCACTGGGGCCCGAGAGCACAGGCTCAATAGTTTTGGCACCGGGCTTAACTGTCTGCGACATGAGGGATCTCCCCGGATCAGGAACGAACCCATGTCTCCTGCTCTAGCAGGTGGATTCTTTACCACTGAGCCACCAGAGAAGCCCTCGTGAAGTTTTGTTTGTTTGTTTGTTTGTTTTTTTAATTTTCCCAAAAGCATCTGAAGCCAGATAACCGCAGACATTACTGACTTGCCAACTCAAGGTAATCATCCCTCCATCTCTAGACGCTCTGACTCTGAGCTGCTTTCTCATGGCCTGGCATCACAGGAAGATGTCTTTCCCAGGAGGATCCCCTTCTCCAATAACTGTTTGCCATGTGCAAGGCATCACCGATTTATTTTGGTTTTTTGATGAAGTTTTTGGAAGGTTAATTTTAGGGATGCAGGAAAAGAAGTCCATGAAAGTGAAAGCTGCTTCTGCCTGTTGTCTTGGCAAACAACACATAAGATGAGAATCCGGGTGTTGGGAATGAGCATTTGGCATAACCCAGCCCTCCACGGTCTCATCCAGAAAACACAGCTGCACAAGGATGATGTGAAGTCAAGACCTACTGGAAACGTCCCTGAAGTGGTAACATGGACCACAGATAATATGGAATAGACGCACTCATCCTCTACTGACCCAAGACCCAAGAGTCTACCAAAGTGGGACCGAGCGATGCAAAAGAGTAATGTTTGCATCCTAAGGTCCTTTTTCCTCTGCTCTGCATTATACATATTGTCACATCAGTCAGGTAACTTAAAAAGTAAAAAAGCAGGACTTCCCTGCTAACGCAGTGAATAAGAATCCGCCTGCCAATACAGGGGACGTGGGTTTCATCCCTGGTCCGGGAAGATCCCACTTACCGAGGTACAGCTAAGCCCGTGCACCATGACTACTAAGGCCATGCTCTAGAGCTCACCAGCTGCAACTACGAAAGCCCATGTGCCAGGATCCAGCGCTCCACAACCAAAGGAACCACTGCAATGGGAGGCCCGAGCACCACAAAGAGAGAAAGCCTGTGCAAAGCAGTGAAGACTCAGTGCAGCCAGAAGTAAAATAAATACATAAATTTAATTAAAAACACACAAAAATTTTTTTTATTTAATTAATCTATATATTTTAATTGGAGGCTAATTACTTTACAATATTGTGGTGGTTTTTGCCATACACTGACATGAATCAGCCATGGGTTTACATGTGTTCCCCATCCTGAACCCCCCTCCCACTTCCCTTCCCACCCCATCCCTCAGGGTCATCCCAGTGCACCAGCCCTGAGCACCCTGCCTCATGCATCAAACCTGGACTGGCAATCTGTTTCACATATGATAATATACATGTTTCAATGCTATTGTCCCAGAACATCCCACCCTCGTCTTCTCCCCCAGAGTCCAAAAATCTGTTCTTTACATCTGTGTCTCTTTCGCTGTCTCGCATATCAAGTCATCATTGCCATCTTTCTAAATTCCATATATACGTGTTAATATACTGTATTGGTGTTTTTCTTTCTGACTTACTTCACTCTGTATGATAGGCTCCAGTTTCATCCACCTCATTAGAACTGATTCAAATGCATTCTTTTTCATAGCTGAGTAATATTCCATTGTGTATATATACAACAGTTTTCTTATCCATTCATCTGCTGATAGACATCTACATTGTTTCCATGTCCTGGCTATTGTAAACAGTGCTGCCATGAACATTGGGATACATGTGTCTCTTTCAATTCTGGTTTCCTCGGTGTGTATGCCCAGCAGTGGGATTGCTGGGTCGCATGGCAGTTCCTTTTCCAGTTTTTTAAGGAATCCCCACACTCTTCTCCATAGTGGCTGTACTAGTTTGCATTCCCACCGACAGTGTAAGAGGGTTCCCTTTTCTCCACACCCTCTCCAGCGCTTATTGTTTGTAGACTTTTTGATAGCAGCCATTCTGACCGGCGACACACATGAAAATTAAAAGGCATCCCACTGACAGACCCTCTCCTCCCAAAATATGAAAGTAGGTAAGATCAACTTCCACATTCACCATCTTAGCCAGGGGTCCCCAGCCTCCAGGATCTAATGCCTGATGATCTGAGGGGGAGCTGATGTAATAATAATAATAGAAATAAAGTACACAATACATGTAATGCTCTTGAATCATCCCCAAGTCTTGCCCCTACCCCCAGTTTGTGGAAAAATCGTCTTCCACGAAACCAGTCCCTGGTGTCAAAAAGACTAGAGACCACTGATCTTAGCAACACAGGTTCAGCTCAGAAAGGGTGATCCCAAGTGTTCCCTCTCATGTCTGTAGCCTCTTCACACACACACACACACACACGTGCGCACACTCACACACGAGTCTCTCCTTCTCCCTCACTGCATACCTCCCCCTTTACCACCACCCGGCGTGGGTCAGTCATGGTAAATTTGTTCTCACTTTCTTAAATGCATCACACTCTCTTCAGCATCTATACGTCTTCCCCCACCTTTGTCACCAGGAAACCTCCTTTACGTCCTTCGTCAGAGCCGGGAACAAGCCCCATCGTCGAGTCTGCCTCTGCATTGTCACTGTCTATTTTTGTGTGTCCTCTAAACTCGGAGTTGCATGAAAGCGAGGAATCCATCTTCCAAGCATGCACCTAACAAACAACTACCGAGCACTGTCTGTACCAGACCCAACTCTGAGAAAGACATCACCCAGCTCTCTGCCTGGAATACTATAGGTACTTTCCCAAAGTGGTTGACAAGATGGATGATGGATGGATGGATGATATACAAAGAAATAGACATGGTCATTAGGAATATATCAGTTAGGGATATTTCATTTGCAGCCAAAATAAATCCTAAATGGGGTCGGGGGAGGATGAATTGGGAAACTAGGATTGACATATGTACACTACTATGTATAAAATGCTTCCCTGGGGACTCAGACAGTAAAGAATCTGCCTGCAATGCAGGAGACCTGGGTTCAATCCCTGGGTTGGGAAGATCCCCTGGAGGAGAGCATGGCAACCCACTCCAGTATTCTTGCCTGGAGAATCCCATGGACAGAGGAGCCTGGCGGGCTACAGCCCATGAGGTCATAAACAGTTGGACATGACTGAGTGACTAAGCATACACACAATGTATAAAACAGATAACTAACGAGAACCTCCTGTGTAGCACAGGGAACGGTACTCAATGCTCTGTGGTGACCTAAATGGGAAGGAAATCCAAAAAAGAGGGGATATACGTATACGTCCCGCTCCACTATTCTTGCTTGGGAAATTCCATGGACAGGGGAACCTGGCGGGCTACAATCCATGGGGTCACAAAGATTCGAACACGACTGAGTGACGAAACAACAGCAACACGTGTATACGTACAGCCGATTCACTTTGCTGTACAGCAGAAACTAACACAACGTTGTAAAGCAGATGTAGTGCAATAAATTTTTTTAAAAAATAAAATAAATCCTAAACAGTTGCTTAAATAAACAGGGAACTTATTTGACGCATATGACAACATTTCCATTCTAATTTCAACTTCAGCTAAGTTTCAAAATGAACAAGACATCAGTGAAGAACAAGCCCAGGGGCACCGCCGGCTGTGAGGATATTACGGTTAGGAAAGGCCTCTCATAAGGGGTGGTGTGGACGTGACAGGCAAGAGACGCCCCCTGTCCTCTCTCACCCCAGGCCCTGGGCTGGGGGGCCCCGTGGGGCAGACAGCCACCAGCCCACGGCCCCTTCCAGCCTCGGACACGTCCCTCCCTGCCCGCTGCCCCGGCCTCTGGGCGAGCTGGCCAATGGTCACCATCTCAGCGACTCATGGGCCGGGTCAGAAGCACCTGCAACCCCTCAGCATCTGCTTTCTACATCTCAAAGCCATCCAAGTCATAAAGCTATTCTCCTACAAAATCAACAACTCAAAGATTTGTGGAGTAGGAATGAAGAGCCTCCCTACACCAGCACCCCTCATCGCCTGCCCCCGGTCACATGCCCCTTCACAGGTGCCACCTCTGAGAAGGGTCTGGATGTTCCTTCCGGTCTGTTCTCATCCACGCATTTATACACACACGCACACCACACATAAACACACACTTCACACATACCACACATACTATACACAACACAACACACACACACTACGCACACCACACACACACAACACACCCACAGTTTGTGTATTTCATAAATGGAGTCCACGGCCACCCATTCATTTCATCTTACAGTAGGTCTCCGTGTGCCTTGTAAGGATGTCCTGTAATTTAGTTAATCAATCCTCCATGGAATGCAGGTTGAATAGCAAGTGATATTGAGCAGAGACTCAGGCCAGACCAGCTGGAGTCACATTGCACCACAATTCTGCCTCCTGGTAGTTGTGGGGCTACCTCACCATGCGTGTCTCAGGTCCTTCATCCATATAATAGGGATAATAAGAGCACTTAGGGGGGTGTCATGGAGGTTTATACAAAGTGCTTAGAAAACTACCAGCCCACAGTGAGCCTTATACAAGTATTAGCTGTTATTCCCAGTAACTGCAATATTTCCAATTGTGCAATGATAATATTTTAGCAAATGACTTGTGTTCTAATTAATGTATTTATTTATATTGTTAACTATGCTGTATGGCAGGTGGGATCTTAGTTTCCTGACCAGGAATCAAACCCATGCCCTCTGCAATGGAAGAACAGAGGCTTAACTGCCAGTTAAGTCCTGCAGACAACTTGTAGACCATTCTGTGTATTTCTAGGGGACAGATTTCTCTTCTAGAAGAGCAATTGCTATATTGAAAGGCAGACACATAATAATTTTGTTTGACTCTACTAAATTGTGTCTCCAAAAAGGAGAAAACATGTGCAAGAATGAGTATTTATTTGCACCTGCAGAGGCTTCCCAGGCAGTGCTAGTGGTCACGAACCCGCCTGCCAATGCAGGAGACGTAAGAGATTGGGGTTCAATTCCTACGTCGGAAAGATGCCCTGGAGGGGGGCATGACAACCCACTCTGGCCTTCTTGCCTGGAGAATCCCATGGACAGAGGAGCCTGGAGGGCTACAGTACATAGGGTTGCAAAGAGTCGGACATGACTGAAGCTACTTAGCACGGACGTACCAATATTGTGTATTATTTCTGAGACTTTGGCAACCCATGGGTTGAAGTGGTATTTTGATGTTTTATTTGCATTTTGCTACTTACCATTAAAGGCAAGAATTCTTTCACAGATTTGTCTCACCCCATCACCCGTTTCTTCTTCCATGAATCCACCAGCCATGGTTTTTGCCTGTTTTCCAGTGGGTTATTTTTCTTTTTCTTATTGATTTGTATTTGTTTTCTATTGGGTTGACCAAAAAGTTCATTCGAGTCTTTCCATACTATCTTATAAACCCCAAATGAACTTTTTGTCCAACACAAAATATACCATGGCTATTAACCATCTGTAGATTACATATGTTACAAAGACTTTTCTATTTTTAGTTGGTTTATTCTTAGTCTGTCATGTAAAATATCACATTTTTAGCAGTCAGTTCTGACAGTCTTTTTCTTCGGCATTTTGTGTCATGCTTAGAAAGGTTTTTCCCACCCCAGCGTCATGGAAAACAGTCCTTGTTGTCTGAGGATTATGGTACCAAGAAAATAATGGGGGAAAAAAGGTTTGGGTTGAAATTTTATCTGGAAAATGAAATTAAATAAGTGTTTTTAATATTACACTTAGCAATATTTCCACTATAATTTCAACTTCAGCTAATTTTCAAAATGAGCAAGAAATAAATCAAGTTTTTACAGAGGGGGATAATTTTTCAGATAAAAATCTCTGATTGTGTAACATAGTCTCCATTTTTTACAGCAAAGCCACTTTTATAAAAATATTTGCAGATGTCATCAATTCTCCCAAAGGTTTCTCTTAATCCTTTGTTATCTAAATCACTATGCTTTGGAGAATCGATCCTAATTTTCTTGTAAATTTTCTCGTCTTCCCTCCTAACTGGTTCCATGGTCCCAGAGCCTCTTTTGCTGACAGCTTTGCATGGGATCTGAGCAGAGCGGCCTCCGCATTTCCATCAGCTTCACAAAAAAGTTCTGCCTGTTTGGCCAGATTTGCATTGTCATTGTGCAGACTGTTTATTTTGGCATGAAAGCTTTGAATCCTGGGATAGGGTGTTCGCTGGTGGTCCAGTGGCTAAGACTCCAAGCTTCCACTGCAGGAGGCATGGTTTCGATCCCTGGTTGGGGAACTAAAATTCCACATTCCATGCAGTGTGCCCCCCTCAAAAAAAGGAGAGTCCTGGGATTACAAGAACTTCTCGAGTCTGCCATCCCAGTGAATTTAATTCATCCAATACTGATGGTGTGTGCTGAGCACTATTTTTTTTTTTAAATACTTATTTATTTGGCTGTGCTGGGTCTTAGTTGTGGCATGCAAGCTCTTTAGTTGAGGCACAGGGTATCTAGTTCCCTGACCAGGGATCGAATCCGTACCCCCTGCAGTGGAAGTATGGAGTCTTAACCACTGGACTGCCAGGGAAGTCCTCCTGAGCACTATTTCAGACACAATGAATAAGGCACTGTGTTAGTCAGGGTTGTCCAAAGACAGAGAACCAATAAAATATATATATATATACAGATATATACATATATATATATAAACAGCTATGTGTTGAAAAGTGAAAGTGTTAGTCACTCAGTCACGTTGGACCCTGTGACCCCATGGACTGTAGCCTCTGTCCATGGAATTCTCCAGGCAAGGATACTGGAGTGGGTAGACAGTAGTAATTTAAGTATATTTATGATGAGGAGTTGGCTCTTGTGATCCTGGAAGCTGAGAAGCCTTCTGACCTGCTCTGTGCAGACGGGGGCCCAGGAAAGCCGGTGGTGGAGGCGCAGTCCAGGTCTGCAGGGTGAGGGCCCCAGTCAGAGGAAGGAGACCCATGTCCGGCCCTGTGGTCGGGCGGAGAGGGAACGCTCCCTGCCTCCACTCTACCTTCTCCTCAGGCCTCACAGGCCGGGTGCTGCCACCCTCATTGGGAGGACTGTCTGCTTTCCTCAGTCCACTGATTCCAGCTCTAATCTCCTCTGGAAACATCCTCAGAGACACCCCAGACAATGTCTCACCAGCGATCGGGGGCGTCCCATGGACCAGCCACACTGACACATAAAGTGACCCATCGCAGCACCTTTGGCAGTTATCCCCTTTTCTACTGAAGGAACAGCACCCACTGAACAACCCCCCCAGCCCCCTCCTTCCTTCCTGGACACACACACACCACACATTCTCCTGATCATTCCCGTGAGAACACACACACATCACACCTTCTCCTGATCATTCCTGTGAGAAGCCTCAAGGGTTGTTTCCAGAAACATCAGGGGCAGACCAAGCTTACCACCTGTGAGAAAGGGAAACTGTGGCGTTGGCGAGAGGAGAGTTCAGACGTGGATGACCTAAGGAACCCGCGGGCCTCATCCTCTCAGCTGAAGCGATGGTGCTGCTAAGTCGCTTCAGTCGTGTCCAACTCTTTGCGACCCCATGAGACAGCAGCCCACCAGACTCCACCGTCCCTGGGATTCTCCAGGCAAGAACACTGGAGTGGGTTGCCATTTCCTTCTCCAGTGCATGAAAGGGAAAAGTCAAAGTGAAGTCGCTCAGTCGTGTCTGACTCTTAGCGACCCCATGGACTGTAGCCTACCAGGCTCCTCCGTCCATGGGATTTTCCAGGCAAGAGTACTGGAGTGGGGTGCCGTTGCCTTCCGAAGCAATGGTGGGCATCGTCAAACCGGGAAGAAGCCCAGCCTTGCACTCTGCCGGCCCTAGAACCCCGTAGCTCAGCATCAGGCTGCCCTGAGCCAGGACCAACCAGTGTTAGACCATGCTCCCCGATGTGCTCGGTGAGACAGCTGCGTCTGAGCCTGACAACACCAGACACCACGGTGAGAGAAGGTGAAAAGACTGTTGTCCACTCTCTCAACCATGTCCCGGTACAGTTATGGAACAAGGGGTGACATTACAGCAAAGGCTGTGAGGATCATCCCTGAAGGTGCGAGGGTGGGGTGGTGGGTTCACACGGGGTTCCAGGGGGCCCCAGAGGCTCCATGGAGGTCTCCCTGGGGCCACCATGAGAAGAGTCAGGCTCTGGGCTGCCTCCCACCCACCCAGACTTTGACTGTAGCAACCACTTTGATCAGGTTGATGTTTGGGGTGTGGTCGAAGCTGTTGTTTAAAAAAAAAAAAAGATTTGGGTTTTAAAGCTTAAAAACCTGTGATCTAGAGCAAAGGGCAGCCTAGAGCCCAGATCTGGTCCATCTCCTATTTTTAGAAATAAAATTAAATCGGAACTCAGTCCTGCTGGTGTGTCCGTCGCCCACGACTGCCCTGTGGTCCAAGAGCTGTGTGAACTCGCTGAGACAGAAACCATATGACCCGCAAAGCCTCAAAGATTTACCCTCTGGCCCTTTACAGAAAAAGGATGCCAACCTCTGGTTTAGAGGAAAGACGTCTGGAGTTGAACGAGCTCAGATACCTGTGCGTCCACGCGTGAGTCACAATGCGAAGGAAGGACCAGCCCCCTTCACCACCCAGAGTCACCATCAAGGTTTCATTCCCTCAGCCACCAAGTGCGGTGTAAACCCCTCTGCACGCTGGGGTTTACAGTGGGCAAGCGGGTCCCGTGCCCTTCTCCCCACGCCCCCCTCCTCACGGTGATTCACTGTGTGGAAAGGATGCATAGCTTCAGGGCTTCTTCTGCAGCCTGGTACCCGAGCTTGCATTTCTTATTAGAGAAGACTCCAAAAACGGGTTAAGCTACCCACTCTGGTACTCTTGGGCTTCCCTTGTGGTTCAACTGGTAAAGAATCTGCCTGCAATGTGGGAGACCTGGGTTCCATCCCTGGGTTGGGAAGATCCCCTGGAGAAGGGAACGGCTACCCACTCCACAAACCTCCCCGAAAAGCAGCCGCCTCCCTGACAACCAGGCTCCTTACTAGGGAAGGGGGATAGTTTGTCCCCCCGCTGATGATGAAGCTAAGCTAGGTGGGTGTGATGGTTAATTTTATGCATCAACATGGCCGAGCCCTGCCTGCGTGATTGCTCAGTTGCTTCAGTCCAGTCTGACTCTCTGCGACCCCCCAGACTGCAGCCCGCCAGGCTCCTCTGTCTGTGGGATTCTCCAGGCAAGAATACTGGAGTGGGTTGCCATGCCTTCCTCCAAGTTATCTTCCTGACCCAGGGATCGAACACGTCTCCTTCGTCTCCTGCCTTGCAGGTGGATTCTTTACTGCCGAGCCACTGAGGAAGCCCGTGGCTGGGCTCCGGTACCCAGATAATTGGTCAGACATTTTTCTGGATGTTTCTGTGAGGGTGCTCTGTGGGTCAGATTAACATTCGAATTTGCAGAGTTTTGTTGTTGTCGTTTTTCCTGCACTGAGTCTTTGTGGAGTGTGTGGGCTTATTGTCCCGCAGCACGTGGGATCTTAGTTCCCTCACCAGGGATCAAACCCGTGTCCCCTGCGCTGGAGGGCAGGCTCCCAACCACTAGACCACCAAGGACGTACCTGAAGTTTGTTGAGTTTGAGGAAAGCAAATTTCCCTCCCTACTGACAGCCTTCATCCAGTCAAAGACCCTGTAGAATAAAAGCCTGACCTCTCTCCGCTGAGCAAGAAGGAATTCAGCCAATAGACACCCTTGAACTTGGACTGCAGCCTTGGCTCCTCCCTGGGGGTCCCGGACCTGCCAGCCCACCTTGCAGATTCTGGGCTTGCCAGATTCCATGGTAGGGTCAGCCAAGGCCTGAGTATATCCCTCTACACAGATATACACTCAGCCTGTTGGTTGGAGAGCCCTGACCGATATCATGGGTAAACCAAGCTGGGCCTTCCTGTCCATCCACACAGGTTCAACTTGGGGCAGAAGGTGGGAGGTCCAGAACATTCTCTGATCTGATATTTCAGAGCCAGGCACTTTCAGGGTCCCTGGGCAGTTGCACTGTTGCCATTAATAAGTCAACACTTAGACCCCAACTAGGCCCCTGAAGTCTGTTTTCTAATAGAGAGGAGGGGACCAGCAGTTGGCACCCTGAACCTGAACCGTTTATCACAGTCTGTTTAAAAGGCCTCTGAAACTCATTCAAATGTGTAAGTGATCTTCTGGAAAAACAAGATGTTTTTATCCAGAGAAATGCTGTTCAGTCACTCAATCGTGTCTGACTCTTTGAGACCCCATGAACTGCAGCACGTCAGGCTTCCCAGACTTCCAGAGATACATGAATTTCCAAAAGAACAGCTTTTACTGGTTTTCCTACTGATATTCTCTTCTTCCTTATAGCAATACTTTTGTGAATTTTCCATATGTTCTTCAATTAGTAAGTATTGTTTTTGTGTGCAAAAAAGAATTTAAAGTTACTGGGTTTCATTGCTTCCTGCCCTCCAAATCACTGTCATTTTCCCCTTTCATTTGATACTGAGATGACCCAAGTTATAAACTCAAGCTGCTGACTTTGGGCATTCATTTATTCACGTGCTGATTCACTGGACACATTTCACTCTGCGCCTCTGTGCCTGTGTGTCCAGGCACTATAACAGGTGCTGGGCCCTCTGGGGTCAGCTGGTCTGAGTCCACATCCCGGGTCTGCTCCTAATTTGCCATGTGACCTCAGTCAAGTTATTCCGTCATAAAACAGAACCAACGCTGGATGAAATGGGCCAGCAAGTGAAGGGTGCAGGCAATCTGAGTGGCTGCAATCTCTCAATATCGATCAGTTGTCACCATTACGATTCTGAACAGGAAATATCTTTGGTGGCAGGGGTTTCTGTCTGTTTCTTTCTTGTTTTAAAAAATAATGTTTTTTTTCCTGGCTGTGCTGGGTCTTCATTGCTATTTGTGGGCTTTCTCTAATTGCAGAGAGCAAGGGCTACTCTCTAGCTGTGGTCATTGGGGAGCATAGGCTCTAGGCAGGCAAGCTCAGTAGTTAGGGCGCATGGGCTTAGCTGCCCAGAGGCATGTGGGATCTTCCTGGACCAGAGATCGAACCCATGTCCCCCACATTGCAAGGACCACTGGACCATCAGGGAAGCCCTGTCTGCTGGTTTCTGTTTGCAGAGTGAAGGAGGAGATGGTCAGACTGTCATTTCGAGGGAAGCAAAGAAGATGTAGAGAAAGAGAGAAGTGAATGGGATTGGGGGCAGGGACTGAGCTCGATACACCCCTCGCGGCAACGGGTTGGGGTCTCGTGATATTCTCCAGGGCAGAAGCAGAGAGAAGACATGGATTAGTCTGGGCTGGGCTTCACTTGGGTGTGATGCAAGGTCGTGGAAACCAGGGATGTGGGCAAGGGAGAGGACTATGTAACAGCAGAAACACACAATGACCCACCAGTTTCTATGTAGCAGTCCGCAACCTTTTTTGCACCAAGGACCAGTTTTGTGAAAGACAGTTGTTCCATGGACCGAGGGTGGTGGGATAGTTTGGGGATAATTCAGGCACACTACAGGCATTGTGCACTTTATTTCTATTGTTACATCAGGTCCACCTCAGATCATCAACTTTAGATCGCAGAGGCTGGGGACCCATGCAGTAGAGAGGACATCAGACTGTTATATAACCGGAAGCAGCCTCCCCCTGGCTCAGGGCACCAGGAAGGCATTTTGTATTTTTCAAAGTGAACCCGGCTCAGGCTGCAGCACTCCAGATTAGCAGGAAGTTCAACATCTCCAGCTTGCGGCTTCCCTCCAGCCTCCCAGCATTGTCCAAAACCCCACATGCTTATTAGCATCTCCAAGGCCAGTCCCATCCAGTCACCAGAAGCGAAAGCAGACAAATGCCCTCGAGGCTGAAGGAAGCCACAGTCGCCCCCAGAACTCGGCTGCTTCAGAATGAGCTGCCCTGGTGAGGCATCGGGGTTCACAAGAGCTATGAGCAGCTCTCATCTGGTGATTCAGAGCAATCACTGATGCATTGAGGCTGCTGTGGGCTTCAATCATGCGTGCTAAGTCACCTCAGTCATGTCTGACTCTGTGCGACCCCAGGGACTGTAGCCTGCCAGGCTCCTCTGTCCATGGGATCCTCCAGGCAAGAACACTGGAGTGGGTTACTGTGCCCTCCTCCAGGGGATCTTCCCAACCCAGAGATCAAGCCCATGTCTCTTGCATTTCCTGCATTAGCAGGTGGGTTCTTTACCACTAGCACCACCTGGGAAGCCCACTGTGGGCTTCACGATGGAGCAATTCTTCACACAGAATCCCCCTTTCCAAGGGTCTCTACCCCAAACCAGCCCAGACCCCCCTGATCATGTCCCACTGCAGACGTGACCCAAATCCAGCAGAGAGGTGTCCCCACCCAACAGGACTTCAGAACCGTCTTCTCCCCCATGACATCCTGGATCATCCCACTGAGTCCAGTTCCCATCCCCTCGTGACCTGGTGGCCCCAGGAAGACCTTGGAGAGATCTCTCTCTTGACCTGCCTCAGCAGGAACCTTCCCAATCAGTAAAATCCAAGTAACATTCAACCTCAAAAGGGAAAAGCTGGGTGCTTCCCCGGTGGCTCAGGGGTGAAGAATCCGCCTGCCGATGCAGGGGACACGGCTTTGATCCCTGGTTCTGAAGTTGATCCACATGCCTGGAGCAACTGAGCCCAGGAGACACAGCTACTGATCTGGGCTCCAGAGCCCGGGGTCCACAGTAAGAGAGGCCACCGCAGTGAGAAGCCCCCACGCCGCAAGGAGAGAGCAGCCCCCCCCTCTCCAGAACTGGAGAAAACGCCCCTGTGGCAACGAGGACCGAGAACTGCCAAAAATAAAATAACTCAAATTTCAAGAAAAGGGAAAGATTGGAGTTTCCCTTTCCTTCCTCATGGGATGTTCCTTACCTTCCTACAGCTTGGAGACCAGAGGGAGGGGTGACTTCAATCAAGTCACCACAAAGGCCTGCCCCACCCTATCCCCCCAGGGCAGAAAAAGAATTGGCAATGGTGGCTTCTCTCTGTGGGCAAAAATAAAACTAAAAACTGATTAAGACTCAGCAATAACAAGCAATGCAACTAAAAAATGGACCGAAGGCCTGAACAGACACCTCACCCAAGAAGGCATACAGAAGGCAAGTAAGTACACGAAAAGATGCTCATTACATCAGCGAAATGCAAGTTAAAACAGTAAGATACCACTGCATACCTTTTAGAACAGCCAGAATCCAGAACACTGATAACAACAAATGCGGGAGGATATGGAGCAACAGGGACGCTGTTTCATTGCTGGTGGAAATGCAAAATGGTACAGACACTTTAGAAGTCAGTTTGCTTGTTTCTTATGAACTAAACATAATCTTACTCTACAATCCAGCAATCATGCTCCTTGGTGTTTACCTCAAGGAGTTGAAAACTTATGTCCACACAAAAACCTGCATGCAATGTTTATAGCAGCTTTATTCATAATTGCTGGAGAAAGCAATGGCACTCCACTCCAGTACTCTTGCCTGGAAAACCCCATGGACGGAGGAGCCTGGTAGGCTGCAGTCCATGGGGTGGCGAAGAGTCGGACACGACTGAGCAACTTCACTTTCACTTTTCACTTTGATGCATTGGAGAAGGAAATGGCAACGCACTCCAGTGTTCTTGCCTGGAGAATCCCAGGGACAGGGGAGCCTGGTGGGCTGCCATCTATGGGGTCGCACAGAGTTGGACACAACTGAAGCGACTTGGCAGCAGCAGCAGCAGCATTCATAATTGCCAAAACCTGGAAACCACCAAGATGTTCTTCCATAAGTGAATGGATTAAAAAAAAAAAAAAACAACTGTAGTACATCCAGATAATGGAATACCATACAGCACTAAAAATAATTGAGCTGTCAAGCCTTGAAAAGATATGGAAGAACCTCAAATGCCTATTCCTAAGTGAAAGAAGACAATCTGAAATGGCCACGTTATATAGTCCCAACTATACAACGTATGGAAAAGGCAAAACTATGGAGACAGTAAAAGGCTCAGGAGTTGCTCAGGGATATAGGAAGGGAAATGGCAACCCACTCCAGTATTCCTGCTTGGAAAGTTCCATGGACAGAGGAGCCTGGTGGGCTGCAGTGCATGGGGTCGCAAAGAGTCGGACACGGCTGAGGGACTAAACCACCACCAGAGGGGCGGGAGGACTAGGTAAGCACAGAGGGCAAGCACTGCCTTGGTCTTGGAACTTAGGCTTTATATTCGAAGCCTTTACACAAGACCAAGGATGACAGTTTAGTCACTCAGCAAAGCCAGGGACCGTTAGCTCCTCCTCCAGGGCTGTA
Organism: Giraffa tippelskirchi; assembly: GCF_054371585.1. NCBI lineage: Eukaryota > Metazoa > Chordata > Mammalia > Artiodactyla > Giraffidae > Giraffa > Giraffa tippelskirchi. The sequence continues at coordinate 160,267,366 of NC_137282.1, forward strand.
GATAACATTCTGAGCCAGATCCTGTGAGCTGTCTGCAGACACTGGAGCCCCCCCAGGTGGAGGAAGATGACCGCATGATGATCAAATGGAAGCCCTGACCTAAGCCACTCCACGTCACACAGTTCCAAGAACTGGCCTCAAAGAAGTGGGAACAAACCCTGGAACTAAAGATTAACTGTACTTAAAACCACCAAGATGACGCTGATCAGACCACTGCAGGCTGATTCTAAGCTGACGGTGCTGCCCTGTTCCCTCCCACCGCCCAAACAACCCTGAGGCTCTCCTTTGAAAGCTCCCATCCCCTGAGCAGCAAGTCTGATGGTTCTCGGACAGGAGTCCACCTTCTCCCCAGGGGTTGCCAGCCTCAGAAATGAAGCAATCTTTCATTTCCTACTTGAGTGCCAGCTCGAAAGCAGCGAGCAGCCAGACCTGGGTTTGGCAACAAGAGGATTTTTAGGGATGGACAAATACTCTATAGGATAATGATGGATACGTGTCATCATACAGATGGTCCATGACTTATGACGGTTCAATACAGTTTTTCAAGTTTACAGTGACGTGAAAGCAATTCACGTTCAGTAGAAACATGCTTCACATTTTGAATTTTGTCTTTTCTGGGTTAGGGATACACAGTGTGATCCTTTCAGGATGCTCAGTTCAGTTCAGTGGCTCAGTCATGTCTGACTCTTTGCGACCCCATGGACGCTGGGCAGAGGCAACTCCTCGTCAGCCTTGATCACAAGGGTAAACAACCCAACTGATGCATTTGGACCATTTCAAACCTGGACAACCACTCTGTTCTTCATTTTCAGTACAGTACCCAGTACATTACACAAGATATTCGATGCTTTATTAGAGAATAGGTTTTGCGGTAATTTTACCCAACTGTAGACGTTCGTGGTAAAGAACCTGACTGTGAGTGCAGGAGACGCAGGAGATGTAGGTTTGATCCCTGGTTCAGGAAGATCCCCTGGAGAAGGGCATGGCAACCCACTCCAGTACTCTTGCCTGGAGAATCCCACAGAGGAGCCAGGCAGCCTACAGTCCATTGGGTCACAAAGAGTCAGACACAACTGAGCGACTAACACTTTCACTTGAGATTCCTATTCGATATGCAAGGGTGATACCAAGTCCGGAATTCAGGGGAAAGGCTGGAGTGGACAACGTGTGAAGGGTACTGGACGTGGAGAGACTGAAGAGATGGTCTGGGGAGTGGATGGAGACAGGGAAGAGGTGGGGAGAGTGAGCCAGGGGCCTCCCAGTGCTCAGAGCCCAGAATAAAGGAAGGAACTGCACTCCACACTGGGAAGGGGTGGCCTGTGACACAGCAGGGAGACACAGGGGAGAGGGGTCTGGGAAGCGTGGAACGTGTTTCCAGAAGGGGCCCAGCAATGATGTCATCTATACGTGGTCAAGATGAGAACTGAGACTGGGCCATTGGATCAGGGAGCCAAAGTCACCTATGGGCCTGACCCAGCAGTTTAGGTGAAGTGTTAGTGGCAAAAGCCTGATCTCAAAGAGATCCAAGAGAGGACAAGAGGAAGAAGAGAAAAGAGGACAGCAAGCACAGAAAACTCTTTTGGGGACTTCCCTGGAGTGGTTAGGACTTCCCTGGTGGCTCAGATGGTAAAGCGTCTGCCTACAATGCTGGAGACCCGGGTTCGATCCCTGGGTCAGGAAGATCCCCTGGAGAAGGAAATGGCAACCTGCTCCAATACTCTTGCCTGGAGAATCCCATGGATGGAGGAGTCTGGTGGGCTACAGTTCATGAGGTCGCAAAGAGTTGGACACAACTGAGTGACTTCACTTTTCACTTTCACTTTCCAGAGTGGTTAAGGCTCTGTCCTTGCAATGCAGGAGCTGTTGGTTCGACCAGGGGAACAAAGATCCCATGTGCCACACGTGAAGTCAAAAAAAAGGAAAGAAAGAAAACTCTTTTGTAGAGGTTTGCCACCAAGGAGAGCAGAGAAACCGGTGGTAACTAGAGAGAAGTCTAGTGTTAACGTAAGGAATTTGGGGTTTTTTTCTTGGTTTGGTTTTGTTTGGTTTTAAGACGATGATCAATCAGAAGATTTGGGTGCTGATGAGAATGAGTCAATACCAGATAGAAGTAATGTTTTTAGGCCAAGCACAGAATAACTCCTCCGCTGCAACAGCAGAGATGATCAGGCTTTTAGAAGTTATTTTAACCCTGGGAGTTTCTTTTCAACTTTTTGCCATAAGGTGGCAGTAGACGACTTTGCATCAACCCAACAACCCTTAAAGAACACTTTGGGGAAAATGCCAAAGTTGAAGTCGATTTCAATTTTTGTTGTTGTTTTAAAGACTCGTCAGGGGTTCTAAAGGACCACAGTGGAGCCTCCTCAGGTCTCCAGCCTCTTCTTGAATAGCGTCTTCTTGGTCAGTCCTTACCTGTCCAATTGTGCCCTCCGTAGGTCCACAAGGCTCTCTGGAGAAGGTGATACTCGGTCAGACTCAAAAGGATGCTAGCTGCTATCCAGGGAAGAGCATGGGGGAGGGTAACTGCCAGGGGGTTACCCAGGCAACCACAACTGGGATGGGTTTCAGAAAGAGGCTGAGGGCAGAAAGAACAAGGAGGGGATGGTGGCAGCAGTCTAGCTAAGAGATGCTTGCCCTGGGACTAGAGCCGGACGGTCAATATGGAAAGGCCAAGTTGTTGTTCGGTCGCTCAGTCATGTCCAGCTCTTTGCAACCCCATGGACTACAGCATGCCATGCTTCCTGGTCCTTCACCATCTCCTGGAGTTTGCTCAAACTCATGTCCATCCAACCACCTCGTTCTCTGTCTTCCCCTTCTTCTGCCCTCAATCTTTCCCTGCATCAGAGTCTTTTCCAATGAGTTGGCTCTTCACATCAGGTGGCCAAAGTATTGGAGCTTCAGCATCAGTCCCTCCAGTGAATATGCAGGACTGATTTTCTTTAGGATTGACTCATTTGATCTCCTTGCAGTCCAAGGAAAGGACAAGAGGGCTTAGCATATACTTTGTAGGTGACAGATATCAGGAAAGGAAGACCTGGAGACTGGTTCTCAGGTTATCACAGGTGAACAAGAGGATGTTGGTGTGAACTGAATGCAGAGGACCAGAACGTGGGAAGCACAGCCAATTTCAAGGGAAGGTGATGACAGGTTTGGACTGTGGGATCTGAAATAAATGGAGAGTATTCAGGGGAGGTGTGCAGTTTTACACATAAACATGGTGCCTGCAAGAGGGCTAGCGGAAGGCACTAGTTATTGTGAACAAAGTCAAAATACAAGCAAACTGGTTACTGTCAACATGGTTAGAAGCTGAGATTAGGTGACATCTGCTGGACAGAGACTATGGGATGAGGAAGAACATGCAAACTGAGAATCATCAATATCTAAGATGAGCAGAGGACAAAATTCTCTCCAGAGGAAAAACGTGGAGTTGGAATCCTGGCAGTAGTAAGTTTCAAAAAGGAGGCTGTATTAGTCTGCTATGTATGTTTGTCGTTGCGTCGTGTCTGACCCTTTGCAACCCCATGGGCTGTAGCCCTCCATGTTCCTCTGCCCATGGAATTCTTCCGACAAGAATACTAGAGTGGGTAGGCATTCCCTTCTGCAGGGCATCTTCCTGATCCAGGGATTGAACCTGGGTCTCCCGCATTGCAAGCAGATTCTTTACCATCTGAGCCACCAGGGAAGACCTGCTATGGGACTGCCGTAGCGAAGCACCTCATGCTGGGTGGCTAAACATGAGAAACTGATTTTCTCATGTTTCTGGAGGTTGGAAGTCCAAAAGCAAGGTGGATGGCAGAGGTGGTTTCACCCGAGGCTCTCTCCTTGGTAGATGGCGACTTCTCTCTCTGTTTTCATGGTCGTCCCTCTGGGTGTGTCTGCGCCCTCTTCTCTTTTTCTCATAAAGACAGCAGTCATCTTGGGTTAGGGTTCACCCTTGTGACCTCATTTTAATTTAACTCTCTTAAAAGCTTTTGTCTCCAAGTAAATAACCATCACAATCTGAAGCACCAAGGGTTAGCACTTCAGCATATGAATTTGGGGGGACACAGTTCAGACCATTGCAGTGGGTTTCATAGAGTCAAACACAGCACAGACACCCAGTAATTCAAAGCTGTAAAGTGTCCTTTGGGGGTTTAGTCGCTAAGTCGTGTTTGACTCTTCTGATCCCATGGGCTGTAGCCCACCAGGCTCCTCTGTCCATGGGACTTTCCAGGCAAGAATACTGGAGTGGGTTGCCATTTCCTTCTCCAGGAGATCTTCGCAACCCAGGAATAGAACCAGGGTCTCCCGCATTGCAGGCAGATTATTTACCGATTGAGCTACCAAAGTGTCCTTTGAGTTTGGTGATGCAGAGGTCATGGTTGACCTCAGTGCTGCTTGCTGAAGCCAGATGATAGTGGGTTATGAAGCTCTTAAGTGGAAACAAATAATGTGGATGAATGCACATCCTTAGAGTTCGGAAGAGGGGACACTTTTTTTTCTTCTTCTTTTCGGCCACCCCACGAGTCATGCAGGATCTCAGTTCCTCAACCAGGGATTGAACCTGTGACCCAAGCAGTGGACGTGGAGTCCTAACCACTGGACCACCAGGGAAGTCCCTGGAGGAGGAATTACTAATATCTCTGCCCACTTTTCTCATTTGGAAAACAAAGTATAAGGATTTGACACCAAATAAATGAAGTATTATGAATCTTATGATCTCTAGAGTAGAATAATTTCATTTATTGAGCACTTTTTCTGTGCTAGAAAAATTCACTTTAATCCTTCCATTCAAGCCTTCCTAAATCTACGATATAGTACTGTTATCTTTACAAACAAGTGGAGGAACTGAAGCTTTGAGGGTTTAAGCAATTTGCCACAAAGATGCTACTTCAAATGACCAGGCAGGGCTTTTGAAAGCTACAAAACACTGGTCCTTAACTACTTCATTACAGGGCTTTATTTAAAATAGACAGTCAGCAAATTTGAGACAGGTTATTAACTACAAGTTTGTAAATTATTTGCTTAGATTGTAGAATACATTTTCCCATGAAAAGGTGATTGGTGATGACTGAGTTCCCATCAGCTCACAAATGTTTAAAGAATAATATATGAAAAGGTGCTTTTTACACACTCCTGCAAAAAGAAAATTCTGTCACACTAATGATTAAATAACAAAATAAGAATATCACTGATCAAGAAGTCTTTAAAAATTATCTTAAATGGTAGGACTTGAAAATGTCAACAAAGAAGTAGGTAGGAGGAAGACTCTGGAGCATTTTCTTTTAATATTTGAATTTGAAACCCATTTCTCTTCAATAAAAATTTATTTATTTGGCTGCATTGGGTCTTAGTTGCAGGATCTCCATCGTGTCATTTGGGATCTTTCACTGTGGCCCAGGGACTCTCTTGTTGTGGCACGCGGGCTCTATAGTTGCAACACCTGGGCTTAGGTGCTCCATGGTATGTGGGATCTTCCCGGACCAGGGATCGAACCCAAGTCCCTTGTATTGCGAGGTGAATTCTTAACCAGTGGGTCACCAGGGAAATTCCGAATCCCATTTCTTTATCTTGTCCAATTTACTGCAAACATTTTCTTTCCCTTCACCTTCCTTGACTCAAGTCATTCATTGGCCATGATTAAGGCATTTCTTAACCAATAAACGTAATTTTAAGATGAATGGAAACTTTCCTGGAAAATTAGCTAGTATTTGTGAAATTTAGAATAATGCCAGGCATAATTAGGTTATATGTGCTGAGTACTCATCTAGGTTCTTTGAAGGTACTGTATTAACTCATTTAATCCTTATGTTAATAATTCTACTGCTGCTCCTGGCTTATATTGGGGAAATAGAGGCCCAGAGAGACAAGGAACTTTCCCAAGGTAACACAGCTAGCAAACAACAGGGCTAGAGCCCAAACCCGGGCTTTTAATGCCTTTAAGTGGCAGGAAAGAGGCTATTGAAGATGTGGGTACCCATTTGTGATGGTTAGTTTTATGTGTCGACTTGGCTGGGCTATGATATCCAATTGATTGGTCAGACATTAGTTGAGGTGTTGTATAAAAAGGTTTTCTTTTAAAGATGTGATTTACATTTAAATCAGTAGATTTTGAATGAAGCAGATTACTTTCAAACATGTAGGTTGGCCTTATCTAACCAGTTGAAGGCCTTAGGAACAAAGATTGATGTACCCCTAAGAAGGAGAAAGGGCTTCCCAGGTGGCGCTGATGGTAAAGAACCTTCCTGCCAGTGCAGGAGACATAAAAGACACAGGTTCGATCCCTGGGTTGGGAAGATCCCCTGGAGGAGGGCATGGCAACCCACTCCAGTGTTCTTGCCTGGAGAATCCCATGGACAGAGGAGCCTGGTGGGCTGCAGTCCATGGGGTCACAAAGAGTCGGACACGACTGAGCGACTTAGCCCAAGAAGGAGGAACACCGCCTCTACTGCAGCAGACGAATTCTGCCTGCATCTCCAGCCTGCAAACTCAAGACCGCCTCCACACTCAGTGCATTTCCAGCCTGCCCCACAATTTCAGACCTGCCAGTTCCAAAACCCTGCGGGAGTCAATTCCTTAAAAGAAGTACCTTTCTTTCTCATTCTGTATCTTTCCTAGTGGTCTGTTTCTCTGTTCTCTAGCCTGAGCACCTTCACTAACACACACGTGATAAATCTTGCCCAAGGTCAGCAACAAAGCCGAGGGAGTGAAGGGCCAACTCAAAGGAAAAGCTTGACAGGGGGAGTTTGGGAAGGACTCAGTGGGGAAGGGCTCCCCTTGGCTCCCTTGGGCCCAGACAGCCTGGCTCCTCCCCAGCGAAAGAAAAGGTGTTGGAGAGGGTGGCAGGGCAGCTCTGACCAGGGCACTGGCTGGGGGCGGTGGTGACGGGAGGGAAATGTGTGCGGTTCAAGGGCAGTAAAGAAAACCTGACCTCAGCAACCCGAGAGGTCCTTCAGGGGCTCTGGAACCAGTCTTTCAATACCTTCATTACTTTCTTCTTTCTTTCTTTCTCCCGCATGATTTTTGTCAACTTTTTGAGATATAATCTCCAAACAATAAAATTTATCCGTTTTACGCATAAAGCCTGATGAGCTTTGACACATGGTTCCCATCATCCCAGCACGACACGGGGTGTTTGCAGCTCTCCCCAAAGCCCCCTCGTGTTCTCTGGCTGTCGATCCCGTCCTTCCCTGACCCCTGGCAAGCACTCTGGTTTCTGCCACGGTGGTTTCCCTTTGCAGAGAATTTCAAATACTGGAATCATACAGTATGGTCTCTTGCATCCAAGCCGCTTTCACTTTGCATTATACAGTTGAGCTTCATCCATGTGGTGACTTGTATCAGTAATTCATTCAGTTTGCTGAATGAATATCCATACAATGAATATCTATATTGTATGGAAGGACTGTGCTCCTTTGACCAGTGGCACATTTGAATTGTTTCCAGTTCTTGTCTATTATGAGTAAAGTTGCTGTGAGCAGTCAAGTGCAGGCCTTTGTGTGGACATGTGTTTTCACTTCTTTGGGTAAATATCCTAGCAGTGGGATTGCTGGATCCTGTGGTAAGCACACACTTTACTTTGTAAGAAACTGCCAAACCATGTTACTAGAGTGGCTGTATATGATTTTAGCTTACAACAAGGGGAGAAAGGAGAAGAAATATACCTTGCTGTTTAGCAACAACAACAACAAAAAAAAACCCATCAAAAAAAGGCTGTAAAGGGGGGAAAGAAGTTTGGAATTAACAGTGGGTTGCATTTCTGCATGCTATTCCTTTCCAGGGACCACAAAATCAAGAGCGGATGGTATCCTGACTTCTGCAAATGAACATAATATGAGATGGGCATGACTATTCTCAGACCTCAAAATCAAGTACACTAGTGTGTGTGCACTCAGTTGTGTCTGACTCTTTGCAACCCCGTGGACTGTAGCCCACCAGGCTCCTCTGTCCATGGAACTCTCCAGGCAAGAAGACTGGAGTGGGCTGCCATTTCCTACTCCAGGAGATCTTCCCAACCCAGGGCTCAAATCCACATCTCTTGGGTCTCCTGGACTGGCAGGCAGAGTCTTTACCTTTGTGCCACCTGGGAAGCCATCAAGTACACTAGATAAAATGGAATTAAAAAAATTTTTTTAGATCAAATAAATTTTGACTTGGTGGCCAAATTCCCTAGGTTGGAGGGGATCTTGATTTCTGTCCTTCAGAAGGTGCTCTTTCCATCTTCAGGGAAGTAAAAAGGTGGCAAAGTCTTCCCTGGACCAAGGCAAAGCGATGGGTCAGCAGCACCCCTGGGACAGCAAGTGACCAGTCCCCAGGTCACTTGCCTGCACTGGTGGGTTACAAGGATATTTTTTGCCAATCTAAGAGGACTGATGGCAGGAAGCCCCTGTTGGTCTGAGTGGTTTCCTAATGTTGAGTGCCTTGATACTCCTCTGAAATTCTTGGGGCACAGGAATGTTTGACCAGGCCAGGGATCCTGTGCCCTGCTCCTCTGAGACGTCAACTCCCCTGAGGTAGGACATCCCAAAGAACAAGTCTTGGAGGTCAGGTCTCCTTTCCACCCAAGTCCCTGGAGAAAGGAATGGCAACCCACCGCAGTATCCTTGCCTGGAGAATCCCATGGATAGAGGAGCCTGGTGGGCTACTGTCTGTGGGGTCACAGAGAGTCAGTCAGACACAACTGAGCAACTAACAGTTTCACTTTCACTTTTCCACCCAAGTTACCTGTAGCTCCTTGAAGAAGAGAAAGAAAGCCACAAAGGAGGGGGAAAACAATACTTAAAAATATCCTGCAAAGAGAGTCACGTTTGTTAACGTGGTTAATAGTAACTCATGTTTTCAAAGATGACATAATGAACACACGAAACTACTAGAAATATTGATACCAAATGAAAAAGGATTAATGAAACTTTTTTCCACATTCTGCCTTTGAGATGAAGACAAGTTCTGGGAGACGCCCCCAACCCCCTGAGAGACTTTATAGTTTGCTCCCCAGAATCAATTAGCTGCTTCCCTGGGGGAAGCTGAAGCAGAAGGTGAAGCCAGGCACCCGCTCCTGGGCGTGGGTGGGGGTCCTGTTCTCAGCAGAGTGGGCTGGACTATGGGGCTTCTCTCCCCAGTAGATGTGTCCTTTGTCAAATAATTTTTATTTTTTGATGCAGACCATTTTTAAAGACTTTAATGATTTTGTTACGGTATTGTTTCTGTTTTATGCTTTGGCTTTTTGGCTTCCGGGCATGTGGAATCTTAGCTTCCCGACCAGAGATAAAACCTACACCGCCTGCACTGGAAGGTGAAGTCTTAACCACTGGACCACCAGGGAAGTCCCCTAGGTATGCCGTTTTAATCTCAGATGCTCAAGTTTTTTCATGCAACAGAAAGGAAAAGCCGGACTCAGGTGGAGGCGATGAAGAAACCACAGGCGCCCGGATGGCGAGCCTGCGTTGTGCGTCCCCGGAGGCTAAGCCAACTCCAAGCTCACGGTGACTGGGAGTCCCGCCTGTGAGGCTCTCTCCACAGAGACGCACTTGGGGCCTCTGCCAACCACTGTGGATCGCTGGCAGTGGCTCACCCCCTGCCCGCCCCCTGGTCAAAGTGATTTTCAAGGGGGCCTGGGTGTCATTAGCTGGAGCATCTGACTCCACTCCAACTGCTGGTGTCAAGGGAACCATCACTTCTGTTTTGCCAGATCTAATGACAGTGTCCAGGGCTCACCCCCAGGACCCCCTGGTGATTCCCCAGCTCATCCAGTAGACGGAGCCTTCCTCCTAGTGAAGGAGGAAACAGACAGAACAGGCTCCATCTTGAAAGCAGGACTCCATCATGGGCCGGACTGTGGACTGTGAGCTCTATGCCCAGTACCCATGGAAACGACATACCAACTGGAAAATCAGACCCCTGGGTGGAAGAGCTCCAGGGCTCGTACCTAGACTCGCCATCGCCTAAAAGAATACCCTAGTTATCTGTGTAACCGAATAGAATCATAAATTTTATTATGCTTATTGGGGTATGACCACAGGCCTGTGTAACTGAATAGAATCATAAATTCTATTATGCTTATTGGGATATGACCACAGGCCTATTGATAATTGTCCACTGTTAACTACCTAGGCTTAAGGCATATGAATCACGGGTTAACTTTGATTGTATCTTTCTTTTCCTTTGTTCAGACTAGTTTCAGGGAATCTGGGGAGGTGGGTTTTGGAACGTACACTTAGGGTATATAAGGTTTTCACAAAAACTGGTCGGGGTCCCTGGCTAAGAGGAGACTCTGCCTTGGGCTGGCTGCTGTAATAAACTGCACTCCACTATCTGCATTGTCCTTCTGAGTGAGTTTGTTCCCCAAATGCGCGGCTACAACCTAGCTCGCCCTCTTCTCCTGGCTTCCTGACAGCACCTCGTTTTCTACCTTTGTCTCTTTCCCCCTGCTGGCTCCCATCCCCGACTGGGCCTCTCAGGGGCGGCATCTGCCCAGCTCAGTCCTCCCCCTCCACTGTTCTGCTGACCGGCCCTTAGGTCACCTGCTGGAGCTCCGGCTCCTCCCTGAGCGCCCTCTCTCCCACCACCCTCCAGTTTGGAAACCACCGCTGTCATCTGCGGAGATTTCATGTACTCATCCCTCCCAGATCCCGTTTCTGGGAGGGTGGAGTCAGGCATTGCTGGGCAACAGGAGGGAGATGCTCAACTGTTTCCTGGCTACTCTTTCCTCACCTCTATTAACAATCAGCTCTTCCCTTTGCTGACTGTAGCTGGCAGTTTTTGCTGACTCATTATCCTTTGTTTGGTCACAGGACTAGGTTTTGGAGGCAGGAGGGTTTTGAGACTGAAGTTGACAGAGGGAAGTCCCGAGGTCAGAAAGCCAATGAACTTTAACTTTTTACTTGAAAAGCTCATTAGAACAACAGATACAACAGAAACATAATTTCCCTATCTATAATTTTCCTTCCCAGCCCTTACCACAGCTTATATTTATTGCATTTATTTGGGAAGTTATGTTTTAATTTCTCCTCCATTAGAGACTCCGTCAAGAACCTATTGTAGAGCACAGTGAACTATACTCAGTACTTGTAATAGCCTGTAAGGGAAAAAGGTCCTGGCTCTGGGGTTCAGATGGTAGAGAGTCTGCCTGCAATACAAGAGACCCAGGTTTGATCCCTGGGTCGGGAAGATCCCCTGGAGAAGGAAATGGCAACCCACTCCAGTATTCTCGCCTAGAAAATCCCATGGATGGAGGAGCCTGGCAGGCTACAGTCCATGGGGTCGCAAAGAGCTGGACATGACTGAGCGACTTTTCCCTGAGTAAGGGAAAATAATCTGAAGATATTTATGCATAAGGGAATCACTGTGTTGTGCACGTGAAACCAGCATATTGTAAATCAACTATACTTTAATTAAGGGAAAAAACTCCATGAGGGCAAGTGCTGGATCTGCCTTGTGGCCTCAGTCATTCCCAAACTGCCTGACATATGATAGAAGCAAACAAATATGTCGGGTGAATGAATTATTTAATTAACCCACCAGACAAGCAATCAGTCTATGACAGAACCAGATTATCCTGTCTCACTGATAGCAAGTCAGTCCTGCCCCGCTCCGCACCAGGACATGGACTTTGGGGAGTGTGTGTAAAGTGAGCACTGACGGGCCTGCTAAAACAACATGTACTTAATGATATGCTGGATACCCGGAAAAGATATAAAATATGAATCCTTCATGTCTTTTTATCCCCATGCAGCTTACAAGATAAGTGACAGTAGATATCAAATGCCAGATAAAAAGTATAGTCCAGAATGTGGTACATATATATGGGGTATGATTTGACCTTGGAAAGAAAAGATATTCCGACCGAGGCCACAACATAGACAAACTTGAGGCCATTATCCTAAATGAGCTCCATCTAAGGGAAAAACCTACGGGCTTCCCTCGTAGCTCAGTCAGTAAAGAGTCTGCCTGCAATGCAGGAGACCAGGGTTCGATTCCTGGGTCAGGAAGATCCCCTGGAGAAGGAAATGGCAACCCACTCCAGTATCCTTGCCTGGAGAATCCCATGGACAGAGGAGCCTGTCAGGCTACAGTCTATGGGGTCACAAGAGTCGGGCACAACTGAGCGACGTGCACGCACGTGTGTGCGTGCGCACACACACACACACACACACACGGGATAAACACTGTTGATTCCACTTAAGTTAGGGATGCAGAGCAAATTCACAGAGACAGAGTAGAATGGTGGTTGTCAGCAGCTGAGGGGAGGAGGGAATGGAGAATTATTTTTAATAGATACAGAGTTTCAATCTTGCAAGATGAAAAAAGCTCTGGACATGGTTGGTGGTGATGGTTGCCCAGAAATGTGAATACACTTCTGCCATTGCACCATGCACTTCAAACTGGTTAAAACAGTAAATTTATATTTCACCACAATGTAAAAAAACTTTTAAAAGTATAGCCCAAATGCTGTGGGGACTCTGTGCCTCCCAAGAAGGTTCTTTTTGCTTTTTTTTTTTTTTTTTAATGTTATTTGACTGTGCAAGGTCCTGGTTACGGCATGCAAACTCTTAGTTGCAGCATATGGGATCCAGTTCCCAGTCCATGAAAGGAACCTGGGCCCTCTGCACTATGGAGTACGGAGTCTCAGCCACTGGATCACCAGGGAAGACCCCTCCCAGGAGGCTACTGATGCCGGTGCGAAAGTTAGTAGACAATTAAATGAGACCACAAGGGGAAGGGATGTCCTGAGTTTAATGAAAGATGGTGTGAAATGAGAGAAAGGAAGATGTGGATCTTCAAGTGTTTTTCATGTGAAAAGTGTTTGAAATTTCTTCCTGAGCAGGCTTGGGGCATGGTGTCTGAACAGTATCTCGAATCTGCTCATATCTGGGCCACTGCTCCCATTTCAGCATGGATCCCAGTTCAGCTCAGTTGCTCAGTCATGTCCGACTCTTTGCAACCCCATGGACTGCAGCATGCCAGGCCTCCCTGTCCATCACCAACTCCCAGAGTTTACTCAAACTCACGTCCATTGAGTTGGTGATGCTGTCCAACCATCTCATCCTCTGTCATCCCCCTCTCCTCCCGCCTTCAATCTTTCCCAGCTTCAGGGTCTTTTCCAATGAGTCAGCTCTTCGCATCAGGTGGCCAAAGTATCGGAGTTTCAGTTTTAACATCAGTCCTTCCAGTGAACATCCAGGACTGATCTCCTTTAGGATGGACTGGTTGGATCTCCTTGCAGTCCAAGGGACTGTCAAGAGTCTTCTCCAACATCACAGTTCAAAAGCATCAATTCTTTGGCGCTCCCAGGATTCCTTATTTGTCACAAGACTCACCAGGCAGAACAGAGCTGCTCAATTACAATAGCTGCTTCCAAATCGTGTTTTTTGTCTTTTAAAAGCAAACTGCATATCCCTTCCAACTCCAATCAGCACTCAGCCACACAATGCCCTCAAGTATCCCCACTCTTCCGCGGGGATGGAAATATTTGCCCTGAACGTTCATATGTGGCTCTGAGGCCAATGGAAAACCCCAAGGAAGAGATGCTCTCAGGGAGGGACGGAGGCCCTGCTGGTCCCTTCATGAGGGCCAGGCCGCGGTGGGGAGCGTTTCAGAGACTGATAAATGCTGCTCTTACCTGTCGTGTCTTTTCGGCCTTCTCTTTCTCTTCCACCCGGCCTCCTCTTTCTCTTCCACCCGGCAGAGAGGACGGCCCTGAGTTTCCGTAGTCACAGGAGTCGGAGTGGCCTCGACAGAGGGGCGGCCCCGCCTGTGTGGACCGCCAGCACAGCCAGCCACGTGGAGAGGATCTCCCAGCAAGAGAGCCAAAAGCCACTGGCGCTGGCAATTCCGTCTGATTCTGTAGCGCTCCAGCGATGGGGTTCCACTTTAGCTCCTTTTAGCATTCAGTGCCCAAAAACTACAATAGAAATTTCCTTCTAAGGCACTCAGTCGTTTTGGGAAGCACTAGAGAAACCACAGATTTACAACCTGATCATTCCGTTTCTTTAGACATACAATCAAAGTTATCATCTTTACTGAACTGGAACTTTCCTTTTTCTTGGCTTTTAAGACGTCTAGGATAAAATCTGAGCACTTACCACTTTTTGGAACAGATGAAGCAAAGGCTCCCTGCCCAACTTGCGTAAAAGCCAACTCTATGGCACCAACTCTTGAGAAAAGAGCCTTTTCATAAGCTTGACCCACAAGGCTCTCAAATCTGCCTCCGCGATCCCGGATCCAGGGCTCGTGGTAAAATCTAAGGAGACAGTGGAATTTCAAACTTGGACGCTGATTGGTCAGGCTTCCCATACAAGGCACGCCTGCTGATGGAAGCCAGGTTTTCCTTGTTGAGAGAACTCCTGTTTGTAAAGCGCTCCAGTGGCAACGTTCTTTTCCTTCCAGTTCCATGGACTGAACCTTCTTGGTTTCTGAGTTCTCGTCTTGCAGGGCTGTCTCTGTACAATAACTCAAGGTTTCATTAATAGACCTACTGAGGGAGGCAAAGCCAGTGTAAGCTGGTCAAGTGTTTACGTGATGCTTCGCTTTTACATGGGAAAAGCTTTTCTTCAAAAAATTTATTTTGCTGGACTTCCCTAGTGGTCTAGTAGTTAAGAATCCACCTGCCAGTGGAGGGGACATGGGTTCAATCCCTGTTCCGGGAAGATCCCATATGTCTTGAACAACCAAGGCACCACCCATGCACCACAGCTTCTGGGCCCTTGAGATCTAGAGCCCCTGCTCTGCAACGAGAGAAGCCACCTCAAGAGAAGCTCCCATTCTCCACAACCAGAGAAAGCCTGCAGGCGGCATCAACGACCCAGAGCAGCCAAAAATAAATAATAATTTTAAAGTTATTTTAAAGATATATTTTATTGATCTTTATTCACAATGTTGTGTTGATTTCCACTATACAGCACAATGATTCAGTTATACATCTTTTATCAAATGAAAAAAGCTGGAAGGCTTGTCCCCCTCTAGGTAAATGCAGCTGCCTTTCCTTTGCCATTTTCCTCCTAAGACTCTGCTGGTGATTTGCCTGCTTTCAAATACTTAAGAGCCTGATGACTCTTCCCACAAATTAATCTCCATATTGCCCCAAATAGCCAACCATTACTGCCCTTGGTTAATGGGTACTTCCTTGGCCAAATATGGTACAGCGCTCTAAGTGGGAGAGCAGCCCACCATGGTTGATTGAAAATGCTTTTAAAACGGGTGATCCTTGCTTCATTTGATGCAGGATCAGTGGAGGAGGAATAGAAGCACCACAGCCGATGGGTACCCCGGAAGTTCCCACAACCTGAGCTCCTCAAAGACTGTGGTCTTCGCCTGGGAGGATGTCGGTGGATCGGAAGAAATCATTATACATCAATTTGTCCAAAGCCCATTTTTTTAACAAATGCTTTTATCTGTGCATGTGGGAATTCTGCTGTTCCAATAACCCAGGCGCTTCTGAACGGGTCAGGTGACAGGGAAAGCACACCTGCTCCTGGGAGATCTGTTCTTCATGTACAAGGGCCTCCATCACCAGCACCTGCTACCTCGGTCTAGACCACCGAGATGCTTGCTTATTCTTAGCATGGCTGAGACAAGCCAGTAAGACGTTGTCAAAAGATTTGTCAGCCACAAACTGGCACTTGCCATGGGCACTTGCCATCTACCTTGACAAGGCTTAAATCATGTGCTGCTACAGCTGCTGACCTTCAACAGCCCCAGAAAGGAGTTCAGGGTGGAGATCAGAAATGAAATACTCTGTGCTGGGGTGAGGGGGTGATGGGGACCGCGGGGGGCCTGGCAGGACAGGTCTTCAGATGGGTATTTTCAGCAGCTGCTTTTATGAGCCCAGTTCTTGTATCTTCTCCTATCTAGAAAAGCACTGAAATCCTTCATCATGATGACTATTCCTCGTGACTAGCAAAGTTTCAGAGACGGGCAGAAACCTTCTGGACAAATATGTGCTTAATTGCATGTATTCCCCGTTCACCAAAATCACATATATACACTGACCTTCCCCACTACCTCTCCGGAGCAGTCTCCTGGGCTGCAGTCTTCATTTTGCTCCAAATACAACTTAACTCATAACTCTCACGTTGTGCATTATTTTAAGTCAACAAATTGTAGTAGAAAATAGGGTCAAACAAACGGGAACATATAATTAACAGAAAAATAATTAAGCTTTAGGCAGAGAAACAGAGTGTACAGTGATAGTTGCCAAGGGCTGGGGAGTGGGGGAAATGGTGAGATTTTATTGGACAAAGGGTACAAGTTTCTAGTTAACATTAATAAGTTCTGTTGATCTTATGTGCAGCATGGATGATTATAGCTAACAATACTGAAATTCACTTGAAAGCTGCTGAGAGAATAGTTTTTATATTTTTTGGCTGCGCTGCACCTTAAAAGCTCTCATCACAGAAACAAAATGGTAACTTCGTGAGGGAATGGAGATGTCAGCTAACACTCTGGTGGTAATCTGGCGGTAATCATCTTGCAATATACAAATGTATCAAATCAACACGGTGTATACCTTGACTTTACAAAGTTCCAGTACTCTAACTGTGTAGGCTTTCTGGTGACCAGTCCAGGTTTGGAAGATTTCTGGGGGCCCACCCAGAGTCACTTCGTTAGCATAACAAAACACTCTTGTCTCAGGAAATTTCAAGGGTTTTTGAAGCTCTGCCAGAAACTGAGAATAAAAACCAGGTATAGTCTTTATCATGCCACACAAACACACACACAAAACCATATTTTCAATTTTTCTCTTCATGCTCTGTTAATTCTATAGTATCTCTAATGGCGATGACAGTGACTTTTTTCCTAATAGGATCAATGACGTAAGGTTTATATTATTGGGAAGGATCTTAGAAACCCCTTTTTTACAGATAAAAGAAACTAAGAGAAGTTACATTACTTGTCTAAAGTCATAGCTGGTTGATGAATTATAGCGATTACATCCTAAGTCTTCTTTGTTAAATGTGTACTTTACAGCAAACCATAATTTCTTTTTCTTTGGCTGAGACTCGCAGCTTGTGGGATCTTAGTTTCCTGACCTGGGATTGAAGCTGGGCCCCCGGCAGTGAAAGCACTGATCCCAATTGCTGGACCTCCAGGGAATTCCCAACCATATCTCTGAATGTCACTTAGTGAATATACATTTTCGGAAGGGCTCAGCTCCTCCAACACTGAGTTCTCTACATACCTGCCTCCAGAACCCAGAGCTAAGCTTCTCTTGGTCACACGTGGCACCAGTCTTCCAGTCTCCAGTCCTAACTGGCCTGCAAGCCAAGTAAGGGACTGCTGATACCCTCGGGCACAGGGTGGGGACAAGATCCAGGCTGTCTCAGGGATGACAGAAGGCTGGACTCACAGCAGTTCCCAAAAGCTGAAGAACCTTCCCTGGTGGCTCAGATGGTGAAGAATCTGCCTGCCAAGCAGGAGACCCAGGTTTGATCTCTGGATAGGAAGATCCCCTGGAGAAGGGAATGGCACCCCACTCCAGTATTCTTGCCTGGGAAATCCCATGGATAGAGGGGTCTGGGGGGCTACAGTCTGAGGGCTCACAAAGAGTCGGACGTGACTGAGCGACTAAGCACACGAAGCTGAAGAATCGTGAGGGAGGGAGGGGACCTTGTGCTCAGGCAGGGCAAGTGCCGGGTCCCAGCTCCCTACTTCCTGATGCCCCAGCCCTCAGCTTCCATCCTGGTCTTTTCACGGAGGCAGAGAGACGATGGAGGAAAGAAACCTCAGACCCTCCTCCAACCCTAGAATGACTACCGCAGGCTCAGAGCCAGCCTAAACAAGACTAGTATGATTACTGCGATATCAGAAAAACCCCTCAAAAAAAAAAATCCCTCCCCATCATCTGAGACTTCAATTCCTCTAAGGTAAACAAATCCTTTCATTTTATCAGAGATAACATTTCACATTTTCAGAGTCCAGCAGAGGGAATCTATTTGTGCAAACTCTCATTAGAGTGAGTGACTGCTATCTGATCACGGGTTTTGTTTGCACGTCACCGTGAAGTCAGAGCGCACCAATAACCACAAGGGCACTGAGTGCATTCAGATCATCCCCAGATCCCTCAGCGAGAGGGTCACAGCGCCGCTGCCTCTGCCGTGTTTCATTTCTAGTCTCCTGCCCCTGCTGACGGAGGAGATGTTCAGGAGAGTGAAACCGGCTCTTGGAGGAGAGGCAGGCCGTATATGTCAACTGCAAATTGACTAATAAGGTTTTGAATTACCTAATCATCAAGAATTATTGCCCAGCTGCCTAAGAATCAAGAATAACCAAGAATCCTCATATGTCATTGCCTTCATCCCTGAAGACCAATGAATAAAGAAAGATACGAACTTCTAATATAAAACTCAATATCAGGGGAACACATGTAAACCCATGGCTGATTCATGTCAATGTATGGCAAAAACTATTACAATATTGTAAAGTAATTTGCCCCCAACTAAAATAAATAAATTTATTAAAAAATGATAATAATAATAATGTACTCGGAGAACTAAAAAGGCAGAAGAAAATAAGAGGACCAAGATCCAAAGCAACAGAAAATCAGAGATGTGACTAGCCTTTGGAGCTAAGTTACCCTTAAAATGTCTTGAAATTCCAGATAAGGGTTTGGGAGTTTGGTGAGTTCAGAGATTGTAAGGTAGAGTAATAAACCCTCCTGCTTTGGATGGGAATAAAATAAACTGTGGAAAATTCTGAAAGAGATGGAAAAAAAAAAACAAAAACCTCAATATCAAAACAATTCAAAAATGAACCCATCTAAACATGTTTTTATTAAAAAAAAAAAACATGTTTTTTAAAAGCACAAATATACCATTTCTTTCACGTAGGTTTTTCATCAAAACAAATCTCTACTCATTATATCCCCTTCCCCTCTAAGGAATAAATGAAATAAAATTTCTTCTAGACAATTCCATCCTCATCTTCCCAAAACAACTGCCTCAAATATCAGAATTTTAAGACCCATGAAAGAGGATGAAATATAGTAAAAACCTAATTGCCTTAAGCCAATGGATCGGGCAGGAGTTCGCCAAAGCTGGTCTGTGAACTAGGACCACGCTGGCTTCATCAGTCCCCTGGGGGCGCTACATGACCACGAGACGGGGGGACTTATTTATCTACGCGTGTCAGTGTCCTGGGCCCCTATTCGGGGCCCTCCATTTGATCTGCAATATATCAAATTAATATTAAAGAACAATGGCCCTTCAAAGTGTGCATAATTTATTTCAGCAAAAGTGACTTTTTAATTTTTAAAAATTTTTCTATTTTATTTAATTTTTTAAAATTTTTGGCCATGCCAAGAGACATATGTGATCTTACTTTCCACACCAGGGATTGACCCTTCACCCTCTGTGCTTCCAGTGCAGAGTCTTAACCCCTGGACCACCAGGGAAGTCCCAAGATTTTTTTAAACCTCTATGCATTTTTTCCCTCAAAATAGTACATTCATCCAACACTTGGGCATCCTTAAATGGAAAGACCATAAAAAGAAACACTGACTAAGTATCTGTACTATGGCTAAACTCTGCACCAAAAGGAAAATGCATAAGTTTTAACCACGTTAACCTTTAATTCCAGGATGAATGCCTTGTTTCTTCACCAAATAGACATTAAAGAATGTTAGTACATCAAAAGAGTGATGATCTTAGAATGCTAATACTGGGAGTGAAAATAAAAGAGCAAAGACGAGTGCCATTTATCTCCTCTTTTATGTGCTAACAGCACTCTCTAATGCGGACAAATAAGTCCGTGTTGTTATTCAATAAAAGCACCAGGCTATGAGTCAAAGGGCAGAGCTGCTGCACAATTCACTGGGCCCTACACCAAATAAAAATGCAGGGCCCCTTGTTCAAGAAGCGGGAAAACAAAAAGACTTTTCATTTCTTCCATGATCTCTCCTGACCTGTCCTAGTGTTTTGTTTTTAATGTCATGTTCCCACAGGCACGGGCACGGGCACAGGTGGAGTGTCGGACACCCACAGGGCACCCCCGCCTCCGGGGTGAACGTGCCCAGGCCCCTCGCCTCCCCACCCGGGAGGAGGAGAGAGGAGGGACCACTCAGAGAGCCAGGCTCAAGCCCTATCCCGGGTGCCATATCCCATCTGACGGCATCACAAGACGTAAATTCAACGATAAAATCACTAAGGATTTCAAGATGGGGGACTTCCTGGTGGTCCTGTGGCTAAGAATCCGTCTTGCAATGCAGTGGACTCGGGTTCCATCTCTGGTCAGGAAACAAAGATCCCACATACTTCGAAGCAACTCAGCCCCCACGCGCGCCGACATGCCACAACTAGAGGGTCCGTGGGCCGCGAGGAAAGATCTCACCTGCCACAGTGAGGATCCTGAGTGCCCAACACAGTCAAATAAACAAGCAAATATTTCTAAAAAGGAAGAAGAACTTTAGGAACACAAAAGCAGAGAGCACTGGATCCCAAGCACACGGGATGAGCAAAAATCCAGGTGACCTTGTAACCCACGCCAGGTTTCCGGAATGGGGGCAGGGTCGTGAGGGAACATGCCTGGCTGTGCAACCTGCATCCTCACTGACAGGCTGGTGGTCTTGGGCAAGTCACTTGAGTTCCCCAAGTCCCATTTCTTCAGTTGTGAACTGGGACTGGCGATGCTTGCATCTTAGGTGGTGAGGTGATCAAACATACCAGGGCATTAACTACAGTGAGAGACACCACTGTTGCTCTTCCCAGGGGTCTACGTCCCAGGAAACTTAACCTGAGACATCCACGGAACATACTCAGTAAAGAGGTGCTCTCATGTTTCCGGTCTGAGAGGCACCGATCATACGATGCAGGCTCTAGACTGAATGTTTGTGTCCCCCCCAAAACTCATAGGTTGAGACCCAATTCCCGGGGAGATGGTATTTGGAGGTGAGGACTTTGGGAGGTGACTAGGTCACAAGGGTGGAGGCCCCATGACCGGAATTATAGACGGAGACCTCAGAGATCTCCTGCAACCCTCCCACCACCGAGGGTACATGAGGAGACCGCGATCTGCCTGTGAACCAGCAAGCCCTCACCAGACCCTGAACCTGCCCGTGCCTTCATCTTGGACTCCTCCCAGGCCAGCCAAGAGAAATAAATGTTTGCTGTCTAAGTCACCCACTCTATGGTAGTCTAGCAGCCTGAACAGACTAAGACAATGTGTGTAATGAGTTGAGGGGTTGGGCGCTTACGAAATCATTGAATGGGCTACAGGAGTGGGCGCTAAGCGGGGCCTTCAGAAATAACTCCCAGAACCAGCTGGCCGAGAGCACCGCCGCCTCTGCCACACCAGGAACTGGGAAATTAAGACCAGCTGACACAGATCCGGGCTCACACAGCTTCGCAGAGATAACGGCGATAAAAGAATAAGGAAGCCACTGCGACTGTGGCTCCAGGGACAAACGCCCTCAGCTCCTGGAGGACTGGGAAATCTTCCCGAGACGCACACCCGCAAAGGACGTGCCCCGCTTCCTGCCGGGGTCTCCGGCTCACACTCCTGCGGCAGAAATGACTCCTGCACCTGCTCACAGCTGTGCCAGCAGATGCCCACCGGTTCACGGCTGGCTGATCCTCTGTGTCGACACCAACCCTTGCTGCAACAGAGCCCAGAAACGTGGCTTTGAGCCTGCAGTGTCCCCAGTTCAGGACCGCACCCGAGAAGGAGGGTGGAATGAATGCCAATCCACCTCGACCCCCTGCGGCACTTCTCTGAGATCAGCACCATGCCTGTGACGTGCCCGGTGCACTTCCAGCTAAAGCCAACAGCATGAAAGATGGTTCACCTTCTCCTGCTCACCCGAGGGGGAAAAAACCAAGCAAACAAAGGGGAAAGCCAGCCTGTTTCTTCTCTCCTGCGTGACTTTGGTCCCCAGACAGAAATGCCTCCCTATCTTACCTACCCAGCAGTAACACAGATTTTGTTTTTTTTGAAGTAGTTGGTTTGCAGAGTAGCTGAGAAAGTGAAATTCCTCCATAAAGCGATAGAAGAATGTTCTCTCCACCTAAGACAGCTGCCTCTCTCGGCTCCCATAGCAGAATCACTGCAAAACTGTTTTTTCCTGCAAATACATTGCTCCTTCTTAATGATTGAACAGGTAATGGCCCAGATGGTTCCAAAATGTTCTGAAATGTTTTCCTTCTGGATGGCACGATACAGTCTACAACTCACGAAATTAGTTTCTTCAAGAGTATTCTCATGTGCACACTCGTGTAAGGACTCACGTAACCAAGGCCTCCATATTACAAGGGGGTGCCGGCCTGTCTTTATGCCACGTGACCTTTGGGGTGACGTGACAGCGGTGCCCAGCTGAGAAGGGGAAGGTGAGTGCCCCCAAAGCAATGCTTCCCTTCAGCAGAGAATCCACCTCACCAACTGCTCCCAATTCTGAAAGCCTGGGGCTCAGAGATTTAGACGTGTTTCTCCTGTTTGACTTTTCATGTGACTTCATCAAAAGAAGCCAGAAAAATATGACGCATTGTTTCATTTCTGTTTACATATTACCCTGAAACCTCTGACCTCCTAGAATTTTTTGAAAATTTCAAGTCTTAATTCTTCTCCTGGCAAACAAAGGCACTTTTGTTAGTATTTATAAAATAGACTTTATTTGGCCGACAGGGGAGTGGGAGGGTTGGGGGGGGTATTTTAGGTTCACATCCCAACTGAGAGGAAGGTACAGAAAGTCCCCAGACGGCCCTCTCCCCTTTCACGCGGCCTCTCTGTCCACAGCCTGCCTAGTGACCTTCTTTAAATGACCACCCCTAATAAATTGAAGTGTCAGAAGAGGCAGAATCTTTTTTCACAAACCCCACAGATCATTGCCTCCAGTTAACAGTCCCATTCTAACCTGGCAACCAAGTTACAGGAAATGAATCTAATTCTTGATTTAAAAAATCCTATTTCAACAAAACTGTAATTTTGCCTCCTCGGATCCAGATTGTTTTTTTTCTCCAAAGGATCAAATAAACTCCATCCCGACAGTAATGCTTTTTTTGGGGGGGGGGTGTTGTGGTGGTTGTTTGTTCTTCAAACAGAACCACCTCCCCTCCACCCCCGACATCTCCTTCCCTTCCGCCTCCCAGGACCCTGCCTCCATCTCCAGTACGGTCTCGTTCCTGCCGCCCTCAGGGCTGCTCTCTTTTTGCCTCTTTGGGATTAGAATCAGAACCCCTAGGTTGGGTGCTGCACCTCCAGTGGACTCAAAACCCACGACCTGCAGGAAGGTTCCCACAAACTCTTCAGGTGGTATACCCGACAGCAAGGAGATCAAAGCAACCCTAAAGGAAATCAACCCTGAACATGTATTGTAAGGACTGAAGCTGAAGCTCCAATATTTTGGCCACCTGACATGAAGAGCCAACTCATTCGAAAAGACCCTGATGCTGGGAAAGACTGAGGGCAAGAGAAGGGAATGACAGAGGATGAGATGGTTCGAGGGCATCACTGACTCAATGGACAGGAGTTTGAGCAAACTCTGGGAGATGGTGAAGGGCAGAGAAGCCTGGTGTGCTGCAGTCCGTGGGGTCGCAAAGAGTCGGACGCAACTTAGTGACTGAACAAGTTCCTCAACACTTTTAAAAAAGAAAAGCCTCTGGAAATGTGTCAAAGTTGCATTGAAACCGTTGTTCCATCTAGAGAGAACTGGTAACTTAAAACAGTCTGTGAGTACGATGCTGTTACCAGACCAGATCTGTTTGTGCAACACGCAGCCAGCCAGACGCTGCGGTGTGCAGCAGAGAAGGGGGTTGTTTATTCATGAGGAGCCGGGATAACAATTCAAATCCACTCCCCCAAACGCCGGGGGCTTGGGATACTTACGGGATAAAGCTGAGGCATGGGGAGCGTGGAAGAGCTGACGGAGAGAAGGAAACGGCGAGGTAACCGTGGTTTAGTGCAGGCACCACTAGGCTACAGGCTTCTCCATCCGACTTACGCTTAGAAAACTAGTGTCTGCATGTTCTGAAAGCAGGGTTTCCAGCTTCCCAACTCAACTCCAGCTGGAGGGTCTTGAGGGTTCCAACCAGTCCTAACCAGCTGGGGCTTGAACTGGATTCAGCTGATGCCAAGTTCCTGAAAGTCCAGTGCTGCGGCCTGGAGGACACGCAGGGTTTTGTATAAAAAAAACAACTAAAGCCAGCTTGATTGGTGAGGCAGTTCACTATTAAGCAAGCTCAACTCCAGCTGGAGGGTCTTGAGGGTTCCAACCAGTCCTAACCAGCTGGGGCTTGAACTGGATGCAGCTGATGCCAAGTTCCTGAAAGCTCAGTGCTGAGGCCTGGAGGACAGGCAGGGTTTTGTAAAAAAACAACTAAAGCCAGCTTGATTGGTGAGGCAGTTGACTATTAAGCAAGCTGAGCGTCCCAGGTAGCCCAGTGGTAAAGAATCCGCCTGTCAATACAGATTTGGGTTCAATCCCTGGGTCAGGAAGATCCTTTGGAGTAGGAAATGGCAACCCACTCCAGTATTCTTGCCTGGAAAATTTCAGACAGAAGCGCCTGGCAGACTATAGGCCATGGGGTTGCAGAGTCAGACACAACTGAGCACATGGCACTATTAAGCTAGCTACAGTTTAGTGGATCTAATGACTACCCTTGGCTTCAGTATCTCTTTGAGTCTTTAATTTCACTCAGCAAGATGTGTCGCTTTCAGCGTGCAGGTCTTACAAGTTTTATTAAATTTCTTTGTCATCTTCCTGGCTGTCCAGTGGTTAAGACACTGTGCTTCCAACTGCAGGCAGTGTGCATTTCAAAGAATTTACCCATTTCATCTAAATTGTTGAATTTACTGGCATAATATTGTTCATAATATTCCCTTTTCACCATTTAACAAGTCTGTAGAATCTATAGCAACATCTCCATGTTCATTCTTGGTATCAGTAACTTGTCTCCCCCACCCCCCGACACCCGATACTTCAGCCGGGGGGCTTACCCACTTTATTCATCTTTCTGAAAAACCAGCTTTCGGTCTCATTTCTCTTTCTGTATTGCTTTTCCGTTTTCTATTTGATTTATGCTCTTGTTATCTTCCTTCTGCTTTGGCCTTAATTCAATTTTTTTTCTATTTAAGTTTATTCAAGAAGAAACAGATACTTGAAATAGATTCATTAAATTCATAGATAAAACTTTCCCACAAAGAAAACTCTAGTTCCAAATGGCTTCACTTATAAATTCTACCAAACACCTAAGAAGGAATAATATCAATTTTTCACAATCCCAGATAAGAGAGAAAGAAAACTTTCCCAGCCATCATTATCTTGATACTAAAACCAAAGACAAGTACACTAGAGATTGATACACCTCAGGAACAGTCACCTGAACACTCGGCAACTTCTTGCATACAAGTGACTCTAGCAAACCCATCAACACACACACCATCCTACTTTCCCCAGTCCCACCACCCCCGCTCCTCCCCTGATTTCTCACACTAAAAGCCCAAGTACATCTTTCAGTTTTACTCTTCAGTACACCGTCTTCCAGTTAGTAAAGTCACTGAAATCATAACAAAAAACAATATTATAAATTGTTGTATTACGTGAAACATGGTCATTCAAATGGATCTGACCTACAAAAGTAGAAATTTCATATAGCTCAAAATTATGCCAACTCCAAAGTCTTTAAGACATTTAAGTGTGAATTTTACACACTTAGAAATGACATACAATGGCACTAACAGGGCTTCATACTGCT
Source organism: Giraffa tippelskirchi (assembly GCF_054371585.1). Classification (NCBI taxonomy): domain Eukaryota; kingdom Metazoa; phylum Chordata; class Mammalia; order Artiodactyla; family Giraffidae; genus Giraffa; species Giraffa tippelskirchi. The sequence goes on from NC_137282.1 coordinate 160,293,021, forward strand.
AAGGTGATTCCCACCTTATAAATCAGAGTGCTTCTTCCACACCCACAGCCCAGCAGCCAATCAGATCTAAATACAGTTGACCTTCCTGGGTTCAGTTACAGACTCAAACGATCAAGGTTTTATTTCTATCTGGAACTCACTGGGGAATCTTTAACCTGGGTTTCCCGGATTCAAGACACTGCTCTTCACATACGAGAGGTTTAACATTTCAGGCCCAACTTTCACCTGAATGATCCAGCATACAGCACAATACGAGTAGGACGGGCTACTGACACACAACTCAGACCAACCTGTGGAGGGGCAGGTAAAAGTGTGCAGGAGCATTTCGCTTATATGAATCCTGGAAAAGAGGTTTCTAATCAACAATAACAAAAACCCGAGCTGCGTTTGTCTAGGGCTGCTGGTGGAGAAACTGACTGGGAAAAGGGGTCTAAGGGAACCTGAGGGAGACAGAAACGTTCTCTATTTTGATTGAGATGAAGGTTACATGGATGGGGCTGTAAGTCTATCAAAACTTAATGAAATGTACACTTAAAATGAATTTCATTGTACGTAAACAGTTCCTCAATAAAGCTGATTTACAAAAAAAAACCCAAAAGGACAGTGTATTTTTAATTAACAAGTGAAACACAAATACTATATTAAAAAATTAACATGGATAACAATTAAAATTAATTATGGATAAAACTAAACCTCTCTCTGACCACCTTCCAATCCTGGTTCCCATCCTTTCTCCCATCTGTAACTCCTCCCCCAAGTAACCACTGTTGAGTTTGGAAGTTCTTCTGAACCTTTAAAAATATATTTACATACACATACGGTGGCAGGATGGTAAAAATATCCGCCCGCCAATGCAGGAGATCCAGGTTCAATCCCTGGGCCGAGAAGTTCCCCTGGAGAAGGGAACGGCAACCCACTCCAGTATTCTTGCCTGGAGAATCCCCATGGACAGAGGAGCCTGGCGGGCTTCAAACCATAGGGTCACAAGAGAGTCAGGCACGACTGAGGGACTAACATACATATAAGCAGTCACAGAAAATGTGCACTGTTTTGTACATAGAACTTGGATGTGTTTCTGAAACTTGCTTTTGTTCATTTAACGTCATGTTTCTTAGACCTATTCCTGATAATGCAGTTTATTTCTTCGGGTCTGATACACTCCTCTATCACGTGAGTCTGCCCTTCCTCTTTTGATGAGTATCTGGGTTCTCGTCTCTGTTACAGTTCACCGGTGGTTACCCCTCGGGGGGCCACAGGTGGTGCCGTCACAGATGGTGCTCCACGGGTTGTTCAGCCTTATCTGTAAGCTTTAATTTTTTACAATAAGAATGCATTTATGTATTAGTTACGTAGCTTAAATATTCACTTTAAAGAATTTTTTGATACATAAATTATATAAAAAAAAGACAATGAAACACAATCAGCAACAGAAGGCAATCAACTAGGAAAATGAAGCTCTAGAGCATCATCATGTACTCATGGTTTCAGAGGTATTTATTGAAAAATAATGATCTGAGCACTGAACAGTTGACATCAGCACATGCTCCTACGGAGAGCAATGACAGACACCAGCATACTGGTTACCGTGGCACAGGCCTCACTAACATGTGCGCAAACGCTTCGCTTTACATCTTTTGCTTTCTTCTTTTGTGACTGTGATGTCTTTCCCCATCCCTGAAATGAAAGGGGTGAAAACAGTGATCAAAGCTTTAAAACAATAATTCACAGCAATGTACTTACATCATATATAAACTGGAGCAAGTTAAACCCTGCATTTAAAACAGAACAGTTTTTTGGTTTTTTTTAAAGAGTGAAGAAAAAAAAAAAGCATCATTAAAAATACAGGACAAAACTGAGATGAAGCATACAGGAGAATGGATTTTTTTTTTTAAGCTGCACTTTGGAGTTATGCTCTGAATACATGTACGAGGTGGATGACCTGAGAGTTCACTTCAAACAGGACTCTGGAGTCACAGGAGAAACTCGGGGCTCTGAGCTTCTCATCTTGGCTCCCAGCTCAGCTCCCTGCAGGTCATCCCACCTCAGGGGGGGTCTCAAAGAGGAGTACTTCCTGCTGACTCTCAGCTTATCCTCAGTGAAGGAAAATCATCCATGTTTAGGTTTTGAGGCTATTTAACTATATCAGTCAATAGGGACTGATTGGACATGTCAAAAATTACTTAAGAGGAGGAAAAACTAACAAACCAGAAAAAGTGAGAGAGCACCATTTCCGACAGCTAATCAAGAGTTCATGTGTATGTAAGTACCAGAGATTATCATTCATTAAATGAATCCAAAGGGATTACTAAGAAACTATTTCATATTTTGAATTCATAGCTAGCTTTTGGGACTTCCCTGGTGGTCCAGTGGTTAAGAATCCGCCTTGCAATGCAGAGGCAGAGAGTTCAATCCCTGGTTCGGGAACTAAGATCCCATATGCCTCAAAGCAACTAGGCCAACATGCCACAACTAGTGAATCCATGCACTGTAACAAGAAGATCCCACAAGACACAACGAAAATCACACAATGAAGACCCTGTGTGCCGCATCTAAGACCCAACAACTAACGCTGACACAGCCGAATGAATCAAGAACTTAAAAAAAAAAAAAAAATTCATAGCTAGCTTTAAACCTATGAACTGAACGATAACAAGATGAGCAGAATTATTACATCAATAAGCCTAATTCCTGATCACCACTGATCCTGGAGAGATACCATTTAAGAGCTTACTTTTAGACAAACACTGTGCAAATGAGACTACATAAGACACAGACCCGCCTGCAATGAGCTCAGTCTAGTACGCAGAAAAATAACAACTTCAATGAAACACAAGTGCTGGGTAGAATGGCAACAAGATGGGAAAAAAAGGCTTCGTGGAAATGACTAAGCTGCATCTTAAAGGCTGAGGAGGAGTTTAAAAAAAACAAACAGGCAGCAGAACAGGAGGTAGAAGAGCATGGATGAGGCACCGTGAGTAACGGGCTGGCCAGAGCAGACGGTGACATCACGGGGAGGGGGCGAAACACAGAGCGCGGAGCCAAGTGCCCTGCCGCGGAGGCCTCGAGGGCCGTCCTAAACCGTGAGGATTCGGCCACTGAGGGGCTTTAAGAGGTGAAAGGTCACTCCAGCAGCTGGGTAGGCACGGGTCCATATGGGACCAGCTTAGAGACAGAAGCACCAGGAAAACTACCGGAGGACAGTGTTGAGGGCGGAGGGAGGGGAGCACGGGAGGGGCCATCTTCACACAGGCCTGACGCCAGCCAGCACGACGGCGAGGAGCGAGAGACAGCGTCCAACAAGTAATCGAGCTCTGGCTTAGGCGGACGGATGACGGTCATCGTTAACCAGGACAGGCGTGCTGGGGAAGACGAGCAGACCTGGCCCAGTTAAGATCCAGGCAGATGTCCACTAAGCAGCTGGGATACACGAACAGACCTCCGTCAACCTGGATTACCTCAATATTACTTTATATCTCCCCAGTGATCAAACTTCTATCAGGAATCCCAACAAGGGCAGAGCTGAGTGCCATTAAAGCCGGGGCCTTCCTCTGACTTCGTAACACCCTTTACCTGAGGGAGTGGCGCGCATGCGTGCGCGAGAGAAAGAACGACAGCAAGAAAACAGGAGGGGCGGGGCGGATACTGAAGGACGAAGAAAGATCTGGGCAAACACCTTTGTTTAACGCGGTTAACTTTCTGCCCAGACATTACTTTCCTGTGTCCTGGTGAGAAAACAGTTAATAAGGGAAACCTGGTCCGAGCAGGCACAGAGCTGTGCCAGCAGAGCTGTGGGCATCCGCACTGGAATGGGACGCGTGTGAAGGACCTTCATAGGCTGTTCACTCCCCTAGCTCGCGTTGCTTACACTCCATTTTCTCAACATGGCCTGTGATGGAAGGACTGTTCACGTGCCAGAAGTCAACAACTCAGCAACGAACGACGCGCCGCCAGGCTCACCTCTCCTTCCGTCTCCTGGAGTCCCAGCCTCTGTCCTCGTCCTTACTTCTCTTCCGTCTATGTGGGCTCCGACTTCGGTCCCGTCTGTGCCGTGAACCCTCCCCGTCCAGACGGCTCCCCCCAGACTGCCTTGAGTCCACTGAAGCCGACCGTCTTTCTTCATTTCTGAGACAGAAGAACAGTCGTCAGCTAGTTTCAAACACTGGTCTCCACGACAGACCAGCCTTGACCCCAAAGCTCTATAGAGAGACCAAATAAATATGTATAATCTTGCACTCCAGGTAAGAGGGCAGGCAAGGAAACACAGCTCTGCATGGTGTTTTACAGATGTGGTGACAGGAAGAGGAGGAAGCCTCTGGATGAATTAATGTGCATGGTCTCGGAGGTGCTAAAATCCAGTTGAACAGTGACAGGTAACAGACTAAACAGAGGGCCCCTTTCACCGACAACACGACGACGTACTTGTCCGCCCCGTCCGCGTCCTGCTCCTCCTGCCAGTGGCTGCTCAGCTCCTCCATGTGCACACTGATCACATCCCGGATCACCTACGGGCAGGGAGGAACCAACTGCCAGGTAAGAAGGCTGCTCGAGAAAGGAGCAGTTACACATCACTGCTCGTGATCAAGTCAACATTTCCTGAGAGCTGCGACACGGTGGACTGCGGGATGTGTGCAGTTTAGGAAACACACAGGCGACACACCGAGGGTTCAGGGGCACATGATCATGACACGTCAACTCAGCCTCGACGAGTTTAGAAATCACGTGCAGAAAGAGAGCGCACAGGCAGGCAAGGGGGGGCACGGGGTTAACCCCGGTGATCTGGGAGAAGGACACACACGAGTCCCTTGTACTGTTTGCAGTAGTGCAACTCATCCGTATGCTGGAGATCACTGAGATACGATAAATCAGTAAAAGGGTGATAAACATGGACGCTTTTACAGATGAAAGACATCCGGGATCTGCTCCCAAACCACCGACTGTTGGGGCAGGAGAAGGGAGGGAGTGAGTGTAAAATAAAGAGACCATATGCAGATAACGGGCTTCCCTGATGGCTCAGTGGTAAAGAATCCACCTGCCAGTGCAGGAGACGGGGTTCACTCCCTGGGTCGGGAAGATGCCTGGAGGAGGAAACGGCAATCCAGTATTCTTGCCTGAGAAATCCCATGGACAGAGAAGCCTGGTGGACCATGGGTCATGGGATTGAAAGGTCAGGGACACGACTTAGCAATTAAATCACGGATTAATGCACTTAAACTTTATAATATACATAATACTGTAAGTTACAAATAATTTATACCAAAACACTTCTTAAGCCCAAATGTTTAGTCGAGTACATAAAAGGACACTAAAGTTTCTGCCAAAAAAAGCTATTTATTGACAATTCCTTTGTCCATAAGCACTATTTCAATTATTTCTCACAATAACCCTGCAAAATCTGTATTAGTATAAAATGAAAACAATCTGAATCTTAAAAAGCTCAAATCATTTACCCAGGTCAAACAGACAGTGATAAATTACAGAATCAAAACTCAAGCCTGGGTCTGTCTACAGCCAAAATCTATGTTCTCATCATGATGCAGTATCACTTTCTCAAAAGCAGTGTTTTTGTAAGACTGCACAACCTCTTTACGTAAGGTCTTTATACCCTGAACAGCCTTTGTCTGGTGAAGGCTGGGTCTGAATGTGATGGAGCAAATACAAACCAGATGTGGATGTTTACTTAAATCACAGTGGAGACACATCCTCTCAGAAAACCTCTAGGCAACTGTGGAAACCACGGGACAGGCGATGACTGTGTAAGGGAAACCTCTGTGTTCAACAAGGCTCTACACAATCACGTAAAACTTACCTCGGTGTATGATTTCTTGGTTATGTGAACATTCTTAGCTCTATAGGACTGGCGTCTCCTTTTGTAATCTCTCACTTCTGCCAGGATTTCAAGGTAAGATTTTGGACTTTTTCGACTATTATCTAATAAAAGAACAAAATAAAATTATTACATCATCAGAAACTGTAAATTCTTATGTATCAGAAGGAAGGAACACCATAATCATCTGATATTTTTACATTTTAATGTAGCACTCTAAAAATTTTATGTTGTATAAATGGACTACTTTATATCATTCCTTTTCTCTAGCCATTAGTTGAACATAGAGAGTGTTTTTAACTACAGAGATTAAAGTAACAGCCCAGTTCTGAGTAACATTCTTATGGAATGAAGGTATGCTTAATGTAACAACCAGAGAACAAAATTGCAAGTGCTAAGTAAACACCTTAACATGTATGTTAATATCAGATGGTACAAAACCATCCTACTCCAACTCAAAATGGCCTGACAAATCACCTTAACAACACTTAAAGGATGAAATGACACGTAAGAAATAGAAATCTAAGATATTCATCTCAAACCTTGATTGACTTTGGCAGCCAAGTCTACAAAGAGATCGCTGTCATTTTCAATGATTTGAGAATCTGAGCGTTTTTTCTTTGTTTCCTCGACTACAAAATCGTAGAGGGCAAGACGATCGGCTTGAGTCAGATCACAAACAAACCGTTTGTGATTCAGAGGAACTTCAACAGGCAATGAAGAATACACCCCTAGAGTAAAAATAAGATCACAAGGATAAATAATACCTGAAGCTCTGTGGATTTACGATCTACGATACTTATCTTTAAACATGCACTGTAATAATGCGACATGTAATTAACACACGCCATTTTCATAGCAGTCCCTAAACATAGAGAACAGCCACTGTGTGATAATGGTCAGCACTGACTCTATCCTAAATGCCGCATCCACAGGAAGGACGGACGTGGATGCTGGCTCTTCTCCCCGACAGTGTTAAGACAGATCCCATGAAGGCAGGCAGTAATAACCATGAGACAATTTGCCCATTGGGGAAAAAAAAAAACTTTTAAAACGCTCCCCATACTGTAAAAGTAGATATTAATTTTCTTTCTATATGCTTTTCCCCGTAAAAGGAGAAGGAAAATGTTTTTAATAGGCAATACACATTACAGCCCCTTTGAAAATAAATTACAGAAATATGAAAAATGTGTTAGAAACATCATATTTATGAGACACCAAGCAAGATGTTTCACAGTCAAAATATATCCCATTTGGGCAATGACTTAGAACTACGGACCAAAGGGCAGAAATCCCAAACTTCCTCAGATCAGAGAAAGACAGACTGAGACTAAAACTTCTTTTAATTTTCAGAACCAGCAGCATGTTGGCTTCACCAAAACTGGAAAAAGTTATCAACAGCAAGCCCCCCGCCAAAGTCATAGAACTTTCTACAATCTGCTCATTAATGAAAAAAAATAAATACAATACCTTGATATGATGTATTAAACATTGAAGAAAATTTTTGAGAGTCAAATTTTCTCAAAGAAATAAAAAATTACTGTAACTGTAAATAAAGCAATTTAAAAAGATTCTTTCTAGACTTCATTATTCATGAATGCAAACAAAGAACACGAACTACTAAAGGAATCCTTTTAATGCTTGCTAGGTTACCCTAAAGTAATCACTCAGGTTCACAGGATAATATAAAATCAGTAGCTCTTCTCAGATACTTATAAAGTGGCAAAACAAAAATTCAAATGAAAGCACACCATGAACTAAAGATAACAACGGAAGAAGAGAGATGACTTTACATGTCTATAAATTACAAGGAGAGCTACACTGAATCTGAGTCTTGAAGTAACAGCGATGGATAACAATCTGTACTAGTAAAAGGTTCTGAATTAGTGGGGAGGAAGGCTTCCCACTTTCAATCCCTCTTACTCTGATTCTGGCAAACACTAGGAAAAGCCCTTTTATGTAGCCAGATTTTGAACATTTCATTTTGTAATATAAAAATGAGTTAGCTTTGATAAACCTAATTTATCTGATTATAGGCTACATATTTTGGAAGAAAAATACAAAGATTAAAAGAACACTGATGTATTTTAAAACACGTTCCACACAAACCTTTGCCTGTTGTTTGTAAACAAAGAAATGTAACTTCCTCCTTAAAATATTTTGGACTTTTCTTTATTCATCTTAAAATTTCTGTATGGTCAAGACTGATACTTAAATTCTTTGAAACTCAACTAAAATTCCAAGTCAAGACTATAATGTTGTGACAGTGATTAAGATAAAGTTTAGAAATTTGAATGATACTTTTAAAAGGATATCATTTGCAAAAAGGATACTGCATATCTTTAAATAAGGAGTACATTCAGGTTCCTAATTCCTCTTTATACTCACCCCAATTACTGAAAAAGAAAAAGTACAGGAAAAGTTAAACAACAAACGGCATTCAAATCATTCAGAACATAGATATTTCTGACAAAAGAAAAAAAATGGATAAACACACTTAAAGAAGCTTCACATTTCCACAAAACGCAGGAAGTTCAGCTGCAAGTTTCTATAGGATTTGGAGATGTGTCTGAATGAGCTGTCATCATCCTAACTCTGACCCTCTGTGTACTTTTTTAATAATAGTTTTAAAAAATTGTTGTAAAACAGACACAACATGGAATCTACCATTTGCACCATTTTTGGTGGAGAGTTCAGCAGCAGTCAGTACATCCACACTGTTGTGCAACCATCAGTTTTGCCCATCTCCAGAACTCTGCCATCACCCCAAACTGAAACTCCAATCTACTTTCTCAGTAACTGGAACTCCCATTCTTCTCTGTTAGTCCTTTTGGCCATCACAGGGCATCTCAAATGTGTGAAATGCAATATTAAATATTAACAATATTAACATTAAATAATAATATTTTTAACAATATTAAATACTGACTTGTGTCAAAGATACGAATTCAGAGTCTTGTGAAGAATTCATACCAAGTCAATTTCCTAACACGAGATGCAGAAATGAGGCCCTTACAGATAAAATGATCCACTGAAGTCTCACAAGTGGGAGGAAAAGATCAGGGTTAGAACCATCATCTCCCGTCTCTTTAGGATGCTTTAGCCCAGTACGCTCATGTTCAAATCATGGCCACCAGCCACAGAGATGCCATGAAATTCAAGTGCGGCAACTTGAATTTTTAATATTGAATGAAAAAATTCACCAAATATAAAATGATTGCTTATTCCAACATAACTACATCTGAAAGTAAATAAGTAGATCTAATGGCTGTTCAAGCTGTGACAAAGATTAACAGGTTGAGAATTCTATATCTTGAGTTTGGGCCTGATATGACCAATGAAATGAAAATACAAGAAACTTACAATTTAGTACATAACCAACAAAACATTAATTATATGGAAAATGTAAAGCTGTTCATGTTAGTCATTCCTTCAAAGTAAACATCAATACAAAGATATTAAAGAGATTTTTGTCCTGAGGTAAAAAGTTTTAAATGTATAAGACATAAGTGGGCCACAAAAAATCATCTCTATTGAGAAACTGCAAAACTGTACATAAGATGAAAAAAAAGTTTTAAAAAGAGGATTTAAAAAGATGATATAACAAGTTGTCCTTAACAATTAAATATTAAGACAGTACAAAAATGCATAATCAAAGTTCCTTTTATCTACTGAAAGAACTATTCATTTAAAGTAACTGTTTGCTTTTGTAAGGGAAGCAAATTCAACGTTCAAATCCACAAAATTCAGAGCTAGGTTTTCAATCCAGCTTATATTAAAGCACAAAAGCGTTAACTCACTTCTGTGTTCCTCTACGTCTTCACCTAGTATGGAAGAGAAAATACTTGTCTAACCTATCACAACTGTGATGTCAAAGAGAAATGAAACATACAAGAGAGCTTTGGAAAAAAAAAAAAAAAAGAATCTCTTCTAAAACAGAAAAGTGTTGAGGAACTTTAGAACAATTTCTTTCATCACCTCTGCTAGACAGGGTTTACTTCCTTATCTGAAAAATACAGATGCTGGAGTAGATAAAATAAATTCAGTAAATCTCACTAGCTAAGGCCAAATCAAGTTTTAAAACTAGTAACTTCTCCCAAAACACAAAAACAAAATCCTCTACTTTTTAACTGGGTCTTAACTGAATAGGGGCCAAAAAAGGCTTGACTGACCACAGCTCAGTATCTCTTTGAGTAAGATGAGAGTCCAACATCCCTCTCAAAGAATAACACCTGGAACTACATGGATCCTTCAAAACAGCAAACACAAGAAACATGCTTCTGGCTGCTGTCAATATAATGTAGACTGAGACTAACAGACTTCCTCCTTCCAAAGCCACAATGCGATCGAGGGAGAAATTGAGCCCAGATACTGGCTTACAACAACAGGGTCACGACCCTAAACATCAACAAGGGAGAAAAAGGTTAGGTACTCAGAGAAAGGTACCTTCAGAAAGCTCAAAGACAACTGAGAACCTTTGTTAAAGGAGCCAGTCAGGGTTTGGCTGGACGTTCTACCTAGAGTCAGAAATCTAGTCATTCCATTTACCCATTTACTTCTAGGATTTTGAAGGATGAAGTTTTCTTCCAATTTCCTAAAAGCTGAAACTTAAAATTCTAAGCTTGTCTCTGCTAAAGTTAAGTCCCAGGTAGCATCTCTTAACCTAGCTTCCAAAGCTGGGCACCAGGAACCCACCATCCTCTGAAACTGTGCATAACACTGTCGGTGCTTCACTACAAGGAGCAGGGACGGTGACGTGCATCTTCAGCCCGAGCCTTTCCTCTCATGTTGCACTTCAACATCCTTACACGTAACAACCGGGTAATTCTCGAGAGGGGCTTCTCAGGTGGCTCGGGGGAAAAGAACCTGCCTGCAATGCAGGAAATGGGGGTTCTATGCCTGGGTCGGGAAGATCCCCTGGAGAAGGAAATGGCAACCCACTCCAGTATTACTGCCTGGGAAATCTTATGGACAGAGGAACCTGGCAGGCCAGAATCCATGCAGTCTGAAAGAGTCAGACACGACTGAGCAACTAAACAGTAACAACAGTAACAATGCTCAGGAGAAAGGAAATCTCAGGGTGAGACAGTCTACTCGGTGGGATTTATTTGACACCAAGTACTTAGTCTAATGTCAGATGGAAAGCTTAACCTATTCCATATAACTGTTTTCACAGGATTTCTCTTGAAAATTAGTAATATGCGCTATGGAAGAAAAACAGTCTAATTAGCTCAAACTATGATGCCACTTACTCTGATTATAATAATCACCATCATTTCCTACTGCAGCTCTAGCTTGTTTAATTATCTGGAATTGTGACTCCTTATCTGTCAAAAAAAAAAAATCCATAAACACAATCATCAGTGTCCACAATGGAATTATTAACTAGGTTCCAATAATCCAACCTCTCTGGGCACACTGAGAAACCTTCCAAAATCTTAACAACCCACCTTGCTGCTGAGGTAATCTGAATGCAGAATTCTTTCCAATCCACCAGAATCCAAACTAACCAGACTTCGAGCAGTTCAGAAAACACTATTAATATAATCAAGCATGCGGCAGTTGCTGCCGCAAATTTTAGCAACCAATATAATATCTAACATTTCGTGAATCCCAGCTAAGTGTCAGGCAGGATTCTAACCATATTACATATGTGATATTTAATCCTCCTTACAGGTGTTATTAGCATCATTCCTGTTTTACAAAGAAATTTAGGCAAAAATCAGTTAATTACCTCATTGAAAGCCACACAACTATTAGTGACAAAATTAGTTAAATGAGGCTTCTGATTCCAGAGCCCAAGATTTTAACCTCTGTGTAATCTGTGAACACTCAGAACACATTTCCATCCTCAGCTGTATCGTCATCTTATGTGTGTGGCCAGGTTTTTGTTATAACCAAGAAGGAAGGCATGTGCCCTATTGTAGGATGCTCTAGAGGATTTCTGGTGTGCATTACAAACCCGGTCTCTGAATTTCAGATTGAGTAAACTAGTGTCACTGAAAGCAACACCCTTCTTAATCAATCATAAAGATACTTACAAAGCCCATTATTCTGATAATTCAAAAATGAAATATCAGTACCTATATACATACAGCTTCACTAAGATATTTAAAAATTATATTAATAAGATATTTAAAAATTATATTAATACTTACTCAAGGTAATTGAAGGTATGTTCGCATTCTCATAGAAAAAGTCAGAATTATACATTTTATCCTAAACAGAAAAAAATAAATAAATCTTAATGTCCTCCAGTATCAGATGACTACTTTAATATTTGACATAAACCAACAATAGGTTTAGTATCATTTAAGCATTTCTTGCAATCATTTGCAAAACGAGGCAAATACCACTGCACCTCACAAATGACTATTATTTTCTCAGAAAACCTCACACCTTCCAAATACTGTGAGGATTTATTAATGCATGAATCACACAACATATACATAATAAATATATGGTACCTCTTCCTCTTTGGTATAGCCCAGTTTCCGCAATCTGCAAGATACCATGTGCTTTGCTAAAGATGATTTAGGCATGTGATGATTGGAATCGTATGGGCATATTGCAACTTCATCCTATAAAGATCAAATAGAAGCAAAGGAAAAGGTACATCAGTTTTCGAGAAATAACTATACCATTAAATGTTTTTATATCCTCTTCTGTAAGCCTCTCCACCCCACTTCCCGTGTGAGTGTACATACGCGTTCTCTTTACCCCTTACAGCCTCTGTCTCCCTCCAACCCTTCAAAGCCCACCTCCTGAAAGATGTATGTACGCTCACTGCCTGGACCACCTCACCTATCTTCTCCCCCTGAGGAACTCGGAGGTCCTTACACATAACCCCCGCCCCCTGTCCCAGCCCCTGCAGGACACCGTCTTCTCCATCCGAGGTGACAACAGCCCCTCCCAACTGCTGCCTCTGCCTCCGCTCCCCACACCACAGCTAGTCCGCATCCGAGAGGCCTGCCACCTAACGACCGTGCGAGCTTAGTCAAGGTCAGGAGCCTTCTTTTCTCTCCGTTTCTCCACCTGTAAAATGGGTGTAATAGCAGGACCACTCACACAGAGCTACTGTGAAGATTAAATAAATTATACCTGAATTCATACACATAAAGCAATTCAGACAGGGCCTGGTAAATAGCACGCATTCAATAAACATAAGCAATTACAATTTTATTAAGTTAAAATTTAGTTGCCTGAGCAACTAACACTTTGGCTTCAAGTACTTTCATGTCTCCCCCTACTGTTCTCATTAAGAAGAAAAAAATATATAGATAGATAGATAGATTCTTTAACACAGTTGGTACAAGAACCTTTAAGCTTTAAGCTCTGGCCCCTACCAACCACCGTTCCCTTCTTCCCCCACATCCCAAGCTCTTAGCTATGCTTAACTTCCCGAGGTTTCCTGATCTGTGCATGGTCTTATCTCTGGATTTCTCCCCATGCCGTTGATGCTTTCTCTGTGCTGCACCTAGCTAATTTAGCTCCTTTGTCAGTCTAGAATTCACCTTACAAAGGAAGTCTTGGCCGTCCACCCCCACAGCCTACAATAACCTGCATGCACTATAGCAATTCTGACTCACCCTTCACAGACTTTTTCACGTTGTAACACACCGTGGCTACTCTCTGTATTCCCCCTCACCACCACCAGTCATCGGAGGACAGAGACTGACTGCTGTTCACTCAATTACAGGATGAAAACATTCCAGCAGAGAAGTGAAGCTTCACTGCCTTTCTGTACTGCACGTGATCTAGGAATTATCAATGCCACTTACCAGGATGTTTATGCTGGTCACTCTCCTGAATATCAGGTGTTGGTTTTGCAAACATGAGATGCACACCCACAACTGATTATCAGAATTTCAGAATTTTATTTTATTTTTTAACTTTTGGCACACCCCACAGCATGTGAAACCTCAGTACCCCAATCAGAGACTGAACCTACGCCCCCTGCACTGGAAGGCAGCCTTAGCCACTGGATCACTGCAGAACTCCCAAGAATTTTTGAATTTTAGAGCAGAGTTTTAGAGAGGCAGCGAAGCAGTGAGGCACACAACTCTCAGGGGCAGAACGCCTGGGTTCACATCCTGACTACCACTTATCAGCAATGAGTCCTGGGACAAATGCTCACATCTCTGGGTTTGTTTTCTCATCTGTAAAAGGTGGCTGAGGGTACCTACCTCATAGGGTCATTATGAGTATTAAAGGAGGTAATGTATAGTAAGTGGCATAAACAAAGAGCTATTTAACCGTTAATAAAAGAAATCTAAATTTACTACATTGCTGGGTGACAGTGATGTGGAAAGGCCTGAGAGGCTCCGCTCAACTACACCTCCAAACAAACAATGAACGGGTTTTTTAAAAAATGATAAACCCGTAAAGCATAGTAGGCCTCATGAAGTATGATGCCACATGAGTACTTCCTTTCATCTCATTAAAAAAAAAATCTGGGGACTTCCCTCATTGTCCCCGTGGCTAAGACTCTGTGCTCCCAATTCAGGGGGCCCGGGTTTGATCCCTGGCTTGGGAACTAGATCCCATATGCTGCAACTAAGAGCTTGCGTGCCGCCAACTAAGACCTGCCGCAGCCAAATAAGCAAATATTTTTTTTAAAAAAAGATCAGGATTGCTGACCCTAACACACTGCCTACATCTCTTCCCAAAGCAATCCTAACGTCCAGGAGAGCTCCAAGTACCGATTCCTTTAATAGTCCTAGAACGCTGCCACCGCAGTCAGAAGTGCACTATCTTGTGGCAGAGGAAGGCGACCTGCAACTCTCCAGTTCTCCCGACACGGAGCCTGGTTCAGTTCAGTCCAGTCCCTCAGCATGTCCAACTCTTTGCCACCACATGGACTGCAGCACACCAGGCCTTCCTGTCCATCACCAACTCCTAGAGTTTACTCAAACTCATGTCCACTGAGTCGGTGATGCCATCCAGCCATCTCATCCTCTGTCCTCCCCTTCTCCTCCCACCTTCAATCTTTCTCAGCATCAGGGTATTTTCAAATGAGTCAGTACTTTGCATCAGGAGGCCAAAGTATTGGAGCTTCAGCTTCAGTATCAGTCCTTCCAATGAATATTCAGGACTAATTTCCTTTAGGATGGACTGGTTGGATCTCCTTGCAGTCCAAAGGACTCTCAGGAGTCTTCTCCAACACCACAGTTCAAAAGCATCAATTCTTCAGCACTCAGCTTTCTTTATAGTCCAACTCTCACATTCATACATGACTACTGGAAAAAACACAACTTTGACTAGACGGACCTTTGTTGGCAAAGGAACGTCTCTGCTTTTCAACAGCCTGTCTAGGTTGGTCATAGCTTTTCTTTCAAGTAGCAAGCGTCTTTTAATTTCATGGCTGCAGTCACCGCAGTCTGCAGTGATTCTGGAGCCCAAGAAAATAAAGTCTGTCACTGTTTCCACTGTTTCCCATCAACTCCCCAGTTCTCCCGACCCCGAACCTGGTGCCAAGGCGGAATCCACGCGCGGAGGACACGGCAAGCCGCCAAGCAGCACCCCAGGCCCGCCCGCTTATCTCACTGCAGCTTCGCCGCGATTCCTCGGCTTCCCCGGGAGCGGTGCGAGCGCCCGGGAGGCTGCAGCCCCTGAGTCCCGCGCGCCCCCACCTCGGCCCTGCAGACGCCGCGCCCTGTCCGCCGCCCACGGCCCTACGGGCCTCTTACCTCGGCCGCCGCCGCCTCCTCCCCGGGCTCCAGCCGGTCCAGGCTCCAGCCCAGCGACGCCGTCACCTCCTCCAGCGTCCGACGGCAGCTCTCCACGAACTCGCTCAGCTCCTCCCGCAGGCGCCGGCGCTCCTCCACAGGGGGAGGCTCGGCCTCCATGGCCTCCGCCGCCAGTGCGCGCTCCCGGAAGAAGCTGCGGGGCTGCAGGCGGCGCGCGCGGGGGCTTCTGGGGCGGGGGCGGGGCCACGCCTCCACGTGACTGGCACCGCCAATAGGGAAGCGGCCCGGGAAGGGAGGGGGGCGCTTGAGAGGTCTCTTCCGGCTTTTTCCCGAAGTGGCTGTTTTTGCCCGGTTTCTGGGTGCGTTGGGCTTCCCTGGGCGCTCAGACAGTAAAGAATCTGCCTGCAGTGCTGGAGACCCGGGTGCGATCCCGGGGTCAGGAAGATCCCCTGGAGGAAGGCATGGCTGCCCACTCCATATTCCTGCCTGGAGAATTCCATGGACAGAGGAGCCTGGTGGGCTACAGTCCATGCGGTCGCAGAGAGTCTGACAGGACCGAGTGACTTTCACTCACTCTGTATGCATTTGCCCTTGGCTTTCCCCGAACGGTGTTATCCAATCAACAACCCCCACCCCATTAAAAAAAAAAAAAAGGCTTATATCAACAAGAAAGTTTCAACAATTGTACAATGGTTTGATTGTCTGGAAAAAAAAAACAGTTGTACAATGAGCATTCGCGTAGCCGTCCTCCGCTTATTAATTGCTAATATTTGGCCTTTCTCCCACTCTCTCCATACACACGGCCCCACACACTGATTTTTGCTGCCCTATGCATCTCCTAAGAATAACTGAGGGGACTTTCCTGGCGGTCCAGTGATTAATAAGATTCTGGTGCTTCCACTGCAGGGGGCGGGGTTCCATCTTTGGTGGGGGAATTAAGACCCCTGTATGCCAGGAGGCATGGCCAAAATTTTTTAAAAATTTAGAAAAAAAAAAAAGTAAGGACATTCTCCTACGTAAGCACAATATATGATCAAACCCAAGAAAATAATTTCACAATAATATATCTATCTCTCCAGTTGTCCCCCAAATTCCTTTTATAATCATTTCATTATTTTTTTTCAAACCATGAGCTACAATTGGTTCTTTTTTATTCTAGAAAAGCCTCCCTCACTCGCCTTTTTATTTTTAATTTTTATTTTTTTGGCTGCACTACAGTGGTTCAGACAGATCCCGTGGAAGAAGGAAATGGCGACCCATTCCAGTATTCTTACCTAGAAGATTCCAGGACAGAGGAGCCTGGCGGACTAAAGTGCATGGGGTTGCAGAGTCGAACACCGAGTGACTAACACACACACACAATGGCTGGTAGGGATCTCGTTTTCCAACCAGGAATGAACTGGCATCCCATGCAGTGAGAGCAAGGAGCCTTAACCACTAGACCACCAAGGATGTCCCCACACTCTCTTTCTTAGTCACTGAATTTTGTCAGGACTCAGTCATCTTGTAGAACATTCCTCTTTCTGGATTTGTCAGATTGTTTTTCCTTTATGATTAGATTCAGTTTAAGCATTTTTTGTTGGATGTGTGTACCTCTTTATTACGCTCTATGAAGGACACATAACTTAGATTTTCCTGGGTTAGTAAAGCTAAATTTGATCACTTGGTAGGTGTGGGGCATCATTCCATTTCTACATTTCAGAAATGTAACTGTACATTTTCCTTTTGGTATTTGGTAAGTAATCTGAAGGATGATCCTCTGAAGCCATATGAACTTTCTATCCCCAACACTCACACAGTCCTTCCCTGAATCTGATTATGTCAGCAGTTATAAACGATGATTCTCTATCATGGCTCCTACATTTATTAGCTGCCATTTTTACCACACCTTCATGTGTTCTTTTGTTTGCTTCACTATGAAATCCAGGTTTTTCAAATTATTAAGGATTTTAAAATTCATTATTACATACTCCATTACCATAATCCTGGTTTTTAAGCAGAAAATGTATTTGCAGAAATTATAAACAATACAAAATATTGGTATTTTTGAGAAAACTGAGTTGGGTAAATCAATAATTAAAAGTTCTCCCACGGTTCCATGGACTTCTTTTGAATAAGTAAATCATTGATTAATTGACATAGTCATAATGATGCTATCAACACAAGTGAGCAATGCAGGAGGCATTTACTGAAGGATAAGGAGGGCTTGTCATATTGATTCGGGCCATTAGTAATCAATGTCCATTTATATCCTGTGAGTATTCTGGACTTTTTTTTTTAACCATCATAATTTTTGTTGATGCTCAAATGGTCCCAAGTTTGGCCAGTGGAAACCACTATAACCACCTGTGTCTCTGACATATCCTGTTAGCCCTCAAGTACTTCCCTGTTTTGATTAACCCAAGTTCACTTTATCAGCCCTTTTGTTTTCCCCAAATAGTTTTAATAACTCCTTCAATCTAATCCTTCTTTGTATTTTTCTTTTCCCCAAGCCTGATGCCAAATCTTTGTTTTCCTTTGCACTTGTTTCCATGAGGGGAAGAAACAGTGGAGGATGCTTTTGTGAAGTGCTGTTTTACAGCCGAGTTCCCACTCACACGCAGTTAATAATGTGGAAACAGTCCAGTAGCTACAAGTGGGTGTGTTGTAAGAAGCATTCTATTCACACTCGGCCCACAGCATCCTTACTTTTTATTTGTATTTGCATACTTTGCCAAGCCTCCTGGAAAATGTGAGACTGTTTTTGGATATGAAGTGATGACTGTCATTGAAAATTTCCCTTTCCTGTGGATATACAGTGTATGTGAACCAGATCAAACCTCAGCCCAGGTCACGTATGTCCACTCTCCAGGACCCGACCCTCTCAGCTCAGAACTTAATGCAACTCTGGCAGCAGCTTGGAGGGGGTGTACCGTTTCAACCCAAAGAACTCCTCTACACCGCCTCAGGTTGCTCTGCTCATCACCATTTCCTAACGAGGTCTCCCGACCCCTGTTCTAGGTTAGGCCTCTAGGATGGACTGAATTGTGTCCCCTCCAAAATTCATAGGTTGAAGCCGAAAACTGCCAACGTGACTGTATTTGGAGACAAGGCGTTTACAGAGTGAATTAAGTTTAAATGAGGTCATAACTGTTGGGCCCCTAACGTGATAGAACTAGTCTTCTTTGATCTGAAGAATAGGCTTCAACAGAGAACCTAGAACTCTTCTGGAATCTGTTTCACAGATTCAAGATCAATTCTTTCCTCTTAGGGGACAAAAATGCAACCATGTAGTTTAAGGCTACCCAAAATGGAATCTTAGCCACTTCATGTTTTTAAAGGGTATGACTGTGAATTAGCCTATATTATTCACTGCCCAAAATAAACTAGAAGTGTGTGCAGACCTCTGACCTGGCCTCTTTACACAGGCTTCTTTCCAAGACTCTACCTAGTACAGAAATATTGAAAAAACTCCCTTTAGAAGACCAACTGCTAATAAGAATTCAGAACTAAAACAGCTTTTTAATGGTCTTTCATGTTGAATCTGTGTCTCCTGCATTGCAGGCAGATACCATCTGAGCCACTAGGGGAGCCTAATAGGTATTTAGTAAACAGTTTTAGACATATTTTACAATAAACAAAAAGCTTCTGCTGAATGCCCTTGTGTATATGAACATATTATGAAATCAAAATGCAAAAACTTCAAACATTTAAAACTTTATTGCTGGAATAGCAAACTTCATAAAGACACCTTTTGAAAGTACATAGACAATGACAAGCAAAATAAACAGGAAACTTTGATAGGAGAAAAGCAAAGATTGTTACTATCATGCACATACAGTCAAACTAATACCAAACCAAACAGGTACATTGAAGAGTATATGGGGTCATGGGTCATGCAATCCAAGGAGACTTATTCCAAACGTTTGGGTTTCAGAAGGGTTCTTTTTTTGCGGGGGTGGGGGTGGGTAGGGTAATTTCCTCCTAATACATAAAATAGAAATATTTAGATGAGAAGCAGACTGATGACTATAAGGTCAATTTTATTTTCATCTCCAAGCATAGAAATCTGGATTATTGGCCAAAAGAAGTTCAAGAAGCAGTGATCAAAAATCTAAACACAGAAGAGAGGAAATAAACTCCAGATTCAATCCGTGCTATCCTTATAACCAACTACTAGTTCATAGATTCCACATCCAGTGTATTACATTAGTTCAGATGAGCTAAGAAGATACAAAGCCAGAACAGCCTCTACTATGGATTTCCGCCCCCCTCTTCCCTTGGCTATGTTTTCTTAAGCCTAAAAAGTTCTATCACTATCCCGCAAGCAAGAGGCTTTCTTTCTTTATTATTGAATACAGTGAAAATTCATATAAATGATCGCCAAGGTCTAGCCACCTTTCCTACCGATCACTAGTGCCCGATCGAGCTGCTGCTAAAGGAGTAGGAGTAAGAATAGGAGGAGTTCCCTGTGGCATCGAAGCTTCCTCTCCGGGACCCACTGCGGGAGCCGGAGCGGGACCCAGAGCGGGAGCCGGAGCGGGAGCCAGAGCGGGAGCCCGGGGCAGAGGACATGTTGTAGGGGCTAGGCAAGCCCTTGGAGGACACAGAGGCGGCCTCCAGCAGGCGCAGGCCGGTGACGTCTTCCACCATGGAGCGGTTGATGGCATCCTTGTAGGATATTTTCAGCTTGGTTTTGGGGCAGGTCAGGATCTTGCCATAGGTGCTGGTGTCTTGTAGCCTCTGAGCTGCCCGGCCGTCGATGTACCCCTTCCTGATGGCCTCCTCTGTGCTTATCCTCCCTTGTACTTCGGGGTCCACCAGGCCCCCCGTGAGGTACTGGAACTCCAGAAAGCGCTGGCCGGCCTCGTAGGGAAGCCACTTTTCCTTTACGGCCTCTGCTGCCGACATCTTCTTCTTGCCCTTCACCCCTTCAAAGCCAATGAAGGCTTTCTGAGCGGGCTTCAGCCTGGTGGCCATATCCTGGTCAATCAGGCCCTGGGAGACTGCATCCTGGAGGGACAGCTTCTGGCCCGTGGTCGGGTGGATGATGCCGCCCGTGCAGGCCTGAGCCTCCAAAAGCCGCTGCCCGCTGATGCTGTCAACGATGCCCCGCTCTATCCCTTCCGAAATGGAGATCTTCTCCAGGTTTTCCGTGTCGAAGATGGCTGCGATGGGGCTGGACTCTTCCAGGGGCTCAGACAGGGAGCTGCTCCTGATGGTTAAATTCCTGATGCTGGAGATGGTGGAGATCTTACTGACGGTCTCGTGTCGGGAGCTGCCAAAGACATCATCGCTGAGGCCACCCCCGGTGCCGCCGCCGCTGCCGCCCACGCCGTTCTTCAAGGAGATCATATCGGCGAACTGAGTGAGGCTGAGGCTGCCAGACCGGTACTGCTCAAAGAACTTCCTGTCGATGAGGCCCTTGTCGATACTGTCTTGGATGTCGTACTGATTGCCCGTCTTCCTGTCCACCAGGACCACCCGAGTGGAGCCGTCTGATCCGGTGATGGTTATTTCCTCCCACTCGCACTCCTGCTCACACAGTTCTTTGAAGGTGTTGTAATCTATGAGGCCCTTCTTGTAGGCCTCCTGCACGGACATCTCCTTGTTGGTTTCTGGGTCCACGATGACCACTCTGCGCTTCCTGAGGGTGTTCTTTTGGGAGGTCTGCACCTGTTTCTTTTTCTCTTTCAGGGGCAGGAGACAGAGGCCGGTTTCTTCGTCTTTGATGCACCTTTCTTTCAGCTGCAGATACGTAAGGTTTTCTTCAGTGTTTGGGTCAAAGAAGCCTTTGGTATCATCACTCGGATCCGAGAGAATCTCACTGAGCTCCTCGTTGAAGTAGCCCCTCTTGTAGGCGATGTCGACGGGCAGGCGATGGCTCTCCTTCGGGTCAATGATCCCGCCGGTTGCAATCTGCGCTTCCAGCAGGCGGATGCCATGGCCCTTTTCGATAAGCTCCTTGTTCATGGCTTGGAACAAAGAGATGATGTTTCCCGTCTCAGGGTCGTTGTACCCGGTGACGGCTCGTTCCGCAGACAGGAGCTTCTCCTTGAACTCAATGCCCACCAGACCCCGTTTGTAGGCTTCCTCCACTGGTAACCTCAAGTTGCTCACGGGATCCACGATGAAGCCCGTCGCCGCCTGCGCTTCCAGCAGCTCCAAGGCGGTGCCCGGGCGGACCAAGCCAATTTTCATGGCCTCATAGATGCCGAGCTTCTGTTTCGTGGCCTCGTTGTAGATGCCCGCGATGCAGCTTGAACCCTGGAGGAAGTCCTTAATTCTCTCACCAACCTCGTCGTAAGAAATCTGACCCGACTCCAGTTCGTTGACAGTGGACGGTCTCAATATGCCAGAGTCGACCAGCTCGGAGACGGTCACGGGCTGTCTGATTCCTTGGAAGGACATGCTTCTTTTCTGTACTGACAGCAGGAGCAGTCCAGTGTGCGGTTCAATTCTGCACCGCTCCCTCAGCTGCATGTAACTGACCTTCTTTTTGGTGACTGGATCCACGAAGTTCTTCTGACTATCCCGGGGGTCGTTCAGGGAACGATACAGATCTCTGTCAATCAGCCCGCGGGCCAAGGCCACATCTTTTGGCAAAAAGACGCTGTTCACGGGGTCCACCACACCCCCTGAAGCGATCTGGGCTTCCAGCAGACGCATTCCGGTCTCTCGATCAATCAGATTTTTCTTGATGGCTTCTGACACAGACACGGTCTTGCCGGAAAATGGGTCATCGAAGCCGGTGACGGCTTTCTCTGCCGTGTATATCTGCTGGCGGTCGTCGAAGTCAATGAGGTCCCGCGCTATGGCATTGTCCACCGTCAGCTTCTCGTTCCTGTGGGGGTCGATTATACCACCCGTGGCCGCCTGCGCTTCCAGAAGCATGACTGTGGATTCTGGGGTGATCAACTTCTTTCTCTTGGCCTCCACCAAGGAGTACTTTTCCTTCAGGGAAGCGGACGCCCCAGCGATGGCTCCCGCTCCCCGGAGGAAAGGCTGGATCTCAGAAGCAACTTCCTCCACGGACTTCTTCCCCTTGAGCAGCTTGTCCAGGGTAGCCTTGTCGATCAGCTGGCACTCGTACAGCTGCATGGCCGTCACCTTCTTCCTCAGCCCGTCGAACACCAGCTTGGAGGAGTCCACGGACCACTCGTACTCAGTCTGGGTCTCACGGTGGGACCCATAGGGGCGCTGCTTAAGCCTGTCAATTTCCCTCTGGAGCCGGCACCGCTCCGTCTCCAGCTGGGACTGCGTCTCCCGGCTGGAGTCCTCCAGCTTCCGCCGGCATCGCTCCTCGATCCGCTTGATCTCCGCCTGCAGCCTTTCGATCTCGCTCCGGAGGCTGTTCTTCTCTCTCTCGCTCTTCTCTCGCTCTGACTCGATCTTCCTGATGGCCTCCTCCTTGCGGGAGTACTGCGTCTTCCACTGGTTCAGGTCATTCTGGATCTGCTGTTTCTCACACTCCAGGCGCTGCTTCATCCTGCTTTCTGCCTCCAGAGTCGTTTTGGCGCGACTCAGCTCCTCCTCCAGCCTCTGCAGCCTGGCCTTGTCTTGTTCCAGGACTTTGATTTTCACCAGGAGGCTCTCCCGCTCCTGCACCACCTGAGTGCACTGATTCTTGGACTCCTGAATCCTATTAGATGCCTAGAATGCAAAAAGAAAGAAATGGAAAAAAACAATAACGGTTTCATCATATCATAGGACTATCACCATTTCACCTCTTTTCCTGTATTTTTACAACGTATAGTTACTTATTTGCTCTTTCTCTCTTTCCTTAGTTGCACTGTTATTTTATCTTACAAGTTCGTGGAAGAAAAACAATCTGTACATATACGTTGCCACTTTGATAAATGGCTGCTATACTTACTATACTTTTCCATAGGAGATACGAGCAGTTGTAGACCTGGTTTACTCTTAATAGTAATTATGGTTTGAACAAATATGGCGAATTGTTCCAGGTTATCACACCTGCTGCACCTACATGCCACCTGTTACAGCTATACTGATGTGTTTAATAAAGCTATACAAATCTATGGACATATCCATCCCACCCTCCCAGCCCCACACAAATATTGTTTACAGAAGTCAAACGTGTTAGAAGTTAAAGAAGTGTTGAAATTAGGGGTTAAAAGAAAAGCCAAACAAAAAGAAACATATTAGAGCCAGGATGAAAAGAGCATAGAATAATGCATGCAGAAAAATCATGAAGAGCAAGCAGGAAAAGGCGATTTAAAAATTGCACAGAAAGCGTGCAATTGCTTGTACATGCTTGTCCACATGCACGCTTTCTGTGCAAATTTACGTGGCTTAAAAAGCCCTTTAAGGTGGCTTTTATTTAGGAAGATTTTGACTACAAACGTAGGTCACAGCTCACAAAGTAAGAGCCGTCTTCTCGAAAACAGTGTAACATCGACAGGAAGTGAGGTCAGGTCTTACACCCGGTGGAGGTTCTAAAGGCGGAGCCAGCGTGGGTTACACAGAGAAAACCAGTGACAGAAGAGACCGGCCAACCGCACCTTAATCACTCCATCGCGGGTCTGAGGAGGACAGACAGCAGCAAAGAGAAAACGAGAGAGGGCTGCAAGCCTCCAGCTCGGCAGAGAGGACCGCGGAGGGGATTAGTGGAGCGCAACAAGCAGCGATCAAATATTTGTGAATACCTCTAAGGCCTGCTTTTGGAATCTCTCAATTTCCTGTCTCAAGTTTTCCCTCTCTCTCTGTAAATCGTTAATCAGGCCCTGCAGCTCCAGCGTGCGGTTGTTGCTGATCTGCAGCTGGCTCTGGAGCTCTGCGATGGTGGCATTCTTGTCGTGGTCGGCCTCGCTGCGGCCCCGCCGGAGGTCGTCGTACTCCAGCCGGAGCTGGCGGAGCTCCTCCTCCAGCATCAGGTGCTCCTTGGTGAGGCTCTCGGTCAGCGACTGCAGCCGCTCGATCTCGATCTTGCTCTCGTTCAGGCTCCGGCTCTTGTCCTCGATGGCCTTCTGGAAGTGCTCGTTGCGTGCCTGCGCCTGCCTG
This sequence comes from Giraffa tippelskirchi, assembly GCF_054371585.1. Lineage (NCBI taxonomy): Eukaryota > Metazoa > Chordata > Mammalia > Artiodactyla > Giraffidae > Giraffa > Giraffa tippelskirchi. Next base: position 160,317,537 of record NC_137282.1, read on the forward strand.
ACGTTCTCCTGCTCCTGCAGCAGCTGCCGCCGCAGGGCCTCAGCCTCAGAGGCCAGCCTCCGCAGCTCATCCTGGGTCCTCTGTTTGTCCCGCAGGTGGCCGTCCAGCACGTCCCGCTGCTGCCGCAGCTCATCCTCACTCCGCTTCTTCACGATGGACGCCTGCTCCAGCTGTTGGGTCAGGCTGGTGACCTTGATCGCCTGCTCCTTCAGGGTCCTCCGCAGGCCCTCCAGCTCCTCCTCCAGCTTCTTCCTCTTGGAGGAGTCCTCGGAGGCTGCCCTCTTCAGCCTGGCCAGCTCCTCCTCCGCCTTCTGCTTCTGCAGCTGCAGCTCCTTCAGGGAGGTGTGCAAACGGGCCATGTCCTGGTCCCGGACGTTCCGCTCCTGGGACACCCGCTCGTAGTCCAACCTCAGGCGCAGCAGCTCCTGTTCTTGCACCTTCAGCTTGCTGATGGTCTCTGTGGCACTGCTGTGAGCTTTCTGCAGCTCGCCCTGCGCCCTCTGCAGCCTGGCGTTTTCATCCTCCAGGCACTTCCTCTGGCTGGCTTCCGTCTCGATCAGCTGCTTCAACCTGTCGATCTCCTTGTTTTTATCCTGGATCGTCTTGGCAGCATCATCCAGAGACTGCTTGTACCTGGCGCTCTCTTCCGTCCGCATCTGCGTCAGCTGCCTCAGCTCAATCTCCAACTGCTGCTTCCGCTGCGACATCTCCGAGCCCGTGGCCTTCTGCTGTTGGACGTTCTCTTCGACCCTCCTGAGGGTCTCCGTGGTCTGGGCCAGAGTGTTCTTCAGCTTCTTGACTTCTTCTGAGAGGCTCCGGTTTTCCCTGGTGAGGGTGTCTATCTGGGCCCGGTAGCCACTGGTATCCTCTTCCTTTTGCAGGGTGAGCTGGTGGATGGTCGTCTTGGTGATGTTGATCTCCGTCTCGAACTGGTTCTTTAAGCTGATGATTTCCTCGTCGTAATTGGCCCTTACCTTAGCCAGTTCATTCTCATATTCCCAGCGGCGCTTGGCCTCCTCCTGGAACTCAGCTTTGAGTCTCTCGATCTCCTTGTTTTTGTCCTGGATGGTCTTGGCCGCCTCCTCCAGGGACTGCTTGTGCCTGGCGTTGTCCTCGGAGCGCTGCTGGATGACCTGCTTCAGCTCTATCTCCAGGTGCTGCTTCTTCTGCAGCATCTCGGAACCGCAGGCCTTCTGCTGCAGGGCGTCCTCCTCGGCCCGCCTCCGCTGCTCCGTGGTCTGCAGGATGCTGTCATTGAGACGGACGATCTCCTCCTTCAGATCTCGGTTCTCCCTCGAGAGTCTATCGAGCTGGTTGCGGAGGTTTTTGGAATCATCCTCTTTCTGCATGGATATCTCTTTGATGGTAGTCTTTGTGATGTTAATCTCTGTTTCATACTTGTTCCTTAAATTACTCATCTCCTCATTATAGTGGTTTCTTACCTTTGCCAGCTCATTTTCATATTCTCTCTTCCGGGCACCCTCCTCTTGCAGCAGCACTCTCAACCTCTCTATCTCGAACTCCTTCTCCTTGATGGCCTTCTCAGACTCCATCTTCTGCCAGCCGAGGCTCTCCTTCTCGTTCTGCCGCGCTTTCTGCAGCTGGTCGTAGTCGCTCTTCTGCTGGTCAAACCTGTCCTCCATGGCTTTTCTCCTGCGCTTCTCATCCTCGATCTCGTACGTCAGCCGGGTGATCTTCTCATTGAGTTCCTTGATCTGCCCATAGCACTTGTCTAGGTTTTGCTTGGCCGACTTGCCATCCAGCTCGGCCTGTCTCTTCAGCTCCTCCAGGCTCACGAGCTTAGCTTTGAACTGGGAGCACTCCGCCTGGTATTTCTGCAGGTTCTGATCCAGGAATTTGTTCTTATTGCAGTTCTCAGAGTTGGCATCTCGGGCCAGCCTGAGCTCCTCTTCCAGAACTTCGATCTTGGTATTTTTCAGCTGTGGAAGGGAAATCAGAAAGGGTGTTGAAAGAAACATACCTCGACATCATAAGAAAGAAGTGGTACTTCCTCCCCAGCAGACCCATGTGCTTTCTCTACTCTTGTTACACAACTACACACGCACACACAGACAAGCACATAAAGAGTGATACAAGTCAAAAGCTACTAGGCAAAAAAATTCAAGAAATCCATATTCTTGTCATTGTTCCACTAGGTGCTTGCATGATCTTAGTAAGGGACCTATCCTCTTTGAGTTTCAGCTTCCTTCATATCTATAAGTGAAGGAATTTCTTTCAAGACCAAAAGCTTATGATTTCCTAAATTATGCATCCTTAATTTCCAGGCATAAAGTAAGTTTCCATATAAACTCAGCATGAGCCTTAGAAATGAGGAGTAAATTCAACAATCACCTGATGTGAAAAATTCAAATCCAGTGAGTCCTGGATGTTCTTCTTAATTTAACACAAAGAAATAAAGCTAATTCCTTGACCAAACATTAAATGAAATTCCTGGGGGTTTTGGCAAAGTAAAATAGCTATAATTTTGAAAACATGACCTCAGTCCATTCCGAGCAGTGAATTGGAGAATAGGACTGACACCTGATTTATGAATGAACTGTGTTGTACTATTTAGAGGAAATACAGTTTTACCAAGGAGTAGCCATGTTAAAATGAGGCAGTGGAAAAAAAAAAAGGGCATGTATACACGGCTATATTTAAAATGGATGACCAACAAGGACCGACTGTACAGCACGTGGAACTCTGATCCATGTTATGCGGCAGCTGGGATGGGAGGAGGCCTTGGGGGAAAAAAGGTACATGTATTTGTATGGCTGAGTCCCTTCTCTGTTCATCTGAAACTATTACAACATTGTTTGATAATCGGCTATACCCCAATGCAAAAGAAAAAGTAAAAGAACCCAATGAGCCAGTAATAATTAAGTTCCATTCTATTTTCTTTTCAATCGTCCATGGAAATAAAGTGAGTAGATTACCTTCAGATCTTCCAAACTCTTCAGCATCTCACTTAAGAATCTGTAATAGTCTCCGGACCTTGTAAGAAGCTCTATGTACCGGGCGTGCATATCTGCAGCCTTGGAGGAAAGATACACAAGGAAGAGTCAATGACATTGCATTCAAAAGAAGTCCTATGCAAGTTGACCAATTCTGTTTTCTACAACAAACCAATAGTGAAATTATAACTTAAAGAGTGAATTCCCTTTTTTCATCTGTGCTAATTCCAAAATCCAATAAAACAATAAAGTGCAATAAAACAAAGGCCCTAAAACCATGCATTTTATCCTCATCCCTCCAGGGTATGCCCCCTAAACCATCTGATATGAGTGATGCTCTCTGATATCTTTGAGAGGAAGTTGTCTTTAGAAGTTGACTAGATATTTTCCACTTTTAAAATGTCTCCCTCAATAAATCCAGAATTTAAGCCCAGTTTCTGCAGAGAGTCTAAGGTATAAATAAACCCAGTCTTCTCACTGATCATTTCCTAAAACACATCTTATACTGACGATTTACACTAGAGAGAGGATAACCTATTAAACCTTTTTGAATGGATATCCTCCCTAAAGCAAGAGATGAATTCAGGGAGGCTGGGGAAGACGGGAAGGGGACAGGGAAGAAAGAAGATGCAGATGGAGGGGCAGGCTCTCAGAGAGAGGTAATGACTTATCTTATCTACCTCTTGCAGAATCACCCCAGAAGGAGACTGAATCACGGTTCTCTTGATAGGGATACTCAGCAGAGTTTCCAGTCCTGAGGTGTAAGATGCCAGCTGCAGTTCATAATCCTGCAGAATAATGACGTTTCAGAAAAAACATACGTAACTGACTTAAAAGGAGTCACTGGCAGCTACAGTTCCAGCTTTAAATCACCACGCTGTACTTCTGATGTCCAACCCCAAAGGCCATAACGTGGTGCTAGTGTCCAAGCATCACACAATAGTATTAAACCAAGCACATCTTTATGAGCTAAATGGAGGTTTCTGCACACACCACCAGTCTAAAGATGAAGACCAGCCCACTGCCATAGATACTGCCAGTGTATAATGAATTCAAGTTAATAGATCACAAGCATTTATGGTTTGTTCAGGAGAGAATATACAAAAGCCATAATTGCTGTCTTCAAGAAGTCTATCATCTTTAAAGTGAATCAGAAAATAATGTAGTCAATAATGTTCTTTTTTAATAAAAAAACAGAACACTTCATGAATTTGCATGTCATCCTTGCGCAAGGGCTGGGTTGATCTTCTTTGCATGGTTCCCATTTTAATATACATACTGCCAAAGCAAACACCGTTAATAATATTCTTGATGAAACACTAACATGCTTTCTGAAGCCAACATACCTTAATTGAATTTGCACAAAGTTCGGCAATTTTTTGTACTTCTTCTGACTTGTCTCGCTTGCCACTTATCTCACTGTGCAAGTTCTATACAGAAAAGAAAATATTTACAAATGTTAAAGTGTACACATATTTTTAAATAAATGTTTTTTCATTCTTTAACCACTGTTATTTGCACACACACACACACACACACACACCCCAGTTTAAGACCTGTTCTGACCCCATAGGCTCACAGTTAAACCTCAGGAGATGAGTATGTTTTCTATTCAGAAAATAGAAGGAAGATCTTCCGCTTCTTATGATCTAAGAGGTTACTATCTGGTCAGCACTCTTTTTTGGTCCTGTTATTGCTTTACTACAACATACGATTATTTCTATGTTCATAATTGCATTTCTTTGTAAATATCTCAACTGCTTTTCCTCTGGGCATTATTTCAGCTTTCCCCAAATGGACTAGTGATATTAAAGACTTATCATTTCATGAAAAGATACACACAACCCTATGTTCATAAGAGCACGATTTATAACAGCCAAGAAATGGAAACAACCTAATGTCCATCAACAGACAAATGGATAAGGAAGATCAGGTATATATACACAATGGAATATTGCTGCTGCTGCTGCTCTTCAGTCGTGTCCGACTCTGTGCAACCCCACAGACGGCAGCCCACCAGGCTCCCCCGCCCCTGGGATTCTCCAGGCAAGAACACTGGAGTGGGTTGCTCAGCCATAAAAACAACAAATGAAGTAATGCCATTTGCAGCAACGTGGATGGACCAGGAGATAATCATACTAAGTGAAGTAAGTCAGAAAGAGAAAGACAAATACCATGTAATATCACTTATATGTGCAATCTCAAATATGACACAAATGAATTTATCTCCGAAATAAAATAGACTCACAGACACAGAGAACAGACTTGTGGTTGCTGAGTGTGGGTGTGTTGATGGGGAGACATAGACTGGGAATTGGGGATTAGCAGATGCAAACGTATATATAGAATGGAAAAACAACACGTCCCACTGTATAGCATAGGAAACTATATTCAGTATCTCGTAATAAACCATAATGGAAAACAATATGAAAAAGAATGTATATTTATGTATAAATGAATCACTTGGCTGTACATCTGAAACTAACACAACAGTGTAAATCAACTATACTTCAATAAAATACATCTTTAAAAAACTTATCACTTTAAACCTTGATACTGCTATGAAAACCAGAGGAAAATACAGTTTATACCCAGTAAAATCTATGCAGTGACAAATCTGCTTATACCTTCTGCTCATTCAAAAATCTCATGACTGTGTTGGAATCTCCAAACTTCATGGATTCTAAGCTATCCTGGCGGCGTTTGGCATCATAGAGCCATTTGCAGAAAGTCTGATAGTTATCACGGTAATTCCTCAGTTGCTTGATTTGTTTCTCCAGGTCCCATAATCTGGTGAAAATAAGAGATAATAAAATTAATAAAGCATTGCTATTGCTCTGTGAAAGTATTTAACACAGAGTTACCAGATGACCCAGCAATGCCATCAGGCACACACTCAAGAGAATTGAAAACATACATCCACACAAAAGTTAACACAGGAAAGTTTGCAGCAGCACGTCACGATAGCCAGAAACTGGGAACAACCCAAATATACATTCACTGATGGAAGAATAAACAAAATGTGGTATAGCCACACAATGGAATATTATACAGTCAGAAAAAAGAAATGAAGTACTGACATGAGCTATATCATGGGTGAACCTGGAAAATGTTATGCTAAATGAAAAAAAAAAAAAGTCACAAAGGACCACATATTATATCTTTCCACTTATATGAAATATCCAGAATAGGCAAATCTATAGACAGCAAATACAATGGTGGTTGTTTGAGGCTGGAGGGTTGGGAGGGAACAGGGCAAACTGCCAGTGGGTACAAGGTGTTTTGTTTTTCGCCATGCCACGCAGATGCGGGATCTTAGTTCCTTGTTGAGTGTGAGTGAAGAGTGAGTGAAAGTTGCTCAGTCATGTCCAACTCTTTGCGACCCCATGGACTACAAAATCCATGGAATTCTCCAGGCCAGAATACTGGAGTGGGTAACCTTTTCCTTTTCTAGGTGATCTTTCCAACCCACGGATCAAACCCAGGTCTCCCGCATTGCAGGCAGGTTCTTTACCAGCTGAGCCACAAGGGAAGCCCATAGTTCCCTGACCAGGGATCAGATCTGTGCCCCCTGCACTGGAGTGCAGAGGCTTAACCACTGGACAAGCAGGCAAGTCTACAGGTTTCTTTTTTAGGGTGATGAAAATGTTCTAAACTCAGAATGTGGTGATGGTTACACATTCTGAACATACTAAAAACAACTGAATTGTATACTTTCAATTGTGAATTGAAAGTGAATTGTATGGCGTGTGAATTATATATCAATAGAGATGTTTTTTCATACTGTTCATGGGGTTCTCAAGGCAAAAATACTGACGTGGTTTGCCATTCCCTTCTCCAAAATCACCGCAGATGGTGATTGCAGCCATGAAATTAAAAGACGCTTACCCCTTGGAAGGAAAGTTATGACCAACCTGGACAGCATATTAAAAAGCAGACACATTACTTTGCCAACAAAGGTCTCTCTAGTCAAGGCTATGGTTTTTCCAGTGGTCATGTATGGATGTGAGAGTTGGACCATAAAGAGAGCTGAGCGCTGAAGAATTGATGCTTTTGAACTGTAGTGTTGGAGAAGACTCTTGAGAGTCCCTTGGACTGCAAGGAGATCCAACCAGTCCACCCTAAAGGAGGTCAGTCCTGGGTGTTCATTGGAAGGACTGATGCTGAAGCTGAAACTCCAATACTTTGGCCACCTCATGAGAAGAGTTGACTCATTGGAAAAAGACCCTAATGCTGGGAAGGATTGGGGGAAGGAGGAGGAGGGGACAACAGAGGATGAGATGGTTGGATGGCATCACCGACTCCATGGACATGGGTTTGGGTGGACTCCGGGAGTTGGTGATGGACAGGGAGGCCTGGCGTGCTGCGGTCCATGGGGTCGCAAAGAGTCGGACATGACTGAGTGACTGAACTGAACTGAGAGATGTTTTTAGGAGGTGTTTTCAGGAGATGTTTTCAAATCCTCATTTGCAGTAAGACATTTCTTTTGTATTAAATATAAGATTTAATTTTCACAAAATTTTGGAGAATGCTCCCTCAGAGTCACTACTCCTTCCACAGACGGTCATGACAGGAGTTTGAGAGGGCACAGAAGAGCTTGATCAACGGCTTCCCTTATTTCCCTGTGAACCTGGAGGGCACCTGACGTATATGAGTTTAAGCCTGGCTCCTGGGATGAACTCGCTTCCCATCCCCAGCAAAGCTGCCAGTGTGTGAAAAGAGCACCTAAGCTGCTGAACTGACACAGAACAAGACCAGTGGTCTTTTGTTTTAGATTTTGGCCAAGCCACAAGACATACAGGATTTCAGTTCCCCAACCAGGGATCGAACCTACATCCCCTACATTGGAAGCTCAGAGTCTTAAAGACTGGACCACCAGGGAAGTCTCCAGAACCACTGTTTTCTTTAGTTATGACTTCAAGTGACATTATGTTGGGAACACCCAAATGGGCAGAAAGTGTGGGAGGGGGCTGGCACACCTGTAGTCTATCTGTTTGTCGATTCTTTGCCAGCGATCTGTCAGTTGGGTGACTTTTTCGCTGAACTTGCCCAGGTCCAGGTCATACAGTGGATACTGCTGTGAAGTCTGGGAGTGGATCTGCTGGGCTTTCTGCAGTTCACTCTTCATGGTGGCCAACAAGGACTTCTTCAAGTTCAAGTCATTTTTAATTTTCTGTCACAGGAGTAAAAAAAAAAGAGTACAAATTAACCTCTTTCCCACTTGATGCTACACTACAAGGAAAATATCTTTACAGACTACATTTCCTAATATTTGTGCTAATGACCTAGTTCTTTGTGGTAACTCAAGAAAAAAAAAGAATTTGAAAAAAAAACTGATGTGTAAATCAGTTTAGAGAATGCTACATATCACACTCCATTCCATTCCTGAAAAATTATAAAATCTATTAATATATTTGGGCTTCCCAGGTGGCACAGCATTAAAGAATACACCAGCCAATGCAGGAGATGCATGAGATGCACGTTCGATCCTGGGTTGGGAAGATCCCCTGAAGAAGGAAACGGCAACCCACTCCAGTATTCTTGCCTGGGAAATCCCATGGACAGAGGGGCCTGGTGGGCTACAGTCCATGGGATCACAGAGTCGGACATAAATGAGCACACACACACATTAATATATTTAATATCATATCTCAGGTTCTGAGAAGTGCTACAGTACTATGCTCAGTTGCTAAGTCATGTCCCACTGTTTATGACCCCAGGGACTGTAGCTCACCAGGCTCCTTTGTCCATGAAATTTCCCAGCAAGAATACTGGAGTGGGATGCCGTTTCCTTCTCCAGGATATCTTCTCGACCCAGGGATCAAACCTGAGTCTCCTGTGGCTCTTGCACTGCAGGAAGATTCTTTACCGTTGAGCCATTGGGGAAGTCCACCCCAGTACTATAGTACCAGCTTAACTATGTTTAACTCACATTCCCCAGGCTAATCTCACTGCAAATGACCTTCTCACATAGGTCCTATCAACGTGCTCTAGACAACAGCATTCTGGTCATGACAACAGCTGATGTCAACCACGTGTGGCCAACAAAATCCAGTAAATCCTCGAAAGTCATGAAGATGTAGTAAAGCTTTATCACTGGGGACTGAGTATTCCTGTATTTTTTCGAGATAAACTGGGCCGCTGTTAAAACTCCTCCTATTACCTTTAGTCCACAGCGGTAAGCCTCCACTTTATCCAGATCTAGGCACACGGTCTCCTCTTCCGTAAGTCTGGCCTCGTAAACCTTCAACATGTCTTCTGTCTGGAGAATGGCCTGCAGGAGGGCTCTCACGGCGCACAAGCTGTCGGGAGCCAAAGAGGCAGATAAAATTGCCGATGACACAATTAGACTTTGGCTCTTGTCACTCTTCATAGAAGAGAATGATATTAAAGCAGAGAAAAATTGATTTTGCTTATTTTAGAAGCAGCGCAGCAATGCATCTTTTTCCCCTTTCATGATTCAGACCACTGTGCATTAACGGAAGAATTCTAAGCTCTGGCCTGAAGAGGCTGCCTTGGTAAGAAGAGACACTGGAGTTCAGAACAGTGGGATTGGCACCCTAGGCTGGAGGAACTTCTCCCGGAAGCACAGAAAATGAGAGTGAGTCCCTCATGAAAAGACAAACCACAGGCAATGGCTCCAGCAACCAGCACATAAAGCAAATGAAGTCTCACAAAATGAAGCTTGAGGAAAGTCGAATATCTGAGGTCAGCGTCAGTAGTGTTTACCTATTTAAGTAGCCGTCTGTCACGCCGTTGATATTTTCCAGTTTCTGAAACAATCCAAACACCTCATTCTGCAAATAGCAGTATTTTTCTGAACCTCTGAAGTTGGCTAGCATGTCCTTCAGCTGGTTGAGAACTTGAGCAATGGCTTGAGAATCATTCTGTACGCTCTGTCCAGAAAGAAGGAAAGCACCTTTGATTTAGCTGTATGCCTCTCACCATCATTCGTGCCCTCAAAGAGCCCACAAAATGTGAATGGTTCAAGAGAGAGTTGATCCTTCCTGTCCTTTATCAGGGAGGCCTCACCAGCACTGGGCCAACTGACCCTCTTCCTTAGAATGCATACCTCGGACATTCTAATGCCGTGCCAGGCGTGGCTGAGCAGAAGAAATGGCTGAGCCTGACACCAAAGCACCTGTGCTGCAGTCCCAGCTCTGTGGCTGTTCCACCCCCTCCCCAACCAAATCTCTCCACGTCCATTTCCTGTTTGCAAAAAATATCATTCTACCTGTCTAACCCACATCATACGCTGTTTCGGGCAGAAGCCAAATTCACGTTTGTGAAAACTTTGGAAATCTACAAAGTACTACATTGCAGAAAAGGAAGAACACTACAGCCTGATTCAGCAACCCATCATCTAACAGCAAAGACGGTTTAATCCCCAGCCTGGAATTGTTCAACAAATTTAGAAGCATGGGAAAGGAAAAAGGAAGTCGGGCCAGAAGCCTTTTATTGAAAACAAAGGTTTCAATATGTTCAAACCTAAAAATGTTTAAACCAGGAGGTTTTTTTATTAGTTCTCAGTTAAATATAAATATACTTGGAATCAAGCAAAATAATAACGAACGCCTACCTTGAGCTCGTTTATTTTCACCGTGATGTGGTGGGAAGACCCCTGATCTGCCAGAAGGATGTTCTTGAGGGCCATCCTGCTCTCACAGAGCTCCATCTGCCGGCGTATCTTCTGGAGCTCTATCAGCATCCACGTTTCTTGTTTGTCATTTTCTCTGTTGGTTTCAATTACTTTATTATGGTTGACGTCTTGGCAGGTACCAAGATGAGTGATTTCAGTCGTGGTTACTGTAAAAATGTTAGGACCACAAAAATCAGAATTCCCGGCAAGAAGGGTGCGAGGCCTCAAGAAAGCAGCTAGGCTGCATGAGAGTGTCACTACTTCCTTTGATTGGGTTCCGAAAACTTAAGCGCCTTTTTCTTTCTTTTTGAACTTTTTATTGTGTATTGGGATATAGTCGAGTAACAATGTTGTGATATTAACAGCTTCAGGTGAACAGCAAAGGGACTTAGCCATGCATATACCTGTATCCATTCTCCTCCAACCTTGATGACTTTTGAAATGTGATCTTTCAAAGAAGTGATTCCAAAACAAGATTTGGGCAAACTACATCCTTTCTTTTGAAAACTGCATGTATGGTGGCTGCAAAGAGAGGGGGCTCCAAACCAACCTGTCTGGTGCTGGGGGTGGCCGGGCAGCTGTATGACCAGGGTCTGGTAGTGCTTCTGGGCATCTGTGAACTGGGTCTGCATCTTCCGCTTGTCGTCATCCCCGAACATCTCCGAGCCTTGGCTGTTTCTGATGAACTCTTGGTAGTGTAACTCGAGGTCAGATATGGTCTTCATGTAATCTTCCTGCCGCATGGTTTTCAGCTGGAAATAAACCCAGCGGAGGTGTTTCTGACGGCCCCACAGAGTGGCCAAGGGGAGTTTGCTGGGAAATGTACCATGCTGGGGGCGGTGGGAGGGAAGGAGGGTGGGGGGGCGGAGGCTAGTGGCATAAGGCATCGCCCCTCAAAGACCCATTAAGACAGAAAAGGTCTTTAAGGATTTAGACCTTGCTCCTAAGAACCACAGCAGCGGGTTGCCAATTTTTTTCCTTCTATGAAATTTTCTTCTTCAAAGGAAACAGGACTCAGAAACCCCAAGAGTCAAGCGGATCACAGCAAAGCTGCTCTGACTAAGAAGAGTAAAGGAAAGCCCCCAGACTCACCCTTCCATGCCCCTGTCATCCCAGAGGACCTCTCCCCCTGGGGTTCTTGGACCACAGCCTGAAGATTACCTGTCTAGGGCAGCTAATGCTTTGGATTCCAAGAACCCTGCCCCACCCTTTCCTTCTGTGCTATCCAGTCAGTAATTATGACCTCATTTTCCATTATGTCTTCTAAGGAGAAGGGGATCCAGAGGATCACAGGACCACATGCCTTTGCCACGGGGACTTCTGGCTTGTCAGGTAACTTTAATTAGTCCTCTACCTCATAAGCAGCCCGGTGCAACTCCTCCCATCTGTGTTGGATGAACTAGAACCTCTAAGGAAGGCTAAGCTGACTCTCTTGCTGACCCCAAAAGCATCAGCTGCACAGCTAGGATTGCCTGGGTCCGGAGGACGTACCTTGGCGATGGTCATGGCCTTGATCTTCTCGATATCAATCATGCAGTAGTGCCAGGACACCAGGCTCTTCATGTTGATGTAGAGCTGGTTCCACAAGGCCAGGATGGCTTCGTAGTATTGCTCGATCCTAGGAGGCACAAGTGAAAACATGCTGGCCTGGCTCTCCAAGTTCATCCCAAAGGGGAAACCTGGCCTCATGGCACAGAAGGCTCAAAGAACTAACAGAGCAACGGGCAAATGGGACATCTGCAAAACATTCGGCACTTCAGTAAGGACTTCCCTGGGGGCTCGGCGGTGTAGGATCAGCGTGCAATGTAGCAGACTCAGGTTTGATCCCTGGGTCGGGAAGATCCCTTGGAGAAGGAAATGGCAACCCACTTCAGTATTCTTGCCTGGGAAATCCCATGGACAGAGAAGCCTGGTGGGCTACAGTCCATGGGGTCGCAAAAGAGTTGGACACAACTTAGCAACTAAACAGAACAACAACATTTCAATGGATTTGGACTGATACCCGAAAGTATACTCTTAGTGACAGACATGGGTTTAGATACACTGGAGTCATTTTCCTTGAAACACACAGTACAGTTTGGAGTGGTTGGGTTATTTGTCAGCAACTTTTTAATTGATGGAGGTCTGACTCCATCCATGCACACTGGCAGGGAGAAATGGGTCTCGGGTCACAGAACTCTGATGGCTTCTGGGGTTTGGAAATATTCCTTGGGCTATGCTCACCCCACCTTGAATGGGCTGAAGATTTCCTTTATAAAACATTTGGAAGAATCTGCCCTGGACAACCTGGCAAGTCAAGGTTCCAGCTACTTACTGATGGGCCAAATGTTTATGTGATGGGCATTTTCTATTTGTGGCTACATGTCAGACTGTGTGTGTGTGCTCAGCCTGCTCAGTCCTGTTCAACTCTTTGTGACCCAGTGGACTGTAGCCCGCCAAGCTCCTCTATCCATGGGATTCTCCAGGCAAGAACACTGGAGTGGTTGCCAAGCCCTCCTCCAATATGTCAGACCATTGATTGCCTAAAAGGAGGAAGAATTTTGAAACCATGCCTTTCAAGCGCATGGTCAAGATGAGTTCCTCTACTGTCAAACATTCTTTTTCATTGTCCAATGATAAGTACAGTATCTTCAACATAAAACCTTAAGACGAGGCAAAGGGACCTTGACTGGATACCGCTTTGGGGAGGAGACAGCAGTGTGGAGCTGTTTGTATCGGGGTCAGCCGCGCTCTTCCCCACCCGTGTTCACATCACGGCCAGCAGAAACTTGAACTACGTACTTGCTCGAGAGGTCCACGGCCAGAGGGTTGGGCGGAGGGATGATGAGGCCCACCGAGGGCACGAGCATGTCCACGCCCCCCGGGCCGGTCACATACCACTTGCTCCGCTCATTGTTGTCTTTCAGGATACATTCGTCCCCTTTGTGGACAATTTTCTGCAAGGCAAGCAGCACCGTGTTTTGGCTTGATCTACAAGCCCACATTTTTATCTTTTTGCTCGAAAACCAGAAGCAGCCACAAGGACAGCGTGCAAAGTGTTGCAGCTTTGAAACACTTAATTTTTCCTCCATTCAAGCTGACCTTGACATAACCCAACAGGACTGATGCTTTAAATATAACAGGTGAGTCTATAAGGTGTGTCTGAAGGAAATTAGGAGGAGTGACTTTCCAGGAGACAGCCAGGGGAGTCCCCCAGTGAAGTGATAAATCCTTTTATAAAGCAAAAACTCAACCCCTGACTTTTCCACTCTCGTGAGTTTTTGTTTTATATAGTAGATTTCAGTGTGTGGGCATCACCTCTCATTCACTTGTTAAAACTGTTAAATAAAAACAAAAAGTTTCTTGGATCAGGTCCCCAGAAAAACAACTTTCTAAATTAACTCCAGCATCTAAATTGCTTCTTTTCTAAATTAACTAGATAGCTTCTTAAAATGGGTACTTAAATTATGACATCTATCTTAATTACTAATGTAACAAGTTTGACAAGTAGGTTTTTGGATCTCCATTTTGATTTCTTACTTCTCTCCACCCAAGTTCTAAAACTATTTCTGCATGGTAGAATAAACTCCATTTTATAACATCCATCTCATCAACAAATCACATTTTTGTTTATTATATCGTCTATAATTTTTATAAGAAAATAGAGTTGTGGGAATTTCATAAAAACTTGCTAAAATGGAGTCATCTTTCCATATAAATGTTTGTATTGACCACTGAGTCTACAGAACTGATGTGTTCATTTAACACATAAAATCCGCAATGACATTCCCTTTACATGCAGCATAATGGCCATGTATCTTGTTTGCTTTTGATCTCAGATGAAAAGAAGTCTTAAGCCTTAAAACAGAACTAGAATAGTTTAAAAATACCTGTTGTCCTACTTATTGATAATTATCATATGATTCAGAACAAAATCACTCTATTCTTTCAACAGCTTCCCCTTGGTATACAAAAGAAAGATATTTCCTAGGGTGTTCCCCAAAACCTAAATTCAGTTCTGCTCTCTCGACGGACAGAAGTCCATCCATAGAGAAAGGGAAGCATTTGGCAGCATTCCGAGTAAGGGCACACACCTGGTCCTGCTTGTAGTCGCAGAGCGCCCTGAGAATGATGGGCTTGTTGCTCCTGTAGTCTGGGTTACGCGGCTTCAGCTGCACAATCTTCTTGGATTTGTTTACCAAGTTCTGCACCTGGCGCTTGTATTCAAGGATTTTTTCCCGTTCTTTCTGCAATTGCAAATAAAATCATCCTTGAACGTAGATACTCTCTGAAAATTAGGTGAGATCTTCAAATGGCATTCCTATAGCTATCATGACAATACAAATTAGACCCAGCTGTAGTTGCATTAGCTGTAAAAAGCCACCCATTCATCTGTGTGCAGGGACCACGGGTACCTTTCATAAGAAGCCACTACAGAGGCAACACAGCCATGAGTTAGGGGGGCGGGAAAGCATATCACTGTGTGAGAGGACTCTGCTGATAACATGTGACTCCTGCTTTTCCAGAGGGGTCTCCATGTTAAGTCATCAGTGTTCTCTCCCGTTTGGTTTAGAGCCATGGTAACTACTGAAGCAGAAGTAATCTGCAACAGTAGCTAAGCATGCAGAGAAATGTATTTGAGAAAAGCCACTGCAAGTGAAAGACAAGGTTTGCTTGAGCTTTGAGCACTCACTGCTCTGCAGAACAACACAAATCCAAACAGCAGTCTGAATTCATTGGTGGGTGCATTTATTTTATTCCCAGGAAAGGGCCTGCATCTGAGACACTACCTCCAGCTCCTTGATCTGCTCCAGCAGGCGCTGCAGGGGCGTGTTCTTGTCACAAGGGTACTTCTTCCTGATGGAGTCTTGGAGACCCTTCAGGTAGGCTTCCGTCGACTGAGCCTCTTCAAAAAACTGTGAAGGATGGGGGTGACTCCATGTCAGTTAAAACCAACTGAACATGCAGCATCACCTAGGACTTCAACTTGCAGGAGTATCTTCCCTACGAGTCTATCTGACAGGTGGTTAAAGGAAAAGATTAGAGTAGAAACTTTCAGGAGAGCACGAGAATGACTGGTGACCCATCTATGCTCCTCTGAGCTAAACCCCAACAAATAGTATTTATGCAATATTGTAAATACTGTTTTCGGTGCTTTTTCACACACATTCAAAAGAGAAGGCGTTAAGACCCAAAAGACAATTAAATGGTTACTAAGGATAAAAACCTGAAAGTAGGCAGCATTTTCTTTGAGATGAACATCAATGCATTTGGTGATCTGAAGAATCCAGCTCCACTGTGTCTGCAGGGTGTCCATGTACGCCTGAAACAAGAGAACAGCGGCCGTCTCTCCACCACTCAGCCGTAGAGAGGCACCCATTAATCCACAGATGGGTGAGCCTCCATGAAGAGTATGAAGCATTTTTTAAAATCTAATTCCAAATCAAGTAAACTTTTTTTCTAAAAACTGAAACTGGAATTTCCCAACAGGAACCTTTTGGTATGATAGAAATTAAATTTTAAGACCAATTTTGGAAATTCCCTGGTGGTCCAGTGGTTAGGACTCAGCGCTTTCACTGCTGTGGCCCCAGGTTCAATCCCTGGTCAGGGAACTAAGATCCTGTAAGCTGTGCAGTTAAAAAAAAGACCTAGTTTTAACAAATGGGTGTCCTTACAAGTATTAGTTAAAATATTCATCCAAATGACATAGCTCCTGACCAATCAAAACAGACCAGTCAGAACAAGGATAAAGCAGGGGCATCAAGTCCTACTCCTGTTCAGCTGTTAGATCATGGGGAGGTCCAAGGAGAAATGGAGCAGGACCCTATGGTCTGTGCCCCCCGCTACACCCATGTCCTCAACCTGCCTTTTGTCTGTGGGAAAACTTTAGCCAAAGAATGAGCTTCATCAGAGAAGTGAGAAAATGCAGAAACAAAGGAATACAGTTCAACATGACTAAATATTAATAGTTTAGTCATTAAGCAAAGTCAAGGATCTTTGGGCTCCTCAAGGGCTATATCCTGTGAGTTGTCCTGTACATACTGAAACCTCCACCAGGTGGAAAGAGTTATCTACATGATGACTAGACTGTAGCCATGACATAGGCTGCCGCAATTCTGAGAACTGGCCTCAAATAAATGTGAACAAACCATCCTGAAACTAAAGACTAACTACTTAAAAGCATCAAGATGACGCCAGTCATCACTGCATGACTAATTTTGAGATGACTATCAGAGCTGACTGTGCTATTTCTGCACATAGCCCCTCCCACCGTCCATAAAAGCTCTTGCCCACTGATTGTCAGTAGAGGCAGTCAGCCTTTGGACAAGGAGTCTGCCTTGAGTACATCCCACAGATCACAGTTTAGGACAGAGGTCAGCAAACTACAGCTCAAGGGCCATATCCAGCCCACTACTTGCATTTATAAATAAAGTTTTATTGGCAAACAGTCACATTCGTTAAGTTACACGTTGCTACAGTTGCTTTCACACTACAATGGCAGAGTTAATTTCAACAAAGACTAGATGGCCTGTCAGTCTAAAATATTATATTATTTGATTCTTTCCAGAAAGTTTGCCAATCCCTGGTCTAGGGTGTTGATAAGTAAACTTGTCATGGCTTTTCAATGGGCAAAAACTACTCATTGGTATAGTCTTTTTTGTTTTATGGATAGTCTTATTTTTTGAAAAGTGTCCCCTTTCTTCCCCTGATAAAAATACAAATCTCATGAAACCCACCTCAATTTTGTCTGAAGCTGGATGTTGATTGAGGACAAGCTGGTCACTTTCTTGTTTAAGCTTATTGAGCTCTTTCTCCTTAACCTCCAGCTGACTCATGCGTATCTGTGAATGAAAGAGAAGCAAATCCTCTAGAGCAAGTCATCGGCAGCTTTCCAGCCCTCCCGTCAGCCTCAGAGGAATCAAATACAAAACTGCATCTTGGAAGTGAACAACGCCAGAGAACTGCGTGATGTGCTCCTCAAAAATCGTAGCATTTTTAAGACCAGAAAGGATGTCTGAGATCCAGTATGTGGCTGAGGCCAGACCGCTGACAGGTCTTGTCCGAATTCACGCAGGTAAAGTGACAGAGTCACAGCACATACTCGTTGTTGTGGTTCAGTCCCTGGGTCGTGTCCGATTCCTTGTGACCCCATGGACCGTAGCCCGCCAGGCTCCTCTGTCCATGGGATTCTCCATGCAAGGATACTGGAGTGGGTTGCCATTTCCTTCTCCAGGGGATCTTCCCAACCCAGGGATCGAACCCAGGTCTCCTGCATTGCAGGCAAGTTCTTTACCACTGAGCCACCTCAGAAGCCCGCAACACATACTGAGACTGTCCACTTCTCAGGTCTAAGCCACCACGTTCCTCGGTGTACACCCTGGGATACCTGACTGACCTACCTCACTCCTCCGTCTACTGGCTTCTGAGATACTAAGCACCGCACTGCCCATCCTAAGTCACTGAAAAGCCTCCAGAAAGGATTGGTTTTTCACGATCTCTCCACCGAGGCTGAATGACAGGTGGCCGATTAAATGATTACAAATGCGTCCATCACCGCTGCACGACTCCCGGGGGCTTACCGAGAAGGCCTCCTGCTTCTGAGCGATGTTGGTGTTCCTGTCGCTCCAGTCATACAGCAGCTCCTCCTCCTCACAGTCATTGATCCACATGATCTCGCGGGACGTGGCCTGGATGATGTTCTGCAGCTGCCGCAGGTGGTCCATCCTCTCGAAGGACGCTTTCTGCACAGGACGGTCAAAGCAGCGTTAGGACAACAATATGCAGATGAATGGTGCTCCCTGCAGATGTCACAGATAAACCCTGGCTGGTTCCTTTTACCAACAAAAATCCCAAGAATCAGTCAAATGTTAATCTCTTGTATTCAGTGATCAGCTGGGAGGTGGAAAGGACCCACCCAAATTTAGGAACAAGGGGACAATTTTAGATTCAATGAACTAGCTTGATCCAGATGGGTCTTGATTCATACACTGATGTTTGGCTTCACTAATTAGTTTTGGACTCTGAAGAGAAAACAGATTCTTAAAAAGATAAATCAAACTCTTTGTGCCCTCTCCAATGTCCACGAAATTCAAGGTGTCATCATCTTGGAAAATAGCTGTGTCACCACCGGCCGTGTTATTTAAATAGTGTCATTGCCGACAGGGAAACACTGGAAAAGTGAAGACAGGGCGACACAAATAGGCAGAAGAAGAGAAATATCTCTTTTTACGAGTCAAGGAATTGATTCAGTTTTTCATACAATGGTAAGGATGGTCTGATAAACCTCTCTCTAAAGAAAACAAGTCTTATTTTTGCTT
Source organism: Giraffa tippelskirchi (assembly GCF_054371585.1). Taxonomy (NCBI): domain Eukaryota; kingdom Metazoa; phylum Chordata; class Mammalia; order Artiodactyla; family Giraffidae; genus Giraffa; species Giraffa tippelskirchi. The sequence goes on from NC_137282.1 coordinate 160,336,427, forward strand.
ATATTTTGTAAAAAGGCTGCAGTTCACAAGTGGAAAAGCTTTCTGGCTTTAACTGCAAGTATTTAACAAGGGCTATTGATGGGACCCTTCAACTTGCAAATAGAATAGCACTAAGTACTGTCTTCAGAAAAAATTCTTTTAAAATTCCCTTATAAAGAAAACACAAGCAGCAGAAATGAAATTAGCATCTGCAAGTCCCTCATATACTTCCAGGTACTTCCAGAGTCCTTAGGGATAGCACCAAGCAGGTGCTCTAACCCCCAGGTCCACATTTACAAAACCGAACTGCACTGGACACAGAGCTTTCAGAAATAAGTCGTCTTACCAGTAGGTTTTCATACTCCTCTTCCAACTGGTAGATTGCAGATTTCTCCCGCTAGAAGAAGACCAACAGTGAGTTAATTATTTAATTCCCCTGGAGGGTTTACATAGAAAGAAAAACCTTTCTAAACCTCCTTCTGTCAAATACATACTAACTTTCGATTCCCCAGTAGCAAGAAGTAGCTGTTCGATGGAATCTTTTACCCACAGGGACCTTTCCCAGTCGGTCTGGAGGCAAAGTTCACTGGCCTGGTGCTGGCACCTCTACAAAGTTAAGGGCTCATCACTGTCACTTACAGACTCGCTGTTACACAAACTTTTAAAAGTTTGAAAATATCATTTAGGACTCCTCAGAACTTAGAGAAAAGAAAAGAGGGAGAGACCTGATCAGATGCTCAGGTAGATGAAAGTAGGTTAAAACGAAAACAACAAAAGAGTGGAAGAAGTAAGGATGAGCATCTCGGGCTAAGAACAAAAGTCAATGATGTAAATGGTGCAAATGAACTTATCAACGAAGTGGAAACAGACTCTGTATAGACAACAGACTGTGGTTGCCAGTGGGGAGTGGGGTCGGGGGTTTCGATTAGCAGATGTAAACTAGTATATACAGGATGGATAGACAACAAGTTCCTACTGTATAGCACAGGGAACTGTGTTCAATATCCTGTGATAAACCATCGTGGAAAAGAACATGAAAAATAATGTATACATGTATAAATCACTCTGCTGTACAGCATAAGTTAACCACAACATTGTAAATCAACTATACTTCAATATTCAAAAAAATGCCTACAGGCCAAGATAAAAAAAAAATCCCAGTCTGTTGAGGAAGAAATCACAGACTCATGTTTGAGCCCAAACTGCCTGGGATGCTGTAACTACAGCATCCTTCAGTACACTGTTGGAAGCCTCTACAAGGAAGAGTTCCGAAGTACCAGGTCGGCTTTGATCTTGTCCAGCTGCCAGCGGTAGTCCCCGATGGCGTTGTGGATGCTCCTGTGGCTGTTGATGTGCTGCTCCACCGAGGCCAGGTCCACGCCCCAGGTCATCATGTCCATCTCCGCCTGCCACGGGAGACAGAGTGGGCCCTTCATTTCTGATTCCCTCATCTACAGCACCCCCAGCAGTCAGGCACCCACGGGGCATATGAAGCTTGCACTCAGATACAAATGAAGCTGTAAATAATCAATATTTTTGAAACAAACAAACAAAAATTTGTAAAGGCTTGGGAATCCCAAACAGCTCATGGGGATTGCCCAATACAGTAAAAGTTGGGGGTTCCCTCAACTTCTCTGCCCTCATCTCAAGATGGGCTGAGCAGAGATGATCCTGTAATGAGATCCTTGAAACCTAGACCGTGTGCTCTGAAGGAAAAAAAAATCTACCTGTGCACGTCCAAGTGACCTGTGTGTATATACAGCTGTGACTGCAGATCTACGTATGACACAATGTGATAAGATACTGACCGAGGTTTCTATATTCAGTTGTTTCTAAATGTGCATCAAAAATAGTTCATCAAGCTCAATCAGGTACTACTTCCCAAGCTCAACAGTTGACCTAAGACAATTTTTCATTGTTTATTTCTTTAACTTGTTTTGAGTAATGCAATTGCTGACTCTTTAAATCCAGAATTTAGCACTGCCTTTTGGGTTGCAAAACTCTCCCTGGCCCATCTCAAAGAGAAGTGACAATATATATCCAACACCTTAAGTTCAATGAATATTGGCAATATTAAGACTATGGATTTATGTTAGCTTTCTAAAAATTAAACTAACTTTCTAATTTGCATCTCCATTACTTCAGTTTAAGAGTGCCAAATAATAAGAATCAAATATATTATTTCACAAGCTGCATACTGGGGCGAGTCTATCATCTCATCTTTCTTTTGCATGAGCTCATGTAAATTGCCAAATCTCCTGGACATGGCGAGGGCAAACATTCCAGAACGGTATCGCAGCAGGAACAACACACACACTGTCCTAAGCCACATCCGTGTTCTCGTGTACTTGACGAGCCTTCAGAAGAGGCAGCCCACCAGACAACTGCACGTTTCCCCGGATTCTGACCTTTCCCTCCCATGGCTCCTTTCAACGTGAAAGCAAAAACAAGTGAGTGTACCGGGAAGTTAATGAAATGACCAACCCCGCCTTCATTACCAGCCAGGTGTGCAGTATCTGCCCTATTCATCAGCAGAAACACACATCAGGGAAACAAGACCCTGGCCCAGGAGTTGTGTGACTGCGTGCCAACTGTGCTGCTGGAGACACCTCTCCCTTATCAGCTGGCCCTGCGGCTCAGTCCCCCGGGAGTGACAGGAAGAATGCAGGCTTGGAGGAAGCAGGGACAAGAGGAAAGGGCCGGAGAACCTCAGAGCAAACTGGCAATAAGGGATGAAACAGCTCGCAGTTCCTTTGAAACCCTCATCAATTGCATCTCTTAGAAGACGCCCCCCTTCCTCACCACAATGGGAAATTGAGTCCATGTGATAATGCTATTTTCAAATGCTCAAAATGTGAAAATGTTGAGCCTTGGGGCTTCCCTGGTGGTTCATCGGTAAAGAATCTGCCAGCCCCTGGGTTAGGAATATTCCCCGGAAAAGGAAATGGACACCTACTCCAGTATTCTTGCCTGGGAATTCCCATGGACAGAGGAGTCTGTCGGACTACAGTCCATGGGGTCACAAAGAGTCAGACACAAGTTATCAACTAGACAAAAATGTTGAGCCTTGGCATACTTTTAAACTATTGTTTTAGCTTGAATATCCTATACTAAACTTTTCTAGAGGATACCATGCTAAGTCACTACAAAATTTATTGTACTGTAGGTAGAGTATAAACATTTTGTTAATACAATGCTATGTTTACAGATTAAAAAAAAAAAGTTGAGCCTTTGCTACAAAAGATTCTCACAAAGCTATACCCAACATGAAGTCAGAAAGTGACAAAGCTGTCATTTTATAGACCTGTCATGGTGACTAAGAAGTGAGGGGATCTGCCATTTTAGAAGTCATCTGGTTCAAAGGTTGTTTCACCTAATGTCACTGATCCTCCCGACACAGTCCATGCTCCAGGAGCTCTGCCCAGCTTTCTCTGCTGGCTCCACCCCACGGGGATGGGTGCGCCACCCCTCCCTACTCCTATCTGAGCACCGTTTTATTGCAGCTCAAACCCAGCTATCAATCCCACACTGCTCTGCACAGAAATTTGGCACTTGGGGGGTGTGTGTGTGTATATATGTATATATATATATATATATACATATATATATATATATCTTTTTTTTCTTCAATAATGTTCCCTTTCAGGACCATGGCACACAACTTTGGAACCTTCATTTTCTGGCATGGAGTCAACATATAGCAAATGCTTCAGAAATGTGTGTTCAAAGATTTAAAGAGAGCTGGGAAACCTGCAAATAGGTTTGTATTTACGTTTCTGGAATTACAACTTTGCTCTTCTATAAGCCCCACCTTCTTGTAAGAGTGTTACAAAGTCTTTGTAAGACATGGGAGAAAAGGTTAACTGAACGAATGAATGAATGTTTAGTCCCATAAGCCCTCACACTTGCGAAAGAACACCCACAAAAAAGATTGAGAAACTTTAGAACTACTGCCAAACTGGTCCAAGAACAGGTAATAAAACCACTATTTCTGACAACCGCGATCACACTTCTGCACGACTAATCATTCTAACACGCCCACCTTCTCAAGAGAAGGACGGTTCGTCGGGATCGGTTCTCACTATAAAATTCCCATCTACATGATGATGGTACATTCCTACCGCCACCTGTTCATTACAGCACCTAATTACTACATAAAACAACAAAACAATGATTAGCAGTGAAAAATCCTTTGTAGAAACTCCAGTTCTTGGGGCTCAGCACGTTGGGTGCCAGCATCTCACTTCGCTCCCACATCAGTGATGTCACGCTTGCACAAGACGCCTGACACTTCACAAATACAAGGTGAGACAGCCATGAGCCCAGACCGGAGGATCCAGTTTCCCTGCCCGTCCAGCTCCTCCAATTCCTTACCATTTTAAATGATCCTCCACAACGTTCTACTTCTTTCTCTTAAGAACCTCTCAGTAACACCCGATGAGCTCAGGGATGAAGTGTTTTCAGCCCATAAACTCCCATAACAGATGTTCCGGTATGAACTAGATTTTTACAGTCTACCAAGTCGATCATACCTGTTAAATATTACTCGAGTGATAAAGTACGACTATAAAGCCACGAGGCTGGTTCCCTAAGCCACATGAGGAAGAAAAAAAATCCCGAGTGTCATTTATTTCTAAATAAAAGCCTCCATTCCAAAATAAAAGCAGATAAGGAAAAGGTGAAAACAGCAAGAGGGCCAGGTCACCGTCCTGGTTGCCCCGGTTCGCACACGGGGCCGGGAACTCTGAACACCAACCTCCTCCCGCCAGAAGCTGCTTACCCTCTGCTGCCTCATCCACCCCAGACACTCGCTGGTGAGGCGCTTGGTGAATTCGTCCCACCCGGAGCCACTCTGGCAGGTGTACCCTCCACCGCCCTTGGAGCTGGCCCTGCGGACGCGGGGGGCGCTGATGGCTTTGTAGAGGGCTCGCATTTGCTCCTGCAGCTGCAGCAGCCTGAAAGGAGAGGGGAACCATCACACCGCAGCAGGAAGATAGCCCCCGTCCTGGGCAACCGTCCCCTATTGGGTCAGTACAGGGACCACACATGTTCTTTTTTTTACGACCTCTTTTTTTCTTTTATAATTTTATTTATTTTGTCTGCGCTGGGTCGCCATTGCTGCAGGGGCTTTTCTCTCGTTGCAGAGAGTGAAGGCTACACTTCGTGGCAATGCGGGGGCTTCTCACGGGCTCTAGGGCACTCGGGCGGGCTTCACTAGCTGCAGCTCCCGGGCTCCAGAGCACAGGCTCGGTAGCATCAGCACGGGCTTAGTTAGTCTGAGACATGTGGGATCTTCCCGGCACAAACCCTCATCTCCCATACTGGCAGGTGGATTCTTTACCACTGAGCCACCAGGGAAGCCCACAGATGTTTTATTTATAGGCTTTTTTTTTTTTTACCTTAGTCACAGACAAAACCTTAAGTATTCTGCTGCTCCAAGCCTGAAGCATCACAGCCAGGGTAACTGCCTTTGCCCAACCTGGTAGCATCTTGTACTTTCTCACGAGTTCCAGCCCAGGGATCTCCTAGGACCCCACGCTCTGAATACCATGATCACAAAAAATCAGACTACACACCTCTGCAGGAAACGGCATCGTCAACTCTATGTGTGTCAATTCTGTATGCAATAAACTTAGCTGGACTCTACTTTATCATTCTTTTAAATATATTTATTTACTCCCTTGGCTGTGGCAGATCTCAGCTGCAGCCCGCGGGATCTTCATTGCAGGGTGAACTCTTAGCTGCGGCATGTGGGCTCTAGGTCCTTGACGGGGGATGCAACCCAGGCCCCCAGCAGCGGGAGTGCCCAGTCTTAGCCACTGGGACACCACAGAAGTCCTCAACTGAATTTTAGACTCAAAAGTCAACGACTGCGCCAAAGGCTTTTGCTGCCCTCTAAGTGGAAGCACAGTGAACATCTCACAGCAAACTCAACTCTTCAAAAGGAGCACACCCTTCTGGGCAGGTCTGTTTAATTCGCTGCTTGGCAGCTTCGTGATTCCACAAAAGATGAAGGTAGTGGGTTTAGGTGATTTGTATTAGAGACCCAAAAAAGGGGTGAAATTATCAAGCAAGGGAGCCTTTCCCGGGGAACGTCTGTGCTTCCCTCAAGGGAAGACCTGGGTCAGGGGACTGAGTGTAACTCCTGCACCACGTCTGCACAACTCCTGCACATCTGCAGGCCAGTCTGCACCAAGCTCGCTCAGTGGACAATACCTTTTCTTTTTCTCTGTTTTTAAAAAATGTCTATTTGGCTTTGCTGTGTCTTAGCTGGCACTTGGTATCTTCATTGTGGCATTCAGGATGTTTTAGTCACGTGTGGGATCTTTAGTTGTGGTACGTAGGATCTAGTACCCTGACCAGGGATCGAACCCAGGCCCCCTGCATTGGGAGCAGAGAAGTCTTAGCCATTGGACTGCCAGGGAAGTCCCTGCAATACCTTTTCTGATAAGCATCACAGGGCTGGCCCATCTGCCGCATCTCTCTGATCAAGCTATCGGTAATTTCCATCTGGTCGTTGGCCTGGGCGAAACACTCGTCCAGCTCTCTGCTCCGGGCCAGCTGAATTCCATCCCCATACTTCAGTTCCTGCAAGAAAGAAGTCACGTGAAGGGAGCGCAAGATACTGGAAAGAAAAGCTTCATGTGTGTTAACTGGAAGTGAAAGTTTCTGCTATAAACTTAAATAAGTCCCCCTCCACCATTCCTTGTAACCGCAAAAAAAATCTTTAATTGAAAATTATCTTATTAATTTGAAAAAACTGCCTGCAATGCAAGAGACCTGGGTTCAATCCCTGGGTTGGGAAAATCCTCTGGAGAAGGGAATGGCTACCCACTCTTCTTGCCTGGGGAATTCCATGGAGAGAGGAGCCTGGCAAGCTACAATCCATGGGGTCAAAAACAGTTAGACACAACTAAGGGACTTTCACTGTCATAAACCAAAATTGTAGCCTGTATTTTAAATTTTGAGAGGCCTTTAAAAGCATATCCAAAGATTACTTATCTCGCCCTTGCTTCAGTGTTAAATGCCTATCTTTCTTATTTACACAAGACATTCATCTAACTGGAATTCTGCTGTGATAAGAACACTGTACTGTTATGCCAAATAAGGTCTTTTTTTTACACACAAACTGAGTTTTTCCTGCATCTTGTGGGAAATAACTTTTCAGTTCTTAAAAAGAAAGCTGTCTAGTTGGTTGTATTGAGCTAGTAACTTTCCTGGTTTTGATGATGAGTGATACTTAGTGAAATGCCACTTTAGGAGGGAGCTGAGTGATGGGTACTCAGATAAAATCACGGATCTCTTGACCTCTACACCTATTTCAGTGACATCCGACGCTATCTCAGTAACATCAAGGAGCATGAGGCTTTCGCCAATGTTACCATCTCCCCTCAATTTTCAATTGCTCATTTTCCCATACTTTGTAATGTTTCTCCTGTAGAACTGTTCTCACAAGATGGTAAATTTTCCTGAAAAAATGACATTAAATTGATGGTGTACATCACAATCCATGACAACCCAGTGACATAAACACATCAGGGTGCATCTCTAGGAAGAGAAGGTGTTACCAAATCACAGGAACAACCACTGGTGATTGCAATCCCCAAAGGGTGGCAAGCCACAGAGTAAGCATTTTTGGGGAAAAAAGTGTGAAAACTAGTTCCCATGGTTAAATCAACACTGCAGGTAGGTTGGGAAGTCTGTTTTGAGACAAAGCATTGCTGCATGCTAAGTATGTGAAGGAGGTGAGGGACGAGGATGCAGCAGTCTATGAGTCCACGTCCGCAGAAGCAAGCCCGGAACAGCAGGAGCTGCGGACGGCTATGAACAGGGGAGAACTAGCTTACGGGCTGCACGATGAGCTCCGCCCTCATCAGGCAATCGGAGCAGTTCTGCAGGAGCTCCTGGATGGTGTTCTGGTTCTGGTGCCTGGACATTGTTCCCGTTTGACTGAAGAGAAAACACAGAGAAGGCAGATGGTAAGTTTTCTTTCTTTTCCATTTTGAAAAACTTTTAACTTTCAGAAAAGATGCAAAAACGCTTCTCCCAGGTCTCCCAGTTGTTCACATTTCCTGGGTCTCTGTGTCCCCCTCCCCCTTTTGTATGTGTGCATCACAGGAGATGCAGGTTCGATCCCTGGGTCAGGAAGACCCCCTGGCAACCCACTCCAGTATTCTTGCCTGGGGAATTCCAAGGAAAGAAGAGCCTGGTGAGCTACAGTCCATGGGGTTGCAAAAGATATGGACACAACCGAATGACTAAACCACAAACAAAACATCTTTCTGAGCCATTTGAGAACCATTATGCTCCTTTATCCCAAAATATTTTAGCACGTATTTCCTCAGAATAAAAGCATTCAATTATATAACCACAGCACAATCATCAAAATCAGGACATTTAAAACTGAGGGACACAATTTTCTAATCTACACATTTTCAAATTGTACTAATTAGCGCAGTTATGTTCTTCACACCACTTTTTTTTTCCCCACCCAGGTCTAAGATCTAATTGGGCTTCCCTGGTGGCTCAGACCGTAAAGAATCAGCCTGCAATGCGGGAGACCTGGGTTCGATCCCTGGGTCGGGAAGATCCGCTGGAGGAGGGCATGGCAACCCACTCCAGTATTCTTGCCTGGAGAATCCCATGGACAGAGGAGCCTGCTGGGCTACAGTCCATGGGGTGGCAAAGAGTTGGACACAACTGAGCAACTAAGCACAGCACAGATCTAATCTGGAAATACTCCTTCGAGCTGTGGAAATGGATTTCTAGCATCTTCTCTGTCACTCGTCCCACATCAGTGATATCAAAAGTCCCTCTGGAAAAGGGGGCTTCAGCCCAGAGCTGCAGGGCTTCCCCGACCAGTCTGTGAGGACACTTGTAGGAGACGAAAGAAAAGCTTATTCTGCAAAAATATTTTCTGCAATCATAGAAAAAGACGATAATGGTCAAAAAAATGGGGTGAAGAAAGTGATGGCAAATATTTTTTTTTTTGCGACCCCATAGACTACATAGTCCATGGAGTTCTCCAGGGTAGAATACTGGAGTGGGTAGCCTTTCCCTTCTCCAGGGGATCTTCCCAACCCAGGGATTGAAAATGATGGCAAATTTAAGTATCCTTAATGCAAAAACAAGGCACTTTTCCTTTCAAGATGACCGCAGAATATTATCCTATATGACGATGCTCAGCCACAAGTGTATTGCAAATGCAGCACTTTACTGGAAGACAAGTGGCAGAAACCTTAAAACAAGGGTGGCGTTTAAGGAGAATATTGTAGATATTCTACACTTTAAAAAAATATTTTATTTGTTATTTATTTGTTTGGCTGTGTAAGGGCTTAATTGCGCATGTGAATTTCTAGTTGCGGCATTCCCAGGCAGGCATCGAACCTGCGCCCCTGCCTTGGGAGCGCAGTCTTAGCCACTGGACCACAAAGGAAGTCCAAGATAGTCTACATTTTAAAGAAAGAAATTAAAGAAATTCAGTCTGTTCCAGAATACAGAAAGAGTCACCTATAATAAAACAAGTCTTATTTTTTTTAATTTGCCAAGATACCTTATGCCACAGCACAGCCCACTACGGCTTAGCTTAAGAGAGATTTAAAGCCCATTAAACTATTACTGTTCAGGAAAGACTTTATGAGTGTCCTACAAGAAACCTGAGCTCCTCCCAGGGTTCAGAGCCACCAGTCAGGCCAGCCCAAGCTTTCAGATAAAACCGACGCCAGCTCAATGTACTGGACTTTCTTTTATGTGTGTCTGTGCCGGGAAGGGTGTCTGTGCATTTTAAAGGAAGAATTTCACCGTTAAAAAAAAAAAGTTTGAAAAGCACAGGCTGTACTAGGCGGAGACGGGGTAAAGGTCACAAGAATGTGGGACGTTCCCCCTCCGCTCCTGATTCCGAATCATCTCACATCCGAGACGCACTTTCTCTCGCTGCCACTCGTCAGCAGTTCGTCCCTGCCAGCCGGGCTCCCGACATGCCAGCACCGGCTGAGAGAGTGCGTGGGTGAGAAACCAGCTCCCCTGGGAACCACTGCCAGGTGGGGCCGGGGCTGCTCCAGGCAGGCCGGGCACCGCCCACCCAACAAAACCAGGGCGCCCCACCCTCCCCGCATGAATGCCGCCCTTCTCCGCCTCCCACTCAGAGTCAGGCAGGAAACCTGGCACACTTCTGGGGTTGCTAAAATATAAACAGACTCCATCCCTTGTCAAAACCTGTGCAAAATTCCAATTGACTTAGAACACTTTCCGAAAGGCACCTATTGTAATAGGGAGGAAAGACCATCAGGAGACAAAGAGAGACATTAAGAAGCACAGAAGCTGAGGATGGGTAGGCAATTAGGGAGGTCCTGTGAATTACATTTGTTTTCCTTGTTGAAGAGGCATGAGAGGGCCTTTCTTCTGAAACATTGGGTAATTCTGATCAGCGACTGGGTTCAGAGGGTGATTCCCACAAAGAATGCCAGTCCCTCCCACAAAGAGAGGGCTCTCTCAGCCCAGTGCAAAGTCTGAGTTTCTTAAATGACTTAATAATGTGTGCGACTAAACACTAGCACAGTGAGTTCCTAGGCAGGTGCAGATGGGAAAGCTGGGTGAGGGAAGGGCTTGCCCAAAATGCTCGCTCAGGTTTTTCCATATATGAAAAATTAAAATATTAAATATTTTAAAAATTAAAAAGAAGCAGAGAGGCCAAACTTGTGAATGAAAGTCTCTAAGTGTATATGCAAATCTTTTTTGGCCCACATGCCTCGGGGCATGTGGGATCTTAGTTCCCCTGACCAAGGATCGAAACCATGCCCCTTGCAGCATAGGCACAGAGTCCTAACCACTGGGCCGCCAGGCAAGTGCCTGTACAGGTCTTTTTAAAGTGACTTTATGACAATAAATTCCTTTGACAACAAAATAAACTCATCAGCTCTCTTTACCCAACTACTAGAGTAGTTAGTTACACGATACTTAGAAATGAATTGTATCCAGGAAAAAGAGGACAAGCAATTAAATGTTGGCTTAAAATTTTGTGAACTTGCACTTAAAAAAAAAAAGTAACTCCACAGTCTGTTAATAATACTAAAAAGAATTCTTCATGTTTTACTAAAAGACATGCTTATGTTCACTATACATACCCTTGACAGCTGCTAAAACCCTCTGTGTTTGCCTTGGCATGTTAGGAAATAGATTAGCAGCTGTCATGCACAAAAATCTAATCTCTTCACAAGTATAAAAAAGAAAAATGAAAAGCTAAACTGTAAGCACAGTGTAATGAAGAACCTTTGGTACTGTGATTGGTCTACAGGAAAGTATGATCCGATTAAGCAAATTTTCTCTTAGACACAACCTTCCAAGACTGGCCCTTTAAAGCAAGACCTACAGATCCCGTCTGTCGTCTGTAAAATCTCACTTCAGTTTGAACATCCTTGGGAAACACCATCAAAATGAGACCGGAGGAAGGGAGACCCAGGCCCCTTCACATTTCAGCTGTCCTGTTTCCGCCCAGTGACAGATCCACACAGATCTGGCTGTACTTAGATCACGGAGGCTGTGTCTGTGGAGAGGATTCTGATTCACCAGACACTCAGATGCTTCGCGGGGCTGGATCCTACAGCAGAGGAGCCGGGAGAGGTTGCTTCAGGGAGCACTGGTGGGTTTTTGTCATTCAAAATTATTTTAAGTCAAAAACATTTTTTCACATAATTTTAGATCTTTTTTAGTAAATATCTGAAATTTTTTAGATCTCAGTTAACTCACCTTGTTAGGCTAGAGTCTATCTAAAATTTCCTTAGCTCATTTGTTCTGTAACTTTATTTTATGAAGCCAACAGACTCACTCCTCCTATTGAAAATAATTCAAAAGTCTACGTTCTGTTTGAAGATAATCAAGTTTCCTCTTCATACAGTGCATTTTGGGAAAATGCGAAACTCCAAATGACAGGAAGAAATCACTAGTAAATAAATACTTATTTAACAAGCACATAAGGACTTTACAAATCCTTAGCCTCAAAGAAATCTTCAGTACTGGTACGTATTGGTGTTAGGGGTGCAGAGATTTTAAACCATGTTAGGAACTGAACTAAAGACGTCAGAGTTCAATTTTTAAGTTTTATTTCAGTGACACGGAGGATGAAGGATGTCATGCAAAAAAAGAAAGAAAAGAAAACTCATTTGGGTCAAATCAATAAAAAAAAATAATTTTGACCAAAATTAATAGCTTGCCTTGAAAAAATAACATGTCCTTAAAAGTCTTTTAACATCTCTGAAATCCTGTTTTATCTTCAAACTCACAAAGACAAATGATTCATACAACAAAGGACCTGCCTACACTTTTTTTGAAAATCCTTCCTAAAACTTGTTTAAACAAGTAAGGGTTGCAGCAGGTTTACATAAAGCTCCCTTCATCAGAGGCTAAATGGAAAACATGGTCGGGATTTCCATGGTCGGGCCACATGAAAGCATGACCGGTATTATAGAGCTTTCTGTTTTATTTTACTACCTACAAGTAACAGTCATTTCTTAAAAAAAAAAAAAGATTCCAAAATTAACTGTGAAGGTATTAGTTTAGCACTTTTCCCAAGATTATAGAAAAAAACAGAAAATATTTTGAAAAGGGATGTGCAACATGACAAGATTAAGACTTTTTTTAATACTTTGTTTTATAAGTCTCTTACAGTCGTTCACGCTGTTCATTGGACACTTGACCGGAGCCGCCTGACTCGCTATTTCTCCTTGTGCATATATTTTCTCTCCCACCCATTCCTTTGTTTCTTCCCCTTTCCTTCACTCTGTCTCTTCTCTGTCTCTCTCTTCTTTTTATTCATTCCACCAACACAGGACCCTGGATGTGTGCCAGAAATGATGTCTTATGTGTATTCAGATTCACAGAATAATGACCTTGAAAAACTCAATAAATATTTGATGGAAATTATGATGATTACGTAATGCTCTTGCAACTTACTTTCATTAACATGGACTTAAAGTCTATTTGCTTAGCTCCTTACAAGGTTCAAAACACGTTCCATACATTACCTTGTCTGAGTTTCTTTAAAAGAGCTTAAGTAAAAAGAAAAACATCCATGGAGTTTGTTTTTTAAAAAATTGCTTACTTCATCTAAGGAAAATACCCTACCTTGAAGACTCACTAAACACATATCAGTGGAAACATCACGTATCAGAAGTTACACACCCAGGGCTGCGGCCTTCATGCATAGAGCTTCCTGGCACACCTCTGCCCTCATTCTGCACGAGCTATTTACACACCTGTCTGGCCTGCTCCTAGAGAGCAAAGTCCCACATCTCAGTCACTTTCAACTCCCACACGCACCTGACAACCAGCGCTCCGCACACAGAAGACCTCTAATGCATGTTTGTTTGGTTTAGGAAAGGGGAACAAAAACAAAGGCAAATCAAAGGCTAATATTTCCAAAGATCCATCAGGTAGCGCATTTATCTCACCTGAAGAGTGGGCAAAAAATGTTTTCCCCTATCAATTTTAGAAAGAAGGCTTCTTCTCATCCTTCATTTTGTCCTCACCCAGAATCTTCAGAATCAGTACTCTAATCAAGGTCCACTTCCTCTCCATGCTTACTATTTTCACACTGCTTTTTAGTGGAAGGTGGGGGCGGGGTGGGGAGGGCAACCCGATCACAGATCATTAACTTCAGAAAAGAGTTGGGGGCCACCCGCTGCTCAGGCACTTCCGGCAGGGGAGCCTGTGACTTGGAGCAAGTTAAGTTCGACTGGAGGGGCCTGGGGTTTCTGCCGGAACACAGCCACCTCCCAGGGCTGGCCTGATGCTTAGAGGAGGAGCCCTGGAGGGTGTAAGCCCCGCAGAAACTAAATCCTCCTGCCAGGTCGCTCTTACAGGGGAGCAGTGGCTGCTGTTGTGAAATGATTCTCAGATTTCCCTTTGATTTTTCATTTGGTGTTTTTTGCCCCAATTTATAATCTTGAACTTTGCCCAATTCCTAATTTTAAGGATATCTTGCAGCAAATTCAGGGCAGAGTGAGAAGCAAAAAAAAAAGAAGAAATGATGCCCAAGTACAACTGTGAGGCATTTCAGACTTCTTCAAATGATTTTTAATTCCTAAAATTATCTATAAGATCTAAAATAAAAAAAAAAAAAAAAAAAAAAAAAAAAAGATCTAAAATAAAATTTGAGACACTTCAAAGAGAGTGATACATTTTAACTACATGAAAGGCATTTTTTGCAAGGATCAGAAAAATATGCTTTCTTTTCCTGTATTAAGTGGGGATGAATATTGGACCCTTAAAAATTCAAAGCCAAAATAGGGATTTCTATTTTGAATTCCATCCCTATGTGAAAACTTACATTCCTTCTGATGCCTATAAAAAAAATTTTTTTTTAAAGTCATGTACGAGTTATCTAGTTATCCACCAAGAAGTGAAAAAATTGAATGTGTCAGTCTCTCAGCCTTGTCTGACTCTTTACCACCCCATGGGCTGTAGTCCACCAGGCGCTTCTGTCCATGTGATCTTGTGGGCAAGAATACTGGAGTGGGTTGCTATGCCCTTCTCCTGGGGATCTTCCCCCTTCAGGGATCAAACCCGGGCCTCCTCCATTGCAGGCATATTTTTTTTTTTTTACCATCTGAGCCACTACCCAAGAAGCCAACTCAAATTTTAATTTTTCTTTTTTCAGGTGCCAGATGAAGCAAGGGAAAAATGTCTGCATGTCAGACTCCAAATTCCAAGTAAAAACATAGACCTATTGGCTACAGCCTCCCACTCTTGTGTCATCATCTTCATGAAATCTAGATTTCACATTCCTGGGGTCTCTGAAGGTACTGGATCCTCCCCAGCCCAGGGTGTTGGTGCTAAGGTGCCATGATGGGGCCATGCCGGCATTTTACGAGATGCTGTCTCTCGGAGTCTTGGGGTCTGTAGGGCGGTGGTTTCCACATCAGAACCACACCTGCCCATTTTCCCAGGATTGCAAGAGGGAGACAGAGAAAAGCAAAGGGTGGGGAGCAGGGCCCCAGGCACCAAGGCCTCAGGACTCAGCCACTCCTTCCAGAACTTTTGAGAAGTCCAGAAAGACTGGTTGGCTGAGAGTTAGACTCCCCAAGACACACCCAAGCCCTCCTGGGATCCACTCCAAGAAGTCAGCGTGGAGGCATCAGCACTTTCTGTCTTTCCCAAGACATTTCAGTCACCTGAACAACAATGAAATTATGCCCATATTTAGAGAAAAAATTAGCTACTTGTTGGAAGCTGTTCTGTCTGCCCAGCAATTAGTGGGCTTAATTGCATTCCTCAGCAGATGGAAACTCTACAGGAGTGTGAATGAAAGAACACAATGGTTACAAAATGTATCCCAGGAATGCAACAATTTAAAAAGAAGTGAAAACTCATTGGATAAAAGAGTGGACAAGGAGAAGAGATGTTAAGGTTTGATCTTTTCTTGAGCCATGGTGGTATACTGGACTCAAAGGCAGCTTAACTACCAACTAGCTGTGTGACCTAGGCCGAGTCATCTAACTACGTTAACCTCCGTTTTCCATCTGTGAAATGGGAAGTTAGTTGTGAGGCTGTTAACCTCAGTTTTCCATCTGTGAAATGGGAAGTTTGTCGTGAGGCTTGAAATAATGATATACCTGGCACATTGTGGGTGTTTGCCCTGTGATGATGTAACTATTATTAACCATGGATCTGATATTTGTATCAAATATACTACTTAAACTTAATCACTAAGTAAGTGGTATCATCTGCCTTATATTAAGCGACACTGAATCTTACTTTGCCATCATTTCCCAGAAAAAGATTTAGAATGCCCATTCTATGAGTCACCCACCCCTGAGCCTGTTTTCTCATTCTCCCCTGCCTCTCTGATCCAATTCTGAGCGGAAGCTGCCACTCCATCCTATCTACCTCCTGCCCCACTGCCACCAAACTTGACCAGACTTGCATCATCTCCCTCCTTCACCAGTACAACTGCTTCCTTCAGGCAACCCTCCCTCCCCGCACCGCCCCCCCCCCCCGAAACCGTGCTGCCGTGGAAACAGTCCTAGAGCTCTCTGTGAAGGTCTCATCTCCCTGCTCCTTAACGGAGACCGACTGGCTTGGATGAAACCTCCAGTGGGTCTCCCGTGCCTACCCAAACCCCCCACCACAGAGCCAAGGTCTCCCAGGCTCTGCCCCAGCAGAGCCTCCTCCTTACCTCTTTACTATTTCCCCACTTCAGCAAATGCTCCATAAGGAGACCACCACTCTCTAGCCCTTGAACTTGCTCCCGGTTTTCCACCTCTCACAGTTTTCTCCTGTTCTTCCCTCCCGCTAGAGCACTCTCTGCCCACCTGTCTTTACCACCTGAAATTCCCCAAAGTCCAATTCAACCACTGCCTTAATAAAAGTCTTCCAAGTGCCGCCACTACAGATGTTATCATGTCCCTTATGAAGCCTGAGTCACGGGTGCCCCTCCTGTGTAACAGAGTACTTATGTCCTTATCTTCCCTTAAAGAGCATCCGCTCTCTTCCAGAAGTCTTTGTATTTCCACCTTTGAATCTCCCCGACATCGAACACACAGCAGATGCTCAGGAAGTATTGGCTGAGTGAACGAATACATGGACTTGAGGTACTTTCATCTTGGAAGGACAGGGCTGTCCAGTCTCATACACTTCAGTGCACGGTCTGAAGGTACAAGAGGGCAGAGGGCAGACGGACCAGCCCTGAGTGGACTCGGGGATTCGAGGCAAGTCTTAATCTCTTTGTCTCTCAAGTGGGAAAGTGAGGTCTATGTCCTCCCCAGCATCCCCTTCCCACTCTAAAATTAAATGTAAATAAGCCTGTTTAATCTCATGCAAAGGAACAGGCTTCTTTTAAAAGGTAGTTTAAAATAGGTATCAAATAATGAGGCTTCCCTAGTGGCTCAGACATAAAGAATCCGCCCGCAATGTCTGGAGAATCCCATGAACAGAGGAGCCTGGCAGGCTACAGTCCATGGGGTCACAGAGTCAGACAGAACTGAGCAACTAAGCGCAGCCCAACACAGCACAGTGACCGCACACGTTCTGGTTTGGAAATCACTGAGTTCTGGAGAAAAGCATGGCCATTTTATGCACGTATTTCTGCGGCTTAGTGACTGTGAAGTGAAAGTCGCTCAGTCGCGTCGGACTCTTTGCAGCCCCATGGACTATACAGTCCACGGAATTCCCCAGGCCAGAATACTGGAGTGGGTGGGTAGCCGTTCCCTTCTCCAGGGGATCTTCCCAACCCAGGGATCGAACCCAGGTCTCCCACACTGCAGGCGGATTCTTTACCAGCTGAGCCACAAGGGAAACCCTTAGTGACTGTATTTGGCGGGTAATCCTCCTACAAATTCCACACTTTCATCAGTGGAAGATCTAACTGGAGGACTTGGTCACTTGGTGACCACATTTCACTACAGATTTGTGAGTTCTACAGGAAAAAGACTAGAGTAATTCTGCCTTCATTGAAAACAGTAACATCCTACACAGGAAAAATCCAAAGTTAAAATTTTCAAAAATAAACCTCTTTAATTATTAAGCATGTAATATGTACTAAACTTGAAAATATTAAGTTAGAGCAGCAGAAGGTAAATAAAGTCGTTGCAGATTCCATGCAGTCTAAAAGAAAAAGACAATGAGGGAGGGAGGGATTGTCAGGGTGAGAACAGTCAGGTCCTAAACAGTGACAAGCGTTACTAAGAAAAGGACCGACAAGGCAAGAGATTGTAAAGCCACTTTCAACAGAAAAATAAGGTTTGGGCTCTGTTCACATTCAAATCAATGTATTTAGGGAAGGACTACATGCAAACATTGATCATGCGAAAAAAAATCAATCCAATTCAGCCGACAAAGTGGTAGTTTTAGAAACAAAGGAGTTTAGATTCAACCAGTCGCTCTCATGCTGGTTTTTTATAGGGGCTTCTTTTTGTTTTTCTTTTGTTTTTTACTTTAAAAACCACCTCAATTTAGAAAAACTTCTGGCCAGAAAAGTGCTTTTTAAATCCTTCCTCAACATTCATTTGGCAGAGGGCAGGCGGGTGAGAGATGGCATCTTGCTTCTGCAAAGTCCCTGCCAGGGACTAACAAACTCCCTCCGCACAAGACTGCAAAAATAAAAACCCTGGAAAACAGGTGTGGTGTGTGCAGGGACCCTCTCCAGTCAGTCGCCGTTTTAGTAAAATGCAGACCTCGGCTTCTGCGGGCTTTTGTGTGTGTGCTAATAATGCTTGGCCTCTAAGGGTGACAGCACCCGCCAGGCAGGGCCAGGCCAGAGGGAACTCCAGTCCCTGGATCTGCGTAGACCCCCGGCCACATGCCGACTCAGGCCCTGGCCCCAGCACCCCCGCTGCCCCTCGCCAGGCAGCTCCACAGCAAAGAGCAGAAAAACAACCTCCCTCCAAGCTAGGTCATTTTTCACTTGAGTCAGTTTTCCCTTCCGGCAGAGATGTAAAACTTGACAGATTTACAAACAGCCTTCAAGTTGGAAAAACCGAACACAAAAAAACGATGCTCTACTATGCGAAAACACTGAACCTCGCCCAAATTTAAGGCTTCAGTGAAGAATTCTTAAAAACCAGGTGTCTTTTTATGCGGTTCATTAACCAAGATATTAATTACAAATTTACTTCTACAAGAAGCCAAGGGGGTGAAATAGTCCATTAACAAAAATGTGTATTGTCAATTTAAAACATAGGATAACAGGAGCATTAAAAAAAAGAAAAACAACTCGGTTCATAAAATGCAGGAAAGAAGTGGCTTTGCTAATTCTGACTTGGGTTTAATGGCTTTAAAAGCATGTGCTTTCCAAATACTGGACGACTTGGACGGAGAAGTAAAGTTTCGGATTTAAATGGCTGGCCAAGTTTTCAAACCAACTTAAAAACCAGAGTGAAAATGAGCAAAAGTTTCTTCCCAGCCTCCCTGGTGGCTTGCCACACTCTTCCCGGAAACCCCCAGGAGCATTTTGTTCATTAAAGAAAGCGCTCCATCCAATTTTTTAAAAGAAAATTAGTAAGAAAAGAAAGAGCGCCAAGATTGAGACGGTTCTTTGGTCACTCAAAAACGGAAAATAAAATTTCAAGATGCTCCGGGAAGATAAAGAAATGAATAAATCGAAGCAGAAAGCACGTTGCAACTCGAGTCCGTCCCGCCTCCAAAACTGCTGGCAAGACAAAACCCCCGGGAGTGGATTCAATTTGCTCCTCCCCAGCCTAAGGCCACAAGGCAAGGTCGGCAAAGTTGTGGAACCCAGGCCTCTTTTCCCCAAAGCCCTACAAGGCAAGGACTTGCAGGGGGGCGGAAAGGGGGTGAGGGCCGAGAAATTCTCACGATTCACGTGGGCGACCCCGGCTCCAGGGACCGGGTAACTGTAGGTTCGTTATCTTTCTCCACCCCTACCCGAGTGACCCCCTCGCTGGATTTCCCCGCTGACTCGGAGGCAGACCTGACCTTCTTCCCACGGCCCTCCCGGGGGCACCCGGACCAGGGCGCCCCCGACGAGGCGGGCCGGCGCGGGTGGGACGCGGCACCGCCCCTCCGCGAGCCCCGGCTCCGAGCGCAGGAGTCTGCGCCCGCCCTCCGCCACCCAAACACCGAGGTCGTTTCTCGGGTGCATTTTAAAACCCAGGAAACAAAGGGCGCAGGCGCGAGGCCACAGGTGTGCTCCCAGCCCGGGGCTGCGGCGCGGCCGATCCGGGCTAGGGGGGCCGGGGGGCGCGGGAACAGGCCGCCGCCCGCGCCAGGCAACTTGGTCTAGGTAGCAGGAGAGGCCGACGAGGCGGAGCCTTCTCGACCCGGGACCCCGAGCGGCCGGGACGCGCAGCCTCTACACAAAAGCCCCCTCGGGTGGCCGAGCTGCCCAGGCGCCGCTGCGGACGGGGTCTCGGGGTGACCACGAGTTGGCGATGAGCAGTAGCGCCCGCCGAGTCCACCCCGGCCAGCCCGCAGGCCGAAGCCCCCGCTTCTGTACTGATTTACTTTTGGTTACAGTTAGAGAAATTGGCTTTGGTGGTCGCAGCCCCGTCCGCCTGACCTCCCACCTGCGGCCCGGAACTAACGCGACGCCGCGCTGGGGGTAGTCCGGGGGGCAGCCGGGACCCCCGCGCTCCGCCAGCACCCTCGGCGGCCGGCCGCGGGCGCGTAGGAGCGGCTCCCTTCCCGGGGCGCACGCGCCCACCCCGGTCGGCACTGCGCGCGCGGGACACGCCGATCCGGCCCCAGAGAGAGCGGGGAATGCGCGCAGGACCTCGGCCGGACCGACCGTCCCATTTCGGGACCTGAGTTTCCCCGTGGGTCACGGGTCCCTCCCGGTCCCAGGGTTCCAGGGGAGGGTGACGGCCCCGGCCCGCGCACCCGCGCGCCCTGGGCCGGCACGGTACCCACCCGTAGCCGTCCGAGTTCTGGTCGGTGACCGTGCAGCGCCGCGAGTAGTACATCCTGCTGGTGCCCCCGCCGCCGCCGCCGCCGCCACCCCCGCCGACCCCGCCGCAGGTCATCTCGTAGCGCAGGTCGGGGCCGGACTCGGCGCGGGTCATGCGGCCCAGCGTGTTGATGCGCGGGTGCGAGCCTCCGTTGCAGCTCATGTCGGCGGGCACTCGGAGCGCCGCTCAGCGCCGGGGCGGACGCGAGGGCAGGCCGGCTCGGAGAGGGCGAGGGGCTCCCGGGAGAGGCCCCACGCCGGGGCTGAGCCGGGGACGCAGGAGGATCGCGAGGACGCGCCTCTCCACCGGGGCTGGCCGGGCCGCTGCGAGCGCGGCAGGCGGGCGGGGGTCGGGCGCCGGGGACGGGCCGGGAGCGGGAGCTGCGGCTCGCAGCGCGGCGAGGGCGCAGAGGAGCCGGGCCGCAGGCGGGTGGTGGTGTTGGTCGGCGGGGGCGCGAGTCTCCTCCCCGCTGGCGCCCGGCGCCGAAGCCACACCTGGCCGGTTTCTTCCCAGGGCGGGGTGCGGCCGCCGCGCCTCCCCGCCCCACCGCGGGTGTCACCGACGCGCCCTGGCCGCCCCTCCCCACCTGCGTCGCCGGCCCGCGGCTCCGCCCTGCGCGCGGGGCCAGAGTAACTGGGCAGGGCGGGGGCCTGGGACCCGGGGGCCCGGGACCCGAGCGCCCGGGGCGCGGCGCGCCGAGGGGAGGGTGTGCGCGCCGCCCCGAGCCGGAATGGCCGGGAGAGAGACGGGCCCCCCCACTTTTTTTGAGAATTTTACGGCCCCCGGGACGGAAATAAGCTGAAAAATAAAAGTCATTCGATTGCACAGTTACTTATTAAACATTTACTTTTGCTTATCCCTGGAAACGGTGCCAGCCAATCCTCGGCTAGAAACTATTGAGGAGAGAATGCGTAGGTGATGAGGTTTTGTTTGGAGGCTTTTTTAAAATTTTCTTTTAGTCTGGTAATTCAGAATATTGAAGAAGTCCATTTTCCGAAGTGTAAAACGATCCTTACCCAGAATCATTGCTTTCCGGGGAAGTCTTCACCGTACATAGCTAATTTCTTTGGCATGAAGATAAAGAGGAAAACATTACGGTTTCCATAGGGCACCGTGAAACTATAAATTGCAGTTTCTTTCATTCTGCCTGATGATGATCAGTCATTTTAAATGAGAAACTGCAAAGGCTGCCACCCTGAGACCGCTTCCAAATTTTATAAAAGACCACTCCTGTCTTGCGTGCCCCTGGGCACCAGCTCCCTGGACCCATCCTTTTATAAACAAGCTTTTCCCACAAGTCAGGGAGCTTCAGCCTCCCTGAGAGCAGCAGAGAACCCTGGACAGGGATCGTCCACTGGCTACAGGTGGGTAACGCAGAACATTCCAGCGACTTGATCTATGGCCCCTCCCAGTTAGTGCCTGAGTGTGAACCACACCTCGGTCTCTGTCACGCCGTCCATAAAAAGCTGGTTTTACACTTCGGAAAAAGTGTTCAATTACTCTGTAATAAACACCATTTAAAGATCTTTATAATAAATACTTGACATCTCCCTAAACAATGACAGTTAACTCATCTTCTTATACAATATATTTCTGCAATGTTTATCAACTGAAAAGAACAAAAATCAAACTATATTTGTATGTATATTTGCATGTTGTAAAGAGAATGGAAGGAGTTCTCTAAAGATCCCATTTTATAGCACTCCAAATTTCCCCTCAGTTTTTAGGCACAAATCTTGGACAGCATATCCTTTTTCTCCACCATGAACTGCAGAGTTCACCAACCTAAGTCCAAGCAGTTAAAGACATCATGAAATAAAAGTTTACCACTGTTAGCACACTCAGTAATTCCCAACCTTTTCTCAATTTCCTCTTCTAATAAAGGCAAATGTGATAGTGTTCAAAACATTTCACAAACACAGATTATATAGACAAGAACATTCCCCTGGAGAAGGAAATGGTAACCTGCTCCAGTATTCTTGCTTGGAAAATTCCATGGACAGTGAAGCCTGGCAGACTACAGTCCACGGGGTCGAAAAAGAGTCAGACACAACTGAGTGAGCACACACACACACACACACTGACAAGAACAGTGTTTCTTTCGAAACTGAATCAGTGGCTGGAAGTCAGCATCAGTACAAGTGGCTGATATCCATGGGTGGGAGGGGAGAAAACCTTTCTGGGGTATCAGTCCATAATGTATAAAATACCTCTATGTACCTCTTTATTCATCAAGTAGTTATAACTTCTTATACGGAAGGACCAATGCTAGACTGTGGAATACACACAGACTGTCCTCAAAAACATTATAGTAAAACTTCAATTTTAAAAATTCAGGGATTTCTTTATTCCAATAATGTGTAGTAAGAAGGTCACAGTAGAAGTCTCCTTAACCACAACACTCGTCTATGAACCAGCTCCCAGTGTGGTGAAAGCTCTGCTCAACTGGGGGCAGGGAGGGAGGGTGGGGAGGGGGGTCCCTCTGAAAATTCACACTGGGTAGTCCATGGCACAGTGGTAAAGAATCCGCCTGCCAAAGCAGGAGACACAAGAGATGTGGGTTCAGTCCCTGGATGGGCAAGATCCCCTGGAGGAGGACATGGCAACCCACTCCAGTATTCTTGCCTGGAGAATCCCAAGGACAGAGGAGGCTGGTGGGCTACAGTCCATGGGGTCACAGTCAGACATGACTGAGTGTGTATACACACACAGATTCTGGAGTCCAACTACACACAGAACCAAGTGTCACCCAGACTCCCAGAGCTGTTTGCAAAAGAGGGGTAGAGGTGAGGAGTGCAGCCCAGCAGTTACACAGGGCTGGCTGCCCATGGCTTCCTGGCTCGCCTGACTGCCTCCTGCGTTCCTTCTGATGTTCCTAAGATCGCCACTGACGTCCAGGTAGCCGAAGACAATGACGTTCATTTACCTTTCTCTAAGGAAGACAGGAGGAGGAAATAAAAGATGGACATGACCGGTGGAAGCCAGACATGCGCACATTCGTTGTCTAAATGGGCTGTCTCACCGGAGGCTCACGGTGAAGGCTGGGGGTCAGAAGACCACCTTCCTGATCTGAGTGCTCCAATTTACTTGATAATAGCTCTGTCTCCTCAGGTGCCAGGGGGGAATAACACTTGCCTTCCAACTTTCCAGACCTATGTATATGGGTGTTCAGTCGCTCAGTCGTATCCGACTCTTTGCGACCCTATGGACTGTAACCCACCAGGCTCCTCTGTCCATGGCATTCTCTAGGCAAGAATACTGGAGTGGGTTGCCATTTCCTCCTCCAGGGGATCTTCCCAACACAGGGATGGAACCCACATCTCCTGCATCTCCTGCATTGGCAGGCAGAGTCTTAACCACTGAGCCACCTGGGAAGCCCTTCCAGACCTACAGTGAGGATCAAAGGAGAGATTAAAATATGTGAACATTCCTGAAAAACATAGAAAGCAAAGTAACACTCATTAAACCAAAAGCTCTTTGCTGGGTGTGAAATTTTAAACTTTAGTCCTTCTGTCTTTACCCCACATGTGACTCAGTAAAACTCCCTCTTGGAGATGTTTACCATTCATTTAAAAAGCCAGGGCTTCCCTGGTGGTTCAGATGTAAACAATCCACCTGCAATGCAGGAGACATAAGAGATACGGGTTCGATCCAGGGATGATCCCCTGGAGAAGGGAATGGGAACCCACTGCAGTATTCTTGCCTGGAGAATCCCATGGACAGAGGAGCCTGGCGGATTACAGTCTATGGGGTGGCAAAGAGTCGGACACGACAGAGAGACTAACACACACACACATACACATATTTAAAAAGCAGTTATGAAGCATCTGCTGTAGCTCACTACTGGTCACTCACTGTACAATTTCATCTGCAGCAGGAAAACAAATAATTGCAATACAATATTAGGTCTGCCGTTACATGGTATGTCTTCAAAATTTCTGGGGCACGGGAAAGGGGTTAAAAAGTAGCTTTTTTTTCTTACAACTAGGTTGCTGAAGTTTAGAATCCAATGTCTGGCACAGCCCTCACTAGCTGACCTGAGTAAGGTCAGCTATTTTTTCCCTTCCACTTGTAGATACGTCCCCTTTACTGTTAGAGACACATCACTGACAAGTCCCTTTCTCTCTAGCCGACCTTAAAAATGACCTTGCGGTTAGGAAAGAGGCATCAGTCATATCCTGAACATATTTTTTAAATGAAACAGAGCCCCTTGATTTCAATGAGATTAAGCGGAACCATTTATTTGCTCAAAATCCCATGGGAACTGTCTCCTATCACTTTGGGGACAAATGATAATCCTTTACCACAGAAAAGATTTACATCCTGTGAGTTAAAATAGCTGTTCTTCCTGCCTGCCACAGAAGTAGTATTCTTTTATTCTTTTTTGGCCTCACCGTGAGGCTTGAGAGATCTTAGTTCCCTGAGCAGGGATCAAACCCAGATACCAGCAGTGAAAGCGCCAAGTCCTAACCACTAGGCCCCCGGGGAATTCCCAGGGAAGTAGGATTTTTTAACAAATTAGAACTACAGAAACTAGGATTGGAATTGCATATATATATATAACTATCTTATTTTTCCATTTTTATGAATAAGTTACAATCCTCCAGAAATCATAAATCTGTGTTCTCAGTATTATAAAAAATAAGATCAATCTCTCCTAAAGTTGTTGAAACTATTCAAAGCTTTATATGAAGAAAGCAGTTTCATAAAGCCACAGAAATTCCATTTCAGAAAGGGGAAAATGTTTGTAAAATATATAAATTAGCCCAGAATTCTATTTTCCTTGGTTCAAGGGTCTAGGAACAGAAGAATTTGTCTGCTTGTAGTGGTTTTTCATTTTCACCAGAGAAGGGGGATTAACTTTTCACAAATTGTAGAGCTGAGAGAAACATCTCAAATACACTTTCTGTTTCTGTACTGAGGACTTGCCCCTTGGTTGGGGACAGATGATATCTAATAAATTGCGTGTTTTGAGCATGTTCGTCGACTCCCTTGAACTGGATGGCACAGGTACTGGAGATTCACTTGTCTTTTCCTGCCCAATCTTCTTCTTTCATTAAGAGCCCAAGGTTGCAAGATCGGGAGGCTAGAAGTTAAAGGCATAGCTGACGACACACACAGGTATGGCTACACAGAATTACACCTACACCCTTGGCCAAGTGACTTCTAACCCACCAAGCTAAACAATGACTCACATGAATTTTCTTGGGCAAGCATACAGTCACTGAACAGAATACAGGAGCCAATGAGCTAGCCTTCAAAATAGGCTCTCGAAGGAGTTTTCAAAGCTTACGCTTGTGAGGGACTACGGTTCTACCATACTGGGACTGGAACACTTACTCAAAGTTCTACAGAGTTGAGATACAGATAATAAGCCCTGTTATCAGCCACCAGCACCACACGGACATACAATGTGCCAATAGCTCCGTGAAGAAAATTGTGAATAGCTTACTCAATATCACCAATTCAGTGGACGTGAATTTAAGCAAACTCCAGGAGATGGTGGAGGGCGGAGGAGCCTGGCCTGCTGCAGTCCCTGGGGTCGCAAAGAGTCGGCCATGACTCAGCGACTGAACAACAGCAACGCCCAGCCTTTACTGAAGAATTCAAAATTTATATTCCATAGAGGATTTCAGAATGGAAATCTGCTCTGGAGAACGTTTATCCCAGGTGTTTTCAAAACTTTGAGAGCCTCAGAGCTCTCTCTGTCAAAGAAACCCTGTGAGGACAGCCAGCGGCTGACAGGGTCAGACTGGCCGTGGCCTGCTGGGAGCTCAGTCCTACCCTCTGTGCTCCCCCATCCCGAAAACCGCAAGTGAGTGACGGAAAAGTGTGAGTCCCAGAGAAGTTAAGAAGCCTCCTTGAGTTACTTAATACATAAGATGTCAGAATTCTGTTTCCAGTCACAGACCTTTCCACAAGGTCAAAATTCCTGTCCAGTCAGGCATGAAAGAATATCTTTCTGAGCAATGATTGGTGCTAGTTTGAAACCAAAAACTATCAACTGTTATTTTCCTACACTAGACATAGGATGTTTGGAAAGACAGTGACAATAAAGTAATCAGCATGCTTTGCAGAAGCTATATCAAAAAGACTACTCATCATTTTTAACCATATTCCTAAAGCTGAGCTGATTGATTGTCTTTCTTGATATTTTCAAGTCACACGGCATATTTTCAGTTTGGTTTGGTTGTACTGTTGTTGGTTTTTAATATAGCCTCCATCTTTTGGGAAAAGTAAAACTAGAAATTCATACACAAACAACGTAAAGTCAGAATGGAAATGAAGCCATAAATGATCTGACCCCTAACTTTGGGTAGAGTCTAGTGCAAACCGAATGTCCCCTACTGTCTGAAGTGACCATCTTTCCAAACTGTACACAGTCACAAGCAAGTTCTTCCAACTATTATCACTTTATCATCATGAAGAATTTATTGCATATACCTTGTTTCCCTGCTGCAGAGAGACGTGTCCACACAAGGAAGTTTAAAGAATAAGCTCCTTAAAATAACAATAGTAAAACACAGAGGGAGCTGCATTCAATGTCCTGTGACAAACCACACCGGAAAAGAATATGAAAAAGAAGATATATGTATAGCTGAGCCACTTGACTGTATATAATATAACATTATAAATCAGCATTCTGCAATACAATTTTAAAAATAAAAAATTAATATTACAAAATAAATTTTAAAAAATTCCTGTCTTCAATTATATTGACAACAAAAGCAGCTAAAGCAGGAGACAGAATATGAAACAGAAGTCAACTGGTAGTATCACAAAAACACAGAAAGTGGGAATCTAAACAGAGCAGGAGCTTGGGGGGGAGGGGGAAAAAACCATCCTCAGCTTTGACTGACTCTCCTAACATCTAAGGTTATGATAGTTTAATTTTGTCACAGACTTGGAAAGATTATAGACCATCAGGAAGAAACACTTCAAACTCCTGATTATACACAATGGAAAGAGGCCATGAGCATTTACACTTCTTGCCCAGCTCTCAGCCTCTGAGGGCAGACCTCGATGTGAGGAAAGTTTGCTAGCAAATCAAGCAAGAGGCTTGCTTAGAAGGATGAGTCTAAAATTGGGGTTCCCCCACCCTTTGATTATAACAGTGGGTATGTTTGCTGTAGGATACTCAGAAAAAGTAGAAGGGAACATAGTACAGGTAAGAAAATTTCACCTAAAATAGACAATCCAGACCAAAGCAATTTTTGTATATTTCCTTCCAATTTTTTTTTCCAATAATTTTTTTTTTTACCGAACTATTGTCAGATTCTCTATACAGATTCATTTCTTAATTTAGCATTATGTCATGAGCATTTTCCAACCTCATTTAAAATGTCTTGTTAGCATTGCTTTTTTTTTTTTTAAAGGGTATTATTTTGCTGTTGTTTTAAAAAGGCTTCTTGAAAGTGGCAAGGGGCAATTAATTGCTTGAGCTTCCTATACAACATACCTCTGTTCTAGAACTTTCACATTAATGGCAAACAGCATTCCCTGTGGATGAGAAACAGGGCGAGGCACGGCTGGAGTGGGAGCAATCAGAGGAAGGCGGTTATGACCGTCTCCAAAGGCGTTAGGGAGACAGGGAAACAGTCCTGCCCCGAGGGATGCAGGGAAGTGCTTGGAGGGTCTTCCCAGTGATCCTTCCTTAGCCCTGGCTTTCCTTTAGCAAGAGCTGGGCTCAACAAAAAGTCACCCAAAATCGAGAGGAGACTGTGGAGGAGTGTTTCTACTGTCATAAATCAATGCCCTTGAAATCCAGTCTAACTTAATTTGTGCATTTCTTTTTACTGATTTGCAGAATTTAACCTGAAACATTTAAACCTTGCTGACATCAGCCAGGAACGTTTCACATTCAGGAAAAAGTTATAGCACAGTTCTGAGGCAGTTTCAGCAACCCCTGAAGCTGTTCTGTCTTGCAGAGGTAGGCGTGGAGAGCTACGCGTCATTCCCGTGAAACCTGTCTGACGGCCCCTGGGAGTTGTAACCACTTAGCAATTTGGCTCCGGGTGGAATCAAGCAAAGCACCTGGAGTCCTTTCCCACCCTGGCCCTCAGAAGAGATGTCATCTGTCATCTCTGAACAAGCTTTTGTTTTTCTTTACTGAATAAGGCAAAAAATAATCTCAATTTAAAATCTGAATTACTGTATTCCTAAAACAAAAGTCAGTATTTAATGTATTCCTGAGAAAATATGTAATACACCAAAGGAGGGTTTTAAAACCTCCTTTTAAACTACAGAGGGACTTGACTTGTAAGAGGCACTTACATTAATATCAAATACACTTTGATCTCAGAGTTATCATTAAAAGTAAATGTTAAGAAAATGATGTGTAAATCTAAATTTTTTAAAAAATTTGAAGAAAATGAGAGTGCTTGCAGAGACTAAAGGCAAAATGTAAAGAAGCCAATTTTAAAGAACATGATCAGATTTTTTACATTAAAATTATAATTCTTTACATTAAAAATGGGAAGATTTTTTACATTAAAAAATATGATTACAAGACATATAAACTTAAAACAGAGATTATCACTGGAAGATCTATTTGTTAGAATATACATTTCTAGTCATAGATCTTTTAAATAAACATGTGCAATTTTAAAAGAAAAGTGTAGCCTTTGTACCTGGTTTTGAAAATAAAAGTGAGGTCCTTAACACTTGAGTCTTAAAAGTCTGATATTTATCTGTATGTGAAAAATACTTATAACTCAATTCATTTGTGCACCACTTACAGATTTTTTTCATTTTAAAAATTGTTTAAAAATACAGTAATATAAAATTCACCCTTTACATTGTTTTTAAGTGTATAGTTCAGTGGCATCAAGTACATTCACAAAGGTGTGCGACTATCATCACCATCCATCTCCAGAATTCTCCCATCTTCTTACACAGAGACGGTCCTTATACATAGAAAACAAACTTATGGTTACCAAAAAGGAAGGAGGGGTAATAAATTAGGAGTATGAAGGGGGTGACAGAGGATGAGGCGGTTGGATGGCATCACCGGCTCAATGGACCTGGGTTTGAGCAGATTCCGAGAGATAGTGAATGACAGGGAAGCCTGGCGGACTGCAGTCCACGGGGTGGCAAAGAGTCGGACACTTAGCAACTAAACAACAACAACAATGGGATTAACAGTTAACACACACTGTACATAAAATAGATAAGCAACAGGATTTACTGCATAGCACAGGGAACTATATTCATTATCTTGTAAGAACCTATAATGAAAAAGAATCTGAAAAACACATGTATATAAATGAATCGCGGTGTTGCTCTATACCTGAAACTAATACTATAAATCAACTATACTTCAATAAAAAAGAGAAAGTTAAAAAAAAGTAAATCAAAAGTCCTCATCACAAGAAAAAAAGTTGTTTTTGTAACGATGTACGGTGACAGATGTTAACTAGACCTACTATGTGTGGTGATCATTTCAGAGTATATACAAATATTGAATCATTATGTTACATGCCTGAAACTAATACAATGTTTTGTGTCAATTATACCTCAATAAAAGTATTACAATTTTTTTTTTTCTAAAAGGTATTGCAGCCTCAAAATATTTTTTAAAAACAAGATAACAAGAGAAAGAAAGGGAGGAACCCCTCCTGGAATTTTCTGACTTGCTCTAATCTGAGTCCACTGCTCTCCAGACCTGCTCCTCCACTGTTGAGGGGAGGTTCCATCCTCCCCCTGAAAGTCCCCATTGCCTGTTGAGTGTTGGGGACCCTGGGTTCTGGATTCCCATGCCTTTCCCTCCCTTGGTTCACTCCCTCTCTTTGATGGCACACATCTTCCACCAACTTCACTGAGAACTGCCTGGGAGATAAATTTTTTGAGAATTTGTGTGTCCAAAAGCATTCTTTTCCCACTATTACACATACTTAGCTGATAATTTGGTTGGGTATGGAAATCTAGAACAGAAATAATTTTCCCTCTGATTGTTGGAAGTCTTGCTCCATGGTCTGCTGTTTGTGGAACTGTGGTCAAGAGGTCCAAAGCCACTTGGGTTCTTTGTTCCTTTTAAGAAACCTTCAGTTATCAGGATGTTCTATCATTTTTAGAACATAAAACTGGCAGGAAGGCTTCCGGGTTGGCTCTGTGGTAAGGCATCCATCTGACACAGGTTGACCCGGGAAGATCCCACATGCCTCGAGCAAACAAGTCTGTGCATCACGACTACCGAGCCTGCGCTCTAGAGCTTGGGAGCCACAGCTCCTGCGGCCCACAGGCCCTAGAGTTCGTGCTCCTCGACAAGAGAGTAGCCCCTGCTCGCTACAACTAGAGAAAAGCCCGCGCAGCAACAAAGGCCCAGCACAGCCAAAAAGCAGTTCAGTTCAGTCGCTCAGTCATGTCCGACTCTTTGAGACCCCCATGGACTGCAGCACGCCAGGCTTTCCTGTCCATCACCAACTCCTGGAGTTTACTCAAACTCACATCTATCGAGTCGGTGATGCCATCCAATCATCTCATCCTCTGTTGTCCCCTTTGTGTCCTGCCATCAATCTTTCCCAGCATCAGGCTCTTTTCCAAAAATAAAAATAAATAAATAAATAAAATTATTTTTTTAACAAACTCGCAGGGGAGGCGGGTTCAACCTAAACATGCTTCTTGCATTCCCCCAGTGCAGGAGAAAACAAGTATATTATGGCTGGCAGAGAGTTCTTGTGACAATAAAATCAGCAGTCAGTAAACATGGCGGTTATAGGAAGAAAATGAAAGTGGGGCTTTTTCAATTTAATAAATATGGTCCATGAATGAATGGACTCCCCTTAAGAATAGGGGAAAGGAAGGCCCTTTTCTTTCTTTCTTTTCTCTCCTTCTTTCTTTCTCCCTTTCACCTGTATCCCTTTCCAGAAATGGTTCCTTCATCTGGAAGAATAACTTCCTCCACAGACACACAGACCTCTTTCCTGAAAATGAAACACAGGCAGGCAGCCGGCTCCAGCGGCTCCACCTGCTTCCTCCTACTCAGGGGAAGGTGAGTGAGGAGGGGCGGCCCCAGGCCAGCCCAGGTGACGCCAGAAGGAGGCGGGGCCGCACCTGGCTCCTCCCACCCGCCTTCCAGCTCCTGTCCATCCCTCTGTCCGTCAGCCCTATGTTCCCACCCCAACGGGCTCCCCCTGCACCGCAACCAGTTCACCTTCCTCCTTGCAACTGAGTCTCTCTTGTCAGCAATTGAGCTGCTCGGTTCAGTTTTTCCTCTCTTGGAGTAACACATTTCCACTACCCACCCTAATCAAACTACTGTTTTATCTTCCCAAGTCTCTAAGAGGAAAAACCCCAGCCTGGACCTCAAGTCACCTCTCTTCCTTGACTGTTGATGCCAGGTCTTCCACATTCCTCGGGGATCCGACCCTCCAATTTCAGTGTGTCGTCTCTGCAGCTAAACATTCATCTGCCATGGATTTTAAAATGTCATCTTGCACATCTCAGAATCATCAGTATGCATGTTGGCAAATGGTTTAAATGACCACATGAAGAATTCATAGAGACTAGATAAGACACAGAGACAGGTTCTCCTTAATCTCTACTTTATTATTTCCTTTGTTGTTGTTGTTTAGTTGCTAAGTCATGTCTGACTCTTGCATTATCATGGATCATATCCTGCCAGGCTCCTCTGTCCCTGGGTTTCCCAGGCAAGAAGACTGGAGGGGGTTGCCATTTCCTTCTCCAGGGGATCTTCCAGACCCAGGGATCGAACCTGTGTTTCCTGCATTGGCAAGCGGGTTCTTTACCACTGAGCCACCAGGGAAGCCCCATTATCTCTTTTATTATCCTATTAAACTGTCTCTCTCTATTTCCATAGTTGTTACTAAGATCATGGCATCCAGTCCAATCACTTCATGGCATATAGACGGGGAAACAATGGAAACAGTGACAGACTTTATTTTGAGGGGGCTCCAATATCATCGCAGATGGTGACTGCAGCCATGAAATTAAAAGACGCTCCTTGGAAGAAAAGTTATGACCAAACTGGACAGCATATTAAAAAGCAGAGACATTACTTTGCCAACAAAGGTCCATCTAGTTAAAGCTATGGTTTTTCCAGTAGTCATGTATGGATGTCAGAATTGGACTATAAGGAAAGCTGAGTGCCAAAGAATTGATGCTTTTGAACTGTGGTGTTGGAGAAGACTCTTGAGAGTCCCTTGGACTGCAAGGAGATCCAACCAGTCCATCCTAAAGGAGATCAGTCCTGAATATTCATTGGAAGGACAGATGTTGAAGCTGAAACTCCAATACTTTGGCCACCTGATGTGAAGAATTTACTCATTTGAAAAGACCCTGATGCTGGGAAAGATTGAAGGCGGGAGGAGTAGGGGACAACAGAGGATGAGATGGATGGATGGCATCACTGACTCAATGGACATGAGTTTAAGCAAGCTCCAGGAGTAGGTGATGGACAGGGAGGCCTGGCGTGCTGCCGTCCATGGGGTGGCAAAGAGTCAGACACAACTGAGGGACAGAACTGACTGACTATACTGGTCAGGGGCTCCATCTGCTCGGAATGGACACATGGCTTCGATATCACTTTCCTGCTCCAGACTAACCTTCTGAAAGTTTCCCTCCTCACCTTATTCACCATCTCAAGATCACACTGACTCCCTGCTGGCAGCAGACACGACGCACACTCCTA
This sequence comes from Giraffa tippelskirchi, assembly GCF_054371585.1. Lineage (NCBI taxonomy): Eukaryota > Metazoa > Chordata > Mammalia > Artiodactyla > Giraffidae > Giraffa > Giraffa tippelskirchi. The sequence goes on from NC_137282.1 coordinate 160,369,454, forward strand.
GCCTTAGCATCCAGAGCCCTGCACAACTGTACCCCAACCCACCCTCTACTCACCCTGCACTTTTCTGCTTCTGTGCTTCGATTCCTGCCCATCCCCCAGGGCAACACTCACCCACCTTCTCTGTGCATTCTGCTAGAACCACCTTAAGTCTTGCTTCTCCATGAGACCCTCCCAGCTCACATGGCTCATTAATAAAATTCAGCCTACGATCTTTCCATCCTTTCATTCACCAAACATTTTCTTTTAGTACCTATTATGAGTCAGGCATTATGCTGGGTTCTGGGGAAGCATAAATAAATGTCATCCTTTCAATGCTGATGGGATTGACAATCCAATAAAACAAATAATAGCCACCATTTAGCTTGCACATACCATGTTCCAGGTGTAGTACAAAGCATTTAGAACACATTGTCATAAACCATCTTCACAATAACCCTGTGAGGGAGGTATTATAATCCTGATTTTACTGACGATACAACAGAGGCTCACCAGGGTCAGGTAATCTGATCATGGTCAGTCCAATGGTAATTAGCAGAGTCTATAAAAACCTGCCCTAATGTCTGGGCTCCTGGGTGACACTCTGTCTCACCTCCTTCTGTCTCCCTCCTCTCTTCTCACTCTTTCCTCTGAGCTCAAACCCTTTGATAATTGATCAAATACTGTATGTTTTTGCATTTTCTTAACTTTTAACATTTTGTGTGCTTAAATTGTGTTTCCCCAACTAGACAGAAAGGATGCAGTCAAGAATAACACAATGGGGACTTCCCTCATGGTCCAGTGGTTAAGAATCACCCTTGCGATGCAGGGGATGTGGGTTCAATCCCCGGCTGGGGAACTAAGATCCCACCTACTGTGGAGCAACTAAGCCCACGTGCTTCAACTACTGAGTCAGAGTGCCACACAAAAAGAGAATATTTTGACTTTTATAGGAAAGGACTCATAGGTGGATGAAACTGGAGCCTATTATACAGAGCGAAGTAAGTCAGAAAGCAAAACACCGATACAGTATATTAACGCATATATATGGAATTTAGAAAGATGGTAACGATGACCCTATATGTGAGACAGCAAAAGAGACATAGATGTAAAGAACAGACTGTTGGACTCTGTGAGAGAAGGCGAGGGTGGGATAATTTGAGAGAATAGCATTGAAACATGTATATTATCATATGTGAAATAGATCGCCAGTCCAGGTTCGATGCATGAGGCAGGGTGCTCAGAGCTGGTGCACTGGGATGACCCTGAGGGATGGGATGGGGAGGGAGGTGGGAGGGGGGGTCAGGATGGGGAACACATGTACACCCATGGCTGATTCATGTCAATGTATGGCAAAAACCACCACAATGTTGTAAAGCAATTAGCCTCCAATTAAAAGAAAAAAAGAAAAGAAAAGGACTCATAGATCCCAGTGACAGCAGCTTTGTAATGATGACACCTCAGTATTTTATGCAGCTTGGAGGAAGTCATCCATGAGTTAAACATAGACTACTAACACTCTCAAACAGCGACCCCCAAACTTTTAAATTATGAGGATCACTTTATTATTAAAAATTGCAAATCTTCACATAAGCAAAATCATGCTTCTTTTTGCAACCGACAGAGGAAGTACATAATGAGAAGCACTGCCATGCATATAACAAGGTTTTGAAACAAATTTATGTTTTATGAATCCCAAGCACATCTTCCTACTTTTGAAAAATAGTACAGATAGATGTGGGCTTCCCTAGTGGCTCAGTCGTAAAGAATCCACCTGCCAATGCAGGAGACGCAGGAGACCCAGGTTCAATCCCTGAGTTGGGAAGAACCCCTAGAGAAGGAAATGGCAACCCACTCCAGTATTCTTGCCAGGAAATCCCATGGACAGAGGAATCTGGTGGGCTACAGTCCCTGGGGTCTCAAAGAGTCGGACATGACTGAGCAATTAAACAACAACAACACATAGATGTAAAATGTGATTTACGCACCTATGGATAACACTGGAAAATCCATAACAAAAGCCCTCTCCTCCTCAAGCAACCACACCCCAGAGACTAGAAAGCATTGATCTGTGAGTTTGCTGACCCTGAGCTGAGAGTGGGCAGGGTGAAGGCACCTTGGAAAGGGGCACTCATTCTCTATGGGGAGGAATGTTCATTTGGGGCAGAGCTCTGATACTGATGTCTCTTCCGTATTCAACAAGGATTCAATATGGGGGCTAGGGTGGTATCTCAGCCCACAGACGACACAGTATAATTACTGCAGGTGTTAAAGGGATTTCCAGTAGTGGGTTCCCTCGGATAAACTTAAATCCAATTGAGCGAGTTCATTTGATCTCCCTCTTTCCTCTCTGCAGTCCAGGCCTCAGAGGAATCTGAGCTGACAGGTGTGAGTTCTGTCAGCTGGAAATGAGCCAACGGTCAACTGCTAACAGGCTGTGTGCCACAGGAAGAAGAGAATCACCCTCCACCCCGTGCCCTTGGGTGAATCTCTTATTGTCCCTCTTCTTTGTGGCCACGAACCTGCAGGAAATCATTTGACGCACAGAACTGACAACTTATTGTACAACTCGAAAAGACTATTCAATATGTTTTTCATACACTTACTGAATACTTCCTCGAAGAGGTCTAGATATTCTTCTGACATGAGACTTTATTTTTTTTTTTTTTAAACCAGAACCTTGTCTTTGTTTTGGCCGAGCCATAAGCATGTGGGATCTTAGTACCCTACCTGGGGATTGAACCCACAACCTCTGCATTGGAAGTACAGAGCCTTAACCACTGGACCGCCAACATGAGACTTCAAATCTCACAGCAACATGTAGATGTCGATGGGTGATTCTCACTCTTGCTGTAGAACTGAAAGGACAGAGGTCAACTAAGTGTGAGCCAGCCGTTACCTCCAGGGAGGCAAGCCCTGGAGGACTGCAACGCATTGTTGTTAATTAACCAGAAAAGAGACTGGGCTTAATTTATAAAGTAATAATGAACTGGATTTATGACAATCTCACCAATCCATGATTTGTCCTGATTTATTATAGAGAAACGTGCACAATACTCTTATCTTTATCCGGAAACAGGGCCTCGTTAAGAGCACCAATACTCTATTTTAGGAAATCAAGAGTTTCTTGTACACCTAATTTCCTGAAGTAGATCATATGTCAGTCTGTGCACATATGTGTGCTGTGTCACGTTCAACTCTTTGCAACACTGTGGAGTGTAACCCACCAGGCTCCTGTGTCCGTGGGATTACCCAGGCAAGAACGCTGGAGTGGATTGCTGTGCCCTCCTCCAGGGGGTCTTCCCAACTCAGAGATCAAATCCACATTTCCTGCCTCTCCTTGCATTGCTGCTGCTGCTGCTAAGCCACTTCAGTCATGTCCAACTCTGTGCGACCCCATAGACAGCAGCCCACCAGGCTCCCCCGTCCCTGGGATTCTCCAGGCAAGAACACTGGAGTGGGTTGCCATTTCCTTCTCCAATGCATGAAAGTGAAAAGTGAAAATGAAGCCGCTCAGTCGTGTCCGACTCTTCGCGACCCCATGGACTGCAGCCTACCAGGCTCCTCCGTCCATGGGATTTTCCAGGCAAGAGTACTGGAGTGGGTTGCCATTGCCTTCTCCGCCTTGCATTGCAGGCAGATGCTTTACCACTGAGCTACCAGGAAAGAGCAAAGGGTTTTGCGCCAGCCAGAAGCTGAACCTAGAATCTTCTGATCCATGGTCAGATGCATTATCCATTGCGAGGTCTCCCTGAGTGTAAAGCCCAGAGCTCCTCCTTGGAAAATCCAGCCTCTAACACAAAGCCTGGCATGTAAAAGGGCTCAGGAAATGAATGAACAAGTTAATGAATGAGTTAATAAACATGGTGCCTGTGCCTTCAGCAAACAAATGTATAACCACAGATCCCCTCATTCATGGAAAACTCAGGCCTGACTCTCAGGCTGGTCATCAAAAAGCCACACATGCTAATGGTTGGTTTTACTATCTATTTTTCCCCTTCCAGGTCTGGATTTCCTGGTGTTTATATCAAAAGCACAAATGAAAAAGGTATCCTCTGAAGTTATGTGTAATAACTTATGTGTGATAAAAGTTATGTCTTTTGTGTGATAAACAGTAAAACCAGTTCAAGGCAGTGTGTGCTGCAGGGATGAATACTGGGGAGCAGGATCTGTTGAGGAGGGTCTGTGCGCTGGGGAAGCACAGAGTGGAGAAGGCAGTCTTCTGAGGACAGAAAAAGGAAAACAAGAAATCAAGACAGAAAAAGGAAAACAATCAAAACACAAAAAGGGTATTTGTGTGCACACTCAATGCCAGTGCATTTGTGTGCACATTTGTATGTATAGTCTACAAGTGCACAAAATTTGCAAACATATTTGGCTTGAATTTGACCCACAAATAATCCATGAAAGGCACCAGCTGCCTGGAGATGTTCACAGCATATCTTGCTTCCTCAGTGACAAAAGGATTAAACAAAAAGACTGACCTCACCTGTGGGAAAGATGCTTCATCCTTTGAGCTCTATGGCTTTGCGTCAGGCCGGTGGGAAATGCTGAAGCAAAAGAGCATCTTTAGAATTATGATCGCTGACATTAAAAAAAAGTGGGGGGGGGGGGCTTCCCTGGTGGCTCAGATGATAAAGCATCCACCTATAATGTGGGAGACCTGGGACGATCCCCTGGAGAAGGGCACGGCAACCCACTCCAGTATTTTCTCCTGGAGAATCCCATGGACGGAGGAGCCTGGTGGGTTACAGTCCATGGGGTCACAAAGAGTCAGACATGACTGAGTGACTTAGCGTGCACGCACAATGTATGTATATTATATTCGAAAATCTACTGAAAATGCCTACATAGAAATGTCAATGCTCTATCATTGGCAACTGAACCTGAATAAAAGAATAAGCAATTTCAAAACTATATACATTTTCTCTAAAGAAGGTGACCGGTGGTTAGAAACCAACAATCAAGAGCAGTGTGTCTCATGAGTCAAGCGTTTGGAGCTTCCCCAGGAGGAGAGGGAACACGGCCTGCCTTATTGAAGTGGAGCTACACTTTCTGCAGAGCCCAAACGATCCGCCAGATAAACGTAGAGGCTCTGCAGGTCACACAGTCATCTAGCCTGTACTTTCCTAATTGTTTTCTTCTCCAGTGTGTTTAAAGGCCTTATTCACCTGCTGGTAAACAATGAATACAGAAGAGTGGCCATTAATCAAGGTCACGGGTCACCTAAGAAGGTGGCTCAGTGGGTGCGTCCATGGGGCTGAGCACCCGGGGTTCAGCGGAGGGACCTGGCAGGGCGCAGCCGCCTCCCCACCACGTTCTGGCTCAGAAGGAAACACCCCTCTCCTCCATGCGCACTCCTGGATGAGGAAGGCAAACCACGTGCTAACACGGTGGGGCGGGGGCCCAGGTCCCTGCATACGAGGCCTTCAGGCTTGGCCGCTACCCCTCTCCTGATCCCCCCACCACCCAGTGGCAGGACTGTAAGGACCGTTAGCTCCAAAGCCTTCTCGCTCAGCCTCCGCCCTCCACCTTGTTTTTTCCAATTCCAAGAATTGGCACAAGGGACAAGTAATTCCCGTTTAGGGGAAAAAAAAAAAATCTCTTAAAGGCTTTTTGTCATTTTTTCATACTCCGCACTAAAAGTCTCTGCATCACTGCATGAAAAAGCAGTGAGATTCTCCAGTTAAATGTATCTGAATTCCACAAAAGGACACCCCACTGCCTGCCCAGAGACAATCCCATCTCTGTTGCTAATAAACATGTAATACAGGATTGGTACCTGTAGTTACCATGCTGTACATTAGATTCCCAGAATTTATTCATCTTATACCTGGGGTTTGTACCCTCTGAGTAAAATCTCCCCATTTCCCCCACTCCTCAGTCCCTGGTAACCACCACGCTACTCTCTGTTTCTCTAAGTTTGTTTTTTAAGATCCCACAGATAAACAAGATGATACAATATTTGTTTGACTTATTGCCCTTAGCAGAATGCCTTCGAGGTCCTTTAAGAGCCTCATTTTTGTTTCGTGTGGGTGTGTGTGTTTTGATTGCATTGGGTCTCAGGTTCTGCAGGCAGGATCTTCCTTGCATCATGTGGGTCTTTCCTTGGGGCCCATAGACTCTCTAGCCATGGCATGCATGGGTAGAGTTGCTCTGTGACATGTGGGATCTTAGCTCAGATCTTAGATCAGACCAGGGACTGAACCCAAGTTCCCTGCCCTACAAGGAGGATTCTTAACCACTGCACCACCAGGGAAGTCCTGAGAGCCTCTTTTAAAGAACAGTTGATTGCCAAACTTTAAGCTGGAAAGTCAATAGAATAACTGGAAGAATTATAATTACATCGCCTTAAAATGTATCAATACTTATATTAAGAACCATATAGGAATCGATCATCATGCTATATGCTGATCCCAAATGAAAACCAATAAGACATCAATTAAAGAATAAAGAAAGTCTGAAAACACAAGGCCTGGTAGAAATCACAGGAAAGCAGATCTGGGCTCCTGACCAGAGAGGTTCTGGAACTTGTCCGACATCACACAGCAAGACATGAGTCATGGCCTTCAGGGTCCTTCCCGCCCAGCCCAGGGCTGTGTGCATTCCCCCAAGTGGCCTCCTGGAGGTAACTCATCATCTTACAGTCATGCATGGCTTGCAAAGCCAAAGAACTCAAAATGGGTTCAAATCTAGATTTTGTCATTTGCTAGATCGCTGATGGCAATGGTTCCCACCACGCGCTCTGTATCAGGTCATCTGAAGGAGCCGGGAAAACATACAGTTTCCTGGACTCCTTTACCATGGATTCCAACTCATTCATTCCAGGGTGGGGCCTAGGCATTTAAATGGTTTAATAATATCCCCAGGTGCAGCCAGTTAGATGAAAATCAGTTCTCCACGGCTCTGGTTCTCCAGCCTGGGTACCCATTGGAGTCACTCGGGGGAGCTTCAAAGGCTACAAGCCCGAATCCCATCTTCACAGATGTTGATTCACCTGGTCTGAGGCTCAGCCTCAGCGCAAAATCGGGTGACTCTAACCTGTCACCACGGATGAGAACCACTGCTCATGGGCTCCATGAACCATGAATCTCTAGTCTCAGTCACCTCCCAGGGAAGCTTCAGGGACCTGCTCGTGGCCATTCTTAAAATTCCAGAGCTGACAACGGGCAATAAAGGCGTGCTGATAGACTTGGCTAATGAGGCTTAGTGTTAATGGACAGGTGAGAAGCGAAGGGCAAGCCTAAGAAATAACGAGCATTTAGTATGAAAAGTTCCCGAGGGCAGATGATACAGTCATCAAGCAAATGTTAGCTTATTTTACAAACGCCCAGGTGGCCCTTTTGAAGCAGTAGAGGCTACCCCCCCCCCCAAGCCTTGGATATCCATAGTCCCAAAGATGTTTTGAGAGTGGGAATGAACAAATTCTACCAACCTTAACTAATTCCTATCACAGACAGAATCACTCTTGACTGAGTCTAACAACAGTAATCCGGGCTCAAGGCTCAGGAGAACAGGACAATTAACTTCCCAGACACCGTACTCTGTAGGGGAGAAACGGAGGATGTTATCATGGAGAATATGGCCCACCAGTCGGAGTTCATATGCAAGGAGAGCTATTTTCCTGAACGGATTTGAGAAGACTTGTTGTTCAGTTGCCCAATTATGTCCAACTCTTTGTGACCCCATGGACTGCAGCAGGCCTCCCTGTCCCTCACCATCTCCAAAAGTTTGCCCAAGCTCATGTCCATTGCATTGGTGATGCCATCCAGCCATCTCATCCTCTGATGCCCTCTTCTCCTTCTGCCCTCAATCTTTCCCAACATCAGGGAAGATGACTAAGAAAAACAGTTTTCCCCTTCTACGTTATTTAACAAGAATGATAAGTGAACAAGTAGGCTAGCCAAGCTGTCTAGGCTGCATAATCCCACATCTGGAATACACATGGCAGGGAAGAAATTTGTCACCATATTAACAGGATCTATCTTGGTAGAGAGGGGCTATGCTGATTTTTATTTTCTCCTTTATATTTTTCTATGTTTCCCAAATGTTTTATCAAGTACAAGTATTACCTTTTTTTTTTTTTTAATATGGACCATTTTTAAAGCTTTTGTTGAATTTGCTTAAATATTGCCTCTGTTTTATGTTTTGGTTTCTTGGCCACGAGGCATGAGCGATCTTAGCTCCCTGATCAGGGATTGAACTCACACCCCCTGCACTGGAGGTGAAGTCTTAACCACTGGACTGCAGGGAAGTCTCGTACAAGTATTACTTTTTCATGAGATAAAGGAACACAGCCTCCTTTTTAAAAATGTAATTTCTCTCAAGCTTGGGGCAGCGATGCTCCAAGGCACTCCTGTACCTGTTGGCATGTGGTAAGGAGCAGCAGGTTTGTCCTGCTTTTGAAGATTCAGCAGGTCCGGTGCTTTCATAAGCAGCTGGGGATTTGGCACTCCTGGTGATGTGCTTGCCAGGCTCAGCAAAGTTGGTATCAGACGTGTGACTGATGAATATGAAGCTCCTAATAACTAGGCCATCCATCCATTTGCTGCCAATTCTGACAACATAGGAATAAACGAAGCACTTTTTTTTTTTTTTTGATGTGGACCATTTTTAAAGTCTATTGAATTTGTTACAATATAGTTTCTGTTTCATGTTTTAGTTTTTTGGCTGCCAAGCATGTGGGATCTTAGCTTCCGGACCAGGGATGGGATCAAACCCCCTGCATTGAAAGGCCAAGTCTTAACTGCTGGACCATCAGGCAAGTCCCTGAATTAAGCATTCTTCATGCTGGGTATGGAGAAGGCAATGGCACCCCACTCCAGTACTCTTGCCTGGAAAATCCCATGGATGGAGGAGCCTGGTGGGCTGCAGCCCATGGGGTCGCTAGGAGTCGGAGACAACTGAGCGACTTCACTTTCACTTTTCACTTTCATGCACTGGAGAAGGAAATGGCAACCCACTCCAGTGTTCTTGCCTGGAGAATCCCAGGGACGGGGGAGCCTGGTGGGCTGCCATCTATGGCGTCGCACAGAGTCGGACACAACTGAAGTGACTTAGCAGCAGCAGCAGCAACATGCTAGGTAGCCATCATTTTTTTGACAGTGTTAAATATGTGGGGATGTGAGGGGAAGATCGCTTAGAAAGATTCACGCTCTGGCTTTCCTGGGCACTGGCACATGACTAAGTTGGCCTCAACATTTGTAAATCAGATGCAAATAGCACGTGGTTTGAAAGTCAGAAGATGCAAATGACACATGGATGAGATTTCAGAGAAATTCAGCTGTTGAGCTTCTGTGTTTGGTTTACCTGCTAAGCCCCATGAATAAAAGGGGCCAATGGAGGTTTCCAAATAAAACCTCAAATGCAAGGTCTCTTCCCTCAGATACCTCCAAATCTTTACAACCATCTACAGAATCCTTTTAAAAAACCCTAAATACTCAGTCTCCTCACCTGTCCATTGCCTCCACCTCGTTCCTAAATGTTCCAGCCTCTGCTATTGCTTCATACAGATATTCTTCATTCACTAGTTTTCTGAAACGAAATTCCTACTCCTAATATCCTCCACCCAGAATACCCCTCAATATCCACCCCATTTCACTGCCATCAGAAAACCACCCAATCAGGAAGTTTTCTTTTCTGCTTAACTTAAACACCATCTGTTATAAGATGAAAGGTAAATAACTCATGGGGAGGGAGCTACTTATTCATCTTCATAGCCCTCCAAAAGCACGAAGCTACACGAGGTTTTTACACATTTGTTGAAGGAATGAATTTCCTCTCAAAGAAGATCGGTAGCACTTTAGAATGATAACATACTTGTGCTTACATGGAGTCATTTTCAAAGCATCTGAGACTTGCAGCGCCAAATGGGACCCCCAGAACTGCAGCATGGACCTCTCCTGGGAATTTCTTAAAAATGTGGCATTGTAGCCTCCTGCTTCCTCCCTCTGCTCCCTCCCCCTACACACACCCCACTGAACCAGTTTTAATGAAAATTTTAATTAAAATCTACAGGCAACTCTCATGTCATTCAAATTTGAGAAGAATTAGTCTAGAGCATTGTCTCCCAGCTGTGGCTGCATGTTGGAATTGATAGGTACTCCAGAATACAGATTCCCTGGGTTCGAGCCCCCAAGAGTCTGATTTTATCAGTCTGAGATTTAGGATTCTTAAAAATGCCCCCAGTGTGCAGCCAGGGTTAACAAGCATTTGCTCAGCATCCTTGTCGGAGTACGTTAAAGCTCCTGCAGTACTTTGTAAGTCAGTGTCTCACCTACACAGTGACTTCTCTCATTTTTACTACCCAGCCTTCCCTTATCATATTACTTCTCCTCTTCCAAGAAGTACCTCCTAGCTTTATTTGCCAACAAATGTTTATTGAGCATCTGGAATTCGCATAAACACAAAACCTGTTCTTAAACTTCCTTTTGCAGTAAATTATCTAAATGCTCTTTCTTGGGCTCTTTTTCCATGAATCCTCTTTCGTAATTTTGTAAGCATTCATTGTTGCCACTATCACGATGGCTTATTATTTTCTGAGAGAGGGAAAGAAAATTACCTTTTGCCCAGTTTTAAAACAACTTAAGCGTATACACACTACTATATCAACAGATAACTAATTTGTGCTATGCACAAATCACTAGACTCAGTATTCTGTAATAGGTTTTAAGAGAGAAGCCTCTGAGAAAGAATATATATATATATAACTGAATCACTATATGTATACCTGAAACTAACACAACATTGTAAATCAACTATACGTCAATAAAATCAAGTAAAATAAAATGAACAGGACTTCCCTGGTGGTCCAGTGGTTAAGAATCTACCCGCCCGTGCAGAGGACACAGGTTCGATCCCTGGTCTGGGAAGATTCCACAGGCCTCGGAGCAACTCAGCCTGGGTGCCCCAACTACTGAGCCCGTGCTCCGGAGCTGTCCTCTGCAATAAGAGAAGCCCCTGCTGTGGGAAGCCCAAGCACCCTAACTAGAAAGGCGCTCCCACTCGCCACAGCCAGAGAAAACCTGCACAAAGCAGTGAAGACCCAGCACAGCCAAAGAAATAAATAACAGTTTTAAAAGTAAAATGAACGGTTAGGAGAAAACCAAACAAACAATTTAAGGACTGTTTTGAACCAGAGAGACATCAAAAACTGATTATATTTAACACTAAATCTCTTCTGTCCTTCAACCTTTATAAAGGTATCATCGTCCTGCCTTCCCATCCTATCTGTAATAGCCAACACTTGTAGAAGCCTGTGGTGGTCCTGGCACTGGACTCACTGCATTACTGGGTTAGCTGTCTCACTTAATCTACCCAACAGCCCTATGAGACACATTCTATCGTTTGTTTGTTTGTTTTTGTTTGTTTTGCTTTTGGGGGGGGTTGCTCTTTGTTTTGACACCCCATGCAGCGTGCAGGATTTTAGTTCCCCAACTCCTGCAGTGGAAGTGTGGAGCCCTAACCACTGGACTGCCAAGGAAGTCCCAAGGCACATTCTATAGATATCCCCATTTTTTGAGAAAATAGTGGCACAGAAAAGTTCAGTAACTTGCCCAGCATCACCCAGCTTGTCTCCTGACAACACGATAGAAACCTAGGCAGTCAGACTCAGAAACTGCTTCTGTTTTGCTGTTTGTTCTGTCGAAGGTGGTGTTTGCGGGGACATGTGAAGACATGTCTTAGGACCCCACCCCATGGGTAAGCCTCATATTCTGTCATAATTTTCCACAGATATTTTAGCACGTCTTTTTCCGAACCTTTTTCACACTTTAATCTGTGGCTTATAAAGCAGTTTCCCAGGTATAACTCATTGTGAAGCTTAAAAGGCTTTCATGTTTGGACAAATTTCTTTTGAAGGTTGAGCAAGATAACAAACAAGTTCTGACTAATACAATGAAAGTCTAAATAAAGAAGCCCTGAATAGTTTATAAAGAAAATTTCCCCTCCTAACCAAATGCAATTTTAGATGTTAATAAATCTATTGCAGAATAGAAGATAAATCAATGTAATACATAGCCTCTGGTCAACAGTGTGTGTGTGTGTTAAGAAAAAGGTGAGAAAGTTTAAAAACACCAAATTGTATACAAAAGGCATTCTTTGTCTCTGGGCCTCCTCTATAACCATTCAATTTTTTTTTTCTTTTTTTGCCTGCACCTCCTGACTTGCAGGATGTTAGTTTCCCCACCAGGGATGGAAGCCAGGCCCTCAGCAATAAACAGCTGACCTGTCAGGGAATTCCCTTTAACCATCCAGTTTTAATAGCTCTTTTCTTTCCTCCTCTCAGCTAGGAAATGCTTTCTTTTAATCCCTTCTGGCTGTTGTAAAGCAGAATTTCCCAACCTGGGCCCTGTTGACAACGTAGCGTGGAGAATCCTCAACAGTGTATGGTTTTCAGCAGCATCTCTAGTCAATCAGGGATACTCACAGGAAGGACTGATGCTGAAGCTGGAGCCCCAGTCCTCTGGCCACCTGATGAGAAGAGCTGATTCACTGGAAAGACCCTGGTGCTGGGAAAGACTGAGGGCAGGAGGAGAAGGGGACGACAGAGGAGGAAGTGGTTGGATAGAATCACCGACTCAGTGGGGGCTTCGTGGCTTCGTCAGTTAAAGCGCCCTGTCCAGTAAACAGGAGATTCTGGGTTCAAATCCCAGCGAGGCCTTTCTCTTGGGCTTCCCTGGTGGCTCAGAGGGTAAAGCGTCTGCCTGCAATGAGGGAGCCGTGGGTTCAATATCAGGGTAGGGAAGATCCCCTGGAGAAGGAAATGGCAACCCACTCCAGTACTCTTGCCTGGAAAATCCCATGGATGGAGGAGCCCAGTAGGCTACAGTCCATGAGGTCACAAAGAGTCAGACACGACTGAGCAACTTCACTTCTCATCTCATCATCAATGGACATGAGTTTTAGCAAACTCCAGGAGATAGTGAAGGACAGGGGAGCCTGGCGTGCTGCAGTCCATGGGGTTGCAAAGAGTTGGACACGACTTAGTGACTGAACAACAAACAGGTCTACCCACTAGATGCCAGGGGCACCCCCACCCTCCCCTATACCTATACCCCCCATGCCCGGTCACCCTCACCCCTGACACCCATTGTGATAAACAGAAATGCCTTCAGACTTGGCTGCATGTTCCCTGGAGGTGCAGAGCAGGAGAGAGTCCCTACATAACATGCCCCCAGAGCCCAGTTAAGAACCACCGTTCCAGAAATAGTCACTGGAATTGCAAAATCACATGTGCACATTTTCATACTTCACCCCGAATACCGTCTCAAAGACCTCAAGCCCACAGGGCGCGTCTTCCCTGCTCTTCTCTTTGCCTGACTTTCTTGGGCCTCCAGAAGATGCCCTTCCCAGACACTCCACCGACACCAGGGAGCACGCAAAGGCCTTAGGGGGTCCAGGAGTGGGCTTCTGGGGGCTAGGGGCTGGGTGGGGGTTCTGCCCTCGTGGCCACCCTAACTGCACACCTGGCTCCTTCTTGCAGGCCTTGCACTGGGGCTTATGTGGACGGCACCTTAACACATCCGACACGACTCCAGCTGTTCCTCCTAGAAAACAAATGTCCACCCTTCAATGGTGTCCATAATCACAAGACATCTCTGCCCACACACGTGTACCTAAGGGTAAAGCAAGACTCTGATACATTAGCAGAGAAGACAGACTGAGCATATATGCGATAAATGTGCTGATAGAGATGCTGGCTCGTCTGTACTCCATGCGGGTCTTCGTGGTGCGCGTATTCACAGGTGTACATAGATGTGGTGGGAATTTATTGTTTTATTTGGGGGACCAAGTTCAAAAGGACACATTAAACAAGACCGCCCATGGCTAGCTTCTCGCAGACCTTCAGCCACGATGCCCGAAGCCTCAACAATACAGTAGCCACTGCTACTGAGCCTCTACGGTCTGCCAAGCTCTGTGCCAAGTGCCCTGCCTGAGTGTCTCACTCAGACCTTGAAACAGCCCATTTCACAGATGGCAAAAACCTCACGCTCATCGAGTTATCTGATCAAGCTCATATTTCTGGCAAACCATGAAACAGGGACTCAAATCCTGAAGGTTTGTCCCCAAGGTGTGTGTGTAGATTAATTATGGTAAAACACACATATCATAAAATTGCCCATTGTACCCATCCTTAGGTGTACAGTTCAGTGGCATTAAGCACATTCACGTTGTTATGCAAACATCATCAAAATTATCTCCAGAATTTCTCCTCTTCCCAAACTGAAACTCTGTCTCCATCAAACACTAACTCCCCGTCTCCCCCTCCTCTAGCCTTTCTACTTTCTGTCTCTATGAATCCGGCTACCCTGAGTCCTTCATACAAACGGAGTCACACAGTATCTATCTTACTGTGGCTGGCTTATTTCACTTCGAAGAATGTCTTCAAGGCCCATCTATGTTGTGGCACATGTCGGAATATTCTCCCTTTTTAAGGCAAATAATATTCCACGGTGCTTTCCCGGGTGGCTCAGCATTAAAGACTCTAACTGCCAATGCAGGAGACACCGGTTTGATCCCTGGGTCGGGAAGATCCCCTGGACAAGTAAATGGCAACCACTGCAGGATTCTTGCCTGGGAAATTCCATGGACAGAGGAAGGCTACAGTCCGTGGGGGTCTCAAAGAGTCGGACACAACTGACTGACTGAGTACACACTAAATATTCCACTGTATGTATAGACTACATATTGTTTATCCACTCACCTATTAATACATGGGATACCTCTACTTTTTGGCTACTGTGAATAATGCTGCCATAATCATGAGTGTACAAGTATCTCTTTAAGATCCTGCTTTCTTTAGGAGTATATAGCCAGCAGTGGAATTGCTGGGTCATATGGTAAATCCATGCTTAATTTTTTGAGGAACTGCCAAAGTATTTTCCACAGGGGCTGAATCATTTTACACTCCCACCATATGCCGGTCCCACTTGCTTTCAAGGTTTGGAGGGTTTTTTTTTTAATAGCAGCCATCCCTCAGGTTCTGAAAATTAATTATATATCAAGTCTTTCCCTTTCAGAGCTTTTCTTAAGTCAGTAGCAGCTGTGCTCATGTGCACACACACCATGGAAAGATCTTGATCACAGTGCAGGAGCTTGTGAGGCTTCACACTCATTCCACTCCTCTCTGCACTCAGCTTGGTTTCTTTAGGTTGCCAGGATGGATCATATAAAACCTCCCTGTCGCTCGAGCTCCCAGCCTCCTTGATGTCAAGGTCTGCTTCTTTTTCTCTCTTCTACACTCAGGGTTCTCTGCAAGTGAAGTTGGTCAGTCGTGTCCGACTCTTTGTGACCCCATGGACTGTAGCCCACCAGACTCCTCCGTCCATGGGATTTCCCAGGCAAGAGCACTGGAGTGGGTTGCCATTTCCTTCTCCAGGGGATCTTCTGACCCAGGGATTGAACCTGGGTCTCACAAGCACTTAGGAAACATTTGGAAAAGAAAGTAAATTATGTTTCCAGAGAGGTCAACCTGTTGTGACTCTATTCACTTTAAGGGGAACGCTCTTTTCAGGAGACCTGTTCCGACTTGATCGAGGGAGCCTAGTGCAGGCACATTCCCCACCTGGCATTTGGAACCTGGGCACAAGGCGTGGCCGCCCCTGCAGACGGCCGGGAGTGAGTCAACCCGGGGCACCTCACCAGGGCCCCACCCTGGGCGTGCCGCTTTCCCCTCCGTCTGCTTCAGCCTCTCAGGCCTTTCTTGCTTCCAGGCTCCCAGGGAAGCTGGGGCTGGAATTACGTGGTGATGAGTCACGGCCCCCCCGGAGCCCTGCAGGGGATCCAGCCGCAGCTCCACCAGGACTCCTGGAGCATCCGGACCCGGGCTCCCGACTCAGAAGCCATGATGTTCTGAGCAAGCTCTAGTCCAAAGGACTGCTGAGCGGAGCTGCCCCTCTCGGAGGGAGGACCACTCCCAACCTGGAGCAAGGCCAGCTGTAATCAGGATGCCAAACGACTGGTGTGCTCAGTGAGGGCAGTCAGCTAGGTTTGGGCCTTTGCTGACGTGTTAAAAATCGCCCGTTGTTGGCTGGTGGGAATGCAAACTGGTTCAGCCATTGTGGGCAGCAGCCTGGAGGTTCCTTAAAAAACCAAAGTCAGCACATGCTCTGGCAATCCCACTCCTGGACATATATCCAGACAACACTATAATTAAAAAGAAAAAAAAAAAAGCACCCCTATGTTTATCACAGCTCTGTTTACAATAGTCAAGATATGGAAACAACCTAAATGCCCACAGACAGATGAATGGATAAAAAAGATGTAGTACATATACACAATCGAATAACAGCCTTAAAAAAGAGTGAAATAATGCTATTTGCAATGGACTTAGAGATGATCATACCAAGCGAAATAAGTCAGACAAAGACAAGGACCATTTGATATCCCTTATATGTGGAATCTAAGAAAATGATACAAATGAACTTACGTACAGAACAAAAAGATACACAGACACAGAAAACAGATTTATGGTTACCAACGAGGAAAGGCAGGGCTGAGGGAGGAACGATAAATTAGGAGCTTGGTATTAACGGATACACATTACTGTATAAAACAGATAAACGGCAAGGAGCTGCTCTATAGCACAAGGAGCTACACTCAATCTTGCAATCACCCATAATGGAAACGAAGCTGAAAAAGAATATATATTTGTAGGTGTAACTGAATCACTTTGCTGTATGCCTGAATCATTGTTAATGAACTATACTTTGATAAGCTAAGTTAAAGTAAGATCACACAAGCTGTTTGTACTATATGATAAAAATAAATTTAAAACAAAGAAGTTATCTGGCTGTTTAAGCAATGGCACAGAGGACAGGCAGCGACGTGGACGGACCTAGAGGTCATCGAACTAAGAGGACTTCGAGAAAGAGAAGCACCATGGGGTAACAGAAGTGGGATTTAAAACTCCATACAAACGACAGATGCATGGTGAGCAGAGGAGAGGATGAGCCCGGGGGGCATCTGGGAGGGGCTCTCAGGCCGTGGGAAGGAGCGTGTGCGTCACTACAGGCATAATAGGGACTGAAGGAGACAATGTGACTGATGTTTCATAAATAGTCAGACACAAAAGGCCACACAGTGTGTGACTTCACGTATAGGACACGTCGATCCCCGGCAGAACCCTACTAGGCAATGCTGGCCCTCGGTGTTCTCATTGATAAGATGAGGTTAGATCAGCTGATCTCCAGGGTTACACTTAGTTCTGATTTTTGATTCCTTATTAATAAAATGACTGGACAGAAGAGAACCTGTGTAACTAGGGGAGGGCCTGGTGGTCCCTCCATTGCAGCAGTGCTGAGATAGAGTGAGAATAACCCTGGAGGTTTGAATTCTCTTGGTTTGAGCATTTACCTTGGGAATGATCTTCCTGTTTAGTTGCTAAGTCATGTGTGTGTGTGAGTGTGAGCACCTGTGTGTTCACTCACTCAGTCATGTCCAACTCTTTCTCCGCCCCATGAACCATAGCCCGCCAGGCTCCTCTGTCCATGGGATTTCCCAGGAAAGAATACTGGAGTGGGTTACTGTGTCCTCCTCCAGGGGATCTTCCCAACCCAGAGGTCAAATCTGATCCTTGGGAATGATCTTAGGGGTCATTAAATCCTCCAGGCCTTTGTTTTTGCATTTCTAAAACCTGGGAGTCCTAGTAGGCAGCTCCTGTGGTCCTTCCCACAGAAAGTGTGAGTTCAGGCACTTTCTTGGTGGTCCAGTGGTTAACATGCTGTACTCCCAATGCAGGGGCCTGGGTTCAATCCCTGGTCAGGGAACTAGATCCCACATGCTGAAACTGAAAGATCCCACTTGCCACAG
Source organism: Giraffa tippelskirchi (assembly GCF_054371585.1). Taxonomy (NCBI): domain Eukaryota; kingdom Metazoa; phylum Chordata; class Mammalia; order Artiodactyla; family Giraffidae; genus Giraffa; species Giraffa tippelskirchi. Next base: position 160,387,241 of record NC_137282.1, read on the forward strand.
CTAAGACCCAATGCAGCCAAATAAATAAATGAATAAATATTTTAAAAAATATTTATATTTTTAAAATATATGTATATATTTTATTTTATTTTTTTTTTTAATATATGTATATATTTTAAAATGTACCTTGATTCATGGACCTAACATTAGGGCCTTCCCTGATGGCTTAGACAGTAAAGAATCTGCCTGCAGTGTGGGAGACCTGGGTTCCATCCCTGAGTTGGCGCAGAGGTGAGCTGGAGGCAGGGAGGTCAGATGAGAGACTAATGCAGTCATTCCAGGTGTGGGGTGATGAGGGCCTTGACCAGGGTGGAAGCCACAGAATGAAAGCTGGAGACGAAGGAGGGCCTCATGGTTGTTCTAGGCACCTGCTCCAGCTGATGCGTCTCTGGGGCCCACATTCCACCCCCAACTAGAGAACAATGAGTCCTCTGCAAACTGGAGAGGCAGCGCTCGCCAAAGCTGGGTACTCGCGTGCGTGCGAGGTCTCTCCAGTAGCATCCGACTCTTTGTGTCCCTGTGCGCTGTAGCCCACCAGGCTCCTCTGTCCATGGGATTCTCCAGGCAAGAATACTGGAGTGGTATTTCCTCCTCCAGGGGATCTTCCCAACCAGGGATGGAACCCACGTCTCTTATGTCTCCTGCACTGGCAGGTGGGCTGTTTACCACTAGCGCCACCTGGGAAGCTGTGTAAGGTGAGCTCATAGGTCCAGGGACATCAGTGATTCCAGACAATTCCTTTTGCTTCAAGGCCCTTTCAACTCAGCCCCGTCCCGGCTCTGTAGGTCGGTCTTCTCTTTTCTCCCAGATGGGTGAGTTACACCAAGACAGATTCTTCTTGGTTCACAGAGGCGTTAAACTCACTCCCACTGTCTTGGAGGATGAGATGGTTGTATGGCATTGTTAACTCAATGGACACAAGTTGACAGTGAAGGACAGGGAAGCCTGGCGTGCTGCAGTCCCTGAGGTCTCAAAGAGTTGGACATGACTTAGCAACTGAACAACAATCCCTCATCACACCATTTATACACCTACCAGGCTGCCTCTCTCCTCTTCCCTGTTTGTGGAAATCCTGTCGATCTTTGAAGCCCCGCTTTACACACAGCCTTGTCCACACAGCCCTAGGTGACTGCTACTGTTCAGGTAGCACTCTGCCCTTGATGCTTACAGAGTTTCTGCTCAGGGTGGTGAAAGGATTTTGAAAACAGTGGTGATCCTTGTTCAACATTGAGAATGTACTCAATGCCACTGACCTGTATGCTTAAAATGGTTGACATGGCAAATTTTCTGGTAAATATATTTTACACCAATACATTTTTTAAAATAAAAGAAGTGTTGGCAGGCTTTCCTTGGTGGCTCAGTGGTAAAGAGTCTGCCTGCCAATGCAGGAGACACGGGTTTGATCTCTGGTCCAGGAAGATCCCACATGCCTCAGGGCAACTAAGCCCATGCACAAGTACTGAGTGCATGCGCCGTAGAACCCAGACTCCACAAAAACTGTCACCACAATGAGAAGCCCGGGCACCACGATATAGAGTAACGTGCACTGACTGCAACCAGGGAAAGCCTGCTCGCGGCAACAGAGACCCAGCACAGCCAGAAATAAATAAATAAATGGATACTTCTAGAAAAGCAAGAGAGAGAGAAAGCTACATAGAGTTACGCTCCCTCGGCACGGGGATCTGATTTCGAACCCTCCTCCTCAGGTGTCGGGGATTCACCATCTGTACATAGGAAATGGAACCCACTTCAGTATTCTTGCCTGGGACAGAGGAGCCTGGCGGCTTAGAGTCCATGAGGTCGCAAAGAGTCGGACACGACTGAGCGACTGAGCACGCACCAGGACAGCACCGCCTGCACCCTCGTCTGCACCCACCCCCGGCCCCTCGCCGCAGGACACTGGTCTGGGGCTGCAGTTTTCTGACCCATCTGTAGAAAAGCAGGAGTATTGAGGTCATGTACAAGGCAGTGCTTGGCACACCGTACATGCTCAAAATGTGTTTGTGAAATACAGAGAATTCCAGCTCCCTGTGAGATGGAGAAAGAAGTGTGAAGAGGGGATGGTGAGGAGGAAAGAAAACGACATCCCAGCTACTGAAGAAGTTTACATTCAGCTTTCAAAGACAGACATGTTTAAAAGAGAGCATGTATGGTCCTTGTGTACTTTCAGCCTCTTGGAATATCTCTGTGGTTTTATTTGGATGATGCTAAACCTTCAGTTGGATCAGGAAGCTGATTTTCAGGGATCTGTACGACTGAATTTAAGAGTGAGCTGCCTGCAAATCAGACATGTCCTTGAATATTTAAACCTCCTAAATGAAAAAGGTCCTCCTGAAAAGCACAAATGAAAAATGAAAAGAGAGCCTTTAGTATGTGTATGAAAATAGACACACATACTTCTGCATAAGTGATGTTTGGTTAGATTTCATATGACGGCTACTTTGCTTGATTTTCCCTTGTTCTGTTTGATTTGGGTTATCTGGCCATTCTGCTCAGCAGGAAGGATCTTCGTTTCCTGCCCGGGGGTCAAAACCCTGCTCCTGGAAGAGGAAGCGTGTAGTCTTAACCAGTGGGCCACCAGGGAAATCTTGATTTTCCTTTTATCATGGTTTCTCTGTTCTACTTGGAATGTACTCCGCAGAAACGTTGCACAACTGGCCCTAAAGACGACTTGCTAAGAGGCAGCTCTTGTAGGTAGGTAGATTCTATTAGCATCACGTCTTTAATTACACAGCATATTATATACTTCACACATGTAATTATTCATTTATGGCATTATGCCACCCTATAGATAAACAAAGACTTTGAGAACATTTACTAGCTTTTCTGGGAGTGTCCCCAAAAGGGTGTAATTTTCATTCTAACCAATAACTAAGATAGAAACAACCCCAGGAGAAGATCATTAACCTGTTGGAGTAAAATAAGTTCAGGAATTCCCCTCATTAATTTTTTTTGTCTTTCAATGTAAAATTGCAGAAATGATGATCACACTCACACGAACAAAGGACAGTCCTGTATTGGAAAAACAAATATAAACAATAAAGGATACAATCCTATATTCAAGGAACTCATAAGATAGCATGGGAGACTGGCATTGAAGTAGGCCATTAAAATAAAGTCTGATAAAGGCACAAAAAGAAGTGAGGGCTTGAAGGATGGTGATGGTCTTCGTGGGGTTGGAAGAATCAAAACCAAATACTGAAGAATGAATAGGCATTTTCACAGCTTACAAAAGTCAAGCAAACCCTCCAGGAAGAGCAAACAGCATGTGCAAAGAAACCCAAAACGCAATAAGGAGTAGTGGGCTTGGGACAACTCTGTAGATATATCTTGCTATGAAGGTGAGGGTGAATTCATGGCAGGTGATACTGAAAATACAAGGTGGGGCCAGGGATTTCTATATTTTATCATCATATGCAATAACAGGTCATTCATCTTCGAATTAACATTCACAACATAAGTTGAGTTATTGGATTGTAAAAGACAATTGAGTTAGAATGAGCGGTTCCAAGAAGAACTGAATTAAGACTCTTAATGCTCACGATACGCTTCAGAGAACCAGTAGTATCAAAATAAGAGTCTCCCAGGACTCCCCTGGTAGTCCAGTGGCTAAGACTCCCTGCTCTCAATGCAGGGGACCCGGGTGCGATCCCTGGTCAGGGAACTAGATTCCACATGCCGCAACTAAGAGCTCACCAGCTGCAGCTAAAGATCCTGCAGGCCGCAACGAAGACCGAAGATCCCGCGCGTCCAGCTAAGACCCGGCACCGCCAAATTAATTAATTAATAAATTGATTATTTAAAACAAGAGTCTCTCTTGCCACTCCCCTCAGCCCCAACTTCAAAGCTCTCAGTTGGTCACAAGTGAGCCAGGCAGAAGTGGATGCCACGGGGGCAGCTCCCAGGGAGCTGAAGGACCCTGGGCCCTGCTGTGGGCGGCTGGTGTCCTGGGTCCAGAAGGAGAAGGCGCGGAAGCAGAGCATGTGGCAGGTAGGACATGACCCCCTTGGTAAAGCAGTCTGGAAGACGGGCAGTTTTTAGGCCGCAAAGTCCAGGCCCCTGCAGGGGGGATGGCTCCCCGTCTCCAAGGAGCTGCTGCTGGCAATGCTCTTTGCACCCCTGACTGCCTCCCCGCCTTGGAACCTATTAACACTCCCTCTCCTGATGTCTTCTGGTACCTCTGCTGCTCAAGGCGGCCCAGAGGTGAGACTGCACAGAGCTGCCCGGTGTTGATGGGGGCCACACGGCGAGCGGGGTGGGGTGGGCACTCTGCCTCTCACTTCCTATTTCCCTCTGATCAAAACGTGGCAGACTTCCCTTGTGGTCCAGCGGTTAAGATGCCCGATCCAGGAAGATCCCACAGGCCACGCAGCAACTAAGCCTGTGTGTTGCGACTATTGAGCCCACGTGATAGAGACCGTGCTCTGCAACAAGAGAAGCCACTGCCGGGAGAATCCCGCCCACCACAACTAGAGAGCAGCCCCGGCAGCAACAAAGACCCAGCACAGCAACCCCCCCCCCAAAAAAAAGATAAAAAGTAAATAAAAACAAAAATTTGGTTCTAAAAGAGATACCTAGATACCTCATACCCAATTTCAAATCAGCTTCCACCCGCCCCTCTCATGATAGAGTAGAAATGATATCCTACATTCCTAGAGCAAAAACAGTAAAACAAAACCCTGTGTTAAAGTTTAACAAAAAGGTTCTCAGCTGAGACGGCCTTCCTTGATAGTTCAGTTGGTAAAGAATCCGTCTGCAATGCAGGAGACCTGGGTTTGATCCCTTGGTTGGGAAGATGCCCTGGAGAAGGGAAAGGCTACCCACTCCAGTATTCTGGCTTGGAGAATTCCATGGACTGTATAGTTCACGGGGTTGCAAAGAGCCAGACAAAACTGAGCAACTTTCACTTTTTGTCAGCTGAGATACAGTTTGTCTCAGTTATTGAAACGGAGCAGGACCCTATGGTCCTTGCCCCCACCCCTCCATGCCCTCTGCCTGCCTTTTGCCTGTGGAAAACTTTAGCCGAAGAATAAGTTTAATCAGAGCAATGCAAAATGCAGAAACAAAGGAAAACAGTCAAAGGAGATCAAATAGTAATAATGTAGTCATTAAGCATCGTCAAGGTCTTTCAGAACTCAAGGGCTACAGATAATACTTGGAACCATAACCGGGGAGCTGTCTTATAGATACTAAAACCCCAGACAGAAGAAGTTAACTACACGATGACCAGACTGTACCCATGTCACAGGCTGCCACAATTCTGATAACTGGCCTCAAAGAAATGGGAACACACGGACCCTGGAACTGAAGATTAACTGTACCTAAAACAACGAGATGACACCGGTCAGGCCACCGCTGACCGATCTGGAGATGACGGGCAGAGCCGACCGTCCGTTTCTGCACGTGGCCCCTCCTTCTGTCTGTAAAAGCTCTTGCCCCACTGGTGGCCAGAGTGGGCGGGAGGTGCTGGCCTTTGGACTGCTGTCCGCCTCCCTCTCCCAGTTGCTGGCATCTGAAAACAAACTTTCCTTCCCACCAACCTGGCCTGTTTATTGGCTGTCTGGGCAGCGAGCAGCTGGACCCCAGCACATACACTTTTTCGGTAACATTATCTGTGGCCATGTAACAAATCATCTTGAAGCTTAAAACTGCCACCATTTTATTTGCTCATGATTCTGAAGGTCGGCAAATTGGGCTGAGCTCAGTCCAGCACTTCTTCTACCTACATGCGGGCCTCACACTCCAGAGGTTCTGATTTAACTGCTCTGGGCTGAGGCCCATTATCCAGCAGTTTAAAAGGCTCCTCGGGTTATTCTTACCTATTGCCAAGCTTCAGAACCACCAGCACTGTGCATAACCCTAAATCACAACTGAGGGAAGGCGGTTCTTCCCAGGTAAGGTAAAGTCAAAAGGGACTTTGAAATTAGCCAGATTAGCCAAAACATTCACCTTAATTTACTTTGATGGGCTTCCCAGATGGCACTAGTGGTAAAGAATCTGCCTGCCAATGGGGGAGAGGCAGGTTTGATCCCTGAGTTGGGAAGATCCCTTGGAGGAGGCAATGGCAACCCACTCCAGTGTTCTTGCCTGCAGAACCCCATGGACAGAGGAGCCTGATGGGTTATGGTCCATGGGGTCACCAAGAGTCAGACGCAATTGAGCGCATGCACACACACACACACACACTTTATTCTGAAGATGTCAAGAAGAAAGGAAGATCTCCCAGGAGTGTTTGCTCCTGAGTTCCTTTGGCCCGAAAAGACCAAGAGGGTCTACAAAATTCTAAGTCAGCAAAGGTGATTTAGGGGATTTCACAGTGCCCTGTGTGTGTGTCCTGACGGCCTGGCACGCTGCTGGTCAGGACCAAGCCTGCCTCCATGAACGGCCTCCTGGGCAAGCAACCCCTCATTAATCTTAAGACTCAGTAAGCCTGAGAAGTGAGCAGGCACACCTCTCTCTAGGGAGCAGCTGTGGGTTGGTCCATGTTTGCTGGATTCCTTCCAGCTTCTGGGTAGCCTTTTTCTTGCAAATCAGGAATGGGTGTGGGACGCAGCAAGCTTCTGTCCCCACCTGTGGCGGCACATTCGTTCACCTGCCAATACAAGCAGCAGCTTGCGGGATCAACACTTCACTTCTCTTGTCTAGAGATTTCAGACAATCAGGCCCCCTTCTCATGAGGCCCATATAAAGAAATCGCATTAGAGGCTTCCCTGGCGGTCCAGTGGTTAAGTCTCTGTGCTTCCCCTGCAGGGGCCATGAGTTTGATCCCTGGTTGGGGAAGTAAGATCCCACAGGCCATGAGGTATGGCCATAGATAAATAGCATCTTTTATTTGAGGAAGGAACATTTCAATTCAGGAGCATAGGGAAAAAAAAAAGAAGAAATTGTATTAAAAACAAGAATATATACCCCAAACACAATTTCCACCTCTCTCCCTACCTACCCACAAATACTCATGGAAGTTGAATTTCAGACCAGCCATGCAGGTCTTTTAGAAGATTAGCTTCCTCCCAGCCAAACCAACCAAATCTCCAATGTCTATTGCAGGTCTTAGTGACTTCCTTTGTTTTAGAATGTGTCATGCTCCCATCAGAGGCATTAAATCTTTCTCTTTTTATGAATTAAAATGTCACAGCTAAGAATTATAACTCAACATTTATTTGCCCTCATATGCTACTTCCTACCTGAGACTTTCAAAACTTTCAAGATAGGACAGCTCACACAGTAGGAAAAAAATAGATTCTGAGTGAGTCTGAGCAAGTCAATGTCCTCTTCCTGAGCTGGTGTGTGCAGGGCCGGCATGCTACACAGGGTTCTTCCAGATCTTCTCTTCCTCGAGTTTGTGATGGATTACAGAAAACACCGAGGACCGTCCCCAGTTTGCAACAGAGTTAAGCGTGGCATGTGATCCTGGCTCTCCAGGGTCATTTCTGAACGTTAAGCCTGCCAATATTCTATTTTCCATTATCTTTTTGAATGAAGCAATAATAGTCTTATCATTCTCCCTTCTTTTGATATTTCCTTTTATGCTTAAAAACAGCATCTTTTTCAGATTATAAAATTACCACTGTTCATTACAAAATTCTAAAATATGAAAAAGTTATGAAACATCAATCCCTCTACCAAGAGATAATTTAGGAAATTCCCTGGCAGTCCAGGGGTTAAGACTTCGCCTTCCAATGCAAGGAGTTCGGGTTCAATGCCTGGTCAGGGAGCTAAGATGCCCCACATGTCTCAGGGCCAAAAAACCAGAATATAAACAACAAAAACAGTATTGTAACAAAGTCAATAACGACCTTAAAAATGGTCCACATCGAGAAAGATCTTGAAAAATTAGATAATGTAATTGCCAATATCAGTTTTGGTGAATTTCTCTTTAGTATTTTTATGTAAAATCATTTTCCCTCCCCCCAAAAGCTACCTAGCAGATAAATCAAAAGCAGTTTTCTCATTCTTGACCCACATCCACGTGGGATAACACCTCTTAGGCCTGGTGGCAAGCTTGTCCCACGGTGCCACTGGCCTGGGTGTGCCCATCACGGCCTGTGCTGTGTCCCTCCAACCACCTGACCCCAAGTCCCTGGGCCAGGATCCAGTAGGACTCCAGGCTGGGGTTTTGACTACTTGCTTTCAGCGCTGTTTGACCCCTTGGACCTTGGGAACATGGATTGAAAAAGCAACACTTCCAACTTTGCCCCTAATATAACAAAAAGCAAGTATGGCTTTACTAAATCTACATGCTTTACTGCTTTTGATGCTTTAAAAATTAATCTACAGTTTTACTCTCCCTCTTTTAAATGCCAGCGTTTCCAAAGACAGGGGCTTCCCTGGTGGCTCAGATGGTAAAGCGTCTGCCTACAATGCAGGAGACCCAGGTTCAATCCCTGGGTCGGGAAGATCTCCTGGAGAAGGAAATGGCAACCCACTCCAGTATTCTTGCCTGGAAAATCCCATGGACGGAGGAGCCTGGTAGGCTATGTGGTCGCAAAGAGTCGGACACAACTGAGCGACTTCACTTTCTTTCCTTTCTTTCTTCCAAAGACAGGAGATGATACCAGAAAGCAGGCACCTTGCCCCTTTACATGTGTGCCAGCACCTGGACCTTAGCAAGTGCTCAACGAATGTCCATGAATGCTTAAATGACATTTGTCAGACTCTGGCTTCCTCTCTGGGGGGAATGGAATCAAAGCTTGAGATTAATACTAGCAACAATAATGAACGTGATCACAAACCAAGAAAAGTGATTAGCTTCACTTTCTGTACCTTAAACTTCAACCCACCTTTAAAGTTTAGGTAGGAAACTCTACCGATTTTACTATATCCTTCTATCTTTTCCAATTGTCTAAAACTTGGGTATCGATTTTTTTGAAAAACAAAATTATATTTTAGAATGTTGCTATTTAAAAGAACCCAGACACTTCACACTCAGTAGGATGATCCGTTAACAAAAAACGAAAAACAGAAAATACGTGTTGGCAAGGACTCAGTGGTAAAGAATCCTCCTGCAATGCAGGAAACGGGGGTTCGATCCCTGGGTGGGGAAGATCTGGAGAAGGAATACTCCAGTATTCTTGCCTGGGGAACCCCATGGACGGAGGGGCCTGGCGGGCTGCGGTCCACGGGGTCATAAGGAGTCGGACAGGACTGAGAAACTGAGCACAAGGATGTGGATAAATCTAAACCAAATGATGCGGATTCTCAAAAATGTTAGCATAGAAACTCCAGATGATACAACAATTCCACTGCTGAGAATTACCCCAAAGAACTGAAGGCAGGGACTCCGAGAGTTATTTGGATACTCATGTTCCCTTGTTGTTGTTTGGTCACTAAGTCGTATCCGACTCTTTTGAGACCCGGTGGACTGTAGCCCGCCAGGCTCCTCTGTCTACGGGATTTTCCCAGCAAGAATGCCGGAGTGGGCTGCCATTTCCTTCTCCAAGGGAATCTTCCAGACCCAGGGATCGAACCCGGGTCTCCTGCATCGCAGGTGGATTCTTTACCACTGAGCCACCTGGGAAGCCCCCAAGGTTCAGTTGGGAAGATGGAAAAGCTCTGGAGATGGATGGTGGGGATGGTGGCAGCAATGTGAAGGGACTTCACGCCGCTGAACCGTACACTTAAAAATGGTTAAGACGGTTTATGTCATTGCATGTTTTCTACAATTGGAAAAAGAGCCACAGGTGAGTCCTGCTGTAAAGCAAAATCTCTTGAATGACGTCAGGCATCACACCGCCTCCCTCTCACTAATCTGAGATGCTTAGATTACGTATACCGAATTCTCTGAAGCCAGGCATACCTGAGTCGTGTTTTGCTCTGGGAGCTGCCTGTTTGCAATCACTTCAAGAGATTCTATGAAAGCCCCCGATGTACAGACCTTTCATTGCATGCTTGTGTCTAAAACCCACTTTGCGAGTCATGGCCATTTATTCACCTCCATCGCTGTGTGTTGTCAGGTGTGTGAAGACCGACCTGCCACCTGACCATGTCACTGTGTATCTGCCCCACCCCCGGGGGCTGGGGGCATGGAGGCCGTGGGCCCCCTCTCATCACGGAAGCGCAGGGAAAAATTCCTGCTCCTTTCACCCTCGGGTCTGTGAGTAACATGGCTCTGCCAGCCACAAATGAGGCTTCTTCTGACTCATCCATGCCGGAAGCTGCTTTATCCCCCTCGCCCCACCCTCGTGCCCTGCCGGTCTTTTCCCAGACAAGCCAGGGACAGAGATAAAAGTGGGCAGTCCGGGCCAGAGAGCAAGGAGGCTGCTGAGCAAGGCGCCAGCTGCAAAGGCCCCAGTGACGCTTCCAGCCGGGGCCACGCCTCTCATCGGGGACCACAAAGGCCTTAAACACTGGCTTATGAGTCGCAGGAAGGCCCTGGGAAATGACTGGGCTATTCTCAAAGTCGAGGAAGCTGAGGCACAGTGAGGATCACGGTTGTGATGGACATCACGTAAGAAGATGCTTCAGTAAGAACTCGGGGGCTTCCCTGGTGGCTCAGTGGTTAAGAATTCGCCTGCCAATGCAGGAGACACAGGTTCCATCTCTGGTCCAGGGATAGCCCACGTGCTGCGGAGCAACTAAGCCCTTGTGCCACAACTACTGAAGCCTGTGTGCCCGGGTGCCCGCGCTCTGCAAAAGAGAAGCCACTGCAATGGGAAGCCCGTGCACTGCAACCAGGGAAAGATCGGGCGCAGCAACAAAGATACAGCACAGTCAAAAATAAGTAGAATCATAAAAAACAAGGACTTGAGACTTTCACATTATGTTTAATCCTTCCTCTCTCACCCTTTTTCCTGCTATTTTTTTGGAATCGACTTCATATTCTCAGGGGCTTCCCTGGTGGCTCAGACGGTAAAGAATCTGCCTGCCATGCAGAAGACCCAGGTTCGATTCCAGGGTCAGGAAGATCTCCTGGAGAAGGAAACGGCAACCCACTCCAGTATTCTTGACTGGGAAATCCCATGGACTTAGGAGCCTGGCGGGCCACAGTCCATGGGGTTGCAAAGAGTCGGACTGACTGACTGACTAACATTTTTTCATATTCTCAATGGAGGGGAAAGGGAATAACAACTTTGTACAAAATACATAAATAGCACCCAAACCTTGAGGAGAGCCCGGAGAACCTTGGTTTACGTGGCTTTTAGGACAGCTTTGGGATTTGCCGGGTTGCCCAGTGCTTAGGACTTTGCCTTCCAGTATGGTGGGTGTGGGTTCGATATTTCGTCAGGGAGCTAAGATTCCTGCATGCCTCATGGCCAAAAAATTGGAACATAAACAGCAGAAGCAATATTGTGACAAATTCAATAAAGACTTTTAAAATGGTTCACAGCAAAAGAAAAAAAAAGCAAACAAAAAACCCCTTAAGAAATAGAAACGCTTTGCTTCCTACACTCTCACAGGAGTGTCCTCTTCTGAAAGCTTTATTTCTTACAATACCAGTGTCTTTTCAGAAGGCAGGCTCCTCAGGTTATAAGATGGGGTGTTTCTCAGAACTTAACACTCAGAAAAATCACCCAGAGATTGTATTAAAAACGCAGACTCTGATCCAATAGGCCTGGGAGGGGGCTGAGCCTCTGGATTTCTAGTAAACTCTTAACTGCTGCTGGTGGTCCAGAGACCACACTTTGAATATCAGAGAGCCAGCCAAGAAAGCCACTTGCGGACATCACATATCTCGAAAAATCAGACATGGAGCCCATCCATTGCTGCCCTCAACATCTTTCTGGGAGCTTAATTATCTGAGCCTTTAATTATTCTGGGACTTCCCTTGTGGCTCAGCTGCTAAAGAATCCGCCTGCAATGCAGGAGACCTGGGTTTGATCCCTGGGTTGGGAAGATTCCCTGGGGAACGGAAAGGCTACCCACTCCAGTACCTGGCCTGGAGAATTCCAGGACTGTATAGTCAGTCCATGGGGTTGCAAAGAGTCGGACATGACTGATCGACTTTCACTTTCACTTCTTAATTATTCTGAGTTTAATTATTCTGTCTCTTTAGAGTCTGATTTGCAAACCATGCTCATGTTAGCACAGTACTGGGATGGCAATGTTGTGGTTGTTTACAGCCTATACACACTAGGGAGGTGGTTTTATCTCCGATTGTACTTAGAGTTAAAAGACATGCTCCTTCGAAGAGTACTACCGGGTAAATTGTCCGTTAAGCAACGCAATAGACTGAAAAAGAGAATAAAATTAGTAGGAGGTCACTTGGGTGAAAAGAAACTACCTTTCAAACCAACCATCCACACATCTCAAGAACAGAGTCCACGCACATAAGAAATTTTACTGTGTACGTTTATCAGTGTCTGACATGACCCTTCACCTCTGCCAAGTTATTCATGTGCCCAGTGGTTGTCAAGGCAACACTGATAACCAGCAGTGACTTCTCAACGTCCATGGAATGCCGGAGCCATTGGCGCAAACTCAGTTTGAAGTCTTCCAGTCGGTCACACTGTAAACTGAGGGACAGCTGAGGCTCTAGGGCACAGTTTCTTAGTAATTAGGTGTACTGCTGAGTCTAGGACCTTCCCAGACCTAAAACTTCAACCCCCAGCCTCCAGGAACAGGAGACGGTCACCACGGGAGGAACCCTGCCTGGGCTATACTGGCCCGAACAGCAAGAACAGGGACCAACGTGGGTCCGCTAACATACTACTACTGCCCACCAGCCCCTCTCCCCGCCTCCCTGCCCCTCCCTGCACCCCCCGCCTCTCCCCACACCCCTCCCCCGGCCTTGGCGAGGCGAGGATGGTGGAGATGAAGCTGATATTGCACCAACACGCTCCACTGCCCCTCCCCAGCTGGACGAAGGGGCTGGCTTGGAGGGTTAGGGGGCAACTTCCCAGCTCTGACTTCCCCTAGACAGCAGACTTTCACTCTGTCCACAAGTGCCTACAGCCCAACAACATAAAACTTCACTCACCTTTCCCCTTAATATTGAGAGATATTTCAAGTGTACTGAAAAGTGCAGATGATTTTGCTAATATGTAGATACTAGCTTTATCAGATATTGACATGAAATGTTTTCAAAAGAAACCAGTGTCCAGGTAGAGCTGGTATTCCCTGAGTATTCGTTCCCAATCCTTTTTCTCTTTTTTCCAGAGATAACTATGACCATGACTTTGCTAGCTGTCATTCATTTGCATATTTTACCCTATGACTTCAGTTGTTAGTGATCATACAAATATGTTATATTTTGCTTGGCTTTATATAAATGCATGCCACGGTATGCAGTTTCATAAAAAATTTTATTTCACTGAAAACTATGTTTATTAGATGTATCCATATTGACATGTGTAACTCTGGTTCATTCATTTTATACTGCTGTACAGTATTCCATTGCATGAATTAAAAACAATTATTTACCCACTCTCCTGGCCATAGGAATCGAAGTCGATTATAATTTTCACTCTTGCAAATGAGGATGCCATGAACATACTTGTGAAGTCCCCTTGTGCGCAAGTCCTAGATTCATTACCTAGAAGCAGAGTTGCTGGGACACAGAATGGCATAACTTTTTTCCCAAAGTGAACCAGCTTATGCTTCTACCAGCAGAGGGGAGGCCTCCTATCTCTCCACGTCTTTACTTTAATAGTCAGATTTTACAGTTTCTGCTCATCTAGTTGGAAGAAAATGGAATCTTCCTCCCTCTTTAAAAATGGCCTCATTGAGATATATATTCATAGACCATACAAATCATCCATTCAATGTGTGCAATTTAATGGCTTTCAGTTTATTCACAGAGTTTTGCATCCATCGTCACAGTCAATTGTACAATATTTGGGGGATTTCTCTGGCAGTCAAGTGGTTAGGACTCTGCGCTTCCACTGCAGGGGTCACAGGTTCGATCCCCAGTCAGGGAACTAAGATCTCATAGCACAGCCAAACAACAATTTAATAAATATTTTCATTACCCCAGAAAGAAATCCGGTTCCTTTTAGCTGTCCCCCCATACCTCCCTCCTCCCCAGCTCCCCAGGCCTAGGCAACCTCTGACCTGCTTTCCATCCCTGTAGATTTGCCTGGTCTGGACCTTTCATATGAGTGGAACCACTTTCACTCTTTTCACAGATTCCTACAACGTGACCACACAACGTTTTGCTTAGTGTTTTTCTTTAATTTAGGGGAAGATATCAACATGTGGTTGGTGCCCATTTTAATTTGCATTTTCCTAATTGCTAGTAATTCAGACGACGTCTTCATAGGCTTATTGGCTATTTGGGATTCTTCTTGAAATTGCATATTTACATGCTTTTATCCATTTTAAATAGGATTGCTTCCCTTCTCCTCGTTCATCTGCAGGACTTACTTCAATATTCTGTGTGTATGTGTGTGCTCAGTTGCTGAGTTGTGTCCGACTCTTCTGTGACCCCATGGATTGTAGCCCGCCAGGTTCCTCTGTCCACGGGATTCCCCAGGCAAGAATACTGGAGTGGGTTGCCATTCCTTCTCCAGGGGATCTTCCCAGATCAAGGATCGAACCCTCGTCTCCTGCATTAACAGGCGGGTTCTTTACCACTGAGCCCCCTGGGAAGCCCCTCAATATTCTGCACAGAGATCCTCTTCGACTCTATATACTGCCGATATTGTTGGAAGACAATGCTCCCTGGATTTCTCAGGGTTCCCTGCAGTGTCCAGACCTTTCTGAGCAGCAAGCTATAAGGGTAAAAAAGCCTCCCTTTTCCCCAGACTCATTTTCTCTTCATTTTCTGAAGGTGATAAGCCCAGAGCCATTTGTTTACATTCCAAGTGGCTGTAAAATCCCAGAGAGCATCCTGTCCTCTCTTCACTTAGGTCAGAGGGCAAAGGTCTCTCCCTCCGTGTCCAGAGTGGGAGGGAGGGGCCTGTGAGCCTCGGCATCCGACAGCTCTGAGAGCCCTGGGTCTCCAGCTCCGTCCGGTGGTACAAGCCCCTCCCAGGCCCATCTGCCCTCGGCGTGTTGCCTGCTGGGAGTTGGCAGTAAGACTGACAATGTCAGCAAATCATTGGTCTCTTCTCTGATCCAGAAACCAGTCAAGATCCAGTCAAGATACTAAATGAATAAAGATATAAAAACTTAACCAAGGGACTTCCCTGCTGGTCTAGCGACTAAGACTCTGCGCTCCCCAATGCAGGGGGCCCGGGTCCCACCCCTGGTCGGGGAACTTGATTCACGCGTCCCAACAACAGGAAGACCCCAAGAGCCGCAACTAAAGATATTTATTTATCTTGGCCCAGCCAAGACAAATAAATAAATAATACATATTTTAACTAAAAAAAGAAAAACTTAACCAATATCTTCTCCTGGTCTGAAGCTTATCTTTTCCCTTTGTTTTTGTTATCCTTTCTTTTTTTCATTGTAGTAAATATACACACATAAAATTGACCTCTTTAACCATTTTTTAGTGTAGGTTTCAATGGCATCAATATATTCAGTGTTACGCAACTATCAGCTTTCAGAACTATCCATTCCTAAACGCTTGTCATCTTCCAAAACTGAAGCTCTGCACCCGCTGAACATGAACTCCCCCTCCTCCCTCCCCCAGTGCCTGGCAAGCACTGATCTATTTTCTGTCTCCATGAATTTGGTTACTCTGGGACCTCACGTAAGTGGAATTATACAGTATTCGTCCTTCTGTGACTGGCATATTTCATTCGGCATAAGGTCTTCAAGGTTCACCTGTGTTGAGGCATATGTCAAAATTTCCTTCCTTCCTGTTTTTTAAATTGTGGTAAAATACATATAATAGAGAATTTACCATTCTATCATTTGTAAGTGTACACTGGAATGAAAGTAAGACAAGCACTGTTGTATAACTATTATACATCCATCCCAGAATTCTTCTCATTTTGCAGAACTGAAGCTCTGTATATCCATTAAATAATAACTCTCCATTCCTCCCTTTTCAAGACTGAATACTATTATATTCACTGTGTGCATACAGCATGTTTTATTTACCCATTTATCTGTCCGTGGACACTTGGGGTGTCCCCACCCTCTGCCTATTGTGAATAATATCTCTGTAAACATGGTACACAGATATCTGTTTGAGTCCCTGCTTTGTTTATGCTGTCTTTTAGCTTCTTT
The DNA here is from genome assembly GCF_054371585.1 of Giraffa tippelskirchi. Lineage (NCBI taxonomy): Eukaryota > Metazoa > Chordata > Mammalia > Artiodactyla > Giraffidae > Giraffa > Giraffa tippelskirchi. The sequence goes on from NC_137282.1 coordinate 160,403,300, forward strand.
TTATTTTTTTGACCTCACTGCATGATATTTAGGATCTTAGTTCCCTGACCAGGGACCGAACTCCTCATTGGAAGTGCAGAGTCTTAACCACTGGACCACCAGGTAAGTTCCTTCTTTTTTTTTTTAAGTTTTAACTCATTTATTTTTTTTACTCTTTCTTGTATGGTCTGTGTTTTTTTTGTTTTTTATCCCATGAAACATGATTTTTCGAATTTATCACGCTTGCTGTAGTGGCCTGCCTATCTCTGGTTCCTGTTGTCCTAAAATCATAATGTGGAGGCTATTCAAGCCTAACTCTGGCTCTAAGCCAACATGCTCAAACCCAAGCAGTCAGGGCTCACTGGCTGATTTCACTCAAATCTGATCCCCTGGACCCACTATCCAGGCTCTTCGGTCTGCTGCCCTTGGGCCCAACCCCCAACTCTCAGCTCCAGCCTCACATCTGGCTCCTGCTCACATCTGGCTCCCCTCGGCTGAGTCCTGTCTGCTCTCATTGGTTCTTTTAACGAAAAGCCTTGTGCCTGAACTCAGTCCCGGAGCCTGGGGCCTTGCTGTGTCTAAGCCTGATGCCTGACACCCTCCCCATATCGTCCCGCGGCCCGTCATCGGATTGCCTGAACCTACTCAGCGGCTTGCTCCAGGGATCTTTCGGAACCTCTTGCAGGCCAGGGAGGTCTTAGAGGGCCAGGGTCTTGGGGGTCACTGCTTCCTTGCCAGCGCTGTTTAGACTACAATCAGAGGTACTTACATTCTTCATGAAACCAAACTGACCATTATTCATTCTCCTTTTTTATGTGAAAATTAACTCGATAAAAGGAAAGCAAACTAAAATACAATCGGGAGGCCAGAAGGGGCGCTCTCACAGCCCTCACACTCTGCATCATTCCATCCCAACAGGAACAGGCGGTCTTGGTTTTTTTTTGGCTGAACTGCATGGCTTGCAGGATCTTAGTTCCTCAACCAGTGATCAGGGATCGAACCCAGAGCCCTCCGGTGGGAAGTGCGGAGCCCTAACCGCTGGGCCGCCAGAGCACTCCCTCAAAAAAGATTTTAAGCAAGTATGTATTGAGGAGCTAACAGGTGGCCAGCCCTGAAAATGCAAAATAAACAAACAAACGAATTGAAATCAAGGTCTCAAACCTATGTTCACAGCAGCACTCTTCACAAAAGCCAGAAGGTGGAAGTAACCCAAGGGCCCGTCAGCGGATGAATGGATAACAGAATGTAGTCTATACGCACAATGCGGACTTAGCCAGCCTGAAGAGGGAAAACTTGGGACTGCCTGGTGGTCCCATGGTTAGGTTTCCACGCTTCCTGTGCGGGAGGCTCAGGTTTGATCTCCAGTCAGGGAACTAAGATCCAGCACGCCACAAGGCACAGCCAAAAAAAAAAATAGAAAAACAATGTGAAATGAAAACCTGCCATATTCTACAAGATGGATGAATCTGGAGGCAACTATGCCGAGTGAAACACACTAGTTACAAAAGGACAAATACTATATGACTCCACCTGAATGAGGGGTCTCGAGTGATCAAATTCATAGAGACAGAAAGCTGAAGGGTGGTTGTCAGAGGCGGTGGAGGGGAAGGAATGGGAATTTAGTGTTTGATGGGGACAGAGGTTCATTTGGGAAGATGAGAAAATTCTGGAGGTGATGGTGGTAGTTGCACAACAGTGTGAAGTACCTAACGCCACTGACGTGAGAACTGCAGGAACTCTCCACGGGAAAGACTCCATTCAACCCCCCCCCCCAGTGACCTGCCCAAACTCTAGCTGGCTATGGCAGCCTCGGGCCCCATCCCTGGAAAGACCCCACTGCCCCCACCCACGCCCGTGTTGTTCTCCAGAAAAGCTCAAAGCTGCCCAGAGAAATTTACCATTTACCCAGCCAACCCCTTATTGATAGGCTCATGACCTCCCTTTCCTGGAGAATTTACTGAAAACATCAAAACAAAACAGAAAAGCTTACAACTAAATCTTTCCCCTGTCCTTCTGAGACATAGGTGTTTCTGTTACACCCCAGGGCAATTTTTCTCAAAGACCTTTTAAGCGATTCCTTTTAAGTGTCATCACCAAGAAGAACAGGGCCTCCGACCCCCAGCGTCCGTGGGAGGGGAGAAGCCTCGCTGAGAAATGCCAGCTAGTGGACACAGTGGGCCTGACAACGTTTCCACTGACCAGCCCTCCCATCAGCGTTTTGCAACGTTTAATTTCCCCGTCTCTGCTTGAGCCCTGCCTGCTGCTCCTTCCCACTGCCGTTCTCCCTTGACGGTGCTGTTACCTCTGGCAATTCAGAAGGAGCTCAGCTATTTCCCCCTGAGGTGGGAAAGAGTTCAGCCAGATGCGCTGTCTAGTGAAGGAAGCCAGGCACAGAACCACAGAATATCATTATTTGTTTAAAGTGGGGAGGAGCAAGGTTTACATATATAGTTGCCTGTGTACACAAAACCCGTGAAAGTCACACAAGAAGCTGGCCATCCCGCCCTTTAAAAAAAAAAAAGTTGCCACTTTATTCATTTATTTATTATTTTTCGGTTGCATCTCGGCATTCAGGATCTTAATTCCTCAACCAGGGATCACACACCCCCTGCACTGGAAGCATGGAGTCCTGACCGCTGGACCGCCAGGGAATTCCTGGCAATAAATGCTTTTTAAGTTTACTTTTGGAGAGGGGAACTGAGTAGCTGGGGGTGGATTGAAGGGGAATAAGATATTCTTTTATGTCTTTTGAATTTTGAAACATGTGACTGATACTGTTTCCAGGGGGAAAAGATTTACATAACAAAACAAAAAGGGTAGGCCAAACCTGAGAAGTGAAGCTGCAGAAACACAAGATTTTGTTGTCTTTTTAGTTGAGGTATAATTCACATACCACAAAATTCACCATTTTAAACTGTACAATTCAGTGATGCTTAGTATAGACGGAGAGTTGTGCAACCATCACCACTGTCTGATTCTGGAATATTTTCATCCAAAGGGAAACCCCTTATCTGTTAGCAGTCACTCCTGGGTCCCTTCCCCCGAGTCCTTGGTAACCATTAACCTGCTTTCTGTCTCTATGGATCTGTCAACTCTGGACGTTTTGTGTAAATGGGATCATACAACATGTGGTTCTTTTTGATTGGTTTCTTTCACTCAGCAAAATACCCAGGTTCATCCACGTGGTGGGATGTGTCAGAATTTCATTTCCTTTTATTGCTGAAAAATATTCCATGCTACAGTTATGCTTGTTTTGTTTACCTGCTGATGGACAGCTGGGTTTTTCCACTTTGGGGATGTCATGAATGTTGTTCAGTCGCTCAGTCGTGTCTGACTCTTTGCCAGCCCCGTGGACTGCAGCACGCCAGCCTTCACCATCTCCCAGAGTTTGCTCAGATTCATCTCCATCGAGTTGGTGATGTCATCCAACCATCTTGTGTCATGAATAACACCGTAGAATTGCAAAATTCTGGCCCACACTGAATTTAAGATTTCCTAATACTTAATATCAAAACTGGGCAGCGTGTCCAGCTACAAAGTGAATGTTTTCTGTACACATTTTAATACACACTTAAAATAAATTCTAGTGCAACTGTGAAAAGGTCAAAATTTCACCTAAGTCAACTCTTTCCTTTGCTGTCCCATGCAATGTCACCCACTTGCTGTGTTTCTCCTTTCCTTTCCTCCCTTCTCCGTCTTCTGCCACCCTTTCTCTCTCCAAATTCCCAGTTCCTCCCCATTCTCCCCCATCCCCAACAAAATAACTAAATTTTCTTCCTCGTTTTAAAAAATGTTGACTTATTTGGCTATGCTAGGTCTCAGTTGCAGCATGTGGGATCCAGTTCCTGCACTGGGAGCTCCGAGTCTTAGTCACTGGACCACCAGGGGGGTCCCTAATCTTTTTTTCCTTTACCGGGCATTTTTTCATTCCGCTTCTGTTTGCCAACATATATAATCATTATTTCCAAATTAATTCATCGTGGAAAAAAGAAAATTAAAAGCTGGCACCCGGGAGCCGTCTTTTGAATAGTCACATTTACCATTCGCTCTTTACCTTCAGGCCAAGAGGTTTGTTGAAACCCCCCTGCCCTGCAGCTCCCACAAGCCCGAAGCTGTGGTCTGTTCAAGCCCAGGTTTCCTGGGCTCAAGAGACTCTCTTAATAGAGGTTAGGATCAGCAGCAGCTGGACCATGTGCAGCTGTAGATAAGATCTGGAGAAGCAGGAGGGCAGTCTCTGTCACACACACACACACACACACACACACACACACACACACACACACACACACACACACACACACACACACACACACACACACACACACACACACACACACACACACACACACACACACACACACACACACACACACACACACACACACACACACACACACACACACACACACACACACACACACACACACACACACACACACAACAGGCTCCCTTCCGAGTGACCTCTGTGCCTGGAGTCTTCTCTGGGAGTCAGAGTAAACACGAAAGATAAGGGCTCAGGCCCTTCCGAGTCTGATGCCATCTCGTCCATCCGGCCTCCGGAGAGATTTCCTAGGAGGGCAGGCCTGGTTGACTGGAGACGGGTCCTTGGGGGCCAAAGGTCAGGCTTTCAGGTCATGCTGGTACAGCCTGAATAAAACTTGCCAGATTTTTAAATTATGCCGTTGTCCTTTCAGTGGCTAAAGTGCTCTTTATGGGAACCCAGAAACATACCTTTCCCACTGCGTATCATCCCTCTGCACCCCGTCTGCTGGGAGTGGCCAGCACGCTGCCTCTCCGGGTCTCCCACCACAGGACTCACTGCTCCCGGACCCGGCTGGTCCACCTCGCACGGAGCCCCAGCTTGGTCTCAGCCCTCCCCGTCAGTCACCCCCAGCTCTTGAGCATCCATGGGACCAGCAAGACAACGTCCCGACTCTGAGCCTGATGCACAGACCTGTACAACCGGCCCCGACAGGCGCCCTGTCTGCGTTCACCGTTTTCCACTCACACCCCTACCCCAGCCGAGCAGGCTGACTCCTTCTCCTCCGAGAGCCCCAGGCTCTTCCCAGCCTCTTCTCAGACCATACTCTACTCTCTGACCATGATGCTCTTTATTTCCCCGTTTGACAAATATTTACAGAGTCTCCACCGTGTCCTCGTGGGGCGACACCGCCCCTGAGAACAGTATAAAGACACAGGCCGTTTGAATGCAGCATGCGGAGGGGTGTCGTGGGGAGCAGGGCTCTTGGGGGGCAGAAATCACTTGGGTGGAGGGGACAGGGAAGAAAACCAGGCACACTGAACTGGCTGCCTTCAGCACCTGTTAGGGAGACGCAGTCCCGTCCCCCCACTCCCCCCACCCCCCGTCCTAGAGCACAGGAGGCAGACACCGAGCTCATGAGCTGCCGGCATCGCCCTGCGAGACTGCCTCCTCCTCCGGCCTCCCCAGACCAGACGGACCTGAGGACAGAAGCTCCTGCCTCCTGCCTTTCATCCTGGGAGCCGCGGCCTAAGCCTTGTTCCGGGCGGTGTTTTTAAACTTGGGGTGCGTGTCTCGTGTCTCGTCTTGCCTCCCCAGCTCGCCGTGTCCCTGCAGGCAGGGTGCAGTTTCACACACGCTGTTTTGTACAGAGTAGGCGCCAATAAATGCCTGCGGGATGAATAAGTGAATGCACGCCCTCCCCTGCTGTGTGCTTAGTCGAGTCCGACTCTTTTCGACCCCGCGGACTGTAGCCCTCCAGGCTCTTCTGTCCATGGGATTTCCCAGGCAAGGATACTGGAGTGGACTGCCATGCCCTCCTCCAGGGGATCTTCTGGACCCAGAGATCAAACCCAGGTCCCCCACATTACAGGTAGATTCTTTACCAGTTGAGCTACCAGGGGAGCCTATGAATACTGGAGCGGGTAGCCTATCCCTTCTCCAGGAGATCTTCCCGCCCCAGAAATCGAACTGGGGTCTTCTCATTGCAGGTGGATTCTTTACCAGCTGAGCTCCCAGGGAAGCCCGTGTCCTCCTAGCTCCTGCTTATCTATCCAAAATCCATCCAAAAAATAGCTCCATAAAGCACAGAGGATTGCTTTTCCCTATTTTACAGGGAATGCTGAATAGATTCATTCATCTGTGTCCCTAATGAGAGCTGAATTCTTCTGATCAAAACCACTTAAACTTTAGCAGGCTCACTGACCTAGAGAAGAAGCTATGGTTCCCAGTGGGGAGAGGGAAGGGGGAGGAGCAAAGCAGGGCTAGCCGATTAAGAGGGACAAACTACTACGTACAAAACAAGATACAGGGACATGTCATACAACACGGGGAATATTGTTGTTGTTTAGTCGCTACGTGTCCAGCTCTTTTGTGACCCCAGGGACTGTAGCCTGCCAGTCTCCACTGCCCGCGGGATTTTCCAGGCAATAATACTGGAGCGGGTTGCCATTTCCTCTTCCAGGAGATTTTTCTGGATCAGGCATCGAACTCATGTCTCCTGCATTGGAAGGTGGATTCTATACCACTGAGCCACCAGGGAAGCCACATAGCCAATATTTTATAATAACTATAAATGAGGTTAAAAAAAGTGAAAGTGTTAGTCTTTCAGTTGTGTCTGACTCTTTGCGACCCCACAGACTGCAGCCTGCCAGGCTCCCCTGTCCATGGAATTCTCCAGGCAAGATACTGGAATGGGTTGTCATTTCCTCCTCCTGGGGATCTTCCTGACCCAGGGATTGAACCCAGGTCTCCCTCATTGTGAGCAGATTCTTTACCATCTGAGCCACAGATTGGCCTATTAAAACTGTGAATCACTAAAAAAAATTGTGAATGACTATAGTGTACACATGTAACTTACATAATATTGCACAGCAACTATACTTCAATAGAAATGCACATATTGGATTGGCCAACAAGTTTGTTTGGGTTTTTCCAAATGAACTTGTTGGCCAACCCGATATATGATTAAGAATAAAACCCACCATATATATATTGGTGGTTGGAAAAAAAAGTTCATAAAATAAAATTTATTTTATCTCATAAAAGAGGCCTTGACTACCCTCCTTTAATAACCATAAAGTCTCATTTAAATTGAAAATACAAAAAGCGGAGAGCATAGGATGAGGATAAAAATGTATGTTCCCCTTTTAAATGTCATTTCTCTCTTTTGCAGTGTTTAGAGTGATTTCCGGAGGCTTCCCAGGTGGCTCTAAGTGGTAAAGGACCCACCTGCCAATGCAGGAGACATAAGAGATGCTGGTTCGATCCCTGGGTTGGGGAGATTCCCTGGAGGAGGACATGGCAACCCACTCCAGTATTCTTGCCTGGAGAATCCCCATGGACAGAGGAGCCTGGTGGGCTAGCCTGGTGGAGGTTGCACAGAGTAGGACACGACTGAGGCAGCTTAGCACGCACGCATGCACAGTGATTTCTGAGCACTGGGTTGTGCTGCCGGAATCACAAGACACATACCCAGCCTTGCCCAGCTCAGGGCTGGCCTCTTCCCAGAGGCTGCAAAGCCCAGCTCCTTCAAAGCCAGGACACCGAAGCCTTGGAGCAGCTTCTCACTCAGCAAAGGGCTGGGGACGCTCCACCCAGGCCCCAAGCACTCACCAGCTTTTGTCTCTGGGAGAAAACGCTGCTGAGTCCTAACTGAATGTGCAGGGAGATTACAAGTAATTGAGGGAGACCCAGAGCTCTGCTCCCCACCCTTCTCCTCTGGGCTCCCTGCTCCCGGGATGCCTGCAGTGGGAGGCGGGCCGGGGAAGACCACCCCCTTCTTTCAGGCTGCCCTCCATCTCTTTACTTCTCTGGTGGCTCAGTTGGTAAAGAATCCGCCTGCAAAGCAGGAGACCCAGGTTCGATCCCTGGAGGAGGGCATGGCAACCCACTCCAGTATTCTTGCCTGGAGAATTCCATGGACGGAGGAACTTGGCGGGCTACAGTCCATGGGGTTGCAAAAGGTCAGACATGACTGAACACTCACTCACTCCCTCGGTTCTGGCCCGTGCGCTCTCCCACCCGCATTCAAGGTTGAAGGCCGTGTGCTCTTCCGGGCTCAACTCCTCATGCTCTGTCAGGCACCCCAGTTTTTCCTATAATGTCAAACCCCCCTCCTGCCCCCATCTGCAAGTGCCAACTCCCAGATCTTCACATCTATTCACACATTTGCAAACTCATTAATTCCCCAAAGCATCTCATTTTCTCCCCCCAAACCTGATTCCGCTCTCATTTTCCATCTTGATGGCTTGTCCTGCTGTCTCCCCTGCTACCTGCCACCAGGGCCGAGGGCCTGGGAGTCAGCGAGATGCTCCAACCCCCACCCCCGTCTCTACAGCCGCATCTCCACGTGCTGTCAAGTGGGACCCTCTCCACCCGGAGCCCCACTACCTCCGCACTGCCCACTTCCTCGTCAGCCTCCAAAGTGGCTCCTTCGTCTCCAGTCTCTTGCCCGGTCCAAATTCCACACGTTGGTCAAAGGGATATTTCTCAGATGACAATCCGATTATGTTCTCTGACCGCTTAAATTCCTTTGGTGGGACTGTACTGCCTAATCCAGTGGTTTCTAAACCTGGTTAGTAGACCTGAGAGCATTTTAAAATTTTATTTATTTTTTAATTGGAGCAGAACTGCTTTACAGTTTAACTGTTTCTGCTGAATGACAGTGTGAATTGGCTCTGTGTCTGTGTACACATCCCCTCCTTCTGGAGCCCTTCCCCTCTCCTCCCCCATCGCACCCCTCCAGGTCACACAGAGCCCTGAGCTATACAGCAGCTCCCCACTGCCATCTATCCTACACCTGGTAGTGTATGTATGTCAATGGACCTGAGAGCTTTTTTTAAAAAAAATTAGAGATTCAGAGGACCCAAGAAAGGCCGTGTCAGGATCTCCAGCGAGTGGTAAGAGGGTAGCCCCTGCCCTGGGCCTCATTTTGAAAATCACTTGCCTTAAAAATCCACTTTAAATTCTTTTGATGCACCTTGGCCCCGACCCTCGTCCTGAGTAGCCGTCCTGAACGACCTCATCTCCCACGGGGACAACCCTTCTCTGCCCGGAGCCCTTGGCCTGCTCAATGCCTTCTCCAGCTGAAGGCGACCTGCGCCCCCAGGCGAAATCAATACCGGTCTCCCTTGGGTCTCTTCTAGACCTTGTAGTGGAGAAAATCTTCACATACCATATTGTCCCTCTAGTGCATTTTTTAAAAAGGTGCCCCTCTCTCCAGCTAGCCCGAGGCAAGTCTTAAATAGCTTTGCGCCCCTCAAGTCTCACCACAGAGCTGGCACACAATCGTGTCTCAATAAATAGGTATCAAATGCAGGACTAAATGAAGGCGAACACGAGGAAACACATTCTTTCCACCTGCAGGATTTTACAGAGATGAAATAATATGAAGAACCACCGATAATTTTTACAGTTTCTGAAATTTTAAAATTTCTGAAGCCCCAGAAACTTGCCATTTTCTGCCTGAAGTCTGACATCTCCACGTCATCACAACCGGTTTCTTTTCCCAGGATCCTCAACCAGAATCTCCAAGCAGCGCTGTCTTAGGAGAGGGAGACGTCAGCTCGGGTGCAGACAGTAAGGGACAGCTCTGTCTGCAACGATTTCAAAGACAGTAGTAAGCCAATTAAAACTCCCTCTGCTTTTTATTGGAGCTTCTCTGGTAAAGAATCTGCCTGTCAACGCAGGAGATGCAAGAGACGCAGGTTCGATCCCTGGGTCGGAAAGATCCCTGGGAGAAGGAAATTGCAACCCGCTCCATTGTTTTTGCCTGGAGAATCCCGTGGACAGAGGAGCCTGGCAGGCTGTAGTCATGGGAATGGCAACCCATTCCAGTATTCTTGCCTGGGAAATCCCATGGACAGAGAAGCCCGGCAGGCTACAGTCCAAGGGGCTGCAAAGAGTCGGACGTGACTGATCAACCAAACAACAACAAAAACTGCTTTTTATTATCACCATGTGCTGGCAATTCTAAACAATGTGAATAATAGAATTCTGCCGGTCCTCTGCCCACCAAGTAAGCCTGTCTTCTCATGTTTCTTTCTTTGTTATCATAAGTGAAGATATGTGTGATCTTTAAAGCTTTATCAATAAGAGAGAGACCTGAAATCTGTCCATGATGTTATTTCTACCTCTCCTTGACTTTCCTTGGCCGGCTTTGAAAAGACTCTTAGAATAACATAGCGATAAAAGAATTACACATTCATCCAAATGTAATATTTTTGCTTCGTTTTCTCTTAGGAGCTCACACCAACGAAGTCAGAGATGTCCAGGCCACCTCTGCCATGTTTGTATATCCTTCCTTAAGCAGACAGGTCTGTTAGAGCCTGAGATGTGGTTCTGCATAAAGACCCATGATGAGCATACCTAGCTCATTTCATTCCTCCTAAAATGCTAAAAACCAAAGAAACAAAACCGGCACAGGGCCAGGGAGAATGATAGAGGAGACAAAATAAAACTTTGGAAGCTGGAAAAGGTGGACCAGTGGTAAGCAACTTGGCTGACCTGAAAGGGCTGAATGTCACCAATGAGGGAAGCTGAGCACAGCTTGACTTGTAGCCCGGGATCCTTAAAAGATGTGGGAAATGGAAGCATGGGGATCTCAGGTGTGTCAGTCACTCAGTTATAGCCGACTCTCTGCGACGCCATGGCTCCTCTGATCATGGGATCCTCCAAGCAAGAATCCTGAAGTGGTTTGCCATTTTCTGCTCCAAGGGGTCTTCCCGACCCAGGGATCAAACCCACATCTTTCATATCTCCTGCACTGGCAGGCAGGTTCTTTACCACTGGCACCACCTGGGAAGCCTGGGTGATCTCCTTCATTGTCCTTTATTTTCTGGGGACACCTGGGTTTCCATCACTTGGAGATGGGGCTCATGCTGCCTTAAGGAGCGAGCAGCCCCACCCACACCCAGCCTTCAACAGCTGCATCCAAAGCACTCCTAATTTTTCTCCTCAGATTGCTCTCCCCTCAATCCACACGGTCTGGAAAAGATTCCTGCACCTGCCAGGGGGCTAATACTGGCTGGCAGGAGTCCAAACTAAGGTGAGTGGACCAGGAGCGCCTGCTGAGGCTGGGCAGGGCCTCCCTGGGGCTTGAAGACAGAAACAGCTGAAATTTCAAACCCCAAATGCACCTGTTCAGAGATCTTTTCTGCGCTTGCCTTCCCATAGGGGCTTGCCCTTTCTTTGTCATAGAAATGTTTTCCTATCGTTAAGATCTTTGAAGGATTTCTTTTTTTTTCTTTTTTCCGGGGACTCCTGATAAGCATGTTCCAGGCAAGAGTCAGATTTCCTTCTCCCGACACCTTGAGAAACTGTGCCTCATGTTGGCGAGCTGTCCCCGGAAAACATGCTCTCTGTGCCCTGGGCCCAGACTCCAGCCCTCTCTGCACCATCCTGGGGCCTCAAAGCCACGCTCCAAGATCAAGGGTATTCAGAGATGCGGGGAGAGTGAATCCAGCTAAGGGCCAGGGCTGCTCACTGCTTTGCAGTTGAAGCCACTTTCTTTAGGCTGGCAGGCGCAGCCTAAAACCCAGCAAACACAGAGCAGACTTGTTCAGAAACTGGGAAACAACAGTGAAGTTCTTGCAGGAGGGGCGGGGAAGGTCCTAACAGAGGGGGCTTCCCAGGGAAAGAAAGGGCCCCAGCTTTTTGCTTTCCACCAAGCTGGGTAACTAGGGCTTCCCTGGAGGCTCAGTGGTAAAGAATCCACCTGCAATGCAGGAGACTCCGGTTAGATGCCCTGACCGGGAAGATCCCCTGGAGAAAGAAATGGCAACCCACTCCAGTATTCTTGCCTGGGAAGTCCCATAGACAGAGGAATCTGGGGGGCTGCAGTCCACGGGGTCGCAAAGAGCTGGGCACGACTTAGGGAACTAAAGAACAATGACAAGCTGGGTAACTAGGTGCTCCGTAGGCTGCCTTGTGCCGAAAACGAACCAGTCAGCCCAACAAAGCAAGCCAGAGAGCAAAACCAAAAAGCAACCACCCTGCACACCAACCCACGGATCTCCTGGCGAATCCTAAGACCGCGGGGCCAGTTTGCCCGGGGCGCTCGGGTCCCCCAGGGGAGGGGCGACCTCGGCACCGGCCCCCTTTCTGCGGGCAGCGGTCACCCCTTCACCTGACTGGGAAGGCCAGCTTCTCAGGGTCGGGTGCTAGGTGTGGGTGCCAGCTCCCCAAACCAGCTCTGCCTGAGCCCCCAAGCAGCACGCCCGGGATCCCAGGCCCCAAAGCTGGGAGTGGTTTCCTAAAAGGATGACGCCGACTCCTCCCACCGTTTTAAGCCGGGGCGGGATCGGCCCAGCAGAACCGCCAAGTCAGGAAGTTTGGCAGCCGGGCTCCTCCACCCTCCCCTTTCTAAGCATCTCCTCGCTCCCCACCCCACCCCTCCGACACTCCCCTGCCCTCCGCCTCGTTGAGGTTCGCCCCCCAGAAATTCACTACGTACAGTTTGGTGTGACTTGCTCTTCAAATGAAATAAAACCCCTCATCGGCTCTTTTTCCAGTAAATTGCTTATAGCTAGATTTTCCCCCTCTGGCCGCTGCGTGGCGAGCAGGATCTTACTTCTCCGACCAGGGATCAAACCTGTGTCCCCTGCAGCGGAAGCTCAGAGTGTTAATCCCCGGACCGCCAGGCAAGCCCCACCCCTCGTCTGCTCTTAAGACTCTCTTCCGGAAGCCAAGTGTGGGTGGTGAAGCCCATTTTCTCCTCTCTGCTCCGGAGGCTGCCGGTGGACTTGGACCACTCGCTCTCGAGTCCTCATCTTTTAAGTTCCCAATTATCCTGTTTGTGAAATAAAACATATTCATTCTGGAAGAGGGAAACAGCAAGAAAGGGACGCTGCAAGGGAACTCGCCTTAGCATTTCCTCGAATTCTGAGAGGGGACCAGTTACTGAGTACCATCTTCGTTTCAGATGAAGGAGCAAGTTCAGACAGTTTGGTTTGCCCATTCAACTAGCAACAGGGGAGGTGGAATTTGAAATCAGACGGTCTGACTTGCAAGTTCAGCACTTGCAACTGGAAGAGGCCTTAGCAACCACCCTTATTAAGGAGATGAGGAGACAAGGACTTATGTCACATGACTTTTCCAAGCCCAACACAGGGAAATCCAGCCAGGCGGCAAGTATACCAGCCTACGCATGCGTGCTCAGTCGCTCAGTCATGTCTGAGTCTTTGCAACCCCATGGACCCCCACCAGGCTCCTCTGTGCATGGGATTTTCCAGGCAAGAGTACTGGAGTGGGTTGCCATTTCCTCCTCCAGAGGATCTTCCTGACCCAGGGATCAAACCCGCGTTCCTGTGGCTCCTGCATTGGCAGGTGGACTCATTACCACTGAGCCACCTGGGAAGCCTCTATCACCCTGTAGGTTTTTGTTATTTCACTTCTGTCTTCCTCCAAATGGCTTTGTTCTTTTTATCGATAGTATTGAACATGCTGCTTACTAAAGACCCTCTAACAATTCTTCAGAGGGTATAAATTATAAATAAAAAGGAGGATCCCAGATTAAATTTCAGGGTTTCTTAATTCAGATTTGGGACTTTTTCAGTTAGAACATGTAGGCTCCTACTAACACCTGCCTAAACATGAACAAAACTGTAAATGAAATGGGTGATCCCGTAGGTTCTATGGCAGTGCTGATACAATGCCATAACTTGCTGTGAGCCATCCCAGTAGAGTCAGAATTCTCTTAGAAAAATCCTTCAGCCTCTATCCTTCGTTTTATACGGAACAGCTCCTATTAGCAACTAGCTAATACTTAATTTTTAGAGACAGTTATTGTGTGCTAAATGACTTGTCTGGATTAAATCTCATTTAATTCTTACCGCAAGATGGACACTGTTACTCTACTATTTACAAGCAACAGTCCTCCTACACTAGCCTTATTAGCAATGGATTTTTAAAAATGTATTATTTATTTATTTTGGTTGCACTGGGTCTTCATTGCTGTGTGCGTTTTCTCTGGTTGCAGGGAGCAGGAGCCTCTCTAGCTGTAGCGCACGGGTTTCTCACTGCAGTGGCTGCTCTTGTGGAGCACAGACTCTAGGGCGTGTGGGCTCAGTAGCTGGGGCTCCCGGGCTTAGTCGCTCTGGGGCAGGTGGGATCTTCCCACACCAGGGATTGAGCTATGTCCCTTGCAGGCAGGTTCTTACCCACTGTACCACCAGGGAAGTCCTAGCAATGGACTAAAAATACAATTATGATGGTCCTGATGTAGACCAAGGGAACCTCGGGTTAAACAAGGGGCACCACTTCCTGGAGCACTGACATTACTTGATGGTTGCTGCTGCTGCTGCTGCTAAGTCGCTTCAGTCGTGTCCGACTCTGTGCGACCCCATAGACGGCAGCCCACCAGGCTCTGCCGTCCCTAGGATTCTCCAGGCAAGAATACTGGAGTGGGTTGCCATTTCCTTCTCCAGTGCATGAAAGGGAAAAGTGAAAGTGAAGTCACTCAGTCGTGTCCGACTCGTAGCGACCCCACGGACTGTAGCCTACCAGGCTCCTCCGTCCATGGGATTTTCCAGGCAAGAGTACTGGAGTGGGGTGCCATTGCCTTCTCCGTACTTGATGGTACCTGAAGACTTTTCCCAAAAGTTCTTAACAGAAATTTATTATGAATGCAAAACTCACATGGATTTTGTCTTTTAAGCTAAAACAAGAGATCTGAAAAAAACGTCCTGTCTGGAGGTGGAGAGGAAGGCAGCTTCAGGCTGTGTTCTTCTGTCTCAGCGAATCCTCTTTTCTTTTTCTTTAACATGGACCATTTTTAAAGTCTTTGTTGAATTTGTCACAATATTCGCTCATCCCTTGCTACACACCACATAGTCACAGACGCCATTTAAAATTATCTACCCCACAAAAAAAGTAAACAGAGGTGAAATTAATTCCAATTTACTGTATTTCACCCAATATATGCAGAGTATTATTATTCCACAAGTAACCAATATCAAAAATTACTAAGTTATTTTATATTCTTCTTTTCGTACTAAGTCTTCAAAATCTGGTGTGTATTTTACATTCGCGATCCAGACTAGCATCATGACAAGGACCCAGTGGTCACAAGTGGAAAGTGCAGCACAGGAACCATCAGGGGCTTCACCTCTTCAAGGTCTTCATCTCACAGATAAGGAAACTGAGACCCAGAAAGGCGAAGTGAGCCTCACATCTAACAATACGTCAGACTCCCAGTCCAAGGCTCTTCATTTAAAATGTGATTTTAATACCGAATACTGCATGCTTATGTTGGCTCATTTTTTAAATTAATTTTCATTGGAGTTGCTTCATTTTTATTTTTAGTCTAAGTTTTATAGTTGCTTTATTTTATATTAATTTTTAGTCTAAGACTCTGAGAAGTCTTTGTGTGTGTGTGTAGTTGATGTTCTTTTCTATAAGTATGTGTCTCATTTTAGAGTAAAACAAACAACTCCTGATTAAAAAGACTTTCAGGAAATGTTATTGAGCAGCTCTTTCAAAGGGCTAGTTTAAACATCAACAATCAAGTATGCACCCTCATCAGGATCCATTAATTTAATCCTTCTTTAGTGTTGGTCCCTCAGTCATGCCCGACTCTTTGCGGCCCCATGGACTGCAGTCCACCAAGCTCTTCTGTCCATGGGACTTTCCAGGCAAGGATACTGCAGTGGGTTGTCATTTTCCTTCTCCAGGGAATTGTCCTGACCCAGGGATCGAGCCCAGGTCTCCTGCACTGCAGCCAGATTCTTTACCGACTGAGCTATGAGAAAAGCTCTGAATCCTTCTTTAAGGGGAATGGAAAGACATGAACTTGACCAGCCTTCTGCTTCCTATGCCCACAGCAGGTTCCTGCAGCTCACAGGACATTCACAATGAGAACATAGGTGCACACCTCCCTCCAGAGGAGCAAAAGTTATTGCAGGACAATGAACAGAATCCCCATCACAAAAAATGGTGCACGGGTAAAAACACAAAAAACTTGCCTTATGAGATTATGAAACAAGTGAAAAGCAAAGCTGGCCTGTGTGGTAACTGACACCTTAAATCCCTTCATTGCATTTTTTAATAAACTCTTAAGAGATGTAATTGTAACCTGGTCCCTTGGCCACTGAAGGACCTGTTCTAACTTACTGATCTGCTGCATTTTTTTCTTTGTCAGTTGCTTTATCAATTTTATATAAAGCCAGAAATCAGGTAGATGGTATAAAACGTGCCATATCTATGAAAAAAACATGAGACGTCTTTGAGCATGAAATCCGAGAGGCGTCTGCTCGTCCTGATAAAATGATAGCATTTGGTTTACCAATATCCAGAACTCATGGAAAACAGCCATTTTAACAATCGATGGTTGTTATTTGCCCTCGCACGTACTTTGTGCTTCATTCTTTCTTCAAGCCTTCCCGAGACCCCTTTTTTCTAAAAATACATTTTTCACATCTCCCTTCGTTAAGACTCATCCACTTATGCTACAGTTTTTAAAATAACAGAATTGTAAAGAAGAAATTTGATGACCATCTTGTGTGATGATAAATTCTCCTGTGAAGCAAACTGGGTTATCCATTCCAGCATCCCCTCCCCACCCCAGCAAGCCTGGACCACGCTCACATGCTGGGCGGCAGGGGGCAGGCTCCCAACGTCGCTGCTGATGTTGGTGTCACTTGGTAAAAGAAACTAGGTTGGGCAAGACCAAGTGCCTCCTGACATTCACGCCCACCCCGGACTAGGGTACGGCTTTACACCCTGTGCGTCACTGTCGGAGATCGTCAGCTTCTCAAAGAAGCAGAGGGCGTGTTCAAGCTTAGGACTTTCCCTTGAGGAGGAGGTCAAGATGGGGGAGTAGGAAGTGGCGCTAACACCCCACCCCACAAAAGTACATCTGTATCTGGAACGATTCTCACAGGACACCACCAGAACCACCTCTTGTAACCAGCACATCTTCAAACTTTCAGTCTATACTTGGGAAGAGATGGCAACACATGTGCATATAAGCCTTGGCTTCTACCAGGTCTCCCGTTCTCCCATATTACGGTGACTTGGGGTTTTTGAGTAACGCATCAGCTGATACACGGCTGCCCAAGCACTCTGGCTAACACTGCTGTCAAACGGTCTCACGTGGGCAAAGTCAAAGCAACAGTCCAGGTTAAGATGCGCCCGTCCCCCTGGCTGGGGAGCTGTGCTGATGCCGAGGTTCTGGGGACGGAAGGCTGCAGGGGCAGCCCCGTCCCCGATGTCGCTCAGGCGTCACCGAAGAGAGGGCTGGAGGGCAAGAGTCAACCCACATCAACTCCTGGTCATCGTGGCGGGGGCAGGGGGGGCGGGGGAAGAGAGGGATGCAGTTGATGTCACAGCCCTATCTTTAAGAAACACAGTATATCATTCACTTAAGTATTTATTGAGCATTTACGATATTTTAGACACAATTCTAGGTGCTGGGACACAAAAATGAACAAAGATAAAAACCCCTGCCCGCGTGGAGCTTATTCTAGTAAGAGGTTGGGAGGTGAGGAAAAGACACACGACGCGTGTAAAAGAATTTCAGACACGTGTGTACAGGCAGAGTGCAGACACACTGTGTGCTCGGCTCCAGACCACGACACGAAGCAACTATCGCGGTAAAATAAGTTACACGGACTTTTTGGTTTCCCAGTGCATATAAAAGTGGTGGTTACGCTCAACTTCAGTCTGTGTGCATACATTATATCTAAAAAAATTCATTTAAAAATCCTTTATTGCTAAAAAATGCTAACCATCACCCGAGTTGTCAGCGAGGTGTAACCTTTTTGCTGGCAGAGGGTTTGAAAGACGGTGAGAATTACAATGCGACACCGGGGCTCAAGTGAGCAAATGGTGCTGGGAAATGGCAGTCAGAGGCGCTCAACACGGGGCTGCCACAGACTTTCAATCCGTAAAAAAAATCTCAGTATCTGTGAAGTGCGGTGACGTGGGGACAGCCTGTCCATTAGCCTGTCAGAGCAGCTTTAGAAAATCAACGCAGAGCAAAGGTCAGCAGCCCTGGAGGGGGCTCAGCTGAGGGGGCCGACCGCACGCCAGGGAGTGGTCAGGACAGGTCACTGCGAAGGGGACAGTCAGGCGTAGCAGAACCGAAACTCAGGGCAGCTCAATATACACGTTCTGGAACTGCCTCCACCAGGGGAACCGGAATCTCAGAACAAAAAGGCATGTCAGGAGATACCGAACTGGGCCGGTACCGGAAGGCACTATCCGTCCTCCTGAGACCTTCCTCTTTGGCCCAGATGATTAAATCATTAAAGACAGCGCCAAAAAAAGGGGGTTACTTAAAAAGAACAAACAAAATAAAAATACAGACACTTGTATAATACAGTACAAGTATGTGGCATTACAAGTATGTGGCAGGCCCTGTTTTAAGTACTTAATAGACTTCGATTCAAAAAAACTCCAGCTCTTTTCTTACAGCAATTGTGAGAGAGGAGTGTAATAAATCCCGACACACCCGTTAGTACTATCTCAGCAACTGTTGACCTGCTATTCTTCCTTCATCCACCGCTGTCCTTTGGGGATTCAGGAAGGATGGAGGATTTTGAAACAATCACAGGCATCCTATTCATTTCACCCAGTAAGACTTTAGTCCATACTCTGAGAGACCCGTTCTTAAGCACAAATACCACTATCACAGCTGGTAAAACCAACGATTCCTTACTATCACCTGACACCTCCTCCACGCTTAGTCTTCCCTGTTTGTCTGAAAAGAAACCCCAAACAGCCCATCTTTTTACAACTGGTTTCATCTAACCAGGGTCCAGCTGAAACCCACAGCACTGGGACATGTCTCTTAGACCTCTTTCACTTTTTATTAGACGGCTGGCTCTTTCCCTCCCCGCTGCCCTTTTTTTTTGATTCCATTGACCACATCCTCCCAGCATCGTAGATCCTGCTTCTGCGAGTTTGTGTTTCTTGTAACCTGCCAACCACAGCGAGAGGCTCCGTGGGTTGAGGTTCAGCCTTTCTGAGGAGAGGCAAGGTACCTTTTGGGTGATTCCGTGAACCTATTTTCACCCCGCCTCAGGAACACCAAGGAGTCAGTGGCTGAATTCACTCTCACTGGCCTGATCCAGCCCTGGCCACGTTCCCCCGAGCTCCAGTGTCCTTCACAGGAACCCCACGATGCAGGCGCTCTGCTGAGCTCCACACACTGGTGGCATCTGCCTGCTTCACGGGGTCAGGTTCCCACCCTTCATCACCCTGAGACTCCCGGCTCCCTGGGGGCTGTGTGGGACCCACGCGGCGTCCAAAGTCAGGAAGGCGCCTCGTATCCTCAACTGCCCCTCTGAAAGTCGCTCAGTCATGTCTGACTCTTTGTGACCCCACGGACTGTAGCCTACCAGGCTCCTCCGTCCATGGGATTTTCCAGGCAAGAGTACTGGAGTGGGCTGCCATTTCCTTCTCCGGGGATCTTCCCGACCCTGGGATCTCCCACATTGTGGGCAGATGCTTTACCATCTTAGCCACCAGGGAAGCCCAACTGCCCCTCTGGGGAACCCCCTTTCCTTGCCCCATTTAAACGCTGGCTGTCTGGAGGGCAGTGACGTCATCAGACACCACTCACCCCCCATCGGTGGCCTGCCCACCCCCCAGCCCGCGGGAGATTCAGGCATGTCTTTCACGGACACTCTAAAACCAGGCCTGTCCTAATCCAGGACAGTCCTTCCAAAATGCTGGCCTCGGTCCCCTGACCGTTTACCCTTCGATACTCTCTGCTCCCTGAGGCAGCCACTCACGCCCCCGCTGTACCGCAGACACGAGCCACAAGGGCAACCTGCGCCTGGACAGCTTTAACCGCCCGCCGCGCCCGCCCCCGCCTCCAGCTGAGGCACTCAGGCCCCAGGGACCTGCTGCCCTGTCACTGACAGCTTCACGACCCCAGGAGAGCCATGCGGCAGATGTGTAAACAGGGTAAAATTTTACCCCGAGATGATGAAGTTGCTCGGCCTTGAAATTACGAAGTAGTGATAAGAAACGCAGAAAGCGCTCAGAGAGCTGGAGATAGCTGTGCTCACACAGATGACACCCTTGCTATTCTGGAAAAAAAGGAGAAAGGGTATCGTGTGGCTACTCCAGGCGGTACGAGGGCCCCCTCCGGCGGCCGTGCCAGCAGTCACAGCAGGAAGTAGAGTGATATAGAAAGTGAAGGAAAGCTGGAAACCAAAGTCACAAAGTCCACAAGTCTTCATTTTTCAAATTCAAGCCCAGAGGTTCCCACAGCGCTTCAGCTGGGACTAAGATCTCCAGAGAACACGGGTGCGGGAGAGCTATCTTTTCTTTTGGAAACCAGCTTAAATGGTTTCAGACCCAACATTATAACCTCCCCCAGAACGTTGATAAATGCCTTTATGTCCAAGGCAACACAAACCCAAAGGATATGAAAGTTAAAAACTCCAACCAAAATGCAGGGAATGTAGCAACCTAGTCCGATTCAAGAGACAGAACACGGAGCACTCTTGTTTTATGACCACCAGTGGTTGAAAACCTTATCTATCTGACGCGGTCACAGGAAATTATACAGTGAGGATCTGCTGGAGCTGCTGATTCATGTGACCTTCACGTCATCAAAAAGTAAGCCCCAGAAGTCCAAGTCAAGCCCTGAATATAGTATGTGTATACACAACCAAATATTAGAAGATCTGTTAAGCTCTTAAAAACAACAAGGACTTTCAGAAATGTCAACCTTCAGAGCCCATGACACTCAAGATGCCCTTCGACTGAATTTTTTTACCAGCTTCTAGAAGAACTTTCTCAGCTGTTCACTTTCCGAGCTGAGAGGTTAATGAAATCATAGCCACAAAATAGGATGGGCCTGCAACCAAGAAACAGCAAGCTGCTTGCACTGAATTCAACAGAAACTCACAAAAAGGACAGATCTCCAACCAGTCTTGGTACCAAACTACAAAACTCTCCAACCTTGAGTCCACCATCAGCAAGGAGAAGCGGAAGTTGAAGAAAACTTGATGTTGGCCCCGAATGTGGACTCGCGTTTGATCAGACTCAGGCAGACGGCCGCTGCAGCGCTCGCCTCTTCACCGAGGCCAGGCTCAAACGCCGTGCTCCTGGGCTGGGGAAAGGCCTGTCCCTGAACTGCTTCATCAAAGGAAAAATAAGGACTCCAGCCGCAGAGGAGGCTGCTGTGACTCCGCGCTTCCATGAAACAACCCAGATCCCTCACAGTCAACCTTGAGAGAAGAAACACCTGCATTTTTTAGAGGATTATAAAATTGACAGAATAGAACAGAAAACCAGGTATATCAAAAGTGGACAAAATGATGTCCCGGCTTTTGGGCCAAGCGACCCCAAAAGCCCACCTCTGCAAATGGAAAAGTCACTTCACAACCAGTAATTCGGGGACACCGAACCCATCAGGTGCTCAAATTCTATTTCAATTGGAGCCAGAAAGGGACTCTGGACGTTTACCTGAGATGGGGGTCCTTCTTCCAGATCTCCTGGTGAGAGTCAAACAAGGAAAGTGGCATCAGACCCGTCCGACAAGAACGCTGCCAGTGGTGCCCGCTCAGCCACAGCTACAGCCCAGGATCCAGAGAGGGAAACGGCCACGTCAGTACGTGGTCAGAAAGAAGGCGCCTCAGGCCAGAACCCCCCTGCAGTCCCCAAACTGGGCGCGTCACAAGCCACTTCTCTTAGCAGCCTGTGATGAGGGCTGCCCAGCCGGCCGATACTGGCTTTGCCCAGTGAAACTGATTCCAAACCCAGTGGCTGCACTCGATTCAGCACAGATGGCACGGAGGAGCCTGACCACCTAGATTAAGCACGCCTGGTGCGGGAGGAGGCCCCAGCCCAGGCCAGAGCCAGAGCCTCCTGAAGGCGACCCCTCGAAAGGGCACTGGGTGCTCAGCCACCGGTCTGTTTTCTCCTCCGCTGTGTTCACTGTAGAGTATTTCAGAGGGGACACAACTGTGTTTCGCTGAAATTATACTTCATATTTGAACTTTTTTCAAGTTGGGAAGGGAGGCTGTTATGAAGATAAAATTTAAGCTGTCTGCTTAAAATGTTAAGAACTTAGCTGACCCTGCCCCTCCCTCAATAACCCACTGATTCTCAAATAAGCAGGGGTAAGCTCCAGTTTAGGGGAAACCGGGTTCATCTACACAAATATTTTTGATTCCAGGGCTAAAATCGGCATTTCTCATGACACATCCTCAGTGGACATCATCTTGTCCACTTCTGATATACCTGGTTTTCTGTCCTATTCTGTCAATTTTATAATCCCCTAGAATCCAAAGGCTTCTCTCCATGTCCACTGCTACCATCCTATACCAAGCCACCATCATCTCGCACGTGGGTCACAATAAATACCCAGCCAGCCCCTACCCCTTGCCTCCTGGTCAATTCTCCATGGAAGTCAGAATGCTTGCAATTCTTTAAAAACAAGTCAGATCACATCATTCCTCTGCTCAAAACCTTCCAGGTGCCTACCACCACCCGATCTAAGCTGCTACGTCTCATCTCCCTGATCCAACCCTGCCCCCCGTGTGGTTATGATGCTCTAGCTTCTTGCGTCTGGAACATTTCAAGCACACTTCTGCTTCAGGGCCTTTGCACCTGCTGTCTGCTTTGCCTGGACCATTATTCTCTCCCAACAGGCACACAACTCATAGCCTTCAATTATTTGCCCCAGTATGGCCTCTTCTAAACGTGCATACCTCCACTGCCCCAGGCAGTGCTATTTCTTCCATGGAATTCACTAGGCTGATACACTGTTTTCCTTAGCTTGATGTCTCATCTTCCTATTAAAATGCAAACTACCTGAAGGTAGTAATTTTTGGCTGCTTTACGCAGCTGAACCTGCTCCTCCCTCAGTAACCCATGGATCCAAGCCAGTGCAAGCTTCAATTTAAGGAAAACTAGGATTATCCATGGAACTTGCCTTTGATTTACTGCTGTGTCTCCCCACCTAAAACACCCAAACATTGATGAATGAATGAACGAATAGGCCACATATTTGAAAGTGAAATAGCTTATGAACTGGGAGCTACTAGCTCAGAAAAGAATAGTAAAGATGAAGAGTAAGTACACTATAAATAATTATCAGTACACATAGAATGAAGCTGCAATGAACGATGATATCAACAGCCAACTGAAGTCTCTGTATCGGTGAATCTCCCTTTCATAGAAACTATTGCCTTACAGTCCAACGATTCCAGGTCGGTGTTTGGTACAAACAAAGCAAAAACAACTTGCCCAAGTTTGTCCAAAGTGCCTTTACACTTACACAAAGGGTGGGAATGCTCAATATGTTTAAATAATTACAGTGCTTAAAAAGCAACATTGCAGAAGATAAAAATATACAAAAATAAAATTGCATAAAGTCCATTAAAAAAGTGGCTTAAATAAATCCTCTATCAATACTACACAGAGCTAGGGAATGGACCTAGACAATAGAGCTCAGAGCTGTTTACATAATTACATGAAAACATGAAAATCAGTCCTCAGGGACACCGCAGTAAAGACCATTTGGTTAAAATCAATAAGCCATCCTCCAGAGGTAGCTCAGTGCACAGGTGCGAAATGTTAGCTGATGGAAAATTACTATACATGATACAGTTCTGGTTCTATTTGCCCCTTTTCATCTTGGCTGCCTTTTCCTTTCTTTTTTTCACGTGTTTAGGAATTTTGTTTTTTCTTTTCTCTCTCTGGGCTTCCTTGACCATCTTTTTTCTTTCCTGTAAAACAAAAATAAAAAGTATGAGGATTTCCTGGTGGTCCAGTGGCTAACGATCTGCCGTGCAAGGCCCAGGGGCGTGGGTCCCCCTCCTGGTTGGGGACAAAGGTCCTGTGCACGTGCCCCAGCGAGAGAGCCTGTGTGATGTGTGTCGCCATTAAGACCCAACACCGCCAAATCAATTAGTAGTTTTTTTAAAAAAATGTTTGGAAAAAACCAAAAGCAAAAAATCTGCAAATTTCATTCATTCTGAATAGTCAATTATTACAACTAAATTTTTAAATATATGTAAAAAGATAAAAAGTTAAGTGTCACAGAAAAAAAACTGAAAATGATTATGGCTTGGTGGTGGAACTGAGGTTGAAAATTGTCTTCACAATTTCTTCACAGACATTTCAAGACAGTCAACACAGGTGCCCACGGGGACATTATTAAATGTATGCGACTACTTTTCTTTATATGGTTCATATCCTAACAGAAATAAATGTTGGAATGAAAGACAAAATACTTATTTCCAGGAGACAAAGAGAGAATGTATACTAGGGAGCTGGGGATGTCTCTTGGAAGTCTTGGAACCCACACTCTCCAGGGTTTAAAGGATCATGCTAAGAATAAAGAATAACAGTTACTCAGCCAATAACAGTTACTGATCACTGCATCAGTAGCGTCTCTTACGTCTACAGGCAGGAGTGGAAGAAATATCTGAGATTCTGAAAATGGGGAGCTGGGCTGTAAAAATGCCCCTAGAATGGTTCTTTGGTATTTCACCACGGGGGCCCCTCCGGCATCATCTGTACCTGTGCATGACAACCACTTTTCATCACTGCACTGAAACCTGTGTGTCCTCCCCCTGGGCAGTGCCTGAGGGCTCCTAGAAGAAGCCCCATCTCCAGATGATGTCACCATCAAAGCCAAGTTCACACTTAGGGAACTAAAAACTGAAACTCCAGCTACTCTGATCCAGACATCTGTGCACACAGCCTCAAGGGACTGCGTGGTTGTGTTGACAAACGTGGGAACGTGTGCTTCCAGCTAACCTTTCTATCAACTTCAAGGTCGGCAGGGGGCTTCCTGGAGCCAGCGTGGTCCCCCTGCTCCTCAGAGTCTGTGTCAGAGCACTCCACGCTCCCAGCATCTTCTGAATCAGAACCAGTCTCTTCCTTAACCTGGCTTTCCAGGAGTGCAGGGACCTTGAAAACATCACAGGACCATGTTATTCTCAACAAGCCAGTTACCTACTGGCATTCAATGTGTTAATGACACAATTCAGATTTCAGCCTCGCAGACAGACTTCGAAAAATGACATCCCGTACTGAAACATCAAAACAACAGGATCCACGCTCGGCAGGAAGCCTGAGGCAGCCATTGCAGGACAGCTCCAGGACGCTCCCAACGCGGGGAGCCACCCAGATCAGTAACAGGACTGTTCCACCCCCTGCAGCACATTCTGAGGGCTGAGCTAGGATTTAGAAAGACGTGGAACACAGATAGGAGAAAAAAGTGAACATATCTGGATAACTTCACAGCTGTTGGCCTGCAGATTAAATTTCAAGCGGAACATTTGTTAATCCAAGAGGGAAGACAATCTTTAAACAAGAAACATGTTCACTTTTTTCCCTGAAGGTTAGCAGTTTTTAAAGCAGCAGGAAGCAGTTTTTAAAGCACGAGGCTTTCTTTTCATAAGAAGAAAACAACAGATCTTTACACAGTGATGGTACAAAAAGGCTTCCTGGCCAGTGGTAACAGAATCTTCCTGCTCTGGAATTCAAAGCACAACTATCCTCATCACGCCTGCCACAAAAAAACCAGAAACGCAGAATCCGAGAATTCTCCTAGTCCGATTCTTCCCACAAAAGAGACAGTCAATTTTCAAAATGTAAACCACAAACCTTCATATTAAGAACATCCATTAAAAACATCAAAAGAAGAACCACCTTTATTACTGCTTAAATTAGAATTAATCTCTGCTGTTTGAAAATGTTAAGACACAACAAAGCTGCTGTAAGAAAAAACACCACCGGCATCTGCACTGTGAGATGGCAGGACTCACGAGCCTGGCCTTCAGCAGCCTGCGCGCCAGGGTGAGACCAGATCCTGCTGCTGTTTGAAGCTGGTTGTAGAAACATCTAGAAGCACGTGGTGACTGTTAACAGCTTCACCAGCGAAGGCCAGGATATACAAAGGATTGACACCTCGGCTACAACAGACAGATTCAGGGCCAGAGTAAAGAACAAACCACACGTGCCCACAGCTCAGTCTCGTGGTTACAA
This sequence comes from Giraffa tippelskirchi, assembly GCF_054371585.1. Classification (NCBI taxonomy): domain Eukaryota; kingdom Metazoa; phylum Chordata; class Mammalia; order Artiodactyla; family Giraffidae; genus Giraffa; species Giraffa tippelskirchi. The sequence goes on from NC_137282.1 coordinate 160,429,218, forward strand.
GGAACGAACACAATGCCCACCGACTGTGAAAGCATCTATACCAGTGACAGCGCACGGGTGTTATTTCAACGCTAATAATATTCGACACTCAATTTTACATCCTTCTGAGTTTTCATGTAAATGAATACATGTTCTTCATACCTTCTGAACACCCGACAGATCTTTCTTCAGTCCCGTGACAGTGTGGTACAGAATCTTAAAACCAAAGAGACAAAAAAAAAAAAAAAATCAGCATAAAACTGAACACTGAAATATGCTGCAATATTAAGAAAGGATACTGTTGCCAGCTAAATGATACCTTGTGTGAGTATAAAAAGGTGTCCAAACTGTGTCTCATGGGACAGAGTCTAGTGTGGGTGTGGCTCTCCTCCACAACAACAGGCCTGCATACCCCAGCCCGGGGCCACCGCTCTCACCTGCGGCCCAGGGGCTTTTGTGGCTATACAGCGGTGACCAATCAGTGACAGACAGTCCTGACTCTGAATCTCAACTAAGTGTAATGTTTTCTATTCCCTCAAATAACTCCATTCCTTTCTCATTATCATGAAAAGCTATATGTATTCAATATTATTAGCATTTTTAATGTCATCAAAAATTGGGGGGAAATTTTTTCTCTCATTATATAATGACCCATACAATAGCCTCAATTTTGTTTCTTGGCCTGCAAAGCCTTAAATATTAACTATCTGGCCCATTAGCAGAAAAAAATTTTCCAGACCTTGAGATGTGTGTCAATGGATCTAGCACAATAACCGTTTATAGCCTGGACTTCTATACACATCTTCCTTTCCTGCGATTACAGCCTGCTGGACTCATTCATTTCCTTTCGTGAAGACCAGTGGATTGATGTCCTCCACAAGCAATGTACACAGAGGGCGTGCTATCCGAAGGGAACGAGCCATCTTACTAGTTCAAAGACAACACTCAAGACCCTGGCTTCCCTGGTGAACTTGCTGAAGACAAACCAAGCTACTCACATTGTCCTGCTGGGCGTTCATGGCCATGTCCTCTTCCTTCAATTTCATAATTATATCCATATCCCTCTCATAGTTTTTCACTTCATTCAAGGTTCTAGGAATGTAAGCTCGCTTGAACACCTAACAGTTGCAGAAGAAAAGTGAAATGGAGGCTGAGTCATGTGCTCCTCACACGCACTGAGCCTGCTCACGCCCTCAGTCACAGAGCAGGTCATCACCATCGTCACACGCTCGGTGCGGAGTCTCAGCCAGGCTGTCTGCACACTTGGAGTGGCCCGTGCTGTGTGCTGGGCCACAGGAGTTTGTGACTAATGATAAAACACGGAATGATAAATGGTTAGCCTTGGAATAACACTTCTTTCCCCTCCTCTGTATCCCAGAAAGTGGCATTTCTGAGTGGGAGAGAAAGGAGCTGCCGTAAGCAAGAACTGCCTGGCTAAGGGTGACAGAGAAAGAGGTCTTCCGTGGGAACATCGTTCGGTGCCCTATACTCGCCCATCACACCAAGAGCTCTGAGAATTATTTTTTTAAAAAAGCCTCCTATGGATCACCTTCACAAAAAACATTGCTCCCAACATCTTAAAAAAATCTTCCTTTTTACCAAACATAAATATATAAAATCTACAGCATTACTGGCATCAATTTTTATATCACTTAAAAATTCTCATTAACAACAGAAACAGACTTGCAGACTTATGGTCTGAGAACAAACTTACGGTTGTTGGAGGGAAGGATGGGGAGAAGGGATAATTAGGGAGTTTGGGATGGACACGTACACACTGCTGTATTTAAAATGGGGTCACCAACAAGGACCTCCTGTATAGCACAGGGATCTCTGTTCAACGTGGCAGCCTGGATGGGAGGAGAGTTTGGGGGAGAATGGATACATGTATACATACGGCTGAGTCCCTTCGCTGTGCACCTGAAACTATTACACCATTGTTTGTTAATCGACCATGCCTTAATACAAAATAAAAAGTTAAAAAAAAATTCACATTAGCAAACTAAAATTGGCTTTTCCTTCTTCAATCACATCCTCCAGTGGGTTCTGTAAAAATGTTCTCCATGCAGGACTTGGGGCAAACAGGCCAGGAATGGAAGGATATAATGGGATGTAAACTACACAACTTGGGTCAATTTAATCACGTAACATGTTACATCTCAAGGAAACATTATCATCATTTAAAATACTGCATATCTAATAATACGACTGAGCGACTGAACTGAATTGAATATCTAATAAAATCAAGATCATGCCCCAGCAATATATTTTAAAAAAAAGACCTCAAGACACAAGTGTTTCCCAAGGCTATAACAGATAATGAATCTTACCTCTTCATCCACATGATCTTGGCTGGACCTTTCTTCCTTGGTCCTTTGAGATGCTATTTCCATGGCCTTGGAAAGAAAACAAAAATCACCTTCCTTCACATTCAACCCACAGAACATACATCCATTACCCAGAAATCTGGCTTTACCACTGGCTTTTTACTACAGTTTGATCCCTCATCTGTGAAATCAGAAGGAAAAGGTCTCCGGAAGCTGTCACGATGAACAAAAATGATGCTAAACCCCGAGTCCTCAGAAGTGACACAGAAATGCCACCACTACTACTGTTTCCTGTTCCTCCCAGTCTCGCCCCCGCCTCACCTTTGAGAGATACGCATCCACGTTCTCGGGTGTAATTGACGGATCCGTGACAAATTCAAAGAGCTCCCGCACAGTCATCACGGCAACACCATGCTTCAGAAAGAAATCTGCCAGAGAAGATGCTTGTGAGAGCTCTGCGAGGGAAAAGGTTGCTATTCCAACCTCTTCACAAACAGATAAAATTCACCATCGCTGAGCCAAGGGTGTATGACTGAGTCAAACGATTCAGTGCCAAGGTTCTCTATCAACAGCTTAGCAGAGTACAGAGCCACAGGTGCAAACAAGCTGGGGGAGAAGCCCCGTTTCCACTCACCATTGACGTTGGCGCAGTCCTTTCTCAAGAACTCCAAGGCATGCGGGTGGTCGTGCTCCACGGACTGAGAAACGTCGATGATGTACACACCTCCACCATGGTACCTGCATGGGCCAGGGCACAAGGGCTGAGCCAGGCCACCACCACACCGCCGCAGGGCCGGGCACAGGGGCTGAGCCAGGCCGCCACCACACCGCCGCGGGGCCGGGCACAGGGGCTGAGCCAGGCGGCCACCACACCGCCGCGGGGCCGGGCACAGGGGCTGAGCCAGGCCGCCACCACACCGCCGCGGGGCCGGGCACAGGGGCTGAGCCAGGCCGCCACCACACTGCCGCGGGGCTGGGCACAGGGGCGAGGGGGCACCGCTGCTTGCCTGTATCTTGCTTGAAGCTTTCTATTTCAAGAGCAACAGAAGGACACTAATAATGTGGATGAACTGGGTACGGAGGAGAGCCACTGTGACTACCAAGAGATGAAAACTGAGAAAATTTCCAAAGTCCTTTTAACTCCACCAGTGATCAGAGCACTCAATTCTGTGACTGAAGCCACCAAACACATCCTACCCTGTGACCCTGTGGAAGCCAACTTGAAAACTGAGAATTTGACTTCTTGGATTGGGATTTAGTTCATTTCCCTAAAGGATCCGAGGGGACTCATGGAGGGTCATGTGGGCCACCCACTCACAGCATGTTGAATTCACTGAGGTCCGCGTGCACCAGCCTGGCGTCCTGGTACATTCTCCTCATGTACTCAATCACTTGCACGTACAACTCCCGAGCCTTGGACTCTGATAACTGGACGTTTTTCAACAGCGGCGCTGGCCTTGAACAAAAATAAAGTGAACAACTCAGATAATCAGACTCAAGTTTTTCTTGCTTTCTGCTACACTGGCACATATTCTTTTCTTCTGCGGCTCATCACTGACCAGTTTAGTTCACTCTAGAGATACGGTTCTAAAAAGCTACCCACAAACAGGCGCTTTGCCAGAACAAGACATGCCTCAAAAACAAGGTGAGCTCTGCTGTTCTAAGAGACTTAAAAAGGTTAAACAAATTAAAAACCCTATGTACTAATAGAGTGGGAAAGACTTATTAAAAAACACTCCAAGACAAAAGGAACCATTTAAATGGAAAATATTCATATATTGGATGATTCAAAGCACTTAACACAATTCTGGGCATGTACTAGCCCTCCCGTGCACTCACATGTCGTCTTTGCCGATGAAACCCATGACGAGAACGTGACTTCGCAGCAGGATGGGTTCTGGGCACGGAATCTCTGCCGTGTTTAGCCTGTGATGTGAAAGCAGACGAAAAGGACCAATGAGAAGCTGAAGCAAACGATCTGAAGCATCTACTCTGAGACAGCTGACAGTGCCCTTACTTGCAGTGGACGGGACAGGCAGGGCTACGAGCAAACAGCAGCCAAGCCTCCCGATTTACTACTTCACTTCATAAACTCTAAGACGCCTAGGACTTTAAGTGGCATCGTTACATGTCACCAAGAATGGCAAAGCACTGGCAACTGAACTAGGTCCTATAGCCTCTAACGCCTACTTCAAAGCCACAGGTGTTACACTATGAAGACACAGGGCCCTGAGAACTGATGAAACACAGAAGGTATGTTTGCGATTCTCTTTTGAGTCGATCAGTGTGAACAATGATTAATGGAAATAGTGGACTCATGGCCAGTCGCTAATTGAGCCTAAGATTTTAAAAGGACTTTCAAACAAGTAGACTTGGTTGTTGTTCAGTTGCTAAGTCGTGTCTGACTCTTCAGGACATCACAGACTGCAGGATGTCAGGCTTCCTTGTCCTTCACTATCTCCCGGACTTTACTTAATAATATGAAAATACCCAGTATATGACACCTAGATATAGCATATAAAATGTTAAAAAACATTTGAAAGAGAGAAAGAAAACCTTCATTATTTAAAGCATATTTAAAACTTCAAATGAGGAAGCTTGAAGATGCCTTTACTTGATACAAAGGTGCCAAGGCAAAGAATATATAAATGTGTCCAGAGCTGGACTGAAGAACAGGAAACTACAACAGAGAGTTCAGGGCCTAACAAACATGCCTAAAACTCCAACACCTGCACAAAGCGACACACCATTCTCCCAACCGGATTGTGTCGCTTTCCTGCTTCATATCCTCCAGGCTCTTTATCACCCTCACAGTAAACATGAAACCTTCTCATGAGGCTCCCAAGGCTTTTCATGTGACTCAGCCTTGCAGAATAAACATGAGTCGTGCCGGAATTCTTCCGCAATGGGTTTGTACGACAGGGAGAGAAGGTGGTTCCTACTTGCCCAGGAACATTTCCTCTGTTTACCTCTGCACATCTAAGGGATTGCACGTGCCCTAAGAGTCCCTGGCCTTGGCAGAATCACAGCAGATCTGCTGGGAGCGAAGCACCGGGGCTGACAGGCAGACACGGCACACACAGACACAGACACACACACCTCAGACAGTCACCTGATTAAGTTCCTCATTTCCTTCTCTGCCCACGTTTTCACCATTTTTCTGGGGTTGCCTTTACAGTAGCCATGGCGAAATCTTGAACGAGAAAAATACTTGTTATTTCAATCATTCCATTATTCTAGTTTTTAGTTTTTAGGATATAGAAATTAAGTCACTTGGGGAAAAAAAATCTGAGCTTACCTGAATTCCCCACTGACATACTTATCCCGGTCTTTGAACACCAGGATTGAAGTTTTGTAAATTTTGATCGCTCTGCTCTCTCCATTTGCTGTGCGAGCGTGATATACATTAGCCTATTTTAAGTCAAAAACAAAAGAAATTAAGTCTGTATTAAATAAATATAAACAATATTTTGCTTTAGCAATCTATTTGATTCTATCCTCAAAAGTATAAAAAGTCCAGTAAACTGAAATAATACTCATAAGGAATACCATCCTCTTTTGAATATGTAAATTAAAATATACAACACAATACTAAAAGGTATAGTAACTATACCTCCTACTTACATATATAGTAAAGAACAATTTAAATATACATTAGACAGACAGAGAAAACAAACTTATGGTCACCAAAGGGGAAAGGGGAAGGGAGGGATTAATTAGGAGGCTGGGATTAACAGATACACACTATTATATATAAAATGGTTAACCAACAAGGACCCACTAGATATATATATATATCTAAATCACTCAGATGTATACCTGAAACTAACACAACATTGCAAATCAACTACACTTCAATAAAAAATAATTTAAAAAACAGGTCTTCAAATTAAATAAATACCTACATATCCACATATACACACGTGAGTAGTTTCAAACATTTTTATATTTCAAGTACGTGGAAAATATCTGAAGACATTCTTATAGCTCATGATTTGTAAAGTGAGTTTCACTGAGAACTGCTTCCCACAGAATAAGTTGCTAATTGAAAAGCAACATGCCTTTCTCCATAGCCATACGCAAAGAAAATACTGAGAAAGACGTGTGCTGACTCACAGAGACTAGACCCCCACCCCTGCCCCATCAGTGACTGTCTGAGCATCTGACGCAGCGCTGGGCGCACCGGGACGGGCCGCCAGCATGGGGGAGACGCGCTCCTGTGCACGGCTCCTCCCCGGCCGTAAACACCAACACAGCCATTTTCAAGAGAGTCTAGCGTGGGTCTAGAGTTAGGACTGTCTGTCACTGAGTGGCATTGATTAAACTATCCTGATGTGGCACAGTTTATTTACTAAATGCCTTAGTTTCACTTTTAGGGGGGCTTTCCTGGTGGCTCACATGGTAAAGAATCTGTCTGTAATGCAGGAGACCAGGGTTTGATTCCTGGGTCGGGAAGATCCCCTGGAGAAGGGAATGGCAACCCACTCCAGTATTCTTGCCTGGAGAATCCCACGGATGGAGGAGCCTGGTGGGCTACAGTCCATGGGGTTGCAAAGAGTAGGATACGACTGAGAGACTACCATTTTCACTTTAGTTTCACTTTGGTATTTGAAGTAAGAAAACTAACACGGAAACATTCAGACATCCAAAGACTGGCTCACCTCTTTTCCAGTGCTGATGCAGCCGTTGATCTCCGCTATGACTCCCCTCGTCAGCATCTTGAACAGGATCATTCGTGTTCTGGGGTCCAACACCTAAAAAGAAATGCAAAAAAGTAGAAAGTTCAGACACAGTGTACCAAATATCCCTCACTGAAGCATTAGACAAGAAACGAGAACTAACTGCACGATGCGATCCTGCTCGGCTATCGAGTCACCAGAGCAGTGTTTTATTCACTCATCTGTAGTGAATAAAACGTGACACGAGACCCAAAGGAACCAGAGAGGCAAGAAACCAGCAGGTTCACCCAGCCGGGGAATCAAAGGCCAACAGGCCCAAGGGAAGCACAAACGGACTCGAGACCCATGACAGCTACTAGAAATACAGTCAAACCAGAGGTAACTTTGTATTTTTCAGCCATCATGAAAACTGGTGAAATTAACCTCAATTTTATTTAACCCAGTACATCTACAACACTATCATTTCAACAAGTGTTCAAAGTAAGAAGTTATCAGAGAGCTTTAACACCCTGTTTCTCACACAAAGTCCTCAAAACCCGGTGTGCATGTGTGATTCCAGCGCACGACAAGCCGCCCTGGCCGCTGCCCTGGGCACGAAGCTCCAAAGCGACCACCAGCACTCTGCAGTTCATGAGTCATGTCAGCCACAGCCCAGTGTTTCTACAGCCTGCAAGCCGAAAATGGATTCTACATATTGAAATATTTTAAAAAACTGGGAATTCTCTGGAAGTCCAGCAGTTAGGACTCTCCACTACAGAAGGCCTGGGTTCAATCTCTGGTCAGGGCAGTAAGATCCCTCAAGTGGCATGGTGCAGTCAAGAGAAAAAAAGAGAGAGAACTGTGACGATAATGCCACAAGTGTTTATCATCAAGCTCTGTAAATAGCTGGCCAACCCCTGCTGGAGGCGGATGAATCGGGGAAAGGCTTATCTCCTTCAAGGTCAGAACAGTCAGTCTCAAATAAAAAGCACCCTCAGATTCGCTTTAACAAAGAGAAGGCAATGAATTTAAAGGCTGTTGCACCTGTTTAATAACTCAGAAGAGAATCGAAGATTGACGTCTGACTGAGTCACCACTGTACACCAGAAACTAACACGGCCCTGTAGATCAACAGCGCTTCAGTTCAATACTTGGAATGCCCTGGAATACCACTACTCCAAACTGTGTCTGTGCTATGTGTATGGGACGGGTGGGGAGGCTGGCAGGGGGCAGGTGCAATGGTCTGACCTGTTTCCTCACTCTCTTCCCATCAGATACCTGGGTCAATTCCAATATCCAATCACAACCCTTGACACGTGGCGGGGAGTCGGGTTTCCCCCCTCATTCCTGCATAAGGAATAAAACATGTCTAACTTCTAAACCAAGTAAAGGGATTCTAATTGAATATCTGAAGGCATTATCTGTTTGTCTCCTTTTCTGTACACACCTATACACACACACACACAAACATTGTGGTAGATACCTGACTCACCTGGGAAGGCTCACAAAATTCCCGCAGACCTTGTTTAAGACAAAAGAAAAGATTCCTGGTCTTATAGGCAGTTCTGCTTCCCCCAAGAAGATGAAAGCATTGTTGGGTGGCTTCATGGGCCATAGAAGCAGGGCATGATTCTAATTCATCTATTTAAAGTGCTGATAGAAATAAAGCAAAATGTAGATCTCTAAACTCAAAACTATGAGGAGGAGCAATTTTACCTAGAAGCAATTCTAGGTGACATTAGCATGAAGCAAACAGGATGAAAGCAAATCACAATTCAAGGACAGAAGGACTACCTGAAAGAGCGTGCAACCCACTCATTCACACCATACCTGCTCTACGGTTGCTCTGTCCGCCTTATCTTTGATGCGATACCTGAGACAAAACCAAAAAAGTAAAGGTGACATTCAAAATCCAGAGGAGCCAAAATCGAAAGATTCTTAGTGTACATCATTCCACGATATTCCTAAGCAGGTAGTTCTTTAATACCACATTTCATAACCTCGTTGTCGTTTCACCATTGTGTGAAACTTCACTGCCTTTAACAAGCCATTCAGTTCCCTAGGGCAGAGGGAGCGTATCTGCAGTAAGAAAAAAACACTTCTGTCCGTATTTCAGAGGGGTTAAATAAGGGCGGCAGGGTAAAACAGGCTGTGCTGGGAAAGAGGACAAGTCTCCAAGTGCTGTTTCTTAGGCCGTTAATGATTTTCTTAGGACAGAATTAAAGTGATTTATAAGGCTTTCTCTTCAGAGTGCTCTTCTACAAAGAAACAAGCCTCTAACATTTCAAGACAGCTACTGCATAAAAACACAGACTCGGATCACTTTGGCTCACATGCTATGTGACTCAATTCACAGACTAATCTCAACTAATAAAAGACTCAAACAGGCAGTTCAGTGAAATAAGATGTGCTGTCTCTCAGAAAGCTGGTATCCTTTATGTGTAACAATAAACCAGAAGAAACCCGGGTTTTAAGTTCAGTTCTAACACTGCTATTTTTATGATCTTAGTGTCGTTTTCTGTAACATATTGTTAATGCTTTAGAGCTATTAGCGATAGGAGGTGAGCCAAATCTTAAACATTTGGTTTTGAGAACAGAAATGTAAACGGAAACTGTTTTCAGTTAAACTATTTAATTTTAAATCTGCTCTTACATTTTTAAGGCTTCCCTAGTGGCTCAGTTGGTAAAGAATCTGCCTGTAATGCAGGAGACCCGGGTTTCATCCCTGGGTAGGGAAGATCCCCTGGAGGAGGAAATGGCAACCCACTCTAGTATTCTTGCCTAGAGAATCCCATGGACAGAGGAGCTGGGCATATCCAATCCGTGGGATTGCAAAGAGTCAGACACGACTGAGTGATTAACTTTCACTTTCATTTTCCATTAAAAAAAAATATTTCATGGAAGGGAACAATCCTTAATAAGCTCTAAAAAGTGGACATTTTTTATACTCTAACATTTTAAACTGAAATCGACAAGCACTGTTACCCTCCTGAGAGCACGTTCATGAATTTTGCACGATTATAGTTTTAGTACACATTTCTTAAGAAAACTCACCTAATATTTTCAACTTACAAAGTCATAGGATACCCTCACTTAAACTTTAAAAAGAATTGGTTTAGGTATAAAAAGGAACATCCTTTGCAAAAGAATTATGACAGAGATGCTACTATTCTGTGTACAATTAGTTCATATCAGCCACATTTTACTTACTTTATTGTATATACTTGATATATTACTTACATATCTGCTTCCTTTTGTCTAGACTTTTCGGTGACTTTGTTTATTACAGAATCAGTAACATTTAGCTTATCTAAAAAAAAAATCCACAACATAAACAACATATAAGACAAAGTTTCTGAATAGGATACTTTTCCCCTTTTCCTTCTCTAAATATTTTATTACACATAATAATGTATTTTAGTAATGAAAAGCGTGTTTTGTGTTTCAGGTATGACCTAATTCAAATCCCTTATGATTATACAGTGGAAGTGACAAATAGATTTAAGGGACTAGATCTGATAGACAGAGTGCCTGATAACTACGGACAGAGGTTCGTGACGTTGTACAGGAGACAGGGATCAAGATCATCCCCATGGAAAAGAAATGGAAAAAAGCAAAATGGCTGTCTGAGGAGACTTTACAAATATCTGGGAAAAGAAGAGAAGTGAAAAGCAAAGGAGAAAAAGAAAGATATTCCTATCTGAACGCAGAGTTCCAAAGAATGGCAAGGAGAGATAAGAAAGCCTTCCTCAGCGATCAATGCAAAGAAACAGAGGAAAACAACAGAATAGGAAAGATTAGAGATCTCTTCAAGAAAATTAAAGATACCAAGGGAACATTTCATGCAAAGATGGGCTCGATAAAGGACAGAAATGGTATGGACCTAACAGCAGCAGAAGATATTAAGAAGAGGTGGCAAGAATACACAGAAGAACTAAACAAAAAAGATCTTCACGACCCAGATAATCACGATGGTGTGATCACTCACCTAGAGCCAGACATCCTGGAATGTGAAGTCAAGTGGGCCTTGGAAAGCATCACTACAAAGCTAGTGGAGGTGATGGAATTCCAGTTGAGCTATTTCAAATCCTGAAAGATGATGCTGTGAAAGTGCTGCACTCGATATGCCAGCAAATTTGGAAAACTCAGCAGTGGCCACAGGACTGGAAAAGGTCAATTTTCATTCCAATCCCAAAGAAAGGCAGTGCCAAAGAATGCTCAAACTACCGCACAATTGCACTCATCTCATACGCTAGTAAAAAGTAATGCTCAAAATTCTCCAAGCCAGGCTTCAGCAATACGTGAACCGTGAACTTCCAGATGTTCAAGCTGGTTTTAGAAAAGGCAGAGGAACCAGAGATCAAATGCCAACATCTGCTGGATCATCAAAAAAGCAAGAGAGTTCCAGAAAAACATCTATTTCTGCTTTATTGACTTTGCCAAAGCCTTTGACTGTGTGGATCACAATAAACTGTGGGAAATTCTGAAAGAGATGGGAATCCCAGACCATCTGACCTGTCTCTTGAGAAACATGTGTGCAGGTCAGGAAGCAACAGTTAGAACTGGACATGGAACAACAGACTAGTTCCAAATAGGAAAAGGAGTACGTCAAGGCTGTATATTGTCACCCTGCTTATTTAACTTATATGCAGAGTACATCATGAGAAACGCTGGGCTGGAAGAAACACAAGCTGGAATCAAGAATGCCGGGAGAAATATCAATAACCTCAGATATGCAGATGACACCACCCTTATGGCAGAAAGTGAAGAAGAACTAAAGAGCCTCTTCATGAAAGTGAAAGAGAAGAGTGAAAAAATTGGCTTAAAGCTCAACGTTCAGAAAACTAAGATCATGGCATCTGGTCCCATCACTTCATGGGAAATAGATGGGGAAACAGTGGAAACAGTGTCAGACTTTATTTTTTTGGGCTCCAAAATCACTGCAGATGGTGATTGCAGCCATGAAATTAAAAGACGCTTACTCCTTGGAAGGAAGGTTATGATCAACCTAGATAGCATATTTAAAAGCAGAGACATTACTTTGCCAACAAAGGTCCGTCTAGTCAAGGCTATGGTTTTTCCAGTGGTCATGTATGGATGTGAGAGTTGGATGGTGAAGAAAGCTGAGCGCCAATGAATTGATGCTTTTGAACTGTGGTGTTGGAGAAGACTCTTGAGAGTCCCTTGGACTGCAAGGAGATCCAACCAGTCCATCCTAAAGGAGATCAATCCTGGATGTTCATTGGAAGGACTGATGTTGAAGCTGCAACTCCAATACTTTGGCCACCTCATGCGAAGAGTTGACTCATTGGAAAAGACCCTGATATTGGGAAGGATTAGGGGCAGGAGGAGAAGGGGACGACAGAGGATGAGATGGCAGGATGGCATCACTGACTCAATGGACATGGGTTTGGGTAAACTCCAGGAGTTGGTGATAGACAGGTGGCCTGGCGTGCTGCGATTCACGGGGTCGCAAAGAGTCGGACACGACTGAGTGACTGAACTGAACTGAAGCTTTATTATTTACCCTGTAACACTGAATATATCCACTGATTGATATAATAAAATTTTGTAACACTTTTTGTTGTCTTTGAAGAGTTTTCTCATTGCCTAGTGAGAGGGACTGTATCTTAAAAACTCACCTAGATTAATTTTATTCTCAAATTTCCGTAAGACTTTGTCTGCTGGAGTAGACATTTTGGCTGCATTGAAGCTGGGAGTCTGTCTATTGGCCTGGAAGAAATGAGTTCCAGAGATGAAAACTCTAGATATACATACAAGCCTAAAGTTCATCACATCTTCCCTTGGTTCATAGTTAACTATTAAAGCATCAATACTTAGGGGAGTATCCTAAGGGAAGGGAAGGATCAATCACATTTGCCCAAGAGGTTTTTAAAAAGGCACTTGAAATATGCTAGACATTCAGAGACGTCTTCTTTTTTAAAAGGACCTTTTGTGGCTCTGGAATTTACTGAAAGATTTTCACCAGGTTATGTTCCCCTGCAGTCCTAGCCTACATGGACTTTCATTCTTCATCATTCCCATATTTCTGATAATGACGTGGATTCATTCCATAATCAGTAAATTTAAAGAGTTATTTAAATCGTCATAAGATTAAGAGCCTTAAAAAAACTGCCTGGAAAAAGACACAAATATGCAGTTTACTGCAAACAGTTACAAAACAGAAAAGTACAGCTTAACTAGTAAATAAAGAAAAGCAGATTAAATATGTAGAGGTGCTTTCTTTTCACTTATGAACTGAAAAGAGACACTTAGTGTCTAATGGGGACAGAGTTTCAGTTTAGCAAAGTGAAAAATTCGGGAGATGGACCCTGGTGAGAGCTGCACAGTGTGAACGTACACAGCGCCACTGAACCGTACAGTTAACTACGGTGAAAACCCTGTGTGCTTTATGTTATGTGACTTTTCCCACAACAGAAAACAACAACAAAAGACATAAGCAAACAGCACAAAGACATACAGGATTGTGTATAAAATACCTGAGGGTTACTCCCTCCACCTGAAGCGGAACACCGGGTGAGCTTTCGGACTCCGTCGCCCCAGGCCCAGTCCTCCTCGTCGTCGTAATCTCCGTCCTCCTCCTCTTCCGGCTCACTTTCACCCATCTTCTCATTGGCGTTACTCTGAAGGTCTTCAAACACAACATCATCTTCCTCTTTAATGGTCTTCAAGTCAATGTTTTCACTAGAAATAACAATGTTTTAGCCTGTTTACGCATACTTAATTGGACTTACATATGTATTTATTTAAGAGAGAGTAGACGAATCTATACAGATACATCAAAAAGGTTCAATTACAACATGTATCCCCCAATAAACTCAAACTTAATACCAAGTTGTCCTGTTTCTGAGTTCTATTTCAGCCGTTGGGTGATTCTCCAGGTCCGACTAAGAAGCAGTATTCATCAGATTGTTAAATCCGCTCCTGCCTTTGTTATCTTCTCTGCTGAATGAACTAGCTCTGATCAGTACAGCAGACCTGAACTCGAGGAAAACCACTCACAAAGCTGCTCTAAGAGCAGACAGGGGAGGCTTTCTGACAAAACTTGGGAATAAGTCTAAAGCTTTATTTCAAGCCTTACCTTGAACCCAATTATCACTCTACAATGAAAAGAGCTTTATCAAGACTTGTGTTACACAAAGAACTTCAAATTACCCTTGCTCCTGAAAGGAAGGATGGTGACGAGAAGCAGCACAAATGAGAGAAGAGGGCCGGGTATAACTAAACGGGAGAAGCGGGGATTGTCAAACCCAGAGAACTGGCCCAGAGTAAGGGATCACAACTAACAGGGTCTGTTTTTGCCACGTGAAAATTCAGACCAGCGTTACTGAATCATCTTAGTTTTTCGAGAAGCCAGAACTCTGCACTTTCATGGAAAATCTCCCACTTAACTGGTATGTTCAATTTTAACAAACCACTGTGCACACCAAACACATGTCTGCAGGTCAGACTCCAAAGAGGCAGTACTACCAGTTTTGAGTCATCAGGTGGAGAGCAAGTACAGAAATCACGTAAAACACACAATGATATGCATTTCAACACAGAGAGGAGTTTAGGTAAATTCAGATGACCAATCCCGACTCATTAATTAGCCATGGCTTAGAGGGCTCCAAATCTCCATGGATATGGCTGGGAAGAGAACAAATAATCATTAACCCCCTGCTGTTTACTAGAATTTCCTAACTATAATCCATAAGTTGATCCTTCAAACTGCCAACAACCTCAAGTGGCATGTTAAGGCTATACTGTCACCTGCACCACGGCTTCCCCACCTCGGCTGGGCAATCCCTTGCTGTGGGCGGCGATCCTGTGCGGCAGCATTTACGGCCCGAACTTTTCAGATGCCATGAGCGCACAAACACCCCCAGCTGTGACAATGTCTTCCAAGTTCCTGGAGTCGGCAAAACCCACTGGTTTACATCTTCACAATGTCTAGTGCACACTCATGACCGATAACGATTCACCAGTCACACTGGCTGTTTCTTCTCCCACTTGACCTAGTCCCTAGGGGCTACTGCACGCTCACCTGCAAACACTGACCTGCAATGCCTTCCTCATTTCTCTGGCTAAATCCTACACACCCTTCCAGTAATTAACTTTGCTCAGGGAAGGCTGCCCGGTTCTTCTCCTTTGTACTACCCACCCAAATCTCATACAAATAATTTGTCCAGTTACTCAATACATTGCCCCTGCTGGAGTGCAAGCTCTGTCACCCAGGGGAGCATTTACCAATGTATCCCAATCAACTGACACGAGGTCTGTCACACAGAAAGCAATCAACCTGCATTTACTGAAAAATAAAACAATGCCGTCTGCACACAGTAAATCCTTACTATGAATACAAAGTAAAAATCATTTTCTCGGAATTCCAAAATGAACACTGTTTCATTTTGCTTTCAAAGTAGGAGCTATCCCCAATTCCTTTTGATTCCCACTTCACATCTACTCTATGGTTAAAAACCTGTCCTACTTCCAGAACATCCCCGTCTAGGGCCCATGATCTATGAACTGTATTTCCTTAGTCCTTTTAAACTGTGTCTACTCCTGCCCTCCAAAACCATCTCCTCCATAGCAGAATGATTCCTTTCAATTACACGCCGGGTGATGCCACTGCCCTGCTGAAAGTGTGGCTTTCTACAGCATCAAGAAGAGTATCTCAAATCCTTAGCATTCCTTGTCATGCTCTTAGGCTCTGGCTCCTCACTGCTGCGCCAGCCGATCTCTTCAACTACCTCCACTGGGCTCTGTGCTCAGTGATCTCTAGCTCTCCTTGCCACAGCCTAGAGGGACCCCACCTGCTGTCCCCTCTCCCCCTCTGCTTTCAGAGGTTGGCTCCTTCTTGTCCTTCTGATCTGGACTTGACGTTCCCTGACCGTTAAGTCACTACTTAGTTCTATCAACTGATTTTAACTGTTTGCATAGTATATGTCATCTGTGTTAAAAAAAAAAAAAAATCTCCATGTACTTATCTGTCTCAGCCTCCTTCCCAAGTAGAAGGGGCTTAGTTTGTCTTGTTCATCACCGTCTTCAGCGCCGAGGACAGAACAGGCACACAGTAGGTGCTCAAACATTTCTGGAACGCTAAATGGTAAAGGCTCAGACACCTGCTTCCCTGTCGCTCTCCCCAACTCTGCCCCTCAGGGATGCTGACAACTCGGGAGCTGCGGTCTAACCGCCGTCACCTGGATCGAAAGACCCGGCTGGGATGGAGAAAGCCCCAGAAGGCTGTGAAAAGAGGCCCAAGGAGAGATGCGTACGACCGGTCTCCCTCTCAACCACAAACAAGCGTCAACGCACCTAGGGGACCGCGGCGGCGGCGGCTCACTGGCGGCTGCTTACCTGTCCGAGGAGTCCGCGTCGTCAAACTGCCCGGGGACCACCCGACTCATCAGCCACCGCCGGTAGTCCATGGCGGGAGCAGCACAAGGACGGTTCCGCCAGCCGGTCCAACGGCCTCTGCGCGGACGCCCGCCTCAGAATCGCTCAGTGGACGCCGCGCCTTTCGCGCGCGCCGTGTGCGAGCACCACATTCCAAGCCCCCGGACCTACGTCCTCCCCGACGGGAAGTCCCGCCCCCGAACGGAAGTTGTGTTCCCGCCGGAAGTCCCGCCTCGCGTGGGGGTTGAGCCCTGAAAATTAAACTTCCGCGGAAGCCGTTGGGTGTGTGGTGTGGTCTTGCTGTTGTCGGTCCCCGCGGTTCCTGGGTTGACCTTCCTTCCCGGAGCTCTCCGAGTCGGCTTGCCGCTTTGTCTCCTCCCGTGGAGGCACGTGTGTCAGCTCGGCCGGGGCTGCTGGCCCTGGGGGCTCAGGCCGTATAAGCCCCTAACTGTGTGAATGGAGAACTGGAGGCGCCCCTCGCCGGGCCCGCGGGCACGTCTGAGGGGACGTCGGGTGGTCCGAGGGCCGGAACTCGGCGGCCGCTGCAGGGCGGACGTCACACAGGGGCGTTCCAGCGTGTCCGCACCCCGGCGGCCAAACGTTGAAGAAAAAGGTTGAAAGCGTTCTCCCCGCGGTAGAGCCTAGTGCTCAGGGAGGAAGCCCGAAATCCTTATTTCGGATCAGCGACTCTATGGACCCTGGAAGTGAGCACACTTTTGCGACCTAAAAAGTTTGTTACGATATTGTGAGGTGAAAGTCAGATGAGTGCTTTTCAGAAGTTAAACTTTGACTGAAAATTAAACTTGAGGATTTTTGCCGGTAACCCCAGTGACACCTCTTTTCATTCCTGTCCTAAAACAGCTTAGACGTATCTCTGGAATATCACTTGAATAAGTTTTTTTGTTATGTGTGGCAGAAGTCGGGTGAGGACAGAATGAAAGATGAAAAGAGTAAGCCTAACTAAAAAAAAAAAAAGGTAAATTGGTAGATCATGCCATAGGAACAGAGCTGTAAAAGTTATAATTGGAATTCTGGGTTCCAGACAAAATTTTGAAGAAATAAGGGCCTAGTAGTTTTTTGTTCTTGGAGAACAAAAGGATGCTTTAGTCCTCCTCCACTGTGGCCCACACAGCATTTATATATTTGGAAGACAGTAGGAAAGGTGAGTATAAAGTCGTGTCTTTCACCAATCCCGACTAGGCTGCTTGGCTAACTGGCTTTTTTATACTTTACCAAATGATGACAGATTTGAAAAAATTAAACCTGAATAAATTATTTATTTGATAATTCAATAAAATAACCCAGGAAAATGATTAAATTGTTTTGATAGAAATATATCATTGGAGTGCAGGATTTAGTCAACATATTCTCTAAACAACACTGGTTGGTTTACTGAAGGGGATATTGAAAAACCTTAAGTGGATTCTTTTTGTTGTGTTGCTATTCAGTTGCTAAGTCGTGTGTTTGCAACCCCATGGACTGTAGCCCACCAGGCTTCTCTGTCCCTGAGATTCTCCAGGCAAGAATACTGGAGTGGGTTGCCATTTCCTTCTCCAGGACTCCTCTTGAGATCTGTATAATATGTGAGTTCTGACACTAACACCCTTGAAGCAATGGTGAAGACTAAAATAGCAAACAAATAATGTGCTGAATTGTGAGATAGAAATTTAAAGACATTGTAGGATTTTTAAAACTAGATGAATGGTAAATAGGAAAGTTTTAGGAAGAGAAGCACCTGCCAGAGCAGACTATTGAAGTCATAAGGCACATAATCTGTTTGCAGGAAAGTAAGCCTGATCTGACTCAAGCAGAGGACTGGGTGGGTGATGTGGGTCCAGGCTACGTAAGGCCTAGAAAGTCAAACAGCAGAATTGGATTCAGTGTAATGTGATTGGACGAGTTTTCTACTCCCATCCCCCGACAGACCTGAGGAGATCATGAGAATATGGACTGGGATGAAACCACAGTGAGGGAAAGAAAGCATAGGTTATGAAAAACATCTTTAAAGGAGAAAAGAACAGGACCTGGTAACTGAGTAGCCCGTGGGTGATTAGGTAGGAGGATGCCAAAGAGGTCTGGTTTTTAAGCCCAAGTGCCTTAGAGGATAAGTGTGGCGTAGGGAAGGGAGGGAAAACTGATGTGTAGTGTTGGATTTCACTTGGAAATGAGGTGATAGAAAGTATCAAGTACATAGAAACAGAGTTTTGCAGATGCTAACAGGAGCTGACTCATTGGAAAAGACCCTGATGCTGGGAAAGATTGAGGGCAGGAGGAGATGGGGACGACAGAGGATGAGATGGTTGGATGGCAACACCGACTCAACGGACATGGGTTTGGGTGGACTCCAGGAGTTGGTGATGGACAGGGAGGCCTGGCGTGCTGTGGTTCATTGGGTCGCAAAGAGTCGGACACAACTGAGCGACTGAACTGAACTGAACAGGTCTCTGATAATAGTGAATAAGTGTCTTGATTAACAGGTCTCTGATAATAGTAAGTATCTTTTGATTAACTGAGAGATCCTTTCACCTTCTGGGTCCCAACACTTCTTTTTGTACAAATCAGTATTTACTATCATACAGAGGCAGTAAGCAATGGCACCCCACTCCAGTACTCTTGCCTGGAAAATCCCATGGACGGAGGAGCCTGGTAGGCTGCAGTCCATGGGGTCGCTAAGAGTCGGACACGACTGAGCGACTTCACTTTCACTTTTCCCTTTCATGCACTGGAGGAGGAAATGGCAACCCACTCCAGTGTTCTTGCCTGGAGAATCCCAGGGACGGTGGAGCCTGGTGGGCTGCCGTCTATGGGGTCGCACAGAGTCGGACACGACTGAAGTGACTTAGCAGCAGAGGTAGTAAAGGCAAAGGAGAAATGGAAAGATATACCTAATCTGAATGCAGAGTTCCAAAGAAGAGCAAGGAGAGAGAAGAAAGCCTTCTTAAGTGATCAATGCAAAGAAATAGAGGAAAACAATAGAATGGGAAACACTAGAGATCTCTTCAAGAAAATTAGGGATACCAAGGGAACATTTCAGGCAAAGATGGACACAAAGGACAGAAATGGTATGGACCTAACAGAAGCAGAAAATAGAAGAGGTGGCAAGAATACACAGAAAAACTATACAAGAAAACATCTTAATGACCCAGATAACCACCATGGTGTGATCACTCACCTAGAGCCAGACATCCTGGAATGTGAAGTCAAATGGGCTTTGGGAAGCATCACT
Source organism: Giraffa tippelskirchi (assembly GCF_054371585.1). Lineage (NCBI taxonomy): Eukaryota > Metazoa > Chordata > Mammalia > Artiodactyla > Giraffidae > Giraffa > Giraffa tippelskirchi. Next base: position 160,448,807 of record NC_137282.1, read on the forward strand.
ACAAACAAAGCTGCTGGAGGTAATGGAATTCCAGCTGAGCTATTTAAAATCATAAAAGATGATGCTGTGAAAGTGCTACAGTGAATATGCCAGCAAATTTGGAAAACTCAGCAGTAGCCACAGGACTGGAAAAGGTCAGTTTTCATTCCAGTCCCAAAGAAAGGCAGTCCCCAAAAGTGTTAAAACTACTGCACAATCGTACTCGTCTCACACGCTAGCAAAGTAATGCTCATAATTTTCCGAGCTAGGTTTCAATAAACCGAGAAAGTTCAGATGTTCAAGCTGGATTTAGAAAAGGCAGAGGAACCAGAGATCAAATTGCCAACATCGGTTGGGTCATAGAAAAATCAAGAAAATTCCAAAAAAATACTTCATTGACTATGCTAAAACCTTTGACTGTGTGGATCACAACAAGCTGTGGAAAATTCTTAAAGAGATGGGAATACCAGACCACCTGACCTGTCTCCTGAGAAACCTGTGTGCAGGTCAAAAAGCAACAGTTAGAACCAGACATGGATCAATGGACTGATTCCAGATTAGGAAAGGAGTACGTCAAGGCTGTATATTGTCACCCGGCTTATTTAACTTATATGCAGAGTACATCATGCGAAACGCCAGGGTGGGTGAAGCACAAGCTGGAATCAAGATTGCCGGGAGAAGTATCAATAACCTCAAATACACAGATGACACCACCCTTACGGCAGAAAGTGAAGAACTAAAGAGCCTCCTGATGAAAGTGAAAGCTGCTGCTGCTAAGTTGCTTCAGTTGTGTCTGACTCTATGTGACCCTATAGACAGCAGCCCACCAGGCTCCCCCATTCCTGGGATTCTCCAGGCAAGAACACTGGAGTGGGTTGCCATTTCCTTCTCCAATGCATAAAAGTGAAAAGTGAAAGTGAGGTCGCTCGGTCATGTTGACTCTTAGCAACCCCTTGGACTGCAGCCCACCAGGCTCCTTCATCCATGGGATTTTCCAGGCAAGAGTACTGGAGTGGGGTGCCATTGCCATCTCCAGAAAGTGAAAGAGGAGAGTGAAAAAGTTGGCTTAAAACGCAAGATTCAGAAAACTGAGATCATGGCATCCGGTCCCAGCACTTCATGGCAAATAGATGGGAAACAATGGAAATAATGACAGACTTTATTTTCTTGGGCTCCAAAATCACTGCAGATGGTGGCTGCCAGCCATGATATCAAAAGATGCTTGCTCCTCGGAAGAAAAGCTATGACAAATCTAGACAGCATATTAAAAAGCAGAGACATTACTTTGCCGACAAAGGTCCATCTAGTCAAAGCTATGGTTTTTCCAGTAGTCATGCATGGGTATGAGAGTTGGACCATAAAGACGGTTGAGCATTGAAGAATTGATGCTTTTGAACTGTGGTGTTGGAGAAGACTCTTGAGAATCCCTTGGACTGCAAGGAGATCAAACCAGTCAACCCTAAAGGAAATCAGTGTTGAATATTCATTGGAAGGACTGATGCTGAAGCTCCAATACTCTGGCCACCTGATGCGAAGAGCTGACTCACTGGAAAGGACACTGTTGCTGGGCAAGATTGAAAGTGGGAGCACAAGGGGATGACAGAGAGTGAGATTTTTGGATGGCATCACTGACTTGATGGACAAGAGTTTGAGCAGGCTTTGGGAGATCGTGAACGACAAGAGAAGCCTGGAGTGCTGCAGTCCATGGGGTCTCAAAGAGTTGGACACAGCTGAGCAACTAAACAATAACAACCATACAAAGTTACTGTTAACTTGTACCATACTCAGACTAGTTTTTTGTTTTTCCAATAACTTTCACAAATGACATTTTATTTATTTATTTATTTTTATTTATTTATTTATTTATTTTTAATAAATTTATTTATTTTAGTTGGGGGCTAATTACTTTACAATATTGTAGTGGTTTTTGCCATACATTGACATGAATCAGCCATGGGTTTACATGTGTTCCCCATCCTGAACCCTCCTCCCACCTTCGTCCCCATCCCATCCCATCCCTCTGGGTCATCCCATTGCCCCAGCCCTGAGCGTTTGTCTCATGCATTGAATCTGGACTGGTGTTCTGTTTCACATATGATAATATACATGTTTCAATGCTATTCTCCCAGAACGTCCCACCCTCACCTTCTCCCTCAGAGTCCACAAGACTGTTCCATGCATCTGTGTCTCTTATTTTGTCTCGCACATAGGGTTATCATTACTATCTCTCAAATTCCGTATATATGCATTAGTATACTGTATTGGTGTTTTTCTTTCTGGCTTACTTCACTCTGTATAATGGACTCCAGTTTCATCCATCTCAATAGAACCGATTCAAATGTATTCTTTTTAATGGCTGAGTAATATTCCATTGTGTATATGTACCACAGCTTCCTTATCCATTCATCTGCTGATGGACATCTAGGTTGCTTCCATGTCCTGGCTATTGTAAACAGTGCTGCAATGAACATTGGGGTACATGTGTCTCTTTCAATTTTGGTTTCCTAAGTGTGTATGCCCAGCAGTGGGATTGCTGGGTCATATGGCAGTTCTATTCCCAGTTTTTTAAAGAATCTCCACACTGTTCTCCATGGTGGCTGTACTAGTTTGCATTCCCACCAACAGTGTAAGAGGGTTCCCTTTTCTCCACACCCTCTCCAGCATTTATTGCTTGTAGACTTCTGGATAGCAGCCATTCTGACTGGTGTGAAATGGTACCTCATTGTGGTTTTGATTTGCATTTCTCTAATAATGAGTGATGTTGAGCATCTTTTCATGTGTTTGTTAGCCATCTGTATGTCTTCTTTAGAGAAATGTCTGTTTAGTTCTTTGGCCCATTTTTTGATTGGGTCGTTTATTTTTCTGGAATTGAGCTGCAGGAGCTGCTTGTATATTTTTGAGATTAATTGTTTGTCTGTTGCTTCGTTTGCTAACAAATGACATTTTAGATATCCCCCCCCCCCCACGCCAAAAAAAAAAAAAAAAAACCCAACCCAAACACAGGGCCACCAACTTCAATATGGGGCTTCCCTGATAGCTCAGTGGTAAAGAATCCGCCTGCAATGCAGGAGACACAGGAGATGTGGGTTCGATCCCTGGGTTGGGAAGATCCGCTGGAGGAGGCCATGGCAACCCAGTCCAGTATTCTTGCCAGGAAAATCCCATGGACAGAGGAGCCTGGTGGGCAACAGTCCGTGGGGTCACAAAGAGTCAGGCACCACTGACCGACCAAGGAGCTACAGCTTGGAGCTTCAGTATAGTAATTCTCTCTGGGCTGGGAAGAGGAAAGAATTTAGATAGAAAGGAAGGGTTATTTATAAGAAACACTTCTTTCCATGTTGTCTTTATTTGCTTCTGATTTTTTAAAATATTAATCTGAATAACTTGTCATATTCAAAAACATAAATAATATTCTAGAATCCCAGCTGCACTGCTTGCCAGCTCTGTGTCCTGGCAAGTGACTTCACATCTCTTATGTTTCAGTTTCCTTATCTGTAAAAACGGGTAATAACAATACATAAACATGACATGTTTATGTGTGTTTGCTATTATACTATACACTCTGTTTTTATTCTTTTGAAGCATTTTAAAATTAGAGTACAACAAAAGAGTTTTGAAGATGTCTTAGAATTTGTTGCAGTGATATTTGACAAGAATGAACTGCAAGAAGCTTCTTTGTGGTAGTTAGTTGATGACTTTTTCCTCCATTTAAAAAAGTTTTGTTGCAGCTGCTAGCACAAATAAATTTAATGAAAAAGGTTGAACTTATAATTCTTAAAAGACTGCAACAATTTATTTCATAAATGTGAATGTAACTGTTAACACATGAATTTAAGGTCAGCTAATTCTTATTCCCCTTTTTCTTTTTCTAATGAGATGTCAACACTGGAAATTACTCACAGAATGTACTCACTCAGCCGATTGACACCAGCACTTCTTCCTTGAGACAATTTGAACCCCTTTGCCAATTTCATCAGACAGAATCATTTAATAATGAAATGATAGCATTTCAAGATCTGACAGAAAGCTTGTCTTATACAGAGGAGCCAGAATTGCAGCATTATGTATGTGATTATGCAGAAGACACCAATATACAGGAAGACTCATTTAAGGAAGAAAACCTGATGGGAAATAGCACTTTCGCACATACAGATCAACTTGCTCTTGAGTGTGTCAGACAGCCTTCTAGAAGCCCACTTCTAATGCACTGCAGTGAAGAGACACTGAAATTCATGGAAATGCCACTGGCTAATAGTACTGCCACGGAATCTGCCCTCAATCCTAGTCAGTCTCAAGACTTCTTGTGTGAGAAAGTAGTACACAGTGATGTTGAACAACCATTTTATAAAGAAAATAACTTTAACCTGCTTGATCTGAGAGCTAATTATGAAACAGAGGAGGTAAGACTTTTAATGATTAGTACAGTCCATGAGTATTAAAGGATGTGTTTTTAAAAAACAAAAAATTACTGCTTATAATCTGAGGCTTTTGGAAGTAGTCCTAAATCATCAGCGTAAGGGACATTGCTTCTCTGGGGAAACTGCCTTCTGAGATCTTCTTCAATTTAGAAACAATCCTTTCTAATGAAATCAAATCCATACTTGGAGATTAGCTTTACCACATGATAATTTCTTTGAGGGTCAGAGTGCTGTCTTATTCATCCTTTTATGCACCCCAACATCTACATGATGCCTTGAGTATGTCAATACTGAGCTTTTATGGCCTTCCTTGGTGGCTCAGACAATAAAGAATCTGCCTGCAATGCAGGAGACCCAGGTTCGATCCCTAGGTTGGGAAGATCCCCTGGAGAAGGGAATGGCTACCCACTCCAGTATTCTTGCCTGGAGAATCCCATGGACAGAGGAGCCTGGTGGGCTACTGTCCGTGAGGTAGCAAAGAGCCGGACACATTCCCTTGCAAGTTTTTATACTTAGTGAATCATATTGATTGGAACTCAGAAGTTTACAGTAAGGAAAAGGTTGAGAAGAGGAAGAAATGCAGAGGTATTAATTAAATTATTTGACAAGAAAAGCTCATGATTTTTCTATTATGTAGAATTTCTGCTGATCAGCAAAAAAAATATTTTTCTACCAAAGTAAAAACATGAATTTGTCTCTAAATTGTTAATTCTGGGTATGTAGTATCATAAGAGCGCTGAAGATGCCAACAGTATAAAGTCTATATAGTCTCTCAATAAAAATAAATAAGAATTGGTGTGGGCAAATAGATAACAATCCAAAGATAGCATAAACAATACCTTTTCATTGTGAGTTTGGTGAGAAAAGCAATGGCTGTTATATTTCATTTACAAGTAAAATCAGGATTTTTTTGTTCATTTTATTTAGAAGCAGCATTTGAAAGACAAGTCTATTTACCTGTCTTGAGTTCTGGAAAATAACATTTAGAAAGCTGCTGAATTAAGATTTCTCAGGATTCTAACTGTTTCCATTGCATCTAGCCCTTCAGTCAGCCAGTAAATACTTTGAGGCATCTATCGTGTCTGAGGCCCTGTGCTATATGTTGGTTATAGAATGGTTGACAAAACCAGAAACAAAAAGGTGTGGGCTCTGTCCTCGTGACAAGAATTCTCTCATAGAGGAGACAGACATTAATCAAATAATCACACAAGTAAATATGAATCTTCAACTATGATAAGTGCTGCAAATAAAAGTTACATATAAAGCGTATATGTTATAAAATTATATATAAACTTGCAGCTGTGGTCAGCGCTATAAATAAAGTGAGATGGGAGTCTTCTTGTCCCTGGTCAGGGAGTTTGGGTAAGACTTCCCTGAAGTGTAGTGGTGACTGAACTCAGCTCTGCAGGATGAGTGGGGGTAGTTAGGTGGTGGGCATGGGAGAGCATTCCACGCAGAAGTATTGATAGCAACTAGTGTGAAAACCTTGTGGCTGCAGGGAGCATGGTCACTTCCTTCGTGGATCTGAAGGCAGCTTAGTGTTGCTGGGTTGGAGGGATGTTGTAGAGGATGGAAAGGTAGCGTGGGTTAAATATTAAGATCAATATCAGGACCTTACAGGCCTCAGTAAGGATAGTTGTCTTTATCCCAGAACGAAGAAAAAGCACTATAATATAAGGGTCCAATATCCCTAAATTCTATCTGGAAAGTTATTCAGCCCATCCCTTTAGAGATCTTTTACTAGCTTATTCTGTCATGTTCATTTTAGTGTTTACTACAACTTCCCAGGGCTTCCCACGTGGCTCAGATGGTAAAGTGTCTGCCTGCAATGCGGAAGACCCGGGTTCGATGCCTGAATTGGGAAGATCCCCTGGAGAAGGAAATGGCAACCCACTCCAGTACTCTTGCCTGGAAAATATAGATCAGTGGAACAAAATAGAAAGCCCAGAGATAAATCCACACACCTATGGACACCTTACCTTTGACAAAAGAGGCAAGAATATACAATAGAGAAAAGACAATCTCTTTAACAAGTGGTGCTGGGAAAACTGGTCAACCACTTGTAGAAGAATGAAACTAGAACACTTTCTAACACCATACACAAGAATAAACTCAAAATGGATTAAAGATCTAAACATAGGACCAGAAACTATAAAACTCCTAGAGGAAAACATGGGCAAAACTCTCTCCGACATAAATCACAGCAGGATCCTCTATGACCCACCTCCCAGAGTAATGGAAATAAAAGCAAAAATAAACAAATGGGACCTAATTAAACTTAAAAGCTTTTGCACAATGAAGGAAACTATAAGCAAGGTGAAAAGACAGCCTTCAGAATGAGAGAAAATAATAACAAACGAAGCAACTAACAGAATTAATCTCAAAAATATACAAGCAGCTCCTGCAGCTCAATTCCAGAAAAATAAATGACCCAGTCAAAAAGTGGGCCAAAGAACTAAACAGACATTTCTCCAAAGAAGACATACAGATGGCTAACAAACACATGAAAAGATGCTCAACATCACTCATTATCAGAGAAATGCAAGTCAAAACCGCAGTGAGGTACCATCTCACGCCAGTCAGAATGGCTGCTATCCAAAAGTCTACAAGCAATAAATGCTGGAGAGGGTGTGGAGAAAAGGGAACCCTCTTACACTGTTGGTGGGAATGCAAACTAGTACAGCCACCATGGAGAACAGTGTGGAGATTGCTTAAAAAACTGGAAATAGAACTGCCATATGACCCAGCAATCCCACTGCTGGGCATACACACTGAGGAAACCAGAATTGAAAGAGACACATGTACCCCAATGTACATTGCAGCACTGTTTACAATAGCCAGGACATGGAAGCAACCTAGATGTTCATCGGCAGACGAATGGATAAGGAAGCTGTGGTACATATACACAATGGAATATTACTCAGCTATTAAAAAGAAGGCATTTGAATCAGTTCTAATGAGGTGGATGAAACTGGAGCCTATTATACAGAGTGAAGTAAGCCAGAAAGAAAAACACCAATACAGTATACTAACACATATATATGGAATTTAGAAAGATGGTAATGATGATCCTATATGCGAGACAGTGAAAGAGACAGATGTAAAGAACAGTCTTTTGGACTCTGTGGGAGAAGGCGAGGGTGGGGTGATTTGAGAGGGTAGTGTTGAAACGTGTATATTATCATATGTGAAGCGGATTGCTGGTCCCAGTTTGATGCATGAGACAGGGTGCTCAGGGCTGGTGCACTGGGATGACTCTGGGGGATGGGATGGGGAGGGAGGTGGGAGGGGGATTCTGGATGGGGAACACATGTTTGCCCGTGGCTGATTCACGTCGATGTTTGGCAAAAACCACTACAATATTGTAAAGTAATTAGCCTCCAATTAAATTTAAAAAAAAAAAAGGCTTTAGAGAGGGAAAAATAAAGAGGGCTCACAAGAGAGGGTTGTCAGCATCATGGTAGATTGAGATATTCTGTCTCTGCTCTTCAATCTACAATTAGTAAAACATCCACAGCTGAACAGATGTGGCTCTCCCCAAACAGCAGGATGCTGGAGAATTCCACACGTCCATACATCTAAAGGAGGGTGGACTGGGGGACTGTGGAGGTTATGCCTGTGATCCTGGTCCCCCCAGGGTGGCAGCTGAGCCCACAGCCTCAAAGAACCCAGCAACAGGAGGAGAGGTGGCCCCCATGACCTCCTGGCCACTAGCCAACTGTGGGTGACCAGCAGCAGTGGAAGTGGGGCCTGCGACCATCTCTCCAGCTGCAGAAGCACCCATAACTCCAATCCAGCCCACGGTGGCAGCACCCAGGAATCTGACAACACCCCACTCCTCCCAGCTCTCCCCCTCCCTGCATGCGGTGGAGCCTGTGTCTCAGGAGATTTTGGACCGGGCCGAAGTGCCTCAGAGCCCCAGGCAATGACATCAACAGCAGCAAGGCACAGCCACCCTAGAGGTACAGGCAGCTACAACGAGGGCGCCTGTCAGAGCCATGGAGGGTGGGCAGTGCCAACTCCCAAAGGTAGCCAGAGCTAGCGCAGGGAAGAGAAACCAAAGACTTAAGCTATAGATGCCACCTCCTGGAAAACAAAAGAGAGGCCTCTAATTTCTAACCCAATGAGTCATTAGAATCCAGAAAAATTAAAGCATCTTCACCTAAAGAAGGAAGTTCTTTTGCTACTTCAAATGCAGTGTGCCGAGGACAACTAAGCCACCAAGGGTGAGCCACAGTAACACTACCACAAAAAGAAAACAGCAGTTCTCCAGAAACTAGGCTTAATGTCATGGAATACTGAGATCTAGCTGACAGTACATTCAAAATAGCTGTTATAAAGAAACTCAAGGAGTTATGAGAAAGCTCAGAAAGGCAATTCAATGAGCTAAGGGATCAAGTTTATTAACAGAAGGAACATTTTACCAAAATGTTGAAACTCCAAAAAAAGAACCAAACAAATTCTGGAGTTAAAGGACTCAATAATTAGCAAGATGAAGAAGGGATTAGAAAGCCTTAGAAATAGAGCAGACCATTTGGAAGAGAGAATTAACAAGCTTAGGGATAGAAATCTACTAGAAATGATACAGATAGAAGAGGAAAGAGAATCTTTAAAAGTGAGGAAATTCTGTGAGAGCTGCACAACTCTTTTAGGAAGGACAACGGAAGGGTAATGGGAAATCCCAGAGGGAGAGACAAGGAGAAGGGAGCAGAGAGTTTACTTAAAAAAATAATAGCTGAGGGACTTCCCTGGTGGTCCAGTGGTTAAGACTTGGCCCTTCCAGTGCAGAGGGCATGGGTTCGATCCCTGGACAGGGTACTAAGGTCCCACATGTCACAAGGGATGGCCAAAAAATATAGAAATAAGGATTACTAAAACCAAGAGCATATCAGGGATGTAAAAAGATTAAGGGTTTTTTTTTTTTTTTAATAGCTAACCTAAAAAGATAGCAAACCTAAGAAAAAAACTGTATATACAAATCTATGAAGCTAAGAAATCATTGCTAGTAGATCTTCTCTAAGACACGTGGTATTAAAACTGTCAAAAGTCAACGACAGGGGTTAAATACAATGTGATACTCTGGACTGGATATTGCAACAGAAAAAAGACCTTAATGGGAAAACTAGTAAAATCTGGAGTTTAGTTAAGAGCAGTGCATTTGTATTGTTTTAACAAATGTGCCATGGTATATATGACATTAACATTAAGGGACGCTGGGTGAGAGGTATAGAGAGCTCTTTATGCTTACAACTTTTTCGTAAATCTAAAATTATTCTAGAATAAGAGTTTTATTAAAGATAAAAATATTTTAAAAGAGAAAAAAGGATGGTTATCTATAAAGGAACCCCAATTAGGCTATTGACAGATTTTTCAGCTGTAACTATAGGCCAGGAGGGAATGGAATAAAATTCTCAAAATAATGAAATATAAAAACTGTCAGTCAAAAATACTATATCCAGAAAAGTTATTCATTTATGAAGGAGAAATAAAGACCTTCTCAGACAGACAAAAGCTGAAGGACTTCATTACACTAGACCTGGCTTACAAGAGATGTTGAAATGAGCTCTTATGCCCAAAATAAAAATGCAGAATACACAAAACTTTGAGTAAGGTGATAAATAGAGTCAGAAAATTGCAACTTTTATGTCAGAATGGATTATTAACACTGTATTATACCATAAATGTCAAGGGGAAAAAAAGCAGAAAAAGTAACTATAACTACTTCAAATTGGTAATAAATTTACAACATTAATAGGGATAATATGAGACAGCAAAGACAAAAGAGAAAGAGGAAAAGGGCAGAACCTGTATAGGCACATGAAGATCAGATGCTGTCAGCAGAGAAAAGGGACCGTTTTATCTATAAGATGTTTTATACAAACCTCATGACAACCACAAAACCGAAGATCTAGAGCAAAGAAATGAAACATAAAAAAGAGAAACGACATAGAAAAACCACCAAACCAGAACAGCAGACAGAAACACAAGAGAAAGAAACTGCGGAGATACAGAGCGATCAGTAAATAAAAGATAAAACCAAGTTCTCATCTGTCAAGAATCATCCTAAAAGTACATGGATTTAATTCATCAATCAAAAGACAGATTAGGGCTTCCCTAGTGGTGCACTGGTTGAAAATTCACCTGCCAATGCAGTGGTCGTGGTTTCAGTGTCTGCTCCTGGAAGATCCCACATGCCTCAGAGCAGCTAAGCCCATGCACCACAACTATGGAGCAGGCGCTCCAGAGCCCATGAACCTCAGTGAGAGAAGTCCCTGCGATGAGAAGCACAGCTGAACAAAGAGTGGCCCCTGCTCCCAAAAACTAGAGAAAACTTGCACGCAGCAAATAAGACTCATCACAGTCAAAAATAAATAAGTGTGAGTGAAAGTCGCTCAGTCGTGTCTGACTCTTTGCGACCATGTGGCCTATACAGCCCATGGAAATCTCCAGGCCAGAATACTGGAGTGGGTAGCTTTTCCCTCCTCCAGGGGATCTTCCCAACCCAGGAATCCAACCCAGGTCTCCTGCACTGCAGGCGGATTCTTTCCCAGCTGAGCCACCAGGGAAGCCCAAGAATACCGGAGTGGGTAGCCTCTCCCTTCTCCAGTGGGTCTTCCCCACCCAGGAATCCAACCAGGGTCTCCTGCATTGCAGGCAGGTTCTTCACCAACTGAGCTATGAGGGAAGCCCTCATACCGCATACGTCAACAAAGAGTGGCCCCTCTCTCCAAAACTAGAGAAAGCTTGCATGCAGCAAGTAAGACTCGGCAGAGTCAAAAATAAATAAACAAATCTTAAAAAAAAGAAACCGAGTGCTTGGATGGATTAAAAAACAAGACCTCCCTGCCTCCAAAAGAGGTATATTAAAAACAAGGTCCAGCTGTCTACTCCCTCCAGAAAACTCACTTTAGCTTTTAAGGATAAATGTAGACTCGAAAGGATGGAAGATGATGCCCAAAGCAAATGGTAGCTAAAAGAAATTGAGTGTAGCTATATTCATATCTGACAAAATAGACTCCAAACTCCAAACCAAAAAAGGTAAGAGACAAAGATGGCCATATAAAAACCATTTAATTTACAACAAAGGAGCAAAGAACATACAGTAGAGAAACGGTCTACTGTCTCTTCAATAAATGGTGATGGGGAAACTGGACAGCCACGTGCAAAAAACAACAAACAGGAAACTAGACCAGTACCTCACACCATACACAGAAGTTAATGCAAAATGGATTCAAGACTTGAATGTTAGACCTGAAACCATAAAAGTTCTAGAACAAATCATAGGCAGTATAATTAGTGAATTGGCCTTAGCAATATCTTTGGGTATGTGTCCTCAGGCAAGGAAAACAAAAGCAAAAATAAATAGGACCTCATCAAACTAAAAAGTTTTTGCACAGTGAAGGATACTATCTACAAAATACAAAGACAACCTGCCAACTAGGAAAAGATGTTTGCAAGCCACATAACCAATAAGGGTTATTGGTTATAACCTTAATATATACAGAATATATATATTCTGTAACCCAAAATATATACAGAATTCATACAACTCAATAACAAAAAAAATATATCTAATTAAAAAATTAGCAAAGGAGCTGAATAGACATTTTTCCAAAGAAGACATACAGGTGGCCAACAGGCACATGAAAAGATGTTCAACATTGCTAATTGTTAGAGAAGTGCAAATCAAAACCACAGTGAGGAAAAAAAAAAAAAAAACCACAGTGAGTTTATCACCTCATACTGGTCAGAATGGCATTCATCAAAAAGTCTACAAATAATGAATGCTGGAGAGGGTGTGGAGAAAAGGGAATGTTCCTATTACTGTTGGTGGGAATGTAAATTGGTGCAGCTACTATGGAGAATAGTATGGAGATTCCTTAAAAAATAAAGAATACATATGATACAGCTATTCCATTTCTGGTTATTTATCCCCAAAATACAAAAACACTAATTTGAAAAAATATATGCACTCCTATCTTCATAGCATTATTTACAATAACCAAGATATGGAAACAACCTAAGTGCCTATCAATGGATAAATGGATAAAGAAGATATTTTATATATTTACAATAGAATACTACTCAGTCATAAATAAGATGAAATTTTGCCATTTGTGGCAACATGGATGGGTGGATCGTGAGGGTATTATGCTAAGTAAAATAAGTCAGATGGGGGAAAACAAATATGATTTCATTCATATATGGAATACGAAAAAACCCAAACAAATAAAAACCAAAAAATAAATGAACAAGATAAGTGAAATGAGTAAAATGGATCAACTGTATGGTGATAAATGGAAACTAAATGTTTGGTGGTGAGTATGCTGTAGTGTAAACAGAAGTAGAAATGTAGTGTACACATAAGGCTTATATAATGTTAAAAACCAACATCTCAAAAATAATTTTTTTTAAATGTCTTTGCAGATTTAGGGTAATGAATAACTTTGTTTTAATTCATTTGAAGTCAAAGGAAATATCTTGTATGTATTCAGAAAAGTTTGTGTCATAGAAGATGGTGAGAGTATCAATGTTTAATTTTTTTTGTACAAGTATAATACATATACCACACCTGCTGTGCTGCTAAGTGCAGTACATACATTCAGCAATTAATACTTAAGTATTTTTGTTAATTATATATTTGTATTGGACGTACACATCATCCCTGTTATTTCAGAGCTGAGAAAACCAAATTTAGGGATCCGGGGTTCAAGGGCAGCTCTCTCTGACCTCAAAGCTCATGATCTTTCTACTCTTTCAGACTTATTTTATTTACTGTAATTTACAGATTGCAGGTTCTTCCAAAGGAGTACAGAATTCTATGGATATTCCTGAGATGTCAGTCAGGCACCAAAAGGAAGTCCCAGAAAAAGGCAGGTGGAGTCCACAGATGGTCTCAACTTGGGCTCCTGCAGGCATTTGTCGGAGCAGTGGAACATCTCGGGAGGCCTGCGTGATACCTGACGCAGAGCAGAGCTTGGAAAGCTTACAACCTCTGGAAGAGGACATGGCTTTAAATGAAGTCCTACGGAAATTAAAACGTACTAACAAAGAACAGGAAACTCAGATCCAAGACCTAGAGCGTCATAACACGTGTTTAGAGAGGAAGGTTGAAGAACTACAGATGAATACGACTAAACAGCAGGTGTTTGTGGACATCATCAATAAGCTAAAGGAGAAGATCGAAGAGTTAATTGAAGAAAAATACAGAATAAAGCTAGAGAAGAGTGATACAGAGAAGACACTGCAGAGTTTGCATGACATTTTAGTTACCACCCAAAACCACCTTCAGGAATACAGGCGTGAAAAGGAAACCTTAGAGTTAGAGTTTAAGAAACTCAAGGGCAGTTATGTTAGTCTACAGGAAAGGTACATGACTCAGTGCATGGAGATGGACAGCGCCTTGAGCAAGAAAGAAGAAGAGACAGAGCGGCTGAAGCAACTCAAAGGAGAACTGGAGAAGGCCACCAGTGGCGCTCTGGGCTTGTTGGAAAGGGAGAGAGAGGCCCGAGAGGAAGAGTTCCTGTCTTCACGGGAGGAATTTCAGAGACGTGAAAGGGAACACCTGGATGAAAGAGAGAAACTGAAATCTAAACTCGAGAAATTGGTCGCTCAGGTTCAGGATGCGCAGTTCCTATCCGACAGTGAAAAGGCTAAGAATGCAGAACTCCAGCAGCAGATCAATGAAGTAAAAAATGAAAACACAGAACTTCAGCAGCAGGTTGCAAGGAGTGAGGAGCAAAATTGTGTCCCTAAATGTGAGATAGCTCGACTCAAGGAGAACTTACAGGATGTAATCAAGTCAGATATGGCCAAGGTATTATCACAAATTCAGAATCTCTAAGGCAGAATTTCAGAAGTTTCTAATAGTCTGCTGAGGCGGATTTGGGCATGGCCCATACCCTAATTTGTTGGCAGAGAGAATTAACAACCAAAAAGAGACAATGGAGAAGGCGCCACAGGTTTGGAGGAGTTTCTTTGGGTCTCAGATACTCACATTAAAGAACAGCCATTCCTGGCCTCTTGTGATTATATTGGTAGAGTTGCAAATGAATGTGGGAATTTTGTGCATACCTAGGAGCCTGTGAGCAGCAGTCCATAGTGTCACAAAAAGCTGGACACGACTGAAGCGACTTAGCGCACACACAGGCACGCATGCATGACCAATCAGCCGAAGCTTCCTCTGAGAAAAGATTTTCTGAGTGGGGATCTCAGTCTTGTCATGCCATGTCTGCCTATTCAACAGTAAAACTAAATAATACAGCTGCATATTTGGTTTACAAGGCAAAACCTACACTGTATCACACAGTAATTTTGTAAAGTTATAAACATTTTTATTGAGATGGCACACTCCACTAGTTTTAGGTGTACAGCATAAAGATTCAATATTTGTATATATTGGAAAATGATCGTCAAATATATCTACTTAACATTCATTAAAAACAACATGAGAGCCTCATATCAATGTGTTTGGAGAACCTGTAATTTTGTATTTGCAGTTCAGATGGCTTTTTTGGCAGACAACTGGACGCCTGTCCTGGTAGTGATAATCTCCACAAGCCAGAGCACATCTGCTCTATTTCAGTTTTGTAGGCCTGCCTTAAAATATCTATACTGCAGTCTTATTAACTCTATTAGAAGGCTAATCTGAGCCAGATTATCTCAGATTTAAATATAAATATTTTTATATTTGTTATAATAACTTGAACTGAGCCGATCTGTTGCTCAAAGATGTCCTTAGAAGACTTTCTTTTGTGAATCTCTAATCAGTATTACGTATTGTTTGCAAGACAATAATTCTATTATTTTTAATGGCTCTTAGAAAAATACTGTTCTCATAGGACTAAAAATTCTCTCTGTCATCTTTTCTCCAGAAAGAAGGAAGGATTATCTAAGCCAGTGTGGTTCTCAAACTTTTGTATTCATCAGCATCAGCTGTGAAAATGCAGATTGCAGGGGCCACCCCAGATTCTCTGAGGCAGCTGGTGTGAGGTGGAGCCTGGGGATTTGTGTCTCCAGGAACATCTTGAGGTCTCACTGATGCTCCTGGCCCCAGGGTCACGCTTGGAGAACTACTGACCTAAGCAGGTTGGGAAGATCCCCTGGAGAAGGGAACAGCAACCCACTCCAGTATTCTTGTCTGAAGAATCCCATGGACAGAGGAGCCTGGCAGGCTACAGTCCATGGGGTCAAAAATGGGACATGGCTGAGTGACTTAACACTTTCATTTTCACTTTCAGCCTAAGCAAAGATGACCTTCAGTTTGGCTGTTAACCAAACCATGACAAATTTTGAATTAGTAAACACTGAGTAACTTAGTGTAACTGTGCAGCAGTTTATCCACTGTACAATTTTTCTTGAGCTTTCTGTTTTTAAAGGCAGCTTTTGCTTTATCTTGACTAATCCGTTTCTTTACTTCTAGTTTTGCTTTTCATTAATCTGTAGGTCCATTTTCTCGATGTGTGTTCCGGGAGCATCTCTGATGTCAAAGCATTTTCATGGTAATATGAAGACATCATTGCCTTTTTCACTCTCATTCTTTCCCAAGTGTACAGTGGAGTTTTCCAGTGAAGTCATGTGACATGTGATGGTGTAATTGCTTTCATGGTTGATGGAATGTGGAAAGCAGAGTGGAGAGTCCAGCTGTCTTCTATTAAGCCAGCATTAAAAGTATTTGCAGAAAGTGTAAACATTCCCACTTTTCACTAATTTTTCATTTTGACAAATGTGGTAATTTTGTATTAAATTGTCACTTATACTGACATAATAGATATATGGTTGTTTAAATGAATTAGTAAATATTTTTGAATGTTCTCAGTTGTAATTTCTAATACAATGAATATTGATAGGTATGAAATAGGTTCTAACACAATAAATATAGATTGTTATTTTAAATGAATGTGTAAGTAAATATTTTTGATGTTCACAGCTGTGATTTCTAATGCAATAAATATTGATAGATAGAGCCTAGCAAACAAAAGCTTTGGGGGATCCTCAATAATTTTTAAGAGTATGAAAGTGTCCTGAAAATCAAAAAGTTTGAGAACCACTGCTTTGAGTTTTTAAGAGTGGTATTTTATTCAGCATTTTACCTAAAAAGTAATCCAGATTCTTTGTCTTTATTGTGACAAATCTGAATTGTGTATATGTAGGATGCAAAGATGACACGTTCTAATTTGTTCCCGAATCACTCACCTTGTGAAGAAGGGAGCACAAACACCCCAGACATGAAAAGAACTTCACAGCCGACGTCCAGAATTCTCAATCTTCTGGCTCTGATGGTAGAACTTCTCCCACAACAGGTAATTATACAAAAATCATATTTTTTATTAAGAAATATCAAGGTTGGACA
The DNA here is from genome assembly GCF_054371585.1 of Giraffa tippelskirchi. NCBI lineage: Eukaryota > Metazoa > Chordata > Mammalia > Artiodactyla > Giraffidae > Giraffa > Giraffa tippelskirchi. Next base: position 160,465,556 of record NC_137282.1, read on the forward strand.
ATCAAGTTATGAAAGAAAAATAATGGAAGGAATGATACAGATGGACAAGGAAGCCCAGCGTGCTGCACTCCGTGGGGTCGCAAAGAGGCGGACACGACTGAGCGACTGAACTGACTGATACAGATGCTTAAACCAACCAATCAGCCCTTCCTTCTTCCCGCTGCTTTGTTCTGTCTTTTTTCATCACCTAATTCCCACAAATCAATAGTAAGATAACATAGTAGGACTAAAAAAATCAGAACTTCAGGCAAAACCCACCCGTCAGTGCTCTCCATGTGTTAGGGAAACTCCCTCCAAGCAGCCGGCTGCTGCTAGTGCTGAGTTCACATGAGTGGGCTGTTTACCCAGTCTGATCTAAAGTGCAGCTTTGGGGTAGGGTGGGCAGTGTGGAGCTGTGTACATGGGAAGAATGAAAAATGAAGTCAGTGTCCAGTGAGTTCCAGACATGGCCTCTCCACCTCTTGGCTGTGTGGCCTGGCCAAGGAAATTTTCCTTTCTCAGCCTTAGCTGAAGTGGTATTCGCTGCTGCCCCGGGAAGGGACAAACCTTACATTTTAATGAGAGCACATTTGAAGGGCATGATGCTTGGAACAGCTTCTCAAACTACTGAACTCTCTTTCTTTCTCTTCCCTCTGATTATTGTACATTTCTTTGAGCTTAAGTGCACTCCTCTGAGCCCAAATTTGGCAACATGTGTTTGCTGTGTTCCTGATCTAACACAACCTTTATTCCCATTTTCTTTCAGCTACAATTTGTTGAATGCTAGCATTTATTGAAGGCTGGAAACCAAGCTAAGTAATTTTAGCAGAGACCACAAATTGACGGCCCATAGACTGTATCCACCTGAAGTTTTGTCTGTAAAATGTTTGAATTTGAATGTGTCACCAACGCTTCTTGCTGCAACCTTTTCCATCACCCCCGGCCCTTCAGACATCTGCTTTCTCACCATATTTGCCTGGTTTTCTCCTGTCTCAGTGGATGCTGCTGTTCTTTCTCAGTCTTATTTGCTGGCTGCTGCTTCTCTCCCAGACCCCTCAGTGATGGAGTGAGCCATCAGCCCTCTGCTTAGTAGATCTCATTCCAGGCCAAACAAATACCTGTTTGCTCAAGGCTTCAAGATCAGAGACTTGATATGTGATATGCCCTCTGCTAATACAGGGTAAACCTCTAATAGGCACTGGACAAATATTTGCTGGCTGCCCCACTCCCCACCCCCCTGTCCTTGGAGACATTTAAATTGACATTTAAATTGCTTTTCATGGGTTATCTCATTCAACTTTTACACCATTAAAAAAAATATATTATCAGGCTTTTTTTTTTTTTTAACATGGAAAAACAGACAGGTTTAGAATAGTTGAGTGCTTGTTCAAAGTCACACATACGTTAAGTGGCAGAATGAATTTCCGTTCCGATTCAGAGCTGCAGTAGACGCCTTCTGCTGTGCTCAGTTGATCAATCCTGTCTGACTCTTCGACCCCACGGACTGTAGCCCACCAGGCTCCTCTGCCCATGGGATTTCCCAGGCAAGGGTACTGGAGTGGGTCACCATTTCTTTCCCAGGGGATCTTCTCAGCACAAGGATTGAACCCATATCTCCTGCATTGGCAGGCAGATTCTTTACCATTGAGCCACCAGGGAAGCTCTAAGTGGCAGAACTCAGATCCAAACCCAGGTAGTCTGACTCTAATGCATGCACTTTTGACCCTTAGGTTACAAGGGTCTTCACTGTACAAGTACAGTGTACAAGTATCTTCATTCTGGGGGCCACTGAAATATCTAGAGTTTCAATATTATTAAGGATGTCTGATTGTTCTGGTGTCAGGTATAACAATTAGTCCAAAATTCGGATTTGTAAACTGACTAGGCTAAGAGGAGATGTATCTATTGAGTGTGTAGTCATATATAGTTATTATCGATGTGTATTAACTTCCAGCAATTATCCTAATTTGTCCCAGTTACAATTTATATGCAAATGTGAATCTAAATGAATTATTTCCATATTAACCTGTTATTAGATGTCTTATGATGAATAACTGAAGAATTGAGTTCAATATTGTTCTTCCTTCTTTCGTTTGGCCTCTTCTTTTGCATGGGACATTTAATTTGTATTCTTTCCTTCATCCTTTTAATTTTACTGAAAACTTTTTAATAGAGCTTCTCAAAATGTTACCCGTAGGACATCATCAATCCTGATGCTGAACATTTCAAAGAGAATGAAAAAGTTAGTGATATCATGCTGCAAAAATTGATGAGTTTTCATCTTAAAAAGAAAATTTTAGATAAAGAGGTATGTGTTCTTCATTCTAAAAATTATATCACTTTTAGTAAAAAAAGAAGTAAAAAAAGCTAGTGTTAAAGTATAAAGAGGCTCCTAAAACTTTGGATTTTTTAAAATAATTATTTCAGGGGACAAGATTAGCTTTACTTTGACTCTAAGGAGGCCTTTTGTTCAACACTTGACTTGTTTTATAACCTAAGTATTTATTAGAAAATCCCATTCATCTACCCCAAAACTGATGTGAGTATCTTTTCACTTTTGTATGGTACCACTGATTTCTGAAGATAAGTATATTTTGACATTCCTATAGGGCTTCCTTGATAGCTCAGCTGGTAGAGAATCTGCCTGCCATGCAGGAGACCCCTGTTCCATTCCTGGGTCAGGAAGATTCCCTGTAGAAGGGATAGGCTACCTATTCCAGTATTCATGGGCTTCCCTGGGCTCAGACAGTAAAGAATCCACCTGCAATGTGGGAGACTTGGGTTTGATCCCTGGGTTGGGAAGATCCCCAGCAGGAGGACATTGCAACCCACTTGAGTATTCTTGTCTAGAGAATCTCATGGACAGAGGAGCCTGGGGGTCTCAGAGTCAGACACTACTGAGCAACTAAGCACAGCACACAGCACACAGTGATTACAGACTTTATCACTTGGGATAGCGGATACATTGGAAACAGACTTTATTTCTCAAGTGAGACAAGTAAGGGAGAGAGGTCTTTGGGACTTCTTCAATCAGGCTTTTCTTGGTTAGTGGTGCAGAGGTGGAGAGAGAGAATTAGGAGAGCCAGTTAAGTGTTGTTCAGTTGCACAGTTGTATTCAACTCTTTGCGACCCCATGGACTCCAGCACCCCAGGCTTCCCTGTTCATCACCAAGTCCTGTAGCTTGCTCAAACTCATGTCCATCGAGTGGGTGATGCCATCCAGCCATCTCATCCTCTGTCACCCTCTTCTCCTCCCGCCTTCAATCTTTCCCAGCATCAGGGTCTTTTCTAATGAGTCAGTTCTTTGCATCACATGGCCAAAGTATTGGAGCTTCAGCTTCAGCATCAGTTCTTCCAGTGAATATTCAGAATTGATTTCCTTTAGGATTGACTGGTTTGATCTCTTTGCAGTCCAAGGGACTCCCAAGAGTCTTCTCTAGCACCACAGTTCAAAATCATCAATTCTGAAGGCGCTCAGCCTTCTTTATGGCTTCCCTTGTAGCTCAGTCAGTAAAGGATCTGCCTGCAGTGCAGGAGACCCGGGTTCAATCCCTGGGTTGGGAAGATCCCCTGGAGAAGGAAATGGTAACTCACTCCAATATCCTTGCCTGGAAAATCCCATAGACAGAGGAGCCTAGTGGGTTGCAGTCCATGGAATCTCAAAGAGTCAGGCACAACTGAGTGACTAACACTTCTAGCCTTCTTTATGATCCAATTCTCACATCCATACACGACCACTGGAAGAACCATAGCTTTGACTAAACAAACCTTTGTTGGCAAAATAATGTCTCTGCTTTTTAATATGCTGTCTAGGTTGGTCATAGCTTTCCTTCCAAGGAGCAAGTGTCTTTCAATTCCATGGCTGCAGTCACCATCTGCAGTGATTTTGGAGTCCAAGAAAATAAAGTCTGTCGCTGTTTCCATTGTTTCCCCATCTATTTGTCATGAAGTGATGGGGCCTGATGCCATGATCTTTGTTTTTTGAATATTGAGTTTTAAGCCAGCTTTTTCACTCTCCTCCTTCACCTTCATCAAGAGGCTCTTTAGTTCCTCTTTGCTTTCTGCCATAAGGGTGGTGTCATCTGCATATCTGAGGTTATTGATACTTCTCCTGGCAATCTTGATTCCAGCTTGTGCTTCATCCAGCCCAGCATTTCATTTGATGTACTCTGTATATAAGTTAAATAAGCAGGGTGACAGTATACAGCCTTGACGTACTCCTTTCCCTGTTTGAAACCAGTCCATTGTTCCATGTCTGGTTCTAACTGTTGCTTTTTGACCTGCATACAGGTTTTGCAGGAGACAGGTAAGGTGCCCTGGTGTTCCGATCTCTTTAAGAATTTTCCACAGCTTGTCATGATCCATACAGTCAAAGGCTTTAGCGTAGTCAATGGAGCAGAAGTAGATGTTTTTTTGGAATTCTCTTGCTTTTTCTATGATCCAGTGGATGTTGGCAATTTGATCTCTGGTTCCTCTGCCTTTTCTAAATCAACCTCTGTCCATAGTTCTTCAGGCACTCTGGCTATCAGATGTAATCCCTTGAATCTATTTGTCACTTCCACTGTATAATCATAAGGGATTTGATTTAGGTCATACCTGAATGGTCTAGTGGTTTTTCCCTACTTTCTTCAATTTAAGTCTGAATTTGGCAATAAGGAGTTCATGATCTGAGCCACAGTCAGCTCCCAGTCTTGTTTTTGCTGACTAAATAGAGCTTCTCCATCTTGGCTGCAAAGAATATAATCAATCTGAGTTTGGTATTGACCATCTGATAATGTCCATGTGTAGAGTCTTCTCTTGTGTTGTTGGAAGGGGGTGTTTGCTGTGACCAGTGCGTTCTCTTGGCAAAACTCTGATAGCCTTTGCTCTGCTTCATTTTGTACTCCAAGGCCAAACTTGCCTATTATTCTAGGTATCTCTTGACTTCCTACTTTTGCGTTCCAGTCCCCTGTAATGAAAAGGGCATCTTTTTTTGGTGTTAGTTCTAGAAAGTCATGTAGATCTTCGTAGAACTGTTCAGCTTCTTCGGCATTACTGTTTGGGGCATAGACTCAGATTACTGTGATACTAAATGGTTTGCCTTGGAAATGAACAGAGATCATAGTCATTTTTGAGATTGCATCCAAGTACTGCATTTTGGACTCTTTTGTTGACTATGAGACCTATTCCATTTCTTTTAAGGGAGTCTTGCCCACAGTAGTAGATATAATGGTCATCTGAGTTAAATTCACCCATTCCAGTCCATTTTAGTTCACTGATTCCTAAAATGTAGATGTTCACTCTTGCCATCTCCTTTTTGACCACTTCCAATTTACCTTGATTTATGGAAAGTTCACCGATTCCAGTCCATTTTAGTTCACTGATTCCTGAAATGTAGATGTTCACTCTTGCCATCTCCTTTTTGACCACTTCCAATTTACCTTGATTTATGGAGCTAACATTCCAGGTTCCTATGCAATACTGTTCTTTACCGCATCAGACTTTGCTTTCACTACCAGACACATCTACACCTACCTGGGTGTTGTTTCCTCTGACTCAGCTTCTCCATTCCTTCTGGAGTTGTTTCTCTGCTCTTCTCCAGTAGCATATTGGGCACTTATTGACCTGGGAAGTTCATCTTTCAGGGTCATATCTTTTTATCTTTTCCTAGTGTTCATGGGTTTCTCAAGGCAAGAATGCTGAAGTGGTTTGCCATTCCCTTCTGTGGACCACATTTTGTCAGAACTCTCCACCATGACCCATCCGTCTTGGGTGGCCCCACATGGCATAGCTCATAGTTTCACTGAGTTAGATGAGGCTGTGATCCATGTGATCAGTTTGGTTAGTTTTCCATGATTGTGGTTTTCAGTCTGTCTGCCCTCTGATGGATGAGGATAAGAGGCTTGTGGAAGCTTCCTGATGGGAGGGACTGGCTGTAGGGAAACTAGGTCTTGCTCTGGTGGGGGGGGCCATGCTCAGTAAATCTTTAATCCAATTTTCGGCTGATGGGTGGGGCTGTGTTCCTTCAGTGTAGTTTGGCCTGAGGCCAAACCATGGTAGGGGTAATGGTGGTGACCTCCTTCAAAAGGACTTACGGCAGCATGCTGTGACTCTCAGTAGGGAAAATGATAACAGGACTTGAACGTGAGCCATTTTTAATATGAGAGGAAAATAAAACTGACCAGTTTACCTGGCTGAATAGTAAATCTGGGGTTCAGTTTCAATACTGTACTAGCAGGAAATGACTTTTTTGAACTGTGAGGTGGATAGGAAATTTGTTACAAGTGCTCTGGGGAACCTATCTTCTGTCTAACCTATAGAGAAAAGGACCAAGGAATAAACAGACATGCAGAAAAACTACTGGTCTCCACTTCTTAAACCAACCTTCAAAAATAAGCCTAGTTGAGGGTTCAAGATGGATGTTGTGCTTAGCTGCTCAGTCATGTCTGACTCTTTGCCACCCCATGGACTGTAGCACGCCAGGTTCCTCTGTCCATGGGGATTCTCCAGGCAAGAATAGTGGGATGGGTTGCCATGGCCAAACCAGGGGTCGAACCCAGGTTTCCCACATTGCAAGCAGATTCTTTACCATCTGAGCCACCAGGGAAGCCCAAGAGGAATGTTTCAGAAATACAATTTCAGATATTTATGTTCTCTTGGTAAATTTCTGTGTCATTACTGTAATATCGGCAGACGAAATAATGTGATGTCTGTCATTTGATTCAGTGAAGGGAGTTGCAGGGAGGAGGAAGTGCTTGGGGTATTAATGATACAAGATTAACCATTAACTGTCAATAGTTGGAGCTGAGTAATAGGTACATGGGGGTTCATTAAAGTTTTTTCTCTTTTTTTGAAATTGTTCATAATAAAAAAAAATCTGTACAGCATACTTTATCACTGATATTTGGAGGAGTTAGAATATTGAATATTAAAGATCTATCATTATTATATGGAACAAACAAGAAATGATACTAAATTGTATCTAGAAAAAGTTGGCTAATTTTTTTTCTTTAAAGCAGAGTCTTAATAGCCTGGCTGTAAAAGCAACTGAGTATTAGGATAAGCTCTGTGGAGCTCCCAAGCCCTCCCTCATGTTTGGTGACTTACAGGACTCACAGGACTCAGCACCCAGTCGTCCTCCCAGTTGTGAGGTATTATTACTGTGAGAGGATTCAGAGCAAAACCAGCAAAGGGGAAAAGCACGTGGGGCAAAGTCCAGAGGAAACCAGGTGCCCTTCTCTTCCCTGGCAGTGAGCTGTGCAGCCCATGTGAGGTGTTCCCAGGGAAGCTCACTGGAGACTGAGTGTCAGGGTTTCTATCGGAGGCTGGTCGCGTAGGCAGGCACCCTCTGCCTGCCACGTACCAAAATCCCAGACTCTCCCAGTGGAAGGAGGCGTTCGGCATAAACCACATCCTCTGTGCAAATAGGTTAGACACAGTGAGCCTTCATATTGGGAAATGATGGAGACCCTCCCACGATCCAGGTTCCTAGAAGTCAGTCAGGGGGCAGTTTGGCGAGCAGGCCTTTCTGGGGACGTCAGTCTCAGGCCTGTTGTGTGAACTCTGCTACACAGGAGCTCAAAATACAAGACACCTTTGAGACAGGGATTGGGCTGTGCATGGTTTGGTGATTTTATTAGAAATGTTACTGAATGTAGTCTTATTTCCTCTCTGTCTCTGAAATAGAAAATGCCTTTTTCCTTAGCTACTGAAACATAAAGACAAAATCGCAGCTTTCAGAGAGTTACTTGCTAATGAGAAAGCATTTCAACATCAGGTTCCTGGGGTGAGTTAAACAGTCACTATGTCCTGTTTCTAACATACAAAAATGCAATTTTAGATCTGACATTGAAAGCATTCTGTTATTGAAGCCATTGGAGATCTCTCTGATGGTTTAACTGATAGCGTATTCATTGTCAAATGTTCCAAGGAATGTGAACATATTGGAAGTGAGCACAAATATGTTTCATCGCAGGTTACAGACTTTGACTCCAAGGAAGCCAAGAATGTCAAAGACGTGCCTGTCGTACTGGGAGCCAAACTGAACCAGTACCACAATCTAAACGAGGAGCTTGATTTTTTAGTAAGAAACACCTTTCGTTGCTTTGCTAGCCAGTTTTTCACCACACTGTCTTAATAACAAGTTGTGGAAATGATCTACCTTCAAAAAGTTTGCTCCTTGAAATGGTCACACACTGGCGTAGTAGCAGTGTTATTCACCCCACAAATACAGAACTGAAGTTTGCACTCTCAGGTTTTGAAATTTTAAATGTTGTCCCACCTGATTTCTGCTTAGAAATTTTTTTTTCTTTCAAAATGCAGAAATTTTCAAGTGTGTGCAAGTTTTTCATAGTGAATGAAGCACATTTATATTGTGGCACATACGACACCATCCTTAGAGCAGTAGGTGTCTACGGAAATTGCAATTAAGGGGGTTTATATTGTGGCACATATGACCCCATCCTTAGAGCAGTAGGCGATTAAGGGGGCGCTGGGGAGACAGTACTCGTCCTTCGGATGGCACCCAGAGCCGTCGCAGGGGAGCGGGGATTGTGGGGGGGTGGTGGAGCTAATGGCGGTGATCATCGTGCAACATATCAGTGCATCAAATCAACATGCTGTACACCTGAAACTTACACAACGGTTGCATCAGTTATATATCGATAAAGCTGGAAAAAAGAAGATAAAAGCAGATAAAACAGGAAAAATCTGTGGGAGGAAAGTTAAAATATCTTGGTATCTAGAAAGTTGCAATCCATTTGGATCCCACTATATAATGAAAAAGAGGTTAATTAACTTAATTGGTTTTTTTAACATTTATTTATTTCTGGCTGTGCTGGGTCTTCATTGCTGCGCAGGCTTTTCTCTAGTTGTGGCAAGCGGGGGCTGCTCCAGTTGCGGTGCATGGGCTTCTCTTGCGGTGGCTTCTCTTGTTGCAGGGCATCGGCTCTAGGCGCGTGGGCTTCAGTAGTTGTGACTCATGGGCTTAGTTGCTCCACAGCACGTGAGATCTTCCCAGGCCAGGGATCGAACCCATGGCTCCTGCATTGGCAGGTGGATTCTTACCACTGAGCCACTAGGGAAGCCCCTATAATTTATTTTTTCATCATTGGAGAATTCTATCATATTTCTAAATTGTTAAAAGGCAGCATTCTGTACTAAATTCATTGCATAAGAGAGAGGAAAAAGCCCAATGCTGTGAGGGCTTACAGTTTTCTTCCTTTCTATTTCATTAATTTTCTTCATTATATAGGTAATTATTGACTTCCTTGAAAGGGTAAGCAAGGCTAGTCAGTATGGAGATATTGATGGAAAGTTAAATCAAACGGGAGCCCTGCCTCCAATGAATCTAGAAGAGAAGGTGCGATATATAGATAGCTATTTGCAAGGACTACAGGGGACCTTTTTAAAAGAGGAGGAGCCCGTGACATCCAGGTGGGAGAAGTGCAGAGCAGAGCCCACAGGCTGGCAGGGGGCAGGTGAAAGGGGGGCAGGTTCCTTCAGTAGCTTCTGTGCTTCAGGCACCGAAGAGGCCTGGAGTGGACCTCAGTCTCCCCTGGGGTGGAAAGCTGGAGTGAGAAAGGGGCGCAGATGGCAGCGTCTCAGCCACACTGTGTCGTCTCTAACATGTGCTGCAGCCTTTCTTGTACAAACCGTATCTCAGAGGAACCGAGTAACTGATGAGGGAGAGTGCTTCACCGAAGAATGTAAGCTGTCAAAAGCAGAACAGGGACTTCCCTGATGGTACAGTGGTTAAGACCTCACCTTCAGATCCCACATGCCTCGCGGGCAAAAAGTCGAAACAGAAAACAGAAGCAGTGTTGTAACAAATTCAACTGAGACTTTAAAAATGGTCCACATCAAAAAAAAAAAAAAAATCTTAAAAAAAAGCAGACGACGACACACCTATAGGAAATTACATCTTGCATCCCTGATTAAAATAAGGGATCTAGGCACTTAGAATGGCTGCTAAAACCTGTAAGTTCAAGACTCACAGGAAAATTTTAATGACCCACACGAGAGCCCTCTTGTGCAGCTTAGCCGCACAGAAGGTGAGGTATGCCCTTGACTGCATGAGGCATGGAACGGGCACTGTCTGAGGTGTCTCACCTGAACCCACCTGAAAGCAAGCTTCTAGACCACACCAGTCCTGAGAGGGTAAAGAAGCACATTAAGCTTCTTAAAAAATAAAAATTCTAAAATTTTTATTTTAAAAATAAAATAAAAATTATTTTATTTTTAATAAAAATTAATTTTATTTTAATAAAAATTATTTTATTTTTATTTTATTTTAAAAATAAAATAAAAATTTAGCTTCATAAAAATTCTAAAGGTGAGAAATTCTAATCCATAAACCACTGGCAGATGGAAAGGGAGGGAGAGGAAAGGAAGAGCTGCTCTAGACACAGAGGTTCAAGGTGTTGTTGTTCAGTTGCTCAGTCGTGTCCCCCTCTTTGCGACCCCATGGATGGCAGCACGCCAGGCTTCCCTGTCCCCCACTGCCTCCCGGAGTCTGCTCAGATTCATGTCCATTGAGTCAGTGATGCTAACAATCTCAGCCTCTGCCGCCCTCTTCTCTTTTTCTACTTCTAGCCATGTCCTTTAAAAAGCATTTTAAATTCTCTTCACCTTGGGTCTTTCTGTTAAATTGAGGGAATATCTGTACTGCCTACCTTAACATGTGCAGTCAGAGGAATGGACCCCGATTTGATATTGTCCCCATTAACATATCTGTGTAAAGAGAAAGGGCAAGAAAGCTGCTGTGTCTGCAGGAAATTTGTTCTGCCATTGTTTCCTGTAGGGCGTCTCACTGCAGACGTGTAAACATGTGTAAATAAATATGTTTAAATAAACATTAGAAAATCAATGGCCACTCTTGACATTGTTATTTAAAGAGAACATTTCTGTCCTTTTTCTTCTATAATTGCTTTGAAAATTAAGGTAACTGTGGGGGAACTTGTGAATACTCTTTCTTGGTAATTTATCCTAGATATCATTTTTAGAAATACAAATTTTAAATTGTTAATGCAAAAATACAGTGTTTAAATTGTTAATGTTAATTTTTTGCAAATAAAAATTGGACCCCCCCAGAAAATTTTTAAAAACTCAAAAAACAAAAATAATTGGACCATAAATCAGAATGTGACACATGTTGAGCTGGACCTTTTAAAAACTCTCATTTATACACATGAGAATATTGATGAAACCTGAAAATGTATCATCAAGCCGCACATCAGTGCTTCAGAGAGAATCAAATATCCATTGGTTATATATATAAAGAAAGTAGTCTATCCATTGGTTATGAACGGAAAGAAAAGACTCAGGGCTAATAAGTACTTGTATTTACTAGCAAGTGTCTAGTTATTTGCAAAGCTATTTCATTGCATTAAATGTAGAAAAGCTGAAACACCATTTAAATTTCTGTTCACGTGTTGTAACTGCAGTCTAACTAACAGCCTCTCTCAATTCACCTACGGTACAAATCAGTGTAAGGGAATATTGAAATAAAGTATAGCTCACTGTTCTCATTGTTCTTAACATCGATATGTGGCGTTCATGGCAGTTTCCAAGTTATCATTTTTGCTGATGTTGCTCCATAGATTGCAAAATTGGAAAATCTTCTAGAGACAAAAGAAGACCACTGCAACAGACTCACTGAAGAAAATGACAAGTATCAAAGACATGTAGGCAACTTAATAAATAAGGTACAGATTTTCTTACACACATATATTTTTTAAACTATGTCAAATATTAAAACATTAGACTTTGGATGCAAAAAAGGGATCTGAGGGATGACGTAACACATTTGTTTTGATTCCATTCACTTCATAATGACTTTGTGTTATTATCCTTTTAGCTAAAAGCTAACAAAGAACTGTATGTGTGCATATAGTGTTCTGTTGTCAGCAATTTCTTAGTCTTAGCATCACTGCTTCATTTGGAGGGTCCTTCTAAATCTTGCCAACATAGTGTTTTAGTTTACCTTTTAAAACTGCATTGTGGACTCTGACCCTGGGTTGACACATACACTACTTGTGTGGATCACAGTTGGTTCACTACAGTTGTCCATGTTTTGATACTTTTTCTGCATGGTGAACAGGCACATTTCAGTTCTACTTGTATCCATATTCCTGATTTCAAAATACACGGAAGATGTGAAACCCTCATTCACAGGAGTCATATAATTGAACTTCAACTTGTGCAGATTCTTAAAAAGCAAAAAAATGAACAAAACTAAGTAAATATCCTAGAATTGGTCACAGAATAATTGTTTTAGCTAATGTTTTCCAAGGTTACATCTTACGAGGAAATTATCAAATGTGCTGACCAAAGACTTGTGATATCCCACTCCCAGATTGCACAGTAAGTTGAAAAAACTTTGTTTTTAATTTTGTAAACATTTGCTGATATATCACTTTCTGACTTGCTGAGTTCATCTTTTAGACTCCTACAAAGAGGGAAATGTGCCATTTTGTAAGTCAAAAAGACCATCCTTCAATAATGTATTTATTCTGTTTAATGTCTGGATTACTTGAACACCCAGAGTCTCATCTTCCTTCTCAGAACTCCCTTTGACGTGAGGGTAGGTGGGGAGCGAGGTTAAGGAATTAATGAGAAACATCCAAGAATTTTAGAGGATATCACCACAGTATTCAAGTAAAATAACCTTTGCTATGCTTAGAATTTATCCACATGAGGTTTTGAATGCACCCCAAATGAAACATATCACATACCAAATAAACTTTCTCATTTATTGAGATTCAGCGTGAAATATTCAAAAATTAGTGTTTTAAACTCTGAAAAGTTTTTCCACTTATTTATTCTGTTTATTTCATACATGCTCTTTCCTCCTTCCTTCTCTTGATTTCATTTGTACAGTGCTCGCTGTCATTAGAGCTTAAGCAAAAGGTCTAATCTTACACCCCCTAAAATAGGAGCTTCGTATAGTGCTAACTCACTGTAAGATAACTGAAAGAAAGTGTGGATAACACACACACACAAAACAAAAGCAAACTCATAGATACAGAGAACTTGCTGGTGGTTACCCTGGGGACAGGAGTGGTGAGCGGCGAGACGGGTGAAGGGGATGGGCTGTGTGGTGATGGATGGTGACTGGACTTTCGATGGTAACACTCTGTAGTCGTGCATACAGAGGTCAAATTATAATGCCGTACACCTGAGATTTATATAATTATATACCAGTTTTACCTCACTGAAAAATAAAGAATGGAGAAGGAAATGGCAACCCACTCCAGTATTCTTGCCTGGGAAATCCCATGGACAGAGGAACCTGGCGGGCTACAGTCCAGGGGTCGCCAAAGAGTTGGACACGACTTAGTGACTAAACAACAAACAAAACCAGTGAAGAAGTTACTGAGAAGTTACTGTAATTCAAATACATAGATCCCTTTGAACAGAACAAAAACTTTCACATCATTTAAACACAAAGGAAAAAAATTAAAAATTTATGGTTTAAGATTGTATACTTGTTTACATTGAATTTCAAATCAAAGAACTTTTTAATTTTTTTTTTCCATAAGGGCTGTAACACATACAAACATATAAATATTTCTGTTTTTAAATAAAACAATTATCTTTAATGTGTAAAAAAAATAAAGAAGACAATATAAATATAAAATAGTACATTCAATAATATAAACATAAAATAAAAAAAAAATATATAAACATAAAATAAAGACAAATATATAAGGAGGTGTACCTGTTTCATAGATCTTAAGATTCAGTATTGTTAAGACTTATTTCTCCCCAAGCTGATCTAGATTTTATTTTTATCTTTTAAATATGTTTTATTGAAATATAGTTGGTTTACAATGTTCTGTTAAGTTCTGCTGGGAAGCAAAGTGATTTAGTTATACATATATATATATATACATTCTTTGCAAAGGATGCTGAAATCGTTGGCCACCCATTTGCAAACAAGCAAAAAAACAAAAACACTTTGACTTATACCTTGTATCACATGCAAAAGTAACTCAAAATGGATACTATACCTAAATGAAAGAGCTAAAGTATAAAAAATTCTCAAAATATAGGAAAAGATTTCTGATGTTGGGTTGATGTTGGATTAGGCAGTGATTTAAATATGATACTAAAAAGATGAATCATAGAAGAAAATTTTGATAATCGTACTTCATCAAAATTAAAAACTTTGGCTCCTCCATAGACATCATTAAGAGAATGAAAAGACTAACGTGAAAGAATATTTGCAAGTCATATATCTGGTAAAGAACTTGTAAGCGGAATACATAACAGACTCTCAAAACCCAAGAATAAGAAAGCTGCTGCTGCTAAGTCGCTTCAGTCGTGTCCGACTCTGTGCGACCCCATAGACGGCAGCCCACCAGGCTCCGCCATCCCTGGGATTCTCCAGGCAAGAATACTGGAGTGAGTTGCGGTTTCCTTCTCCAGTGCATGAAAGGGAAAGGTGAAAGTGAAGTCGCTCAGTCGTGTCTGACTCTTAGCCACCCCATGGACTGCAGCCTACCAGGCTCCTCCATCCATGGGATTTTCCAGGCAAGAGTACTGGAGTGGGGTGCCATTGCCTTCTCCACACCTATTAGAATGCCTAAAAAACTGACCATACCAGGTGTTGGCAAGGACATGGAGCAACTGAAATGCTCATAGCCTCCTGGTGGAAATGTAAAATGGAACAACCTCTTAAAAAACAGTTTGGTGCCTTCTTTAAAAGTTAAACATACCCAATGTATGATTCAGCCAACCCATTCCTGTGTATTGATCCAAGAAGAAAGAACACATGTGTTAACACAAAAGAGAATTTCAAGATAGCTTTATTTGTAATAGCCCCAACCTAGGAACAACCTAATGTCCCTCAAATGGTGAGATGACGGACAAATTGTGACATGGCCACACAGTGGAATTCTATACAGCAATAAAAAAATGAATGACCTCTGGGTAGGTGCAACAGTGTGGGTGAATTGCAAAATAATTAGGCTGAGTGTAAGATTTCATTACACAAAATTCTAGATGGTGCAAACTGTAGTGAGAGAAAGCAGATGAGTGGTCGTCCAGGATGTGGGGGCAAAGAGGGCTGGGAAGGAGGAATCACTCTCCTTCTTCACCACTGGAACCTTGAAAGGGAAAAATTAATTAAATAATTTGAGTTGCTAGGAAAGAATTCCAAGTTCCCATATAGCTGTCTTCCTAGGTGGCTCAGTGGTAAAGAATCCACCGGCCAAACAGGAGATGCAGGAGACACAGTTTTGATCCCTGGGTTGGGAAAATGTGGAGCAGAGAATGGCAACCTCTTCCAGTATTCTTGCCTATAAAATCCCATGGACAGAGGAGCCTGGCGGGCTACAGTCCATGGGGTCCCGAAGAGTTGGACATGACTGAACGACTGAGCAGACACAAGATGGATGGATGATGTATAGAAAGCTAGACCATCATTAAATTTATCTACTCAAATCCTCCAGTGAAGTTAGCTTAGAAGAGTCCATTTTAATCATAAACTTCAGTTGTTTCTTCTTTCAGTTTAGAAGAGAGAAATAAACAGTTGGAAGATTTAATTAGAAGGTCCAGAGAGAGAGTCAGAAAACCAAAGTAAGTTGTTTCTTTTTCTAAATGATAATGCCTTTAACTTTAGAATATGTGCATAATAATGTTAAACATTTTTAAAAAACATCTTTTTCCTTGTCTTAATTTAAGACAAACAAGATAAATTATATAAAAGTGCTTGGTATTTTGCCTAGCATGAAATAGTTGCTTCATGTTTTTTTGTAGGACTTGAATTGCAAAGCAAGGTTCACCGCCCTTAGGGAACTTATGATCATTTCTAAGAAAAATACTATACAGATTATGAACTAAGATTTAGTTTACAATAAAACAGCTTACTCTGATATAAATATACAACAGACCAGATCATATGACCAGATTTTCTTCCACTGGTATGAAATCTTATAATCTGTTATTTTATTAATAGAAGACTCTCAACTCTCAGTATTCTGTGCTACAAGGTGTATGCACAAACCCTAAGGGGTGGATTAGGACCATTGCAGGATGTTAAAATGGAACTCCTTCTGGTCCAGTTCTAAGATGCTGAGTAACATCTACCAGTTCTCTGTTTTAATCCTCCTCACTACCCCCACCCCCACGTGTTTTTGTTTTGTTTGACATTATTCTCTTTCTGTTTACTGCAGACGGAGAAGTCATCCGAAGCTCCTGACCATGGTAGGTCATACTGATTGATGATCATTATAAAGAATGCGATATTTCCATGTCATTGTCAAACTACACAAGATTAAATATGAGTTCCTAAAGTTATATTTCAGTAATGTTCAGCACAGCTTACCTCTCTGCCCCAGATAAGGGCCTCTGGGCTGTGATTATAGTTGGTCCAGCAACTGGAAGCTCCTCCCTTAATTGTATTAATCCCCTTGATGTCCCAGAGTTTTGAAACAAAAATGCTGATTAAAATATAGTATTAGTATTATCTGTGGAGTTTATCTGTAGGTTTTCCTTGCACCCGTTTTTCGTATGTAATCAAGAACGCACTGTTTATGGAATAGGAGTTCTGTAGGTGATCAAGAATTCCACATGTAATCAAGAGTCAGCTCTTCTGTTCCCAAATGTCTCTCCTGCAAACTTAAGAAACATTTTTTTCCTTTCATTTTTAGATGCCAGTTATTTTAGAAGGAAATAGAAATGATTTAGATTAAACAGAACTGAAGATTAACAGTTAATCATTTTTGTCAGCCTCTCCAGGAGCACAGTCGTTATTGAGTACTGTACCCAGATCCATCCACACAAATGATACATTAAAATCTGTATAAGTAGTGAAACTTTACAGTACAAAAAATGTGATTATTTTTCTTCTAGTTTCTTCCTGTGTACAATCAAACATATGCTAATATAACATAAACAAGTGAATACAGTGGCTTCTTTTCTGAATACCTGCCAATTTTCATTCTTACAGCACACCAGTCTTGTATTATTGTTGTTTAGACGTTAAGTCATGTCTGACTCTTTGCAACTCCATGGACTGTAGCCTGCCAGGCTCCTCTGACCATGGAATTCTCCTGGCAAGAATACTGGAGTGACTTGCCATTTCCTTGTCTAGGGGACCTTCGTGACCCGGGGATCAAACCCACGTCTCCTGTACTGGCAGGTGGATTCTTTACCACTGAGCTACCAGGAAAGCCACTCCCATATTGCCAGGCCTTTAATAACATTATGAAAATTGTTCTCTTATCTCACCCCAACTTTTTTTTCCTCTCTGGGCAGGCAGGCTCTCCCTACTATCAATCAAATTTAAAAAGACTAATGCTGAAATCGTTTGGAATTAAAACCCAGGTGACAGGAGATTTCACCCTTGTAACTTCCACCTTAACATATTTTGAGGGATTAGTTCTGAGTTTAAAAAAAGGAACCAGAGAAGCTGATTTTGTAATATGTATTGGAGAAATGAATGTGCATAACAAATATATTATCTTTTTGATAAATCCCAGAGCCAGGGTGGAGGTATAATTATTGAATGAAGATATACCTTGAATGGAGGGGAAGAAATTATTTTATCTCACTGAAATTAGCTTTGCACTTAAATCAGGCAGGTAAGTACAAGGGGGAAATATATAGAGAACCTATATCTGGCCCCAAAGGAAGTGATGAATAAAAAAAAGTACTATTATTGATATTATTTTTGTTGAGGAATTCTATAAGATATCTTATATGAATATTGAAACAAAGTTAATTTCTCAAATTTAAGAAGTTGCAATACACTTTAAGACAAACCATAAGAAATGCACAGGAAGTTGCAGCTATAATCATGCTTCATTTGAAAAATGTAAGCCCCGAAAGCTTTGGAAGTGATCAAGTTTTAAAAAGAGACATTATTATTAGTTCCGTGGGATTCTCTAGGGAAAATTAAGGTGTGCTACGAGAAAGACAAATATTATGATGGCTAACACAGCATCTGGAATCTGCACACACACGGGGTGAGACCTCTGGAAGGGACAGGGTGACACAGGCTGCCCACGGGTGGGGCTGGGTGCCTCAGTGCTGCACTCCCCACGTGTGCTACTGGACGTTCATGACCTTTATCTCCAGGCTGTCTCACAGCGAACGTCCCTCCTTTGGCACACGGCTCAGGGATGCAGCGTCTAAGCCAGGGCTTCTCCCTATAAACATTTAGTGACTTTCAACACCATGTGAACAGCCTCTGTGTTAGATGCCAAAGTGAACGTGAAAGTCACTCAGTTGTGTCCGACTCTTTGCGACCCCATGGACTGTCCATGGAATTCTCCAGGCCAGAATACTGGACTGGGTAGCCTTTCCCTTCTCCAGGGGATCTTCCCAACCCAGGAATCAAACTGAGGTCTCTTCGGCATTGCAGGCAGATTCTTTACAACTGAGAGATGCCAAAGGTACCATGAAAAGCCAGGCAGAGATGGCCAAGGACCACACGATATACGGGGGAGATGGATAATTGATTCTTTTCTGGATTGGCACATGGGTCTGACCATCTGGGATACTCTAGAAGCACAGATGAATTGGCCCTGAACTAGATGATTAGAAAACCTCAGGGCGGGTTTTACAGAAGTGATGACACCTGAGCCCGACCCTTCTCGCTGACTAGATGTTCCTCAGGTGGACAGAAGAGGAAGCTCCTCTCACACAGCACAGCGGCCCGAGGTACCCTGTGATACTCTCTGAACCACAGGGAAATTCTAAAACCTGCCTTCTTCATATGGCAGGAGATGACCGTGATCATGAATAATCTCCCGTGCCATGTGAAGAAGTGTGAACTTTGTCCTTGTGAGAAGCTCTGAGCGATTTTACGTGGAGGAGTAGTGTGGTCGATTATGCATTTTGAGGGACTTCCCTGGCGATCCAGTGGTTAGGACTGCACGTTGTCACTGCCAACGGCCTGGGTTCGATACCTGGTCAGGGGACTAAGACCCACGAGCCATGCAGCATGGCCTAAAAAATTTATGCATTTTGAATAGTGATGTATGAAGTGTAGTGATGGTGGGTGATGCTAGAATCAAAAGTACCAGATAAGATGCTACCAGATAAGAAAAATGGAGGCCAGAAACAAAAATAGTGACAGAGGAAACAAAAGGGAAGTTATGCATGCAAAGTGATTTCAAAGACAATTGAAAAGGATAGGTGATCATTAGCTTTGAGAGTGAAACAGGGAGGGGGTTAGGACTTCCTTGCTGGGTGAAAGAACACAGAAGTCTTTGCTTCCATGTAATAAATGTAACTTTTTTTTTTGCTTGATAGTTTTTCATTTCTTATTAGGTCTACAGTTGAACTTAGGTTTCAAATTTGTGAAGGAAAGATGTCACTTGTAATAATACAACAAATGCAACAGATATTTCCTGAGTTACCACCCATGTCAGGCGCTGTTCTATATCATTGACTAAAGGTACAAAAATCCCTGGTCCCAACGTGTGACAGGCGATGTAATGAACTGTGTATTGTGTTAGAAGACAAAAGGAGCTATATATATATATAAAAAGGAGAGAACAGAGAAAAGAAATTGAGAGTGCAAGGGAAGGGGTGGGGGTTGTAATTTTAAACTGGAAGTGAGAATGAGCCTCACTGAGGACATGGTCCTTGAGCTAAGGTTTAAGGCCAAGAGGAAGTTCTTTAGCTACTCTGCTACCTGGGGGAACACCCAGAATAAAAACCAGGGTTTAACAGACAGCATCTAATGATGCTGAGGGAAATCTTAAGAAATCAAAGAGAAAGAAAGCTCTGCTCTTACAAATTCCAAGGAAGTAAGATTACAGAAGTGGAGAATCCGATGTGACTTTGCCTGAGCTGTAAGAATGGGAATAACCAGGATGCGGTGTATTTCTGGAAAACATAGACCTTCAAGGAGGTAGATGCGGAAGCAAGAAAGAGAAAACATAGAGGTGGGGACCCAGCGAGAGGGAGAGCTCTGGGTGGGTACCCAGGGAACGCTGCACATTACGGGGAGAAGGGAAATGGCAATACTGCAGAATTCATGGGCACCCAGATTAGGGCAAGGATTTTACTTCAGTGAGTCATAGGCTACTGCTTTTTATTTTTATACCAGTTGGACAGTCACACAGATCTCTCAGTTTTCTCTTTGTATGATCTGATTTTCACATCAATCCCATCCCAAGAAGGCACACTTTATCCCCGTTGCACCTTTAGTGGCCAACTGTCTAAAATTCCAGTCCAAAATAAAAATCTATTAGTAAGCATTTAATAATTGCCGGAGTCCAGCTCCGGCAGCCAGGGAAGCACTGAAGGGATGAACGGGGTCGGCGAATGAAAATGATGCAGTCTCTCGCTCAAAGCACTGGGCTGCATGTTTATTTTAAGCATCAGGTTTTCTTTTATACTTTTACAAAAGCATTAGGTCAGAGGTATGACATCTTCAGTTTCCCCTCACCCATATTTACTTTCTCCATAAATCATTGTTGTCCTTCAGAGTTCCCTCTTACGTGTCCTTGTGATAACATTGTAACTCATTTGTCTCTGGGCTGTATATCACATTCCTCAGTTTATTTCTTATCTCTTTAAATCCTGTTATCCCCTAGTAACTTAAGCTCATCATCTCCTAAAAAGGCTTTTAGCTATTAGTATCTCTAAAATACCTAGTTTCCATAAGCTATAGTAAAATATGCCAACACTACAACATACCTTAAACTTTTAGCTTCTAACTATTCTTAATTATTCCTAACCCCTAAACTCAGCAAACTTCTTTTGCCATAAACATTCCCCTTACAGGCAGATTTCAGATAACAATGTTTCCCATGGTCTCAAGCTGCAGCCTATGTGCTCATCCTGGAGCATTCTTTGTAAAGATCCTTGAACAAATGTCAATAGTTAATTTTATGGATTATAACATTCTTTCCAGCCAACTCAACCGGAGGAAGGAAAGGACAAGTCAGAATCACAAGACCTAACTCCTTCATCCCAGGACCGTGCCTGCGGGATGAGGAGAGGGGGTTGGGGCCGTGCCTCCATTTTGTCAGTAATGCCTATCGCGGGTCCCGACAATAATAAAACTAGAGTCAAAGCCCCAGTTTAAGCCTAAACTGCATTATCCTCATATGTTCAGCCTCTGGAGAAATACGTCCTGATAAATGGAGCCACAGACCTTACTAGGGATCTTTTTAACATTGGGAATGAGAGTCCTCTGCCAGAAACCAGCCCTCTGAAGGGAAGAGAGTCAGGGACAGAGTCCTGGTCCAGGGACAGAGAGAAGAGGTGATTCTAAATACACAGCATGATGACATATAGAGACAAAGGCTTTGAGCAGAGCCAGTGTAGGAACAAGCAGCAGATGTCTTAGGCCAGTGAAGCTTGAAGTCTGGAATTAGACTCAGTTCAGTTCAGTCGCTCAGTCGAATCCAGCTCTTTGTGACCCCATGGACTGCAGCATGGCAGTCTTCCCTGTCTATCACCAACTCCTGCAGCTTGCTCAAACTCATGTCCATTGAGTTGGTGATGCCATCCAACCATCTCATCCTCTGTCATCTTCTCCTCCTACCCCCAATCCTTCCCAGCATCAGGATCTTTTCCAATGAGTCAGTTCTTCGCATCAGGTGGCCAAAGTATTGGAGTTTCAGCTTTAGCATCAGTCCTTCCAATGAATATTCAGGACTGATTTCCTTTAGAATTGACTGATTGGATCTCCTTGCAGTCCAAGGGACTCTAAAGAGTCTTCTCCAACACCACGGTTCAAAAGCATCAATTCTTTGGCACTCAGCTTTCTTTATGGTCCAACTCTCACATCCATACATGACTACTGGAAAAACCATAGCCTTGACTAGACGGACCTTTGTTGGCAAAGTAATGTCTCTGCTTTTTAATATGCTGTCTAGGTTGGTCATAGCTTTTCTTCCAAGGAGCAAGCATCTTTTAATTTCACGGATGCAGTCACCATCTGCAGTGACTTTGGGGCCCAAGAAAATAAAGTCTGTCACTGTTTCCATTGTTTCCCCATCTATTTGTCATGAAGTGATGGGACTGGATGCCATGATTTTAGTTTTTTGAATATTTAGTTTTAAGCCAGCTTTTTTACTCTTTTTCACTTTCATCAAGAGGCTCTTTAGTTCCTCTTCGCTTTCTGCCATAAGGGTGGTGTCATCTGCATATCTGAGATTATTGATATTTCTCCCAGCAATCTTGATTCCAGCTTGTGCTTCATCTATCCTGGCATTTCCAATGATGTACTCTGTATCTAAGTTAAATAAGCAGGGTGACAATGTACAGCCTTGAGGAACTCCTTTCCCAATTTGGAACCAGTCTGTTGTTTCATGTTTGGTTCTAACTGTTGCTTCTTGACCTGCATACAGATTTCTCAGGAGGCAGGTAAGGTGGCCTGGTATTCCCATCTCTGAGAATTCTACACAGTTTGTTGTAATCCACAGAGTCAAAGGCTTTGGTGTAGTCAATAAAGCAGAAATAGACGTTTTTCTGGAACTCTCGTGCTTTTTCTATGACCCAATGGATGTTGGGAACTTGATCTCTGGTTCCTCTGCCTTTTCTAAATCCAGCTTGAACATCTGGAAGTTCTCGGTTCACGTATTGTTGAAACCTGGCTTGGAGAATT
This sequence comes from Giraffa tippelskirchi, assembly GCF_054371585.1. Lineage (NCBI taxonomy): Eukaryota > Metazoa > Chordata > Mammalia > Artiodactyla > Giraffidae > Giraffa > Giraffa tippelskirchi. Next base: position 160,488,090 of record NC_137282.1, read on the forward strand.
TTGAGCATTGCTTTGCTAGCGTGTGATACAAGTGCAATTGTGCGGTAGTTTGAACATTCTTTGGCATTGCCTTTCTTTGGGGTTGGAATGAAAACTGATCTTTTCCAGTCCTGTGACCACTGCTGGACTCAGACTGCCAGGTTCAAATCTTAGCATCTGCCACTAGACTAGCTTTTAAGCCTTGGGGAAGTTACTAAGGTTAATGTGTCTCAGTTAACAATACCCAGCTTATAAATATTTTCAGAGATTGAATGACAGGGATTGGCAACAGTGAGCACACCAAGGGTGAGCTTGTTTCATCATCCCTGTGACTTCTCTGGGATGTCTTGTCCACCGGTACCTGGAGTTCACGTTGTTTGGTTGCATGACTTACCAGATCGCTGGCAGCAACCCAAAGTCCACATTAGAAGAGCAGCAAACAGTACAGCCACTGCCGCCTGCATTATGTATTTCCTAAATGCTTGCTCTATTGTAGGCATTTTACTAGGTGACTTCTAGCACTGGAATGTCAGGTAAGAATTTAAGAATTGTCACTGTTTAACTGTGGATGAGGGTGGGGCGGAAATAAGACTTTCTAATGTGTATTTTTTATGCTTTGGATTGTTTATTTTTTCTCTAACAATTATATATTCCTAAGCATATTCTTGCTTTTCAGTGCTATACACAGGTAGTTCAGTCTGTCCGTCAGTCAGTTCAGTTGCTCAGTAGTGTCCGACTCTTTGCGACCCCATGAACTTCAGCACACCAGGCCTCCCTGTCCATCACCAACTCCCGGAGTTCACCCAAACACATATCCATTGAGTCGATGATGCCCTCCAACCATCTCATCCTCTGTCGTCCCTTTCTCTTCCTGCCCTCAATCTTTCCCAGCATCAGGGTCTTTTCCAATGAGTCAGCTCTTTGCATCAGGTGGCCAAAGTTTCAGCTTCAACTGAAGTCCAGCTTCAACATCAGTCCTTCCAATGTACACCAAGAACTGATCTCCTTTAGGATGGACTGGTTGGAACTCTCTAGAGTCTTCTCCCAACACCACAGTTCAAAAGCATCAATTCTTCAGCGTTCAGCTTTCTTTATAGTCCAACTCTCACCATCCATACATGACTACTGGAAAAACCACAGCCTTGACTAGACGGACCTCTGTCGACAAAGTAATGGCTCTGCTTTTTAATATGCTGTCTAGGTTGGTCATAACTTTCCTTCCAAGGAGTAAACGTCTTTTAATTTCATGGCTGCAATCGCCATCTGCAGTGATTTTGGAGCCCCCAAAAATAAAGTCAGCCACTGTTTCCCCATCTATTTGCCATGAAGTGATGGGACCAGATGCCATGATCTTAGTTTTCTGAATGTTGAGCTGTAAGCCAACTTTCTCACTCTCCTCTTTCACTTTCATCAAGAAGCTCTTTAGTTCTTCACTTTCTGCCATAAAGGTGGTGTCATCTGCGTATGAGGTTATTGATATTTCTCCTGGCAATCTTGATTCCAGCTCGTGCTTCTTCCAGCCCAGCGTTTCTCATGATGTACTCTGCATATAAGTTAAATAAGCAGGGTGACAATATACAGCCTTGACGTACTCCTTTTCCTATCTGGAACCAGTCTGTTGTTCCATGTCCAGTTCTAACTGTTGCTTCCTGACCTGCATACAGGTTTCTTAAGAGACAGGTCAGATGGTCTGGGATTCCCATCTCTTTCAGAATTTTCCACAGTTTATTGTGATCCACACAAAGGCTTTGGCATAGTCAATAAAACAGGCAGTTCATATTCCTTATATTAAGCGGCATTACTCTTTAATTGCACAAAGACATTATCGCACGGGGAACCAGGCTGATCGTCACTCAAATAAAGGAACCGCTAACTGGGGGGGAAGGAGGCAGGGCGCGGCGAGCGGCAAAACTGCAGGTCGCCGCCAGCCCTCAGCCGTTTTGGGAGGCGGACTCTCGCGGGATTCTCGGAGGTCTCGCGGGAATCTCGGAGGGCCTAGCAACCTGTCACGTGACGCCAGGGGCAGCTCGCGCTCCCCCACCGATCGGACTGAGCGGCCACGTCGGGAAGGGGCATGGCGAAGAGCGTGCGTGGTGCGTGCCCGTCCCACGAAGGAGGGGCGTGTCGAGTGCCGTGCGCAGTGCGTGCCCCGCCCCTTTCCCGGAGCCCGGATGAAGAGTAACGCCATTCGCGCCGGAGCGGCCGAGAGCTCTCGCGTTCGCGGCCTAGACTCCGGAGCGGACGCGCCATGACGTCCCTCCGTCGCCTGCTGCTGCTTCTCCTGCTGGCGTTCCCCGCCACCCTGCTGCTCCGAGGCGGCCCGGGAGGTGAGGCTTGGGCCGTGGGTGGAGGGGCTCGGCCTGGTGGGCGGGAGCCGCCGTGGGACCAGGTAGGCGTGAGGCTGGAGGCGCCCGCGGTGCCCCTCGGGTCGGGGTCCCCCCCGGGGCCGAGGTCCCCCCGCCGGCCTCTCTCGGCGGCCCCGGAGCCCCATCCCCGCCCCCGGCGTGCAGTGCGGCCCCGCGCGCGCGGCCCCACCGGGGCCTGGTCCCGGCGCGGGGGACTCGGGGGGCTCGGGCGCGCCGGGGGGCGAGGGCGGCGGGCAGGCCGCCCCGAGAGCTCGGGTGCCGCTGACCGCCCGCGGCCGCCGCTCCGCCCCCTGCCCTGCCCTCCCCTCGGCGCTGAGCTGACGTGTCCCTGGCTTCCAGGCCCGGCGTCCTCCATTCATTTGCCGAAAGCCGGGTGTTTGCGGGCCCAGGCGCATAGCTGGGTCTGCAGTCCTCCCCTCGGGTATCAGCGGAGCCCTCTGCGTCCCCGGGTGTCTTAGGTGAAGTAAACCCCCGTCCTCGTCTGCTAGTGCAGCCCTGCGCCCGGGCGGGCTGAGAAATCCCTGGGCACGTCCGTCACTCCAGCCCTCCTTTTGCTCTCCTTTTTTTGGTAACTTTTTTTGTTTGTTTCGTGGATGCATCGCATAGTACTGAAAAAAAATGTAGTCTACTTCGTTATTTAGGTGCATTCCGCCAGCTTTTGTGCTGTGACGGTGAATAACAGGACGATAAAAATGTGGAAACTTGGCTTCTTGCCCTGATTCTGTCTTGAACTGCAGTTTTCTCCATGGAATTTAGTCTGACCGTATGATCGCTAGAATTCCTTTTATTCTATAAGTTTAAGCAAGCTGTGTGGCAAAATCAATGATAGTGACAGCCCTCCACGTGTTGTTTTTGCAAAGAAAAATGAACTGACTGATTTCTCGTTAATGGATAGAAAACCAAGTGGGAGAATTAACCACAACTGTTAATGCAGATTTAAATAGGAAGGTTTTTTCTTTAGGAGTTGCTTTCCTGGTTGTTGTTTTCATTTTCTTTAGGAAGTTTGGTGATCGTATTTGTTTAGAATCTGGACTATATTTTTTCTGACTTTAGAACATTTTCTTAAGAAACATCAGTATCTAACTGGGTTATCTTTGAAATTTTTTTTGTTTTGATGCTTTAGGGTTTGTCTTTCAAAAGATGTTTTCTCTTAATTTTTTCAATAGGAAAGTGTTAGACTTTTTTAAGGCACAAAATTGTTACTGGTTAGCATAAAAACGTTTAGTAAATGTTGCGTGAAAGCCATTGTATTTATTGAGAAGTCTTGAAATTTAAGTACAACTTGATTATGTCAGACGTAGGAAGTCTTCTTACTAGTTTTATTGTAAATTATGAGCGCACTGTTTCAGTTTGTTCAACAAGCAGGAGAAGATGACTTTCAGTTCATGAAGTGTGGTTCGGTGTTACCCTTTGACTTAAATCTTAACTGCAGTAGGAACTCGGGGTGGTGGAAAAGGCTTGAAATGCAGAGTCCTTAGTATTCACGGTTGCTTCTGGGTTTTAGAGCGTGTACACGTGCTTCCTTTCTCATTTGTACCCTCTATACTGAATTGCCACATCATCATTCTTTCTGAGGTGTTGGAAGAGTCTCTGGAACTTTGAAATTTCTTCTGAGGGCCTTGCCTGAAATAGATTTAATGTGACATGTATTTTTGCCTATAAAATTAGGATTTATAATTTTTTGGCCTTATAGGTAAGCTTAACTTTCACTATGACTTTAAGTGTAGGGATTATAAGAAGTATCTTAAAACATGTTTAAAGCTGTATGCAAAAATAAATGCATGCTTTCTCATCTCTCAACTCTGAAATTACCAATATAGTTTTTACTAAATCAAATGTGTTTTATGAGAGCTAGTTTTCACCGTGGATGTCATACAGATGTTTGTTCCTTGGAGTTATATGCTATGAAGTGCTAAGAGTTTTGAGCTGTTGTGAACTTTAATAAACAATTTCTTGCCTAGATATTTAGATTGCTATTTTCCTTTAGACCTGGATTTTTGTTTGTTTGTTTTATATGGTTAATGATGGGATAAATTGTAGAGCTTTTTAGTTTTAAAACAAACTTGCTTTGTTACTTTTAATATGTTTAACAAAATTGCTTGAATTTATTTATTTGGCCTTTACGGCATTTGTAGTTTTAGCAGTTCGTTTTTCCAGCTGCTTTTTAAAGTTAAACAGCATTTCCCACTTAAATTAATGTTCAGTTGGTAAGACTAGCAGTAAGATAAGATCATGTGAATGTTCTTAGATGCATTGTAATTTGGCATCACTTGAGTGTACTTGACCATATTTTTGTTTTGCCCTCATATGATGATAATCCTATTTCCCATTATAATGAGTAAATTATCAGTTTAGGTATTCATAAACCTATTGGCTACAGAGAAATTGTTCTATATGACTCAGTGGTTTTAGTGAAATGCAATTACATTTGTTTTCATGAAATTTATATGAAGTTTTAGGAGAAGGCAATGGCACCCCACTCCAGTACTCTTGCCTGGAAAATCCCATGGATGGAGGAGCCTGGTAGGCTGCAGACCATGGGGTCGCTAAGAGTTGGAAACGACTGAGCGACTTCACTTTTGAGTGTACTGGGAGATTGAGTTATTCTGAGGGAAAATTTTTGTTGCCTTTACAAAAGGAAAAGTTGGTATTCCAGGGTAAAGGTTAACTGCTTGTTTTTGTGTTTTATCGTTAGGCTCATTGGCAGTGGCTCAGGATCTTACAGAAGATGAAGAAACAGTGGAAGATTCTATAATTGAAGATGAAGACGATGAAGCAGAGGTGGAAGAAGATGAACCGACAGATTTGGTTAGTGCTGTGTTCTATTTATTACATGTATATAATGTATTTAGAATTTATCCCTTATATAGACAAATATGGTATTAAACCGTTTGCCTTTAGAGGCAGAAAGTTGGGAGGATGGGGCCAGTCATGGAGGATAATTCCTTAGTATTTTTTGGCACAAAGAAGGAGACGTGAAACAGAACAGTTCAAGATGATGTGGACAGGAATCTTTAAGGTAACAGAGTAGGACCACTGGACCAGTTGATGGGTTTGGGACATATCCCACTTAACTTTCCGACCTCGGGCAACTTTCCTCTCTGGGTCTTACTTTTCCTCTTCTCTCCTTCCTTCCCTCAATAAGGAAGTGAGTTCCTACAGTGTGCCAGGCGCTGTTATGGATTCCCTGGGTGAACAAGCCAGATCGCCTCTCTGCTCTGATGATCTTTATGTTCTTGGACAGTGTGTATGCATTTTGCTGCCAGGGGGGTGAGGAGCAGACAACAATATGTAAACTATGTTCCATGAAGATTCCTCATAGACTGAGGGCTTAGAAAAGATCTAGAAGTTGTCCAATTTTGAAGCTTTTCCTATAAAATTACAGTATGACAGCAGACATATTGAGCTAGAAGTAGGATCATTGTAGCATGCTTCTGGCTGAAACCTGGCGGGCTACAGTCCATGGGGTCAAAGAGTCAGGCACGACTCAGGAACTCACACTTTCACTTCACTTTCTAGCTTATTTTCTCTCTAAGACTACTGTAATTTATCCTACATAGAATCTTTTAACCACTTTCAAACTCCAAAATCAGTTTCTCTTTGAAGTCTTCGCAACAGTGTGGTCTTTGATGTCAGAACGTGAAGGCCATCAATGTGAACTGTGTCAGATGTTCTGCGTTCTTCTGAACATACTACTCACCCATCTGGTCTGTGTCTTTCCTTTCAAAGAGTTGCTCTCACTCTCCTCTAGGGAGAGTGGGTTTTCTCGGTTCCACCGCCTCTCCCTTCTCGCTCCTTAGCGCTGATGATGCCTGTGGTCAGGTCATAGGGTGATTTCTCTTGTTTCTCAACTTTCTCCTTTCCCCATATTTGACAGTTTCCGGTTCCTACCTTCCTGTTTCTTGTCTCTTCCTACTTGTATGTCTTTTTTTCCCCAAAATGGAAATTCACTAACTTGTAATAAATGAAAGGCTCATTAGAGATACTTAAAATGTAATAGTTGTACAGTCATTGAACAAGTGTTTTGAGTGCCTTCTCTTAAGCGTATGAGGTGGGTGTGGAGAATGTTTAAAATGTAAGATAGTCTTTGTTGACCTTTTTAAAACAATGTTATTGAAATATAATTTACACATCATGATACTTTCTCATTTTAAGCATACGATTCAGTGATTAGTAGTAAATGTTCCAAGTCGTGCAAATTTAATTGAATTTCAGGACATCTCCACCTCATTATTTCCCTGGTCACGTTTTTATAAAGATCGTTTCTTCCAAGTGGTGTGCCGACTTCTCGCAGGGAAGTCGTTCTGTAAATTGGGACGGAATGACTCATAACCAGGCCTGGAACAGGGGCAGCAGAATGAGCCCACGGGCCTGTGCCAGCCATTGCCTTCTCCATGTCGGCTCTGGCTGCTCACCTCCTGCACCTGCGGCTGCATACTTGCGGGGGAGACCTCGTGGTTCCCAAAGCTGAAAGGATTTGATATTTGAGTCGTCAAACTGGCACCTCCTTTCCCCTTTGTTGGGGAGGGGGTGGTGTGAAGACTGTGTTTGAGACTTCTTCTTTTCTTGGAAAGTAGTATTCCTGGCATTTAAGGTGAAAAATTAATACTGTCCATTTTAACTAGAAATTATATGTCCTTTTGAAAAATAGTTTTCAAAGTTTCAGATTTTACAGAAAACTTACCCACCTGGGCTCTAGAACCTTGCAGTTCAGAATGTAATCTGAGTACCAGCTTCATGGGCATTTCCTGGATCCTTGTTAGAATCTCAGGCTTCACTCTCAGTCACAGTTGCAGAGTCCCTGGGGGATCTGTGTGCACATAACTGTTGATTCCACTGCTGACCCCAGCACAGCCTTGGAGATGCAGTATGCTAATATACTGTCCCAAATCCAGTGAAGTCACTATTCTTGGACGATGCTGTGCTTTCTCCCGTGGTAATCTGTTTCAGCATTTCTCTTAGGCTGAAGATAAAGAGGAAGAAGATGTGTCAGGTGAACCTGAAGCTTCACCGAGTGCAGATACAACCATCCTGTTTGTGAAAGGAGAAGGTGAGCAGGGAATGAGGGTGTAATTCACATACAGGAATTTTTAAAATGACAAGCCACTTTTTGGGGAAGCATTAATAATGATAAAGATCTTTATTTCTGCAAATATAGTGCAGACACATTTTGGGGAAAAAAACCTGCTTATATATGTATGAATAGCCATAGCTGTAAGGTATCATTTCTGGCTTTGAAACTAAGGGGGAAAATAAATACTATCCATTTTAACTAGAAATTAAATGTCCACTTGGAAGATACCGTCTTTAAACTTTATCTAAACTGCCACAGTAAAATTAACATTCATATTTTGAGTGTAAATATTAGTGAAATACTAAATCTTTTTTATTAAAATCTGTGTTGCGTTAGAAGAAAATAAATGGCTTACATTTATTGGGAGCTGACATTTTGAGTATTTTGCATGTGTTACTGAATCCTAACAGGAACCCTGAGAGAAGAGTTGTTGAGCTGATTCAGAGAGGTTACTGCTTGCTCTGGGTCACTCTCTCAGTAAACAGGCAGTGAAGACGGTTTAGACTCAGGTCCATCTGGCCCCAGAACCTGTGCTTCAGTGGGTGAATAGCTCTGTAGATGATTATTGCATACTTCTTATTGGAGATGATTCATTTGGGGGGCCTTCTCAAGCTCTCTGTTTTATTCCCATGTACATTGCAGTTCTGTGTCTACAGAAAGTATGATTTGATTGAGAGGTTTTTGTTTTCCTAGTTTTATTTTTGTAGCTGCCTCCTTGGGTCTTAAACTTCAGATCTGCATTCTGAGTAACTGCCTAGAGTAGATGAGGGTTTTTGTTATTTTAGCGTCTGACAGACATTACAGTTTCCAGGTGAATCTCAGACATCTGCCCCCTGTCGCTCTCCTCTCCCGTCTGCACAGACGGCAGAGCCTGAGCCGGCGGTGCTGGTGAACTCGCCACCGCACGCAGCCGCCCGGGGGTGCTGCAGGTGAACAGCTCCTGCTTTTACTGGCGACTTGGCAGTGACCTGGGCTCCAGTCGGTGCCCCGTTGAGCTCTTCAGTTGGAGCGCTGGCATGTAGACCAGGATTTCAGCTTACACACAGCCTCCAGTCAGCTGCTGGAGCACGGCCGGAGTGTTCTACTGAAGCAGGTTCTGAAACCAAGTCCATACACAGCAGGAAAGGACGTCAGGATCCATATGTAATGTCTGTGTCTTTTGCACCCTTTAAATGTTTTCTAACCTTCCTGTCTCCTTTTTGGTTTCGTAGATTTTCCAGCAAATAACATTGTGAAGTTCCTGGTAGGCTTTACAAACAAGGGTACAGAGGATTTTCTCGTTGAGTCTCTCGATGCCTCGTTCCGGTACCCTCAGGACTACCAGTTTTATATCCAGAACTTCACCGCGCTTGCTCTGAACACGGTCGTGCCGCCCCAGAGACAGGCGACCTTCGAGTACTCCTTCATCCCCGCAGAGCCCATGGGGGGCCGGCCCTTCGGGCTCGTCATCAACCTGAACTACAAGGATTTGAACGTAAGGCCTCCTTAAGCTAGGGGCGCCTGCGGACCTTGTCTAAGTACTGTTGTGTTTACTCATTCAAGTGCCTGTTTGGTGGTTGAGATTGTTGGGCAGTGGGCAGGCAGAGGTAGACTACACACATCTCTGTCTTCGAGTCTGCAATGCAGTGAGCCAGAGGGGTGTAAACAGACATCACGGCATGGCAAGTGCTGTGTCCTGGAGACGAGTGAGTGAGGGCTAGGAAAGTTCTAGAAAAGAAAGTGGAATCCACTTTCTTCAGGTGTTCATACATATTCAGTAATCTTGGTGCTTTTTGTCGCTTGCATTTTGCCCATTTTACTACTATGTAAGTTGTAAGGACTTTTTGTGACTATTTTTCTGTCATTTTATACACTCATAAAATATAACCAAAATATTTTTAGAATATTAGAAGGGCTTCTGGTTTATGAGCATAATAACCAACAAATAGCCTGTTGGCTATTTGACTCCACAGTGTAGGTGTGAGCAGTGAGTTAATGAGAGAAGCCCACTAGAATTTTACTGCCGGGAGTTGACCTCTAGATGCCAACTGTTACTTCCTCCTTCAGACAAGAGCACATCTAAAGAGCTTTCAGAACAGGAAATTTTATCCTTTCTGGAAAGCTTATTCAACCTTTTCATCACCCTAGCATCAGTGTATTTATCTTAACGTCTGCGTTAAATTTCTGATGCTGCCATTAAGTTTTCCTTTTTTGTTTTTTTAACACTACTTAGTAGAATGTGGGAAAGATTGTTCCTTTTTTTTTTTTTGGTTGCACGTCATGGGCTTGCGTGATCTGAGTTCCCTGATCAGGATTGAACCTGGGCCCTGGCATTGAGAGCACCGAGTTGTAACCATTGTACTGTCAGGAATTCCCCTTATTTTCAAAACAATGTACTAAATTTCATCAACTTTATAGTTCAGTAGCTTGAAGGATTATATATTTCATCTTGTTTTTAAGCAGAATTAAACTTAATCCAAAAGCACTCATGTAGTTTCAGTTCTATTTGAATGTTTGTTTCATCTTGGTATGCTAATCGAAAGGTCTTGGAATAAGACTTAAACCATTACAGTTAACAATAAATAGTGACAGTTTGGAAAAGTATCACCTCAGTGCTTCACACAGAACACTGAACACAGCTGTGTGTTTTCCCAGTGAGTCTCACGTATTTGAAAACTGAAATTGTATTGAGCTAACAAAATTATTTCAAGACCACCAAAGAAAAAGATTTTGATACTGTGAATGTCACTGACCATTTAATGTAAATTGACTTCCACCCCACTGTCAGTATGGACTTGACTTTTGTTCAAGTCTAGTTCTTAAAACGAGGTTCTACTGCAGAATGCCCATGTTCAAGCTTCTCCTTTCTTGTTTGAAGGGTCACATAGAGCAGAAGCCAGGGCTTCTAGTGAAGAGGGTTCTGTGGTCTCTGCTTTCTGTACATTTTACTGTGTATTCACTTACCTGGTTTCTCACACATCGTCCCACCCCCCTCAAAGAAAGTGGGGACAATTTTAGCAAAGTTGGAGGCATTCTTTGTTTTGTAGGACAAAGTAACGTCATAATGTCGGGTCCCTGACGTTGAATTAGTACACTTACGTACGACTCTGTTGAGTCTTAGAATATCCTAAGTGATGAGAGAGCTGGAGAGTGCATCTGTTAGGATGACAGTTTGAAGAAATCTCGTCGGCTTTCATTCTTCAGTGCATTTCAGATTTTTGTGGTTTATTTTTTCTTAACAGGGCAATGTTTTCCAAGATGCTGTCTTCAATCAAACAGTTACAATTATTGAGAGAGAAGATGGGTTAGATGGAGAAACGTAAGTGAGGTTTGCCGGATGTAGATCAGGGTCTCAGAAGGCAGGACTGGGAGGCTGGCTCCTGTCTCCTGGCGTTTCATGGTGAAAATGGAGCCTGCTGTGGATGAGGTGAAATCTTGACCACTTAACTCCACACTTTAGATGATTCTCACAACAATGATTAATAACAGCACGTTAGGAAAGGTAGTTAAAACGAACAAAAATTGTTTTAGGAAGATAGTTCACTTTTTGTTCTTCTCCTCTTTAAATTGTTTTACAGTCACCAGCCTAATGGAAGTTTCATGCCTCCAAAATTGCTACTGAAAATATAAGGAGATTTTTATCTTGAAAAATGTATTCTTTGTGAATACTGCATCATTTTTCAGTGTATACTTACTTGTGATTCACAAAGAGTAGTTTTTAAATAAAATTGTGCAAAATCTCATCTTTGAGGAACAAAACCTAACGCAGTTATTTTAACTGAGCTGCTGCTGCTGCTGGGTCGCGTCAGCCGCGTCCGACCCTGTGCGACCCCGTGGACGGCGGCCCCCCAGGCTCCCCCGTCCCTGGGAGTCTCCAACCTTCTCCGTGAACTGAGCTTAGAATGGAACAAACTATGAAGTAAATCATTGTGGATCATATGCCTTTTGGCAGAGTAGGGGGGAAACTAATTGATGTTAAAGATAAATTCATGAAACTATTACCTGGATCTTAGTTGAATTTAAAATATTTTACTCTTTTTCCCCACAAATTGTTTGGAAAACTTATATTTTGTTAGAATTATCATTGTAATTATTTCATAAGTCTTCTCAGTTAAAGCACAATTATAGTTTTAATTAGCTGTGGTATTTCTTACGAACTGAAGCAAGTTTCTGCTTTCTCCTTTGACATCAGCATATTTATGTACATGTTCCTTGCTGGTCTTGGGCTGTTGGTTGTCGTTGGCCTTCATCAGCTCCTGGAATCTAGAAAGGTAAATACACATTAACATAAACAGCTCCTGTTGCAGTACTTCAGAAGTTGTTACAGTGCCAAGTACAATCTCCTTGTTTGTGGCTTCTTGCTCTCACTGTGGGTTTATAGATTTACAGGTTTGTTACACCTTTTTAAAATAAAGCTTGAAGATAAGACCTTGGGGGGGCGTGTTTGGGTTTGTTTAGAATTTTCTGCCACGTGCAGTTAATGGATATGTTGTTTTACTTATTAGCCATGCAGCTTATTCTTGACCATCGGGCTGATTTCTACTTAGCAGTTAAATGAGTCTTGGTTTGAAAAAGAAAGAGTGAAATCGGCTGAATTCTGCTCTTAGAGTAGTGAAGTGCTAGCGTTGAAGCCCCTGGTGTGGTCGTGGTCTCTTGGCTTTGAATACGGTCAAGTCTGCCCCCGTGTCCTCATCTCCCTCTCCGCCCCCCACCCACCAAACAAAAGCCCCAAAACTGAACAATCCATACAGTTCCTTTCAGTATGTAACATGGTTTGTGTCAAATATATTGATACCCACTAGCTCCAGACTGCTAGATATTTTGGTTAATCATTATTTATTAAGCAATAAGTCAGGCAGTTATATCTCTGTGATATTGGTAGTACATGTTACTAAATCATTACTCTTTTAAAGAGAAATAGTGCTTAAATGTTAATTTCCATCACTTTCATTACTTCATTTTCATAATAGTCAACATTTTTGCTATAAATTTATGTATTAGGGATAAGCCATTGTTTCAGTTGTCTTTCTGTGTATTCAGATCCAGTTTTCAGACTGGGTAATTAGTCAGTTTCTTACGTGAATAATTAGATGGGATTTTTATTATTTTTTAAAGAGTAGGAGTGAAGAGTGGAGTTCCATCTCTTTTCGTTCTTGCAGTTTTGCTGCAGATACTCAAGGAACAAAGTGTGAGACTGTTGGCTTAACTGAGATCGTATGTTTTTGTTTTTTTAATACCAGCTATTTAAGTGTATTTAGATACAATGTAGGAATCTGCATGCAACATTTCAGTAATTATCCCACATTTTGTTGAATGTGAAAATAAATTTATTCTAAAGATTTGATTCCCAGAATGAAAAAAAACATTGTATAAATAGTTCTTACTTGGTCTACCAATTGTATTAACATATGAAGCTTTAGAGCAGAGGAAAGGGTCATTAAAGACTGGAAATAAATAATTGTGAAGATTTATTCCTTATTCTTTATAATTGCTGTAGACATGGTTTCCCCCTGTCTTGTTAAAAAAATAATTGAGGAATACGTTTTAGAACTAGAAGAGAACATGTTTATTAAGATATTTAAGCAGGTAGCTTGATGGAAGTCTTTCTAAAATTATAGTAACAAGACACTATAGTGGAGCGCCGATAACGCCGTGTTTTTATGTTCTTTTAGCGCAAGAGGCCCGTTCAGAAGGTAGAGATGGGGACGTCGAGTCAACACGATGTCGACATGAGCTGGATTCCTCAGGAGACTCTGAATCAGATCAGTAAGTACTGACACTTGGCTGGAAATGTTTCTGTTAAATGGAAGTAAGTGTCTTAGATTTAGCAAAAAAAATGCCTGGCCGATGCTACTTAACGCTTACCTTTTCATTACTTCTAGAGTCTAATATGATGATTAATGAATGCTTGACGTTTTTGTGTGTGTATTGTCTTTATACTTAAGTTTAGAAGTACTTCCACATCTGTAGTTTGTGTACAGATGTGTGCATTCTCTATATTCCTAACCTTTCCCTGTCTTTTTTTTCTTTCCTGTTGCTTCAGTGCAGAGTAGAAGAGGTGAGGCAAGTAATTTTTTTAATGGTGTTTGATGTAGTATTGAGAGCTCTCGTACAGCATGTGAATACCTTATAGTACGTTTAATGAACGAGTTTTCCACCACTATTTGTTACAAAACGAACTGCCAACTACCCACTGTATTTGAACGAGTAAACCTACCATACTGCCTGATAGCTTATCTAATATAACTTCAGTTTTATTATATATGCAGTTGGTGAAATACTGATCTTTATAGGTGAATGTAGTTTTTTTTTTCTCCAATGGTAAGCGGACTTTTTAAAAAACATTATAAAAGCAGTATGACCTCATCTTTTTAAAGTGAAAACCTTCACGTCACCTGCTGGCTCCGCGAGGAGCTGGCGTCCACGTGTCGCTCCGCGTGGTGTCCACGCGTGCGTCAGCAGGCGCGTCTGGTGTTTCTGTGTGTTTTCACAGATGGTGTCGTGTGGCACACAGTTCTACAGCCTGAGTTCTCAAGCCTTGGGTGTCTTTTTGTGATTACTTACATACCTCATTTTTAACGACCATATAGTATTCTTTTACAGTTCTTTTATATAAATGTGTTAGGATTGATTAAGCCTGTTCTGTGTTGAAGGATAGAACAGTTTCTGTTTCCAGTTTTTTGTTCTTAAAGTTAATCCTCCAATGAATATTCTTATATATAAGATGATGGGATAATTTTCAAAATTGAGACGTAGTTGACACGTAACATTAGTTTTGCATGCACACTGTAATGATTCGACGTTTATGAAGTGATCCTGTCATCTCGCCTGCACCGTCCCACACAGGTGTTTTCCTGTGATGAGATGAGACCCTTGTAAGGTCTGTTCTCAGCCGTGTGCAGGCGTGCAGCCCAGTATCGTTTCCCTGTGATCGCCTTTCGTGTGTCAGATCCTTGTGACTTACACCTGGAAGTCTGTACCATTTGACCCCAGGCTCCTACTTTGCCCACTCTCCTACCCAGGATAATTCCCTGAAAGTAGACTAGCTAGGTCTAAGCGTATGTATGTTTTTGTGGAAGGTGTTCCAGTTCCCTCCCCAAAGGTGGTGTTCTCAACACTGTCCATCTCCTGTTTCTCTTCCTCTTACTGATCATTCTCAAGTGTCACCACATATGTGAGTCAGTACCTCATTTTTCATTTACAGTTAAGAATGAGGTTTGGCTTTAGGCATCATTATTAGGCACTTAGTAGTTCGGGTTGGGGGTGGGGGGGTGGTGAGGAGGTGGTTCTCCTTTGGAGACTGAGACGCATCACTGTATGAATCAGTTTTCTTTGATGAAATGAAACTCAGTGTTTGGAGCCACTTTCCCCAAAGCTGGGTGACTCCAGGCCGCTCTCTCATTTGTCTGCTGCTTAACTGATGGGCAGACAGGTGGGCAGGCAAGGTTTTAGACTCACTGTTAAAGGTAAGCTGGATCGGGCCGTTCTACTGATGGAGTGAAATTCACTTGTTGAACAAATAGGCTTTTCAAGTTCTTGGAGACTCTTTATCATGTATTTCTGTATTTAAAACTCTGCTGCAAGGGTTGACATTGGGAGTCAGTAATGACCATTTCATATCTATAGTAACAGCTGTGTCCACGTAAATGGCTGATTCTGAATTATTTTTGTTGTCGCTGTTGGGGGTGGGGTGGTGAACACTAATTAATTAGCTATTATTTAAAAAAATTATTTAGAAGTAGAAAAGGCAGTTAATTCTTAGTCTAACCCTTTTGAAAACCTGGTGAAAGCTGTAGGCTCTTCATCAGGAGAGTGCTCCTGGGCTCAGTTGTAGGCACTGAGCCCCTGAGACCCCGCAACACTGAACTGCCGGCCAGAGCACAGGGGCCAGCTCTCCTGTGATACTTCAGTCGTTTAATTGTTAAGTATAGTCTTTAAAAAAGAATTGTTAGCTTGTAAATATTCTTTATAGTTTGTAACTTACTCCATGAAGAACTTCCATTCCTAATAGGTTAGGTGCTCCTAGAAAATAACAAGGACAATGGTCAGAGAGAAGACAGTCTTTTACTTTTTAAACAAACTTCAAGATGACGCCTCTAATTGATGAAAGGGAAAGGAACACCACCACATTATTTTTGGTTTAATAGACCACACTAAGACTAACGTGAGAGAAAAAGCAAAATACTGCTTTGTGTGTAGGATGGTTTTAATATTAATATACTGTATAATTTCCTCTAACCTGCCACTCATTTCAGGTAAATTTGAAATTGCTGAAAATTGTCCCAAGTGCATGGTGCTGCGTTTGTAAATACTGTCTTTAATTTGTAACCAGTATCAATTGTTCATGCTGTTTGTAAAGATTGTCCTTTTGCAGGTATAAACATGCTCAGCTGTAGACTTGAGGAAGATTTTGCATGGTAGCTTCAATATCACTGTGACCAAGATTAGATCTTTTCCTGCCCTAGTTGCAAAAAGTTTTAATGGACAGACATACTGTCATATCAGTTTCAGGTATACAACTAATGATAGATATTTGTATATACTGGAAAATGGTCACCACAGTAAGCCTTGTTATCATCGATCACCATACAAAGTGACCAAAAAAAGTTTGTGTGCGTGATGATAACCTGTAAGATTTACTTAGCAACTTATAAGGATGTAGACTTTCATTTTGGGTTAACCTCTTGAAGGATTATTTGAAAGTTGAGTTTAAAAATCTGTGCTGGATGAGAGACAATTACTGTTGATGGTCTTCTTGCATGTGTGTTATTTTTTGAACTAAATGGTAAAATTGAAGAAAAATGCTATTGAATTTAACACATTTATATAGTCAGGCAAGTTAAAACTTCCTCTTTTCTTCCAGATAAAGCTTCACCAAGGAGGTTGCCCAGGAAACGGGCACAGAAGAGATCGGTGGGATCTGATGAGTAAATGTTCCTTTGTGCAACAATTCGGTCTTTACTTAACCCGCCCTTATGTTTTTCGGCCTGATGGGAATTAGTGCAGAGAAGCCATATCACCATAGAAGGCGGCTACTACTTATGTGTGGACTGAGCAATCAGAGTCTGTGGCGATCATATTGCTGAAAATGCACTGCATTTATTTTTCTAAAGTAACAAGTTTGGTTTTTTTAAAACCATTAAAATCTGTGTGTGTGCGTGTGTGTGTATGTGAGCAGTTGGTCTCACCAGAATCATTGTTGGCCTGCCTGAAGCAGCCTTTAGAATACTAAACGTGTGCATTTGTCTTCGCCTTTTGGACATGTGCTGATATTTTCTCCCCAAAACTCAACACTTGCCCAGTATGACTGTAGAGGTCCTGCCTTGGACTGTTAACAGTTTCTTGTTAAGAATAGCTCACATCCCGACTGATGGCACAGATCTGCGTGTTTTTGCTGTTTCTCGGCTAGTATTCTAAAGGCGCAAGCAGGAGCAGCTGCTTTTAGCAGTAACATTGTTGGGTATTTTGCTGCTGTTTGCTATAATGCACACCTTCAGAAACCTTCCCCAGTGATTTCAGGGAATTTAGGGATCTCTAGCACCAAAATTGTGAAACATGAAAATTCAGGTTTTGATCCATAAAACCAACTTCACTATCTTTTTTTTAAAAAAAAAAAGAAAATGGTACATTTGTGGAAACTGCGTTGTCCATTGTTCTATTTCTGACCCAAGAGATAGCTGCGGAATGACTTGAGACCACTCTGGTTTTGTTTTTTTTTTTTCCTAAGTTGCCTTGGTCTACAGACTAAGCAAAAAGAGTTGGATAATTTTTAATGGTTAACCAGTTGTTTTCTATCTGATCTTTGGGGTGTTTTGGTTATTGATTTCTTTTAAAAGTTAATCTGAAGAACTCTAAAATCTTAAGCACTTAGGATCTCAGAACCACAATGAATTGGACTTCATAAAATTCCTCTTAGTTTCCCTTGCCCTTGGCAGTAAGTTAAGTTTGACGTTGTCAGACTGGATAAGTAGTAGAGTGAAAAAATAGTATGAACAAATAAGAGGCTTTTCCCCTCTGTCTTTAAGCCATATTCTTCCACTTATATTTTGTAAGGAAATGGTAAATGAAGTTTTAGTAGCTGTTTTATTCCTGATCTGTCTTCATTATAATGAACTTAACTCCTCTTTATTATAATTCCCCCTACACCCAATGCTCACACAAGAAAACAACAGAACAGAAATGAAAAATCTTTCCAAGTTGAAGTATTTAAACATCTGAGCCAAAGCCAACGTCAAGAAAACGAATGACTGTATAGCTGTGAACCGCTTTGTGAGCGGGGCTGAGGTGTCGGATGAACTGCATTGGCTATGCTGAGCTGTGACTTTTTCTGTGCTTGTGAAACAGTGTTTGAGTTTTTAATTGGGCTGTACGATCAATAGTTTACTTTGGAAAAGCTCTGTGAGCTCTGAGAAACTGCATGGTTTTTACTTTGATGTAATATAGGAGACCCTCCACCTTCGGAAGGAATATATTTCAAAACATTTTTGTGACTGTCCCAGGTTTGTGAAATTACAGGGATATAATGAAGTGAGGTGTAATACAAAATTTAATGACCTCTACGGAGCATTTACTGAGTTCCTGGTGATACTTAGGCAGCGGCAAAGCCAGGCCCAGTTCCGGGTGCCGGGCCTCTGACTCTTGAGTAAGCTGCCTTATGTACTAGCCCTTCCACTTCTGAGGTTCAGATTAGCGCACGGAAGCCATCTGTTGTCCTGTTTTCTTTTCTTAGCGTAGATGAGAACACTTGAAAAGTCTTAAATCCTCAGATGCCAGGGTCTCTGTAGTGTCAGTGTTTAGCAGAAACTAACTCCATAATGAATGGAATTCAATTCCACACATGGTTTGTTCAAGCACACTTAATAAGTAGCCTGTTTTTTTAAATGTCTTTTTTAAATGTAAATATTTGGATGAAGCTTTTGTTTTGATATATTAATTTGCTGCACCAACCATGGTTTCAGAATTCGCCTTTTGAACGCCTTGGTTCCAGAGTCTGTAAAATGAACTGAGAGTCGTGTGTATCGAGCCTGTCCCTGGGACTTGTGAGAGTGACGTGTTGATAAAGCATGGATCTCACCTCGCGTGTGCAGCTGCATCACTTATTTCTCGGTCTGACTGAAGGGACTTGAGAGACTTCCTCTCCCGTGAACTCCGAGGTAGATGCCTGGGGAAAGGAGAAATCAGAAGGGAAGGATCGTTGACTTTAGTTTTTAATTTTAAATAAGCGTCAGAAAATTGTCACTTCGATAGGAGAAAAAGGCAAATTTAGATCTTAAAAAATTAAAAAGCCACCGCCCTAAAGGCATGCTTGCATCCACGAGCCTGGAGCTGCGTGTTGGCTCTGTGGGGAGCAGCAGGTGTGGGTTCACCCCGGAGCCCTTCCTTAAGGACTGGTGGGTTCTGGAGGAGCGGGCGTGGATGAGGGTAACATGTGCAGCTCTCGCACAGCACGCGTCTTCTGTGGATCAGTGATCCCCCTTCCCTCGGTATGAGGGAAGACTTATTTAGCTAGTGCATGTAAGTAATGTGATTTTTCTTAACCAATGAACTTGGCAGTACACATCATTTCTACAGGATTTTGCTAAATTACACACTTCCATTTAAAGACATTTCCAGATGTGAAGTAGTTTACCAGAATTTTGGGTGGCATCATTTATAACTGTAAAACCAGTAAATTCATTCTAATTTTGTTAAGTAAAATCCTACTCTTCTTTGAACTGGTGTCTCCAGCTTAGTGAAGAGCAGCCTGACACATAAATGAAACCCTGGTTGTCGAGGGAGCGTTTGAGCTTCTGCCCTCAAGCTGATCTGTATCAGTAAGATCGTCATCCTTAGGAGAGAGCAGGCGAAAGGAACAAAACTTGGGGACTGACTTGCCAGCATCTGAATAATTTCTTTAGGATTCCTATGATTTTATCCTTTTACACAAAAGGCTGGACTTCAACAGTTAATTACGTAATCTGAAGTTTTAGACTTTAGAATCACGTAGGAATATGACTTCCCTTGTGGCTCAGCTGGTAAAGAATCTGCCTGCAATGTGGGAGACCTGGGTTCCATCCCGGGGTTGGGAAGATACCCTGGAGAAGGGAAAGGCTACCCACTCCGGTATTCTTGCCTGGAGAATCCCGTGGGCTGTTTAGTCCACGGGGTTGCAAAGAGTCGGACACGACTGAGTGACTTTCACTTGCACACAGAAATACGACTAGGGTTAAGTTCCATTAAGGCAGTAGGGAAAGAATTTACTAAACATCAACCACGTACTGTGTTCTGTTGGGCCTTTCCGTTTATCTCCTAAACTGTCACGACAGCCTACTGAAAGGTAACGCTGTTCCTTTTATGCACCAGAAAAAAAACCGTACCTCCCGAGTTGAAGTTCGCACGAGGTTACAGACTGCGTCTGGGGTTGGCCCCGTCTGACTCGACAGCTCCCACGGGAGACGGGCGTCTGTCCCGTGTTCCCATGTAGATAGGGGTTCCCAGGAAAACCGAGCATCACCTAGAATCACATAAAGGACGAGCCTTCCAGTTCATAGATCCCAGTGAAAGACAACTTGACCAGGCCCTCTCTGCTGTCCCTCAGGCAGGCATCTGATACGGGACCTGTGCTGACGACTGGTCACCTCGTGGGGGTGTCCGCCCATCCGCTGGGCTGTGACTTGCTGGCCTGGTGTCCCCAGCTTCTAGTTCACAGTCGTGTGGAAACCTAATGGTTTAAAGACGGAAACGTGGGCCAGTGTCCACTGGCTGTCTTCCAGAGAGAGGACGGTGGTCGGACGTCGTCCTGCGGATAAGCCCGTTGGCCATTCCGCGAGGTGGTATGGAGGGGTGGGGTCGGGACAGAGCCAGCGGTGACCGCGAGATGGCAGCTGTCTCTTGAGGCCCAGCGTGTTCCTAGACTGACGCAGGCCTGTGTCCAATACAACGTTCCGTGGGTTTTTTCTCTTTAAAACTACTTTACTTAGGACCCCTTCAAACCCCATCTCCCTCTTCTTGGGGGCCCTGGGCTCCGGCTTGGGGAGCCTGTCCCCCGACCGCCCAGGGTTGTGTGGTGCTGGGGACCCCACCTGGCCCGTGACCGGGTGCTGTGGAGACATGAGCTGGGGGAGCGGCGGTGCTCTGAGGGCTTCGGGGTGGACTGGCGGCTCAGGTCTGCTGGGGAGAGGGTTCAACAGTAATCTTTCTTAATGAGGCAGGCAACACCTTAAGGTGGACGCGTCGGGCGGCCAGCGCTGGGTTTGATCCTGAAGGGCCGCCCCGGGAGCTCTGGTGGTTGGCCCGGGTCGGTCCGCACCCGCGCGCCCCGCTGAGGGGGTCTCTCTCTCGGAGCACGTGCGCCCTGAGTGCCGTCGCCGCCCCCCAAGCGTTTCTGAAGCCCCCCTCAGAACATCCTGCGGCCCGAGGCGCCTGCCCCAGCCCTGTGTCGGGACAGGCGCCCCGGCGCTGAGGCTCTGAGGCTCTGCAGCAGTGAGCTGTAGCAGGGCCCCTGGCTCCAGCGGGCGTGTCAGGCCCGCCTCGCGCCTCCGCACACGCTCCCTGACCGCCGGCTCCTCCGCGAGACACCTCACCTGGTCCTGGCGGCGCCTGGCGCCTCCCCCGAGGCGCTTCTGCGCTCCCGTGGCCGGGAGTCAGGGCGCCCGTCAGGTGCCCGCGGGTGCCCGGGACGCTGGCTGCGACGCCGGGGGACACGCTGCCAGCGCCCGCGGTCCTCAGGGCCCGAAGGGCGGGCCCGCACCCCTCGCTGCCCGGCGGGCCGTCCTCAGAGCCCCGAGCGCCTCACCCTGCTCCGTCCGCGTGGGTGGAAGCCCGCTTGTGTGCTTTGAGAGCGCGCCCTCCCCGGCGCTGGCTGTGTCCCCGCGAGCGGGAGGTGCGACCTGGCGTGGCCGGGGCCTGCCGTCCCTAAGCCCCGGGGAGCGCGGCGGGGTGGGGGGCTCTCCGGACAGGGTGCCCAGGGGAGCCGGGGTGAGCTGTGGCCGGGCCAGCGGCCTGCTGGGTGGACGTGGCCGCCCCGCCGTGTCTGTGGAGCCGAGGTGGGCGGTCTGTGCGCCGTCTCCCGTCTCCCTGGGTGTGGCCCGTCCCCGGCGTCTGCCCCCCAGGGCGCCCTGGACGGAGACCTTCCTGTCCTCAGCTCGCGTGCTCTCCTGCTCATCCGCAGGTTCTGGCTCCAGGTCTCCCTTGCATTAAGGCGTCCCCTTCTTCGCTGGGCCGTCAGCTCGGCTTCTGCCCCCGAGACCTCTCCCGAGGTCTCAGCTCCCCGCTTGCCCGCATGTGCGGGCCGGCCCCGGCCTCGACCTGTGAGTCTGCCCCCTGGCCCTCAGGTCCTCTGCTGTTCTAACCGCCTGTGACTCACCTTCGAGGAGCTGTTTTGTCCTCACCCCATATCCCTCCATCAGCCTCCCGATCTGACTTTTTGTCCTTCCTCAGTAACATGACTCCCGTTTATCCAATGTCAGATCTCAGGCCCACGGTCAGTGATTTGCCTTTAAGTATTTTAACACATTCTTACTAATCCTGCCTCTGCTGTGAATTATTGGGCTTGCCTGGTGGCCCCAGGTAACAAATCCTCCTGCCAGTGCAGGAGACACAAGAGATGCGGTTCCATCCCTGGGTCAGGAAGATCCCCTGGAGGAAGGCGTGGCAATCGACTCCAGTATTGTTGTCTGGAGAGTCCCAGGGATGGAGGAGCCTGGTGGTCTACAGCCCATGGGGTCGCAAAGAGTCGGACACGACTAAGCACACAGCACACATGAATTAAATTAGACATCAGTCCTCCATTTCAAAATCGTAATGATTTAAGGGCTTTTAAAGAAATCTGAATCCACTCAGCACAGGCGGAATGTCTCTGGTTCAGAATGCTTCTTTTTCCGTTTCCTGCTTCAGTGCAGGACTTGGGTGTTCGCTGTTCTAGTTCCAGCAGCCCTGGATGTCAGTGAGGCTGTTGATGACAGTGTTCTTCTGCAGCGTGCTTTTTATCGGTGACTGTGTCTGAGAATGGTACCTGGCCACCTTTCAGAACTGACTAGTTCATTAAACGTTTGAGCTGGTTCCTGCTCCTTGAGCATCTGGAAATCGAAGTTTTCCCAGCTTGGTGAACCCAGGAACACCTTTTTTTTTCTTGTTTATTTCCCTTAGTCCAGTCTCCCCCCTACACTGGTCTTGTGGACTGTCAAAACGCATCCTTTTATTATTTGCATATCCATAATTCAAGCTGATTGTGAAAGGATTTTCATGCAATACAAAATGATTCATAAAGCGCCAGTGAGTTTTACTGCTGGGTCTTCAGGATCTTTGAGAAGCACAAAGTGCATCTAAAATATTGAGCAAAATAAAAAATAGGATCTTGAGCTTCACTTCCCTCTGGAATTTGTAAAAAGCTTCACATACTTTCAGCTTATAAAACTTAGACATTTCAAGTTACAAAGTCTTACTTGAGACTGAAGATGAGCTTTACGTGTGCTCCGTGACTTTTCAAATGAGGCCATAAGACACCTCCCCCAGCCACACATGGACACACGTACACGTGTGTGTGTATTAAGTTTTGGTTCCCGGATTAGGGACTGTTTACTCTGGCTGTTTAAATGTTTTTAAGCAAGCTGAGATACATTGCTGGTTTCACCAAGTCACCAGCGTCAGTACCTAAAATTTCCTTCAGGATTTTGTTGAATTAATGGTATTCTTCATAGAAAAAGTAACCTTGGATTAGAAGCTGTGAACACTTAGGAGATTTAGTCTTTGTAACTATGTAATATTTTCAGTCTTGTCTGCTAAAAGGAAAGGAATCAAAAAATATTAGGGCAGTAAGAACCAGCATTTTAATTTCTTCTCTACAGCGCTTGAAATACTCAGTATTAAATAAATATCAGATTAGTCCAAAATCTGAAAAGAAATATGCAACACGGCGAAAGCAGTTTCTGTGGCAGGGTGGTGGTGACTTTTTCCTTTTCAAAGTGTTTGCAATGTGCTTATATTTTATAATGGAAAAAAATAAATGTATGTATTAAATTTATGCGAGCCTCCCATGATGAGTGTGAAAGTCCCAGTGGCTGTGGGCTGCTTTGCTGTAGCCCGTAAAGAAAGTTAGTCTATTTAAAACAGATGTTTTTGTCATTTTTACACATTCAGAGAAAAGGTAGATTGGTAGAAAATCCGTAAAAGCATCTTTCCTTGGAAGAAACCCAGGCCTGCTTCTCAGCTGTTAATAAACCACCTGCATGGCCCTCTGGGTGCGTGCCAGGAACTGTGCCCGGTGCCCACACGGCCCGCGGGGTACCTGCCCTGCCTGCTGCACCCTCCAGTGCCTGCAGGCAGACCGGCGGGGGGACAGGGACACGGCCGGCACCCACGGGCGATATGGTCCTTGCCTGTCCCCCCCACGCCCTGCTCCCCCGCAGCCCCGGCAGAGACCGCCTCTGCCCAGGGCTCGCCCCTGTGCCAGGGGGCCCCCTGTCCGGACCCTCCCCTGACAGCTGGCCGCGTCCAAGGCACCCACCCTCCCCACACACCACCTCATGGTCTCCTCTAGGTCGCCCTCGTCCCTACTTGGGTCTGAAGCTGCCCGGTCCTTCCACTGCCCACCACCCTCTTTGGAACTGAAAGCTTCATGACGGCAAGAATTTCCACTTACCACGTCACTGAGTCTTGAAAACGGGACCTGGCCTATGGTAGTTGTTTATAAATAGGGGTTAACATCCCAGCCCTCCAGGGAAGTAGGAACACCTCCATCTTGCAGACGAGGAAAGTGAGGGTACCAGTTAAATAACGTACTAAAAATCGGCCACCTATAAAGAGGCAGAGTTGAGACTGGGGGACTTCCCTGGTGGCCCAGTGCGTAAGAAACCACCTGTCTGTGCAGGGGACGTGAGTTCAATCCCTGGTCCGGGAAGATCCCACGCACCGCGGAGAAACCAAGCCGGTGAGTCGCACCTGCCGAGCCTGTGCTCTGGAGCCCCGCTCACTGCAACTAGAGAAAGCCTGCGTGCGGCAGCAGAGACCCAGCGTGGCCAAAGATAAAGACATTTTTTAAAAAGCTGAGGCGGACACAAGCACGTCTGTCCAAAGCCTTCACGGAAGTGGTTGTCTCCCAGCCCCCAGTCCCTGAAACCCCAGGAGAAAACAGGTTGCCCTGACGGCCCTGGGTTCACACAGGCCCATGTCCCGGCGCGTTCGCGCGTCCACCCGGGCCCTCCAGCCTCACGGGGACAGACGGACGGACAGACAGCTGTGGGATGAGGGTGCTAGGGGAAACGGGGCTACAGCTCCACCACCTATGCAGAGGCCCTGAAACTGGTGAGAGTGCCCGCGAGTGGCTCGTGGGAAATCCCTCAGGTAGCTCCGGATCGGAAGGGGACTAGTGAGGTCGTCGAAACAGAGTCCCTTCCCAAAGTGTGAGTGGATTGCAAACCTTAAACTTTTTTTTTTTTTTTGGCTAAATGTATAATCTAAGCTTAGCAAAGTATGCCAGGTTGAGACCGTGAAACCATCAGAGGTGACAAGCTGTCCCCCCGGCGCCCCCGCCGCAAGACCACCACGAGGACAGAGAGCAAAGAAAACTCCGCAGCAGCACAAGCCCCCTGCAAGAAGTGTTTGAGGTCAGGAGGCTGGCTGTCATGAAGGCTTTATGAAAAGGGAGGAATTCATTGCCTGCATCGGTCTTCTTGGTTTCATCAGCAGCAGTATTCCTCCTTTGCGAGAATCCAAGTGACACGGAAGCACTTTGAAGCCGAAGTCGCCCCCAGGCCCCTGGGAACCCGGCTGCGCGGGGCGGTTTGCTGCCCCCTGCTGCTCACAGGTGGTACAGCCTCCAGGTTCATTCCCACGGCTGCCCTGGGCATTCCTGGCAAGACTCAGGGATTATACGCACCTAAAGCCTCCCTGGTGACTCAGCGGTAATCTGCCTGCCAGTGCAGGAGATGTGGGTCTGATCCCTGGGTCGGGAAGATCCCCCAGAGGAGGACATGGCAACCCACTCCAGTACTCTTGGCCTAGGAAATCCCATGGACAGGAGCCTGGCGGGCTATAGTCCATGAGGTTGCAAAAGAGTCAGACACGACTTAGGGACTGAACAACAACAAAAGCAAACCATCTACTCCAACCAGTACAGCCCACTGCCTGGACATCCTGTGCTCCACGCTCACCCCCCAGACATCAGACTGCTTGTGCTAAGTCATCAGTGAGATTATTTGGATTGAGTTGAGTGGTCACGTCAGCGGAAGGACGTGGTCACCTGGAGAGCTGACCAGACGTGGTACGTGGTCTCCTGGAGTCATCTGGTCTCCCAGGACAAAGCCACTGCCGTTCCTCCATCACATCCACACACACGTGTTAACTTCTGATGAACTCAGTGAAGACTGTGACTCACTGGACATGAGTACGATGGTCAACAGCCCTTGTCTGCATCAAGACTCACCCACGTAGTGGCTGGATCATCTTACACAAGTCACTTAACTGGTCTCGCCTGTTTCTTCCCTAAAATGGGGTCATCTTCACTACAGTTATTAATGTTCGGTGAGAATTTATAAAGCCCTTGCTATATGCAGAGTGTTGAATTTTTAAAAGATTTTGCACGTATAAAGAAGCTGATTCCAGTGCTGGCCCGGAGGATAACCTCATTTTCACTACCAGGAAGGTGTCTTTTCCTTATTGCATAAGCGACATTTACCTGTCAGCCAACTGAAAACCATCATCAGCAACTTATTTTCCCTGAGAATTGTGAGATTCTGTTTAAAAGGTGTGATTTCTTTTTTCCTCCGGTACTTAAGAGCCTCATATAATGTTAGAGCTGGGAAGAACCTGGAGAGTCATCAGGCCAGCTTTCTGCCCAGCTGGCCAGGTGGCCCATCCCATCTTAGCTCAGCTAGTAGACACTCCTTTCTTGAACCCAAACCCACTTCCTTGTGGTCTGTATTCTGGTCCTGCTCTGCAGATCGTCTTAGGAAAGAACCTGCCTTCTCTCCCTTATAGCAGTCCTTTTCGTGTATGTGAACATCTCTCCCCTGCCTTTGTCGGAAATCTTTTACCCAGGCTCAGATACAAAGTAATAATAACTACCTCCATCTAATTTTTTCCCAAAGGAAATAGTGCCTTTATCATTGCCTGCTTGTGTCCCTGCTCTGTCGTGTCCGACTCTTTGCGACCCCATAGACTGCAGCCCACCAAGCTCCTCTGTCCACAGGATTCTCCAGGCAAGAATACTGGAGTGGGTGGCCATTTCCTTCTCCAGGGAATCTTCCCGACCCAGGGATGGAACCTGCATCTCCTGCTTCTCCTGCATTGGCAGATGGATTCTTTACCCTGAGCCACCTGGGAAGCCTTTACTAAGATAACAGGAATTTGTCTGCTCACTTAAATCTTTACATATTTTACTAACATTAAAGGGTCCAAAGTGATGGAGATAAAGGATGAAAACAGCTGCCATTAGTTCTCCCTCTAAAAACGCATCACTTCAACACTTTCTTGTCTTAGGCAGCGTTTGCCAGCTTCACTGCCCGTAAGATGGGGGGAGGGGGCTGCAGGGCGGTTTGCTGCGGGTGCCGTCCCCAGAGCTGCTGAGTCGCACTGCGGGCCGGGGCCCAGGAATCTGCGTTCTAAGGAGCAGCACCAGTGCTCCCACCGCCAAACCTTCCCCAGGAGAGTCTGGGTCCTGCCCGCACGGCCGCTGGCCGCACTGCAGTGAGCCAGGCCGCCCCGCTCGCCCCCAGAAGCCCTCCAGCCGTGAGCGGTAGGCTCGGCCTGGATGGGGGGCCCCCTTGCTCCCTGCGCAGCCCCTTCCGTTTGCTGGAGGCCCCAGAGACCAGCTGGTGGAGGAGGTGGCGGCGGTAACTGACCCCGGGAGGGCTTCCTCTGCCCCCGGGGCTTCTCTCCGCATCTCTGCATTGACTCCGGCTGCTCGGGGCCCCAGCCCTGTCTGAGGAGGCTCCGATGTCAGCCATTAGAGCTGAGGGATGCGGATCCACGGAGCTGGTTTCCAGGGTCACCCAGCTAATGAGAGATGGGGCGGGGCGCCAACACGGGGCGCCGACACAGGCCGCCTGACTCCAAGAGCCCCCACTGCTCAGCCACAGCCCCTGGCCCTGCTCCCTGACCTGGGGGCATGAGACCAGCTCGCCAAGCCCCCACGTCCCGCAGGTCACCCCGGCTGCTCCCCAAGCCACCCCCTCCTTCGGGAGGTCCTGTCTCGGCAGTGCTGTCCCCTCCACAGGAAACTCCTTCAGATGGTCCCCGTCCACGTCACCTCCTAAGAAGGGTCCCGAAACCCAGCCGTCCTCTGACCCCCGGACCCTTGTCCCGAGCAGGTGGGCTCCTCGAGGTCAGTGAGCAGGGGACAAATGCGGTGCCCACGTGGTGGCTGTGCCTGTGATGCCACCACTGGCCCACCCCCCGCCCCTGCCCCAAGCTGCCACCAGGACCCCCAGGAGGAGACGGCCTGAACTCCCACAGCCTGCAGGACCCAGACCCAAAGCTCTCCTGTCGACTGCCGCGACCCTCAAACCCGAGCCTGCACTGGGCCTGCTCCCACCTGGCCCTGCCGCCCCCCAGGCCTTGCCCGCCCGCCTGCCCCGCTGGTCCAGCACCCAGCCTGGGAGCAGCCTTCAATTTTGACATCATTTGGAGCTTAGAGCTAAGAGTTGAGAAATTCTGCAAAGAAAGTCCCTACATCCCCCATCTTCACCCAGATCACTTAATTGCTAACATCCTGCCGGACAGACACGCATGATCCACACACAGCTTCCCCTGACCTCTCAGACCTCACGCCCTGAGAGTACCAGTGTTCGTCTGTGGGGAGCACGTGCTCTGTGTAACCGAGTCGGGGTCACCAGCTGGCCAGGCACCTCCCCTGTCGGCCTGTCTGCCTGCTTGAGGGGCAAGTCCAGGTCCGCGTGCCCCACCCACTCATCGTGGGTGCATAGTCGCCTTGGATCTGGACACTTCCTGGGCCTTTGGGGGACACTGGTGCTTTGAGGGGGTGCAGGCTGGTGGTTCTGCGTGTCCCAGTTGGGGCTTGTCCTGTGACCGGACTCGGGTCTGGAGCCACACAGGCCCTGGGCCCCACCTGGCCCAGAGGCCCCGCTGCATCCTGGTGTGGACACTGCTGCCCACGTGGCAGTGGTGGGATGGTAGGGCGTGTTGGTCTCCTCCTCGAAGGAAGCTTTCTCAAGACCCCTGTCCCCGGGCACCCAGGGTCAGGTCGGGGGCCAGACCCCATGCAGGCCTGGGCACACACCCGATAGGAGCCCGGCCGCCTGCCCACTGCGGGCTCCGGGGGCCGGGTCTCCAGCAGAGCAGGGGCTTGATCAATATTTGCTGAGTGAGTGAAGGAGTGAGTGAGACTATTGCGGAGCTGATTCTGTCCCGAAGCAAACCCTCCGCATGGCCCCCACGCTCCTGGGCGGCTTTCGCTTTCTGCACAGAGCATGGCTACGCTTGCAGGTTTCTCGTTATGCCCGATTCTCACTGACGGCGCGGAAGCCTCAGTCCCAGTAAAGGTTCCTTCCGGGATCCACAGAGTAGGCTAATTCTAGAAGCTGAACCCGGACCCAGGATTTTTCCATTTGATTCCTTGTGGGAGGAGGGGTGGGAGGGAAGGGGATTCTCCGGGTCTTCGGTCCTGAGACCTGGACCCCAAAGAGGAGCCCTCGGAGTCCTCAGGCCGGGCGGGCCGCCCGGGCTGACCGTCTCCCTCTGTCGTTCCAGACGCAGGCGGAGGGAGACCCACTGAGGCCCTGAGCCCGCTGCACGGCCGCTGCAGGAAGACCCGCTCCCGGAGCCCCGGCCCGGCCGCGCCGAGACTCGGGACGCGAGACCCTCGCGGGACCCTCGGCGGGCTCCGCGGAGCAGCCCCCGCGGCGCTGGCCGTCGGCCGGCTAGGAGGTGCCTGGACAGCCGCTGTGAGGGGTCTGGGTGGCCGGCTCCCCTCCGCCTCCGGAGGACGGGCCTCGGTCCCCATGGTGAGGACTCGGGAGCCCGGGGACCCGCCGCCCCGCCCGGGGCTCCGTCTGCCTGCACCTCCCCGTCACGAGGACTGTGCCCGGGAGTGACGTGGGAGCCGCAGACCCCTCAGCCGCGCCTGGCAGCCCTGGAGGGGGGTCAGGGCCGGGAGGGCTTGGGGCCGCCCCGGGGTGCCCGCGGGAGCGGGGCCGGGTGGAGGGCCCTTACCCGGGCGAGGCTGCGACGTGCGGGCCTCACCACGCGGTCTTATTGCGCGGACGTGAACTGACCTGAACGGCACTGAATCGAATTGGGTGGAAATAAATTGAATTGAAAGGCTACCAACATGTCCACCTCTTTCGCTGAGGGCCAGGCCCTGGGGTCAGGACCATCCTCGTCTCCACACGAGCTGGGCTGAAACGGTGCTGCTGCGGGAGGAGGAGACGGACAGGGGATACCACGGACGGGAGGGGACGGAGCGGGAGCAGCAGAGACGGCGATGAAGCGGTCCGGCCGGCGGACGCCGCAGACGCGCACACACACGTTCGTGTGGACAAGATCATCTCAGACGTGGCCTGTGAACCCCACATGTGGAATCACATGGAAGGTCCCCCAGGCCGACAGCAGAGTCTCAGGGAGCCGGCCCAGGAATATGCATTTTCAAACAACTTCTACAAGTGGATTTGAAGTTTGAGACTCACTGAGGGGAAGGGATGACGGGGGCGTGGGGTGTCGCTCATTCCCCGGCCGACGGAGGCCTCCCCAGGGGCTGCTGCCTGTGCCCCGGGACCCCAGACGTTTGCCCTGCTGACAAGGTCCCGGGTGGCTGCGGGCAGTTGGACGGTCACGACATCTGGGGCACTCAGATCTAACCGGGCACACCTTCCTTCTCTCTACACCCATCCTGGATTCCAGGGCCAGAAGTGGGATGCTTCACACAATCAAGAAATGCCCAGCGCTCCAGGATCTCCAGGGGGGTGCCCGAGCCACACTGCCCAGGCTAAGCGGCTGCAGGCCTGAGGTCGCGGTGTCGGCGGGCCACTTCCTCCTGAGGCCTCCCTCCTCTCCAAGGGCGTCTTCTCCCCACGTCCTCATGTGGTCTGTGCACACACATCCCCCGTGTCTGGGTCCAGATTTCCTCTTCTTGTAAAAAGACCAGTCAGATCGGATTAGGGCCGCCCTGTGCTGTGTTGAATCGCTCAGTCGTGTCCGACTCTTTGTAACCCCATGGACTGTAGCCCGCCAGGCTCCTCTGTCCTTGGAATTCTCCAGGCCAGAATACTGAAGTGGGTAGTATATCCCTTCTCCAGGGGATCTTCCCGACCCAGGGATCGAACCCAGGTCTCCCACATTGCAGGTGGTTTCTTTATCATCTGAGCCACCAGGGAAGCCCAAGAATACTGGAGTGGGTAGTCTATCCCTTCTCCAGGGGAGCTTCCCGACCCAGGAATCAAACCAGGGTCTCCTGGACTGCAGGTGGATTCTTTACCAGCTGAGCTACCAGGGAAGTCCCAGGCTCCTTTTAATTTAATCACCCTTTTAAAGACCCTGCCTCCATATACAGCCACACCTGAGGTGCTGGGGGTACAGCTGAGGGCATAATTGAACATATAAATGGGGGGCTCCCACAGTTCAGCCCACAACAGGCAGTGTTTCCTTTGCTATAATCTTGAGCATGCACGTGGCGAAGGGCTTTGATCATCTAAGTACCGTCTCTCAAGTTTAAGCTGCCCTTCCGTCCCTCTTGTCCAGTTCATTTTATCTTTAGATAAACATATAACACGTGCAGCCTCCAAACTCTGGACATTTTTAGGATTCTCAGCGGCTTCTTGCTGAGCCTCTATCTCTCGTATCAACACAAAATTGAACTGCGGCCCAGAACTTCCCAGTAACTGTGTGTGACCCAGCAACTTCGCAGTGTGACCTAGCAACCCTGGGACACATTAGAGACCCAGGCCTGTCATCAGCCAACATTCCTCACACACGCGCTGAGCATCCAAATTTCCCGCCTCCCACGGTCGGTATCTTGTGGACCGTCGAGGAGCCCAGGTGCCTCTCGGCCAGGGCTCCAGTGGGGACCATTGCCGGGGTTGCTGCAAGAGGGACAGACGTGACAGCAACATCTCCAAATGCGATGCCGCCTCCCTGACCCAGGGTCCCCACTGCCTTCCAGAAAACAACAGATTCCGGGGACTCCCCTGGTGGTCCAATGGCTGAGACGCCGCACGCCCAACGCGGGGGACCTGGGTTCAATCCCTGGTCAGGGAGCTGGATCCCACATGCTGCATCTAAGACCCAGTGCAGCCAAGTGAGTTCATTTTTCTTTTTTATTTTTAAAGAAGCTTCCCTGGTGGTGCAGTAGTTAAGAATCTGCCTGCCAATGCAGGTTCAATCTCTGGTCTGGGAAGATCCCACATGCCTCAGAGCAACTAAATCCGTGAGCCACAACTACTGAGCTCGCACTCAAGAGCCTGTGAGCTGCAACTACTGAGGCCCACGGGCCCTGGAGCCTCTGCTCCACCACAAGGGGAAGCCCGAGCGTCCGCAGCAGCCAAGATCCAGCACAGCCAAAAAAACAAACCACGCTACTACGGAGTTCTAAACCTACTTTAAAAAAAATTCTGAAATGAATAGATGATGAATTTGCATAATATGTAAAAGCACTTAGCTCGGTCATGTCAGGGACGCTATAATCGGAAATAAAACAGGCTTTTCTGTCTCAGCTCTGTGTGACGACGGCTAACATTGTCCCAGGCGCCTCTGAAAGTGCCTCCCTGTCCCCACACATCCCTGGAACAGAAGCAGAAGGTCTTCCTCCGTCAAGGGCTCAGTTCTCCGGGAGACCCGGGGACTGTTGTTTGAAGCGGCTTCTATGTATTTGAAACTCCACACTCACCTGCTGTCCTGGGAGATGGGTATTTTATAAGCACTTTGGAGATTAAAGACGCCAAGTCCAGAGGCACGGAATCTCAGGCAACGGTAAGGGTGGGAGCTGAACCCTAGGCTGCCTGGCTCCGTGTCACCCTCAGGATACCTGCAGCTGGGCGGGCCCAGCCTTCTGCACAGCGGGGAGCTCCAGGGAGCTCTCACACCTTCAGCATGTGCACAGCCCTCCCCGCCCCCCACCAAGACCGTGTAACTGCCTGGAGCCCTCACCGGATTTTCACTTAGAATAAATCTGGAAGCACTCTCTCTCTGAGCAGCCCCCAGGTGACCGTAATGAAGCTCTGTCTGCAGCCAAGGGCAGCACCTGGGAAGGGCAGAGCCCCAAACCCGTGGCCCCACCCCCGAGCGTGTGTGGAGCCATTCACCAAAACTGCACATGGCCACCTGGCCTGGGCAGAAACCCCAGCCCCGGCGCCGACTGGCTGGAGGGAGGAGGTCCAGACCTGTATCCCGGCCACTGCCTGGACCACACAGCCCGCAGGGTCACCCCTGGGCCTTTGCCTCCATCTGTGAAAACACACACGCTGAGCCGGCTGCACTGTGTGGGCACCGGGCTTAGTTCTGGAGGGGACACAGCACAGAGTGGCTGCCCCACCGTGTCCTCCAGCCCAGGAGACACAGCTCAGCTAGAAAAAAAAAAAAGTGGGGCAGGGGAGGCCAAATATATTCCACTAAATGATAGGAAGATGGTTCAGCTGATGCTGGGAAAGACTGAAGGCAGGAGTAGAAGGGGGCGACAGAGGATGAGATGGTTGGATGGCACCACTGATTTAATGGACAGGAGTTTGAGCAAGCAAGGACAGGGAAGGCTTGCGTGCCGCAGTCCATTAGGTCACCGAGAGTCAGAAACAACTTAGTAACTGAACAACAACCACAGTGGTAGAGAACCCGCCTGCCAATGCAGGACACTCGAGTTCGATCCCTGGGTTGGGAAGATCCCCTGGAGGAGGAAATGGCAACCCACTCCAGTGTTCTTGCCTGGAGAATCCCACGGACAAAGGAGCCTGGCGGGCTACAGTCCATGCGGTCACAGAGAGTCAGACACGACTGAGCAGGCACATACATATGAAAAGAACCAACAAGTGCCCAGCTGCGGGTGTTGGGCAGGGAGGACCTGGGGAAGCCCCCTGGGCTGTGTGTGCCCGAGTGACCGTGGGCACGGGGAGGAGGGGCAGGTGTTTGCCATTGAGAGCCGGCTGTGAGCCGTGCCTGAAACACACACACGGGGGTACCGAGGGTTTCCTGCTGCTACCGGCTGCTCTGCAGACAGAGGGCATGTGGGTTCTCTGCCCGAGGGGAGCCCTGAAAAGCTACTTGGAACCCCCCTCTCTTTTCTATCTCGGTCCCCACCCCCGGCCTCAACAATCCCATTCACTCCCAGAGCTTCACGCCCCCAGGACTCAAACGCAGCTGCAGCGCTCATGGTCCCCTGAGCCGCAGGCATCCTACCAGGACGCTCGCAAACTCCCCTTCTCCTGGTGACAGCTGCCCCCCACCCCGTCCTCCTCTGAGCAACTTTCCCAGTCACTTCTGGGTCCCCGGAGAAGGAGCAGCGTGGGGGTGAGCCGGGGAGCAGAGCCGGAGAAGGCGACCCTGAAACTGTGCCGGGGCCCGGACGCTCAGAGCCACCTGCCGCAGGAGCTGGCCCGCGCCAGGTTCTGTTCCTCGCCAGCACAGGCTCCTCGAGCAAGAGGACCCATGGCCCCCCAGCCCAGCAGCCAGCTCCTGGCGGCTCCCCAGCGGCCCTGGTGAGAGCCCCCCTACCCCACGCCTCTCTGCACCCAGGACCCCTCCCCATCCCCTCACCTGGGATGACTTCACGACTTCAGCCCTTTCCTCCACAGGCCTCCAGCTCCGCTCCACCCTGCACTCCGCTGCGGGATGTTTCCAGAACCAGGTCCACTCCAACAACAGCCTTCCTTGACCCCACCTGCCGCCAGGGCCACGTCCCGGACCCTCAACGCTAATCCCGGTCAACGTGCTCCTCTCGCGGTCCCTGCCAGGCAACAGTGCTGCCCCTCTGAGGGCCACTGGCTGCGGCCTTCCCCTCCTCACCTCCCGGGCGCCCACTGATGGTCACGGAGCCCACCACGTGCCCCCTGCCCCGCCCCCCTGCCCCGCCCCCCTCCAGGTGATACTTGTCTGGGCTCCCAGCCCCTTTGAGATCATTGTGGAATCCTTGTGAAACTTGCCTCCAAGAAGCCAGTCTCCACGCTTTTCTTGCTCCCCCAGTTAAACAAAAACTTACACACACTCACACATGCACACACACACGCACTGAGGTTGGGGTGACGACTAGGTAGCACCAGATATTGGGGGGAGGTGTGCTGCTGGATGCGTGGACATCTGTCCAGTCCTCGGCCGTCAGAGAGGGAGCCCTTGTGTAAACCGCGGTCTGCGGGACAAGCACGCGCAGGGTCAGTGGTTGCAACAGAGGCCCCTCCTGTGGTGGGGGTGTGAGGATGGGAGTGTGAGGATGGGGGCAGGCGGAGGATAAAATCGTAGCGCCTTCCTCTCATTTTTGCTGTGAAACTAAAGCTGTTCTAAAAAAAAAAAAACAGACTCTTAAAAATTCACCCCCAGGGCTTCAGCTCCCCCAGGACTCAAACGCAGCCACAGTGCTCACTGTCCCCTGAGCTGTAGGCATCCCCATCGGGATGCTTGCAAATTCCCTCCTCCTGGGGACAGCTGCCCTGGCCCGGCCCCGGCCCCAAGTCCTCCTCTGAGCGACTTTTTGAGTCACTTCTGTGTCCCCCGGAGAAGAAGCAGTGTGGGGATTGGGGGCCTGAGCTCCGAACAGGAAAAAAAAAAAAATACATAACAGGAGAGACTGGCCTGGTGCAGGAGGGGTTTCCCCTTCCATGTTCACCCCTTGCCACACCCACCTGGCACACACCCCACTGCCCACCTCTCCTCTGAGGCTGGCGGGTCCCCTGACCCTTTGCTCAGGGTCACCACGTGGGCACTTTTCAGCCCCACCTTGCTCAGCAGGGTCCAAACCCTGGAGAGTCAGCGCTTAACTTGGGTGGGGGGGTGGGGGGAGCTGGGGTTAGGGGACTGGGCCCTGGTGCTGATGAGCGGGGAGGGAAAAACAGCTGGGAATGATCTGGAAGGTTCTGGGAGGATGCAGGCCAGGCAGGCTGGTGTTCTGCTGGCTGGTATAGCCCTGAGGCCCACGGGGCCCAGGGGACGGTTCACGGGCCATGGGGCACAGGCCGTCCAGGGCAGAGCCCGGCTGTCACTGTGGCCTGGGCTGGCCAGCGCCATGGAGGACACGGCAGACCCGGCCTCCCTGGTCCTGACTGAGAAGCCAGCCCCCAGCAGCTGTGACTGTGCAGACACCGGGAGAAATAAGCTGGGGCTTGAGGTTGGAAGAAAAGCTATGACCAACCTAGACAGCTTATTAAAAAGCAGAGACATTACTTTGCCAACAAAGGTCTGTCTAGTCAAAGCTGTGGTTTTTCCAGTCAGTCATGTGTGGATGTGAGAGTTGGACTATAAAGAAAGCTGAGTGCCGAAGAATTGATGCTTTTGAACTGTGGTGTTGGAGAAGACTCTTGAGAGTCCCTTGGACTGCAAGGAGATCCAACCAGTCCATCCTAAAGGAGGTCAGTCCTGGGTGTTCATTGGAAGGACTGATGTTGAAGCTGAAACTCCAATAATTTGGCCACCTGATGCGAAGAGCTGACTCATTGGAAAAGACCCTGATGCTGGGAAAGATTGGGGGCAGGAGGAGAAGGGGATGACAGAGGATGAGATGGTTGGATTGCATCACTGACTCAATGGACATGAGTTTGAGTAAACTCCGGGAGTTGGTGATGGACAGGGAGGCCTGGCGTGCTGCGGTTCATGGGGTCGCAAAGAATCAGACATGACTGAGTGACTGAACTGAACTGAACAGAGGTTGGGGGGCTCGCTGCCCAAGACATTGGGTCAGTCCGGTGATGCACAGCATTTAATGGCATGGAGAAGGCAATGGCACCCCACTCCAGTACTCTTGCCTGGAAAATCCCATGGACGGAGAAGCCTGGTAGGCTACAGTCCATGGGGTCGCTAAGAGTCGGACACGACTGAGCGACTTCACTTTCACTTTTCCCTTTCATGCACCGGAGAAGGAAATGGCAACCCACTCCAGTATTCTTGCCTGGAGAATCCCAGGGACGGCGGAGCCTGGTAGGCTGCCGTCTATGGGGTCGCACAGAGTCGGACACGACTGAAGCGACTTAGCAGCAGCAGCAGCAGCAGCAGCAGAATGATGAATCCTTTCCAGAAGATTTTCAGTTTACTTTGCCCAGATCCATCAGAAAAAACTACTATTTATGGCAGCTTTAGCCTTAAGAAATGCATTTCTTAAACAGTGAGACTTGAAAGTTGAAATGACTTCTTGATCCATGGGCTCCACAATGGTTGTTACGAGGCATGAAAACAACACGAATCTCAGGATGGCAAGTCGAGTGGAGGCACCTGCTCCCTGAACTCGGGGCCCAGGTCGGGTCGCAGCTTCTTGGAGCTTCTCTTCCTGAGTGTGGCCTGGCCCCAGGGTCCCGTGGGGTCCCTGTGCCAATAAAGGTGGGTGAGTAGCCCCACTGGCTGGAGAAGAGGTCGGGTGGGGTGCTTGAAGGAAGGTCCTGGGGCATTTCCTAGATCTGAGATTTACTGCAGCCTGAACAATGGCCTCGAGGTTCCTGGGGGGCAGTTGGTGGGCGGGAGCCTGGGATAGTCTAATCTCTGCGACCCCATGGACTATACAGTCCGTGGAATTCTCCAGGCCAGAATACTGGAGTGGGTAGCCGTTCCCTTCTCCAGGGCATCTTCCCAACTCAGGGATCAAACCCAGGTCTCCTGCATTTTGGGCGGATTCTTTACCAGCTGAGCCACAAGGGAAGCCCAAGAATACTGGAGTGGGTAGCCATTCCCTTCTCCAGGGGATATTCCTGACCCAGGAATTGAACTGGGGTCTCCTGCATTGCAGGCAGATTCTTTACCAACCAAGCTACCAGGGAAGCCCCATCTCTGGGACAGTGGTTTTCAAACTTTCCTGGGCTTCAGAATTCTCTGGGAATTCTCCCTCCTGAGATCCTTTGTCGCTTTTTGGTGGGCAATTTAATCCTAACAAGGCTGCCAATTAGCTGGCTGACCTGGGCAATTCATTTCACCCTCATCTCTGTTCCAACGTGACAAGTTTTTTTTCCTTCCCAGTTCACTGGATGTGGGTGAAGACAAGAGACAAAAGTCACGGGAAAACAAGGTGCAATGTGGAAAGCGCTGTATAAACACGTCCGAGAGTGAGGGAGGAAGGGAAGTTGGGCCTGACTGAAACAGCAATATTCAATCAATAAAAACAATACCGAGAAGCAAGATGACTGTTTTAATCCCCACCTCCCCTTCGTATTTACGGGCTTCCATGGTGGCTCAGAGGATAAAGCGTCTGCCTGCAATGTGGGAGACCTGGGTTTGATCCCTGGGACAGGAAGATTCCCTGGAGAAGGAAATGGCAACCCACTCCAGTACTCTTACCTGGAAAATTCCGTGGATGGAGGATCCTGGTGGGCTACAGTCCATGGGGTCACAAAGAGTCGGACACGGCGGAATGACTTCACTTCACCCCTCGTATTTTCCTGAAGCTTCCAGAATCTCCAAACTGTGCAGGCATCACTTTTGTTTCACAAAGCTGCGGTCCCAGGACGAAGGCCTGCAGAGCCGCTGCAGCCTGGTGGGCCCCGCTCCCTGCGCTGACAGCGGACGGCGGGCAGGCCCTCCTCCCGTCCTCGGCCTGTGGCTTCCTGCCAAACGAACTGGGCAAGGAGCACCCGCTGCTTTCTTATTTAGGACACCGCCTTGGCAGCCAAGAGTTGGAGCAGCCGGTTTTATTGTTGTTAGAGAGTAACCTTCAATTTCAAGTTTAAAATTAACCCGGTCCTCTAGCTGCTCCTGGCCGCTCAGGGAGCTGGTGGTGGGAAGGGCCCTGGGCGGCCTGGCACCCAGGGTGGGGCGTTGGCAGGGCAGCGCGCCTCAGGGTCCTGCTCACTCCTCGGCCCCTTCAAGGAGGCTTCAGGGTCTGCAAGTTCAGCAGCGGGAATTTCAGGTGGCTTGTGTTCAGGCTGCAGTAGGGACGGGGTTGGGGGTGGGGAGGAGCCCACAGAGGGGCCCAGGGTCCACCCGGTCCTTCGTCCCTCGGAGGGGGCGCTGGGCTCTCACGTATCCCTACTCCTCAGCTGATCCCTGAGCTCCCGGGGGGCCTCAGTGCCCACCCTCTCTGGACGCCCACCTGCACCCCAAGTAGATAGAACCGGCTCTGCTTCAGAGGAGGTTGCGACAGGAGCCTGGGACGGGGGCCCCCCTGGGCTGTGTGTGTGCATGGGGGCAGTGCTGAGGGAAGACGGGGAGCTCACGGGGTCCCCTCCCGGCCTCACCAAAGCTCCAAGGCCACCTCGGGCCAGCCTTGAGACGGTGGCTCTGGACCACGGAGCAGGGGAGGCCCGCGCTCCGGAACCCTCGTCTGCAGGGAGTGGCTGGCTGGGACTGAGAGCCCGTGCTTGCCAGTCCTCCGGGCAGTAGGACATGATGGTCCTGGGTTTGGGGGTGCTAGAGGAGGCTGCCGTGGAGGGCAGAGACCTGTGGTTCACGGCCTCTACCAGGGAGACACGCTGCAGAGAGGAGGCGTCCTCAGAGGTAACAAGACCTGAACCCCTCCCGCCTGCGTGTCTGGCCGCAGGTCCCGGGCTGAGAACCCTGTGTATTGCCTCGTGGGGTCTGCACGGCTATCCTAGGAGGTGGGCACCGTGGTCACCCCCTCCCCAGGGGTGAGGGAGCAGGCAGGAGGCAGCCTTGCGGCCAGACCCAGCCCTTCCTGTGCTCCCCCTGCACCCCAGCACAGGGGCGGGTGGCTGCTGCATCCTCAGGCAGGGGGACCCCAAGCCCGGGCCTGCTGCCCTCCGCCTGCTCCCTGCGTGAGTTCCCGACGAACACCCCTGCGTCTGAGATCCTGCCTATCAGAGGCTCAGTTGCTCAGTCGTGTCTGGCTCCTTGCGGCCCCATGGAAGTAGCCCGCCAGGCTCCTCTGTCCAAGGGATTCTCCATCAAGAACACTAGAGTGGGTTGCCATTTCCTCCTCCGGGGGATCTTCCCCACCCAGGGATCGAAACTTTGTCTCCTGCATCAGCAGGAAGACTCTTCACCACTAGCGCTACCTGGGCTCCCCTGGTGGCTCAGTAGTAAAGAATCTGCCTGCAGTGCAGGAGACCCGGGTTTGATCCCTGGGTCGGGAAGATCCCCTGGAGGAGGAAATGGCAACCCACTCTAGTGTTCTTGCCTAGAAAACCCCATGCAGAGAGGAGCCTGGGTGGCCTACAGTCCATGGGGTCGCAAAGAGTCGGACACCACTTAGTGACTAAACCACTCACCATTCTGCCTATCAGACCCTCAGTAACAGGGTGTTGAGTAACTGTCTTTCAAAAACGTGATGTTCTTTCCGCTTACACAAAAACCCAGAGCAGCCAAAGTCCCAGAGACAGAAGGTAGATTGTTGGGGGCTGGGGGCTGGGGGAGGGTCCAGGGATGAGTGTCTCATGGGGACCGAGGTTCATTCTGGGAAGAGGAAGACTTCCGCTAAGGATGGGGGTGATGGCTGCACAGCGTGAATGCACTTAATGCCACAGACTTAAGCTCTCGGGAAAAGGTCAAGATGGTAAACTAAATGTAGTTTTTCTACCACACACAAAACAACACACGCTGTGTGAGCAGCAGCAGCAAGAGGGAAGCAGCCCTTAGTGCTGTTTCTGGGGACGGGAAGACAGTGACAGCAGGACACATCGGACCTGCCCTGCTTGGACCTACATTTAAAGGCGTGGAGGGGCTGACGGTCTCCCGGTAGGTCAGGAACACGGACCTTGGAGTCAGGCGAGTCAAGGTCAAGCCCAGCCCACCATTTACAGACCTTGGCTCCAGCGAGGGCTGAATCCGATAAGGTCCGGGGCAGGGAGGTATGGGGGTGGTGATTGGCACAGACGGTGAGGGATGTGCTTGAGATTCTGACTCCCCGTCCGGGGACGCAACCAGAAATCGAGGCCGAGGCCACCTGGGTTAACGTCCACTCGGCCCATCAAAGCTGGTCCTGTCCAGGAAGAGTGGCCGGGCTGCGTCGGGAGCTGGACACCCCAGGCCCTGTGCTGCCCCGGTCCTCACTCGCCGTCTCAGGGGAGGACGAGGATGAGGGTGGGGGTCAGGGTGGTGGGGGCAGGAGTCACAGTGAGGAGGACGCTGCTGGCCCCTGGGACCCACCCCAGACAGACTCACGTGGCCCTGGCACCAGCCACTTCCTGGAAACGGGGCAGGAAGGACCGAGGAGTCGTTTCCTTTCTCTCCTCTTGGCAACCTACCCTCTACGGAGTTTAAGGAAAAATAAAAAGGAACAAAAAGAAAAGGTTACTTAAAAAAAACGAGTGAAGCCTCCTCCTGTGTGAGTTCATTCTGAGGACCCAGGGGGCGGGGCTGACCTCTGAGCTTTGACCTCTTGCTGGTCAGGGGTCTGACGTACCCTCCCCTCCTGTTGGCTCCACTTGAGAACACAGCCTAGATGGGTCCCTTGTCAACGGCTGCCCCCGCCGGTTCCAGGCTGCCTCCTGGGGGTCTCCGTGCAGCCCCCCGCCCCCCTCTGCCAGGACCCGGCCTCTCCCTGTCCACTCCTGCCGCAATGGCTTCTGCAGGCCAGGCTGCTCCCAGCACCTTTCCCGCGGGGGCCTCCCAAGGCCCGGCCCTGGCAGGTGACTTCCTCGGGGCTGGCGGCTACTCTGCCCTTGGACTTGGCCTGACTCCCTATCTTCCCTGTCTCGTCCACTTCCCGCGTCTCACCCTGAACACCCGCCTTCTGCAGGGAAAGGCCTCTCCCGTCTTGCTCCTCGTTTTGCCCCCCCGGGGCCGAGGACAGCGCCGGGCACATGGCAGGAGGCTGGGCTGCAGCTGGTTAACCGGATCCTGGAGAAAAACGAGCAAAAACCGCCCCCGAAGCTCCATTCAGGTCAAGGCCTCATCCTTGTCTTGACGGGTGCAAAAGTAAAACTGATCTTTACACATGAACGGTTCTCGCTTCCCCATCTCTCAGAGTGAAGAAGGCAGACCCGAGGAAGTGGTTTCTAATGGGAGGAGGCCAAACCGGAAGCAGGGCTCGGTGAAGACGCCTTTGCTTCTCTGAGGCCACCTGTGCCTGACCTGGCTTCTCTGCAGGGACAGCGGGAAACCCGAGCCCACGTGTTTACCTAATAAACGCATCACCCTGAATGCTGAGGCTCATTACAGAAACTGCCCTGAGCGTCCAAGTACACACTCTGCCGGGACGCCGGCTCTGCAGGGCCCGCGGGCTCCCGACGCCCAGCCTGCCCGTCCTCCCCTCCTGCCCGGGGTCGGAGGGAGGGTCAGCCCAGGAGGAGGGGCCCGCAGCTTGCTCCCCGGAGGGAGCAGGTCAGCTCACAACCTGGAGCAGGGGAGGTGACAGGGCAGATGAACTTCATCTCCTCTTCTAAGGAAAGGGCTTGCTCTTTTGAGAGGTCCCATCTCTCGCCTCCTGTAAGCTTCTTTCAGCACTGCCTGGGGCTGCACCCGAGACACACACACACACACACACACGTGGGCATTTCCTGGCGCACACACACACACACACACACACACACACACACGTGGGCATTTCCTGGAGTCTTGGGCATGCTATTCCAAAGGGGCTGACCCTTCACCTTTCACATTGACCACGTACGGTCCTGGTTCCCAGCCAGGAACGACCCCATCCACAGAGAAGCAGGGTGGCTGTCAGCGTGGCTCAGTGACCCGCACGACTGGACAGGTCAGATGGCTTGCTTCCTGTGAGCTGCTTGTTTATGCAAAAATCACTCCTGAGTTATTTGGTTGTTGTATTAATACAACTCAGGACCCCACACTGGAGCTCCCCACAGTCAGTCTCCTGAGGCTGGTGTGTGTAATATGGTGGGTACAGGAGCAGTTGGGGGGGCTCCCCGACAGCAGGACCTGGAGGCCTGAAGGACCCGAGCACTCAGCACTCAGAACTGTGACACGGTCACCTTGCTGGAAACATCTACAACCCACTTCCCTGAACGCCGCTTCCGGCCGAGCTGCTTTGAGACCCACTCTGGGCTTACTGGCTTTGGGCCTTGGCCCTTCAGCGGCTCTGATGGCAGGTCCCACAATCACGGCTTCTGACCGGCTCTGCCCCCCGAGCCCTGGGGTGACCGTGCTGTCCAGGCCCCTGCCCTGCCCACACCAGCAGGTCTGAGTCACAGGAGCTCTCCGCCCAGGGGACAACTCAACCCCCACAGCCCGACTGGAGGGGGAGGACCAACACAGTGGGTCTGGGGGGGTTGCGGCCCAGAGACACAGCCCCCGGCTTCAGCTGTTGTGAGCGAGGCCCGAGCTGCCGCCACCGACCACTCGGGACCCCGAAGAGACCTCCTGGGCGGGTGGGTAGGGACGCGGGCCAGAGGCTGAGAGATGCTGCCTGGGTGACGGCTCTCGTGGGAACCCCGGGTGCCCAGCGGGCAGCAAGCAGGCCTGAGGTTCCCCCACCCCCCGCCACGGACGGCCACGTATGATGGCCCACCACCCCCCACAGGCAGCGACCCGGGTGGGGGACAAGCTGACAGGATCCCAGCAATCAGAGAATGGCCGCGGGACCAGCAACCTGCCGTTTTTAAAATATAACATTTATTGCTTTTAGATGGTTTGATACAGAACAGCGTTTCTTCTCATTTTGAATTTGGAAGTACTATACAACTGGATACAAAGAGGAGAAGTACCAAAACCGAACTTGTGATTCTCTGTTCATGTGGCATAAACCAGTTTTGTACATAACATGTAGCAGCAGTTTTTTAAGTTCCCTTTAGAAAAATATGAATTCTACACATTTATTATTGTTTCCTGTTTAATGAATGGGCTGAAATCACTAGGATCAACTTCCTTCTGGAGGAAAGAGAGGAACAGAGCGTGGAAAGGACGGTGAAACTTTCTGAAACAAACGGGCATCCGACTGCCACACAGCTTCCCCGGGGCTGGTGGGAAGAACAGCCCCGGGGTTTTGTTTTGTTTTCACAGCCGGGAGTTTCATGTAGTGATTGAATCTCAGCATCGTGTTCATAAATCAAAGAGAAAAAACAAAAGAGAGAAACTCG
Source organism: Giraffa tippelskirchi (assembly GCF_054371585.1). Classification (NCBI taxonomy): domain Eukaryota; kingdom Metazoa; phylum Chordata; class Mammalia; order Artiodactyla; family Giraffidae; genus Giraffa; species Giraffa tippelskirchi. The sequence goes on from NC_137282.1 coordinate 160,531,523, forward strand.
CACCTCAAAAAACTTTTCAGAAGATCCTTATACATATATTTCTCTTTTTTTTTGTAAAAGCCCTGAGAGAAGGAGAAAAAGAATCAAACAAAATGTATAGGAACAAATTAGCTGGACATGCAAACTATGCTATGATTCACCCAGAGTTTAAACAAATCACAAATTTCACAGTTTAATATTGGGGGAGGGGACAGAACAACAAACAAATGATACATCTCTCAACCTCACTAATAAAACGTGGCAAGACCTTATCGCCTATGAGGGTACAGATGAAGGCTAAATAAAGCTTTAAATCAATAGTGATTATTGCGGGCGGCAGCTTTGGCCGCAGTGCCGGGCTGGTTCCGGCTACATCTCACCCCAGCGCAGAGTTAACTCGTGGCTTCTCCCCACAACGTTCCGAGTTTTAGTGTGGAGAGCTGCAAAGGAAAACAAAACACCCAAATAATAATAATAACAACGAAAATAACAACAATCGTCATTAAAAATTAAGGGATGAATGACCTGGTTTTAGGTAAGCACACCATGCTTGGTGTGAAATGATATGGGGTTGGGGCGGGGGGTCATTGGTTCTGATTCGTCTTCACCTAAAGTAAATAAAACCTCATTTTGAAACTGGTTCACACATCCCTAATACAGTTAAAAATCTTATATACCTCAACCTTTCTCTTTTCACATGCAAAGATACCGCTTTTTCATCATGTCAAGAACACACAGCTTCCTTTGAAGTCTGGGCGGTTGGATTTTGGCCACCAGGAGTGGGTGAGGAAGGCTGGGGGGCGGGGGGGGGAGTTCCCTGTGGTGGGCACAGGTCTGAGGACAGAGGAGCCCTGGGTCCCGGGGGGCCTGAGGCACTGAGGCTGGGGGGTCCCGGCTAGAGGACAGGCCGCTGAGCACAGCCCAGCTACAGTAGGGTCAGTTTCCAGTCACTGCTGGCAGCTACAGTGAGGGGGGTCTATTGCCTGCATACGATGCTCACGAAAAGCAAATCCACCTCTGTGCGCCCAGGGGCTCGGGCGATTCAAAAACTAGAGACGAGTTTATCTTCAAGCACCAACCCCAGGTTACAGGAAGGTAAACACACACCTATTCTTCCTCTTCCATCTCGCATGTGCAGTTTTGTTACCAGTAGTAGAATTCCCTCGCTCTGCAAAGGACGGGGGTGCAGGCGGGCGAGGCCTGGGCTGGGTTTGGTAGGAAGACCTGGTGAGCGACGGGTCCTGCCGCCTGGCTTCCCTGGAGGCCCCGGCGCCCACCGCGCCTCCTCTCCCCTCCCCACTGCCCCCCGGCCCCCCGGGGCGGGCGGAGGACCGCGGGGCCCCCGCTGGGTGCTGCAGTCACAGAAGAGAGGCTTGTCGAAGTACAGTAGAAGAGCCGCCACCCGAGGGGGCCTGGGAGAGGCTGCGGGCAGACGCTCACGCGGGGACCCGGGCGGGGACGACCCAGGTCTCCCAGGACAAATATTGCCCATTTGTTTCTGCTGACTGCAGAGACCAGCAAACTGATGAACTACAAATAATAATAATAATAATAATAATATTAATACATATAGTGAAAAGGGGGGGAGGAATCAGATATATGACATCTATGCATGTTTTCCGCCAGTTCAGTTGCCAGGGGACTCTCCTCTGTCTGGAAACTGCAGCAGTAACGGCATGTCTAACGCTGAGAGAGTGGAAATGTGTACCAGGTCGAAGCTAGAATCTTTCCTGGTTTTGGCTTGAACCAAATTGGAAACCTTCATCAACCACATCCTGCAGTACACCGAGGACCAAATTACAGCTCCACCATGTAGCAAACAGAAAAAAAAAGTCTATTTGAGAAATGAGCATCTTATCCACATTTCCTCTGGGAATTTACATGAAATTCACATCACTTTCTTCCAGTTATTGGCCATAGGTATCCAAGGGCGTGTTTTGTTTTGTTTTTTCCTTCTGTTTCCAGCTCACAGAACAAAGGTGACTATCACAGATTCGCAAAAACAAGCTCACACACACCAAGACAGAAGGTAATGTTAATGCTTAAATGAAAAGGTCCTCTCCAAATAATTCATTAAAATATGCTTTGTTTTTCAAAAAGTCATTTTGGAAACACACAACTCCCAGGAAGATACCAAGGGCTGTAAGTAGTTAAGGCACTCGAATCGCTGGTGCGGCCCTTCCCCGCGGTCTGTAAGGCGATGGCACCCGGGGGGGAGGGGGGCGGCGGTCGCCGCCCCCTTCTGGCCCCCCAACAGCCGAGGGGCACTGAGGACACCTCGAGAAGCAGATTCAGGGCGCTTTGCTCTGCTGGCTCTCGTCTGCGTGCTGGGGGGCGGGCCGGGCCGTCATTCCAGGCCCAGGAGCGAGGCGCTGTCGGCCGTGGGCAGGAGCGGGTGGGCGGGCCTGCGGCCCGGCAGCTCCAGCAGGTCCTGCAGGAGGCCCGCGGGGCTCTCCCGGCCGGGGTCGCCCTGGGGCGCCGGCTCCCGGGGGCTGCCTGTGGCGGCGGCCCTGGGCACGCCCCTGCCGGCCTGGCTAGCCCCCGCCGTCCGCGACGCCGCCCGCTCCTCCCGGCGGCCGGCGTCCTTGGCGGCCAGGCTCTCCCTCCGGCTCCGCGTGACCGCCACGTGGGCGCCGGCGTGCAAGCCAGCGTCCGCCTCGCCCTCCGACACGGGGTTGGCGCCGCTGTGGGCGGACTCGCTCTCGCTGTCCTCCTCGGCGCGCTCCTCCCTGTCGCTATCCTTGCTGTGGTGCTTGGCGTGCCGGGCCTTCTGGTGGACCCGTTGGTGGCGCACCAGGCTGTGCTTCAAGGTGAAGGTCCGCTCGCAGGTCTGGCACTTGTAGGGCCTCTCTCCTGGGGAACCGAGAGGGATTCAGGGCTTTGAGCCCGGCCGCCCACGCCCACCGCCTGGCTCCGCCCAAGCGCAGCGAAGGCCCGGGCGGGGTGGAGCAGTGGGTTGCCGAGAGCCCCCGCCTGCTCACAGGAGCCTCCTCTGTCTCAACCACAGCACAAGGAGGGGGAGCAAGGCCGCACGGAGCGGCTCCTCAGCCTCAGTCCAGACTTCTTTCTCACCCCGGATCCGAGACCCTCGGGCACGCAGGCGCCGGACAGGGCCCCGAGGAAGGGCGGCGCCGCGGCCCTCAGGGCTGGCCCCACTGCTGAGTCAGAGCTGCAGACGCGCTGCGCCCTGATGCGGAGCAGCTGAGGGAGCCACCTGCCCGGAGCCCACGAACACCGCTGCTGGGAGCCCAGTGCAGGGCCTAGACGGGGGATGAAACCTCCTTAGCCACCGGGAGTGGAGGGAAGCGGAGACCAAAACACCGGGGTGTCTTCCTGCTCGGTGGGGCATGGGTTTGTGAGTACCTTCAGGCCTCCTTTCTACCCAAGCAGTGGCCCCCACGGGGGGTTTGTGGCTTCAAGCCCAGAGGTGGTGGCTTCCAGGAGGAGCAAGGCTGTGACCCGGCGGCAAGCAGGTGACCACCCTGTTTCAGCCCCATCAGCCCGGCCGCTGTGTGGCCAACCCAGCACCTGCTGGCCTACGGCACACCCTGGTGCCACCCTGCAGAGACCCAGGCAACTAGAGCTGGCTGACGGGCACACCCAGGAGCACCCCCCCCCCCCCACAGGCCCAGGCAACGAGCCCTGCCCAACCCCCACCTCACTGCTGCTCCCTGGGCCACCCTGCAGCCCTTCCTGGCACCTGTATTTTTCAGGAAGCTTCTAGAAGACAAGGGCAGCTATCGCTCTCCTTTCTAGAGACAGAGAGACTGAGGTGCAGAGGGTGAAGAGGCTGATCAGAAGGCTCTGGAAAACACCACTGCCACAGCCCGTGCCTTCTGGGTGCTAAGAGGACGGGCCTTCTGCGCGCCCAGTGTGCCTGGGGCCACGGCCGCCAGCTCCGTCCCTGCCCCCCTCCCCGAGTCTGCCCCCGCCCCTTCTGCCCCCTCCCCGTCCCTCGCCTTCCTCCCCGCCCCCGATCCCCCTGCCCCCCGAATCGGCCTCGTCCCCTCCCCTCCTCCCCAGCCCCGTGCCCTCACCTGTGTGCGACCTCATGTGCCGGGTGAGGTCCTGCAGGGACCAGAACCTCTTGCTACAGACGCTGCACACCTTCTTCCTCTTGTCCGCCTTGCTGGCTGCGCTCCTGGGCGCGTCTGTCTTTGGCTTCTTGTCGTCGTCACTCTTCTCCAGGGGTCTCTTCTCGGCGGGGCCCTCCCCGTCCCCGTCGCCATCCGAGGGGACCTCGGCCGCCTCGCTCTGCTTTTCCGCTGGGGCCTCGGGCGTGGCCTCCGCCTCGGCTGGGGGCTCGGGGACGGGGGGCTCGGGGGCAGCCGGGGGTGGTCCCTCGGGCTCCTGAGGGGGCGCGCTCTCGTCGGCGGGCTCCTCGCGGTCGTGGGCCTTGCGGTGGCGGCTGAGGGTCCCGAGGAACTTGAAGCTCTTGCCGCACACGTGGCAGGCGTGCTTGTGGTCCTGCGCGCCCGCCTCGCCCTCGGCCAGCTTGAAGCCCATCAGCTTGCTGGCGAGGTTGAGGTCCAGGCTCTTGTTGCTGACTGTGTCCTCCTCGGGGCCGTCGGCGGCCTCGGCCGGCTCCTCCTCCGCGAACTCCTCCTCCCCCTCCTCCTCCTCCACGGGCTGCGCGTCTCCCTCGGGCTGCACGTCCTCCTCCGCCGCCACCTGCTCCACCTCCTCCTGCGCGCTCCCCGGGGTGTCCTCTGGGGCCTGGGCCGCGGCCGGGCTGGGCTCCGAGGCGCCTTCCGGGGTTGACGCGGGCGGCTCCCGGGCGGTGAGGTCCAGCACTTCGCTGCCGGCCGCCGAGGCCTCTGCGTCCGATTGGCTGTCTGCGGAGCAAGCACGGGGCAGGCTGAGACCCGGGCCCCCAAACACACCCCTTCCGAGGGCTCGCCCGTGACCCACCCCTCGGGGCCTGTCTCCCAAACCCCAGCAAGGGTTTCTCTCACCCGAATCCTCATCACCCTTTACATCCCCCAGGCGGATCTGAGGTTAATTTTAAAAAGGAACCTCCACGGGGGCGCACACACAGGCTGGGGTCCCAGGCTGGCTGCGCCCGCGACCCCCGCCCTCCCCTCCACCCCCGGAGCCGGTTCCCACCCCCGCACTGGAACACACAGGGATGCTCCGGGCCCCCAGGGGCGGGAGAGCGGCTCAGGGCAGCCAGATAGAAAGGATCGCGGGAGGACAGCGGGCGCATTCCAGAGACTCGCAGCGCGAGGGAGGTTGAAGAAGCCGAGCGGGAGAAGTTATTTTCCAGAGCAGAGAGCCGTATACACATGCAGCATACAAAGGACCAACCCCCCGACCACGGGATCTGGGGAAGGGCTCACAGGACGTGGCCCAGAGCAAGTGTTCGTTGTCTGCGGCCCGCACGCTCGAGCCTGGCGGCTGGTCTCCGGGAGAGCTCGCGGGCAACAGGAGACACATGCGCTGCTGTCTGCACACCTGCGGGCCCCCTGGCTGCTGTCAGGACCCGGGTAGGGCGCGGAGACGTCTCCCGTCTCTTGACTGGTTCCTACCTGTCCACTCTCCACAGCAAAACCAGATGTGGACAGTCCGCCGGTTCCTATCGGCCTTCTTAAGGGCTGGCCCCCTGGGAACACTGTCGACACCCAAGAGATGACGGTATTGATCAAAAGCACCATCTCCTCGCCGTTCTGGTCGAACAAGGTCTTAGCCCCTTTTCCATCATGAGCTCTGACGGGGAAGCTGAAGCTTGCTGAGCCCAGCTTTTAACTACAAGTGCAACGGTCGGGGTACCGCTGAGGCAGCAGGCTGACGGAACCCACTTTTCTGTGGCACAGACACGGCTCGCGCCGCCCTCACAAGGCCTGTTCTCCGAGCCTGGGTTCACACACCGAACCTGACCCCTCCCCTGGCTGTGCGCAGGCCGGCACCTCGCCGGCCCGAGGCCCAAGCTCTGTGATCTGCCATCAGGGAAGCCCTGGGCCGGCGGCGAAGCAGAGGCCCCGGCCCCACCAGGGCCCGCTACACGGCTCTCCCGCTTCCTTCTCTTCGTTGGATTCATTCTGACTACTTTTTTGGCAGCCACTGTGCAAGCATCTCAGAAAGTTTCAGAAAGAAACAAGTGTGGAGTGAGTATAAAATTTCTGACAATAAATGGCTTTTGGCAATTACTCAAAAGATTAAAGAAGACTCCCGATATATATATACATATACACACACCACAACAACATCTTGGCCATTTTCCAAGGAAAAATCTGATGCTCATTTTCTTTAATTGCTCGGAGAGCACCTTTTAAATGGATTTTGGTGTAAACTTCAAAGTAAAAAAGTACAGAATGCTTGGTTTCCTATTTATTGGTTCTGTGGGTAGTTACATTAAAACCAAAGAGGGGAAGAAAAAAAAAAAGCCAAGGGGTGTATGTGTGTATCTGGTTACTTCCTATCTGTCCCAGATAGGCTGTTTCACTAATCACTGTTTTTCTTTTACACCAAAAGAACATGGGTTATTTAAGATTTCGACTGCAGTAGAATATATTAAGATGATAAACTAAGTGCATTCTGAAACCAAGCCCAAGTCAATATACTCAGATCAGTGCTCTGACTGCGGGGCCTTCCTCAGCGGGGGTGATGGCGCTCTCTCTGAAGGCAGCGGAGGCCAGCTGGCTTCCTCTGGGGAGCTTGGCCGCCTTCTGCCCGACGTCCACCAGGGGGCGTTTTCAGTAGGGCAGCCGGGCCCTTCCAGTTGCCAGCCACTCCAAGAGCTTTTTCATGGCAATCCTCGGGCTCCAGGGACTTAAATTAACCTCTTGGGTCTCGTGGACACGCAACGTACAAGGCCAGGCTCTACACTGACCTCGCCCTCCTCACCACACACTCTCCCCAAATGCAGGCGGCTGAGCTGGTGACTTTTGTAAGCCGTGCGGCTTTAAACATTTTCTGTTCCTGTCAGCCAGGCCCTTGTTTGTGACGCGAATCTAAGAAAACTGCTAGAGGAAGCAGACAGACTCCGAAGGCACTTGTAGATAAGAACCCCGAAGCTCCTCCCGTGTGAGAGAGCAGACCTCCTTGTCAGGTCAACAAGTAACATCTACTGCTTCTGAGAAATTTCACGCTCTCCAGCTGAGGTGACAACCTACGACCTAAACATCCATCTGCCTGGGCAGGGGCGCGGCAGGAGGAAGGGGCCCGGCCACACCGGCACAGGGGGTTCAGGGCAGCGAAGGGGAGCACCTTGCAGTGACAGTTTCAAAACGTCCATGCTGGGGAGTTCCCTGGCTTTGATTGCGGTGGGCCCTGGTTCAGTCCCTGGTCAGGGAAGTTAAGATTCCAAAGGCCATGCAGCCTGGCCAAAAAAAGGGAAAAACTTCACACTCACATTGATTTGAAAAACCACCCACAGGTGCCCACAAACAGGAAGCTGCGACAAGCATCCCCTGAGGAAGACCCAGGAGCACCCCCCGCGGGGACAACGTGCGTCTGGGTCCCAGCCCGGCTCTGAATGGTCAACACGTCCTTCTCAGCTAACACTGCCCCATCCCAGCGCTGTCCGAGTTCCTCTGGGGAAAATCCAGGGCACACTGGGGGAGAGACCTTCTGTGACTGAGAAAGTCAGACCTATGTTACAAAACATGTTCTGGGATTTTCCGAAAATGCAACCTAGCATATAAACCTAGAAATCCCTCAAGAACAGCCTGGGTCGTTTCCTGCCTTTGTGTTTTTATGGTCTTTCTCCAAAGCCTGACTTTTAACTTCATGGGAAGGAGCCTGAAAGAAACCTCCACCCTCCACCCCCCTCACCTGGTTTGAAAAACTCTCGAAAACACCGAACCCCCCCCCCTTATCTCTCAGCCCTCTTTCTCACCACGGGCTGTGACCACAATTACACCAAACCTGTATTTTCTCTATGCTGGTTTCCCGTTACAACTCTCACTGAATTTTCTTTTTCCAGAGGCTTTGTCCCTTCAAGGAAACCTATACACCCTCCAGGCAGGGTGGGGGCGAGGAGGGCGCCGTGAGACTTGGAAAAACGAAACTCAGAACTGCAGTTTATAAAACAAGTACCCCTGCCGTGAAGACGTGGAGCTGCACCGAGGCTACACTAGCTTCGCGTCTGCAGGAGCCCCGGTTTGGATGCTTCCTGATCACACAGCTCAAGATGCTGAACCCAAAGTGTGCCTCCTGGCTGTTACACTGTAAGACTCGTCTGCCAGCGTGGGAGCCAAGGGCGCCCCGCGGCCCCCTGGGGACTTTGATGGGCTGTGAGAGCGGGGCCAGGCAGAACCTGACGTGGCAGCCGAGACTCAGACACTGGGAAGGCCGTCCCAGCGAAGCAGCGCCCTGCCAGCCCAGCGGCCAGCTCCACGGGGTGAACGGCAGGTCACCCGGCACCGTGGGGCAAGGGCAGCAGTCACAGCAAGACTCCGTGGGCGCCCGGACCCCTCTCCACTCAAAGATCCTGGCCAGTCACGTGGGCCTGGAAGCCGGAGGGGGTGTACCCTCCACCACCAGAGGGTCTGACCGCGGCCGAGGGCGTGGCCAGGGCGTCTCGGGGCTGTCTCACTGGCTGGGCGGGGGCGTGGCCCGAGAGGAGGTTCTGCACCGACCCCCCTCTTCTCTGCGCCCCTCCCCGTCTCTGACAACACGGACCGGAGGCGGCGGCCGGGGGCGGGGGCTAGAGCCGGCCCTCCAGTCCACTCACCAGGAGAGGGGGACCCCCGCCTCACTCAGTCTGAGGGCAGAAAGCATGGGACACAGAGACCAGGAAACACTAGGAAAACACACCAGGAGGGGAATCTCCTCGGCTTCAAAACTTAGGGCAAAGTCAAGCTTTCGCGATCTGTCAAACCGAACCCACACCTGCGACACTTACTCAGCATCAGCCAACCAGCCCCGCGTCTGAGTCACCCACAGGCAGCCAATGCTTGGTGTTGTTTCGGGGGATGAGGGACATAAACCCCTAGCGGTTGGAGATAATGGAAGGTACTGAACAGAGAACATGAGTAAATACAGAAGCTGGAAGGGGAAAGGTGGCGGGAGACGCACGGGCAGCCGTTAATTGCTCTGGAGGGCTAGAGGAAGGAAGCGCATATCAGCACACGAGAATAATACCCGGATTCGGGGCAAGCGGAGATGGGATTAAAGAAAGGACATGCACAGTGCTTTCTCAAACAAGACCAAGGTTTTTACTGGGGAGAGAGTTATTGAAAAGAAAACACCCCGCCCGGCCGGCCCCTCCCCGTGGGGGGCGGGGCATCGCTGGTTCCTGCAGGACCTTTCCAGCGGGCCCTTCCCTGCCCAGTAGGACGCGGCCCCGCTGGGGTTTCCGAAAACACCAGCCCAGCCCAGCGCTTTCACATCCCTCTCAGACGTGTTCCTACAAAGAGCGGGACTGTGCACCCTCCCACACCACCCAGCTCTACGGGGCAAAGGGCACGAACAGGCGTCTGGGGGTAGGGAGGGGAAGATCAGACCTTCCCCAGCAGCTGGGACACGCGGGCTCCTGCAGAGAAAGGGAGGCTGGGCGGCTAAGCGCGCCCCTCTCCACCGCCTGGAGGCACTACCTGTGCTATCACGGGCTCCATCACTCTCTTTTGACTGGGGGATAAGCCCGTTTCTTCTCAGGGAACAGGCGGTAACTCCGTGTTTGCGCAACTGGTGTCGTTCACAGTTAGATTTGGTGGAAAAGAAGGCACCGCATTTTTGACAAGGGAAGGGTTTCTGACCTGAATCGGGGGAAAAAAAATACATATTTACCTGGCTTTCTACTGCAGCGAAAAAGGAAAGTCTGCTTCCGGTTCTTTCTCCAGGGATCACTGGCATTGTTTCCCACCCCCCACCCCTTTCAAGAAAATAAACAAGACACATTAAGAAATATACACCGAGAACATCAATAATGCAAACGATCATCTTCCCTCATCCTGAGTGGGATAAGGTATTTGTCTTTAAAGTATTGAAAGTTAACAATGAAAGCAAGACACATATCTTTAAAATAAGTCTCACAGTAAAAAAAAAAATCCTACATAACAACAAGAACAAAGGTGAGAGGAGGGGCGTGCGCAGGATGCCACCTGCGGCCACCATGGCGAGGGTGCCTGCGCGCATCCCTAGCCTGGTGCAGCCGTGGGGAAATGAACAGGATGTAGGGCCATCTTGAACCCTCCGGGGTCTCTGGGGGTCTGACCCGCCGACCTGGACAGGAAGAGCTGAGTCCTGGACTTCCCAGGGTGCCTCCCGTCTGACCTCTGCTCAAGGTTCCTGTGGCTCTAGCCAGGATGGGGGTGGGGGGGTCTGCCCCCTCGCTTTACGCTCGTGCGGGTGGGAGATGAGGGGCCAGCAGGGCTGAGCCTCCCCAGAGACCACACGCTCCACTCAGCACCCTGAGCGTGAAGAAGCTGGGTCACCGAGCACCGCCCCCCCAACCTGCCTGTCCGCTCTCTGCTGTGACCAGCCCCCACCCCCTCATTAGGATTCCTTCCGCAGGATCCACGGCACCTGATCTGTGCCTGCAAGGATGGACGCGCGGTAGAGCCAGGGCAGAGTGTGAAGACGAAAAGAAGGAACCTGGTCGGACACACACACTCACCCCCGGGTCAGACCCACCCACATACCCACACCCTGGTAAGACACACACACCCACACACCCACACACACACCTACCCAACACACACACACACACACACACACACACACACACACACACACACACACACACACACACACACACACACACACACACACACACACACACACACCTACCCAAGACACAGCCGGCAGTCAGCCAGCACTGCTCCCTCGACCCGGCGATGGAGGCCGGCCTTCCATTTAGATTCCGATGCTCATCACCAGGCCCCAGAACCAGTGAAGGCACACAAGCCCACACACCCGGGGAATGGACAACTCGGGCCTGGCGCCTGGGATTCCCAGGACAGGAAGGACTCGCACCGCCTGAATCCACACACCCCAAGTTTGAGCATCAGCTGTAACCAAAGAAAGGGATGTCCACTTCCTTCTGAGAGATGGTTCCAGACTGCTGGTAGAGGCTTTTAAATACAGACGTCTAGAACTATCAAAGACAGTGGAATTAGAAGGACGGGTAGGTGGAATCAGAAACCAGTCGTGTGCGGGGGTTCCCTGGGGGTTTGGTGGTAAAGAATCCGCCTGCCAGTGCAGGAGACTGGGGTTTGATCCCTGGTCGGGGAAGTTACACCGTTGAGCGACTGACTAGGCCCGAGGGCCACAACCACTGAGCCCGTGCTCTAGAACCCAGGAGCCACACCCAGCGAGCCCACATGCCTCGATCCTGTGCTCTGCAACAAGAGAAGCCAGCACAGTAAGAAGCCAGTGCCTCACAACCAGAGGGCAGCCCTACTCGGTGCAACTGGAGAAAAGCTCGTGCACAGCAACGAAGACCCAGCACAGCCAAAAATTAAAAAAAAAAAAAAAAGTTACTCTAGGGAGCTCCATGTGGGCCTGAGAGGATGAACTGGAGAACCCCTGCTTCACAAACCTCGCAGGTTTTGGTGCTAAATTTATAAAATTGCCCACATTAAAAAAAAAAAAAAAAGTCATGCTTTTTGTGTGAGGACGAGTTGCAAAGCATTTTAATGTTTTCTTTGTGTGTGTGTACCCTTCACATACTTCTTTTCACCAAAAGTTAAACCTAACATTTAATAGTTATTCAGGCTCTGTTGTAAGGAAGAAGAAAACATTCTCCCTTTAACATTTCATTCTCCAAAGGCAACATCACAGTCTGCCTGAGCAAGGCCGGTGTGAAAACAAGAGGACCAGGCCCGGGAAAAAAACAAGTCCGAAGCTGTGACTGTGAACGGTGATCTAGTGCTTGATTTCAAACAGAGCAGCTGGTTCCTTGCTTCTCCCGACTATATGAGGTACTCTACAATCTCCACACTGGTCAATGCTTCACCTTTACAGCCAGTTTCAAGAGCGAGGCGGATGTCTCATGACGAGGAAGATTCATGCTAAGGTTAAGTTTAGAAACCAACTCAATGACCTGGAAGCATCATATCCAATTAAGAAGATTCCCAAAGTGACAACCAACAGGAGTCTTTAAAAGTCCCCCTTTCACTGCATAAGTCACACATTTTAATAGCAGCATGCCCTCCAAACTGCATGGATGGAGGAAAACAAGAACCCTTCTGGTATTTTATCATTACAGTCTTCAGAAAAGCCTTGCTGACTGGTGAACCGTATGAACGTATCCGATGATTTTATCCATTTGGTAACAGCCACAGAAGACTGCGGTGTTTCTAAATGTACCTGTGAGCACAGGCGCTACCTTTGCACCAAAGACCTATGACATCCTTCGACCCACGTCCACGGCGTTGGAACAGTCAAGAAATGAAGATAGAAATTTTACAATAGGCACAGGGTGCTGTCTGGCAGACAGGGCAGGAGGGAATAAAGGGTGAACGCCCAGAGTAAGTGTGATGGCCTGGCTTCACCCCCTCAGCCAGCTCTCCATTGCCCTCCTGCCCCACCGGGCCTCTTTCTTTCAGGACCGGGCAGAGATGATGCAGGGCTGGCCAGGAAGACACTCTCAGAGCTGCCGCCTAAGAAAGTGAAAAGCAGTCAAACCCCAGAGAGGCTGGGAGCGCTCTCCACACTGAGGCGTACATCCCAGACTCCAGCCCCCATGCGGGTGTCTGTGAACAGAGGGTGGGGGAGGTAGGTTGGATTCAGGCTGGCAAGAAAGATCAGTGAGATCAACCACAAGGAAGTGGGCGAGGCCAGGAACTAGGACTGGCAGAGCTGGAGGCACCTCAGGCCTCACAGGGTCCCGACCCTGCATTTCACCAGGAGGAAGTCGGATGGGGCTGAAATGGACCGTTTTCTGGCACCGTCTCTTCTACCTGCAGCCTGAGAACACACGGGATGCCCACGAGGGGGAAAGGCGGAAACAGTGAGCCATCTTCCGAAGAGGCGGCCTGGTCAGGCTGAGAAGGAAAGATCCAGGGCGGCCCCCCTCAACTAGACGCCTCGGGCCAGGAGGAGCGGAAGGCGGAAGGAGCTGTGAGCGGAGACTGCGCGAGGACGTGAAGTGCGCCAGCCACGCCAGCTTCCTCCTGAGACACGGTTCCTAGAACCTGAGTCACGCAGAGAAAGGGCTGAGATCACATGCCCCTTGCCTGAGCAGCAGCGAACCCCTGGCTGGACACTCACCCTCTGGCTATTTAATGCCGCCTGTTTAGGCAGCGGGATGCCCTAGAAACTTGTCTGGAAGACCCTGCAGAGATGCTGGAATTCCCTGTCCCCGCTGCAGAGCGCTCTCTAAAATCACTAAGCAGCTTGATGCAGAGGTTGCCTCTGGAAGCCGAGACTGTGAAATAGCAGAGGACGGTAACTGAGGCCACGGGGCGCCAGCCTCTGTCCGGGCCGAAATGTGTGGCTAACTCATGACCATCCTGTGGTCACAAAGCCTCTGGTCAGCAGCTCAGGGTCCACAGCTGTGCTGCAGCTTGTCTCAAACCACCTCCCCACGCTATGCGTTGGAACGGGTCAGGACGCGCATGCCTCCTGACATCCTCAGACAGGGCGGGGGCGGGAGCAGGGGACCTGGCCAGGCTCCCGATCCAGGACCACCACTGCAGGCACACCACTCAACCCTCCCTGAGCCTTGGTCTCCTTGGGGCAAGGTGGGGACAGCATGGCCCTCATGGCCCGGTCACCAAGACCAGCTCTGGAGGGCTGCTCCACCTCCAGAGACGAGGCCCGCGATGCCCACGGCAAGAACACAGGGCAGACAGACAGGGACAGAGCCCCCAGGGGCACGGTGACTGAGCAGGGAAAACAAGGTCACACCTGCCCCCATCTGCCCCATCTCCCACTCCCCTCTCCCCTGCTCTGTGCCCACGCCTCCAAATCTTAAACCAAGAGGACGCCTGGGCACTCGAAGGGAACTCCTACCAGACGCCTGCAGACTTGGCACAAGTCTGGAAAGGAGGTACTGGCCGCGCGGTCCTCTCAGGGAGACCGTGGGCTTGCCGGGAAGAGAACAGAACGTCCAAGAGTTGGGGGAACCTGCCAGGCCTGGGGCGCCTGGGGGAGGGGTGGGTGGGCAGGCAGCGCCGGCTCATCAGACCTGACCAGCTGGCTGCTCAGAAGTCGGAAGAGGAGTGTTCACGTCTCAGAGACCCTGCAGGTGACAGGCGGGCACCACCCCAATGGGGCGGCAGGAGAGACTGCCGTGGGGGGTGCCTTCTAAGCAACACTTTCCTTCTGAAGCCCCCCGGTGCCCTCGTCACCCACAACAGCTCTGCCACCCCGTCCCCGTGTCCCCCCTTTCAGCATGCCCCAAACAGTGCGTGGCAGATACATGCACTAAAAAATTACTTGCTGTTTATTTGAAATCCAAGACTTCACTGGTGTCCTGTATTTTATCTGGCAATCCTGTACCGTACAACTCTTTTGTTCTGTTTCAGGTCCGATCAATTAATATTTAGGTGGTCATCTCCAAAAGGTTAAGAATCTCACTCAAACTGTCCTTAGTTCAAAGATATAAATCCTGTTTGAATCCTCAGTGACTCAGAATTAAGATGAGAGTTGCGTGGTCACCTGACCACTAACTACCTGGTGTCAAATTACTTAAACTGTATTTCTTATCTTAAACTTCTCTTTAAAAACCAATATTTGAAAACATTTGAAAAATATTCTGGGGCTATCTATTTGGCAACTTAAACCTGTTACTTAGAAAAATATATTCCCATGTTTCTCTGGAACAATCCACTTTAGTACAAGTAAACATTTTTTTAAATTCTAAAACTAGTCTGTCACTGATGATCGTGATAACCAGGAGAAGCTATAATCGCCTCAGTGAACTGAAAGTGGCTGCACAATCTGCAATATTTCCCTTTAGAATACACAGCAGTCAAAAGAAAGTCACAGCATGTTTGCAGTTTTAAAAGCTGCCTTGAGGATGCAAATTCTTCTGTCAAAGTCCCCATTCCCCTAGCTGCCTCCTCCCAAGGGACAGATGGCCCAGGACCACCACACCTGAAAACACCCCAACACCTCCCTTTGCCAGCCGCCCTTGGAGGCGCAGACAATGGAGACAGGCCATTCTGGTTACAGACTCCGGGGCCATCGGGCAAGCCCCCCGCTCCTGGGACTGAAGCTGAGGACAAGCTAGGAATCGGGGTGGGGGAGGGGGGCCGCCGTGGCGCCCCTCCCCTCACCGCCCGCCCGCTCACCGGTGTGCGCCCGCTTACCGGTGTGCGTGAGCATGTGCCTCTGCAGGGAGCTGGCCCAGGGGAAGACCCGTGAGCAGTGCGGGCAGTTGATCTTCTGCAGGCAGGTGGCGTACGAGTTGCGCTTCGCCCTCAGCAGCCTGTCCTCGGGCGGGCTGCCCTGCTCCTCGTCGCTGGGCCCGTTGTGGTCTGCGGCCACCTCGTCCTGGGCGTCGTCCTCCGCGCTCTGCAGAAACGGACTGAACTTGTTGGCGTCCGTGGTGGCCAGCATCTTCTCGATGCTGGCAAACTCCCCGCTGGAGTCCAGGTCCACCCCGCCGCTGCTGCGCGCCCGGCTCCGCGTCCCCCTCTTCCGGCCCCTCTTCTTCGACAAGCCGGCTGGTCCCTGCTCAGTGGGCGAGGCTGCCTCTGGGCTGTTGGCGGTGGGGGTGGAATCACTGGATTCTTTCGGGCTGGTGACGTCAGTGGTGGCTTTGGGGAGGGCACCCCCGACACCGTCCGAGGCCGCGGCAGTTCCTGCTGGCCCCGGGTCGGCCACCTTGGTCTTCAGCAAGGTGGGGGCCGAGGACACGGATGAGATGATTTGGGCGATGGAGGCCAGCGGGGGCAGCTCGTCCGTCACGGGGGGCTTTGGCAAGAGCAGAGGGGGCTTGGGGCGCAGCGGCCGCAGCAAGGCCGGGCTGCCGAGGGTGGGGCTGCCCAAGAGCGGAGAGTTGTTGACCAGGGCTGAGGAGTAGAGGGGCACGGCGAGTTGAACGGGGCCCTGCAGGGGCAGAGCCGTGGCCTCCAGAGGGCTGGCGGCCGAGGATGCCGCGGCGGGGGGCCCAGGCTTCTCCAGGGGCCCGCTGGCGCCCAAGGTCGCCGGCAGCACGGGGCAGGCCGGTGGGCCCGGGGAGGCCTGCTCGCTGCTCCCGGGTTCCTGCTCAGGCTTCCTGGCCTCCTCGGGAGCAGCCGCGTCCTTGTCTCCTCTGCGGAAGTTCTTGGGGATGGACAGGTCGATGGGCTCCATGGAGCAGTCGTAGGGGGC
Source organism: Giraffa tippelskirchi (assembly GCF_054371585.1). Lineage (NCBI taxonomy): Eukaryota > Metazoa > Chordata > Mammalia > Artiodactyla > Giraffidae > Giraffa > Giraffa tippelskirchi. Next base: position 160,547,708 of record NC_137282.1, read on the forward strand.
GGAGGGGCTCAGGAAGGCAGCCACGTTCTCCTGCTTCACGTGGATCAGGGCTAGGCCCTTCTGGGAGAAGTCCAGGGGCTCGTTGAAGTCGGCGGCGAAGTTGCTGGCGGGCTCCACTTTGACGGCAACGTGCGGGGGCAGAGGTGGGGCGGGGCCCGCGGGAAGAAAGCCGTTCTGGGGCTCCAGGAAGGTGGCCAGGGGCTTGCGCTCGCCCTCGTCGGCGCGGCCTGGGGCCTCGGCGGGCGCGTCGGCGGGGCCCAGGCCGTCGGCCGCCAGGACGTAGCTCTCAATGTCGCGCTCGGGCACATGCAGGTGCTGCTTCAGCACGTGGTGGATGCAGTTGCGCTTGGCTGAGAAGGCGGCGCTGCACTCCTTGCACTCGAAGGGCTTGCGGGTCTTGGGGCAGCCGCCCAGGCCACGGCCGCAGTGCGCGCGCATGTGGATGCGGAGTGCGCGGTAGTGCTTCAGGTCCTCGCCGCACAGCCGGCACACGGTGTCCGGGGAGCAGAAGGCATCCACCAGCTCGGCCGCGCTGCTCGTCACGTACTCGATGTTCTTCTCGATGTCCTTGCGTGTGGCCTTGAGGTGTTTCTTGCGCAGGTGCCGCTCGCAGTTGGCCTTGACCGTGAAGGGGTAGTGGCAGATCTTGCAGATGTAGGGCCGCTCGCCGCTGTGTGTGCGCAGGTGGCGGATGAGCGCGGCCTTGTCGGCGGCGATGTAGTCGCAGATGTTGCACTGGTAGGGCGAGATGCCCAGGTGGGAGCGCACGTGCGCACGCAGCACCCCCGAGAAGGCGAACACCTGGTTGCAGAAGCGGCAGGGGTAGAGCACCTTGCGCATGGCCGGCGTCTTCTTGCCGCCGGGGCCCGTCATGATGGCCTTGAGGTCCCCCTCCGTGATCTCCTGCTTGATCTTGGCCTCCACGCTCAGGGGCAGCAGCGCCTCCAGGAGGCTGTCCTGCTCCAGCTGCGTCTTCACCTCGGCCTGGCTAGGCAGCTCGAGGCGCGGCGGCTGCAGGAAGAGTTGTGCCCCTGACTTGGGTGACAACAGGTGGGTGCCAGGGGCTGCCTCCACTGCGCCCTTGAGGAGCTTCAGCGGTGGCGGCGGCAGGCTGGGGCTGACGCAGCCAGGGGAGGCCTGCTGGGTGTTGACCAGGGGCGGGGGTGTGGACGTGGCCACCACCGTGCGTGGCGCGGCCAGGGGCTTTGGCTTCAGAGGGGGCATGTGCTTGAAGACGGCCTGCAGCGGCGCAGCGGGCGCCTTGGCCAGTGGTGGGAGGCCGACCTGCGGCGGTGCGGCCGCGGCCATCTTCAGGATCTGCTGGATGTCTGCCAGCTCGATGGCCGGCTCCCCGGAGATGGGCTTCACCACGATGCTGCTGTCGGGCTGTATGATGAAGCCCTTCTGGAAGGGCTGCAGGGCCAGGTGCTTCACGCTGTCCGCAGCGGCCGGGAGGACGGCAAGCGCCCCGCCCAGAGCAGCGGCGTCGAAGGGGGCCAGGCTGAGCAGGCCGGTGCAGCCGGGCTCCTGAGGTAGCTGGCACCGCAGTGCCTGGAGCTGGATCGCCTGGTTGTCGTCCGGCGGCGGCTCCTCGGCCGGCGCGGGCCGCACATCCTCCGCGTGCTGCAGGCCCAGCACTGCCAGGAAGACCTTCTGGTCTGGGTCGTTGCTCGGCAGGGCCCCAGCCTGCAGCCGGTCCTGGCCCTGGTCGGCAGCCATGTGAGTCTGCTTGTGCAGGGCAAGTGACGAGAGCATGGGGAAGGCCTTGTCGCACGTGTCACAGACGAAGCGATGCTGCTCGCTGATGCACCTGCGCAGGTTCGTTTCACACCAGGCCTGCAGGGAAGCCAGGCAGAGAGGAGAGTCAGAAACCACTCCCAGCTGCACAGCAGGCCTGGCTGGGCCCTTATCCCAGCACGTGGGGAGCCCACCCTCCCCTACCTGCTAACACCCCAGCTCCACCACAGAGGTTGGCTTCTCTCTTGAAAAACATGGTCCCTACAAACCTAACTAAGGGTAAGTCCCTGCCATCAGTGGAGACAGGGCTTCCTCTGACTTGGGCGGCAGGCACTGCCTGGGAAGGGCCTCAAGGGAGAATCGGGGGGGGGGGGTGCTGGGGCTAAAGGAGCACACAGACGTGGGTACACACGCGGATGTATGCATGAGTGTACATGTGGGTGTGTGCACACGGACATATGCACATAAGCGTATACATATAGAATAAGACACTGAGCCTGGGGTTTCTGAAGAATTTCACCGTTGGTATCTTCTACCTCAATTTTTAAAAGTTTAAAAGAAATGACCGCCAAAGTAGCTTTGGCAGGTGTTTTATAAGCAGAGAACGAATGCAGCTCAGGCTAACAATGAGCCAGAACGTTTGAATAGAAACTACAATGCCAGAGATATTTAGCTGTGATACGGATGTTAAAGAACCATTGTTAATAATACAAATTCAATTCAGCTAGGGTTGCGAGGGGCAGACCAAGCCCAAAGGACAGCATTTTAAGGAGAGCCCGCCTTGGGTGGGGAAGCTGGGTCCCGCTGCAGCTGATGGCGTACCTGAGAGATGCGAGGAAACTTCCGACAGGAGAAGTCGGTGAAGCCCAAATCGTGGAAGCCGGCGGGGATGGCGGGGTTGTTCTGGATGAAAGGCCGTCCCACTGCATCCCTGGGGAGCTGTTTGTGGACCAGTGCGTTGTGGCGCAGCAGGCCACGGTGTGTGCGGAAGGTGACGCAGCAGATGTCGCATCTGCCAGGAGAAAGCACAGGCCATGAGGCGGCCATGGCCGAGTTTCCGCCCGTCCACTAGCCACGTGGGGTTTCCTCCTGCTTCATTTCAAGGGAGCAAAACTAAGAGGCTATGATGTAAAGAAGCCAACCAGCTTCTGGTGAGCAACAATAGACTACTTAAACAAAACAAAACAAAACCAGATATCCTACCGGCCCCCCGGCATGCCGTCTGTGCAGATGGCACAGGTGTGAACAGGGCTGGGAACCTGAGGCTGCCTGCTCTAACCTGCGTTCACGTTAACGTGGAAGGAACACATGCCGCCCCCAGCTCCATGGATTCTTATTATCAGAAATGTTCGGAAGCCAGAAAACACAGATTTCCACAGCAGCTGGAGCAGTCACACCAGCATCCCTGATGTGTGACTGGGGTAAACGGTGATCAAATCCTCCAGTAGAACTGGGAGCAGGTGATGGTGACCATGTAACCCAGTTCTGATGCTCCGGCCCTCTAAGAAGTAATACGGCTCTTGAGGGCACCCCACAGGGGCAGCACACCACCTGACCTTCATCTTGCAGAGGAAAACACAGGGGCTTGAAAACGGCCAGCAACGTGGTGGAGGCCACACAGCCAGGAAGCAGCAAAGCCGAGATGCCAGCCCTGTTCACATGCCCATCCTCACCTGCCACCAAACTGTCTCCCTATCCTAGAAGGGCTCTTACAAACGTCGTCCACCAAAAGATGAAAGATTGTCATGCTCCACCTCAGAGATGACTGCATACACCTGACCTGTCCTGGGCCACATGGATGCATCACAAATACCACTTCATAATATAATGGTGTCTCTGTTTCCTCCATGTTTCAGATCAGTCTCCTAGGTCTTCACTGAGCCCAACCACCATGAGGACATCACCCACACCCTCCGGACCTGCACTGCATACAGACGCCATGAGAGCCTTATTTAAACGGAACTAAAACATCCTCAGTCACAGGGGGTCCGTCTCACAGGCTCAGCCGTGTCAGGCAGTGTAGACCTGGGGTGCTCCCAGGATCGCAGGAAGTCCCCCGTGACAGCATGTCTTTCCAACCACGTACACATCTGCAGGTGCTCCCACAGAAATTCCAGGCAGGTCTTTTTCCTGCCTTTCGAGAAGGAACTTGGGGCACAGAGAGTTACAGCAACCTGCCCGAGCTGACACTGCACACACCTGAAGGGAAACTCTTTTGGCTTTGAAATTCTCTGCACGCCAAAGATCGGAGAAGGCAATGGCACCCCACTCCAGTACTCTTGCCTGGAAAATCCCATGGATGGAGGAGCCTGGTAGGCTACAGTCCATGGGGTCGCTAAGAGTCGGACACGACTGAGCGACTTCACTTTCACTTTTCCCTTTCATGCACTGGAGAAGGAAATGGCACCCACTCCAGTATTCTTGCCTGGAGAATCCTAGGGACAGCGGAGCCTGGTGGGCTGCCGTCCATGGGGTCGCACAGAGTCGGACACAACTGAAGCGACTTAGCAGCAGCAGCAGCACGCCAAAGATGACACATCACCCGTGAGGTGGCTGAGCTTCACAGGTGGCACCGAAGCCAGCACCGAGTCTGTGTGGCTCCACTCCTGTGTCAGGCCGTGATGGCCCAGCCATCATGGTCCCACGTCCTCACCCCCCCAACACGCCCAACCCCTCACTGTTGAGATTCAGTGTTATCATTCCGTTAAATTTAGCACAATGGGTTCCCATGAGCCATTCAAAACACAGCTCCCTCTTGAGGGGCAGCTGCTTAAGCTCACCAACGGTGATAAAGGCTTGGGGGCACCGATGGCTGCAGGGAGCCCGACACCTTTAGGTGTGGAAAGATCTCGCAGCTGTGGCTGGCACAACGCGGCTTCCGTGTCCCCCCGGCCCTGCTTCCTGCCACTGTTCAGATCCTCCTGCCCCACACCTCGTCAACCTTCCCCTGTCTTGTCTGGGCCCAGAGCAGGTGGAGTTCGAGGAACGGTCTGAAAGCTGGTCTGTGCCTTCTCTGATAGGTGAGGTGAGAGGTAAGGAAGACAGGGAGCTGTCCACGGCAGGGCCTTGGGCATCTCACCCCTGATGTCTACAATGGCTCCTTCCTCCTAGTTAACCATTAGCACTGACGACAATATTTTGTGTAGAATATTTGTAGAGTGTTTACAGTTAATCCTTACCAGCACCAGGACCTCGCAACAAACATCTAAGCTCATGGCACCCTAGCAACCCAGCAGGTGTGTGATTGCCCCATCGCCGCTCACCAAGGGAAGACAGCAGGGCTTGCTCCATCTGCCGGAGGCAGCCTCCTTGATCAAAGTCAGGTAAGGGGGTGGGGTGGGAACTTCATTTAAAAGAAATCACGCGTATTAAATATTTTACTCAACCTAAAATATTCAGTTATTATTTGCAGACTCCATGTTGGTGAATTTGCCTCCTTGCTAACGTCTGCAAACCCACAGCAGCATTTGTGACGCGTTCTGGGACAGGGCGGGAGGGATGAGCCGGTCAGCGCACATTCCCGCTGGGCTTGGTCAGGAGATGCTCTGTTCGCTCACATCAGCTCCGACCGTAAGCGAGTGTCCTTTTCGTTGTCTCTTTCCAGCCACTTTTCTAGTGTTTCGGGGCTTCTTCCTGATGATTCTGTTTAAAATGGTCCCCAAGAGCAGTGCTGAAGTACCCGTGTCCCCAAGAGCTAGAGCCTGTGACGGGCTTTGCGGAGAAAAACACGTGTGTGAGATGAGCTACAGTGCTGTCAGGTGTTTGAGTTCAATGGTGAAGCGTCAATGGTATATAGTAACAGAAATACACTTAATAAAACAAGTTTATGTTCTGATTACTACATGAAAATGTGAGCAGAGGCTTGCAGGAAACAAACCCCACGCTTCCTCCAGGAACAACAGTTCAGTGTCCGCTCACTTTGTGTTCCTGGAACCTTTACAGAACGTACCTACTGTGGGACGAGAGCCCATGGCTTGTTCCCTCACCCGCCTTTTCTGGGGGCCAAGGTCTAGTTCCACCGAGTGAAGATCCATGTCCTTCTCACTGTGTGAGTCACTGTGATACGACATCTTTGCTTTCTGGCTTTAGATGATTTGAGCATATGTCTCATATCCGCTTGCTGTCTGAGAAATGTGTGTCTGTGTATTATGTATCTTTTTGTATTTATATACACACATGTATTTGCATGCATCTGTACTGGGCATATTCAGTTCAGTTGCTCAGTCATGTCCGACTCTTTGCGACCCCATGGACTGTATCACGCCAAGCCTCCCTGTCCATCACCAACTCCCAGAGTTTACTCAAACTCATGTCCATTGAGTTGGTGATGCCATCCAACCAACTCATCCTCTGTCGTCCCCTTCTCCTCCTGCCTTCAATCTTTCCCAGCATCAGGGTCTTTTCCAATGAGTCAGTTCTTCTCATCAAGCAGCCAAAGTATTGAAGTTTCAGCTTCAGCATCGGTCCTTCCAATGATTATTCAGGACTGATTTCCTTTAGGATGGACTGGTTGGATCTCCTTGCAATCCAACAGACTCTCAAGAGTCTTCTCCAACACCACAGTTCAAAAGCATCAATTCTTCGACACTCAGCTTTCTTTATAGTCCAACTCTCACATCCATACATGACTACTGGAAAAACCACAGCTTTAACTAGAAGGACCTTTGTTGGCAAAGTAATGTCTCTACTTTTTAATACGCTATCTAGGTTGGTCATAGCTTTTCTTCCAAGGAATATTATAAAATATAAAAACAGAAAATTTTAGAGGATGAGCAAAAAAACAGCCTATTACTTTGCTCTTGTGCCCCAGAGAACTTTTTGAGCATCCTCCTCTTTTGAGATAACAGCCTCCGTGTGGGGTGTCCTGGCATTCCGTGTGATGCGTCACAAGTGGGTCACACAGGGAATGAGGGTGCCTTGGAAGGTGGTGATGAGGATTTACTGCCCGCTCTCACAGCTGTGAATTTATCTAGAAGTATCTATTTCCTCCTCCATTCTCTTGTTGACCTTCAGTCCCCTCCTGTTTCTGGCATGTAGGACCACGTTTCACACATGGTAGGTGCTCAACACACACGTGGCAGAAATGCTCAGTGCCAACCACAGGTCGTGTCCTCGAGGAAGGCGGGTGTGGAGCGGTGGGGGATGGGCATGGGACCCAGACGCTGGGAGCGGGGAGTCGGAGTGGGTGGCCTTGGACAGCTTGTTTCATCTGTATTCCAGCTGCCTGCTGTGTAAAACTTCCCAGACGTGGCTGAGATAAGAACCCCTCAGGATCTTGTGAAAACCAGGTTGCCAGGGCCACGGCGGATGGGCTGGCATCAGAGTAACTAGGGGAGGGACCCAAGAATCTGCAGATGAGCAAGCATACCAGGTGCCTCTTACGTCAGACAAGCTGGGAAAATAAATGACAGTGAGAAGTAAGAGGTCTGGAATCTCTGAACAAATTCGGCTGCAGGCTGGGAGAGCTCTCTCCCTTACTGTGGAGCCATGTTCTCTCCCATCTGTATGTGGGGACCTTCAGAGTTACTGCAACTGTTAACAAAGGTAACACAATGCTTGCAGAACCGCAAGGTGCTAGACCAAACCTAACCATTATTTTACCATGCTAGGAACAAAAAAACCATAACCCATCTCCTGGGAACTACCAGCAAACACAAAAATGCAGAAAACATGGAATTTTAGTTTCAAAGGGACGCCCTGTCCTGTTGCACTCGAGAACTTCACAGAACAGCAGAGGGTCTCCCTGCCACTGGTCCATCTGGGGACGCCCTGGGAGGAACGGGTTCCTTTCCAGTCCTTGCCCCGTGCCCTCCGCCTCCTTCCTCAGCAGCCCTCCACCACAGTGCACTCTGGAGCCACAGCCCCAACTCAGAGCCTCCTCAGGACATGAAACGAGCCCTCCGTCCACCACATCACACCTGTTTCCATAGGATTTCAACCCAGTTGCTCCTGTTTCACTTCCGATATGATATAGACTGTCATCTCACAAACAAACTTCTCAAAAAGTGGCAGAGGAGAAAAACCAAAATACCCTGCTTTGAAATCTGAAGCACCTCGAGAGGCTGGCTGAACAGAAGGAAAGAGCGAGCCCTCCTGGGGGAAAAAACGCTGCCATCGTCCCCCCGCCTTCCATCACACTTGGACCTCTGTCTGTAGACAGACTTTAAATGAAACCGTTGCAGAAGAACATTGCCCAGAGATGGTCAGGCTGCCTTTGTCAGCCAGATACTTGGTTCCTCCGGAGGTCCAGTGGGGGTCCCTGCAAATCTGCAGGCGGCGCTGCTGGCTGCAGACACTGACCTGGAGCTGGCTGCTAACCTCACTCGGGCCTGGCGCCGCCATGAGGGCCACGGCCACTGGTCAGGTGGTCACCAGCACTCTCCCCTCACACCCCGGTTTGGGGGGTATCTTTCAACCCTGCCAGGAACTTGTGAACAGCACGCTGTAAAATATTTAGGTGGGGTGGAACTATACTTGGAGACACAGCAGAGGGGGTGCTGGAGGACAATTTCATTTTGCAAGTGATCTGACGACGTGCCAGAGGGAGACTGTGCAGATCCGAGAGGCTGCTTGTGGATTTTCTGGCAACAGAGATGGCCCGAAGTTGGAAAGTGAAGGTAACTTTTCCAAGTGGAAACTAACTTCGTTGTCAGTAAGAAATGCATTTAATGGGGGAAAGTGGATCTAGCTGTAGGGCTTTAAGAAGGTAATAAAATTCCATCCACTCTTCACTTCAGAGAACAAAACTTTTTTTCAAGTCACACTGAAATAGACTGCCATAAAGAAAACAAATTTAAGTAAAGGTGAGATTACTTATAAAACACAAGGATGAAAACTAATAAGGACATCCTGCCTGCCCTCGCCTTACGGAAGGACGATCACCTACATGTGAATGCCAAATCCTTCTGCTCACAGGAGTGGTGTTTCTGTGCCCCAGGCAGCTCACTAGGGCCCGCTGTACCCAGAACACTTGAATTCCAGCACATGCTGGCCAGTGCTTCTAGGAGAAAGGAAGCCCATTTAGTCCAGAGTGCTGGGAGAGCACCCCACTCCTCTAACTGTGGGCTCCTTCCTCCCACGGGGCTGCTCTTTTCCTGGGGCAGGAGCAGCAGTTTACTGGGGTGGGGGGTGGGGAGCTGAGGTTTGGGGGCCTGCAGAGCTGGAGCTTCTGGAAGCGGAGGGGAGAGGCCGCTGTCTGAGGCTCGTCCACTCTGCCTGCCGCAGCAGCACCTGCAGGGTCATCGAGGGGTGTGGGGAGAGGTGAGGTGGAGAGAGGAGGGGCTGGGCTGGGGGTTCCAGGGGAGGGAAATACCTCAGGGGCAGCACGCAGGGGAGTGAGCCAAGTTTCTACCGTGGCCCCCGGGATTCAAAGGAACAGATGGCAGGACCGGGGGCTGCCGGTGCCGGGCCAGAGGGAGGCAGTGGATGCCAGGCACCAGCCCCGTCCCTTCCCTTTCAGAGACCACACACACTCACACGGTCCTGTGGCACTGGGGCTCTCCCCGACACTGTCTGCGCTGCAAAGAGTGCACTGTGGACGTGGTCAGAGAAGGCTGACCCCCACGGGAGCGGCAAGCCGCACTGGTCCTGAGTCCCCCTGCCAGTCTCAGCTCAGCTTTGCCCCGGCAGCAGGCAGAAGGGACAGTGAGGCTGGGGTGAGGCTGCGGCTCCAGGAGGTTGGCGAGTGCTCACCTCTGGTGGCCGGGATCGTCCGTTCAGTTCTCACAGGACTTGAATGCAAATGAATGACGTTCAGGCTCAGGCTCAGACCCACGACGAGTCTCAACAAAGCCAAGAGCCAGGATCTTAAAGGCATTGGGTGGAGAACTGACACGTACCACAGTGCAGCCAATGGGGCAGAATACCTCGGAGGCTGTTCTTTACAATGCATGCCCTTCCTCCTTGGTTATTTTTCAGACTTCAGAATCCTGGGTTGGGGGGGCGTGCGTTGGGATGGTGTGGGCTCTGTGCAGAGTGAGCGAGACAGGAAGGAGCCGGCCGCAGAGCAGCTCACAGTAGGGCTGACAGGGAATCAGCAGGACTGACTCACAATAAAGGCTTCAGCCATGAAGCAGGGAACCGGCAGCCACTATTGGCGCGGGTTTCCCGAGTAGCCTTCCTGAAGGATCTACAATGGGAGGGGAGCTCACACGTTCACAGAAGACTGAGTCAAGACTGAGTAAGTCAAGATAAACGTGGAGGCAAGATCACCAGCAGAGAGATCTAGAGTGGATAGCAAGAAGGCCATGAAAAAGCTTTAAAAAAACATGTTTTAAGCCCGTGGCTAAACAATTCTGGGCCGAGCCCATCTTGGGGTTTGCTTGGTAACACCTTGTTCATCTGGTGACGCTCACCCCATGCTGTTCCATCACGTTTCCCAGTTAAGGGACAGACAGCTGACCCCCACTGTCCCAGGAAAGGGTTAAGAAAAATTCTTTTTTCACGCCACTAAGCATATTTTCGAAGGACTGCTTTGGCAATTTCAAACATCAGGAAACACATTTCTTTAGAATCTCAGGTTTCCCCAAGCATCTGAGGGAGGCGACGCACAGTAGTTTGAAGGCATCAAGTCCATTCAAGCTTCTGACCGCGGGGGGTTCACATCATTTGGGAGGCAGGACTCAAAACGAAATTTAGATAGCCATTCAGTTACCCAATCTTTACAAAAGTGAAAGGAGATAAAGGTGGCTCTTTATTACGATAAAGACCAAAGGCCAAAACTGCCCTCCTGTTCTTGGTCAAGTAAATATCAACAGTACATGGAGAAGCCCTGGAATTTGCTGCCTTCTCTCTGTCACTGGAATGGGATTCCCAGGGAGCGACGGAAACCCGTAACTGTAAGTGTTGTGAGGTTTAAAATATTAAAAACAACATGTGTTCTAAACAGTAGTATCAGAAGTAAATGTTCACTGAGTATTATAGTCTGAGCACTGTGGCTGCCCCTTCATCCTCACAATGGTCCCCAAGTCCATCTTCCAGATGGGGAGGCTGAGCCCAAGGTCACTGAGATGCTGGCCACAGGTCAGAATGCAGCCAGCTGCCTTACCCCCCCACCCCCGCTGCAACTGCTTCGGGGTGCAGCGTTTGGAGTTCAGAGACTGCACGTGCCCCAGGCTTTCTACACCCCGAGTCACAGCCTCACCACCCGAGCCCTGCACAGCGGCTGCACCGGGAGTCCTCCCAACACCCCATCACCAGAACCTGTGAAACGCCTTGCTGCAAAAGCAGCAGGCACCCTGCTCACTTCCTTGAGATACTGAATTTCTTGCTCATTATAATGTTTTAATCGAGAGACTGACATTCCTTTTTTAAAAGGATTTCATGCTTCGTTTTTCCTGTTCTGTCCTGTTCTGTCTTCAGAGGCGAGAAGGGGTGAGTGCAAACAACCTCTTGTCAGGGCCCCACCCGCCTCAGACATTCCTCTCCCCTCCTGCCCACCCTCCCTGCCCTCCCTCGCGTCCAGGCCAGAGAACTGACATCCAACAGCTGCACTAATCTCTCCCAGTTGCTGGGAGCAACGGTGAGGGCCCTGTGACAGGGCCCTGGCCTGCGGCAGCCTGCCCTCCCCGCGCCCAGGAATCTGCGGGGCCGCACAAGGCGTCCTGACGCCCTGCAGGTCTGCTCGACCCAAGTGATGCAGGGTGAAGCCGGGCAGGTCCAGGGACTGGCTGGACAGGGGCCTCAGTGCCCTGCAGGGCTGAGTTGCAGAGAGGCCTCTGGGTGGAGCGGGGGGCGGGGGCAGTGCTGACAAAGGTGCTCCAGCTTTGTGCAGGCAGGGGAGGGGTATTCCCCTCCCTCGGCCCCCAGCTTCGTTTCAAACCTGCCTTCCTCTGGCTGGACCTCAGCCCCCTGGGATCTTGAATATGAGATGCTGAAGAGTATTTTGTGATACCCCTTTCCTATATTTAGGATGACATTTAACAAGTGTGGGACCAGTGCCATGTGAATCGGTCTCAGGGTCCCTGTATAGGTGACAGGAGTGTGCGAGGGGAAGAGGCACAGTGAAGGGAGGCGGACGTTCCTGGGACCCAGCAGCAGCAGGGTCTGGTGCCACCCCGCCTCCCGCAGGCCCCCTCCCTCCCCTGCGCCTGCAGAGCCCACTCGGGGCCCCACCTTCCAACCCCTAATCCAAGGGCATCGGCGTCACATCTTCCTCACGACCAGCATCCACACTCATGAGGGACTACGGGGGGCCCACCCAGGGCAGGTGCGGGAAGCCCTCGGCACTTCCGTGAGCACACGGCCCCCTCTGCTCGACCACGGGCGGCCGCCCGGTCCGGCCGCACAGGATGCACCTCACTGCCACAGTCCCTCTCACCTGTCTCTACCGTCGCTGCTTTCTTCTTAAGTCTGGTCGAGGGCCTGGCACACAAGCACTCATTCATTTGCTGGATACGTTTTAACGGAATTAAAAAATCATTTATTACCCAGTCTCCTTTGATCAAGAAGCCACGTAAGATTATACAAGAACTTCTGGAAAACTTCCCCCTCAGCTGAGCTAATGCCCTTGTGACCACCCAGATGTCCCCTCTCCCAGCCAGGCCCCCGTTAGCCGGAGACCAGTCATTCAGACACTGAGAGGTGTCTTCTGCGACAAAGCCCTCCCAGCCGCATGTGGGCCTGTCTGAGGCCCGCACCTGCGCGTGGACTGCTGGGGGCTGGGAAAGTGCGTGCTCCAACGAGATGAGCTGTGATCATGCCCCCTACACTCGCTGGTGAAGACTGTATGAGAGCGAGAATGTGAAACACGTCCCTGACAGCTTTTGTACTGACGCTATATTTTGGACATATTGATACATCAGCAAAGCGTGACCCACTTCACGACTTCCTCTTCCTTTTTAGGACGTGGCTCCTAGAAAACTGAACATGGCCCTCGTGGCTCCCCGCGTGCTCGCACTGGCCGCTGCTGACCCTGACTTCCCTCCCGCTGACTACTCGGGGTGGCGGATAGCCTGCTTCTCTGTTCTATTCTTGTAACCAGGCCCGATATTCAACACCAGCACATCCTTACACAGGGATGTCCCCGCTGCATCCACCTGCTCCTTCAACACTCTATCACCTCCAGGCCCTGGGGCCAGCTTTCAGGAGCCTCTGCTCCTCGTCTGGGGAGCTGGACACAGGGCCGAGTCACTGCTGGTCACGCCAGGGCAAAAGCGAACCCAGCACCTGGAGACAGAATCACCACAGCGGCTTCATGTCCTCCTTCTGCTCCACATGCCCACTTTGTTAACGTGAAACACAGGGGACTGCAGGAGAACGGCCTCAGTGTTTACACGAGTTTGGATTTCCAGTGCTTTTTTTAAGGAACAGCGGGCACCTTGCCAGCTTTGGGGATAGGGGGTAAGGGCAGGAGAGTGGGAGAGAGGAGCCAACAGCTGTTTAGAGTTATAAACTTCTGTCTAAACTGGTAGCATCCCACTGAGGTTCTGCTGCCTCTGGGGTTTGCAAATGGAGTGGGTGCCTATTTTAGCTCTGGGTTAACAAGCAGTCTCTCCCACCAGCTACTGTCACAGTTCACTGACTGGCTGGGCCCTGCTGGCTCAGGCCTGCCTCCAAGGCATCCTGAGAGCAGGCGACTGCTCTCTGGAGGGCAGAGCAGAGAGGAGAAGGGAGATTAACTCTGTTCTGTAATTAACTCCTCTGGTTTCTAGACACAAGCCCCACCCATTAGAGCGGGACGGCTGGCGGGCTCGCCGTGGACGCGGGGCAGCCTCTTCTCACAGCACTGCCGGAGGGGCCCGCAGGGCCACAGGCCTCCTGTGGTGCCCCCCCCCCCGCCCCGAAACAAACAGAGCCAGCACCAAGCAGGCGAGGGAAACGGGCGGGACTGGAGGTTTAACGTCACAGCCGTGGAGTCACGGTGGGTGAACTATGTCCGAAATCACGTGGAGCACTGGACCAGCGTCCAGGGTAGTTCTCGTCCCCATCCTCTCCGAGCAGCAGGCCCAGCCCGGCCCCGGATTAGGTGCCCGTCTGGGAGGCCCCGCTCCAGGAGCGCCCAGGCCCTGGGCCAGCCAGCCCTTACAGGGGGACACCTCATCTCCCCCATCACCACCACCCACTGGGCGGTAAGCCTCCAGCTGCCCAGAAAACTCTCCAGGGAGCCAGGCTGTTTTCCCTGTTGGAGAGAATCGCCTAGAAGACAGTAACGGGGTAGTTCTTGAGGGGTATCTGATCACAGAATAAAGCAGACACGAGCGGTGAGTGAACCAGGCGCCCCGCGGAGCTGGGTCAGGGGCGCCGGCGGGGGCTGGGGGTAGCTGAAGCGATGGCTGCCTCTGCCCACAACGCAGCGCGTGGGGCTGGTCTGGTGACGTGGGCTACGCGCGCATGCAGCCTGGCTCCAGAGGCCTCGGTCAGCAGTCACCACCCCCGCCAGCCCACACCCCGGGGGTGCTGCGGACGCTTAGGAAACCAGGAATCAAGCTCCTGACTCTCCCAGAACGACAGGGCCTACAAAAGGAAGAGCTCAGGACTTTTCTTGGTAGACAGAATGTCAAGAAGAGGCGGGTTTCAGAGTCCGAGGATTTCCGGCCTGAAAGGGAACCCGGGGCAAGCTGGCCCAGCTCTCATTCGCGGCTCCAACGACTGATCCAGGCCCACGAGAGCAGAGGCGGGACGGGGACCTGGGACTGACTGCCCGTCCGTGCTAGCCCATCACACTCCTTGATTCCCTCAGACAGGGCAGTCACTTGGAGACATTTTCTAGCACTTCAACTGCTCAGACTTTAATCTCCCCATAAATTCCTTTTTCTCTCGAATGGAAAAACGTCAAGCTAGTGTGAGGAAGGATAATGGAATCTGACATGGCTTTACATTGCTGGGTAATTAGGCTTCTCCCTCAAACACAAATGTCTACTGCCTCGGACCTTTTCACTCCTCAGACACAACCGAACACGTGCCCCCAGGAAGGAAATCTGGTCCATGGACCGTTGTGTCAGACAGACAGCTGTCCACATTTCTGCGCTCCCAAGCTGCCTTCTGAAACCCAAAGCTGCAGCCATGTACGCCCTGGCCTCTGTGCTGGGAACCTTCAGCTAGGCCTCTCAGGACCTACTCTTTTCATGTCTCACAAGGCCTGGGGCTCCCCAGGGTAGCCCTTCTGGAGGAACAGGGGCCTGCTCAGCAGGATCACTAGGCTCCCTGCCTGATGACGACACAGGGATGGAGGTGGGGAAGGACAGCTGAGGCTCCCGGCCCAGCCCCGAATTCTGCCAGAGGCTTCATCACCTCCCACTTGTCCTGCCTGGGACCACCGAAGATCAGAAAAATCACCCCCCGTCATTGCAGCTGCAACATGCAACAGTATGGCTTCATTCAGGTGCCATGTCCTGCAGGACAGAACTCTGCCTTGCCCCCAAACGCTTTCCTGGGTTCCTGTGCTACCGGCCCAGTCCACATGCCCACGAGCACCTGCCCTGCCCTCCCGTCCTTACCACCCACGTGGGTGCACATAACGAGCACTAGGGATGCAACACCTTCTGTGCAGAAAACGTGTCTGCTGCCCAAAGTTCTGTGCTAGGAGGCTCCCCGTGTGCAGGGACTAAAAGGGGTGGCCCAGGGGCCCTGTTCAGAGTGCAGGAAGCACTGGGACCCTGGGGAAGCCTCCTGTGGCCGCAGCACTGTGATGGGCTCAACCACAGGCTGGAGGGACGGGAGTGAGGTGCGTCCCACCCCACACACAGCACAAGCCTGCCTGGCCCCGCTCCTACCTCAGGGGGTTATCTGAGTGCATCTCCACGCGGCCCCTCTCCTACCTCAGGGGGTTATCCGAGTGTGTTTCCATGTGGGTCTCCAGCCCGTACTTGCACACGAACTCCTTGAAACAGAGTGGGCAGTGAAACACTTCCTCAGCTTTCCTCTCTGCATCACCCAACTGGCCGTCCTCCACCATCTGAGGGGAAAGGAGAATGCGGAGTCACAAGGGGGGCTCCTGCGTGCTCTGTTTCAGAGAAGCGCTCCTTCCTGCTCAGCCCACTCATTCAACAGATGTTCATGGAGCGCCTAGTATCTGCCAGGCACTGGGAATAAAGGGGAGACAACAAGGCCCCAGTGCTGGGGAAGCCCCCATTCTAGCTGCAGAAACGAAACAGCCCGGATCAACAGAATAAGGTCCCCACATCATCAGTGGGCTCAGCCGGGGGCTCCACAAAGCAAGGACGGACAGGCATGCTTTTCTCCAAGGACCTTATGAAACAGCGCAGGGAAACACGGCTTAAACGCGTGGGAGTGGGGGTCTGCCAAGTCCCCAGACAGAGAAACTGAAGGCTGGGGCGATTTCGGCCGGGAGCCCCTGGGCAGCACGCACGCTAGTGCGGGGGGTGGCGGAAAGGACCTTTTTGGCCGGCGCCGGGTCTTCCTTCTCCGACTCTGCGTCGTGACTCAGTTTCCTCTTGGAGGACAGCCGCCTGCGCTTCAGTGGGGACGGGGGGGCTGCAGCTGGAGAGCTGTTGGGGTCCTTCTCGTGAATCTTCATGTGTCTGCAAAGAACACACACACACACACACACACACAATGTGATCTAGGAAAGAAAACTGGGTTGGTTTATTTAAAATGTCTTCTATTTGGGCACCGGTACTTAAAAGTTTTCCTTAGTTAAGAGACACGGGGTGTAATTTATATAGTGACTTTGTTCTAAAAACCTTATAATCTCCTTGAACCCCTCTTAAAGCTCTCACAATGAAGTGCTGGCCAAAAACGTGGCTCAGCGCCTTGCTCTCTGTTGGAAGATGTTCATGAACTTCACTGGCACAGAAGAGAGGAAAACAAACCGTCTGATGATCTGCTCCACTTATGCAGACAAGCTGCACTATTTTGGGACACATAATTCTATAGGCAAAAGGAGACCCAGGTACTACCAGTTCACTCGGTGGCCCCGGGACCCAGCCCCTGTCTACCAGGAGAACGCGTCCTCTCTCTTCTGCCTTTGGAAGCATGCTGGGGTCAAGTGTGAGAAGTGCTGACCACGCACATGTCTGAAGTGCCTCAGACCTGAAAGCCTGCCCTTGCTCCCTGAGGTCTTACGTGAACTCGCAGATCACGAGAGTGGCTGGGACAATGGTTAAGTTACCTGTTCTAACCCTGACATCTACAGGACCAGGAATATACATACAAGGAAGGATTACATTAGTATGCACGTGCCTTTTCCAAAAAGAGAGTGTTATGGGTGACCTGACTTAAGTGACCTTATGTTATCAAGTTCTAAAACAAACATACTAGGAACCAGGTCCCAAGAGCTACAGGAAAGAAAGAATGGTGATACAAAAAGATAGTCAGTCTCAATTTCCTCGCTTTGTGACATGAGAGGTTGACTTTTCCTAATGACAGTCATCACTGGCATCACCATCTCTGAACAGGGTTAAACTGTGCCAGATGTGGGAATGTAGCCACAGCACTTTATAAATAACTCTCTGATGGGATTATCATACTGGAGACGTTCTCAGGAAAGGGAAAAAACAGCAAGGTTTTCATAAATGATCCTGTCACATTTCTAAAAAGAAGTTCTGTTCAGCTCATTCTCACTCTCTGCCGCACTTTCTTCATCAGAGACAGACTCGGGAGGAAAGGGCTGAGAAGGTCATGAACCATGAGGAGCAACAACTCAGGCTCTCAGGCCAATGATCCAACCGGAAGCCTGGGTTCCTCACCTCTGCCTCCAGGGACACCTGAGTCCTTGTTCTGTGAGTGTGTGGAGGTGAGAGCCAGGGCTTCACTGGTTCTGATCCTGCAGACATATTCTTGAGGGTGGAGGGGTCCCTGGGCCAGCCCCTGACCACACTAACCTATCCAAAGAGCACCAGCCCAGTCATCCACCAGCAGGTGAGATGTAGCCTCACCTTTGAGGAGTGGGTTCAGGGAAGGTGGCTCAGGCCAACCCTCTGTTTTCTTAGGGGGACTCAGTGTGGTGGGTCAGAAAGATCTAGTGGGAGAAAATGGAAAAGAATCACAGACAATCGTCATGTCCACACAATTCCTTGCTGAAGTTAGGGAACGATGCTTTATTATTACTCTTGGCCCCTTAAAGCCATCAGAAAGTTAATGGGAGAGAAACAGCTTTGTTCTATGCAGCCCCTCTATTTCAAGGCAGCTGAGTTAGGGAGACCATCACTTGATATCAGTGTATGGAGAAAAAAAATGGCTGTCAAGTTTCTTTCAACATTTATCATATGGCACATTCCAATTTCAGGAGCATAAAAAAAAAAAAAATTTTTTTTTTAGGCATCTAAGAATTGAGGAAGTGTGATAATACTAAGGGATGTAAATTAGTACCAAACCTATCGTTTCAACAGATCACTCAAAATTAACTTCAAAAATGAATCCCCTTTCTACAGCCAATAGGTCACTGGTGCGATTAACACGAGGCCACGACCACCGTGACAGCACTGGGAACCAGGGCTGACGACGGCAAGTGGTTCACGAGCTTGTCTCAAGCGGCGCCTTTTCTATCATGTGACACCAATGGTTATGAGATTGATGCTTCATTATCTAGCTCCTGGGATTTAGGACAGAAGTGGTTTTCAGAGAGCAGAGGAAGAGGGGGAGACTGGAGCTGGGAGCCTCACCCAGACTAAGAGTGCCATTTCACAGATGAGGCTGCTGAGGTGCAGGGAGGCTGATACGCCAGGGCCTCACAGCCGTGCCAACTCCAAGGTCTGTGCTGTCTCCCCAGACTGCCTTCAAAGGCCAAGCCTCTGCCTCTACTCTCTTCCCTGAGCCCCAGACACTTCCTCCCCAAGTGGCCGTGGCCCACCGTCTTGTAATTAGTCACCCAACTCTAACCTACAGGAGAAGGAAAGGCTCCAGGTCGGGTCTCGACGCTCCCACCTCCAGCCCTGACTTGTTGCTGATGGCAGGGGAGACAGGACAAGGGCAAGGTCATCTCTGGGGCTTGGAGGCAAGGACGAGGCTTCTGAACATGCCAGCTGCTCCGGCTCCCTCACTGAACCCAGCCGGAGCCTCAGTTCAGAGCCATGCTTCTCCAGAGTCAAATCCTGCTTACTGGCCAAGACACGGGGGGTGCCCAGCCTGTCCTTGCAGCAACGGGCGGTCCAAGCCCTGGAGGTGCGCGCTTGATTCAGGGCCTTTCTGAACTTGGATGTGATCTGCAGTTACAGACTCTTCCTACCCTGACCCCTTTCCTTCTCTCCAATAGCAGGCGCAGCCACAGGAGTGTCCACTTCCTCCCAGACGCTCGCAGGAAGTGGGGCCATGAGGAGCCACTGATGGCCTCTTCCCTGCAGAGCAGGGCCAGAACAGAGGAGGAAGGGCAAGGAGGAGAGGACCCCATTTCTCTTCTTTAGAAGACCTGGCTCTGTTTTTCTTCCAGGTTTCATTTCAAGGGCTAATTCATCTAATTTTCATGTATCCTAAGAACCAACAAATTACACAAGCCTCAGGACTGGAGGTGGGGTGAGATGCTGTCCAACCACCCACGTGGCACAGAACGTCCCTCAGCCCTGCGCCACCATTCAGTTCTGACTGAATACTTCCAGCAACAAGGACTCTCTATTTCAACAGGGCCAAGTGTTAAAACCGTCTTCCTTGTGTTGAGTCAAAACTTCTGTCCTTCCTTTAAACATCTGTCCGTCCTTGGGGGCAACAGTCAGTCTACCTTCTTTGCTGCAGGGTAGCCCCTCAGATAGTTCAAGGTGAGGTCTGCGTCTCTCCAAAGTTCCTCTACCTGAAACCAAATAGCTCTGGCTCCTTCAGCCAGTGCCTCCCAGTTCTGCCCTCCAGTCTGCTGGTAGAACCAGTCGCTACTCATCTTGGAATACTCTCCGGTTTGTGAATATCCTTCATGAGGTGATGGATCAGAAGTAAACACCCGTTTGCATGTGGTCTGAGTGTGGGGCACACACAGGGCTGGGATGACACGTCCTAACGTTGCGCAGACAGAGCTGGGGTTCCAGGCGTTGGTATAACAGCAATGCTACACCCTCAGCTCCCGCTCAGATCCCTGCGATTCCTCTGATCAAACTGCTGTCGAGCCCCGTGTCCTCCATCCCACGCCTGAGCAGCGAACAGCTCTTCACTCTCCAGGCAGGCAAGAATGAGAAAGGTTGACGGTTGCTGTGGTACAGAAATCTATACAGCACGAAGGCTGCTGTGGTAAAGAAAGCTGGGTCTCACGGGCTAGGGATGGGGCTGAACACTGGTAGCAACTTTTCTGCAAAGCAGCTGAGTGACAGGGATCCGAGTTTTAATCCATATGCTCTTTATTCCAATAATTCCACTCCCGGAAACTTGTCTTGAAGGCTAATAACTGGGAAAAAGTTCAAAGAGCTATGCACAAGGACTAAATCAGATGGAAATGCAACAAAGACTACCAGCCACAGGACTCCTGACTGACTGATCTTCACATTGGACGTTGACTGCCCCGCTTTCCCTCTTGTTCCTCCTCCGTAATGGGCCGGGTGAGCTTCTAAAGCACGGATTCAGTCCCACACTCCTTGTAAACGCCTCTGGCGGGCCACTCTTGGACCTGCCCACTTCTTGGGCCTCCCCTGCGGGCCCCTGCCCATGCCTGCTCAAGCATGACAGCTGCTGGACCCCAGTAACATTCTTCACCCCTTCACGCTGCTCACAGGGCAGTTCACTATCAGAGCGGGAGGCTGACACTTTTTGGACATAAGCATTAAACCTCTCCCAGGCTCATTCTTCAGTGTGCCAGCAACCCTGCACAAGTCCACCAGGCAGAAAAACACCCCACAAAACTGGCAAATGAAACTTTATCTTGGGGGTAAGAGACCTTGAAAAACCTGTAAGTTTAAAGGAGCACCTCGTAGAGGGTGTCCCCACCGCAGGTCTCACGTGTCTGATTTAAGAGTGAAGGTCAAAGCTCAGGCAGGATCTAGACACGGCAGGGGTTTGCTCGCTTCTCAGCCTGAATTTCTGCGTAGGTTTTACTGACCTGGGGTCTGAAAGACTTGACCCTCTGAGTGAACGGCATCAGGAGGAAGGTCACCCTTCTCAGCCAACAGGACGTGAACCATACACTAAAGCAGCACCCAGCACCGCTCGGGGCCCCGCCAGGCTGCAGTCAACAGGTTCACACAGGTTTTTACAGCCTCATTACAGACGACTCCCCATCCCTACCCAGGACTGGCTGTGCTTTTACAACAAAGCCTCGTGATAACCAGAGAGGGAACGGACGAGATTAAGAGGCACTGCAGCCCTACGGCCTACTTTCTGGGCTGAAGAAAAGTTAAATCTCCTGGATTTGTGTTTTCCCATCAGAAGTTGGGGGAGGAGTTCCAGGGTGTGGAGCTGAGAGTGACCGTGTAAGTCAGTCAGGCCCTGGGCAACGCCCGGGCGGGAGTGAAGACAGGCGGATGCGGGCCCACAGGCACCTTCTGCTGACTGGGTGTTGTTCAGGCTCACCCAGGAGGCAGGCACGCCAGCCAGCCGAGGTGGGGTATGGGGAAAGAGGAAGGAGGAGTGAGCCGCCTTGCAGGCTGAAGGGATGGAGCCCGCGGAAGGGTCTAGAACGCAGCCGGGCATGAGGCGCAGGCCCTGGAGAGGCATCCCTCGCGGTCTGCAGGCCTGCAGTGGCATCATCTGCGGGGAGCTGGCGGTGAGGTGCTCTGGGTGAAATGGTCAGACACTGCACACCCCCAGCAGGCCGGGCCTCTGCCAAGCACCACGCGTCCGTGGAGGCTGCGACCACGGGCTTCCTTCTTGTCCCCGACACTCAGGGGCAGTGCGTCCTGAGGCCAGGCGCCCGCTCGCTCTACTTGTGCAGGCCACTGCCTGGTCCTCTAGCGCTGCCAGGCCAGGACGACTCAGCAGTGCGGGGAAAGTTAGGGGATCTCGGCTCAGGGCAGGCACACCCGGGGCTCAGGGCCACGGAACTCGTGAACACGCACCCGCCTCTGCCTTCTCCCCAGCCCTGACTCCGGGCACTGCTCCGTCTCTGGGTTCCTGTTGCATCTCAGTCTCACGGGAGGCCTCGGGACACACAGCTCTGCACTGATGGGCCAGGCCGGGTCACGACATCTGAAGAGCATCTCCCTTCCTAACCCACCTTCCGCAGGCCGTGTTCCTCTCCGACATCCCCGCTGACGCTGGAAGCCGCTGCCTTCAGAACAGGATCTCAGAACAAGCCTCTGGTTGTCGGCCGTCTGTTCAGACGACAGAGCTCGCAAGGCTCCTTCTCAAGTCCTCCCCTCATGACTTTCAAATTCAGCACCGGGAGCTTGGCGGTCACGACCCCCCCCCAACGTCAGTAACTATCAGCTCGTAAAAACCCCTATTCTAGACCTGCTCCTCATAGCCCTGCCTTTGAATCTGAATTCCCTGAACCCTCTTGTACTTTCCCCCTTTTGCCTGCCCTTGTTTTGCTAAAATAATCTTTCACTTACTGTAATACTCTCCATGAGTTATTTGGCTCCCTTGTTTAGAATACTCACAAAGACACTCAGTACCTATCTCCATGTAAAACTATGGATTCTGAAAAGAACAAAGGGACGGCCCGAGAGGGTGCGAGAGCTGACTGCTGTCCTGGCCCATCCTGTGTTAATGCAGAGAATCAGAGTGACCACTCTCTGCTCCGACAGCCCCTGGCGATTTCAGGGTAGCCGCCTGGTGTGCGGACTCTTCTCGCCCCCCGCCCCCGGGGTGAACGCCTCCATGTCTTCAGCCTCCCCGTAGGCCCAGGGCCGGCTGTGGCCCAGCAGTGACTAGATCTGGGGTCTTGGGCGAGGGAGGCCTTCATCTGGGAGCCATCCCCTCTGAGGGCAGCATCTGCCATCCGTCTCCCCCAGAGAAGGTCCTTCCGTGGCAAAGAGCTAAGAACCAACACTTCATGGCAGAATGAAAGCACTCAAGGCACCCAGATCTTTTCTCACTTCGGCCCCGAAGGGGAGCTCGCCTTCCCCTTCTACCCAGATGGTAGAACCCAGCTGTTCACATCTTTTTTCTGCGAGGAGGAGGAAGAGATGACTCTGGGGAGTAAGGGGGTGCCCAGGCGCTCTGGGCTGCTCCCCAGCCTTTTTAAAAGAGGAACGAGAAGTGCCTGGGCCGGGCCATTCGAGACACCCTGCCGTGCCGCAGGGGGAAGGCTGCTGGGGGTGCGGGTGCAGGAGGTCACCACCACAGCGGGGACACCATCCGGCATGACCTGGGGACCGGTGAGAGACAGACAGAATGAACAGGGCTCCGCAGACCAGCCTCACCTGGGAACACCAGGTGAGGGAACTAGACCACACAGCCCTGCCTGTAAGTGCGGCTTATGGCCCCGAATCTAAGCGGGATGAAGGCTCGCTGGGGGTGACACACAGGACCACGTGATGTGCTGTAGGGGAAGGAGGGTCCAGGTGTGCCCATGCCCTCGGATGAACCCCGAGCCATCGCAGACCTCAGTCTTCCTGCCTGCAAAATGGGCAGGCCTCCCAAGGGCACTGGGTTATATAAGCCGAGAGTGAGGCTGGAGAGCAGCTGCTGCGTCCCAGTGAGCCATTATGCAACTGCATCTCTGGTTTAAGGAAACACACTCTCTCCCCGCTGAAGGTCAACGAGCTCTCCATCAACCCACAGTCCTGCAGGAAGCAGAGGAGAAAGGCCACCGAGGAGAAAGGTACACACGCGCACACACCCCACAAGTGGGATCTGATGTGGTAAACACACGTGCTAAGATTTTTGTGTTGCTCATTCACTCTTTTTTGGGGGGTGGGGTGTAAAATTTGCTGCTAATCACCTTCCTTAACAAATCAGAAAAAACGTTGACAGTTTCGATGTTTGCTAGCACCAGCTTGTTCAGCCCAAACAGGTTGGACAAGTTGAATATTTAAACAAAGGTGGAAAAATGCGAGGTATAAAGCAGGACGTGCTGAGCGGCCTACAGCCAGCGCCCTGCACCCTGCAGGTTTAAGTCTGTGATCTAACGCTGGCTCCCTCTCTTCCCCTGTCCTCCTCACTTTGCCGCTTTCGTGTTAGGAAAAACTGAACGGAAAACAGACTCAGGATCGGCTCGGCCGTCAGGTGAGGGAAGCGTGTGTGAGAGAAGGGAGCAGAGGCCAGCTCTCCACGCCACATCCCGTTCCAGGGCCTCGCCTCCCGTGACCTGACTTCAGCCCGCGCAACCGCCAGGCCGCTCAAGTGTGGGCGAGCAAGGATGCTCCACTTCTACCTGCTGCAACCGGGCTTTCGAAATGTTTAGACAAGAGAGGTCAGAAATACCATCCCACCTGCATCCAACAGTTCTTTTGCGTCTGCTTAATCTCCAACACAAACTAAGAGACAAATACCACCTCTGCCAAAACGGAAGACAAGCTAAGTTGTAAACCTCAGCATCCAGTCGGCCAAATGGTAAGAGACAATTTAATTAGGAAGCAGAGCATAAACATGAGAAACAGTGATACAAAGAAAAAAATGCTTGGCTGGTGTTTACCACCTGCCCATGCTGGGATGGTCCTATGAACAAACTCTCTCCAGCATACGTAGACTTAAACTAGTCCTTCAGAAGAAAATGCAGAATCAAACTGAGAGACATTTTTCAAATATCCTTTCAAAAAATAAAATAAGCTCTGCTGGAGGGGTTGAAGGGGTAGCTCTGCTATTTCCTTATACTTAGTCTTACATGAGGAATAAAATCCTATGACAAATTCCTGCCACCTGTTCTTTTTTCAGAGAAGAGTGGTAGCTTTCTACCACGTGCAGACTTCTCAAATGTAAAGTTAGAATTCTGAAAAGGACTACAGACTATCATCCAACAGCAAGCACAAATCCACATGAAAAATGTAAAAACACCACAGAACAAGCAATTCAAAAAAATAAAAACAACAGACTGGAAGTCTTCAAATAATAATGAGGGTGTGCACAATTCAGAGAAGATGTGGGAACACAGAATCCTGCTCTCACACTGTCCTGTTCTTAGGAAGCAGCCCGAAATCCTCAAGGTCAAAGGGCATAGAGTCTGTTCTCTTGGTTTTGTAAATACTCCTGCTCACCGTCACGGAGGAGGGACTAGTGGGTTAAACTTTCCTCAGGGAGAAGAGAAAGGAAGCAAACTACAATCTGTTGAATATTTTATGTGAGCCAGAGGCATGGGTATGTATCATAGCATTTAATCCTCCTAAAAGCAACCTCTCCGAGCCAAGTGCCACCCCCGTTACAGACGAAGGGATGGAGGGCCTCATCCCTGTTCTGTGGGGCGTCCTTTACCAGCCGCAGCCAGAGAGGAAGGAAGAGCCCTCAGAGGACCCACAGAGAGGCCGCCTTTATTTCAACAACTACTGAAATTGAAATAAAAGCGTACAAATTTCAATTCCAGCCAACGAGATGTAAAGAAAGGCTAAAAATGTTTAAATATAATCAAACAATAAACCATTTGGTGAAAGATTAATAAAGCTATTGAGGGAAAGTGGTAACTTAAGACATTCTGCAGTGATAAACAGACTTACAAATGTTCACTCTCAAGGGGAAAGTTCTGGGCCTCTTAATAATGCAGACTTCCAAGAGAGGGAAAAGCATATTAAGTGGAATGATCAGGGAATGGGGTATTACACTTCAATGACTTTTTTTTTCCTGCTTAAAGAGAAAAAAGTTTCCACTTTCGTAATAGAAAAGGCTTTTAAAGCTGTACCCGAAGTATGCCTATTCCAGTAGAGAGTACTAAATATGCTGAAACGGCCTTGTAACCAAATACTATCATGAAACGACCAAATAGTCACAGGACAGCTGCCAGAACTGAGGGTCACGTGTCCAACACAGTTCACACAGTTGTGCTGACTGCATAGACGACGTTAAAATCTCATTCATACAAACCCCTCAGTCTTCAGAGGGCTGCTAAGTATATTATCTTCTAAGTGCACCTGAAAGTGGAAAGACCTCTGCGTACCCCCGAAAGGCATTCTCTCCTCATCTGTCTTTCCCTCTAGGGAAGGGGACGCTCAGTTACAGTTAAGAAATGTGTTAGCATTTCCCCCCTGCTTTTTAATAGGAATATTCTCAAGGAAACAAAATGCTGACATAGTCCTGGGTGGGGTGACCCCCAGACTCTTATCCTAGAGTGATTTCCTCCTGATATCTCCCTCTTCCTCATGGGGACTGCGCCAGGGGGCAGGCACCTGTGAGGAAGACGCGTTTCCAGGTGGGACGGGCGAGTGCTGTGTGCGCACTACTCGAGAGGCAGCAGGGACAAGATGGGTGAGAGGGCGCCCCCAGGCACTTGCTCATCACCTGGCTAATTTCCTCAGGGCGCTTCCTCTCGCTGGACCCGACCCTCCAGACACACGGCCCGGTCTCTGCTCCTCCTGCCTTCAGGGCTGCCTGCCTGTTCCGATCCCCTAGTGCAGTGGCAGAGGCTGGGGCTTGGCTGCGCCTGAGCCGCTGAAGAGTGCTGTGCTAAATTCAGAGCCTCCGCGGTCTCATCTGTCACGGAGTAGGTCACATTTCTGTGTGGCCAGTGTTTTCTTCCAGCATAATAGGAACACATAAGCCTCTGTTCCTGAAGACTGTCCATGATGTGGGGGCATCCTCGGGGCCCGTCTCCCATGCTGAGGGATGGACACAGGTGTGCCCACGGCAGGAGGGGAGCGAGGCAACCGGATGATACTCCAGGGGTGTCCCCGCCTCACCTTCACCTTCTGAACACACGGCTGAGATGAGAACACATCCCTGCTCTTTCTGTGCCCTCCTCTAAACAACGGAGAAGTCAGGGAAGCTCGCTCCTGCCAGGGTCTCTCTCCTGTGTGTCCCTAACATGACAAGGACTCTGAGACTCTCTTTACAGCTTAAAAGTCTACAGTTTGTAAGACGAGGCGCAAAGGAGAAATTAATTTCCTATCTTCCAAGACCATTATAGTCTTCAAAAGGAAAATCCCCATTTCAGAGGTCTGATTCTTTCCAGAGGAGATCTGCTGCCATTCTCTCTTTCAAGCATCATCGCTTCTTCCCAGCTCTGCCGTCCAGCATTTTCTGGAAAGTTTCTGCAGATGGCAGAGCTCAGCGCCCTTTTCCTACCCTGAGCTCCCCCAGAGGGCGGGCTCTGGCTCAGTTTCCCGTTTGTTTTGGAAGACAAGCTCCATTCAATCCAAAATTTCAACATGGGAGCAACTGATAAAGAGTTCTGGGAAGTTAAAAGCTGGAGCTGCGGCAATGTTTCCGTGATACCTGTTTTGCACTGTGATGGCAACCTATTAGTCTGCTCAGGAACTAAGCTGTGGTTCCAAAGGTTTGGGATAAAGGATTTTCAAACCTCAAAAACATGAGACTCCGCAGACAGGGAAGTGGTAACTTGAAAAACCGTCCCAGATATGCTAATAAATTGAGATGGTCTCCCCTGAAACTTCTTTAAAATAAGCTGGAATCTGTATCACTCTAGTCTCCCTGTTTACCAGATATACAATTACTTTTAAAAATAATTTAAATGTATTTCCTGGAATGAAATTACAGTAAGTTATGGGCTGTACCCGAGCTACAGTGCAACTACTGACATGATGACACATAATTTAATCTGCTTGCTGATTCTGCGAAGTTTATTTTTTCTTTTTACTAATATGATAATTCTACTGGGTTGACTACAAGTTGATGGTCCTCTCATAAAACTAAGGTAAAAGAAAGTATAAAAAGGTTGATTAACCTAATAAATGAAGATAACAAACACATTCTCATATAATGACTAGTGGCTGAGGGAGATAGAGTGACTTGCTTTATACAGCGGGTGGCTGCAAAGGGCACCTCATTAAAGTCCGCTAGGAGTAACGGGAACTGAAAAGGGCAGAGTTCTGAGGGTCCATGCTGTGAGGTGTGTGAGCCCCTCTGGGTGCTGAAGCAGCCAGAGTCCGAGGTGGAGCCCAGATCTGCCTCCTACACGGCTGCTCAGCCCTAAATCTGGGGAAAGTGGGGCTTATCCCGGAGAAAGTGCACACGGATGCTGGTGCAGCGCGCGTGCGGACAACCTTAGGAACGGGGTGAGCAGGAGGCCGAGGGAAGGGGCACTGCAAGTTCCCAGACCAGCCTTGGGGAGTCGGCACTTGGCAAATTGGATCTAGCAATCCACACCATGGGAACTGGTGTTACGGCAGGGGTCTTACTGAATCTGCTCCCCCAAGGGGAGGGACTGAAACTCAGAGCACAGAGCACAGGAAACTGGCACAGGAAAGGGGGCCCGGGATGGGCTAGAAATAAGGCGGAACAGGGGCTGGGGTGGGTGCCCAGGCTGCACAGGCCCGGCCTCCGCCTGGGCTCCGGAGCCCCCGCCCGGGAGTCCAAGGCTCTCCCGGCCCAGATGCTGCGGCAGACCTCGGGAAGCGGCAGGGTGGCCGCCGAAGGAAAATGAGAAACAGAGCTTTGGTCCTGAGAACCAGACACACAGCCCACTGACTTCCTTCCAAGCTCTGAAAGTCAAGCAAGAATACGGCTCATCAGAACTGGGGTGTGCTCTGTCTTTTCAATCCCAGGGCAGCTCTGGATCCTGACGAATGTACACAGGTACATGCCCGGGAGAGACCACAGCTCACCATCCCGGTACAGATCCTGAAACAGATCTGCCGGACAAATGAATCTAACTCTGCTCTTTCTGGCACATTTTTGTAAGTGTTTTCACATTTTTATAATTTTTTTCCCCCCAAAGTACAGTTTCACCAAAAAATGAAGGTGGTGATGATTGTGACTGATTACCAAACACCAAATGTTCTTTTTAGCCCATAGTTTGCAATTTTCTGCAGAGAAGACAAAAATAAAAGGAGTGTATTAAGCTCAAATATTCTAAGTAACTTCTTTTAAATTTAAATTATAGGTTTAGGATAGCAAGAACAAAAGAAAAACCTCTTCATTTATTTTCTGGCATTTTATGGTCAGTCAGTCAGTCGCTGTGTTTTTCTTCAGTGGCACACATTACACTAGTGACGTGCTCATCGACTAACACTATCCTATGTGCACTGTATGTGTCAATCCCCGCATTCAATTTCCACTGAATCCCCACAATGTTCCCATCGGTACAGACATCACTGCCTTCTTGAAGTAACCAAGACACAGAGAGGTCAATTAACCTGCTAGGGTCACACAGTGAGGAGTGCATACCTCTCAGAGATTATCACAGGATGCCGTCAGCTCTGAAAACACAAACTCAGAAACACCCTTCAGCCAGGACATTCCCCAGGTCACTGCAAGCCTTCACAATGCTGTCACAAACACTGCACTTGAGTGCAAGTTCTAAGTGAGGTTCTACCATGCCACTCTGGTGAAGTACAGAAAAATCAAGAGATTTCTGAAAAGTTCTGCAGAATTAAAACTAGAATTCAGTCCCCAACAATTAGTCCTCTCCTGTAAATCAAGATGACTTACACTAAAATCAGCACCAAATCAAAAATTAGCACAAATATCCCTAAGGTCTGCTTTAAAAAAAATACTTATAACAGTAATTTACATAAATGAGAATCTCAGGGTAATATCAACGGTTGGTCTAGAAAAAATTCAATAAAATTTCTAACAACACACGCATGCTAAGTGGCTTCAGTCGTGTCAGACTCTTTGCAACCCTGTGGACTGTAGCCTGCCAGGCTCCTCTGTCCATGGGATTCTCCAGGCAAGAATACTGGAGTGGGTTGCCACGCCCTCCTCTCGGGGATCTTCCTCACCCTGGAATCAAACCTGCGTCTCCTATGTCTCCTGTATTGGCAGGTGGATTCTTTACCACTAGCTCCACCTTATAAAAATCAATAAAAAGTGATTCCAGGCTCACCAAATAGAGTGGACTATGCTAGTTGGATGGCTCAAATAGCTTAACATTGAAAATAATGTTTTACAACAGGAAATTATTTTGAAAGAGGGTAAAACTTGAAAGAATGCTTTTTTCTAATATACAAAGTGACACAAAAGCTGTATCAATTATTTCTCATGGCCTCTAAGCCTGACAGCCTATGTTCAAACCTTGGCACTGACTTTGATCCTAAGCAAGCTTCCTCATCTGCAAAATGGGACGATAACTGTACAAAACTTACAGGTAGAGCACATGAAG
This sequence comes from Giraffa tippelskirchi, assembly GCF_054371585.1. Taxonomy (NCBI): domain Eukaryota; kingdom Metazoa; phylum Chordata; class Mammalia; order Artiodactyla; family Giraffidae; genus Giraffa; species Giraffa tippelskirchi. The sequence goes on from NC_137282.1 coordinate 160,577,403, forward strand.
ATAAACAAAGATCTATAAGGAAACAGAAGGACAATGTATAAACCAGCTGGAACTGACAATACCTCTAGAAAACACTCCACCCAACAACAGCAAGAATACACACTCTCTTCTCAACAACACAAGACGTTCTCCAGGATAGACCATATGCTCAGCTATAAACCCAGCCTCAATAAATTAAGCGGAAAAAAAATTTAAATTATGGAAAGCTTTCTTCAATTAACAGTGCAATGAAATTCAAAATTAGTAATGGAAAGAAATTTGAGAAGTTGTAAAATATGTGAAATCAAACATACTCCTAAATAGACAATGGAAAAATCACAGAAAAATTAGAAAATACTTTGAGATGAATGAAAAGGAAAATACAACATACAAAAATTTATGGAATGTTATGAAAGCTATGTTTAAAGAAGTATTTACAGCTGTAAATGCCTGTCATAAAAACATTCTCAAATAAATAGTCTAATCTTCTACCTGAAACACTAGAAAGAGATGAGCAAGTTAAAGCAAACAGGAGGGAAACAGTCATGTTTAGAGCAGAAAATTTAAAAAATAGAGAGCAGAAAAGCAACAGAGGAAAATAAATCAACAAACTGAAAAGTTACTTCTTTGAATGCTAAGTCACTTCAATAGTGTCCGACTCTTTGCAACGCACTGACTGTAGCCTGCCAGGCTCCTCTGTCCATGGGATTCTCTAGGCAAGAATACTGGAGTGGATTGCCATTTCCTTCTCCAGGGGATCTTCCCAACTCAGGGATTGAACCCGGGTCTCTTATGTTTGCTGCATTGGCAGTCAGGTTCTTTACCACTAGCACCACCTGGGGAGGCCCTGTTTCTTTGAAGAGATGACCAATAAAATTGTTAAATGTTTAGCTAGATTGATTAACGAAAAATACTGAGAAGACTCAAATTACTAACATCAGGAATGAAAGAAGAGACATTACTGACCTTACAGAATAAAAAGGATTGCAAGGGGACACTAAGAACAACCGTATGCCAACCAATCAGGTAACTTCGATGAGGTGACTAAATTCCTGCAAAAGACATAACTACTGCAACTGACTCCAAGAAGAAACAGAAAATGTGAACAGACCTACCACAAGTAAAGAAACTGAACTAGTCCTTTAAAAACTTCTCAGAAAGAAAAGCCCAGATGGCTTTGCCGATGAATCCTACCACATATTTAAATGAAAGGAATTAGTATCAACTCTTCACAAACTCTTCCAAAACAGACAGGAGGATGGAATATTTCACAACTCACTCTATGTGGCTCGTAATTACCTCAAAGAAATGCAAGCAACCCGGAATATCCAAAACAATCTAGGGAAAGAACTAAGTTCAAAGATTCACATCTCCCCATTTCAAAACCTACCCAAAGCTACAGTAATCAATACCGTGTTAGGCCTTGGGATATATACACACAAATCAATGGAAGAGAACTGACCCCACAGAGATAAATCCTTACATTTATGGGTAACTGAATGTTGATAAAGGTGCTAAGACAATTCAGTGGAGAAAGAAAAGTTTTTAAACAAACGGTACAAAAGACTGAACCTGGATTCCTTCCTCACACTATACACAAATGTCAACTTAAAATGAAGTGTAGACTTAAATGTGAAAACATTAAAATTATGGACTCACGGGCCTGCATTTCATACCTGGCGGGGTGGCTGTCGTGAAGACTGACAGTAACAAGTGTGTGCAAGGGCGTGTAAGGCTGCCGTCCTCGCACACTGCTGGTGGGAGTGAGATGAGGCAGCTCCTCTGGGAAACAGCGTGGCTATTTCTCAAAATGTTAAACATGGCCCTGCAATTCTCTCCTCAGTGGCTACCCAAGGGAAATGGAAACCCATGTCCACACAAAACCTGTACAAGAATGTTCACAGCAGCATTCCTTGTAAGGGCGAAAAAACAAAAGGACTCAAATGTCTGCTGACTGATGAAGAGGTGAATAAAATGTGGTATGTCCCTACAATGGATTGTTACATGACAAGAAAAAAGATGCTACAACCTTGATGAATGTTGAAAGCATTAAAGCTAAGTGAAAGAAGTTGGTTACAAAAGCCCGCACATTCCATGAGAAGTCCACAGAAGGCAAATGCAAGGGGAAGAGTAGATGAGTGTCTTCCTTGGGCTGGAGGGTGGGAAGTAAGGAGAAGCCACCGCGCATGGGTGTGGATTTCCTTCTGGGACAATGAAAATGCCCTAAAAGGGGTAGGAGAAAGCGAGGAAACCACCCAAGAAGGTAACACTTCCAGGGTTAGATTTTGAGGGCTCAAATACAGAAGAACAAAGGATTTTTTTTTTTAAGCAGGAGGAATAAAAGGGAGCAAGCAAAACAAAACAGATGGCAACAGAAGGCAAAATGATACTAACAGGCTGACCTGGAAGCAAAAAGCTAAAGCTAAAAATTATTGTTGTTCAGTCTCTAAGTCCTGTCTGACTTCTTTGTGACCCCATGAACTGCAGCCCGCCAGGCTTCTCTGTCCATGGGATTTCCCAGGCAAGAATACTGCAGTGGGTTACTATTTCCTTCTCGAGGGGATCTTCCTGACCTAGGGATCGACCCTGTGCTTCCTGCCTGGCAGGCAGATTCTTTACCACTGAGCCCAGAAGCTAAAAAATTAAAATAAATATTCCTAGGATGAGGTAAGGAGCAAAAACAATAGGAAATTATATATATATATAAAAATGCCAATATCTGCTGGATCATCGAAAAAGCAAGAGAGTTCCAGAAAAACATCTATTTCTGCTTTATTGACTATGCCAAAGCCTTTGACTGTGTGGATCACAAGAAACTGTGGAAAATTCTGAAAGAGATGGGAATTCCAGACCATCTGACCTGTCTCTTAAGAAACCTGTATGCAGGTCAGGAAGCAACAGTTAGAACTGGACATGGAACAACAGACTGGTTCCAAATAGGAAAAGGAGTACGTCAAGGCTGTATATTGTCACCCTGCTTATTTAACTTCTATGCAGAGTACATCATGAGAAACACTGGGCTGGAAGAAACACAAGCTGGAATCAAGATTGCCAGGAGAAATATCAATAACCTCAGATATGCGGATGACATCACCCTTATGGCAGAAAGTGAAGAAGAACTAAAGAGCCTCTTGATGAAAGTGAAGGAGGAGAGTGAAAAAGTTGGCTTAAAGCTCAACATTCAGAAAACTAAGATCATGGCATCTGGTCCCATCACTTCATGGGAAATAGATGGGGAAACAGTGGAAACAGTGTCAGACTTTATTTTGGGGGGCTCCAAAATCACTGCAGATGGTGATTGCAGCCATGAAATTAAAAGACGCTTACTCCTTGGAAGGAAGGTTATGGCCAACCTAGACAGCATATTTAAAAGCAGAGACATTACTTTGCCAACAAAAGTACGTCTAGTCAAGGCTATGGTTTTTCCAGTGGTCATGTATGGATGTGAGAGTTGGACGGTGAAGAAAGCTGAGTGCCAAAGAATTGAGGCTTTTGAACTGTGGTGTTGGAGAAGACTTTTGAGAGTCCCTTGGACTGCAAGGAGATCCAATCAATCCATCCTAAAAGAGATCAATCCTGGGTGTTCATTGGAAGGACTGATGTTGAAGCTGAAACTCCAATACTTTGGTCACCTCATGCGAAGAGTTGACTCATTGGAAAAGACCCTAATGCTGGGTAGGATTGGGGGCAGGAGGAGAAGGGGACGACAGAGGATGAGATGGTTGGATGGCATCACCGACTCGATGGATTTGGTTTGGGTAGACTCCGGGAGTTGGTGATGGACAGAGAGGCCTGGCGTGCTGCAATTCATGGGGTCGCAAAGAGTCAGACACGACTGAGCGACTGAACTGAACTGATATATAAAAAGGTAACACCCTTCATCAAAATCCTTTAATATACTGATACATTTCACAGCATCATACTCTACCCTGCTTCGAGGAGTTCAGACTGAGACATAATAATAAGTAACACTGGTTGCTTGCCAACCATGTGCTAAACTCATTATCTTCTAATTCCCATCCTAGTCCAATGAAGTGAATACTATCAAAAATCTCAATTTAAAGAGGAACAAAGTCAGGTATAAAGGCTATGCAACTTGCTCAAGGATGGAAAACTTATAAATAGCAGAGGTGAGATTCGAAATCAGGACCTAATTCCAAAAATCCATAAATTTACCACTATAACAGTGTGTCTCAAGTACACCATCAGTGGATCATAATTTTAGGTAGAATAAATGGGACCATCTCATTTGAGTATTTATATATGATAAAATACCAATTTCACAACTACGTAAACTTTTCTTTTGAAATAAATATGTAAAAAAATGTTAGCCAACTTTTTAAAAGAAACCAATATAATGCTTAAAAGGTGAAATTTGGGTCCCTTTAACATGTTTCCCTAGATTTCCAATGTTCCTAAAATATTTGTGTAAAAAAAGAAGACAAGTTTGTTCTGACTCCTAAATCATAAGTACTCTTTCTATTAAGTATATTTTCCATTGGTTCCTCCCACAACATTTTGAAAATGCCCACCACGGAGATTTCTCCCACTTCTGAGCAAGCCTCCTTCTCCCTCAGGAAGTAAATTCCTGACATTTATCAGATTTTTCCCTTCATTTTATCCTATCTTATCCTGAAGCTCTCCAGCCCACTTAACTATTTATGCTACAGAAATGTTTCGCCCTGCAGGGAATCTGTAGGCATATGCAAATAGTTTTAAAAAGGCAAGGGTTACTATGCTAATCCTCTAGGGTTTCTCTGTGTCCATAAGCTGCCCACCTCTGGTACCTCAGCAAAGAAACTCCAACCGGCCAAGGGTCACTCACCCTGAGGATTCCCCCACCAGCCAAAGACCAAGCCCAGGGGCTGCTGGCTCCCATGAGCGACACCTCTGGCACACTGGTGACCGCACGGCAGGCAGACCGAACCACCTCCGGCTTTTCCGGACGTGAACAGGCCTCCTCATGCCCTAGGCAAGAGGGCTGGAAGGTCCCCCTCCGGACCCCGGGCAGCAGACGGAAGCCACCCACACCCACCTGTGCATGTTGCCGTTGGTGGTGAAAGACTGGCCGCACACGGCGCACTTGTAGGGCCTCTCCCCGGAGTGCACCAGCATGTGACGGTCCAGGGAGCTGGCCGAGCTCAGCGACTTGCCACAGATGCTGCACGAGTGGTCGGCCCCGCCGGTGTCCGTGTTGTGCTGCGGAAAGCAACAATCACAGCGGTCACTGAGGAGGATGGGTCAAAACTCGGCGGTCGGGAACGCAAATCCAGAGCTTTCTATACACATGCATATATAAACACACACACACACACGTATTAAAAAGCCAGCAACGCTTCTCAGCTATTTTTTTGTTTCATTTTAAATGTCTTCCTGAATGTCAAAATCTATCGGGACCATAGACAAATAAATATTTTGTTTGCTCTCCCATTTCCGTGTTGCAGTATTGACGAGTATTTCTTCTGCAAGGCTCAAAATGAATGTGGGGTCTTTGCAGGCCTTTCTCAACAGATGAACTGACCACAAAAACTAACATGAGCAGAAAGACTCACCTACGAGGCAAACGTGAAGCACGGACCTCACATGAGTTCCTCTAGTTTGATGACTCAGTCTAGTTATCAGAGAAAGAGAACTGAAACCTGCCTGGTTTAGAGTTCTGGCCTCTGAAATATGTTAAGAAGGAACATTTCTCTACAAACCCAAGTTACTAAACGATGCAATTATTCAGCACCATGTTATGATTCGCCTACTGTCACTCCTTCACCGTTCTAGATTCAATACTATCTCATGAACCATCCACAGCAGGCAAGGGAGAAGGATAAATCTCCTAATAGAAGAAAAGCCAGAAGAGATCCCAAATCAAGGGAATTCCCTGCGCATTCTGTAAGTTTACAGCAGCGCACAGAATCGGGGTCTACATCTACAATCTCACCGTGCTGTGAGGAGATTTGGTTCATGTATGATGAAAAGTCTGTTATTTGTGATCGGTTAACTAGATGTTTGCTAAATTCTGAAAAGGTATTCTGTGTGACCTGGGACTCTGTCACAGTAACATGGACACACGAAAATTGTTTCATAACCACTCAAAATTCTTAGAATATTACATCTGAATTAAACAGCCACAATTCATCTGTTAAGATAAAGTCACCTCCCCTCTTAACGAAGAGCTATTTGAAACAAAAACACGAACGCAGCAGCAAACCTGGCGAATGTGCATGGTTAACTGGTGCTGTGTAGTGCAGATCTTCTCGCACAGGGGGCAGCTGTAGGAAGACTTCTCCTCTTTCGTCTCCTGAAAAGAGAGGATAAAAGCATCCACTTCAATTCACAGTGAACTGGTGCCTCTCATGTGTGTTACACACACTTGTATCTCATGAGCTGCAGCAACAGAGCGGCTGAGAGCATGGGCTCTGGAGCCTGGCTGGGTATGAGCTTGTCTGCCCTCGGTTTCCTTGTTCGTAAAACGGGGAAAACTGTAGCATCCACTGCATCGCGCTGTGATGGGGAGTAAATCAAACAGCGCACAGAAGGCATGAGAACAGTGCTCGGTTCAGGGGTGAGTGCTCAACAAACAGCAGTGTTCTCCTTAGATACCACTTAGTGAATCGTCAGGGACGGAGAAAAATTAAGCATCAAGTCACAGCCGAGCTAGGAAAGGGCTGTACTCCTCCCCACGTCTGACTCAGGCTCCAGTCACTTGTTTCTGCCTGGTCTTGAGCCCCCAAGATACACGAAAGGCAATGGAGTTCTCATGAAAAAACCTACCCTCCTGAGGGTGGAAGGCTCCAGTGCCCACCTGGGTGCCCAGCGGGCATCACTGGGACCCTTTACTAGCTGGAGCACCTGCCCACCACTGCTCATAAATGGTAACTAAGCGTGAGGAAGGGAGGGAGCCAGCTTTGGGGCTGGACCCTCAGGCATTTTCAACAGCCCTTTTTTTACTTCTACTCATCCGACTGAATTTCTGTCCCCTGTGAATAATACCAATTATTAAACAGCTACTATGTGCTAGACTCTGCACACATGAAATGGTGGTTTTTTTCACACAATCATTAGAGATGGCCACTGTTACGGATCCCATTTTTGGGGTGAGGAAAATGGGGTACAGAGAGGCAAGTAACCTGCCCCAAACCAGAGCCAGGATTAACACTCAGGCCAGCTGCTCTCAGCCCATGCCCTAACCACTAGGCTACACAAGTCTGACCCAGAAAGGACTGACCCCAAGGCACAGAAAGCAAACACCCTTGTGGCTGGCTCATGAGAGATGATGAAAATAAAATAAAAGCCACCCTGGAAACCACAAAGACAAATGGCACTGTGCGCCGTGTGGGTGGAGTGAACGCACGAGGGGTCTAGTCCTCGGCTGCTACGGGAGGCCCCTCTCACTCCCCAGCGATGAACAAGCCCCGTTTTAAGTAACACACACCTTCTTCTTGGGTCTGAGAAATACATATGCTACACATTTTTTCACTCTCATTAAAAAAAAATTCACAGATATGAATTTTAATGAAGTATATTAACCCAGAGACAATTAACAAACAAACACACAAAAAACCCAACTCTGCAGCCTCATTCAGTCATCATCCGCCTCTACCCCTCCGAGAGGCAGAAGGTGTGTGTGCGCCGGGAGGGGGGTGTTCTCCGGTCAGGATGCAGCTGGCCAAGAACCATCAGACAGAGAGCACAAACAACAGAGTGAGGCACTCGCCTGGCACCGAGGGAGGCCTCACGGCTGGCCCAGACTTGGTCTCTGGGCTGTTTTTGTTAAATTATTAGACTAGCAATAATGTGTATTAAAAAGCAGTTCTGCAGGCTTCTTCTCTGGTGGTCGAGGACTCCACATTCCCAGCACAGGGGCCTGGGTGCGATCCTTGGTCCGGGAACTAGATCCCACATGCTACAACGAAGATAAAAGGTCTCTCATGCCACAACTAGGATCCAGCACAGCCAAATAAATGTATTTTTAAGTGGTTTGTTTTTTTTGATTGCACTGCGTGGCATGCAGAACTTCCCTAACCAGGGGTCGAACCCATGCTCCCTGTAGTGGAAGCATGGAGTCTGAATCCCTGGACCACCAGGGAAGTCCAAAACGAATTTTTTTTTTAAAGAGATTCATTGGAGGACATAAATAAATGTTAAAAAGCCAGGCCCTCCAAGTAGCCAGCCTCTTGAGGACGAAAATTCCTTTAAAAAAAAAAAAAAAAAAAAAGGATCACCCCGTGAGCCCCTTGAGGCAGACACCAGAGGCGCTGAGTGGCCCCTGGGACTAAAGGGACTGACTCCGGGGTTTACTGTGAACTGGAGCCCGATCCTTCTCGAGACAGGCAGCGGTGCGCTGCAGACCTCAGCACGGAATCATGACATTCATGATGGGCTGGGAGAAGGAGTCTCCAGACTCAGATTCAATTTTAAAAACAAAGCGAACAGAACAGGAAGCACCATGGTGCTGGCGGAGCCCTACTGGAGAGGCTCAGTCCAGCGACTGCGCTGTGCTGGAAGAGGGAGCTCGCTTCCTGAGCCGACAGATAAAATTAGCAGCTAATGTGATAACTAACCATTCCATAATGAAACAATCTGGCACCCTTGCTGGCTTCCGGCGGTGGCTAATCTGCCCTGGAACTCTGCTCCTCAGGGCGCCCTCCAGCCCTCCTGTCCGCCCCGGTAGGGACCACGCTGGGTTTTTCTAACACACTATCCTCCCCATCCTGCCTCTCGCCCAGACCTCCTTTCAAGAGCCTAAGCCGGTGCCCTGAGGAACCCCAGAGGACACAGGAGGCGGGTGACGAATGGCCCAGGCAGCCCCGTGGAGTCCCCTCCACGTTCCACGTGCGGATGGAAGGCCATGGGTCCCTCCATGGCTCTACCTACTCTCTGAGCCCCTGGGACGGGACCAGAGCCTGGACTGGGGCCGGCTCTGCCTCTGCTGGGCCATGCTGGGCTCTCTAAGAAAGATCTCGGCACCTGGCACACAGTACCTGGCTGGAAGGAAGAGGTGGGCGAACACTGTGAAATGGGGGGATGGATGGATGGATGGATGGATGGATGGACGGACGGACAGTCACGTGAGAGTGAAATAAACCTTTTCTTCCCAGAGCTAGCGCTCCTTCTTGGCTCAGGCCACAGTCAAACAGGCTGAGAATTTTCTCAGGTACCCACAGGAAGAGAGGCACGCGGAGAAAAGGAAAAAAAGAGAGAAAAAGTATCAATGCCCCCACCCAACAGCATCATTTAACTCGGAGTCTTCAGCCTTGAGGAAGAGGTGGAGAAACAGACTCTCCTCCGTCGCTGGAGGGAGGTGAGCCTGCGACAACTTTTTCTGGAGGGCAACTTGTATCAGCTGCTGTAATTCATGCTGTACATCTACAGATTTACAAGAGACCATCACGCTGGGCTGGAAGAACTGTGCACAGACAGTTCTGTGTAAGGACAGTCCCTTTGGATTATTAATAAAAAGGAAAATTAACTCACAAAAGCCCAACAGGTTTAGCTTCCTGCCCATCCCCAGTCTCCAGACAAACTCAGAAGGCTGCCTTCTCCCAAGGGTGTGGTGGGCCTCCACCGAGTCAGGGAAGCCAAGCACTGGACGTTCACACCATGTGGACGCAGAGCAGAGAGGGGAACAGCCAGCTCGCTCCTTGGGCACTGTCGAGCGTGCTGCTGCAGGACAGCGACACCTTCTCAAGTGCGCCGTGTGGACATGAAGACTCATCTTATTTCCCAAGGGAGGAGACATGGCCTCTCATAACATCCCTGCCGTTCTACGCTCCTGCCCACCGCGCTCATCTCTGAAAACTCCAGAGGAATACACGGCATCCCGAAGGGGATCCTCAGGCACCCAGTTGCATGCCTTGTCAGGCTGGAAAGCTGGAGAGCAGTCCAGCAGAGAGTGAGGACTCATCGGCCACCTATGCTGCAGACACTTAAAAATCGAGGAAGAGGCATCGTAAAACCAATTAACCAGCTGTGTGAGTGAAGAAAGGAACCATGTCGCAGGAGAGGAGTAAGTTGAGCTCTCTGCCTCGTCTGTACAGTGGAGAAAGCGTGTCCGTGTGTGTCTGTGAGTCACTCAGTCGTGTCCAACTCTTTGCAACCCTATGGACTGTAGCTCACTAAGTTCCACTGTCTGTGGGATTTTCCAGGCAAGAATACTGGAGTGGGTTCCTAGTCCCTTCTCCAGGGGATCTTCCCGACCCAGGGATTAAACTCAGGTGTCCTGCATTGCAGGCAGATTCTTTACCATCTGAGTCAAGAAAGCTTGGGTTCAAATCAAGTCACAAGGTCACCGGGCGGGGGTGTAGGGGTGCTCTCACCAACACTGACACCTCAGTGAAGAAAACCTTCTCTGCAAATGGAAACAGACCTAAGCTAAGTGCAATTAGCATCTGAAAAGTGATCATGGCCTCTGGGTGCATCTGTCCCATTCAGACCACGCCCACGGTTCTGGCTCAGGGAGCTGGGCGCAAGGGGACATCCCTCCCCCAGTGCTCTCACGGAAGCCACCACAGGCGCACAGACACTTACCTGGTTCCTTCGGCCAATCCGATTTGGTCCCGGAGGCTTCGTGGGGGACTTGATGCTCTGGGGGCTCCGGCCATTCTCGGCGACCTTCCCCACACTCATGACTGCTGACATCATGGTGTTGATGGAAGACAAGTCTGAACCCTCCAGGCCAATGGGCGAGCTTGACGTCATTGGGACAAGGGTTTAAGCTTCTAGAAAGCCTTGGCCACAGAACTGAAAATGAGAAACTGCTGATGTGATCGCTGGGAAGTTTAGGTGTCTGTCAGGCAGGTGGCAGGGGCCACGGCTACCACCGCTGTAGCCAGGTTAAAACCCCCCCTTCAGTTCAAGCTGATGCGTGCGCCCATATAACTGACGCCTTTCATCTCAACCAAGTGCTGTCACAGTAAACTTTGCTTCCTTTCTGAGCACGGGCCACCGATGAGGTGACCCAAGGCAGGTCCTCTTCCTTTGCTAATCTTTCACGAGGCAAAGTGGGAAAGGCTCCAACAATTAGTAAGGCCAGGAGGGCCCATCTGGCCAGCGGCCTCCTAACAGCCTACTCACTACTATGCGCACGTTCTAGACCCAGCAATGGAAGATGAGAAACCTTGGCTTTCACCTAACTCCAGCCCGCAATACCTGATTTTAATGGGGGAGTCCAAACTGTATAAGATCACTGAGAAGCCACACTACCACCTAACGTTACAACCAAATTTCAAATCAGCACAAAAAAGGCTGTTTCTTAAAACATATGAGGATGTAATATACCTTCCCCCAGAAAATGGAAGGAAGGAAACCCCAGCCTGCACTGGCAATTACCTCCATTCTCTGCCCCAGCTGATGCACTATGAACGTGTCATCTGCTGCAGGGGTCGTGCGCGTGGAGGAGGCAGCGAGGCTAGGGGCTCCTTTTTCTCTTCTCTTCGTATCTCTCGACACTGGAAGGGAAGCAAAGGCAGAAAGGTTCAGAAGAAAAAACAGAAACCACGTTTGCTGTAATCTCAGACTGCTGCACTCACCAGACTGCAGGGAACCGTATGGGAGGCCATGTCTGGGTCTTCTTTTTCTTCCAAAACCACATTCTGTGGTTGTTTTTCACCCTTAACTGATGTTCCCTACAGCGCTGTCGCCCTCACTCCCAACAGCCAAAACGATTCTGTGGTATTTTATTTTCTGAAGCTCACATTTGTCCACATACAGTGAACTTTCTTTCACACTCTACCCTTGTCCCCTACAAGGAGTCTCAGACTCCCACTTGACCCTCCTAAAACTGACCAAAGATAAGGTAGTGAAGGAATCCGCTACAGACTCAGAGTCTAGGAGGGAACAGGTCAGACCTTAAAAAAACCTGGTAATACAGAAGGATGACTGCAGGGAACACTACAGCCCCCGGATGCGTCCAGCTTCACTTCTCCAGGCCTCTTCTAGCTATGCTTCTTCCACACAAGTACTATTGGCTATAGGAAGTTAAGTCTCCAGCTACCCTGTTTCCCTTATTTTATCTGGGAAGATTTTCTCTGGCCACGTACCCTGTTATCCTCCAGTGTGCATTAAATTCTGCAAGTCCACAACGGCCTCAGAGATCAAGCTCATTATCTCAGGAGCAAAGTGAATGCTCAGGAGCAGCCCTGGAGAGAGCACGACTTCCTGTGGTTCCCTTCTCACCTCTAGGAGAAGTGACCCAGGTAGGGTGTGACAAACGGGAACACGCGGAGCAGCCAGAGCAGGAGAGGCTGGGGACACAACCGACGAAGAGACGCAGCCATCAGCTGAGAAGCCCCAAGCTAAAACCTTACCCAAGAGCCAAAGAGAACCTCAGCAATAGCACTCTCCTTGTCAAGAGACAAAATCTGCCTTCCTTGTTAGCAGACACTTTGATGAGCATGTGTGTGTATGTGCTAAGTCGTTTCAGTCGTGTCCGACTCTTTGCAACCCCATGGACTGTAGCACCCCAGGGTCCTCTGTCCATGGGATCCTCCAGGCAAGAATACTAGAGTGGGTTGGCATGCCCTCCTCCAGGGGATCTTCCTGAAACAGGGATGGAACCCGCGTCTCGTGTCTGCTGCATTGGCAGGCAGGTTCTTTACCACCAGCGCCACCTGGGAAGCCCTAGACCTTTTGAAGATGTTAACCTAATGGTTTTCCAAATGGTAAATAAAGGACTAACTGCCAAACACACAACTGTTAACACCACTGATCCAGTCTCACCCTTATATCTTCCACATTAAAAGAGGGAAAGGAGACCTAGGTTCAAAATTAAAACAAACGAAAAAACAAAAGCCCCTCAACCCCAAAGCTGTTGTCTTTCCATGAAGCTTCTCCCATATGGAAGACCATTTAAACTTATTAAAAACTGTGGTTCAAAACTTCCCATTCTGACTGTCTTTGAAAGTTCATTTGGGAAATTCCTCTCTAGGAAAAAACATTCAACACATGAACACACACAGAAGTATACATGCACATACCTCATTTTCTTTCTTAAAGGATTTCTAACGAAAGTATCATCAGTTCCCTAGAATTGTAATCCAGTCAGTGTATAATTATTTCCTTGATTCATGTAAGGGGCACCTCCTATACCAAAACCCTCTCATTCTTTTAAATATATATCGCCCAGAGGTTTGTTTTTTAAAATACTTATTTATTTGGCTGTGCCGGGTCTGAGTTGCAGCATGTGGGATCTAATTCCCCGACCAGGGATCGAACTCAGGTACCTTGCATTGTTAAGTGCGAAGTTTCAGCCACTGGACCACCAAGGAAGTCCCCCCTGCCCCCTCCACAGTTTTCATATACATCAAATCATAAGACTAGTCATAAGACTGCCCATCATTCACTGTAATTATATTATGTCAGTAAAAATTATCTCAACCTTTCTACCATTTATAGTGGGAATTTAGATGATCTTGCTTTTGTCCTATTATGGCACTTAGAGAAGAAAAATGTGGTGGAGTTTTTCAGACCAGGAATAGATTTAAGCAAGCACCTTTTAGATCAACATAAAATTACAAGTTACAAACAACATCGTCTAAGTCTTTCACTGAGTAGGGAAAGAAAACGGGACAGAAGCAAAAGAGTCAACAAGAAAATTAATGAAAATGCATTCACCAAGAAGGGTTAGAGTGCTGGTAAGAATTTCGGTCGTGATCACTGAGATGTCAAAGAAGCCTTCCCTGCAAACTACGTAAACGCCCTAAGTATAGAAAACCCAGCAGTAGTCACAACTGCTCACCAACCTACGGGCTGAAAGCTGCAAGCGCTTACATCCCAACTGGAAAATGAGAAAAGTCAAGCAATTTGCTGTTTCCCACTTTGTCTGGACAGGAAGACATTTGCTAAATTTATTTCCTCCTTTGGGATAAAGTGTGAAGTGTGACACTGCCCAGTGATGACGCCGAGATCACCACCATTTACTTCCTTTTCCTAGTTCAAATGTAAGTAAACAGTATTTTTTTAAAAAAGTAGAGACTCTTCTCATCTCTGATGGGAAAGTGCAATTAACAAAATGAAACTCTTAGTTACACTATTTGAAAAGAAAACGGTCAGTGGACTCATCCTTGGCAGCTCTTTCAGAAGCACCCAAGCCAGCCTGCATAGAGAATCTTTTCTAAGATTTTCTTCTGGGTGTGCGCTTGTGTCTTATGCGTGACTTCTCCTCTGGGGAGGATGGAATAGGAAGAATGGAAGGGACCTGGTGTAAAACAATGTAGCCCGTTGTTCCCAGTTAGAAAAAACAAATCCACCTTAATATTAAGGTGCATTTATCCACTCATTTAACCAGGAGCCAGCGGCCAGAATTAGTCAGTCCTCCCTGCCCACGCCTGACCCTGGACCACACTAGAGCAATGACCCAACTGACCAAACTACACCTTCTGATTCTCAATCTCAGGGGATGAAAGGCAGGATTAACAGTTTAAGGTCCATTTACAAAGCACATTTTTCTTTATAAATATTTACAGTCCTAATATTTTCATTCTCTGCTCCCCGACACAAATCTATACATCTGCTGTATTACTGCAAATAAAAATAATAATAATAGCATAATGAACAAAATTAAAATCACTGGCCCCATTCTAGTATTATCTCCTCTATCTAGGACCAGAGAGGACTGGAAACCCAGATGAGATTCCCAAGTCACAGGCATGAAAAGAAATCTCTATGACGTGGCCAAGTGGACTGGACTGGTGTTCTAGTTTTGAACACAGAGTCCAAATCTGGGGGTGGCAAAGGAGAAGCAGGGAACAGGGGTGCCTGCAGCGTGGCTTCCTGTGAGCCAGCGCCCCTGCACCCTTCCCAAGATTTCTCACCCCACGCCCCAGGCCACTAGCCCGGGGAAAACCAGCAGTCCCCAGTGAGAGTTTCTCGGTGGTTTTGCATCAAAGCCTCAGGAGGACCCCAAGCAGAGAGTGGACCACTCCAAGGGGACATGGGGACATGAAGGAGGACAACACTCCAAGTTACCGTGACTCAAGGAAAGTCAATCAAGTTAGACTGACCTGTCTTCTTCGTCTTCTCAAGCGGGTCCTCCTTGCTGAGGGGCTGGTGCTGGCGGGGCGGAGCGTGGGCAGGGTCACACCTCAAAGCCACGGCCTCTGAAGCAGAGCACAGCAGCCTACAGAAACAAGAAGTAGGGGCATGAAGAGGGGTCCATGCCCGAGAGGGTCCTGGCCCTGCCTCACGTTCTGCACTGCACCGCTGGGAGCCCCCAGCTGAGGGACGCGGCGTCCCCTCCCCCCCGTTTGTAAGAAAGCTCCCAGCGGTGGGGTCAACCCCACACGGGCAAGGGCGCCTGGAATCGCAATGAGGTCAACCCCACATGGGCAAGGGCGCCTGGAGGGCAAGGGCGCCTAGAATCGCAATGAGGTCAACCCCACATGGGCAAGGGCGCCTGGAACCAAGTGTGACCTGCAGAGAAGGAACCCCTAAAGCACCCCCCAACAACAGTGCGGGCAACACCACATGGGAACAGCTCCAAGGGGAGCTCTGGGCGCCTTGATGGCATGCTGGCAGAAGGTGAGGATGGATGGCCAGTTTCAAGGTGGAGGAGAAAAGACAGCAAGCACTCAGTGCTGTCAGAAACAGAAGGAGAAGAGAAGAGAACTGAAAGGAAAACACGTGGAAACAGCCCCTTAACATAAAGGAGTGACGATTACACCTTTTCCTGAGTGATGGAGAAAGTGTCCAAAAGTGTATCTTTCCTTTTCTGTAAGGGAGATACAGAAAACTCAAATTACACACACCCTTTGAGGGTCTGAGAAAGTCGGCTCGGGGGGTGCCACCAGGGGTCTCAGATCCCTGATCAGGGAGAAAGCTGTGCCTGGCCCTCTGGAAAGTTAGAGGAACCTGGAATGCAACCCTTCCCAGAGCCACCCAGCCAGCACGTTCTGTCTCTGCAACAGCTTCTGAAGAGGGCAAAACCAGGCAGAGTGAAGGAGGGCAGTGGCCGCCGCAGGGACGGACGCTGGAGAAGCGTTTGCTCGGTACGCTTCTGTGAAACCCTGTGGTGCGCCTGCAGAAAAGTTGCCCGGCACGTCACACGCCCAGTTATCACCCTGAATCTCACTCGCGTTGTCTGCGCGGTTACTAAGCACCTAAGGCGGGCAGGCTCCTGCTGGACCGGTCCGCGGCAGGTCAGAAGCCCAGCAGTGCTTCCGGTCAGCAGCAGATGCGCAATGATTGCTGACACCACAACGGCTTCTCTCTCCACACCTCACTGCTTCAGGGCTCCATCCTTTTCCTTTGTGCCTTTCTCTTTTGAAAAGGTCTCTGGATTTTGAACAAAGTCAAAGAAGCAAGGAGTAACTCACAGGGACAGCCGCGAAAGACCAGAGACCTCCCCCCGTCCCCGGCAAACTCGGAGGAACGCTGATTACTACCCCAGTAATTCTCTTTGTGCTTCTTGTCAGCAAGACCCTCCTTGAGGAGCTGATGAAAATTATGGACCCTTCTACACAGGACACACCCCATACCTAACATTTTCCTTCAGTATCAAAAGGATCAGGGACCCCAGAAACTCATCTTGAATAAGCAGGGTAAGAATCTTGGTTTTACTTGATATATAAGAATTAAGACCATTTTATTAAAATTCCCATGAGGTTTCAGAAACAAACAAACCAGATCATCCCTACCCATCTAAATTTAAAGATGTCTAAAGGTGAAATTACAAACTGTCAAAAAAAAAGAAAAAGCAAAGTTTCCCTATATTGTTACTCATTTTTATTAATGGCAAATATTATCAGAGAGACACTCTGGAGAAGAATAGCTCCGTGGCTTTTTTCCCCTAGAAACTGCCAAGATTTCCAATTGTAGTCTGAACTACAGTTTTTCACATAATGAATAAAAATGTACGTCAGAGAGACAAGTCTCTGGAGTTGAAACTGTCCAGAATATAACTAAGATTCCCATTAAAATGTGGACCCTCTCCCTCCCCTCACTTAAAAATGATACTTTAAAAGTCCACCAAGTAACCTCTTCCATCCATGCAGGGGAACCAAGGAGAGGAGAAAGCACTGCCTCTGATCTTGGATGTAAACGATCTGAATTATCAGGAATGTTGTGGATTAAGCTGACTAACAAGAGTCACTGCCTGTTTGGGTTCCACCAGGCCTAAGGGACTCACACAACACCGAGAGTGGAAAAGTACAGGACAGTCCTTGGAAGGAAATTCAAGATACCTCTTACTATCACCACTGCCTCAAAAAAAAGGAGGGGGGGGAAAAGACCCACCAGGAGAGACTGTACTTAGAGACACGAATCCAGGAAGCTGGAGGTGGGTCCCCGGCCCTGGGAAAGGAGCCCTCATTTCCGGATCGCATCCCCACACAGGCTCTGCCCAGATCAGACCCCAGGGAGGCAGGGTGGCGTGGAGTGGGCAGAGGTCCACGCTGGGGCTGCGGGGAGGGGTGGGCCGGCCCCAGCCCCTGAGGAGATAAGGGACCCTGCTATGCTCAGCCAGAAAGAGGAGATTAGGGACCCTGTCTCCAGGTCCAAAGAGATAGCACAGGAAAGATGAGAGATGAAAGGGAAGATGGTCCAGAAGCAAGGCTCCCAGCCTGCGCAAGCCCGCAGGGTTCTTGAGGTGAGATCTACAATCTGTCCTGAGGCCCCCAGGAGAGATGGGGGAGGCTCGCATGCCGAGGATGACAGTGGGAGCCCAAGACCAGGCGGTGGGGAGCTCTACCGCAGCGGCCAGGATGCAGGCGGTGCTGAGTCTGCATGCTCGTCCAGATACTGGGGATGGCTGATCCCCTGGTGGGAACAGCCGGTTTGGACCGACCAAGGATGGGCTAAATGAGTGTGAGTTTAGAGGAGTTCAGATACTAAAGTGCTCTGGGCTACGATGGGGCTTAACCAGCAGCAAGGATACCTCTCTCAGGATGGGCTGGGATGAAACCCAACCAGGCTAGCTGTGCACCAAGGCCGTGCCTGTAGAGCTTGGGGCAAAACCGTCTCCTCTAACCAGGACAGCTTCGCGTGTGCTCTGAAGGCTGACAGCTGCGATGACTGCTCTGAGTTCCAGGAAGTTGATGTGTTTCTTGGCTAAGGGTTCGGTGTGTGCCTTGGGTAGGGCGGCAACCCATGAACCGCCCCTCCCCCTCGCTGGCCTGGGCTTGGGTCAAACGGAGCAGGCGGAGCCGTGGAGCGTCACGCAGAGCCCCGGAGAGGACCGGCGCACGCTTGGTGCGGAAGGGCACCCCGAGCCACTCCAGCCAGTCCGGCATCCTCCTGGGGTGGGGGTGGGGGGCTCATGGGGAGGGGAGCAGAAGCACCCCTTGGCACAGGCCACGATCCAGACAGCAGAGCTGGAGGTGCGGGAAGGGCGGCCACCCTGGCCCCCCCCAGCCGCCCCAGCTGTCTCCTGAGCTCTGCCCCCACATGTCTCCTTTTAACGGAGGGCTGTAACCCGCCCTCACAGCACCCCGCGCTCTGGCCCATTTCCCTCTGGGCCTTCCTGCCCACTGGGCCCCACTCTGTTCAGTTTCCTCCTCAACCCCATCCTTCAGGGGCCGCTGTCACTGCAGGCCTCCCTGATCCCCAGCGATGGAAGAGTCTCGGCTCCAAACTGTGCCCCACAGCACTAAGAGACTAGAACGGGGACTGATGATAGAGAGCAGCAAACGCCCTCTGAGCACTGCTCGCCACGCGCTGAGCGCGTCATCTCACTCAATCCTCTTAACAGCAGCCCCGTGAGTGTGAGTCCCACCAGGCAGCCCCACAAGACCACGGCGGGAGAGCGAAGCGAACCCAGACTCTCGACCCTGCTCAGTGTCTCTTGGCCACACTCTCGACGCCTGGCGCAGGCCTGAGAGCCCAGATGCGCTCCTGCAGTCACGTTTTCGGGCTTCTAACAACTGTCTCTGAGTCATCCCTGCCCCGCCAGGCGGCTAAGAGCCCGACCTCCCACTTCCGCCCACTTCTAGGCAAGAAAAAGGCACTCTGAGCTCCCACCTTCGTCCCTTACAGGAGCAGGACTGGACCCACACACCCCCTGATGCGCAGAGACGGGGGTCCACATTCTGCACCCTGCTTCTCCGAGCAGGTGACTAGAAGGACGTCATCAGGCTCCTGGAACCCCAACAGCCCAGCCCTGTCCTGGAGGCTGGGTCCCACTGATCCAACCACCAAGAGCTCAGGCGGAAGAGCGACCCGAGTCCTCACGCGTGGAGGCAGTGCTGGGGGACAGGAGATGGTGAGCACATACGGCAGAGTGAGAACCGCACAGATCAAACCAGCACCAGCACCCCGGGGAGGAAACGGCACAGTCTCCTGCAGCCCACGAGCAGTGACCTCCTGCTCCTGACCCTCCCTCCAACACAGCCACCCCGGAGGCCTCCCATCCAGCAGCATCACAGATCTTGCTTGGAAATGCAGATTCCCAATTCATGTGAGTCGATCACGAGCCTGTCCACCTTAAATCCACACAGCGCTGTGTGTCAACTGCATCTCAATTAAACCGAGGGAAAGAAGGAATGCAGGTTCCCAGGCCTGGACACTGCCCTGGAGCCTGTGTACTGGCTCCCAGGGGGTTCAGTCCAGCTTTGAGAACCAGTGCTTCACACAGATTCTAGAAGAAAGGTGAAGGATCTCCCTGAAAAATGTTCTTTCTATGATGACCTGGAGGAAGGCCCTGGTTTATCATACTCCCAGGAGCAAATCTCAAGGCTCTGAAGCAGAGACTTAGACCCCAGTCCTCACTTTAGCTTTATTTACCACAAAGAAATAACTGGGGGGCTTCCCTGGTGGCTCAGACGGTAAAGAATCTGCCTGCAATGCAGGAGACTTGCGTTCGATCTCTGGGTTGAAAAGATTCCCCCTGGAGAAGGGAATGGCAACCCACTCCAGTATTCTTTCCTGAAGAATCCCGTGGACAGAGAAGCCTGGCAGGCAACAGTCCATGGCGTCGCAGAGTCAGATATGACTCTGTTTAAAAAAAAAATAAGGGCGAGAGGACAGGGATCAGGGATAGATGTGTGCAGGGCCTATTTTAGCTTCCGCAGGAGCAGGGGATGAGTGGGATGTGAGTTTCAGGCAGGGCAGGGCAGCCTGCAGTGCACAGAAAGCAGAACCACTCGGCCTGGGCCCCGGAAAGCTCTGGATCCTCAAACACCCTCCACAGCTACAGCCTTCACCAACCTGTGTGCCCCTGGAAAGCCTCCTTCCAGGGAGCTGGGAGACAGTCTCCACTTCCGGCCTACACACCTCAGGTCCCTCCCTTCTCTGACGCTATGGCAGGGGTTGGGGGTGGGGGGGCAACCTCACAGCTCCCCCAGCCTCAGAACTAGCTCACATCTCCAGCGCGTTCTCTCTTAATGGGACCCCACGGTAGAGGGAGGAAAATGGAATGGACGTTGTCCCCAGAGCCTGGAGTGCCTTCCTTCCTGGGCCCCTTCCTTCCCAGGTTTCAGGGGCCCCAGTGGAGCCCAGCAGTAACACAGACTGCTGATGCTACCTTTCAAAAGGAACGTCTGCTGTCTTCATGTCAACAGACACTTTAATACTCAGGAAAATGTGGGAGGAAGGAGTGCCTTAAGGGACAGGGACAGTTTCTCTTTTAAAAATAAAAACCACTTGGAGGTTTCAATTGCGACATTACACACACACTGTCAGCAAGGAGGCGTGTTGACGGAGAAGACTGGGTTCCGCTCACCAAACCTATCTACATGAGTCTGAGTGAATTCACTACTTAAAATATGAACCACGGGAAGGGGGGGAGATGTCCTGGTCCACGCTAGAAGGAGCCGTCCTGTGGGACCCACGAGCCTTTCTGCATCCCTCCATGGGGCCTTTCCTGTGAGGAGAGGGCTCCTCTCCTGTGCCCCCCCACCCCCACATGCAGGATACTCTCACTGCTGCCAGAGCCGAGATGGGCACCGCCACTGCGCGGCAGCCACTCGCTCCCAGGGGCCTGTCTCCGGGGAGGGCCTGGCGGCCCTTGGGCACAGCTCTGTCCCTCTCCCCAGGTGAGCCAGTCTTTTCTTGGCCTCCAGGATCTAGTATTTCATCACCTTCTTGCCCAACTTGGCAGAAACCTGTATGGCTCTCTGCTCCACAAGGAAGCTGCTGAGAAGGGAGGTGAGGGAGCCCTCAGGCTGAGCAGAGGGACAGAGGACCCGGAGCATGCTCACCTACCCCCGGGGCAGGACAAGGCAGGGTCTTCCCTAAGGCAGGAGACTGCTCACAAGAGTATCCGAAGGGGAGACCTGCAGGGGATAAGGTTTAGAAGCCTCCACCCCACCCACCACTCTTAGATCTGCTCTGATGGCTTATCAGGAAGGGTGGGGAGAGGCCTCCACAAGTTACCTTGGCTGAGGAATTTATAAAACAGAAAAGAAAGCTATTGCTAAAAGAGAAAATAGGATTTTAGAGTATGTCACAAGATAGTGTTTATCCAATGACCTGTGTTTCATAGGATCCCTTCTCTAATAACTATGGGGTATTATCTATTGTCTGACTGTCTTCAACCCCATGGAATGTATCAAGAGGCTCCTCTGTCCATGGGAGTCTCCAGGCAAGAATACTGGAGTGGGTTGTCATTTCCTTCTCCAAGGGATCTTTCCAACCCAGGGATCGAACCCAGGTTTCCTGCATTGCAGGCAGATTCTTCACTGTCTGAGGCAACAGGGAAGCTTTCCTAATAGAACTAGAAAAGATTAAGGACAAGCAGCAAGAAAATACAGAAGAACTATACAAAAAAGGTCTTAATGACCCAGATAACCATGATGGTGTGGTCACTCACCTAGAACCAGACATCCTGGAGTGTGAGGTCAAGTGGGTCTTAGGAAGCATTACTACAAAGCTAGTAGAGGAAATGGAATTCTAGCTGAGCTATTTCAAATCCTAAAAGATGATGCTGTTAAAGTGCCGCACTCAGTATGTTAGCAAATTTGGAAAACTGAGCAGTGGCCACAGGACTGGAAAAGATCAGTTTGCATTCCAATCCCAAAGAAAAACAATGCCAAAGAACGTTCAAACTACCAGACAACTGTGCTCGTTTCACACGCTAGTAAGGTTATGGTCAAAATCCTTCAACAGGCTTCAGTAGTGCGGAAGCTGAGAACTTCCAGATGTTCAAGCTGGATTTAGAAAAGGCAGAGGAAGCAGAGATCAGACTGCCAACATCTGCTGGATCATAAGAGAAAACAAGGGAATTCCAGAAAAACATCTTCTGCTTCACTGACTGAGAAAGCCTTTGACTCCGTGGATCACAACAAACTGTGGAAAGTTCTTAAAGAGATGGGAATACCAGACCACCTGACCTGCCTCCTGAGAGATCTGTATGCAGATCAAGAAGCAACAGTTAGAACCTTATATGGAACAACTGACTGGTTCAAAATTAGGAAAGGAGCAAAACAAGACTGTATACTGTCACTCTATTTCTTTAACTTACTTGCAGAGTACATCGTGAGAAATGCTGGATGGATGAATCCCAAGCTGGAATCTAGATTGTCAGGAGAAATATCAACAACCTCAGACACAACTAAGTGAGTACACATGCACACCGCTTGACAAACCTAGACAGCATATTGAAAAGACGTCATTTTCTCGACAAAGGTCCCTACAGTCTAAGCTATGGTTTTTCCAGTAGTCATGTACAGATGTGATAGTTGGGACCATAAAGAAGGCTGAGCGACAAAGACTTGATGCTTTCGAACTGTGGTGCTGGAAGAGTCCCTTGGACTGCAAGGAGATCAAACCAGTCGATCCTACAGGAAATCAACCCTGAATATTCATTGGAAGGACTGGTGCTGAATCTGAAGCTCCGATACTTTGGCCTCATGATATGAAGAGCTGACTCATTGGGAAAGACTCTGATGCTGGGAAAGATTGAAGGCAAAAGAAGAGGGCGGCAGAGGATGAGATGGTTAGATGGCATCACAGACTCAATGGACATGAATTTGAGCAAACTCCGGGAGGCAGTGAAGGACAGGGAAGCCTGGCGTGGGGCAGTCCATTGGGTCGCACAAAGTCTTAGTGACTTTGCAACTAAACAACAAGAACAACATTATGTACTGGGGCATAAACTCTGGGCCAGAAACCGTGGTAGGTACTTTGCACATCTTTAATCCGTCCCCAAGCTGTATCAGGTAATGAATGCTCTGCAGGGACAGGGCCAGGATTCTAGACCAGTTGTCTGACTCTGAAATTCTTGCACTTTCTGATGCCACAAAAAGTATCATGGAAAAGTCATTTGGAGAAGGTGATTAGCAAACTAGAGTACTGGGAAACCAAGTGAAGGGGGAAAATCGTTGAAGGAACTGGAGACGTCTGAAGGCCTGGCACATAGGAGAGGCACACACTCTACCCCTGTGTCCACCACAACAGGAACTTGGTCTGGGTGGGAGGCACAGAAGAGCTGGTTGGAACTCCATCATTCTTTATACCAGGGCTTTGAACAACCAGAGCTGCCCACAGATGGAAAAAAGAGGCCTCGTAAAGTCACGAGCTTGCTGTCTCTGGAAGTAATCAAGCAGAGGGTGGATAACCACAACCCAGTCCTGTAGGGGGGCAGGAGACCAAGTCAGATGAGGCTTCTGACTTCTACATTCAGTGCTTCCAAGAGGACAGCCCCCTTTTCATCCCACTGTGAGGCACAGAAGGACGCACTGCAGCGCACACAGCACACGCTGTGCAGCCCCTAGCCCTGCCCTGGACACGGCCTGCCACCAGTGGAGCAACTGCAACCCCCTGAGCTACCGTTCTCTCATCTGGAAAACGCAGCCAGTGATACGAGGCCTCCATCCCTTACAGAAATCGGTCAGAGGAATATTAACTAAAACACTTTACAAACAGCACGGCACCTCCTATGAGCTACTAACGGCGCCTCCAACACTCCAGGTTGGCTGGGCCTGGGCTGGCCCTCCCCAGCCCCTCCACCACCTGTGGTGGCCGTGCCCTCTTGGATTGCCGACACTTGGCGGGCAAGGCCCGGTTTGCTGATCTTAAAAAAAAAAATTCTGCTCCAGCCCCTAAGTTTAACAATGAAATATAAATATAATTTAGCTTATCACAAATGCAACCCCATCCACAATTAGGAGTGGAACAGCTGCTGCCAGCTCGCGGGGCTGTGTGGCCAGCAGGAAATAAAACGCCTCCGGCTTCAGGTCGCCACTGAAACAAATCCTGGCTGGCCTCACATATGCTTAATCGGGGAAGTCTGCGCCCGGCTCTGCCCACCCTGTCCTGCCTCTCCCCGTGCTGCTGCAGAGCCCGGCCTCGGGGCAGCTGACACCTAGCCTGCCACCTGCCCACCCGCCTCTCAGCAGCTGGGCAGGAGCGCCTGGGCTGCTCTGGACACTCCTCTGACAGGCGCCTTCAGTCACATTTACAGCCTGGGGAGGAAGCTGGGGTAAAGTTCAGAAGCAGTTTGCAGGGAGTTTTAGGCAATATCCTGCAACTCTTTCACAGGCCCCGAGCTGGGCGCTCCTCTCCCACAGGCTCGGTAAAGGGTCAAGCTTCAGAAACAGGATTCTCTGCTTCTCCCTGGAGGCGGAAGCAGCTGGAGGCGAGCTGAGCGCCCTGGGGCAGGTGGTTAACCCTGGATCTGACTACTGCACATTCCCAGAATTCGGGGGGCTCAGCACAACGCCCCTAAGAAGACCCGAGTGACTTTCTGGAAGAGACAAGTGTGGTTGGAAATGCTCAGGGGCAGCGGAGGTCACATCTCCTCCCTCTCCTGCCGGCTGGTGGCACAGCGGTCAGCTGGGGTCCTCGTCTCACAGTGGGTGAGGGCCGTTACAAGCCATCAGCTGAGAATGAATCCGACCCACAGAGCCCGGCACCCAGCGGCTCGAAGGGCTGCCCGCTGGGCCTCCTCACAGGCAGCCATTCTCCCTTCTATTTCGCCTCTAAGAAAATTATTCACTACTCTGTCTACGAAGAAAAACAAACACTCTTGAGATATATGAAGCTCATATGTGTTTATCACAGGCCAGCCAACCAAAAACACTAGCAAGCAAATGGTGTTTTTTCCCGCAAACTGAGCCAACCCCAAAGCTGCTCTGGGCAGGATAGGGGCCCATGGGGTGCGGTCCCCCTCCTCCAGCTCCCAGCTTTAAAGAGCTGCTGGGCAGAGGCACCTGGGGAGTCAGGAGGTGGTGAACCAGCAGGTGCTGGAGGAAGCCTGGGGCTCGCAGACCCTCTTAGTGCTTCTCCCCACAGCCAGGAGGGTGATTAGTTCACGACAACTGCACTTCCTGGGGTGTCTGCATGAACCCACACCAAGGGCTAAAGCCCTGGCCCCATGGGTCTGAGACAATCACAATGGCTTTGCATCTGCCTGAGCTCACGAGGGGCACTGCCCAGGCCCCAGCTCTTCAAGGTGGGGGTCACATTTCACAAGCCCCACCCTGAGAAAGCCACTACCCCTCTGCAAGCCCTTAGCCCTCCCCAAAGTGACAAGGGACAGGAAGGGACATCTCAAAGGGGAGAGCAACGCCTGTCAGACAGGTCTCCTCCCTTTGGCTCTGGGACCGGGCTGAGAACCCGGCCCGCCCCAGAGAACGCGCTGCGGAGAAGTCAAGGGCACGCTGTGGTCTCGAGCGCTCCCTTGGGGTCTGCTGTCTGCTCAGACCCGGTCCCTCCTGTGGGTCCCACATCTCCGCAGGGAAAACCTCCACCAGGAGTTGGAAACCCTGGCTAACGCCCACTTAACTTAAGCTGACGTGATTGTTACCAACACTACAGATGTAGGACCGCTGTGGCTGAAAAAGCCCAGCCTCTGCCGGTGTTCCCGTGACACAGATCTGATCGCATGTGTTCGGGAAACCCCGTCGGGCTCCTCCCGGAGAGCTCGCTAACACGCATGTGAGTGTACAGCTAAGGGTCTCCCGCGCACCCCTGCCTCGACTTGAGTGCCTGTGATAAAGGCCCCCTCGTGCTGCTCAGAAAGAACATCCCTGCTCTCCCCTTTTATCTTCCCTCAACAGTCTGCCAGCCAGCGATAGGAGGGGACTCGCCTCAACAGTCCCGGCTTTTTATCTCCCACTGACCTGCCCGCGCAACAAGACGAAGCCAGCGCTGGGTTTCCTGCAGCTTGCCGAGAGGGGCTCTTTGACTAGGTGAAAGTATGACTGGCCTCCAAAACCCTGGAACCGTCCCAAGCAACACCCATCCAACATCCATTTCAGTTCCAGCTTTAAAAGCCTCCGAGCGTGGGGGGCCTAGCCCTCCCCATGCCTGCGAGTGGGAGTGGTGGCCGCTTCCAAGGAGAACTTGCTTCCCAGGCTCACACACACATGTGCTTTCTGTCCACAGCTAAACTAAGGGCCTCTCTTCATCCAAGTCCAGAAAGCCCAGAAGTTAGCTACAGTAGCTCCAGTTAATGTCTGAGTTTACACTGCTATTATTAAAATAATTCAGGAGCATTTAATAACATCCCGTAATCACTGGAACGCAGGCAGCACACCACGTGCTTCCCGGCGTTAATAAGCAAGCAGCCCGGGACACCCAGACCTCTCCTCTGCAGAGCAAGGACAGGCCATGACCTTTGACGGCCTTCCCAGGCCTGACTCGCCTGTGAGACTCAAGTCTGCCAGGACGCCTGGGTGTTCCAAAGACTTCCACCTGCCCCATGCCCGAGAGTTCCTGTGAATTATCCAGGCCCAAACTCCACCTCTTATGAGAGAAGGCGGATGTGGGGCTGCGTGCCACTTCCAGGGTGGGAAGACCATAGGGCGTGCACCCTCCAGAACACAGAGGGCCCAGGCTCCCTGAGTTCAAGGCCAGGACTTCCACTTTCTTGGCGTCACACCAGCATGTGTGAAGTTAACAGGTTCTGAGGATGATAAGATCAGATGTTTGAATCGGTCCCCCAGAGTTCCTTTCTGGGATATGAGGAATCCTTCCAGAGCCAATTAAGAACAAAAGAAAAAACTTCCTGGCCTAATAAGCAAACACCCCCCAGCCCCTCCCGGTCTCCCGGTCTCGGAGGTGAGAGGGCTGGGTGGCAGAGCTGATGGGGCGGTGACACAGGCAAGGCCGTGGGGAACACGTGGCGAATGAGCGAGAGGCACGGTCGTGCATTAAGCCCTGACACCAGTCCTCGTGCCCACGCGCTACAGTGGAGCCGGCACTTTCAGGGTCGTTTTTTTTGAGGCCAGATAACAAGAGTGAAAATGTCTGCAGAGACCGGAGCGGCCGTGCCGCGCCCGGGGGGGCCCCTCTCCTGAGGCCACAGGACTGGGCTAGGTCGCCGGCCCAGCTGAGGACAGGAGCCAGCCCCACCAGCCAAACGGCAAGCGCTCCACATCCTCAATTTCCTCCCAGCCATGAAGTCAGGAACAACCTGTACAGACAAAGAAAATAGAAAACTTGCGAAACAACGGCATCTACCGTGCTCCCTGAATATGCCCGAGGAAACTTTTTCAAAGCTCTGTTGAGATGCTTCATTACAGTTCTGGAAGGAAAACGCAGTCCACTGCACCCAGGCACGCACATGTTCACACAAACCCGATTTCATGCTCTGCCGGCCCCACAAGGAAAATGCACAAGTCAAAATATAACTCAAGAGAGTGAGCCCCTGGTTACTTAACAGATCGGAATTGTAACTGACACTTTTCCAAAACTATATGAGAGGCCAGGGACATCTTGGCAGGTTTCCAATCTGGAAACAGAATTTTCCTAAGGGGGGGTGGGGGGTGGGGAAAGGTCTAATAGATTATACAATTTGGTACCTGGCTGCAGTGAAAACGTTGTTCACAGGAAAGATGGGGAGGTTGGGGGGGCGGTGGGGGAGACCTCAGTGTCTCGTTATTCTTTGCAGCTCACCCCTAATGCTGTGCTGGAGCCAAAGCATAACCCTTTCAAGCCTTCACCCACGAGCACCTGCTAATTGTGGCGACGACTCTCTTCACTCTATCAGCCAAGAGCCCTGTAATGGGACTAGAGTTTGGGAGACAGATATGCAAAGTAATTCTAGTTCCGCCGGCCTTACGCCGAGATTTTCAAAGTACCGTG
The DNA here is from genome assembly GCF_054371585.1 of Giraffa tippelskirchi. NCBI lineage: Eukaryota > Metazoa > Chordata > Mammalia > Artiodactyla > Giraffidae > Giraffa > Giraffa tippelskirchi. The sequence goes on from NC_137282.1 coordinate 160,605,333, forward strand.
CAATTGGTGCCCGTCACACATTCTGTACAACTCAAATGCAGTCAGATATCCTCACTGACAACATGAGGCAAATGTTGTTTTAATTTTTTTAGCTTGAAGAAAGAGAAAACAAAGGGACACATTAATCCATCCGAGTTGCCAGGCCTTAAACTCTCGCACTTATCATTTCTATGTCCTCAGTCACCAAACAGGTTTCATTAAAAAAAAAAAAAAAGTGTCCTCAGTTTTCTGCAGTTGGGAGTTCCAGGCCCATCCTCGCTGCTTTCAGAGCTGAGGCCTGGCTAAGCGCACAGAAAACGTGCGTCCTTGTGGGGGTTAAAACGAGTTAGATGCTCTATACTATTTGTGTGCCCGAGATGTAGGGCAAGATGGGGTCGCACTGTGAAAACCTGAAATGGAATGGTGCTTGTTCTCACACATTAGTCTACTCAGGTTCCAGATGTGAGAACCCCTGAGAGCTGGGAGACAGGAGTAGACAAGATGCAGAGAGACCGATTTGCATCCCAGGGAAAATGGATTATGAGCTGAAAGCTGTAAAGGCTGCAGGGCTCTCCAGCGGTAAGTCATCAAGTGTGAGGGCAGTGGAGCAAAAGCAACACTGAACGTGTGGAAAGATCCAGCTTCCAGAAGACAGGGTGTTCCAGTTAGAAGGAAATGCACGAGGGAAGAGCATGGAGACCCCAGAGGAACTTGGAGGGCACCAGCTCCTACAGGCCTACATTTTCACGCCTCCCCTGCGAAATGAGGTAAGTTCAGACGATTTACTGAGATTCTCACAATGTTTAAATCTGTTTTGTTTTTTTTTTTAGGTTAAAATGCCCTCTTTTAAAAGGAAATGATAAAGACAGTAGATGGTTGAGACATTTTTTTTAATGCCCTTACTTGGCATAAGAAAAAAATGGCAATCCCCTGTGTAACTGCCAAAGCTCTGCCTTCAGTCTCTGCCCTGGCAAACAAAACCCTTGGGAGTCCTGGGGCTGCACCAGCCCACTGTGCAAAAGAGGAAGCGAGGAGGGCAAGCACAACCATGCTGGGGTCACGGCTCCAGCTCACAGCAGTGAACTTTACCCTGTGGCTGTGGGAACCCATTGAAGACCCCACCCCTCTTCTTTAAAAAAAAAAAACAAAACCAAAGAGAAACCTTTGGGATGAAATAATCATAACCATATTTTCAAAAACTCTTGGCAGCAGTTTTAAAAATTGATGATCAGAGCATATCACCCAGTCAGGAAGCTACTGCAATGCAGCCTAGGGACAGACCTGAGGAACGGGGGTGGGGGTGCCAGGAAAACATCCCCGAGGGACCTGACTGTGGGGAGTGAGGGCGAAGGTCAGGGAGCCACACGGCACTTAGCTTCACGCAGGAGAAACTCCCAGCACAGGAGAGAACAAAGAGAATACAGCAGGAAGGGACTGGTTACTGAGTAGCAGGATTAAGCAAGGGATTCTGTTTAAAAGAAAACCAAAGACTGTCCCTAGCCAGAAAGGAGCAGATGGAAAAAAGGAGAAGGTTCTGGAGGAGGTGAGCAAGGAGGGGAGGCGGGGAGGAAGGGGGGGCTGCCAGCCACAGGAAGATGAAACACTTGTGGGGAATGGAATACGTAACATATGCAACTATATACATGTAGGCATTCATTGTCAAACAGGCTGCTGGTGTGGGAAGGAGTGCTTCAAAAGCCTTCCCTTACACGTTACACAGAGAAGGCAATGGCACCCGACTCCAGTACTCTTGCCTGGAAAATCCCATGGACGGAGGAGCCTGGTGGGCTACAGTCCATGGGGTCGTTAAGAGTCGGACGACTGAGCGACTTCACTTTCACTTTTCCCTTTCATGCACTGGAGAAGGAAATGGCAACCCACTCCAGTATTCTTGCCTGGAGAATCCCAGGGACGGTGGAGCCTGGTGGGCTGCTGTCTATGGGCTCGCACAGAGTCGGACACGACTGAAGTGACTTAGCAGCAGCAGCACACGTTACAAGTCTACACAAAACTCTACCAAATATAAAACAAGAGACTGACAAGACCCATCCTTCTTTCTCTTTCAAAAAAGAGAAACATGTAAGACAAACATGTTAAGTGCTGGGTAGAATGTTTTATTGAATCAATATGGTCTAGAGCAGCGCTGTCCGAAGATGAAAAGAACGTTTTTTGCTGTCCAGTCTCATAGCCTTGAGCCATGCGAGGCCCATGAGCACATGACAGGAGGCTAATGTGACTAATGGACTAAACTGTAAATTTTCACTTCAGTTAAATTTAAAGGGCCACGTGTGGTTGGCAGGCTGTTGTACTGGACAGTGTAGGTCTGTGGTACTCTTTTTCCAGAAGCTTGAGTCCTTAGATTGGAGTCCTTAATTCATTCGCTTCCCAGGGTTTTCAAGCCCTAAGTGAAATCACTCAGTCATGTCTGACTCTTTGTGACCCCATGGACTGTAGCCCACCAGGCTCCTCTGTCCATGGGATTCTCCAGGCAAGAACAGTGGAGTGGGGTGCCATCCCCTCCTCCAGGGGATCTTCCTCGGTCTCTGACCCCTGGGTCTCTTGCAATGGATTGCAGGTGGATTCCTTACCATCTGAGCCACCAGAGAAGCCCTTTGAAGCCCTAAAGCAGGAATAAAGATGATCACGTATGGTTTTAACTGTCAGGCATGGGAGGGCAGTGAGCTGACCCCAGAAGTAACTTACTTTTTTACTATGATTCTTCATTCTCCCCAGGATTTATCAGAGTTTCAGTGTACAAAGGGAAATAACCCATGAAACCAACAATAGAAGGACATCTCCTAAGCCAGGCTGACTTCTTCTAGGTGAGTCACCAGCTCCCTGCCCCATCTACCCAAAACCTGCTCAGGCCTGGTCCCATCTCACATGTGAAGGTCAACGTGTGAAAACACGGGGAAATGTTTGTAAGTTAAACCAAGGTTAAAAAGCAACCCAGGACATTCAGGCATTCCATGTTACATTTACAGATAAAGTCTGGAAGAGGCAACCTGAAATGAGATGGTGTCATGGGACTAGAGTGATTCTTTTTTCAAAGAATAAATAAAAGTAAAATAAATAAAAGTATAATTTAATGTCACTATAAATTTGATTTTTAGAAAGTTTTTTTTTTTTTTTAAGATATAAGAAAGAAAGAAATACAACTGCATTCTTTTTAAGATGTGAAACTGTTCCCTCTCTTTCTCCCTTCCGATGTATCTTTAGTTGAAGCCCAGGGCCCAGCACAGAGTAGGCTTTTGTTTAGTTTATCCTAAAAATCCAGGCCTATTAGGGGCCACCTAGTAGGGGTGATGTGCTCAGGTGGATGAGCCCCGCTCTACAGGCAAGTGCAAGACTCATACCCTTGAAACGATGTAAAACTGATGTGGTGTCATTTGGGGCCAGTACGGGGAAGAGTCCATAAATTTGACCAGATTTTCAAACCTTCCTTTTTCCCCTGAAGATGAGATTAACCATGCAATTCATTTCAAATAGTGTCTGATACATGACAACTCAGTAAAAGTTATTGACATCAATTCCCCCAACAAGCTCCTAATGCTTGCTATGAACAGTTAAATTTTAGGACAGAATTCACCCTCCAGAAAGGAGATGTGGGGGAGGTCTTTATGAGCCCTCTCTGTGTCACTGTGTTTACGTGGTTTTGTTCTGTTTCTGTGATTCCAGAAATAACCGATGGAACCAAGTTAGTTTCCTGATGCCATTAGGTTAAAACAGTGCCTATTATCACCAACTCTAGGCCATCAAAGGCACTGAGGAGGTTTGTTCTAAGATCCACCTATAGGTGTAAATGTGGCCCAAGTACTAGCAATTCCTGGGAATCTCAAAGGAGTCCCAGAATAGAGGGTGGTCTTCTGGAGGATGTTTGTTTTGCAATTAACAAAAGGTAATGGGGGGTTAGTGAGCCTTTTAAATAGGAATCAAGAATTAAAACTGATTCCTTCTATGTAGTCCTTGCTTGAATTGCAATGCATAAATAAATTGGCTATAAAAGGGAGGATTATATCAGCTGTAAAATTTGAGTCACAACCAGGGGAAAGTGATCATGGTGAGTGTGATTAAAAGGTGGTGGTGGTTGGGGTGGGGGTGCTGGCTTGGTCCTTGTTTTCTTATGTCTGCTTTGAAGGTGAAAACTAACCAATTTTTTCTGGCTTCAAGCTGTCAGAGGTTAAAAAAAAACTTGTCTGTAAAAATAAACAAATGAGACCTGCAATCTCCCTTCAAAAGGTGGCGGGAAAAAATACTCCACCTAAGGCCCATAAATATTTCCTGATGATTGTTCCCTCAATTAGTAACTATCCATCTGCTATGAGACTGGGGAGGGCAGATGGGGGGACAGTGTGGGGAGGGGAGAAGAGGAGCTCTGGAGCTTAGCACATGGATGAGAAGAACAAAGAAGAGACCCTGAGAAGGTAAGAGAATTCAGAGTTGCCTGTGCAATACTCATTTTAAGTCCAGAAAAACCACTGGCTCGTCTAAGTGGAAGCGTGTCCAAGGTGGAAGAGAGGATGGGGGAGCTGATACCCAGAAAGGACCACGAGAAGGCTGGGAGCCGGGTCCTGCCTGTACAGGGTACCAGCGACGGTCCCAGGGAGCTGGGGAGGCCACACCGGGGCAGCAGCGGGTGTGGGCTTGGGGCTCGGGGCGTGCACGAGATGATGAGGTCAGAGTTTTAAGGAAACCTGTTTGAACACGGTATGGGACCGCAGGGGAGGGAGACCAGAGTGGAAATGGGAACAAAGGGAACAGAGAGGGAAAGATAAACCTGAATGCCTTTCAAAGAACTGCAGAGACCTGGAGGGCGCCTGGATCACACTGCAGAGCAGAGGGAGCTGAGCAGGAAGTCACTCTGGCCACAGGCTCAAACTTCCTGGAAGAAGTTTTCAACTGTTAAGTGGGCTGGGCTCAGTTATTTTTTAGACACTTGGCAAGTGAAGAAATGGAGTGGGTGAGAAGGGAGGGTCTTGGTACCAGGGTGAGAAATCAGGGCTCAGGAGTGCAGGTGGGATCCCCCCTCCACAGAGGAGGGAGGCCTGAGCCGGCTGAGCTGAAATTCAGAGACGGGAAGGTACAGGATGGGGCTTGAAGAACAGCCATTCTGAGCCATGGACACGGAACAGAACCACGGCTGGGAGGAACGAGGTTCCCAGGAGTGTGGAAGCGTCGGCAACGACAGGGCGTGGACTCTCCCCCCACCCCGAGGAGAGAGATCGGGGGGCTGAAGGAGGTGCAGAGGTTGAGGGTCCTAACCTTGAGCACGGAGTGGCACTCGGACACTCTGCGGATTAGTAATCTCAAGAAAACAGGCAGCGGGCCATATGCTGCAAGGAGGAGGAAGAGAAAAGGGGAACTGGTAGCTTCAGGAGCAAGGACCCCAGATAGGTGGTGAGAGGGAGCACAGTGGCTGAACGGGGCTGGGGGGGATGGGGGTGCTCTTAGCTTAGGTCTTTACAACCACGTGACCGCAAGAATGGGCCCAGGAGAGGGGCCGGGGGCCCTCTGGAGCCCGCTCCTCCCACTCAGGGTGAGTCCGGCATTCTGTTTCTTGCTCTGGATAGCGGGCTAAGGGGAAGGGAGAAAACTTCACGGGCTGCATCTTTCATTCCTGCTGCTTGCGGCAAGCCTGTTGCGTTTCTTCCGGCAGGTGCCTGATTCACACAAGTAGCTGCTCCCCTCACCAGTAAACGAGTGTATGCCATCTACAAACAGCAAGGGCGCCAGGTCTGCAAGTGGAGAGAAACCTCCAAATGCCCAATCCACTCCAAATGGCTTTCATGGTGTTTTTTTTCACTAGGGCTGAACTTTGCGACTCTCACCCAGATGCGTCTCAGTGTGGAATGCAGCCGGGAACCGCTGGGGACCCAGGAGTCAGCCGTTCTTGAGAGGCACGCGGCCCACCCTGAGCATGGGCACCGCATCCCGAGGTCAGCCGGTCCCAGCGGATCTGCGTGCAGGGGCCGGTGATTCAATTAGTGTGACTTCAGTTGTTATTTTTCAGGTCAGTTCTCTCTCCTTTTGTTTAGACCTGACTCACGATTAACTTCAATTATCTACACCTCTGCTAGAGCACCTCAACAAATTAAACCTGCTGAAAGTGATGAAGGAGAGGAAGGACCTGGGTCTCTGGAGAAACACACAAATGGTCTCCTCCCTCCCCCGCCATCATCTCAGTTCTCTTAAATTACTCAACTAAACAAGCCAACTGTTTCTCACAGGAAAACTCGAGACTCTGAGTCTGAATGTGAAAACCCCGTGGTTAAGCCCTGGCTTGCAGAAAACTAAAAACTTCAGTGACTCTGGAATGAGATGTTATGTTCAGAGCTATACGAAGCGCTGCAGCTGTTCTCAGCCAACATGGAAACCGAAAGGGGTGATGCTATCTTTATCCTCTACCTACGGCCAAGCTGATCCCATCCCGGGCAGGAGTCGGCTTAGTTCTAGGGCTGCTGAGCCCCAGAGACAAGAAGGGAAAGGAAAGCAGGGGCTGGCAGGGCACACCTCAGCAACAACACACAACAGACCCACCAGGAAGAAAGAAAATACAGTTAATCATTAAAAATCTGAAAAGGATGCAAGGAAACGGAACCGCCTGAAAAGCTGTTCTAAATGCCATTTGGAAAATCTGCTTCAATCGGGTCAAAATTCAAAAGACTGGATCGCATCTAACTTGACCTGAATTTCCCAAGTGGAAAGAGAACTTTTATCCATTTTCTTGGAGAAAAAAAAACACACTTCCCTATGCAAACTCAGACAGTGTCTTCAGACCCCCTCATGGAGTCAGGCCCTAGATGAGCATCTCAGAGAGGGCAGATGATGACGGAACATGAGCACAATCAGGAGGGAAGGCGCTAGGAACAGGGCTTCTTCATCCCAGCCCGGAGCTGACACATAGGCTGACTGAAGAGCACATTCCCTGGTGCGATGGCATCGCCTCACTCTGAGCAAACATCTCCCCCCAGCCACTCTGCTCTGCCTGTAAGAGCCTCAGGCTGCAGGCCGCCCAGGCTTCAATGACTGGGGACCGCTGCTCCTGGCTGCGCACCCCCAGCCCATGGCTGTTGGCAACACAAACCACCAACGAATGAAGCTGTGGTGAGGGGCTCCGCGCAGTGTGAACCGTCACCAACACACCACACGTCCTGCTCGCACCGCCAGCCTGTCTCCATTCAAGAAATGGCGACAAGACGACCGCGGGGTGGCCAGCAAGCAGGATGGCACAGGGGCTAAGGAGCGGACTCGGGAGCCACCACGTTGCCCCGGTTCCTAACCAGTCTCTCCCACTTGCCTGCTGTGGCGGAACCACCCTCAGCTGCAGAACCTCTCTCGGCCTCAGACGACAGTAACACCGATTTCACGTGGTGGCTGCGAGACACAGGAGTTACCTCGGCAAAGTGCTTCAACAGAGTCTGAAGACTTCCCTGGTGGTTCAGTGGTTAAAAGACTCTGTGCTCCCAATGCATGGGGCATGGGTTCAATCCCTGGTCAGGGAACTATGATCCTGCATGCTGCACCATGTGGCCAAAAAAATTAAAAAATACACACAGTCTGGGAAGGAGAGCACCAATTCCCACCTGCGCATCAGGACTTCAGGGCTGATTTGCTAACTAGCAGTCCAACAGGCCCCAAAGACATTCCGTTCACCCAGGGCCGTGCTTCTCAAACTTTAACACGCTTCCAGAGAGCACACTGGAACAGATCTGGGCCCCACCTCCCATTTCTCACTTGGAAGGTCTGGGGTGGGGCCTAAGAATCTGTGTTTCCAACAAGCTCCCAGGTGATGCTGCTGCTCTGAGCCTGACACTTTGAGAACCACGGCTCTGTGGACCAGTTGACTCCTTGTGTTCTATGCTTCAAGCCTAAACCTTAACCTGGTTTATTTATCTGCGCGGTGAGCCTGGATGAGATAACATTAAGGAGAGTGGCAAAGCGGTTTACTGTGTGGAGAAGGCCCAAGGGTTCTTGCACACTGCCCAGCACCCCTGCACCTCCACATGCGGCAGATGACAAGTTCTGGCCAACGGGCTGCGAGTAAAGATGACACACATCACTTCCAGGCTGAAGCTTTTAAAAGCACCTGCGTGGCCTGCTGGCTCTCTCTTTACAGTGGCGGCCTGGAAGCATGCACAGAGGCTGGGGGGGGTGTGTGTGTGTGTGCAGGACCCGGGGTTACTGCCTGGAAGGGAGCTACTCGAGAGAGCTGCTGGTCTGCAACAGACTTCGCCTGAAAAGCAATGGCATCTGACGCGCTGAGCCACTGAGGTTTTAAAATTTGTTTGATAGCTTTAGCTTAAGGCCACTGAAACAATTCCTATCACTGTTATAAAAAGGACCTTTACACCAGCCTTAAGTCTATTCTGTCAAACACAGATGTGATGTATCTTGTAACAAAACTGGTTAGCTAGGATTTCTACTCTCATTCACTTCATCAAATGAGTTTTTTCCCCCCACATCCCATTTTAGGGTCTGTTTTTCAACAGATATAAAACTTCTTCACTGCAGCATGATTATGTAACAGTTATCAACAATTTAGAACAATCTAAATACACTAAGAAGCACTGAAAATGTGAAAAATAAATACACCTGAAACCATGGTGTTTCACTGTACACCATGAAACTGTGTGTGTACGTGTGTACGCATACACACACACACACACACACACACACAAACCAACCAGAACCCCTGGACTCTAAAAGGCAGGCCAGAAGGAAAGGGTTTCAATTTTATTTATTAAATCATGAGCAAACTGATATCATATTTTGCCCTAGTAGGAAAAGGTAATCTCTTTAAGGTAAAAGCATCACCACTGAACCACAAAACTGCTCTTTAAAATAATAATAATAATATTTTCTAGTTAACCTAGAAAAATTTGCAACCTGACATCCAGGTTGAGCTGTCCACAGTATACTACCTTCCATTTTATGTGGAACAAAACAATAAGTCCCCCGCCTCCAAGAACCACATGGCCAAAACAAAATGTAATCTACAACAACCCATCAACTTAAACTAGAAAATTTATGAAATACACAAAATTGAAAGAATTGGGGAGAGAGAATTTTAAAATATGTGCTAGAACCACATACAGGTCCTTCTGGTCTGTGAAGCAAACAGCACTTGTCTGGAGGGCTCTCTGAGGAGGACTTCAGCTGAGTGGGGTCTATGACGTACCTCAGAGGTGGGGGGCTTTCTTGCTGGAATTCTCCCTAGTGGGAGAACAACCCCCTTGAACACACACACACATTTGGAAACCCAGCTCCTCGGGGGCTGCGGGGTGCTCTGCCCCACCGCGGGCACCGGCAGAACCGAGCTGAGATGAAGAGCCCTGCTGCCCTGGCCTCTCAAGCTCCTGGGTCCTTGAGCGCCTTGCGCTCTGGGTGTGTCACATTCCACCTCTTGAGGTGCTTCCACGTGGCCAAAAAGGAAAAAAAAAGGTAAACACTCGTACAATGCATCTGCTCATACTATTATAACTCAGCTGTAAAATCAAAGCTAAAAATAATAAGAAGGCCCAACATTAATTTCTCTAATATGTTTTATAGCTATTCGGCAACTGCTGGATTTTACTGGTGAGATTTTTTTTTTTTCTTTTTTCACTTACAGGAGACATGAAAAAGTCACCTTTAAGAAAAAAGAAAACCTGAAAATTTAAACATTCTATTTTTTTAAAAAAACTCACGTCTACCGTGAAGACAGTAGGCAGAACAATAAAGTCTCCATGTAAACCAGAAAACAGGGCTTACTTCTCTGCTTTTCATTAAGGAGCTAATAACCCTGGGGAACCTTCTCTTAGGATACAGGATAATAGGAATAATGTGCAATCAGATAATCGGTGGATCTATTAGTAATCACGGAACTAAAGAAATTCAGCAGCGCATCCTGCCAGGACCCTCCAGCAAGGCCCCTGAAAACGCCTCTTATTCAGCAAGTTAGCTGACAGTGCGTATCATGGCTGGTTCATGATGCATCCGCATGTCAGAGTCACTGTGTGTACAACTGCAAGAGACACATATTAGGAACGTCCGCGTTCAGAAAATGAAAGCCAGAGAAAAGCAATCTCATGTGATTTTTGCAGTCTAATTTGTTCAGTTTATTTCTTCCATAATCCTGTTCCTATTGAGAGAATCAATCTATAAGTCACGGCCAGGGGTTTATCAACATGATGCTTTATACAGCCCAAAGCCCCTTTCCACTTCTTATACCTGATGAGGTCTGCGTGGCTGAGTCCCTTCTCCCCACTATCCACGTGTCCTGGTCCTTCACAGGACAGCTCTCCCCCGGCAGTCCCCCACTGGACAGCAGCACGCTCCCCGGCGGGGCTGTTGCCCTCCCGGTCACTGCAGCTGCCTCCTCCAACTTGCACCCGAGTAATAAATCTCACGCCATACAGATGTCACGTCCCTGTGAGGTGCAACTTTTACATAAACCTGAGGCTATGACCCAAACCAGTTCTGGGCTCCGCGACTTCCAAGCCAGCCCATCCCAGGCGCTCCACAGCTCACTGTCTTCGTGGACGCCCCGGCTCTCCGTAAGGCTACTTGGGGGCTGGTCTGCAGATCATATGACAGCCCGAATCCCTCGGACACAAGCAGGCATTGTCCACTTTTCCTTGAAATCTCAAAATCCTGGGTAAGACCAGTCATCAAGTAATGCTTCAATCCTCCAACAACCTTAACTCCACTGACTCAACTCTTCTCTTTGGGTCTCAAGTCCCCCTTTATAAATAACGTGACATCCAGGAAAAGCCATTTCAGTCGGCTTTTAAGGCAGACCCACGGCACTTTCAATGAAACATTAGGATTACGTGAAGGAGGGGAAGCATTGAAACAGTGAACGTGATGGACTGAGCTGCTAATAATGGACCCACAATTTCTGTCATGTCTTTAGAGTGCTCTGGGGACATCAGAGTATTAATGGATAGCTCCCTTCCACTCCACAGCAGCCTTCAGACCCACAGGTGAGGCCTCTGTGGTGCACACAGGCTGAGCTCCGGGCAGCCAGTAGCTGCTTGAACCCACGCCTGGATGCTGCCTCCCTGCTCCTCCAGCCCCACCATCGCAATCTCTCAAAAGGTGTCCCGGAGCTGGCCTGCCCGCGGTGGACGCCGTGCGGACACCATCTCGACTGAGCCAGCGCGAGGAGCTGCAGGCCTGCACAGGCCATCACAGAGGAGGAGACCAAGCCCTTCCAGCCCCACCACACCCCTCCCTCCAGCAGCCCCCTCTGTGCTGTCCACACCCCAAAGGCCAGCCCGAGACCCGCTCCTTGCTTCCGGGGAAGTACTGGGTTTTACCGCTTTTTCATCTGCTGTGAGTGTCTAACATCCAGAGACCTAATTCGTATTTCTTAGACGCAATTCTTACACATTTTCCCTCCCTGACAGAGTCACAAACATCCAACCGTAAGAGAATGCGTTCCACCTTCAGCATGGCAACCAGGAGGTGCAGTCCCCATGAATACCCAGAAGACCGAATTTCAAAACTAATCACATGTCTAAAAGGAACAATTTCTCTTGGTTAAAAAAAAAAAGCAAAACCAAGTGCACAAAAGATGTAAATTTAATACTGTTAGAAGCTAATATGTATTTAAAACACATCTATGAGTATGATTATTAAAGTTCTGGCCCAGCAATGCTCTATACTTAGGCAGATAAAATCAAAATGCTTGGGAACTACTAGTAGGTATGAGTTACCCTGGGGAGTTTTCTACTCTGGGATTTCCATGAAAATATCTGCAAATACTTAATGATGCCAAGAGATTTTTGGTGTATCACTACAAGAGTGCCACAGGTGTCTCCATCTGTAAAATGGAGCTGCTGAGAATAAAATTAACAAAAAACCTAAAAAATATACAGTCATTTCCACCAAGTGAGCACATTTAATTTTTCAAGTTAGGATTAGTCCTGCCGCCAAAGAAACCACGCAGATGCTGCCCCAGTGACATGGGCACAGACGTGAATTGTGGAAGAATACTGAGTGAAATAAAGGCAAACTCCTAAAAACAGGCCAAGTGACCTCTAAAGTGACCTTCCAACTCTAAGTTCTATGGTTCTTGGAAAGAGCCTAGAGTTGGGATGAGGGGGGAAAAACACTCCTTTCTTCCGTTTGTCTTTTTATGACTTACAATTTTTTTTTTTTTTTTTTTTACTATTTAAGTTTTCTGAGGCTTCCTTTACACTTGGAACTCCTCTTCCACAGAGACTCCACCTCCCAGGGTAACTATGACATCTAGACGGAGGGGCTCCTCTAGTCCCTGCTTTAAAAACTCCATGACATTCTATGTATTAATATTTCAATTAAAAATCTGAAAGAACAATTCACATTAGGAATACAGAAAAGCAACCCTCTTAAAAGTATCTGAACATCATTTGAATCTGTTAATGCATCATTTTTTCCCCTGCAAATGTGGTCAAAACAAGTAATATTTTTGTATATATTTGAACCCACTGGGTTCGAACATGGCACGTTGGCTCATAAAGCAGCTGTGTATCATTGAGGAGAACTGTAGAGGTAAGGGGGGAAAGTATCGAGAAGTTCATTTTCCAAGTAAAACTCCTGGGTGTAAATCTCTCTAAAGTATCTTTCAAACTTCCTCATCCCCTTCAGCACAGTGCGGTGAATCAACATATGATTAATCAAGCCTTTTTGGGTGATGACTCAGGATCACTACAATGGACGCCCATTACACGAGGCGCCTGTGGAAACCATGCAACAGCCTCCCCCCTTCAGTTGTGCTCCTGTCCCACCCGGGGCCTCAGTCGGCCACACTCTTGTCTTTTTGACTGAAACTGTTACTGAGAGCGTGTGGGTACACAGGCAGCTGTAAGAAACAACACAGAAGCTGCCTCTGCTCGCTCTGCCCGAGCCCCCGGTGGGACCAGCTGGGCTGTGTGCGTGCCCCCCGAACTACTTCTCCTTCTGATGGGTGTGCTCCACCCCCAACCACCAATTTGGCCTCTGATTTCTTGTGGACTGGAAAAACGGGAGACAAGGTGGTCAGGGCTGTATCTACAGGGAGAATAAACTGTGCTAAATAAAGTATGGGTCTAAAAAGACCATCAGGAATCAAGGGGAGAAGTCTTAGTACTAAAACTTCCTAAACCTGCCTGGCTTCTGCAAGCTTAATTTTGCATATCGCCCCCCACCCGCCCCCACACAGGCTAAAGATTCTGGACCTCAGAATGCCAAATAAGTGACCTGCACATAAGTGATATATTACTTTTGAGTCAACCAAATACTAGCTAAGCAACTGCTGCTTCCATAACTGGTAATTGGTACTCTGGCAGTACCCAGCGTCTTACTCTGAACATTATCTACCAAGCACTGTGAAGAGCTTGAGCTGAAAAGACACAGCCTAAAAAATATTTCTTTTTTTTTTTTTTCCCTATCCTGGACACACTGATATTTTTTAGGGAAGTTTTTAACTTTGTACTACTTGGAACACTTCAATTATATAAGTTAAAGGAATGAGGTTATTAAAAAAGATACAATAAAGAGCATAATAAATGTGCCTTAGAGACTTCAGTAAATAAGAAAACTGTCACTTTGTTCTTCTACTGTGTTAGGAAATTCTCAAACAAAGAGGCTTGATGTAGGCAGACAGAAAGGGGCTTATCAGCTTAAGAAACGGGAAGGATGGTACAATTAACTGTCACACAGTCAGATAGTTCACTCTGATGAGGCCCATGAAAGAAAAGAAGGCACAGAAGGTGCCCGTCTTGTCTCTCTACATAACACCCAAACATCCCAGCATGGCAGGCCGCCTGTTCTTCCAGGGTTATCCATACATGTAGCCTGAGAAGACAAGCAGCAGCCTTTGGAGGGAGGGGGGAAGCAAGGAAAAGAAAATAAGAGAAGGAAAAGGAAGAAGTCTCTTATCTGAACCACAAATGCCTCCCGCTGTCCACTCCCTCTCTGCCTCCAACAGGCTGCAGTGCTGTGGCCTAGGTATTCCAGGGGGATTAAACACACACACACACACACACACACACACACACAAACACACACACACACACTGCATTTCTTTCTTATTACGGTCTCCTCTGCTCCACAGACCCAGCCCTGCCAGGGGGAGAATGGCTGCCTTCAGCTCGGCAGAGAGCCGATGCTAGGGCCTTGCCGAGTGAAGCTGAGGTGTTGTAAACGCGTGGGGACAGCCCAGCAAGGATGCAGAGGAAACACAAGAGCAACTTCTCTCTGGCAACGGCCACGACAGAAACGTGCTCCGGGGGGAGCTCGCCCTCACCGCGTTAAAGGATGCTCCAGAAGCAAGCAGTGGAGGACCAGAGACCAGGAAACGTGAACTGTGTGTCACGTGAGAGACACCAAGAAAAACGAGGGTTTTGTTCTAAGACAGATGCACAAAGAGAATCCGGTCTCTCCTCACGTGGCGATAGTTTCTTGCGTTTTCACCATGCCAGACACTCTAGCATCAGAAACATGCTTCAAACAGGGTGAGGATCAGAAAGAAAGAGACGCCTCCTGCCTCCTCCCTCCAAAGGAGAAAAAGGAAAGCGGCGACAAGCCAGAAATAGCCCGAGCCTGCTTCTGGGCGCCGGGCGGTGCATCGGGAGAGGCTCCCCTGCAGCGTGTGTTACAGTGGCTCCGCATGACTATATATGGTATGTTTACGGAGGGGTTCGACACAAACACCAAGCAGAACTCATGTCAGACCAGAGCTGCCTTCTCAAGAGCGCGGCTCCCCAGAGCTGATGGCCACAGGGCATCCCTGAGGCTGACGAGCTGCGGATGCTTCGGGAAGCAACACCTCGTGACCCACAGGCACTGACCGGGGGTTGGGGGGGCGCCCCTCGCCGCCGCCTCTCCCTGCCACCCACCCCCCCATCGCAGGCTGCGCACCCCGCGGTCCCGCAGAGGCATAAATGCACACTCAAGAATGTCTCTGGTGAATGGGGCCTATGTTACATGACGAGGAGCACAGACGGCGATTTCTCCAGAAACAGCTGGCAAGGCTGAGGCCTCTCGCACAGGCTCCTCATTGCCACAGAGGATTTTCATCACATCAAATGTCCTGCCCGGGAGAGGGAAAGCCAGACACTGGAGTGGGGAGGGGGCTGGGGGGGATGCAGGGGATGGGGTGAAGACGCCTCCAAGTCCTGGGAGAGGAGCAGGGAGCAGAGGAGGAAGGAGAGGGAGAGAGGGGGAGGCTCCATCACCGGGTTAACAGTCTCGCCCAACCTGTTCTGCGGTGCGCTCTGTTAACTCCTTTCTGGCAGAGGGATGGACAGAGCAGCCCTTTCTCCTTCTCTCCCCACAGCCGGGCTGCAATGGAAGGCAGACTTGCAGAGAAAAGTCCCAGAGAGAAAGGCTAAACCCATTCCTGACTGGACTCAAGCCCATAATTTGCATCCTGCAGCGGGAGACCTTCGCTGCCAGCTCCCAGGCGTCTTCTCCACCAGCTTCCCAGCCCTCTCCATCGCCTGACTCCTCTCCTCCCCTTGGAAACGAGGAATTTAAGGTTGGGTCCTCGAACACAGCTAAGTACAGGTGAGGCTGAGCGAGGCCCGGCTTTCACCAGCTGGAACACGGCACTGTGTCAGAAGGAAGCAAAAGTTGGTTTTTCTTCTTGTTGTTTTCTGCTTGACGTTAGGCACTTACGGGGTTAACAGACAGCCTGCAGACCAGAAATTTACCTGCTTAGCAACAGAAGCATCAACTAAGCCACACTGGTTGTTTTGACACAGGAAAAGCAGTTTCTACCTGGTGAAAATATCTGGTGATGTTTCAGTTGCCATTTTGAGCAACACACATATTAATCACATGAGAAGGGCAGTCAAGAAAGCACGGACGGTGTAGGGAGAAAAGTCCACAGAGAGGTTCCCCAGCTTAAATGGGCAGATCGAAACCCAGCATGACAACGCTGGGCTAGGCGAGGAAACGTGTTCTGGAAGCTAAGCGCAGACTCCCAGGTGAGAACTGCTCCTGGAAGCCCTGAAACCTGGGCTCACTGTCCTCCTAACTTGTTGCTTAGTCTTTTGGGAGCCTTAAGGATTTTTGAGGCAGTGGGACAATCTTCACAAAAAGACAGATTTCCCCCCAACTGAATGGTGAAATGAAAGCATGAATCTTACAAAGGATCACACTTTCTTCCTTACACATACCGTTATGTCTCAATTTTAACAAAAAGGTTAAGTGCAACCCGGGGCATCCATCCCCTTTGAAAGACAAGTGAACACAGTCCTTGAAACCTAAATATCTACTGTAAAATTCAACCACAGAAAGCTGTTTCGTTTTTGGCAAATGGCTGTTTCATTTTTGGAAGCTCCAGGATGCCAAGGTTTATAGAGTTGGTTGCTGTAGGATGTTTACTGCTATTTTAACAGAAACGTGTCTGCTTAGCCAGAGCAAGGCCTAAAAGCAATGAGAACTAACAATCTGGTTCAGTTGTTGAATATGTAAAGTACAGCAGAAAAATACACTAACACGTTCTTTCACCCAAAATACAATTAAATAAAATGTAAAGGAGGAATAATGCCAATGTATGCATATATAACACATACATAATTACAAAGTCAAAGAATGTATGCAAAGAGAGTAACGAAACAGAAGTGAAAATTTTAACATTACTGGTATCATTTGGGGATGGAACCTGGTTTCAACAAGAGAAAGCAATGATAAACAGTCATTTTTAATGATATATTCAAATACTCTGGAAAACCACATTGCACTTTTACCAGCTTTCCTTCAAGTCTAACCTGAAGACAGTACTTGATGACAAAGAGATTTTGTGTAAAGCGTAGGCGAGACTATGATCTAGGAAAAAAAACCAAACTTTCTGACTTCAACGCAGTTTAAAATAAAATTTCAAAGTCACATGCTTCTTTGATATTACCAAAAAAAGAGAAAAAGCACATATGCAAAAACAAAGCCACCAAAGTAATCCCTTCCTTTAATAAAGTAACATACTTGCATTGGTTCACAACCCCTATACTAACAGTTAGAGCAAATTAAGCCTTATTTCTGAAATTTACATTTAAAAAATGTAAGCTGGGTCAAAGAAACTAGTGTGGACAAAATGGTGGTATTTAAAGCAAAAATCTGGCCTATGCAGAGGCAAAAAAAAAAAAAGGAAAGAAAAGGAAAAAAAAGACCACAGTGATGTACTCTGGTCGCAGGCAGAGTGGGCTGCAAGGCCAGTTGTGTCTAACAGTTGTGCGCCAAACAACAAATGGTGCATTCATAAGCTGCGAGAGCAGAGGCTGTGAATCTGCACACGAACTGATCAGCGGCTGACTTTCCTGTTGTTTCACAGTCAAGGAGTGAAAAAAAGACTGGACTCAGTTAGAGGCACAGGCTGTCTCTTCAGCTGTGGCAAAATGGTGAGCAAGAGGGTCCAGATAAAGAGGCCCAAGTACCATTTATCCTCTTCTAACAAGAGCTGGGCCTGATGATAATTGAGTAAACACCTCGACAGAAGATAATACCGCAAGAGCTGTGGCGGACGGTGGGGAAGGCCCAGTGGAAACCAGGACAGCCTCCCCTACCCATTTTTTTTTTAAGAAAATATTCCGCACCCCTAAATCCACAACCTCAGACCAAAGGATTAAATGTCCGCAGCTTTATGACCTGTGTGTGACATTACCTCTCCACAGCCTTAACAAAAGAAACACCCAGTACCAGGTACTCAGCATCCCTGATAATTCTGTCAGACTGCCAACTTCTTAAAAAATTAATTAGTGGCATTTACACCTGCCAGTGCAGACGGCCTATCAGGGGTCTAGCCCAGGCACCACAATACCTGGCTTAACAGGAAACTCAGGGTTGCAACAAGCAAGCATCAGATAGGAGAATTACAAGGTCTATGTATCATGAACTAACTCTAAAAAAAACCCAAAAAAACCCAGTGGCTGAAATGTATTCATTGGTCAGTAGCCTGTTTATAAACACATTCTTTGAAAGCTGATTATTAGGGGTGCTCATTAATCACCCCCTGAAGCTTTTTCAAGTGGACAAGCCCCAGCCTCACAACAGACCTACTGAATCTGAATCCTCTGCTCTTAAGAAGCACTGGATGCTGCAGCCCAGTGAAGAGTGACCACCCAAGGAGGCACACCAAACACCCGACCAGTCACAGATCTGAGGGGGGCTCACCGGAAGTGCTCTGGGTACCAAGCTGCTCGTGGAAGGGGGGCCGGGGCTCCTGGGCGCAGGAGGCAGCAGTGCCCTCGGTGGGTGAACCCGCCTCATGATCGCACAGACGTGCGGGCAAGCGGCCAACCCGCAGGCCCACCGTGCCGGCTCGGGGCAGGGCCTGCAGGGACACAGGGCACACTGGCAGGACGCCTGGGGGCAGGCGGCCTTGAGCCCCGGGGGGAGCGAGCCCCAGCGCTCCCACAGGCCGTGCTGTCCCCTCTGGACGGTGGGGCCTGAAGCACAGAGCAAGGGGCCGGCGCCCGGCTCAATGGGCTGGTCACTCCGAGGGCCACGTGGACCCTGGAGGGGGCCTGGGGAACAGGTGCCTGGCGGGGTCTGCCTCCCGCTCGGCTGTGAGAGGAGATTTAAAACCTGAGGCCACGGGGGCTTGTTCGGTTCTGTGCTGAAGGCGGGTCACATCGGAAATGAGACAAACAGCCGCCCAACACTCAGGGCGGCTTCCAGTCGGTCAGCAGCGACGCTGCCCCTGTCCTTCCTCGTCCCCTTCCTTCCCTGTCCTCAGGCTCCTGGTGCTCAGCCTCCACAGGGCTCGGCGACACTTTTTTTCAGCCCCGCGCTGTTCTCACTAGAAGAGCCATCAGGTAAACCCAAGCCCTTTAAGGCGTACTCATTCTGGGCAGTAACTCAAAGTGCGAGTGGGCGCGCTCACGCCTATGCAAAACTTCTGGAAATTCACCTGGTCACAGGCTAAAAATGGCCTCAAACTAACAGCAGAAAAAAAAAAAAGTGGGAAGACTTCTCTCAGGGCGCACACACTGTTTTCTAAACTCTCCCTGTGAGGAACCCCTTTCTAAACAACCAACTCAATTACTACACGGGCTCTTCGAAGGCCTCCGGCTGTCCACGGGATTGCCGCCCCGGCCACCGCGGGCTGAGGAGAAAGCGCCTCAAGGTCTTCGCGGAGGCGACGCCGGCGCGGCCCACGGGAAGGCGGCAGAGCCCCGCCCCCCGCCGCCCGCTCGGCCAATCGGCGCCCGCCGCCCTGACTGACGGCCCCGCCACCCGCTCACCGGGACGCCCCGCGCGGGGCGCCGAAGTGGGCGGGCGGCGCCGAGGCCCGGGCTGGACCAGCGGCGCCCCGCGACCCCGCCGCCCGGGCCGTCGTCCGCCCAGCTTCCCGCCGGCTGCCGCGGCGGGACGGGCACGGGCGAGTCCCGGGATGACGGCTGCCGCGCACTCTCCTGTGCAAACGCGCTTCTCTCAGACGGTCCCCCGTGTGCTCGAAGGCTCCGCGGCCCCAGGAGGGCCGGCTGCCCGGCTGCCTTCCGCCGCGTCCCCCTAGGCCCGGCCTCCGGGAGCCCCAGGCCCGAAATCCATCCCGACGGCCTCGATGCGGGGCCGCCGGGGAGGGGACACGACCCTCGGGGCGCAGCTCGCAGCCCCACTCTCCGTGTCGGCCATCGGTGCCCAGGGGCAGCCTGCAGTGAAGGACGGGAAGAGGGCAATTCTTACTGTCCCTGCAGTTTTTAAAATGTGCAGATAGTCTTCACTGAAAAAGAAGCACAAATCACATTCCTGTTTTCGGAAAAGAGACACGGGCGAAAGTCTTAAATACTACACGATTTCCGAGGCCGGCACATTGACTCTGTATCTGACCATATTTCATCTAGCAGGCTTGACTGTGCTAACTCCGGAAATGAAATAGCGCTCAGAGGACCATCCCAATTAATCTTTGAGAAAGGAAAAAAAAAGGAAATCCCTGTAAAACCAGATATTGTCAGAATTGTCACAATATATGTTATAGCACTTTGCTGGGACCTTGAGAACTTTTCATCCTAGAAGGTGGGTCTTCCGATTTTTAAACGAAAGGAAAGAAAAAATAATGTTTTAAAATCACTTTTCTTGCCATTCAGAAGGAGCATCTGAAGATATGGTTTTAACCCCAGGGCATAGAAAGGGCAGACCAAGCGGCCCTAACTGAAGAAAGGATAGTGAAAGTATGAAACTTGATGTCTTTCCCCCTAAATTCTCCATAATTTTTTAAAATTCAACATCCATGTGACCTTGGACTCTCTTTATTTTCATCTGTCTCTTGCATACACTCTCTTTGCTAGCCATTCAGCACACTGCAAGCCCTGATAAAAGTAGTTAATGTTTACTGAAACCTGGGCATGAACTGTACTAAACCTGATAGGAGTGAAAAGGCAAAGTTCTGTTAACAGCATCCATGCACAATAAAAAATTAAAAAAAAGAGGGGGTGCAATTCCAGGAAGGGAAACATTTTTCTCGTTCTAATTTGAACTTAAAATCTGTCACTGATGAATATGTCAGTTATTCATCACCAAAAGATGCTTTTCATCTTTTTTGTTATCTCTCTGGAATATTTTCAACACAAGTACACTTCAACCCTTTCATATTTTTCCAAATTTTTCTTTATAGATTTTATGACTGAAACCAATCTCTTTGTATCTCTTGTTCTGACTTTTTTGGGAAGGTCCAGGGACCTGATGGATAACCAATTTTAATGATACTACTCTCAAAGATTTATTCATTTGACTAGCTGCTTACAAGTCACAGATAAACAACTATATTTCATGCAAAAATAAATTTAACATTTCAGAGGATATCATCTAAAATATTTTTCTTCCCTTGAATTTTTTAGTTCATCAAATGTAAGAACAGTTAACTGCAGAATAATCAGATCTTTAATTCTAACATTTCTCACACCATTACCTTCTAAGTATATTGTGTATCAGAACTTAGTGATATTTTAAACCTACTGATATCTATTTCTTCCTCCCATTTCCACACTATTCCTCTCCCTCCCATTACCTCAGTTAAAATAATAATTCAACTTACACACACACAGAGAATGTATCCTCAACAGGATGCTCTCAGGTGTTTAAAGCCAACTTTCTCTCTCCCCATCCCCCCCTTGCTTAAATGGCAGCAATAGAACCAGTCACCTTGGAAACAAACATCACCCAGTGTTTGCAGAACAAACAATGGTACCTTTTCAGCCAGTACCAAGCAGGCAGGCCAAGGGACAGCCAAGCAATTCTGGGCCGTACAGGAGTTCTAACATATTGCATTCATTCAATGCACCAAAAAGTAGTTCAGTGCTGAAAAATGAAGCACTCGCAAACGTGTGAACCTTTGGCTAGAAACCACAGACAAAGCAAGGAAGGCTGGAAGGCCAACAAGGCTACCCTCAGTTAGAAGAAAATCTTTTCATTATTTTTGGAATTGTTTTTACACACCTCATGAATAAGGTAAACAACACTCTTGTCACTGGGAATTACCTTCTCTGGCAACTGGTAAGAAATTGCTTAAATCTTTTTTTTTTTTTTTTTAAAAAGCATGTCTTATCTAATTATTTCTGTAAAACCATCATGGCATTTAAAAAAAATATGCCACTAAATATTGGTTTCTAAAACTTGTCTATTGCTTGGCACCTAAACCCTGTTAGACAGTGCCAAACATATATGAATCTGTAAGGACTCTAGATAATAACATAGCACTTTTTGACCTTGAAAGTATTAAACTTTCATTTCTTAAAGACTTACAAGGGCTAATCATCTGGGGTAGCTCAAGTGTGAGAGGAGATTCTGTTGTTACTGTTTTTAAAAAGCTCAACTGGATAGTTAATTAAAAAACACACACACGAGTGTACTTCAGATCCTTCAGAATGAAATTTTTAAATGTTCAATGCAACAGTTTCCTCCTTATTCTGGGTGTGTGCCTAGCTTTCCTTCCCACCAATTAAAAGAGAAGGCTGGGCCCAACTGAATTATTTGGACAGGAGTTTGATGTCAGTTAAATACCACAGTAACTGGCATTTTCTATCACCTCCAGACTGAGGGACAAATGCCTAATTAACATGGACCAACATGCAGCTTAAACTGGAAAAGTGCCTGTCCTTTTTCTTTCTTTTCTTTTTTTCTCAACGATTTAGGTCTTTAACATCCTTGAGTTAAAGTGCACAAAGAGGGTCTAATGCCATCTGACTGAGGTGTAAAAGTCTAATTAACTAATGCTTTTTTTGCAGCGACAGTAAATCAGTTAACATTATTAATCTTGCTGACTGGGCCCGAGGAAGGGAGGGAGGGAGGCTTTTGAAAGGGAGCTAAACGGTTAGACAGGATGCCCTTGAAATGAAAAGGAACCCTGCAAGCGATGACCGATAATCCTAAAAAAACGACTGAGAAATCCTTTAAAATACCACCGCTGGGCGTAGCAGCAGGCTGATTCTGTAGAAACTGAAGCTGTGGCTCCAGCCTGCGAGAGGAAGAGGAGGTGTCTCCCCCATCCTTCCTCCCAGCATCACACAAGGCAGAACTGCTCTCCCTTCTCTGACCCTGCACTTTTCCCAGAAATGGTTTTTTAATTTTTTTTTTTTTAGTAGACCGAACAAAAATGACTATCTAGAGCAGCTGGGGCAAATGAGTCCTACAGTTTAGGCCAGCTTTAATTTATCAGGAAAACAACCATCTGACTATTTAGATGGTTCGTTTTATCTGCCTGTTCAAACTCCAGCAATGCACATGCGTGTCACACTCAGGTTAGCAAATCATAAACGGATGGCACGAATGCCAACTTTTGAAGAAGAAAAGCCAGCAGCGAAGACAACAACTTCCAAACCACAGCCTGGTCTGTACCCAAACAATGGCAGTGACTGCTGTCCACCTACCCACCCTCTGCTCAGGCCTCCCCCTCCCTGTACCCCATTCCAGAAGGTGGCTCCTCTCCCCGGGGACCCAGGGGACTGGGAGGTACCACCTCAGCTTCCTCCCGGCCCTGCCACCTCCCAGGCCTTCTCTGGAAAGCTGGGGACAGAAAGAACCAGTGCTGGGCTTTGAGGAAGGACTCCCAGTGCCCAGCCAGACACGGGGACACCCAGAGTCATGACCCCACCTTCCTCATCTTCTCAAAAAACATCGCAAAGAGGCAGAGCTGGGAAAGAAAGAAAACGAAGGAGGCGCAGGTCCCAGGGCAGCTTTATCCTCTCCCGTCCCCTCAGTATTTCTGTTATGGTAAGTTTACGTTTCTGTTTCCCGGTCCCCTCTCCTAAGGACTATGTAAAGTGATGCGCACCGTTTAGTGAAATTCTGTGGGAAACCCAACAGGTCTGATTAACAACATGCTCTTACAAGCCACCCGATCATAAAGCAGTCTTGAAAGCATCAGCATTCAGAACTCAACTATTTTTGAATGAAGATATATACACTTTAATAGATTTAAATGTCTTTAGAGAGTGCTACCCATTACTTCGTGTACCCTTATACCTAAAACTCATCTTTTCTCCTGTTCAGAAAGGAAGGTAGGTTCAGAGAAAACCTTACTTCTGTATCCCTAAGTTTATAATGTATTAACCCCCCTCTTCAAATAACATCACTTACAAAAAGCTTGGTTATTTACTATTACTCCATATTGCCTAGGCATTGGGACCTGAAACCTGCTACTGAAGAGGGGAAAAACTCTAGCTGATTAAAAAAAAAATTCTTCAAAATAAACTAGGCTAAATTCTTCAGACTGGAGAAGGAAATGGCAACCCGACTCCAGTATTCCTGCCTGGAGAATCCCGTGGACAGGGGAGCCTGGCGGGCTACAGTCCATGGAGTTGCAAAGAGTTGGACACGACCAAGCAACCAAACAACAACAAATTCTTCAGATAGAATTTATAGCTTACTTCTATTTTTTTCAAAAAGACAATTACTAACATCTGCAACACAAAGGCACGAGAGGGCACTGATGGAGTCCCCTGTCAGAAATCAAACCTTTCTTAGAATCAGAAGTGTGAAACTGCTTTGGAATTCTGGAGATAATGTCTGGAAGGGTTTTGCCCTTGGAAACCTTTGTGAGGTCATCATCCATCCAAAAGTGACCACTGCCCCATCATGGTGAGTGCTGGTCCCGCTGTACAGATGGCCACAGCTCTGTAACTGAGGTCAGCTGATTTGAATTGTGGTCCCATTGTACAGATGGCCATAGCTCTGTAGCTGAGGTTGGCTCACCAGGCCCACTTCATGAAAGTAATTCTTCCACATTGGGCCCAGTTGATATGGGCTTACTGTACCCTGTTTTGCTAAGAAACTCTTGAAGATTTTCCAGAGCAACTTGGAAAGGCTATAGAAGCTTGAAACAAAGGTGATGGTCAACATTTTTTGAAAACACACAGACATCACATAAAACTTAAGCATAATACATGCCCCCCAGCCCTGACTGCTAAAAAAGGGAATGCTGGGATGATTCTCCTTCATCTGATGATACAGAGACACCACAAATGAGGCAGCTTCTTCTACCCGAATCCTGGCGGGGCTAAACAGTGCAAGAACTTGGTCTCAGAGCTCAAGACTAGTGCTATACGAGGCATCACTGTAACAATCACTAAGAGAAAAACAGAACTCTAGGAGAATGGAGATAAGATTTTTGAGGAGGGTCTCACTCCCTGGCAGGCCTTGCTCTGTTGCCCTGCCCTAAATAAGCTTTTTCGATTCTTAGAATTTCTCTAATGTTATGGTACTTTTCCTGGGACAATAGCATCTAGCCTCACAAAGGTTTTTTTTGTTTGTTTTCAATGATTAAAAAGAGAGAAAAATGCTGCCTGGGGGCATCAGTGTGTCACCTCCTAAGAACACGATAAAAGAAAGAGTCTGCATTTTACAGATGGAAAAACTGAGGCCCAAGGTGTAACTGACTCATTGGAAAAGACCCTGATGCTGGGAAAGATTGACAGCAGGAGGAGGAGGGGACGACAGAGGATCAGATGGTTGGATGGCATCACTGACTCAATGGACATGAGTTTGAGAAAACTCCCGGAGTTGGTGATGGACAGGGAAGCCTGGTGTGCTGCAGTCCACGGGGTCGCAAAGAGTCGGACATGACTCAGCGATTGACCTGAACTGAACTGAAGGTGTACATCTTTTCATTAACTGTAATTAGGGTTAGGCTGGGGTTTAGGACCTTAGTCTCTGAGCTAACAAATCCAGCCCTCTCTCTAGCAGATCATGTAAAATGCGTGAAAAGGGCCAAGGAAGATAGTTCATCAGGTTTGTTCAAGTGTTTCTGATTCAATTCCCTTCTCCAACATCATTCCTTGCTCTGAAATGAGGAGGAGAACAAGGCGGGGTGGGCCCCTCTGGAAACTTCAGCAGTGAGCAGGTGGGAACAAAATGCATCTTCTTGACTCAATGGCCCCCAGGTAGTTCCTGGAGTTAGAGAATTCCGCTTGCCCTTCAGAATGGATCTGATGATTATCTACCTACCATTAGGCCTCAGAGTGATTCACATTCAGGCTCTATCTTCCACAAGGGCAAGGGCTTCCTAGGAGCTATTTCAGAGGGTCCACGTACTCACAGGCCCATCAAGCATCTACAAACCTCGTAAACTGTACACACACATGTGCTATCGTTGGGCAAGATGTATGAAGATGTATGTATGAAGATGTTGTTGTAATCTAATAAAGAGAAGTTCCACTGAAAGTATTATTTTCCAAAAACATTTTGTCAGAGCTTCTCAACAGAGTCTAAAAATACAACTAAAATTATGCTTACCCCGGAAACATTTTTTATCAATACACTGAGAGGTCCTTATATTAGAAAAGACTGGGAATAGCTGCACTAAAATGTCAAATGACATTGATTAAAGCAAAACATCCGATTAAAAATACAACCAAAGGAATATAACATACCATCAGCCCTAACATTCACCCCTGTGACCTAATAAGATGGAAAACACCTCCTTATCAAGAGAACTTGACCCTTTGGAGGGACTTTTTGAACTGCTCCATTTGCTTTTCACTGGTGTTTGTTTGGAGCAATAGGATGACACATCACAGGCTAATCAAAAAATAAATACATGCATTTTGTCAGTTCAGCATTTTCCTCTTTAGAATAAATCAATTTCCACTTACCTATTCATAATTTACATAAAAATTTTAACCCTAAATTGGCTTTATTTAACCTAGGACCAGTGGTTAAGACTCTGCATTTTCACTGCAGGGGACACAAATTCAATTCCTGTTCAGGGAACTAAGATCTCACATGCCACACAATGCAAGAAAAAGGGAAAAAAAACAAAAACAAAAACAACTGAATAAAGAAAACCCCAAAACTAACCTAGGACCAGTGAGTGCAAGGGAGTGCAAAATAATCAAAATATTAACCTACGACTCTCCCCTCCTCAAATTATGCCACATCTAAATAAAGTGATTTTCCTGGCAAAGAACATTTAGATACATCAGAAAATACTTATCACATTAGATTTTTAACAGATACGGTATAATTTAAAGGCATATACAAAAACGGGCTTTTTATTGTTCACAAATGTAATAAATCCCATTTTTGTAGTAAGTGTATGTATTAAGAGGAAGGAGATATACAACAAGGAGACTTGTGACTCATGAAAGTAACTTGACTTTCTTACATACTTTACTAGATTTTTCTTTATGTTTATTTAGAACTTTTCTATGGTGAATAGGAGTTAAATGTGCAAAAAATAAAAATCCAATGGGAGAAACCCTTCTTAATACTTAGGGTTATGCATATAATCTGCTCACTAACATCCCTGATGAGAATAATGGTGGTTCCACCACACAAATGTTCAGACAATCCTCTGCCACGAATATAAAACTCCAGGCATCTGGACTTGGCAGTATTGCTGCCATTGAAGAGAATGGACCATGTAAGACTTACATGGTTCCCCAGCCCTGCCCCTGCAACTCTCCAGGCCTGATGTTCCTCGCCTGTAAACTAGGAGGGTGGAAGGGGACGGTCTGGACAAGGATCCCGGAGGCCCCTCCCAGAACAATATTCTGACTGGAAACAGAAAAGATGAAAATCAGCTTAATCAACACCTTGAGAGTGGTGACCACTGGCCCAGGGTAGGCCCAGGGTAGCTTTAAACGGATTCCATCAATGTTACCACTTCCATCACTTGCTAGATAGTACAGCCAAGACAGCAACCTGAGATGAATAAAAAGCACTTTTTCAGTTGAATGAAAAGCACTTTTTAGAAGTTCGGTGGCCGGCACATTTGAGCCTGGCTAATCAGTACGGCAACCCTGCCCCAAAGGAAGACAAACACAGACAAAGGAGTGGAGACAAACCCTCCCAACACCACTCTTCGATGGCTGGTGAGGTGCCAGGCACTGCTAAGTAAGTATTTATAGTGTTTTATATCATGCCCTCCAATCCCATGACATAGATCCGATTACTCCCAAAATTTTACATGTGTAAAAAAGGTCTACTGAGAAAACAAGAGATCTGAGGTGTGACCAGCAAGAGTTATTTGTGCCTGTGGGCAAGGTACCAAACTGCTCTGTCTGAATGCCTCCACCTCGGACAGGGGTATAAAACGACCCGCTCATTCATTCATTCATTTAGTGCTGACTGAGCACCAGGCTGTGCCAGGCACTAGGGTGGGTGCCTGCGGTCATGGGTAAACAAACAGGGAAAATGCAGCAAGACGCTCTAGTGGAGCTTACACTCTGGTACAAGGAAAACAGATAACCAAGCCTAGAACGGAGTGGGGCGAGCTCCGGGAGGGGGCCATGGCCAGGGAGGCCTGGCGTGCTGCAGTCCATGGGGTCGCCAAGGGTCAGACACGACTGAGCGACCGAAGTGAACTGAACTGAACACGGGAGTGG
The DNA here is from genome assembly GCF_054371585.1 of Giraffa tippelskirchi. Classification (NCBI taxonomy): domain Eukaryota; kingdom Metazoa; phylum Chordata; class Mammalia; order Artiodactyla; family Giraffidae; genus Giraffa; species Giraffa tippelskirchi. The sequence continues at coordinate 160,633,079 of NC_137282.1, forward strand.
GCGCTTGACAAACAGCTCCTCCCTCCTCCTTTAGGAATGGGAAAAGCCCTAGAAAACAAATCCAAGAGAAGCCATCAGCTCTAAGCCAGCCCCAAGCTAGCAAATTTTACTTCATAAACAAATACAGAAGAGCAAAGATTAAGAGTACACCAGCTCGGGCTCAATGTCATCTACCCTGGAGCGGCCTCGGGCAAGTTCTTTAAACTCCCTAAGCCTCAGCTTCCCCACCTGTAAGATGGAGATAACAGTGACCTCAGAAGTGGAAGCAGAGGTTAAAAGAGACAAAACACAGACAGGGGGAGGGGAGGGTCCAGTGAACCCTGGACCTTCAGGGTAAGGGCATGGTCAGGTGCCTCTGTACCAGCAGAACGTGGATAACGACCCCAGCCTGGTGGGCTTGTTGTGAGCAGTATGGTCATAAAGCACAAAAAGCATTTACAGGACTGCACGCGATGTCCATGTTTGCTTCTTTAAAATGCCAGTGACACCGATGAATGGGGAGGTGCCCACGATGGCACCCCCAGGCCAGAGCTCAAGACAAAAAGCTGGGGAGGCCACACCAGGGGCTTTGAGCCTCATAAGAGCACTTTGCTTCAAGCACAGGTGGGGAGGGCACCTTTGGGGTGGCGGCAGATACCAGAGGAGAAAGAGGCCACAGAGCACAAGATAGTCAGATGGCATCACAGACTCAACGGACATGAGTCTGAGCAAACGGGAGACAGCGAGCCTGGTGTGCTGCAGTCCACGGGGTCGCACGCAGCTGGGCACGACTAGGACACAACTTAGCGACTGAACAACAGATACCACAGGAAGTGTGAGTCGCTCAGTTGTGTCTGACTCTTTGCGACCCATGGACTGTAGCCCGCCAGGCTCCTCTGTTCGTGGGATTCTCCAGGCAAGAGTACTGGAGTGGGTTGCCATGCCCTTCTCCAGGGGAATCTTCCAGACCCAGGGATCAAACCCAGGTCTCCTGCATTGCAGGCAGATTCTTTACCATCGGGGCTACCAGGGAAGCCAAAGACTTGGAAACTGGATGCGGAGGAAGGGTCAGGAGCCTGGGCTCAGGCCCCACCCCGGCTGTGACACCTGGGGCCAGGGCAGGTCCTCACAGATGTCTCAGGACCCATCAGGAAAGGCTCTCCACCCTGGTTTCAGTAAACCAGGGTTAACCTCTACATCAATATGCATTATAAACGAGATCCAGGATTTCAGTGGACAAGCTCCACAAAGATGCAAGCCAGAACACAGGGATCTGAATCCAAACCGTCTCGATCGGGGCCTAAACTGGGACCAAGTCTCCTGCTGCCCTGGGGTCCTTCACCCTCTTGCGGTGGCTCCTCTGGAGCTGGGTAACTAAGAAGTCAAATATTAAGCCAGAGTGTGTGAGTCAGCTTTCAAACAAATCTGCAGCTTGAAAGAAAGCCTCCTGTTTGTGGACATCAGTCTGGTGGAGCAATGCAGGCACTGGCCTGCTGCTGGGCTTGTTCCGTACCAGCTGACCGGGCTGGGCTCTCTGCCTCGGGCCAGCAATCAGCAGTAACGGGGCCCCCAGCAGCCGCCCCAGGGACAGTGGTGGCCATACTCCCTCTTTGAGGATGTCTCCCAAGCCTTATCAGGTGACCGGTCACTTCTTTGCTCAAAACCTTAGGACTGTGTCCCACGGACAGAAGGAAAGCTCCACCTCCCCACCCCCAAGGAGCCCTCTAACTCCACCTTCCAATGGTCCTCCACCCCAAATGACACCCAGCCTGCCCCTGCCCATGGGAGCAACGCTCAGGGGCAATCCTGCCCTGCATCTTTTCATATGTGAACTCCCCCAAGGCAAGAACCATGGTGTTTCATCACGCCTCAACCTGGTGCCCCACATTTGAGGGGCACTCAAATGTGCTGAGCTCCAATCCCAGCAAACTGTTAAAGAGTCCAGATCAAGGTTCACAGTTGCTGGGCTGGGAACTCTCTCCAGGCACCCAGTTGTCCTGAGGTCCCATGGGACCAGAAAACAGCTTTCAGACTGTGGCTGTGACCTAATGCTTCCCGGTGGCCTGACACCAGCTGTGTGATCTCAGAAAAAGGTAACTTCCCTAAGCCTCAGTTTCCCGTCTTTAAAAAGAGGACGACAACACCTCCGCCCTACCCATGGGGTCACACTGGCAAGCACCCCTGGGTCCTCGCCCTGAGTGGGGCTCTACTTCCTCAGTCATCTGCCCTGCGTGGTCACGGGCAACAGGAATCCACTCAGGACTTTGAGAGACCTCCACCTCTGCCACAGCTCCCCGCCTGGCCCCCCCAAAGCCCACCCCAGCTCACAGCATCCCACCTCCTCCCATACGATCCCAGCTCCAGCCAGAGAACACGATTAAGAAACAAAACGGAACGAGAGAGGCTGCCAGCAGTTCATAAAACCTTACCATATAAAAATCAGTTTTAGGTGACGAAATTATTAACCTTAAGGTATGCGTTCCGTCCAACCTGCAGGGGCCTCCCCACATTTTCCACAGCCCTCTCGGCCAGGTCCCTCGGTCCCTGAGTTCAGGCCTTGAAACGTATGAAGTCACGCATGTTAAAAAAGGGATCTGTTCTCCCCAGAGAGAAAGGCAGAGAGTGCCTCCACCATAATTAATCAACCACGAGCGTCTCTGGGGCCTGCGACCTGCCTTCACACCCCGCATCCCTGTGGGTCTTTCCTGGCCGACCTCACCGGTGGGAGGAGGTGAAATTTCTGCAGAGGGCCAGGAACACGGGGGGCACAGGGCAAGGGCAGAGGCTACCCAGGTTTCAAGGCAGCTTCGTCTTTGTGAGCAGACCTTACATCCATGGCAACTTCTAGAAACCTTCATCCACAAGCTCATCAACTTGCCCTCCAAGCCCGCCTTCACTCCCAGCTGACGAACCAGTGATCCTAACGAGTAAGTAGCTCCCCTAGACTGCCAGCATTCAGCTTCAGCATTCTCGAGGGAACAGAAATGAGTCTAATTCCCTGGATGAGTCTATTGCTCTCCCTGATGAGCTTAAGTACCAAGCAGTAAAACACAACCTAGGAAGTTTAAACCTTGATGAACTGAATTCTATTTGCTGAAAATTAAGCTCCCACCTTTGAATGATCATTTAACACCACCTCAGACGGCAGCCCCCATGTCCTGGACTGAAAAAAATCTCTTCGAAAAAATGAAGAAATAATTCTGTTCAGTACAGCACCGACGTCAAGTTCATTCTGCCAGACGTGCCTCCTCTGCAACCTCATTTTTCTAAAGGGTTGGCCGAGTTCTCTCCAGGACAGAACTTGTCACATCACAACCCGGCTTCAAAGCACTCCCTGGCTCATGACTGCTTCCACAACCAGCCATCTATTCTGCCAGAGACACCTCTCAACACCCCTTCCACCCCAGCTCGACACAGCACCCAACCCTGCTCTCCGGTCCCATTCCAGCGCCCGTCCATCCCATCCCCCAGGAAGCCCCACGCTGTCGTTCCCCAGGGCCTGTACTCACATTCCTCTCAGCCTAGACGTTCCTTTCCCCTTCCCTATGTGCTTCTCCACGTGGCTGGTCGTTCACATCTGAGGACCCCATCACTTCCTCTTTTCCCGACCGCTTCTCACTGCCTGTCCTGGTGTCTCTGCTGGCTGTGACGCACTGGTGCGTTTCAGGGCTGGACCACGTCTTACGCATCCTCGCCTCCCCGGAGCCTAGTGCCTGGGGGAGGTGTCGAGCGGCATTCCAGTGCAGGACACTGATTCCAACCCCGAGAAAGAGAGAGCATGGGATGCTGGTCTTCAACCCAGACTTCTTGCCCTGCTCTTTCACTGGAACTGTCAAACTGCCACCAGCAAAATAGCAACGGTAAGAATCATGGTGGTAGTAAGGGGAAGCTAGGTCGGTTACAGTCAAGCTGGTAGCATGGGAGGTTGAAATTCTCTATTTGTTACTAAATTTCAAAACAACCCTTCTCCAACAGACCCACCGGAAACAGGAAACAGGCCATGAAGCCCTCATGGCAATTTAAGACTTGCTGGTTCCACAACTTGCTCGAGTGGGCCCCCGTAAAAGGGTAGGACACCCACCCCCCAGTAACATCCCAGGGGAGACAGGGCATCCTCCATTGCTGTCCTGCAGTCCCTGTAGTTCCTACTGCTTAAGGAGCGAGGGTGGGGTGGGGAGAGCCCTCCTTGAGGCTATCTCCCTTGAGTACGGACAAACGCAAACATCACGTTAGCAGTTGTTCAGTCATTCAGTCTTGTCTGGCTCTTTGTGTCCCCATGGACTGCAGCACGCCAGGCTCCTTGGTCCATGGGATTCTCCAGGCAAGAATACTGGAGTGGGTTGCCATTTCCTTCTCCAGGGGACCTTCCCGACCCAGGGATGGAACCCTTGTCTCCTGCACTGCAGGTGGCTTCTTTACCGCTGAGCTACCAGGGAAGCCCCAGGTCAGTAATTAGATCAGTTGCGCCGACCTCCCTGGAACCAGACCTCCCTGGAACCCACTCACAGTGGGTCCCTTAGATCACTGATCCTGACCCCCAATACTGACTCTGAGCCAAAATCTTATTTTATAAATTAAATGAAATGGCAATGCCTTGTTATGACTGCAAACAACAAGGGACCTGTTTGGAGGGACCAGGCTCTCCAGGAACCATCATCCTCAGACACTCACGGAGCCGACAGTGTCCGGCCCTTCCAAAGTGTCCAACACACCATGCTTACTTTGAATCAGTGATCAAGCACTTTTAGTGAGGTTAAACATGGGTGTCCACAAGAAAGAAGCTGAGGTGTACCCCACTCCCCACCACACACAGGACCAGCAGAAGCCCTGAGTGCAGGCCCACCCTCCCCACCCCCTGGAGTGTCTGATGGGAACCTGGGGACACCGAGGCCCCCAGCAGGATGATCAGGGCCTCTCCGCACTCTCCTCCGGGTCTCCCGGGCCCCAGGTGCTCTGGGACAGCCACTCCCCGTTGGCTGATCTGTCAACCAGCAGCATCTCTGCAACCCATGCCCTGGTGCTCTGTGGTAAAGAAACTGCCTGCGATGCAGGAAGATCCGGGTTCGATCCCTGGATTGGGAAGATCCGCTGCAGAAGGAAATGGCAACCCACTCCAGGGTTCTTGCTTAGAGAATTCCATGGACAGAGGAGCCTGGCGGGCTACAGTCCATGGGGTCTCAAAAGAGCTGAACTTAGCAGTTCAACAATGAAGCACCTTTGCAGGCCTCGCTCTCTAGCAACCCTCCCCTCCTCCTTGATCTTCCACAGAAATGATGGCCTAACTCACTTTGTCTAAAAACCAGACAGAAGGACTTGTTTCACGGGTTGGGTCTTAACTTGCTATTTCCAAGAGCCAGCAGCCCCGTTCCACGCGTGTCCCCAGCTCTTCTCTTGCCATGTACCGCACGGCTCTGCACACAGCAGGCTTTGAGGGCATATTCACTTGGGGACGATGTTGCAGCATCGTGGGAGAAGTGAGCACTGGCCACCAGCACAGGCTCTGGGGTCAGGCTGTTTGATGACGACAAGCTGGCCATCTCGCTGGGTCTGTTTCCTCCCCTAAATAAAGGGGATAATGATCGTACCTACATCACGGGGGCCACGAGGGGTTGTGAGGGCGGAATGGGATGATCCATGTCAAGAGTTCAGCACAACAACATAACTGGTATGTGCTTGAAACCTTAGTTCACACAACCGCTTCCTCCACCACACGAGTGTTTTTCCAGATGAAAAACCCAACAACCATAGAATGGTGGAAAAGTGCGGTAACTTGAGATTTTTGACTTAAGATTGGAGTCATATACGGATTAAGTCTAGCACGGGCAGGAGACAGCCTAAAATACAACATCCGGTTTATCTGATTTAAAGCAAATACACATGGGCTTTGACTACTGATGCTTTTCACCAAGGGCGGACTGCTGACTGTATTTAAACGTACTCTCAGTAATTTGTTTATAATATGAATAACCAGGTCACAGTTTCTGCTGGATTTCTATGTCTTCTGCTTTCTGTAGATATAGGACACAGCAGGAGCAACCACTTGACTTCCTAGCCAGCCAAAGGAGCCTCCCCAGATTCCATCTGCTATAAAGGCAGCAGTGAAATAAACCCACCAAGCCATTTTGGTTACGATCTCTAAGTGCAATGATTTGACCATCCCCAAGCCCTTCAAGAACCAATACCAGGGATTAAACACACAGCCATGTAAAGAAAGAAACCATCCAACAGAGAGCAAGAGTCATCACCATTATCCAGCAGTTATGGGTGGGTTATCTGCAAGCGAGCTTATACCTTAGTCACCATGAACTGGCTACTGGACGTACCACCCACCCCAATTCTGGACACATTACAAGGCCATCCCTGTAAGCTATTTTTGTAACAGATGTATTAGATCTCCAAATCCATGCTTCGGCTTGGGTCATGATGAGGTGAGGGGCTGAGCTGCGTGCACTGAAATCTTAAGATTTAAATTTTCCAAAAGATGCCATAAACTCAGCTTCTCAAGTTCCTTTTCCAGCCCGCCCTCACCAAGCTGTTTCAGCTGGAAAGAGTAGGAGGGGCAAGGTCTCTGTGGAGCTTTCCCCTTCATCAGCTCATCTTATCAAATGTACGGCTGGAATAGAGTGTGCCATCCGTACAAATAAGAGTGAGGTTGCTGATGCGGGAACATCCGTGCTCTTTAAGCAAAAGATGAAAAATCATGTTCTTCCCAAGCAGGGCAGCTCTCTCTGGGGACCACTGGTGGGGTGACCTGGGTCAGGATGGATCCCATAGGAAAGAGAAGCGTGGGGTGGGGGTGGGGGGCAGCAGACTGGGGCTCATGGGTGGTTTGGATGAGTCATTTCTATGACTTCGGAGAGAAGCTTTACTCAAACCCAGCAGCAGCACTGTTCATGCTTTCTTGGGGGCTGGTGGAAGGAAGGTGTCCTAGCTCACACCCAAGAGGATGGTTGTGCAGGCCAAGTGAGGCAGGACCCCCTCCCACCCCCCATGAAGCAGGAATTCCAGTGCAGGAGGAAGTCAGGAGGGTGGCAGTCAGTCCCCAGGGACTCTCTGGGGGTCAGATTGCACAAGGCAGCGGCCTGTCCTCCAGCTCCTAGCTTTCACCAACTCAGCAGAAAACACACCACTTTCTAGCTCCATTCCAAAAAGATTCTGGTTGCCTTGAGAAGAATTAAAAAAAGCTAACTAATGCAGAAAACCCCACGGACTGCCTCGGAGCAGACAGCAAATCTGCCATCACCGGAGATGTTCAGACACAGGCTGGACCGAGGCTCAGTGGGGACCAGCCCCGGGCAAGGATGGACTCTCTCCCTTTGGTGCCCTTGGGAGATAACGCAGCAAGTTTTGTTCACTGAAGGGACTTTGTTTTCACATGCATTACTGGTCAAGCAAAATACTGATGTCGTTCTAACACACAGCATCAGTGGCAACAGAAACTAAGAAGAAAGTTGGACAGTCAGGTCAGCAGAAGAGTTCTGACCCTCTCCAGCAAAAAACTGGGGCAATTTTGAGAGTCCTGCCTCAGTTCTTACCTGGAGCCTCTGCTCCAGAGCCCCAGGCTCACAAGTCAAAGAGATAAAGCATCACTAAAGGAAACAGAAACTTAACTGTGCTCAAGATTTCAGTCGTATGTCTCATCTGAAAACCATTCGGAAGCTCGGGCTACCGGCAAGAACTCTTCTAGCTTCCTTTTGGCCTCAGGAAATTTAAAAGGAGAAAAAGGAAAGAAGAGGGAGGCAAGGGGAGGAGGAAGCCATAGGTAAGACCCTCACTTCTGTCTCTCATTTTATAGAAGTCCTTTCCGGGAGTCATCCACGCCAGGTACATTAACGTTTTAACCCATGAAAACAGTTCAAGTAGAGAAAATGGTGATAAAATTCAAACACATCACTTCTCTAAAGGGCAGGGAAGGTACCTGGTTCATAAACCTGCCTTTATCCAGCAACCTGATCCCAGAGAGAGGTAGCACCAACCACCCGCCAGGGAAGCCAGAGGCCTGGAAATCATCTCGCCCAGCCTCCGGCTCTTCCTCCGGCCTCCAGCTCCACCAAAGCTACCCAGGCTCCCACCTCCACTGCCAGCCAGTCCGCACCACTGCTGCCTCTCAAAGCCGTGAACCACTAACCTTCTCGACGGTCTCGCAAACAGATGCCGAAAGAGCTGCTGCCGTCTGCTCTAGTTTATCTTCCACTCTGGCCAGGAGTGGTCTTTAAAAATGCAAATCTCATCATGCCAGTCCTTGGCCTGACACCCTGAAAGGATTCCCAGAGTTCTTCAGGGAAAACTCCAAATCCCTGCGAGGGAGGCGCCGCGGCTCCGGTCCCGCCCACGGCCCCACGTGGCCCACGTGGCCCTCAGGCCTTGGTGGGCCCTTCTCCGCACTCTGGCCTCCTCGCCAATCTCAGGGCGTCAGCACCACCATCTGTGCCTCCGCACCTCCCTTCCTCAGAGCGTCCTCTGCACCCATCCACCCCGCCAGCACATCACGCGCTCCTGCCGCACCGAGCGCGCTGTCCAGACGCAGAGCACTCAGCGGTCCAGTGTCTCTCCACGTCTACGAAGCCAGCCACTGCCTCTTTCTCACACTAGTAATACCCTTGGTGCTTACCACAGCTGTCGCATCGCTGAAATTCAAATTTGTTGGAATAAATAAAAATCTATAAAGATCTATGAGTTAAAAAAAAAAACAAAACACCACTATGAGGTTTGCAAATTCAGGGATGCAAAGTGCCTGTTTTCCAAAAGGAGGCTGAATGAGATACTGAAACCAACTCGATGCAGTATTTTAGGAAAACGGGGTTGTAAAGCTTCACTAGGGGCTTCCCTGGTGGCTCCAATGGTGAAAGAGTTCGCCTGCCTGATAGCTCAGTTGGTAAAGAATCCTCCTGCAATGCAGGAGACCCCGGTTCAATTCCTGGGTCAGGGAGATCCGCTGGAGAAGGGACAGGATAGGCTATCCACTCCAGTATTCTGGCCTGGAGAACTTCATGGACTCTGTAGTCCATGGAGTCGCAAAGAGTCAGACATGACTGAGCCACTTTCACTAAGCAATGCAGGAGACCCTGGGTCGGGAAGATCCCCTGGAGAAGGGAATGGCTACTCACTCCAGTATTCCTGCCTGGGGAATTCCATGGACAGGGGTAAGCTCTCAAACAACAAATGGTTTTCAGAAATTTTATTTTCATGATTTTAAAAACAAGTGTAACTTTAGACTAAGGTGTGTGAGTTGAGCCTCCTTTAAATTATACTTGGTTCAAAATTTTAAGTGGAACAGTTTGATGCAACGTAGTTTTAACTAACCAAGTTGTGAAAACCTGTTTGAGATGCTCACTAGCCAGTTTTATGTAATTACCCCTCCAAACAATTAAAAGCCCTGAAGTGGAAGAGAAAATGGCTTAAAAAAAAAAAAAAAAAAAACACCTTTTTTCACATGAGAGGAAAACATACAAGCTTTCTTAGAAATAAGATGAAGTTGGACTAATACATCTGAATGTATCTGCCAGATCTGAGCCTAAACTCTAGTTATCAGGTGAGGACATTAAGGAATATTTAAGGGTAGCAATAATGTACTTTTAATTGACTAGGATTTTATCTTGTATAAAGGATACTAAGATCTTCTAATGTTAAAAAAAAAAACCTTAATTCCTTATTTGAAAAGGAAACCTATCCACATAGTTACAAACATAAAGGTATAAAAGGATCCATAAAATGCCTCTCTCTCACTCCACCTTTACGGCGTCTTCCGTATTCCCCTAGTTTTGAAGACATATGTACCTCTTTTAGGAGAAAGTTAAGAAAAGATTTTGGATGATTTTGTGTATTCACAGTATTGGGTTTTTTTTTTTAACAATAAAGTCTCAGCATAAAGGAATTTCCCATAGAACAGTGCAAATGATTCTTTCTATAAATATGATCTATAATCAACTTCTATAATATAAGTATGTATGTATATTGTGTGCACACAGACATAAATAAAGCAAGATCTGTACCCTGTAGGTTTCTGGTTTGGCATTTTGTTTTAAATCCAAGCAGTAATGGCAAAAAAGAAAAGTTAAATTATACACAGACCAACACTCCTATTAACTCATACCACTAATGAAACAAAAATCTAACTAAGCAGAGAAAATGGGCCCACACATTGGAGCTCTGAAATGATTCTGCTCTTTGATCTGTGTGCCCATCTCTCCTATTTAATATAAACTTCAAACCAAGAGCCATGAAAAGTGGTTATAATTAGTAAGGGCCCCAGTGTGACAGCTTTTAGAGCAATCAGGCATTAACAACGTTTTTTTTCTCTTTAATTCTGAGTAAATTAAGCTGAGCAAACTTTTATTTTAAAATTTCTGTAATTCAAAACACTTTCCCACCAGTGTGCACTTAGCACCCAATTTCTGGGAGACGGGTTTGCTGAAAAACGTTAGTTTACTTCTGTTTCCTTCTCTTAATTTGTACCGATATTTAGGACTTAGCTCCTCAAATTATAGTGCTCTTTTCCAAAAATAACCTGCACCTCTTCAGAAAAACTCTGTGTTTTTTGTATTTGAAAATGGATTCAACAATAATTACTGAATAGGCATCAACTATGCAACCCTTGAGGCTTCCCAGGTGGCTCTAGTGGTAAAGAACTCTCCTGCCAATGCAGGAGATACGGGTTCAATCCCTGGGTTGGCAAGATCCCCTGGAAAAGGAAATGGCAACCTACTCCAGTCTTCTTGCCTGGGAAATCCCATGGACAGAGTAGCCCTGGTGGGCTACAGTCCATGGGGTTGAAAAAGAGTGGACACGACTGAGTGACTAAATGGCAACAAATGCAACCCTTGAGCCAGGTACAGAAAATGGAAAAATATGATTTGAAGTCACTGCCTATTCTCCAGATGGGAAAAACATGCCAACAGGTAAATTACAACAGACAGACCGGCCAGATGGGGTAAGGGTTATTCTGATGGAGGACCTGATTCTCCTTGCAAAAGGTGGTATTTAAGATGGGTCTTGAAAGAAGAGTGAAGAAATGTTTGCAAAGAGACTGGGGGTGGGGACAGAGCCGAGTGAGCGATCAACGGAGAAGCAGAAGCTCCTACACTGTGGCCGCCGCGCAGAGCGGGAGTGGGAAGGGCTGGAACTAGGAAGACCGTCTGGGAACCGCCGAAGGAGGTCCTTGTGTGCCAAGTCGACGAGTTTGAATTTCTTCCTGCAGACAGCAGGGAGCCAAGAGATGTTTTTCAGCTGGCAAACCCCACGCACAGCTAGTGTCCATCGACTGGAGGGGGACAGAGGTGCCAGGAAATTGACTTGGGAGGTGTCTGTGATATGAGGAGAGCCTCGGTCAGGCCAGTGGGGCAGCTGACCCTGGAGTTGGACGGCACAGGGGTTTCCAGGAGGGTCTGGCTGGGGTGGGAGAGACCCAAGTCAGAGACTGGCTGGGAAGGCTGGGCAGATGGTGAGTTTCAGGTCACCTTCCAGAAGTTGGGGGAGGGACTTCTTCTTTCTGCAAGTTCCCTCTGATGCACCTGCAGGCGGCCCTCAGCCTAGCAAAAGGTGTCAATGGAGACAGGCAGCGGCAGTGGCCGGTTTACAGGGTGCGGGAGGGGGCGGCGGGACGCTAGAAGCAAGGCTCTTGCCACCCCAAAAGCTGCGTGGAAAAGGTGGCTTCCGGGCAGGTCACTGCCACCATCAGCCCAGAGGGATGTGAACTGAGGGACCCTGACAGTCTGTCGGCAGGATGAGGATGTAAAGAAAGCTGTCTGCAGAATGTGCAATGCTTCTCTTAGGTAAGTGCCAGCCCAGATGGTTCTGGGGGCAACTGTCACTTCCCACCACAGGCTGCCCCACCCTTTTGGGAATCGTCCCCCCTCTTCCTGCCTTCTTCTTCTCCAAAGCTCCCCCCCCACCCCCACTCCCTGCCTGTGAGCTGGGAGGTGGGGTGGACCAGGACATGGGTCAGGCAAGTGGCACCTGTGGCTAAAGACAGCTCCCGCCACTCTCCTTGGACATGTCTGGTCTGGGAAAACGCAGTTTAATGTTTGTATACCACGTTTCTTCTTCCTTCAAATCAACCTCTTTTGGGGGTCTTTGAGGTCCGGGAGTCCCCAAAACATGAAAATCACCACCATCTCTTCCCTTCAATCTGTCCCCAGCCCTCCCTGGGGGTCAGCCAGGTGTCCACTCGCGGGGAGACGTGTGGACAGAAGCCCAGGCACCCCCCCAACACTGAACTTTAACAAGGGTGTAAAGTTATGTAAGAATTCTGCAAAAACTTAAGAAAACTTAAATAAGCAAGACTACAAGGGTGAAAACATGAACTGTCAAGCAAGCAGGGGCTTGTTCAAACACTGAAGGAAAAAACAGTGGGGGGGGGGGGTGTGTGGTACCCTCCACATAACTTAGACCAGGAGGGAGACGGGGCAGATGACAGCACCGGAGCCAGTGTCCTAAATAAGCGAAGAAGTACCACCTACCAGAGCAGCTTCCCAGCACCCCTGAATCTGGTTTGTTTTAGAAGCAGAAAAGTTCTGGCACTTTTATTGACTACAGAGGTTTTTAAATATACGGAACACCACTGAAATGTTCTGCCCAACCCCCAATCTCCTGTAAAATCTTGGACTTGCCAACACGGCACCTTATCGTCCTGGAAGGAGACCTTACTGGCTCCATGAAATTCCAGATCCCCAAATATGCCACGTGCAGCACAGCGAGAACACCAGGCTGCTTGCACACATGACGCGGGTCTGTACCTTTAAAGCAGGCTTTCTCACCCTCCAACTACTGACATCTGGGGCTGGATGAGCCTTTGTTATGGGGCTTCCCAGTGCATTGTGGGAAGAGCAGCAGCATCCTTGGCCTGGACCCACTGAAGGCCGGGGCATCCCCTCACCCAGCAAGGCAATCAGAGTCTCTAGACGTTGCCAGGTACCCCTTGGGGGTGGGGGACCACCAAGCTGAGAGCCACTGCTCTAAAGAGTGGCCACTGCTCCCAAGCTTACCACCTGCCTGTCCCTTAAAATTCATCCCTAAGTGATAGCTCAGCAGGTAAAGAATCCACCTGCGCGGCAGGAGACACGGGTTCAATCCCAGGGTCAGGAAGATCCCTGAGAGGAGCAAATGGCAACCACTCCAGTATTCTTGCCTGGAAGATCCCACGGACAGAGGAACCTGGCCAGCTACAGTCCATGGGGTCGCAAAGAGTCAGATACGACTGAGCAACTAAGAACACAAGCAAACTTCACGAAGAATAATGTGCTGGCCTGTTTGTCTCTGGGCACTCGAAGCAAACAAAAACTCTGCCTGAGTACTGGAGTTGTGCACAATTCTGGAAAGGAAATCCAGAGTGGATACCCACAAAGCTTCCTGAGCTCAAAATACACCACTTTCTTCCATATATAGATTCTGACTTTCTGAAACATTTATTTTATCCTTACAATGATCTCACGAGGTAGAAAACCTACTGAAAAAAAATGTCTATAATCAGGTTCATCCAGAAAAACCCTGCCAAAGGCTAAAAAAGTTTCTTTTTTAATTGCCTTACATCTTCGCATTCAACCACAGAATTGTTGTCAAAGGATCTGGTCTCATTTAAAAAGCACACAGATAAACAGGCCCTGTATATTTGATGCTCTGTCTTCTGAGGCCAAGCTGACTTGAAAAAGCAGGTGTTGTTTGGAGTGAGGCTGGAGCTGGGACTTCTGGGTCCTGGGCTTGATTTATTACCAGCCACCGGGTGGAGGTTGGCACAGCTGGAAAATGGGTTAATACACCCACCCAGCCCTCACTGTGCCGCTCCCGCTCGGAGGATAAAATTCAAATCTTTGTTCAAGGCCTCCACAAAAGCAGGGTGAAGTTCACTTTGTCCGTGGTCCGCCCTAACGAAACATGAAATGTCCCAAGTAATGAAACCACTAAGAGCCTCCAACATTCTTAGAACCGTCTTACCCGGCAGCCTCTGAAAGAGCGGGGAGAAGAGATGAGATACCAAGCCAGCCAGGGGAAAAACAAATAGAGCCATTTAAAAGCTTTATCTAATTACCCCCACTGAGACTTTTTCTCCGCCTGTCTGGCCGGCTGACAAAGAATGTGGGGCTTTTGCCTAGGCTTTGTCACCCCATCAGGACCACCCGCCCTCAGCGAGTCTGAAAGGCCTCAGGTGAATCCCGCAGGAGCTGCCCGCCTGTACTCAGACTCGGGGACTTCACAGAGGCTTTCAAATTCTATTAGCACTGCTTGCTTGAATCACACTGAACAAACAGTCTCCACCCTCTCCCACTTCTTTTGTCTAAGCACCTATTCACTGGCAGCCACCTTTATTGATGGGCAGACTGGCTCACCTGTACCCAGAGTACCATCCGAAACAAGATGCACCAGTCGCTGCAGGGACAGCTCCCTGTGCCCTCCTCCTGGGCGTCCCTCCCCTCCCCACACCCGCCCCCAGTCTCCACCAACCACTGCCAGCTACTCTCAGCTGCCCTTCCTATAACACCCAGGGAAGGTGATGAGGGAAATGGAGACCAACACAGCAGGTGACCCCGTCCCAGAGGACAGCTAACAGAAAAGGAAAAAGCCCATCACCCTCCCGCCCCATCTTCCTCCCTCTTCTACTTTGGTCATCAAGAAAACCCTGCAGATGATTTTCCTGTCTGTATTCTGTCTTCCTTGGGTGCAGGGGAAATTAAAAATAAGCGATGCATTTCAGAAGGCACAGTGTATGCCTCCCTCTTGTTTCAGATCGTACACCTTTTCCCTCTGATTTATAGGTAGGCCCCCCAGGGTGTGGAGATCACAGGCTGACCCCTGCTTTTTGAAGAGAGCCATGGCTATTTCTACTCAAAATCCACTTTCTAAGTCTAAAAGAGAGAAAGAAAACTCACTAACCTGCCCCTCCCAAGAAAACCCATCTAAGTTCTTAATTGTATTTGGATATAAAAAACATTACTCAACTTTGCCTGCCGGGCAGGTCAGAGGCACACAAGTAACCTTCAGACAGGGACATTTCTGAGCTGCAGTGAGCTTGCTTTTCAGCCAAGAGATGGTTACCAACCACGGCTTTGGTTAGACTGCAACCCTTTTATCTCACCGAAAAACTCCAAAATCCTTAAAGTGTTGCTTTTGAACACTTGGTCCCAAAGCTACTCTACATCTAATGGAATTATTTTCAAAAAGGGGCTGAAATAAACTGAGGTGGGGAGGTGGAGTGAAAAGGAGGCGCTCTATCAAAACTTAATTTAATAGCAGAAAAGGGGAAGACCACTGTCCTGGGATCAGGAGAGGCTCTACTGCCTTCGTCCTGCTGATTGTCTATTGCATTTCTAGCTTCCAAACACAAGCCTGTTTAGTAAAGAGCAAAATAAGACATCACTTCACGGATTAGGTAGGTTTTCCAAACTAAGCCATCTGTTATTAATAAATGAAATAAGGTGATGTTACACACACCTTTCCTAGGGAAGTGAGGATTTAATCTGAACACACAGGTTAACAGACAAGACGTTCACCCAGACAAGCTGCCATCTGACACCAGGTCTGGTCAGAGCATGAACTTCAATAAAAAGACACTTACAAAAGAGAGATTATTTAAATATGATAACAAAAAACAAACTTGACATCCTACTTTCCTAGGCCAAAGGACATGAAGGATTCAGAAATTAATTAAATCTAGTTAAATAATGTAAAACAGGGGAGGATTCCCTTTCAAAAATGCTTCGGTTAATTTTAGCATCCTTCTGTTTAGCTGCTTAGCAACCCTTATCCTATGACCTTTTAAGCACCACCTACTTTTCAGAAGGATAATGAATAGAAACATCAAAAGGATTCACTTCTGACTACTTCGGAGTGAGCACTTTTAATCAATTTTCTGTAGGAGTTAAATTTATATTAATTATGCCATACAAAACCCCCCAAAGGGTAGACTTTTTTCTTAATTTCATTAACCGGGAAATGTCCTTCACTAAAGGTAATAAATGATGCTAACAACTGAGCGTAACACAACCAGCAAAGACTTCCAAACTGATTTTAGGAAGTGGACTAGCACAGCAGTTCAAAACTGGGTAAAAATGCAAACCACATACTGGCAACTGCATAGGGCCTGGCACACAGCAAGGACTCCATCAACAACTGCTGGTGAGATGATGCAGACTGGCTCAGTAGGCTGACATTCTGCACCTATGTTGGATACAGGATGTGTCCTACAAATGAGACCTCAGGAGCCTGCCTGAAGAAGTCTAAAATAAAATACCCTTCCATCAAAAGGTCATTTGTGAGATGATGCAAACAGTTAGGAATGGATGCCCCACCTGTGACATCTGAGTCAGACCCATCTTCCCATCACACAACAAACCCTTGTCTGTCATAAGGGCCCAGGCTCTGAATTTCTGATGAGAAACAAAGTGATATCCAGAGAATGATATGCCATATAACAGAAAAGGTCAGCAGCATTTTCTTAAGACTATCATGTAACCAGCAAATCCTCTTTAAAAACAAAACATCCTAAACTGCAACCTGTTTGGCAGTATTTTTAAGAGTAACAAAACAGTGCAAGTTCATTAACAACCTAAAATGAAGCACAAGGTAAACAAATAACAAATCAAAGGGCTCTCCCTTTCTTTTGTAAAGGGGGGGGTGGGGCGGGAAGGAAGGTGTTTTTTCACACATTTAAAACTTGATAAAAGCCATTCAAATGTTTAATTCATCAGTGAAACCAAAGCCCAAAACACATCAAAGCAAGATCCATGAGAGGATACCCAGAAGCTTCCTCCAAAAGGCGACGGTAAAAGATAGAGGGGAAAAATATAGCAACTAAAATTAGTGACACACCTTTGCATAAATTACTTGAAGAATAATTTGTGTGATTGTGTGACTCTTGAAGGAAGAAAAGAACTACACGTTTAAAAAAAGAAAGCGAGAGGAAAAAAAAAAGAAGTTTCAGCCAAGGCTTCAGCCTCTAACAAGACTTCCGGGTTACATTAGGACTTAGAACCGTACCTGCCTGCTCGAGAAGGCACCAGCCCTAGAGGATGCTTTTAAGGGCCATGGGGGAAAACAAAACAAAAACCATCCTTTTCTTTGCAGTTCCCTTTTCTCCGCTGTCCACATCAGTTACATTCGAATACACTCGCGCGCGCACACACACCACTGCATATCTAGAAGAAAACTATCTGGAAAACATGGGATGCACATTAACGACTCAGCAGCCTTTGCGGAAATCACTTCCAGTCTCTTCTTCAAGACAGAAACACCTCGCTATTTCCAGCATCTCTATCCAACAGGCAAACTTCATTTCCACTGGCTTTTAAATCTACACTCTAAAACAAGCGTGGGGTGAATGTTTCTGCTGCTGAAAACCCTCAGACGGGTTTTTCAGCATACCCCCAAGAGTTGTGGTTTTTTTTATTCCCTTTTCCATCTCTCTCCACCACCACTATCCCCAAAAAAGAAGCCGAAAAAACTCCAAAGTGGCCCGAATGTGTGCTGCTGCCGGCTCTGAAGCCGTGTAGAATTTCGTAATGGAATGTGAACTGCTCGTCCGGATCTGGGCTCACGTTCTATCTTCTAACCAGTAAGGAGCCAGGCAGGGCAAATGTGCTGAGCAAGGAGAAATACTTTTCTCCTCTTTTATAACCCATCACGGATGCACCGCGGACGCGGGACGCGAGTTGCACGCGGCGCCTGTCAACCGACCCGCCCGCCGGCCGGTCCCCGCGCCGGGGGTTGGCGGGGGGTGGGGGGGTGGTCCTCTGCTACCTCCCACCCACACACCCCCCTCCCCCGACCCCCGGCCTACCCGAAAAGCAAAGTGGCCCCGCCAAGGAGTGGGCTGGACCGGCGCGCCCCGCACTCACGCGCCTCCCGGGGCCCGGAGGGCGGCGGAGAGCGAGCCCTCCCATCCTCGACGCGACCCTCGGCCCGGTCCGGAGAACGCGCCGCTCCCAGGGAGGGGGCCGGCGACGGGAAGGACCTCCTCTGCTCCTTAGCAACCATTAAGGTCGCAGTTTCCTAAGAGACCGCGAGCGGGGAGGTGGGGGCCGGGTGGGCGCGGGGGCCGGGCCGAGGAGGAGGGGGGCGCGCGGGGGGCGCACTGGGTCCCCCAGCCCCTGGACGCCAGCCCTCCCCACCCCATCCCGGCCTTGCTGGACGCTGCGGGGCTGGGATGGGAGGAGGCAGGGAAGCCCCACAACTAGGCAAAAAAAAAAAAAAAAATTGGTCCAGCGGGCGGCGGACAAAAGTTTCCGAGCGCGCTCCACAGCTGGGCGGCGAAGCGGGCCCCGGCGGCCGGCCCCGCCTCGGATGCTCCCGGCCTCCTTCCTGTGCTCGTGACGGCGCCGGGCGCCGAGGTCCCCCCCCAACCCCCCCCCCCGCGATGCAGGCTCCGCTCCACACCGATGGCTCCCACGAAAACACGTACACCGCCAGCGGAAAGGCCAGAGAACAATACGCGCGGACGCGCCCCCCCCGCCCCTCGCGCGGTCACCCGGGGCGCGGTGGTGGTGGGGGGGCGCGATGGTTGGCGTGACCAGCAGCCACGAGCCGGGAGCGGCGAAGGCGCAGGGCCCCCTCCGGGGCCGGCGCCGTCCGCCGGAGACGATCAAAGTCCGCAGCTCAGGGCGCGGCGGATGCTTCCCACCGCGCGGTGCCCCCCCACCCCCGGCGAGCACCCCCCCACCCCCGAGCGTGGCACCCCCCCAAGAGCGTGGCACCCCCGGATACCTGGCGGCGGCGGCGGCGGGCGGGCGGGCGCCGTCATCTCCGCGCTCCTCTCGGCCCGAGAGGGACTCGAAAGTATGTAGGAGAAGAGTTTCCCCTCCCACATGGGAGGGGGGGGAGGAGGGATGTCGGGGGAGAGAGAGAGAGAGAGAGGGCGGAAGATGGAGAACTGTGCGCTGGGAAGATGTCTCTGGCCGGCCGGGCGCGCACCCTCCGAGTCCCCCCGGCGGGGCTCGGTTAAAAATAAATGCGGCGGCGGGCGCGGCGGCGCGGGTCGGGCCGGATTCCTGCGCTCGGACGGCTAATATGGATGCGCATCAGGTCCCCCGGCGGCGGGGCGCTGCGGCCGGCAGCTCGCGCTGGGAGCTGGTTGGCAGAGCCGGCGGCTCGGGAAGGGGAAAGGGAGCGGAGGAAGGGGAGGAGGAGGAGGGAGGAGGAGGGAGGAGGGGGGAGGACGCGGGGAGGAGGAGCGGCCCGGCGCGCAGCAGCCCGAGGGGCGAGGGCAGCCCGGCTCATCCCACGCCGGCCCCCCGAGCGCACGCAGCGCCGCGGCCGTGGGGGTGCGGTGGGGGGTGGCTCCCGGGTCCTCGCGGCCCCCGGGGGAGACGCGGAGTTCGAAAAGTACGGCGCGCCCTGCGCAGACCTCACCCTCCCCACATCCCCAAAAGTTCTTCGGAAAGGTCGCCGCTCCCGGCTCAGCCCCGGACATCTCGCGGCCGCCCGAGGGACCGCGAGCCGGAACGCCCGGAGGCGCGTACTCACAGCCGGGCCAGGGCGCTGTGGGCTCCCGGGCGAGGACGCCGAGGGGACCGGTGGGCTGCGGGGAGGGATCGAGCAGAGATGCAAACTTGTTCCGGAAAAGGAATCAAAATGGCGTTTCTGGATGTGCAAAGTTCATCAACTCCGCAGTCGCTTCCCCCCCCCACCTCCGCTTCGCCCCGCGGGGAGGGAGGTGGGCGAGGAGCTGGCGACCCTGGCGCCCCGGCCGCCGTCCCGGCCCCCGCCCCGGCCCCCCGCCCCGCTTGCCCGCCTGCACGCTCGGAGCCCCGCTCTCCCCCTCTCACCCTGATAAGTAGACACATCACGTGTTGCTCCTGCGCGTCTCCTGGGGACGTGTTACTGAGCCGCGGCGGCGGCGGCGGCGGCGGCCGCGCTCGGGCCAGGGGGCTGGGGGTGGGGGGTACCGCGGGCCGCGCCGCAGCCCCCCACCCCGATCTTAGCGGGGTGACTGCAGTCTCCATCCCCGGGCTGGAGGGACCCTGCAGTCCCCCCACCCCACCCCCACTGCAGCCCAGGTTGGCCCCCACGCCCTCCGCGGGCTCCCCCGGGGGCCCAGCGGGAGGAGGGCTTGGGCCGCCCCCCTCACCCCCGGTGGAAGGGTCTCGGCGGCGGCGGCCGAGCGCGATGCGACCTGCGCGGCGTTCTTTGCCGGCCGGCCACCTTCATGGACCACCGCGCGCCCCCCCTCCTCACTCTAGCCCCTCACTGCGGGCGACTCCCCGTCCCCGGCTCTCCATCACTTAACTCGGTGGTTTGTTTCACTATTTTAACGGAGGAGAGGAAGAGGCAGCGATGCCTGCGAGGCGCGAGGAGGGCACTTCGGAGGCCGGGGAGGCGGGGGGGCGGGTGCCGCGGTGGGGGCGGGGGTCCCCTGACCCGACGCCGCCCTTCTTGGTTTCAGAGGCAGATGTGGGGGGCGAGCCCCACCCGCGCGGTTCCCTCCCCACGCGGTCCTCGCTGTGCATCCAGGTGGGACAAGCAGACGATGGGGCGGGAGATGAAGGAACTGGCGCTTCACCCCGCCCCCAACTCCGGGCCGTTTCTCTCCCAGGGCCCAGTACTTCTTGCTCTGGGACTGCCGCCCCGGCAGCGCGTTCTCCATCCAACTCATTCAGCGCTGCCTCGGCCTCTGTCACCTTCCCTTCCCCGGGCTCCACAACTGATGCTTCGGCGGCGGGGGCTGCCTTGCCCCCAAGCGGCCGCCCCCTGGTTCCCCACCCCGCGATGGCAGGGCTGATGCTGTGTCATCCTCGTCGCCCTCCCCGAGGCATCAGGGAAGCCACATGCAATATCTCTTTCTCTCAGAGGGCTCCTGTTTCAGCTCTGAAAAGCTGGGGCCCTCCTCTGAGCCGCTCGCCATCTCCAGGGCTCCAGCCACCAGCTTCGCCCTGGCTGCGGCGGCCCAAGTTATCACCCAAGCCCAGAGAAACCAGGCCTGGGCCGCGCTTCCTCCATAAAGCAGCTGACATGTTTCCAACTGTTAATACTTTTCCTACAGAGCTTCTGAAAGGGGCCTGTTGTCAGACTTTGGAAACATCTTCAGACAGATAAGGGTGATTGTGGTTGTAGAAAACAAACACTGCACACCCCCTAAATTCTAAAGATGAAGGGGGGCCTCTCAACTAGGTGCAGAGAACCCTACTGCAGAGTCTCCTCTGTGAGGCTTGTTAAGCAAGATGATGTTATACAGACAGAAAGCTGGCTACTATCTACTTACTATGACCTTCGACCCTGTTCCACGCCAGTTCCTCTGAATACTCTTGCACACCATCCAGAGTTGTAAGCCCAGGCCCAGGCCTTTAATTCGTGGCCTTCAGTGGATCTCTGGTTTTCAGGACAGCAGACAGAAGTGTCGACCCAGGCATGGATTAAATGGATGGGTTCTGGCCAAGACAGAACTCTCTAGAACCACGCAAAAGCAGTTGGACCATTACCTCTGACTTGAGATAATCAGCTGCCCAAGAGGGAACTGATTCAGCTGGCTGTTTCTCTGATGTCCAGAGTCATCAAAATTAAGTTTTCAGAACCTGTTACGTTTCCCAGGGTCTGCTGTTGACAGAGGAAAACTCAACCCAGAGAAACTTTAGCAATGGCATTTTTCTAAGCCTCCTCTCCAGCCCACTGCATGTGCCCAGTTAGGAGTTAACCTTTCCTGGTCTCTCCACTCAGTGGTACCTTTTTAAGTAGGAATCATATCAAAATTGGAATTTTGCTTGTAATTTAGCTTATTCTGTAAAATACATTCAAACCTGCAAAGCTACATGAATTTTTAGGACAAATCACCTCGATAACATCACCGAGGTAATACTGAAAACCTATTTATAGTTGAGAAAACAGCCTAAAAGTAACTTTTGAAATGATACTGAGCTCTGCATTCATCTTTTCTAGCTAATTCATAAACTTGGAAGTCAAATGAGCTGTCCAAAGGTCTGTTTGTTCATATTACCTATAAGTTTCCTTGATCCAACAAATATTTTTTGAACATCTTATAGGGAGAAAGAGTCATGCTATCAAAACCATGATGATCCTCAGGAAACCAAAATTGAAAAAGATACATGTACGCCAATGTTCACTGCAGCACTATTTTCAATAGCTAGACTATGGAAGCAACCTAGATGTCCATTGACAGGTGAATGGATAAAGAAGTTGTGGTAGATAAACACAATGGAATATTACTCAGCCATAAAAAGGAACGAATTTGAGTCAGTTCTAATGAGGCGGATGAGCCTAGAGCCTATTATACAGAGTGAAGTAAGTCAGAAAGAGAAAGAGAAATATCGCATATATATGGAATCTAGAAAGATGGCACTGATGAATTTATTTGCAAGGCAGCAGTGGAGAAACAGACATAGAGAACAGACTTATGGACACGAGAGAGGGGAGGAGAGGGTGAGATGTAAGGAGAGAGAGTAACATGGAAACTTACAATATCATATGTAAAATAGATAGCCAATGGGAATTTGCGGTATGTTTCAGGGAACTCAAACAGGGACTCTATCAACCCAGAGGGGTGGGATGGGGAGGGAGATGGGAGGGAGGTACAAGAGGGAGGGGACATATGTACACCTATGGCTGATTCATGTTGATGTTTGACAGAAAACAACAAAATTCTATAAAGCCATTGTCCTTCCAATAAAAAATAAATTAAAAAACCATGATGAGACATCACTTCACAACCACTAGGATGGCTGTAATAAATAAGGCAGATAATAACAAGTGCTGTCAGTGGGAAGATAGAACTCTCCTTACACATTGCTGGTGGAAATGTAAAATGCTATAGTATACACTTTGAAAAGCAGCTTTTTGATGGGGAGTTCCCCTGGTGGTCCAGTGGTTAGGAATCCACCTTGTGATGCAGGGAATATAGATTTGATGCCTGGTTGGATGCGAGGAATAACTAGGCCTGAAAGGCCCCAGCTACTAAATCCACATGCTCTGTAGCCTAGGTGCCCCACGTAGCGTGCACCCCAACAAAAGATCCCATAAGATGCAGCAAAGGTCCTGTGTGCTGCAACTAAGCTCTGATGCAGCCAAATAAAAATACATTTTTAAAAAATAAATAAATTCAAACAAACAAACAACTTGATGGTTCCTCAAAACGTTAAGCATAGAGTTATATCTGACCCAACCACTCCACTCCTAGGTACATAACATAAGACATGAACGCATACACATACATCCACACAAGAACTTGTTCATGAATGTTCATGGCAGCATTATCCATAGCAGCTAAAAAATAGAAACAACCCAAATATCCATCAACTGATGACTGGATAAACAAAATGTGTTGCATGGAATATTCAGTTCAGTTCAGTCGCTCAGTCGTGTCCGACTCTTTGCGACCCCATGAATTGCAGCACGCCAGGCCTCTCTGTCCATCACCAACTCCCGGAGTCTACCCAAACCCATGTCCATCGAGTCGGTGATGCCATGGAATATTATTCATCCATAAAAAGGAATGAAGTACACACTACAACATGGATCAATTTTGAAAACATACTAAATGAAATAAGAAAGGGAAAGTCGCTCAGTCGTGTCCGACTCTTTGTGACCCCATAGACTATACAGTCCATGGAATTCTCCAGGCCAGAATACTGAAGTGGGTAGCCATTCCCTTCTCCAGGGTATCTTCCCAACCAAGGTATCAAACCCAGGTCTCCCGCATTGCAGGCAGATTCTTTACCAGCTGAGCCACCAGGGAAGCCCAACAACAAAATAAGGCAGACCCAAAAGGACAAACACTGTTGTAATTCTGTTTATACGCTATGTCCAGAATAAGCAAATCTATGGAGACAGAAAGTAGATTAATAGTTCCTAGGGCTGAGGGTTTGGAGGGAATAGGGACTGACTGTAATGTGTACAGCATTTCTTTTTGGGGTGGTAAAAATGTTCTAAAATTGATTGCAGTGATGGTTGACCAACTCTGAAAACAGTAAAAGCACTGAATTGTACGCTTTAAATGGGTGAATTGCATACTATGTAAGTTATACGTCAACAAAGCTGATAAATATCTATTTGTAGATATATAGATATACACACACATACATGAAATTGCACTATGTTCTGTAGTGAAGTGATACAAAAACGGGTAATTTATAATCCATAGCTTAAAAGAGTTTACAAGCTAATCTCTGCATCCATAAGAAGTAATGATGAAATGCAAGCCAACATATAATAAGAACCATTAAACAGGTACAAAATTCAGAGATCACTTCAAATAAGTCGTCGGAGAAAGCTTCACAGAAAAGAAAGTAATGGGGGTTGAGCCATGGAGAATGGTTAGAAATTTCATAGATGGAGAAGGGGATTAGAAACAGCAGATGAAAGGCGTGGTGGCAGCAACTTATGGGCCCTCTTCAGAGACCAGGAAGGATTCCAGTGTGGCTGGATCATAACACTTAAGAAGCAGCAGGTGATGAGAGCAAAAGTCAATGGGCTGAGGCTAGGGGACTTCCCTGGTAGTCCAGGGGCTAAGACTCCACACTCCCAATGCAGCAGGCCCAGGTTTGACCCTTGGTCAGGGAACTAGATCCCATATGCTGCAACTAAAAGTCCAAGTGCCCCAACTAAGGCCTGGGGCAGCCAAATAAACAAATATATATTTTTTAAAAAGTCAACAGGCCAAAGCTAGCCCACAAAGAGCTCTGAATAGTATCCATAGCAAACCTCAGGGATGTGGGCCTGCACTAGAGCGGGAAGCAGGAAAAGGAATGGAGAACAGATGGCCAGGAGTCACTCCAGAGGAAGGACCGACAGAGAAGCAGCTGGTGGGCTGGGAATGGGGGTGAAGAAATGAGGACTGAGAGGCTGCCTGGGTCCCAGCCGGGTGGTGGAGAGGACGACTGTCTGATGGGAAGGGCAGAAGGGAAGCTCACTGGAGATGGAGGCTGACAGAGCAACTGACACTGAGCTGGAAGTGGAAATAGTGGAACCCACAGAGCCATGCTGTGGAAGAAACCCAAGGAGGAAAAGGATGTGGACATTGGAGAAGGCCCCTAGAATGAGGTGACGCAATCCGCTGAATCGCAGGAGACATGGAGCTGTCCCTCCTGCCAAGAGAGAGGAGCACCCAGGGTGCTCCAGGCAGAGGCACAAGGGCGTGCGTGTGTCCTAAGTGGCTGAGTCGTGTCCGACTCTTTGTGACCGTAGCCCACCAGGCTCCTCTGTCCATGGGATTCTCCAGGCAAGGATACTGGAGTGGGTTGCCAGGCCCTCCTCCAAGGGATTTTCCCCACCCAGGTGTCAAACCTGTGTCTCTTAGGTCTCCTGAGTTAGCAGGTGGGTTCTTTACCCCTAGCGCCACCTGGGAAGCCCATGCTCAAGGGCACAAAGACCTAAAACAAAGTCAGTTGCCTGAACTGCAAACACCTGACTCTGTAGCTGGAGCAGAGTGGACGGGGCGAGACAGTCAGAGATGGAGCTGGAGAAATCGCTCATGGGCTGGACAACCGAGAGCTCCGTGTACCCCTTGTGGCTGACCTGCACTCTGTCCCGAGCTGAGGCCCTGAAAGAGCTTGAGGAGGTAGACAGAGCCTCCCTCGTGGGACCGTGGAGAAAGGTCTGGAACACTTGGGATGAGAAGGCTAGCTGGGAATTACTAGAAGAGCCCACCTAAGAAATAATGACCCAGCTGTGGTATATATACACAATGGAATATTACTCAGCCATTAAAAAGAATACATTCGAATTAGTTCTAATGAGGTGGATGAAACTGGAGCCTATTATACAGAGTGAAGTAAGCCAGAAAGAAAAACACCAATACAGTATACTACCACATATATATGGTATTTAGTCAATCGGTAAAGATAACCCTGTATGCGAGACATCAAAAGAGATACAGATAAATAGAACAGTATTGGACTCTATGGGAGAGGGCGAGGGCTGGATGATATGGGAGAATGGCATAGAAGCATGTAAATTATCATATGTGAAACAAATCGCCAGTCTAGTTTCAATGCATGATACAGGGTGCTCGGGGCTGGTGCACCGGGATGACCCAGAGGGATGGGATGGGTAGGGAGGTGGAAGGGGAGTTCTGGAAGGGGAAAACATGTATACCCATGGTGGATTCATGTCAATGTATGGCAAAACAAATACAATATTGTAAAGTTAAAAAATAGAAAATAAACTAATTAAAAAAAAAAGAAATAATGACCCTGTCAGTTGCTGGCTGTGGAGGTGGAGAAGAATGGATTGGTTTGAGACATAATTAGGACACAGATGCAATAGAATTTGTCCAATTTGATATGGGAGAGAAGGAAAAAAGTCCCTCTGCAGCACTGATCATGGGGCATGACATCAAATGAAGGGAAACCATTCAAGCATCTGTAGAGGGACATACGGCAGCGTGGGGGTTAAAGTAAAAAGAGGGGCATAGGGACTTCCTGGTGGTCCAGTGGCTAAGACTCTATGCTCCCTATGCAGGGGGCCTGGGTTCGAGCCCTGGTCAGGGAACTAAGTTTCACTTCCCAAAACTAACGATCCTGCATGCCACGATGAGGTTCGAAGATCCCATGGGCTGCAACTAGGACCTGGTACAGCCCAATCAATAAATTTCTTTTTTTAAAAAAAGAAGGAGGGGTATTTTCCTGGTGGTCCAGTGGTAAAGAATCTGCCTGCCAATGCAGGGGACACAGGTTCAATCCCTGGTCTGGAAAGATTCCACATGTTATGGGTCAACAAAGCCCACGCATCACAACTGCTGAAGCCTGAGCATCCGAGAGCCTGAGGTCCGCCAAGAGAAGCTACTGCAATGAAGCCCGCACACCACAACTCCAGAGGAGCCCCTGAGCACCACAGCTAGAGAAAGCCTGCGCAGCAACAGAAACCCAGCACAGCCAAAACAAAAGTAAACAAAAAGTAGACAAATAAATACAATGTGTTTTCCTTTGTTTAAAAATAATAAAACATAAAGAAATAGTCTCTTCTCCCAAACACACCATGCTCTATTTCAGCTCCTTGTGGGCTTTCTTAATAACACATCGGCACTTGTCAGTGTGATTTAAAAAAAAAAAAGGGAAAAAGAGGGGGAGAAAGAGGGACTAGAGGTAGGAAATGGTAAAGAAAATGGAATCTACTGGGCTTGGTCTCAAGTGGTTGTGGAGAGTGAATAGTCTTGAAGAAGTTGCCTCCCTGGTCTCAGTTTGGGGTCCTGGGTGGGTGGTGGGTCCACACATCAGTGGAGATGGCGTATGGAAGATGAGAGGAGACTGGACCCAGGAAAAACAGCTGGAGAGACATCTGAGGGGCAGAGGGGATGGGCAGGAAAAGGCTAGAGGCTGACCAACCCCAGGGAAACGCCTGCCATTCGGGGGACACAGAGGCGAGGCTGATGGGTGCTCTTGGTCTCTTTCCTCTGAAGGAGCAAAATGGCTGGGGAGGCAGTGGGGGAGGGGGGGTGCGTGCTGCCAATAAAAGGTGGTCAATGGTGTTAAGTCACAGACACATCAAGGCAAGTAGCTGAAAAGGGGGTGAGAGCTGAGGCAGTGAATTGACCTGAGAGGGGAAGGCAGAGGCCAGAAAACAAGGGGTTAAGGAGTCACTGGAAAAAAAGGAAGTGAAGGCCTGAAGCTCTGAGAAGTTAGGTGAGAAAGGAAAGTAACCATGGCAACAGAATAGCAGCTAATATGGACTGATCCCCTACTATGCGCCAGGCCAGGCGCTGCTCTAGGGGTCCCGTGTGGATCATCTTGCTCAGTCCACTCCGTCCTCCAACCTGGCAGGTGCTGTCGCCACCTACGTCCTACAACTGATGGACCCCGGCCGGGAAATGGCAGAGCCGAGCTGGACCCCAGGACCCACTCTCCCCTTGCTGTCATCACCCCTGTTGTTGTTAGTCAATCGAGAATTAAATCGTTTGCTAATAAAAAATGCCTACCTGATTGTCTTGACTAATCTGAACAGAATGCCCTTGATGGGAGTCTGGCAGAAGGGCCGCTATTGTCTGTGCTGTCGCTCAATTGGGAAAAGAAGGGAATGGCCAGCTTTCAGTATTGCTCATTTGGTTTATAACATCCCTCCTTCGCATAAACCTCGGGTACAAACCCCTTTCTGTTCTCCATAGACATTTATGTCAACAGGAAAGGAATGTAGATCCAGAGAGAGGGAGAATAGAGATCTTGCAGGACACAGCTTGAGAAGGTGTCTGTCTGTGTGTCTGTCCGTCTGTCTGTGGCAGAGGAGAAATGGTAGACAGATCAGCCTTGGGGGAAAAAGAGGGATAACTCATACTCCATGGCAGGTGGGGAGGGGGAAAGATGCTAGAAGCCTAAGTCCTGGGTTAGGTCGTGGGCGTTTGCGTCCCAAGGCTTTGGCGACAGAAGGCGGTCGAACGGCAGAGCCGGGGAAGCGGCGGCGGCCGAGGCCCGGAGTGAGAAGAAGTCCGGAATCCACTTCAGCTTCGACGCCACCGAGCCACGGAGGGGACGAGACATACGGGAGGGATTACTGACAGTCGGAAGCTGACAGGAGTCAAATCCATCACAGGCGAGTGGACACCGGAAGCGGCCTGAGGCTGAGGAGAAAAGCAGCTTCCGTGACCCGCGGCGTGAGGCGAAGAGTGAGCGGCAGAGGGGGCCTGAGGGCGGGAGGCGCGGGTCGGGGGAGACCTCGGGGGAGACCGCGGGGGAGGCGGGGAAGCGGATGACTCCTGTGAGAGGAATCCTGATGGTGGGCTTCAGGAGACCGAGGGAACGATGGAGGCGGGACGAGTCTCTGTCGCTGAGGAGGAGGAGGACGGGAAGGAGGCTGAGAGGAGAGAAACGTGACGCTGGTCACTCAGGCTCTCGGGCCGGAGAGTCTGCGGATGGCGGGGTGCGGAAGAGAGGGGCGGGTGTGAACGGGTGACACCCACGAGAGAGGAGGCCGCAGAGGCTAAACCAGGTGCCCCGGAGTCATCTGCTGGAGTCCCGGCCCCCACGGCCCCGCGTGTGACGGTGTCGGGCTGCGGCCTTCCCAGCCGTCCTTCCGTGGAAGGAGGTCATCGGGGTGGCCCCTAACCTAGTAGGCCTGGTGTCCTCACGAGAAGAGGGGATCAGGGAGTTCCCTGGTGGTCCAGGCGTTCAGACTCTGCGCTTCCAGCTCAGAGGGCACGGGTTCCGTCACTGGTTGGGGAACCAAGAGCCCACGTGCTGTGTGTGTGTGTGTGTGTGTGTGTGTGTGTGTGTGTGTGTGTGTGTGTGTGACTCACTCAGTCGTGTTCGACTCTGTGACCCTGTGGACTGTAGCCCACCAGGCTCCCCTGTCCATGGAATTCTCCAGGCAAGAATACTAGAGTGAGTTGCCATGCCCTTCTCCAGCACATGCCATGAGGCGAGGCCAAAATAAATAATAATTTTTTAAAAAGAAGAGATCAGACACACGGAAGGACAACCGTGTGAGGCCACAGGGAGGAGGTGGCGTCTGCCGGCCGAGGAGAGAGGCCTCCGAAGGAACCAGCCAGGACTTGATCTGGGCTTCCAGGCTCCTGAATGGGGAGAAAGCACGTTTCTCTTGTTTCTGCCCACAGCCCGTGGGCTTAGTTTTGGCAGCCCAAGTGACCAATGCAGGGAGGAGGGACCCAAGGACGTCGGGGGCCTGGCGAGGAAGGAGAGTAGAAAACACGCCATCAGCTCCACGGCCTCCCAGTGAACTGGGAGAACCTGTCTTATTGAGGAAAGGCTTTTGCAGGAAGTGATATCTCTACCGACAAACGAAGTTTCCATTCGAGTGTAGAAGTAGGGGAAGTGTGTGGTGAAGCCTGGGAATTCTTAGGACGAGGGTGCGCAGTCTCAGTGGGGCGGGGGAGGCTTGAAGTCGGGGCCTGTCATGGAGTGTAAATGCCCCCTTTACACTCAGCGGAGGGCTGGCACAGTGCAGGTTCTTTTTTTTTTTTCAGGTCGTGCCATGTGGCATGAGGGATCCTAGTTCCCCTACTAGGGACTGAACCCAGGCCCCCTGCTTTGGGAGCATGGAATCTTAACCACTGGACCACCAGGGCAGTCTCACAATGCAGGTTCTTAATGAACATGATCTGCAACATATGAAGAGGTGGGACAGATATGAAGGAACGGTGGGGATGGGCTGGAAATGGTGGGGAATATGGGAAATTGCGGAAGGAAGCTCTTCCCGGGATTGGCAAATAGAACAGAAAGCCAAGAGGCAGTGGCTAGATGTCATTTCAAATGTCCAAATCCCCTTTAGTACAGCAGCCAATGAAATCCTCGCTCTAAGATAAGCTGAACAGAGTCCTGGGAATGGGCCACCTTTACAACTTCTGTCATACTCAGTGCATTATTACTTCAGCTCCCCAGATACCTTGAGGAATGCATTATTTCTGGTTTGACGGTTTTCCCTTTAAAGGTTAACCATTTGGAGCCAAAAGTTTTCCTAAAATGTATTATGCACTGCCTCGCTTTTTCTCCCTTTTCTGAAAAATTGGAAAGTTAATATCTGCACAAAATGATACTATCATAAACTTCAAATATTTTATTGGATTGTCAAATAAAGATAACTGTTTATAAACAAGACATACTAGGCCACAAGACTTGCATCTTCAAGAAGCTTCTCATCTAAATAGGTAGGTCCTAGCTGTTTGCTAGCATCCCCACGGCCTTCACAGTAAATCCCCGTTTGAGGGGCTTTTTTTGTCTTCTTGTAGTTATTTGTCCTGCCTCTCTATCCGGCCGTGTCCTGTCACTTCTTTCTGAACTCAGTGTGCCTGCCAATAGCAACCTCCTCTTCCCTTTCTAATTGATCATTTCTTATCTACGTGATTAGGCTTCCCTGGTAGTTCAGCTGGTAAAGAATCTGCCTGCAATGCAGGATACCCCATTTCAATCCCTGGGTCGGGAAGATCCCCTGGAGAAGGGATAGGCTACCCGCTTAGTATTCTTGAGCTTCCCTGGTGGCTCAGATGGTAAAGAATCCACCTGCAATGTGGGACCTGGGTTTGATCCTGGGCTGGGAAGATCCCCTGGAGAAGGGAACAGCTACCCACTTCAGTATTCTTCCCTGGAGAATCCCCATGGACAGAGGAGCCTGGTGGGCAACAGCCCATGGGGTCACAAAGAGTCGGACACGACTGAGCAACTTTCACTCACTCACTCTCCACATGGTTAGGAGACTGGATAACCAAGATTGCTTGAAATGTGTGAAAAGTAAGCATAAGGACCAGCATCTCCTTTTGCTGCCCAGAAGCCAAAAGCTGCTGACGTCCTGATTCTCAGTTGGGTTTTAGACTGATGCATTGCTAGCATACTTCTAAACCATTAAAGTTTTTTTCTGAGATATCAGAATAGCAGCGAAGGTCAAATAACTCTTCTAAGTCATAAGTTAGACTTAGCTTCCTCCAAGATGTAAGTTTATTGCTTACGGAATTTTTAAATGATTGAATTTCACCCCTCCACAGCAAGCGCCCGTCATCCCTCCTTCTGCCTTCAGACAACCTGGCAGATATTAGAAGAAAAAAAAAACTGCTCTATTGTCACTGGATGCAGATTCTTCCCCTAAAAGATGCACTCCAGGTTCAGCATTTATTCCGCTGTCAGATAGCACTCTTTCATCACGAACCAGAGTACAAATAAATGAAATAAATACTCCTTCAATAAGTAGTAAGTATGTGTACCTTTGTGGGTTGAACTGAGGGTGGGCAGAAGCAAAGTGAAATTTTTGCAATTTCAGTTAAGTCGCCCCCCCACATGGTACCTGCCAGCAGAGCCCACGGACAGTGCGCGAGTACCTCTAATAACTCTGGCCACTGGTCCTCCCGCTCACAGGTCAGGTCCCCGTGGCCCCAAGTCAAAGGAGCAGAGAATTTTTAACTGTAAAAAGTACTCAGGAACGGACTTCTCTGGTGGTCCAGTGGTTAAGAATCTGCCTTCCAATGCCTGAAACTCGGGCTCGATCCCTGGCTGGGGAAGTAAGAGCCCACGTATTACTGGGCAACTAAGCCCGCAGATGGCAAGCTACAGAGCCCACTTTCTCCACCGTAGATCCTGCGTGCTGCAACTAAGACCCGATGCAGCCAAAAATAAATGTCAAAACCAAAACCAAAAAATTTTTTTTTAAAGTGCTCCAAAAGCTGCAGTAAATCACACAACTAAATAGCATGAAAGATGCTGATGATCAGAAACACTAAAAACAACGTGTCTATCCTAATGGACGGAAAACTCTTTCCCTCAGGAAGAAACAAAGTCATGTCTAATACACGGGTGTCATTCCACAGCGAACAGGGTGTGGGAAGGATCCTACTCAGTGCCTCTGATTCTTATGAGGCAATGCACTTAGCGATTTCAGGTATACGTTTTCATATGCACACCTCAGCTAAGAAGTGGAATCCACACTCAAAAAATAAGATATGTTAGAGTCTATGGGCTGACTTTATGTCACTTCTTCGCATTACTAAAGAAACTTGACATTCATCACTCATTCATTCAATCAGCAATTGGGTGCACTGACGGTGTTCCAGGCTCTGAATACAATAAATCACAAGGTACTTTGCCCTAGTGGGTCTTACAAGCTGAAGAGTTATGTTTTCTTTTTTTTAAAGATTTATTTATATTTGGCTATGCTGGCTCTTCATTGCTTTGTGTGGGCTTTTCTCTAGTTGTGGCGAGCAGGGGCTATTCTTCATTGGGGTGCCTGGACTCCTCATTGCGGTGGCTTCTTGTTGCAGAGCATGGGCTCTAGGTGTATGGGCTTTAGTCGTTGCAGCACATGAGCTCAGTATTTGTGGTACACTGGCTTAGTTGCCCAGTAGCACCTAGGATCTTCCCGGACCAGGGATCAAACGTGTGTCCCCTGCGTTGGCAGGTGGGTACTTACCCACTGGGCCACCAGGGAATTCTGTAAGTTTATAATTAAAAGAGCATGGGGACTGTGCACGAAAAAACTTAATAGAACAGAATAGATAAACTAGGAATAGATCTCTCTGTTACACTAACGAGAAGTTAGTTTATGATATAGGACGCACCAGTAACCATCAGAGAAGGACAGAATTATTCAGTAACTAATCATTGTTAGAATATTTGGTTAGAAATATGAGGGAAAGTGTCAGGGTAAGTTCTTACCTCAAACCATACAACCAAATAAATTCCTTGTGGATTAACTAGTTAAATAGGGATGTATTTTTAAAACTGAAAAATAAGATTAAAAACAAAATTTGTCATATTCCCAGAAAGAAAAAAATGTATCATATCTCTGGATGGGGAAGTTTTACAACTTGGAAATAAAGAATAAAGAATAGAATAGACAAATATAAAATTAGAAATAAGAAGGACATTTAAAAAAGACCATAGATAACTTGACCACATAGAAATATGAACCTTCTCTATGTCAAAATTAAAAAGCAAAGGGACTTCTGTGGTAGTCCAAGAGCTAAGGCTCTCTGCTACCAATGCAGGGGGCCCTGGGTTTGATCTCTGGTCAGAGAACTAGATCCCACATGCCACAACCTGTGCAGCCAAATAAATAAATAATAAAAATAGAAACCCATTAAAAATAAAAATTAAATCAAAGGGAAAACATAATTTTTTTTACAAAAGAAATATAAATTAAGCCAAGTAGTTAAAAAAAATTTTATCTATTAAATTAGGAGAAGAAATTCTCAAAGTCCACCAGGATGAAATGAAGTAAGTGGAAGCTTTCACATGTTGAACTGCTACTGGCATTGTAAATGGACAAAACCTTCTGGAAAGCTTTATTGACACACTTTATGTACATATTATTACAATCATTTTTTTTAAGTAAGCAAAACAAAACAAAAAAACCCCAGAAATGTACCAAAATGATACAAAAATAGAGTCAGAGTGATGGGAATGTGTTATATTTTTTTCTGTTTCCCAAATTTTATGTAATTGCATTACTTTATTAGTTTACTAATTTAATTATACTTATCCTTACCCATCTGAACTTTATGTATTATCTCCCTATATTATAGAATTTTATAAAACCAGAAATCTGGTGCTGAAGCCACAATTTTCAAAATAATCAAAGAACAATCATTTCATTTAAAATATAAACTTGGCCATAGACAGGTCTTGCATTTTTCCCATTTACCTTGGAAAACTAGTGCTTTTGTGGTAGGTGAGCATCTTTTTCAAAAGCAGGGACTTCCCTGGTGGTCCATCGGCTAAGACTCCACTATTCCCAAGCACGGGGCCTGGGTTTGATTCCTGGTCCGGGAACTAGATCCCACATGCCTCAACTAAAATCCTGCATCCCACAACTAAGACCCGGCGAAGCCAAATAAAAAACAACAACAATAATAAAAATAATAAAAAGCAGCAGGAGGAGCAGGATATCTTTGTAAAACTCAAAACTGTGTCAGCAGTGAGCTAGCCTTCTGATGAAAGCACACCCCCTAGCAAACTGATCAAAGAAAGTGCCTCTGCTCCTGCCCACAGGCTTGGAAGAAAGATCTTCAAGGAATCCCAGCCCACTCCAAGCTGCTTCCTCTGAGACAGAGCTAACAGCAGCCCTGTTCACAGGCCTCTTATGTGCAGTTGCCCAAAGAGACACAGGGCTTAGCTAGAGTGGAGGGGAACAGGGGCTCAGAGCTTGACCCCAGGCAGTGGGCAGGTAAGGAGCCTTCTCCTCCCGCCTGTTCCATCACGCAGAGACACAGAAGCAGGGCTCAGCTCTGCACACCACCAAACACCCACATGACCTACCACTCTCCCAAACTACCATGAGACACCAGCTCACTCCCATTAGGAGGCCTGGGACCCAAACACCAGGAGACAACAACAGTCAGCAAGCATGTGGAGAAAATGAAACCCTTGTGCACTGCTGGTGGGCATGTAAAATAGAACAGCCTCTATGGAAAACAGTATGGCAGTTCCTCAAAACATTAAAAATAGAATTACCCTATGATCCAGCAATTCCACTTCTGCATCTATACCCCAAAGCATTGAAAGCAGAATCTCAAACATATTTGGACACCCATTATTCACAACAGCTAAAAAGTATTCGCAGATGATGAATGCAGAAACCGAACGGGGTCTATACAGCGGAATGTCACTCAGTCTTAAAAAGGAATGAAGGACTGACACAGGCTACAACTTGGATGAATCTTGAGAATATTATGCTGAGTGAAACAAGCCAGATGCAAAAGGACAAATACTGGACGATTCTACTCACAGTACATCCCCGGAGTGTCAAATCTACCGAGACGGAAAGAAGAATGGGGGCTACCAGGGGGTGATGGAGATGGACGAGGAGTGAGTGTTTAATGGAGACAGACTTTAAAGTGAGGCAGATGAGAAAGTCCTGGAAATGGACAGAGATGATGGTTGCACAACAGTGTGAAAGTACTTAATCCCAGTAAACCGTACACTTAAAAAATGCTAAAGTAGTAAATTGTATGTAACGTCTGTTTTGTCTGTAATAGGCCACTGCCACATGAATGCTAAAGGCACCAGTCCATTCAAGGGAGCTTTTATTCGAAGATGCAGATGGCTCCTGGGGACAGCCCCGTGAAACAGCACACACCTGTGCACACGAGACAGACCCAGGCAGGACAGGTGGCCGAGGGCAGGTTCACACTCGCGTCTTAGGCCTCGCAAGGGGACAGCACAGGAAACAGAGTGCTCGCGCCATGAAACTGCAGAGCGATTTCCTTATCACCGTCTCTGCAACTCAGAATGTTTTTTTACAAAAGTCGTTTACCAAGGGGCAAAGTTCTCAGCCCATGGAACTCCCAGGGCTGGGCTCCCCCACTGCTGGCAGAGCCCTTCCATGTCCCGCAGAACTTTCTGGGGGCTGGGAGGGGGGCCCCGGGGTGGGGCGGCAGATGATGCCACTGCACCACAAATGAGGGGCTGAAATGAGGCCAGTCAAGAGGTCTGGTCTGGGGACTTGCTTCAACTGCCCAGGTTCAGAGACTATTTTGAGAATTTCATTTAGCCAGAGTCAAACACGTCAATTTGTAACTTGCCTAATTTAAGTCACCTGTCCCCAAGCCAGGGTCCCATTCAGCTCCTCATGCATTGTTGGCTGGACAAAGATCTAAGCACAGTTTTCTTTTTAAAACCCGGTCCAGTGGCTCTCTGAGGCTGTCTTCAGTCTTCTAAAGACTCTCTGGCCACCTACTGGATTTTTTCAGCACAAGGGCTGGGCAGAAAAAGAGCAGCTCGTTGCCCTTGTTCAAAGGAAAGTGAGAAGAGACGCAGACTAGAAGCTGGTGAGACTTCACCATCAAGTACCCAGGGGGATTTGCAAGAGAATAGCTCAGACACAGCCCTACTGCCCTCCTCTCAAGGAAAAAGCCAATTATTCCTCCTACCTCAAGAGTTGAGCAGGAGTGTGGCACCTAAGAGCTCTTGTGACATCTTTATCCCGGGCATCAGGAGGCAAAAAGAAAAGTGACAAAAATTCAAGTCCCTTGGCTGCTTTTTTTTCCCCTACGTTACCAGGAGGAAGGTTTAAATGGCTTGTCAGTTTTTACACATATAAAACAGGATTATCAGCTACTTTCACTTTCTCACAAACAGCTCTGGTCCTCTAAATGAGTCCTGCATAAGGCATTTGGTGTTACAAAGTCGTTTTGATTAATAAAGAGATATTGAAAAAAAACACCCTCCCCCGCCCCCTTCGTTTTTTAAACAGGAGGATTCTGTCAGATGTGGTCCTTGAGATCAGAGAGCAGAGTTAGGAGAAAAAAAAATCGAAGTGACGACTCATTCAGGAAGAACACACCGAAAGTGAAAGATTCATTCATGAGTTTCTAGCTCTCAGACCGTGTCTCGGAAGAGAAAGAGGTTCACGGTGGAGGCTGAGATAGGCTGGGCCGCGTGGGAAGCGGTGGGGTTGCCGGGCTGTGCTGGGAACTGCTGAGCTGTTTCAGCCAGCGTGGTCACAGTTGTGCAGAACAGGGTCCCCAAATGACAACTTCTCAAAGCCGCATTGGAGCTGGGGAGGTGCTGGTCGTTGGAGACTGTTTTCCCCTCTGCCCGGTGCTCATCCTGGCAGGTGGTACCGCCTGGCGGGGTTGGGGGGGGGGTGCAGGAGGAGGAGGCGGCCTGGAGAGCTGGTTTCAGACACATTCGGCCCCGTGGGGAGGACCAGGGGCCTGGCGGCTCTGGTTCACATATGTGCGCCCAGCACTCACAGCTCTCATGCACACAGGAGGAGACTGGGGTCAGAGAGCGACTGGCTGAAGGTCTAAAGCTACAGGAAGCTGGGGCTTGCCTTCAGGCCGCCCACCCCGGCTCCCAGGGCTGAGAATTCTCACTTCTTGAAATCTGAAAGCCCCCCCACCCCCACCCCGGGCACTCAGAGCCGCCAGAAAGCTCTTGACAGGGCCACGTGGCCCTGGCTGTGCAGCGCCCCCAGCAGCTGTGCGTCACTAGGAGGTGGGGCCCGGATGCAGATTCCCCAGGGGTCTGAGGGCAGAGGCAGAGGAAGCAGCTCAGCGGCCTGCAGGCTGGGGTGCAGACACCCACAGACGCTCCTCCAAGGTCCCCCTCTGCCTCCGGCCTCCCTGAGCTCTCCTGGCAACGCAGGGTGTCACCTCTGCAGCCGCTGAGGACAAGCTCCCAGACAGGCTCGCCTTAGCTTGGCGGCTTCCAGGCTGACTGCAGTGAGTTGTCCCGAGCCACAACAGCTTGCCCTGGAAACAGGTCTCGATTGTGAAGCCTGAGAGCGCTGACTCCATCTTGAGCCATGTGGTCTGCCTAGAGGATCGCACTTAACCTTCGCCACACTCCCAGAGGCAGATATCTGCCCCCATCTTGCAGACGGGAGGGTCAGTGGGATTGGATCTCCCAGGATCAGAGTGAGCCTGTCTGGCTCCGAAGTCCCTGCTTTATCACCTGTTCCTGAAGGTGGCTCAGACGGTAAAGAATCTGCCTGCAAGGCTAGAGACCTAGGTTCAAGATTCCCTGAAGAAGGGAATGACAACCCACTCCAGTATTCTTGCCTGCAGAATTCCATGGACAGAGGAGTCTAGCATGGGGTCACAGAGCTGGACATAATACTTTCCCGAAATCATTCCAGCGTGGTCCCTCTGACTGGTTTGGCCTCTACTTGAAATACGGATACGGACTCTCTTTAAAGAGGCTGAAGTTAAAACTGACCAACAAATTGAACTTTGTCTGCTTTGTTCAGACACCTCTGAGCTGCCCCGCCTGCGTGCCTTGCCTTAAGGATGGGAAGTGAGAGGACCATGAAATGCCAGGTGTTACCAGGGAGAAGCCGGCTGAAAACACCCGCAGCTGTAAAGGCCCAAGTGGAATGGCTCTTCCTGCTTTCCCCAAAGGCAACCCAAGACATCAGGAAAGCTGGGGAAGGGCCCTGATGTAGGCCACAGTGGAGGGACTTCCCTGGGGTGTCCAGTGGTCTCTCTGCTCCCAGTGCAGAGGAAGATCCCACATGGCGTGTAGCGCAGCCAAAAGGAAAAAAGACAAAACAGGGTGGAAAGAGTTACCAGCAGGCTGGAGGACCGCTGCTCTGAACACAGAGGTCCTCTTTTCCTGCTGCACCACGAGTGCACGGAGCTCCGCCAAGATAACAGGACAAAGGTTAAGGACAGCTGATAAGCTGAGCCAGAGGTGGAGGCTGAGAGGTTATGAATTTGCAAAGCTAGGAGGTGCAGCCCCAGGAAAGGAGAGGAACGTGAGAGGTCCAGATGTCCCTTGCACAGCGAGGAGGCTCCGCCGGCCAGCTAGCTGAGTGAAGCAAGTCATCTTCCAAGAGAAGAAACCACCCAGAGGAAACGGGTCAAGATGCACGTTTTGAATTCAGACAGATGATCAGTGGTTACTCCCCACGCATGGCCTACTGTGGCCGGCCACCCCTGCAGGCTTCGTGGGCTGCACAGATAGTGGCTGTTTCGAATAACAGAGTGACGTGAACGTGGTGAAAATGCAACTCAAAAATCTGGCCAGCCGAGGCCCCATTTCCATTCAGAATTGAAGACTCTTTCTGGGTGGGGACGCCAAGGTGCTCTCCTTTCAGAAGAGATGTATTTCCAGCTCCCAAGTCCTCTGAGAGATTCCAGAGTCGGGCACAGGTTTTTAGACTGTGGAAATGGCAACACACTCGCGTATTCTTGCCTGGGAAATCCCATGGACAGAGGAGCCTGGCGGGCTACGGTCCATGTGGCCACAAAGAATCGGATACGACTGAGCGACTAAGCGTGCTAGAGGGGTTGATAGACTAAGCAGTCACAACACTGGGCTCTGACCACAGGTCACAAGTCTTCCTGGCTGTTGGTGGAGAAAGTTCTCTGGGGAAGGTGAGGGGATACATCACATAACTCACGCTCTCCGGGACCTACATGGCACCTGCCACGAAAACTGAAACGGCTGTGAATCCAAAAGTGTGTTGGGTCCCTAGATTAGGCTCAGCATACCTCTCAGGGTCCCAGTCAAGCCATTTACAGGCCCCAAGAGGCCCCCTCCAGCTAAAATCTGTGCCCGCAAAGAGAGAAGTGATCTGAAATTGTAACTGGCTGTGCAGAAAGATGATACAAAGAAATCGGCCTTGCCGCGGTTATTTCAGTGGTGTCTAGTACCCTCTGGGTGGGCTCGGCTGGTTGACCAGGTTCCACACCATCCAAACTCCCTTTGTAGATGACGTCAGTCCCTTGCTCCTGGCTGCCTCTGCAGTAGAAGATTCCCAGCCTGGATGTGAAGTCTTCCTCACCACTGCTCTCTGTCTCTGTACTAGAACGTGGTCCACAGATGCCCCGCAAGAGAGCAGCAAGGCCAGGCCCTACCTCCAGTGTGGATGCAGGAGAGAGAAAGGCAAGAGACACTCTTTCCTTACAAGAGAAAGACTACCTAAAGCGAAGGTGCTACAAAAAGGCACAAACTCTGCTTCTATCTCTTGTCAACTGACAGTGTAGGCAAAGGATCTAAACCCTCTGAGTTTCACTGTCTGCGCTTATAAAGACATATGATGACATGTCACCCATAAGACTGCGAGGCCTGGCCTTCCCTGCTGATTCAGTGGGAAAGAATCCTTCTGCCAATGCAGGAGACACGGGTTTGATCTCTGGTCCAGGAAGATCCCACATGCTGCAGAGCAACTAAGCCCGGGCACCCCAACTACTGAGCCTGTGCTCTAGGGCCCTGGGAGTCACAACTATGGAGCCTACCTGCTGCAACTACTAAAGCCCGCATGCTCTCGAGTCTGTGCTCCACAACGAGAGACGCCACTGCAATGAGAAACCTGCGCACGGCCACTGGAGAGTAGCCCCTGCTTGCCGCAACTAGAGAAAAGCCCATGCAGCAATGAAGACTCAGCACAGCCGAAACAAATACAATCATTATAAAGAAAAGACGGCAAGACCCACTGTTTTACTAGTGATGATGAGAAAACACCGTATTTGCTGCTACTATTAAGGGTGATTGTATTCGAAAAACATCTGAATTTCAAATTTCAAAACTAAAACCCACTTCTCATCATTGGCCTCTGTGTATATGCCCTCACTTGGCTGACAGAATCTGTCAGATACTCTGTGTAATAAAATGACAAGGGTATATATTTACAGTGTGTGTGTGTAAAATATAACTTCCCAATGGGGGGGGACTGCAAACTCAACCTATCCCAAACTTATCTCTTGGCCTGACCCCCGAGTCTGCTCCTCGGTGCTGAGCTACAGCTTTTCCAGTGAAGCACATTTCTCCTCCCCGCAACGTCCAGTCCTGCAGGCCCAGCCTGAAGGGTCTCTCAGATTACAGCTCACACCAGGAAAGCCCACTTCACTTCGGTTTCTCCTAACCCCCTCTTCCCCAGCACGTCCTAAAGATTCTTCAGAGTCTTCTTCAGAAGAGAGGTCGAAAATTCTTCTTGCCCCGTCCAGCTCAAACATGGAATTCCCATGTACCAGGCTGCCGCTTGGTAGCTTTGGAAACTTCACAAGTGAACTGAGCTGTTATACGTAAACAGCCTGTATTGATTTTCATCGCATCATTGAAATAAACTGGAGAATAAAATTTCATTAGTTTACGGTCATTTATAAAACTGCTTCTACTAAACTAGACGTTGGCTTTGGGCCACGTGTGTACGGAGAGCAGGCAGAGGCTACGACAGCGGCGGCGCAGAGCAGCTCTTCTGGTCGGTTACAGCACATCGCCCACGGCACGTCACACTCTCCTTGTGAAGACCCACAGAAGGAAGGTCTTAGTACCAAGGAAAAAAATCAAGTTTCTCCTGCGCAACTGGTTTGCTTTCACATCACAAGGACCCTCTGAGTCTTACTGTCCATCATTTCCCCCATCTGCTTTGCATACTCAGAAGCCCAAAGCCAGCTCTGGGGCCCACATCGAGCAAATGGCCTGGATTTCATGACATCATCTTGGGTATCAACCTCATCCCAAGCTTCAGTTCACATCTCTACTTTAACCCCAGTTCACCTCCTTATTTATTTTTCTTATATTTTTTCTTTAAAATATGTTCTAATTTTCTTTTTTTCCTTCCTTCTTTATTTTTACCACCTTACTTATTTTTAAATACTGTTGTACTATGCATATGTTTATGATTCCCTTTTCGGAATGAAGGGCTTCCCTGGTGGCTCAGATGTTAAAGAATCTGCCTGCAATGCTGGAGAGCCGGGTTTGATCCCTGGGTTGGGAAGATCCCCTGGAGAAGAGAACAGCTACCCACTCCAGTATTCTTGCCTGGAGAATCCCATGGACAGAGGAGCCTGGAGGGCTACAGTCCATGTGCTTCTAAAGAGTGAGACACAACTCAGCTACTGAGCTTTTTTGGAATGAAGCGAGGTATATATGAATTTGCTGTTGTTCGACTGGTCAGTCATGCCCAACTCTGCGACCCCATGGACTGCAGCACTCCAGGCTTCCTTGTCCTTCACCATCTCCCAGAGCTTGCTCAAACTCATGTCCATTGAGTCAGTGATGCCATCCAACCATCTCGTCCTCTGTCATCCCCTTCTCTTCCTGCCTTCAATCTTTCCTGGCATCGGGGTCTTTTCTAATGAGTCAGCTCTTTGCATCAGGTGGCCAACGTATTGGAGCTTCAGTTTCGGCATCAGCCCTTCCAATGAATATTCAGGATTTATTTCTTTTAGGACTGACTGGTTTGATCTATTTGCAGTCCAAGGGACTCTCAAGTGTCTTCTCCAACATATATGCCCAAGTACCGATAAATTGGGTGAAACTTTAACCTACTTCAAACCAAGTTTTTCCCTGAAGACACTGAGCCAAAATCAGTCGAGTCGCAGTCATTTGTTTTCAATGGTCTATATTGTCAACTACATTTCCAAACACACGTGAGTAGTTACATAACATTACATGCTTCCAACTACCCACTTTGAGGGTGTTGGTT
The DNA here is from genome assembly GCF_054371585.1 of Giraffa tippelskirchi. Classification (NCBI taxonomy): domain Eukaryota; kingdom Metazoa; phylum Chordata; class Mammalia; order Artiodactyla; family Giraffidae; genus Giraffa; species Giraffa tippelskirchi. The sequence continues at coordinate 160,675,295 of NC_137282.1, forward strand.
TGCAGAGGCTCTCCGGGTATTAGAAAAAGGAAGAACTCCGGGTGAGCAACATATGTTATCTTTACTCTCCACAAACACCTATGAAAAGCTACTGCCAGGTGAGAAAACTAAAGTGCAAAAAGGTCCCATAATTTGCCCAAGGTGACACAGAGGGTAAAGGGTGACACCAGATTCAGAAACCAGGCCTGTGGTATTCAACAGCTCTCGGGGGTAGGTTCATCTGGTGAAAATTCAGGTATCTGTCCCTTTACGCTGTGTATACTCATCTTTTTTAAAGAAAATTTTATTTTTAAAAATGTTTTTATTTTAAAAAGTTCCTTGAAGTATAGTTGATTTATAATGTGTTAGCTTCTGCTGTATAGTAAAGTGATTCAGTTATACATATATCTATTCCTTTTCATGTTCTTTTCCATTATGGTTTATCAACAGATGTTGAATATAGTTCCCTGTGCTATATAGTAGGACCTTGCTTATCTGTGTATACCATTCTGTGTGCATGTTACACTTCAACAAAATGTTGAAGGAGTAAAGAAAAAGAAATGTTGAGGAGTAAAGAAAAAGGCCCTGGGCTCTTCTGTATCTCAGCGTGAAGTTAGTGTGACAACAACAATGTGACAGAATTTGCATGGGGCAGCGCAGAGCACAAAGGCTGGAGTCACAGGCCTGGGCCCTGATGTCACCACCGTCACCAGTCCCCACTGGTGGGGTCACTATCAATGAATGAGACAGCAAACGTGATGAACGGGCTCTTTCTTAGGTCTCCTCCACTCACAGGCCCGTTCTCCAAGGACACCGGGTCAGAGGGAGGCCTAAGTTACAGCCCACACTTGTATGTCTGAGGCCTCGATCATAAGGTCAGGGGCCTAGAAGATTAAAAAGTAATAAAGACGTTCACAACGCTATGTACTTTCTCCTTATAGTATCTTTTTGTCAGGTTTTCTTCTTTTCCATTGAAAACCTATATAAGCAAATGGAATATCCATAAGGAGATTTTCTACTTTGCTGGGTGTGGACCTCTGCAGCAGGCCTGGTGATATTTCAGAAGAGTCTCTCCCATCATCCACCCACCAGGCTCCTCTGTCCATGGGATTCTCCAGGCAAGAATACTGGTGTGGGTTGCCATTTCCTTCTCCAGGATATCTTCCTCACCTAGGGCTTGAACCCGAATCTCCTGCATTGCAGGCAGACTATCACTGAGCCACCCAGGAAAGTCATCATACGATTAGAAACAAAATAATTTTATCGCTAGCCTAGATAATACATACTAAGGAAGGTAAGCCTGCCTTCCAAAAGAAAGCCCTGCCATATGAATCATTTTGAAGTTGAAATCCTTAGGGCTTATTCATAACATGATTCAGCTTGATGAGAGCAGTGCCGGCATAAAATGGGATCAAAGAGGCAGAAGGAAGGTACTGTGCCGGGTACAGGGAACTAGGTTCTAGATTTGCTACTAGCTAGTTACCTGAAGCGAGTCTCTCAATGGGTAAGGTTTTTCCTTCCCTTTTTAGCAAGAGGGAGAAATGGAGCTGAATGTTTTCATGACCAAACGCTCTACAAGCCTAAAGAGGTTCAAAAATAATCATATTGAACTCCCACATGCATATGGCACAGTACCAGACGCTGGACATCCCTCAGGGAAATTAAGGAGTGGTCTCAGGACACAGGCGGCCGCCCCATCTCTGCACAGTGTAAACACATGGTATACTTGTGGGCAAAGCTAGGGTGTTCATTCAAAGATCAGTTCTGGGGGACTTCCCTGGTGGTCCAGTGGTTAAGAATCTGCCTTGTAGTTCAGGGGACCGAGAGTTCGATTCCTGGTCCGGGAACTAACATCCCACCTACTGCGAAGCTACTGAGCCTGCACACCACAACTAGAGAGTCCACGCACTGCAACAAATGATCCCGCAAGCCGCAGTTAGGACCCGATGCAGCCAAATACACAAACAAAAAAATATTCTACAAAACAAAACCAGTTCTGGGCCGCCTCCAGTCCCTAGATATCCCTCAGTCTTATTATGAACTTGGCCATCATCATATGAGCCTAGGGGCCAGGCAGGGACAACAGAACCAGGGGACAAAGTGGGGAGGCCAGGGAAATGATGACTGACATTATAAGCCCTTGAGAAGATCTCTCTAAAACGCAGAGTGATCTTAGTGACTGGGCCGTGTGGGTCACTATCAGATGGATAGTAATTGTCCTCTAGAAAACAGAAAATCCTGTTTGATGGTATAATTCAAAGGCAGAACACACAGTGGCTCAAGGCTGGGTTCTGGAGAGACACAGGCACTGTCTTCCTATCACAGCCTAGGAGTATGTGACCACAGGTGAGTTTCTTTATGTCTCTAAGTCTGTTCAATCTGGTCAACTGAAGCCGATGAAGAGGATTCTTGTGAGGGATACACGAAAAGCTACCTGTAAACGCTTAGTACAGGTAACGGCTTAATGGACAGAAGCCCCTCTATTCCACCCCACCATCCTCTCCTCTGTCCTCAGGCATCTGCTAAGAAGGCGCGAGTCCATCTGACACACTATACTTCCCTGTATGGGCCTTCCTTCTCCCAGTCCCTTCTTCAAGCCGTGGGGACTCTAAGTGGCCTGCAAGGACTTGCTAAACGAATGAGTAATTCATAAGGCACAGGGCACAATATGAAGGCACAATTCTGATCCAACTGGACCCTTTGGGTCCATTTCTGCTAGAGTCCAGCTTATTTTATTAAAAAGAAAGGGCAGTATTTTACTTTGAGGATCCACAAAGACAATGACAATTCCCCAACAGACGTTTGCTGTGGGCTGTATTCAGTCGTGTCTGACTCTTTGTGACCTCATAGACTGTAGCCTGCCTGGCTCCTCCGTCCACTGAATTTCCCAGGCAAGAATACTGGAGCGGGTTGCCATTTCCTTCTCCAGGGGATCTTCCTGACCCAGGGGTAGAACCCATGTCTCTTGCATCTACCTGCGTTGGCAGGTAGATTCTTTAACCACTGTGCCACCTGAGAAGCCCTTCAGATGTTTGAGCAATTTATTTAACCTCTCCACGCCCCGCTTCCTCTTCTGTAAAATGGGGCTAATAGTAGTAATTTACTCATAGGCTTAAACATCAAGTGCCTAACACATGGAACCTAAGAGGTGTTACTACCCTATATTAAGTCTCTCTGAAATTGTCCATTAAACAGTAGGTGATCAACGAAACTCTGAGCCCACCACGCCATCAGCACTGTTACCAGGCCCCACACCATCTGCCTGTTAGTACCACCAGAGGGTCATTTAAAATATGCAAATCCCTGCCTCCTCCTCCCTGTTGTCTTCTTCCCTTGGTCTAGGTCAGGCCCAGAAATCTGCATCTTCAGGGAACCCCCTGAGTGAGTGAGTCCCAGAAGATAATCACTGAACCAACAGACACCGCCTGGCACACTAGAGAAACCGGATCAGATGTTGGGTGATTCCCCTCTCCCTCCAAGAGACAGGTTTATGGTTTGGGCAAAAACCATTAAGAACACATTGGTTTTCTCATTGGTTTCACTTTGAGTTTCTGCCTCCTGTGACGCAAAGTGAAATCATAGAGTTTGAGGCTTCACCTCCCACGTGGGGCAGATCTACCATGTGACTAGAAGGCTGAGAACTGAAACCAGAGGCAGGCAAGTTGAAGGGAACCTGTGTGAATATATATATATATGTATATTTGCATACATACATATATATACACATGCATACACACAAATATATATTTATATACACATACATGCACGCATATACATACATACATATATATATATATATATATATATATATATATATATATATATATTGCTGTTGTTTAGTCACTAAGTAGTGGCTGATTCTTTTGTGACCCCATGGACTGTAGCCCGCCAGGCTCCTCTGTCCATGGGATTTCCCAGGCAAGAATACTGGAGTGGGTTGCCATTTCCTTCTCCAGGGGATCTTCCCAACCCAAGGATTGAACCCACGTCTCCTGTATTGGTAGGTGGATCCTTTACCATTGAGTATATATACATGTATATATATTTTTTTTTTCTCTTTTCTTTCTTTTTTTAAAAAATTATAACTCCTCAGAGACGTGTGTGACACATGTGACAAATGGCAAAAGAACAACGTGAGTTTTCATCCAGAGAACTGTTCCTTTACAGGATGTGAGCTGAGTTGTGAAGCTGTGACTCCAATCTCAAACGATGTGGCATCTTTAGGACAGAATTTAGGGGAAAGGAAGAGCAGTGGAAATAAAACCCAAAAGGGTCTCAGGCACGTGATCAAGCATGGAACTAGAATGATTTCAAAAACTGAAAAGAAATAACAAAACTGAAAGCAGCTGATACGTAAGATGGAATGAACCAGCTTTCCAGAATTTTCACATCAGTTTCAACAACAGATGTCAGTGGGAGACAACACTTTAAAATTATGCAAAATGGGAAAATGTTCAATCCTATGAAAACAAGGGTGATGGGCAGTCACCCAGACAGAAGAGTCCACATTTCTTGTCTGCTCCAAGCAGTATCTTGTAAAACATAATTCTTCATCAGAGATAACCATAATCAGCTCACTGCTGCTGCTGCTGCTAAGTCGCTTCAGTCGTGTCCGACCCCACAGATGGCAGCCCACCAGGCTCTGCCACCCCCGGGATTCTCCAGGCAAGAATACTGGAGTGGGTTGCCATTTCCTTCTCCAGTGCATGAAAGGGAAAAATGAAAGTGAAGTCGCTCAGTCGTGTCCAACCCTTAGCGACCCCATGGGCTGCAGCCTACCAGGCTCCACCGTCCATGGGATTTTCCAGGCAAGAGTCCTGGAGTGGGGTGCCGTTGCCTTCTCCTAATCAGCTCACAAAACACACTAAAAAACACAACAATATTGTACACCCCAGAAAAAAACTTCTAAAATACCATTTACAATAGCATCAAATTGCTTAAGTTTCCTAGGAATATTATTACACATATTTCTGTACATTATGTGTATAAGTAGCAACATATTTTATATATTTTATAAACTTTTTTTTTTGCCACACCACTTGACATGTGGATTCTTAGTTTCTTAACTAGGGATGGAACCCACGCCTCCTGCATTGGGAGAGCAGAGTCTTAGCCACTGGACCACCAGGGAAGTCCTACATATCGTTTTATACAGAATATTCTAAAACTTTCTTGGGACACTGAAAATGATATAAATAAGCATGTTTGGAAATCAGTGCTCATGTACTTATGTAATGTGTACTTACTACATGCCAGACAGTATTCTAAGCACCTTCCACATATTATATGCAACACATTTAATCATTCAGTCCTCTAGATCACCCTGTAGGCAGGTACTATTAGGATCCCTAGTTTATAAATAAGGAAACTGAGGTTCTTCAGGGCCTTGTGGCCAGTGAAAAGTGGGGTCAGGGTCTGAACCCAGGAAGCTGAGTGCCATTCTTGATTTATTTTTATTTTCTGTTATTTTGGGCACCCTTCTTTAAAGACTACACGCCGTCTTTTGATGTGGTGGACTCGCTATTGTAAACATGTCAGGTCCACAGATTCAGTGCAGTCCTAATAATAACTCCACCAGGTTCTGCGAGGGAATCTGTTCTGCTTCTAAAATTTATATAGAAGGGCAAAAAGCCACGAACACCAAGACATGCTTCATGGGAGCCCATGCCCTTCCAGGCATCAGGACTCAGTGGGAAGCTGTGATAAGTAAGGGGGGTCAACAAAGAGACCTGTGGAATGGAGCGGAGAGCACCGGAAGAGACGAGCCCGATGGCCACGTGGCTGAGGACACAAGCGGCTGGTACTCCTGGCTATACGCACACATAGATAAACAGACTGCACCTGCACAGCCAAATATCCCTTAAGACAAAAAATGGAACATTCACAAAAATCACTTGCAGACTTGTAGATGAATACATTACCAAAAAAAAAAAAAAAATCACATCCGAAAGGCGCAACTCTAAAGAATACAGGAGAATAGCTTCATAAACCTGGGATAGGGAAGAATTTTTTAAACAAGATAGAAAAGTATTGATCATAAAGGAAAAGACTGAAAAATCAAATAATATTGAAATTAAGACTTTGTGGGCTTCCTTGGTGGCTCAGTGGTAAAGAACCTGCCTGCCAAAGCAGGAGACACAGGTTTGATCCCTGGTCTGGGAACGGCCCACATGCTGCGAGGCGACTAAGCCCGTGTGCCAAAAGAGAAGCCACTACAATGAAAAGCCTGTGTATCACAACTGGAGAGTAGCCCACGCAACAACAAAGACCCAGAACAACCCAAAATAAATAAATAAATAAAATTAAAAAAAAAAATTAAGAGTTTGTGAGCATCCAAAGGATGAAGTAAAAAGACAAGTCAAAGTAGGAGAAGTTATTTACAACACCTATAATTGAATACAGACTCATTCTGTATAAATAGAATATATAAAGAAAGTCTATATATTAAACAGAACAAATAAAGGAAGTCTACAGATTAGGAAGAAAAAGACAATCCATAGAAAAATGGGAAAATACTTAAGAAAAAGGGTATCGAAATGGCCAATATAAGCCTTGTTATGAATCAGGGGAAAACAAAACCAGAATAAGGCACCGTTTCATATTTGCCAGCCTGGCAGACGTGGCAAAGTCTGACAACTTGGTATGAGAACTTGGTTTGAGTGTGCGGAGCCTTAAGAGCTCCATTCACTGTGAGGAGAAGAAACTGAACCAGACACTTTGGAACACAGGTTGGAATTACAGTGAAGTTAAAAAATACCAAATACATTGAAACACAATTAAAAACACAAATACCCTGCAACCCAAGAAATCCACCGCCCATGCCACACGCATCCCAGAAAAACTTCTGCACAGCTGTACTAGGAAATGGCAACCCACTCCAATATCCCCACTTGGAAAATCCCAAGGACAGAGGAGCCTGGCAGGCTACAGTCCATGGGGTCACAAAGAGCTGGACACGAGTCAGGGACTAAACAACAATAACTAGGATACATATATATATATGAGTGTCCTTGACAGCCTTTGTGGTAAGAGTCAAAAGCTGGAAACAGTTCAGATGTCCATCAACAGGACAGCAACCCTGAACAATGACAGCGAATGAACCACGGGCACAGGCAGCAACGTGGTTAAATCTTGAGATTATATCATTGATGAAAACAAACAAGTCAAGTGTAATATACACCTTACACTTGCAAAACTACATGATGTCTTTTAAGGATAACTACACAGCTGTCAACTTTCTATGGCTAGAAGAGGGATGTGGTTTTAAAACAAAGGACGTTCCAAGGCCATATTCGATTTCTTAAATCAGGATGGGGGTTAGTGCATGTCCACTTGCTAATTAAAACATATATAGCTATAATTTTTTACACCCTTCTGCATATATGTTCTATTCTATAATTTCTATCTTCTTAAGAAGGTACCTACATCCTGAATAGGAAAAGAGACCTGCTTTTTAAAAAAGAATAGCACATCACAAGCAAACTTTCAAATATCAAAAATATACTTCAAAAGATAATCCATTTAAGACGTAAGACTGCTCAATAATAAGGAACCCTAAATAAAAGTAACACTAGCTCACTAAAGCCTGATTATACTACCATTTTTATAAAAGTCACAAGATGAAGGCTGATAATTAATGTGGATGCTGGACGATACAACACACTGGAGGAATTAGCATCAAAATAATTAGAAAAGAGGGAACCAATGCAGAGCAAATACCTGATGATGGTTTAGGCACATTTTAAAGGCAAGCTATAACATTTAAATATGCAAAACTAAACTAATCTTTTTAATGATTCTATTTCTTCATCTTTTGCCTTTAAAAAAAAGAAAATTCAGAGCCTTTACCCAAACCAAAGATCTTCTGCTCTGACTGAAACTAAGTACAGAACTCAGTAGATGTCCAATGTCCTCCCCAAATGTCTAAACTCACACCCTAACAGCAACTAGATTTCTGCTCAGCAGAAGTTTTCTCAGAATGGTTCTGCCTTTGTTTTTACTAGCAGGCCACTTAAATCCTACCCACTTGTTTAGCTGCAAGGATTGAAACAAAATGTTTGGTGGCAAAACAAACACTGGTTTTAAAATTCTCCACTTGGGCTGCTGGGTAAAACACTTGTTTACTGACACAAATGTTTTATTTGGAAAACGCCTGCCAGTGTGGACACTTTCCAAGAAAAGCACCAGGATGTGCTAGGATGGTGATGTCACGCCCTTGACAGAAGTTGGCATTTTAAGGTAACTGCACAGAGTTTACTTTCAGAGAAGAGAACAACAATAGGACAATCAACCTTTTTTTTTTAAATCAACCCTCAAGGCCTAAAACACTCTTACTGGGTCATGAAATAGGCCAGTTCAATCCCCACGTCTCAAAGCTAATCTTTTCATACAATCAAATTAGTTTTATAAGAGACATAGTAAAAATAATTGTCATCATCATCATCATTATTTTAGAGCTAAGCCTCTCCCTCTTGATTCATTCATTCTAGGCCTTCTGGCTCCCCTATGTGACACAGCATGAAAAACCATCTCTCTCTCTTAATAAGATACACTAGAACCCTAAAATGCCATTATGAACCACAAAATAGGATTGAGCAGAGGCAAGTCTAACTTGAAAACCATCCAAAGAGATCTACTTTCTTAAGTACCAAAAGAAAACAACCCCAAAGACAGTCTTGGGACCCTGTGGTTAGTTTCATATGGAGGCTCCGGTAAACACACTACATTTGACCAAATAAGAGTCGTGCCCACCCCCCCACCTGAAAAAGCTTAGGAATTATTATTGATATTTTCCTGCTAAGGTTAGGCACTAAGAAATAAAATAGATCATTGCTACAGTTCCTAATAATGGTCTCCAAACTTTTAAAAAATACATCTTCCATCTTTAAAAAACACTTTGCATATATCCAAGCATATGTGTATTTTAATTTATAAACTATATGCTACTATTAAGCATTATAAAACATATATAAAAATGGACAATGCAGAGATCTTGATAGGTATTTCTCTAAAGAAAACATACAGCTGACCAACAAGTACATGAAAAGATGCTCAGTCATCAGGGAACTGGAAATCAAAGCCACGATATACCACTTCAGATCCACTAGGGTGGTTACAACAAAAAAATGGAAAATAATGGGACTTCCCTGGTGGTCCAGTAACTAAGACTCCTAGCTCCCAATGCAGGGGGCCTGGGTTTGACCCCTGGGCAGGGAACTAGATCCCTCATGCCGCAACTAATGGTCCGGCATGCTGCAACTAAGATCGAAGATCCCGAGTGACGCAACCAAGATCCGGAGCAGCCAAATAAATAAAGTAATTAACATACTTGAAAAAAAAAGGGAAATAACAAGAACTGGCAAAAATGTGGAGAAACTGGAACCCTCATATATTGTTATTGGGGATATAAAATGGTGCTGCCAAGGTGGAAAACAGTTTGGTAGTTTTCCAAAATGTTAAACATGGAGCTACCATATGGCCCAGCAATTCCACTCTTACACATACGTATACATATACATACATACATACATACATATATATATATATATACACCCAAAAGAGCTGAACACAGGCTGAACACAGGGATTCCAATAGACACTTTTATAACCATGTTCACAGCAGCATTATTCAAACTAGCCAATGTGGAAACAACCCAAATGTCCATCAACCAATGAACAGATAAACAAAATGTAGTACACGTAGACAATGGGATATTATTCAGCCGTGACAAGAAATGAAGTCGTGGCACATGATACAGCATGGATGAACTCTGAAAACTTTATGCCAGATGAAAATAAGCCAGACCCCCAAAGGACATATACTGTATGATCCCACTCGTATGAAATATCTGGAACGGGCAGATATGAGACAGAAAGTGGATTAGAGGCTAAAGGTGGATGTGGGGAGTTATTGCTTAACGAGTGCAGGGTGTCTGTTTGGGGTGATGAAAAACGCTGGAAACAGACCGTGGTGACGGTTGCACAATGTTGTGAATATAAGTAATGCCACTGAATCGTATGCTTAAAAAGGATCACGAGAGCACATTTTATATCTTCTTTTTTACCACAATGTTGACAAATGGGGAAAAAAAAGGACAAGCTAAAAATATATTAATAACTGAGGTTCTATTATTTTCTTCTCTAATTGCAGTGGGTGGGTCAGGGGTGGGGGCAGAGCCAGAGCAAGAATTAGTGAATTGCACGTGGGGTAGAGGGGATACCAGGGAGAGAATATATGGGAAAGCCTGCAACTCAGAAAGAATTGTATGTTTAATTCCAAAGGAAAGAGGACCCCGTTCGGTAGCCTTTCCATAGAACTAAACTGCAGACCACCTGTGAGCTCTCATCACTCTCACCCCACACACCTGGGCACTCGAGTCACTGCAAATCACCAGGAAAACCCTCTTCACTTCTTCTGTAAAGCATCCGCTGGAACTTAGCTCACTGGGTGCTGAGGTTCTGCATTGCAAAACGGACTGTGCTTTTTCCATCGCTTTATAGTCTCAGGTGAGACCCAAGTCCAATGCAAAATATTCCTTTTCAAAGTGATTTTCCAAGTCATTTTCATAATTCTACCCCCCACCTCGGGCTCAAGAGGATCAATCATGGGGGAAAGTGGCAGGAAATAATAAAAACATTAACAGCTCGACATCAAGAAGCAACTCCACGGCCTATGCTGGACGTGTCAAATACGAGGCTGGCCGGCAACCAAGGTAATCAAAAGGAAAACACACACAAGTCTGAGGGCTAGGCTGACATTTCAGGAGGCTGAAGGCCCTGCTCAACTCAGAAATGACAAAGCAAAGGGCACAGCGGTGGAACAATACAGTTCTGTACTAACACACAGCATAGAGCTGTCCTGCGTTCACAATTACAGGGTTCACCATGAGACAGGCACCTGCCGATGGCTGGATTATTTACTTTGAAAGCTGGAGTAGTTTTCTAGTAAAATGCAAGAATTCAGCTTTAAAAGAAAACTCAGAATTGAGATATGCCAGACTCCCAGGACCATGTGAACTTTTATTTTCTGTAGATTAATGGTGGAGCAACATGAATTAACTGCCGCTTTTCCGTTGGCAAATCAGTTGAAACTCGTGGCTTCAGAGACAAACATCTTCTAAAACTGCAATATGAAATCATTAACTCACACCTTCAAGTCGCTTGAGTGACTGTTATTATTATTGACTGTTACTACTTGAATAATAACTCTAGGACACCCAACGTAATCCTTAGAGACAGCTCTCATCTGAAAACTGTATTTCTATAGCATTAGGGCACAAAGTAGTTAAGCATCTATATAAAATTGCTTCTAAAGATTGTGAATTCAGTAAACCACAGGGGAGGTGGGCAGGCATGGGCGCAGGATTGTAAATATGTAGGTATCCACACAAAAGAGACCATCTTCCGAGTGCTTAGTGAAACCCTGCCTTTGGTTGGTGCTGCTACCGCAGGAAAACCTACCACTGCTAATTCAGCCCTACCATGAAAACTTGACTTTTAACAGATGAGTCCTCCAAACCCAGAGAAATATAGGTGGACTCTTGTTTAAAAGCATTCCGTTTTGGTTCCAACACTGATATTGTTTCAAAACTCTCTTCTCAAGGCCCTCCAGCTTGCTATATTTAAAAAAAAAAAAAAGTTGCCAAGCTGGTTTTAACACATCTTCTCAGGACTGATAAGCAAAAGTTTACTAAAGCAGTTTTGAATTCTCTAAGTTTTCTCAAATTCAGCAGCACTTTTTAAATGGAGGGCTGTTAAACAAGTCCTACATTTCCAAGGCTGGAAATGAAAGCATCTCTCCTTTAGTAAAACATGAACCCATAGCTTCTTTGGAACTGCAGCTGACATCCTGTTGGACTGAGCAGCTTCAAACCTGTTTTGTGGGTATTATGAATGAGTGCAAACAGTAAGGGGTTGTGAAAATAAATTTTCTAATGGAAAAAAAAAGCAGTGAACTGTTACTAGATTTGGGTTGACTAAGAACTTCAATGAACAGCAGTAATATTTCCAATCTTTCTTGCAAATCTCACCTATTTAACCTTAAAAATTTCATTTAACCATGTGATCACTGACATGCTCAAACACTCAGAGTTTCTTGCTCACTAAGAAGTTTTTTGGCGGTTGATACCCATATTTTCATAAATAACAATAAGATACAGCTCACTAGGAAAACTAGGATAACAGCAGTAAATATTACCCACCTCTCATGTGAATCAAGAGAATGCAAAACATATATGAAACTCTATACATGCCACAGAGTACAGAGCTAAGTTTGGAGACTCTAGGACATTGTGTAAATTATCAATAGATTCTGTAAATTCTCACTGGAGCCCTTTCTCTCATTCTACACTCAGAGCTTTAAGGAAAATTTAAAATTGGTGTGTCAAGATGCTAGCCCTATTTTTGGCTTCTTAAAGAAATCTCAGGTAGAAAACTGCCATTTCCCCCCTGCACTCTAACTTCACAATTAGCTGCTGAATAGGATGTTTTCAGGCAAGTCCATCCTGCAGAAGGGCCACCTATCTCCCCGTCACCTCTCTCCTCTCACCCGAATGCTCTAAGGGTCTGCCTTGTACACCATCCTCTCTCACAGTTATCTGGGTACCTTGGGCTTCATTTTTCTGACATTTTTAGAACACTCTGTTATATTCTACATGACATTCGAGACCTAGGTTATATTGCATAACAATGTGAATATACTCAACAGTAACTAAACTGCACCCTTAAAAATGCTGAAGAAGGACTTCTCCAGTGGTCCAGTGGTTGGGAGTCTGTTTGCCAACGGGTTCGCTCCCTGGTCCTGGAGGACCCCACACGCCACAGGGCACCTAAGCCTGTACTCCACAACTACTGAAGCCCACAAGCCCTAGAGCCCAGGCTCTCAAGAAGAGAAGTCCCCGCAATGAGAAGCTTGCCCATCGCAACTAGAGAGGAGTCCCCGCTTGCCACAACTAGAGAAACTCTGACAGCAGCAATGACGGCTTGCTGCTGCTGCTGCTAAGTCGCGTCAGTCATGTCTGACTCTGTGCAACCCCACAGACGGCAGCCCACCAGGCTCCCCCGTCCCTGGGATTTTCCAGCCAAGAGTACTGGAGTGGGGCACCATTGCCTTCTCCGAATGAAGACTTAGCGTAGCCCAAAATAAATAAATTAGAAATATAGCTAGTTTAAGCTCCGTACATGGAGGGAAGTGGGGAGGGGACACTGTCCCCCCGGCAGTCTCCACCATCACTTTTCATTATCAGTGTCTGCCTGCTAGTCCACCAGATATGTAACAATATGGACGTGAGAATTTCTCTTTATAGCTTTTAAACAAGAAAACAAAAAAAAAGAGTAAATGACAACTTGCACCCAGATAATCAGCACCTGATTACCTGAAAGTGACAAAAGTGCTGCTGCTCAAAAGGGCAGACATTGTTTTTTGTGACAATAAAGCAATGAGATTGGCTTCCCAGGTGGCTCAGTGGTAAAGAATCCACCCGCAATGCAGGAGACTTGGGTTCGATCCCTGGGTTGGGAAGATCCCCTGGAGAAGGAAATGGCAACCCACTCCGGTATTCTTGCCTGGACAATCCCATGGACAGAGGAGCCTGGCGGGCTACAGTCCATGGGGTTGCAGAAGAGCTGGATACGACTGAGCACACACGCACGCAAACTAATGAGATATGTAGACACACAGGGATTCCCTGAAAAAAGTGTTAAGGGTCATCGCCTTTCGGAAGTCCAACCCTGAATTTCAGACTATCCATTTCTCGCTAGATTGCTTCTCTCTAAACTCTAGCCTGGTGTTGAGAGCCCACAGCTTGCCTCGCCTTACCTCTGACTACCCAGCTCCCCTGAAGAGGACTAGCCAAATGGTTGCTCTTGAGAATATTGCCAAACACCACGCCCCGGGTCTGCATATCCAGAGGCACAGGAAGTGATCTGCCTGGGGCCCAGTTTATTGCTTCATCTCAACACACTTTGATGGACGGAGTGTGAGTCAGCCCCACACACGGCACGTCACTCCAAACCTCCTTCCTACCTAGCAGGACAGAGTTCTTCTGACACACCCATCCAGGCTTCCAGACTCCTGCTAAATTTGGAAAGCAGCAGGTCCTGTAGATATAAACAATCTCCAGTACTGTCTATCAATGGCTGTCCATCAGACGCCAAAGCACAAGAACAGGTTGAAACCAACCCATGAAAAGGAAGAACTCCTGCTGTCCTGGAGAGAGACAGGAGGCTCTGTGGAGGTCTCAGACTGAAGAACACACGGCCCCTGCACTGGTTCCCCAAGACGGATCCATATCAGAGTGGCCTATGACCCTTGCAGAAAATGCAGCCCGCCAGCCCAGGAGATTCTGATTGGGTGCCTGTGAGGTAAGACCCTGATGCTGGGAAAGACTGAAGGAAGGAGGAGAAGGGAACAACAGAGGATGAAATGGTTGGCTGGCATCACCAACTTGATGGACATGAGTTTGAGGAAGCTCCGAGAGTTGGTGATGGACAGGGAAGCCTGAGGTGCTGCAGTCCATGGAGTCGCAAAGAGTTGGACACAACTTAGGGACTTAACTGAGCTAAACTGGGCTGGGACCCCTTAATCTGTTGAGCCGGGTTTGGGAGCTGCTGGGTAAGGCACTTGGGTTACCACAATGCTGATTCAGTAGACTGGCTCTAACCAAAAGCCTCAGAAATGACTACCATCTTGTGCTTTACGAGGAAGGAGAATTTGGGGGGGGGGGCACTGCATGGCTTGTAGGATTTTAGTTCCCCCAGGGATCAAACTTGTTTGTGCCCCTTGCAGTGGAACACAGAGTCCTAACCACTGGACCACCCAGGAATTCCCGGGAGAATTTTGAAATGTATAAATACGTATGTGCGTATATATTGGGTTGGCCAAAAAGTTCATTTGGGTTTTTCCGTAAGAGGGCATGTGAAAACCTGAATGAACTTTTTGGCCAACTCAATATATGTAATAAGTTCTAATGGTGAATGTTCCCTAAAATGTGTCCTTTGCCACCAAGTTCAAACTCAGGACCAACAATCACCTACTTCTATGTAGATGACTCACACCTCTACTTTCAGCCGAGATCCATCCACCCTTTCTAACTCACCTAAACCCAGCTGCCAATCACAGCCTCGAATTCCACTTCTGAAATCAACCCTTCCAATACCTGAAACACTGGCTTCCTGTTCCAATTTCTGTTGATAGTACCACCTGCCAAGGCATCCAGATTTAAATCCTTGGTCATCTTGGATGCTTCAAGTTCACATCCAAACACTACAAAATACTGTCACTGCTCCTTTTACAACGACTCACAAAGCAGCGCCCTTGCAGCCTGGTCCACAGGACACAATCGTTCTCCAGGCCCTCACGGCCCCATGCACTAGACCCTCACGGTCCCTAAACTTCCACTGCAGCCGAACTCACAAGATTAATCTTCCCCCAGTAATAACTCTGACCATGTATTTCCCTTGCTCAAAATCCTGTTATAATTCCCCACTACCTGCAGATACAGTCCTAACACCAAACCTGGCCCAGGCATTCAAAGGCCTTAACCCAATCTATCATACTGGGGCTTCCCTGGTGGCTCAGACAGTAAAGAATCTGCCCACAATGTGAGAGAACTGCGTTTGATCCCTGGGTCAGGAAGATACCCTGGAGAAGGGAATTGGCAACCCATTCCAGTATTCTCGCTTGGAGAATCCCATGGACAGAGGAGCCTGGCAAGCTACAATCCATGGGGTCACAAAGAGTCGGACACGACTGAGGAACTAACAACACCAACCTATCATTCAAATGACAATTTCATACTCCATCAACTTCCAGCAGCAAAGCTGATCTTGTCAAATTCCCCCAATGTACCTTGCAACCTCCTGCCTAGTGCTTTATTCCCCTCCTACCACTAGGAATGCCTTTCTCTCTCTAGCTGTAAAAATCGTACGCATCCTGTAAGGGCCAAGGTCAAGTTCTACCCACTCCCTTGGGAGCACTTCCTGATGGCTGCCACCTCACAGCAACCCTCCCAGGGCACACCCAGCACCCTGCCACATCTGAGCCTCTGCTAAGTAAGGGTGTGTCCGCTCCTTTTTACCTTCCCTCTCACCCTCTGCTCTCTGCCCCTCCCTGGCACTTAACCACTGACTTTTCATCAACAGTCAGTTGTACACTAGCTCTCTGGACGCATCTCCCTGAAAATGAGCAAACCCTCTTTCTTATGAAGAAGTCACGTTCGCTGCTAACATGTAGAGAATAAATAGAAGAAAAAAATTTTTAAGTCTCTCATTATTGCACTTCTCAACTCACTTTAACTTTCATCTGTGAATCTGTCATCTCTTCTTACCCCTATAGGCACATTAAGTTTTTACTGTTTTAATTTAACCCCTAAATAGTTAAACTTCTTATATCTGTCATCTAGCTGTCACTCCTGATAGGACATATTAGACTTGAGTCTTTTTAGGAACATGGATATGCCTCTCTGTAATCTCCACAGGCCTTAAATTAACATGGTTCTAGACAAAGTAGGTAGCTAAAATGTTTAAAGCATATGTTCATTGAGAAAAAAACATTTTGCAGGTACATTTGCTACAAATGCATTGTCCAAAATAACCTATGTGAAAATCTGCTTACACATAGGCAATTTCTTGAAAAGTGGCCCCCCAAATTACTTAACGAATATCTTAAATATCCAAGACACAATATTGAGGACTCCATTGTTACCCCTTTCTTAACTGATATTTATTCATTAATTCAACTTGCTTTATAAATCTGAGTTATAGCTAAAATGAAGATCACCCCATACAGAAACGTTTAATGAATGCAGAAGAAATTGAAGGGTGGGGAGAAGGGATGGGAGAAAAGAGGAAGTTGGCTACTTCATTTTCTACTTAAAATTTCAATTCAGTTCCATAGCAACAATGCTGGTTTGCACCAAGATTTGAAAGTCTCATTATCTCACACAGAAGGAAATCATGCTAACAGGGTGACAAAATCTAAGATCATGTTTTTTCAAGTTTCCAGAACACAAGACTATTCAGCGTATGGAATTGGTTCCTTTCCAACTTTAGCTGTTCTACAGTTCAGGAAAACATCATAAGTGAAAATAAAGACTTTCGTCCTTGGAACTTAAGATCCTGTACCTAGAAAGCAATGGAAAAAATCCAGTCTATCACCCCAGAGCAAACCACCTATTATTATCTTAATCCCATTTTACTGATGAGAAAACTCAGAGAAGTTAAAAAAAAATAAAAGAAAAATAGAGTAGGGATGGTTAGATCTCAATAAGTTTTCACCACAAAATAACCTCTTTTATACATAAATGTATGATTCAATTTAAAGAAGTTCAACTGATCAGTTTTTGCTTCCTATGAATATGGACTCTTTAAAGCAAACTGCATCTCAATTTTTAGGTTTCTTTATCACGAGTTGCCTGGGAAACAGAAATTTACATTGGTTGCTAAGTCAACTTTTCAGATAGCCCTTAAGATCTCTTTCAAGGGTAACCCACCCCTTTGGGCTTCTGAATAAAACTCCAGCAGTTTGTTGGGAGTCTTAAGCTTCATGGCTCTTTGGGCTCTGCTTCAGCCCTACCCTGCACTCTGTAATTGAGGTCCCCAGGCCAAAACCAGCAGAAGGGAAACAATGCAACAACTCCCTGGAAGGGTGCTCAGGAAGACTTTGGGCTGCAAACTCCACAACACTAAGCTTCCCTCTACGGTCTCATCGTTTACTATTATTTCTTCTTGACTCTGCTTGTGTTACCAGCATGCAAAGCCCATCACTTTAAAATCTGGGTCCTCCATCTCCTGATCACATGCTTGGGGTGTAAGGAGCCCCTGAGCTCCGGAGGAAACTTAACTGGACTGCTCTCACTTCTTCTGCTTTGAGGAGTTTTAATAAAGGCCTTTTCATGTTTGCTTCTCAGGCCTTCCACGGATACAAAACTATCTGTGTCCCCTGCCCCTTCCAAGTCTAAGATATCAACTTCAAACCTTCGTAGCAACTAAGTGAGGGTTTGTTAAGAGCTTGGGTGAATTTATGGCAGCTGGGGCCTGTGTTTGGGAGACGGCAAACTCGAACGCAAAAACGCTGAATTTATGTTCTCTTGAGATGGTAAAACCACAAACACGAAGCAGGGCAAAGAACCCACCATCCTCTCCAGCCTTCCTTCCACGTCTTGATTCAGCAGTAAGAAAATTGAGTCCACTCCCTGGGGCAAGTGCAGCCTGCTCACGGTCAGGCTCACCTAAAACATCCCCTGCATCACCGCATCCAAGCCACACTCGGTTACTGAGGCAACCGGGTTTTTCTTCCCCCAGGGCCACAGGGAAGCACACCCCTCGGAATCCCCTGGTAACCGTCCACCGGTAATGCCGGGGAACCACAACAGCGAAGACTCGCTTTCCAAGGCTGGCGCGGCCCGCATGGCGGGGTGGGGGTGCGTGGGGGTGCGCAGCGTCCAGTTACATTCCTGACCCACTTTCGCATCCCTCCCTCCTCCTCCTCCCGGGCAGGCCGCGAGGGCACCGGCGCGGCGCGGCGGAGAGCCACCCGCGGTCAGCAATCCCTACGCCGCCGGCGGCTGGGGGGCAGCCGGAGTCGGGCTCCGCAGGGGACCGGGAGGAAGGGGGAGGGGGGGCAGGGTGCCTGCCTCCCCCCGCACCCCACCCCCACCCCGGCTTCCCCTGCGCGGCCCCTCCCCCGTCACATGGGCTCCGGAGCACCTGTTGGCGACCTCAGCCCCTAGCGGAGCCCCTCCCGCCGGCCCGGGCAACCCCCACCCCTCACCCCCACGCCCCCGCGGGAAGGGATGGGAACGCTGCCCGGTTCTCGCTCTGCAAACCCCAATGCGCCCCGGGAGGGCGCGGGGGGCCGGTGGGCGACCCCTGCCCAGCTGCTCAGCTTTGCAAAGTGCAAAAGCGCGCTGGCCGGGCGCAGCGATCGGCAGGAGGGGCTCCTGCCCGCCCCCGCCCCCCCCTATGTTCCCCCCTGTCCCGGGCGGAGCGGCTAGGTGGGGTGCCCCCGCCCCAGCCCGACTCCGCTGGAAACCTGGGCTCCGCGCGGGCGCGGGGAGGGGGTGCTGCGAGTCCGGGCCGGGCGGCGGGGGGCGAGGGCAGGTGGCGGGTGATGACGGGTGGGGTGTGCGTTCCAGGCCGCCGAGTCCAGGAAGGGGGCGGGAAGCTGCCGTCTCAGCTGCAACTTCTGAGTGTGCGAAGCGACTCAGCAACTCTGCGTGCGCCGCGCCCCTCCCCCGCGCCGCCGGCCGGGCTGGGGGCTGCGGGCCCAGCCCCGCGGGGCGCAGATCGGGGTGCGGGCGAGCGGGCCGGTGCCGGCCTGGGCTGCCGGAGGGGCCCGGCCGCCCCAGGGGTAAGACAAGGGGGCACCGCCGGGTGCCCGCGCACGCACCCCCCCCACCGCCCCCACTGGACCCCGCGCGGGGAAGGGGGCGGAGGATGACCGCGGAGCCATGGAGACTGCCCGGTGGATACAGAAGGAGAGGGCCGGGCCGTCCGGGGCTGCCCGCATCTCGGCGGCGGATACGGCGCCCGAGGGGACGGAAGGCCAAGTGTCCGGAGCGAGGCCGGCGGTGGAGACCCACCCCCCCACCCGGGAGGGGAGAGGGCTGCGAGGTGGGCGGCAAGGCGAGGGCGAAGGCCACCCGGGGTCAGCGGCTGTTTGTTCCGCTCCCAAAGGACGGCGCGAGGCCCTAGCCGGTCCTACCAGCCCGGAGACCCGGCGAGAGCCCGAGCTTCGTGTTGGGAAAGATGGACCGGTCTAGTTCAGACATTCGGAGGGGCTCAACTTGGGCACTGGGGGAAGATGGAACTCCTGGGCCAGTCTGGGGTGGGACACGCCGCCCCGAAGCCCGGCCTGCAGTCCCTCTGGGGTCGGATTGGCAAGATGGGGAAGGATGTAGACGGCTGACGGGGGCCAGGCCCTTCCACTCCTGCAGGAGAGCCCCGGCCGCCGCACCCTTCCGCTAGGAGCAGGTTTAGGAATCCTCCAGCGTCCCCGCAAGACTCACAAAGTTCATCTGACTCACTGTAGACTTACTGTGCTTTACGCCCAAGCCTGTTGCTTGGAAAGCGCTAAGGCTTTTAATGGTGGTGTTAAGAAATTGAGTCATTTCAGGGTGTGGGGCTCTCTGAGAGGCAAAGGGGTGGCTTCAAGTGAAAGTCAACTACCTGTCGACCAGCTGAATGATTTAATTACACGCCAGCTGAATTTAAAGAGTTTCTCATGCTCACTGAGGACAGCTGGACAGTTAGATTCTGAGGTGAACCCAGAAGTTACTTTTTAAGTGAACAAAGTCTGTTTTGCACAAAAAAAAACCGAGTGACCGGTACAGTGGTCCCTTGGTCTCAGGGAGGTTGGTTCCAGGAACTCCTGCAGATACCAAAATCCAGGGATGCTCAAGACGCGTGGAAGATGGTGTCGAATTTGCATATAATCTATGCACATCCTCCCCTGTGCTTCAGATCGCCTCTAGATTACACCCTAATGTAATATAAATGGTTATAAATACAATAAACGTTCTGTAGATAGTTGTTGGCCTTCAGCAAACTTAAGTTTTGCTTTTTGGAACTTTCTGGAATTTTTTTCTCAAATGTTTTTTGTTCGAGGTTGGTTGAGTCCACAGGTTACAGCAGGGCCAATTATCTTTCTTTCTTTTAGATTCAAAATATTTAGTTCTTTTATTTCTTTTTAATTTATTTTGTGTTTCTTGGCGGTTAGAAGAGGCATTGAACCTGTTCCTCCTGCAGTGGAATTGCAGTCTTAACCACTGGACCCTGAGGGAAGTCCTTTCATCTACTGCAAGATGCACATATTTTCAAATTTTGACATCTTTAATGTCCTATTTGATAGCATCCTCGAGTCCTAGTTTAACTGGCACTGTTCTTTTTTTCTTTTTTTTTTTTTTAGTGGGACATGAAATTAGGAAGTTTGAGAAATGCTGAGTTAAACAAGTTTATTTGTAACCAAGAAATACAACAAACAGCTTCATAGCAAGGCCTTTTGGAGTCTTGTGTGTGCTTAGGTGTTTGTGAATCACCACAAGGAGGTTATGCATCACAGTTTCCTAAATGTGTGTGTGTAGTCACTAGTTTTGTGAGCATCACTGCTGAGGACTTAATATTCCTTTCAGGAAATGCTGCTCTAGGGGTTGTCCCAGATTGGAACACAGTGAAGGGAAATGTTCACATTTCAAAACTGTGCTTGAGGATAATCAGGAATCTGTAAATGATAAACTAAACTTAGTGACCTAACAAGAAAGAGCCCATTTAAGGAAATCAGGCAAAACTCTTCCCACTCAGCTATAATAGCAACTGAATCGGGATCATCTTTAGGGAATTAATTCAGTGAACATTTAGTTCATCAGAAAATTCATGTATCTTGGGACTTCCCTGGTGGTCCAGTGGGTAAGACTCTTGAGTTCCCAATGTAGGGGACCCAAGTTCGATCCCTGCTCAGGGAACTAAATCCCACAAGCCACAACTAAGAACTCTCACCCCACGACTAACACCCAGCACAGTCAAATAAAAAAATTTTTAAAAAGGCAAATTTATGTATCTGATACATACTGTTACATTATCTCCTGCATTATTTTGACTTGTACTTATTTAAATTAGACTGGCCTAAGCTACTAGTCAATTACTCAAAAAATTCCCCCAAAAGATCATTATGGAAAAAATAAAAAATGGTGATGAATACCTAGAAGTGTAATTTTAATTGAAACAAAAGAAAAAGGCATAAAAAATTTCCAAAGAGATGAAATTTAGCATAGGAAAGAAAAAAAAATGCTTGTTATTCATCCCTTAATAAAGGTTAGAGGCAAGGTTGGATTGTCATAAGTGAACAAATTATTCTACTTGGAATGTTTCATATAAATAATAGTGTTTAACATTTTTTAGTATGTAACATAAAATGTGCATTTTCATATATTAGGGTATTCACCATCCAGTAATCCTGCAAGGTAGATGGAGCAGTCATTCACTCTCAGATTGCAAACTCAACCATTCATTTATGTAACAAGCATGTGCCAAGTTCTAGACATTAGGCTTTGATGACAGAAAGATGAATATGAGAAATTCCCTCTCTGTGGAAGTTTACATCTGGTGGGAGAGATGGATAAGTATTAATAAAATAAATAACTGTAATACAGTATAGCATTGAGGCTTAGAAAGGTTAAGGACTTAAGGAAACTAAAGTAAGGATTTGAGTGGTCTTATGATTTCTCACTCTCTCCTGTAGTAGACATGCTCTCACCCTTGCAAATGCCCTCATGAAGATAGAGTATTTGAAATAAATAAAACAAAATCAAGTATGTTGAACCTTAAGAGGCAGAAAGAAATGTACAGATTATACAGGCTAACCCACTCATTCCACAGGCTTAGAAACTGAGACAGAGAAGAAAAATGGATTTGCTCAAGGTTGTACAGTTACGTAATGACCGAATTGAGATTAGAATCAAGGTTTCCTGACTTCCAGTCCTACAATAAGACGTGGTAAGAAAAGTCTTAGAGGAGCCTGTCTCTACTGTCCAACGAGGTGTGGGCCCATCTCAATAAAGGCCCAGGCTGATTGTTGAATCTGTGATAAAATACCCCATGACTAAGCACTTATTTAAAGAAATATTTCTAAGCGGAACTGCAAGGGGATTTCAGCTATGTGAGTTCCTTAAAAACAGCCACCATCCTTAAAAGTTGAAGATGTATCTGATAAAAAGTTAATATGGGACATTTGGGGAAATTTGAACACTGGCTGACTACATATTAGAGACTATTAAAGGATTATTGTTACTTGTTTAACCATGAGTGGATTTGTGATTGTGCTATTTCAAAAAAGGAGTTCTCATGTCTTAGGTGTATATTGTGAAATGTTTACACTGAAATTATATAATGTCTAGGATTAAAATATTCCAGTTTTGGGTGGGGAGTAGGGGAGGAGAGAAAATGAAAACTCTAAATCCATGTGCTGAAACTGGGAAATAGATATGTGAGCATTTATATTAAATGCCACTTCTGTGTGTCTTCCAAATTTTCCAAAATAAAAAGAGTTTTCTGAGTCTCTATAAAAGAAAAATTTATTAGTCCGCCCTCTACCCCCACCAACCTCTACTCTCAAGAAAAAAAAAAAAATCTCTTCCTAAAGTTGAAATGCCTTCTTGTAAGTTTCATGAAGTTATTTTCCTAACAATGGAATCAAGGTTAGGGAGAAGTATGATGCTAATTTTAATTGCTGGCATTTGCATAGGCTAGCACCTTATAATTTACAAAAGATTTATTTTTCTGATTAGTTTAGGCCTGAAGTTGAAAGGCAAAGGATCTCAGTTGTGTTCTTCACAGAACAAGGCCTGAAGCCCTGTCAGAAAATTAAATTTTCTTAGCATTTTTAAATGGTAGTAAAAATCCGAAGGATTTTCAGAAATGCTGAAACTGGGCACACGCTGAGCTGCTTCTGCCTTGCAAGAAGACATTTTTCCTTTTCATTTTAGGTACTCAGAAGGCGATGTGCTCTGATATATCTCAGCCGGTTGACGTTCTTCCCAGGGAGTATTAAGTCAGTCCCAAAGCCATATCATCGTGGAATCTATAGTATTATTAAGGGCCTCTTTGTGGCTAAGAAACATTGGTGTGTTACTGCTTTATTATAAGATTTATAGAGCTGGTTTACAATACTGTATTCTTAATTGTGTGCATAATATATTTAAAACACATGTGGTAGTGCAGTTTGTGTTCTATATTGAGTGACTTTGGGCTTTTTTCCCATTCTATTCAATAAGGTATACCTGTTATCTGAAAATTATCAGAATATCACAAAGACAGCACAAGGAATGCGGTGAATTTAAAGGGGTGGATGCCGCAGCGGCAAGATCACTATCATTCAATAAATATTTTGCAGAGAGCTAAAAAACTCTAATGTGGGTAGAATTTCCAAGCACATAGAAATGAAACTAATTTCAGAACGAGACTGTCTTCCTGTGCTCAGAGGTTTAGGGGAAAGTAGTTTCGTCTCATCTTGCTTAAATTATATTTAAAAACGTTTTTTTAAATTGTAGCATGTGTCTTGTTTGAATGACAGAAAACACTCTAAGGCTGTGTTGAGCATGGCAAGGGCTGCTTTATGCACATCAGGTGTTTTCTGTAGACGGAGTAAGAAAATGATCGGCATTGAAAAGCTGTTCAGTCGCTAAGTTGTGTTTGACGCTTTGCAACCCCATGGACTACAGCACACCAGGCTCCTCTGCCCTCCAGCATCTCCCAGAGTTTGCTCAAATTCATGTCCACTGAGTTGGTGATGCCATCTCATCCTCTGCCGCCCCCTTCTCCTTTTGCCTTCCATCTTTCCCAACATCAGGGTCTTTTCCAGTGAGTCAGGTCTTGGCATCAGGTGGACAAAGCACATGTTTGTCATTAACTAATAAACTGCAAATTTAAAGTTTTCCTGAATATAAAGTATGACTTCGTTCTTACGTATCTTTTAAACTACTGAGTACTAAAGATAAAACTGCTATCTTATATTTGGAAGGAGGCCAGAAAGAAGAACCAGTTCTCCAGGCGAGAGGCTCTTTGTCTCTGTTTGCTTTTGTAAAGCAAATTCTCTCTCTAGCCTTTTTCTACGTACCACATAATACGCTTTCGTTGTTGAATTATATAGTATATGACACAGAGAGGAAATGGTGCCGAGGATAAGTCAATGCACTGGTCTGAGTTGTTTCACCCTTTGGCATCAGAACTGGAAGTTCTAGGCATACTGTCTTTGCCACTTTTTTATACCTACCTAATAGACTCACTTTAGTGTCCAAAGCCAAGAAACGGTTTCACAATCTGTGCGCACTCCTGGATCTGAATTCTCCAGGGTATAGCTCTCAACAAGGACTCTTTATAGGCATGGAAATGGTCAGAAACACAAATGTCCAGAGTGTCTTGGAAGGCTCTTAATACAGAGTAAAATTTTATTATCTGCATTTCTTTACTTGGGCTTCCCTGGTGGCTCAGATGGTAAAGAATCTGCTTGCAGTGCAGGAGACCCGGGTTCAGTCCCTCGGTCAGGAAGATCCCCTGGAAAACAGCATGGCAACCCACTCTAGTACTCTTGCCTGGAGAATTCCATGGACAGAGGATCCTGGTGGGCTACAGTCAACAGGGTCTCAAAGAGTCGGACACAACTGAACAACTAACACTATACTTTTTTCTTTACTTGCTATCCCACTTTCCCGTCCTCCCTCCCTCTCTCTCTCTTCCCTCCCTTCCTCTTCCTTTCTTTCCTTTTAATTCTTGGATTATTACAACAAGCAAGCAGATGGCATCCTTGCTGAGTGGGGTTCCAGGACGAAGGATGATACCCCAAGCTCCCAAATCATAACTGGGGGTGAGATTAGTTGGAAGAGTCTTATTTATTAGCAAATCCTCTTCATTTCATTTATTCTCCCATGATTATTTGTCACTTCCTAAGCCCTTACGCTGCACCTGGCCTGTTATGGTGATCTTTACAACAATCCTACCAGGCAAATATTCTTATTTTTCCATTTTGCAGATGAGGAATTTGACACTGAAAGAGGTAAGTAATTTATCTAAGTGATAGAATTAAGATTTGAACCTTGGTCTGTGACTCCAAACCCTTAACCAGCTCAGATGACTCACTTTCCTCCTCAGGGAGGAGTTGAAACTCACGTGGGGCCTCCTTACCAGCTCTCGAGTCTAAAGCCTTGAGCACCTGCCTCTTCTTATCTTCAGAAGGGCAAGAATTGCTGTAAACTGAACCAGAATAACGACAGCTGTTTCCTTGGACCATCCATCATTAGTCACATCTTCCTTCATCCCTTCCCAGCGAATAGTAGGTTGGTAAGTGGCTTAGCTGTTACCAAGATCATCCCCACATTCTATGCACAGATGGCTCTGGGCTAGTTATGACTTAACCTAATTATTCTGGCCTTTCTAACTTTTCACTTCTAGAAATAGTCATTTAAAAGGGGGAAGATTTTGAAAGACTTATTTAGGTCTTACTCTCTTACTGCTAAGTCGCTTCAGTCATGTCCGACTCTGTGCGACCCCATAGACGGCAGCCCACCAGGCTCCACCGTCCCTGGGATTCTCCAGGCAAGAGTACTGGAGTGGGGTGCCATTGCCTTCTCCGCTTACTCTCTTAAGGGAGAGGGAAATTATTTTTGAGGCAAATGAGCCCCCGATTTCCTGAAGAAGGGGAGACTATTATTTGTCTAAGTAGAAGTTAATTGGGAGAATTGACACATAAAAGCTATTAACAGTAATGGCCCATGGAAGCTGAAAGGTCACACTGTTGGACACATATGGTAGCTGAAAAAATGGGCCATCTTTCTGTCTGTACTTCATCCCCAGGCTCTCTTGGCTGCCTGGATATGGAACTCACTCTCTCGCCTTCTAAACTCTTCTCAGGACCCCACGCTGTTTTACCATCAGCGGAGGACCTGAGTCTTTCTCAGTGTACCTCTAATTTTGAGACAGATGGAGATGAAACCTTTCTAACCACCCCTACTTTAAATCCAATAGGATTGTCTGCCAGAAAAAAACTCTTCCCCTTCTTGTCCTGTTGTTCAGCTGCTAAGTTGTGTCTGACCCTGCGACCCTGTGGACTGCAGCACGCTAGGCTTCCCTGTCCTCCACTATCTCCTGGAGTTTGCACAAATTCATATCCATTGAGTTGGTGGTGCTGCTGACCATCTCATTCTCTGTCCTCCGCTTCTCCTCCTGTCCTTCCTCAATCTTGCCCATGATCAGGGTCTTTTCCAACGAGTCAGCTCTTCGCATCAGGTGGCCAAAGTATTGGAGCTTCAGCTTTAGCATCAGTTCTTCCAGTGAGTAGTCAGGGTTGATTTCCTTTAGGATGGACTGGTTTGATCTCCTTACAGTCTAAAGGCCTCTCAATAGTCTTCTCCAGCACTACAGTTTTTGTACTAGAAAGACAAAAACCCTTTGTAGGCAGGAGGATGAGCTGGCATCTATAATGTCTCCCATGCACTCTATTAGAGAAGGAAATGTCAACCCGCTCCAGTATTCTTGCCCAGGAAATCCCGTGGACAGAAGAGCCTGTGGGCTACAGTCCATGGGGTTATAAAGAGTCAAGCACGACTTAGGGACTACACAGCAATGCCCTGTATACACTGTCACCACTCCTTTGGTACAGAAATAAGAGGAAGCCACTCACATCTGGGAGTTGGGAGGAAGAGGCGTGTCTTAGCAAGACCAGAAACAGTGGTTTCTAGGTCCGAGGAAGCAGTGAGGCAGCCTTGCAGAGAGCAAGTGCTAAGTGTCGGGTATGGGGTGGGGTGGGGTGGGGTGGAGGCACTGGACAATGAGAAGACCAGAACCCTGACTTTCAAAGCTGCTAGCATCCCTCAACCAGCTGAATGGCTGCATCCTTTATGGAAATAGCTGAGAATATGGCATCAGGTCAGGCCCTGAGAACTGGCTGCCTGCCAGTGGCCAAGGGAGAGGCCAGGGTCTCCCATACAGGAGACTACAACAGCGAGCTGGGTTCTTGCACCCCTCCGGGGCCTGACACGCCTGCCTGCCTGCCTGGGATTCCAGCTCCCAGCCCTGCCCTGTGGAAGGAGCTCAGTGTTTTCAATACTGTTTGTCTTCTTGCCTGAATAGCAAAGAGATTGAAGTCAGAAGATGTGCCTGTGTGTTTTTACCCCTGGACTTGGTTTACTGTTGCACGTTACACTGTGCTGGTGTATTTCATATTGAAGCAAAATCAGCATTTCAATCCATGAATTCAGGTGCTGAGAGTCTGATCTGACTATTGCTCTTGCCAGGAGGAGGCAGGTTCAACCCTTGTCAACCGTGTGTTGACTTGTTAACACTACCCATGTCCAAAGTAGCAGGCTCCAATGGGTCTCAAAATAGAGCCAACGCACATGGCCGATAAGATCCCAGTGGGCAGAGGTAATGTTACACCATCCATGACATAACTTCTAGAATAATCACTGCTGCCCTTTGCTCCAGAATCCAGCTCCAGTGCCTGAAAAAAAGTGGAAAGTCCTCAAACAGTTTGGGGCTGAGAACTGTGTGTACTTTCCTTGAAGTTGGTTAAACTTCCACTCAGCTTCGGAAGCTGATAATAAGCAGTTTGCAGCCAGCCCTCGCTTATTCTTTCTATTCCTTTTCTGCTTTAGAGGGACAGATCCCTAAACAAGCCTTCTGGTGGCTGTTAAGAAGGACACGGTTCTTTTCTGAAGCACGTGCCGGCGTTTTACAAAGCCCAGCGCACAAAAGAAGCGGTTGGCCCCCAGGGGCACGGTCGGGTTCCTGAGCTCTGGGGACACAGAGTATGGCTGATTCATGCAGACCCTGCTTTAGCATAGTGATGGTGGGGGCGCACTCATTTAAGGAGCAGGGAGTCAGGCATCTCAGTACATCGGTTTTCCAGGCTGTGCAAAATGACACAGCTGAAGGAAGGGGGAAGCCCTATCTCGAAAGAAACTTTAGACCTGGGGGCCTGAGGTCAGGTATCTTGCCCCTCCCCCCAGAGAGACCTGAATCTCCTCGCCGGCGCTCCTGTGGGTGAGAATGTGCTCTCATATTTATAGAGGAAACCAGGAAGCGGGGAGTCGCAGCCAGGCTTCCTGGTCCCACTGCTGACTCACTCTGGTATCTCTGAGGCCATTTCCTTCATTTCTCTGTACCTCAGTTTCTCAGTTAAATGAAGGGCGGAAGTGGAATTCCCCCAGAGGCATTGGGAACATCTAATTCATGTTTACGCTTCTTAGAGATAACTGGGATCAAGAGGTCCTTGGCCGCAGAGCATCACTACCTGGAAGATTACATCTTTATGGTCTCCTCTAGGCATCCACCGGATAAATGGCATTCAGTCTGGGGGCATCTTCCTGACTGTCCACCTCTCTACTCCGAGACGCCCCCTCCCCCTTCGCTTCCCCCCTGACCTCCAGTCATGTCCTCTGCAGGAAGCACTGTTTCTAAAGGGAAGGAGACTTCAATTTCTCTTTGCTCTTTCCAGAATCCTGCTGGCCCGTAAGTGTAGGTGAGAGAGGTGTTGGAGGAAAGGGCTAGGAGGCCGCTAAGCGCACCTCGTTCAGGCACAACCCTCCAGGTTCTTTTAAGAAATTTTGGCTGGACCTTTGCACTTGATTTTCTTTTCCCGTTTCAGAGTGTTAACTTCACTGTTTGGCTACAGTGCATACATCACTTCCTCTTCAGGGGGTGGTCTGTGTTTTGTCTCCTGCTGGGTCTGAAATGTCACGTAATTTGTTGTGTTTTGCTGGATTAGGTTGGGGGTTTGTTTGTTGGGTGATTTGTTGTGATTTGTTGCAGTGTGCTCAGCCTTGTCTGACTCTGTGCAACCCCATGGACTGTATGTAGCCCACCAGGCTCCTCTGTCCATGGAATTTTCCAGGCAAGAATGCTGGAGTGGGTTGCCATTTCCTTCTCCATGGAATCTTCCTGACCCAGGACTCGAACCCACGACTCTTGTGTCTCCTGCATTGCAGGCGAATTCTTTACCACTAGCACCACCTGGGAAGCCCTTCTTTGTTGGGTGGTATTCACAAATTGTGGGCTTCCCTGATAGCTCAGTTGGTAAAGAATTCACTTGCAATGCAGGAGACCCCGGTTTGATTCCTGGGTCAGGAAGATCCGCTGAAGAAGGGATAGGCTACCCACTCCAGTATTCTTGGGCTTCCCTTGTGGCTCAGCTGGTAAAGTATGCGCCCGCAGTGCGGGATACCCGGGTTGGATCCCTGCATTGGGAAGATCCCCTGGAGAAGGGAAAAGCTACCTACTCCAGTATTCTGGCCTAGAGAATGCCATTGACTGTGTATAGTCCATGGGGTCGCAAAAAGTCGGACACAACTGAACGACTTTCACTTTCACTCCCAAATTGTCACTGGTCCCTCTCCCTGTCTCCCTCCTGATGGCAGTTTGCAGCCTGCAGCATTTACCGAGAGACATGCCTTTGTCTGTTTCTGCTCTGTTACTGGTCTTGGTGCCTCTACAGGGAGTTCCCCTGCAAGGGCGAAAGACCAACAAAGCCCACAGGGCTCTTATCTCTTCTTTCTGCTGTGCGGTCCGGCGGCTCTGGGGCTTTGCTCATTTTCTGAACTTCATTGAACGATGACTGTCCAAGCCCGCCATCCAGAACAGGGTGCAAAGCTCCGGTCTTTTCCTCTTCAGAGGCAGCAGCCTTTCCGTGGTTTGTCACAGATGGCTTTTCCCATTCCTGGAGGCAGTGTTTCCCTGCCCTCATAAGTACGCGTTGGTAGATACACTTGGAATTTATTAACTCATTCCACAAGCTTTATTTACTTACCACCATGTGCCAGGCACCCTAGACGCTGGGCCTGTGACGGGAATTAAGACCGAGCTGGGCTCTCTGAGAGCTGGGCGGGGGGCGGGGCAGTGGGCTCAAGGTTGCAGGTGCTGATCGGCTGGGCTGAGAAGGACACAAGTAACAGTGCAAGGAAAAAGATTATTAGTGCCAGATCCTGATACTGCTAATAGTATTCTCCTATGATTCTACTAATAGTCATCGTATCGGTAGCATGATATCGTTGTTTATTATAACAGAAATATTTCAGGACTTCCCTGGCAGTCCAGTGGCTAAGACTCTGCACTCCCAATGCAGAGGGCTTGCATTTGAACCCTGGTCAGGGAATTAGAGCCCACATGTGGCAACTCAAGATCCAGCATGCCAAATTAATACATCAATATATTTTTTAAAAAATTATGAAAAAAACTCTCCCTGGGCTCTCACTGTGTGCCAAGCACTGTGCTATGTAATCTCATCTAATCCCCACTCCGCTGAGTTGTAATCTCATCCTAATTTTCCAGAAGAAAGGAGCAGAGACCCGGGAGGCTCAGTTCCGAGCACAGGGCCACTAGCTGATTTCAGCTTTAGGTGTGAGGATGAGGATGTGCGGCGCAGAGAAAGGGAAGTTCGCTGGGGGGGGTCCTTCAGGACCGGAGCCCGCCTGCACCCAGGGCAGCATGGATGAAGCCTGTCCCCCGTCTCCCTGTGTTCTGGGCAGGTGCTGTGCTCCGCAGCACATCTGTGTCTTCAGAACTCGGCCAGCTCAGCAGCGTCTCAGGGAGCTCTTGTTGGTCTTAGAGAAACTTCAGGCCTTTCTGCCAATCCAGGAAGGGGGAACCTGCTTAGAAAGGGACTTCTGGGGTGATGTCAGCAGCTAAGTGCTCCGCCTTTATCTACTTACAAAGAAAAAAATCTTGGGTTGGCCAAAAATTCTTTCCGGTGTTCCATACCATCTTACCAAAAAACCTGAACGCACTTGTTGGCCAATGCAGTACCTAAGATGATGAAGATGACTGGGCACATAGACCCCAGATGAGCCTGCCTGACTCAGATGTGCTTGCCAAGGTCATCAGTCCTGTCCTTGTGCTGTGTTCAAGGATACGTCCCAGTTCTTGTTTGACCTGCAGCGTGATTGGCTGCGGATGCTGTCTTCAGGATGAATCTCCTCTCTCGATTTCCCCGTCCTCTTCCCCTCTCTCCGGGTGGTTTGCTTGTCTCTGCAGTGTGGGTGCTGTCCAAAGACACACTCTCTGGTTCAGGCGCCATGGGTTTCAGAGCTCGTTCATTTCCCGGGGCCTCAGTGATCAGCTTGACGGGAATGGCTCCAGGTCTCTATCTCCGGACTGGATCTTTTTTTCCTAAGGTGTGGAACAGCTACCCATCCAATCTGTGTGGTTCCCAGTAACTTCCAACTCTAAAGGCCCAACAGCAAGCTTGTCCTCCGTATCCTGAGGCTTCTCCCTGCGTCCTCCCTCTGGGAAGGTCACCACTGGCCATGCTTTAGTCTGAGCCGGGGGACGTGGCAGCATCTTTGATTCTTCCCTTTTCTTCTCCCACAACAGCTCTTCCTTCAACAGTTTCTGTTGCTGCTTCCTCTTCCTCCAGTCTTTTCCTTTTCACTGTCCTATCACCGTCCTATTGGCTCACGCACCATCAACATCTGCTGGCTCAGGGGCTGGTGGTTTTCCTGTGTGAACCCCTGTTCCTGCCAACCAATGCTCAGTCGGGCAGCTGGAGTCAAGTTTCCAAAATGCAAATCTCATGATGCGACTCCCCTTCTCAAGGCCCTCCAATGGCTGCTAGCGCTCTCAGGATCGAAAGTAAATGCTTGAACAGGGCTGAAAAGACACTATATGACCTGGCCGCAGCTTTTGCTGTTTTCCCTCACTTCACAATCATAATTATCCAATTTAACGGGCTCCGTCTTGCCTGCATAGTCTTTCGTCTGTGCCGATCCGTGTGCCTGGACTACTGCCCCTCTCTTCATACGGCTCCACCTGGCGTTAGGGGTCCAACTGTGTCCTCCAGCCCCCCGCCTCCACCCCATGCGTATGTTGAAGTGCTACCCCCCCAGTACCTCAGAGTCTGACCTGATTGGAGAGCGGATCTTTACAGAGGTAATCACACTAAAGTGAGGTCATTTGGGTGGGCCCTAATCCACTCTGGAACTTCCCAAGTGACTCAGTTTTAAAGAATCCACCTACCAATGCAGGAGATGTGGGTTCGACCCCTGGGTTGGGAAGATCCCCTGGAGTAGGAAATGGCAACCCACTCCAGTATTCTTGCCTGGAGAATCCTATGGACAGAGGAACTTGGGAGGCTACCATCCATGGGGACAGGACTGAGCGACTCAACCACAACAACAAATCCAGTATGACTTGTGTCCTTACAAGAGGGGGAAATTTGCATACAGAGATGCTCACAGAGAGAAGACGAGGAGAGGACACCCAGGGAGCAGACATCGTCTATAAGCTAAGGAGAGGAGCCTGGAGCAGGTCCTTCCATCACTGCCTCAGAGGGAACCCCCTCTGTGGACACCTTGATCTTAGGCTTCCAGCCTCCAGACCTGATAAATAGTAAATTTCTGTTGTTTAAGACCCCCTTCCCCGTCTGTGTCCTTTGTAACAGCAGCCCCCACCAGCTAACACACCTGCATACTTCCTGCTAATTTTTCAAATGTGCAGCCTGGTTATCACTTGGCTTTGATCTCCTAGAACAGGCTAGGTGGGCCTCCTCTGTGTTCCCCTGCTTCTCCCCCTCACTGGTGCCTCATTCTTTCTATCAGAGCCTATTTCCCTCTCTGCTGCTGCTGCTAAGTCACTTCAGTCGTGTCCGACTCTGTGGGACCCCATAGACAGCAGCCCACCAGGCTCTGCCGTCCCTGGGATTCTCCAGGCAAGAACATTGGAGTGGGTTGCCATTTCCTTCTCCAATGCATGAAAGTGAAAAGTGAAAGTGTAGTCGCTCAGTCGTGTCCGACTCTTAGCAACCCCATGGACTGCAGCCCACCAGGCTCCTCCATCCATGGGGTTTTCCAGGCAAGAGGACTGGCGTGGGGGGCCATCGCCTTCTCTGATTCCCCTCTCTACTAGTTGTTTTTTGGTCTGTGCTGCTTATTAGACTGCGCCCTGCGAGGGCAGGCAGAGAACTGTCTTCCAAACTACCGTATCTCCGGACCTTTGCCAATGATAGGGGAGAGGACTGTATTGGGTATTTATTGCTGTGTAACAAGTGACCCCACAACTTACTGGCTTAAACCAATGAACATTTATTATGTTACAGGTTTTGTGGGTCAGGAATTGGGGAGTAGCCCTGTGGGGTGGTTCCCCGGGGACGCTGAAGTCAAGGCGTCCCCAGTCATCTGAAGACTTGACGAGGCTGAAGCTCTTCCTCCAGGATGGATCTGTCTTGTGGCTGTTAGCAGGAGGCCTCTGGTGCGCCCTCGCCCCATCCCAGAAGCTCCTCCGGATGCCTGTCTGAGAGCCCGTGACCGGGCGGGATTTCTCCAGAGGGAGCGACTCAGGAGAAAGAGCTGTGTGTGTCCTAATCTCAGAGGGACCTTCATTTCAGCCACACTGGCCATACTGCCGACATTAGAAGTGACTCAGTACAGTCGCCTGTGATGGGAGGGAAATTAGCCTCACCTCTTGGAAGCGAAGAATATCAAAGAATTTGGGAACTTTTTTTTTTCTGACTGTAAAAACAGGTATAAAGTTTATTATCAGAGACATAGTACGACATATCGAAGAGCGCACGGAGAAGCAGTTATATTTATGTCAGGAAAGCTAGGCGGAGATGCCCACCCAGGGAGAGAGCGCATGGGCATCCTCTTTAATGAGGAAGAGTGCAGTAAAGAGATGATTGAAATCACTATATAGGATAGTCCTTTGGGTTTTTATTATTATTATTTTTTACATATTTGTTTCTCATTCTAAGATTTTATCTATTTTTTTCTTAATATATATATTTCACTGAAGTGTAGTTGATTTACAGTGTTTCAGATACATAGCAAGGTGATTCAGTTACACCTATACACGTGTATTATTTTTCAGATTATTTCCATTATAGGTCATTACAAGATATCAGCTATAGTTCCCTGTGCTCTACAGTAAACCTTTGTTGCTTGTTGCAGATCTATTTTTTTAAATTAGAAATCTAACATTCTATTCATACTAAGTTAAACAAGTGAAGGCAAAAATGTCACATTTTTTAGTCAGGCAAAAGTTCATAAGTTTTCTAAAATACATGTATTATACATACTATATATATATATATATATATATGGATACAACATCTTTTCTGCTACGCTTAATAAAAGTTTGAGAAAGAACATCAAAAAACAGAAGAGATGGAAAAATTGGAAAGCATAAACTAAATGAAATGGGAGCACTGAATATGACATAGAAAAGGTGAAACTAACTAGATACAAGTAAAAGATCAGCATATAATGTGGACCAATTTTGAATACATGAAAGGGTTTGGTATCAATGCACTGAAACAAGACTCCCCCATCCACGGATTCAGCCAGATTCTCCCCAAGCACCTTGCATTACTGCCTCCAGCTGGAGGAAGGCTGAGATCCTCCCGGAAGAGCAGAAAGCGCACAGCAGAGATGGCACCGGGCTTCATCTCTCAGAGGTATGTGTGAAGGAGACCAAGGGCCACCTGCCCTGGGAGCCCTGTCACTGCTGCCCCGAGCCTGTCGGATCCCTGGTCTAACTCCACCCCCTCCAATCGTTGCTTTCTCTCCTCTCCACCCCCAGCTTGTAATAACAGCTGGTTCTTGTTTTTGTTCTCTGATGTATATTTTGGAATTCCTGGCAGCTCAGATGGTAAAGAATCTGCCTGCAATGCCTGAGACCCAGGTTTGATCCCTGGGTTGGGAAGATCCCCTGAAGAAAGAAATGGAAACCCACTCTAGTGTTCTTGCCTGGAGAATCCCATGGACAGAGGAGCCTGATGGGCTACATTCCATGGAGTTCCAAAGAGTCAGACATGACTGAGCGACTAACACTTCCAGTATTATTTGTCCCACGTGTCCTCAGATCACCAGCTCCTGGGAGACAGAGCTGAGGTGAGTGATGTTTAGGGCTGAGCCTCGTACACATTGGGTACTGAATAAATGTTAACAGACTGTATAGGTCAATCTGTCATGCATGAGCCTGTGCACTTAATAGCCACTTCAGTTTACACAGCACAGGGGCGGCGCTGTCACTGCTGGGGAAGCTGGAAAATCACCTTGGCCCTCCTTCCACCCCCAGTCCTATTGCTCAGCTTCCCTGAAAAGCTTCATAACCTTGACTTCACTTTTCTTTTCTTTTTTTTAGCCAAACCTCAGGGACCCTAATTCCCCAGCCAGGGATTGAACCTGGGCCCTGGGCCATGAAAGCTCAGAGTCCCAACCACTGGACCACTGGAGAATTCCCTTGACTTCACTTTCTGATGGGTGGCCAGCCTCTGACACAGCCTTTTCTACTTTGTAATGTTCCTTTGCACAGACTGCCTTTTTTCCTTCCCCAGCAATTCATGAGTCTGGGAAGTCAGAGGTTTCTAGAAAATCAGAATGGAAGAGGAGAAAATGGTGGTAGAACATTGTTTGGCCAAACATTTTCAGATCTTCTGCCATTTTACTTAGTGTCTTAGAACAAGGTGGTGGCGAGGAGCAGAAGCAGGACTCTGGTGGGAGAAGGGAGGGAGGTTCCCGAGGGAGGGGACATGTATATGCCTATGGCCAATTCATGCTGATATACGGCAGTTCAGTTCAGTGGCTCAGTCATGTCTGACTCTTCGTGACCCCACGGACTGCAGCACGCCAGGCTTCCCTGTCCTTTACTATCTCCCTGAGTTTGCTCAAACTCATATCCGTTGAGTCAGTGATGCCATCCAACCATCTCATCCTCTAGTGTCTCCTTCTGCCCTCAATCTTTCCCAGCATCAGGGTCGTTTCTAAGGAGTCAGTTCTTCGCATCAGGTGGCCAGAATACTGGCTTCAGCTTCAGTATCAGTCCCTCCAATGAATATTCAGGACTGATTTCCTTTAGGATGGACTGGTTGGATCTCTTTGCAGTCCAAGGGACTCTCAAGAGTCTTCTCCAACACCACAGTTCAAAAGCACCGATTCTTCGGGGCTCAGCTTTCTTTATGGTCCAACTCTCATACCCATACATGACTACTGAAAAACCATAGCTTTGACTAGACAGACCTTTTTCTGCAGAGTAATGTCTTTGCTTTTTAATATGCTGTCAGGCAGAGACCAACCCAATACTGTAAAGCAATTATCCTCCAATTAAAAATAAATAAATTAAAAAAAGCAAAATTTGAGGCCAGGGCAGGCTCCTGACTTCTATCCTGGGCTCTATCCCTCGGCTCAGCAGGGAGGCGGGCAAGTTAGGAGTGGAGAACGTGGGCTCCCGAGAGGACCACCACTGCCTCAACGCTCTATTGCCTCGACGCTCTTAGGCTCAGTTGATCATCTGTAAAATGGAAATAATAATGGAACCTACCTCCTGGGATTACCGTGAGGCCTGAATGAAGTCATCCATCGGGAATTTGGCATATGTCAAGTGCTCAGTAAATACGAGCAATTATTATACCATCCCGGCCTCTGTTTTATTGGGGTAGGGAAGCAGGCAAATCAAAAGATTCCTTATTACCCATGTCGGCTGAGAATCCATATTTCCTCATTTATATATTCTAAATCAACCACCCCAAATAATTAAACACATATATGGGCTTCCCAGGTGGCTCAGACAGTAAAGAATCTGCCTGCAACGCAGGAGGATCTAGGTTTGATTCCTGGGTCAGGAAGATCCCCTGAAGAAGATAATGGAGAAGGGAATAATTATAACAATGTGATCTATAAATATAATAATTATCATTGTATATAGACATATATATATATATATATATATATTTCTCTGAAGTAGGAAGCTTGCTAGAACAGTCTGATAGTTTAACGTGGTGTGTGTGTGTGTGTGTGTGTGTGTGTGTGTAGGTGCACGCTATTTTCTTGATATTTTGCGGAAAGATTCTCACTGTCAGCCTTAGATTATGGCACTGTGTTGGTGGAGCCACTTCTATGAGATCACCTGGAGACTCCTCGCCCATGTACGTACAACCAAGTGAGGCGGGGAAAGAGGTGGATTCTTTCAGATTCTGCCTGACGCTCGTGAATACTTAGGCTTGGACACAGAGTGGATTGGTGCCTGAATCATGGAAGGCGACAGTGAAAGGATGGGACCTGTTCTCCTGAATATTTAGATCAGGAAAGACAGCAGGAGGGGATTTTCTTTG
The DNA here is from genome assembly GCF_054371585.1 of Giraffa tippelskirchi. Lineage (NCBI taxonomy): Eukaryota > Metazoa > Chordata > Mammalia > Artiodactyla > Giraffidae > Giraffa > Giraffa tippelskirchi. Next base: position 160,712,855 of record NC_137282.1, read on the forward strand.
GTGAATATCGGCTTCTGGGGAAGAAGTCACAGATTAGGACAATTCCCCATTTCGGTGAAATGTCTTTGTCACGTTGCTTTCTGGTTTATTAATGAGCCCACCTTCACCAATATTTTTCCTTAACTAAAGCCAATTAAGGAAAATTTTTTATCTGAGAATAGAACAACATTACAAGTCCCCAAGCTGATGGTGGGAATCATGAGATTTATTTAAGTGAGGCCCAGGAATCCCTGGACACCTCTCTCCCCCAGACGCCGTGTCCGGTGTGAGAGAGCCTGGCTCCCACATGGACTCACCTGCTACCTTCCCCACTCCTGATGCTCTTTCTCATGCCTCATTATTTTCCAAAGCATTGGGGTTTCTTTCTTCTAATTGTTCCAGAGGGAATTTTTTCATTAGATAACAATGTAGCCAAAAAAAAGAGAGAGAGAAAATAACATAGCTACTTTATTTTGTAGGAATGAAGTCCAGCTTCCTACCTAACCTCAGTTACTTTAACACTGGCCTTAAATTCCCTTCGATTCTCTTATCCCCATGCAGATAAGACAGAAACTTCAGATATAGTCCCAGGCAGCAAATGAACTGAACAAGAGGAAGAAGTATGGTGGCTTTCTTTAACCCTAATTCCAACGTCATTTCACTGAGGAAATTTAGAGTTGGTGGCAGGGGGCTGGGAACAGAGGTTTGTTTTCCTGCTTTTAAAGTGCTGGACTGCTCTTCGCCCGCCCTCTCTGTTGCCTTTATCACTCAGCAGGACTTCTCTTTTGCAATCGGTGGAGCCTGGCTGTTCAGGTGCTGCACACGCCCTTCTGAGCCAGAAAGGCAGTAAAAGTGAGGGCTGTTGTTCTTGAAACTTGAATGCACTAGTTTGGGAGGAGTCTTTATGCTGAGAGTCCCACTGAGTAGTTTTCACTGTGTTTTCCTAGTTTTTGCCTTCCTTTCATTGTGTAAGTTCTGGGTCTAGATTCCAGAAGTCAGATGAACCTGAGTTCACCGCATCACACCACATCACAGTGGAGAGGAACACGTGAGCCAGGGCCCACCGTGTGGGTGGGAGGCCCTGCCAAGCACGTGCTTGGCACCAAGAGATGGTGTGGCTGTAGCGACGACCTTGAACTCCTGCACTTGTGCCTGTGACCACCTCTGCTTCCCGGAGGGGGCCGGTCTCTCCGGTTTTCAGGGCACCTTCTCAGTCCTTGGTTTTCCTCCATGAACTTGATCGTTTCCTTTAGGTCCTGCCCCAGCCTGTGGCTCTTCATTTCTCAGATTCCAGAAGCCAAGGAGAAAGAGGATACAGAGCCAGGAGGGGGCGGGGGAAGGGGCTCAGACAACCTTGGCCGAGAGGGCTTCGAGTTCAGGGTTTCTAGTCCTTCACGGCCGGGCGATACGGAGCACAGGAGGGCTGCTTGCTGCGAGGGGGTACTGCTTCAACATTAGCCTATGCCAAAATGTGGACTGCCTCAGATGCAAGGCCCTGTGTGTAAACTCATCAATATTGCTCAAAGCACCTCCGTGTGCACTGCGGGTTAGACTGTGTCTCCCTGAAAGGAACCTTCTTTGCAGAAACACAATCTGAGCTTGTAGTTCCCGAGTACCAGAGAGTGAGGAGGAAAACCACACAAAATGGAATTGGAACACACAGGACAGATAAGAAGCAATGACACCCTGACACGGGTCACAGGGATCATGCATAGTTTACATGGGGATGGGTCATTTTTACAAGAGCAAAAAAAAAAAAAAAAAAAAACCCAAACCAAAAAACATATCATACTATCAGAATCTTTAAGGAGGCATTTTGTTACTTTCCACGATTTCTTCTTTGTAAACTTTGTGTATTTATTTTACCTGGACAAACTCGTCTTTTGCAGGGTGTGTTCTTTTATTCCGTATGAATGAAATGCACTGGACAAGAATTTCCTTACTGGAGGGATTGAAAAATCACCAACCTTAGAACTGTATAGATCTGAATTAGAATTGTTGTGTCAGCGACCTGTGTGTTGCTCAGTATATTTCTTGACATCTGGGAACGCGCCTGATGGCAGTTGTGTGTCCCCCCTACATCCTGCCAACACAGCGAGTTTTATTTTGGGGCTTTAGAATTGGTTTCTAGAAATGACTTACTGAATTGCTTGTCAAAGTAAAATTAAATTCATTAAAAAAAACCCAACAACTGCTTTGATTTGTGTATATTTAATCTCCTACCTAGTGAGACGTGCAGTTGTTCAGTCGCTCAGTTGTGTCTGGCTCTTTTCGACCCCATGGACTGCAGCACGCCAGGCTTCCCTGTCCTTTACTATCTCCCTGAGTTTGCTCAAACTCATACCCATTGAGTCAGTGATGCCATCCAACCATCTCGTCCTCTGTCACCCCCTTCTCCTCCCGCCTTCAGTCTTTCCCAGCATCAGGGTGTTTTCCTATGAGTCGGCTCTTCGCATCAGGTGGCCAAAGTATTGGAGCTTCAGTGTCAGCATCAATCCCTCCGATGAATATTCAGGACTGATGTCCTTTAGGATGGACTGATTGAGACTTTCAGAGAGACATGAAAATAACAGTTGGCTCTGCTGTCAAAAGCTCTTGGTCTATTTGACTGAACCACATGAACTCTTGTAGGACAGACACAGCAGAACATCAGTGGTTTCATTAGGTTCCACCTGGGGTTGGAAGAGAAGAGAGAGGCTTCCAGTTGAGGATCAGGGAAGGCTAGAGTCTGACATGGCACCCGGCCCTCATGGGGCCACCCCTCTGAGCATCAGGTACTACGTAATAGCAAAGCTCCAGCACAATGGCTGTGTCCACTCGCGTCCTTCTGAGCTGTCTGCTTCCACTGATTTCTTGCTCTCAGGATTCCAGCCTGGCCCTTGGGATAGCCACTCAGATGTGGCCACTGACCTTGGTCCTCTCTCCACCTGGCTCAGGTTCCATCTCCCTCTGGACCATCTTGGGAAAACAAGCCTCCTTGATTGGACTTGGCCTCAGAAGACCTTCTTCAAGGTCACCCATGTGAGTATGTGGAATGCCATTTCGATCCATCTGCAATGCAAGAGACAGAGGAGACAAGAGTTTGATTCCTGGGTCAGGAGGATCCCCTGGAGGAAGGCACGGCAACCCACTCCAGGATTCTTGCCTGGGAAATCCCATGGGCTGTACAGTCCACGGGGTCTTTGAAAACTTGTACATGACTTAGCAACTTAACAACACATTGTTACAGAAGGTGAGTCTCTTTGGATAGCTATCCTCGCCTACTGACATCCCTTTGCTTTTTATTGTATCGTCTTTTTCTTCTACAGAGAAAAAAGTATAGAAAGATCCTGGTAAGTGATAAGTGCTTGATAAACATTAGTTATAATCACCACAATCATTACTGATTTATAAGAATTAAGCACATAACTACCCTATTAATCCTTTTTCACAGATGTTATATGTTTCTTATTTCAGTCTGATTTTTATGAAAAAATTTCCCAGTTTTTAGTTTTATGTTTTGGCCAGACCACATGGCTTCTGAGATCTTAGTTCCCTGATCAGGGATTGAACTAGGGCCCTCAGCTGTGAATTCTAACCATCAATTGCCAGGGGATTCCTTAAAGATATCCCAGTTTTTGGATGTTGGCAACAAATTCAGCCAGTAAATACTCAGAGCCAGAACCAGTCGTGTGGGTCAGACAAACTCTCCACTTCTGCTCTCCCTCCCTCTTTCCTTCTTCCTTCCTTTACTCCTCAGCCGTTTCTTAGGACAGTGATATTTATCCTCATGAGATGAATGAGGAAGCCTTGTCTATCTTCCTATGCCTAGAAACGTCTATGAATAAGAATGATCTGTCTTTGGGGGATTGGAAAAACTCACTTATAATCCTATCTGCCTTTGATGCTCTTTTTTTTGGAGGTGAAGGGGGTTGAGGTTTATTTTTTGCTAACTTTTCAATTTCTTATCTAGCATGGTCTGGTTTTCTACCTTTTTTACGAGTCAGTTTTTTGACATGTATATTTTCTTAAACATTACCCTCTTCCTTTAGATTTGCTTATGTATTGGTATAGATATTTCGGTGACGTTCTTGAATACATTTTGATTTTTTGTAGTCATGACCCTTTTGTTATTCCTAATGTAATTTTTTTGAAAATATCATTTCACTTTATATGTTTGTGAAAAGGTTATTATAGGTGTGGTACAAAACCCAACATGCACACAGGACATACTGTAATATATATATGAGTATGTATGTATACATACACACAGACACACAGACACAGGGACACCTTTGTCCCCCAGCTGTGAAGTTCCCCTTCGCAGAAGATATGACTGTAATCTAAAATTGTTCTAGAATCCACCACGATCAATTCTAAAACATTTTCATCATCCCTCAGAGAAACTCTGGACCCATTAGCTGTCAGCCCTATTTTCCCCCAAACTCCTCCAGTCCTAGGCAAACACAGATCTACTTTTTGTTTCTAGATTTGCCCTTTCTGGACATTTCATATAAAAAGTATCATAAATCTGTGGTCTTTTGTGATGAGTTTCTCTCACTGAATATAACGTTTGCAAGGTCCATCCATGTTGTAGTACATGTGAGTACTTCCTTTTTATTTATAACCATGTAATATTCTATTGTTTGGATATGTCATGCTTTGTTTATCCATGCAACAGTTGAGGGGTATTTCAATGTTTCCACTAATTGGCTATAAGGAATGACATTGCTATGAATATCCTTGTTCAACTTGAAAAAATTTTTTTTGGCTATGCCACACTACCTGTGGGATCTTAATTCCCTGACCAGGGATTGAACCTGTGCCTCCTGCAGCAAAGCATGGAATCCTAACCATTGGACCTCCAGAGAATCTATCTTACACAACCTTTTCTGTGAATATGTTTTCATCTCTCTAGGAGTAGAATTGCTGGGTCATATGGTAACTCCCTATGTAGCATTTCAAGGAGCTGCTAAACTGTTTTCCACAGTGCTTGCACCATTGTACGTTTTCACCAATAGTGCACAGGGTTCCTATTTCTTCACATCCTCTCCAACACTTACAATTTTCCCGTAAAAAAAATTATGGCCATCCTGGTGGGTATGAAGTGGTGTTTTATTGATTTTGATTTGCATTTCCCAGTTAGTAATGATATTAAGTGTTGGCTATTGTGCATATTGTTTGGAGAAATGTACATCCAAATCTTTTGCCCATTTTTTTCCATTGGGCTCTTTGTCTTTTCATTGCTGCCTTCCATTGCTCTCTTAGGAATAATTTCATAACAATGACATTAAGTTTTATTGTCACAGATCTCCAATTATTTCAGGCCAGCACAGTTTAATTGAAATATAATGGTAGTCAAAATACATGCTGAATACGTAAATTTGTCTTGTTGCCCCATTAAAAACAGGCACGATGAAACAAATAAAATTAATCTTAAGAATATGTATTACTTAACCCAAGTATCCGGAGTATTAGCATTTCAGTGTACTCCCTATGCAAAATTTATGTACATCCCTTTTCCTTGTATAAAATCTTTTAAGGGCAAATTTTATGCTTGTGTTCTTCGGTGGCTCAGTCATGTCCGACTCTTTTCGACCCCATGGTCTGCAGCACACCAGGCTCCCTGTCCTTCACCATCTCCCAGAGTTGCTCAAACTCATGTCCAACAATGTCATTCTCTGCCATCCCCTTCTCCTCCTGCGCTCGGTCTTTCCCAGCATCAGAGTCTTTTCCAATGTGTCGACTCTTCGCATGAGGTTGGCCAAAGTGCTGGAGCTTCAGCTTCAGTATCAGTCCTTAGCGCGCCTCGGTTTAGAACACCCGCATTTCAGGTGCTCAGTGGGTCAAGTGGGAATCGTCTGCCCTGTGGAGGATTCTTGTTTAGATTTTACCCTAAGGTTTATAATAGGAAGGACCCCTGCTTTGCCTGTTGCTCTTTCTTCAATTCTACATTTTCATTGGCTTCATATTTTGGGAAGTTGAGAAAATTCTAATCTAGTGGCTCTTTTTACTTTGAGCAGCATGGGTTCAGCTTACAGGTGATGGTTGGGACCTGAAATGAGCCCAAAGAGATAATGAAGAAATACAACGGAGGAGCAGACTGGTGGTCAGTCACCTGCCATAGCGGAGATGAATGAGAGCTATAATTCGGACAGTGGCCGTGGAGATGGGGAGGAGGAAGAGATGCCAAGGACGCCAACGAAATAACACAGAAGGGGCTTAATTAACCGGGGAAGAGTTGAGAATGATGGGTGATGCAGTCTGGGTGAATGTGGGTTCTGCTATCATGGAGAACTTTAGAAGGAGATGGCTTGGGGAAGACCGTGAGCTGTCTGACTTCATGGGGCCAAGATGCCCACGTGACAGCAAGTGATCAGTGTGAAATGCAAATAAAATAACAACAGGGACTTTGCTGGTGGCCCAGTGGCTAAGACTCTGTGTTCCCAATGCAGGGGCCAGAGGTTCAATCCCTGTTTAGGGAACTAGATCCCATATGCTGGAACTAAAATATCCTGGGTGCCACAGCTAAGACCCAGCACAGCCGAATAAGTAAATAAATATTGAACGACAACAACAATAAAATAATGGCGTTAATTGCATAGTGGGTCATTACTCCCCTTCTTTACCCAGTGAACTCTAGAGAATGAGGAAACTCTCCTTCATGGTAAGAAAGTGAGAACTATTCATGAATTTTAGTAACTCTGAAAGATTGTATATTTTCGATATTTGAAGATAGAATTTGTTCCACATGCAGGGTCCTTGCTGTTTGGGAATCCATAACTTAATCCCACCCACCAATCCAGAAATCATTGCGGGAGTTGAGTCAATCCGGGTGGCATCAGCCCTCCCTGGAGGCGTCCAGTGGCCCTTGGGAAACCTGGTGGTCTGGCCCAGCCCGCAGCTCTGCCCCTGGCCGCGCAGGGGGCCTCACTCCCCCTGGCAGGAGCCGCCCCTGCCAGGGCCTTTCCTGTGCTGCTTGTTTCAAGCGCTCTCTCTCTTCGCTGTTGCCTCGCCAGGCAGCTGAGATGGTCACTTGAAAACACAAATCTGATGACGTCACCTTCACTTTCCATGATGACTACAGTAAAATCCAAATTTGTGACCGTCGTCTGGGGAGTTTTGTATGATCTGGTTCTTGTCTCTGGTCTCGGTCCCTTCATGCTGCACCTTGCCCCATTCTGGGCTTTCCTTTGCATCCCCAGAAGCACCCGATGCTTGTTGCTACCGGCCATCTCCTCTGCCTGAGAAGCCCTTCCCTCCATCTTATCATCAGGTCTCAGCTTCCTCAGGCCTCTCTGGCCACAAGGTAACTCTTTGGAACAATCCGCTGCCCTCTAGAGGGACGTGAATTTCTAGAGAGGAGGATCTCAAGTCTTGGGTCCACTGCTCTAGCTCAGCTCTCAGAGCAGTGTACTCAATTTCAGGTGAATGGATGGAGGTGCCAAAGTTCACCTCCTCCAGGCAGTATTCCCTGATTCCTGCTCTACCCTGGCCTGGTATAAGCTCTGCTCTGATGTGCTCAGATGGAGTCTGGGCTTCTTTTGGGTTCAGTAGCTTCTACATTGGGTTGGAACTGCCTTCCTGCCTGATGCCTCCCTGCCCAGGGAGCCTGGGGGCCCAGGATGGCTCATCATGGTGTTCCCAGTTGTGGCAGTGTTCCTTGCTCATCCCAGTCTGTCCTGCATACAGTGTTTATTGGATGTGGAAAGAAGGAAAAGTCCTTTCTCCTTGTGACTCCAGGACAGCATGCTGTTCCTCAAGGCTCCACGGCTACTCTCCCAAAGCAAAGGCCCCTCCTGCGCCCGGGCGTGTCACTTCCCCACATGTCTGTCCCGGGGAGTCTTCCTGGGGGAGGCAGGCAGCTGGAGGGCCTCCGGGTGGGATGGGTCAAAAGGCACAGACTGCCCTGGAGGCCTGTCCCATGGCAGAGAGGATAGTGACCAGAAACTGGCCAGGCTGATTTTTATCAATCTGCCTTTCAGTGAAATTGAATGGCACGAAATGTAACAATGCAATTGCTTAACAATCACTGTCTGCTAAACCATTTCAGACAACAGGGAGCTCAAGCCAGTGCTCCGTGACAACCTAGAGGGGTTGTGGGATGCAGAGGTGGGAGGGAGGTTCAAGATGGAGGGAATATATGTGTACTTGTAGCTGATTCACGTTGTTGCGTGGCAGAAACCAACACGACATTGCAAACCAATTATCCTCCGATTAAAAATGAATTTAAAAAAGAAAACCCGAAAACTGTTTTACGTGAGAGCAGTTTTTACGTCACCTGATTTTGGTGAAGTAATCATGAAAACTTGAAAAATCGAATGCTTGGAGTTTAAATGCCAAACACTATTTCAAAGTTAGTATCACTAACATTTAGCTTTTCTTTTTTTTTTTAAAAAAATGCTACCCTTAGGCATTACCCTTATTACCGTTTTATAAGTGTGGGGACAAGATTGAGGTGGTGAAATTAGTTAAATAACATGAGCTGGGAGATGTTTGGTTTTTACTGCTAAGAGGAAATATGATAAAGCAGAGTGAATGGAAACAGGAAATAAAGAAAAGGAAATTCAGTTAAATGAATGTCCCTTTGTGCTTCTGCTTCCACTGTCCTTCTCATTTCTGAACTTGTGGAGCCCTTCTCCTCACCCCTCCTCCACCAATTCTTAGCTCCAACTCCTGAAAAAAAAGTCTGATGCCAAGTCACACTTCCTTGTTCAAGATGAGAGCCACAGGCCTCGCCTCAGAAAGCTGGAAGGAATTCAGATTGTGAATCTGGCCGTGACAACAGCAGGGGGAAAAATGGGTGGCAGGCTGGAGCCTTGAGAGAGAACAAGGATAGAGTAAGATTTATTGTGTATCTCGTGTGGTCTAAAGGCCACAGCAGCCCGGAGACAGCCTGACCCCGAGACCCACAAGGCCCTCCCACGGGGCTTCTGCTGAACTGCCTGGAGGGACAGGGTGTCCCCCAAGCTTGGTCCCCTGGTCTCTGCGTGCTGCCGCTCCACAGAGGACCTTCGCTTGGTGGGCTCCTCAAGGCACTTCCAAAAGTGTTATTGGCACAGGTGACTTTCTGATCGTTATTTTACACTGAAAACACATCCAGCATTGCCCCTCCCATTCGTCATTCTGTGTATTTGTCTGTGTTTTCTTTTTGGACCTCACCCCATGGCATGCAGGATCTTAGTTCCCCAACCAGGGATCGAACCCATGCCCCCTGCAGTGGAAGTGTGGAGTCCTCACTACTGGACCACAGGGACTTCCCTGTTTGTCTGCTTTTTGAGAGACTTGTATTACTGTTGCTTTGGGGGCAGATTGGGCAGAGGCCCTAGCCCCCATCCCTGGCAGAATCTGCTTTTCCTGGACAAAAACCTTCGGTCCACCTTTGTTCTTGACTTCTGTTGTCCCTGACCTTGGTTGAAATGAATGTCCTCACTGCTCCCAGCCAGCAAGTCTGCCTGGCTGATCAGATGGGCCACCTGGTCGACCTCGAGCCCAGAGCCTTTCAGGGACACTTGTGGAAGCTTCTTCCAGAGTAGAGCCTGCGTCATGCCATGTGAGATCTTAATTTAATCCACTGATTTTCATATTTGCTCCCAGGCCGAAAAGGAGTCATGGTGTCTCCAGATGTTTTTATGTGGCTTTTAATACTGCTAAGTTACAGGGATTTTGTTCCCCTGTTCCTTCCTCCTTGAGGCATAAGCTCCATTTACATTTTTTATAGGGCTTTCCAGGTGGCACTAGTGATAAAGAACCCACCTGCCAATGCAGGAGACGTAAGAAACGTGGGTTCGATCCCTGAGTTGGGAAGATCCCCTGGAGGAGGGCATGGAAACCCACTCCAGTATTCTTGCTTGGAGAATCCCCATGGACAGTGGAGCCTGGTGGACCACAGTTTGTAGGGTCGCAAAGAGTCGGACACGACTGAAACAACTTAGCATGCGTGCACGCATATTTTTATAAATGCTCTCCATGAAGATGGCCCAGAATTTCCTGTCTTGGGCTGAGATACATAGCTTTGCTCCATCTTTCCTCATTTGTTCCTTCCTCCTTCCTGTGTCTCAGTTGTCCCCAGGACATCTTGGACAGACCCCACCTCTCTGACCATTCTAGATGCTTTTCTCAGCAGCCTCGCCTTCCCTGAGCAGGTGGCCCTCAGGGAGCCTGGACTGACCTCAGCGCCTCTGCTGTTCTGGTCCCTGCTGTAGCTGGAACTCTGAGTTGGCTACGAAAGCCGGAGCTGGCTGTTTTCCCAAACCTGATAGCTTTTGAATACTCTGTAAAGTGCTACAGGGTGACAAAGCCCGATGGGCTTCCCTTAGGGAGCACAGAGCCTAGTGGGAAGTTAAACAAATTTGACGACCCAAAGGAAGGTGGGATGAGGGCCACTTGGGGGGTTTTAGTAACTGAGTTTCTCACCTAGACACCCTTCTCCTTCCTGGACCCACCATAGTCACCAGGAGGAAAAGTCAACCATTGTATTTTCCATGAAGCATGTTTGCCCCATCCGAGCTCACCAAGCCTACCTCTGTAGTTGTATTACCTTCTCCCCATTGTGGGTCACCAGGGTCTCCTTGCCACTCTCATGCCCCCAGAATGAGCCCAGTGGATTCTCCCTCAAGGCCGCCCTCTTCCGCCCTCACTTTTCTGCTTTCTCACCACTCACTGTGCCCTCACTTCCCATGGCCTCCTTCCAGTGTACCCCTCCTGGACTCTAACTCTCGAGGCCAGCCCGCACATCACGCCCCTGTCCCCACCGGTCTATTGGTCCTGAGCCCTTGGCTCTTCAGTGTGGTCAGCACCATCCCCTTCTGGCTTCCTGGGCGCACTTTCTCTTACCTGCCACCTTCACTGGACCTCTGGTCTCCAGCCCGGTTTCTGGTCTGGCCAGAGCTCACCCCTCTTGGAGCAACGTTTTGTAGAGACAGACAGTTCCTTTACTTTGATATGACTTTAAACTCACACGAGAGGGGCTAGACTGAGAGACCAGGATGAAGGGATGCTGTGGGGGCCAAACCCCCATCTCACATTTTTGCTCAAAAGCTTACAGGGAATTTACAGCAGACCTAGGATCTGAGCCGTGTCTGTTAAACAGAACACATTTGTTGTAGAACAGTACATAAGAGGGGTATAAATGCTTAGAAAAGATGCTAGAAGAATCTATACCAAACTGATAAGAGAAGTACTCTGTGCTTTCTTTTGTATAGTGTTTTATAACAAGAAAGCACACAGGAGTCTGTTTTATATATACAATTTTTTAATGGGGAAGTAAAGCCCAGCCTTCTAGTGCTTATACCAGCATCTCTTGTAATCCTAGCTTGGTCCTCAGTGGCTATCAGCACTACCATAGGACCCGGAGGAAGGATTGTTCTCTGGCTCTGCAGTGTGGGGTTGGCTGACAACTGGCCAGTGTGCCTCTTAGGCTGTATGACACAGAGGCTAAGGAGGCCTCTGGGAACCATTTTAAGACATATCGTGAGCTTGGCCTCCGGGGAAATGTGAGAGAATAAAACAGATGGGGACTCAATTAACTTGCCAGTGAAGCAAATCAAACATTACCATCATGGGAATTGGATTAATGTTACTGTTTTATTTTTATTGTTTAGGCTAATTTGATGTGAATCGATTTTGTTAGTGTGGGCTTTACTTATCAGATACTATACACATCACCATGGCAAGAATGTGGAAATACTATTTTCGGATTTTCATCGGAGCGTGGTAGATTCCTAGTTTCGTAACCTATATACCTAATGAGTATAAATGTCCCTAATTACTAACATCTTACTCTCTTTTATTAAAACAATTTTTTTTTTTGGCTGCACCACGTGTCATATGGAACTTCCCTGATCAGGGGTTGAACCCATACCCCTTATTGTGGAAGCCTGGAGTCTTAACCACCCGACCATCAGGGATGTCCTGGCTCTGTTTAAATGACTCAATTTCCATATGCTCTCGAATTTTCTGCATATAAAACAATACATTCACATGTCCTATTGCCCAATTAGTTGTTTCTGTCATTTGAACAAATAAAAGGGTTTCTGGTGCCTCTGAAAGAGCATCACAAAAACCTCGGTACCTTGTTTGTGTCTCTTGTCAAGTTCATTGGTAGGTGTTGGTTTTCCTTGGGCTCCCATTGTCCTCTTTTCTAACCCCTTGTTCTTCCAGAGATCCCATAGAACCACCTCACGACTTTGGAATCGGATGCAGAAATAACACTCCCCATAAGAACCCAGCCTTGTCATTATAGAGCCAGTATGGTTACTGTGTTTATGGAGAGCGCTTTCTGACCTGAGGCGTGCTCAGCTGCTTGTGCCCGAGGGCTGTGTTACACTGGGGTTCTCCTGGTCTTCCAACACCGCCTCTGACTGACAGAGTTACCTCAACCCCATCGGGAACTGTGTCTGACCACAGGAGAGGATGGAACCTGTTGAAGAGAAATGAGTTCCTCAGCTGGTGATCCATGTGAGTCTTTTCCATTCTTCTTGAAAGAAAAAAAAAATCTTTCTTTACATAGCTGAGGAAACCTAACAAAATATTTTGTTAATATCCAGAACTTAGTCATGGCCCCCAAGTCGTCTAAAGAAGACCTGTACTTTGGGTTGAAGTATAATATTTAGGAACAAGCTAGTCAGAGAGAAAATGGTCCTATTGCTCGAGTTGGGCTTTAGTTGGTCTCTTCTCACTTCCCACTTCCGGGTCTTCAGACTCAGCACTGGTACTGACTGGCGCTGGGTGCCTGGAGCTCCTTGGGAGATGACTGTCTCCTTGTCGAATATCTTTGCTTAAAATCCCTTGTGACACTGCCTCCCACCTTGTGCATCGACTCTCCCACAGGGAGGACTCTCTTCCCTGAGAACCTGACTCTAAGCCTACTGTTCTGTGGAAAACCCGTCTTTCAAGACAAGGTGTATGGGTCAATAATGACTTTCCCTCAGAGCTATTTTTATTTTATTAGGAGATTCCTGGTAAAAGGACCAGTACCTTCATCTAAGTAAATAAATCTCCAGTGTCAGGAATTTGAGGTATGTGGTATGACAAGTTGGGTGGATATTTTTGCCTGGGAGAGGGGTTCCCCCCTCCCTACATGTAGGAACTGAACATTTCCCAAACCATTCTAGTTAAGTCACTTCATGTCCCTTTCCTCATCTATGGATAGATATAAATGATGGTTTTATAACAGTTTCCTGCTTTACCATTTTCTGATTCCATGAAATGAATGATTTCTTGGCACCAACGAGACAGAAGTCACCTACTTAATTTTTCTGAACACAAACAGCTCAGCAGTTCCTAAAATTTGCATCCAATGTTTGTATACCTAAGTTCACCACAGCATTATTCACAACAGCCAAAAGGTGGAAGCGATCCAAGTGTCCATCAATGGATAAATGGATAAACAGACAGTGCTACACAAATGCAGTAGAAGATGATTCAGCCTTAAAAAGGAAGGAAATTCTGACACCCGCTACCGCATGGATGACCCTTGAGGACATTATGCTAAGTAAATAAGCCAGTCACAAAAGGACAAATGCTCTGCGATTCTACTTACATGAGGTTTCTAAATCAGTGAGATTCATAGAGACAAGGCTGGGAGTGGGAGGAAGGGAGGGTTTAATGGTGAAGATGAAAAAGTTCTGGAGGTGGATAGTGGTGAGGACTGCCCAACAGCATGAATGTACTTAATGCCACTGGACTGTGCCCTTAAAAATGGTGAAGAAGGTAAATTTCATGTTGTCTGTATTTTGCCACAATAAAAAATTTGCGTTGACCGTATAGTGGGCTTCCTTGGTGGCTCAGGTGGTGAGAATCTGCCTGCAATACAGGAGAGCCAGTTTCGATCCCTGGGTTGGGAAGATTCCCTCGAGAAGGGAATGCTTACCCACTCCAGTATTCCTGTCTGGAGAATTCCATAGACAGAGGAGTCCGGTGGGCTACGGTCCATAGGGTCACAAAAGAGTCAGACAGGACTAAGGGACTAACACTAGAGTGAGTACTCAATACCTGATACGTGATCAATATATGAATATGAGTGGAATCGTGCTACAATTTCCTGTTGGTTTATACTTGCTGAACATGGCTGAACCATGTTGCCACAACTCTTCAGCTGTGTTTTGTTTGTTATTGCTTTTTGTTTTGACTGTGCTGGGCCCTCACTGCGGCCCAAAGTCTTCCCTGTTGGGGTGCTCAGGGTTTAGTTGCCTGGAGGCATGTGGAATCTTAGTTCCCCATCCAGGGACTGAACCCACATCCCCTGAATCGCACCCACTGGCCCCCCAGGGAAGTTCTTCGGTTGTTTTTTTAAACAGCAGCTTCTCAGCCAAGGTTGACTTAGGAAGGCTTGGGGGTGAATGCAGTGGTGACTCTGCCGCATCCTCCATTTGATGATGGTGGAACTGGAAAGGAGGGCGTGGCTTTGCCAGCTCTCATCACCCACCTACGGGAAACAAGTGCGGCCATCCAGAAAGCTCCCAGGTAATGTGATATGATCCTCAATTTCTCTTTCTTGTCATTATGCAAAACAGAATTTTTTTAAAAAGGCAAGTGTATCTTCTACTAGTAACTTTAACCCTGAGTTTAAATATGGAATTTCCTTTTTGTCTTTGCTGTCTCTCTTTGGTTAATACTTAGTACAAAACGTAAAGTGACTCATCAAAAGGAAATAATTCGACTTCATTCTTTCTGCCTAAATAAGAGCCTCTCCCTTCTTCACATTGTTGTGAAACCATCCCCACCATCATCTCCAGAACTTGCTCATCTTCCCAAACTGAAACTCTGTCCCTAGGAAACGCTAATTCCCCATCCGCTCCCCTAAACCTCTGGCACCCACCTCCCTCCTTTCTGTCTCTTTGAACTGGATTATTCAAGGGCCCTCATATAAGTGGAATCACACAGCATTTGTCTTCCTGTGACTGATTTAGTTCACTTTGCCTAGTATCTTTAAGATTCATCCATACTGTAGCCTGTATCAGAATTTCCTTCCTTTCTAAGGTGAACCATATTCTATTGTAAGTATGTACCATATTTTGTCTATCCATTCACTGGTCAATGGATATTTCAGTTGTTTCTCATTATAGATTATTTTGGAAAATACTGAGACAAAGAAAAAAGTAAAGTTCTATGGAAAACCCATTGCCAAGAAGCCATCAGTGTTCCCACTTTCTTTTAATGATGAACACGGACATTTACAGCTAACTCTTTCCAGTCGTAAGGGGAAGTATCTCCACGTGTGCCTCTGTCTGAATTTCTGCTCATGTTTCTTAGAAAGGGAATTACTTGGCCAAAGGGTGTAAACATTTTTAAAGCACTTGATGGATAACGTCAAAATGCCTTCCAGAAATAACTCTAACTTTAACACGAGGAAACGGGGAGCAGAAAGGCTTCTTTTGTGTCTCTATGGCTGTCTTTCCAGTGAAAAAATATTCGGATTAGAAACTGAGTTTATACATTCAACTGAGTAATTTCACATGTGCCCACTCTTGGTATCAAACAAATAAAATATTTGGCTGCTTGAGTGATTTCTTTCCCCTCATCATTGCATCTGCTCGGGATGTGGGATCAGAATCTGGAAAGGGCTTAGGGGTCTTTGCGGATTTACATGAGGTGATGACAGCTAGGGGGAGGGTGTGAGCTCTGGGATATCACGGGATCTGGGTCTAACCTGACTTCCTGCAGCCCTGAGATTAAAGTGAAGATGGAGCTTCTCCCACTTGAATGACTGGTCTGAGGTCCATGCTGTGTGGTGGGAAGCCTGGGCACTCAGCCCCAGCCTCGGGAGCTCTTCATGTGATGTTATAAGCAAGCCCAGCAGCAGTCCTTGTCCTGATGAATCTTTGTCCACAGTGGACAACCACCGACCGATACTGGTCTACCCACACTTGCTGGCTTCTTTCCAGAGTCACCGTGGTTTTGTTGACAGAACAACGGAGCACTGAAAGTCCAACCATAGTGTCCGTTACCTCGGTGACCCTTAGGGAGGCTGCTGGCTTCCTTGAGTTTGGGTTTCTCCACTGGTCTCCTTACTGAGCATCAGTTCAGACAGCTGTATTAAAAGGACTTGGAAACCAGACAAGCTCTAAGAATAAATATACATATTTGGTGTTCATATCAGTCCAGGGGTAACTATTCAGTCCCGCAAGGATGGCAGTGCTTGTTAACTTTGAGAGTAGCTGTTTCTCATAGATTTTATTAGCATCATAACAGTATCATTTTAAAAGGAATATGGAGATCCTGATGCTGGGAAAGATTGAAGGCAGAAGGAAAAGAGGGCAACAGAGGATGAGATGGTTGGATGGCATCACTGATCCAAGGGACATGAACTTGAACAAACTCAGGGAGGTAGTGAAGGACAGGGAGACCTGGTGTGCTGTAGTCCACAGAGTCACAGAGAGTTGGACCCAACTTGGTGACTGAACAGCAGCAACAAATACCAAAAATAAAATAAAAGGAACACAGCCTTTCTTACTCATATTATTGCTTCATGCGTTTCATGGAATGTCATTTTACGTTGACACTGGTCTGTTACTTATCTCATTTAAGCCCTGTGGTGAGACCCTGAAGGGATGCTACCAGGTCTAAGACAGAGGAACGGGCTGTCCCACGAGCTCTGGTGTCATCTCAGGTCACAGGAAGAGGGGTTGAGGTGCTGGACTCTTGCACTCAAGGGCTGTGTGTCCATCCCCACCCCAGAGGCTGAACGTCCTTGGATGGGATGGTTCTGCGGGCACTTCCTCCTTTACCTCGTGTGAACCTGGACCAGTGACGGCCAGTGGAGGACCAGGCACGCTGCGGCTCAAGGAAGAGGAGGTGCTCTCCAGGGCCAGTCTTTGAGGCTCGCCGACGTCCGCTGCGTGGGAAGGAACGCTAGGACAGGGACGGAGCCTGGGCCCCTCCTGCCACGGCCCCGGCCCCCCGGGTGAAGCCATTTCTCACTGCCGTGCTCTGAATAACACGCTTCTTCTCTGTTGTTAATTTTGAAGGCAAGACGCTTATTATTTATTAGTCATTCTGAGACAGTCTATTTAGAGCCATTATTGCCTATTTTGCAAACACGCTTTAGTGATATGTACATATTGTGGTGTTTGACCCTGTCAATAAGAGTTTATTCTTATCCCTGAATGCTCACCCTGCCATATAAAAAAGCAGCATTAATATCTGACATTTTTCCCTCACTGTGGTTAGCACTAACTAGCAATCTGTGTTACCCGTCTTCAGACTGTCCCCGTGGAAAGAAAAGGGCTTCTTATGCTATTTGGGAGCGGAAAAGAGGAGCCAGTTGTGGGGAGGGGCAAGGGTAGGGGAAAGAAGGTGAATGGTTAAAGCTTTGGTGCTTTTTCCATTTTCAGATGTGTGGCGCCCTCCCTGGAGATCCTTGCTGGGTTTTGGGGTGGAGCCACCAAACTTTGGTTCTGACTTTCTGCAAACCTGGACCTCTGCCCAAACTTGGTTTCAGCGTGAGATGTCCAGACAGCACCCTGTGGACCGTGACCGTAGAAAACCATGTGCTGAGACGAGCAGGTCCAGAGTCTGCTAAATACCAGCAATTGTGCTGCCGAGAACAGTCCTGTGCTCTGTGGGGCTGGCGATGCGAGGCAAGGAAATTATAGGCTGCCCAGCCACCAGGCCTTCGGGAAAGATTACGGGGTGACTTACTGATCTTTAGGCGGGTCAGGGGTTTTGAGGGAAGGTTAGATTTCAAAGCATGTAGTTAGAGGGGAAAAGACTAGGTTGGAAATCTCAAGAGTTCAAGAGACGGGGCCTAGAAGCTCAGAGAGATACAGGCAGAGTGGAGACTTCCAGGCGAAGAGACATGCGGGCTGTAGTCTGGGATGTGGTACCACCGGTGGGGCGGCCCTCGGTCCAGCCTGGCGGCCCCTCCAACTCACGGAGCGCAAACCTGCAGCTCGGCGGGTGACTGCCCACGCTTCTCCAGCGGACCGCTCTGCAGCCCACCTGTTTGGCGTCCAGGCCAGGACACCTGTATTACCTGAAATCATTTAATTTCAGTGACGAGCCTTCAAATTTTCTCTACTCTCTTGGCAGTGTTCCTGATGTTCCAGATATTGCAGTTTTAATACATTTTATATTTTTAATTTATTTTATTATTTTTTAAACCTCTATTTGGGCTTCCCTGGTGGCTCAGAGCCCCAGGGGTCCTTGATTCTGTGCAGCAGTTGCCACAAGGCTCCTCTTCTTGTGCTGGGTTCCTCTGAGATCCACTCTCCTGGCTGTGTCTTTGACTTGAGCTGACCACTCAGGAGCCCTGTCTCAGAGGGAGTGGCATGGCCCCTCGGCAGTCAGGTCCACACAGGGCTGGCCTGGCAGGTGACCGTCACAGGCTCAGAGGCCACCCTTGGCTTTGTAACTCGATCTGTCCACGCAGAACAGTACTGACGGCTTCGTGAGATGGAAGCCGAGAGGGGAACCGGGTGGAAAGCCGCATGTCAAGAGGTGTGTGTCTTTCCAGGCATCAGGGTGCAAATGTTGCCTGGTTGGGGAGGGTCGGAACGAGGAGGACTGGTATCCCCAGGACGCCTCAGGACCACCCCTGCCCCACGGAGCCACTGAATCCTCATCTCTGTGCAGACCACCCTACTTCTGTTACCAAAATTCCTCACACAGGTTTACACGCAATTGATTAGGTTAAACCTTTCCTTTAATTATATAGTTAGCTATACGAGATTGCCAGTTTTGTAGGTCAAAAACTGTCCGGGATAGACATAGTTGTAGAATTCAACCTAAAAAATTTTAAAGGTTTTAATTATAGTTTGTAGAAGAGCCAGAAGTTACAAAAATAGAGGTTCCCCTGGACCCATCACCCAGATTCCCCCAGGGGCAGCATCTTACATAATACAGTTCACTGTCAGAATCAGAAGATTGATCCTGGCACTGTACCATCGGCTAGCTTCAGGCCAAACTTGAACCTTACCAGCCTAACGGATTTCGAGGGCTATTCTAGTCACTTCTATGGTGACACAATGAAGAATCTTCTAGGCTCTGTTGTTTTAGAGATTGTAGGCTCTCATTTTTATTTTTACAGTTTTGCACATATTACATTCTCAAGACAAAAATTCAAACAATATAATGTATGTAATTGTGTAGGGTGTGAAAGCATCCTGTTTTCTCTCTCACTCAGTAGAAGTAACCATGGTTACAAGTTTGATGTGAATCTCTCTTTATGTTTCTTGTATAGATATATATCTGTATATATATCTGGCATCACCAACTTGATGGACATGAGTTTGAGTAAGCTCCGGGAGTTGGTGATGGACAGGGAAGCCTGGCGTGCTGCAGTCCATGGTGTCACAAAGAGTCGGACACGACTGAGCTATTGAACTGAGCTGATATCTGTGTTTTTAATCTATCTCTATCATCTAGCTATTCATGTATGTTGTTTAGTTGCTCAGTTGTGTCTGACGGTTTGTGACCCCATGAATGGTAGCACGCCAGGCTTCCCTGTCCTTCACTATCTCCTGGAGTTTGCTCAAACTCATGTCCATTGAGTCGATGATGCCATCCAACCATCTCATCCTCTGTCACCCTCTTCTCCTCCGCCCTCAATCTTTCCCAGCATCTATCCATACAAGATTTATATACATGCATATACATATGTAGCTTCTTTTGCAAAATCATATTTTGTAAACTTTTTTCTCACTAATATGTTGTAAACATTCTTCATTTGTACCACATCTACATGTATTTATAGCTCAACTTTATCTTCCAAACTTTTAGCCAATTGAACTAATGCAATGTACTGAATTACCCATCTTTCCCCCATTGATTCCAAATTCCACATTTATCACACATCTGATTCTTATATCTATCGAATCTCTTTCAGTTTTCTATTCTGTTCTATTGGTCTGCTATTCCCAGACCAATACTACACAATGACTTTATTTATTGCTAGAAAAGCAATAAAAGTTTACTACAGAAAGATGAGAAAATACCCAGATACAAAGAAACAAAAAACCCCTGTGATTGCATTCAGTCATCACTACCATTTTACCTTGGTGTTTTGGTGCTGCTGCTGCTGCTGCTGCTGCTGCTGCTAAGTCGCTTCGGTCGTGTCCGACTCTGTGCGACCCCATAGACGGCAGCCCACCAGGCTCCGCCGTCCCTGGGATTCTCCAGGCAAGAGTACTGGACTGGGGTGCCATTGCCTTCTCCGGGTGTTTTGGTATATATCATTTCAAATTATTTAATTTATGTAAACTAGTATAAATGTATATTCAGAAAGTAAAGACCAGGCCATATAAATAGCTTTGTAAACCTTTTTCACTTTGTGATACTTCAGGAATGTTTCCTTGCCAGCAAGTACTCTTTTTTTTTTTTTAATGTTTTTATTATATTTAATATCTGTTTCACTGAGTGAAAGATACGGTTCTGCCTGTGACTTCTTCCAGCCTCCTTGGTAAGTCCCTCCACCTTGACCCTGTCCTTGAACCCAGCGTCCGGGCTGTGGATGAGACGGTCTCTGAATACCCTGCCTCCTTGTCATTTCCTCCAGATGGGACTCCATTTCCAGTGTAAACTCCAGGGCCCCCTTTGCCTGCTGGCTTCCCTGCTCCCCTGCCCCACCTGCTCACCTTCTCCACCACGGCCAGACGCGTGGACCGGCCGATGCTGACCTCCCTTCTCACCCTGCCTTGTGGGCCGCCTAGTGCTTCTCACTTGCTGGACTGGTGTCTCTCCCAGTATTATTAATTTGGGGCAAATCTATTCAATATTTATGGACTTGTGTTTCCTCATCTATAGAGGTAGAGGCCTTGGTCACCTTCAAGGCTACGTGGTCTAGAGCAGAGGTGGGAAAGTGTTTTTCTGAAAAGGACCAGGTAATAAGTATTGTACACTCTGGCGGCTATATGATTTCCTGCCCAGCCACCCAACTCTGCCAACGACAACGTGGCCCAAAAGCAGCCATAGACAATGTGTAAATAAACAGGTGTGGCTATGTTCCAGTAAAAATTTATTTATGGACATGGAAATGTGAATTTCACACCATTTTCGCATGTCGCAAAGCATCCTCTTTATTTATTTATTTTTGACTGTTTAAAAATGTAAAAGTTATTCTTGACTCACAGGTGGGATAAAAATAAAGGTGGTCAGCTGGAGCTGGCCACGGACTGTCATTTGTCTGCTGTTGGCCCAGTGGAAAGAGACTGAACCTTGGGGTGAGACAGATAAGGATTTGAGTTGTTTCTGTTGCTTACTGGCCATGTGACCTGGACAGGTTATACAGTCTTCTGAAACATCAGACCTTGCAGTGTTGCTATGAAAATTAGGGATAACTGATGTAGTTTCTGACATACAGAGGACACACAGTAAGCGTCAGTTCTTTCTTTCCCTTGAGGATCTTTCTAAAACGGAATTCAGCAACCCAGAGCACAAAGCCGAGTTCTGTCCCAGTCCTTCTGGGCTGCCTTCAGCACACTCTTTGCCCTCATTGCAAATGTACATGTGGGCGTATAGAGCTCTTATATTTATGTATGGGTTCCATGCGTCTTCATGACAGCAGGGAGAAAATGACCTTGCACCATGTCCATCTACAAGAGGTTCTGAATTTTATTTTATTTTTAAAATTAATTTAAAAAAACATTTATTTATTTATTGGGCTGTGCCAGGTCTTGGTTGCAGCATGTGGGATCTTCCATCTTCACTGTGGCACGAGAGAGCTTTAGTTGTAGTATGTGAGATCTAGTTCACTGTCCAGGGATCGAATCAGGGCCCCCTGCATCGGGAGCTCAAAGTCTTAGCCACTGGACTGCCAAGGAAGTCCCTGAATTTTAGATTGCTTGTGAAATGTCTCCATTTAACAATTCCTTAATCTTTTAATATTTTATTGTTGTTGTTGTTCATTCGGTATGTCATGTCCTACTTTTTGTGACCCTATGAACCTCAGCGTGCCAGGCTTCCCTGTCCTTCACTATCTCCCAGAGTTTGCTCAAACTCATGTCCATTGAATTGGTGATGCCATCCAACTATCTCATCCTCTGTTGCCCCCTTCTCTCTCTCCTGCTTTCAATCTGTCCCAGCATCAGGGTCTTTTCCAATGAGTTGGCTCTTTGCATCAGGTGGCCAAAGCATCGGAGCTTCAACTTTAGCATCAGTCCTTCCAATGAATATTCAGGGTTGATTTTTTTTGTTTTTTAAAAATCAAGAAGTTTCAATAAATTCTAAAAAGTCTATGTGTTTTATATATTGTATAAAAGAGAAATTTCAATAACTCAAAAATCCTGTTATCCTAAAGTGCCCTGCCACAAAATCCTGGAGGTTACTGCCTGTGGACAACCAATCTGTCCCCACCTCTTCTGCACTGACTCACTTCTGTCCAGCTAGGCCCTGTGCTTGGACATTTCAGCTCAGAGAATCTAAAGCGATTTACATGGATTATTTCAGTTGACACTGAAGACCGATTTTATTAGTAATTTTTTTACCTGATGAAATAGGCTCAGAGAGGTTAAGGTGATGGCCAGTGTCACACAGCGGGGGAGGAGACCAGGATATAGGCCCTGAGCCTCTGAGTCTGGGCCTCTGGCTGCTGCACAGTCAACATCTAACACTCCTTCTAAAGCTGGTATTTGGTCCATTCTGCTCTTTCAGGACATAGTTTTGGGAAGTTGCAGTCTACATAGTTTGTGTGTGTTCTGGGAGACCCTAAACAAGTTTTTACAATGTGATTTGTCAGTGGGTGCCCAACATACATCATTCATTGATTCAGACATTCAGGAAGTACCGTTTAGTCATTGTCCTCCAGGCAGGGGCTGTGAACATCTGTTGAGGGCTTCTGTGAGCACGGGGGCTGGTATCAGAAATGCTGTGTCTGTCAGGACTTTCTCAATTTGGCAGAACGTAGTTTTAAGCGCAGGAGCCTCTGGCATTAAACCAGCTTGGTCCAGCTTCTCTGAAGGAGAATACAGATGGCCAACAGATACATGAAAGAAAGGCTCACCATCGCTAACTATTAGAGAAGGGCAAATCAAAATTACACTGAGGTAGTACCTCCCACCAGCCAGAATGGCCATCATCAAAAAGGCTACAAACAATCAATGCTGGAGAGGGTGTGGAGAAAAGGGAACCCTCCTGGACTGCTGGCGGGAATGGAAATTGGTGCAGCCACTACGGAGGGTCCTTAAAAAGTCTAAAAATATAGCTACCATATGATCCTGCAATCCTACTCCTGGACGTGGACCTGAAGAAAACTGCAATTCAAACAGATACATGCATCCCAAGGCCCATAGCAGCATTATTTACAGTAGCGAGGACACGGAGGCAACTCAGAGGGCCATTGACAGATGAATGGGCAAAGAGTAGATGAAGAAGATGTGGTGTGTGTGTGTATGTGTGTGTGTGTATATGTATATATAATGGAATATTACTCAGCCATAAAAGGAACAAAACAGTGTCACTGGCAGCAACATGGATGGATTTCAAGATTGTCATGCTAAGGGAAGCAAGCCAGGCAGAGAAAAGCAAATACCATATGATATCACTTACACATGGAATCTAAATATGATACAAATGAATTTATCCGTGAAACAGAAACAGATTCACAGTCATGGAGAATAGACTGGTGACTGCCAAAGGGGAAAGTGTGGGGGAGATTAATTAGGATTTGGGGATTAACATATACATACTTCTATATATAAAATAAATAACCAATAAGGACCTACGGTATAGCACAGGGAGCTAACTATATTCCATATCTTGTAATAATCTATAAAGGAAAAGAATCATATGCATCAGTATATATATATATACATGTATAACTGAATCACTGAATCACTCTGCTGTGCACTTGAAACTAACACGAGACTTGAAATCAACTAGATTTCAAAAAACAAAACAAAACAGCTGGCCAGGTCCAGGTCTCAGCGCTGGCTTGGGCAGGTGTCAGTCCCTTGCCCTCTATGGGTTGGTCTCCTTATCTGTCAGGTGAAGAGGTGAGTACCTGGTTCATGGTGATGGAAGGATGCGACTGCTTGGCTTATGAACAGTGTTTAGAGAACAGTTGTTCTTGTTTAATCCCTCAGTCGTGTCCAGCTCTTTGTGACCCCATGGACTGTAGCCTGCCAGCCTCCTCGGTCTCTGGGATTCTCCAGGCAAGAATACTGGAGTGGGTTGTCATTTTCTCCTCCAGGGGATCTTCCTGACCCAGGGATCAAGCCTGAGTCTCCTGCATTACAGGAGGATTCTTTATCATGAAGTCACCAGGGAAGCCCCTAGAAAACAGTAGCTATGATCAATAACATGGAATTAATAGTCAAGTGAAGCTACATTATGGTCAAAGGGCTCGAGATCCCAGCTGCTTTGCACTTTTCTTCCTACTTATTCATGTCTGTCATGGGTGAGCTATGGCTCTGATCCAAATTCTCTTTTCTTGGGACTCAAGCTGATGGAGAAACCTCCATGGTGCCACCAGGACAGAGGGGAGATAGCCTGAAAGAGACCTAACTGGCTCTTGTTGTTCAATTGCTGGGTCGTGTCCGACTCTGTGACCCCATGGACTGCAGCACACCAGGTTTCCCTGTCCTTCACTATCTCCTGGAGTCCGCTGGCTCTTAACGTTGGCCATGACTTTACCTCTCATCTTCAGTTGGCCAAATTGGGTCCCTTGACCAAGCCTGATGAGATTTGGAAGAGGAAATAAAAATCTCCCCTAGGCAGAGACAGTGAATATTTTTGAACACTGTTGCAGTTTAGCACAATATATCTGCAAAATAACCTTAGGAGGCACAAGAGAGTGTGCTTCAGAAAAGACACGTGAGTGCTGAATAAACATGAATGTGGAGTGTGCTTTCAGGCTTAATTGCTTCTTTAAGAATTTTCTGAGAAAGTCTTGTCATTGTTGCTCTCTTGGCAGGTTTATATAAAACCAAAGAAGACTGTACATACATTCCCAACAGTTCTCAAATACACAGAGTTCAGTGCAAGCCAAGCTTCTGTTTATCTTGAAGACTTTCAGGGGCAAACCCTGATCAAAGCAAATAGTTCCTTTTGTCAGCCAATCTAAGCTTTTAAAATAAATTTGGAGAAATTAATAGCATTTTGGAGGCTCATCAACTTAAGCCTGTGCACACATACACACTCAGATACACACGCACAAGATTGTCAACCCTTTGGATCCTGTATCTGTCAGGGTCTTTCAGTCACAAACAACAGAATCTATTCTTGGGGGGAAATCGAGTAATGGCAATTAGGTTGTTCAGAAAATGTCCAGGAAAGTTTTGTCCTTGGAAACAAGGGCTGAATTATGTTGATTGCAGTGCCTGACTGTTCCAAGGGAGAATGAACTGCTCCAACACTGAGGACGGGGTGTTGTGGCTTGAACTTCCGCCAAGTTGCCCCTGAAACCTGGATGCTTCCTTGTCTGCACTGTGCCTCTTTCCACAAGGAGTTCTGGGTGACTTTCTCCTCTTTCTTCAATTTTAATTTAAAAAAAAAAAACAAACACTTGTTTATTTGACTGCACTAGGTCTTAGTTAAGGCATGCAGGGTCTTTAGTTGGGGCATGTGTGGGATCTCGTTCCCCGACCGGTGATGGACCCAGGCCCCTGCATCGGGAGCTCAGAGTCTTAGCCACTGGACCGTCAAGGAAGTCCTCCAGTTTTATCTTCTTCAAATCAAAATCTCATGCATTCACCACCTTAACCAAATGATCAGACTTTGCATCCTAATCATGAGAAAATCTAAGACAGCAGGCCTCCTCTGAGATGCGTTACGGCACTTACAACATCACCTATGAGATGCTCTTTTATCAGGATGTACAGCGTGTCTATTTGTGTGATGATTGCAGCCATTGGCAATTGTTGTCTAAATGCATTAATTTATTGGGGGTTGCAAAACGATGATCTTCTAATTTTACTATTTTAAAAAAATGTTTTGGTTGCAAAAATTTAATAAAGATACTCTTCGCCTCGCCTACGTTTGGGTTGCCCAGGTGTTCAGCTCATAATAGAAAGCCAGGATACATGTTCGCTTTAATTTCTTCCTTTTGTTCATTAGTTTTCAAGATCATGAGTTGGTTCCTTTTGACCCTGTCATTCTCTGAAGATGATCCACTAGCTTTAAAATGTGTCTGTATCATCATGACCCCATGTATTAAAATGTATTTGGTGAGTTTCAATCAATTGCAGTTATTTTTGAAGCTCCAATTCCTTTACCTTTTGCTGGTGGGAGCCTCTTCAGTTTGGTTCCTGGGTCCTTTTGGTAGGATCCTTGTGGTCCGTTTCCTCACTATCTGGTGTGACCAAAGTTTCAGGTTCATTTTCTACATTTTGTGCCTCAGACCAGAATTGGTCATTCCTCCAAGAAGCCCTGGTTTCTTTTAGTGAGAACTGGCATTTCAAGACCATGATCTGGCCACTAATAATGTTGATTGCTACTGACTGGCCGTTGTTTTTAGGTCTTTTCAGTGAACAGAGCTAGGATATACATATATATGTATGTATGTATGTATGTATATATATATGTAATATTATATGTTACATATATATAACATTTATATAATATAGTGTAATTATATATAGTGTAATATTATGGATTATATATATTACATGATATAAGGCAATATATACATTTTTAAGATAAAAGAATCATGAGTTTATAACTGGTACTTGTAATTCAAATTTATGACTAGCATGATGAGTATTTTTCAGCTCGCATTTTCTATATTAAATCGATCTATCCTTTCATACTGAAAATCCTGATCTGAAAAAATACAAGCGATGATATAATTAGAATATCCTATAATTATTCATTTATTTTATCTCATCTTGGGCATGCACATCAAGCCCACGATTCAAATGATACTCAAGTTTAAAAAAAATAGAATTCCTAAAGTACACAGAGAGAGGACTGTACTTTTAATAAATGGTGCTGAGTCTGCAGGATATCTTTATAGAAAAGAAAAAGCAGTTTAGACCCTTGCTTTATCATGTGCAAAAATTAGTTCCAGTTATCCTAAGTGTTCAAAATAAAGTGTAAAGATTATTTAAATGTGGTAAACTTTCTTTAAAAAAAGAGAGAAGGGGAAAAAAAGGAACACAGTTTTCTTTAATTCTTTCATCACAATGGCCCCAGTTGCACAGGGATTGAACAAACATGCAATAGACAAAGCTGACAAATTTGCGACACACAACGTCTGTCTGATCTTTTCAGACTCTTCATTTCTGTACCAGCTGAGGTTCCTGGTAGAAGATGTTATTTATAGCACGGCATACGAGTGCTAGCAGTAGAGTGTGGGCCAACATGGCACATGGAAGCCGACTCCTCGGGAAGGAAAGCTTCCTTTAACTTTGCCTTGTTTCCTGTTTTTGCAGCTATATTTGCTGAGAGTGTCTGAAGCATGTCATTTAATGAGTGCCTAGTCTGAAACCGATTTTCCCAGACAAGCCGGGACGACCCCTGACTTTTTCTAAGGACTTGTTGGCTGACTGCAGTGGAGCCTGCTGAGTGGGGATCACTGTGAATTCTGAGAGCAGAAGGAGGTGAGCGGCCAGGAAAACATCCTCGCAGGCCCAGAGCTCTTACTGTGTGTCAGGCTCATCACACACGTGTTTATCATTTCATCCTCCCGAGAACATCAGGAAGTAAGGACTATCACGGTCACTTTACAGAGCTGCTGCTGCTGCTAAGTCGCTTCAGTCATGTCCGACTCTGTGCGACCCCATAGACGGCAGCCCACCAGGCTCCGCCATCCCTGGGATTCTCCAGGCAAGAATACTGGAGTGGGGTGCCATTGCCTTCTCCAGTGCATGAACAGGAAAATTGAAAGTGAAGTCTCTCAGTCATGTCTGACTCTTAGCGACCCCATGGACTACAGCCTACCAGGCTCCTCCGTCCATGGGATTTTCCAGGCAAGAGTACTGGAGTGGGGTGCCATTGCCTTCTCCAGTGCATGAACAGGAAAAGTGAAAGTGAAGTCTCTCAGTCATGTCTGACTCTTAGCGACCCCATGGACTACAGCCTACCAGGCTCCTCCGTCCATGGGATTTTCCAGGCAAGAGTACTGGAGTGGGGTGCCATTGCCTTCTCCCTTTACAGAGCAGAGTTTTACAATTCAGGGAGATGAAATGAACAAGACTCACAAGCGTGCAATCTGTGTCATTGCGCTGGTCCCCAGCTTAGAAGGGCCCTGCCTTGGGTCTAATGCTTTATTATGACCGTCTTGAAATAAGTGGTAAAGAATCCACCTGCTATTGCAGGTGATGCAAGAAATTCGGGTTCAGTCCCTGGGTCGAGAAGATCCTCTGGAGGAGGGCATGGCAACTCACTCCAGTATTCTTGCCTGGAGAATCCCATGGACAGAGGAGGCTGGCGGGCTACAGTCGACAGGATCACATAGAGCCGGACACAACTGAGTGAGTGAACACACACGCAAGACTCTTACATTAATATTTAGTTTATCTGATGAAGCCACGATATCGTAAATCTCCATATGTATTTACCAGCCCGAAAGAGAGCAACTTTCAGGGTCCAGGCTTTACAGACCATGCCCATCTCTGGTATTAGCTAGCTGTATGTCTGTTTTTTCAATGCTTGAGGGCTGGTATGGGCCAGACTGAGGGCAAGCACACAGGGCTTACCTCCCTGGCAAGCCCAGGTGTTGCTTGAAATTTAACACATGGTTAGATCACTAAAGGCTCCCCTGGTGGCTTAGAGGGTGAGGAATCCTCTTGCAATGCAGGAGACCGGTTTTGATCCCTGGGTCAGGCAGATCCCCTGGAGAAGGGAATGGCTACTCACTCCAGAATTCTTGCCTGGAGAATCCTATGGACAGAGGAGCCTGGAGGGCTACAGTCCATGAGATCGCAAAGAGGTGGACACGACTGAGTGACTAACACACATTTCGGATCACCAAGCCTTCAGTCCTGTGTTTCTAGATATCTGTAACCACACGATACTGCACTTTGGGGAGGGACATTTTCTCCCTCTCCCCATACTCAGCTAGTAGGAATGCTTCATTCTGGAAAATCTCCTAGAAGAAAACAAAAACCAAGGAATGTTCATAGCACTTTTCCTGCAGGCGTGCAAGCCCTGGATAATGGAGAGAGGGGCATCTGACTTGAGGACCAGGAGATTCCATAGTATTTCGTTTCATGCTTTTTCAGCCTTGGGAGAAGGACATTGTAATGTCAGGAATTCAGGCTGTTATCAATGAAATAATTCTTTCTTGGCAGATATCTGAGATTCAGGGAAAACTTAAAAAAAAAAAAATCTGGAACTGCTGCAGGGCACAATTGGACTTGTATAGAGGTGGGAATGGCTTCGGCTGGGAAAACAGGGTGTGAATACGTGAAAGCTGAAATCACTTTCCAGGCAGAAAGGTATTCGTTTTCAAAAGAGTGATGGAGACTAGAATCCCAGAGAAGTTCTTTGTGGGCTACAAGGCTTTAGGGGACAAGGGGTTACCTAAACCAGGTCCAGAAAGGATGAAGGAGAGTGTCAGGGGACTGGACACACATCCTGGACACATGTGCACATACGTGCAGCTATCTGGGTCCTAAGACCACGTGCTTTTTATCTGTGTTGCTAGGCCATGTCCAACTCTTTGTGACCCCATGGACTGTGGGCTTCCCTGTCCTTCACTGTCTCCTGGAGTTTGCTCAAATTCATGTCCACTGAGTCAGTGATGCCGTTCAACTTGTGTGGGGCCTCTCATTTTTTGGACTTGCCCCATGAAGTGTCATGGCAAGCTCTCAATATATATTCTTTTCATTGAACCAGTGAATCATTTATTTTTGCTAAAGACCCTGAAGTCTCTCAGCCCCGGGTTTGAGCCCTAACTCTGCCATTTGTCAGTTTCATGTCCCTGGGCGAGTCGTGGACCCCCCGACCCTCAGGCCCCCTTCTGTTCGATGGGGGTAACACCTGTCTGGTCCATCTCCAAATTAATTAGGAGGATTAAAGATGAGGATGTACGTGAAAGTGCTTGGAAAACTGTAGATTTCTACGCAAACAGGCTAGCAAATTATTATGGTCTGAATCGTGTCCCTTCACGCTTCCCTGTTCATATGTTGAAGCCTGGACCCCCAATATGGCTGCGTTTGGAGATTCGGCCTTTGAGGAAGTAACTAAGGTTGACCGAGGTCACAAGGCAGCCCTAATGTGATAACACTGGTGTCCTCGTAAGAAGAGGAAGAGACCACAGGTCTCTCGCCTCTGCGTGAATGCAGAGGCAGGGCTGTGTGAGGACTGAGCGAAAAGGTGGCTGCCTGCAAGCCCGGAAGAGAGGCCTCCCTGGGAACCAACCCTGCTGGAACCTTGAGCTTGGGCGTCCAGATCCGTTAGAACATAAGCATCTGTTGTTTAAGCCTCCGGTCTGTGGTTTTTTCTTATGGCATTCCAAGCTGACCAGTACAGAAGAAAACCAGTGTTTACCCAGCCATTTAAGTCTCACAGAACATTTTTCTGTATATCTTTTTAACTTAAAACTTTTTGTTGAAGGAGATAAGAAAGCATTATCAAGTAGTGTGTAGAAACTTGTTTTTTCAAGTGCTCATATTTTTTACATCACGAAGCATTGAGAGTGGGTTTGTGTTTTGTCTGCCTGCTGCCTTGCCGTCTATGAAGCAGGTGGAAAGTCTGACCATAAACACACAGCTAAAAGCACAGAACAACTGCTATTCTTCAGAAGAAGCGCCTTAAGATTTGACCCTAAATCCCTCCTCCTCCCCCTCTGGCATGTTGTTAGAGCTTCTGGGGCTGATGTAATTTTTTTCTTTTTGCAGCTGTGATAAATGCTGTACACTGCTGGTTTAAGATGGTGGTGGTGGTTTAGTCGCTAAGTTGTGTCCAACTCTTGCGACCCCATGGACTATAGCCCTCTAGGCTCCTCTGTCCATGGGAATACTCAGGCGAGAATACTGGAATGGGTTGCCATTTCCTACTCCAGGGGATTTTCCCAACCCAGGAATCGAACCCGGGTCTCCTGCATTGCAGGCAGATTCTTTACCAACTGAGCTACAAGGGAAGCCCCCCTAAGATAAGAAAGAGGCTACAATTTGGTGGCAAGAATTTTTAGAAACACAAATTCCCTCCCTGCTGCCTGCAACCCTGACTCCTTGGACTCATAAGTCACGGACACACTGGTTACGTCCGATTTGCTGCTCCGAGTGGTTTATGGGATTTTTGTGCCTTTCCTCCACCCCTTTTTGCTCTGTACTAATTCCTATCCTCTCCCACTGCCACCACCACCTGCGTCTCCCTCTTAATTATAGTAAGAACTCTAGAGTACACAGTTCAGAGGGACCACTTCCTACCTTCACCCAGGAGGGCCTTGGAGCGCTGAAAGAAGCAGCTTTGTCCTGTCAGTAAGTGTGCCAGGTACTCAAGCACTTTGGCTTATATTGACACTCTTTGGATCACAAACTCAGGGAGGAAAAATAAGGGCACTTCTGGTCTTTTCTCTTTTATGAGATATATTCAAATAGAGATTCGTACATCAACATTCATAGCAGCATTTTGCACAGCAGCCTAAAGGTGGAAACAACCCAAGTGTCCATCCACAGATGAATGGATAAACAAAATGAGGTATACACATTCAATGGAAAATTACTTGGCCTAAAAAAGGAAAGAAATTCTGAGACAGGCTGCAGCATGGATGAACCTTAAAGACATTATGCTCTGTGAATAAGCCAGATACCAAGGGATGGATACTGCCTTTGACCGCTTCTGTGAAGTGTTCAGCACAGTCAGATTCACAGAGACAGAGAGTAGAATGGTGGTTCCAGGGAGTAAGGGGAATGGGGTGGAGAGTTAATGTTTGATGAGTCAGCTGGGGAAGTTGCAAAACTCTGGAGACAAGTGGTGATGATGGTGGCAAAACAAGGCGAATGTACCTAAAGCCACTGAAATGGATGCTTAAAGAGTTAAAATCGTAAATTTCACATACATATATTTTGCCAAGATAAAGAAAAAGAAAGGACAAGTGGTATCTGCTTGAAGCTACTCCTCCCACTGAGACCAACCCACCAAACCCTTAGTGGCTCTGATCCTCCCCACCCAGACCATCAAAACCATCGCCCTCATTGACAGGTGACTGCTTTGGGCACCTGCCTAAAAGTGGGATGGCTGGATCGTATGGGAATTCTGTGTGTAACTTTTTGAGGAACTGCTGATCTGTGTTCCACAGTGACTGCACCGTTTTACACTCTTGCCAGGGATGACAGCGGCTTTGTTATGGGTGTAGTGATTTACTGGATACCTTCTGATGCTCTGTTAAAGCTATAAATAAACACAGATACACATTCTACAAAGCACAATGGCACGTGGGTCATTATTCACCATATAAAGATGTGTTTTCTTCATCTTTTCCCATCCAACCGGGTGGAAAGGGCAACAGCTTTGGGTTGAGGGGTTCAATACATAAAAATACCTGGTCAAGATAAACCAAACTCCTCATGATCTACTGAAAGTGACATTCTCTCCCAGTGAATAAACTCAAGGGACGTACGTGTGACCTTAGCACCTGGGCAGATTCCTGAGATAGAGCTGCACCCTTAAGAGTAGGGAGGGACAGCAAGTGGCCCCACACCTGGCCCTTCAGTGTGGCTCCTGCATGGGCTGCCAGGGGTCAGCAGTGACCCTGAGGTTCTCCACTGGCATGCCTTTGGTGTGGACCTCCTGATCCCTTTGCAAATAGAACAGAAATCCACACATAACAAAGCAGGAGGTTCATGATCTGTATTGGTTTCTTTGGTGTTGAATCTATTTTTCTGTTTTCTTATGTCCACTTCACATTCGGTTTTAATGTCTCTACTGCCTCTTTGTGGGTCTTATTTCTCTGGCTGGGTGACTGTCAGGCTCCCAGACAAAGAGCTTTCTGGCAGGACGGGTCCATGGTGAGAATGTCCAAGTACCTGCATCCTGAGCATCCTTTCAGGAGGTACAAAGGAGCCACTCGGTTGAGCTGGGTGAGACCAAAGCAGATTTTTTAAATGTTTTTCTCACTTTTTCACATATTTGCTTTCCTACTGCTGATGTTCATTAGCCTCCTGGAATCTGGACGAGTAAGTCAGCTGAGTGGAGGAAGTTTAGGGAGGATTCACCTTTTTCTTTCCACACGATATATGTTTTCACTGCTTTGTGGCCAAGAGTTGCTCCTGCTGTTGTTCACTTGCTCAGTCATGTCCGACCTTTTGTGACCCCGTGGACTGCAGCACACCAGGTTTCCCTGTCCTTCACTATCTCCTGGAGTTTGCTCAAACTCACATCCATTGAGTCGGTGATCATCCAACCATCTAGTCCTGGCCAAGAGAGAGGGTGATAGCTCCTGGGATTCTCTCTCTCTCTCTCTTTTTTTTTTTTTTAACAATTTCTCCAAGAATTTTTCTTCCAGCTGATGTTTTATTTCCTCACTTTTCACAAGGCGGAACATGTACTGAGAGTGGGTAGATTTTTTTGTGCATGTGTGATTGGTTAAGAGCTATTGTTGGTATTTGAAATACTCTTTTGACCTTGATGTGCTGGCTTGGCAGCAATCTTTATTGTGTAAGCTGAAGCAGAAAAACAATCCATGTAAAACTCCGTGTCCTCTGTGATACTGGGCACGTTGTGCTCTTTTATATGAAATGCCGCTAATGGTAGTGCAAATAGGAGATGCTGTGAATTGGCGATGAGGGTGGTGGCGGTGGCGGCGGCGGCATTATTCCCGATGTAATGATGTTTTCTGGCCAGAGTCAGGCTCACTCTTTTCTCTTTGCACATCAGTCCCCGAGACCTCACTATGCACCATGTTCCACTGGTATAAGGGGAAGACATATTCCTTGGCCTCCAGAAGCCTGGGGAGACACTGACAGTAAACCGTGATAGATGCTACCGCAGACACTTGACCCACATGGAGAGAGACTGCTTCTCCGTCTTTCGTGGAGAAAAGAGGAGCTTCTGGGGAGCAGAGAGAGGGAGGGTTGGTGGAGCTTCGTCTCAACAGGGTTTCCGAAATTGTTGGCATTTTGGACCAGAAGATTCTTCATTGGGGGAGGGGGGGCGTGCTGTGCTTGGGAGCAGATCCCGAAGGCCTGGGCCGAAGACAGAGATTTGTGGGTGTTGGTTGTGGAAGCTGTGGGTGAGATTGCCCGGGGGCCAGGGGCGGTGTGGAAAGAGGAAGCGTCAGGTGGGTGGGATGGGTCTGGAGAACGGCAGCTTGTTCCCATTACTGTCCGGTCCTGTCTCTCACGAGCCCGCCCCAAACCCACAGGCCATCGGAATTTTCTCCTGTTTCCGTCTTTTAAAATCCAAAGCACCTAAATGATGACCATCCCGGAGACCTTTCGAGTCTGACCACTCTGTATTTCTCTTAACTTTTCTGGGGAACCCTGCTGCAAGCTCATTAAGTCTGGGGCACCATTTCTGTGCCCTCCTGCTCTTTTTTCTCAACCAGTTAAACCCAGTTACAACTCCTCCTCTGAGGGCTATGGGAGGCTTTGCTGACGATTCTGGGCTCAGCTGAACCTTTTGACTGGAGGACAAAGTTCAGATCCCCTCAGAAGAGCCTGACACCCATGTCCTTCCCCCCAGCACCCGGCGCTCAGGGTGACTCACTGATCCACCAGGATTTGTTTGGTGGCCCCGAGCCCTGATCCATGGGCAGCCTGAAAGGAGAACCTCTGTGACCTTATCTCTGAAAACACCCCTTGGCAGACTAGTGGTTTATTTTACTAAAAATAAGAAATGGGTGAACACTTTTTTTTGGTGGGGGGGCTACTATTTAAATAAATTGAATAAAAACAAACAAAAATCAGCTGGAAATGGATAAACAGCAAGGTCCTACTGCACAGCACAGAAAACTATATTCAATATCCTGTGATAAACCATAATGGAAAAGAATATTAAAAATGTATGTGTATGTAACAATCATTTTGCTGTGCAACAGAAATTAACGTATCATTTTAAATCAAGTATACTTCAATAAAAAAATTTAGCTGGATGTTGAAGCAATGTGTTAAAAAATAAAGCACTGGCTCACTGTTTATTTTGGAAAAAACATTAAAATTCTGTGAATCCTGTTGTAACTGCGGCTCAGCACCAGGAAGTCTGGTTCAAGGGTTTCCTAAGCGAAGCTGCTGGGAGGACAGGGGTACTGTGAAATGCTTTCTCTCTTGCTGGGCTTATCTGCCAGGAGAGGGGCAGCGTGTGACCATGGATGTTTTCACCCGGCTGCTTCTGAACTTTGACCCACTGTTGCAACAGGGGTCATGGCAGCAAGGGCAGGAACCAGGCCCCGGTGCAGCTCACCGCCTGCAGGCCAGGTGTCAGCGGCGTGCTCTGAGCTGGTGAGAGGCGCCAGTGCCCCACTGGCTGGCTTTGGCGCGTGGAAACGGTGTGATACAGGGGGAAGCGGCATCTCCCTGGAGAGGCGAGTATGGTCCAGACGGAGCGAGCCTTCTGCCAGCAAGGCGTCCCGGGCTCTGGAGGGACTTGCAGTATTGTCTGGGCTGGTCACCCCTTCTACTTACCTGTCCAGTCTGTCCACATGTTCTGGGTCTGCACTCTTCAGGTGTTTTAAAATTTGTTTTTGTTTTCTTTTTTAAAAAAAGCATTTTTAATTTTATATTTGAGTATGGCTAATGAATGTGTTTCCCAGGTGGCTTAGTAGTAAAGAATCCACCTGCCCATGTAAGGCACTCAGGAGACATGGGTTCGATCCCTGGGTCCAGAAGATCCCGTGGAGAAGGGAATGGCAGCCCACTCCAGTGTTCTTGCCTGGAGAATCCCATGATGGAGGAGCCTGGTGGGCTAAAGCCCATGCAGTTGCAAAGAGTCAGACATGACTGAGGGACTAAGAATGCACACACACACATAGCTGGTTAACAATGTGGTGATGGTTTCAGGTGCACAGCAAAGGGATTCAGCCATACCCCTACCTGGATCCATTCTCCCCCAAACTCCCCTCCCATCCAGTCTGCCATGCACTCTTTAGCTTTTGCCCGAGTGCTGGGCCCTGGCTGATTTTGCTTCTTGTCCAACTTGCTGATTTAATAACGGCATGGATCAGAAGGCGAGATCAGCTTGCACCCACAAGCCGTGGCACCTGACTGTGTTTCAGCTCAGCAGGAGCAGTGGAGTCTCAGCCTCTGTTTCGGGGCCGAGACCCAAGCTGGATTCGCTCTGGCTGTGTGCTGCCTGCGCGGCCCCCCCCCCCGCCGCCCTTAACCTGGCCACGTGCCCATCCCCCACAACTGACAGTTCAGGGTGGAGAGTGGCCTTCTTGGAACTGAGGTTTCAAAGCTCCTTTGGGGTGGGAGTGTCAGAGCTGAGAGGATGGGTGTGTTCATGCCAGTGTCCCCAGAGCTATCAGCCTGGCCATGATTTGGGGGCCTTTAAAGGCATCTGGAGAAGCAGGAGGGCAGACCACCCCCCTTGGGCGTGAGTGCTTCCATTCAGAATAATGTGATTTTACATCGATAGGTCCCCCCACGCTCTCCTGTTATTTCCACGTGTGCTAAGTTTATAAAGTTGTCAGTTTCCATAACCTCAAGCGCACACAGCCTTTTCGTTTTATTTAATTCAGTTTTCAGTGGGAGGTACACGTGAGCAGTAAGGAGACGTTAATCCTTTCTGGTTTGTGCCAGGGAGCTTTTCATAAATCCTCCTTCCACAGCACCCACCTCCCTTGTGTAGGAACTGATATGATTGGGGAAAATTGGATAAACCTTTGGAGATGCAGAAGGCAGAGGGGGCTGCAGGGGGCCAATCAAGGGACGCTTCGGGAACTTCCTTCTCGCTCCCTCTGATGGAGATGCAAAACCAGGGGGCCTGCTTTGCTCAGCACGGAGCCAGCCCGCCAGCCTGCCAGGAGCTGTGGAGACACGTGGCTGCCACAGAGACAATGAGTCAGCATCCCACCTGCTTCAGAGGCTCTGCGAACCCGCAAGGGTGCTCATCCCCTCAGGTTAATATTAACCGTCCAGGCGGGCCCCAGGCAAACCCAGGAAGTGGGGCGTGGTGACCCAGGGTGGGAGGCTGGGGAAGCTGGGAGCCCAGAGTTCTCTTAACCTGGCCCTTCAGCTCGCTCAGCTTCCCTCTCCTGAAATTCATTTTCTCTTTCCCTGCTGCCCAGGTGTTTAAGTGAAATGCTGCCGCTGGCCTGACCCATGTTGTGGGGGAGCCTGAGAGCCACAGTGCGTTTGTGAATTTCCAGAAAGGCTTTGGCACAGGGGACTCTGCTCTGTTATGTGGCAGCCTGGATAGGAGGGGGTTTTAGGAGAGAATGGATACATGTACATGTGTGACCTCCTGGTGGCCCAGCGGTAAAGAATCCGCCTGCAGTGCAGGAGACTCGGGTTTGATCCCTGGGTCGGGAAGATCCCCTGGAGAAGGAAATGGCAGCCCACTCCAGTATTCTTGCCTGGAGAATCCCATGGACAGAAGTGCCTGGTGGGCCACAGCCCATGGGGTTGCAGAAGAGTCGAATACAACTGAGCGACCGAGCACAGCCCAGCAGATAAGTGTGGATGACGCCCTTCGCGGTTCACCTGAAACTAGCACAACATTGTTAACAGGCTCTACGGCAGGACAAAATAACAAGTTTAAAAAAAAGGAAGGCTTTGGGTCAGAGCTGGGTGAGAGGTCAAGGTCCATGGCTGACGGCTCTGAGGCCTTGCAAGGGCTCTTCTCTGAGCCTCAGACGAGGAAAACACACTTCACCCCGCATACAGCAATGCCCCACAATTAGGGAGCGGCTGGTACCTTCCCTTTCATGAAGCTGTTTCCTTGCCTCTTCCTCCAAGGTCTGGCTTTCTTGCCACTTTGACCTATCAGGGGACCTTCTCAACAATTCTGCCGTGAAAGCTGTATGTGGATTTTTATGCCCGGTAGTGAGTGGCTGGGTTCCCTCCGCTGGGTGGGTGGGAGGCGAAGGTGGCCCTGTGCACGGAGGTGGGGGGACCACCCCGGGGTGCTGTGCCGGGCGGCACCCACCCACCACCAGTGTTGCAGGCGCTGCAGAGGGTCGATTCCCCTGTAGAAGGGCTTTCCTTGGCCAGCCCGCACCCTGTCAGTGTGCCCGCGATACCTCGATTCTGGGGAACACGTCAGGCCTCTGCCGTTTGGAAAAATGAATTCTGACGGCTGTGAGCGAGTTCTGGAGATTTGGGGGAAAGAGTGATGAAGGGGGCCGGGTGGGGTCGCAGCTCCTGTCCTTAGAGGCTTATCACCCACCGACAGATAAGCAGACTTGGCCCACGTGACTCTTGAGGGTGGCTTAACTCCTTCCGGGATTGTTCATGGCCAGTTCCTGGGAAATTGGGCGAAAACAAGCAGAAAGAGGAAGGTTTGTTTGTTTGCTCGACAAATATTTACCGAGCACCGTGACATGACAGCTTGTTCTCAGCCTCGGAAGATGCACAGTTCTGAGCAAGACAGGCAAGTTCCCGGTTGTCCCGCAGTATCCATTCCAGGGAGAGAGGACAAGAGATATATTAGGTATTCAAATAAACAAACCAGAGAATCCGCGAGCAGGAGCAGCCAGCGCCCTGGAGACAGAGAACTAGGCGGTGGTTCTCAAATGTGAGACCCCATCACACTCACATGGGGGCGGGGGGGGGGGCAGTTAAAACACAGATTGCCTGGCCCCACCCCAGCGTTTCTGGTTCACTGTGTCCAGGGAGGGGCCAGATAATTTGCCTTTCTCACAAGTTCTCAGGTGATGCTGTTGATCCTGGTCCCTGGACCATACTTTGAGAATGACTGAGTAGGGTCTCAGGATAAGGTGGTGGGTGGGGGCAAGTTTAGAAAACTACTCAGAAAGGGTCAAGGATGTCAGGACTGTTCACTTTCAGATGGCTGAAGTGGCAGGGGTGGAAGCTGTATGTTATTTGCAGTTCTTTTTGGAGCGGACAGCTGCAAAGAAAGGAAAACAGAGTGTACCTCTCATCTCTCTCTCTCTCCACTTTTGTCCCTATTCAGATGGGCATTTGGAATCTCATTGTTCTGGGGAGCTGGCCATCTAGCTGGCCTCAAGGCATGATGCTACTTTGTGGCCTAGAATATTCCCATCTATTTGTTAGTTCTCACGAAGCAGCAGTTTAAAGCCGATCCGAGTCTAAACATTTCAGGAACATCCCTGATACCAAAGGGAAAGAGGTCCTTGTTCTGTTTGTAACCAGCTCCAGGGCTCCCTGGGTCCCGTTTCCTCAGTTACCCATTGGGTAGTGGTGTGTGTATGTGTGTGTTTTCTTTTTTAAAGTTTTATTGAAATATAGCTGATTTATATGCGTTAATTTCTGCTGTGCAGCCAAGGGATTCAGACACATACATACATACATATATTATTCTTTTCTCTTATGGTTTATCACAGAGTAGTGAATATAGTTCCCTGTGCCATATAATTGTTGCTGCTGTTGTTTAATTATGTCCAGCTGTTTGCAACCCCATGGCTCCTCTGTCCCTGGGGTTCTCCTGGCAAGAATACTGGAGTGGGTTGCCATTTCCTTCTTCTGTGTTTTTTTTTTTAATATTTATTATTTTTATTTATTTGGCTGCACCATATCAGGTTGCGGCATGTGGGATCTAGTTTTCTGACTGGGATGGAACCCGAGCCCCCTGCTTTGGGAGGACGGAGTCTCAGCCACTGGACCACCAGGGAAGTCTCGTAGTTGTGTTTTTGTAAAATAAAGATAAAAAGCATCACAGATTAAAAGATCATAACTGACCTGAAGACAGAAGATATCACTTCTTCATCTTTCCATCCTCAGGGTCTAGCAGTAAGCCTGCCCTATCAGTAAGCCAGATATGCGGATGACACCACCCTTATGGCAGAAAGTGAAGAAGAACTAAAGAGCCTCTTGATGAAGGTGAAAGAGGAGAGTGAAAAAGTTGGCTTAAAGCTCAACATTCAGAAAACTAAGATCATGGCATCTGGTCCCATCACTTCATGGGAAATAGATGGGGAAACAGTGTCAGACTTTATTTTTTAGGCTCTAGAATCACCATAGATGGTGACTGCAGCCATGAAATTAAAAGACGCTTACTCCTTGGAAGGAAGGTTATGGCCAACCTAGATAGCATATTTAAAAGCAGAGACATTACTTTGCCAACAAAAGTCCATCTAGTCAAGGCTGTGGTTTTTCCAGTGGTCATGTATGGATGTGAGAGTTGGACGGTGAAGAAAGCTGAGCACCGAAGAATTGATGCTTTTGAACTGTGGTGTTGGAGAAGACTCTTGAGAGTCCCTTGGACTGCAAGGAGATCCAATCAATCCATCCTAAAAGAGATCAATCCTGGGTGTTCATTGGAAGGTCTGATGTTGAAGCTAAAACTCCAATACTTTGGCCACCTCATGTGAAGGGTTGACTAATTGGAAAAGACCCTGATGCTGGGAAGGACTGGGGGCAGGAGGAGAAGGGGACGACAGAGGATGAGATGGTTGGATGGCATCACCGACTTGATGGACATGGGTTTGGGTGGACTCCGGGAGTTGGTGATGGACAGGGAGGCCTGGCGTGCTGCAATTCATGGGGTCGCAAAGAGTCGGACACGACTGAGAGACTGAACTGAACTGAACAGTAAGCCATGCATGCTTGTTGATTGCAAATATTCAATCAATTATTTATTCACAACCAGGCACTATGCTAGGTGCTGGGAGTATAAAAACAAAGGCAGACCTGGCCCCTGCTCTCATGGAGTTCATGGTCTAGGTCAGGGATACAGACAAATTAACAGTCTTCCCTGATGGCTCAGACTGTAAAGAATCCTCCTGCAATGGGGGAGACCCAGGTTTGGTCCTGGGAGTCGAGAAGATTCCCCTGGAGAAGGGAATGGCTACCCTTCCAGTATTCTTGACTGGAGAATTCCATGGACGGGGGAGCCTGGTGGGGTCACAAAAAATCAGATATGACTAAGTGACTAACACTTTCACTCCACACTACCATGTAGGGTGCTGTCTTAAAGTCTATACTAGGAGCGAGACAGGGCACTGTGGAAACATATGATCTAGGAGGTCAGGAAGGCTTCCTGGAAGAAGTGGCAGATAACATAGAGGATGAGTGGGCTGGATAAGCAGGAGTATGCGTCTGCTCAGGCCCGGAGTTGGGAGGCACACTCCCTGACTGGCATCAGTTCAGGACAGCTGGGGCCGAGAACTGGGGCGTGATCCTGAAGTGTCAGGGCGCATGGAGGACGCATCTTAGGGGTTTCACTGGCTGGTTGCCATTTACACCAAGCACAAAGGTTCTGCCTTACGTACCCAGGGGGATGGGTCAAATACCCGGGGTGGGGAAACTTGCTGTGGTGCTGACTGGACTCTGTTTAGAGTTGGCTGTGTTTGAAGATCCTGGTTCCCAGATTTCACCTCCTCTCACCTGTTGAACGGGAAGGGCTGGGCAAACCTGTTTGGGTGAAGGAAGAGCTTGTTGAACTCTGTACCTTCAAAGAGCCTTCTTGGAACAGAAGTGACAACTCTATTATAATGTGGTTTGGGGGTGAGAGATCGTGTCCAAAATGGTTGTTGAAACACTAAAATATGTTTTTTGTGCCCAGTGAGGCATAGCTGGTTTCCTGTGAGCTCTGTCTGCTTGCCTGGCGTGTAGGTCTTGGCTAATGACCCTGTGACCTGGGGCAAATCAGTTAGTCTTTCGGCACCCAACTTTTTTATAGTTACAAAATGGAAGGTCAGGGGATGTTGTGTATAGAAATGAGACGGT
The DNA here is from genome assembly GCF_054371585.1 of Giraffa tippelskirchi. Classification (NCBI taxonomy): domain Eukaryota; kingdom Metazoa; phylum Chordata; class Mammalia; order Artiodactyla; family Giraffidae; genus Giraffa; species Giraffa tippelskirchi. The sequence continues at coordinate 160,754,443 of NC_137282.1, forward strand.
GATTGTGAAAACACTGGACTCTTTCTGGACAAGATCAAGGTCCAGGACATGGGCTGTTAGAGGTGTTTAGTTTAGTTTGGTCGATGTGGCGATGGTCACTGCTTATGCTGTGTCTCTGGGTGTCCTTAACGGTTAAGTATGCAGCCCAGAATCTCTATCTAGTTTATTTCCATAAAAATACTTTCTTCTCGCTTTTATATATACTTTCTCCTATTTTATTTATTCAGAGAATAGTATGTTCAGAAACTTTAGGTTAATAAAACATCTCCAATAGAAAGAGAAGGGGCCAGGTATAACCTTCCCATTTAGTTTTTGATATACTTGGAAAAGCTGTGGATTTGCAGCTAGAAGTTTGTGTTTTGTGTGAGAAATGTGCATCATCGCAGAAACTCTTTGGATCCTTTGCTGTCCTTTCAGAAAAGGTGGTTGAGATTCCCCAGGGCACCCCACTGCTGTCTCCAGCAGGCTGCACCCCCTTCTGAGGAGCTCTGGTCTTGTTCAGACTTGCAGATTGAATAACTCCCTCTGTCCTGATGGACTTGTTTTCTGGCCAGGCTTCCTCCTGCTGCAGCTGACCTGGATTTTCTCTCTTCCACTTGGGTTTTTTTTTTTTGACCCCAAGAAATACTGAGGTTCAGACGGGCGTTACCTGGAGGGGAGAGGCACGCAGCATTTTCTAGTTGTTCAGGATGTTCTGTGTCTTGCGCTGGCTCCCACGTTCGTTTTGCAGGCATGAAAGAAACTCTCCACTCTGGACATGGAGACAGTCTTTTCAGGGGTTTTTCTCTTTTCCGTGCCTGATTTCCTTCCCATTTCTCTCTATCGTTTTGAAGAATGGTATGGACGGTGGAGAAAAGAACTTTCATGTTAAAATGTGAGCCATGTGCTTGGTGCAAGAAAGTGGGAAGTTACTCATTCTAACAGGCTAATGCCAAATGCAAATTACAGTTTGTGGCTGAGCAAAATAAACTCACTTTTTAAACGCTGAGGTCCAAACAGCAGATTCCTAAAGGGAAGCTAAGTGTCTTTAATGAGCTTTTGGATGAAGCACATTCTCGCCAATTCCTGTTCTTCTGTAGATGTCTTAAGGCAGCATAATTGGAATCGGAGCTAAATTTCTAGTCTCTCTTTTTTTTCCCTCTGATGGATGAAAATTAGTTTTTCCAATATTAGTTATCTATTGCATTTTAAAAAATTTAATGACATTTTATTTAACCAAATATACATAAACCTTATCATTTTAACATGTAATAAGTTTAAAATTATTGAAGTAATTTACATTTTTTTTCTTGCAAAATGTTGGAGACTCAGTGTGCCTTCCACAGTTACAGCGCATCTCAGTCTTGACCATCTGTTATTTCAAATACTCAACAGCCGCTAGCCATTTGTGGCTACCTGTTCAACAGCAGAGCAGTTGTAGGTACAATTTAGGTTAAATATACATATAGTTCCAGATTAATCACCTTAAGGATTTAAAGAAAGCAGAGTGATATTCCAGCATCTTCTGAGACTGCAAGATTTCACTGATGGTAAACTCCAGGAATAACAATGATCATCCACATTATTAGATGTACTTCTCTATCAGCTTGAATTTAGGTTTAAATAACACAAAGTAAAATGAAATTAGTTTAAAAAGGAAAAAGCATATGTTACAAAATTCAAAAAAAGGTGATCTTTGGTACACTTCTGGATTCTCTTAAAATCCAAACTTGGCTTCAAATGGAAGAGCATTGCAAGTTCAATGTGTGTGTGTGTGTGTGTGTGTTTGTGTGTGTGTGTGTGTGTGCTCAGTTCCTCAGTCGCGTCTGACTCTTGGCAACCCCATGGACTGTAGCCTGCTCCTCTGTCCATGGGATTCTCCAGACAAGAATACTGGAGTGGGTTGCCATTTCCTTCTCCAGGATCTTCCTGACCCAGGGATCGAAACTGCATCTCCTGCGTGGCAGGTGAATTCTCTACCATGAGAGCCATCAGGGAGGTAACGCCCAGTAGAAACCATCTAATTCAGAGACCGCCTTCCTACCTACAACATTTAAGAAAATCCGGCGTGTGATCTAGGGACACGCCTTCCAACACAGAGCATTCGGCTTGCAGGGCAGACAGAATGTGAACCTTCTTTCAAGGAAAGGAAAAGAAAGCATAAAAGGGTCAGGAGAAGAGTCAGTCTTCAGGTCTAGTTAGAGGCCGAGCTGGGACTTCCCCGTCCCAGACCTGAGCAGACGACAAAGCGTTTCCTTAGAGCCGGGAGAGGACAGCAGGGATTGATGGCCATGTCTCATGCTCTGCCCACAGCCGGAGGCTGAGTGGTGAGTTCTCGATTCTCACGCAAAACAAGGAAGGGAGGCGAGACGGGCCAGATCAGGAATGTTCCCGGGCCCGCTAGCCGTGCTGACCAGAGTAGCCTGCGGCTCCGCCTCCTTGCTCACCTCAGACAGGAATTTGGGAAAGTGAAGCAGAATTATTATCTGAATACTTGTCTGCAGCTCTGGGAATGGAGGCCGCCCTGAACTCACAGCAGATTCCAGATGCATCATCCCCCTTTCCTAGATCATGTGGCAACTTGAATCATTCCAAGTTTCAGCTCAGTTCAGTTCAGTTGCTCAGTCGTATCTGACTCTTTGCGACCCCATGAACCATAGCACGCCAAGCCTCCCTGTCCATCACCAACTCCTGGAGTTCACGCAAACCCATGTCCACTGAGTCAGTGATGCCATCCAACCATCTCATCCTCTGTTGTCCCCTTCTCCTCCTGCCCTCAATCTTTCCCAGCATCAGGGTCTTTTCCAATGAGTCAACTCTTTGCATCAGGTGGCCAAAGTATTGGAGTTTCAGCTTCAACATCAGACCTTCCAATGAACACCCAGGACTGATCTCCTTTAGGGTGGACTGCATGGATTCCAGGGTAATTCCTTATTATCAGTACTTCTCTGCTCAACACTGATGTTTCTCAGTTATAAGCTGGGGCTTTTGATGATGCTGATGACAAGACAGTTTGCTTGCTTGAATTGGGATCCAAATAAGGTTTCTATTGCGGGGTTGACTTATAGGCCTGTCTTCTTTAATCTGTTTGTTGTTGGACCATTGTTAAGTCGTGTCTGCCTCTCTGAAACCTCATGGACTGCAGCACGCCACGCTTCCTGGTCCTTCACTATCTCCCAGGGTTTACTCAAACTCATGTCCACTGAGTCAGTGTTGCCATCCAACCATCTCATCTTCTGTCACTGCCTTTTCCTCCTGCCCTCAATCTTTCCCAGCATCAGGGTCTTTTCCAAAGAGTTGGCTGTTCTCATCAGGTGGCCAAAGTGTTGGAGTTTAATCTATAGCTCCCCCCTTTCCCTTTTCTTCCTTGCCATTTTTCAATTTTTGCTTATTTTTGAAGAAATCAGGTCATTTTTCCCATGGAGTTTCCCACAGTCTTCATTTTGCTGATTAAAGCCCAGGGTGTTGTTTATCACTAGGCTCTGTCACCTACATTTCTGAACCTCTGAGTTGGCAGTGAGATCTGACTTCATCCGAGTGTGATTTCGTTTGGCACAAAACCCCACCTGGAAGTGACCTCATCACCTCTCTGACCTCACCTCCCACCCCCCGGTCCTTGCTCATGTTGTTTCTGCCCCCTGGTCTTGAACACTAGGCACACTCTCTCCAAAGGGCACATACAGCTTCCCCACCGGCCTCTCGCCTCCTTTGAGTCGTGGCTCAAATGTTCTCTTCTTGATGAGGGCTGCCCTGGCCACCTATTAACTGCATGGAACCCTGGACCAGCACCTGCGGTCACAGAGCAGCACCTGACCCGTGATGCGGTCCCTTCGTACGCGCTGGATGCGTTCAAGAAAGGGAACCACTCTCCCTCCCATCTTACTCTGCCTGTGATGCCGTTGGCAATCGCAGCACACTGTCCTAGGGTACCCGGTACCACTCTGTCCCAGGCGTGTTATGTGCTGAGTGCGGGGCTTATTTTAGTGTCACCACAGCATAGGGTAGGTCCTACCGTTATCATCCTCCTACAAACGAGACTGGTGGGCATGGAGGTGCCCTGCCCAGGGCCTCCAAGGAAAGGCTTGTAGCTCCAGCCTTGAGGAATGCAGTCAGCAGAGAGCCTGAAGCCATCAGCTTCTTGTTTAGAGTCACGTGTACCCTGGGCTGTGTACATGGGTGGATCCCAGCAGGAGGACAAAAGCCCGGCCACCAAGCCCCAGTCCTGACGGACCAACATATGCTCCCAAAATCCCCATGGGACTGGGTCAGCCTTTGTCCAAGTTCAGCTTCTCTTTCTGCCCGAACTTGACTGCTCTACCCCCTCTCTGCAGGTGTCAATGTCCAACACACGTGCTCAGTCGTGTCCGACTCTACGACCTCACAGACTGTGGCCCACCAGGCTCCTCCATCCATGGGATTTCCCAGGCAAGAATACCGGAGTGGGTTGCCATTTCCTTCTCCAGGGGATCTTCCCCACCCAGGGATTCAACCCTAGTCTAGTGCCTTAGTGGGTGGATTCTTTACCACTGAACCACCTGGGGAGCCTAATAAATGCTCCGCAAACCAAACTCCATCTCAGCATCCACATCCTGGAAACCCCAACTTGTGACACCAAGGAAGCAGAATCTCAGAGAGTAAGCAAAGCTTCCCAGGGTCCCAGTGCGGTGCTGGCAGAGGAGGAATTTGACGGGGCTCTGGTCTCTCTGGTGGGATGTGTTGTTTCCAGAAGCATCACATACCTCCCAGAGCCCTGAATCTGGGGAAGCTCCATCCACACATGGCTCTGCTCTGGGTTTCACCTGCTTGGGCGAGGCAGCCTATCCACATTTAACGTGTCTCTGTAGGAAACTGGATTCTCGGTCACAGATGGTGACCTACGCTGCAGTGTAAGAAGGTGAGCTGTCCATTTCCTATGCAGCAACTAGGAAAAGGTTCATGAAGGAGTCAGAGGAGGAGGAGCAGGAGGGACTGTGGAAGAGGGTGTTCTCACAGTCGCAGGCGGGAACAGTACAACCATTTCAGAGTTTTGACAAAAGCCTTAAAAACAGTTGTCTTTGATTTGCTCATTTCAGTAAATTAACCTACGGGGAGTGGAAAGAAAAGGAAAAGATGAAAGGGATCAGCAGTCCCTGCGAGTCCCTGTTTTTGTCCTTGGGGCTTTGGTGGCGTCAGGATCAAAAACCTCATTTTATCTCCTGGCCCCCGGGTAGGTCCCATCCCTGTGTCCCAGAGGTTGGTTAATTACTTACCTTTTTATGTTAAACCACTGGCCACACATTGTAGGTTAGATAGCATAACTGTTAGACGGCATCACCGACTCAATGGACATGAATTTGAACCAGCTCCAGGAGACAGTGGAGCAGAGAGGGACCTGGCAGGCTGCAGTCCATGAGGTCGCAAAGAGTTGGACACGACATAGCAACTGAACAACAATCGCTGTGTAATTTGTTTATGTTCTGTTCTTCCCCTCTAGACTTTGGGGGTCCTTGGGCCAGGGGCTGTCACTACCTTGTGTGTTTCTCTAGTGACCTTTTGCGTTCCTCTCTCCTTGCAGGGAGGAGGCATTGATGACGTCCTCGGTGAGTAAGTGACTGAAGGTTAAATCGTGAGCAATGGCTTATCTTCCAGGCTAGCAGTTCCTGCAGGCAATGGGTGTACGTGGCAGGGAGGAGGCTGTCACAGAGCCCTAGCAGTGTCCCTACTGACTCCTAGACCAATGAGCTTCTGATTCCTTTTTCAGCTACAGGATGTAGCCGTGGGGCTTTTATCCATGTTTCCTTAAGAAGTAAAGGCATACTTTATTGCACTTTGCAGATACTGTGATTTTTTTTTTTTAATTGAAGGTTTGAGGCAACCCTGTGATGTCAGATGATGGTTAACTTTTTTTTTTTAGCAATACAGTATTTTTTTTTAAGTCTTTATTGAATTTGTAACAATATTGCTTCTGCTTTATGTTTTGATTGTTTGGCTGCCAGGAATCTTAGTTCCCTAACCAGGGATCAAACCCGCGCCCCTTGCACTGGAAGGTGAGGACTTAATCACTGGACCACCAGGGGAGACCCCTGACAATACAGTATTTTAAATTAAAGTATGTACACTGTTTTTCTAGACATCATGCTGTGGTGCACTTTATAGACTACAAGTGGAGTGCAGACATAACTCACACGCCTGGGAAACCAAAGCACTCGTGTGACTTGCCCTGTCGGCACACCCGCTTTATTGTGTGGTCTGGAGCCCAGCCCATGGAATCTGCGAGGTCCGCCTGTGTGTGCTCTCCTGGTCCTGTCTGTGTCCTGCTTCAGGTCCAGGCGGAACTCCCTCCCAGCTCACTTGCCACGGGAGGAAAAAGCTGTCTTCAGAGCCTCAGTCCCAGGCAGGCGTTCCCCAGGTGGGACCCAAACCACCCTGCCTTCTTTCCTTGGGCTCTTCTTCGATCTATTGTTCCCTGGAAACTGGAGACCCCCTGAAGAATTCTCCCTTGTTTACCCAAAAGCAGTGAACTCTTAACAACAAACCACATTTTGCAGAGTCCTCCAGCCGGCTGAGGGTCTGAAGGTGGGGATGTGGCTGAAGAGGGGGTGGCAGAGGCGAGCTGGCTCAGTGAGCACAGCATCCCCTAATGAGGATGTGGAGGCTGGCTCATCATTGGCTCCGGAGGAAAGCAGGGCGATAGCTGGGAAAAGGGCACGATCAAGGGGAGGTTCGCCTCCAGAAGAGGGTTCTGTCCACGTGCAAGGTTAAAAATGGGCTCCCCAGGCGGCTCATTGGTAAAGAATCTGCCTGCCAATGCAAGAGAGAAGTCTGATCCCTGGGTTGGGAAGATCCCCTGGAGAAGGAAATGGCAACCCATTCCAGTATTCTTGCCTGAAAAACCCCACGGGTGGAGGGCCTTGCTGGGCTACAGTCCATGGGGCCACGAAGAGCTGGACATCACTGAGCAACTGAGCACGGGAGCACAAGGTTAAACCCCACATCCGTGAATGTTTACTGGCCTCTGGTCAAGGGAGAGCCACAAGGCACAGTGATGGGGAGCCCGAGGGCAAAGCAAGCTGGGGGTGGGAAGGTGAAGGAGGCTCAGTGGATAAAGCGGAGGCAAGGAGTGAGCAGAGAGGCAGCGAGGGTCCACTCTGGAGAGAGAGACAGGGCACGTGGTGTGGGAGCTACATCCCCAGGGGATGACAGAATCCAGGTTACCACGTCCGCAGTGCGCTTGGCGGGTAGGGTGTGCTTCCCCGGGGTCCCCCTTAGAGGCGCCTGGGGAATGAAAAATATCCTGATGCTGGGCCTTTTCCCAAGAGAGTCTAACCTAATTGGCCTGGAGTTTGGCCCAAGGGATTCGGATGAGCCAGCTGGTTAGGAACACCAGCTCTAGACTTCAGAAAGGGGGCAGTGCCTCTCCTGGGGGTGGGGAGGAGGAGGGGAGGGCTGGTGGGGACTTGAGGGCAGTAAGGCGTGTTTTCCTAGCTCTTTCAGTCACACTTCTCAGTCTCTGACTGCAGACGAATCTCCTGTGGGTCTTGCTGAAATGCAGATTCTGGTTTGGTAGGGCTGGGCGGGGCCTAAGACTGCATTTGTAACTCACTCCAGGGGTGCCACTGCTGCTGGAGCCTGCTTTGGTTGCGTGCTCAGTCGTGTCCGGCTCTTTGTGACCCCATGGACTGTAGGCTCTTCTGTCCATGGGATTTCCCAGGCAAGAGTACCGGAGTGGGTTGCCATTTCCTCCTCCAGGGGAATCTTCACCAACCAGGGATTGCACCCAGGTCTCCTGAGACTCCTGCATTGGAAGGTGGATTCTTTACCACTGAGCCACCTGGGAAGCCCACTGCTTTGGTTGGTAAGGCTTAAAGTTGACAGAGGGTTTCATGTCGACCCACTTGTTTTGCGTCAGACATGATATGGCCTACATGACGTAGGTCTTATGGTCCTGATTGTACAGGCGAAGGAAGGAAGTCAGAGAGGGGCAGGCAGAGGACCAGAGGGTGCCCCCGGGCACCGATGTCTGGTGAGCCTTTGAGCACTGAGCCACTTTCATCAGCTCACAGATGAGAAACGGCTGCAGGGCAGGTCCTGTCACTTGCCTAAGAGGACAGCACAGAGCTCAGGTCTTCCTGCTCTGGGACCTGAGCTGGTCCTGGGAGCCGGGGAGGGCCTCAGGCCGCCTGCTCTGAGGACAGGCCTGGGTATGTGACTCAGTGGGGTGTGAGGGCTCATAGATGGACCGCAGTCCCTGGAGGCTGCTAGCTGAGTCAGTTGGGCTATTTCAGAAGGTGAAGAGCGGAGACCAAGGTCAGTTCCTGCAGGTGATGGGGTTTGGTGGAGGGACACCCAGAGAAAGAGAGGAGGTGGGAGATGCTGCCACAGGCCTCTTGGGGACGGGAAGGCTGTTCAAGGTTGAGCGTTACCGTGGCAACCACCTCTTCCTCCCCTAGGAACGGTGGTACCCGCCACTGTGGCATTTCCTCTCTCTCCCCTCCGGTCCTGCTGCTTCTTCGCCCTTCTCCCTGCTGCCTCAGGACTCCTTTTTTGCTGTTACTTGTCCGGCTCCCTGCTTCCTGTGACCACCTCTGTGCGTTATATTCAGAAATCCTTAGGAGTAAAGGTCTAGCTTGAGGATGGGCCTGGAGTTGGGGTCACAGGGCCCCTCTCAGCAGAGTCTCTAGGTGGCCACTTTGGGGTCCAATCGGCCGAGGTCAAGGTGGCAGGGGGAGATGGATAACTCAGAGCAGGTGCCCGAGCTGCCTGGGGGGGGCGTGGTGGCCCTCAGAGGGCAAGCCCCAGACCTTGCAAAGCTGAGCCTCCGTTCTGGGGGACTTGAGAAGAACTGGAATCCTAAGCACATTCCCAGAAGCTCCAGGATTTCCAGATGAGGGGAACGAGAGATTGCATTTTCTGGGACTAAAGTGTTGGGCAGCGCTATGGTGTCTGGAGCAACCCACGAGACCACAGGTGGGTGAGAGAGTGGACAGCATTGGATGAGGTCAAGGGGATGATAAGTATCTGTGGGTTGAGTTGATGGTCCGAACCCCACTTCCTGGGGTCGGTCCTGATCCTGGACATGGAAGCCAGGCTGGGCTTGGAGGACTACGGGCAGTGATGGACTGACCGAGGCCATGGTGGATGAGCACAGATGGACCCACGTGCAGAGAACCAGGAAAACACCATGTCTACATGGAAAGGGGACTTTGCACATCATGCTCACGGTCGGGACCTGTTCTCAAATGAAGAGATTTCCGTCCTCATTTGTAAACGCCTAAGCGCTGGCAAAAGCACTTAGTCTGTGAACATTTTTCTTTTTTTATCTCTGCCATGTGGCTTGCAGGATCTTAGTTCCCCAGGGATTGAACCTAGGCCCCCGGCAGTGAAAGTACTGAGTCCTAAGCACGGGACCACCAGGAAATTCCCAACATATTCTCCATTATTTCAATTGGTTCTGTTTTTCAAAAAATATTATTAAAGTATAGTTGATTTACATTGTTGTGTTAATTTCTCCTATACAGCAAAGTGACTCAGTTATACATATATATTAATATATTCTTTTTCATATTCTTTTCCATTATGGTTTATCACAGGATGTTGAATTCAGTTCCCTGTGCTGTATAGTGGCACCTTGCTGTTTATCCTTCCTGGATATAACAGTTCACCTGTGCTCATCCCAAATTCTCAATCCTTTGCTCCCCACCCCCACCCCTTTGGCAACTACATGTCTATTCTCTATGTCTGTGAGTCTGTTTTTGGTTCGTAGATTGTATTGGTTTGTATTGTATTTTAGATTCCACGTGTAAGTGATATCATATAATATTTGCTTTTCTGACTTACTTCACTTAGTACGATCATCTCTGGGTCCATCCATGTTGCTGCAAATGGCTTTATTTCACTGTTTGTGGTGGCTGAATAATACTGCAAACATATCTCTAAGCTAATTAGTTCTGTGTGTCATGTCTGCCTCTGCCGCTAGACTGTGGTTGTCTGAGCAGGATCCGTGCCTTTTTAGAAGGCTTCACTTTGCATGGTCTGTCTCTTCACACAGACTGTGCCATGGTGCCATGGACCCTCGTGGACCCCTCTACTCATAGAGAGGTGTGTGGGCCTTATCCCGACACACTCATTTGGTAAGTGGGATTATCACCATGCCTTACGTGAGATGCAGTAGTGCTTTCCAGTACTATTGCTGGGCTTGGAATCCTGGCTCTGTGGGCATACGCAGGATGTTTCATTTTTTCCAAGTCTTGTTTTTTCCATCTATAAAAAGATATGATTTACCTCATAAAATTAGAATGAAATTTGAGACACTTGTTCTATATGTAAGACTTAAAAAAAAGAAGTTTATATTTGGCTGGGCCAGGTCTTAGTTTTGGTACGTGGAATCTCCCATCCTCAGTGTGGCATGTGGGATCTTTAGTTGCAGATGTGAACACTTAGTTTCGGCATGCGGGGTCTAGTTCCCTGACTAGGGATCAAACCTAGGCCCCCTATATTGGGAGTGTGGAGTCTTAGCCACTGGACCGCCAGGGAAGTCCCCATATATATGCAAGACTTTTAGCACAGTACCTGTTACGTAGCAAAAGCTAACGAATTGAGGTATTATTATTGTGAGCAGAAAGCCTGGGTCTTGCTCCAGGCTGTGAGCTTATTGATTATTATTTATTGAGCAGTTACTATGTGCTAACCCTTGTGTTCAGAGGATGAGATGGTTGGATGGCATCACTGATTCAAAGGATATGAACTTGAGCAAATTCCTGGAGATGGTGAGGGATAGGGCAGCCTGATGTGCTGCAGCCCATGGGGTCGCGAAGTCAGATGTGACTTAACAGCAGCCACCCTTGTGTTATGTGCTCTGCCCTAGTTAATCTTCACAAAACTGTAAATATTTTTTTTCCTTCCTATTTTATAGATGAGGAAATGGTGGCCCAGAGAGGTTAAGTTCTTAACTGAGGTCACCCCACTGTTAGATGATTCAGCCAATATTTAAATCCGCTTATGTTTATGCTTATGTTTGTCGCCATTGTACTTAGTTGCCTGTCTGCAAGGCCTGAGCTCAGTTCTGGGTTTAAAATGAGGCAAGAACAACATTTAGGCTCTGCCCTAGTGACACGGGCTAGCCCCGCCAGTCCGGTTTGCTTGTGAGCTACCCAGGAGTACAGAGGGAGTGTGAACTACAACTATGAGGTTCAGCAGACAAGCTCCCAAGCTTCCTGCTCCGAGACCTGCAGTCATCTCAGCCCTCAGCGAGTGAGCCAGCCTCCACTGCCTGGGCTGTCTGTACACCTGGGGCTGCTCACCTCCTGTGCAGCAAGTCCTCTGTTCCTGGTCTGGTTTTTGCTGCCTCTGCCAGACTCAGGTCTCCTGCACACAGAAGATGCTCAAGAAATACCACCTGCGTGATGAGTGAAACCTGCGTGATGAAGGCTAAGCCCCACGTTTCATGCGCACTGTATGCCGATCTGATACTGTCAAATTGTGGTGCTGGAGAAGACTCTTGAGAGTCCCTTGGACTGCAAGGAAATCAAGTCAGTCAATCCTAAAGGAAATCAACCCTGAATATTTATTGGAAGGACTGATGCTGAAGCTGAAGCTCTAACAGTATGGCCACCTGATGTGAAGAGCCGACTCACTGGAAAAGACCCTGATGCTGGGAAAGATTGAAGGCAGGAGGAGAAGGGGATGACAGAGGATGAGACGGCTGGATGGCATCACTGACTCAACGGACCTGAGTCTGAGCAAACTCCAGGAGATAGTGGAGGACAGAGGAGCCTGTTGAGCTGCAGTCCATGGGGTCACAAAGAGTAGGAGTGCCTGAACAAAAACCAACAATGTCGTTTTGAAAGGAAGATTTGAAAGGATGCAAAAAGAATTACAGACTTGGACCAGAAAGAACTTTGCAAAAGCCTTTTGCTTAGAGAGCTGAAGGGAACTGATATTGTTAATATTGACTACTTATTAGGTGTTCTGCCAGATGCCTTCAGCACCTGTCCTTATCAAATGCTTTCAGAGCTGTGATTACAATGACTGTCTTTGGTGTGGAGTATGTTATAACTACTGGTCATTGTACCACCTATGATCTGTCTTTCCACCCTCAGCAGGACTCTCTCTCCCTCCCCCCGGCCCCTCCTGTTGAGAACTCTGCCCTCTGAAATTACAATGATTTTCCCCACTGGCAGTCTGAGGACAAGGTTCAGAAACTTGCTGTTGCCCAAGATCACAGAATGAGTTTCGGGGCAGAGTCAGGATTGAAATGCACGCTGATCTAGCATTTCCCACCGGCATTCACTGCCGTGTGCTGTTTCATGAACTGAAACTTAAAGAGATTTATTTTTAACTTACTGTTGCCTAGTGCGCCCCTGTCTCCCACCCTAAGGAAGCCTGTCTTCACCAGGCCAGCCCCTCTGTCCAAAGGAAGACTGGATTCAGGTCTTCGGAAGGAGCTTGGGGTCAAGGTTACATCTGATACAGAGTGAGCTCGCTGCCCTGCAAACATTTGAATCAATGGTTGGCAAACATACTTCTGGTCACAAGCAAATAGGATGAGAATTGGGACATGAAATGAGCAGAGAAGCAATTCAGATTTGGGGGAGTATGTACTGTTTAGGAGTTCTAAACTTTGGGTGAAAATATTGCAAGAATTGAGTGGACTTACTTTCATTTTCAGTGAAATGTTTGGCAGCCTGTGAGCCAAACCTGAACTGGATTATTAATCCTATTCTTTCAATGTGTGGCTTTGCTTGCACACGTGTCCTTAGTGTGGGAGATATTCAAATAGTGCTTGTTAAATTCAGGTAGCTTTGTTTGCTTTTCTCTGCTGCTAAAATATGCATAACATAAAATTTACCATTTTAACCATTTTTTTGGTGTACAGTTCAGAGGGATTAAGTAGATTCAGTTGTTGCAGAACAATCACCCCCATCCATCTCCAGAGCTTTTTCATCTTCTCAAACTGAACCTCTGTCCCCAGTAAACAGTCACTCCCCAGCCTCCCTCCTCCCATGCCCTGGCAATCACTCTTCTCCTTTCTGTCTCTATGGATTTAATTACCTCTAGGGACCTCATGTCGGTGGAGCAATACAGTGTTTGCCCTTTTGTGATGACTTAGTTCACTGACCATAATGTCCTCAGGGTTCATCCATGGTGTGGTGTGTGTCAGAACCCCCTTCCTTTTTTGGGCTGACTCGTTTTCTGCTGTATGAATCCATCTCATTTTATCTGTTGACTCAGCAGTGGATGGACACTCAGGCTGATCCCACCCTCTGGCTGCTGGGAATAGCTCTGCTATCATCACCTCCAGCTTATGGATCAGGCCCCTGGTGGTTCTTTTGTTTGTTTGTTTTTGTTTTTTGGCTATGTCACGTGGCTTGTGGGATCCTACTTCCCTAACCAGGGTCTGAACCCAGGCCCTCGGCAGTGAGAACGCGGAGTCCTAACCACTAGACTGCCAGGGAATTCCTAGCCTTCTGTTGTTTCTGTTCGAGGCCCTGGTTTCAGTTTTGTCTCCGTTTTCTCCTATTCTTTGTCATCTTTGGGCTTTCCTGGTAGCTCAGCTGGTAAAGAATCCACCTGTGATGTGGGAGACCTTGGTTCAATCCCTGGGTTGGGAAAATCCCCTGGAGAAGGGAACAACTACCCATTCCAATATTCTGGTGGGTCACAGAGTCAGACACGACTGAGTGACTTTCACTTCACTTTGCTTGTCATCTTTAGCATGCAGGGTTAATAGGCTTTCCAGTTTCTCCCAGAAGAGCACTTTGGGGTCCCCTTTCAATACTGTATTGTGGAGCCAAAAAAAAAAAATCAAAAGATTGGAAAGATGTTTCTGACAATAACTTGGGGCAAAGCTACTTCGCTTCCTGCTTTGAATCTTGCTGTGAAATCGGCCACTTTTAATTCCATTTCAGGTCCCATCGAGCCGTTGATCTGTTGCTCGCCAATGTGTGGTTTGCAGCGGGATGACCCAGGCGGGCGCGATGCTGGCTCCTGGCACTGCTGTGCCTTTCTGACATCCTGCACATGTTTGCTCGAGACTGGCAGCTGCCCCACCGCAGCGCCTTGTCACTTCCTTCCCTGTATTTCAGATTGAGCAGCCACATGGTGGAGAAGTCATTAGAAAAGAAAAGATCAGCCCTTAAAGAATAGCTCAGTTCTATTTCACTCATAGAAAGGACAGCTTTATTCAGGTCTGGACTGTAATGCCTCCTGAATCCTTCCATCTGGGTATCTTTCTGCATTCAGTTTCCCCAAGCTCCACACATTCGGGGGGGTGGGGGTGGGGTGGGGTGGGGTGGGGGTGGGGTGGGGTGGGGTGGGGGTGGGGTGGGGTGGGGTGGGGTGGGGGTGGGGTGGGGTGGGGTGGGGTGGGGGTGGGGTGGGGGTGGGGGGGTGGGGGGGGTGGGGTGGGGGCTGGTGTGGAGCTGGGCGGGGTGGCCTTGTCTGGTGCTTCATCACAGTGAAGTTATTCTGGGTCTCAGAAATCCTCATAAATCTGTTCCCCAGATGGAAGTCTCCATAAAAGGCTCCTCTCTTTGTGTGAGTCTCAGATTTCCCTTCTCCTTAAATCCAACAAATGAATAATCACAGGGATGAAGTAAATTGCAACACGGAGGAAAAAAAATTAGTTTTTTTTAAAAAACGAGCGCGGTTGTGAGTTCTGACCTCTTGCCTTCGTTTACGAGGAGCCACGTTTGTGGCAGGTTGACCTGCGATTCCTCAGAAACGGAAGTCAAGGGTACGCCGAAGGCCATTCACCAACACGCAGCTTTGAGTAAGCAAATGTCACGAAGTCTCAACATTTCAATTATTTATTTCTTAAGAGGAATTTCATAACATGAGTTTGAGTTTATTGGAGTCATTTATAAGAGCTGACTTTTTCTTTAAAGAGGAACATTAAGGAAAAGGGAGACCCAGAGGCCCAAGGCCCTGCGTCCACAGGGTGACCTTGGGAGTGAAGATGGTGACCTTGGGTGAAAAACAGGCTCTCCGGTGCTGCCCTGGTGAGTTAGGGCTGGTGGCCCGGTGCTGAGGGGCTCCACAGGACACTGACTACTGACCCCAGGCAGGATGACAAGTCTGGGCGCCCTCTAAACCCAAAGCCTGGAAGCGGCCCACGGGTTCACTCCCTGCTCCCCGCCCGAGCAGCTGTTGCTGCTGCTTTCATCTTGCGTATAAAAAACAGGCAGTCCTTTTTCTACCTGGCACACAATTCTCTCGGCCTGTTATGATTTGTTTTAAATTATAAAAGTACCACATGTTGATCGAAACAATTTTAAACAATATAGTTCAGCACAGAAAAAAACCATTTAATCTTCTCCCTTCCTTTCTTCTGGTTTCTTCCCCATCTTTGCAGAACTGGATGTGAACTTTTTGATTTCCTACTGCACAGAAATGCAAATCATATGTCATGTTGTTTTATGTTAAAGAAGAGGCATCATATTATACCTATTATTTTGCAATTAGTTTTTCCCTTTCTCTTAATAATATAGCATGGCTGTCTTCCCAGATGAGTATATCAAGACCTAAATCATTTGAGTTGCAGATGGTGCTAGTGGTAACGAACCTCTTGCCAACATAGGAGACATAAGAGACACAGGTTCGATTCCTGGGTTGGGAAGATGCCCTGGAGGAGGACATGGCAACTCACTCCAGTATTCTTGCCTGGAAAATCCCATGGACAGAGGAACCTGGTGGGCTACAGTCCATAGCATCACAAAGAGTCGAACAGGACTAAAGTAACAACTTAGCACCTACACAAATATTGTACACAAAACTTTGCTATACTTTATTCAGTTATATGGATATTCTTTACAATGATGTCTGGTTTTTTACTATTATAAATAATACTGCAACTGAAACCCCATGTATATGAGCACCGAAGCTTTTACTTCTGTAGAAAAGATGAGGTGGGATTGCTAAGTATGCCCAGTTTTAATTTTAGTTTTTACTGAAACACTCTAATTTGCAAAAAATACAACAAATCATGCCATCAACAGAGAGTGACCATTTCTCCACATTCTCACAGAGATTTTATTCTGTCAACTTTGTCAAAAAGTATCTTGTTTTAATTTCAGATCACTAGGGAGTCTACGGAGAAGGCAATGGCACCCCACTCCAGTACTCCTGCCTGGAAAATCCCATGGACGGAGGAGCCTGGTAGGCTACAGTTCATGGGGTTGCTAAGAGTCGGACACGACTGAGCAACTTCACTTTCACTTTTCCCATTCAGTCACTGGAGAAGGAAATGGCAACCCACTCCAGTATTCTCGCCTGGAGAATCCCAGGGACGGCGGAGCCTGGTGGGCTGCCGTCTATGGGGTCGCACAGAGTCGGACACGACTGAAGCGACTTAGCAGTAGCAGCAGGGAGTCTGATCATTATTTTTCATAAACTTATTGATTATTTACATTTCCTATTGTGTGAATTGCCTATCTATGTTATTGTTTGTATACTTTTTGGGTTGTTTTTCCTTTTATTGCTAATTTATAGGGTTAAAATTGTTAGGGATATTCACCTTAAGGCTGTCATAATGATACAAGTATTTTCTTCCAGCCTATTGTTTATTTTTTGACTTTGTGGTGTCTTTTGTCAGGATGATACCATGACACCATAGCACAATTTTCATGTAGTTAAATCTCTCAGTCTTTTTCAGCTTCTGAGATCTTTTTTATGTATAATTTTATTCATTTATTTTGGGCTGTGCTTGGTCTTCCTTGTTGCACTTGGGCTTTTCTCTAGTTACTACGAGGGGGGCTGCTCTTCATTGCAGTCGCAGGCTTCTCGTCTCGACGGCTTCTTGGGTTGCAGAGCACCGGCTCTAAGGCCCACGGCCTGAGGGAGTTTCCATGTGTAGGCTCAATAGCTGCTCTTCTCGGCCCCAGAAGCAGGCTCGGTAGTTGTTGTGAATGGGCTGAGTTGCTCTACGGCATGTAGGATCTTCCTGGACCAGGGATAGAACCTGTGTCTCCCGAATTGGCAGGCAGGTTCTTTACCTCTGAGTCACTAGGAATGCCCTGCTTCTGAGATTTTTGTTTGGCTTAAGACTTTCTCTATTTTAAGCAAATATTTCCCCCAATATTTTCTTCTAAATCTTTCATTGTTTATTTTTGACACTAAAACTCAATTACTCTTGAAACTCAATTTTTCTTGAAATTTATTTTTTAATGTGGTATGGTAACAGGGTGTTTGAACTTTTTCCAGATGCTTCTTAGTTGTCCCAACATTATTTATGAAATAATTCATCTCCCCCGCCCTTGAATTGATGCACTCCCTTTAACACACTCTAGGTTCCTGTACACGTTTTGTTCTGCTTCTGGACTCTCTGCTCTCTTTCTTTGCCCCATATGTTTGTTCCTGTGCCAATTCTGTAGAGTGTATTATGTTTTAAAAAATTAGTTTTAATACATGGAAAGGCAGCTCTCTCACCAGTTTTATTTTAAAACGTTTTTGGCAATTTTTGCACATTTATTCTTCCATAGGAATATTAAGATTATTTATCCAGCATGTAAACATTTTCTTGGCGTTTGGATTCGAATTCTTAATAAATCACTATATTATCTTTGAGGATGTGTATTATTTTATTGTTTTCCCAACCAGGATCATCTTGCTTTAGGTGCTTTAATAAAATTCTATAGCTTAAAGTTTTATATTTCTTGTTATATTCCTTCAAAGGTATTTTGTTTTATGGATAAGATTATTTGTCCTTTTTTTTAATTGTTAAGACAGTATTTTTAAGGCTGTTCTGGGTTCACAACAACATTCAGTGGAAGGTACAGAGATTTACAGTGCTTCCCCTGCACCCACCTGTGCATAACTTCCTCCATTGTCAACATTGCCTAACTGAGTGGTACATTTGTTACAATCGATGGATATACGCTGACACATCATAATCACCCAAAGTCCATGGTTTACGTTAGGGTTCACTGAGCTTGGTATTGTACGTTCTATGTGTGTGTATGCGCACACGTGTGCTCAGTCGTGTCCAACTCTTTGCAACCCCATGGACTGTAGTCCCCCAGGCTCCTCTGTCCATGGGATTTTTCCAGGCAAGAACACTGGAGTGTTTGCCATTGCCTCCTCCAGGGGATCTTCCCGACCCAGGGGTCATACCCCCGCGTCTCTTGTGTCTCCTGCATTGGCAGGCGGATTCTTTTCCACTGGCGAGTATATTCTATGGGTTTAGACAAATGTACAAACTCTCATCCTCCCTTTCAAGGTGTCCAACAAGGGCCTTCCTGCCCAGTGTCACTCACACCAACAGGACAAGACCCAGTCTGGTTCAGAGCAAAGGAAAGTGTCCTCCTCTAATCACAAGATGGGGAGGTTCAAGCCTGGGCTCTAGAGCACTCACTTTCCCGCCAGGCTGTGGGCAGGGCGGCTTCACAAGCGACTTGTCAGCGGGGCGAGGGTGGGGGTTCCTGAGGGGCAGGCGCAGGCGCACTTCCACTGCTCGGGCTCCAGACTGCCCTCGGCAGCCATTTTGAATTGCAGTGTTGTGTGCCGCTGAGGTGTTGGCGCCGCCATTTCACTGCATTCAGTCCTCTGTGAGAAGTGAAGCTACACCAACATGGAGGAAAAGAAAAGGTTAGACTTTATTTTATCACCAGAGTCTGTTTTTTATTTCCTGGGGATTGTTAGTGGGCTTTGCTGGTGATGTAATGACGTGTATCTGTCATTAGGGTATCGTACAGAGTATTTTCACTGCCCTTAAATGCCATGCTCCACTGGTTCATCCCTCCCTTTTGGGCCAACCACTAATCTTTTTTGCGTCTCCATTGTTGTTGTTCAGTCACCAAGTCGTATCTGACTCTTTGCGGCCTCGTGGACTGCAGCACACCAGGCTTCCCTGTCCTTTACCATCTCCTGGAGTTTGCTGAAGTTCATGTCCATTGAGGCAGTGATGCTGTCCAATGGTCTCATCCTCTGTCGCCCTCTTCTCCTCATGCCCTCGATCTATGCCAGCATCAAGGTCTTTTCCACTGAATTGGCTCTTCACATCAGGTGGCCAAAGTGTTGTTGCCATAGTTCTGTGTTTTCCAGAATGCTATATAGTTGGAATCAGTGTGTAGCCTTTTCAGGTCAGCTTCTTTCACTCAGCAATATGTATTTAAATTCCTCCAATATCTTTCAACTTCCCTGGTGGCTCAGACAGTAAAGCATCTGTCTACAATGCATGAGACCTGGGTTCAATCCCTGGGTCAGGAAGATCCCCTGGAGAAGGAAATGGCAGCCCACTCCAGTACTATTGCCTGGAAAATTCCATGGATGGAGGAGCCTGGTAGGCTACAGTCCATGGGGTCACAAAGAGTCGGACACGACTGAGTGACTCCACTAATATCTTTCATGGCGGGATAGCTCATTTCCTTTTGACAAATGATGACAAGTGAAGTTGCTCAGTTGTGTCCAACTCTTTGCAGCCCCATGGGCTGTATCCTACCAGGCTCCTCCATCAATGGGACTTCCCAGGCAAGAGTACTGGAGTGGGTTGCCATTTCCTCCTCCAGGAGATCTTCCTGACCCAGGAATCGAACCCAGGTCTCCCACATTGCAGGGAGACGCTTTACTGTCTGAGCCACTAAGGAAGCCATCATTTCCTTTTAGTGCTGAATAATATCCTGTTGTCTGAATGTATCACAGTTTATCCACTCGCATACCAAAGGACATCTTAGTTCCTTCCATGTTTTGGCAATCATGGATAAAGGTGATAGAAACAACCTTGTATAGCCTCTTGTGTGCACATAAGTTTTTATCTCCTTTGGGTAACACCAAGGAGTGTGACTTCTGGATTGAATGGAAAGAATATGTTTACTTTTGTAGGAAACTGCCAAACTGTTTTCCAAAGTAGCCGTACCATTTTGCGTTCCCGTCAGTAATGAATGAGGGTTCTTCTTGCTCCGTGTGCTCATCAGCAATTGGCGGTGTCAGTGTTCTGGGTTTTGACTGCTCTAGTAGGGGTGTAGTGGCGTCTCTCTGTTGTTTTAATTTGTGCTTCCCTAAGGATGTGATGCTTGTTTGCCATCTGTATATTTCCCTTGGTGAGGTATCCCCTTTTTGAATCAGGTTGTTTATTTTCTTACTGTTGAGTTATGAGTTCTTTGTTTATTTTGCAAACAGTCCGTTATCAGATATGTCTTTTGCAAATATTTTCTCCCAGTCTGTGGCTTATCTTATCATTCCCTTGACATTGCTTTTGTGGAGCAGAAGTTTCTAATTTTAATGAAGTTCAGCTTATCAATTCTTCCTTCCATGGATGTGTCTTTGGTGTTGTATCTAAACAGTCATTGCCACACCCAAGATCACGTAGGCTTCCCCCCTATGTTGTCTTTTAGGAATTTCATAGTTGTGTATCTTACATTTAAGTCTGGAATCCATTTTGAGTTAATTTTTGTGAAGGGCATAAGATCTGTGTCTACATTCTTTTTTTTTTTAACATGTGGATGTACAGTTGTTCCAGCACCATGTGTTGAAAAGACTATCTTAGTGCCATTATATCATCTTTGCTCCTTTGTCAAAGATCACTTGACTGTATTTATGTGGGTCTGTTTCTGGGCTGTTTATACTGTTCCTTTTTTCCACTAGTTCCTATCCTTTGGTCAGTGCCACGCTCTCTTAATTACTGTAGCTTTGTAGTAAGTCTTGACAACAGGTAGTGTCAGCCTTCCAACTTTGTTCTTCTTCTTACTTATTGTGCTGGCTATTCTGAGTATTTTACTTCTCTATGAAAACTTTAGAATTGTTTTGTTGATATCCGCAGCATAACTCACTGAGATTTTGTTTGGGATTGAATGTATAGATCAAGTTGGGAAGAGCTGACATCTTAGCAATATTGATTCTTCTTATCCATGAACATAAAATACTTTCCATTTATTTAGTCCTATTTTGATATTTTCATCTGAGTTTTAAAGCTTTCCCTATAGATCTTGTACATATTTCGTCTGATTTACCTAAGTGTATCATTTTGAGAGGGGTGCTAATGTAAATCGCATCATGTTTTTAATGTCAAATTTCATTTGCTCATTGCCAGGGTATTGGAAAACTATTGGGAATTCCCTAGTGGTGATCACACATAAGACTCTGTGCTTCCACTGCAGGACATGAGGGTTCCATCCCTGGTCAGGGAGCTAAGGTCCTGCAAGCTGGGTAGCCAATTAAAAAATAAAGGAAAACTATTGACTTTTGTGTGTCAGCATTGTATCCTGCCACTTCATTTCCTTTCCTTTTATTTATTTATATACTTATTGCTACACCATGAGGCTGATGGGAAATCTTGGTTCCCTGACTAGGGATCGAACCCACATCCCCTGCATTGGAAGGTGGATTCTTAACCACTGGACCTCCAGGGACTTATATCCTTTTAGATCTAGTTGTTGCTGGCATGAATAAGAACTTTTGAATTTTGTACATTTGTTTTATGTCACTACCTCATCAAATTCTGTCAATATTTAGGTTTTAAAAATAGAATCTCTAGTTTTCTAGGTGTACAGTCATATATACTTATATCCATATCTTTTTCTAGTATTTATACTCTTTAGCTAATTTTCTTTTCTTACTGCTTTAGTCAGAACTTGTAAAAGTAGATTGAATAATTTTGGAAAGGGAGGCATCTGTGTCATAGTCCAGATTTTAATGGAACAACTTTAGTATTTCATTGTTGAATATCATTTTTGTTGTTGGTTTTTGATATGTAGGTTTTTACCATATTTTAAAAAATTAGAATTGACTCCTGAATTTTATCAATTGATGGTTTTTTTTCAATATTAATATTGCCTTCCCTTTTACAAATAAACTTCTCCCCCTAAAAACTTTAAAAATTGTTGCTTTCAGCTGATAGTGAAAATTTACAGTTGGCCATGGGCGTCAAACCCAGTGTACCCTCTGGGGGCCCTGGAGGGTGCCAGCTTGGAGATGTGGGGCGGGACGCAGCCAGACCTCAGGGTGGAGGAGAGTGTGCCACTCCTAAGGGAGCTGGGGGAGTAGTCTTAGCGTCCAGGAAGCGAGGGCAGGGTGAGGAGCCAATTACCAGCTGTCATTAATCAAAATGTCAAGGTGAGCCTGGGAGGCGAGGGTGGGGTTGAGCGTGGAAGTCAGGAAGATTCCCTCCCGGTGTGTCCTGTGTCCAGTAAGAAAACTCAAGGAACCTGTGGAGCAGGCAGATACTAGAGTCTGGCTGTGACCTGCCGCTGAGGTCGCAGGCTCACTGGTGAACGGAGTTAGCAGGTGTGTGGGTGGCCCAGTGCCATCCCTGTGGCTTAGGACTCCTGGTTAAGGACCCGGAGCTCGCTTCCTTGTCTCCTTTTAGGTTGTCTTGAAGACAGAGTTTGATAGGCATCTGTGAGTAAAATGCTGGGTGAAACTGAGCAAGACAGGCAGCAATCTTCCCCAGTTATTATCGGATGCTGTCATCTTTTACAAAGGGGCGATTATCTTAAGCCAAAAAATTTTAAATAACCTTTAAAAAAAAAAATGCCTCCCCGTCCATCAGCCCCCCACCCCCCGCCTCATGCCTGGCTCACATGTCCTTGCCTTCTGGGTTGCAGCTCAGCAGACCCTTCTGGCCAGACTGTCACACGCCACCCCCATTGGTTAGAATCCCCTGTCCCCGTCCCCTGCCCCCAGCCCTCGGGAACACCCCTCAGCCTCCTGGCAGCAAACAGAAGGCGCATCCTAAATAGGTCACGGAGGACAACATAACGACAGACTGTTGACAGGGGTGGGGGCAGGGTTACGGAAAATCAGCAGCGGAAGGTGAAGCAGCCTGGGCGAGAATGGGGAAACCATGGCCGGCTCTGAGCCTGGAGGGGCTCCCGGAGCCGGGAGAAGACTCCAGACAGAAGCTTTGGTGGGGAGCACGTGAACTGACAGCCTGTGGCCTGCCAGGGACAGACCCTTCCTTCCTGCCCTCCCTTTGCCCACCTCCTCCTGGAGTCCCCCATCAGTCAGCCCTCTGGGAAGTCAGGAGGCAAGGGACCCCGAGAGACGGTTCATGAAGGCCACTCACCGAGCTGTGAGCAGGGCGGGTGGGGCGTGCAGCGTACCGGCGAGGGGAGAGCCCAGCATGCAGGGCACCTCTGCCCAGCACTTGCCCAGCTCTGTGACCCTGGGTGTTGCCATCTTTGCATCCCACAACTCCTGAAAGATCCTCAAGGTCAGGTACTGGGTCTTAATGGCAACCCACTCCAGTGTTCTTGCTGGAAAATCCCATAGACGGAGGAGCCTGGCAGGCTACAGTCCACGGGGTCACCAAAGAGTCAGACACGACTGCGCGACTAAACAAGAAACCCCAAGAAACAACTCAAAAGGGGGAAATCAGTGATGTGCCCAGAAAGATCCACAGCACCTTTATTTATAACAGTGAGGATTAGAAATGCCCCAAACAGGGAAGGGGTCCAGCAGCTGGGATGTGTTGTTATCCAGCCCTGAAAAGGAGTGTCAGTGGCCATGTTAACACGCGCCAATGAGGCACGGATAACAAACGGCAAAAGGGAAGCCTGCCAAGTACATAGTTCTCAAAAAAGTGTAGATGTGTCAGTCCTGTATAGAACGAACTTAAAGGCATATATGTTCAATATGTGTTCGTAAATGTTAGTTGCTCACTTGTGTCTGACTGTTTCCAACCTCGTGGACTGTAGTCCACCAGGCTCCTCTGTCCATGGGATTTTCCAGGCAAGAATACTGGAGTGGGTTGCCATGGCCTTCTCCAGGGGATCTTCCTGAACGAGGGATCCAACCTGGGTCGTCTGTATTGCAGACAGTTTCTTTACCATCTGAGCCACCAGGGAAGCAAGAAACATTGGCCAAATATCACATCGCATAATTTAGGAGAAAATAGCAAACTTCTGAAAGAATTTATCACAAAAGTTAGTGCAAAATAGCTAGAAGTGTTAGGATGATACACCATATAAGAAATGGGACTAATGGTTTATTTTAGGAGGTTAGCTGGAAAAATCACTTGGCTTTTGTCAACTGTTCATCCAACCTCTAATACGCTTGTTGGCTCTGAGGCTTTTTTCCAACACCCCGTGATGGGTTTGGGGTGAGTTTTTTTTTTTTTTCCAATATTCATTTGTTTTGGTGGCACCAGGTCTTAATTGCGGTACACAGGGTCATAGTTAGGGCATGTGGGATCCTAGTTCCTTGACCAAAGATCAAACCTGGACCTCCTGCTTTGGGAGCATGGAGTCTTAGCCACTGGACCACCAGGGAAGTCCCCTGGGGTGAAGTTTTGAACCGTACACTGAAAAAAAATCTTCAGACTTTCATGTGCATATGAATCCCCTGGGGATCTTGAAAAAAATGCAGATTCTGATTCTTTAGGTCTGGGTGGGATCCGAGATTCCTCATTTTGAACAAAGTCTCGGGAGATGCTGCTGCTGCTGGTGCTCACCACCTACTGTGTAGTAAGGCTTGAAATCAGTCTTCACTTTAACCTGCTGAAGCCGGGGTCCCCAACCTCCGAGATCTAATGCCTGATGATCTGAGGTGGAGCTGATGTAATAATAACAAAAATAAAGTGCACAATACATGTAATGCACTTGAATCATCTCGAAACCATCCACCCCCCTGCCCCACCTCAACCAGGTCCATGGAAAAATTTTCTTCCATGAAACTTGTCCCTGGTGCCCAAATAGTTGGGGACTGCTGTTCTAAAACTAGTATTTTCTGTTGATAAATATGCAAATTACATGTCTAGATTCAGATATGCCTGCAGCTGAGAATCCAGTATCCTCTGGGCCTCTCCATCAGCCAGAAAGAACTGGCTGAATTTTACCTCTTAGAGTAAATGTGCCCCAAATGATGCCTTTAATGTTTCTGATACGTCACATTTAGAAGGATTTTTCAAACTGCATATGATGACCATCCTTTCTTTTCCTAGCCACAGTTATTTTTATGATCATCATCTTGTATTTCTCACACTAGCTTCCATGTGAGAGAGTTAAAATTCTCCATGAGTCTTTTCAACATCCATGGGTTCTTCTTGATGACCCTATGAAGGTGATACAAGGCTTTGCTCATGTAGTTTTCAAATAACATAGTGATCTACTGTGATTCCACTGCTAAGTTGCTAAGTCACTTCAGTCGTGTCCGACTCTGTGCGACCCCAGAGACGGCAGCCCACCAGGTTCCCCTTCCCTGGGATTCTCCAGGCAAGAACACTGGAGTGGGTTGCCATTTCCTTCTCCAATGCATGAAAGTGAAAAGTGAAAGTGAAGTCGCTCAGTCATGTCCAACTCTTTGCAACCCCATGAACTGCAGCCTACCAGGTTCCTCCGTCCATGGGATTTTCCAGGCAAGAGTACTGGACTGGGGTGCCATTGCCTTCTCCACTAAACTGTAGCAAAAAGAGACCCTCATACAAGGTTAGCATTTGCTGTTTGTTTCTGTGAGTCCCACAGCATGAGTTGGGTACCACTTTAGCCAAGTCTTGCTGTAGAAGGAACCTCCTGTGGAGGGAAGTGTCATCCATGCTCGTTGATGTCATTATATATCCGTTCTTCAGGCATCATTCCATTTCCATTGAAATGCCCTTATCCATCATGCACAGCTGATCCCCTCCATCCATTCTGTCCTTCCCCTTTCTCCTCCTCTGGTAACCACTACTCTGTTTTCTGTAACTGTTGACACCAGTATACATCCTCCTTTCAGGCATCATTTCAGGCATAATACATGTTGCTGGGTTTTTTAATTAATTTTTTTGATTTGTTTTGAGCTTTCTGTTTATTAGTTTTTTAGATTCCACATATAGTAGAATTGTATGGTATGTATCTTTCTCCATCTGACTTATTTCACTTGGCATAATACGCTGATGGTCCATCCATGTGGGTGCCTCTGGTAAGATTTCATCTTTTTATATGGCTGAGTAGTATTCCATTGTAAGATACGTATCACATCTTCTTTATCCATTCAGCCTTTGGTGGGTATTTAGGTTGTTTCCATAGCTTGGCTATTGTAAATGCTACAGTACAGTGAACATAGGGGTGTGTGTATCTGTTTGAATTAGTGTTGTTATTTCAAAAGCAATTCTTAAAGATTTATGGTGTCTTTGTCCTTGCAGATGTTTTGTGAGGATTTAGGAAGAAATACGTCAACAGATTTGTTCTCTGGCCCCTGTTACTGACATTGTTTATACACACGCGTGCACACACACACACACACACACACACACACACACACACACCATTTGCACAAGAGAGGATCTGTGCTCCTAGCTCCTGAATTTGTGTGTGCATGTATATGTACACACACTTACAAAGAGGCAAGAAATGAAATGCAGTCAGCAGTAAACAGACATTTGCTTGGGACTGCTTCTTAGTCATTATTCTTTTCTTTGCAAAAATGCAGCCCTAGTCAGCCCCTCTATTTTCTATACCTTTTATAGTGAATGAACTCTATATTAGCCTCACGGTCCTTACCAGAAGTGTGAGTAGCTCATTAATAAATATCCTACATCTATTCAATTTTTTTTATTCCTCAAGCACCTACCAATTCTTTTGCCATCCCAAACAAACACATATATAAATATATCAACATTTGCCTTTCTTGCTCTCTTTTCTCCCACTCCCCTTTTCTTTAAATCCTCAGAACCTCTGTCTTGGCGACACAGACTGGGAAACAGCCAGGTTCATAGACTGTGGAGGGATGAGAACAAACTTGTCTGCCAAACCATCCTCTTTTTCTCATCTTTAGAAAAAGGATTTACAGATTTGGGAACAGATTATATTTAGGGGCTTTCAGGCTACTAATATCTTATCCCCGTTTGCAAAATTCCTCTCCGGGGTTGAGACTCCCACGAGTCACTGTGACCTCCACAGAGGATAAATGCCCCCGAGGTGCACTCCCGTTTGGAAATATCCTGAAAATATGGAGTATGGAGCTGTAGGATCTGCTCCAAACTGCATGCAGTGCTGTCTTTGTTTTGTGCGTTTCTAGCCTAGGGAAGCACCTGTCTGTCTAGGATGAAAGGCGGTTTACTTTAGAGAGGGTCTGAGAGGAAAGGGAGTAAAACAAAAGTGAATCAATTTGCATCCAGATGTTTGCATTAAATATGAATGGCCTTGGGGTGGGGGAGTCCCCTGTCTGCCACCTGGGTTGCGCAGGGCAGGCTCTGGAAGGAGGGGAGAGGATGAAGGAAAAGGACCCCCATTCCTGGCGGGCAGCTCAGGGTCATCGTCCTGTGTCCTGGCACTGTGCTGCGGTCCAGGGAAGAGCAAGTCCAAGGAACAGATGGATGTGGGAGTTTCCAGCTACAACCAGGGAACACCTGATGGGCAATCTCTAACCAATGAAGCACCCTCCTGCTTTAACAAGAAATAACCAGGTGGCGCTAGTGGTAAAGAACCTGCCTGCCAAAGCTGAGACTTGAGAGACGTGGGTTCAGTCCCTGGGTCAGGAAGATCCCTGGAGGAGAACACGGCAAGCCACTCCAGTATTCTTGCCTGGAGAATCCCCACGGACAGAAGAGCCTGGCGGGCTATAGTCCGTGGGGTCATAAAGAGTCAGACACGATGGAAGCAAGTTGGCATGCACATACGCAACCTGAGTTTAGGGGCCATAGACAATGCCAGGGGAGGGAAAGAGGGGTGCAGTGGGAGAGCCCATTGCACATGGATGTCTGATGGATGGAAGGGTCCGGGACCCTCAGAGGCGGGGTTAGAGAAAGTGTCCAGGCTTTCCTCCACCTGTGGAGCCGGCAGCCCTGAGGGATTCACAGCTCAGTGAAGAGGATAAGATCTCCATCCATCCTTGGCTTTGAGGGGAGTCAGGAAGTTGGCAGCTGCGCAGGGAGCGGCTCCTTTGAGGAGACGGTGGCTCTGGGCCCAAGGTGGGCCTCGTCGTCCGCAGGAGTCCTTCCCAGAGGAAGCCCTTGAGGCCGCGAGTCCCATCAGGAGTGGGTCTGCGTCTTGTTGCTTTTGTCTTTTTGGTGTCGCTGTTGAGAATGAGGGCCTTGCAGTGCCTCTAAACTCACCCCAGCTGACTGTTCACTTAGCCTCCCTGCAAGGCTGGCTCTCGTCACCCACGTCTGGGCCTGTCCCTGGGTTATCCTCCACCGGGGAAGCTTGGAAATTTCCACTGCTCCCCTCTCTCTAGTCCAAGCCCTGCCAGCACCAGCCAGACTGCCCCAGGGGTGCCGTGCTTTCACGGCAGAGTCGGCATCCACCTCGCCTGCGCGTTGCCGTCACCTGGACACCTTTGGAACGTTGGGGTGTCCAGTAAAATCAGCTTGTGGGGTGGATCCCGGTCTCAGTAGTTGTTAGAACTTCCCAGAGTGATTCCAACGGCTGCCAAGTTTGAGAGCAGCTGGCACGGGGGTGTGGGTACATCCAGTTGCCTGGACTTGACTCTTGGCTCCGTTGCTGATGGTAGCACTGGGCAGGGTGTTCACTGCTCCCTGCGTCAGTTCTCAGGTGTGCGGTGGGGATAAGAATGGTACCAACACTGCATGCAAGACTGCGGAGATGTCTCAGCAGGTTAACGTGCGGCCAGCTCCGGGCAGCTGGCTGCCCACGGGCAGACCCCTTGCGTGTTGCCGTTGGTTACGCGGGGGCACACAGGCAGGAAGCTGGAAGGAGCTGAGTCTTATGAGAAGAGGTGTCCAGAACTGCAGCTATTTCTCCTGAAAGGAGGAGGCTCTGTTGAGCTGTGCTGGTTGTCTTCAGGTTGCTATCAGATGGGAAAGGAATGTGGCTTGTTTTACATGGCTGTGAAGGAACAGGACTTCTGAGGTGGTCCAGGGGCTAAGATCCACACTCCCAATGCAGGGTGCCTGGAGTTCGATGCCTGGTCAGGGAACTGTATCTCACATGCCGCAACTAAGGGTTCACACGCTGCAACTAAATGGCAACTAAGACCTGGTGCAGCCAAATAAATACACAAAAAAATAAATATTAAAAAAAAAAATCCAGGTACTTGGCTATGAAGGAAAGAAAGATTCGGGAATGGAAACTTTCAATAGAGCCACCCAGTGGCGAGATGGACTGTGTTACGCGGAGTGGGTTTCCTGGCTCTGGGGTGCTCAAGCAGCAGCGGGACGTTGTTGGGTGGAAGTGTTATAAGAGGAGTCACACAGGAACTGAATGACTTCCACGGGCTTTTCCAGCCCATGCGCTGCAGGCGCTAAGCACCACCAAATGTTTATTAAATGTTCTCTTGAAGCAGGTGAGGACGGTGGGGCTGAAGGTTCTTGCCATAGTGAGTCTAAAGCTGTACTTGAGAGAGGACCAGGGTCAAATCAGGTGAGCAAAACCTGTTTCCAGGTCAAAAGCAGAGACATCACTTTGCTGACAAAGGTCCGTCTAGTCAAAGCTATGGTTTTTCCAGTAGTCATGTACGGATGTGAGAGTTGGACTGTAAAGAAGGCTGAGCACCAAACAACGATGCTTTTGAACTGTGGTGTTGGGGAAGACTCTTGAGAGTCCCTTGGACTGCAACGACATCCAACCAGTCCATCCTGAAGGAAATCAACCCTGAATATTCATCAGAAGGACTGGTGTTGAAGCTGAAGCCTCAATATTTTGGCCACCTGATGTGAAGAGCTGACCTCATTAAAAAAGACCCTGATGCTGGGAAAGACTGAAGGCAGGAGGAGAAGGGGACGACAGAGGATGATGGTTGGACAGCATCACTGACTCAGTGGACATGAGTTTGAGCAAACTCTGGGAGAGAGAGGACAGGGAAGCCTGGGGTGCTGCAGTCCATGGGATTGCAAAGGGCCGGACATAACTTTGTCACTGAACAACAGCAACAGCAGGTCAAAAGGGTGAACTCGGGCTGGGCGGGAGATGGTCCCCACAGGCCTGGAGCAGCTGACAAAGAAGCCAGCTGCGGAGTGGGTCTGGAGCTCGTGCTGTGAGTAGTGGGTGGGATGATTGGAGGCCCTTTTTTCTTGAGCTCTGGACACAGGAGAGAGGAGTGGGTCGGCTTTGTTTGAGGCAGAAGGTCAGAGAAGTAGATGCTCCCTACATCTGAGGCTTTCCCACCCCTGATGCCCGTGGACCGTTCCTCCATTTACACCGTTCCCTCAGCTTCGCTTCCGTTCTCTCCTCTCCTCCCGGGTCTCAGCCTCTCGGGGAGAACTCTAGGAAGCCTGTTTTACTTGGTTTTTCGTCCTAGGCGTGGGCTGGGTGGGAAACAGCACTGCTTGTGACACTCTTTCACTAGAAGTGGGGCTGTGCGTCCCTAATAATGTCAGCTCCTCTCTCACTCTCTGGTTTTAGCCCGGCCTCCTCCCTTGCTATGGTGTCTGCACAGGCTCAGGGTCCTCCCCCGGCCCCACGCCCACCCCTCCCTCCTCCCATCCTCTGTCAGGTTCTCGCCCCCTCCTGCGTCTCTGTCCTCGCGCAGGGCCACACCTGGACCTTATCTTGCCTCCTGTGAGATCGTCATCTCTGAAATGCCCTCTAGAGCTGTCCTTCCATCACCCTGTTCAGGGCCCTACCACCAAACCTGTTCTGTGCCCTCGCGGTGGCCCCTGGAGCCCTCCCAGCTTTGGGCATCTTGGGCCATCCTGGTTGCATGTTACCTCCCTCCCAATGGTGTTTGGATTCCTTGTTAGCTGTTTTGGCCAAGTCCTCAGAAGTTTCCGATTCCCTTTCCCTCTCAACCTCTGGCCGCGTCTTTCTGCCCTCTCGTCCCCTCCCGATCCCCCTCCGCTCCGTTCTGTTGAAGAGATGGAGACGCCCGCAGTAATCGGACCCCCCGCGGTCCTGCCGTCGGACTCTGCCGCGCCCGTGGCCGTCTTCCTTCAGCTCCATTTTTAGCTCCCTATCGGATTCCCACGACAGCTGCTGCACATCGTTTCCACTCTGCTCAGGCCCGCGCTGACCCTGCTCGCCCCCTGGCCGAGAGCAGACGTGCCCCCCGGGCTGCTGAGAAGCGCAGCCCCGGCGCCGCTGGGACCCTCTCTTTCTCCCTCCCCCCCCCCTTCCTTTTCTTTCTCCCTTCCGCCCTCCCTTCCTCCTCTTTCTCCTTCCCTCTCGTCCTGTCTTGGGGAAGGGATGGCCCTTGCTCTTTCCAAGGCCAGATCTCCCCCTCGCCCCTCAGTCCCCGCCCCGTGATCTCGCTCGGGTGTTGCTGCTCCTGGCCGTCACCCCACTCGCTCTGACCCTGACGCTCACTGTCGTCTCCACCTTAGACCAGCGGGGAGGAAGCCCTTGCTCTGTGCTCCCTCCCTCCCTCCTCTCTCCTCTTCCTCTTTCTCCAGTGGCCCTGTTTCCTCCCTGGTCCCGGGGACCAGCCTCGCTGCCCCTGAGACGTGGTTGGTGGTCTCTCTCCTCCCCGAGAGGCAGCCTCGTGGGCTGGCTAAAGCGGGGCCCTGGAGCCAGCCCCGCGGGGCTTTCTGTCCGGCTTTGCCCGGTGTGTGTTATGTCATCTTGACCCTCATTTGGCCCGTTACCAGTCTTTCCAAGGTTCCGCTTCCTTCTCTGGAAAATGGAGGCGCCTGATTCACTGGATGCTGTGAGTCTTCAACGATTCTGTTTTTTAAAAGTGCCCGACACACCCTTGGTACATAAAATAAAAAATATTCCCGCGCACCCCTGGTGTAGCCCATGCCAAGTCCTTCCTGTGGCCGGCGCTTGCTCTGTCCGTCTGCCTGGGGACCCTCCTTCCGCCCTTCACGGCCTGATGGCGTCCTGCCTCTCCGCCTGCCGGGCTCGGTGCCTCCAGTCTGTTTTCTCTCTGAGCCTTGTTCCCCTGCCTCGGTCTCCCCCGCATCGGGCTGTATTGGGACCGTTAGTACGTGTTTGTTGGGTCTCTCGTGAAACCAGGAGCCTCTGGGTCAGGGATACTGAATTTACCTTTGGCTCCCGCTAGGGGCTTCCCAGGTGGCACTAGTGGTAAAGAATCCGCCTGCCAATGCAGGAGATGTAAGAGATGCAGGTTCGATACCAGGGAGTATATCCCCTGAACCCGCTCCAGTGTTCTTGCCTGGAGAATCCCGTGGACAGAGGAGCCTGGTGGGCTACAGTCCATGGGGTCGCACAGAGTCAGACACCACTGAAGCGATGTAGCACGCACGCAGGGTATGTATTGGAGCACCTTACAGGTAACAGTTATTCAGTACATGTTAAATTTAGAAGAATTTTTAAAAATTTCCTTTTTGGCTGTGCTGTGGGGGCATGAGGGATCTTAGTTCCTCTACCAGGGATTGAACCCTCACCCTCTACATTGGAAGCGTGGAGTCTTAACCACTGGACCCTCAAGGAAGGCCCTAAAAGAATTTTTAAAGACGTGCTTGCTGCTAGTTACATTCTTGGGCTTCCCTTGTAGTTCAGTTGGTAAAGAATCCGCCTGCAATGTGGGAGACCTGGGTTCGATCCCTGGGTTGGGAAGATCCCCTGGAGAAGGGAAAGGCTACCCACTCCAGTATTCTGGCCTGGAGAATTCCACGGACTGTATAGTCCATAGGGTTGCAAAGAGTTGGACACGACTGAGCAACCTTCACTACTACTACTAGGTATATCCTTATAACCTTAAAAAAAAAAAAAATCTAAGCTGATTTCTTCCTCACCCAGAATGTACTCCCTGACCTTGTAGAATTTCCAGTGTAAACACCCAGAGAAAACCTCCTAATGAAGACCATCAACAAGTCTAGCCAGATGTTTGTGGTCCTTATGCTAGCCCAGGGGAAATTATCTGCCTTCAGGTTGCTAAGGTTTTGTTTTCGCAAGTAATTAAGATATCCCCCACTTGATAGAATCAATCAGATTTCTCATGTGGGAGAGGAAATGGTCGGACTAGCCGATATCTAAGATTTCTTTCAGCTTGAATGGAACCAGAACCATAACTCAGTGATCACATGCTGGGCGTGTGACATAGTTAAGACACTCACTTCTAAAAGCGACCGAGGATGCATCTCATGTCTGTCCTGGAATGAAAGTTCCTCGGGGAGGGCTGTGTGCCTCAGGTGTGTTAATGAACTGATCTGTTCTCGCAATCCATGTTTATCGTGCATGGACTCCCTGTGCCTGGTTTGGGGCTAGGTGCCGGGAAGAGTGCTGACCCCGGCTCATCAGAGGGCTGGCAGCTCTTCTTGAGAAAGGGAGGTTCCCGGAAGTGAGTGGCCAGGCTGGACACCCTGGGGGCTCTCAGAGAGGCTGGTGGAAGGCGGGGTTCTCCGGCAGCAGCAGCAGCAGCTGCCCCTCCTGGCAGGACCCTCCATGGTCCCTCCGCCCCGAGGCTTGTCACATTACCCACGGGCAGCCTGAAATGCCTCCTGCCTCACCCGCTCGCTTCCCTCAATTCATCTTTCAATCTGGAGGATTTACAAAGATTTATGCCATTAAGAGCAAGATCTCAGCAACATGCCGCATGGGGAAAACATGTTTTTCTCCTGCCCGTGGACGTGTTACTGTGTAAGCTCTTCTGGGCGGGGACCCATTTTATGTGTCATCTTCTCCGGGTGAAGCTTCCTTCCCTCTGAGGGCAGAGGTTTCAGAGATTTGGGTCCATCATTTCATCTGGGGTCAGCGTTAATTCACAGCAGCTCTTGGCTCGTGGTGAGCCGCCTGCATTTTACAGTGGGGCGCAGGGACCTGAATCCTATCTTATCGGTCACTCAGTTGTGTCCGACTCTGTACGACCCCATGGACTGTAGCCCTCCGGGCTCCTCAACCATGGGATTCTCCAGGCAAGAATACCAGAGTGGGTAGCCGTTCCCTTCCCCAGGGGGTCTTCCTGACCCAGAGATCGAGTGTGCGTCTCCAGCATTGCAGGCAGATTCTTAGCATCTGAGCCACCAGGAAAACCTGGTGGTGGTTTAGTCGCTAGTCGTGTCCAGCTCTTGGACTCTTGCGACCCCACTGACGGACGCTCAAGGAAACAAAAGAACGTCTATTACCGAGGGCCAAGCCCTCTTGGCTGAGGAATGGCAGGGTTCAGATGAGCTTATTGTCCTCACAGCCCAGAGGCCGAGGCTTCAGATTCTTCTGGGTGCTGGAGGTTTAACACAGGACAGGTGGGTGAGGAGGCTGTCCAGGCCATGTGCCTCCCACACCCACCCACTTATCTGATGGGCTTGGCGCGTGGGTGGACGGCTCATGAGAAATCCAGACTGCTCTACAGGCAGGGACGTGCCCATAAGGCCATCTGGGGCCTGTGGATGGAAGGAGACACGGGGAATCTTCCCCAGCTCGGTTGGTGATTTGGGGGAGCTTATGAGCCCTTTCTTCTCTCCTGCTGGCCGTCCCCCTCAATTGTGGACCACCTGTCAGAGTCTGTTGAGGAGACCCAGGTTCTCTGCTTAGCTTCCTGTGTTGGAAGAGCTTATAGACGAAGCAGAGGATGGGGAGGGGCTGTGGTCCTGATGGCTTCTGTGCAAGCGTGGGGGGGGCAGCGAGGAGTGGGGAGTGGGAGTGGGGGGGGGAGAGAACGGGAGGCGGGCGGGGGGGAGGGGGAGAGGAAAGAACGAGAGGTGGACAGAGAGGGGGGAGGGGGAGTGGGAGGGGAAAAGAATGGGAGGTGGGCAGAGAGCAGGGGGGGTGCAGGGGGGCAGGGGGAAGAACCGGAGGTGGGCAGAGAAGGGGGGAGTGGGAGTGGGAGGGGGAAAGAATGGGAGGTGGGCAGAGAGCAGGGGGGGTCCAGGGGAGCAGGGGGAAGAACCGGAGGTGGGCAGAGAAGGGGGAGGGGGAAAGAATGGGAGGTGGGCAGTGGGGGGGAGGGGGGCACCCAGCCGCACTGCCTAGTGAGCTTGTTTTCTTCTTTTTTTTTTTCTTGGTCACTTTGTGCTTCATGTGAGATCTTAGTTCCCTGACCTGGGGTGGAACCCATGCCCCCTGCAGTGGAAGGGTAGAGTCTGAACCACTGGACCACCAGGGAAGCCCCACTGTGAGCTTTCAAAGATGGAGCTTCTGGCTCTTGGTCAGAGTGATCCCAAGAGGAGGGGCCCTGAGGCCCGCCTCCTGTCGTCCTGTTACTTTGCCTCATCAAAGCATCATCACACCCACCCAGGTAGATCTTTTCTATGTTTGTAGTGAATTTGGCTAAACAGTCATCTGAAGCTCACTGCATATCCCAGGCCTCAGTACTCCTGGATAACATCTGGCTGAGATGGGACCATTCCCCGAACCTGTGCGTATTTCCTCTTGTTCTCCTTGGATTGATCCTCACGCCTCCTGCACATGGTGGGCAAGATGGGTATTACTCACCCTGGTTTAGAGATGACAGATTAAAAGCTCAGATCTCTGTCACGATAGAACCCTACAGATGTCCCTGGTTCCCCAGACAGCTCACTCTTTCATGGCATGGTGTCTGTGTAGTGAGGGGATTGTGTGTGTGCCCACACAGAGATGGAACATTTAGTTTTTACAGAGAATGGTGACAAGCCCAGGTTGTCAAGGATGCAGCCTGGGGACAGAGGAGCGAGAGGAGCCTAGGGCCCGTTGAGAGGTCGTGAGCCTCGCCCTTGCTCCAGGGGATCATCGCACAGCACAGGGAGCCAGGGCATTGTTCTCATTCCTTAGGAGAGCAGCTGCCCCATGCCTCCTCCCACCCCGGCAAACCTGCAGATTTAATCTGGGGTGTAGACAGGAGCGCTGCTCAGCTGAGTGCAACTGCTCTCTATCTTTTGAATGTTTCTTAGCTCGGCCCAGATGACCAACAAGCTTGCAAAGGGAACAGGACTCTGTTTCACACCTGCTAAATTTCTGACCAGCCAAAGAAAACGTTACCAACAACCAAACAGATAGCACCAGCAGCCATTATCAACAATTCAGGGTGAACAGACTGGCTGCATTTGGTTGACTGGGAATAGTTACGGATTGAAATAAAACAGCGAATTAGGTAGGATAAGTAAATCATCTTATGTTACTTTTCTCTCTGTGGCCATTTTATTAGGTGTAATTTGGATGCTGCCAACGTATGCTCACTAACTATTTCCATGTGCTCACATGAAATTTGAACTCATAAACGTTATGGCCATAGAAATTTCCAATTTGTTTCAATTACTATGTTACATTTCCTTTTTAATGTTATGTGAATTTTTGGATGGAAATAAAAACATAGTCATAATTCTACTACTTGAGGGCAAAAAAGAGATGTTTTCTGCTATCTTTCTCATGAACTAAACATGCATGTAACACATATTCTGCTTCTCAACAAAAACGTCAGAGACTAAGATTAGCCATGGACCACTTGCAGAGAAAATCTGGGATGTCCTGTAAGCTCGCAGGAGGAAGGTGCTGGCCTGTTGTCCGTGGCTCCAAGCGGATCCCTGTGGGTCTTGACTGAGATGGGTGCCCCTTCTAGTTTCAGATGTGCATTTCCAGGAACTGAAGCAAACATCTCCAAGACTGTAAGAGACTCAGAGCAGAAAGTATTTTCATTTGGATCTGCTCATGTATCACCTCAAGAATCAAGGAATCCATCTTACTACAGGTGGATATCATATCCTTAACCACCCACAAGACAGGGAACGGGTTGAAACTGCAATGGGCAATTGAAACACGTTGCTTAAAAAATTGGAGGGGAAGGGGTGATCAGGGCCTGAAGGATCAGCTTGTGTGAAAGAACGAAAGAGTGTTAACATGCACAAAAGGACTAGTTGAAATGGAATGAAAATATTAGCTGCAGGTATAACACAATACAACATCTTTTAACACCTTGGACAACTTAGAGTAGAAAATTAGCACATTGCTGGCTGATCTTCAGATTCAGCACTCAGTTTCCAAAGTGAAATATTTCAGCGTATAAACAAATAGTTCTTGAAGGTAAAACTCATTCACGGTTCCAAGGCTTCGTTGATGAAGGCAGACTTGCTCTCCCAACATTTCAATCGAATCATTTCCTCTGGGAGAACACAGCCAGAATCATCTAGTAAAAGAAAATGAGAGAATTTGTCTTTAATGCTAATGTACATTTTAAATGAAATGTTTAGTAATCAGTGCCCTTTTAATTAGAAATGTTGATTAGTAGGGATTTTCATCTATGTCCTTTTATAGAAGACAAGGCAGGGACTTCCCTGGTGGTCCAGTGGTTCAGACTCTGTGCCCCCGCTGCAGGGGGCAGGGGTTTGATCCCCGGTCAGGGAACTAAGATGCCACATGCTATAGGGTGTGACCAAGGGGAAAAAAAAAAGACAAAGCAAATAATCACAAAGTTGTTTTTTTTTTTTTTTTTACTGAACAAAGCGAAATAAACAGCAACTAACATTCATCGACTACGTATTATGTTTCTGGGTACTTTATTTTACAAGAGCCTAGTGGTAGATTTTGTATCCACTTCACATATGAGGACCCTGAGGCTGAGTGGCTGAGAACTTACCTTGGCAAGTCTCAGAGAGAGTAACAGGCAAGACTTATCTGGTTTCAAAGCCACATTTCTTGCGCTCAGCTCTACCTCTGTGAAGTATTTACTCAGAAAATTCTCCTGCAGGGTCCCTCCAGGCTCCATAAACATTTAACTCCATCGTCTGTATTTTCTACGAGCACACCTATGTGTGTGTATTCATATATATACACTTTCTTTCTATCTATCTATCTGAGTAGATCTGTCTGAGTCTTTCTAGGGGCATTTTCTTAATGGAGATGTCAAATTCTTTGGTTCTGAAACTGGATTTTGTCAGTTAAATGTTCTCTAGGGCAATGACTCCTGCTAGCAAACCGACTAAGGAAACAAGTATTGCCTTGCCAATTACATGTGAGCAGAAGTGATAAAACTCACCACGTTTCTTCCTGGCGGTGGTGGTGACTGTGGAAGCATGTTTTGCATGAAGCCTCTGTCAGTCTGTGTTCCAGAGACTATACTGAGCCCATCTGCGCTGGGCAGTAGAGGGAGAGGGAAATAAGCTTGCTGTTTATGAACAGAGGTGGCAGGGATTCTTGTTATGGATATAGCCCAGCCTCTCCTGACTGATAAAACAGACTGGCCAGTTCCTGTTATACAACAATGGCTAAAATCCAGTTCCAGTGAATGAGAGCTGCGCTTGAGCCCAAATAAGGTTTTTAAGGTAACCTCCATTAAAATCTCAGTGACCTGCAATCCAGCAAATCAAAATGCAACTAAGTTTTGCGCTTACCCCTCTCTTCCGTGTGCTGGTCCAAACCACTTTCATTTCTGCATCGTTGCAACCATCTCCTTGTCCTTTCTCCTAAGTCTGCCTTTGTCACCCAACCCCCTTCCCTAGCCCAACCCTGGGGTGTACCCTTGACAAAACTGGATTCTTACTGTTTTCCAAACTGATCCTTTAGTTAACAATATATAAGGACCATCTTTCTATGTAGGTGAAATTATTAGTGATTTCACACTGAAGAAGCATGGCTTGAGCATCCGAACCTAGGGCCTTTCCTCCTGGTGGGCTGTTCCTGGCGCTACACCAGAGAGAAGGCAGGTGGTGACTTGATTCACAGAGAGTTAGAACAGAAGGACCAGAGTCTCTGCAAGGAACACTTCCCTCAGGCAGTGGTGCCCTGATGGATGGCAGGCACCCTCCCCATAGCCCGGTCCCCTGTGCCTCTGCTGTATCTAACGCTTGCTTAACCAGAAAGAGTATTCTGGTTAACTGAGATTTCACAGTACACTCTATTTTCTATTAAGATTATACTTGCATTTCTAAGAAACTTTGGCTTATCAAAAATCCGAATTAAAAAATAATTGCTTTAACAGTTGGAAAAAAATAGCTAGAAGCTTTTACAGGAACCGTGATTGTTTTTTATTGCAGGATTTTCAATAATAAAGGTATTTCACAGATATATTTTCTTATTGAAAACATAAAACCATGAGCTATTTAATCAAAGCTGACAAAAGCAATTCTGCATAGCACAGCTGCTGCTGCTGCTAAGTCACTTCAGTCGTGTCCGACTCTGTGCGACCCCATAGATGGCAGCCCACCAGGCTCCTCTGTCCCTGGGATTCTCCAGGCAAGAATACTGGAGTGGGTTGCCGTTTCCTTCTCCAGTGCATGAAAGTGAAAAGTGAAAGTGAAGTCGCTCAGTTGTGTCTGAGTCTTAGTGACCCCATGGACTGTAGCCTATCAGGCTCCTCCATCCATGGGATTCTCCAGGCAAGAATACTGGAGTGGGCTGCCATTTCCTTCTCCACGTAGCACAGAGGAATGCTTATATGGCATACAAGATGGAACATAAAATCCATGCATTTATACATCAGCAAAATAAATCACAGCCCAGTCCCCGGCCACCAGTGGTAAGGACAGGGGCATGGTGGTGCTGGTCTAGGGCCCCTTAAGCCAAGGGTGTCTGTGACCCCAACTCAGCTTTTTCTCCTCTTCCGTGGTGCCAGTCTCTGTAGTCATCATGTTGAAAACAAGCATGATAGGTGTAATTCTAATTGTGTGCCCATAATTATTGTTTCTTTTAAGAAGTATTTGTTTACTTGGCTGTGTTGGGTCTCAGCTGTGGTACTCGGGCGTCTCTGGTTGCGGAGCGTAGGCTGAGTTTCCTGGCGGCAGGTGGGATCTTAGTTCTTTGACCAGGATAGAACCTGCCTCCCCTGTCCTGGAAGGTGGATTCTTAACCACTGGATCACCAGGGAAGTCCTTCGCTTTGTTTCTTATTCACCTTATGGAAACATGTGCTATGGGAGTTATAGGAGTATAATAATACTCCTACAGTTATAGGAGTATAATACAGTATAATGCTGTAGGAGTATAATACAGTCACTACCACTTCGGCAAATCAACCGAAAAACCAAGCGAAAGAAGCAAATCAACAAAAAGAACACATCTGTACCCTTTCTCACGTGGAGGACCAGTCTTTATTTCAGAGGGGGTCCCTCGAAGAGCAGGCTGCAGGAAAGGACGTGCCCTGGATTCCCTGAGTCTCGTGACCCGTGGTTCCCACAGCTGTGTGCTGTCCACGAGGGAGGAGGGCCTGCCACTTGTTAGAGCGGAATGCAGGCCAGAGGGCATCCCTTTCATTTGGAAGAGCTCCTAAAAGGATGCGTTCGAATCTGAAAACCACGAGCCGCCCAGTGTCTCATCTGGAAGTGAGTGAGGGCTGGAGGAGAGCGAGGGGCCCAGGGGGAGGAAGACCAAGTGAACAGAAATAAATGAAACAGATCCATGCCCCCCAAACTACAGCGTTAGAGAGAAAAATGCCCCCAGAGTGGTAGGAACTTATTTGAGGGAATAGCAGAATAGTGGAGCGTCAGATAAACACCAAGAGAAAAAAGTGGGTTTTCCTCAGGAGAGAAGATTTTTCCAAAAAGTCCCATAAAATGTGCAAAAGAAAGTTTATTTTTGGCCAAAGCGCAAGAGACAACTTTGGCCCGTGGCAGATCTTGGCGTTTTAGAGAGGATCCCCTCCTCCTAAGGGAGCTTTCCAGGTGGCGCTAGTGGTAAAGCACCTGCCTGCCAATGCAGGAGACACAGAAGACATGGGTTTGATCCCTGTGTCGGGAAGATGACCTGGAGATGGAAATGGCAACCCTCTCCAGTATTACTGCCTGGAGAATCCCCATGGACAGGGGAGCCTGGAGGGCTACAGTCCATGGAGTCACAAAGAGTCAGGCACGACCAAGTGACTAACACTCTCCTTCTGAGGAGCCGTGAGAAGCCTCCAGCGCTGATCAGTTGCCACGGCAACCAATCTCACGGCTGAAGTTCTAAGTGATTTGGGATGAAGAATGTTCACTTGAACACAGATTACCCCATCTCCCCCCACACAGCTCCACCCTCGCTGCCCAGCGCCTCCAGCGCCTCCAGCGCCTCTTAGGCCGCGGCTGCTGCAAACGTCCAGATGAATCCCAGGCAGTCCGGCTTGTTGTCAGGGGGCTCTCACAGGCCAGTCAGCCCGGCAGGTCTGAGGCGAGGCGGTGTGAATGCTGG
This sequence comes from Giraffa tippelskirchi, assembly GCF_054371585.1. NCBI lineage: Eukaryota > Metazoa > Chordata > Mammalia > Artiodactyla > Giraffidae > Giraffa > Giraffa tippelskirchi. Next base: position 160,795,172 of record NC_137282.1, read on the forward strand.
CACGGCCCGGCTCACCTGTCATGTGGTCAAGTCACGGGGTTGCCGCTTGTCCTCCTTGGGACGAGGCCAGGCAGCATTTGTTCAAGTGAAAACTCAGGCCCTGTGTGTGCAGTGTGGCTGTCTCAATAGAAACGAGAAAACAGACTCCAGGAGAAGAAAGGAATGAGGGAGTGGGCGGTGGGGGACGAGCCAGCAGCTGTGTTGTAAGGTGTCTTAGTCAAGGACGGTTCGGTGGCAGGAAACAAGAAGCGACTCAGCCTGAGTGAAGAAGGACTTGTTGGACCGTGTCATGGTCCGGAAGCCGGCGGGAACTGCAGGCTGATGTCATGGGAGCCGGGAAGTCCTCCTCGCCTCCTCACACCCTGGCCTCCACCCTCTCATCTCTGGGGCATGTCTGCTTCACTCCTTTCCCCGTAGACCAGCCGAGTCTTTGCAAGGCCTCGCTGCCATCGCGGGGCCCAATGTAGGCTGGGGGCCGCCACGGTGCCCAGGCTGGGGGAGCTCACTCAGTGTGGCCCCTCCATCAGAGCCCCAGCGCTCCGCGACAGGTCTGACTCGAGAGGGTCTCTTAAGGCAGCATCTGCCCCTGGTCTCGTCACCCGTGGCCGGAGGGAGAGGTCAGAGGGAGGTTTCTCCTCTCTGGCCGAGTGGGTGGGGGAAGGTTCTCAGAGACCTGGGGGGAGAAATAGGAGGTGGAGGAAGTGACACTTGCAGGATGAAAGCTTGTCCTGGGCACCGGCACTCCTGGACGGGTTGCAATGGACACTGCACATAAACAACAGCGTCGCTGGGCCCGACCTCCCTGCCTGGGCGCTGATGCTGGGACGGGGGCACAGGCTGTGGCCATGGGTTCTAGAGCGGACGGGGAGGCGGTGAATCAGGAGGGGCTGGAGGGCTGCCAAGCGGATAGAGGAGCTGAGTCATTGAAGGTCCTGGTGAGAACCAAGACCAGCAGTCAGGAGGGAGACGGCCCTCAGAGAGGCTGGAGTCGGGGGTGAGGTGTGGGCGCTGGGTTAGGTGTGGGTGACGTCTGGGTGGTGGCCTCACTGCATGTGCCGTGGAGATGCCTTCATGGGTGTTACATTCATGGGTGGTGTGATGGGCTGAAATTCATGCGGGGAAGCCCTAGCCCCCAAGACCTCAGAATGTGTCTGTACTTGGAGGAGGTGGGGTCTTTAAAGGGGTTATTAAGGTAAAAGGAGGTCATGAAGCTGGGCCCTAGTCCAGCGGGACTGGTGTCCTTATGAGAAGTGGGAATCAGCACCCAGACACACACGGAAGGAGGGCCATGTGAGGGCTCGGGGAGGGGGCGGCGTCTAAGCGGAGGAGGAAAGCCTCCGAAGGAACCAGCTGTGCTGGCACCTTGACCTTGGCCTTCCAGCCTCCAGAACTGTGCGGATACGATTCTGCCATTTCAGGGCCCGGGCTGGGCTCCTCTGTTATGGCGGCCTGGACGTGGACGGCCCATGGGGGAGGGGGCCATTGATTGGCCAGAAGCAGCACTGGGATTGAAAGAGAAGGCCAGTCACACCCGTCTTTGCAGTGAGTCATGGGTGTGTGTGTGCTCAGTCATGTCCAACTCTTTGCAACCCCATGGACTGTAGCCCGCCAGGCTCCTCTGTCCGTGGGATTCTCCAGGCAAGAATACTGGTGTGGGTTGCCATTTCCTCCTCCAGGGGATCGTCTCAACCCAGGAATCAAACCCATGTCTCCTGCATTGGCAGACAGATTCTTGACCACTGAGCCACCAGAGAAGCCCCTGTGATTAGGTGTAACTCTTATAAAAGCCATTTGTCAATGTGTATAGGAAATTGTAGAAGTATTCATATTCGTTGATTCAGTAAGATTCTAACTGTATGGCTCAGTGTCGGACCAAGTCCCATCCATGATACTGAATTTCCCCCCTAGAGGTGGGTATTTGGGACGAACCCACAGTGTATGTATTGAGGAGAAGCTATTGGTTGTAGAAATAGCAAGGTGTTAAGGCAAGTAGAAATGAATAATCTAGAAAATGTTCCTTACCATATGGCAAGAATTGTGGGCTTTTCTTTTCTTTGATGTAGAATGAAACAACCAAAAAAATCCCAGAAGACCAATTGTCAGTTAAGTATTAGTGTACCCAGAGCTAAGACCAAATTATTCCCTATCATATTTTATAATATTTTACCAGCTTGCTTTTGCATGTCTCAAGATTGTTTTTCTTTTAAAATACTCTAGTAAGCATTTAGCTAACACTTAAAATTAAATTACATTAATAATTTATATTCAGTATAATATATTACAGGGCTTCAGTTACATTGTAATCTTTTGACCAAAGTGCTTTACCGTGCTTGACTTCTGGATGAATGCCTGGTGACCTGGCGTTTGCATTATTGCTTTTATTATTTTAACACTCATAACCTGTGTTTTATGGTACAGCAGTTTCGAAAAACAGCAGAGCCTATAGTGAGTACAATAATGATATGGAAACCTTTCCCAATTTAGAAATAGGACTGAATGTAAAATATAAATCCTGACTTTCTAAATCACCGCAATTGGTGTGCGTCTGTGTGTGGCTCTGATAAGGCTTGTGGAATTTGTTTGTTTTTAGATTTTATTTGGTGGGCAAGTGGGAATGCTTTGGGACCAAGTGGTTGTGGATAAACCTCTGAGTTGCAAATGTCACACACCTGTCAGCCTTGAATGGCCCTTTGTTTCTCGAGCGGCTGTGATGTCCCTTTGCCTTCTTCTAGCGTGACACTCTCGAGCCATGAGTCATTCCGGCAGGACGTCCCTCTCAGTATCTCCTCCAGAAGCCAGCTGTGTGTTCAAGAAAGGGGGACGGCGCGTTGAAAGTTGTGAAGGGTTGCTATGTGGGGAGATCTTGGCCACCCCACGGAGAGGACCCGAGCTGAGGCTGACCCTCCACTCTTGCCCATTGCACGTGCTCCTTCTCAAGCCCTTGCTGACTCACCTTCTGAAAGCTCCAGTGTGAGCCTTCCCACGAGCCCGCCTCCCTCCTCTGCGAGACCCTGGTGACATGTGGTTCAATGAGACTTGTTTTCCTCAGTGAGAAGACGCTGTCTGGGACCCGCATCACTTACCACCTTGCTGTGTCCTGCGTCCACTCTGTTCCTGCATCGCGAACACTGGCTTCTCCATCCTCAGCAGATCCCACCACCCTGCAGTGGCATCCTCGGGGGCATGGTCCTGCTGGACGTGAGGACAGAAGTGCATGTGCATGGGAGTCAAAACACTGGCCTGGGGCTGCTGGCGCGGGTTTTTCCTTTCCTGCTCCTTTGGTCACCTGTAGCTTTTCTTAAATCCGAGCGTGTGTTCCCTTCCTTGGTTCCTTGGCTTCCATGGCTCACCATTGCTCCATGGGGCATATCACCAATTTTATTTTTAGCATGGTACCCCCTTCCCTTTCCAGCTGGCTTCCCTCTAACTGCCTGCATACTTGCTCTTCTCTAGATCATGATGTTTGGGGCCTGGTCCTCACCTAACCTCTATGCTCAGTCCATAAGTTTCCTCCTCCACCTGCCCCTCCTCCTTTGTACTGCTTCTGTGGATTTCTATTCATTCTTCAAGGTCCAGTTAAAAACTTAAGACTGTGGCAGCATCTCTGATCGCCTTGCAAAGCCAAGTTTTTGTGTTTAATGCCATGTATTCCAACCTGCTATACCACTTACCGTGTATGACAGTGATTTACATCTTTGCTGACCTTTTCCATTGAATTATTGGTCTAATTAATTCATTTAACCTACACTCTTTTTTTAACACCTGGTATTTCATAGATGCTTAAATAAAAGTCTGTTGAATATAAATGGATAGCTCGACTCCCCTATTTCCTCCAGTTGACCACGAGCTTCTCAGAAACACCATTCTCTTCTTCCGCTTTCCCCAAGGAACTTAGCTCAGTGCCTGTCGCACAGTAGATGCTAAATAGATGTTGAAAGTGTAACATGTATTAAAAAGAAGCCTGGTAATATTTCAAGTTAGGAGTAAGGTGGGAGAAATATTAACGCTGCCCATTTTTTGGATGAAGAAGTTGTAGAACAGAGAGGGTCTGTTGTGGGTACAGCTCTTTTGATCTTATCTAATACATTTATTTATGGTTGTGCTGGGTCTTCACTGCTGTGTGGGCTCTTCTCTGGTTGCGGACACCAGGGGCTACTCTTAGCTGTGGAGTCTGGGTTTCTTATTGCAGTGGCCTCTCTTGTTGCTGAGCACGGGCTCAATAGTTGTGGCACACGGGCTTAGTTCCTCCATGGCATGTGGGATCTTCCTGGACCAGGGATTGAACCCGTGTCTCCTGTATTGGCAGGCGGATTCTTTACCACTGAGCCGCCAGGGAAGTACGGGCACAGCTCTTTGACTTTCCAGTTTATTACTGCTTTGCTTCTTTGGACACTTCTGGAAATCTCAGCTGAAGTGATGCTGAACAACTGGGTTCACATCACAGTACTCCCTGCTGACCCTTCTTCTGAAAGTCTTAGGACCTGGAAAAGCCAAGGACTCTTGCCAGCTGAGCACATCACTGTGTAAGTAACCCCCAGCACCTCCTGCAGCCCCTCCCCCTAGAAGGTCAGCGGCTCTTTGGGGTCCACAGCTCCTGCTGTTTCTGTCCCACTGGAAATCATAGTGGGCTCCGGGCTCAGTCCAGCTTTCCCTTCAGGGCAATAGGTATTTATGTGACCAGCACTGAAACTTCATTTAAAAGCATTGGCTCATAGCTCTATGGATATTTTTGTTTTTTCTTTTTCACTTTTGGAATCAGGGTCATTCACTCACTCAGCAACACTCAACAAGACTTTCTGTGGCTGTGTGTCAGACGTTCTGCGAGGCCCTGGCATCCAGTGATGGATGAGGTGAACCCAGCCCTGTCTCGGGGGCTCCCAGGCCCATGGCGGGGCTGACAGACCCCCACACTTGACCACTGTGCAGAGGATTGTGCGCAGTGGAGGGGGGCAAAGTGCTCGGGGCCCCAGAGTGGGGGGCGGGGGCTGGGCTGCAGGGGAATGGCCGCCAAGGCCCTTTGTCCAAACGGGATGACGCAGAGCCTCCAGGCCCTAGAGGCAGGGGGAAGCCAGGAGGAGCGGGGGGGAGGAGATGCTTCAGAGAAGAGGAAGCAAGTGCAGTGTCCTTCTCTCTGCCCACGTGCGCTCAGGTAGCTTTCTGTTCCACTGTTCCCAGGTCATTCTGCTCCCCTTCCCCGAGGAGTTTAACCCTGTCTCCAGTTTCTGTGCGTGCACACACACAGACACACATACACACAGACACAGACACACACACACACAGACCCCCCAACACAAACACAGACACATACACACACAGACACATACACACAGACCCCCCACACAAACACAAACACATACACAGAGACACACACACAGACCCCCGCCCACAGACATACACACACAGACACACAGAGAGAGACACACACAGAGACCCTCAGACACAGACACAAACAGACCACACACACATGCAGACCCACCCACACACATTCACATGCACAGACTCCCCCAACACACACACACATACACACACACATTCCCCCCCACAAACAGACACACACATACACACACACACTCACATGCACAGACCCCCCCCCCCAACACAGAGACACACAACCCCCACGATGGTCTCTGCTCCAGCTCTCAGGACGGCTGATTCTGTCTCAGCTGCTGCTTCTGGGGCAGCCACCCTGCACCCCAGCGAGTGAGGATCTGTTCTTTTTGAAGCAGCAGAAAATAAATGAACAGAGGTGACACAACACGGATTTCAAGCAACAGAAGAAGGGAGAGAGCTAAACTGCTTTGTCCAGACAGTTACACGACCGAGCGCTTTGTCAGTGATTGCCTGCAAAACAGTCTGCCTTGACTGGTGCTGGCATTCTGTTTGGGGACTGGTGAAGCTGGTATAAAAAGTGAAACGATCATAAAGGTTAAAATGGCAACTATCGATTTGCTTATTTTACAGGTTTCACAGCTCAGGCAGTGGAGGAGTTAACTTGCGGCAGAGCAAGGCAGCGGCGGAGCAAGGCAGCGCGGAGCAAAAGTCACGGTGCTGTTTCTTGGAACGAGTTCTGCTCAACCAGTTATGCTTCTCAAGCTCTCTGAACGCGTGCCAGGCGCTGTCTGCAGGGGCCGCGGCGGCCGCTCGGCCGGCACTGGGTGTTCTCGTCTCTGGGCGCTGCGCTGAGCAGTTGTTACAGTTATCTCTTTAATTGGTCTCTTATTTGCCTGTATTTTAAGCAGTGGCTTCTGGCAGGAAGTGCGCTGAACTAGGAGTCACAGTGTCTGGGGTCTCATCTTAGCAGGTCACGGTGGACTGTCACCTGCGGGAGGGATTTGATTCTTTACTCTCTCTAGAGGAGAAGCAATTAAACATCTCAGAGCTCTCTCAAGGTCCTTCGTAATTCCAAGAGCCTCTGTGCTAGACCCGGGGTTGGCAAACCATGGCCCACAGGCGTGTCATTTTGGCCCACTACCTGGGTGTCTACGAGCTGAAAGTGGCTTTTACATTTTTAATGCTTGAGTCAAAACAAGAAGCTTATTTTGTGACCTGTGAAAATGACAGGCCTTCCAGCATCCATCAGTGAAGTCTCATGGGAACATGCACACACCCATTCATGTGCGTGGTGCCCGCAGCCGCCTTGGCACAGCGGAGGCAGAGCTGAGGGGCTGCAGCTGAGACAGACCGTGTACCCACAAAACCTAACACGCCTGCTGCCTGGCCCCCTGCAGACAGTTTGCTGTGGCCATACCTGTTTGCCACAGTACAACATGTAATCTGCTTCTTGCATTTAGGAAAGCAATGATGCCTCGCGAGTTACTACAAGGATTCCCTGGTGGCCCAGTGATTAAGACTCAGTGCTTTCACTGAAGGAAGCATGAATTCGATCCCTGGTTGGGGAACTAAGATCCCACATGCTGTACAGCAGCTGTCCCCCAAAAATGGAGCTATAAGGATTAAAAGAGTTGATGGATGAGAAGGCATTTTGAGGAAGTCAAAAACATATGTAAATATTCACGATTCTATTAGTGTTGATAAAGAGGACTTCCCTGATGGCTCAGTGGTAAAGAATCCACCTGCCAATGCAGGAGATGTGGGTTTGATCCCTGGGTTGGGAAGATTCCCTGGAGAAGGAAATGGCAACCCACTCCAGTGTTCCTGCCTGAGAAATCCTGTGGACAGAGGCGCCTGGTGGGCTATAGTCCAGGGGGTCACAAAGAGTCGGACACGACTGAGTGAGTATGTGCACAACAATGTTGGTAAAGGACATCGAGTGCAAAAACACCAGCTCAGAGGGTGGCTGGATGGAAGAGGGACAGACCCTGACTGACAGTTTGTACAGAGACAATTCTAGTTCTAATCAGCTTGGTTGAACGTGGTTTGAACAGGTTTGTAGACCTGTAAGGTTATGTGTGAATCTGAAAGGGAAAATAAGAGCTCACTCGATAGGCTGGTGTAATTCTAGATGAGTTCTTATGCCTCAATTATTTAAACTACTGTTACAATTCTGTTTTTTCAAATTAATTTATTTTTGATTGACAGATAATTGCTTTATGGTATTGTGTTGGTTTCCGCCATACATCAACATGCATCTGCCATAGGTATACATGTATCCCCTTCCTCTTGAACCTCCCTCCCACCTCCCATCCCATTATAATTCTGTTTTAAAATAAATGAGAGGGTAAGTGCCCACCCAACTTCATTTCGGTGTCTTTAATTATTTGTGCATTTACCTGGCTGCGCTGCGTCTTCACTGTGCCGCGCGTGTGCTTCTCTAGTTGTGGTGAGCAGGCTTGATCGCCCCGTGCTGTGTTGGGTCTTAGTTCCCCAACCAGGGATGGCAGTGGTGTTCCCCGCGTTGGAAGACAGATTCCTTACCGCAGGACCACCAGGGAGGTCCTTATTTCAGGGTTTCAAAAGTTTTTAACTTCCAAAGTGAACGTTGACCTCTCATGGATGAGACCTAGTTGTCTGAGTATTCGAAGTTGTCTCAGGCAAAACTGTCCCAAATAACGAAAAGGAAGAGTTACGTATTAGGAACAAAATACAATTTTAGAAAAAATCGCCATGATTTGTGGGTTTTGTCACAATAATATTAGGATAACCTCTCACCCGTTAGATAGTTCATCTTGTACTTCAGTGTTCAACAAGAAAGCTAAGTTCTACTCATTTACTAGAGTACAAGTTACTCTACTTGTTTAAAATTTGACTTATTCAGAAAGTTGGGGAGAAAAATGAACATTTGAAATGGGGTTGAATCAACTTCAGATCTGGTTGAAGTTTTTCATGAGAGGTTCCGAGGGCAGCGTGCAGAATTCCGAGGGCAGGATAACTTAGAAATGGCAGGTCTTGGGTTTTAAGACCTTTCCTATTTTCTGATAGTCACTCTCCAGGAAGCTTCCAGATCCACACAGTGTCTGTGTATTGGGTATGTTCCTAGGGATGTTCTTTCCCTGAGAAGGTGACCGACTGTGTGGTTGAACTGGTGGCGTTTGCTGTGTGGATGCAGGCTCACTCAGAGCTGTGAACCAGCTTCACACAGAAAGCAGGGGCCCCCCTCTCTTTCCTGAGTGACCTGGGCCATGAGCTCCCAGGAGGCGAGGGTACCAGCTCTGGGGCTGCTGGCCTGGCTCCTCCGCGTATTAGCAGTGGGACCTTGGGCAGCCCCTCAATCCTGCTGCCTCTCAACTTCCTCATCTCTGAAGGGGGATGACTGTCGACCTTGCTTCATGGACCTGCGAATACTGAGTGGGAAAATACACGGAAAAGAGCTAACAAATGGTGCCCGGTGTGTAGCCCTCTTTGAATAGCCATTAGCCATTCTTAGTATCCTGGGTGGTGACGTGGCTCCAAAGTGAGAAAAAGCAGCCATTTGTTGGTAGTGGGGGTTCGAACAAAGGCCTTTCCACTTCCTGCAAGACTTGGATCAGTTGGCAAACGTAGACCGTCCAGCTCATGGGGCTGGAAGGGATGAAAATGTCTGGTTGAATTTATGATCAACTTTAAGTCTTTGCAGAATGCCTCAGGCAGAGGCAGTTCTTTAGGACTTGATGAGTGATTTTTTACACTAATATCCATCCAACAAGATGATGAAGTACACATTGGTCATCTGATGTGTCAGGAACGGTCAATAAACAATGACAAAGGATCTTGTACATTCTCACAATAAACAGTGCTGCTCCTCACCAGCTTCCTTGATAAGCACCATCTGGACCTGCCTCTCGCCTGGGAGGCAGATCACCGCCGTGATGCAGCATGATGTCATGGCCTCCTGAAGATTTATCTTTGCCCTCTTAAAACTTTTTTTAAAGGTAACTGAAGGGGCTCCCTGTCTTTGGACCTGTCTGGATTCTAAGGGTTCCCTTTCCGGTTTGGAACACAAGTTTGGGTAACAGTTTATTATTTTCTCTTGAACCGTCACCTCAGCCTCTTGCTTCGGCGCTGAAGGAGGGGTGAGCGGGCTGTGAGGGACCTGGGAGCTCGGAGTGGGGGGGGACAGGGCTTTGGGGTGGCGGTCGTGTGTGAGGGTGCGGAGTGGCGGCACCAGGAAGGGGGGCCTCATTGTTTCGTGTGTGGTGCATGGACCCTCCCTCTTTGGTGTTTGTGTGAGAATCAGCAGTAAAGCACTCAGTGTATTTTTGGACGTTGAACTGGTGTTTAATTGGACCAAGACGGGGCCACCAGCTCGTGGCTTGTCCCCTAGAAGACTGCTTGACATCGTAAGGCGCTTGTGTTATTAAGTGTGGGGCACCTAGGAAGGACTTGTTGAATGAGTCACCACCGTCCTGGTTGCGGGTATGTACCTCATGAATCTCCGAATGGATACGTTTAACTGTAAACATCCTCTAAATCTCCTTTTCAAGGAACAAGCTGGTTACTGTACGTCCCTTTCAGCCTTTCCCTGCCCTCCCCCTCCTCTACTCCCGCCCCTATACCCACATTCCAGAAGCAACTCCTCCTGCCTTTCCAAGTCATCTCTCCTAGGGTTCCCAAGTCTGTCCTGATGCCTTCTGAGCTTGTTTGCGCATGACTTGACAGGGGTGGTCATGAACTTGGAGAGCTCGTGGTGGTATTTTGCTCAGGGACCTGGAAACATGGACGTTCTCTGTGGCCCAGCCAACGCTCCCCTCCACAAAGTCCCAGAGGAAGATATGGGTGTGGGAGTAGCCCATGGCCAAGCTGTGATGTGGAAAAGAAAGAAATGACCTAAGACAGGAGAGAGGATGGCCCCGGTCACCATCAGGAGTGGGCGGGAAGAGTGGTGTCATCGGCACACAGAGCCGATCCTCCGGTTCCTGACTCGAGCTGGGTCTCAGGGTGTGGGTACACGCTCGTGTACTTCGTGTGTGTGTGTGCATGCTGAGAGAGAGTGGACTCGAGCCGTCTCTAGAGGCTGAGCTTGCTGTCTGTGTGGGGTCACACCTACCTGTGCTGTTGTGGACCCCTTGTCATGGGAGTGGGGGTCAGGAGGGCTTTGAATGAACCAGTCATTCATATAAGGAAGTCCATCAGACGAGCATCACAAATTCAAAGGTATTCAATTGAATAAACACTTACTGTGCTCCTACTGTGTCCCAAGAGCTAGAGCTAGAAAGATGACCACGAAATGGAATCCACTCAAGTGTCTCACAGCTCAGTGAGACCAGAAGCATGTAATTAACATTACAGTAGTGTATGCAGAAACAGTGAGAGACTTTATTTTTCTGGGTTCCAAAATCACTGCAGATGGTGACTGCAGCCATGAAATTAAAAGACGCTTGCTCCTTGAAAGAAAAGCTATGACCAACCTAGACAGCATATTAAAAAGCAGAGACATTACTTTGCCAACAAAGGTCCATCTAGTCAAAGCTATGGTTTTTCCAGTTGTCATGTATGGATGTGAGAGTTGGACTATAAAGAAAGCTGAGCACCGAAGAAGTGATGCTTTTAAACTGTGGTGTTGGAGAAGACTCTTGAGAGTCCCTTGGACAGCAAGGAGATCCAACCAGTCCATCCTAAACGAAATCAGTCCTGAATATTCATTGGAAGGACTGATGCTGAAGCTGAAACTCCAATCCTTTAGCCACCTGATGTGAAGAACTGACTCATTGGAAAAGACCTTGATGCCGGGAAAGGTTGAAGGTGGGAGGAGAAGGGGACGACAGAGGATGAGATGGTTGGATGGCATCACCGACTCGATGGACATGAGTTTGAGCAAGCTCTGGGAGTTGGTGATGGACAGGGAGGCCTGGTGTGCTGCAGTCCATGTGGTCGCAAAGAGCTGGACATGAATGAACTGAACTGAACTGAACTGAGTGTATGCAGAAGGCGCTGTGGGAGGCAAGATGGAGGTGAAGTCTGAGGAGCAGCAGGACCAGTGTGACCTGAGAGCCCATCAGAAGTGTAGGTCTCAGGCTCCACCCCGAAGCCACTGAAACCAGCCTTTTGTCTGGGCCCGCAGGTGACTGGTTTGCAGAATAAACCTGGAGACCACCAAGGTCTGGACCACACTGTTGTAGGCTCGGGTGCTCACCCTACAGGCGCTGTCTGCTCCCTCGTTCTGTTGCTGGAAAGTTGAGTTCAACGAGGACTGTCGGGGCTGCTCGTGTGTGTCCCTCGTGTGTGTCCCCCGGGGCTTCTCTCACTCAGGAGATTTGTATTTAGCAGCCAGAACACAAACCACTTTCTAGATGTTTCTGCCCATGAAGTGCCTAAAAGAAAAAAAGGGTTAGTCTCTGAGTTGTGTCTGACTCTTTGTGGCCCCTTGGACTGTAGCCCCCAGGCTGCTCTGTCCATGGGATTTCCCAGGCAAGAATATTGGAGTGGGTTGCCTTTCTCTTCTCCAGGAGAAGAAGAAATATTCCTGACCCAGGGATCGAACCTGGGTCACCTGCATTGCAGGTGGATTCTTTACCATCTGAGTCACCAGGAAAGCCCACATCAAGTGCTTAAAACTCATTGCTATCAGATTTTCACGTGCAGCCTAACGTCACAGTGGAGGTTATAGGCTGTTCCCTTACTTCTCTGTCAGGCTTTCTCCTACATCACATCAACAGCCCTGTTTGTGACCTTTATTCTTCAAACCTTCTTCCACTCTTCCCTTCTAGAAGTTTCCAAACTTGTTTTTGGGTCTCGTTTTTTGGAGGGCAGTGGCGGTGTCTTTTCAAATAATTCCTTAACCTACCAGTATCCCCTGTGTTCATAAGCAGCACGGGAAGGAAGCCTTTCTCCTTTTTCAGGATGCATTAACTTCAAAGAAATGGGACCGTGCTCTGGGAGGAAGGAAGAACCACATTCTGAGACCTGGGTGCCGCTTTCAGGGGCTTGCACCCAAAGGCACATGCATATGAGCCCAAAATGAACTAGACTCTAGGCACCAGAGAGGTGTTTTGTTTTTTGTTTTTTAATAAAAAAGTTTGGAAGCATAACTTTTTGGCTCTGCCCCTGCAATTTTTCAAGCTAGTGCAGAATTGGAGATATTTCAAGGTATGGGAAAATATAGCGAAATGGGAAGAGAATTCGTTTCTCCTTTCACCTTCCTATGGGGCCTTTCCAGATGGCTCAGTAGTAAAGAATCCACCTGCCAATGCAGGAGACGCAAGAGACTCGATCCCTGGGTCGGGAAGATCCCCTGGAGAGGGAAATGGCAACCCCTCCAGTGTTCTTGCCTGGAGAATCCCATGCGCAGAGGAGCCTGGCAGGCCACGGGGCTGCAAAGGAGTTAGACTGGACTGAGCGACTGAGCACACCGGACAATTGAAAAAAACTTACCGGCAGAGCTGTCTGGGTGCATCTTACCAAGTCAACCCCGGAACCAGATAACCGGTCTCAGAACATCTGACTTTGACACACTGTTCCCGCAGAGTGAACGCTCCGCTGAGCAGTTAATCGGACTTTCGTTTCAACTCAGGGGAGAGACCTTGGACCAAGGAACCTGGGCGGGGAGGGCAGCGCTTTCTTACCCTAATTTATCAAGGGTACATCTGAAAGAGTCACCGTTGGGACTTATTCCAACAAAGACATCATGCCGAATGCAAAGACCTAAACACAAACGCAAAAGGATTAAAATACGATGTACACAGAGGTTAGAGCCAGGTCTCTCAAGGGCAGCATTAGATGTTCGAGGCTGGAAGCCTGGTGGGCTACAGCCTGTGGCATCATAAACAGTTGGACACCACTGAGCGACGAAGCACAGCAGAGCACAGCACGACTCTTGGTTGATGACCTCCTGTTCATCCCAGGGCGCTTAGAAGCATCTCTGGGCTCTCCTTACTAGATGCCAGTCTCGATCCCTCAGTTGTGATAACGTCAAGCGTCTCCAGTCATTGCCACACAGCCCTCTGGGAGGTTCTGTCACCTTGGGCCAAGAACAACTGGGTGAGAGTAACTAATGGACTGGCTGGATTCACAGCCCCGCTCTGCCAACTATTTGCCCCAGATCTTGGATTTAAATCCCCAGGTATCCCCTGAGCTCAATTGTTTCATCCGTAAAAAGGGGGATACCTCACAGAATTACTGTAAGATTAAGGGTGTAAGTGTACATCATCTGGCACATAGTAAGTGTTCAATAAATATTAACTACGTTTGTGATGATAATGACAACCTCTCACCTGAAGTGAAATACAGTAACCCATAAATTCGAATGACTCACTGATAAGAGGATTAAAGATACAGCACACATCTTAGACGGTCACACGGGGAATGATTCTGCAGTAGTGAAGAAAAGCCACACTTCCCCCCCGCCCCCCACATTCACGACCAGCTATAAGAAAAGCGCTACACACATTGGATCAGCAGAAAAGCTCTGGAAAGTCTGAAGGACTCAGATAGCCTTAATGCGGGTGCCAGTTTTAACCTTGGAAATCTGGGAAACAACAGGGCACAGTGTCAACAGAGTGAAAAAAAAGAACAGAGGGCCATTTAGAGGAGCGCTAAGGCTCACACCCCACCCTCCCTCACTGTGTAATACCCACTGTCTCACTAAGTGCCTCACTTAGAAAGTCCCCTTGAAATCCGAGCTGCACGGTGACTCCTCCAGGCCACCCCGACCTGCTTGGGCTCCCTGAAGGTAGAAGCAGGAACACCCCTGCCTGGGGCTGGAGATGCCATGGAATAGAGTTAGAATTACACTGAAGAAGCACCAACTTTTGATTGATTTTATTATGGATGCCTACATCAAGCGAGATGTGAACTTTGAATTGATTGCGACACGTTGCATTATCGGTGTGTTCTCAGATTATTTAATTTCTGGTCTGATCTTATCTCCTGTTTCCCAAGATGCTTCAGAAGGCTTTCATGTCCACAGCCTAAATCACACCTTTTTTTTTCTCTTGCCAGGGGTCCATGTTCCCAGAGCGTAGATGGGGACACGTTTTACACAGCACAACTTAGCACTTTTGGGACCTCTCCTTTGCCTTTGGCAAATTCCTTAAGTTTTGAAAGAAAAATCTCTATCAAATTCTCTTGGGTTTTTTGGTGTATCTTTATCAGGGCAATTGTTTCAAGACCTTGGTTTATTTTTACGTGTTACTTATCTATTTTTTTTTTCATTTTGCATTTCATTTAAGTCTTTCATTTATTCATTTAATCCTAAAATTTCAGTATCCCTCGAGTGTTACCAGGGTTATTCTTCATGGCAGAAGACTCAGAAATACTGATCTATACCTGCAGCTTTACCTGACCTAATTTTTATTTTTGCCCTGAGACACCAAGATTAATCAGGATCCTGGTAGAAAGATGACTGAACTGAAAAGAATATTAATTAAGCACCTCGGGCTGAGTTAAGGGACCAGCCAGGGATGGTAAGGCCGTGGGACCAAGAGCAGGGAAGGACTGTGACTGCCTGAGGCCCAAGCGAGGGCCCATGAGCCTGGTGAGAAATGCACGAGAGGAGCCCCGAGGAGGGGGCCCCAGGGAAGCGAGCCACCCCAGAGAAGCTCAGAGGTGAAAACTCCCTCTTTGCTCCCACCTTTTGATTTCTTAAGGGTGCCTGTGATCCTCCCATCTGGGAGATCCGGTCTGGAGAGGTGAGCATCCCAGGCACAGTGAAGGGCAGAGAATCATAGATCTGGATGGAGGTGGGGAAAACGCACAAGCAGAATAACCAAAACCAGCCCCTCTTAACACTTGGCTGTTGAAATTCTCACTAGATTATTGATAGATGAGCAATTCTCCGTAGATTGTCGGAGAATGCATGCCAATTTTATTCTTGTGATGAAATCAGTTTCTGCTCTTCCTGGAGATGAGTATATGTGTATGTGTGTGTGTGTGTGTCTATATATATAGAGTATATGTGTATGTGTGTGTGTGTGTGTCTATATATATATATATATTTTTTTTTTTTTTTCCTTTACCAACTTCTTTTTCTTCTGCTTCATCCATCTCTTGTCCCTGTACAGAGCGGACAGCTGTCTTTAACAGCCTTAACGCCCATACAGAGAAAGTACTAGAAATGTTAGCTCCCAGCCCCGACTCTCCATCCACTGAGCCAGAAGCTCCGGGGTGGAGCCCGCCGATCAGCGTCCACCAGCCCTCCGGGGAGTGTGACGCAGGCTCGGGTCTGAGAAGCACGGGCGGGATGCTGTGCGAATGCTCTCTGATGGTCTTCTCATACCACACCTTCTTGTTCCAGGCGTTGCTGTGGCAACCAGCAGTGCACAGGTGTAGCCTAACCACACCTCGTGCCAGCTGCTCCACGGGTGTCTTCCCTGCCTCAGGCTTCTCTTCCATCTCAGTGTGGGATGACTGGAGGAGCCTGCCCGGCTGTCCTTGGGCGTGTGCGAACCTGGAGTTGCTGGAGCGTTCGTGCGTAGTCCTGGGGCTGCCCTGGACCAGGGGAGGTTGG
Organism: Giraffa tippelskirchi; assembly: GCF_054371585.1. Classification (NCBI taxonomy): domain Eukaryota; kingdom Metazoa; phylum Chordata; class Mammalia; order Artiodactyla; family Giraffidae; genus Giraffa; species Giraffa tippelskirchi. The sequence continues at coordinate 160,810,992 of NC_137282.1, forward strand.
GAGCCAGGGGAGCCAGGGGAGCCACCCCCTCCCTCGATCTTGGGGTGGAGGGGCGTTTTGGTGGCCCCTTGGTGGCTTCCAGCGGCACTGAGTGCCCCTGCCCGAAGCACTTGTCCACTCATTGATACACCTTTGGGCTGATTCTCCCTCTTCCCATTCTCTTCATTTTTGTTTCCCAGGATCACTTTCCAAAATAAACACCTTCTGCACACAGACCCTCGTCTGCGGTTCTCTGTCTCGGAGGAATCCAAGCGAAGGTAGTGTCCATCCCCCTCCTTTGTCTATACTGTGCTCACCTTTAAGGGCCAGTTTGCATGTCACCTTTAGCTCACCAGGGCTTCCCTGGTGGCTCAGATGGTAAAGAATCTGCCTGCAATGCAGGAGACCGGGGTTCAATCCCTGCATCGGGAAGATCCCCTGGAGAAGGGCATGGCAACCCCCTCCAGTGCTCTTGCCTGGAGAATCCCATGGGCAGAGGAGCCGGGTGGGCTACAGTCCATGGGGTTGCAAAGAGTCATGGGGTTGCAAAGACACAGACATGACTGAGTGACTCACACTTTCACCTTTTTCACTTTCAACTCATAAACCTCCATCTCTCGATTAGAATCAATTGCCCTCTTGCTTGTGCTTCCATGTACTTATTTTTCTTATGTTCACAGCAGCAGTCATATGTGTCTGGCAATGTGGTTCTGTAGCTCTCTGTCTCTGCACTGGGCTAGTGTTCCTGAGGTCAGGGACTATCTATTCATTTAAGGAACACTCCCCCACCCCCTCCACCCCTGTTCTAGAGGGTTCTGAATAGTGCTGAACATGGCAAATGTCTGTTGAATTGAATAGCACATCAGCGTCCTGACTGATGGTTTTTAAAGTCACACTGTCGTATTCTTAGCATACCTGACTTTAGAGTATTGTATTCTTTAAAGTTATGGTCTTGAAGCAATGAGGCTCTCTCTTTTACTTATTCTCAATCCAGTTGGTGCTTGAAATAAGGTGCAATTGGTTGTGACCATTCAGTATGCCTAGGGCTGGCTTGATTGGCATGCAACCTTGAAGTGGCCAAGGCCCCTGTGTTCAGAAGGGTAAAGTTACTAAAGCTTTAGAAGTTTAATGCTTGGCTGTTGCTATTCTGAAATTCTTAATAATTTCATCCGCGAAGCTGGGTTGGGGAGTGCAGTCAGAGAGGCAGTGGAGCAGACACGTGAGCGGGGAGGGAGTGGTATCCGGCCCTCCCAGCTACTCCACTCACGTGGAGCCTCATCACACCCATGAGCAAGGATCCCAGTGGATCCACAACACGTGGGAGCCCCAGGGAGAGTCAAAGTGAACCCAGGAAGGTGTGTTAAATTCATGACTGAGCAAACCAGAGGAGGGGAGTGGGGAGGGGACCATGCTTCCCCGTAGAACCAGAACATATTTCCAATGCAGAAAGTGGTGTTTTGCGTGTGAGTCACCCAGTCACTGTCAAGACTCTCTGCAACCCCATGGACTGTAGCCCCACCAGGCTCCTCTGTCCCTGTAATTCTCCAGACAAGAATACTGGAGTGTGTAGCCATTCCCTTCTCCAGGGGATCTTTCTGACCAAGGGATCGAACTCATGTCTCCTGCATTGCAGACAGATTCTTTACTGTCTGAGCTGCCAGGGAAGCCCATACCAGGGGAGTTCTGATAGACACCAACTGCCAAGGAGCCCTGTCACAGCATTTTCCACTTGTGTTATTTCTCGGAATTAGTCAACCACTTGTGCTGAAAATGACAACATAGAAGAAAAGGAGAAGACAGGGTAACCCACAACTCCTTTTCCTTGGGTTCTTCCCTACCTATCAATAAGCTGGAGCTAGAAAACCTTGGTCAAATGCGCACATGTCAAGAGGTGAAGTAAACACAATTTGGTTAGTTTTATTTAGTGTTTCCACTGTTTAGATAAGAATAAAATGTGTATGTGTCTATGAACTATAAAATACCAATGGTATAATTTCATTGATTCTAATTTGAATGCCCTTATCTTTGCATTTGAAATAGTCTTGGCATTTAAAATGGTCTTTACCCTATCTTCTCCTTTTCTTCTACACTATCATTTCCAGCATAAATGGTCTTTGCACAATATTAAGGTGAATGGGGAGATTTAAATACATTCATCAGTAAAAAGAAACACTAACTCAAATAAGAATAAAAAATAAAGGAATGCATTAAGAAAATATTGTGCAACGGGCCAAGGGTGAGGTGTGTATGTGTGCAAGCATGTAGAATAAAATGCTGGCATAAACAAGAAAAAAAATGTCTGTAAGGTGAGCCGCTCCTCTTCCTGGTTAGAAGGTACCACGCTTTGGGAATACAAAGATAGAAGTCAGTGTCCTTGCCTGAGGACTTCACGCGGTAGCAGGGGTTCAGGTGACAGCCCAAGAATCAGAGAAGAGGATGGGGCTGCTGAGCCTCCAGCTGCGAGTGAGTCTGGAGCCGAGGTGGCAGCTGTGAGCCCCGAGGGGGTCTCCTTTCACCCAGGCCACCAGCTGCCCTCTAGACAGCGGGACTCCAAAACTGCAGGAATGAATCTGACTCAGGGTTGCTTTCTTAACTGAGTCCAGTACATGGGTAGTGGAGGCTTCGATCGTCCGGTTCACCCCCAGGCTACCATGGCGAGGTTGTGATTGAGGTTGCCAAGAAAGAGAGACTCAGGTGGAACGGTATTTCCAAGAGAATCCCCCTCTTTGGATGGCAGAACGTACATTGGTGGAAAAGAGGAACATAGGGCAGGGCCATGCCTGCCTTATGTGTGTCCTTATTCCCAAGGGCGGTGCTTCCATTCACCTTCTAAATTTCACAGCTAAAAATGAGCTGTCTTTGTGCATTTCTTATGTCGACATATCAGTAATATTTCTCCTCTCCTTACATTTCAGAAATTCATACTTTTTTCTCTGGGGGCATCATGGTGCTTTGCTGTAAAAGATTTAACAGCCCTGGAAAGAAAGACTCGTTCAAGAAGCCCCTTCCCAGGGGGTTCTGAGACCCCTGGAGGATGATGCATGTCAATAACTCGCATCCAGAGAGACCCCTATCAATAAGCTACTTCACCTGCCCCGAGTTATGACTCGAAGCCACCACTGTTGGTGTATTGTTTGCTTTTGGCTGTGGTGGCTTTTCATTGCTGCGCTCATATTTCCTCTAGCTGTGGCGAGCAGGGCTGCTCTAATTGCGATGTGCGGGCCTCACTGCGGTGGCTTCTCTGGTCGTGGAGTGCGGGCTCTAGGCTCGAGGGCTTCGGTAGTTTTGGCACATGGGCTTAGTTGCCCTGTGGCATGTGGGATTGTCCCTTGTCCCCTGCATTGGCAGGCAGGTTCTTAACCACTGGACCACCAGGGAAGCCCCGTTTGTGTATTCATTAGGCTGAGAAATTCCTAAGAGTGGCTTCCTACCTGTCCCACTTCTGTGTTCCCCCTGCCCCTCACCCTAGGGCCCAGCACCTGGGCCCTGGTACCTGGTACCAGCACCTGGTACCGAGGAGGAGCACAGTAAAACGGGCTCGGTGAACGAATGAGCTAACGCCAGCTCATTGCTCCCAAAGTGAAAAGTGAAAGTGAAAGTCGCTCAGTTGTGTCCGACTCTTTGCAACCACGGAATTCTATACAGTCCATGGAATTCTCCAGGCCAGAACACTGGAGTGGGTAGCCTTTCCCTTCTCCAGGGGATCTTCCCAACCCAGGGATCGAACTGGAGTCTCCAGCTCTTTGAATTATGATCTTTATTGCCTTATCTCTTCGCTTCATTTATCACTCTTTCCTGACACCTTTCAGTAGAGTTTAATATACACACATGAACACGCACCCACCCCCACACACACACACAGCAGAAGCCGAGGAAAAGATTTAGCGGGGACGCTCACACTTGTCGTGGCGGTTCACGGGGCTGCAGCAGATGATGGATGGCCTGGCTGCACGTCCTGGCAGGATGGATCTGCCGGCCGGGTCTGATTTCAGAGCACACCTGGAGGCCTGGTGACAGCCCGTGCTCTCGAGCGACTTTGGGAGAGAACTTATTTATTATGAAGCTAAAATTAAACGACGTGTTTTTACATGTCGTCCAGCGGCAGCAGCTGAGGCAAAACTTTTGTCAACGAGAGCTTTTCACACCTCGGATTTCAACCCAGCGAGCGGATTTCTGTGTCAGGCCGGTGTCGGTTTTCAGCACCTAGAATGGATGAGCTGGGCCTCCCTGGTGGCTCTGTGGTGAAGAATCTGCCTGCCAGGGCAGGAGACACGGGTTCGACCCCTGATCCGGGAAGATCCCGCGTGCTGCAGAGTGATTAAGCCCGTGTGCGCCACAAATGTTGAATCTGTGCTCTAGCTCCTGGGAACTGCATTTACTGAGCCCACATGCTGTACGGTCTGTTGCACAACACGAGAAACCACTGCAAGAAGAAGCCCCCCCTCACCGCAACTATCGAAAAGCCAGTTGCAGCCACAAAGACCCAGCATGGCCCCAAATAAATAAATTATTTAAAAAGGAAAGAAAAGAAAATGGATGAGCTAATGTGGGAAAGCTAAAAGGCACGCCCTTTCTCTTCCTCTGGGTTAAAACCTTCTCATTTTAACTGAGGTCATTTTTCACTCCTGACCTGCTCCTGAGTGTCTCCGCTCCCAGCCAGGACACGGGGGTCCAAGCGAGGGTGCCGAGGCCCCAGGCCGCGGGCTGAGCGGCTTTCCTGGCGCGGTGGAAGGTGTTTGTGTCATCTGGGACCCGAAAGGCTGATCTCACCGTGCTCTCGTCCGTGGAGCTCAACGGCGCCTTGGCTGCCTGGCTGCCAACTCCACTGCCCACAGGGCTGTGCTGCCAACTTTCGTGTCCCGTTGTCTCCTCACCACGCTTGCTGCCCGACTGGACAAAACATCCTGTTCACGGTGAGAGATCTGGGATGAACTCACCAAAACTGCTAGCTGCACCAGGCCCCTCCCATGGCAGCACTTCTGCTGAGAACAACCATCTGAGACCAGGTTTTCCTGCACTCACCCTTGGCAGTGCAGGAAAAAGAAGCCTCTCGACACAAACCGTTACAGAGGCCTCTCTAAGGCTCAAACATAAGACAGGAACCAGACTCTAGGGCAAGATAAAGTGCTAATTGAGATGGAAAGATAAAGGCTAAGGAGACCCTCGTACCCCCTGGAATTGAAGCTAGGAAACCTTCACACGATGGATTAGGATGAGCTGGACGCAAGAAAGCCACCAGTTGCAACATGACCTGTAGGCTGTTATCATCTAAGGCTATTGCGATGATGACTTTACAGTTTTTTAGGTATTTAGCTCTTTCGAAGTATTCAGGTACATGACTGTTGATTTTAAACCATAAGTAGGTATTGCCATCTTTTACAAATGAGGAAACTGAGGCTTGTAGGAGTTAAGTGATTTTGCACAAGATATACAGCTAGTAGCTGGCAGAGCTGAGACTGGGAAACTAAATCTCCAGGTGCCTCATGCACTTTTACTGCTGATGAAATGAAGGTATGTCCTTAGCCATCTTTAGAAAGCAGCCATTTTAAAAGGATATTAACAACAAATGCTCTGTAAACTCGTTACAATGCACAAACTTGCTAAAAACACAGGCAATATGCTGATGAGCCTCTCGGGGTCTAGAAAGGGAGGAATGCATTAATCATTGTTGAGTACTTCCAGCTTTGTCAAGGTAAAAGGCGCTGTGTTGAGTGAGCAAGAACATTCTGGTCACTACACAGTGGGTTCTTTCCTGGGGAGGAGGTATTTCCTTGGGCTCTGATGTGATGATCTAACATATGCCCTCAAGTGAAGCAAGGTCCAGGGCCATTCACTCCCTTTTGCTGGGTTAGGTGGGCTGGCTATTAAATCTGTTTCATTGGCACCTAGGCGCTGGGGAGACGATCATAGTTGTTGGGAAATTCGTCTTTTGCTTTGAGATGAAGGAGCTGGCTCCCTGGTTTGTGGATCAGGCTCTTGGTGACCTTGGCTAGCATGAGCCCATTCTCCAGCACTGACTCACTTCTGGGTGAATTAGACTCGACTGCGCTTCTGCAAGACAAAGCCCATGACGTTCACACCAAGTGCAATTGGGTCCCCGCTAGGTCTGCTGGTTCACCTTCTCCATCACTTGGTATGAAAGTCTTCTTAGATGGTCCACTGAAACAACATTCTTCTCCAGCTATTTCATCATCTGGTCCAATATCCTCTCCACATAGAGGTCCCATAAGTGGTCATCTGAGCCAGCAGTGAGTTGAGTTCCTCGAAATTTACTCATTTTTGGATAGCTCTTGTGGTTGGGATTTGTTTTTCCCTTTCTAAATTAAGCTGGCATTTTTCTGTACCCTATGTTCATTTCTCTAGAGTTGCACAGAATAAATCTACTTCATCTACATGAAAACTTTTTGAATATTAGAATGGCGGCAATTATATATAAAATGCAAACATTTTTAACAACACGTATCTCCTCTCTTCAACCATTTGAGAACTGTTTAATTTGAGAAAAGAACGTGATTGGGTGACTTCGGGATTGTAGGCAGACCAGCTTGTCTGTAATAAGATTATGAAGTGTTTTAATCGTTCGTTACATGGCGACTGTCAAGAGCTGTGAAGGTCTGTAGGTTTACCTCCTTGCAAAGTTAATAAGTTAGCCTACGACAGCTTCAGGGACGCCAACATGAGCTAGGAGATGCCTGGATTAGAGACAAAGGAGATTCCCAGATGGCTCAGTGGTAAAGAATCTGCCTGCCAATGCAGGATATTCAAGGGACGAGGGTTCGATTCCTGGGTTGGGAAGATCCTCTGGGGTAGGAAATGGCAACCCACTCCAGTATTCTTTCCTGGAAAATCCCACAGACAGAGGAGCCTGTTGGGCTGCAGTCCATGGGGCCACAAAGATTTGGACATGACTGAGCCATAGAGTGTGTGTGCGCACATGCGCGCGTGCGCGCGCGCGCACACACACACACACACACACACACACACACACCTTAGCAATAGCAGTAGCCGGAGTATCTTCATTGTCCTGTGCTTGTCCCCCAAGTCCCAGTTCCACAGAGTGGCCAGACGGGGCCAGATGACACCTCCAACCTCAGTAGGGCACATCACAGGAGAGGAGCCAGGCTTAGGAAACCCCAAGCTTTTATAGCCGGCTGTACACAAACCTGCAACCTTTGCCTGGGGGAAGCCTTTATCTTTATCACTCTGGACAGCAAACAATCCAGCCCTGAGCTCTGGAGGGAGACACCACCTCTGCCTTCCAAGGCTGTTCTCAGTGCAAACATCCTTGAAAAGATAAGCTGGAGCAAAGCCTGTCACTGCCTCTGCCTGAAGAAACAGGACAGACCCTGTGGAATTGCCTTCCAGCAGCAGCTTCCTCCGACTTCATCTCTTGCACACCGATCTTCAAATTTTCCTAAACCTCTTACCAGCCCAAAACTTCAGGCGGAAAGATACAAGGGAAGACAGGAAGGTGGGCGGTGCAGGGTCCCTTTATTTCTGAGCTAAGTTTTGTTTACAACTACTTTTCCCATCCTCCTTTTATTCATGTCCAGAAACTTGGACGGTTTCCCTCAGAAGAATGCAGATTAGAAGGATTGGATGTCTGGCAATGCATGGATTCAGCAGAAATGGTATTATAGTTTATGTGGCAATTAGAACTTATATACGACAAGAGATAAAGTTACGAAAAGTCAAGGGAGAGACTTTTTTTTTAATTGACATATAGTTGATTTACAACGTTGTGTTAGTTTCAGGTGTATAGGTGAAAAAAATATATATATATACTATTCTTTTTCAGATGCCCTTCCAAGTTATCACAAAATATTGAGTATAGTTCCCTGTGCTATACAGTAGGTCCTTGTTGGTTACCTATTTTATATATAGTGGTGTGTATCTGTTAATCCCAAATTCCTAAATTATCCCTCCCCTCCCTTTTCCCTTTGGTAACCATAAGTTTGTTTTCTGTTTCTGCGAGTCTTTGTTTGGTAAATAAGCTCATTTGTACTTTTAATTTTTTTAGATTCCACATATAAGTGATATTATATGGTATTTGTCATTCTCTGTCTTCACTTAGTATGACACTCTCTAGGTCCACCCACGTTGCTGCAAATGGCATATTTCATTCTTTTTATGGCCGAGTAATATTCCACTGCATACATATATATACCCACCACATCTTCTTTATCCACTTATCTGTTGGTGGACACTCAGTTCTTAGCTTGTTTCTATGTCTTGGCTCTTGTAGATAGTACTGCAGTGAACATTGGGGTGCATGGAACTTTTCAAATTATAGGTTTCTCTGGATATATGCCCAGGAGTGGGATTGCAGGGTCATATGGTAACTCTATTTTTAGCTTTTTAAGGAACCTCCATACTATTTCCCAGAATGTTTGCAGCGTTTTATCTTCCCACCAACAGTGTGGGGAGCTCCCTTCCCTCCACACCCTCTTCAGCATGTTATTATTTGATGGTGGCCATTCTGACTAGAGTGAAGGGATGCTTCAGAATAGTTTTGAATTGCATTTCTCTAAAAATTAGTGATATTAAACATTTTTTCACTCCCCTGTTCCCTTTCTGTATGTCTCTTTGGAGAAATGTCTATTTAGATCTTCTGCCCATTTTTTGACTTTTTTCCTGGATATTGAGTTGTATGAGCTTTGCATATTTTGTAAACTGATCTCTTGTCAGTTGCATTGCTTGCAAATATCTTCTCCTATTTTGTAGGTTGTCTTTTTGTTTTTGTTTATGGTTTCCTCTGATGTGACCATTTCAGCATTGTCAGTAGGACAAAGACCAATATACAGACTACTGCTCCTACTCACCCCCCAGATTCCCCCAAAAAACCAAACAAAAAACCCCCAAACCCAATAGAAAAAGGAGAGAAAATCTGAATAAATCACACACAGAAAAAAATAAAATGGACAATAATTTTATGGAAAGATGTTTAACCTCAAATAGTAATCAGGTAAATGCAAATTTAGATAATGAGATATTCCCAATATATTGGTAAAAACGTAAAATACTGATCATAGCCAACACTGATGAGAAGGTTTGAAATCAGTACTTAAGTGGCTTAGGTGATGTGAAATTGATGTCACCTTTTTGGAGGCAACTTCTTAATGAGAATGTGAACCCAGTATTATTGGAAATAGCAAAACATTGGAAATAGACATAATTGATCATCAACAGAATGGTTAAATAAATGAGGATATATTTATTTTATGGAACATAGTCATGCAGATTTAAAAAGAATGAGCTATGATCTATTTATTGATTTGAAAGGATCTTTAAAGAATCAGCCTGCAATGCAGGAGATTTGATTCCTGGTTTGATTCCTGGGTTGGGAAGATCCCCTGGAGGAGGACATGGCAACCCACTCCAGTGTTCTTGCCTGGAGGACTCCATGGACAGAGGAGCCTGGCGGGCCACAGCTCTTGGGGTCACAAAGAGTCAGACACAACTGAGCAACTAAGCACAGCACAGCACTAAGAAATGCTAATAAAAGGAAGTTGTAGAACTATCTTTATGGCATGATTATGCATATATATATCTGTATGTATGTGTGCACATGTAAAGGCCTAGAACACACACATAACTGCCACCTTTCATTAGATCCGGAAGGACAGTGGAAGAGCAGGTGTGGATGATGGAGACATAAAAACTGACTTTTGCTTTTAATTTATTATTCTTCAGTCTTGATTGTTTTAATTGCACATATTACTATACTGCTCTTGTGATTAAAAAATGAACAAGAGTTAGAAATAGTGTTTTGGTTCAAATTAGATTGTTTAAAAATTAAACTATAAGTTTTCAATGTGAAAAAAGAATTAACAAAAATTGTGCTGTAGTAAATTAACATGGCCTCTTGTGGCACTCACGTCATAACAAGCTCCTTCTGTACCAGCAGCGTAACTCTAGTCAAAAAAATGTGCAGTTTTAGACCAACTGTAAGGGGAAAAAAGTAGGCTTTTCATGGAAGCCTCCCACTTTTGCACAGCACAGCTCTCTGGTTTTATGTGTCTAGTGTGGAACTTCTTAGAAGAAATGTGAGATCCAAAATGATTAAAGAGTTAGGAATTAAAACGTATTAAGGGAAGAATGCAGTAATGTCAGAGATTTCAGGGGCCAGAGCACATAGATGTCATGGGCCCTCAGTGACCTGGGAAGTCAGGAATCAAAGAACAGCTGCCCTAAGGAGTGCCAACGGTTCTTAAAGTGTGGTCCTTGGACCAGCAGCATTGTCATCACTAGGGAACCTGGTAGAGATGAAACTCATCTCACCCCACCCTGGATTATCTAACTCCACCCCAGACCTAGCAAATCAGAAATTCTGGAGGTGAAGGGTGGGGAGCAAAATTTAAGTGAGCCTTCCAGAGACTTCTGACGTGCACTGAAGTTTGACAGCTACTGTTTTTAGACCCCCCCCACCCCGTCTGGACATTTTAAATCCATGAGCGTCCCCTGGGGAGGGCGTTTATCAGGACCTCATTCTGCTTGCCCAGGATTGGAGCAGCGCCCGAGACTCTGCTTTTCTCCTAAGCCCCCAGGCACGGCCGATGCTATTGTCCCTCAGACCCCACTGGGCAACTTTTGAAAGAAGTTTGAGTGGGTACCGATGGTGGGAGGGCTTCATAGGGGGATAATCAGAGGGAATAACATTCGATCACCAGCATTTGATTTCTGTTGGTCTCAAAGGCTGTGAGTTCACCAGCAGCGCTGTATCTGTGCACCTACAGCCAGCTTCCCCCAAGCTCCAAGCATCCGCTCTTACTTCTGATCCTTCATCAACAGTTCCTCTTTTCAGACTGGGAAGCTTAGGCTGGCCCGTGGCTCTGTTTGCGCCCCAAGGTCACAGAGACCAGGGACAGACTGGGCTGGTAGAGGCCCCCTGGTCTGGCGGGCCCTTTCCACAGCCCTCCAGCTTCTCTCAGTAGCCGGTGACGGAGCTCGGGCGCTGTACCCCGCAGCCCGCAGCTGCTGCTCTGTCGTGAGACCCGGACCAGCTCACTCCCCAGGCGCCCTGCTGAATAACAGGAATCTTTATCATCCTTTCCGTCAGAAAGCATTTATTTAAAACCCCTTGGCTAACTCAGAGGGTGAGCTGGCCTGTCGCACAACATCACATGGCGTGGAAACTGGCAATTAAATTTAGCAACCCACCTCGGCAACGCCAGGCCAGTCTGAGCGGAGCCAGGAGTTTTCAGTCCTAAATCAAGAGGTTTCCAGGGAAAGGGAACTCAGGCCGGGTGGGTTACGTTGAATTAGGAGCACCTGTCCCCATCAGTAACTCGGCATCCCTGAAATGCTGGCGTGGGACGTGCGTGGGGGTGGCTGTTTTGCACATGGCCCGGGGGGAGCTGCACTCAGAAACGGGGAGACTTCGCAAGGGAGGCCCCTGCTCCAAGGACAACTTGTTTGTGTACTGCCTCTGGGGCAGAGAGACAACCTTAACCCAAGAATAAACGTCATTTTCTTACACGCCCCTAACAGAGTGCTGCTGTTGCTGCATTGAGCGCCTGAGCAGATTTCTGTGACGGCAAACAGGGAGGTGGGCAGACCGAGGAGTGAGTTCTACTGGTTTACGGGATGCAAGGCTTCCCAGGTGGTGCTAGTGGTAAAGAACCTGCCTGTCAGTGCAGGAGACATAAGAGATGGGAGTTTGATCCCTGGGTCAGGAAGATCCCCTGGAGGAGGAAATGGCAACCACTCCAGTGTTCTTGCCTTGAGAATCCCATGGACAGAGCAGCCTGGCGGGCTGCAGTCTGTGGGGTCGAAAAGAATGGTTCATGACAGAAGTGACTTAGGATGGACAGATGGGCAGAGGCCCATCAGAATGACGGCCTGGATTCGCTGGCACAACTCTGCCTGAAATCCAGGAAGCTTTTCTGTTATAAAGCTCTACTTTCTGGAAAACTCCGGGGGTTGAAAATGAGCAAAAGTGGGATTTGTATTTCTAGATGTGGTGAGTGTGTCTGGATGTCTGGACTCGAGGCAATGATCATTCTCCTTTTAGCAGAAGACGTGGCTGGGCTCCGGTGTGGTGGGAGCGTGGCTGTCCAGGGTCAGAGACAGAGGCCTCGGTCTCGTCTTCCCGCCCCGGACGTGCCTGGTGAGCGATGCCTGCGCAGCCTCTGTGGGGGCTTGACTTCTCGACAGCAGCCTGGCTACGGAGCTGTGGGTGGGAAGGAGAGGACCCTCACCACCGGGAAGGAAGGTGATGGGCCCCTCTGCCCACCCAGGTGAGAGCGGTCTGTGCCATCTACATGTCTGTGACGTCTGCATATCTGCGTATCAGATACACAGTGACTGCGTACCTCTGTTCCCACCTTACACGAAGTCACCTTACAGCGAGGAACAGGACTCCTACAGTGGGAAACTGGGTCCCCAGGGGACAGAGAAGGTCCCCTGATGGTGGACTACCCCAGATTAAAAAACCAGGGGCAGTGACTCTTTATTCTTTGGGATGAGTAAGCCGGGGGGAGGGGCTTCCCTGGGGGTTGGCTTCCCTGGTGGCTCAGATGGTAAAGAATCTGTCTGCAGTACAGAAGATCCATGTTCAGTCCCTGGGTTGGGAAGATCCCCTGGCAAAGGGCATGGCCGCCCACTCCAGTATCCTTGCCTGGAGAATCCCGTGGACAGAGGAGCCTGGCAGACTGCAGTCCATGGGGTCGCAAAGAGTCGGACACGACTGAGTGATTAACAGACAACCCGGGCGGAGCTTCCAGTACCCTGGGGGGGAGCGGGGGAGGCACCGGACCTGCAGAGTGGCCTCCGTCACGCTGGGGGTGAGGGGCGGGAGCAGGCCCCCCGTCCGTGTGTCCCCCTCCCTTGCGCCCCGTGGTCCTTTCCTCCCCTCTGCGTCCTCTCCCCTCCCCGTCTCCTCTTCTCCCTTGGCTTCTTCCCACGTGTGCCTTCTCCCCTTTCCAGGCCAAATGTGAGGAGTGCCCCCTACAGTTCCTCCTTAAGGGCACCACGGCCCTGGGCCCAGGGGTAACTGGCCCTCCTTGATCCCACAGAACCAGATGAGGCTGCTGCTCGCTGGCCTCGAGTCCAGCCCCACCCGCTGTGCTGGCGCCTGTGTTTCTGCAGGTTCTCTCTCTGTCAGGTGGGCCGAAAGTCCTGCCCCTTGCTTCACAATAAGCCTGGGCTCGAGGCCGAATGAAACCATTCACCACGAGAGCCCGCCCGCGAGGAGGGGCAGGCTGTGGATGCTGGCCAAGGCTGCGCTGGTGCCCTTGCCTCCCAGAGCCTCTCGCTGACCTTCTCAGTCCTGACTCCCTGGTCTCGTAAAGCAGGTTGTGTCCTAAGAACGGGGTTTGGGTCAAGGTCACACAGAGCTGGGTGCCTTTGCTGAATCTAAACAAAGAGCCATTGAGCTCCTAATCTGTGCTCAGCACATCAGACTGCAGTGCCCTCTGCTCCTGGAAGCCCAGCCCCGCAGGAAGCAGCGGCCCATCTTCTCCAGGTGCCTCGGAACACGGTTACAAGGCCTCTTCCCCTGCTGCACTGCCAGCTCGGGCTTGGCCCTGTCTGTGTCTGGCCCGCGTCTCACACCTTCCTGGCACCACTGGCTCCTTGCTGACAGAGGGCACTGGGCAGAGGGGCTGGGCTGGGGGGCGCTCAGTCAGGGAAGGGGAGACTTAGAGGACGCGCACCCATGTTGGGGATTCGAAAGTGGTGAACTGGCCTGCCAGGTGTGAGCTTCACAGTCTACTCACAATGTATGCAGGGACGCCCCTGGTGGTCCAGTGGTTAAGATTCTGTGCTTCCACTGCAGTGGGCACGGGTTCAGTTCCTGGTTGGTGAACTAAGATCCTATATGCTGTGCGCTGGGAAATGTATCCATTCTGTACGGCTTTACTTCAATTCCTTTGCACATGGGGCATCTAAAACAGGGCTTCCCTGATGGCTCAGACTGTAAAAAAAATCTGCCTGCCCTGCAGGAGATCCTGGTTCGATCCCTGGGTCAAGAAGATCCCCTGAGATTGGCAACCCACTCCAGTATCCATGGGGTTGCAAAGAGTCGGATATGACTGAGCGACTAATGCCTTCATCTAAAGCAGAAAAGTCAGGACAAAACAGCAACCAAAAGAAAAAAAAAAAAAAAACACCAGAAATATCCCCCTGGAGGTTTGGATAACTGCAACAGCCATGGGTGAGCTTGCTGGTCATTTGTCCGATTTCCCTTCCTGCCCTGGATGGCTGTGGTCTGTCTTCTGCAAAGCACATCTCCCAGGCTCCCTTGCCATGCGCCATCCAGCTGGGTTCAGCCTGGAGGCGCCAAGCACGAGAAATCAGAGGGCTGGAGTGGGGGAAAGGCCAGGATGTCCCGTCTGCCTGGTTCTGAGCTGGTCGGACCTGACCGCGGTCCTCCTGCTGGATGGCCCCTCCCTGGTCCCACCTCCTCCAGACCGCCCAGAGTTCGGGTTCTGACAATGTTCCCTTTCCAAACCTTGTGTGTGGGGATGCCAGCTGTGACTTCTGTGCAGGATTCATATTTCAGCTCTTTCAACATCTCTAGCCAGTTTGCCCCAAGAAACTCCCAGGATGCTGTTTTCCTAACTGGTAAATAGTCAGAGAGCTATGACAGACCTAGACAGCTTTTTTTTTTTTTAATAAAAAGCAGAGACACTGCTTTGCCAACAAAGGTCCATATAGTCAAACTATGGTCTTTCCAGTTGTCATGTACGGATGTGAGAGTTGGACCATAAAGAAGGCTGAATGCTGAAGAATTGATGCTTTTGAACTGTGGTGTTGGAGAAGACTCTTGAGAGTCCTTGAACTGCAAGGAGATCCAACCAGTCCATCCTAAAGGAGATCAGTCCTGGGTGTTCATTGGAAGGACTGATGCTGAAGCTGAAACTCCAATCCTTTGGCCACCTGATGTGAAGAGCTGACTCATTGGGAAAGACCCTGATGCTGGGGAAGTCTGAGGAAAAAAGGAGAAGAAGGCAACAGAGGATGAGGTGGTTGGATGGTATTGCTGACTCAGTCGGCATGAGTTTGAGCATACTCTCGGAGATGGTGAAGGACAGGGAAGCCTGGCATGCTGCAGTCCATGGGATGGCAAAGAGCTGGACACAACTGAGCGACTGAATAACAACAACAATAAGTGGACAGAGCCTCTGCGGCGCCTGGGACCCAGGGACACCACGGGGACGCCGTGGGTGAGACAGCCTTCCTGTGCAGGGCGCCTGGGGTCTGAGCCTCACGTGGGGCCGTGCTTTGCTGGTAAGAAGAAACCCAGAAATGCCACTGAAATTGCCAGTTGGTGCATAGAAATGGTCCAAATACCCTAGTCCGCCAGAAAGGCCCTCCTTTAACTTAGAAAAGAAAAGAAAAAAAAGACGAAAAAGATGAAGAGAGAAATGTAGGTGTCCAGTATCAAGGAAAGAGGTGAATATTCTTCTTTCTTCTATTTGCCTCCTTAGACTTCTGAGGAGGTGTCTGGGCAGGGGAACTGCCTGCCTCCTGAGGGAAGCCGGGGCCCTTGTCTCTTCCTTGGCAGGACTGGAGCGGTTGGGGGCACCCACGGCTTCCTCCGGGCGTCGTGCCATGACTCCGCGGCATCTGTCCCCGCAGGTCCCGGCCTGGTCCATGGCGGCCTGGAGCCCAGCACCTGCTCCCCCTCGGCCCAGACCGGCCCTCCCGAAGGGCACTCGGCGGTCAGCGGGGCCGAGGAGCCCCACGGGGAGGGGCCTCCCTGACCACGGCCCTCTGACTCACGCCTTATTCAGCCATTATTCAGGCCTGCTGCCTGCCCAGCTCATGGGAAGTCCCGCTCCAGCGACTCAGCATCCGAAGGCATATATGATGAGAGAAATGTTTCTTTTAACTTTATTTTTAACTGTAGTAAAATACTCACAACATAAAGCTTACCATCTTAACCATTTTAAGTGGACAGTTCACTGGCATGAAGTACCTTAACGCTGTGGTCAGCCAACACCACCATCCATCTCCAGAACTTTCTTACCCTCCCAAACTGAACCTCTGTCTCCCTTAAATACTCCCCACACCACCACCCCCAGCCCCCAGCAACCCCTCTTCTATTGTCTGTTCCTCTGTCTGTATGGATTTGACACTCTAGGGACCTCACATAAGTGGGACCAGGCAGTATCTGTCCTTCACGGCTGGCTTATTTCACTGAGCATAATGTCTTGGAGTTCATTCACGTGTCGGAATCTCCTTGCTGGTAAAGGCTGAGTAACAGTCCATCATCCACCCGTGCCACCTTTTGTTCATCCGTCCATCCACTGATGGACACTCGGGTTGCTTCTCCCTTTGAACAATGCTGCTGTGAGCATGGGGCTACAAGAATCTGCTTGAGACGCTGCTTTCAGTTCCTTCGGGTAGGTGCCCAGGAGTGGGATGGCTGGATGCTTTGTTCTAAGTTTAATTTTTTGAGAAACTGCCATATGGCTTCCCGTAGCCACGTCATTTTACATTCCCACCAGCAGTGCAGGAGAGTTCCGTTTCCTCCACATCCTTGCCAACAGTGGTTATTTCTATTTACTTATTTGACTTATTTGGCTGGGCTGGATTTTTGTTGTGGCATGCAGGAACTTTAGGTACAGCATGCAAACTCTTAGTTTCAGCTTGTGGGATCTAGTTCCCAGACCAGGGATCGAACCCAGGCCTGCTGCCCTGGGAGCTCTGAGTCTCAGCCACTGGACCACCAGGGAAGTCCCTGCTTTCTCTTTCTTTTTTTCCTTTTTTTTTTCTTAATTAGAGTCATTCATTAGAGTCATCCTAATGAAAGTGCTTTCAATGTCTTATTTTAATGTCTTAAAATATATTGTGTACGTGGAATGAAAATGCTAACATATGTGAGGGTGTACACCACAACGTGAGTCTTCCTCTACCCGGATCCTGGCTTCCTGTTTCCAGAGGCAACCACTGTCTCCATCCTCAAGGATGCTTCTCAGGGTGGTCCCTGCTCAGATAAGCTTATGTGTGCAGACATCGTTTTAAAACAGAGGAGCATAGAATACACATTATTTTACATGTTGCTTTTTTATGCTGAATATGACCTTTTTCACTTAACACCCCATAACTCTCTCTGTACTTAAATCTGTATGAGACACCGAAGCTGTGATCAGAATCCTCATCCTTCCAGCCTCATACAGAAGGCTTCTGCTGAGGAAGTATCAGACACACCCAGCGGGTACTGGAGCAGCCCTCTCTCCTCAGAGACAGGACTGTCTCTTCAGAGAAATCGGAATAAAGTACACTAAGTGAGATCAAGGTTCTAAACAGCCAGGCATTGGTCACAGTCCAGTTTTGCCATGAAACGAGCTTAGGAAGCTTTCAGTTTTCAGAGCTTTTTGGGTCTCAGAATTGTAGATAATGGAGATGGGCTCCAGGGCTTTAATACTTAGGGATAACAGATCCTGGACTGGAGCTATGCTCATCTCTTTTCTGATACAATAACCTCATGAGATAGAAATTTTACAGGTGGGGAAAGCGAGGCTCGGAGACTGACCGTCATCGGCCCCGGTGAGAGCCTGAGCTAGGATGAGACCCAGGCCTGCCTGATTCCCAAGTCGGGGCTCTTCCCGTGAGGCCCCGGGGGACCATGAGCTGTTTGTCTAGGGTAATGCTCAGCAGCACCCCTTCACTTTCAAAAGAACTGGGTTTCAGAATTTGTATTATAGGGTCACACCAGCCACACCATGCTATGCCTTGGTGACGAGGCCTTCTCCGCAGTTGAGACCCGGCTCTCGGGTCCTGTAGATGTCCTCAGAGGGTCAGACAGTCCTCACACTTTTCTTCATTCAGTACATGGGATGGGGCTGGGGTGCGGATGGTCAAGTGAGTGCTGCCTCTTCCATGAAGACTTTCCTGATTTCTGCAACCTTGGAGGGTCTCAAGGTCCAAGCTGCCCTGATCGCCTCTTAATTTTGTGGGAGAATTTGTTCTCTGCAATCTATTTTAAAAAAATTGTGGCAAAGTACACATAACATACAGTTTACTGTTTTAACCGTTTTTAAAGTGAATAGGTCAGCGACCTTCAGTTCATTCACATTGCTGTGCATTGTCCTGAACTGAACCTCTGTCCGCATTAAATGCAAACTGCCCGTTTCCCTCGCAGCCCTGGATGCTCACTGTCCTACCTGCTGTCTCGATGGATGTGATGCTCCGCGGGCCTCCTGTGCGGGGAATCCCGCAGCACCCGTCCTCGTGGGACCGGCCAGTCTCACTCGGTGTGATGTCCTCGAGGTTCCTCCGGGGAGTGGCCCATGTCAGGATGTCCTTCCCTCCTCAGCCGTTTCCTCTGGTTGAGTTTTGTGTTGATGCTTGGAAGTGGAGGGCATTGCTGTGGTCTTTTGGGTCTCACACGGGGTGACCGTGTCCCTGACTGCTCCGTCGGAAGTCGCAGGCAGGTCAGACATTTCTGGGCCCGTAGCTGCCCCGGGAGCGAAGCAAGAGGCAGGCTAGCAGACAGGCCTGGGCGTCCGTGGCCTGGTCCCTCGTGGCGTTGGTGTTCTCAGCCAGGGGTCACCAACCTTTTTGGCACCAGGGACTGGTTTTGTGGAAGACAATTTTTCCACCGACCGAGGAAGAGGGGGTGATTTGGGGATGATTCCAGCACATGAGTCCTATTGTGCGCTTCATTTTTACTACATCAGCTCCATCTCAGATCATCAGGTATCACATCCCAGAGGCTGGGGACCTAAGCCACACAAGCACTTTAGGTTTTGGTGTTGATGAACGACTGACTCATCATTGTGATGAATAATTAATAATCTAGTTAAAAAGCAGACGTTATGCACTGCGTCTCTGTGGCTCAGCAGCTGTGTCACCCTTCAATCGGAGGTGTGTGAGTGTGTGTGTGTGCGCGTGCGTGTGTGTGAGGAGGGTGGGGACCACTTTGAGTGACAGGCTAGTCTGGGGATTGCCCTCAGAAAAATGACAGACCCACTAAACTCCAGGTTTGCAACCCGAACTGGGCATCTAAATGGAAAGAAGAAAAAACCTGAGCTTTTCACTCCCTCTTTGCAGGCGAAGACATGTTCTCATCAAAGAACAATGCAAAGAAGGGGGAAGGCTCCCTTGGGCCTGGGAAGGCCTCTGGTGCCTCAGGGCCGGGAGAGTCCTCCTACCTCGAGAGACGCCGACCAGGCCTCCGCGCAGCTGGCGCTGACCTCCCAGCTCACAGCCTACGTCAAGGGTAGTGTGTTCGTCACCCTGTTTTAATGCTGTGGAAGTCAGGGCACAGAGAGGTTGCCGCAGTGCATGTGGTCACACAGCGGATTCAAGCAGAGACAGGCAGGCCTCGTGGGCAGCGTTTGCTCAGGACGGAGCTGGGGGCTGGGGTGGGGCTCGAGGCCCAGGGGGCATCGCAGGGGTTTGGCTTGCCCCCCGTCTGATGTCAGTGGCTCTGAAGCCCCCTCCTGCTCCGGGGGGCCTGGGTCTGACTCACCTCTGCGTCTTCAGACGGCTGCCGGATTCTGTCCTCCTCCGGCCTGGCCTGCTTTCCTCCCCCACCCCGTGGGGCTCACCCAGCCGGGTGGCATCTGTCCTCCACCTGCAGGAGGCCTGTCTGTCGGCCTCGTGAGGAGGCGCTGATGTTCGGTCTGCGATCGGCCCAGGGTCCTAGCTGTGCTTCGTAGTTCCAAACCACCCCCCCAACCCAGGACCACACAGGGCTGGCTCTGGTCCTGACAGCCCCCTATGCAGATGCAGCCGCCCAGAGGCCTTTAGCTTCGGTCGACAGCCAAGGACACTGCCGTGGTCCATGTGCGGGTTGGAGAATTCCGGGACGTGAGACAGAACAAGAGGGAAGTAAGGTTTGTGAGAGCAGGAGACACGGAACAGCAGGCCGGCTCAGGGGAGAGCCGACGCTGAACAGGGGACCTTGGCCCACCTTTATACCCAGGGTACAAGGAGTAGGATAGGGGTTTTGCGGGTCGTTTGCTGATTGAATGAAGCACGTATACTGGGTGGGGGGGAGAGTAGGGCAAATACCTTCTCCCTGTGGAGCAGGAGGGGAGACAGCTGATACTGCTCAGGAGGACCTGAAATCCGTTAATAGCTACTACCAGGGGGAGGGAAGGATGATAAGGGTCTGACTTTTTCTGTTCCTGCATTCCAAGACCCTCGTTGGTTTTTCTTCTGTTCCTTCGCCCTTGGGACACCACAGACACTGCCCGTTCTGGAAGCTTCCCCTGCATGAATGGGAAGTGTCTCGTGGGGGCTGGGGAGGGGAAGGTGTGGTCGCCACCCAGGGTCTCATCCGGGTACCATTCTCTGCTTGCTGCCTGAGCTCCGTGAGCCCCTGATGAACACTGGGAAACAGGAAGGGGTCGGACAAGCCCACTAAGCAGAGGCCCCGGACCAGGGCACTGCCGCTGCAAGACTGCAACCTAAAATGAGCCCTGGGTCCCTGGACTCGGGCTAAGCCACAGCTCCTGGTGGACACACTCTTGACCTCCATCAGTCACCCCAAACCAGCCAGAGGTGGCGGTGTGTGCTAGAATATGTGTGTGTGTGTGTGTGTGCTAGAACGTGTGTGTGTGCGTGTGTGCTAGAACATGTGTGTGCATGCGCTAGAAAGTGTGTGTGCTAGAACGTGTGTGTGTGCTAGAACGTGTGTGCGCGCGCGCGCGCTAGAACGTGTGTGTGTGCGCTAGAACGTGTGTGTGTGTGTGTGCGCGCGCGTGCACGTGTGCTGGGGCAGTGCTGTGTAGCCAGCCTTTCCGAAGGCGTCTGAAAGCAGCCTCCCTGGGAGCCCCCAGGCCGGATGGCCGGTGCAGGAGGCCGCTGGCAGCCTGCGCCGCTCGGGGGAGCGGCGTGAGGGAGGAGGGGAGTCCAGCCCACAGGGGCCGGTGGGTGGAAGGGGATCGCAGTCCGTCCGGGGCCGTCTCCCCAAGGCTGGGGCTCGGGCAGGGCCCTCCGCTGAGGAGCTGGGTTCCTGCCGACCTCTGGATGGCGCGGAGCGGGTCCGAGAGAAGCAGAGGGAGGCTGCACTCCTCTCGCTGGTGGAATGGCAGAAGCCACTACAATACTGTAATTAGCCTCCAATTAAAATAAATAAATTAAAAAAAAAAAAGAAAGAAAAGTCTCGGTGCTCATTCGCATCTGCGCCGCTTGCAGACTCTATGTGTGTGTTGGGGGGGTGGAGGGGGAGTGGGAGGTCAGCTGAGGCTGGGCTGCTTCCTGCAAGCCCCCCGGGGGTAACCTTGGGTGGGACAGGTCCCCTGGCTGTGGGCACCCCACCGTGGGTCCGGTTCTGGCCAGGCTCGGGGCTGAGGCCCTGTGTGGAGCGGTGACCCGAAACCCATGGGTCCGCAGTGCCCCTTGCACAACGCCGCCCGCACGCGTCTTCATCACAGACTTAGCAACTATCACGTCAGCGTGTGACCTTTGAAACTGTTGAATAGGAGCCCCTTGTGGGCCATGGGCTGGGAAGGAAACCCCCCCCCATCCCTGCCGCACCCCGGGCGGGAAGGATCGGCAAGGAACCGGTTTGGATCAGTCACTCGGCATCTTGTCTTGCTGTCTTCTGTCCTGATTATTTTTCCTCCCGTTGTCTTGTGCGCAGCTGTTGAGACGCTGGCGTTCATCCATGTCTGAAGACCCAAGATCCTCACCCTGTTTCTCCTTCTCATGCTCACTCAGCCCCAGGGAGCTGTCCCCCGCCACACACAGGCACCCTGGCATTTTCTGATTCACAGTGCGGCTCACTGAGCTGCATCTGCCCGCAGAGGATTGCGGTGGAAGGGAAAACACGGGCATTGTGGAGGGGAGCCTGGCAGAGGATGCTGAGGGGTGCTGCGGGGCCCCAAAGGGGGCCATTTCTGCAAAGGACAGGTCAGGGTGCCTGGCAGTCTAAGGCTGACAGGAGGAACCCCCAAGTTCAGGCCCCAGACCCTCCCAGAGAGACCCTCTCTCCCTCGTTCCAGTTTTGGCTGCCCTGCCCTGCACCATTGGACAGTTTCTCACTTGTTTCTTGGAATATTTCACACTGGGGTTGAATGGACGTGAAGATTCTCCAGTGGCATCCTCGACTAAGGGTTGTGGGAGCTGATGGTTTCTCCTCCCCGTGGCCCAGCGAATATTCCAATGAATATTCAGGACTGATCTCCTTTTGGATGGACTGGTTTGGTCTCCTTGCAGTCCAAGGGACTCCCAAGAGACTTCGCCAACACCACAGTTGAAAAGCATCAATTCTTTGGCACTCAGCTTTCTTTATAGTCCAACTCTCACATCCATACAAGACTACTGGAAAAACCATAGCTTTGACTAGATAGACCTTTGTTGGCAAAGTAATGTCTCTGCTTTTTAAAATGCTGTCTAAGTTGGTCATAGCTTTTCTTCCACGAAGCAAGCGTCTTTTAATTTCATGCCTGAAGTCACCATCTTCAGTAATTTTGGAGCCCAAGAAAATAAAGTCAATCACTGTTTCCATTGTTTCCCCATCTATTTCCCATGAAGTGATGGGACTGGATGCCATGATCTTTGTTTTTTGAATGTTGAATTTTAAGCCACCTTTTTCACTCTCCTCTTTCACTTTCATCAAGAGGCTCTTCAGTTCCTCTTTGCTTTCTGCCATAAGGGTGGTGTCAACTGCATATCTGAGGTTATTGATATTTCTCCCAGCAATCTTGATTCCAGCTTGTGTTTCATCCAGCCCAGCATTTTGCATGATGTACTCTGCATATAAGTTAAATAAGTAGGGTGACAATATACCTACAATGGCAGGAAAGGAGCCTTGATGTACTCCTTTCCCAATTTGGAACCAGTCTGTTGTTCCGTGTCCAGTTCTAACTGTTGCTTCTTGACCTGCATACAGATTTCTTAGGAGGCAGGTCAGGTGGTCCGGTATTCCCATCTCTTGAAGAATTTTTCACAGTTTGTCGTGACCCACACAGTCAAAGGCTTTGGCATAGTTAATGAAGCAGAAGTAGATGTTTTTCTGGAACTCTCTTGCTTTTTCTATGATCCAACAGATGTTGTCAATTTGATTTCTGGTTCCTCTGCCTTTTCTAAATCCAGCTTGAACATCTGGAAGTTCATGGTTCATGTACTGTTGCAGCCTCCCTTGGAGAATTTTGAGAGTTACTTTGCTACCGTATGAGATGAGTGCAATTGTGTGGTAGTCTGAACATTCTTTGGCATAGCCTTTCTTTGGGATTGGAATGAAAACTGACCTTTTCCAGTCCTGTGGCCACTGCTGAGTTTTCCAAATTTGCTGGCATATTGAGTGCAGCACTTTCACAGCATCGTCTTTTAGGACTTGAAATAGCTCAACTGGAATTCCATCACCTCCACTAGCTTTGTTCATAGTGATGTTTCCTAAGGCCCTCTGACTTCGGACTCCAGGATATCTGGCTCTAGGTGAGTGATCATACCATCATGGTTATCTGGGTCATGAAGATCTTTTTTGTATAGTTCTTCTGTGTATTCTTGCCACCTCTTCTTAATATATTTTTCTTTTGTTAGGTCTATACCATTTCTGTCTTTATTGAGCCCATCTTTGCATGAAATGTTCCCTTGGTATCTCTAATTTTCTTGAAGAGATCTCTAGTCCTCCCCATTCTATTGTTTTCCTCTATTTCTTTGCATTGATCACTGAGGAAGGCTTTCTTATCTCTCCCTGCTCTGCTTTGGAACTCTGCATTCAGAGCTCCTTTCCTTTTCTCCTTTGCCTTTCGCTTCTCTTTTTGCTTTTTTCTCTTTTTCTTCTGCTTCTAAGGCACCCCAGAATTCTGCCTCTCCAGATGTGTCACGGCGTATTGAAATTGCACGCTCATTCATTCTATCTAACAGTTACTCATCTAAGAGCTTTGAATCCAAAAGGAAAAATCTGCAGCTCCCTGCTGCTCTCAGGCTTACTTCCTAGTGGGGGAAATTGAAATGAAATGGGATTAAAACTTAGGATAGCAAATGCTGGAGAAGAAGACAAGGAGAAAAAAAATAGATCGGGAAGGAGGAGTGAGATACGCTGGGAGAGCTGACACTGGGGGGCCAGAGGAGGTCCCTGGAAGGTGAGTCTGAGCAAAGGTTTGAAGGAGGGCAGGCAAGAGTCACGTTGCTATCTGGGGAAGAGCATTCCAGACAAAGGAGAGAGAGAGAGGAAGATCGGAAGACACGAGCTCACGCATCTGGCTGTTTGGAAAGAAGGCCAGTGTGGCTGGAGGGAGAGAGGGGGCGGGGAGTTGGGGCAGGCGGGCCCTGGGGGCCATGGGAAGGGCCGGGGAGCCACTGAGTGCTGAGCAGTGACACGCTGGAGTTCAGAGTCGGCCCAGCTGCCCCCCATGCGGCAAGGATCTTGTGACCTTTACGCTCAGGACATAGTCTTCTGCCCCGTAGAAGACCTCCATGTATGTTTCAAAAACGAACGAGGAATTGAATGAATGCTGAATGAATGCTGCCTCCCAACAACCAGTTTCTGGCTCCCAGGGCTCTGGAATCTCCTCCTGCTGAAGGAGAGTTTTGGGAGCCGGTGCTGCCAGTAGCATCTCCCCGGGGCACCGAGCCGCTGGCTTGGGCGTCGCCATGGCAGCAACACACATCCAAACCAGTTCTCCTTGTTGCCACAGAAAGGGTTGCTCCATGGACCCGTGGCACCTGGAGGGAGGATTTCATGGTGTGTCACACACCATCGGCCTCCACCCCACCCTGTGCAACGTTCTGCTTAGTGACGCCGATGGAACACTGAGTTACTGCAACTGCAGGGGTGGGTGGGAGGGATGGATGGTTTGTTGATCTACAGACTCATGAATTAAGCTGTCTTTGTAACGTTCAAGCCAAGAGGCCTGATCCAGAAGGGAAGGTAAAATAGGGAGCCATGGAAGGTTCTACCTCAAAGCCAAAATTTCAGCTGCAACAAGTGGAGTTGCTGATGGACAGCTTTAGGAGATGGTATCTGAATTAAGTGAGTGAGTGAGTGAAAGTCACTCAGCCGTGTTCAACTCTTTGCCACCCCATGGGTTGTAGCCCGCCAGGCTCCTCTGTCCACGGGGATTCTCCAAGCAAGAATACTGGAGTGAGTTGTCATTCCCTTCACCAGGGGATCTTCCCAACCCAGGATCGAACCCAGGTCTTCCGCATTGCAGGCAGATTCTTTACCATCTGAGCCACCAGGGAAGCTTTAATCTGAATTAAAGTGTAAAGCAGTTGTCAAAAATCCTAAAGCAATCTGGGAAGCTGTTGGAGACGTGTGCTAATAGATGCCTATTGTCTGAGTGTGGCCATCTTCTGATTGAGTAAGGCCACTCCTAGGACTTCAAGTCCTGTCCTGGGTAACACACTGGGAGGCGATGCGGAACACAGTGGGTGCTGGGAGGATGGAGTCTGGCTGTGGGCACTTGTTGGCTTCAAATTTCTGAATTATTAGGGAAAAAGAACTCAGGTTTAGTTATTCTCGATGACCTTAAGGTGTTGAAACAAGGCCCAGTGGACATCAGTGCAACAGATGAAACGTCAGGTGTGCTGATCAGGAAACGTCAGGTGTCCAAACATCAGGTGTGCTGGCCCAGACTTCTTTTTATGAGATGCGTGGGGACTGGGGGTGGGGGACAACCAGTGGGCAGGAAAGCTTACCCAGCAGATAAGTACTTCTACTTGATACTCAAACACCCCTTTCACAGGGAGAACCCACACACTTATGCTTCTCTTTCACTGTGTGTGGTAGAATCTGCCAGTTATTCCTCAATATCCATTTTCATGACTCTCTTAATAATAAACCTCAATATTTTCACCTTGCCCTTCCAAAACAAAGGCTACTTTCCCCAACCTTTCTTGGAACTAGGTATGGCCAGGGAGCAAAATTGTGGATTGTGGTCCATAGATTTTTAAAAGAGGAAGTGTCACATTCAGATTCTGGGAAGTAGTAGAGTAGTAAAGGGAGGAGATACACTCTTTTTCCCCTTCCTTCTTTATGTAAACTGGAATGTGGGTGTGATGGCTGGAGCTCAGTAGTGATTTTGGGCCATGAGGTAGAAGCTCTGTTTTGATAAGAAACTTGAATTCCATTACTGCCACCCTGAATTGTCACCTTTATTCTTTATTTATGTAAAGAACAAATGTGAAGGACATGGACTCTTCAGTTGGATTACTTTGCTTTAAATTCCAGCTGCCTTGTACAAAGTTCTTGACTTTTCTGTGCTTCAGTTTCTAGATGTATAAACTAGGAATACTAAAAGTAACAACTGTGAAGTTTTTGCTTTTGAAGAGGATTAACTGATTGAATACATTTAAAATCATAGGAAATATTTGATAAATGCTGCCTATTATTATCAATAGACAAAATCTGCACATTTTTTGCTCATACTTTGCTTTTCTATATGCTGAGACAACTATTGAATTATACTAGGTATGTTTTCCCTTATTTGCTTGCTCATTTGATAACTTCCATTAATGTTCCTGAAAGACAAAAAGAAACAATATAAGAACAGTCAAAATGCAGATTATGCATACATATTCAAGATTTTTTTCTTAAGACAATCTGTGTTAAGGCATGAGATTGAAAATTGTTTCTAGAAGAGCGGGTCGTTGGGATTTTCTGTGTGTTCTGAGTCCCTTCCCTGTTCTGGTTGCTAATGTTTAGACTGTGTACAGATACAGATTTTGTAGCAGTGAGTAGGAATAGGTACCCAGAGAAAGAATACACTTCTCTCCTAGGAGTTGTCTTTCTGAGTTTCCTAAGAAACGTGTGTCTGAACATCATCTATTGATGTATTTACTCATGGGAATTCAGAGGCAAATAAGGAGGGAGGGGTGCGTGCCCTAAGCTGCGTCTTCCAGCTTTGTGGAGAAGGCAGGCATGCTTCCTGCAGCTCTCTGGACATGCCTCTTCTTATGTCTGGCTCCCTGGGTCGTGGGTGTCAGAAGGTGAGTAAGAGTTTGCCAGGAAGAAAAGGTGAGGCAGTGCTTCTGGGAATTTCTCCCCCAGAGGTGTCTGCACCTGTGTGGAAGGATGTCCGAACATGGTTATTCACTGTAGCATCGTTTGTAATAGCGGAAGTCTGGAATCCATGTCTGTAGAGGGCTGGGTAATCCACAGACATCCCTATGGTAGAGTACTATACTGCTGTAGAAAAGAACGGGTTGTCATCCATTCGCACTCTGATAGAACAAGCTTTCCAGAGTATACTGTTGAGCTAAGAAAAAAAGCAAGGAACAGTGAGCATATATAGTGGTCTACATCTTGGGTAAGGAAGCTTGGGGGATGGCATATTTGTCCATATTTCCTTGTGTTTGCAGAAAGACTGGCAACATAAGCGGAGAACTGATAGAAATGATCCCCTCCAGTAGGAGGTGGGGGGCAGGAAGGCAGTGGACTAGGCGAGCATGGGGCCCGTCTTCCCAATCATTCTTTATTGTTTTATTTTTCAAACCATGTAGATGTATTATCTCCTCCAGGAGCTAAAAACAAATGTAATAAGAAAAGGGAAGGACATTCTGGGCTGAGAGAACAGTGTGTGCAGGAGCCCAGCACGTGAAGCAGGAACAGCCAGAGAACGGAGCCCCCGTAACCTCCTTCTGGGGCCCCTCTGATCATTCCAGAACTGCCAGTCAGTCTCTGTGATTTCCAGACACCGTCCCTGGTGGCTCAGATGGTAAAGAATCTGCATGCAATGCAGGAGACGGGAGTTCGATCCCTGGGTTGGAAAGATCCCCTGGAGAAGGAAATGGCAGCCCACTCCAGTATTCGTGCCTGGAGAATCCCGTGGACAGAGGAGCCTGGCGGGCTACAGTCCAGAGTGTCACAGAGAGTCAGACACGACCCAACACACACACACAGATTGGAATCCAAGCTCCTGAGCAGTGGGGACACTGTCAGTCTTGTTCACCTCCACAGCCACATGCAGATGAACGTTTGCTGCCTGGTGTTATGGACAGACCGTCTGAGGTCTCTCCCTCTCAGGTGTCCTAGGGTTTTCTGCAGGAAAACCCACTTCTCTTCCCATAACCTTGCTCTGCCTCTCAATTTCCTGGACCAGGAGTCATTCCATCTCTCTTCAAGGGAACAGAAAACTGCAGCTGACTGGCCACAGAGAAATCATACACTTATATGGCAAACCACTACTCTGAGGAAAGTTGCCCATGAATGTAAATCTGTAGGCATGCACACCCAAGGGTGTATATAAGCTTAGTCTTACACGTATGTACAGAGAGCTGCATGAAATACACAATAGACACAGCACATTTCACCTGTTAAGCAGGAGCTACTTGAGGGAGTCTTCTCTTGCCTCGAGAATACTGCACCGCAAACCATCACAGCCCCCCAGCATGTATTCTTTTAGCTCAGGAATCTGTGTGTCAGCTGAGTGGTTCTTTTGTTCTTTGCTGTGCTGAGCTGAGAACACAGCTTTGCTGCTGCCTGTGGGCTTTCTCTAGCTGCGCGGAACAGGGACTACTTTTCGTTGCGATGGCTTCCCTTCTTGCAGAGCATGGGCTCTAGGCGCAAGGGCTTAGTTGCTCCATGGCACATGGAACCCTCCCAGACCGGGGATTAGACCCGTGTCCCTGGCTGCATTGGCAGGCAGGTTCTTCTCCACTGGCCACCAGGGAGGTCCGGCCGAGTGGTTCTTTAGGTCCAGAAGGACCAGCAGGTTTGGCCGGGCTGGTGCAGACGTCTGCGGTCAGCGCCTGGTCAGCAGGAGGCCTGGTGTCTGCTGAGCCTGCCCTCTTGCTGTCCAGTGGACTCGCCTGGGCTGCTTCCTGGGGCCGCTGGGCACGATCCCAAGAGAGTGGGTGTGACCCAGAAAAGCCTCTTGCGCCCAACTTCAAAACTGACTCCTTATCACTTCTGTCACATTCCACTGGCCAAAGCAAGCTATAAGGCCAGTCCAGGCTCAGGGGTGGGGAAACAGATTCACAAAGTCACATCACAAGGGCAAGATTTTGTTAGGTTTATACTAAGTATTTCATTTTGGGGTACTAATAAAGATGGTGTTCTTTAAAAATCTTTATTGACTCTGTTAAAACACTGCTGCTGTTTGGCATTTTGGCCTTTTGGCCAGGAGGCATGTGGGATCCTAGTTCCTCGACCAGGGATCAGACCCGCACCCCCTGCCTTGGAAGGTGAGATCTTAACCACTGGGCTGCCAGGGAGGTCCCTGGCATTGTGTTTTTGATTGAAAATTTCACCTCCTTATTGCTAATATATAGGACAGCAATTAAAAATTTGAGAAATTGTTTAAGTCTCTAAAATTTAGTATCTAAATTTAATTCCAGTTACAGTTAAAATGAGCAGCTTATGATTAAAATTATAAAACTCCAAGAGCTACATGGCTTTAGCTATTTGAATGTGATTTTCTTCTCAGCTAATGACACCTCCTAGGGATGAATTTTAGGAACAGCGGCAAAGAATTCCTTATGTTTAAAAAGGTAAGCAAGAAAATATATTTTAGCATCAAAAATTCTCACGGAGGTACTACTTGACTTGCTCCTATAGGATCACCCTAAGAATGACGACTTTTCCCTGTCTCCCCAGCCCTCTTCTTCCTCCTCTCTCTCTCTGACAAAGGTGAGAAAGTGGAGGAGGTGACTTTGTTGATGAAAGTTGCTCTTATTCAATTCCCCTGCAGATATCAGACATCCTACCATAGGGCAAAAGGGCTTCCTTGGTGGCTCAGTGTTAAAGAATCTGCCTGCCAATGCAGGAGATGCAAGCGTGATCTCTGGGTCTGGAAGATCCCCTGGAGAAGGGAATGGCTACCCATTCCAGTATTCTTGCCAGGAAAACCCCATGGCCAGAGGAGCCTGGTGGGGTATACGGTCTATGGGGTCTCAAGGGTTGGACACAACTTAGTGACTCAACAACAACCACACAGGTCAAATTCCCAGTTTGAATAATGCAGTTTCCCTTAACAAAGAAGCAAATGTACAAACCAGGGAAATCTCGACAGCCCTGTGAGTTGGCAGGGCCCTTACCATTCATCAAAGGAGGCGCCCCTCTGGTTTGCTGCCCTGTCCCATCACAGGATAGTGAGCTTTGGGAAGATGTATGAGAGCTGAGGGGTACATCTGTTTTCAAAATATAAAGTCTGGGAAAAGCTTTCGCAAACTCTAGCACCTCCTCACTCCAACCACGTTAGGAAAGTGCACACGTGGAGGATGGGAATCAGGTCCTTGGTTCTCTGAAGAGCATACGAGCGGTGCCTCCTGGAAAGTCCCCACGTCCCCCGAGTTTGGGGTGCCTAGTACGTCAGGGGCTCTACCAGCTTTCAGAGTGAGCAAGGGCTATGCAGAAGGCAGACATTTCTTATAAGGAGAGGCCCTTCCATCACGTACGGAAGAACTGGGGACCACTCCGGCACCCAACGACCTTCTTCGGGGTTTGGTACTGAGAGACCACAGAAATCACTTTTCTCTTTCTTTTTTTTTTAAATGTATTTATTTGACCGCACCGGGTCTTAGTTAAGGCACGTGGGATCTTTGGTTGTGGTGTGTGGGATCTAGTTCCCTGGCCAGTGATGGAACCCAGGCCCCTGCCTTGGGAGCACAGAACCTTAGCCACTGGACCACCAGGGAAGTCCCAGAAATTGCTCTTCTAAGTGGTCATAAGTATTCTGAGGACAGATGCGTCTCTCTCTCTCTCTTTTAACTATTCCCCCCCAAGGGCCCAGGACAGTGCGGGGCAGATGATCAACCTGCAGAAACAGAGCACACTGACTCCTCTCTGTCATGGGAGCCCCAAAGACACCGCGAGAGTTCTTCAGCTCACTCATGCGTCTTGTGAAATGAAATTCAGTCCCAAAGACAGCTGAGAATTCATCCCAGTTTTAAAACTCCAGAGAAAGATTCCAGTAACATCACATGTTGACCCGTTTCCGGGCCTAAGGGCCTAGAGTACAAGGGACGTTTCTTACGTGTAACATGCTCGCCCGTTCAGTTTCCTTCATGGACCTGGAATAGCTGCTCCTGTCGGCAGCAACCTTAAGCTTCACAGCGCGGTTTGGGCTCCTCCAGCTTCCAGTCCTTGGGCTGGAGAGTCTCAAGGCCTATTTTTTTTTTATTCCTAAGACTTCGCTTCTGGCTGTGCTGGGTTTCTGTGGCAGTGTGTGGGTTTCCCTAGTTGTGGGGCGGCTTAGCTGCCCCTGTTCGTGTGGGATCTTAGTTCCCCCATCAGGATCGATCCCATGTCCCCCTGCATTGGAAGGTGGCTCTTAACCATGGGCCCACCAGGCGAGGCCCTAGAGGCCATTTGTGTCTTGGGGATCTGGCGTATTTTGGCAGGTATTCTCATTTCCCTTCTCGTCTTCTGAGCTGGGGAGAATTTAAGTTTAAAAGGAAAATAAATGTGAGTTACCTTTCTAACTTTTGAACACCTGGGAGAATCACGGGACGTGCTGTGCATTTGGTTTCCTAAGTGCTGGCTTTTTACCCTGATATCAGCTCTTCCTTAGTCACCAATCCCCCTGCTGATAGCTAGGCCCCCGGCTGCCCACAGAAAGACCACACTCCCTGGTCTCCCTCGCTTCACAGATGGCACTAGTGGTGGAGAATCTGCCTGCAACGCTGGAGACATAAGAGACACAGGTTCGATCCCTGGGTCGGGAAGATCCCCTGGAGGAGGAAATGGCAATCCACTCCAGTATTCTTGTCTAGAATCCCATGGACAGAGGAGCCTGGTGGGCTACATCCACAGGTCACACAGAGCTGGACACGATTGAAATGACTTAATTCATGTGGCCTCCCTTGCAGCTATGGTGGCCAAAAAGACATAAACAGCAGTGCTGCCTGGAAGCTTATGGAAAGTTCCATCAAAGATGGCAGTGCACATGCTTTTACTTCTGCTTCTCCTGCTTACTGTTTTCCATTGCTATGGACCAATCCACTCTGAAAGTTAGTGGCTAAAACCACTAGTTTATTATTGTTTGTGATTCTATGGGTTGGCAATCTGATAGCTTTCTTAAGCTGGTCTGGCCTGATGTCCCAGCTGGGCTGTAGGATCCGAGATGACCTCGTGGTCATGTCTGGTTGCTGAGGCTCCTTGGTTCTTCTCCTCAGGGTGTCTTGCTCTCCCGCAGGCTAGGTGGACTTTATCACAAAATGGATATCAGGATTTCAAGAAGGAGACAAGAGAAGCCTTCAAGACCTTTTAAGGTCTGGGCTCTGGAGTGCACACGTCACTTCCGCCAAATTGTATCGGTCAATCTGGATTCAAGGGTGGAGAAATAGACCCCATGTCTTAATGGAAGGAGAGGCAGTGTCCTTGATATTGCAAAGGTGTGCAGACACAGGAGGGTGGATCACTGGGGACCATTACTAAGAACCATCTATCAAGCCTTCCCTGGTGATCCAGTGGTTAGGAATCCGCCTGCCCATTCTGGAGACACAGGTTTGATCCCTGGTCCAGGAACTAAGATCCCACATGCCATGAGGCAACCAAGCCCATGAACCACAACTCCTGAAGCCCACCTGCTTAGAGCCCATACTCTCCAACAGGAGAAGCCACCGCAATGAGAAGCCTGCACACCTCAACGAGAGAGTAGCCCTTGCTCACTGCAACTCGAGAAAGCCTGAGTACAGCAATGAATAGCCCATGCACCGCAACAAAGGCCCAGCAGAGCCATTCAGTTCAGTTCAGTTCAGTTCAGTCGCTCAGTCGTGTCCGACTCTTTGCGACCCCACAGACTGCAGCACGCCAGGCCTCCCTGTCCATCACCAACTCCCGGAGTTTACCCAAACTCATGTCCATTGAGTCGGTGATGCCATCCAACCAGCTCATCCTCTGTAAATAAAATATTTTTTTAAAAAGAGGCATAAAAAACACACACACACACCACCATCTATCACAGTTGTTGCCTAGAAAGTGGTTGTGATGTCTAGAATCCAAGCAGCTATCCTGGACAAGTTTGGAGGCCACGTGCTGGGGATGGGGAAGCTTGCCTCTGGATGGAAAGATCTTGAGCTCCTGGCAGCTTTGTCAAGGCTCTCTGTGAGCGGCAGACCGTCCCGCCATCAGGGTTTAATGGGATAGACCTATAAGTCCCCATTTGTTGGAGCCACTGGCATTTTGAACTTTCTGTTCCTTGCAGCCAAATCTTTACATTCTCTCCATGCTCAACCTCTTTGAGATGCCCAGCCCTACTTAGTTTAAATTACACCACTCAGGGTTTTCTGCAGATCCAGGTTCACAGAGGAAGAGGAAAATGGAACACTTTGAAGATGCCATCATGACGTTTTGATGTAATTTCGTGTTCCACCTGGCCAGCCTGGGGAAAACACGATGAGGCAGAAAGGGATTAGAAGTTGTCATGCACCTGAAATATTGCCTGGTTCCAAAGTGATCAGCGTAATCTCAAGGCCTAGCCCAGGGAGAGCCCAGAAACCACAGCGGCAGGTCCAGGAACGTTCCAGGCAAACCGTAAAAGCCAAACTTGCCCAGGCATAGATTTGTGGATCGGTGGTTCATTTGGATGTGGTTGGAACGGGCCTGCTCCTTGGTGTAATGATAATCTGTGTATCTCAGATGCCATCTGGAAACTATTCTTCCATCTCCGTGATGAGAGATGCTTTTGAGTTGGGTCTCTCGCTTTTGCATTTGCACCAGGATGGGTTTTAGAGATGAACAACAGTTTTCTCCACCCACCCACCCTGTTTTCCCATCAAGTACTATGGTTTGGTTCGGGCTGTATTTATACCACGTCACAAGCAGAAATAGAGCAGGGCACTCCCTGGAGGACAAGCGGCATCGTATCCTCTTACATATTCTCACTCGTAATTACTTGAGGCTGTTTTAAGTTTGCATTTCTCTTCTATAATGACACAGTAGACCCCAAGTGTTAACTGGAAACAGAAATGTTCCCCCTACCACTGCTCCACCCTTAAACCATCCCTCCGTCCCCCTTCTGAGTTGCCCTGCTCCACCCTCTATACCCAGCTGGGTGTACACCAGTCCTGGGCTCATTAACCGACCAGTGAAACCAGATTGATCCAGAGGCTTCAGCCACCATTAGAGGCCAAGGGACTTGGAAACCTTATCTCATCCCTCTCTCTCCTGCAAACAGCATGCAGAGTTGCTCAGCCACGTCCGATTCTTTGCGACCCCATG
This sequence comes from Giraffa tippelskirchi, assembly GCF_054371585.1. Classification (NCBI taxonomy): domain Eukaryota; kingdom Metazoa; phylum Chordata; class Mammalia; order Artiodactyla; family Giraffidae; genus Giraffa; species Giraffa tippelskirchi. The sequence goes on from NC_137282.1 coordinate 160,844,983, forward strand.
GAATGTAGCCCACCAGGCTCCTCTGTCCATGGGATTCTCCAGGCCAGGATCCTGGGATTCTCCAGGCAAGGATACTGGAGTGGGTTAGCGTGCCCTCCTCCAAGGGATCTTCCCAACCCAGAGATCAAACCCAGGTCCCCTGTGTCTCCCCGACTGCAGGCAGATTCGTTAACCACTGAGCCACCAGGGAAGCCCAAACAGAAGAGCACGTAAACAGGCCGGGACAGAGCTTGTCTCTATCTCCCTCCAGAGAAGCCCCGTGCACAGGGCCGCTTCTGCGACCTTGCTTTCTTTCCATCTCCGAGTTTAGAGGCTTCCCCACCGGGACCGTCCAGAGCTTCTAGACCTCAGTGTGGGGTCTTCAATCACTCAGACCCCCCGTCATTGCCTTCAGACATGTGTCTTGCAGGTACCCGCACTGCTTCTGTCTCTAAAGGACGAGCTGGCAAGGTCACGTATGGGAAATCTGGACATACGACAGAATCGCAGCCTGGTTAAAACAAAAAATATGTGTGTGTACACATACACATATATTTGTGTCCTGAGGTCTCGGCTTAGAAGACAAATCTGCATATATTGGGGGCATACGTTTGCATATATGTGGCACAAATTTACATATTATATTCATAAGCTCCTGCTTCCAAATAAATCTACATTCGAGCACCTTATTCTACTATAATTTATATCCCCCCCTTGGACCCATGTTTTATCACATCAGCTGATTACTGATGTACTGACTCCCATGGTTTGTCCTACATATCCCAGAATCTGTTCTAGTTTTTAGGAAATGCTTGTTAATTATCACCGTTGTTTGCTGTGAAACCAGCCCGAAAGACATCAGTCAGTCTTTGTGAATGGAGAGTCAGTTGTTAGGTATTGTCTCTACCGGGTGGAGACCAGAGATGCTGCCTAGAGCCTTCAAGGCACAGCGGAGCCCCAGAGCAAAGAATCGCCAGCTGCAAACACCAAACCCTGCTGTGGGGCTAGTGTCATTTCTGCCGGCGGGGTGGGGGGAGGCGGGGAGGGGTTTTGTCATTTCTGCCTATCTCCCCGCCTCCCGCCCCAGGTGTTTCCTGGTGGTTTCAAAACTCCTCTAACAAGACACAATTTTTTTTTGTACCATAAATAGAGCTACGAAGCTATTCATGATTCCCATAGTGTGAGGCTCCGTGTGCATGCGTTATGGTCAAAGGGAGCTAGAAAGATGGGAGGAATACCATTAAGGATGACGTAGAATAAGAAGCCATTTAATGAGAGTTACTATTTCTCGAGTCCTTCCTGAGTTCCAGACCTTGGGCTGAACACTTCACTTTTCACACGTGTCCCTAATATCAGCTGCCTGGTGACCCAAGTTCACTGCCCCCACAGGTCACACTCTGACATCCCAGTTACTTTGCTTGGCTCCTCTGCCAGCGGGAACCCCTGTGTGTCCCTGGGTGACAGCTCCACCATTCGCTAAGGATGCTGAGGACAGGGCTGGGCAGATTTATTAAGACACAATTCACAAAGCACACGATTCGGTCATTTCAAAGCGTACAGTTCAGTGGCTTTTAGTGCGCTCACCAGTTGTGAAACTGTCACCACTATTAACTTTAGAACATTTTCATCCCCCTGAAAAGAAACCCTGCTCCCCTTAGCAGTCATGCCCAAACCCTCTTCCCCCAGTAGCCATTATTTACTTTCTGTTTCTATAGATTTGCCTGTTCTGGCCACTTCCTACAAATGGAATCATACAACATGTGACCGGTTTCTCTCATTTAACTGTGCTTCCAAGGTTCCTCCATGTTGTACTGAGTAGCAGTACTTCATTCCTTTTTCTTTTTTCTGTTTTGCCAACTACTCTGTTATATGGATATAGCACATTTTATCTATCCATTCACCGGGGAACACTTGATTGTTTCCATTTTTTGGCCATTATGCATAAAGCTTCTGTGAATATTTGCAGGTACGTTTTTGTGTGGATATGTGTTTTCATTTATTTTGGGTATACACAGTAGCGGGATTGTTGTATCTTTGAGGGACAGATGCCTGCACCATTTTACTTTCCCACCAGCGATGCATGAAGGCTGCAATTTCTCCACATCCCCACCGACACGTGTTATAATGTCCTTTTGATAATAGCCATTCTAGCACTTCTGGTTACGTCCTGCTCCATTAAAAGAAAAGAAGTCGGCCCCGTTCGTAATCTCACATCTAACCTCCTGAGTCTTCTTCTTCTTCTTCCTGTGGCTTCTTCTTTACATCAAGCCCACAGTTTGTTGTCTGGCTCATCACTACGGAATGAATGAGTGAATGAGTGTATGACCTCAAACGTCCCCATGCTCCCTGCTTTCAGACCTGGAGGGCGGAGGTCAGGGACAGTTTCTCCCCCACTTGGCATCTATCTTGCTGCCTCTTTCAGGGCTTGTGATCTTCCCACAATCCTTTCCGCAGTGGAAGCTCCGTGAGGGCTTCAGAATGAGTGACTGCGGTCCTGGGCTTCTGCGTTCATCCTAGGTCATGTTTGGGTGGCTGGTGGGACTGCACTCCTGAGGGCTGATTTGGGAGAGGTGGCAGAGCTGTCCGGATGAGAGGGCCTTCGGATCGCTTTTAGTGACTCAGGCAGCAGATAACCCAGCCTGAGTTCAAAGTACGAGGTAGTGAGTGTGAGTCAGAACTAAGGGAGGAAAGGGTAAGGTGGGGCAACACCCAGCTCAACCTCTAGGATGGATCCAGATGCCGTCATATGAAAGGGAGGGAGGGAAGGAAGAAAGTAAGGAGAGAAGGGAGTGGAGGAGGAGGGGAGGGAGCAGGGAAGGGAGGAGGAACCTGGAGCCCTCCCCAGCACAGCCCTGCCCAGAGAAGCAACACTGCAGCTAAGGGCGTAAACAGCAGGGCCTGGAGCTGGGAAAACATTCCTGGACTGGCCCTTCTGCTCAGCTCAGGCAGGCGCCCCAAAGGAGCGCACAGGGGCCGGGAGGAGTCTCTTCCCGCTGCTCCTCAGCCCCTCCCAGCCCCTCGGGAGGAGCAGGGTGGTTTAGTGCCGGGTGCCCTGGGGGTGCCCTGGGGCCTCCGCCTGAGCGGCGCGGGGGGTGGGGGGGTGGGGAGGTTTGCTGCCCAGGACACATCCACATTTCACAGTCAGAGTCGGAGTTTATAGTGTTGGCTTTTGGGGAGCTCCCCTGGCACCAAGGTTATCCGGGAATTTCTGCCAAATTAAACCCGTGTGCCTTCCTCAGCATGTTAAAAAAAAAAAAGGCCTCTTATTTTTGGATTTCAAAAAAATTACATGTTTCCCTTGGCAGACTTTAATATTTAAATGATATTTTTAGAAGGGGTGATTTAAGGGCCATGAAAGTAAATTAGAAATTTATTCACTCATTGTATTGAGTGCCTATTAGGTCGGATATCCAGAGAGCTGTAAAACCAGTGGCCTGTCTTCGAGAAAGATAAAGCTGAAAGAACAGTCAGATAGCAGGCGTCGCAAAGATCCTTCCAGACTTGGTCAGACCTGCTCTGTCCAATTTGGCAGCCACGGGCTGCAGGTGGTTCTGGCGACCTGACCTGCGCCATGTCCAAGATGAGACATCCTTGTAACAGACACACTGGGGCCCAGGGCTCCCGCACAGGACGAAGCATGCGAAAACTCTCATTAATCATTTCAGGTATTGAGTATATATTCAAATGGAAATATTTTGGTTCCATTGGGCTGAATATATTACTAACATGGATTTCACCTGTTTCCTTTTCTTTTACTGCAGAAGGAAATGGCAACCCACTCCAGTATTCTTGCCTGGAGAATCCCATGGACAGAAGAGCCTGGCAGGCTATACTCCATGGGGTCGCAAAGAGTTGGACATGACTGAGCGAGTATCACTCACTTTTCCTTTAGTGTGGTCTCTAGAAATATTCAAACCACACACCTGACCTGTATTCTATTTTAGGGCTGGGTCAGGCCCTCGGAGCTCTTTTCCACATCCAACTTTCTGGGGAAGCTTGAGGATATACACGTTTATATAGTTGGTGTAGATACAACATTCTATGTAAAAGGGAGACTCGAGTTTGTCAATCTGAGGCTCTTCGTTGGAAAGGTGGGACTTTTTGCCCCCAGAGGCAAAACTTAAGTTGTCAGCAGGCGTTTACGGAAGGAAGGAGCTGAGATGGAGGGGTGCTGTCACCGTAGGGGTGATTCCAGAGTGAACACAGGACCGTGAGTGTGTGCAGTGAGGGCCTCCACCGAGAGCAGAGACTCTGTGTTTTGTGTCCTTCTGCCACTTAGAGGAACTGCAGAAAACAAGCACAGCGGGAGTAAATGCTGTCTGAGCAGATGAGAGTCCTGGGGGCTGCATGGCCTCCGAGCCCCGGGACAGGAGGGTGGAGGAGGAACTTTGTTTTTAAGGAAATATTTTTTAAAAAATTTACTTTTATTTGTTTATCTGTGTGACTGCACCAGGTCTCAGTTGCAGCATGAAAACACCTAGTTGTGGCACACAGGATCTAGTTCCCTGACCAGGGATCGAACCCGGGCCCCCTGTATTGGAAGGGCAGAGTCTTAGCCACTGGACCACCAGTGAGGTCCCAGAGAAGAGCGGTTTTATTCAGACTTCATAAGAAAATAGAATTCCCCGAACATAACGTCCCTGAGCTCCTTTGTGCAGGAGAGTCACTGGTTTAGGAAACGTGTTAAGAAAGGAAAACTGAGGCTCACACAGGGAACGCGTCCTCATGGCAGCCGGAGACCTCTGTCCCCCTGCGGGGACTGAACTGAGACGTGAGTTACGGCCTGTCGGTTCCCAGCTGTCTCCCTCGTCCCGAGTGCGTGTGTAAAATTCCCCCTCGGGGCACTTGTGCAAAGTGTGATGAGCAGAAACACACAGGATCATGTTTATGGGTATCGGGGGGATTCCTAAGCTGAGAGTTAGGGCAACCGAGGGGGAAAATAAGATCTCTCCTGGCTCTCATCTTAGTCGTGATTTCAGATACGGGATTACTGAACGGCACGAGGTGGTCTTGTGGGTCTGATGTGAAATCTACAGAAATGAGCGAGAAAGCACCAGGGATGGGAATCTCTAAGCTCTACCCCTGGGCCACATGTAAGGGGCTCTCCCTCTGGAAGAGAAAGAGTTGGGGTCAGTATCTCCTCCACTGCTGACTTTCGCGAAGGATTTAAGCCAGATTGTTGCTCTTCCTTGAGTGGCACTGGTTATAAATACTTACAGTATTTTCCTTTTCGTTTCATCCCGTAATTTCATTTTTCAGTGTGCACAATATCCAGGTTTCCTGCCCCACACTGAAACGCTGTTCAGACTGGATCTTTCCACAGCTTCCCAATCTCATCTCAGCATCTCTTGCTTGCCGTGCATAGTCATGCAGTAATCTGAGTGAACTCATTTTAGCTGCCTGTCTATTATACTCCATAACTAAAAAAGACAAAGGGTTTAGACAAACTTGTTGTTGTTGTCTAGCCCTAAGTCATGCCCAACTCTTGTGACCCATGGACTGTATGGAGCCCACCAGGCTCCTCTGTCCACGGAATTTCCCAGGCAAGAATATTGGAGTGGGTTGCCATTTCCTCCTCCAGGGGATCTCCTCAACCCAGGGATCGAACCTGCTTCTCCTGCACTGGTAGATGGATTCTTTACCCCTTAGGCACCAGGGAAGCCCTTAGGCAAATTAGTGTATATTTTGAGAACAGCACAGAGTCTAGGGGTGTGATGGGGTGGGAATACGCCAGAAATAAAAGAGACATTTTTTAATTTTCTGGAGGGATTGTAATCTTAAATATAAAATTTTCTGGGGCTCTGTCATCAATGCAGAGCCGAGAGGGAGATGCGTGTCAACTTTGTTTCTTTCTATTTTTAATCTTGATTGGTTCAGAAGTTGTGTCTTCGTTCAAGATTGTTCGGTGAGGACCAGTTACAGCTGCGTGCACACCCTTCCTTCTGCGGTGCAGCTGTGGGACACGTAGGGGTCTTTTGTGTTTCTTGACCTTTTCTCTAGCTGTTGACGCATCACAGGTTCTAGTCAGCCTATCGACCTTTATTCCCTTGAGATTTCTCTTCCTAGTCTGGGCACTGGAGTGAGGCAGGTTCCACTCCTAAGCCATGAGACCTTGGGCGAGTTACCCACTGTTTCTCAACCTCAGCTGTTAAATAGGCAGAATAATGGTGCCAGCTCACAGGGCTGGGTGAGGATTAAAAGAGATTATTCACATAATGCCCTGAGCCTGGAGCCTGGCGATCAGTAAGCCCTGGCTATATTTATTATCTCTCCCCTGCTAGCCTTGTCCTGGCTTCCTATAGAGCAGTGCGCCTCAAAGGGGCACCGGGAGAAGCCTCCCGGGTGCCCAGGAGCCAGTGACAGAGGCCAACCCCAAACCCCACCCTGGACCTTGGCAATCGGGCAGGCTGGGCCCCAGCGATGTGTGCGGACTGGCCCCTGGGAGAGCCTGCGTGTGATCCCGCATCCAGGGCTCACCTGTGGGAGGAAGCCATACGGGTGCTGGGAGAGGGCTGCTGACTCAGCGCTTCTGCCCTGACGGCCAGGTCGGGAGCTGCGGGAACACCCCTGCCCCCAGGGTGGCTGGCACGGAGGGCACCGGAGGGGGGCTTTCTGGGGGCGGCTTTCTGAGGGCACCCTGCCCGAGGACCGGGAGAGTTTAGCAGACCCTGCAAGGGAGGGCGTTGGATCCCGTAGTGAACTGGGAGGAGGGGGCGGGCGAGATCAGCTCTCAGGATGCAAACTTGGCATCACGCTCTCTTGCCCTGCCCCCTCCCCCGACAGCCCTGGGCAGAGCTCTCTGCCCACTCCAGCCGCACTGCCTGCTGGCCTCTGGGGCTCCACCCGCCACCCCCCACTTCTCCAGCAAACGTTCCCCTTGGCTCCTCCATCATGTGTTCCCTAGCCACCGTACTCACAGGTCTGCCTTACCTGGGAGGTGGTAAGCTCCTCTCTGCTGCTAAGTCGCTTCAGTCGTGTCCGACTCTGTGCGACCGCATAGACGGCAGCCCACCAGGATCCGCAGTCCCTGGGATCCTCCAGGCAAGAACACTGGAGTGGGTTGCCATTTCCCTCTCCAGTGCATGAAAGGGAAAAGTGAAAGTGAAGTCGCCCAGTCATGTCTGACTCTTAGCGACCCCATGGACTGCAGCCTACCAGGCTCCTCCGTCCATGGGATTTTCCAGGCAAGAGTACTGGAGTGGGTTGCCATTGCCTTCCCCAAGCTCCCTTCTAGGCTAGGGTTTTATTAATCCCCTGGACTGCTGTTTAACCAAAGGCCGGCTTTCTGGGGTCTGGGGATGCAGCTCTCCTTACTGGGAGAGCAAGGACCACTGTCAGCACCCCTAGCCCTGCATCACATCACCCAAAGGCTCCCCATTGGTTTCCTTGCTTCCACTCTTACTCTTTACCTGTCCAGTCCTCACAGCATCCCCACCTCACCCCAGAGAACATTTAAAAACACATGTCTCTTTACTGCTCTGCTCAAAACCATCTAGAGGCTTCTGGTCACATTTAGAATAGAAACACACTCCTTTCCACGTCTATAAGGATCTGTATTCCCACTCAGGGAACCTTTGCTCTTCCCCTTCCTCCTCCTGGAAAGCTCTCCCCAGACGCCCAGGGCTTGCTCCTTCCTTCTCATCGTCTGGACCCTCCTTGCATATAACCCCACTCGACTCTGTCATCCTTGTCTCCTACCCTGCAGTAGTTTTCTTAATAGTATTTATTATTTTTTTCATGTTTTTAAAATGAAGCATAGTTGACTTACAACATTGTGTTAGTTTCAGGCATACAGCAAAGTGATTCAGATATATATATACACACACCCCCATATATATATATATATATATATAGCGTTGGTCAAAAATTCTTTCGGTTAGTGACCCTGATGGTCAATAAAGCCCTTGAACATAAAAATGTCTTTTATTTTTCACTTAAAGCCAAACAAACTTTTTGGCCAAACCAACACATAAACTCTTTTTCAGACTCTTTCCCCGTCTAGGTTATTACAAAGTGTTCAGTATAGTTCCCTGTGCTATATATTAGGTCCATGATGTTTATCTACCTTAATAGCATTTATTATTCCCTAAAATGATATGCTGGGGCTTCCCAGGTGGCTCAGTGGTAAAGAATCTGCTTACCAGTGCAGGAGATGCAGGTTTGGTCCCTGGGTTGGGAAGATCCCCTGGAGTAGGAAATGGCAACCCACTCCAGTATTCTTGTCTGGAGAATCTCATGGACAGAGGAGCCTAGTGGGCTGCAGTCCATGGGGTCACAAAGAGCTGGACAGGACTGAGTGACTGAGCATGCAAGCATGCAAAATGATATGCTATTCCCATTATACTACGTACGTATTTGTCGCTTGTTTATATCAGTTTCCTTCTCTAGGATTTGGAAGCTCCTTGGAGGAAGACACTTAATGGACTGTTCACTGCTTTATCTCCAGTGTCTCGACCATGGCTGGTATGCAGGAGGAACTGGGTCTCTGTTGAATGAATGAGTCGACGCACAAATAATTGGGTTTGGAGTTTGTAGAATCTTTTACTAGATTCTGATCCTGGTGTGAATTTGTTTCTCCCCTGGTCTCTTGGAAGAGGTAGAGGCTTTTGAAACATTCAGCAGGCCGAAAAGATGATCCTCAGTCTCCAAAGTTTGTTAGGGTGTCATTGATTGAACCCCTGATGCTTCCTAGCCTTCAAAGAGGTTCTTCAGGATGTCAACAAATATTAATGCATCATTACAAATAACTTTAAGGGAAATTCACTAATGAACAGTAGCCTGGGAATAATAAGCATCCACTGGTAATTTTCTTAGAGTACAGACACTACTTTAAGGAGTTTCAAAATATTTTTTAGAGTCCATGGGTTTGTCTTAGGTCATTGGTCAGCAAGCATCAAGTTGGGGCAGGTGACTTTTTTTAGGATAATAAAGTATCAACCTTCTTAACTCTAAAATTAAAACACAATAGTAATTTTAATAGAAGACTTTTTCACAGAATAGAATGCACCTACATGTCCCTTGAGGGTGGTCTACGGAGAGAGGAAGGGGGCTTTCTGAAATTAGAACACAGAAAATGATTCCCCAGGCTCTTAGGTCTGAGTCCTCCTCTTTCTCTCACTTTTTTTATTCTCTTTTTTCCTTCATCTTTTCCTCACTTGTGACATGGAAATTTAAAATTTTTTCTAGGCTTGCTGCTTCTCAAGATCTCAAGGGGAAAAATCAACACATTTCTATTCTGTTAGCAGATTCTGTGTCCGACAGATGTTCATGTAAACAATCAGACCTACTGACAGACCCACTGGACCTTCCCGTATGAGGGACCACCGAGGAACTGACTTTGCAGTTCCCAGCCCAGCACAATCCTCCCTGATTTGTGCAAAACTCTTTATGCTTAGATAACATAAACAAGATTTTTACAACATGTCATTTAACACAGTCAAGTCACCACGCACACAAGCAGGCAGGGAGATGGAATTATTGCACTATCAGGAGAGCAGTTCTTTGGCCTCACACAGAAACCATTTTCTTTGCTGTTTCTAGAAACTTCTGAAAGAATTTTCCGAAGCAACTCAAGTTGCCAGTGGTCTGCGTCTGTCTTGGGAGGACATCTTCCTTAGCAGACCACTAAGGAAGGGTGCCTGCTTTCCCTGTACTTGAAGGACTTTGTACTTCCTATCAGCGACGATTCTTTCAGTTACAGGAAAGAAGGATCTACACAGGCTTAAGCAAAACTGGGAATATGCTGCTGGTGTAACCAAGCAGTCCAGAGTACATGGGGTGCGGCTTCAGATGAGGCTTTATGCAAGCCTCAGATGATAGGACCTGAGTCCGGTCATCGTCCCTTCTTTCCAAGGGGCAGGGGCCTGAGAGGGGCTGCTAGGTTCAGACACGGGGAGGGGGGTGGGCGGGGCGGGGGAGGACTTGCCGACTTGCGATTCCCAGGCAACCCTGTCAGTGCATCCCATGACCTCTGAGTGGGCCAAGAGACTGTCCTCAAACCAGTCATGTGTCTGGGGATGTACACAATGCTGATTGGATTAGACCCAGGTCACACGATCCACTCCAGAGCCAGTTCAGTTCAGCCCCTCAGTCGTGTCCGACTCTTCACGACCCATGGACTGCAGCACGCCAGGCCTCCCTGTCCATCACCATCTCCCCGAGTTTACTCAAACTCCTGTACATTGAGTCGGTGATGCCATCCAACCGTCTCATCCTCTGGCGTCCCCTTCTCCTCCCGCCTTCAATCTTTCCCAGCATCAGGGTCTTTTCCAATGAGTTGGTTCTTCAGGTGGCCAAAGTATTGCAGGTATAGCCAGTTCCGTTCAGTCAGTTGCCTCTACCCAAAGCCATGGGCTGAGAATGGGTCACTGGGTGATGTACCTATAGGCAACCTGGGGATGGTGACCAGGGGAAAGAGAAATGGGGCAGCCAAAGTTGCAGGTCTCTGCTACTCACTAGCTCCATTTTCACAGACAGGACAGACTAGATGAAGTGGTGGAAGATAATTTCCAAGGAATCCTACACATGTGATTGTACTTTCTTTGGGGGCAGCTTTAGGCAGAAGTAGATGTTTCCCAGTGGGGTATCACTAAAATCCCTGTGGGATTTAGATTCTATACGTTTGCTGTGGGACCCACTGCATGTGATAAATCTGGTCATTTTTCAAGATGATCCCAGGAGATTTGGAAGATGGAATGGCATTGGGTATCCCTCAGGCACCCCGGTTCTTGGCCGGGCCAGCTCCCGCAGGCAGGTGAAGCAGGCCGGTCTCTGGGTGTCTGCACCTGTGCCCACAGCCTGCGGGGTGGAGCCCAGACCTCTTAGCCTCCTGAGGTTGAGACCCATGGGGACGCTCCAGGGCATCGCCTACTGTCCCTCTCTGGGTGTTTTCTGTCCTTCACACTGGCTTAGTCTCTACCTAAAGATGCTCTACTCCTTTCCTCCTTTCCTTTGCTGATGCCGTTTTCTTCTGAGAGTCCTCATTGTCTTCAGGTGCAGTTCTAACCATTATTACAAAGTCATCTTAAATGTCCTCTTTGAAGTCTTCTCTGGTCACCCAGGAGAAGTGACCTCCTTCCTTCTCTACCCTGTGTCCAGACCGTGGATACGCATCTTGTCCTGGAGTGTTTCTGGGTGGGTTTCGTGACCCTTTCACAGTGATAAAGCCTTAGGGACAGAGGTCACGCAGTCCCTTGAGTCTCGAGTCTTCCTAGGCTTCCTACTGTGTGTTATTGATAGGAAGCCCTCAATCTCTTCCTGCTGTTTGGATCAAAGTATGAGTGAATGAATGAATGAAGCAGTTGTGAATGAAATTATGAGTGAATGAAGCAATCACCGCTCCCCTATCCCCCGCTTCTCCTCTCTGTTTCTGGCATTTTATCTCTCCTAAGAAGTCTGTCCTTGAGAAACTCTGATGAATTCTAGCCTGACTTGCTGAAAATGACTTGAGGTGTTACTTCTGCAGGGTTGCTAACCTTTTAAGATGAGGTTCTTGGAAGACAAGCAATTTTAAATGGTAATGTTGAACAGAAGCAGAAGGAAAGACCTAGGTCCAGAATTCAGGGACTGTCTCCTTTCTCAGAGCACCTTGTTTTCTGCATTGGTTTCACTAGAAGTGAAGATGGAAGGACATGGCATTAAATATATTAGAAATTTAGGAGGACAGATAAGGATTTTTTACAAATAAGGTAGGAAATCTAGATAGCGTTAAAAAAGAAAAAAGTCTGTTCTATACGTCTGTGTCTCTTTTGCTGTCTCGCATACAGGGTTATCGTTAGCATCTTTCTAAATTCCATATATATGCGTTAGTATACTGTATTGGTGTTTTTCTTTCTGGCTTACTTCACTCTGTATAATAGGCTCCAGTTTCATCCACCTCATTAGAACTGATTCAACAGAGTCTTTTGGACTCTGTGGGAGAGGGCGAGGGTGGGATGGTTTGAGAGAATGGCATTGAAACATGTATATTATCATATGTGAAACGAATTGCCAGTCCAGGTTCGATGCATGAGACAGGGTGCTTGGGGCTGATGAACTGGGATGACCCAGAGGGATGGGATGGGGAGGGAGGTGGGAGAGGGTTTCAGGATGGGGAACCCGTGTATACCCATGGCTGATTCATGTCAATGTATGGCAAAAACCACTACAATATTGTAAAGTAATTAGCCTCCAATTAAGATAAACACATTTATATTAAAAAAAAGAAAAAAGTTGTGTATATATTCAACTAAAATAAAAGAGTTACCTGCATGGAAAAATACACCTTAATCAAAATTGATAGATGACAGGAGAAAAATTTGATAATGCTTGCAACCACAGGAGTTCACTATTTGACAAATGCTTGAAACATCCCAATATAAAAACGGGCAACAGATATAAATAGGCGACTCACAGAAGAGGAACCACAAGTGGCCAACATATCTGAAACGAAGCTGAGTCTCACCGTGGTCAGGGAAACAGAGGTGAAGTTAACCAGATGTCAGCTTTTCCCAGCCAATTGCAAAATTTGAAACAGTCCATAAAATCTGGAGCTGGGAGTGCTGATGAAATTGGCATCTTATCCATTGCCAGTGCAAATATGAATTGGTATAAATATTTACCAAAGTCGTTCAGAAACATCTATAAAATAAATGATGTTTACAGGCTTTGATTGAATCAATAATCATATTTCTAGGAATCCAAGCTGTAGTTTACAAAGTGAGAGCAACTGGATGTACTACAGGTATAAAGATTATTTCAGCTTCGTTTGAGGTGGAGGAAAGAAAAAGGAAACACTGACTATCCCACCATAAAGGAATACACATTTGTTCTATGGCATCTTAGGAAGCTAATAAAAAGAATGAGCTAGTTCTATAAGTGGAGAGTGGAATGACCATGATGTATAGTATATATTGGAATGCCACTTTTATTAAAAAGCTATAAAGAAGGGGGAAGAAAGCCACTTCCATATGTGTTTATATTTCTATGTGTTTATGAACCCATGGAGAAAGGTGTGAGGGCTACACCCGTTGTTAACAATGGTACCCAGGGGGTGGGACCACACCAGGGGAGGCAGACCTGCTCTTCCCATTGAGAGGAGGTGGCCTCAGGAGGGACAAAGGGATGCTTGGCCTTGTCTGCTCCCTGCTCTTCGCCCCAGCTCCCGGTGCACCGAGGAGACCTGCCCATTCCCCACAAATGCCCCTGCAGTAAGTGCACTGCCCTGGGCCAGCGTGCCTGGGGAGGACCATCCCCAGAGGAGCCTAGTGCTGGCCCAGACAGAGCGCTTTGGGCCACTTGGGTAGGGGATTCTAGCATCTTTGGTACCTGGAGTATGAGCTGGGAGGAGAGTCCCAGACTGTAGGTAGACACGTTTTGTTGGCCCTGGAGACTCCTTGGCACACTTGTAAGGCTTAGCCTTCAAAGCAGAGGGCTTGGGGCAGGGGCCTCAGGGTTCCAGGTCTAAGAGGGGGCAGATACAGGGGAGTGAGGAAGACAATTAATACTCTTCCTTACAAGTTTCTGAATGACTTAACTCATTACACTAAATACGCAGGAATTAAAAAACATGTTACTTGGGCTTCCTTGGTGGTCCACTGGTTAAGAGGCCACCTTGCAATGCGGAGGACACTAGTTTGATCCCTGGTCTGGGGAGATCCCTCAGGCCACGGAGCAAGGAAGCCCGGAGGAGGGAACTGCTGGAGAGCTAGCGCCCTAGAGGCCCGTGCTCCACAATAAGAAGCCGTTCATCAAGAAGCCCGCGCACCACAACTCGAGAGGAACCTCTGCTCATCACAACTAGAGGAGGACCGCACGCAGCCATAAATAAAGAACTAAACAAAATCATAAAAAAACATGTTACTTGCAATAATCTTAATGGAAAAAATCTAAAAAAAATATATGTATACACACACACACATATATACAATCACTTTGTACACTTGAAACTAACTGAATATTGTAAATCAACTATACTTCAATAAAAAGGAAGAAAAAAAGAAAAAAAATTAAAAGTATCCCCCTTAAGCATTTGAAACTGAAACCCAAAAGTCCAACAGGGAAAGACAGCAGCTAAATAATCTCTAGCGGAGAAACGTCAGGTGAGATCGCAGTTGGTGAGAGAGCTGAGGGCAGGCACTCTTCCTCATAGCCCCTGACTTCGTCTTGCCGGCCTAAGTCGTTGATTTGCCGTGAAGCCGAGGGGCTACAGGCACAGGGTCAGGCACACATACATACATACACATTTTGGGGAGAGGATGTCCTTTTGGTTTATCCATCCATCACATAGGGACTGAGGGCGCCTGTGTGTTAGTTACTGTGTCTGGCGCTGAGAAAAGAGCAAAGAATGAAATAGGAAAAAAAAAATCCCTGGCTTCATAGTGACACACATTAAACAGATGAATATACCGCAGTCAAGGCGTTTGGATAAAATAAAGCCAGGAAAGAGCGAAGGTAGGGGGTTGCATTTTTATGTGGCGTGGCCATGAAGGTCTGACCTGGATGAGCCATGAGTCCAGATCTGTAGGAGGTGAGGGCGCCAGGCTCAGGTTGGGAGCAAAAGTAGCTGAAGTGACAGATTCGTGCTCGCTTTTCTTCCCTGGAGTTGACTGAACGACACAGCAGACGAGAGAAGGCACAGGGGAGCTCCAAGCACCCACTGCTAAGTTAGAGAGGCCGGTCTGCGCAGATGGTATGTTGTCAAATTCCAGTTACATGACGTCTGTAAAAAGCAAAATTAGAGAGACAGTAAACATCAGTGGTTGAAGCAGGGAGTGAGGAGTGATGACCGGGTGGAACACATATTCATATTCACTATTTCTAGATATTAATATTTATATATATGAGGGTTCTGTACCCACAAATTTCTTCTTTCTGTCAGTTAAAGAAAGTGAATGTGTTAATCGCTCAGTTGTGTCTGACTCATTGCGACCCCATGGACTGTAGCCCGCCAAGGCTCCTCTGTCCCTGGGATTCTCCAGGCAAGAACACTGGAGTGGGTTGCCATGCCCTCCTCCAAGGGATCGTCTCGACCTAGGGATCAAACCCGGGTCTCCTGCATTGCAGGTGGATTCTTTACCATCTGAGCCACCAGGGAAGCCCCTCTGTCAGTTAAAAGGGCCTTAAAAAAAAAAAAAAAAAGGAAAAAGGAAAGGGTATCCTGGTACCAAAGAGCACACTTCATGCTGGATCTTGAGTTCTCACCACAGTCCTCCAGTAAAAGGAGGCAGAGCTCCTTGGAGAATTTAGGCCAGGGCAGGAAATGAGCCTGGAGCATCTCGTGGTGCCAGAGAGTAAGGCATGTTCACCTGGGCTTTGTCAGGGGGCCAGGGGACAGCTCAGAGAGCCTCCAGTGGCCAAAGTGGGAACAATTTGAGCAACAAAGCAAAGTTCATTTTCTAACCCAAAGTGGAAAATGAGTGTCCGTGGGTCCTCACTGATGAAAATAGTGATGGAATAAATAAGTCCCTTGGGCTACAAGGGGATCAAACCAGTCAGTCTGAAAGGAAATCAACCCTGAATATTCATCGGAAGGGCTGATGCTGAAGCTGCAGCTCCAATACTTTGGCCACCTGATGCAAAGAGCAGACTCATTGGAAAAGACCCAAATGCTAGGAAAGATTGAGGGCAGGAGGAGAAGGGGATGACAGAGGATGAGATGGTTGGATGGCATCATCGACTCAATAGACATGGGTTTGAGCAAACTACGGGAGATGGTGAAGTACAGGGAAGCCTGGCTTGCTGCAGTCCATGGGGTCGCAAAGAGTTGGACCTGACTGAATGATTGAACAACAAAATCAAGTAAGCGGGAGAATATAGACATGTCTCCATGTGGGAGAAAATGTCACCCTCGAGGAGCTGGAGCAGAACTCCCCGTGCAGGACCAGCTTTCTTCCAAAGACTAGGAAGACCTAGGAATCTTTCCATCCGGTGTTGGGGTGGAGTCCCACCAACCTCGGGCCTGTCAGTTCCTGATGCCCACATGTCCAGAATGTGGCAGGGCCAGCGTGAGCTGCCTACCGGTGCGATACGAGGCCCTGGGTGGGTGACAGTGACAAGGACTGTGGTTTTCATACACAGAGATTCTGGGAGGCTTGGAGGGAGCCAAACTCCCTGGTGACTCAGACAGTAAAGAATCCACGACAGTGCAGGAGACCTGGGTTCGATCCCTGGGTTGAGAAGATCCTCTGGAGAAGGGAATGGGAACCCACTCCAGTATTGTTGCCTGGAGAATTCCATGGGCAGAGGAGTTTGGTGGGCTACAGTCCACGGGGTCCTAAAGAGTCAGACACAATTGAGAGACAGCATGCATGCATGCATGCATGTGTGTATATATATATATATGTATGTGTGTGTGTATATATATATACATATATTTGTACTTGTAAAAGTGCAATCATGACTTTTAAACTGTAGTTTTGTCCAAGGGAGAAGTGGTATGAGAAAGATGCTGTCAGTGTTTGTAAGCAGATGCCTGGGGCCTTCACAAACCCTCAAGCTTCTGGGTCCTTATGTGGCTTTGAGTTGTCTTGGAACAAGATGGGGCTCCCAAGGCATGAATGACCTCAGCCCAGCCCTGGGAACCTTGCCTTAGACCCACAACTGTCCCTAACAAAGATTCTTCTTCTTCCAAGAAACAGAATTTCCTGCTAATGGAAGGCTCACCCATGCCTTCTGGAAGTGGGTGTTTACTAGCCAGGTTTGGGCTGCCCTGTATCTGGGTATAGACAGCTAGCAGGGAATATGTGAAGTTCTGGGCTTCCCTGGTGGCTCAGATGGTAAAGAAGCTGTCTGCAATGTGGGAGACCTGGGTTTGATCCCAGAGTAGGGAAGATCCCCTGAAGAAGGGGATGGCAACCTGCTCCAGCCCTGGGGGTTGCAATGACTGAGCGACTGAGCACAGCACACGTAAATTTCCATCCCAGGTTCACGATTTTAGAGCCGGTCTTTGAACAAAATAATTCCATTGGTTTGGGTAATTCTACTTTTGGTCTTCCTGGGGAAACTGTCAATAATTTACACTGTGCTTCTTGGGGTTATCTAGTAACTCTGGATTTTCTGCTCTAAAGGAAGAGGAGCAGCAAAGTGTGTTTTGCTTCTTGAAGGAGAAAATAATTCACTGCTTCCCTTGGTTGGAGGTACAGGCATTGGGTGCCGGGCTGGTCGTGCTGAGTCAGGTAGCGGGAAGGGGTGCAGGAGAGCTGGCTGGTGCGGAGGGGCTGGAACTCGCCCTCTTCCAAGGGAGCTATTCCTCGCAGAGACGTGAGATGAAGGGAGGGCAGACCCCGCTGACAGCCGAGGGCAGACGTTCCAGCCCTTCCCAGTGACGGGGGTGGTACTTGCTTCTCTCTCGAAAGGAACTGAGAATGCTCTGTTCTGAGTGACTCATACCAGTCTGGTGTTATTTGTAAACATCTTTCCTCGGAGAGATTTAGACAGAAAGTGTGGAAGTTCCGTTTCCCCGGCAGCTTGTTGCTGCAGTGGTTGAGTTCTGCTTCAGGGCAAAGCAAAAGATGCTCTGCTCGCTAGCCTCATGCGAGGCACCACCCAGACATCACGCTGGCGATGAAGAAGGGGCCAGGATGAAATTCCCGGTGTGGGGGGAGGCGGGGGGGGGGGCTGCTTAGCCAAGGCCGAGGTGAATGACAAAGGAAGCATTCTCTCCCGGGAGGCGGGGGTGGGGTGGCGGTCCAAGGCCACCTCCTGGTGCAGCCTCCTCATCCCATCCCATAATGCTTGGGTCATTTTTAAAGCTCAGGGTGCTTTGGCAACCCTTTCACTGCCAAAACGAAACATGAGCAAAGGAAACCATCACCACAAATGCCCAAAACGGAGTCAGGCAGGCGTGTTTTCACCGTCTCACTTCCTGCTCCAGGCTTGCCTTGCTGCTCCACCTTGCATATACTGTATGTGGGGTGTTCATATTGTGTCTTCCTCTCTCCTCCTGATTCTTTAATAGATTTTCTCTGTAAGTCATGTCAGTGGCAGATAAGTCAGACTGATCATTGTGTGGACGGGGGCCCGGAGAATCCTCTAGTTGGTGGGGGTGGGGAGCAGACCACTGAAATGAATGCTATCGTTCAGTTGTTAAGTCGTGTCCGACACTGCGACCCCATAAACTGCAGCACACCAGGCTTCCCTGTCCATCACTATCTCCCAGAGCTTGCTCAAACTCACGTCCATTGTGTCGGTGATGCCATCCAACCATCTCATCCTCTCTCTTCCCCTTCTCCTCCTGCCCTCAGTCTTTCCCAGCATCAGGGTCTTTTCCAAAGAGTTGGCTCTTCACATCAGGTGGCCAACGTATTGGAGCTTTAGCTTTAGCATCAGTCCTTCCGATGGATATTCAGGGCTGATTTCCTTTAAGACCAACTGATCTCCTTGCTGTCCAAGGGGCCTCTCAAGAGTTTTCTCCAGCACCGAAATTTGAAAAATTCACTGGAATGAATGGGTTGGTTGCTAAGGCTTTTCTTTCCTTCTCAGCTGTCTTTTCCCAAGTGCAGACATGGTTCCTGTTACAATGACTCAGGCAAGGTCATGGTTTCTCCTGATTCCTTGCGTGATTCCCACACAGGATGGTCCTTCTCCTGGGGGCTCAGCTGTTTTCCCTTGTAAGACTCTTAGAAGTCTTTCAAAAAGAGTGAAAAAGAAAGAAAGGAAGAAGGAGAGTCAGAGGGAGGGAGGACGGGAAAAGGAGAGAAAGAAAGAAGGGAAAAGGTACTCGTGTGCCGGGGATGTCATCAGTGGAAACACTCTGCTTCCACATGGACTTGGGTCAGAGAGGAAGCAAGGACCGTCTCTCCGTTTCTGCTTCCTCTTCTCCCATCCACTCCTCTCCCTCCCCATCCTCTCCTCTCCTCTCTTTTCCTGTCTCCCTCCGCTTTCTTTTCATTTGAAAGAATTGGAGGCTGGCCCATCCAGACAAAGCCGGCTTAGAGAGGAAGAGCTCAGCGAGGAAGTTAACTGAGGAGTGGAAACAGCGAGAGACCAGACACACTGATTTCCTGCCCTTAAATCGGGAGAGGAAGAAGCCGTTTTCCTGCTCCTGCCCCAGGTCTGGGTGGAAGAAGGCAGTGCTCCTTGTCCCCCGACACCCCCGCTCGAGGGCACCCCAGTTGGAGACCCGAAGTCTCCAAGCACTGCGGCCGGCAGAGCCTGTGCCCCGTGTCCGCAGGAACAAGCCCGGCACTGTCAGGGATTAGGCGGAACAGATGCACCTAAGATGCTTAGGGCTTTTTCCAGACCCAAGACCACTTTGCAGCCAGAGAAGCGGCTTGGAGGAAATGGGGTAATTAGACGGTCTCCTGCTGGGAGGGCTGCAAGCCTCAGACTAGAGTGTCTTAGCCTCTGCCCTTCCTCCGCTGCCTTCCTGCTTCTCATCCTTCTCTTCTTTCCTTTTCCTACTTTTTAATTTTCTTCTCCATCTACTTCCTGTTCATGTTTTCCCTTCTTTATTTGTCCCAACTTCTTTTCCTTGTTTCTTCCCCGCTTGCGCGTTCCTTTCATCCCTTCTTGGACTCCCTGGTGGCTCAGATGGTAAAGAATCCGCCTGCGATGCAGGAGACTTGGGTTCGATCCCAGGGTCAGGAAGATCCTCTGAAGAAGGGAATGGCTGCTTGCTTGGAGAATCCCGTGGACAGAGGAGCCTGGTGGGCTACAGTCCGTGGGCTCACAAAGAGTCGGACACGACTGAGCGACTGAACACTTTGACTTTGGGCCTCCCTGGTGCCTTCCCTTCTTTTCCTCTTCACCTTCTTCACTGTGCTCTTTGTGTTTTTTTTCGGGTTTATCATGACTTTGAGTTTTGACTCCATTGTCGACTGAGATGGATTGCAATTTCCAGGGAGAGAAAGTACAAGCTGAGTAATTGGAAATCCATGTCTGCCTTCATGTGGCCACAGAGAGGTGTTAGAACACAAAAGCAAAGATTGCTCAGGCGCTGTTAATCTCTGTAACAGCCCAGCTGAGCAGCTGAGTGGTTTCTGGTTTGCAGATGGGGAGACCCAGGCCCGGACTCCAGTCCTGGACAAGGTCGCTGTAACTATTGGGGAGTGGAGTTGAACACACCTCTGTCCAGTGCTGAAGTCCCCCATGCTCAGTGCAGCCTTGAGGACAGTGGATGAAGGGTCCATGGGTACTGGGTGTGGGGAGGGCTTCCGGTTCAGGTCAAACATCTAAAGTGACATCCCCTGCCTCTTACCTGTACCAGCGTCACCTTTTCAGTTCAGATCTGGGGCGGGGCCTGAGGGCATGTCTAACAAGTGTCAAGTGGTACTGATGCTGTTGGCCTGGCAACTGTACTCGGAGAACCAGTGGTTTAAAAGGCATCAACTTTACCAACTTCCCTGGTGGTTTAGTGGTTAAGAATCTGCCTGCCAGTCATGGGTTTGATCCCTGGTCTGGGGAGATTCCACATGATGTGGAGCAACTAAGCCCGTGTGCCACAACTACTGAGCCTTTGTGCTGCAACTACTGAAGCGCGTTTGCCTAAAGCCCTTGCTCCACAACGAGAGAGGCCGCTGCAAAGGGAAACCTGTGCACTGTAGCTAGGAAGTATCCCCCGCTTGCCGCACCGAGAGAAAGCCGGAAACAGCAGTGAAGACCCAGTACAGCCAAAATAAGTAAATAAGAATACAAGACAAAAAGTTTTTTTTTTAAAGAGCATCAACTTTAGACTTAGCTGACTGCTCCAAACTCAACCCCAGGTGGCAGGAAGTGCTTTCCAGAGTCTGACTTAAGTGCAGATTGGGTGTAAACGAAGTACTGAAAGGGTCCAACCTGCCTCACTTCACAAAGGACAGGAGGTTTCTTTATAAGATAGAAGAATATAACCATGATAAACAGTTGAGGGAGTCAAATGAAGGGAAATAATAGAGTTTAGTGAAAATAGCTGACATCCAATAAGGATAATTTCCCCTCTTCCTTGCTGGAGTGACATGCATGTCCCTTTCCTTTCCTGGTTGACCACATCCTGTTTTCATTTTGGGAAAAGGGCCCTGAATTTTATCCCTTGAATCCAATTCTCCTTTCTCCAAACTGCCTTGCAGAGAATGTCTTCTTACCTAGACAATTTGGAAGGTATGAGCAGATTGATCTTTATGTGTCGTTTGGCACATGGGGTTCTAGTTCCCTGACCAGGGATAGAACCCATGCCCCCAAAACAGTGAGAGCGCAGAGTCTTAACCACTGGACTGCCAGGGAAGTCCCTATCTTTTTTACAACCTGTGAACTTCGGCAAAATGGCAAGTGAGTAATGTATTAATTGTGGCAATGCACAATGTATTAATTGCACAACCATATTTGCTGAGTATCTCTTGCTTGTAGTAGAAAACAAATCTTAAGAACCATACGAGGGAGATCACAAGAAAGTTCTGACAGAATTCCCGACTTCAGGGTACTTACAGCCTGGTTTGGTGAAAAAGATGTACATGTAAGCAACAGGAGAATAATCATATCATTTAGCAGTTTCCAGTGACTCTCAACACAGCAATTCACAGAAAGGAAAGCGCAGAGTAGGTTGATAAAGGCACAAAAGAAAGACATTTAATTTGATTGATAAAAAGGAGGAAAATTTGAGAAAATTTAGAAGAATTTTAGGTATTAAAGTTAGTATAACTTGGCATAAACAACACTTCTAACAGCTTTATACGACACACACACAAATGTGGGATGGTGAAGAAGATAACTGAGCCTGTCATCAGGAGGCTTGTTGTGGGGACTTCCTGGGCGGTCGACTGGTTAGGAGTCTGTGCTCCCAGTGCAGGGGACACGGGTTCGATCCCCGGTTGGGGAGGATCCCACATGATGCACAGTATGGCCAAAAGAAAAAAAGCAAGCCTCTTGGGGACTTGCCACTTAGGACTCTGTGATCTGAACCAGTCATTTGAGCTTCTTAGTGTTGGTTTCTGCAGACAGAAGGGGGATTTCCAGTATCTCTATCAGCTGAACTTCAGTCAGGAAGCGGCAACCAGCATTTGAAGCAAAAGGGCATTTAAACCTGGAATGAGTTGCTTTAAAGACCAGAGGAAAGATGAGGCGAATCAAAGTTGGGGGGCCTTGTACTGAAGCCCCCGTGTGACCACTGCCCCTTCTGGGGAAGCCCTCCACCATCGCCCTCCACCGTCCAAGTCTTGCTCAAGGGCATGACCTTGGCCAAAAGCAACAAGCCTTGGCCAGGAACTTCAGGAAGAGCAGTTTCTAGGCTTCTAACCCTGAGAATTCAGGAAACAGGGTAGAAAAAGGTGCAGAGAGGAGCGCAGGTGCCAACAGAAGACAGTCAGCTCTGACTAGAAGCAACCATTAGTGGGCTGTGAAATTAGTTTAGAAGACTGTAGATGCATGCGTGCTGAATCACTTAGCCGTGTATGACTCTGTGACCCCATGAACTGTAGCCCGCCAGGCTCCTCTGTGCATAGGATTTCCCAGGCAAGAATACTGGAGTGGATTGCCATGACCTCCTCCAGGAGATCTTCCCAACCCAGGGATTGAACTCGCATCTCTTGTATCTCCTGCATTGGCAGGTGGGTTCTTTACCACTAAGGCCTGGGGAACCCTTAGAAAGTTGTGCCAGCTTAAAAAAAAAATCGAGTGGATAAAATAGAAAATAACAGAGCATTGCATAGAGTAATATTTGAGTGTGTATGTGTGTGCGTGCAGATGTGTGTGTGTGTGTTTTGCGTACGTGTGTGTATGCATGTATGTGTGCATGGGTGTGTGTGTGGGTGTGTGTGTGGGTGTGTGTGTGATATATTCTGTGATATATATGCATGTTGTATAAAGGTCCAAAAGGTTTAAAAGCCACAGAATGAAGAATAAGATGAAATGATTTATGTGCTCTGTAACTTCTAAAGTGCAAAGCAAACACTGTGCATTAATAACCATTTGCCTGAGCCCCATGTTCGTTTTTACTCAGCCTCAGCACTACACCGCTGGGATATTAAGGCCCCAGCTGTCTGCCCAGGCAGGTACCTTCAGATTGTCCCCTACTCACGGAAGCTCACACTGAAAAACCACTGGGGACAGAAAACAGAAATTAGTGTGTTAAAGGAGAAAAGTAGAACAATGGCCTTTGGTGTTTGATTTTTTTCAAGGCCCAACCTGGTTTTTTGATTGAATATGTGCTTCACCAGCAGTCACGGCTGCTTGTGCTTAGCTGGGGAGAAAAGAAGCTGAGTGATACGTGAAACAGTTTTTAATAGATGCACGGAGTACCTCCCCGCCGCCCCCCCACCGCCCATCATAACTATTTCCACACTGAAGGGTGTCCTCACTTGGACAGCACTTTCCTGGGGACCCTGGTTACCAACTTCTGGAAACTGAAATAATACTCCAGAGTCAGTTTCATCCTTCAGCAAAAGCAGCCTTTAACATTTTATTAACTGAAAATCCATTGTCGCCTCCTTCCTTGTAGACCACATTTCTTTCACAGGATTCGCGTATCTTTGGGAAGGGGTTGAATTTCGTTGTGCTCAAGAGCATGTGAAATTTTAAACTGGGCATGAACTTAATCATTAATTTTTTTCTCGTTTAGAAATTCCTTCTTATCTCTCCTTCCCTGTACTGCCTCCTTTTTAAATTGCTTGTAAGAGGGCAGCTCACGATAGCATAACTGGTTTTTCTTGGAAGAGTGAATACATAATAAAAAGAGCACCATTCACTCCTAACAATTTACTGGTTGTTCTCCAAGGCCCCGGGGAGGTGGGTGGATGTTGTGAATTTTCTCTTTAGAGCAAAGGATGTACGACAAGGTGATAGGATCCAGGTCAATGCCAAGAAGGAATTCAAAACCGAGACGTGTTTGCTCCATACAGAGCAGCGTTTTCTGCTTTGCCTCCTGAACACAGGTGAGCGGGGAGCTGCTATCAGACCATGCTCATCACTCGTCCCCTGTGCTTTTCCAGGCTGGTGTTTGTCCCCAGGTGGCAGGAAGGTCAGGAAATGAGAGCCTGTTCTTGCCACCCAGGAGAGGATTAAGGGAGGTGTGGCCTGGGGAGTGGTATAGTAGGACAGGGTTATTTGGGGAGGGTAGAGATGAGAAAGAATAACTGGGGGTGTTGGCAAAAATGAGTTCAGGACGCAGGCGGAGTAATAAGTCAGAAAACTTCTCTTGAATGTGTGGGTGGGGTTGGAATATGGGCCAAGAAAAGGGGATTCTGATCAAATGAGAGTATCCCATGTCCTGCATAGTTTTAGGGGCTCTCCAAGAATGGATTTAAGGTGTTTGAGGACTAGAGGAAAAATGATGTTAAACCCAGAGGACCCCTGAGAGCTGCCTTTTGAAACGAGAGTAAAAGGAGGCAGGAGAGGAGAGCTCCCGATTCTGACCACACTTCAGAGACGATGCTGGGTGCTCCGAAGGTGCTCCCCTCCTCCCTCCCCTCTCCCTCTCCCTCCCTCCTCCCTTCTTCCCTCCTTTGCTTCCTCCCTCCCTCCCTTCCTTTCTTAAAAAACTCTCAAATTACCTCTCCCCACACTTTTATGATTATTCCTACTTTAAAGATGAAATTTTAACGTGCCAAAAAATCAAGTAACATGTACTCAGTGAAAAAGGATGATTCAAATTGAGTTCCTCCAGACTCCCAGACCCACGTTCTTTCCAAAACATCCCACCAGCTCTCTTCCAGAAAACGCAATGGAAAATGTCCGTGGAAACCCGACGACCGTTCCAAGCCATGCTGCAGAGGGAGACTGTGCTGAGATTATCTTTGTGCGTGCAGTCCATGCCCCCAAACTTCCATCAAGGTTGCTCTCCGCAGGACTGGTGATGTGCTCCCAGCTGAGGACTTGGTAGAGTCGCAGGAGAAGTGAAAAGGAAAGGCCGTGATCTGAAGGGCGCTGTCCTTGGAACAGAAATTCCCTGGCCACTCTAAGTCATCCTTGTGAATGCCGGGCCGTCCCGTAGTTCAATGGTGAGATTTCAGCTTCTTTGCGTTTTCTGTAGGTAAGTCCTGCGTGATTGAAGCTGGGGCTGGCCAGGGCCCCATGCACAAGGAAAATGCCGGGCCCCCTGTTGAAACGCCATAAAGGAATTTCAAGACAGTGAAGGCAGACTGTTAACAAGTGCAGAGACCTCAGAACACGTGGGGCTGTGTGACTGCACAGGACAGCCGTTCAAGAAACTGACCCTGGAGGGAGCCGATCCACAGTGATTTGGTCCAACAAAGATACGCACTGAAGGCCTGCAGCTCTCCGTGTGTTTTGTCAAGGTCAATAGCACAACCGCATCTGGCGGGTGGAAATGAGATTCTGTAAACGAGCAAGTTGACCATAGCAGCTGTCGTAAACTCACTCACTCGTCTTTCATTCATGAGGTCTCCAGTTCACAAGGCACTTACCAACCTAACCGTGGGCAGGTGCCCTGCTAGGAGTGGACGATGTGAACATCCCAGGAAGCGTGGCCTCTGTGTTCTTGTCTCTCTTGCAGAGTGGCCATTGTTTGCTCCTGGAGACAGAGCAGCTTAGATGCTGGACGCGGTCGCGAGTGGCCCAGACTCTCCAGCCCAGAAGTCTGTTCCCCGGGCAGGCTCTCCACCCTCCCTCAGGGGCCCGCTCTCTGAGGACATATTGGATTCTTTGGCAGCAAGCAACAGAAGCTGATTCTGCTGTCCTGATGGAGAAAAACAGGTTATTATTGGAAAGACATGGGGAGCTCACAAAATTGATGGCAGTGGGAGATAGCCACGCCTCACAAGGGACAGAAACCCAGGTAGGGTTAGGCAGTGTGGGTAGAAGGGAGTGATATCTTGTCCACATGCTGCTGGAGTAAATTGACTTGGCTTTAAAATTTCTTTTGGTTCTTTTTTTGAGAACTCAGATAGATGCAGAGATTAGACTCAAACCTACTCTGTCTGTGACCCCCGACCCCACAGGTCTGGGCAAGGCCTCTGTCTTGCTTTATTTCATACATTTTCCTCATTTGATCCATGACTCCCACTCTCCTGTCCACAGACAACTACCCTAAATGTGCTTGGTTTATGTTCTTAATGTGTAGGTATGCACGCGTATGTAAGGGCTTCCCCAGTGGCTCAGCAGTAAAGAATCTGCCTGCAATGAAGGAGATGAAGGAGACACAGGTTGGATCCCTGGGTCAGGAAGATCCCCTGGAGGAGAAAATGGCAACTCATTCCAGTATTCTTGCCTGGAGTATCCCATGGACAGTGGAGCCTGGCGGGTTACAGACCACGGGGTTGCAAAGAGTCAGACACACTTACCGACTGAGCATACGCACAGTGCACACGTGTATAAAACACACAGTCATTGGTATAATCATGTGTGCGTGTTTAAAACTGATGTAACTGTCTTTATATGGCAGAGAGTGTTCTGATGCTTACCTTTTTGATCAATAAAAGCGTGTCTCCAGGCCTCTCTGGGCTGTACACTTAGTTCACGGTTCTAAGCTGCATGCTGTGTTTCACAGGATCGTCCCCCAAGTCTCTCAGTCCATTTCCCTACAGATGGTCACCCTGCTTTGTCTCCAGGCCCCCAGGAAGGGGTTGACTGTGATGAGTCATTTCCTGTGTGTCCCCTGTTGACCTGGGTGAGGCTTCTTCTGGGATCCAAGCCTCCTGGTTAGAAAGCAGCAAAGCCACAGCTGCCAAGGGGGTGGGGTGGGCTCCCATGACGTCCTCTCTTGCACAACCACCGGGGAAGCAGAGGTTCCCAGGGCCCAGCCTCGCCCTTTAACCTCAGAGGTGTCACTGTGCTCCGAGGTCTTCTCCCCAGCTCCGGGGGATCCCAGCAAAGGGCCATCCTCAGCTTCACCTCCCTCAACAGCCCCTCGCTCAGCACCCTTCCATGCTCCAAGGTCAGGCTCCTGGTGCCATGTCTGTCCTGCACAAGCCTGTCCTGTCCTCCCGGCTACGAGGTGGACCAGGGACAGAGACCACCAGGGCCCGTCAGAGTCCCATCCGCAAGGATGCTGCAGACTGGTTGGGATGGGCGGGTTGAGGGAGGACAGTGCAGAAGAGAGACGTCTTCCTGACACACCTACTCCGGAGCTCTGCTGCCTTCCAGAGTGCACCCTGGGGAGCAGACACAGCTCAGCCAGTGTGCAGAGAGCCAACCAAGTGTGCAACACTCAGGTGAGGGACACACGAGCCCTGCTGTGGTTCTGGCCACCTTCTATCTTTTCAGAGGCCTGGCTCCCTTTCTGTTTTGTCAAGATGTCTACTTTCTTAAGAAAAATGCCTACTTTGTGTTTAAACTAGAAGGAGTTGGTTTCTTCCTCTCAAAGCCGAAACATCATCAACACATGCACACTTTACCCTGTAAGCAATTCTTGTTTTGTTTAATCGCCCAGTCGTGTCCGACTCTGCAATGCCATGGACTGTAGCCTGTCAGGCTCCTCTGTCCATGGGATTCTCCAGGCAAGAATACTGGAGTGGGTTGCCATTTCCTTCCCCAGGGGATCTGCCTGATCGAGGGATTGAACCCAGGTCTCCTGCATTGCAGGCAGATTCTTTACCATCTGAGCCACTAGGGTAGCCCTAAGTAATTCTTACAAGAAATAAATCGTGTCTTTAAGACTGTGGCCATCTCAGCTCTGGAATGGGGATATTTCATTCTATACTGCCTTAGCCCCTTCTTCAGGCGATGTGCTGGCAAAATAAAGAAGGGCTCCCTTCCTCTCCAGGAGCCCTCTCTTGTGGAGACGTGTTCTCGGCTCTCTTCATACCTGAGGGGCATCCCCTCTCACACCTGAGATGGTGCAGGGCAGGAGGGTGGATTCCCTGGAGCGTGGGGCCGGGTGACCCTGTGGGCCCTGAGGGCTAGGAGGCTGGAGACACCTCGGGGGAGAGGATGTCAGGGTTCCTGGGTCCAGGGCCAGGGTGCTCCGCTCCTTCACAGCACATGGGAACACCTGGGGTGGACGGGACAGTGGGCTCGGCCACCAGGCCCGGTAGCTTTGGGAGCATTAGTGAAGGAGAAGAGAGCTGGGAGGGACGTCTTTGCCACCTGACCAGGGAGGCAGGGCATGACAGATGGGAGCGCCCGCCCCCGGCCGTGGCCCTGGGTGCACAGATGGAGTTGTCAGCATTCAGGACTCAGGGACTCCCTTCTTTCTGCTTTTTCTGAAGCGGGTGACCCCTGGGATTCCCATGTGTTACAGGCTGGTGGGGCGTGACTATGGTCCAGCATTGACTTTTCTAAGCAGCCTGGGCCAGCGGGCTGTCTGATCTGGACTGCTGCAACACACACACCACAGATGGGGCTTAAACATCACACAGTCATTTCTCACAGTCCTGGAGGCTGGAAGTTCAAGATCAAGGTAGCAGCTGACGCACGGTTTGGGACCAACCCTCTTCGTGGTGTGTGCACAGCCGCTCTCTTGCTGTTTCCTCGCATGGAGAGGGGCACCGGGGGAGGAGGGAGACAGAGAGGGGGCAGAGGGGTGGCGGGCGGGGACGCTCCCCGGAGCCCGCCTCCATGTGCTTCCCTGTTCTGCTGCCCTCGCGGGTGGTCTCCGAGGGACGGCACAGGCCCCTGAGGGGTCTCGGGTGAACTGCTTTAGAACATCCATCTGGATGATGGAATATGTTAGCGCTGATTGATATAAATTACGTGGATGAGCGCCGGCAGCCTCCCTGGGCCTGAGAGCTGCCACAACCGCGTAGGGACCTCAGGCGCCTGGAAGAGGAGAGGGAGCCCGAGGGCTGACGGTGACACTTGCCCTCGGGTTTGCTGCCAAACATGGACGCAGCGAAATGCTTCCAAGATCGGCTTCTAGAAAGCAGCCTCTTTAAGACGCTTTTGATGAAATGAGAGTGGATGTGTGGTATGTGTTCCAAAGAGGTTTACTCAAGGCAGAGAGCTCGCTGTCGATGCTAAAGACCCAGTTCCAAGATTTCTGCCCTTTTGTGTCTCTTAGTTATAAGCTGTGGGAAAATAGTCTTGAGAAATGAGGAACACGTGAATACGAACTTTCAAAGTAAAAGGGACACTTTGTTGTTGTTCAGTTGCTAAGTTGTGTTTGACTCTTTGCGACCCCGTAGATTGTAGCCTGTCAGGCTCCTCTGTCCATGGGATTCTCCAGGCAAGGATACTGGAGTGGGTTGCCATTCCCTCCTCCAGGGGATCTTCCCAACCCAGGGGTTGAGCCCGTGTCTCCTGCACTGCAGGCAGACTCTTTATCACTGAGCCACCTGGGAAGTGCAGGGGACACTTTAACAATGAGTAAAAGAACAAGTGACTCGCAGGCGCTGTGGACAGAGCACACCACCCAGGTCTTCATGGCCGTCCCCGCGCTTGCAGGTTTCTCTTCCTTTCCCTCCCTTTCTCTCGCTCTCCCTCCCTCCTTCTTTCTTTCTTTCAGCTAGAAGTGATGTGTTAAATATAAAACCTCATACCTGCATTCTTTAAAAATATTAAAATATTTTAATATTTTTAATTTAAAAAGTGTTTTTTTTATTCTGTCCATTTTTTTTCCCCAAATGAGAAATCTCAACGGGTTTTGAAGTCATTTGTTAAAAGTATAAAGCACAATAACTTCTGATTAATTTCCAATAACAGCCAATTAACCATTAGGGAAAAATGATACTGTACTTAACCTGCCAAATTTTAATACAATCTTTGCTTAGGAAGGAAATAGGATTAAAAAATGACCTTGGGCAGCAAAGAAGGAGTAGTGACCATTCAGGATTAAGGAGAAGGTCAAAATTCAAACATCGGAGTATGGTTTCTATTGAATTCATATTACTTATGCACCATCACCAAATCGAAAAATTAAGTTGAACCGTCGTAGATTGGGGACTGTCTGTATTGCCTCGTTTCCAACTGGTCTAATATTTTCCCTTCAATTTTTCAGTCTTTTCCCACTTTCTTCTAAATCTTTTTTTCTTAAAATTGAGATTTATCTGGCTCTGCGTATTCCATCGCTCCCCACACACGTGCTGATGGGCTCCTGCGCTGCGGTCTCCTCTCTGGCTCACCTCCGCACCCCACTTTCCTGTCCTGTCTCTATAGGCTCTCCTTGTCTCCCTCCTCCCTCCATCATCCCCATGCTCCTCTGTCCATGGCTGGAGCAGAAGTAGACCCTGAGGAGAAATGGACGGAGCATCTAGGCTCCCAGGACCACTCACACGGCAGGACCCCTGGGGGGCATGGGGGACTGGACGGCTCCACCCCCAGCGGCGTCTGAATCTCACCTTCCTGAACTCAGGGCTTGTTCTCACCCTCCGCTGAGAGCTTGTGGATACCTACAGATGAATTGGCTGGTTGGTTGGTTAGAGAGTGGTGCAAACAGCATCAAGTTCTTGGGTTCGATCCCTGTTCGGGCCAACCTGTGGTGGTGGTTTAGTCGCTAAGTCGTGTCCGATTCTTGCAATCCGGTAGACCATAGCCTGTAGGGATGTAGCTTTTTTGAGCTTCCCAGGTGGCTCAGTGGTAAAGAATCTGCCTGCCAAAGCAGGAGACACAAGAGATGCGGGTTTGATCCCTGGGTCGGAAGATTCCCTGGAGTAGGAAATGGCCACCCACTCCAGCATTCTTGCCTGGAAAAACCCCATGGAGAGGAGCCTGGTGGGCTACTGTTCATGGGATCGCAAAGAGTTGGACTCAACTGAGCGCACACACATACATACAGGTGATACCAGAGAAAAACTAAAATCATTCGTTGTGCGGGAGGGTTCATAGCTGTTGTGGGGCAGGCAGAAATGTCGGGCATTCAGATCTCCCAGTGGAGGGCCTGAGCTTTGCACGTCCCAGGGGAGTTGCCCTCGAGTGGATTAGAAGAAATGTGAAGTCAGCCACTCACAACGCTGCTTGATTAGGGCAGAAGTCAGCATGATGCAGGCTGGCCTGGCTCTCAGCCACAGCGTTTTATTTCCTGAATCACCAAACCATTTCCCTTTGCAGGATGCCTTGGCCCAAACCCCCCAGCACAGAGCTTCGAAGAGTGAGGCTGCAAGGCCGCTGCCTTAATGGCTGCCTCGGCCAATGCAGACGGTGGTCCTGTTCCAGTCTTCCTGAGTCCAGGTGCTGATCACCCCAAACTGCGCTGGGCTGGCGTCCCCCGTTAGCAGCACCTTGAATACCACTGCGTCAGCACGTGCGCAGTGCTGGGCTGATGGGGGCTAGATTACCATCCGGGGGCAGCTTGCTGCCTGTGTGGAACCAGGGCCACAGCCATGCAGGGAGGGCCTGGACCCTTGGGGACCCTGGGAGAAGGTCTGGTGCACTGGGGCCTCGTTCAGTGGCGTGTCCTTTGGAGATTTCCACCCTGCAGCCTCCGGGGCAAGCACCTTCGGACTGCTTGGCCCGCTGCACCCCGAGTGGGTAACCCCAGTCTCTGCAGGGCTTGCGGCTGCAGCCACTGAGCCAGGGTGGCTCTGCTTTTCCTCAATGGTTAGCTTGTCCCAGGGCCTCTTCAATGTCAAGTGATTTTCCCATGAACACCAGGGCAGCATCTTCCCACCTGCCGAATCAGCCCTCACAGCCAGAAGCCTGGTTTCCAGGAAAGCAGTCACTCGATCCGACCTGGTGAAACCCAGCCCAGCCCCCAGCAGGGCACGCCGCCCCAGGACTCCACAGCACAGGGCCGTGCTAGCTGCGGCCTCATCTTGTCCTTTCCAGCTGGCCAGCCTTCCTCCTCCTCTTCCTCCTCCATGCAGCCTCAGCCCCCCGGTCCCTCTCCTCCGCAGTGTCCAGGCTGGTCATTTGTGGAGTGCTGGGAGGGCTTTGGGTTTGGGGCCAGGGACTGATTCTCTTTGTTTCTGAAAATATCCCAGGCCGTGGCTGCTCTAATCTCTTCTCTGGGCAGAGGCTCAGGGAATGCCACCTGCTCGCTGCATGGCGGGGTGGGGTGGTCCGGGGAAGACCCTCTGTTGCAGCGCCTCCCTCCCTGGGGCCATGAGCAACACTGTGTCTCTGGACCCCACATCCTGTGAAGCACTTGGGAAAGATGACTGGGATGCTGACATGTGATGCCTAGGTACTTCCTGGGCCAGCAACCATCTCGAGTTAGCTCAGGGGTGCCTGGGCGGGCCACGGAAAAGTGGGGCTGTGTCTTGTGATGAGAAGAAGTTCTTTTCCTAACCATATATGTCCCCCCGAGAGAACCCATAAATAATGTGGCCACTCTGGCTGGGCTGTCTTTCCATCGCAGCCCTGGGAGCCCTCTGGCCCAGCTCGCTCTTCTCCTGTTTCAATTTCCATGTCCTCTCAGCTCTGTAACCCAAGGAGCGACTCGGGGCTTAGGAACAGCTGACAACCCAGCAGGCGGCTCCCAGCCCTGACTCCTGGGGAAGGGGCGATGGGCACTGAGTTGCAGCTGTGCTCCGGGGCACCCTGTCCCCGGGAACGAGGATGTGTACTGGTAGGGGTTGGGGAGAGACGGAACCTTGGGTACCAAACCAGAGGATCTGGCGAGGCCGTGCGAGCGAGGGATGAGCTGGGAGACGCTGATGAGTGCTTCTCACGGGAGGATCACACAGATATCCTCACCTCACACCCTCACCCTCCGCCTCGGTTCCCCACCAGAAAGGGGGACCACCGCTCCTTCGAGGGTCATGCGTGGCTAGATGCTGCCCCTACGGCTGCATCGGGGAGCTTGAGGGACCTTTGCACATCCAGCCCAGCCCAGCCCTGAATTTTACGGATGAAGAAACTCAAGTCCAGGGGAGAAATGACTTGTTCCAAGTCGGGGTAGAGTGGGACTTGGACCTAGAGCGGTTAGTCTGCACAGCAGGAAGCGCAGGGGCCGCCCGCTCCCCACGCCGTGTGTTTCCCTTGCACCCGGGGTCGGGGGGTGAATGCACTCGGGGAGCTGGAAGATTGAAGGCAGCAGACACCACGGACTTCATCCTTGGAGTCTGGTCCCTGCACCCTATCTCTGCTACTGGCCCCTCCTCCTGCACCCCGGGAGCCCTTCCAAAAGCGATGGCTTTTCCTTGTGCCTCAAAGTAAATCCTCCACCGCAGTCGCCTGGGGGAGGGACAGGTGAAGTGCCAGGTTGGGGTGCCTGGGCAGAACACCCAGAGCCGATCCCTGCCTCCAGCTGTTCTTTTATTGTCGCGCAGGCAGTGAAGGGAGCCAAGGAAGGAGGGCCGCCCAGCACGTCCCCTGGGGGAGTGCCCGCAGCAGCGGAGGCCGCCGGGGCACCCTCAGCTCTGCTGATCCTGTTGCTCACGCCGGGGTGGGCATCTCTGAGAACGCCCCTGAAGGCGACAATGTGGACAAGGCCGCTCCAAGCCGGGGAGGGGGGCTTGGAGGGGCGCCTGCCCTCAGGGCTCTGGAATGCCACGCATGTGTTTATCTGCTGAGCCGGGCCCGCCCGCTTGGTCCACCTCGGCGTTCTCCATGGGCTCACATGCCATCGGTCTCTGATAAACGTGAAAAAATAGCAACATCTGAGCCACCGACCTTCACATAGAGGCCTTGGAGACCACAGCCAGGGCGGTTGCTCCTTCGTGGGGTCAGACAGCCAAGGCCTGGAGAGGGGGAGACAGAAGCACACCTTCGGCTCAGGGGCAGGGACGCCGGGGTCCAGGGCACCACGGAGTCTGCACCTGGACACAGCTGGGCTCGGAGGTCACGGCCGCGGGATGGGGCCGGATGCTGTCCTGGAGATGCCAGGTGGTGTGCCCTTTGCACGCTTAGAGCGGGGCCTGGCCCACAGGCCCCAGCCCCGCAGACATCGCTGGGCACCTCGTGTGTCAGACGCCACACTGAGGCCAGGCCCCCGCTGGCACCCCTCTCCTTTGCCTGCCCCTCCCTCACAAAGTCCCTGCCCCACTGTTCAGCCGAGACTTCCTGGTCTGCGGTGAAGGATGGGAGCGCCTGGGGTTTTCCAGACAGTCTGAGTTGTGGGTTCCGATCTCTTCCTTAAAAGAAAAAAAAAAGCCAACATTGCAGCCTTGCCTGCAAGGTCCAGTCGGTGGAGTGCAAGCAAAGTCTTCTTTTGGAGCCAACTCTCTTTTTCTTTCCTTTCCCCTAAGACTTCTCAGGTGGCGCTAGTGGAAAAGAACCCACTTGCCAAATGCAGGAGATGTAAGAGACGCGGGTTCGATCCTTGGGTCGGGAAGATTCCCCTGGAGGAGGGCATGGTAACCCATTCCAGTATTCCTGCCTGGAGAATCCCTTGGACAGAGGAGCCTCTGGGGCTACAGTCCATGGGGTTGCAAAGAGTCCGACATGGCTGAAGTGACTCAGCACGCAACACATGCAAGACGGGGGCAGGTGAAAGTGGCAGAGGGGAGGCAACCTGTGTCTCCTGAGGACTTGGTCTTCAAAGGCAAGGATAGGTCACTTTTTTATCTCCCCATGCATCTGACTTGATGGGTGAGGCAGCTGGGGTTGGGGGGGTCGGAGTGGCAGGATGAGCCCCCGGCGGGGGATGGGGCCACATCCCCGGCGGCGAGCGGGGCCTGGAGCCTCTCCGGGGCTTGCTGTTGACACCCGTGACACCGTGCCTGGGGCTTGATGCGTCTGATCGCTTTTCTTCTCAATGACGGTCTTGTGAGGTCTTTCCCCATTTTACAGATGAGAAGACCGAGGCTCAGAAGAGTTAAGTTCCTTCCCAAAATGGTGATTTCAAAGCTGTGGAGCCACTGTTACAGCAGCATCAGTGGTCTTCTGGATCACTGGACCGTTGGAGTGACCAGCCGGCCCCGTTTGCCAGGGACTCTCCCAGGCTTAGCCATGCAAGTGTCCTGGGAAAGCCCTTAATCCTGGGCAAATCCAGGGATGTTGGTGACCCCATTAAATGCTCATCTGTCTCTCCTTTTCTTATTGCTTTTGATTTTCACAGCAACACACTATAAACTTTAGCTGTTTTTTGGGGGCAAAGACAGAGAACAGCCCTGGGAATGGAGAGCAGGTCCCAGTTCTGGGGGCTATTTGAGGATGATGGGGAGGAGCGTGCTTGGCACAGATCTGGGAAGGCAACGAGTGCCCATTCAATGCCCACTCAGCAGTGCTTGTTGTCCCCCTAACCCTATGTAGGTGGCAGGAGAAGGGGAGGGGACACGGGAGTGAGAGCAAAACGGGGGACCCTGGTGGAGGGGAGGGACCACCCATGTGCTGAGTTCCTACCAGGCGGCCTGGCCACCCCCCCCACACACATCCTGGAGGCTGGACGGCTCTGTGGGGCACGCCTGGGGCACAGGACAGGAAGTCAGGTGAGGAAGCTCTGGCCAAGCAAGGATGTGTGGCAGGGGGGTTGAGCCCAGCCCCATCGCGAGGCAGGGTCCCCTTAGGGGATGGCTGTCCCAGTGCGGGGGGTAGGCAGGGAGAAGCGGAGGGTCTCTGGGGGCAGGGGGAGTGGTGGGAGAGGTTTCTGGCCAGTCTGTAAGCTGTAAACTGAGGACCGAGGACTGGGTCTTCCCCGTGCCGGGCGTCTCTCTGTGCTTCCCCACATTCAGCCCCTTCAAGCCTCTGAATCCCAGGAGGCTGGTACCCTCAGGATCGCCATCTTACAAAAGAGAGTAAAGGCGCAGAGGAGTAAAGCAGCCTGTCTAAGGTCACACGGGGAGAAGCGATGGAGCTGGGGATCAAACGTGTCTGGCGGTTGAGGAGGAGACGCGGTTTCTCTCCTTCCCCTCCTCCTGCCCTCCTTTCTCTCCCTCCCCTCCCCCTCCCCTTCCTCCTCCTCCTTTCAAAACGATGCAGCCTTTTCTTGACCCACCAGGCCAGGTGGGTCGAGTCTAGGCAAAGCCTTCTTTTCCAGCCAGCCCCTCCCCGCTTCCTTTTTCATTTTCTTCCCTAAAGTCTGGGAAAGGGGACCATCTCAGCGCCCCAACCCTTTCCTGACTCAGGCCCCTTCAGGCAGTCAGGCTGAGAGGGCGGAGAGAGAGACGTGGTGAGTGGTGACTGGTGTTCCGGGCGAGTGTGAGTGTGAGATGGGTGAGCACGGATGAAAGTCGCTTAGGAGAACATCTGGATCCTGGAGCCTGCCGACTGCCCGCCCCGCGAGTTCACGTCTAAAGCCCGGATCCCGTCTCCACGGCTGGTCTCCATCAGGAGCCCGGGGAGGGCACAAACCCTGAGGTCAACTGCTGGCTCTGTCCCCACCCACTGCCCGGGAGGCAGCCTCCAGGCATCCTCTGCACCTGCGTCTGGTGGGAAATCTGGGGTGGCAGGTCAGGAGGGAACCTGGGCTGGGCGTGGGTTCCCTGCCCTGGGCAAGCTCCGCCTCCGCCCTGGCCCTCTTGACAAAGAGGGGCCCGTGAGTCAGCGCTCAGGCAACACCCCACCCGCTGGGCGCTCTGCCCAGCGCCACCCCGGCCGCCACCTCCTCACCCTCATCCATGACTCACCTGTCTCCCGCTGGTCCCCATCACCTGGTCTGCACGGGGCTCCTCCGGGGACCGGCCCTGCTGGGAACCGCACGACCACACCACGTGGTTGACCGGCCTGCACATCAGTGCACTGAAATGAGTGAACAAGACAAGCCCAGGACTAGCCATGGCAGAGAGCCTGGCTTGTAAAGAAATACAGCATCCGCTTCTGAGCAGTGAGGACTCTTGGTTCACGTGGCTTTCACACTGGAAGTTCTCTTTTAGCCAACACGTTAGGGAATAAGGCATAATAGCTATAGAAAAGCCGTTTCTAGGTAGAAAGCACTTTGCCGAGCAACCAGAAGAGAAGCAGGGAGTGCCTGAAACTGCAGCGCTGTGGCAGGTATCTGTGTGAGTTGCAGCCCAGCACAGCGCAAGTAACTGAGGCTGAAATCAGTCTTTCTGAGTGAGTGAAAGTCGCTCAGTCGTGTCCAAGTCTTTGTGACTGCATGGATTATACAGTCCATGGAATTCTCCAGGCCAGAATACTGGAGTGGGTAGCCTTTCCCTTCTCCAAGGGATCTTCCCAACCCAGGGATCGAACCCAGGTCTCCCGCACTGCAGGTGGGTTCTTTACCAGCTGAGCCACCAGGGAAGCCCAGTCTTTCTAGCTCAGTAGAAAATTTATCGAATAAATGAATACAAATCCTATTTTTAAGTGTGATATTTGAGCAAGCGTAGACTGAGAATTCTCTGTAATCTGAACATCACTACTGATGCAAAAATGTGATTATTCCAATCTAATCTGGCTTGAACGGTGGAGCAGTTTGAGATCAGGAATAAATCATGAGACCAAGATGAAAGAAAAGAATCAGTGACTACAGCACAACTCTTTGCAATACTTGGCTACAGGCAGGTTGCACAGGTTACATACTGTGCAGCTTCCAGAAGGCACTCTTCCTAGCAACCACAGTATGCAGAGTGTTTTGCAAAGCAATGGCCCTGGGTAACATTTTCCCAATCCTTCAGTGAGGAGTATACGGGGAATTCCCTGGTGGCCCAGTGGTTAAGACTCACTGCTTCCAATGCAAGGGATACAGACTCGATCCCTGGGTGGGGAACAAAGATCCCACAGGCAGTGCCATGTAGCCAAGAAATACAGAAAAAAAAAAAAGCTACTACCAGAACAAAACAATGCATATTATTTGGAGTTCATCTTTGGGTCTATTTAGGCTTTCCTTAAGTGTTTAGCAAATTCCATATATAATTCATTCATATGGATTCAGTCAGTTGAGAAATTTTTGTTATGAAATAATTACAGATTTATAGGAAGTTGAAAAGAAGTATACAAGAAGGTCCCAGTGTACACTTTATACACTTTATCGAGTTTCGTTCAATGATAAAACTAGACATAATATCTAACATGAAAACCAGGAAATTGCCATTATTACAATCCACTGAGTTTATTTAAATTTCAACAGCTTTACATGTAGTTGTGTGTGTGTATGTGTGCACTTCAATACAGTTTCATCATAATAAGCTGGTGGTACATTCTGGTAAATACCTCCACAATGAACATACAGAAAACTATTCCACATCCAAGGACACCTTCCACCTATTACACCCTCCTCCATCCCTAACCTCTAGTGATCACCAAGGGGTCCTCTGGCTCTATCATTTCATTTCAAGATTGTGATATAAATGGGGATTTAATCTTTTAAAAAATTGCCGATCTCTTTTTTTTTTGCCAATCATTTTTTAACTAATTCTTTTGCTACAAAGTTCTGACTTAAAGATTTCTATGTAAGTATTCCTCGGGAGACGTGCTTGAACTAGGGAGACCCAGCTATTAGGGATCAAGAATATAGTGCCTGGAGGGACAGGAGAAACCAGGAGAGCACTTATTAAGCACCTGCTGTGTGCCAGGCCCTGTGCTCAGGCTTCATGTGGGCTGCTGATAGAATGGGGCCTCGAGAGGCAGGCTCCTCCTTGGGGGTCGTCCCTAGTCTCAACCAACACACACTTTTTACAGCTTCTGCACACGCGCTTCGTCCCTCCAGCAGCAGGGGCATCTCCCGCTGCTCAGGGAGCAGGTGTTCGGGCCTGCTTGTGGCTCTTGCATCGCTCTTGCTGGTGAGACTGAACGCCACCTGGGAGCTGGACACAGGTGGCCTTCATCACGGGCATCGCTTCCTGGAGCCATTTGGCTGCATCAGGTTCTCACCTCTGAAGATCTGGAGAGAAACCCTCGCAGCCGCTGTTGGCACTGTTGGCACTTCCAGGAATTAAAGGTTAATGGAGAGGAACTCATTTTCCTAAACCCCCAGCTGTGTATGAGTTTAGGAAATTCCCTTCTTATGGTCATTAAGGCTCAGTGGCCGGGTGAGCCCAGGTCTCCAGGGACATAATGTAATTATCCCAGTATCTGGGAGCTTTGGGCTGAATTGGCACCAACTGGTGAACAGGGACATTAAACCAGGGATGAATTACAGGCACCTCCAGGTCCTCAGGTCTAGAGGGCTCTGAAAACAGGAGTGAACATGATGTGTCTGACCAATTAGGCGCCATGTTACCTGAAGTAAAGGCATCTGCTGAATATCGCTTTGGAGCCCGTGTCGCACTTTGGTTTGTGAAATCTACACCTCTTTGTCAGTGGAGCTATGCCTGATGGGGAGCAGATGCAATCTCGGTATGCCAACTTTGAACACCAGCGCATATACTCCAGCCAGTCTATAGGCAGAGTCTTCTGGTATGATATTCCCATGGGATAGAGATTGAATATTTACAACCATTTTGAAGTTGGGACACCTGTTGTTGTTTGGTTAGCATGGTGGCCAAGAAGGTCATGTTGCCTAACATTTATACTTTATTTATTTAGGCGAATTATAATTGATGGTGTTGGTGGGATTTTGCTGGACTAAAAAAACTGGAGGCCCCTTGAACATTGCCACAGGAGATAGCTTGCATTTAACCATTGTTTCCAAGCTAGAAACTGAGGCCATAGAGCCAGAAGTCAAAAAGACTGATATTTGGTTCTCACCGAAGGAGAGAAACAGTCACTGTGTCATTGTCACTGGGCTCGTTGACAACTGTGCGATTACATTCACCCCAAGTGGTAAACAGCTTTGATCACTTTAGAAATTTTGCAGATGGTGACTGCAGCCATGACATTAAAAGACACTTGCTCCTTGGAAGGAAAGCTATGACAAACCTAGACAGCATATTAAATAGTAGAGACATCACTTTGCTGACAAAGGTCCATATAGTCAAAGCTATGGTTTTTCCAGTAGTCATGTATGGATGTGAGAGCTGGACCCTAAAGAAGGCTGATGCTTTTGAACTATGGTGCTGGAGAAGACTGTTGAGAGGCCCTTGGACTGCAAGGAGATCAAACCAGTCAATCCTAAAGGAAATCACTTCTGAATATTCATTGGAAGGACTGATGCTGAAGCTAAAGATCCAGTACTTTGGCCACCTGATGTGAAGAGCTGACTCACTGGAAAAGACCCTGGTGCTGGGAAAGATTGAAGGCAAAAGGAGAAGGGGGCAGCAGAGGATGAGACAGTTAAACAGCATCACTGACTCAATAGACATGAATTTGAGCAAAATCCAGGAGATTGTGGAGAAGAGAGGAGTCTGATGTGCTGAGGTCCATGCAGTTAGAAAGAGTTGGACATGACTTGTGACTGAACAGCAACAACATTAAACTTTTGTTCCTCAACCCTTTGTCTTGGAAACCCCCTCATTCTCAGTCCCCTTCTCATTATGGTTAAAATAGTGTAGTAGTGACTTGTGAGTCCTTCAAGGACAAAAACAAATAGATTCCCTTTTAGCAAATTACAAGTCAAAACAAAAAACATTAAGGCAAAGTCCAAAGTAAGTTGATCCTAAAAGAAACACCGAAAAATTTTTGTTTACAAGTAAGAGCACCATGATGTACTGGAGATAGAATTTCTCCATAAAGAGAAGTCCTTAGATTTATCACATGGACTCACCATCCGCCCTTTTTCCTTCATAGTGAGCATCCTTCTGTGAGAAGCACATTAAACCCCCCCTTTCTGTCATCTACAATCCTAACATCCAGAAAGTGGTGAAAACCAACAGAGTTTTGTGTATCTGAGGCCATTGGCAGCAATATCTGACCTGAACTGACTTAAAACTACTTACAGGATTTATTTATCTCATTTACTGTGAGCTTTCACATTTCATCACAAAAATATTGACATTTGAGCACGGGCATGAACTTGGGCAAACTCTGGGAGGAGGTGAGGGACAGGTAGGCCTGGCGTGCCGCAGTCCATGGGGTCACAAAGAGTCATACGACTTGGCTACTGGACAAAAACCATGGGGCAGTACCTGGGTTTCCTGCAAGTGGTGTTACATAAGTTGTGGTAGATGCACTGCCTTGTCTTTTTAAAAGTCTGAAAACCTCTGAATTCTTAACACAGCTGCTCCCAGGGGTCTGGATAAGAGATTGTGGATCTAAAACACAGCCTTGTTATTTTTGATAGACGAGGGGACCCAGCCAGATGGCTCAGTTCATCAAGCCTTTAGTCCTGTCCCTGACAAAGTCTAAGGCGACATAATCCCACATTAAACCCCGGACTCCAACGCTTCCTCTGTCCTGCCCTGTGTCCAAGCAGAGAGG
This sequence comes from Giraffa tippelskirchi, assembly GCF_054371585.1. Taxonomy (NCBI): domain Eukaryota; kingdom Metazoa; phylum Chordata; class Mammalia; order Artiodactyla; family Giraffidae; genus Giraffa; species Giraffa tippelskirchi. The sequence goes on from NC_137282.1 coordinate 160,885,798, forward strand.
CCTTCAGGCCGGCTGGGCACAGAGGTGACCAGAGCACTGACCCTCTGCGGCTTTTCCATGTGGATCAGGCAAGGAGGGTGGTCAGCGCTGGACCCATCACCGCCCAGGCAACCATCCGGCGTGTGAGACCTTACGGTAAATCCAGTGAGTCATCCCCTCGTTAATTTGTCAACCTTTCATTCACTCAGTTACCACTTACCACGTACCTTTTGTGACCTCATGATGTCTCACGGAGATCCACGCACAAAATGAGAGGGAGAGGGTGGAGCTTGGACTCAATCAGGATTTCCCAGACTATGTTTTATAGAACCCAAGAGATGTTAGTAGATTTAAGAGGAAAAAGATTTCCATGATTAAGTCTTGAAAATGATGCATGAAACAGGGTTAAAATAGGTTTCTTCACCGTCACTCTTTTCTGGGTCTTTAATAATGTAATATGCATGGCCGACATCCAAAAGGGAGCATTAGTGTTGCCCAAGGAAGGCTTGCCCAAGGCCTCTGGGTCTCTCCCAGCTTGGAGTGGTTTCGTATTCTATGGAGGCTGTAGGAATGAATTACACAGAAGTTGGCAGGCTGGGATGACTCTATAATGCAATGGGAGACATTGTCCCTGGGTTGTCAAGGGCTGGAGGCAATTGTTGCCTCTTCCAGCTACTCTGAAACAATGTGCCAGAGCAGGTGGCCACCTGGGCTGTGGGAGTCAGGAGGATGCTTTTTTGAGCTCATCTAACCTGGAAAGGTAATAGCCCCTTGTGAGCAATTTCCAGCCGCATCTCTGAATTTCTTCCCTTCCCTATACAGCTTGCCTTTCAGGGCGTTGTGCCAGGCACTCAGAGAACACTTCCACCCTCTGACCTCTTATAGCATTTTGAGAACTAAGATTTCTCCTGAGCCAAGAATATGTGGAATATAAGAGGAGTCCTGTTTCCATGACTGGTCTTTTTTTTCCCCTGGATTCCTTATGATAACCTCATTATGCTATCCCTGGGATCAACCAAGGTAGTGAAACTGAAAGTTGCTCAGTCGTGTCTGACTCTTAGCGACCCCATGGACTATACAGTCCATGAATTCTCCAGGCCAGAATACTGAAGTGGGTAGCCTTTCCCTTCTCCAGGGGATCTTCCCAACCCAAGGATCAAACCCAAGTCTCCCGCATTGCAGGTGGATTCTTTACCAGGTGAGTCACCAGGGAAGCCCAAGAATACTGGAATGGGTAGCCTAACCCTTCTCCAGGGGATCTTCCTGACCCAGGAATCAAACCGAGGTCTCCTGCATTGCAGGCGGACTCTTTACCAATGGATCTATCAGGGAAGCACCAACCAAGGTATGTCTATCTGTTATCTATCTATCTATCCATCTGTCTATCATCTATGTACCTAATCTGTGTGTGGGGGGATCAGTAGGCCCCTTCCCTGCAGCTGTGAGCTCTCCTGGCAATGAGGACAGAGGTGAGAGGGGTCAGAGGAGAGGGCGTGGGGCGATGGCACCCCTGAGCTGGGCAGTGGGTGTGGGCAGCCTGGCCCCAGGTCCTCCCCTTCCGGAAATCCCGGCGCACCTTAACTGGGGAGAAGGTGCCTGGTTGCTCACCTACCAGCAAAGGGCCTGGACCCGCCGATTGAGTCTGAAATGCCGGGTGGGCGCTCTGGCCCTCCTGCCCTCATGGCTCCTCCCGCCCCTGGTCCCTGCATGGCTTGTCCCCCACCTGCAGGCTCGCCCTGCTCTCAGCACCTCTCCCACCTCACCTGACCTCACCAGGGCACACCGGGACGATGCCTGTCTCTTCCACCATCACAGAGAGACTTGGACTTCTCAGAAGCTGCTTCCTTGTCAGGATGTGTGTGTGTGTGTGTGTGTGTGAAATAGCTTTATTGAGGTAATTTACACACCACACTATTCACCCATTTACAGCTTACAAATCAATGGTTTCTAGTATATTTACAGAGCCATGCAATCACTGCTATCATCAGTTTTAGGTTGTTTTTATTACTTCGAAGAGAAACCTCTTTAACTCCTCTTTGGCTTCCACCCTCCTGTCCCGACATCCCACTCCCCACCAGCCACAGCGACCGCTACTCTGCTTTCTGTTTTTATTTACCAAGCGTGCGTGTGTGCTAAGTCGCTTTGCTTCAGTCGTGTCGGACTCTTTGTGACCCCATGGACTGTAGCCCACCAGGCTCCTCTGTCTATGGGATTCCCCAGGCAAGAATACTGGAGTGCATTGCCATTCCCCCCTCCAGAGGATCTTCCTGACCCAGGGATCAAACCCACATCTCTTACATCTCCTGCTCTGGCAGGTGGGTTCTTTACCACTAGTGCCACCCGGGAAGCCCCATTTACCAAGCACTCAGGGGAAATAAATAAAAACCCTTTCTCTTGCAGTGGAAACTATACTCACTGACTGTCAGTTGCATAGGAATTGTGCCCCCAGAATCAGTTCAGTAAGACAGAGAGCGGGGAGGCTCCATGTGTGAGCACTGGGAGGTCAGAGGTCACAGAAGGCTAAGGATTGTGGTTCCTTCTTCTGCTCCCTGTGCCAGGGGACTCAGGAGACATTTCTTGCCCCAAACTTCCTGCCTCGTGACTAAGTAAAGGGCTGCTGCCAAGAAGACAATTACAAAGCAGACACAGGGACCTCCAGGCAGAGCTGGAACTTACACTGTGAGACATCAAGACTGCAGGAAGCTTGGAGCTCATGTAGGGCCCATTTAGCCCCATTCTGTGGATGTGGGAACTGAGGCTCGGAGAGCATCAAGACAGGACTGGAACCCAGACACCTGTAAATCCTGGACTTCATTCTCTTGACAGAACAAAAAGCATTTTGTCCAAGTGTATGGAGAGTCAGATCAGGCTAGAAGGGTTGAAAAGGAAATCTGCAGAAGATGCCACTTAAGCAAGGAGAAAAGGCACTGATGTCTTGTGGTTAGAAGATGAAGCATCTTCTGGAAGCCTCTCCCCTTGAGCTATGTTAGCAATGGAGGGCATTGTGGGGAGCATCAGGAGGCTTTCAGCAGGGGTCGTGTTTAATTGTGGCTCAGGTAGTAAAGAGCCTGCCTGCTGATGTAGATGCGGGTTCAATCCCTGGGTCAGGAAGCTCCCCTGGAGAAGGAAACGGCAGCCCACTCCAGTATTCTTGCCTAGGAAATCCCATGGATGGAGGAGCCTGGTGGGCTAGAGTCCACAGGGTCACCAAGAGTTGGACACGGCTGAGCAACAGAAGAGCAGCAGCCGCGTGCTCAGCTAGGCCTGCGCTTGAGAGAGGAGACATCCCGGCGCTCAGCCGTCCCGCGGCGGGGAGGCACCCGGCGGGGCCGGAGGGGGTCCGCTGGGGATGACCGACGATGGTGGCCTGGGACAGAGGCAGTGGAATTTGTGTGCATGAGTTTCAGTCTTTCTAAATTTAGTTTGGATGCTTTTAGTCATGGAAAGGTCTTTTAATTTTCCTTGGACACTCAGATGAGCTTATAAAACAACATTTTCAGTGTAAAAACATCAGACACATGTGGGTCACTTCACTTCCCCCCGGCCCCACTCCAAAGAAGTGGGTTTGCAACTTTTAGAAAACTGATGCTTTGCAGCCATACACAGATAAAGTATTCGTGAAGAGTCATTTGTTGGTGCTTTGACTTTCAAAATCTGTTCTAAAAAAATTAGGAATAGGAAACGGCCTTGGGCTCAACTTCCCTGTGAAATGAAGCTGAGGGTGTGCTGAGCGACTCTCTTGCCCCCAGAAAAAAATCCTTGTGGGGAGGACAGGATGAAAATAAAAGTCAACGAGGCCTAATTCCTACCCTGTGCAACTTATAATGAAGTTGGATAATGAAATGACACACATGGGACTATTAATTATGTGATTAAGTGTTAGGGATACTGTTACTGGCTTGGAGTAAAGTGATGTTTTATGGCCAGCAGGGAGCTGAGTAGCTCGGAGTTGCCTGGAGGAGGTAGGCTTGGAGTCGCTCAGAATGACTGTGCCTGCGAGTGTGCTACATTGCTTAGCACACTTTGACTCTTTGTGACCCCATAGATGGCAGCCCACCAGGCTCCTCTGTCCCTGGGATTCTCCAGGCAAAACTACTGGAGTGGGTTGCCATACTCTCCTCCAGGGGATCTTCCTGACCCAGGGGTTGAACCCACATTTCTTACGTCTCCAGAGAAGACTGGGCAGGCGAGCCCTGTGGGTGCGGAGCCCCCAGGGCTGGACGTGAGGAGATCGTCCTGAGAGCTCTGGACCAGGTCTGTGTTCACTCCAGACACAGACGCAGGGCACAGAGATGGAGAAGAGGAGATCGCAGCCTCGAAGGAGCCCAGGAACCTTTTCCTAAGCAAAGAGTTTACTGTTTTAAGTGATGACTCCATGTCCTTTTGAAGTGTTTACTGTTTAACGCTCCTGGGCTGAGAGTTTGGACAGGAAATGCAGCCCTGGCCTTGGCATGGTTTCACAGAGACAGGAAGGCTTGTGGGGGGGGGCTCCCTGTCCCCCAAGGAGGAAGAGCCCCTCTTCCCATCCTGATGTGTGTCCAGAGCCACTGAAAAGAGACACGTCCTTTCCCGGGAGCTCTGCTGAGTCCAGACAGGCTGAGGGACTTGAAGGAGGAAGGGATTCATTTCCGCCTTTGCCAGCCCTCTCCACTCCAGGGCTTCCTTGACGGACGGCGTGAGACGTAGTTGCTGCCTCTACTGGGTCACCTGTCTCTTCCTATGTATATGAATTCTTGGCAGGTTCAAAACCATCTTTTTAACCCATTTTGATGGGTCCGCATATCTCCCAGGTGTCACCTGGGGCCCTGGGAAGAGCCGTGTGGTAGCAGAAATTTGGAACATCTACCTGGAGCCTGTGAGCCCAGAAGTGAGGTCATCCTTGCCTTTCATCTCGAAGCCTTTTCAGAGCCCTCATGGTGAAGGCTGCAGCCAAGGAGACATGCCCTTCCCAGGGTCTCAAAGTTGTCCGAATCCGAGAACATCTTTGATATGTGATAAAACTGCCTTCCATGTGTCTCCTTTGAAACAATCAAAATAAGCCCAAATCTGTGGACTGTACTTGCCCATTGAATGTGTGTTTCTTAGCCAGGATGCTAATCAATACTTAGGATGCACTGGGTTAACCTACAGTAAACACACCCCCCAAGTCTCAGTGGCTTAAAGCCCAAAAGGTTTACTTCTCTTTCTTACTACATACCCACTGCGAGCAGGTGCCAGGGCTCTCCACGCCAGCCTCACTCTCAGACTGGGACAGCCAGACCAAGCACCAAGCCCAGGTCTGCTGTTCCCCAGGCCAGGCGTAAAGAGAGTCCTGGTGAATCACCACGCTTTCTAGGGCTCCTGTCTGGACCCAGGTCACCTCTGTGTGCGTTGCTTTGATCTCAGCCAGACCCCAGGCCACTTCTAGCTTTAAAGGGGCAGGAGTGGTGGACCATGGTGTAAGGAGAGCTGGAAATTCGGTGACCCCCCAAACCGTGTGACCTCTGAAAGGTGGGGATGCAGTGATGATATGGCTTGGCTTCTTGGGCTGGAAACCAGAAGGCCAGTGATTTTGTGTCATTAGCTCTTGCCTGTAGGCAAATAATATAACTTCCAAGAGATCTCGCTCCTTTTCCAGGATGGCTCCAGATTCTGGGATCTCTAGCTCCCCCTACCTTGCTTCACTGCCATCCCAAGTGTCTCCTGTTTCAGACCAGGTTCCCTGGGAACCAGAGCTTGAGGCCGAGGCAAATGCATCCGGGCTCAGTGGTGAGTGTGACCCCAGGAAGGAGAGGGGCGGTGAGGCCGAGGAGGGAGGGAGACACGCAGGGCTGGAGGCTATGAAGTTCAGCTTTCAGCAGACGCAGCCAGCGGGGGTGTCTCGTGGGAGGGTTTCCAGAAAGGCCCCTGGAGAAGAGAAGAATCTGTGGTCCAGGGCCTCCCTCCCATTGGCCCACATGCGCTCCACAGGGTGTCAGGACCCTGCCTTCCTAGCGGCAGCTGTCGGCATCTCCTGCTCGGGGAAAGCTCGAGGCCTGGACACCAGTGGAAGAAGCATCCTTAGTGTGAACGAGGGCGTGGAGGGCTGGCCAGAGAGCGAGTGGCAGCCCGAGCGGCTCCGGACCTGAATGTGTCCATCTGCACCGGACAGACCTGGCCAGGGACACCTCCTGGAGAGCAGGTCTGCTAGTCTCCTGAGCCGCCTGGGAAAGCTGTGGGGCAGCAGGGGAGGGGCCTGGAGCAACAGAACCTCTGCTGCGATGGGCCCGGCCCCACCCAGCAGGAAACAGAAAAGTTATGCACCATGACCTTGGCTGCCACGAGGTGGGACGGAACTCAACCAGCCTCTCTTTAAAAAATTGATACACTCTGTGGCCTACAAGAGTGTGGCAGGTATCAGGTGACCCTCTCAAAGGATCATTAGTGGCAAAGAACAGAGTAAACATGGCTGAGCAAATCCTGAGAGGTGTACACACTGATGTATTTCATAGATCAGAATGGCTGCATGGGCCCCAGCCATCACATCCACATACCTCCTACCAAGCAAGATGGACAGGACAGTTTGTACATGACCTCCTCACTGGCTTAGCTTTGGCCAGAACTTAGCCCTTTTTTTTTTTTTTTTTTTAAATTGAAAGATAATTACTTTTCAATATTGTGATGGCTTTTGCCATACATCAACATGAATCAGCCATAGGTATAGACGTGTCCCTTCTTAGAACTTAGCCTTAAGTACCACATTTAGATAAAAAGCGTCATTGTTGTCCTGGGTGGTTTTCTGCTCAGCTAAACGTTGGCAGATGAGTAGAGCAGAATACTGGGGCTGCCTGGCAATTGTGCCACAGCAGACAAGGTCGAGGGGCCCTGAGCTGGCACAGCAGGGTCCCCACTGTGTGTCCTTGTTGCAAATCAGCACGAGGAGGGATATGGGGGGAGAGGGAAGGAGGAGACTGGGGTGCATGAATAGGGGGCACCCCAGAGAAGACAGATGTGCAGGAGGGATGAGGGGAGAGCAGGAAAGTGAGAAAAGGGCGTGAATGAAGAGAGAGGAAGAGGGGCAAGAGGCTCTCCCAACCCATAGGCTGGGCTCTTGGTTTCCATGGAAACCGCAGATTTTGGCAAGAGGTGAAGATCCTTGTGAGGGTGGGTTCTTTCCCTTCAGGGCTGCACAGACCTCACGCTGACCTTGACCCCATCATCCCCTGCCCCCTGTCCTGAGGGCCCGCTAGGCAGATCCACACCTAATACACCTGCCTCCTCCCCGCCCTCCTCCAGTCTCAGGCTAAGAAGTCAAGCAAATTCCTGACTTCGCATGGTGGGAATTCATCCCATCAGCCTGGCGTCAATTCGGGAGCCTCTGGGGTCCCCTACACCCCAATATGGGCCTTCCCCTGTCTAAGAAGCTCCTGAGGAAATCAAAGAAGTCTGGTCTGCTGGAAATTAAGGCCAAACCAAGAATCCATAGCCCCTTGGGACATTAGGTCTCCTAGGGGAGCAGGCCTGTTAGAGACACAGTTACCTTGGGGTGGGCTGGCTTTGTAGCCCCTCCCCCACATGCATCATGACCGAGTGAAGAGAAGCCCCTGGCCTGCCAGGCAGCTCCTGGCCTGATACGCCCCCCGGAGCTGCCTGAACCCAACCCGCCCAGCTGCCCAGCCAGTCCAGCCTCTGCTGGTGAGCTGCATCCTCCTTCCGCCCCAGGAGGAGTGGGGCTCCCCCGCCGACCTCAGCCCGGCAGGACGCCCTGATGCTCTCACAGCAGAAGCATCCACTCAGCCCCAGGCAGCATCCTGGGGTGTGTCCGGCACCAGGAAGGGCCTCTGCTCTCACTGGGTCCCCTGCCTGAGGCTGTGGGAATCAGGGAGGGGCCTGTGGGCCGGTGAGCAGGAAGTGACTGGGAGACCCTGAATCACCGTCTCCCGGAGGGCAGTGCCACGGCCTGCTGAGAAGGGGCTCAGATCCTGGGTCCCCATCACGGAGCCGCTTCTGCCCGTGACAGCCTCTTTGAGCCCCAGTTTCCACATCTGTAGGAGGAGGGTGATGTAGACCACACAGGGTTGGAGGAGAGGCCCTGGCTCATCCTGAGTAATGGCTGGTTCTTCCTGTGCCCCAGGCCTGATTCCTTGTGGGCAGGCTGCTTGCTGGGGCCCCATCAGATACAGACGGACCCTGCAACACCCAGCTTGAGCTGCGGCCCCTGGGCACAGCCAGCGGGCAGGACCACAGGCCTCCCAGGTGCTCAGCGGGGCCAGCAGCTGGCAGTGTCCTTCTGTCTGTCCACGGTGATTACAGACTCCAGCAGCTCGGTGGGCAGGTGTGTTGGGCACGAGAAAGGGGCTTGGGGCAGCTGTCCCCACCGTCGGCCACTCTCTCACCTCCGGGAGCCTCTGCTTCCCCTCAGAGGGTGTGGGGACGCCGGGATGGTGCCTGAGAGGCAGACTGCAGCCCCAGGACGGCCTGGTCCCACCGGAGCTGAGTGCCCCCACCCCCACCATCTCAGCAGGGAGCCTCGGTCAGAACACCCCCCTGACCTGTGCCCTGATCCGCTCTTACTGCCTTCCTCGGCATTCCCTCAGATCTTTTCCTTTTAAACTTTTTTTTTTGATGTGGACCATTTTTAAAGTCTTTATTGAATTTGTTACAATACTGCTCCTGTTTTATGTGGTTTGTTTTTTTTTTTTTGGCCTTGAGGTACGTGAGGTCTTAGCTCCTCCACCAGGGCGCGAACCTGCATCCCCTATACTGGAGGGTGAATCCTGACCACTGAACCGTCAGGGAAGTCCCTAAACTTTTTAATTAAAGAAGAATGTCCCTCACCTGCATCCCCGCAGCAAAGAAACAAGTTCCTGGCCCTGGCCCGTATAAAGGCCATCCTGAGCCTGCAGGGAGTGATAACGGCTCTGCTAGCCACCCGCTGGAGGCCTGAGGACCTCTCGTGGTTTCCTGAGGTGGCTGCCTTATTCCTTCCCGAAGGGGGCAGGGTGACTGTTCCAAGGAGTGGGGTGTGTTCGTTCACGCGCTCACGTCTGCCCTGGGCTCGGCTGCTTCCTGGTGGCAGCGTGTGCTGTGGCCTTTCCAGGGCCCCCCCAACCCTTCCTGTCTCCCCGTGGTGCTGCGGCCCCTCCTGCTCCCACCACCTCCTTCCTGCTCTGCACCGGCTCCGGTGCCTTCCTGCGGTTTTTCTTCTTTCCTTAGCCGCTCCAGGCCAGGGAAGAGGCAGCATCGCCGGCCTGCCACGTGGAGACCAGAGGCATCAAACGGCCTCTTTCCCCTCTTCTGCCCCAGAGAGCGGGAGTCTCCCATGTGTCATCTCCCACATGTCCTATGAGCACAGCACAGGCCCGGGGTGGGGGACAGGCCAAAACGGGCCCCTCAATCTTGCCAACGCCCAGGGTCTTGGTGCTCTTAGGCCTGAGGAGGGGAGGCAAGTGACGTTCCCTGTTATAGTCTCTCCTTCCTGTTTTACTAGTTGAACCCTGAGGCTGGACAGGACCAGGAAACTTGAAATGCTCACTTCCGCTTTTAAAATGGAAGACCCAACAGAAACCATTGTCCAGAGATCTCCCAGTCAATCAGAGAGCAGAGTCAGGGACCGGGGCCCAAGCCTGGCCACCACCAGGCTGAGCGAGCGTGGTCAGGCCCCGAGTCTTTCACAGCCTTGGTTTCCACTCTTGTAAGTTGGCCAGAGTGGATGGCGTTTCTCCAAAGCATCTCTGGTTTTCAGTATGATGATGCCCAGTCCCAGAAACATTAATGTTGTCAAACATCACCAAAAAAAAAGGTGCAACTCCTCTGATTTTTTTTTTAATGCTAGTGTTTTATTTTCAAAGATGACTTGGAAAATGCAGTTGTCCCAAAGAGATGAATAGTTTCTTGTGCCATAAAAGGCACCAGGACTGATGTGACTTGTTCAGTCGCTAAGTCGTATCCGACTCTTGGCAACCCCAGGGACTGCAGCATGCTAGGCTCCTCTGTCCTTCACCATCCCCTGGAATTTGCTCAGGTTCACGTCCATTGAGTTGGCGATGCCATCTGACCATCTCATCCTCTGCCGCTTCCTTCTCCTTCTGTCTTCAATCTTTCCCAGCATCGAGGTCTTTTCCAATGAGTTGGCTCTTTCCATCAGGGTGCCAAAGTACTGGAGCTTCAGCTTCAGCCTCAGTCCTTCCAATGAATATTCAGGACTGATTTCTTTTAGGATTGACTGGTTTGAACTCCTTGCAGTCCAAGGGACTCTCAAGACTCTTCTCCAGCACCACAATTTGAAAGCATCAATTCTTTGGCACTTGGCCTTCTTTATGGACCAACTCTCACGGTACATGACTACTGGAAAAACCAGAGCTTTAACTATATGGACCTTTGTCGGCAAAGTGACGTCTCTGCTTTTCAATCTGTCTCTACCTCCTCCCCGTTTAAGAGATCAGCTCCCCTTAGGGAACAAGCAAGGGAACTTGTTATTTATGTTCATTCTCTTTCTGCAGCATGAGTCCCAATACAGCCTTGCCTGAATTTCTCCTCTGGCCTTGTATCAATTCCATTGATCCAAGAGTCCAAGAACCAGGATGGTAACACTATGAATCACATACAAATATTAAATTTACAGTGAGATCCCATATTGGGCCTCAAAAGTCTTGCCTTTTGACTCAGTCATTCAAGAGGTTCTCCGTTGGATGGATGTTTTGTGAGTGTCCACACCTGTTAATCAATGACCACAGCCCAAGGACTTCGCACAACTGATCTCGCTCACCTCACCACGGCCCCGAGCAGCTGGCACCACTCTCTCCAGTTTAGAGACGCAGAAGTGGAGGTTCCCTCAAATCACGTGAAGCAGAGCCAGGCTTGAGTCCTGAGTCGTAGTGTACTCCATCTTGACCCACCTGCTCCATGGGCAAGGTGGTTGCCTCAAGGCTTTGTAATTAGCGGGGTACACAGGAAATGCACAAACTATCACATGATGATACAGAATATAATCAGTGTCCTAAGCATAGATAAATGGTTAAATAAAGAAATTCAGACTTAGGAGAGAATTTTAGCTGACAGCCTCCGAGGACGTCACCAAGGCGAGCTGGACATGCGGGCTCAGTGTGGGAAGGGGTGGGGCTAAGAAGGGGGCAGGTCCTGTGTGGGAAGCATGGCGGCAGGGGCCCTGGAAGGGGAGTTCCCTGGTGGTCCAGGCGTGAGAACTCCATGCTTCCATTGCAGGGGCCATGGGTTCGATCCCTGGTATGGGATTTAAGAGCCTGCAAGCCGTGAGGGCTGGCCAAAAAAAAAAAAAGGTAGCGGTGCTATTTTTTGATGTGTTAATTTTAGACACTATTTATTGTCTTCCAGTCCTGACCTTCTAGCTCTCTCTGCTGGATGCTGTCTGTCTGTCTCCTGCAGAAGTCTTCTTCTTAACCCTGGGTGTTCCTCGGGAGGCTGACCTTTGCGGTTAAGGTGGACAGTCTCCCTCCCCCTCCGGCTTCGTGCTGGTTAGCGGAGGCCTTCCAACTGGATTGGAAGGGAATGGTGGGCGGGGGATGGGGTATTTCTTCCCCTGGATAAGAGCCCCCCTCCTGGCAGGCTGCCCTAACAGCTGCTCTGATCACTGCCCCTCCCCTTGCCCTTGAACTCTCAGGTCTGAGGGTGGCAGGGACTGCCTGCTGTTGTTAGCTCTGATGCTTCACTGTCTGTTTCCCTAACCACTGCTCACACCTTTGTGAATAGGTCCTGTATTGTATTTTAATACATTTACCCCATCCCACTCCCACGCGCTATATTGTTTCTGTGGCTGTTACTACAACGCTTCCATTTCGAAACTATTTAAATAGTGCTGACTGCACAGCCCAGTGGTGAGTTATGAATTACATTTCCTTACTGAACAACTTTCTGTTTTTGGTGCATTTAACTGTGTCCTTTAAAAAATGCTTTCGTTTTCTATCTGTCTGTCTCAGTGTCTATGTCCTTGGCCTGCCTTCAGCAAGAATCTTGTTAGGCTGGATTATCAACCACCCACCCCCACCCCGCCACCCATGAAGCTTCTGAGTGATTTTGCATCCATCGACCCCTCACTCTGCTCCATGGGTATACATCCCCACTCCTTACTGTATTTGGAGCTGAGCTCCATTTTCCTCCTCAATTGTATCGCTTTACCATTTTAACAAGCGCCAGAATAATTTTTTCTTTAACACTGGCCTTCAGGAAAGCATTCAGTCAGTGGCTGAACTGGGCATGAGAAAGCCAGCTTTGCCTTGGGAATGCTTTCAGTGACCTACAAACGTAGGGTGGAGGTGGCTCAGTGGTAAAGAATCCACCTGCCCACGCTGGAGACACAAGAGATACGGGTTCGATCCCTGGATTGGGAAGGTCCCCTGGATGAGGGCGTGGCAACCCCTCCAGTATTCTTACCAGGGAAATTCCACCGACAGAGGCACCTGGGGGGCTACAGCCCACGGTGTTGGAGAGAGTCGGACATGACTAAACTTGCACGCGCTTAACACAGAAGGTGGTTTTCCAGGGCACGGTTCTTCCAAACTGTGAGCTGCAACCTGTTTGCTTAGTCACAACCAACATTCAAAACAAGAATTCGGGTAGGTTAGAAAACACAAATGTGCATTGCCTGCAGCTGAGGCAAGTGTTGACTCAGGAAACCTTGCTTCAGTCTCTGTGTCTGGGTACAAGGTCAAGGTGGAAACTGGTAAGGTCTGAAAACCTCTGGTCTAGGAAGTAGACTTTTTTAAAAAAATTTTTATTATAGTAGAGTTGATTTACAGTATTGTGTTAGTTTCTGCTGTAATGCAAAGTGAATCAGTTATACATATACATACATCCACTCTTAGATTATTTTCCCATATGGGTCATTACAGAGTGTTGAGTAGAGTTCCCTGTGCTCTACAGGAGATCCTTACTGCTTATCTCTTTCATATATGGTGGTATGTATATGTCTGTCCCAATCTTGGGGACCTAAGGAAACAGAACCTGATTTAACTTTTTATTGCCTCTTGGTGAGAGGGGGGAATTGTTCAGTAAAGGATAACTGGCAAGATTTGATTTCTGGAATCACAATATATGTAAAACTAACCTAGACACCATATTGAAAAGCAGAGACATTACTTTGCCAGCAAAGGTCCATCTAGTCCAAGCTATGGTTTTTCCAGTAGTCGTCTATGAATATGAGAGTTGGACTATAAAGAAAGCTGAGCGCCGAAGAATTGATGTTTTTGAACTGTGGTGTTGGAGTAGACTCTTGAGAGTCCCTTGGACTGCAAGGAAATCCAACCAGTCCATCCTAAAGGAAATCAGTCCTGAATATTCATTGGAAGGACTGATGCTGAAGCTGAAACTCCAATACTTTGGCCACCTGATGCAAAGAGCTGACTCATTGGAAAAGACCCTGAAGCTGGGAAAGATTGAAGGTGGGAGGAGAAGGGGACGACAGAGGATGAGATGGTTGGATGGCATCACCGACTCAATGGGCATGAGTTTGAGTAAGATCTGGGAGTTGGTGATGGACAGGGAGGCCTGGCATGCTGCAGTCCATGGGGTTGCAAAGAACTGGACATGACTGAGTGACTGAACTGAACTGAACTGAATCCTATAGGTGATTCTGTGGAAGAAGGATAAAGATTTAAAAGGCCATTGGAAGCTCTGTGGCCAGCACATCTGCAAGAATTCTGGTGGCCGAGATTTAGAGGGATCCACACCCCAGAGCCCTCACGGTTCTGTTTTGTGCAGGAGAAGAACTCAGGCTCTGATGGCTCTGGAGCCCTGGGAGGGTGTAGACCTGAGAGACAGGTCAGGTGAACTTTCACTGGGACTTAGAAACCCCTGGGGCCTTCTGGGATCCCTGAGACAGGGCTTTATGATGGGAGAGGACATGAAGGGCCTCAGTGAGCTTGGTTCTCTACCAACGATTGAAAGTAGTTGATCTTGCTAATAAATAGGAGAGTTTATTTTCTCGGCATTTATTTTAACTTTGTCCTTTTGTCTAAGCAAGCGACTCGTTTAGTGCATCTATGTAGATAAAGAATCAGAGGAAGAATTTCCTTGGTGGTCCAGTGGCTAAGACTTGGTGCTCCTGAAGCAGGGGGCCCAGGTTTGATCCCTGGCCAAGAAACTAGATCCCACATGCTGCTACTAAGACCCAGTACAGCCAAATAAATAAATGAATTACCAAAAAAAATAATAATAATCAGATGAAGCCCCTTCTTCGATGGCAAAAAAGCATATAATGCCTGCAAATAACCTAAAATACTTTACTATTGGAAAAAAAAAACCCAAACAAGGAAAGAAAAAGTACGTGGAACAGACAAACTGAAGTAAGGACTGGACCAGCAGACTCGTCTTTAATCTCAGAATGTTCTCTGCTTGGTAACTGGCAATCAAGTGCCTCGAGGCTTCCCTCCTTTCCTTTGCTTCAGTGGAATTAAATTTGATTCTAGGGGGACGATGGAATAACACTATTTTTGAATTCCATTTGGTTAATATGGTTGGAAAGTAAGTGACTCTAGACAGCTAAGTGCTAGGGGAATCTTTTATCCTTGAGAAGAAAGCGGTTTTGCATTTGGTTACCCATGGTGTGAATGTCTGCATTCTATTTAAATTGTTGTTTAATTATTGATTGTTCAGCACTTGTTTTGCAGCCAGATTTCCTAGAGGAGGAGTTTCCTTTCCTGCAGAGCTCTCCCTGAGAAGCAAGGAAGATCTGACTGCTCAGGAGTTAGCTGGCATCTCTCAGGTGTGTGGCGTTGGCCACAAAGCAATAGTGATAATAAACAGTTGTATATAACAAGAGATGATGCAGGTTGGTTTTTTGTTTCATGATGAAAGGGGAGAGCAAAGGAGAAGGTGGTTGAAGGGACAGGAATAGAACCTTCGAACAGAATTTTTCATCCTCACAGAAGGGCAGTTTTTCTAGACCGAAACTTTTCTTAAAGAGAGAGAGAAAGTGCATGTGTGCTCAGCTACTCAGCTGTGTCCCAGTCTTTGCGACCCCATGGTCTTTGCAGCTTTGTAACCCGCCAGGCTCCTCTGTCCGTGGGATTTCCCAGGCAAGAATACTGGAGTGAGTTGTCCTTCCCTCCGCCAGGGGAATCTTCTGGACCCAACATCTGGGTTCTGGACGCAGAACCCACGTCTCCTACAACTCCTGCTTTGGCAGGCAGAATTCTTTACCACTAGTGCCACCTGGGAAGCCCAAACAAATATTAGCTTCGAAGCCTTCTTTGATCCATCTGCATTTCCCCACAAAGAATGTGTAGCTTCCTTCTCTTTGTCTACAATATTTTATTTATATGTGTGCGTTCAGTCACTTGGTCATGTCTGACTCTTTGTGACCCCATGGACTGTAGTCCTCCAGGATCCTCTGTCCATGGGATTTCCCAGGCAGGAATACTGCAGTGGGTTGCTAGTCTCTGGGAAATGGGCTATCACTTCTGAAGGAGGAAAATGCAACGTTTATGTGAACTTAGTTTGTTGATAATGGGTAGCATACAAGACGTGACCCAAGAGATGATCTACCTAGGGGCCTAGCTGGCCAGGTAGGGCAAAATACTGACAAGGGACACTATATTACTTCTTGAAAATTAGCATCTGAAGAATTCGTCTATTCGTCATTCATCTAGCATCTGCCATTGGGAATAAGGTTTCCAAATTCCCAACTCATTAGGAGCAGGACCACCCTGTTGCTGTTTGCTTGATAATATAATTCCTTTCTCTCAACTTGTCTTAAAAATCATGCATACGTGAAAGTGCAGCCAAAGTGAATTTAGATTTGCATAAGTTTACAAACATTTTCCCCTTGAAATAATTACAGTCTTCTCTAGGGAGCCATGAAACCATACCTTGTCTGGAGCAGTGTACGTTTAGGCTTTAATAATTACTGGATGAGTCAGCACTGGCTGACTTCCCAGGAGGTGGTTCCCACCTTGGGGGATAATTTCCCGTTCCTGGCGGGGGAGTCCCCTGGGAGACACCTTCTCTGATCTTTTGAGTCAGAGACCTGCTCTGTACGCCTCCCTGGCAGCCCTTTGTCATTTCCAGCCACGTTCTGTTGTCTGTGGACGACAGAATGTCACTCTGACTCACCTCTCCTATTAGATGTCAAACTCTTTGCTGAAGGGTCTGTGCTTGCCCCTGGAGTTTACTGAATTAAACTTTAATCCCTGTTTTGAGGGGTTAGGGTTCTTACTTGTCATAACTAGAGTCAGAATGCCCTAGCATCAGTACAAAGTTTTCCATATTGTATGTCTCAAAAGAGACGTGTGTTGGGAGATAACCTGATGTGATTTGAATTTCTGAATAGATATGGAATATTCTTTGATGCAAGTGTTCACCGAAACTCTTCCTAGAGAAGAACTTGCTTTCTGAAAGTTTAAAAGAGAGTAATTTACCTAAGACAATGCATTTATTCAACAGATTGGTAAAGGGACTACTTGTTTCTTTCTAAGAAACCTGTTTTTGGACAGTGCAGCAGGTACTGTTTGGAAAGAAGTAAAGATTTGGAACTGAGAATTCCGGATAAATGTCTATTGTTGGAAGCATCCTGTAAACCAGCCCCAGACGAAGAGGTGCAGGGTGCCCTGAGCAGGTACTGCCTCTTCTCTGTCAGATGGAAATCCATGATCTGATTTGGGACATGGCTGCACACTTCTTCTTCATGGACTAGCTCTTTCTTGGCCAAGGTTGAGGAGGAAGCTCAAATAAAATGTAGATGCCTAGACACACTGAAATGCATTTGACTTCTTACCATGTGATAGCACCTTGCTCAGGGCTCTCTTTGCCAGCATTTCCTTAAAGGGTTTCTGACCCTGGAAGCAGTTGAATGTAAATTGGGAAGGGTTTTGGCAAAGCTCTTGGAATTACTTGCTGTGTTTCCAGCTTTCCATCCCCTATTTACCTGGTTGTTTGTTTCTTCCCAGACATTCCTTTCTCTTCTTCCCAGTCACCCTTTAGGCGTTTCATAATTGATGAGCTGTTCGTGCAATAATTGTTATCAGCAAGGGTCATCAGTAGATGTCAAACCATTGGATGGAAGGTTACTGGGGACAGGACATGTGCTAAAATATGCTCCAGAGCTACCTACTGAGAGGAGGAGAGGAACCTTCCCAATGGAAAGAGCTGATGCTCACCACTTTATTCTTTGTGGTCAGAGGTGATAGAGCACTTATAGCAAAGCAGCCTCCCAACAGGATGAACCATGAACTCCACAACATCACTTACATCTAATCAAGTCTCTGGAGCTAGCTTTCAGTTGACAGGAAATACAGGGCAGAGGCTAGGGACAAGGTAGACAGCAGAGTGATAAAAACATCAGCCAAGCCAGAATATGGGAAATTTTACAAAACTGTCCTGGACTCGTGAAAAACACCAATACTAATCCCCTGGAGAAAGGAAAGGCTACCCACTCTAGTATTCTGGCCTGGAGAATTCTATGGGCTGTATAGTCCATGGGGTTGCAAAGAGTTGGACGTGACTGAGCGACTTTCACTTCACTTCATGAATAAAAAATGGGGAGGGACTGTTCTAGATGAAAGGATTTAAAAGAATGTAAAGAGACATAAGATAGTCCCTTGGACAGCAAGGAGATCAAACCAATCAATCCTAAAGGAAATCAATCCTGAATTTTCATTGAAAGGATTGATGTTGAAGCTGAAGCTCCAATACTTTGGCCACCTGATGCAAAGGGCTGACTCATGGAAAAGCCCCTGATGCTGGGAAAGATTGAAGGCAGGAGGAGAAGGGGATGACAGAGGATGAGATGGTTGGATGGCATCACTGACTCAATGGACACGAGTTTGAGTTTGAGATGGTGAAAGACAGGGTAGCCTGGCGTGCTGCAGTTCATGGGGTCTCAAAAAGTTGGAGACGACTTAGCGACTGAACAACAAAGACAAAATAGGGCCTCCCAGGTGGCACCAGTGGTAAAAAATCTGCCTGCAAATGCAGGAGATGCAAGAGAAACAGTTTCAGTCCCTGGGTCAGGAAGATCCCCTGGAGTAGGAAGAGGCAACCACTCCAGTATTCTTGCCTGGAAAATCCCATGGACTGAGGAGCCTGGCAGGCTGCAGTCCATGGGGTCGCAGAGTCAGACACGACTGAAGCGACTTGGCATGGGTATTAGATGATGGTAGGGAATTGTTGTTAATTTTCTTAGATGTGATGCATAGATGAGGCTTTTCAGAAGAACGTCTGTATTCCTGGGTGGTGCACGTTGAAGCATTTAGGGGCAAGTAGTCATGATGCCTGGGCTCTCCACCCAAATGGTGTGAGAAAGCCCGTGATATGACCGAATACTGACAGTCCTTGGGTCCAGGTGGCTCGTATGAGTGTTCACTGAAACATGTTTCTAACTTTTATGCTTGTTTAAATTTTTAAAAAAGTTAGAAGAAAAATAAATGATGGACTGCTTGGTGAGGCTGGAGGAGAAATTTATTTTTTAACCCTTGTAAATGAAATCCAGTGCTGAAAAAACAATCGGATTAGTTACTTTTAGAACCTGGAATCAGGAGCAGGGAGAAGGGGTTTCCCTCCTCTTGGCTACTTTCTGGTTCCTGAGTTAATGGTCCTTTTTTTCCGTCTGGTGTTCCGGGCAGCTTCCATTTCCCTCTTCTCCCTCTTGAGCTGACCCTGGGGCATTTGACCACCCTAACCTCCTCCTTGCTTCTCTTCTCCTCCCACCTGGGTGGGCTTGGTACCTCTTAGCTTTCACCTCCACAGGCTGCCGGGATCCTCCTTGCTTTGGGCTCACTCCAGACCGTTTTCTTCCCTGGACTTGTGGGAGACCCATTCCTTCACCCATCATTCTTTTTCCCTATTCATCTCTTCTTCCTCATTTTGAAAGTGCTTTCTAAGGCATTTGAGTTTTGTTTTTTTTTTTAATTTTTATTGGAATATATTTGCTTCACATGTTATGTTAGTTTCTGCTGTATAGCAAAGTGGATCAGTTATACGTACACACATATCTCCTCCTTTTTAGATTTCCTTCTCGTTTAGGTCACCACAGAGCATCAGGTAGACCTCCTTGTGCGGTGTAGTAGGTTCTCACTGGTTACCTATCTTATACATGAAGAGAAAGTGAAAGTGTTAGTTGCTCAATCAAGTCTGACTCTTTGTGACCCCATGGACTGTACCTGCCAGGCTCCTCGGTCTGTGTACTTCTCCAGACGAGAATACTGGAGTGGGTTGCCATTCCCTTCTCCAAAGGATCTTCCCAACCCAGGGACTGAATCCGGATCTCCTGCATTGCAGGCAGATTCTTCAGCATCTGCGTCACCAGAGAAGATGTATATATGTTGGGAGTGGGATGAATTGGGTGACAGAGGCATTTGGGTTTTTATTTTTTTTAATCTTGATTGATTTATTTGGATGCATCAGGTCTTAGTTGCAGTATGTGGGATCTGGTTCCCAGACCAGGAATTGAATCTGGGTCCTCTGCAGTCTTAGCCACTGAACCACCAGGGAAGTCTCTCACTTGAGGTTTTTTTTTTTTTTTTTTATAAATTTATTTATTTTAGTTGGGGGCTAATTACTTTACAATATTGTAATAGTTTTTGCCATACATTGACATGAATCAGCCATGGGTTTACATGTGTTCCCCTTCCTGGACCCCCCACTCATCTCCCTCCCCATCCCATCCCTCTGGGTCATCCCATTGCCCCGGCCCTGAGCCTTTGTCTCATGCATTGAACATGGAATGGTGTTCTGTTTCACATATGATAATATACATGTTTCAATGCTATTCTCCCAGAACGTCCCACCCTCACCTTCTCCCTCAGAGTCCATAAAATTGTTCTATGCATCTGTGTCTCTTATTCTGTCTCGCATATAGGGTTATTGTTACCATCTTTCAAATTCCATATATATGCATTAGTATACTGTATTGTTGTTTTTCTTTCTGGCTTACTTCACTCTGTATAATGGGCTCCAGTTTCATCCATCTCAGTAGAACCGATTCAAATGTATTTTTTTTTAATGGCTGAGTAATATTCCATTGTGTATATGTACCACAGCTTCCTTATCCATTCGTCTGCTGATGGACATCTAGGTTGCTTCCATGTCCTGGCTATTGTAAACAGTGCTGCGATGAACATTGGGGTACACGCGTCTCTTTCAATTCTGGTTTCCTCGGTGTGTATGCCCAGCAGTGGGATCGCTGGGTCATATGGCAGTTCTATTCCCAGTTTTTTAAGGAATCTCCACACTGTTCTCCATAGTGGCTGTACTAGTTTGCATTCCCACCAACAGTGTAAGAGGGTTCCCTTTTCTCCACACCCTCTCCAGCATTTATTGCTTGTAGACTTTTGGATAGCAGCCATTCTGACTGGTGTGAAATGATACCTCATTGTCTCACTTGAGTTTTGATGAACCTACCTAAGCGGATTTTGTGTCAACAGGCCGGGAGGCCCTGAGACATTCGTCGGCCCCTGTGGGTGTGCAGATTTGGTGGCAGTGATGACCGTGGTAGAGGACATCCATTTACAATTTGGTGTGCTTCTTTACATTAAAGGGTCCCTGTACTCAAAGTAACTGCTTGTTGGGAGAAGGACTCTCGGGTTTCAGTGCCAGTACTGACTGCTGCATTCTGTAAGTCAGGGTCTGTGAACCATCTTGCCCCGGTCCATGGACCCGGATGCCCAAGACTATTCTAGCAGGATTGTAATTTGAGCTCAAGTCTGTGTGGATCCCAGGTTGGAGGTTATCTAGGTGGCCCAGGAGACCGCTGTAGGTCTTTCAGGATTACAGAAGCACCATTCTGTTCCAGGAATGAAGGAACAAACATAGAACTGGCAGCTCTAGTGGATCAGAGACAGAACCTGCCAACCTGCCTGCCACCCACACCAGGGAGGCTGACCTCTAGGCAGTTGGGCAAAGCCTGAAGCATCTTGTGAAACAGGCTAGGGGACCAGTCTTCTGTTCAGAGGGAGCACTCGGAACGAGGGGCAAGCCAGCCAGTCCAGCGCGCGCCACGTCGTGAGATTTTGATATCTGGCTCTTTGTTTCCATTCTTTGCTGTGAGCGTGTGTGATCACCTCGTGTGAGTGACTCAGCACCCCTGTCCTGTCTTTGTAACACCTTGTAACTGGCTCCATTTCCGGGGTTTGGAAATACATGACTGGAAATTAGGGTTAAGACGGCAGAGCGAACACACACATTTATAATACTTTCCCCACCTTTACTAAATGAAAATAAACTACTGGCCCATCAGAAAGCAACGAAAGCCCTTCATTAATAAAAGTTTTTGTGCGCCTAAGTCAGATTTTACTCTATAATTTCAAACAAAACTCCTTTCATGAGACCTTGCATTGCCCACTGGGCAACGTCCTCCACGGAGCAGAGGATGCCCCCTCCTGAGTCCTGCTGAAGACCTTAGCACTGGCCTGGGTGGAGATCTGATCACGGTGCAGATCTGGAAACCAAGAGGAGTTTGAGGAAGAGGAATATTGAGTTTAAGGAACAAAATCAACTGATCTTGTTTGGATTTTAGCTGGCTGTGGCCTTACTTGGCTGGTGTTCTATGTCCGGGGGTGGGGGTGGGGGGTGTGAAACAGAGGTCCTGGGCCTGCCCCAAGGGGTCTCTTCTTATCTGAGTCCATTTGTTAAAAGTAAACTTAAAAAAAATCTCATCTAAAGACACCTATGACACAGTATGCGTGAGGAGAGAGTAAGGATCTGAAAGGTTCACTCCAGCTGCGCTGTCCCAGCCCGCAGCAGCCTCATCATCCCTGTGTCCTCGTTGTGAACAGGGCTCAGTAACACCACCGAGCTGGACTTTCTAGCGGTAGTGACGTCTATCAGCCGGAGGGTCCACCCTCATCTGGCAGCTGTGTCTTCATCTCTCAGCTTCCAGTGTTGAGGGAGACTCTTGTTGGCAAGCCTGTGAACTCGTTGCCCAGCACAAGTTGTCCAGTACTCTGGGTGCCGTGGGCGCGGGGGTGGGGGGAGGAGGTAAGATAGGGAAGTGGGAGGCTGGTGGTGGGCATCCCAGGGTTTGCAGGTCTGCCCCTTTAAGAGACTGCAGTGGGCAGCCAATAAAACAAGTCGAGAGTATAGGCTGAAAGCAAGTTGGAGAAAGATCACATTGGTCTCAAGGAAGAGAGAAACATCTCTTCCCAGAACTCATGACCCCCGGACCTGTTTAGCCTCCATCCTTCCTTGCACAATACAAGGTCTTCTAGATGTGAATCATTCGTGGGAGAGGCTGTAAAACCTCTGCAGAAATGAAATACTGTGACTTGGCTGTTCATTTATGGAAAGTCTTGGTTGTATTGATTAATTAGTTAATTAACTCATCAGTGTCCAGATGTTTATCGAGTGCTGTCTGCGTGCCAAGCCCTCTGCTCTCCTCCTCAGAGGACAGAGTGTGTCCAAGCCTGGACTACGTGTGGCTGAGGGATAAGGCAAGGGTCCCAACACCTGGTGAGAATTTTCTAATCTCCCCGCCACTGTCTAGGAGCTTTTCACATATTATCTCATTTAATCCCCCAGGTGTTAGGTGTTATAACTTCCCTGTTGTAGGGATTAAACCAAGGCTCAGAAAGGTAAGTAGGTTTTCCAAGTTACACAGCTATTAAGTGGAGTGATCAGGAATTACACCCAAGAGGGCCTTTTACAACGCTTGTGCTTTTAACACTACTTTTAAAAAAATGAAGTAACAAAGTTGTGTTAGATTCAGATGTAGAGCAAAGTGATTCAGTTATCCATATATACATTTTTTCAGGTTCTTTTCTGTATATAGGTTACTACTAGATACTGAATATAGTTTCCTGTGCTGTATAGTGGGTCCTTTAGAACTTCCCTAATAGCTCAGTTGGTAAAGAATCTGTCTGCAATGCAGGAGACCCTGGTTCGATTCCTGGGTTGGGAAGATCCACTGGAGAAGGGATAGGCTACCCACTCCAGTATTCTGGCCTGGAGAATTTCATAGAGAGTATAGTTCACGGAGTCGCAAAGAGTCGGACACAACTAAGCAACTTTCACTTTCACTTTAAAAAAAAATCTATTTTATATAAAGTAGCATGTATCTGTTAATCCCAAACTCCTAATTTGGAATAAATTAGGAGTTTAGCACTGCTTCTAATGGCCTCATTCAAAAGCATAAACTCTTCCTGCTCTTAATTCCTGTCCTAGTAAGGACTCTTTGGCCCTTGGCAAAGCCACAAATACAGGCAGGCAGGCAGGCAGGGGAGACTTAATTGAAATACATAGTCTGTAGGCAGATGCCTAACTTCTTGCCAGAAATATAATACAGCTGCATCAACTTTCAAGTAAATTAAAAAAGAAATACTGTGCCATTCTGATGATTAAGGCATCCTTGAAATAACTAATTTTATAAACCATCAGTGGCTAGAAAGAAACTAAAACATGAAAATATGTTTGAAAAAAAAGTTCTGTCTTTAGAAAAAGTAGAGTTTACAGTCATCAAAAAAATCAAATCACTATTTTAAACATTCTTTTAAAATTCTTCCAATGGCTTGTAGATGGACATTTATGTCAAATTCATTTTGCTCCTATAATTAAATATGTTGTCATTATCATCCCCTTTATTCTTGAAGGAAATGACCTTCTCCACAGTTTTCTCTTGGAGAAATCTCTAGTTCTAGGTTCCATCTATTTATTTAAATTTCTTTTCATATTTTTTCTCTCATATGAAGAGACACACACAAAAATTAAGTAGTTTTTGAAAATCAAACCATAAATTAAAATATTCAAAAGAATTTTATCACGTCAGTCTTTTGAATTCAATTAATGAAATATCCTCCTGATGTTGCTTCATCCAAAATGGCTATAAAATAACCCTCTTGAAATCTCAACATGATGACGGGAATGGTTTCAGAACCGGGAGAGCTGTAAGGTCACAGAGCAGGTGCTCGAAGCCTCCGTGGGACTTCAGGTTTGTTGTTCACCTGAGTCAGCAGGAAGCTGAGAAGTGTCCACAGTACAGCAAAGGGGATTTCTTCCCACTTGAGTCCTTTCCTCAGCTTGACCTGGCTCCTGACAGCTTTCCAAACCCCGTTCCAGCGCTGTCTCCCTTGCTCTGATCCGCTGCCCGTTCCTCGGCCGTGACCCTGCCAAGCTGACCCTTCTGCTGGGGCTTTCCCCGGGGCTCCTCACTGTCCAGATTTCCTCTGAGGTCTCTTCCTTGACAGCCCACAGGAAGGCAGACCCTCAGGTCCCTCTACCCCACAGCTCTCTGTACGTGGTCTTAGGACATCACCCTACGAACGCTGAGTCGCTCAGTCGTGTCTGACTCTTTATAACTCTTTGGACTATAGCCCGCCAGGCTCCTCTGTCCACGGGATTTTTCAGGCAAGAATACTGGAGTGCGTTGCCTTTTCCTCCTCCAGGGGATCTACTCAACCCAGGGATCGAACTTGCGTCTCCTGTGTCTCCTGCATTGCAGGCAGATTCTTCACGTGCTGAGCCCTTGGGGAAGCTCTGAATGTATCTTCTTTATTGGTTTCCTTACCTGGATTTTGTCTGTTTTTCTTCTCTGAAATGTAAGCTCTGTGAAAACAGGATCTCAGGTTTTCTCAGCCCCTAGAACTGTCCTCACTCCTAGACATTTAGATAGTGGGTAGTATTCCAAGAGTGTCATATATTCTTCACATTTTCTGTGCAAATTTTCTTCTTATATTGGTTATCATACAATAGTTTTGTATACTACTCTTTTCACTCAGCATTGATAAGTAGATATTTTTTTACACACTATTTACTTATATCCCTGAGCACCTCTTGAACGATTGTATACTACTATAGTCCATGGTTGTTTACTTTGGCCTATTTCGCTGTCAGCTGACACTTGAGTAATTCCTGATTTTTCGCAGTTATCAGCAGCACACTCATTTGTGTGTGTGTTGCCCTGTTCGCTCTGTGCCTCCCTGGGTGAATAGATGGAGATCGTGATACTATAGCATCTCTCAGAGGCCTCATACCTGGTCTGGCTCCATGCAGAGAATAAGCCAGTGTCTAGAGTGCAATTAGCATCTGAATTAGTGACATGAGGATAAACAGGTGATTATCCAGTTTAACAGCTGTTGAGCAGTGTTAAAGAGACACTGTCTGACAGCTTCAGCTTCAAATGTAGGGTTTATTAACAAATGATTAAGAAAAAGAAAAGTAAAGGACTACTGGGTTTTTAAAAATATAAATGAAACTAGGCTTTCAAAACTGAAGTCATTTCAATGTGTTTTAAACAAAACTAAACAATTAATAAACTCCTAAATCAAGTTACTTATCTAAAAAGTGAATAGTGCAAAAAAATAAGAATGCAATTTTAGCTTGTATTTGTATTGCCAACTTTAATCATACCCTACATATACCATTTATATTGTAATTCTAAGATTCTAAATACAAAATGAGAAAAGAATTGAGGTAATTTTCTGGAATATATATGTAAACCCATACATTTTCTTTCACTTTTCCAGATATTTCAATGCAAGAAATATATAGTCAAAATTATTAAAATATTTGCAGCCTGCCTGCTCAGTCATGTCTGACTCTGTGACCGCATGGACTGTAGCCTGCCAGGCTCCTCTGTCCATGGAATTCTCCAGGAAAGAACACTGGAGTGGGTTGTCATTCCCTTCTCCAGGGCATCTTCCTGACCCAGGGATCAAACCCACATCTCCTGCGTCTCCTACGCTGGCAGGCAGATTCTTTACGACTAAGCCACCTGGCAAGCCCAAAATATTTACTAAATGTTTTTTTAAGGAAATAGAACAAATAATCACATATCACGCTTCCTGCCTTTTGTCTGAAGAACTCAGAGTGATTTATAGACATTCTCACAATACCCCTTCAGTGAGACAAAGAGCATTAACACTGTCCCAGGGCCTGCGTTTTGCCCGTGGGAAGCTCAGTCGCAGACTATCCACAGATGTTCCCGGAGCCACATTCAGAAGAAGAGACAGAATTAGAACTCGCTTGAAGCATCAGCTTTTTTAGTCTGGACAAAAACTGTATTGAGATTTTTTTAGAGTTAGTAACAGGTGAGAATGTTTTTATTGTCTGTCATGTTTATCTTGACAGCTTTCCTGTAATTACTTGTCTTGGGTTTGAACTGTGGGAGCCTTGCCGTCTGACTTGGCAGTGCCTCGCGGAAAGAATCGTTGCTACTACTTGCTTTGTTTTCATGTCTCTTTATGTTTCTTCACCTATTTGCCTTAAGTTTTAGGTTCATCGGATTTAGGGTCAAAACAGATGCAAAACTCCCACAGGTACAGCGTTGCAACGATTGTGTCCGGTTTTCTAGAAGTTCTACAGAAGTCGGCACAACTTTCATCGGGCCAGGCTTCGCTTGGTGAGCAAGCAGCAGAACCTTAGCCAAAGGCACGCTGGGCAGAGGGTGACGCTGATAAAGCCAATGTCATTCCCTCCCCGTGGACACAGGGGCCCAGGCATCAAAACCACAGAGGACCAAAGGGACAGGGATGGCATGCCGGCGCCCCAAGCATCTTCTGCACTCAGACTTTCCCAGTGGAATACTTGGAAACCAATATCATTTATTTCTGGAAAAAAAAGGGCATTGAAAATGTTTTTCCTGGGACTTTCCTGGCTGTCCAGTGGTTAAGACTCCACGCTTCCACTGCAGGGATCGATCCCTGGTTGGGGAACTAAGATCCTGCAGACTGCATAGCGTGGCCAAAACGAGAAACGTCTTTCCTGTCCTGGAAACAAGAATCAGTGCTGTTTAGAAAGCTGACTCTCACTGCTCGTGAGAAAGTTGAAGTGATGCCTCAGTAAGACCAGCCCTGTATCTCTTCTCTTCAGCCATCCGGCCCCTGAGCTGGTTTGGATCTGAGGGACCATTCAGGAGCCTCTTCTGAGGGGGTGAGCTGACTGGCCCCTGGTTTACCATTCGCACATGGGCAAATCACTCCTTTTCATTTTTTCGTGATTGGCAAGCTAGCCCAAGGGTCAGATCATCCTAAACTTTGATCTGGCACATGATTTGCTGTAGCGAGAGAATTCCTCTGTTGTGCTTTTATTTGGAGATGGCAGTAGATAAGCGAAGGAGGGTTTGAATAGGGTTGGGTTAAGTTTGGGGCTTCCCAGGTGGCTCAGTGGTAAAGAGCCCACCTGCCAATGCAGGGGACACAGCTGAGCATGCACGCACTCACAGGTTAAGTGTGACTTACTCTATGGACGTCCCAAAGGTTGGGTGGGATAGGCTTATAAAAACCCATTTCACTGTTTATCTGAAAATCAAATTTAATCGGGCACCCTCTACTTCTTAAAATCAGGTTGGCCAGTCGAGTTACAGCTGGAAAGTTTTCATGGCCGGGCGTCATGGGAGATTCCCTGCATGCTCCCCGCAGTTGGAGGGCTCCGTTCTTTGCGGCTTGGACCTGGAGATGGGCATCCTGTTCCAGTGGCTGCTGCCTCCCTCGCCGTGAGAAAGACGGAATAATAACAGCCTGTAAAGATCTTCCTGATGCTCGATGAATACATTATATTAATGAAGTTATCACTTTAAATGAACCCTGGCAGCTACCCTTGTTCTCTTAACTCTTAACGACTGCCTCCAGGGCCAGGCAGGGGGGTGCACAGAGGGAGGAGAGGAAGATCTGGGAGATGCAGGGATAAGACCTCCACGCTCCTATCAGCAGTTCTAGAACAGCTTTCACAGCAAAGAAGAAAGATCACTGAGTGCAGTGTGAGGCTCTGAAGGATGCTTCTGCTCTTAGGAGACTTTTCCATGTGTTTCCTCCCCTGGTGTCTGGGTCTTTGTTTTCAGCCGTGCTCTGCACAGGAGCTGGAAAGCTAACTCCCCAAAAGTGAACTTCCTCTTCTTCTATAAACTGACCCCTGGTGGTTGCTATAGCAACTGCAAAGCGAGCATAATGAGCCGTGTAAACAAGGCTGATTCCCAGCGCTAGGGCAGGGCAGCCGGGAGGGACGGGAGGAATTTGATGTGCCTGGAAACTGGCTCTGGGGAAGAGAGGGAAATGCTGCAAAACATCCCCCCTCCTCCCCTCCTCCCCAACCCTCCTCCCCTTCCATCCTCACTCCTCCCCTCTCCTCTCACCTCCAGCTTCCCCAAAGAGACGGGAGAGGAGACAAAGGCTGTAGGCGGACAGCGTGCAGGGGCCTGCCTTGGATGCTGAGGAGCTGAACACCATATGACCGAAAAATGAAATCTACACATTTACCCAGAGCCCTAGGCTAGAAATGCACCAATCTGACCCCTTTATTTTTGGAGGGGCTCCAAAATCACTGCGGATGGTGATTGCAGCCATGAAATTAAAAGATGCCTGCTCCTTAGAAGAAAAGTTATGACCAACCTAGACAGCATATTAAAAAGCACAGACTTTGCTTTGCCGACAAAGGTCTGTCTAGTTAAAGCTATGGTTTTTCTAGTAGTCATGTATGGATGTGAGAGTTGGACCATAAAGAAAGCTGAGCACCAAAGAATTGATGCTTTTGAACTGTGGTGTTGAAGAAGACTCTTGAGAGTCCCTTGGACTGCAAGGAGATCCAACCAGTTCATCCTAAAGTAAATCAGTCCTGAATATTCATTGGAAGGACTGATGCTGAAGCTGAAACTCCAATACTTTGGCCACCTGATGTGAAGTGCTGACCCACTGGAAAAGGCCCTGATGCTGGGAAAGACTGAGGGAAAGAGGAGAAGGGGGCAATAGAGGGTGACATGGTTAGATGGCATCACTGACTCAATGGACACAATTTTAGCAAACTCCAGGAGATGGTGGAGGACAGAGGAGCCTGGCACACCACAGTCCATAGCGTCACAAAGAGTTGGACGTGATTTAGTGGCCAAACCACAATGACAGTTCTTGCCTGTCCTCTGTTTTGCTCTCCGGCATCAAAATACTGCTCTCATTTTCCTTTAAAGCAGTATATGATCAACTACGGTCCAAGGCACACATGCTTGAAGCTTATTCCCCTTAGAAAGAGCAAAGAAGAGGCTCAGCACAGTTCTTGCTTTTTCCGCAGAATTTCTTCTTCCTTTTTCTCCCTTTTAAATTAAGTCACAGGGCCACAGTATTTGTGGGCTCAACCACTTCCTGATGGGTGGGACATGACTCTGTCAGATTTTTAGTAAGATAAAGGGAAGGAAATCTGGAATAGCAATGCTATTTCCTCAGGGAAAATAGGGAAATTTATGAAGAGTGGCAGTATTTTGGAGCCTGTTCTTGTCTTATTACTGTTCAAAGGCGGGGAGAGATGGTTGTCTTATTCTAGATACAATTTATGATACCCAGGGATGGGTTGGTAGCAGCCTCTGTGGGTGGGGGTGGCTTGTCTTGATACAATCAAGCAATGCATTCCTTCCAGTGTTACAAACTTGCAGTCTCCACCGCTAAGAACAAGAGATTGAATCCTGATGGCGTCAAGTCTCTCTCAGAAAAGGATTAGTCTCTGTCATTGGAAGGTACCAGAAGTGTTGAGGTTTCCATGGTGACCACCTTTCCTATCCCCAGCCCTAGTCATCCTTCCCTCAGAAGATGCAGGATTTTACCGGCCGAATTTTCAGACACAGATGCTCTCTCCTCTCAGTTCAAGACATCAGCAAGCTCTGGAAACCAGGACTCCCCATCCCAGAGCCCATCCACTCTACAGAAGCAAGTGGGCCCCTTGATCTTTGAATGTTCCATGCTGTATGTAGGGGCCTCCTCCTTGTAGGTGAGTAACTCCTGACATGTTTTAAGTGAGAGCTCCAGTTTAAGTTCTTTGAGCAGAGAGAGAAAGAGAGCATAAAATGCCATCACTGGAAAGAAACTTAAAGATTCTTTAATGCACTGAAACTGGGTTTCCTACATTTTAAATATCAGGGTTCCCTTCATTGTCAAAAGTTTCCTGTGCGGCAGTAGACATGCCTTTATTCCCTCCAGACAAGTGCCATCCCATAGAAAGAACATGTGAGCCACATACAGAACTTTATATAGCGACCACATTAAAAAAATAAAAGCAGATGATTCTCCATAGAAGATATGTGTTAGTTGCTCAGACGTGTCCGTCTCTCTGTGACCCCGTGGACTGCAGCCTTCCAGGCTCCTCTGTCCATGGAATTCTCCAGGCAAGAATCCTGGAGTGGGCTGCCATTTCCTCCTCCACAATAGAAGATATAGAAATGGCCAAAAAGCACATGAAGCAGTGCTCAATATCACTAATCACTAAGGAGACACAAATCAAACCCAAGATGAGCTACTACCTCACAATTGTTAGGATGACAACTGTTAAAAAAAAGAAAATAACTAGCCTTGGTGAAGATGGGGAGAAAGTGAAACCCTTATGCATTGCTGGTGGGGATGTAAAATGGTGCAGCTGCTATGGAAAACAGTATGGTGGTTTTTTGAAAAATTAGAAATAGTTGCCATATGACCCAGCAATTTCACTTCTGGCAATTGAAAGCAGAGTATTGAAGAATATTTTAGGTGGCTCAGTGGTAAAGAATGCAGGAGACGCAGGACACTCAGGTTCAATCCCTGGGTTGGGAAGATCCCTTGGAGAAGGAAATAGCAACCCACTCTAGTATTCTTGACTGGGAAATCCTGTGACAGAGGAGCCTGGTAAGGCTATAGTCCACAGGGTCACAAAGAGAAGATGGAGCACACACACACGCATTGAAGAATATTTGCACACACATGGTCATAGAAGCTTTCTTCAGGAGCACACACACACGCATTGAAGAATATTTGCACACACATGGTCACAGAAGCTTTCTTCATAAGTGAGTGAGTGAAGTCGCTCAGTCGTGTCCGACTCTTTGCGACCCCATGGACTGTAGCCCATCAGGCTCCTCCATCCATGGAATTTTCTAGGCAAGAATACTGGAGTGGGTTGCCATTTCCTTCTCCAGGGGATCCTCCCGACCCGGGGGTCGAACCCGGGTCTCCCACATTGCGGGCAGATGCTTTACCATCTGAGCCACCAGGGAATCCCTTTCTTCATAAGAGGTGGAGGCAACCCAAATGTCCAACAACAGATGAACGGACAAGCAAAATGTGCATATAGTATGATGGAATATGATTCAGCCTTAAAAAGGAAGAAAATTCTGACAGATGGTATGATGTGGATGGACCTTACAGACATTATGCTGAGTGAACGAGCCAGACACAAAGGATGAATTATTGATGGTTCCACTTGTCTGAAGCCCCTGAACTTGTCAGCTTCATAGAGACAGAAAGTGGAATGAAGGTTAGCAGGGGCCGGAGGATGGGAGAATGCTGTTTAGTGGGTACAAACCTTCTGTTTGGAATGATACAAAGAGTTCCGGAGATGAATGTTGGTTTCACAACGTAAAAGTACTGAACACTACTGAAAGCCATGTAACATCCCGAGCCACCAGGGACGTCCTTAATTAAGATTTATACAATTCTCACACAACCTCCTTCTCTTTGTAAGTGTGAAAACCTCTCTGTTAAGGTGGCTGTCTCTCCTGAGGTCTGATAAGGGCTGCCCCCTCCACCCCCAGCCCTTTTTCTCTGCCCTGTAGCCCGGGCGGGCTTGGTGGGCTGGGTGGGCAGGGACATGGTCCCGGCCCAGGAGAGCAGAGGCCGTGGCCTTTCTCC
Source organism: Giraffa tippelskirchi (assembly GCF_054371585.1). Taxonomy (NCBI): domain Eukaryota; kingdom Metazoa; phylum Chordata; class Mammalia; order Artiodactyla; family Giraffidae; genus Giraffa; species Giraffa tippelskirchi. Next base: position 160,917,267 of record NC_137282.1, read on the forward strand.
CCACCGTCTCCGGGGGCCGCGGGAGGCTGGCAGGGTGCTGAGAGCGCCAGGCCTCTCCCCACCGTCTCCAGGGGCTGCGGGAGGCTGGCAGGGCGCTGGGAATGCCAGGCCTCCTGCTACACCGTCTGGCTCTCTTCTGCAAGTGTGCAGGGTCCACACCACGGCTGAATCCACTGTGCGAGTTCCTGGGCTTCCAGAAACGGCTCTCACCGCCAGGGGCTCCATCTTGCCAGCCGCCCAGAAGAGAAAAAACGGAGTAGGGCTTAGGGAGGATGGACTCGAAAAGTCAGTGTTTCCTCAAACACAACCTGCCCACCGGCCAGGCAAACCGTGGATGAGCAGCAGGTAGGCGATGCAAACGTCCTCAGCAGGGGATGCGCGGGCCTGTCCAGCCCCGGAAGCTGTGTGTGCCTGCGCTCGCTCGTGAATAACAGGCGGCTAGCCAGAGGGCGAGACGGCCCGGTTCAGTTCCTGACACTGTTTTAAGACCTCACAGTCCACTTCCTCCTCCGGAAAGTGGAGGGAACAGCTGTCATCAGCAGGCACAGCCGGGTGGCCTCCGAGCGGTGTGGGTAAGGCTGCAGAGTGAGCCCAGAAGCAAGGCTGGTACTTCTCAGGGCCGAGAAGGCGGTTGCTAGGAGGGAAGGGGCGTGGCCGCCTGCCCTCTGCTATCAGCAGCCTCTCTAACCCCCTGGAGCTGCAGGCCGAATCCTGCCCCTTAGGGCTCCCCCGTGCTCTTAGCCCTGCAGAAGGAGTACTGACTGCTGTTCCTTTTATTTTCAGAAGCCTACAGTTGCAAGGGCTCCACAGACAGCCCTGGGGTGTTTTGACACCAGAGCTGGGAAAAATCAGTGACCTGGTGCATCATGAAAGTGACCTGGGAGGCCCCAGCCTCCGCTCCGTGCAGGGCAAGGCCCTGGCTCCGGGGACCTGGCTGTGGGCCGTGTGCAGGCCTCCCCTTTCCTCCGACCCCCGTGGATCCCCGGGGTCTGCCCACCGCTCCCCGTTCTCAGCAGCCAGGCTGCAGGGAGAGTTTGAGGGAGACCACCCAAGGCAAACAAGGACATCGACTGCGATGCTTGCTCTGATTTCCCGTGGGATTCATGTCACATGAATAAGCAGCTCACAAAGCCTAGATTCATAGAAACGCTTAGGGTGTGGACTTGGAGTCGGAGGGTGCCCGTGGACACTCAGGGAGAGGGGGCGTGGAGGGGTGGGCGGGGCGAGCGGGGCCGGGGGAACGTGGAGGAACTGGGGTGGGGTGGGGGCTGCCCGCTCCAGGACCCGGAAGGGCCGCATCTGCAGAGTGGTCAGCCGCGGTGGGTTATCAGGATGTGAGAGGAGCGGGGAACTCCTGCCGCGACAGCTGAGCCTCAAGGAGATCCTGAGTCCGGAGCAGGAAAGCCCCAGCGCGCAACGGAGGGATAGGGAGGGGCCGCACGCCTGGTGCTGAGGCTGCGTTAATCCTTCCAGCCCCTGCGGCTCCCAAGTCCCTCCAGGGAGCAGCCCTGTCGTCAGTTGAGTGATAACCTTTTTTTTTTTCCCCCTTTAAGGAAAGATCTGAAGCAAATACGGCAAAATGGAAAAGTAATTGATGGGTTCCTTGTTTCTGTTGTTTTTCTACATCTTTTAATTATTTCATAATTCAGAAAAATGCATTTAAACAGAAGGCACTGGATACTCTGTCATCAGGTAGCACATCTTCTAATTATTTCATAATTAAGAAAAAGGTATTTAAGCGAAGGCACTGGATACCCTATGTCATCTGGTAGCAGCTGTTCCGGGATGTCTTGGACCCCCCTCTGCACCGCCTTGTGCAGTTTCCAGGCAGGGCTAGGATGCGGGGGTCGCTGACTGCGCTGGGGGTGGGGGGACGCCCCCCACCACGGGCAGGGCAGCAACGCTGCCCAGGCTGGGCCCCGTAGGAGCTCCCGGTCCTGGGCCCCCCATCGTCGGCTCCTCTGGTTACCCGGCATGAGGCGGAGGGAGGCCCCACGCGGCCTCGGTGTCCCTCTGCCGTCCCTGGGCTGGAAACACCCAGGATGAATCATCGTCCGCCTCGGGAAGTCGGTAGTAATCGCCCCGTTTCACAGAGGGGAGAGAGAGCAACAGCACCGCAGGGTGTGACCTGCCTGAAGGTGGCGGGAAGATAAATAACCGGGAGGGAAAAGCAGAGCCGAAAAGCTCCAGCTGAGATGTAGGGCCTTCCGCTTGGCTGGTGAGCTGCGAGCTGTTCCGGGCAGGGCTGGGCGCTCCCCGACTCAGGCCTGTGTGACCGTGACGGGGCCTCGGTGCCTCCAGGAGCAGCTGGTGGTTCGTGCGGGCCGTGAGGCACACACCCTGGCCGGCTCCCCTCGGTCGGCTGGGGGAAAGCGGCCCGCAGTTCAGAAGTTCAGAGGTGACTGGAGGCTCGGGAACTGGCAGGACTGGTTTCCAAGGCTGGAGCCACGCGCAGAGGCCACGAGGACGGTTAGGTGAGGAGACGCCTTCATCTTCGGAGTGGGCGGAAGGCAGAGATGCGGCCACCAATCTCTAAGAGGCTACAAAAGCTTCTGGAATCTTCCACTCTACTTCTGGCCTTCTGTCTCCCCTGGACATTTTACATTCTGGTTGTGAATCGTGTCATACGGTGACCTTTTCGCTGACCTGTCTGGGAAATCAGCTGTGTTGGAAATAAAGTCCAAGTGTCCGGGACTACCTCTGAGAATTCCTATGGATCTGGTTTTGCTTTAAACTGCTTGCTATAGTCTTGGAAAAAGTTAAGACTCCCCCCAAAATATTTTTCTAGCTAGTTAGTGTGGCTTGGATTTTTTTTTTTTGACTGTTCCTTTTACAGAGTAATTTTATTTTTGTGGTTATTTATTTTTAAGTTAAGACTTGAAGTATGGTTACTACCACGTCATAGACAAAGTGTTTCCTTTGAGTCTCAGATTCTGGGAGACCCATGTCATCATTTAGGTGTAAAAGCCTTGGACAGCTGAGTCCTCTGTTCCCTCAGAGCACCTGAGGAGCTGATTCTATTTGCTGTTCCAGAATAACAGTCCTCCCGGACTTCTTGAGGAGAGGCAAGGATTCATTTGCCTGAACTATTTATCAGTGGTTTTTAAAGACAGGGAGATGTTTATTTTATGAGAACATTTGTCCCACCTGAATTTGCAAGGGAAAAAAAAATCATAGCTGCCAGGAAACACGATAGAAAAGTATTTGGTTCTTATGAAACACACGAACGTTTGTGATAGACTCTCTCCTACATAAAAACACCTCAGAAATAACTCTCAGATCGTCCCTTCTCCCCTGTTGTCTCCGCATCGTTTCTTGTCACTTGGAGGGACCCACACCCCGATCCCCGTTGTCTGTCTCAGCGGGAACTCACTGCCCCATGGTTCTCTCCACCCGGAGGAAAGTCCCCGTGGCCCATTTTCTGGGCAGTGCTTTTCCACTCTTTCATAATCTAGTGTTGTGACCTTGAAATGAGAGAGGAGGCTTGGCAGGGCTCGCCCCATGTGCAGGCAGGACTGGCATCCGTGCCTGGTGCCACATGGGTGCCCGTAGCTGTGGCTGTCCCTTGTCCCTGCCATCCTGCCCCCTGGCCCACAAGTCAGGGGCTGCGGGACCCTGGGGGCCAAAAGGACTCTCCTGTCAGGTTTCAAGAGGAGTGCGGTGTTCCTGGGGGCGGGGTCAGCAAAGAACATCCTTGTGGGAGAAGGTGTGAATGTGTGTCTGTGTGTGTGTGTGTTTTACAGACAGTGACCAAGACAGAAATAGTTAACGTAGAGATAAAAGAGACTCTACTTTAAAATTAGATTTCAACTGTTTTTCTAGGACTGTGCCTGATAGTTTTGATCCTTTTAAAGATCAGTTATAAAAGCCACACACTGTACTCAAGACAGTTGGTTCTTAAACGAAGACGCTGATGCTGTGAGAACCCTGGACAACTGCAGAGAGGAGGGGGATGGGGAGGGGGCAGGGCGGTGAGGGCGGGAGGGGGTCTCTGGGTCTCATGTTTGCTCTGATCTCCACTCCCGGCCTGCACTCCAGGGCTCTCCCCTCTCCCTCTTGGCCAAGCTCCCGTTGGCAGAGAGAGGCTCCCTGCATCAGATGCAACGAAGGGAAACCTGATTTGCTGTAATTGGACTCACTACAGGCAATGAGGGTTAAGCTGACGTGAGGGCCCATCAGACACTGGGAGTTTCACTGCTTTCCGTCATATTCCTGGGAAGTTCTTTCAGAATCCAAGTGCTATGTCAGGGTACTGATGTGCAGAATTTAAAGTCACTTTAAACCAGTGTTCTTGTTGTCTGGAAGTAGTCGGTGCATGCATTGCCATTATATATACTACCATATAAATATTTACAGTTACATATAGTACATAATTGGAGAAGGAAATGGCAACCCACTCCAGTATTCTTGCCTGGAGAATCCCATGGACAGAGGAGCCTGGCAGGCTACAGTCCACGGGGTCACAAAGAGTCGGACACAACTGAAGCGACTGAGCACATAGTACGTAATATACATGTGTGCTGTGCTCAGTCGCTCAGTCGTGTCTGACTCTATTTGACCCCGTGGACTGCAGCTCACCAGGCTCCTCTGTCCATGGGATTCTCCAGGCAAGAACACTGGAGTGGGTAGCCCTGTCCTCCTCCAGGGGATCTTCCCAACCCAGGGATTGAACAGGTCTCCCACATTGAGGCAGATTCTTTACCGTTTGAGCCATCAGGACATATGGTATTTATAAAGTATGTGGTACGTATAGAGTATATAGTGTATATATATATACACACACACATATATATAGTATATGGTATATGTATATAGTACATGGTATCCAGCTGACTCTTGAACAACATGAATTTGAACTGTGTGAATCAACTTATATGTAGATTTTTTTCAACTGTAAATATTACAGTATTACATGATCTGAAATTAGTTGAACCCTTGGATACAGACCCATGGAACTAGAGGGATTACATATATAAAAAGCTGAGTGTAAGTTATATAAGAATATTTATCTGCATGGTGGGTGGGTGTCCCTAGACCCAGCATTGTTCAAGGGTCAACTGTATGTACCTATTTTATAGTATATGATTTATATATAGTACATGGTATATAAATAGTATATGATATATATTATACAGTATATGATATACTGTATGTATGCATATACAGTATATTATATATACATAAAGTATATGGTATGTATTATACAGTATAAATATGTATGTAGTATATGGTGTATGTGTGCGTGTGTGTTCAGTTGCTCTGTCGTGTCTGACTCTTTACGACCTGTGGACTGTAGCCCTTATATCTATATGTCTTCAGGTGATGCAATAGATGTGGATGCAACCCCTGGATAAGGAGGTAGAAAACGGCAACCCACTCTAGTATTCTTGCCTGGAAACTTCCATGGATAGAAGAGCCTGGTGAGCTACAATCCATGGGGTCACAAAGAGCTGAAAATGACTGAGCATGCAAACGCACACTCACACACACACATATGTAAATACGGGGTGTTTATCTATATCTCTATATATCTTACATGCTTCATATCTTCAGCTAAACAAGGATATATAATGAAAATGCACAGGGTGTTTTCCTTTTTATTTCCTAAATGTCCTGACCTTTCATTCCCATCTGCGCTCAGTCGTTTACACTGAGGAGGGCTGGGGCATTGCTCCTGAGCACTCTGTTTCCTTCCTTGAAAGGAATTTTCCACCTGCATCCCAAGAATATTATGCTCTGAAACACCTGCAGTGAAGCTGCTGCTGTACCACTTCTCAAATCTTAGACCCTGTGCTCAAAGGCAGATGCATCTTTTTCACTGCCCAATCCATCCAGTTGTTTAATCCCTCATTAAATCAACTAAATCATTATTTAACAAACATTTGTTTGTTGTCTGCTCGCCAGAAAGCTCATATAGCTAATGCCCTGCTCAGTTACATCCAGGTGCTCATCATGAAGTTTCCCACTAGCCAGAGAGAGGAGTTCTGAAGGAGAACTCAGACTCTGCCCTTAACTTTTGTAATTCTCTGCACTTTGCATGGCTAGTGGCACATAATAAGGGTTCACAAAATGCTTGTGCAATAAATCTATGAGCCAACGGATTCATTATTTTCCTCTATGTAGCATAGAGGTGCAGAACATTGACTTTTTGCCTTTTTTTCCAAATGACAAGGAGGAGTTGGTGTGCAGAGCTGCTCCCTCACAGGGCTGGGGCATCGGGTCTTGAGCCCTTTGCTGACCTTCTCATTGAGATGAGGTGTTTTTTTCTTTTCTACCCCACTGGCTGGGATGGGAGGCGATGAGCTTTGCTGGGACAGGGCAAGGTGGGGCATCCACATCTGACTGCTCTTTCTGCACAGCTTCGTACCTGGCTTTGCCTTGAGATTTCCAGTTTCCCTGGGGCAGGTTCAAGTTTGTGGCTGAGACTTGAGCAGGGGCCAGGTAAGTCTCCACGGGGCTTTGCCTCCCAGTTCAGACTAGATGAGACTATTTGCATCTGCCAAACGCATGGGTTTCAGTCCTGGTGGTTTATCTGGGTAAGGTTCGCCTCTGGCTTTGATCTCTCTTCTGTGAAAGCGTGGCTCAGCCTGGTTAATTCCCTTGCTAAGGGCTGCTCTCCATCTGTTAAGATAATGGAGCTTCCCTGTGAAGTGAGCACTTTCTTACTAGGCTGGAGGGCAAAGAACATTAGGGAACAAGGTCTTGGTCCTCCAGAAAGTCCCTCCCACTCAGCACCCTGCTAGAAGCAAGACTAACCATTCAAAAAAGCTTCTCATATGGACTGGTTTGCTCACAGTGCCAATGGGTGATTTTTCATGACTATTCACTCCAATCCAGGCTGTTATGTACTATTTCAGATTTCTTCTAGGAAACAGTTCTGGTCTCTATTTTCTTAGGGGCCGTGGGGTGGCGGGGAGCCCATCCCTAGGGTGGGCACACAGGGAGGCATTTGGCAGCAGCGTGTTATGTGAATTCTTTGGAGCACGTTTTTAAATGTTCACACATTTTGCTAGCCACTCGGCCGTGGAAGGTGTGTTTTCAGCACAGGAATTGCAAACGCGACGTCATTCCCTGGCCTGGTAGAGCGGTCCCTCAGTGCACCACTGATGCCACCCCTGGATGGGGCAGCCTGGGAGGTGTCATGGCTGACGATCGCACTTCCTTATCTAGCTGTGAACTTCATCTAGAAGAGGCATTTGTAATGGCGCGGGCAGAGAGGGCACAATTAGAATACGAAGCAGTCCGCGGTGAGGTGACCGCTCCAGCGGTGAGGACCACCTTGGCCTTGGTGATGGGAGATCCGGATCCCATTGCTGTAGCAGGGACCTGGGTGTGCCTGGCTGCAAGTCTGCTTCCAGAAAGGGTGACCTCAGAGAGCCTGCTTCTGTGAGTGAGCAGCTAGGCACTCCCTCCACGACCTTCCCTGGAGGTTTGCCCTTGACAGAAGGAGGCCCACCCAGCCACCCGCCTCCCTTTCCCACCAGGGCACAAAGCCACCCCTCAGCCTCAAGGTGAGGCAGCTGTGGACCAGCAGAGATATTAATAGCGGCTGATGCTTAAGCCAGTAACATCTTTCCAGTTTTTCTTAATGAAAGGCAACCAGGCAAATATTTGAGGATAAAATATACCATTAACATGATAGTGAAAACAGATATTTTGGATTTTTTTTCCTAATAGTTTCCTTGGTGGAGCAAACCCTGAAGACACTCATTTCGGACAAAGAGCTGAAAGCGAAAAAAGAGGGCTCCTCACCCCTCCCACCTCCACGGCCACTGCCCCGTAGACACGAGTTCTGGTCTGGTATGAAGAAACGGGAGCTCCTGTGCTCTTTTAGTTGTTGTTATCAGCATTCCTTTACCCAATTCAAATTCCTGGTTCCGGCCGGCTTACTCAGAGGGAGAGGCTCCCTGGGAAAGAGGGTTCCCCCGGGGTAAACTTCCCAGGAGGTGATCCTGACGCAGGACGGAACAGCTGGGAGGAACCAGCCGGTTCAGTGCAGGAGGAGACCTACGGTTGCCCAGCGCCTTGGAGGGAAGGCCCAGGGAACAGACACAGGTGGGAGGGGGCTGGGGGCTGATTAAGAGAAGAGCCCAGAGTGGTTGGTCTGGGCCACCAGGCAGCTCTGCAGACCCTCGTCAGCCAGGGAGAGGAATACAGATCTTTTTTCTGAGTATAAAACCCCAGGGCCCTTCACCTTGGTGAAGCAATCACTGATCTTAATGACCTTCTGAAAGACCTCCAGGCATGCTGACTCACACGTATTTTTTTTCCATAAGGGTGACTAAGACTGATATTTCCTAACATATATGAAAAATGGATCACTCAGACGAACAGTCCAAAATGCCACTCACTTTTCCTCCCCTACAAATTGCTTATGTATCTAAATGATCTCCAGGTCCATGCCTATGATAACATCCCAGCAAACCACTGTGGTTCCAGCAAATGCTTCCTTCAGAACCACCCATCCTCACCTCTCACAGGCACGGCCCCAAACACACACTCAACCTGAAATCTCGTGTTCCAAGTTCACAGACAGTTTCAAATGGCAGTCAGCTGTCAGGTCCACCTGAAGGGAGACCTTGGGTATCAGGGGCCGTGACTGGGGTAGGGCAGGGGAGCAAGGAGCATAAGACAGGCTCTTCCACCTGCCAGCCAAAGGGAAATGCAAACACCATTCAAGTTTGTTTCAGAAGCTTTCAGCCTCCAGAAATCGGCTTAGAGACTCCAGAAAAGATTGGGTTATCTAGATGACTCAATAGAGAAGGTCTAATGGAATCATGCTCTTTAATTCAGTTGGTGGTTGCTCTTTAGTTTTAGATTTATTTATTGACTGTGCTGGTTCTTCATTGCTGTGTGCAGTTTTTTTTTTTAGTTGCAGACAAGCCGAGACTACTCCTCATAATGCACAGGCTTCTCATTGCAGTGGCTTCTCTTGCTGCAGAGCACAGGCTCTATGCACACAGGCTTCAGTAGTTGTGGTGCATGGGCTTAGTTGCTCTGTGGCATGTGGATCTCCCTGGACCAGGGATTGAACCTGTGTCCTCCACACTGGCAGGTGGACTCCTATCCACTATACCACCAGGGAAGTCCTAGTGGCTGCTCTGGAAGTCAGATAGTTCAAGATAATTTTTGTTTTGTATTCATTTTATTCTCTTTCACATCAGAATTACTTATTGAATGGTTCCCATGGGCTGAGTACCACTCTTGTGCTGGGGTGGCAGATGAAAGACAATCCTCCCCAGGCCAGAGTGGGTGATGCACAGGCAAATGTTCATGTGTGTTGATAAAGGTACACACAAGCCTCAGGAGTGCTGTGTACCACTTCAAGGAGGGTTTCTGGTGGCGGGGCATCAGACATGAACTCACTCTGGCCTGTAGGAGCCCTTGAGGGATGAGGCTGGGTCCTGAAGAAGCTTGAATGCTGTTATCATCAGTTTCACTGTTCTCTGGGAGGTTCTGAAAACCATAAAAAATGTTAAGTAAGGGAATGACATAACATACTTACATTTTGAAATTAGGGCTTTGGCTGTTATCAGGGGATAGGGATGAAGGGCTTATTTATCTTTGCTGAAACATAAATCACTACAAAACCCAGCAGCTTAGAATACAAGGGTATTTTTCTTTGGGTCGGGATTTCTGGAGCTGGTCAGCTGAGAGGTTCTGGCTTGGGGTCTCCCATGAGGTTGCCGTGAAGATGCTGGCTGAGGCTATAGTATTGGAAGGCCAAGGTGGCTAACTTTCATGGCTGCCAAGTTGGTGCTTGTCATTGGCAGATGGCCAGGTCCTCTCCCTGCCAACCTTGTCACAGGCTGTGTGAGCACGCTGCCTTCAGGGTCACTCCAGAATGGGTGACCTGGGAGAGTGAGGCCAAAGTTTCTGTTTATGAACGCATATTTTTGTCCCCTCTCCCCAACTTCTTACATTGAAACCCCAACTCTCGATGTATTTGGAGATGGAGACCGTGGAAGATAATCAGGGGTAAATGAGGTTATGAGGATGGGGCCCCAATCTGATGGAGTTGGTGCCTTTCTGAGATGAGGAAGCAACCAGAGCCCTTGCTATCTCTGTCACATGAGGACACCAGGAGGAAACAGCTTCTACAAGACAGAAAGCAGGCTCTCATTAAACACCGAATCTGCAGACACCTTGATCTTGGACTTGCCAGCTTCCAGAACTGTGAGAAATAAATGTTTGTGGTTTGAGCTGCCCAGTCTGCAGTATTTGGTTATGGCAGCCAGAGCTGATGGGAACGCTGGTATGCCTTTTGAGACATGGCCTCGTACCATCCCTGCAGTCACATTTCATTTGCTAGAATGTCAGTAAGTCCAGCCTATATTTAAGGGTAAAGGAATTAGGCCCCACCTTGGGGAGGAAAGGAATTCGTGAACATAATTTTAATATCCTTTTGTTATTGAGTCCAAGCTCACTCTGCTCACCACATGACAGACCAATGAGTCGGAGACAAAGTATTGAGGCAGGAATATGCCTTTATTCGGAAAGCTGGCTGACCCAGAAGATGGCAGATTAATGTCTCAGAATAACCATCTTGTCAGTTTCTGGATGCCAGGTTCTTTTATAGAACAGAGAAGGGGAGAAGAGAAAACAAAGTATAAAGGCCTTTAATCTTGCAAAAATCTCCTGAAAGGGCCATGCTGGGGGAGGGGATGGTTCATTTCTTCTCTGTAGTCATTCACAGGTGAGCAAGGTCCAATTGTCTTTCACTGAGCTGAACAAAGGCACTTTAGTTTAACAATTAGGCAGAGGGGCAGGGTTCCCTGAGGCAGGTCATTGTGTATGATTATAACAAAAGTAATGTCAAGCAAAAGTTAAAGTCAAAGAAACAGATCAACATGGAGTAAAAAATGGCTCTTTCCTGTAACACTTTTGTGATGCCTTTAACATGTGAGAAAGGAAAAGGGTCATAATCTGGCCCTAAAGCGGATGGAGTAAGGCACAGATGTGATAGACACGAAGTTTGTAGAGTCAGTGTGACTTGGAAACTGCACTTAGACTGAGCTGGGACTAAAAGGAGGGAGTGTGTGATGTGGAGGAGGAATAGGAGAGTCCAGAACATCTCAGAAGTGAGATGCCTTTGGGACATGAAATGGATATTTCAAACTGGCAGGGGTGCACCTGGGTCTGTGGTGTTAATCTGGGGTTGTGAGTATGAAAACTATAGTTGTAGATGAGCTCACCCAGCAAAGGGCATAAAATAAAGGGAGTGAAGGGCCCAGGGAGAGTTCTGAGGTGCTCCTTCATGTTGGGTTTGTGCAGAGGATGATAATCTGACAAAGCAGACCCAGAAGAGGGATCAGAGAGCGGAAGAAGATGCAGAAACTGTCCTGAGGGAACCATGAGTAGAGATGGGTTCCTGTGTCACACACAGCAGAGGAGCTGGAAAGTGGCTGGATTTGGTGATATGGAGGCTGGCTGTGGTTGGCTAAAGAGTATCAGTGGAGTGGGTGGAAGTCAGATTGGATTGGTCCGAGGAGTGAAAATCTGGAAGAAGAGGAAGTGGATATAAACTGTGCTGACAGCCCTTTCAAGAAGGTTGGCTCTGATGGAAGAGGGAAGTAAATGGAAGTTTAGAAAAATTGTTTTACTGCTTGAGGGAGGGTTGCAGTGGAGACAGAGGGGTGGAGAGAGGGAGAAAAAGAGTAAGGTTAGGAACTGAAGTCCTCGAGAAGTCACCTGCCTTTGCTCGTATAGTTTATTTTACACCTAATAGCTTGTACCTTCTAATCCGCTACCCTTATCTTGCCCCTTCCTCCTTCTCTCTTCCCACTGGTAACCTCTAGGTTGTTCTCTGTATCTGTGAGTCTGCTTCCTTTTCGTTGTACTAGTTTATTTTTTAGATTCTATGTGTGATATCATACAGCATTTATCTTTCTCTATCTGACTTATCTCACTTAGCATAATACCCTCCAAGTCCACCTATATTGCTGCAAATGGCAAAATTTCATTCTTTTTTATGGTTGAATAGTATTCCATTAGATATCACATCTTCTTTATTCATCTGTTGCTGGACACTTAGGTTGCTTCCATATGTTGGCCATTGTAAATATTTCTGCTATGAACATTGGGGACTGTGTTGAAAAACTTCTCAAAGGTTTTCATTTTTTTTCTGATATATACCCAGGAGTGGAACTGCTGGGTCATATGGTAGTTCTAGCATTAGTTTCTTGAGAAACCACCATGCTGTTTTCCACAGCGGCTCCAGCAATTTACATTCCCACCCACAAGGTAGGAGTGTCTCCTTTCCTCCGTATGAGAGGAGCTTGTTTAACAGCCTGTGAGGACCTTGGTGGGATGTCAGTCTGCACTGTCTGCTTTTGGAATCCTGAAGAAAGTGAATTGGAGATCCAGCACAGATATGGTCACCTGGAGTATCTTCTGAGGGCCCCAGTGCAGTACTCTGCTTGGACCATTTTGCTGGAAATCCACCCTGAATATTCACTGGAAGGACTGATGCTGAAGCTGAAGCTCCAACCCTCTGGCCACCTGATGCGAACAGCCAACTCTTTGGAAAAGAACCTGATGCTGGGAAAGATTGAGGGCAGGAGAAGAAGAGGGTGACAGAGAATGAGATGGTTGGATGCCATCACCCACACAATGGACATGAACTTGAGCAAATTCCAGGAGATAGTGAAGGACAGGGAAGCCTGGCCTGCTGCAGTGCTGCAGTCCACGGGGGTCGCAAAGAGTCGGACAAGACTTGGTGACTGAACAACGACAATCTTCCCTGGCACATTCTGGCCAGTGCAGAGGAGCAGGTGATAAAGGATTATGGCTCCTATCACCAGGTCTGACCCAGCTGTACATGGTAAGCAGCTGCAGGAAGAGTGGACAGTCTGGTTTGTCCACTGCAGAGGGCAACCTCTGAGCACCTGTTCTGGTTGTTCTGGTCATCCCTGCAGGCATCTAATCCAGACTGGCCACTGACTGCAGGAGGTTGGAGGGGCACCTTTTTCTAACTAGCTCCAGTGGGGTCACCTCCACCAGAAGAGAAGCAAGCTTCTGTCAGGGGATTTCCCTGGGGCTCAGACGGTAAAGCATCTGCCTACAACGCGGGAGACCCGGGTTCAATCCCTGGGTCGGGAAGATCTCCTAGAGAACGAAATGGCAACCCACTCCGGTACTCTTGCCTGGAAAATCCCATGGACGGAGGAGCCTGGTGAGCTACAGTTCATGGGGTCGCAAGAGGTAGGACACGACTGAGCGACTTCACTTTACTTTAAGCCTCTGTCATGAGGTGGGGCTCTGAAGGTAAGTCACCAGAGCGGCTTCTTATCTTCCGCGTGCCTTCCTCCTCCGGTGCGGCCCTCAGGCACCATGGGGCAGCCTTACCTGGGAAGTCCTGCCCCAGAGGACAGGAACGGCTGGCGCTCTCCCACCGCCATCTTGCGCGTGGAGACTACAAGTCCCAGCATCCACCGCTCGCGGCCCGGCCACGCCCCCTGTTAAAGGCCGGCCCAGGGCCCTGCCCGCCGCTGGGACAAGTGGCCCTCGGCGTCTCTGGCAAGCTGGCCCCGCGGCCAGCCTGGCCTTGACTCAGCCACTCGCTCTGTCTTGATGCAGCGGGGGTGATTCCTTCGTGGCTGGTGGTTTCTTGGCCCCAAGATGAGGCAGGGGGAAAAAAAAGAAGAAGCGAGATCTCTGGCAGAGAGCTGCCCCCCTGCCTGCCCCACCAGCCACCAGCAGGACCCTGGCAAGAACGGAGGGTTTTGTCAGCTGGGAGCTGTGCTGGTGAATGCAAAAAGTGAAACCAGATGTTCCTCCTTCCAGTTGCTTCACATCCATGCAGGGTCTTGGAGGAGGAGGCAGTAAAAACGCCAGGGCCCTTGATGGCCGACGCCCAGGTTTACGCGCCGGCTAACCTTGCACCATAAATCCGCTGCCCTCGTCCGAGCCTTGGCTTCCGAAGGGGCCGAGCCCAGCTGCAGCGGTGACCCGAGGCTGAGGACTGGACAGCGCAGGAGGGACTGGGGGCAGGGAGCCTGACTGGGGACTTCCAGTTGCTTTTCAAGAATTTTCCAGAGGGCGAAAGATGCTACCAGATTGGCTGGGGGGGTTGGCCTTCTTGGGAAATAAGCCCAAACTCCATCTTGCATTTTAGCCTGGAAAGGAATTGGATTTCTCTTTGGAAAGGACTACCAGATGCAAGAGAACTCAATGGGAATGGATGTCACGGAAGCAGAGTCTTCGCTCCAGGTCGAAGTGCCAGTGAGAAAAAGGAGGAGGTGGGCAGGGACCAGATGCCAGTGCCCCAGGGTCCATTGTCCAGAGACTAGGGTTTATGCTCTGTGCCACGGGATGCCATCTGACATCGGCTGTAAAATAGTCATTCTATCAGCGTGTGGAGGCCGAACTATTGTGGTGGGGCAAGAAATAAGTGAGGTGATGGCTCAGGAGGCGCTTAGAGACGTCCAAGTGATGTCGCCTGCCGGGGCCAGGTGGAAGCCATGACCTCTTGAGAACCACAAATGGAGTCAAGATCTGGTGGCCAGAGGGTGGGAAGAACCCTGGAGACCTCCTCAGTTTCCGGTGTGAGCAGCTGAGTGGACAGTGGTGAGGCCATTGGAATGGAAGCCTGGAGGAGGATCAAGTCTGTTGAGGGGATTCAGACTCTGGTTTTGGACCCATTGGGTTCGAGATGCTTATAGACACCTGTGTGGATGTTTTAAAGGGACTGTTGGAGTTGTGGGTCTGGAGAAGTGAAGAGAGGTCAGGGCTGGGATCTGAATTTCCTCCTCGTGTTATGGGTGATAATTAGAAAGACAGAGCCCGACAGCTGCTTGTCGGGCACCAGTTGTCTTGCACTATTGACACTGTGATTGTGGTCACCTTCTTAATTTCTTTTTCTGATCTTTTGTTGTTAGTGTTTAGGAATGCGAGAGATTTCTGGGTAGCCACCTCTGATCTCTGCATAGACACTGGCCAGTGCCAGGGTACCCTGCATCATGGCTGCAAATATATGGGTCACGTTCCTCCTCCTGCCTGTGGCTGACGTCTCTCCTTCACCCACCTGAGCTCCCAGGGGCTATCTCAGATTTCCCTTCAGGGCTCCTGGGTGGATGCCTGCCGTTGATGGCATTTCCCACGTGGCAGGAAAACTTCTTGCCATCCTGACCCCAGAGCAGCAACACTCTCCCCAAGTTCTACTTTTCTCTCTTTTTGCATCATCTGGCTCAAATTTTCTGCTCTCTTAACACTTTCCCAGCTTGTTGACATTTTTACAGTGGGTAAAACCTTATTATTTCATTATTAGTCACTAAACAGGAATGATTTGCTTTTTCATTGGATCCATGTTGCCAAGAGTGTTACATTAATTTCTAGCATGTTCTAAGTGACCAAGTCCTGATAAGCGACTTGACACAGTGCTTCTAGGTCTGTATCTAAGCAGCTGATGGTGGGGTTGCTACTCAGACAGAGATGCCCACTTACAAGGATGCAGGGGGCAGTCGACTCTGCCGTTCATGCTTATTTCATCCGCACAGTTTTTATTTTGCCTCGCAATTATGGCTTTTATTTGTTCTAATTAAATAGGAACCTTGTTCAGTTCAATGGATTCCTCATTTAAAAAGACTGAAAGAACCTCCTCCCTCCCCCTGCCCTCAAGCTGGAGGCTGAAAACAGATGCTGCTTGTACCAGAGAGTTAAAAACTGCACTTGTGTGCCTGAGGCTGTGACATATGTGCGGGAACAGCTGAGGGGCTTCCTTACGGGCTCGTGTGGAGCCTGTGGGCCAGGCGAGGAAGGCCCTGGGCCATCTGGTTCCCTGTCCCTGGGAGGCTGGGACTGGCACCACTCTGGTCCCTTTCTCCCTCTCTCTCCTGGAGCCCTTCTTCATTTTTAAAAAATTTTTTGTAAGGATTTTTTTTTTTTTTTAATGTCAGTTCAGTTCAGTTGCTCAATCCTCTCTTGACTCTTTGTGACCCCATGGATTGCAGCACACCAAGCCTCTCTGTCCATCACCAACTCCCGGAGTTTACTCAAACTCATGTCCATTGAGTCGGTGATGCCATCCAACCATCTTATCCTCTGTCGTCCCCTTCTCCTCCCGCCTTCAATCTTTCCCAGCATCAGGGTCTTTTCCAATGAGTCAGTTCTGCACATCAGGCGGCCAAAGTATTGGAGTTTCAGCTTCAACGTCAGTCCTTCCAATGAATATTCAGGACAGATTTCCTTTAGGATAGACTGGTTGGATCTCCTTGCAGTCCAAAGGACTCTCAAGAGTCTTCTCCAACACCACAGTTCAAAAGCATCAATTCTTCAACGCTCAGCTTTCTTTATGGTCCAACTCTCACATCCATATGTAACTACAGGAAAAACCATAGCCTTGGCTAGACAGACCTTTGTTGGCAAAGTAATGTCTCTGCTTTTTAATATGCTGTCTAGGTTGGTTATAACTTTCCTTCCAAGGAGTAAGCGAGTAATGTGACTAGTTTTAAGTCTTTATTGAATTTGTTACAATATTGCTTCTGTTTCCTGTTTTCTTTGGGATCCTGTCTCCCCCACTAGGGATGGAACCTGTACCCCTGCATTGGAAGGCGACGTCCCAACCACTGGAGCACTGGGCAGGTCCCTCCTGCAGCCCTTCTTACTCTCCCGCAGTGCTTGGTTCTTGCTGGCACCTGGATTACTCCCAGGACTGGATCTGTAGATGTCCTCCCCTTTGGGGAGCCTTGTTGCAGATAACGATAAAACGCAAATGGGGGAGGGTCATGGAGCATGTGGGGTGGATGAGAGCATGGAGAAGGTCAGGCTGCTCACGGGAGGTGTCTCCGGGGAAGGGCACAGAGGGGACCAGCGGGAGCTCTGGGAAGGATCAGCCGGCAGGGAGGGAGTTCGAGGAGCAGCTAGGAAGGCAAGGCTGCTGGGGGCGCGGGTGCACGGGCCGTGAGCACGGAGCGGGGACGGGGTCTTGGAAGCCTGGAAGAAGCAGATTTCGAGAAGGCACAGTGATGGGTCAAGACTGTAGACAGTTATTGAGACAAGCAATAAACTGTCCATGGTGTGTGTGTGTGAGTCGCTCAGTCGTGTCTGACTCTTTGCGACCCCGTGGACTGTAGCCCCCCAGGCTCCTCTGTCCTTGGGATTTCCCAGGCAAGAATACTGGAGCGGGTTGCCATTCCCTTCTCCAGGGGACCTTCCCGACCCAGGGATTGAACCTGGGTCTCCTGCATTGCAGGTGGATTCTTTACTCTCTGAGCCACCAGGGAAGCCCATTAGATTTAAGAATTCAGCTAACTAGTGCCGTCATCAGAGCTGCTTAGGAGGAAGAGGTGGGGCCAGAAGCCAGCCTCTAGGAGGCTGGAAGGCAAGCACCCAAGACATCGAGTGAAGCCACCTGTAGGGAATTTGGGGAAGAGAGATGGGGCGGAAGTTGGGGAGCACGTGGGGTGGAGGGACGGGCTGTGTTTGCCTGGCTTTGCTTGGAGTCTGGCATGAGATTCACTTCACTTTCATCTCCTGTTCCAAAAGCGAAAAAGACAAGTGCTGCTGGGGGACAGCCCAGCCTGCCTGCGGTCGCCCTGTGGATATTTCCGTGCTCATGATGGAGACTGCTGGTGTGTCCTCTCAGAGTTGTCCTGTCGCTCCGAAGGTGTGTCTGCAGGAAGGTCACTGGGGCGGGTGGTGACAGACCCCAGGGAGCGTCCACTTTCCAAGTCCAGCCCCGCCACACCCTGGAGAGCTGGCTCCTGCCCTGCCTGCACCTCCACGCCCCGTGGACTCACCTCTTCTCTTGCCCGGGGGCCAGCTCCAGGTCCCCGCCCCGCTGGTGAAAGTGTTCTGTGTGATTCCTCCCATTGCCTGGGGAACACTTTTCTCCTTTGTTATTGTTTTGGTTTTAACTGGAGAGAACCTTGGTGATGAGGCCAAGGGGCTGAGGGGCGAGGGAGGGAAGGGGAGTCAGGGAGGGGGGTCTGGGGAGGGGAGGCCGAATGGGGTCAGCTCGCAGGTGAAAGGCCAGGGTCAAAGGTCAGGAGTGGGGAGGGAGGGGGGACAGGTGTGAGCCTGGGCAGGAAATCCAGGGAACCCCACGGTGGACTTCTCCTGCTCAGTAGAAAGGCGGCAAGGTCACCGAAGGAGGAGCAGACAGGAACGGATAGAAAGCTCTGAGGTTCGGTCCTTACGGGGCCGGGAGGAGCCTGCGCAGACCAGGAGGTGGTGTCTTAGTGCCCGCCTGCCTGGTGAGAGTGACAGTGTTGTCACAGCGACCCAGTGGTCGGGAGTTCCCACCATCAGTGCTGTGAGGATGTGGGAAGGGAAGGTGTGTGCGGGGGATCGGAGGGGGAACTCAAGGTAGGAAGGCAGGCAAGAGGAAGGGCCAGGGGCTGGGGGAGTGAAGGGTCTGGGCCCGAGCCCTACCCCCACCCCGTGATTCCTTGTCCTCCCCCTTCCCCACCTGCCCCAGCCTCGTCCCTGGAAACCAAATTCACTTCACTCCCTGTTTTATCCAGAGGTTGGCCTTCAGGGTCATCTACACGTGGAGCGGTGGGCTTGGGGGGGACGGTGACAGGTCAGTGTAGGTTCATCAGGGATACCGGGTGTACCACCTGGTGCAGGAGGCTGATGGTGGCGAGGCTGTCCGTTTGGGGGTGGGGGCCACATGGGCACAAGACCCTACTGTGAGGATGAGCTGGGAGGGGAGGTGGGCAGGCTGGCTGGGGCTTGGGAGTGGGCAGAGCGGAGCTCGCTCATAGACCCGACCACACCAGTGCTCAGTTTCTTAATTGGCTTTACTTTTAAGAGCAGTTTTATGTTCACGGCATAATGGAGCAGAAAATACAGAGATTTCCAAGATCCCAGATGCCTCCCCACCCGTCCTCACTTCCCTCTCCGTCAACATCCCCTCCCCTTCATACACTAGTCCGTTCAGAACGTAAAGCCCTGTTTCACTTGCAGTTAGTGAACCGCTTCTAACAAGTTGACAGTGACGGAAGGGAGATGCGTGGCTCCCTAGACCAGACTACGAAGGGCGACACAGCCTCCGGCCTTGACCTTGCTCTTGGGGATCTTGCTCGGGGGGAAAGAGTTGCCAGGTTGTGAGGCCACTTAGTCAGCCCCGTGGCCGGATCCACGGGCAAAGAGACCGAGGCCTCCAGCCAAGAGCTCCATGACTGAGTCGAACTGATGGACCCAGTGGAGCCAGCAGCTGACGGGGCCCAGCCAGCGTCTTGACCGCAGGCGCGGGAGAGGCTCTGAGCTGGAATTCTCCCGGCCAAGCTGCTCCCGGATTCCTGACCCTCGGACACTGTGAGATAATACATGCTTATTGTTTTAAGTCCCTACGTCTTGGTTATGCAGCAAGAGATAATGGATATAATACCTTTAATTTTATTCTGATTATCACTTTGTCACTAGACTTGCCACATGACCTACTCTGTCAAGTCTATTTTTTCCCTGGCTCTCTCCACCTTTCTGCTGCCGCTGGGCTGGCTGTTCTCGAGGCCTGCAGCTTAGTGGTCGTCTTCCCTACCCTGCTGATTGTGTTTGCTGGTCTTCCTTAGGCCTCCTTTCCTTTTTGTAAAAGAGTTTATTTTAGGATTGAAGTATAGTTAATTTACAGTGCTATATTAGTTTCAAGTGTACAACAAAGTGATTCAGTTGTATGCATGTATGTGTTCAGTCGCTAAGTCGTGTCTGACTTTCTGTGGCCCTGTGGACTGCTGCACGCCAGGCTTCCCTGTCCTTCACTGTCTCCTGGAGTTTGCTCAAATATATATATATTTGTTTTCAGATTCATTTCCCTCATAGATTATAAGGTGCAGAGTGGAGTTCCCTGTGCTGTATGGTAGATTCTTGTTGTTTATCTATTTCATATGCAGTAGTGCATATACGTTAACCCCAAACTCCTAATTTCTCTCTCCACCACCACTCCCCACTATATTCTTGGAAAGCCATCAGTTTGTTTTCTATGTCTGTGAATCTGTTTATTTTGCATTATAAATTAGTTCATTCGTATAATTTTTTTAGATTCCACATGTAAATGGTATCATAGGATATTTGTCTTTGTCTGAATTATTTCACTTAATTTGATAATCTCTAGGTCCACCCGTATTGCTGAAAATTGGCATTATTTCATTCTTTTTTGATGGCTAAGCAATATTCTGTTGTATGCATATACCGTGTCTTCTTTATCTTATCCATTCATTGTCGACGGACTCATGTTGCTTGCATGTCTTGGTCGTTGTAAATAGTGCTGCTGTAAACACTGTATCTTTTTATATTAGAGTTTTCTCTGGATATATGCCCGGAAGTGGGTTGCAGAATCATATGATAACTCTATTTTTAGTTTTTTCAGGAGACTTGATACTGTTCTCCATAGTGGACGTAGCAATTTACATTCCCACCAATAGTGTAGAAGGGTTCCTTTTTTTTACACCCTCTCCAGCATGGATTATTTGTAGACTTTGAAATGATGGCCATTCTGACTGCTGTCAGGTGATTAGGCTTCCTTTTCTTCCTTTTTATTCTTTTCTTTTCCTGAAACCCATCAACCACCAGCACTTAGGAAAAAGTCTGTGGGAGATAAAAAATTTTTTAATCCTTGTGTGTATAAACATACCTTTACCTGCTTTCATTCTTGTTCAGTTTTGTTGTTGTTCAGTCAGTAAGTCTCTGACACTTTGCAACCCCATGGACTGTAGCCCCAGAGGCTCCTCTGTCCATGGGATTCCCCTGGCAAGAATACTGGAGTGGGTTGCCATTTCCTTCTGCAGGGGATCTCCCTAACTCAGGGATCGAACCCACGTCTGCTGTGTCTCCTGCATTGGCAGGTGCATTCTTTAACCCCTGAGCTACCAGGGAAGCCCTGGTTATTGAATTCTAGATAGAATGTCATTTTCTCTTGGAATTTTGAAGTCACTGATTATCTAGCGTCCAATGCTGCATTAGTTGTACCATTTTCCTTCCTGTGCCTCTGTGTCTTCCGTTGTTTTTCCCTCCTCGGGAGCTCGAGGGCCCTCAGTTTCCCCCTGGTGTGGCGGAGTTTTTATGATGATATACCTTGTTGTATCAGTTAAAATCCTGGAAGTGAAGAAAACCCAATTAAAGTGGCCCTGATGACAAGTGGATTTATTCTCTTGCATAGTATAAAAGTCCTGGGATAATGTGGCTCTCAGGTTGATTATCTCAGTGGCTTAATTACATCAGGAACCCTGGTTTTAAAAAAGTCTGTTTTTTCTGCCAGGATGTTTTGGATAGCTCTTTTTGTGGGCACCATACGGCAGTGGTTTATATTCCAGAGGCAGAAATTGGAATTACCTCGTCCTCTGACTCTTTAAAACTGTAAAATGTTTCCTAGAATTAATCCCATCATTGGCAGACTTTTTATCAAGACCCCACATCCAAAATTAGGTATTATGGTTCTTCTTAAATGAATCACTAGACAAGGAAAATAAAATTAATTTGATTGTCTTCAACTAATCAAGGTTTACTCCTTGTTGGTCTTTCCTGACACCATGACTTTGAAGTAGAGGCTGAGGACTTAAATATAATCTGAATCTTATTACAAGGAAGAATAAAGGCTTCCCTCATAGCTCAGTTGCTAAAGAATCTGTCTGCCAATGCAGGAGACCTAGGTTCGATCCCTGGGTCGGGAAGATCCCCTGGAGAAGGAAATGACAACCCACTCCAGTGTTCTTGCCTGGAGAATCCCATGGACAGAGGAGCCTGGCGGGCTACAGTCCATGGGGTTGCAAGAGTCGGACACGACTTGTGACAAAACCACCACCATTGGTGGACAACCAAGATTGTCAAGTGACTATGGGTTCTTCCGTCATTTACTGTGATGGAAACCTGCTGATCTGTCTTCTAAAAACTTGTCAAAGTCTCCCATCTGTTGATGCCGCCTCCTGTGTCCTTTGTCCTTGTGGGTTTACGGCATTTTGGTCCTTTATTACCATTTTAACAGGGTCTCTGAAGGGAAAGGTGAAACATGTGTGTTCAGTCTCTCTTCCTTTTGGAAGCCTCCAGCCAATGTTTCGCAAACTGGGAGCTGTATAGCCTCCGTCTGTATAGCCTATAGTGAGTGAGCTATGTCTAGTATTTTAACAAATGAAAGAGCGTAGAAAATACCAGATGGTATGTATTGCACAGAGTGAGATTAAATATTGTTTCAGTTGAGTATTTCAGTGTTGCGTGTATTGGGAAGAGATGTGAAACATTCACACAAAACTATTTGGAAAGCATTCAAGAAGGGGCTTCCCAGGTGGCTCAGTGGTGAAGAACCTGCCTGTCAATGGCTGGAGATGTGGGTTTGATCCCCGTGTCAGGAGGATCCCCTGGAGAAGGAAATGGCAACCCACTCCAGTATTCTTGCCTGGAGAATCCCATGGACAGAGGAGGCTGGCGGGCTACAGTCCACAGGGTCACAAAGAGCTGGAAATGGCTGAAGCGACTGAGCACGCACGTACTTTGAAGAAATCTCTTCTGAGCATTTTGTGCTCTACCATCCTATCTTATTCGGGGTAGTTTTACAGGTACGTGACGCTCAGAAAACATAGCAAGTCCATCCAACTCCTGTGGGCATGAACCAACATGTGATTTATGCATAAAGAAATGGTTCAGTTCCACAGAGTCACTCAAAACTCCATGGAAGTAAATGTGTTACTGTTATCATGTTATTCGTTTCTGTTTTCCCAAGGAAGAAACCACGCTCCAGAAGTATCCTTGGCATTGGAGCAAGGCAGCAGGCAGGTGGGTCTGAGAGGCATGACTCTGGACACTGAACGCGGAGCCTGGCGGAGATCTGCTCCCCTCCCCCGGCCCCGTGGTCAGGGCTGGGTCACAGCCCTCGCTGAGTGTCCAGGGTAACCTCCACAAACATCTCTCCAAAGGCCGCATTCCCCAAATGTTTGGAGAGCCTCCGACCAGAAGAGATGCTAGGCTTCCGCTGAGTTACATAACAAAGTACTAGGCTCGAGGTTTGGTTTCAAGGCCTATTTTTCACTCAACCTTGCCCTTCCCAGCCAGCTGTATTCAGCAAAGACTGATGGGTGTATTTCCTCCACCTAAAGATTTTCAAGAAGTGAAAACACCCCTCTGGGCGAAGTCACCATCAGCCTGAAAACCTGGTCCCTGGGTCCCTTCCCAGGGCCGTGGGGCGCCCTCTCTGTTGTCCTCACGTGGTGTCCGCTCCTGCTTCCTTCCTGTGTCCCCTGTCATTCTCGCCTCACTATGTTTTCTGCTTTCCAAATTTAAAATTCTCTTTTTTTGAATATCTTTGACATGGAAAAATCATATCCAATTAAGGTATCCAGCCTGATGTTTTGATATACGTAGACGCTGTGGGACTTCCCAAGTGGGGCTAGTGGTAAAGAATCTACCCACCAATGCGGGAGATGTAAGAGATGAGGGTTCAGACCCTGGGTCGGGAAGATCCCCTGGAGGAGGAAATGGCACGCCATTCTGGTGTTCTTGCCTGGGTAATCCCATGGACAGAGGAGCCTGGCAGGCTGCAGTCCATGGGGTAGCAAAGAGTCAGACATGACTGAACATCTGAGCAGAAGATAATATACACATAGACACGGAAAAGTTCCCAAACTGATTGACACATCCCTCGCCTACACATAGCTACCATCGTGTGTGTGGTGAGATGATTTCCTTTTAGCTCAGTCGTCTTTTGCAACTCTCAAGCATTCAGTACAGTATTGTTAGCAACAGTCACCACGCTGTATGACAAATCTCTAGTTTCTCTCTGTAACATACTCATCTTGCATAACAGAAGCCCTGTGACCCACACTATGCCGTTTCTCTCTCCCCTCCTCGCCAGCAGCCACTGTCTACTTGCCGCTTCTGTGCATCAGACTATCATAGATGCCACCTACAAGCAACCTCATACAGTGCTTCTCTATGTCCAGCTTATTCCTCACAGCATGGGGGGCTCCAGGCCCATCCATGTTGTCACAGGTGCTGGCATCTCCTTTTTAAAGGCTGCATAGTTACTGTCTAACCTTGTTTCTGATGCCGAGGTGATCAGAGAGGAATGCACCCCAGTCCTTCATCAAAAGCCAGCATTCTTTACTTCTCAATATTTAAAAATTACAGCAGAAAGACTTGGAGTCCTTTTCTATATTGTCCAGCTTGCAAATTGCTCTCAGTGGGAAACTTAGTCTGAATACCTCGCCTGGCGCTGTTGGAAGTTGGAAACCCTCCCGACAGCGTGAGGTTCCCATTCAGTTCCAAGTGTGTCCTATTCTCGACGGTGTCACTTCTATAATTAGCCCGTCCCCAGTTTAGAGGCCCACAGCCGCTCTCCCTTGGATCATGGGATGGAAGGAGCAGGGGGGATGCGGGCCCAGAAGCCAACCCCGACAGGGTGTCCAGAGCTGGGGGTGCTCGGGGTCCTGGCACCTGATTCTTGTTGTGCTGCCGGCTCAGGACCTGTGCCCGGTTTTCAGTGCACATGATTTGGAAAAAGACATGTGAACGGTGCTCGAAAAGCAGTAATCGCTCCGTGAAGAAGTGGCAGGCACAGCCGCAAGCTGAACCACAGCGCGGTGCCCTGCAGGGACTGGCTGGACCTCCGGGAGGAGAGGAAATGGGAGGTGGGGGGATGGAGGAGGGAGTGGGGCCCTGGGGCCTGTGTGGGGTCTGAGACCTCGGGCTGGGGGCTTGGGTCCCCTGTCACCCGCAATCGGACACTCCCTGGCCTGTTCGGGCAGAACCTGTCCGTGTCTCCCAGGCCCGCGGCCTCCTGGATGGGGCTGTGCCAGGGGCTCGTGGGAAGAGATGGTCCCTGGGTAGCACAGACACCGCGGCCCCTGCCCCTGGTGAGCTGGGTGGAGGTGAGGGCTGAGCTGCGTTTCCGGGTTCTGCTTGTCAGCATGCCAGGCTCTCCCCTTGGGCAGGGCGCCCCGGGGGTCAGAAGGAGGGGTGCTGGGAGCTCTTTGAGTGCAGAGCTCCTCTTGCGGGGAACCCCTGAGCGTCAGCTCCCATCCGTCCGTGGTCCGTGGAAGGATGCCCCGGCCCTCCCACTCTGGGCTGTGAGCTGCGAGGCTGACACCCATCAGCTCGGAGCCCGGGGCTGCCCTCGGAACTGGGCTACCTCATAGATCCCACTTGGTGGGGTCGGACTTCCCTTCTCAGACCCAGCTGGGCCCCCAGCGTCTGCCAGCCTCAGGGCGCTCTCCCTTGTCCTCTCGGTCCAGAAGACTGGGGCACGCTGGAATACACGGTGCCATAAGCTGCCCCTCCGCCCTCTCTGCTCGAGGTCCGGGCACTGAACTGGGGCCGGGAGAGGCCGAGGAGCCCATGAGACGTGGACTCTTGGGGTGGGAGGTGTCGCTCTGCTCAGGGGCCTGCGTCCCCAGGTTTATATGCCCAGCCTCTGCCAGGACACGCCGCCTGGCTCTTCCCTGAGCAGCGTCTCCCAGGCATGGCCTGGCTTGGAGGGACGTTGCTCTGTCTCCCAGCCCAGCCCTCCCTCGTGTCTCTCTGACTTGTTTTTCTGCTGACGCGGGAACCCCAGCGCGTGCTCTCTGAGACGCCCTGCCCTTGGAAGAGAAGCCGCCTCTAGTCATCTGTTAGCACATGCTGCCCTCTATAGGCTCCCCAGCTCCCTTGGCAACAGCAGCCCCAGGCCTTCGGGGAGGGTCCACAGCGAGATTCCTTCCAAGTAAGCGGGCTCTTTCTCTTCCCCCAGCGCCAAGGACCAGGCCTTGCTCATGGGAGGGGCTGGGGGGAATGTTAAAAGCCAAGCAGGCCTGGTGGGTCTGGCTTGGGTCGTGGAGAGGGGAAGTGGTCCAGTGTTTCCCTGCCATCTGTGGAATAACTGGAATTTTCTAGCTTAGGAGCTTGGAGCAGCCTGTCCTACAGCCGTGCCATCCACCTACTCGCTCTCAGCTCCTTGCTGGGCCTAGAGTCCTCTGTGCACCCAAAGCCGCTTCCTTCGCCTGCCTTCTGGGGAGGGGACTCCCCTGCTGGAGCCCCCAAAACCGACTCAAACGCTGAAAGGCGTGGCAGGGAGGACCCACACACCACGTGAAACAACATCTCTCGAGCTCAGGTTTGAAGAGCCTGGAGCAATTGGTTGAACATTGTCCAGTTCTGTCTCCAGGGGAGTCTGGTACCTAATCAAGGAACAAAGTTCACAAGTGTGGGAGGAGAAACTGGGAAACATTTTGTTTTGGTAGCTGGAAAGCTTGTCTCCAGAGGTGATGGAAAGAAGCTAAAAGGGGAAAGAACTCTGTTTTCCTGCAATAAGCCCCAAATCTGGCAAAAGCAAAGCATTGTACTTGAGCTTTGCTGCTCAGCAGGGAACGATGCAAAAATGAGTTTTCATGAGTTTCAAGGTTTTATAGAGTGAAGCTCCTTAGGGGAAAAAAGACTCACTTCACTATGAAGCAAAGTTTGGAGCTAGCCACCTTTAGCTTTCCTTAAATTAGGGGTGGTGGTCACAGAGGTTAATGTGCTAATTCCCAGGAAACTGAAACCACTGTTTGGTGGGAGCAAACCATTGCTCTCTTCTGCCCTGGGGAGCGGGGACGGAGACCGGAAAGTGGAGGAGGAGGGGTTGAAATTCGAAATTATAAGCCTTATTTGAAATTATCAGGTTTTCACGTAAAGTGAAAGTAAAAGTAGCTCAGTCATGCCTGGCTCTTTGCAATCCCATGGACTGTAGCCCACCAGTCTCCTTTGTCCATGGGATTCTCCAGGCAGGAATACTAGAGCGGGTTGCCATTTCCTTTTCCAAGAGATCTTCCCGACCCAGGAATCCAACACACATCTTCACTGTCTGAGCCCTCAGGAAAGTCCAGTTTTCATGTGGGGTTCAAGCACCTCACCACTTCTGGTATGGTCACTCTTTGTAGAAATGGAAAATAAACATTTTTTAAAATTTATTTTCATTTTGAATTTTTATTTGAATCTCTAGTTGCAGAAACTCATTGTTAGGAGACTCATCTTTTCCCACTCAACTGAAAAAAAAAAAAATGGACTTGTTCCTCCTTTCTGAAAATCTTGAGCAAATTCTGAAAAAAACTAAAACAAAAAAGGTTCCTTTCTTTTGACAGAACCAACCTGAAATTTGGGCCGTGTTCTTCTTTGATGCCTGATGGTGCTGACTCAGCCTCAGAGGAGCCGGGTGTCTTTCTAAAGGTCCTTAGGTGCGCCCCAGGCAGGCCAGACAGACTCAGCAGGCCCTGCCCTGGCTTCTAAGAGCCCGACAGGCAGAGGGTTATGCTCTGAGGGCTCCCTCCTCCTGGAAACGGCGCTGGGTCTGCTTGAACATGTGTATTCTGCACTCCAAGACTGGGTTTGTTCTACAGCCACACTTCCCCTGAACCCTCCCTTCCCGCCGCTCTGGCGTGAGGATGCTGTCACGAGACTGTTTGAGATGATCTGTGCAGTCCCTCTTCCTTAACATTTCCTGCAAGGCCAGTTCCAACTCTGAAGACAGGAGTGTCTTCCCAAAGCCCGGCCCCTGCTGCGCTGCAGGGTTTTATGTGAGCTCCCTGGGTTTTTTTTGGGTAACATCAAAGGTAAACAGAGGGCCCTGGGCTTATGCGTGGTATTTAAAACACAAGAGGGTGACCATTTAAAGAATACCTCTAACAGTTGTTGGGATTCCCGGCATTCCTTGCTTCACTGTGAGTGTTCTCACAGTGGCTGGGGAAGCCGCCTGGGTCTGAACGTCCTGGCCGCTGGGGAACTGGCTGAAATGCCCACAGCAGGACCGAGACCCCTCAGGGTGTGAGTGAGGCTCCAGCACACCTGAGATGACAGGCCCGCACCTTCCAGGCGGGACTTGCATCTTCTTGGCTTTGCTGCTTGCTGGGATCAGAAGCATTTTACTTCTTCCAGCCTCCATCCGGGTCCTCCCTGGGGGGTGAAGATGTTGTGAGTGTCATTATAGAAGTTCAATGCTTAGATGCCAATTGGTAAGACACAAGTAGGATTATCTTTTTAAAAGTCTGAATTAAAAGGACCCAAAGGAAATGAGATGTAGACTTGGCTTCTTCAAGCCCTGAGCCTCACCTGGGCTTGTGGTCATGTAAGGGAAGGAACTGGCGTAGAGGTAGAAAAAGAAGCTTTGGAGGGGAAGAGAGCTAAGACCTTGTCTTCTGGAGCAGCTGGTTCCCATCACAGCCGGAGCCTGTGGGGGCGTGGGGAGCAGGCTTTGGGGAAAGCAGGGGCTGAGGGGGCATCTGCCCTGCCTAGGGATTCAGCCCGCCCCCCAATAGAACCTGACAGAGCCCTGGGCTTATGGTCTGGATCCCTGTGGAGAGAGGTCTTGGCTGGGAGCAGAAAAGGGGACTTGGGGGCGGGCGCGAACTGGGAATCAAGCCAAAGCTCCCAGTCTGCCAGGCCGAGAGGGGCCTTGGAGCGCCTGGTTAATGAGTGAGCTGTGGTCAGGGTGCACCTGGGATTCCCTAAATCCCCACACGCTCGCCCCAGGCTCTCTGCACACCCAGGCCTTTCTCGCTCTGCCTGCTTGACTCAGCCTGACTTGTGCTGAGCAGCCATTGGGGGAAGGGACCCTGGGACAAAGTTTTCTAAAAATCTGATATTTGAGGGGGTGTTCTCCTCGCTAACAGAAGTGGCAATGAAAAAACAAAGATGACTTGCTTCCTGAACTTGGGAGCTCCAGAAGTCGTTAGGCAACAAGATATGGGCAAAAGTGAATAGTCTCGTATGTTACTGCAGACTTTAGATTACCTTCCATCCTTGTGGCCTTTCCTGTAGAATTGGGTTTTCATTGTTCCTCGAATAATTTCCTTTAACTTTTAAGTATATATGGGGGCAGGGGAGGAGGAACTGGCTGAAAGCATTTTACAATATTTTTAAAAAATTATAAAAAATGCATGCAGAAAAATGCCCAAAGCCTAAATGTATAATTCACTAATGGTTCACAACTGGAAAACACTCCTGCAACCAACCCTTACACTAGGGACCAGGCCTTGCTCAGCCAACAGCCCCCCTTCTCCCGAACCAGCCCTGGTCTCGCATCATAGTTTAGTGCTGCCTGTTTTTTCCCTTTTTTAAAAAAATAGTTTTTAATTTTGGCGAAAGGCGTAAAACAAAATCTGTCATAGTCACTCAGTGTCCAGCTTAGTGGCATGAAGTGCGTTCAAACTGTTCCGCCTCACACTCTCCATCCACAGACCTCTCTTCATCCTGTAAAACCGGAGCTTGTCCGCATCGCCCTCCCCAGCCTCTGGAGCCCGCCCATCTGTGTCTATGAACCTGCCAACGCTGGGGACCTCTTCTAAGTGGAGTCAAGCAGCGTTTGTCCCTTTGTGACCAGCTTATGTCACTGGGCATGGTGTCCTTACAGCCCCTCCGAAGTGTAGCCTGTGTCAGGATCTTCTCTTTTGCAGGCTCACGGGTATTCCACTGTGTTGATAACCCTTTCGTTTACCCGGTCATCTACTGATGGATACTCGGGTGGTTTCTGCCTCTTGGCAATTGTGAATAAAGCTGTTATGAACATCGATGTGCAAATAGCTTTTAGGGACCCTACTTTCAATTCTTTTGGATAATTACCCAGAGGTGCAATTGCTAGGTCAAGTGGTAATTCTACCAATGGCTCAGACGGTAAAGAATCTGCCCGCGGTGCAGGAGACCTGGGTTTGGTCCCTCAGTCGGGAAAATTCCCTGGAGAAGGGAATGGCAACGCATTCCAGTATTCTTGTCTGGAGAAGACCATGGACAGAGGAGCCGGCCAGCTACAGTCCATGGGGTCACAAGGAGTCGGACACGACTGAGTGACTCTACTGTGTGGTAATTCTATTTGTGAGTTTTTGAGGAACCTCCATACTGTTTTCCATAACTAGTTTTGCCCATTTTTATTGACATTTCTTTCCTTCCTTCTTTTCCTTTCATCATCTATCTAATCTGTCAGTTCAGTTCAGTCGCTCAGTCGTGTCCGACTCTTTGTGACCCCGTGAATCGCAGCACGCCAGGCCTCCCTGTCCATCACCAACTCCCGGAGTTTACCCAAACCCATGTCCATCGAGTCGGTGATGCCATCCAGCCATCTCATCCTAATTACCTAATCTATCCTCTATCAGTCTAAACTATCATCTATCTATCAAGGTATTTGTTTAAGGAGATGGGTCGTTGTTGTTTAGTCGCTAAGTCGTGTCTGACTCTTTACGGCCCCATGGACTGTAGCCCAACAGGCTCCTCTGTCCATGGGATTCTCCAGGCAAGAATACTGGATGAGGTTGCCATTTCCTTCTCCAGGGATCTTCTCAACCCAGGGACTGAACTCGTGTCTCTTCCATTGCATGTGAATTCTTTATCGCTGAGCCACCAGGGAAACCCCTTTTAAATTTCTAGACATGGAACTTTTCAGTATACACTGTTTTGTCTGGCTTTTTTCTTCAACTTTGTGTAGCTCAATTTCTGTTGCTACATTTTTAACAGGCATCCAGGTTTGTAAGAAGCTATACTTGCTTTTTATTTGTCTGTATTTCAGATTTTCCCACATCTTTTGAACAAATACAGTTGATTTACAATGTTGTGCTAATTTCTGCTGCACGCACAAACACACACATTATTTTTTAAATTTTTTTTTTTTTTTAAATAACATGTACTTTTTAAAAGGACTGGAAAAGGTCAGTTTTTGTTCCAATCCCAAAGAAAGGCAATGCCAAAGAATGCTCAAACTACCGCACAATTGCACTCATCTCACATGCTAGTAAAGTAATGCTCAAAATTCTCCAAGCCAGGCTTCAGCAATACGTGAACCGTGAACTTCCAGATGTTCAAGCTGGTTTTAGAAAAGGAAGAGGAACCAGAGATCAAATTGCCAATATCCGCTGGATCATCGAAAAAGCAAGAGAGTTCCAGAAAAACATCTATTTCTGCTTTATTGACTATGCCAAAGCCTTTGACTGTGTGGATCACAAGAAACTGTGGAAAATTCTGAAAGAGATGGGAATACCAGACCATCTGACCTGTCTCTTGAGAAACCTGTACGCAGGTCAGGAAGCAACAGTTAGAACTGGACATGGAACAACAGACTGGTTCCAAATAGGAAAAGGAGTACGTCAAGGCTGTATATTGTCACCCTGCTTATTTAACTTATATGCAGAGTACATCATGAGAAACGCTGGGCTGGAAGAAACACAAGCTGGAATCAAGATTGCCGGGAGAAATATCAATAACCTCAGATATGCGGATGACACCACCCTTATGGCAGAAAGTGAAGAAGAACTAAAGAGCCTCTTGATGAAGGTGAAGGAGGAGAGTGAAAAAGTTGGCTTAAAGCTCAACGTTCAGAAAACTAAGATCATGGCATCTGGTCCCATCACTCCATGGGAAATAGATGGGGAAACAGTGGAAACAGTGTCAGACTTTACTTTTTTGGGCTCCAGAATCACTGCTGATGGTGACTGCAGCCATGAAATTAAAAGATGCTTACTCCTTGGAAGGAAGGTCATGGCCAACCTAGATAGCATGTTTAAAAGCAGAGACATTACTTTGCCAACAAAAGTCCATCTAGTCAAGGCTATGGTTTTTCCAGTGGTCATGTATGGATGTGAGAGTTGGACGGTGAAGAAAGCTGAGCGCCGCAGAATTGATGCTTTTGAACTGTGGTGTTGGAGAAGACTCTTGAGAGTCCCTTGGACTGCAAGGAGATCCAATCAATCCATCCTAAAAGAGATCAATCCTGGGTGTTCATTGGAAGGTCTGATGTTGAAGCTGAAGCTCCAATACTTTGGGCACCTCATGCGAAGGGTTGACTCATTGGAAAAGACCCTAATGCTGGGTAGGATTGGGGGTGGGAGGAGAAGGGGACGACAGAGGATGAGATGGTTGGATGGCATCACCGACTCGATGAACATGGGTTTGGGTAGACTCCGGGAGTTGGTGATGGACAGAGAGGCCTGGCGTGCTGCAATTCATGGGGTCGCAGAGAGTCGGACACGACTGAGCGACTGAACTGAACTGAACTGAACTTTTTAAAAAGCTAACATGTATATAATAAGGAATCAAAAGACGTAAGAAGCAAAAAACAAAGTCTTTCTGAATCACAAGCAGTTTACCATTTGATGTGTCATTCTTTCTTAAAATACCCTTTTCCATTATGGCTTAATCACAGAATGTGGAAGATAGTTCCCTGTGCTATATCCCATGTCTTACTACGCTGTGTTTTTATAGATAAATCCTTTCAGTTCTGCGGGTAACTGCGTAGCGTTCTGTAAGGGTTTTCAGCGGGCTGGTACTTTCCCCCTGTGCTGTCAACGGAAGGCCCTCCCTGCTGCACACGGGTGTGGGAGTCATGTTAGGATCTGTGCTCTGGGTTCCGTGTGGGGACGTTGGCTGCAGCTCTGTTTCCGCTGCTCTCACAGACTTCACAGCCTGGAGAAGCAGACGTCTCAGCAAGGATTCCTACCTGGTCCATGATCTGGGCCTGCTCCAATGGCAAATACCCAATCTGAAGATCGATTTTATAGTTTTATGATGGAGTACTTTGGTCAGCTGCTCAATCACCCTGGTGATAACCGACTACATTTGATAAAACAGCTCCACGATTCCACACCTCCTCTCAACCGGATTTCTGCATGAACCATTCCGCCTACCACCCCCCAGCCCGCACCTCGCCAAGAAAACTGCTCTTGGAATCACAGATTTGCAGAACTCCTGCGGCACCTATGGATTTTACTGATTACTTCCCTTTAAAAAAAAAAAAAACAATTTCTGTAGAAAGCTGAGTGAGAAAAGTATTTTGTAAATCAGATATGTGAACCTCAGCTTCCAACAAGGTCCTATTTAAACATTCCAGCAGGTTCCAGCAACACTAAGTGAACAGGGAAGTGAGTTCTAATTGGGTCGGTTGGGGCCTGGCAGCTGCATAACAGTAAGAGTTTCCCAAGAGGAAGACACTTCCAGGAATAGAGCCCAGGGCCCCTCGGCCCGGCTGCCCCCTCCCTCGGCCGTCAGCTCTCCTTCCAGGCCCTGGATCTTGGGGGTCTGGGCCCGGGGTGTGGAGAGGGGGAGCGACAGTGATCTATGTAGGGGGAGTCAGGGGTCCTGGGTTGGGCTCCTCCTCTGACACTTTCCAGAAACGTGATACTGAACAATTATCTTGACCGCACATGGTCTTGCTTTCTCCACTTGCGGAAACAGCATAATTTATAGAGATCTTAAATTGCGTGTTGTCATTTTTTTTGGGTCTTCCTTCCCAGGTCAAGTGTTTGAGCTCCTTATCACTCTGGAGGTTTGTGGTGCCGGATGGAAAGCAGAGTTTGCCTGAATGGAAACCCACTGTTCTGAATTTTGTTTTGGGTGCTTGAAGTCACTTAGGATAAAAGATAATGCTTGCTGGTAGAGGAAGGGGGTGTGTGTGCAGAGGAGGTCGGGGTGGGGGGTGGCTAAGGACGGTGCTTTTTGTTTTGTTTTTTCAGTGAGAGGGAAAGCTGCGGAGCAGACGGAGAGCTTTACTGGGGCCGGAGAAGAGCCGGGGGCAGGGCTGCCAGAAGGAGTCCCGAGAACCGCGGTCCTGCTGCCTTCACACTGCCAGCTCACAGGAAGGGGTCACACCTTGGACTGTCATCCCTACACGCCGCACGCAGACCCCTGCAAGGCACCAAGCGGCCCAAGGCAACGGCCCATAGAGATAACCATGTGGACAGAAAATCAGAGGGGCCAGCCTGAGTGTTCTCCGCGCACGACTCTGGGGCCTTTACGTTTTGAACAACTGAAGCAATTGGGGTGAGAAGTGAGAGAGGGAAAAAAAAAGGCATCTTTTTTTGTTTGAATTGAGTCTTTTTTTTTTCTTTGCTATATTTTTAAAATTTTTATTTGAATTTAATTTTTAATTTGACTTGTAATATTGTGTTAGTTTTCCACTTACAGAATAGGGACTCAGTATTTTTGCAGATCCCATCCCATTATAGATTATTATAAAAATATGGGATATAATTCCCTGTGGTCTGCAGTAAAGATCGTTGTTGCGTCTGTGTTTTATGTACTGTCTTTTGTATCTGCTAATCCCATGCTCATAATTTGTCCCTCCCCTTTGGTATCCACAAGTTTGTTATATATGTCTGCGAGTCTGCTTCTGTTTTGTACATACATTCATTTGCATTATTGTTTAAGTTCCACATATAAATGATATCATAGTATTTGTCTTTCTCTGTCTGACATAACAGTAAGTGTAGTATTCCCTAGGTACACCCACATTGCTGTAAATGGCAGTTGTTAGGGTTGAGAAATATTCCATTGTGTATATATATATATACACACACCATATCTTCTTAATCTAATCATCTGTTGATGGATACTAGGGTTGTTTCCATGTCTTCGCTATTGTAAATAGTGCTACTATGAACACTGAGATGCATGTATCTTTTTGAGTTAGTATTTTTGTTTATTTCCAGATACACACCCAGAAGTGGAATTGCTAGATCATATGACAATTATATTTTTTAGGGTTTTTTAAATTGGAGTATATTAATCATTTCTTTACAATGTTGTGTTAAGGATTGCATTACTTTGATTTAATAGAAATGACCTGAGTTTCCAGAGCAAAATTCCTATTGGCCACATATAAATAAAATGGAGACAGCCTAGCGTCCAGCTACCATGACTGTTGCGGGAATGGAGGGAGGTGATGGAGGTGGGACATGCCTCACGACACGCTCCACCAGCTCCTCTAACCCCTGGCTCTCCTGGCTGCAGGGGACGGTGCACCCCCAGGTTCTCTTACAGGTCGGTAGGAGTGGAAAGTTTCCCGGGCTCCTGCGTGGGGTGTCCAGGGCCTGTCGCTTCCATCAGACCAGAGGAGGGTGTTGACAGCTGGGGCCGCTTCCTTTGCGGGATGTTGCTGGGCGTCGCTTCCATCAGACCAGAGGAGGGTGTTGACAGCTGGGGCTGCTTCCTTTGCGGGATGTTGCTGGGCGTCGCTTCCATCAGACCAGAGGAGGGTGTTGACAGCGGGGGCTGCTTCCTTTGCGGGATGTTGCTGGGCGTCGCCTCTAAATGGTGGCACTGCAGACTCTGCTGAGTTTCTCACTGAGAAGAAACCTGGGCGCGAGGATCGGAGATTTTCGGACGATTCTGTGTCCGCTCTGTCACACCTCAGCTGTCAGATCCATCGCAAGGGCAGAGAGTCCTGATGAACGCTTGCTTTGCTGGTGCGGCAGTGACTCACTCCCAGGGAATCTGGACCTGCTCAGGGAGGACCTTAGCGGGCAGCGTCTGGACCTGTGCTGAGCAGTGGAAATCTAATGCCCCACCAGCTGAGCCACATATGTTATTTCAACGTGTTAAGAGGCCACGTTATTCAAAGCAAAAGAAAAAAAAGAGAGGTAAAATCAATTCTTACATTTTATTTTATATAACTCAATGGATTAAGAATCCTATTACTGTAACCAGTAGAAATGTAACATAATAATGTAAAAATATTCCTGAATTGGTTTACATTTTTTTGTTTTCCATGTAAACATTTGAAATCCAGGATACAGTTCATGCCCACAGCACGTGCCGGTTTGGACAAACCACGTTTCACTTGCTCAGGGGCCCTGGATGGTTTCTGGATTAGACGGCGCTGGTTCGGACCGGTGGTTCTCCTGGGGAAATTCCCCTCCCACCTGGGGGGCATTTATCAATGTTTGGGGATCTTTGGGGTTGTCACAACTGGAAGGGATGCTGCTGGCTGCTGCTGGGTGGAGACAGGGATGGTGCTAAACGTCCCCCACACAGTGCCCAGGTATCCCCCCGAGCCCCATCCCCAGCAAAGGACCATCTCTCCCAAGATGTCAGTAACGCCGAGGTTGAGAAACCCCAGTCTGGACCAATTTCTTCCCCTTGCTTTTCCCCCAGAGCAGTGAGAATGGGGCAGCAGGTGGCAGGACAGGTGATTACTCACAGGTCTCTTGAGTTTAGCCCCAGGGCATTTCCCTACATCCCCTGGCCCATAGCCTCCTTGCAGGGGGCGGTGAGGGTGGGGGTATGGTGGCGAGTCCCCTACCCTTTGACCAGCCCAGGAGGTGAGTGTGAGTGATGGGACACAAGCCATGGGCAAGAAACCAAATCCTCCACAAAATTCCACAGCACAAAAGAAGCTTTTGTGCTTCATGAAAATTTAGGGAAAATTCATACACTTGTCAGAACCTGAGGACCAGCCCGAGGGACAAAGGAAATGCTGAGGCCAGCAAGGGGCCTGTCGCTGACGCGGGGCCAACTCTGGACACGGGCTGCAGTGCCTGGGCTGTTGGGAGAGCATCTTCCAATGAGAGCGGGCTTCTTACTCAACTACTAGGACCAGGAACCTTTCCTGAGCACCAATTTGAATGTTTATTCTCATCAGTCAGTGAAACGTACTTTTCAGTGCCTAGAAGCCACAGCTTAGAATTCCAATGACCAAGTGTTTGTCCCCTCCCTCGGTCTCTGTAGGGCTCCTCCCTCCCCTCTCTACCCCTCCCGCCTAGGTTTGCAGACAGGGAATTTTCAGAAACATTTGTATAAGTTGGTAGGAGAAAGAGGGAGTGAAGGAGTGAATAAATTGCATGGAACCACTTCAGATTGGAACCAGACTCCCTCCCTGTTTGTTTCAATGTTAAGTAAATTGATTGCTTCCTATTCTCTCTGGACCCTTGGCCTTCTTTTCTGGTGCTGCGGCTCTGGCCTCCCTGCCTTCGTCCAGCTCCATCTGAATTCCTGAGTTTGTCTGGATGGCCTGATCCACATCGGAAAGGGAAACTGTGAGAGCTCCCTGGACGCCCTCCTCCAGCCTGGGGCCAGTGTTCTGAGTGCCCCATCGTGCCTGACTCTCTGCAACCCCATGGACGGTAGCCCGCCAGGCTCCTCTGTCCGTGGGACTCTCCAGGCAAGAATACTGGAGTAGGTTGCCATTTCTGCCTCCAAAAGATCTTCCCAACCCAGGAATTGAACCTGCATCTCCTATGTCTCCTGCATTGCAGGCAGAGCCAGGGGCTCCTATAAAAAATACCCTTCCCTGGGTCCCACACTCCTGGAGATGGTCAGACCTCGCTTCCTACATCAGTGACTTCCGGGTGCTTCTCGTACCCATCCAGCCTCCAAGAGAAGGCTTCCTTTCTGCGTGGTCCTGCGACCAGGAGCCCTGCTGCCCAAGAAAGGCACACATTCTACCTGCTGTGTACTTGCTGGCTGCCAGATCCTAGGCAGTCTTTTGTCTACTAGGTTGGTGCTTTAAGACTATCGCTTGCTTTTGCCACCTTTGTGCGTTTTGAAGTGCATCCGTTCAATGGGGGATGAGAAAGCCAGTCTCAAACTGGCTCTGGCCATTGTGTCATCAGCGTGTGTTAACAACAGAGTTAGATGCTCAGAAGTGTTTAAAACTGAGTTTGGAGAAACCGTGCGGCCCTCACACATGGATTCTTCCCCAACCCTGTTTACTGAGGAGCTGACTGCTGGTGCTCCGGCCCCAAAGATGCAGAGACGTCAAGGCTGAGGGATCCTTGGGAATTCCCAGGGCTCTGACCCTGCTGCATCCTGACCTTGCTCCTCCGTGGTGCTTGTTTTTCTCAGGCATCAGCAGGAAGTCAAGAGTCTCTAAGTCCACTGGGTGTGCTGGACGCCAGGCCAGCACACGTTCCATCCTGGGACATGGAAAATATGATGAGTTCAGCTGAGAACACAGGGCCTGTCCCAGAAAGGAGGAAG
Source organism: Giraffa tippelskirchi (assembly GCF_054371585.1). Lineage (NCBI taxonomy): Eukaryota > Metazoa > Chordata > Mammalia > Artiodactyla > Giraffidae > Giraffa > Giraffa tippelskirchi. The sequence goes on from NC_137282.1 coordinate 160,954,875, forward strand.
AGCACGCTACTTGGAGATGGATCAACCTCCTTAGTGACCGCCAGCCTTGGGGACAAACTCCTGGTCACACAGAGTGCTGGCCGAAGGGCTCAGCCAGTGCATCAGTTCTTGGTTCTGTGCAGCTGCCCACTCTGCTCATGGGATAGCTGTGCCCGTGGAGATGATGTTGTTCCAACAGGCGGACTGCTCTGTCCACTGAGAAGGTGCAGACACCAAGAGCTGCTCTTCTCAGGGAATTCAAGGTGGTCTTTGAAAATGATTTTCCTTTCTTCTTCCTCATCTCCTCATTGTTTTATTTACTTCAAACAACATCGTCTATCCGTCCTAAGTCATTTCAATCATGTCTGACTCTTTGTGATCCAGGGACTGTAGCCAGCCAGGATCCTCTGTCCATGGAATTCTTGGAGTTGGTTGCCATTTCCTTCTCCAGGGGATCTTCCAGATGCAGGGATCGAACCCACGTCTCTTAAGTCTCCTGCACTGGCAGGGGTGGGGTTCTTTACCACGAACGCCACCTGGGAAGCCCTTAAACAGCATACACGATGTCTTTCTTAAAGAAGATGAAGCCCAGATCCAGGGCTCCGTTTCCTAGGATCTCTCCCAGGAGCTCTGCTTTCCGTTGACAGCCACACGAGCCCTGCGTGTGAGGGGCACCCAGGCAGGGCAGGAAGCAGCCGCCAAGGATGCTTCTGTTCGCAAACCACCTCCCAGGCAGGCAGCTCCTGCCGCGGGACCTGGGAGCGTGCCGCTCTGCAGCGTTGCCGGTACGCAGGGAGATGCCAGGGCCAGGCAAACTCCCTAATGCAAACCCTGAGACTAACCAGAGAAAGAGTTGCCTCTGCACCCGCGCTGCGGTGGTGCGGTGTTTGCTGACCCAGGCACATCGGCTTAGCTGCACGTTAATGAAAACATTTTTGGATGAGAGTGAGTGTCACGGGTGTTTTCATTAAACTGATTTCAGCATATCGTTGACCTCCATTCTCATGGAGACACAGAGCTTCCTCTGGGGCCGCAGTACAGTCGTTTAATCCTCACAGCGGCCACCAGGAGGAAGTTCACATCAAGGAAGGCCCCTCTCTCTCTTCCTGCTCTGCTGGCTTTATTTTTAAAGAGACAACATGATGTTTTTGCCGGAGGGTGAGTGCTTGGGAGTCATTTTTCAGCGGGAGGATGTGGGGATGTTAGCAGAAGGAAGACCTTCTGTTCGAACCGCGTTTGCTTTTCCGGGCTTTTTTTTCCTACCGTGGTTCACAAAGTTGGAAGTTCAGATCTCCTTAGGGAGATTGGCAGTTGGCTTTAATAGTGCAGAAACGGGTTCTGAAACTGTCTGCGCCCTGGCTGGTCTGGGTTGGAGGCCAACAGAGCTGTAAAGGCTCTTCTGTGCAGGGCGGAAACCCCTCCTGACGCTGAGCCGCGGCCCCCTCAGAAGGGCGTCGGTCCACTCCTGGCCCCTGACCAGCTCACCGCCAGTCATGACCACTCCCTCCGCACACCTCCAGCATCGCCCAGAGAGAAAACACACTCCCACCCAGGGCTGGCTTTCCTCTCCTTCTGAGCCGTTTCCAGGCCTCTGCTTGGCTCCCCCCACCTCCATCGCTGAGGAGAGCAGCTGAGGTTGCACCCAGACTTCCCCTCACCATGTGGTCCCCGAGGAGGCGGCGGCGGGGAGGGGGCGGCAGGGAGAACTGGCTGGCATTTCCTCTCTGTCAGCCCTGCTGCCCTCAAACCCCAGATCGCCCTTCTTGGCACTTAGCTCATTTCCCAACAGATTCCCAAAATAGAAATAAATTCAGATCATCAAAGCGCGTTGCTGGAGGGAGCAGGGCGCATGCTAACCAGTTCGGGGCCCCAGACCCAGAGCGTGACCCTGCTGGGCTCTTGGGCAGCCCCTGGCCTGGCTCTGTGCCTCCCCCAATCTGGGGGAGGTCCTGTCTTGGTCCTCTGGGCAAGCAGCGGGCCTGGTCGACTTTCCCTTGCAACACTCTGACCACGTTGCTCACAACACAGAAGAGCTCAGATGATCACGCAGCTCCTGGCTGGTCAGGACACAGGGGGATGGAAGAATTGGGACTTTAGTGCCCTCGAGAGGTGGTGCAAGTTGAAAACACAATTAGGTGCAAAACAAGGTTTAGAGTGATTTGTAAGTGACTGTTTGTAGGATTTTCAAGGGGATCCAGGAATCACTTGTATGTAAGCCTCTGCTGTCTAGCAGGGGACACATGAAACGGATGGGGGCCTTGCATTCAAAGAGCTTCAGTCTGGGAGGGAAACGGGATGTGCAGCCAGGTTCCTGGCAGGTGAAAGACTGCCCCCATCCCCACCCAGACAAGCCTTCCTGCTCCCCCTGCTTCCTGACCCACCAGGCCAGGACCACAGATTAGATGCCAATGGTCTTGGACAGTAAGGAATATGTTTGCTGAACAATTCAGAGAAACTGTGATGAGTTGGGGGCTTCCCTGATGGCTCAGATGGTAAAGTATCTGCCTGCAATGCAGGAGACCCCAGTTTGATCCCTGGTCCAGGAAGATCCCCTGGAGAAGAGAATGGCTATCCACTCCAGTATTCCTGCCTGGAGAATCCCATAGACAGGGGAGCCTGGTGGGCTACAGTCCATGGGATTGCAAAGAGTTAGGCACGACTAGCGACTAACACTTTGTGTGTGTGTGTGTGTGTGTGTGTGTGTGTGTGTGTGTGTGTGTGAAGAGGTGAGAGATTGGGCATTACAGGGAACAACACAGTGGAAACTTCCGGACCCACCTTCCTCTGGTTCTGGGCCACAAGATGGATGGAATCTCTCCTCTCTTATTGTCCAGCGTCCTGCTGCTTGGCTGACCCCTTCCTCTCTCCCCCTTGGCGACCTCACACCACCTCCCCACCTACTCCCCTTCCTCACTTACTTTCTCTGCTTCTCTGTGTGTCTCCCTTCCATGGGCTCTTCCCCCGGGCTCTGCGGACCCCTCCCTGCCTTTTCATAGATGCTTTCCCACCATGGCCCCCATCAGCCAGGGGAGGCTTCAAGGGGGCGGAGCAAGCAAGGGGGCGGGGTCCTGGAGACAGTGCTGAGCTCTAGCTGGACCCGGAGTTCCCCAGACAGCAGCGAAGCTTCACCCTCCCGAGCTCTGTGACCAAGCTCTTCCACGCTGTGTGTTCTTGACTTCCTGCAGAAGGGGCATGACTTCCTGCAGAAAGGGGCATGACTTCCTGCAGAAGGGGCATGACTTCCTGCAGAAGGGGCATGACTTCCTGCAGAAAGGGGCATGACTTCCTGCAGAAGGGGCATGACTTCCTGCAGAAGGGGCATGACTTCCTGCAGAAAGGGGCATGACTTCCTGCAGAAGGGGCATGACTTCCTGCAGAAAGCACCCTCCCCCACAGACTTAGATAAGACCCACTGCTATGGGCTGAATGTGTACCCCACTCCCCCTCCAAACACACGTGTTCAGTCCCAACCCCAACGCTTTGCAGGATACAGAGCAACTGGTGCGCCCATTCATATTCAGCTGGCGGGACAGGAGTCGGAACCACCGCCTCTGAAAACAGTTTGGCTTTCTTTTTTTAACAAAGATAAACATACACTTACCCTGAGAGCTAGCATTTGCTCTCTGAGGAATTCATTCTCTTCAAAAGAAATGAAGACATGTCCACATAGACACTTAACCACTGGTCTTCACAACGGTTCTATTCACAGCAGCCTCAAAGTGGACACAGCCCGGTTGTCCATCCACGAGCGCACGCTCCGTCGCTCAGTTGTGTCCGACTCTCTGCGACCCTGTGGACTGTAGCCCCCCAGGCTCCTCTGTCCTTGGAGTTTCCCAGGCAAGAACACTGGGGTGGGTTTCCATGCCCTCCTCCAGGGGATCTTCCGAATCCAGAGATGGAACCTGCATCTCTTATGTCTCCTGCATTGGCAGGCGGGTTCTTTACCACTGGCGCCACCTGGGAAGCCCTTGTCCATCCATAGGTGAAGGGGTAAATGAGTTGCGGTATCTGTACAGTGAGTCACTACCTTGCAATAAAAAAACTCCAAACCGCTGAGCCGTGTAACCACTGTGGCTGAATTGCAAAGGCACTGTCTCGAGAGAAAGAAGCCTGGCACCAAAAAGACATATGGAATACAACAGGATTTTGTTTATATCAAACTCTTGAAAAGACAAGTCTCATCCACAGTGACAGAAAGCAGGTCAGGGGTTGTCTGGGACTGAGCAAGATGACTGACGGGGAAGGGGCCCCACAGAAATCTTTTCTGAGGGATTGAAATGCTTTTACCTTGACTGGGATCGCAATTACACACATATATATTTGTCATGCAGGAGTGTCTTACTGCATGCAAATTATACTCAATGAAGTTAATATAAATCTAGAATCAAAAGAGAATGTCACGTGTACTGACCTGGAATACTTTAAAAGTAGGTCACAGGAAAATAAACCTAGAATTACATTAAAAATAATAAAATTTTAATCACCTCTCCATCTCTGTAAATGCAGGGGAAGGATTCAGAAAAAAAAATGAAATAGAATGATAACTGGATGTTACCCAAGGGGAAAGGGGTGAGATGGAGGGGGACTTTCCACTTACAGTAACTGTGTATTCCTTCTGAATCGTTTGGTTTTTATAATCAGTATCTGTGTACTGTTTGTATACTGTTTTGTTGTTGTTAAGGTTAAAACACACACACACACGTACACACACAGGCACTTGTCCCAAATCACGTGAGTCTGAGCCCGTTCTGACTCCAAAGCCAGAAGCTAAGAGCCTCTAGGCGCTGGGGCTCTGCCATGAAGAACCGCAGTTGCCTTCCCATCAGTTCCAAGAGCAGCACCAGGCCAAAGGGGCAGGGTGCTCCCGCATGCTCTCGGCTCCGCAGGACACGTGGAAACACAAACCAGTGTGGAGGAATGCCTCTGACTCTCCCGGTTTCCTGTATAATTTGACTACGAGCCGAAATAACTGTGAATAACTGTTTTGGTTGTTGTTGATAAGTGTTTCCTAGTGACAACCAAATAATCTAGTTCTCTTTTGATCAGGGCTTCCCTGGTAGCTCCCGAGTAAAGAATCCGCCTGCCAATGCAGGAGACGTGGGTTCGATCCCTGGGTCGGGAAGATCCCCTGAAGAAGGAAATGGCAACACGCTCCAGTATTTTTGCCTGGGGATTCCCATGGTCAGGGGAGCCCAGTGTGGTCACAAAGAGTCGGACACGAGTGAGCAATTCAACAAGTGACAACCGAATAATTGAGTTTCCTTTTATCGGTGGTTTCTAACTGGGGGCAACCTTGCCCCTGGAGAGACCCCTGGCAATGTCTGGACACGCTTCTGAGTGTCACAGACCGAGGGAGGTGCCGCCAGAGCCCAGCAGGCCAAGGTCAGGGCTGCTGCCCCCACCAGTACCCCGGGGCAGCCCCCGACAGGGGCCCGTCCTGCCCCCAGCATCAGCGCTCCCGGGGCCAGGGGAGTGTGCTGCCCACAGCACGGCCTCTACCACACTCTCCAGTCTCATCCAAGAAACAGAAGGAAACCAGCCCCTTTGCTTCAGTGATGGAGGTGGTTGCCTACAGAGTTCTGTCTCTAAATTTTACGAGCTGCAGTGTGGAAATAGAATTGGTTGTCTTCTTGTTTCAGGACAAAAGTTGGCCTTGGGCACATATGTGAGGGGTGGCTCTGGGGAACTAGACGTTGTTGTTGGGAGAGCACTTGGCCTGGAGCACGCGCTCTGGGTCCTGGCTCTGCACGCACCTGCCGCGTGTCTTTGGGAGTGCCACTCTCCTCCGGGTGGAAATAAGCACCCTCAGCTCTTTTCTGGCCTTGACAGTTTTTGTTCTCTAACAAGTCTGTGCACGAGTAGGTGTGGAGTTGCTAAAGCACAGCAGGAATAAGGAAGAATAAACCACGGAGCTCCGCCTTCCACGCCCAGTTGTGCTCCCTGCATGCGTGCCTGGCTTCCTATCCCCACAGATGATTGAGAAGCAGCTGCTGAGAAGGGCGAGGTCTCCATTTCCCGGCAGAGTCACTTCTGCAGAGTTTGCTTTCACACTGGGATCAGGGGAGTTGTGCTGTTGTTTAGTTGCTCAGTCGTGTCTGACTCTTTGTTGCCCCGTGGACAGCAGCGTGCCTTGCTGTCCTCCAGCCTCTCCCGGAGTTTGCTCACACTCGTGTCTGTTGACTCAGTGATGCCATCCAACCTTCTCATCTTCTGTTGTCCCTTCAGGGGAGTTGTGGGTTGCCAGTTATCCTCAAGAAAGCAATGATGATGGACCCTGACATTTTTGATCCCACTCTTTGAGAAGATCTTTTTTTTTTTCTGGGATGGACGATAGCTCCCTTTTTTCCTTTGGTATTCAAGAAAGAGATTTGAGTTGTTATGTTTGATTTTCCTTTCTGAAACAATTGAGAATAGATGATTGTAAAAATATAAATTTCATTGTCTTTGTTCAGTCACCAAGCTATGTCCAACTCTTTGCGAGCCTGTGGACTGCAGCGAGCCAGGCTTCCCTGTCCCTCAGCCCATGAGGTCACAAAGAGTCAGACAGGGGCTTCCCTGGTGGCTCAGTCGGTGAAGAATCTGCCTGTAATTCAGGAGACCTGGGTTCGAACCCTGGGTTTGGGAAGATTCCCCGGAGGAGGGAAATGGCTACCCACCCCAGTATTCTTGCCTAGAGAATACCAGGGACAGAGGAGCCTGGCAGGCCTCGGTCTGTGGGGTCACAAAGAGTTGGACATGACTGAGTGACTAAACACACACAAAACTGTAGATAACAGACCTGTTTTCTAGATCCTGTAGACACATGCTAAGACATTTAAGTATGAAAAAGGGTGTACAGTGAAAAATAAGCTCTGGGATAGATGTTCCCTCTTTTCTTCTCAAAATGCTCTTGGAGAACTGGAGAAGTTGGGGACTTGTTGCTTTAGGGGAGCAAACACCAAACCTTGAGGCTCACGTGACAGCCAAGGAAAGGAGGCCGGAGGGCCAGCGTCCAGGGAGATGACACAGTTCTGGGCAGATGTCCACAGTGAGAGGGACCACTGCACGCGACTTACATGGTTGCCTGCTGCTTTGTTGATAGAAGAAGGGGAAAAAAATCAAGGCGCAGGAACAAGGCAAAAAATTGCAGCTTTCAGAGTTACAGGCTGGAGTTCTACTGGTTTCCTTCTGGAATAATCCACACCGGTGTGTTAAGCCAGACACTTCTGTTTTTCCTTCCATGTCATCATTTTCAGAGTAAGTGCTTGGCTAATCCAGGGACATAGCACAAGTAGGAGAACAGGACAGAGTTTCTTGGGCTTCTGTGCGTTTTGAGAACTCTGTGGTCTTCTTCCTGCGTTTACAGCCAGTTCCGGTTTGGACGGAAGCCTGGCCTCCAGGGGCTGACTGCGCCCCTGGGTACTCAGGGCGGGTGAATTACACTTCAGTCCCAGGGGATTCCCGGGGGTGTGGCCCCCCGGGGTTCTCTGCTCATGACGTCAGGGGTAAGGGCCTGTGAATGGGGCAGCAGGGAAGGGTGGACTCCACGTTGCACAGTCCTCCTCTGCTCACATGCACATCTCATTGTCCCTAGGACTCCACTCACAAAACCCAAATTCAAAGGTCAAGGTACTAAAGATTTCACGATGGTGCCAGCAAAGCATGAACCCAAGTGCGGGGCCCTTTTGAACACAGAGCCCTGTGAACCTGCACAGGCTGATGAGCCGTGAGGTCGCGCTGCTGGTCTGGGTGTGAACCCAGGACCACTAAGGGCTCTGGAAACCGTGAGACAATATGCCTGAGGCCGACACCAGAGCCCAAGGATGGGGGAGCCCAGAGCTGGAAGGGACTTGGGTTCCTGATGACTTTTTAAAAACAACTTTTAGGCAAAGCTGCACGTGGGAACTTAGTTCCCTGACCAGGGATCAAACCCACACCCCCTGCACTGAAAGTGTGGAGTCTTAAACGTTGGACTACCAGGGAAGTCCCAGTTTGGCAATCTTGTTATCAACATTCAAGTGCCTGCAATCCTTAGACTCACAGAAGTTTATGGCTGGAAAAATCCCGCAGAAGTTTAAGCCTGGTCTAGCCCTCCCCTGGAGGTCACTGAAACACAGATATGATCTGTTCAAGGTCACTACTTAATGCAGACCTGGACGAGGAGTTTGGATCTCCTGCTCAGTGCTCCCCACACCCCCTCCCCACTTCCACCCCTCCCTGATGGCTCACATTAATGTATCGCAGGTCCTATTTCGACAGCCTCTGCTGATTGGTTTATGTTCATTGGACACTCTTTTTAGGATAAGGGTACATTATTTTCTCATATTTCTTTTTCATATTCTCTCCCCTCCCTCAGAGCTGCTGAGTCTCCAACTGAGATCAGTTAATTAATAGGAATTCACTTCCAAGTGGCTTCTCCCTGGTGACAGATGTGCAGAGCTGGGTGTGGAAGGCGTCTGGCCATCTTCTTCCTGCTATGTGTTACACATCAGGCTTGAGCTAATTTTGTCAGGCCCAGAAATGTGCCCAGGTGATCTCGAAAACACTTAGAATTGCAGAATGTCAGATTTAGAACATAGTCTTGCAGTTCTCTACATATGTTCCAGGGAACCCCAGGGGCTTCCTTCTGCTTGGCCATTAAGAGCAGGTGGGCTGGGGGACTGAGCAGACCTTCGTTCCCTCCCTGAGTTTTTTTATTCAATTGGGTCTCTGGGAAGGATTTCTCAAGAGGAAAGGCTTCAATATTACAAAACGGTTTATCACGATGGATGTGGTTCATCTAGCATATGATGAGATGGCTGGATCTGGACAGCCATCTGGGGCCATGAGACAGAAGCTGTCTGTGAAGGGTGTTGAAGCCACAAATTAAGACAAACTCAAGCCCTGCTGATCATGGACCATCCAGGTTCATGGAGAGAAGCTCAACGTCTAACTAAATATGGGAAAGTGGAAGATCAGCAGGAGAGGAGAGGGACTACAACCTCTCCATACCAAGCTGCCCCAAGAGCTAGAGACAGAGCAGGCCTGGAAACCTGGTCTGCAGACGCCCCTGGAGTCAGCTCGTGGAGGGGACCTCGTGTCTCTGAGAAGCCGTGTGTGGCTTGGCTGAGAGGTGGAGCTGATGGAATCTGTTCTATGGCGGCTACTCACCTGGGGAAGGAGGGGGACAGGACCAACACATACCAAGTGACCACGGGGTGACAGACACGGAAGGCATATCTGTGCCCTGGCCCCGAGCAGGCTCCCCCAGGGCCTCTCCTGGGGCATCCCCCTGGGGCAGGACCACCCCGCCCGCCTCTCCTCTGAGCCTCAGACAGCAGCAGGAGCAGCCGCAGCCGCAGCTTGTTTCCGAGGTAAAGGCCTGGAGAAGGTAGGTGACTAGGGGCCATGTCCGAACCCACATCTCCCAAACCCCACACCATGTGCTAAGACAGTTATTTTGCTTAAGGTTCAGGAAGTCAGCAGCTGCCAGTGGCACAGGAGCCCTCCAAATACTTGAAACCAAGTAAAAAAAAATAACTTGGAGTTTCCCCTGATCTATTTGGAAGGTGGCAGGCCTCCCCAGGTGACGCTAGTGGTAAAGAACCCTCCTATCAATGCAAGTAGACATAACAGACTTAGGTTCGATCCCTGGGTCGGGAAGATACCCTGGAGGAGGAAATGGCAACCCACTCCAGTCTTCTTGCCTGGAGAATCCCCATGGACAGAGGAGCCTGGCGGGCTCAGGAAGATCTCCTGGAGGAGGAAATGGCAACCTGCTCCAGAATTCTTGCCTGGAAAATTCCAAGGACAGAGGAACCTGGCAGGCTATGGTCCATAGGGTCACAAAGAGCCTGCACGGCTTCCCCTCCACGCCCGTTCTCATGGGGACACGGCTTCACGAAGGGGATCTGGGTCCCGTCTACCCACCCAGAGGCTTCCGTGAGTCACCACATGCAGCCCAGCCCGACTGGAAACCACTGCTCATCCCGCCTCAGCCGCGGGCGGGTCTGGGAGCAGCCGTCCCCCCGGGACACGCGGGGCCTGTGAACCAGGGAGGGGCAGACAGCAGTCGTGTGCCGTGCTGGGCGAAGTGTGCGTGAGGGGCCCATCTTCTGCTGTGCAAGGAGTTTCCAACCGTCTCTCAGTAGACGGTGTGTCTCCATAGCATGTCGGCGACTTGGGGAGCTAGTTCAGTCCAGTTTGTTCTCCACGTTTGGGGCTTCTTCCTGCTGGACCCTGGCCAGCCTCTGGATCCTCTAAACATTCTTCGAAGATGCTGGGAGTCATTTGAATAAATAAGGCTGAGTGGGTGCTGGGTGGGGCGGGATGATGGGAGGAAGGATGGGTGTGTGCGGACTCTCCTGGGATGTGTGACGGTTGTCAATCCCTCTGAACACTGGCCTTTTCAGCCCTCAGACCCACTGACTTTGTTCCCTGCTTTTAGAGGACTTTTTTTTTTTCTGGACCACACAGCATGTGGAACCTGTTTCCCAGCCAGGGAGGGGACCTGAGCCCCCTGCCTTGGAAGTGAGGAGCCTTAACCACTCGACCACTGGGAAACCCCTGGGATATTGTCAAAAGTTGGTGGTACTGATGGTCTGATGGGAACTTGGGCCTGGGGTCTGAATATTAAGGCTTGAACTTGAGGTTTGCTTTGCCAGTTCTAGAGGTAAACATGCTGTCCCTCAATTTAAAAATTAAACCATACATCTTTGTGAAGACATTCGAACTTAAAGGATAAGCTGAATGAATTATTCCAAGTGAGCAGAAAAATGTACGAAGAAATTCAAGCCACAGCTTCCTCTCCATAATTTTTCTCTAGTTACTAATTTACGATCATCTCTCTCCCACTGGAAAGAGATTATTTTTTGGACATTACTTCTAAAGAAGCCACTTCCCTGAGGTAGCTCAATTTGAATATTCTTTTTTTTTTCAGCTCCTCCTCAGCAAAGGACAGGGCAATTCTCAGCAAAGTACCTCTGGGCAGATGAACGCCAAAACTGAGGACTGGGTAGGAGGTTGGTGGCCCTGGGCCCTGGGTAGCTGGAACGGCTGCAGGATGGTCAGCAGAACTGGCCGCTGCCCGGCCCACCCTGGCCCCTTCTTATGGGGCAAACACCTGTGAGTCCATCCCTGCTCCCCCACCCCGGGCTCCGGGACAACAGGGCTCATCCCTGGGGCGGGGGGCTCTGGTCTCCTGGCTTTGTGATCTGAGTGGAGGGGTGGGGTGTCCATTGTGAAAACAGCGTTCTCTGATGCTTTCTGACCTGCAGGGCTTCCCGCCTGCCTGTTCTTGATGGAGGATTCGGGGTAAAGGGCTGACGAGGTGACTGCAGGCGGTCTGCCCCGAGGGACAGGTGTCACTTGGCAGTGTGGGTGTTCAGGGAGCCCCTCGCTACTTGGGATGGCCGTGATCGCGAGCACTGGGCCGGCAGATCACCAGGGCCGGCCGCGACTCAGGCCGTGTTACATGCGGGAGGTTTGCCTTCGTTTGCTTGTGAAGAGCAGACACCTCTAGTCCCAACCGTGTGCTTCTTTACCTCGCCAGCCATTGATTCCTTTGTCTCAGAGCCGATTCGCATCACAGGACGCTAAGGAGCACCAGGAACGGGCAGGCCGGACCTCTTGGGGGGACATTCTCTCTCAAGAGCTTGGAGATTCTCAAGAGCTTGGAGGTTTTCAGGGTTTAGTGACCAGCCAGCGTCCTGAGCTCCGGGAACAGCATTCTTTAGCTCTTTAGGATTGGGGTTAAAGATGCCAGGAAGCTGCTGCAGGAGGGAAGTGAACCATTCCCAGTCACAGATGGCTGCCAAGTGGACACCATTGAAAGACTCCGCCAACAGTCCAGAGGGTCCCACAAAACGGCCTTGGGACAGCTTTTAGAGGATGGTGTCTTCTCCAACTGCTGAGTGTCTGCCCGCATGTCAGCCAGAACGCGTGAACACTGCAGCGCTGGGATGCCTGGGGCGAAGCTGGTGGCCATGGCAATGGGACAGAGAGATCCCTGGGACTGAGACCAGTGATGAGCACCAGGCAGTGGAGGTGAAGGTAGGCTGGCCTGCAGAGCAGAGCCACCTTCCTGCCACGGATGAAGCCCTGGAAAGTCCATCACAGATGCTGGCTGGGGTCAGACTTCAAGCAGAGGGTGCAGCTGAAGCCAGGAGTCACGTGCTGCCTGCCCACAGAGGGCCGACCCTTGCTGAGATATTTACGTGGAGGATGCTCTCCAAATGCTTTTGAACTGTGGTGTTGGAGAAGACTCTTGAGAGTCCCTTGGACAGGAAGGAGATCCAACCAGTCCATCCTAAAGATCAGTCCTAGGTATTCATTGGAAGGACTGATGCTGAAGCTGAAACTCCAATACTTTGGCCACCTGATGCGAAGAGCTGACTCATTTGAAAAGACCCTGATGCTGGGAAAGATTGAAGGTGGGAGAAGAAGGGGACGACAGGGGATGAGATGGTTGGATGGCACCACCGACTCGATGGACATGAGTTTGAGTAAACTCTGGGAATTGGGGATGGACAGGGAGGCCTGGTGTGCTGCGATTCACGGGGTCACAAAGAGTCAGACACGACTGAGCGACTGAACTGAATTCTCAACCCTAGGAAATTAAAAAAAAAAAAAAAAATCAGTGCCTGGAGATTCAGATGCAATTGACCTTCACTGGCATTTTTAATGTTCCCCAGATGACGCAAAAGTAGAATCGCTATGAAATGTCGGCCCCTCACTTGGCGACCCCATGAACTCGAGTCCTCCAGGCTCCTCGGTCCGTGGAATTCTCCAGGTCAAAATACTAGAGAAATGAGAGACTACTAGAAGAAATGGGTTGGCATTTCTTCTCCAGGGGATCGTCCGACCCAAGGATCAAACCTGCGCCCCGTCCCAGAGATACAGACTCCGAACGTCAGCCCGAATTGTAGAGCTTCCTCAGTAGAGCGTCCCTGCTCTTCCTCCCACACCAGACCGCAGAGGGACGTGAACCTGGGGTGGAGCCCGAGGCAGCCAGGAGAAAGGCGTTTGAAGTCTTTTTTAAATTAAAAAGTTTTACAATTTCATGTGAATCAAAGGAATGTTTATTACAATATAAAAATAATCTCCTCCCCAAGTATCTGTGTACAGCCGCAGCCTCAGGAAGGTGTCCTGGGACTGCTGGGGAACCTGGGAACACGCCCCGCCCCACGCAGGGGCGCTGCCCCCGCTCCGGCTCCCACTGCGCAGGACCCCGAAACCCCACCTCCTACTCAGACCCTCCTGCTTCCCTCACGCTCACTGACTTCCGGCCTTGACCTGTTCCCGCCACTGTTCCTCTCTCACCATCAACTGTCTCCCGCCTTTGCTCTGGTCTCTGCCACGTGTGGGTTCAAGGTCAAGTGCTGCAACTGTGCTCATGGTCACCCCCATACCCAGGACCTCCCACCACGCCCTCCTCCGTAGACCCCACCCCCCGGGATGGACCCCACCCTCCTGGGTAGACCCCACCCTCTGTGGACCCCACCCTCTGTGGACCCCACCCTCCAGGATGGACCCCTCCCTCCTGGAAACACTCCACCCTCCTGGGTAGACTCCACCCTCCTAGAAAGACCCCACCCACCGGGATGGACCCCGCCTTCTGGAGAGACCCCACCCTCCTGGGCCGACTCCACCCTCCTGGGTAGACTCCACCCTCCTAGAAAGACCCCGCCCTCCGGGATGGACCCCACCTTCTGGAGAGACCCCACCCTCCTGGGCAGACTCCACCCTCCTGGGTAGACTCCACCCTCCTAGAAAGACCCCGCCCTCTGGGATGGACCCCGCCTTCTGGAGAGACCCCACCCTCCTGGGCAGACTCCACCCTCCTGGGTAGACTCCACCCTCCTAGAAAGACCCCGCCCTCCGGGATGGACCCCGCCTTCTGGAGAGACCCCACCCTCCTGGGCCGACTCCACTCTGCTGGGTAGACCCCACCCTCCTAGAAAGACTCCACCCTCCTGGGTAGACTCCACCCTCCTGGGTAGACTCCGCCCTCCGGGATAGACCCCGCCTTCCAGAGAGACCCCACCCTCCTGGGCAGACCCCACTCTGCTGGGTAGACGCCACCCGTGTTGCCCACCCTCACCATCAGCTTTCTCCTGCAGGCTTTTGGGCAGTGGTGTTTTGGAGTGAAAAGGATGCCAACGGGCCCCCTCAGTTTCATGTTTTCTAGCCTCTCCTGGGCTCTCCAGAGTCAGCACTTGTTTAATCCCCTCTTCCTGCAAACTTGCCTGGTGTCCCACTGATCCAGGAGCCCTCGCTGCCCACCTGCTGTGGCACAGCGCCCTTCATCACCCCCTTTCTTGTACATTCGGTGTTTCCCTCACCAAAGGATTGCTTTGTGTTGTTCTTAGAACTGGACTTACGGTCTTCTGCTCCCTACACCCTTCAGAACGTTGGCTTCTTCCTCCAGCTCCCAGAGCAGACCCCGCCTCCCTCTTTCCCTGGAGGGTCTCATCTTCCTGGCCCAGCCCTCTCCCCTCTCCCTGTCTGGTTACACGGGGCACCTGCCCGGCACTTTGGCAAGGTCTTTGCAAGCCCCTGGTGGCTCAGACAGTAAAGAGTCCACCTGCAGTGCAGGAGACCCGGGTTCCGTCCCTGGGTAGGGAAGATCCCCTGGAGAAGGAAATGACGACCCACTCCAGTATTCTTGCCTGAAGAATCCCATGGACAAAGGAGCCTAGCAGGCTACAGTCCATGGGGTCGCAAAGATTTGGACATGACTGAACTACTTGTCTTCCTTTCTTCCTTCCTTCCTCCCTCCCTCCCTCCCTCCCTTCCCCCCTCCCTCCCTTTCTTCCTTCCTTCCTTCCGTTCTTTCTTGCAAGCCCCTGGTTGAGCCAGGCAGGGGAGATTGTGGTCAGAGAGGGGAGGCCACTCGCTTCCCCTGGACCCAGCAGGGCCTGGGGTTTTCTTTCCCTGCCCAGCTGCTCTGATCTGAGCCTCTGCCCCTGGGGACCGCCTGCAAACACAGGGCCTATCTCATATGGATAACCACAGAGAACCCACGAAAATGGGGATCAATCACTGCCTTGTGGCTCTGAGGATGGGAAGCTGCAGAGATCTGTAGAAGGCTGCTGTGCACAGACTGTGGTGGAGGTCCCGGGAGAAGACCCCCGGGAGCAAGAGAGCATCTGGGCCAAACGCCACCTCCGAACTCAGAACCCAGCACTCCTTTCACTCCCGCCCACACCCACCAGCTTGATCAGCAACTTTTGTTGGACTTAAAAAGTAATAATTTCTTGAGGTGAAACTCACATAACATCAACTTCACCAAAGTAGCAGTTTAGTGGCATTTAGTGCATTCACAATGGCGTGCAAACCCCACCCCTGGCGAGGTCCAAAATGTTTTCATCACCCTAGAAGTTTCCCCCGGTCTCCCTCCCAGCCCCAGCAACGACTGAGCTGATTTCTGTCCCTGTGGATTCATCTATTCTGGAGGTTTCCTATAAATGGAATCAGACCGTATGTGACCTTTGTGACTGTTTTTTTTTCCCCTTTAGCATCATGTTTTTCAAGGGTCATCCACGGCATGGTGTTCATCCTTCATGGTGTTCATGCTTCATCCCTTTGTTCTCTTTAAAATTTTTTCCACTGTGGTCAAATACACATAACATAAAATTTACCATCGGATTTATTTTCAGCGTACAGTTCAGTGGTAAATATTAAATACCTGTGCTTTGTGCAAGCATCACCTCTGTCGTCTCCAGAACACATCATCTTTCTCAGCTGAATCTCTGTCTCCATCAGACACTATTTCCCACATCCCCCCGCCACCCCCGCTTCTGGCAACCCCTGCCATGTGTGTCTCTGTGATTTCTACTCTAAAGTGTCTCATGTGAATGGAATGAGAGGCGATTTCTTTTTTTAAAATTAAAACACTTTTTTGGCCGCTCTGGGTCTTTGTGTCTGCAGGCGGGTTTTCTCTGGTTGTGGTGAGCAGGGCCTGTGCTCTAGATGCGGAGCTGGGGCTTCTCACTGGGGTGGCTTCTCTTGTCCCAGAGCACGGGCTCTAGAGTGCGTGGGCTCCGTTTGCTGCGGCTTGCGGGCTGCAGAGTGCAGGCTCAGTGGCTGCGGTGTGTGGGCTTAGTTCCCTGACCTGGGGTTGAACCTGTGTCCCGTGCATTGGCAGGGGGATTCTTTTCCACTGGACCAACAAGGAAGTCCTGAGAGACCCTTCTTCGAGTAAAAACAGGCTTTCATCAGTCCTCTCTCTCCTCACACAGCCCTGCAGCTCAGGACTCCCTGCATTTTGCCTGCTGGAAGGATCCTACGGGGCTTGTACAACAAAGGACAACACACGGACTGGAAATTCCACATCGCTGGAGACTCACAGCCGATGCTGCTCAGGAACCGAAGAAAAACCTGGGAGGATGCAGTGCCTTCCTGTCTCCTCCTGGAAGACCTTCATTTCTGGGCAGCACTTTTCGCTGTGACTGTTACCGAGGAGTCCAGGCCTCTGCTGGTCACTGAACAATAGGTCAAAACATCAAGGGCAGAGTTGTGCGGTAAGGAAGAGTGACTTTATTTAAGGCAGTAGGTAGAGATGGTGGTGGACTCATGTCCCAGAGAACCATCTGTCTGAGTTAGAATTCACGCTTTCTGATACTCAAAGGGGAGGGAATAAAGTCAGACATTTCCTGGTTCTGTTCAGCTTCCAGAGGGAATGTGCTAATTTCTTCCTTCCTGCAGTGGTTCACAAGTAGGCCTGGTCAGGATGTTTCCTGTGAGCTGAACAAAGGTAGTTTAGCCTAATGCTCATTACCTGGCGGGCAGGGTCCCCAGAGATGAGCCATTATGTATAATTTAAGCTTAAAGGCAACGTCCCTTTAGTGATTAACTTGCAATCTTATCCCGCCACTGACATCTCCAACCTCATGGGTCCACCAGATGGTATGGTTCTAGGAGTGGGTGTGTGTGTGTGTAAACTGAAGTTTGGACCTCCTGCAGTTGCCACTCAGAGTTAATATCCTCTGTACCACGCAGTGTATGGGCTGGAGCAGTATTTCTAGGCGTAGAATGTTTTGCCTTCAGGATCAAATGAGGCACAGCAGGCACTGTTTTTCCTTCTTTGTGGGAAGGGATATAAGATGCAGAAGTTTGCATTTTACCTTGGAGGGCACATTCAGGCATTCTCTGGCAGCTGGACTCCTGAAAAACATCAATGACATGTAAGCCCCAAATCTTCGTGGGATCTATCTGCCATCCTCTCTAATGCATGTATTTTACCAAGGTGAACTCGTTAAAGTTCTTCTGTCCAATCTCCATGATGTCATTGTGTTCTGTAGGATGTTCAGGTGGTCCACCTATCTTCAGAGCATTTTATGAAGAAGGCAGGAGAGCTCCTATAGCCAGGGACAAAGTGCTAACTGAATACTGTTTTCCATCCCACATAAATGTGAACTGTTTCCAATCCTCTTTCTTGATTGGAATTGAAAAGAAAGCATCTGCCAAGTCTATGCTTGTTTGTCATGGACCGAATCCAACACAGCCCCTGAGAACAGCAGCTATTTGTTTTGTTTGTTGTAGGTTATAGTCATTCCCTCAGATCTATTCAGCTTCTGCAGAGACCAGACCGGTACATTAAATGGAGATAGAATTGGTACAATGACTTTGTACCCCCGAGGTCTTTAATGATGATATAAATTTCTGCCACCCCTCTTAGAATGCAATATTGTTTTTGATTTACTGCCTTGATGGACCCGGATATTTTCAGAGGTTTCTGTTTGGTGTCCTCTACTATGATAGGACTTATCCCAAGGACGAGGGTCCCCGTGTTGAAGATAATCCAGCCACTGCTGCTGCTGCTGCTGCTGCTGCTGCTAAGTCGCTTCAGTAGTGTCCGACTCTGTGCGACCCCATAGACGGCAGCCCACCAGGCTCCCCCATCCCTGGGATTCTCTAGGCATGAACACTGGAGTGGGTTGCCATTTCCTTCTCCAATGCATGAAAGTGAAAAGTGAAAGTGAAGTCGCTCAGTCGTGTCCGACTCTTCGAGACCCCATGGACTGCAGCCTACCAGGCTTGTCCGTCCATGGGATTTTCCAGGCAAGAGTACTGGAGTGGGGTGCCATTGCCTTCTCCAATCCAGCCACTAAGTATAGCCATTATGATTGTAAGGAAGTGGCCACAGGTGTGTTGGTGGAAAAAGCAGGACCACTGTGACCTGAACATCGACCAGGTCTCTATTTATTGCCAGGCCCCAGAGGCCCCTACTCTAAAAAGAGGACCATGATGACACTCTGGATCTCCAGGGGTCAATGTCAATTTGGACCCAATAGTTCTTACATTATCTGGGTCTTCCCCTTCCCCCAGTGATTACTTACCTAGGAAATGACCTTCTCGGGGATGCTATTGATATGAGCTGAGTTGTGTTCCCCTCAAAGAAGACAGGTTGAAGTCCCAACTCCCATACCTGTGGATGTGACCTTGTTTGGAAATAAGATTTTTTGCAGGTTTAATCACAGTGGGATGAGTTCAGTTCATGAAGGTGGACCCCAGTCCAATGTAACTGGAGCCATTATAAAAAGGGACAGCTTGAACACAGAGAAAGACCACAGAGGAAAGACGGTGTGAAGACACATGGAGAAATCCACGTGAAGCTGGGGGGCTGGGGTGATGTATCTGCCAGAGCTTCCTGGAGAACCACTAGAAGCCAGCAAGAACCTAGCAGAGATCACCTGCAGGTTTGAGAAGGAGCTGGCCCTACCCACACCTTGCCATCAGACTTCTGGCTTCCAGAACTGTAAGAGAATAAACTTCTCTCATCATCAGTCACCTACTTGGTGTACTTTAGGAAACTAATACAACTTTGATCACAATAGAGCTGGCAGTGGTTGCAGAGCTCTACCTCTTTAGTCAGTTGGTTCCATATCTGAGGGCTTCCCAGGTGGCACTAGTGGTAAAGAATTCACTGCCAGTACAGGAGATGCAAGAGATGCAGGTTCGATCCCTGGTCCAGGAAGATTCCCTGGAGAAAAAAATGGCAGCCTACCTCCATATTCTTGCCTGGAAAATCCCATGGACAGAGGAGCCTGGTGGGCTACTGTCCATGGGGTCGCAGAAGAGTCGGAGACGACTGAGCAACTGAACAGCAACAGAAGCATCTAGGAGCTGAGAGAAGAGGTGAGGAGCTCCCGAGGGGCCCGAGAAAGGCTGGAGAACCCTGGATTGAGACGCAGTTGTGGCCTCAGTGGAGGGAGGAAGGCATCATTGCAGGTCTAAGAAAGGTTCAGCCAGGCCAATGGGGAGTCCTAATGCCAAACCTTTCTCTCTCTCTCTCTCTCTCTGATTTTTTGGCTTGCAGCTTGCAGCTTGCAGGATCTCCATTCCCTGACCAAGAATTGAATCTGGGTCACATCAGTGAAAGCCTGGAATCCTAACCATGAGGCCACCAGGAAACTCCTACCAAAGCTGTTCTTTAGAGGAATCCACATGTCCCAGACATAAGGATCTCCCCTTTTTGAAAACAAGATCCTCCATTGCTTTGTTTGTGAATTGAGGCTGATGGTGGTGCTAGTGGTGAAGAACCCACCTGCCAATGCAGGAGACCTAAGAGACGCAGGTTCTCTCCCTGGGTCGGGAAGATCCCCTGGAGAAGAGGATGGCAACCCACTCCAGTATTCTTGCCTGGAGAACTCCTTGGACAGAGGAGCCTGGCGGACTACAGGCTACAGGGTTGCACAGAGTCAGACACGACTGAAGCGTCTTAGCACACAGCACTCAAGGATCAGATGAGACAATGTCTGAGCATGTAGCCCACTGAAGGTGGCAAGCCATGCCACCCCTTCTCCTGCCCAATGCAGATGGCACAGAATCACCAAAAATTTTTGTTTTCTTTCCCCAGGAGGGACTGATTCAGCTGCTGAAACTTGCTGTATTGTCTCAATGCAGTATAGCAAGTGGTCTCTGAAACAAAATCTAATTCCTAAGGAGGACGTAGGCACTGCCCGGCTCTCTGTCCCCAGAAGAGTCTTTGTTGAGACTCCTAAGACGTTTCAAGGGCTTATGAATGGGTAGCTGTGTTTAATGAGTGTATTCTGTAACTTCCAGGCATTCTGTTAGGATGGTGTTATCCAAACAGTGCAGAGCACACCTTCAGTTCACTGGGAGGACATCGCGCACACTTCCTTGGGTCCTTTGCCAGTTCTTGATTGTGGGAAGTTGAGGGCGGAGGCTCCGGTAACCATGGAGAAGAGAGGAGGTAGGACACTTGGGTGTGTGTGCAGGCGGAGAGTGGGTGGAGGTGGGAAGGATCTGCTTCTCCGCTGGGGGAGGGGAAGGGGGAGGGTCCCACAGGGTCTCAAGTCTGTGTCCCCTGAAAGCAGGTTAGGAGACACTGGGTTACCATCTTCAACCCCAAAGGCTCCTGCCTTTAGGAGTAGCGTGAAGATGAGGGAAGGGGAACAATTTTTCTTCCGTCTACTCTTGTCTCTGCCACTCTCCCACCTGATCAGACTGGACTTGTGCAGCTCTGGGTGGCATGGAGTGGGTGCGCCTCAAAGCAGCCTGTGCTGGCTTCACGCTTGTGTGCACACATGCACACACAATCACACATGCACACATGTGCAGAAACGTGCACACAACTCACACGCACAGGTGCAAAATCACACACATGTACACTCAAGCACTCACACACATACACTCAAACATAAACATGCACACACACATGCACACACACGTGTGCAAAAACACGTGCACACGTCCAAAACCATACACAGATGCACACTAAACACACACACACACACTCATACATAAACATGCACACACACACAATCACACATGCACACGTGCAAAAACATGTGCACACAACTTATATGCACACACAATCACACATGTATGCATGAAAAACCACACACATGCACACTCAAGCACTCACATATACACTCACACAT
The DNA here is from genome assembly GCF_054371585.1 of Giraffa tippelskirchi. Taxonomy (NCBI): domain Eukaryota; kingdom Metazoa; phylum Chordata; class Mammalia; order Artiodactyla; family Giraffidae; genus Giraffa; species Giraffa tippelskirchi. The sequence goes on from NC_137282.1 coordinate 160,975,721, forward strand.
AAACATACACACGATGTTTTCAGCAGTTTCCTGTAGGAGTGGCTGCAAGGAGTCAGGCAGTGTCTCCATGGTCTATCAAGCTCCAGGCTGGGCCCTGCATGACTAGCTCAGCAGCTGACACACTGCACAGTGTCTCATCATGATACCGTCTTCTCATTGTTTTATTCAGATATTTTTTTCTCTTTGCCCAGAGGGAGGAAGCAGGCCACACTCTCTTCCCTTCCTCCTTTTCCCTCATAGCTTCCACATGTACATTTTCCTGTTTAACTCCTCGGTGTCAAGGAGAAAGGACTCTCGTAATTTCCAGGCATACAGACTTCTGTCTGCAGGCCCTGAAAGAGGCTCATCCTTGCCTTTGGACAGCCTCCGGGAACTCTCTGGTTCCAGCCTGGATTCCTCCTTCTGGAAGGATTTGTGTCCCAAATGCCTCTCTCCGCGTAGGCCCTAGGAGGTCATGATGGCTATCATTTAAAGTTTGGGATTTCTGCATTTTTCTGATGCTTCTCCCCCTCTTGCTCCCTGTGTGACATCTGCACATCCTTGACTTTTGCTGATTATTTCGGGAAGTGTCCTTTTGCCTTTAAAGGGGTAATTGTTTCCTGTGTGTTGGGAGGGGAGAGGAAGGCACGCTAGGCTGGGACAGCAAATACTGGGGAAGGATACAGCCCCGGCCCTGCTGGGCGAGGCACTTCTCTCAGTGCCGCCCATGAAGCAGCCTGGGAGGGGTTTTCTTCTTTCTATGATTTTATTTTTTCTTGAAGTGTGGTTGATTTGCAGTGCTGTGCCTATCTCTGATGTATAGCAGTGACTCAGTTGTACATGTAGACATTCTTGTTTGATAGTCCTTTCCATGATGGTTTATCATATGATGCTGCAATCGTTCCCTGTGTTATACAGTAGGACTTTATTGTTTATCCATTCTGAATGCAATCGTTTGCATTTGCAATATCAGCTTCCCAGCCCATCCTTTCCCCTCTCCCCTCCCCCTTGGCAAGTGTAAATCTGTCCTTTACGTCTGTCAGTCTGTTTCTGCGCTGCTTTGGCAGAACAGGCCCGGGTGACTGTTAGGTTACATGAATCACAGAGGACTCTGCGTCGCAGGACGGAAAATCTGCACTTAGTGGACAGAGAGGGCAATGGAAGCCGAGCTGCCAGCAGTGCCCTGTGTGGGTGGGACGAGGGCCAGGGATCCTGGTGGCGGAGGGTTTGTGGGGGGTCTCTAACAGCCCCCCTCTCCCGCCAAGTGAGGGCGGTCTGGACTGTGGTGTGGGCAGCTGGACTGCACGGAGCAGACAGAGGGGATCACTTATGCTGCTGATGGAATCAGGAGTCAGGGAAGCGGGGAGAGCCCCTCTGGAGTCAGGGAGAGGGAGGTCTGGAAGGTGGAGGGGTGTTGGGGAGGCAGGGAGGTCGGGAGGAGAAAGAGATTTCTTGTGGATGTGGAGGAGATGTGTTTTAGACACGAAGAGCTGAAAGTGCTCTTGGGAACATCCAGAATGTCCCTGAAATGTGAGTCAGCCCTTTAGGAGGGGGCTTTGTACCAAGGATGTGGAGACCAGCGTCACCCACTTAGAGGTTGACAGTTGAGACTGTAAGGAGAGATGAGACTCCTGAGGGACTGTGATGCGTTAGAAAATTTAGATTGCTAAGCTCCATCCTGACAGTTCCCTTTGTAGGATAGATAGACAGATGAAAGATAGCTGATTGATTGATGGATAGATAGATATAGATATAGACTGACATGAGCTGGGTATCTACTAAAATAAGATCTTGTTGGCATTTTCTGGTTGTCTAAATATGTTCACAGAAAATTCACCACAATCATCAGAGGCTTAAACTCTTGGTCTCCAAGTGCGGTACAAGTTTGGGGGCTCCTGCTTCACTGCTATCAGCTGCAAGGTGGTCCTGTCCACTGGGGTGAGCCCTCCGCTCTTGATGTTTCCTGCTCTGCAGGGCCATCTAGAGGCTGCGTCCACACTCCATCACTAAGGACGCTTGCATGGGTCCCATCTCAGCGGGGGTGCTCCCGGCTCCCGCTGCGGTTTCCCTAAAGCCTGGTGGGGACTCCTGCAGGGCCCCTCCCAGCACTCACACAGGACCCCCTGGAAATAAGGGCCAGTGTGGCCGGGGTGGGGCTCGGGGGGATGCCCCACCTCTCAGGCCGATGGTTTGGAGATGCCCCCAGGGGGTTCTCCAGCCCAGCAGGATCTCTTTTCAGGCAGTCGCCTTGGTGCCCAGGCTGGCAACACATCCTTGTGTTGACTTTTCCTCCTTCGCTCACTCTTGCTCCCTGGACCTTCTTCCCAGATAAATTGCTGCATGTACACGTGACACTCGGCTTTCAGGGGAACTCAGGCTGGGGCCGATGGGGTCTTCTAACCTGCCAGACTTGAGCCCTGGGTCTTTGCCTTTCCTACCAGACAGGAGTGAGATGGGATGGGGTGATGGGGTGCTGTGGTGTGGTGGGGAGGACTGCTGTTTCCAGAGCAGAGGGGAAATAAGCTGCACATACCGGGAACAGGAAAGAGAGAATGAGAGACAGGGCTATTCTCTCTCTATATATATATACATATACCTATGGGAATATAGGACATTGTTTACTGAATGGTCAAGCTGGAAGGTCACCCATAATTGTGACTTAGTGGTACTGAACAATTCCTCTGTGTTCCACCGTCAGAGGGTACAAAGCAGTCATGTTTTGCAAATTCTTAGTCCTACAGACACACAGAGGAGAGAAGGCTTCCGTTCTCATTATGGCCATGGGAAACCAAGGAAAGGGACTCCCCGAGCTCCCAGAGCCGTGACCAAACGTTGGTGCTGAGTTTCAGATTACCTTTTGGGCTTCCTGCCTGCTGCAACCGAGCCCCACCTTTGATTGGAACCGAGTCTCAGCAGGGAAGGAGGTTTGTGAGGTTCCTGGAAGGCAGAGGCTGGTATTGGCACGCCCTGCGCTGGGGCCCTCACCTGCTGTGTCCGGGAGGATGCTGCGGGAGGTGAGCCTGGGAAAGGGAGGGGAGCGCCATTCTGAGCAGCCAGCTTGGGATCAGCTGTGTCATCGCTGCCGCCGGCCCACGACTGGACTTGCCATTGCCCGGGAAGGGTCTGACTCCAGCCACGGCTGCCAGGGACAGAGCAGAGCTCATCTCTCTGCGGACTTGAGTCATGCTAGCGTGTGTGTGTATCTCCACTCACTCAGTCTTGACCCCGTGGACAGCAGCCCTCCGGGCTCCTCTGTGCATGGGATTCTCCAGGCAAGAATCCTGGAGTGGGTTAGCATACCCTCCTCCAGGGGATCTTCCTGACCCAGGGATCGAACCTGCAGTTCTTAACGTCTGCTGCATTGGCAGGCAGGGTCTTTACCACTGAGCCACCTGGGAAGCTAAACCTATTTGTTTAACCTCCATTTCCTTTTTATGCATGCAGAAGAGTGATACACGGTTTAAAACATTTTATGTTCAAATAGGTCCAAGAGTTCTTTTAACCGGTTTAAATTAAACATCCTAAGTGCTAAGACCGCGCTCTGACACACACAGTGAGCAGTCAGCATTTTCTCATGCGTGGTGCTTCATTTAAATAACCTTGTGTCTTACACTGATGGAGTCTCAAAGTCCATGAAATATGGCAGTATTTATGTTTTCTGTTTCAATTGTCATCAATCTGTTTCTAATCTATTCGTGGAAAAATATGTGAGCCATCTTGCCATGAAACTATGTTCAAAATCTCATGGAAGCCTACCAAGTTTTTGTAATTTAGCTATGGAACTTTCTTGCTTTTCAGAGAGGAGGTTCTGATACTGTAAGGCTGTTTCTGGGTGTATTTTTGGTTCAATTTTGTTAATCCTGGCTTTTGTCTTATATAAATAAATGAAAAATATATAAATAGATGACATTAACAAATAAAGAAAATACACGTAGAGAAAAATTAAAATTTTTGTATTATAAAACATGCACTTTTTGAAGAATGAACAATCATTTGTGCAAAGTCGACGTGGCTTCGATAAAAAGGTTTCAGTTCAAAAGCCTGGCCTGTCTGCTCCTGCACTGACTGACCGGTAGTTAGAGATGCGTGTGTCCTTGAGTTGCCTTTGGGTTTGTTTACTAATATAGTTAAATAGAAAAAAAACTTATCATGGGTACAGCAGGTGTATTTATTCGCACTATCTTTCCTTTTAGAAAAAACACCACGATATGAAAATATTTCAACTTTAAATGACTTCCCGCAGGCCCCGAGTTCCATGCGGGACCTGTCTGGACACCCAGAGAAATCAATCTATTCCGACCTGAAGGGCGGTGGACTTCGGTTTTGTCCCACGTGGAGGGACAGCAAACGCCTCCCAGAAAACAGACCCTTCTTTCTGTTTTGCTCCATTCTCTGAGTTCTGGCCCCACGGACGCTGAGTCTGGGCTGATGGAAATTTCCAGGCTGGGAGGAGACGGAATTTCCAAGGAAGCAAAACGCAGATTCCCCTGCTTGTGTACACCTGCCGCCTGAAATAAAACAAGCCCCCTGACCTCGGACTGGGCAGCTTGTTGGCCTTTGGAACAAACAACCCCTCCCCCTCCTCTGCCCCCAACACTGAAGCCGAGATCTCAGGGTCCCCTTCCCTGCCCACCATCAGGGGGAGCCCAGGTCCTTCCTCCTAAGCACATGCTCCTACCTGCTGAGTTTGCACCCACCTTCCAGCCCAGAGGGGAGAAGGGCTTCACCCTGTGGTCAGGGGGCTCCCAGTGGGAGAACCTCCAGATGGTGCCCATTGCCCTTGAGGCAGATCCGAAGTCCTAAGTGGCTTCCAGGATCCTTCCTCATCTCCCCAGGCATCTGTGTACCTTCCCTCGGGTCCTCTGCATTCCCTGACCTCTCTTGCCAATTCCCCTCCAACTCTGACCTTGGTCTGGTCCCCCGAAACTTGTCAGGCTTTACCCAACCTCTGGTATCCACACGAAGCTTAGAAAGGGTTTGATCTCCTTTAGGGAGTCCTACATGCGCGCAGTCCAAGCCCCCTTGTCTCGATGGGAAAACCCATTTCAAACTGACTTTCAGAACCACATTCGGGGTGTAGGAATCAGCAGGCCGGGGCTCACAGGTTCCATCACACGAGTCCAGTTACGCTAGAAGGTCTGGGCCTGGCCACTGCCCCTGGTCCCGGGAGACTGTGCTTCGAGCTTTGGCAGTGTGGACAGGGCAAGCCGGCCTGTTTGCTGCCCACCCTGTTTGTCACGGGAGGGCATCTGGACTCGACTTGGGTGAAGGCTGAGCTCTACACGGCGCACTTCTCCCCGCATGCCGGGCAGGAAGAGCCAGCAGGCCCTGCCGCACTCCGGGTCCTCCTCCAAGGGACAGGCTCCTGCCCGGGCTGGCAGGCGGAACGCAGTGTTCATCAGGGGGCTTCTCCTCACGAGGCTCCTGTGAGGGGCCACCTTCTTCCTAACCTCACGGGACACCTGCCCTTCCTGGCGGTTCCAGTACGTGCAGAGCCTGGGCTTGGCCTCAAGGTATCTGATCCTGCAAGGAGTCTGATCCCCACAAGCAAACATTTCTGTTAGCCAGCAGGTGACCCGACTCTGGCCACGGAGGGGAGTCGGCCCTGGATGGTGGCCAGAACCCCAGGTGGGCCCTCAAGACGCAGACCTGTGCAGACGGAAAAGGGAACCTGCACGCACCGCGGAGGAGGCAGAGCGTCAGCTCAGGGCAGACCTGGGGGTGTAGGAGGGAGTAGGGGCCCTCTGTGCCTGTGTGAGGGTGTGTGTGTGCATGTGGCCGTGTGTGCACATGCAGGTGTCTGCATGTGTGTGTATGCGCGCGTGTGTGTGTGTGGGGTGTGTGTGTGTGTGGGGGGTGTGCGCAGGGGAAACCCCCGCGCGCGCGTGTGTGTGGGGGTGTGTGTGTGCAGGGGTGTGTGTGTGTGTGGGGTGTGGGTGGGAAACCCCTGCGCGCGCGCGTGTGTGTGGGGGTGTGTGGGGGTGTGTGTGCAGGGGTGTGTGTGTGGGGGGGGATGTGGGTGGGAAACCCCCACGCGCATGTGTGTGTGGGGGTGTGTGTGTGCAGGGGTGTGTGTGTGTGGGGTGTGTGTGTGTGCAGGGGTGTGTGTGGGGGGTGTGTGTGTGCAGGGGTGTGTGTGTGTGGGGGGTGTGTGTGCAGGGGTGTGTGTGTGGGAGTGTGTGTGTGCAGGGGTGTGTGTGTGTGGGGGGTGTGGGTGGGAAACCCCTGTGCACGTGTGTGTGTGGGGGTGTGTGTGTGCAGGGGTGTGTGTGTGTGTGGGGGTGTGGGTGGGAAACCCCCGCGCGCGTGTGTGTGTGGGGGGGTGTGTGTGCAGGGGTGTGTGTGTGGGGGGTGTGGGTGGGAAACCCCCGCGAGCGTGTGTGTGTGTGGGGGGTGTGTGTGTGTGGGGTGTGTGTGTGCAGGGGGGTGTGTGTGGGGGGTGTGGGTGGGAAACCCCCGCGAGCGTGTGTGTGTGTGTGGGGGGTGTGTGTGGGGGGTGTGTGTGTGCAGGGGTGTGTGTGTGTGGGGTGTGGGTGGGAAACCCCCGCGAGCGTGTGTGTGTGTGTGGGGTGTGTGTGTTGGGGGTGTGTGTGTGCAGGGGTGTGTGTGTGTGGGGTGTGGGTGGGAAACCCCCGCGAGCGTGTGTGTGTGTGTGGGGTGTGTGTGTGCAGGGGTGTGTGTGTGGGGGGTGTGGGTGGGAAACCCCCGCGAGCGTGTGTGTGTGGGGGTGTGTGTGCAGGGGTGTGTGTGCAGGGGTGTGTGTGTGGGTGTGTGTGTGTGCAGGTGTGTGTGTGGGGGAGGGGTGTGTGTGTGGTGGTGTGTGTATGCAGGGGTGTGTGTGTGGGTGTGTGTGTGTGGGGTGTGTGTGTGCAGGGGTGTGTGTGGGGGTGTGTGTGTGCAGGGGTGTGTGTGTGTGGTGTGTGGGTGGGAAACCCCCGCGCGCGCGTGTGCACTCCTGTGCAGAGTCTACAGACTCGCGCATGCATGGGATGAGCCCCAGGCCTCCATCAGCACCTGCTGGTGAGCTTGCTCTGCTTGGTGACCACTTCCCAGGTGGTCTCGGTCTGTGGTACCCAGCTTACCGAGCACGTGTTCTGGCTCAGGCACCATCCTAGGGACTTATCTGTCTGGTCTCGTTCCACCCTCGCAGCAGCCCCTGTGGTAAATACTTTCACCCCCACGTAACACATGTGGAAACAGAGGTTTGAGGCCTTCTGCTACGTCTCCGAATCCTGAAGCCGGGTCCCTCTGATGCCACAGCCCACAAGCTCTTCTGCCATCACTTGTCTTGCTGGGGACTCCATGGAAACAGGGCTATTTTTTTGGCAAAGATGAGGCAGAGGAAGGAACCCGAAAAACATCTCCGCTCGTCTCAGCGTGCCGTGAGGAGCACGAGAAGGGTGACTGGATGCTGGGAGTCGGGGACGGCGGAGAGCTTCCTGTCTCCTCCCGTTCGCCACTTCTGTCTTCTGCTCCATCTGCCCTCTCCAGCTGCAAACTTCAACCGGCAGCACTGGGTCAGGTCTGGACTCCTTAAGTGGCTTTCCCAATCCTCCCAGAACCCTTCGCTGTCTGAGCAGCCGGCCTAGATCTGTAGCTAGAGAGGTGGCGATGATGCCGATTCAGTGATCACCTCTCGGGAAAGACCATCGGACCCGTGTTTGAATGAGGAAGGCATGTGGGCATCACTGGTGGGAAACACTTGGCGTGAGTGAGTCAGGACGCGGGGCCAGCACGCCGACCTCAGCACAACAGCCACCCGGCTTCTTGTTATTTCCTGCAGAATCCTCCAGCTGCTCGGCCTTCCCGGGGCTGGGATCAGTCTGGCAGTCTGCGGAGCCCGCCCCGTTTGGACCCCTTCTGATAAGACGGTGGGGCTTCAGGGAGAGGTCTGCGGCCACCCGGCTTCCCATGATGTGCCAGCCTCTTGCTGCTGGGAAAGTACTTACTGAGGGTCTGGCTAGAGCTAAGAGAGCTTGTGAGGCACAAACAGTCTTTATCTGCAGGATGAGGTTAGTTTCTGTTTGGGCCTGATGTTTTCATAAGAAGGAAATCGCTTTCATAAGAATCAGATTAAGTCCAGGAAGCATCCACCGGCCATGAACAGCTGATAGAGGCAGAGCCGCAGGATTTTTCTCATTGGTCATGACTGCCACCTGCTGGTCACGCTTGTGAACTACACAGTATGGACTTGTGCACGCGTGCCAAGTCCCTCCAGTCCGACTCTTGGCGACCTCACGGACCATAGCCTGCCAGGTTCCTCTGTCCATGAGATTCTCCAGGCAAGAATACTGGAGTGGGTTTCCATGCCCTCCTCCAGGAGATTTTCCTGACCCAGCGATCAAACTCGAGTCTCCTGCATTTCCCGCATTGCAGGCAGATTCTTTACCACCGAGCCATTGGGGAAGACCTAATTTGTTATGTGGAAAGAGGCAATTCATACAGTCCTCTAGCTGATGCTTCCCATCAGACAAGTTGTACAACTTGCAGGAAAGGGCTGCCTTAGTGTTACTGATGCACTCAGCCCGGAGCAGCTTGCAGGAAGCATGACCTCCCTGCAAACGCAGTGAAGGTTTTTGGAACACAGCAGCTGGGGACGTCCAACGATTGTACTCCCTCCAGTCAGAAGTCTGAGAGGCACATTCGCGTGTTGCTGCAGACACACCAGATCAAAGATCACATTCCTTGTCCTCCCTGGGAGCTTTGATGGCCGTGTGTTGGGCTCTGGTCAGCATGGCTTCTATGTAAGCTGTGTATACAGCTTTCAGAAAGAGTCCTTAAGAGAGGGGTTATTCCTTCCCTGCCCTTTCATCTCTTTTGCTGGCTGGAATATGATGATATGGCTGGATCTGGACAGCCATTTTGGTCCATGAGACAGAAGCCATCTGGGGAGGGTGATAAAGCCACAAAATAAGACAAACTCAAGCCCTGCTCATCACAGACTGCCTGGGTTCTTGGAGGAGAGAACTGAACTTCTAACTTGTGTAAATCACTACTTGAGTTTCTGTCCCTTGAAATGGAACTTGATCCTCCTACATTTCATAGGTTCTTTTCAATTAGGATAGTGAAGTCTTTAACAGAGGTAAATATTTCCCAGAGGATAAACCGTGGCACAAAGAAAGGTGCAATTACTCAAGTCTATTGCTGGGAGGTGATCTTTTTTCCAGTTGTTGAGGGTGGGGACAGATCTCCCCTTCCTGTTGCTAGGAAGTCATCTCTCTTGGTTTTCAAGGACAAGAGAAGGAAGCCACAGGTGCCCATCCCGGAGAAGTGTTTGAAAACAGCACGTGAGAAAGCAGCTACCCTCACCCTCCAACCGTGTGCCCGGCTAAGAACACTGGCCCCAGAGGCTGACAGAGTTTGCTCCATGAAGGAACAAAAAGGAAACCAGCTTGATTTTAATCATCTGTCAAAACTGTTGAAAATGAACTTTCTCTCAGCTAATTCTTTTTGAAGCTTTCAAAGCCTAAGAACATGATAAATGCTACCCTTTGTCGTGTTTCTCATCCATTTTTCTGGCCATGGCACAGGGAGGTAGCTTTTAGAAGTATACGGCTGTCCTCTCTGACTTTCAAAACAAGGATTTGCTCGTCAAAACTTTTTTGCTATCTAAGGCTTAGCAAATCCTGTGCTTACTAAGTGTTCCATAGGTCAGGAGGCAGTGGAGATGAGTGGTAAGGACAGTCTCTTAATCTCTGAGGCTGTTTCCTCGTTTGCAACATGGGGTTAATACCTGTCTCTAGCTTGTGGGATTGCTGTGAAGATTAAGCTTATTAATGCATGAAAAGTCTCAGAGGCTCAATAGAGTCCTGGGCAAGTGACAAGGACATCGTCTCCACTAGTTATTACTACCCCACCGCCTGTCCTGTGCTGTCCAGGGCGGCAGTCACTGGCCACCTCTAGCCACTAGGCAACCAAGCGAGACGAGGGTAGTCTAAAGTGAGATGCGCAGTCAGTGAAGAGTGTAGATGAGATGGTGAAGACTTAGCATGAAAACAAGAATGTCAGATATAGTCCTGACAATTTTTTACAACTATCGATTGCATGTTGAAATGATGACATTTTGGCCATATTGTGTCAAACAAAATATATCATTAAAATTAATTTTACCGGTTTCTTTTTCCTTTTTAATTTTGTTTGCTTATTTGTGATTGGCCGTGGTGGGTCTTGGCTGCTGTGTGCCCTTTCTCTAGCTGCGGTGAGTGGGGTCGCGGTGCTCGGCTTCTTTGGCCACAGACGCGGGCTCTCAGGCGCATGGGCTCAGTGGTTGCAGCTCCTGGGCTCTCACAGGCTCAGGAGCTCTGAGACGCGTGGAATCTTCCCAGATCAGGGGCTGAGCCCGTGTCTTCTGCTTTGGCAGGCGGATTCTTTACCACCAGGGAAGCCCTCTTCTCTGTGTTTTGAAATACGGCTTCTAGAAAATCTAAAATGGCATGGATGGCTTCTGCATCAGATTTCTCAGGGATGGTGTGGGTGTAGGCCGACAGGTGGGGCGGGGTGGAAAAAGTGAGCTGGGAAATGGTGGTCCACATGGTCAGTATCGGTGGTCGAGATTCAGACAAAGGAGACAGAGATGCAGAGGGGAAAGTCTAATTCCCCGGGCACTGTGGACTCTTGTACGGTTTAATTCCACAGATGATGTCTGGGATTAAAGGGCAGCCCTCACAGGGACCAGCTCTCTGTCCTGTGAGTCTGAAAACAGGCTAACAATCTGTGGGCTCAGATAAGGGGGGGTCTGGAGAGGGCACACCACGATCCCCTGTGGGGAGACCAAGCCCCAGGGGGAGCATATATTTGACAGGAAACCACACAGCGGGTAGTTATCAGGGACCTCAACCAAGGGGGTGGCAGTGGAGAGGTAGGAAGCCCACTCTGGGGTCTCTGCTGCTACGGATACAATTCAACCCCACAGATGATGGTCCACACTCACTCAGGGCCAGGCCCTCTGGTAGAAAAAGCAGATTGAACACAGAGCCTGCCTGCAAAGAAGGGTGAGGAAGACAGAGAGAAAGAGGTGATCGTGGGCCAGAGGGATTAGTGCCGTGAGAGGATGGGATGGAGCTCACTGGCAGGAAAGCGAATCTGTTCTCTTGGATAAGGGACAGCTCTCCGGAGAGCAGCACCCTAACAGAGACCTTCCCGTGGGAAGCAGCCAGGGAAGAAGGGAGAAGCAGGGTCTAGGTGGAGGGAGAGTCTGTGCGAAGTCAGGGGAGCTCTGTGCTCCAGGAGGTGTGAGCAGATCCCGGGTAGCTTCACAGTACCATGAAAGGAGGGGGTGCTGGCCAGTGGAGAGCGGCTGGCTTAGAGTCTCAGCATCGCAGAAGCAGGCATCTGTGGGCACAGGGCAGGGGGCTTTGAAGAACTTTATGCAGAGGAGTAGGGTGACCAGGTTTGTGCTTTAGAAACATCTCTCTGATAACACTGTGGGGTTCGGGACCTCGTTCCGGGTAAAATGGACTAAACACACATTGCTACTGTTCTAAGCCATTCATTCTGTGTTCTTTGCTATAGCAGCCCTAGCAAACCAGCACATCATCACCTTATTTTTCTTTCTTAAGCCACTCATTCCCATCTCATGGCCTAAGTCTCTTCCTCCCAGTTAACTTGCTAGTCTGAACTTTTGCTATACGTCTTTTGGTTCATGACGCTGAGGTTGAGATTAATATCTGGTTTTCATGGAGCCTAAAGAGAAGAGGACACAATTTCTCTGAGTGATTAGCTAATAACTCATAAATATTGTCTATGTAGGTAGGACATTGTCCCCTACACAGTTCACTTTTGTCCTTTACATAGTAAAGATCTAATATGCTGTAATACATTGTAAAAAGATGCTTGCTCCTTGGAAAGAAAGCTCTGACAAACCTAGACAGCGAATTAAAAAGCAGAGACATCGCTTTGCCAACAAAGGTCCATATAGTCAAAGCTGTGGTTTTTCCAGTAGTCATGTACAGATGTGAGAGTTGGACCATAAAGAAGGCTGAGCAACAAAGAATTGATGCTTTTGAACTGTGGTGTTGGAGAAGACTCTTGAGAGTCCCTTGGACTGCAAGGAGATCCAGCCAGTCCATCCTAAAGGAAATCAGTCCTGAATATTCATTGGAAGGACTGATGCTGAAGCTCCAATACTTTGGCCACCTGATGTGAAGAACCAACTTGTTGGAAAAGACCCTGATGCTGGGAAAGATTGAGGGCAGGAGGAGAAGGGGATGACAGAGGATGAGATGGTTGGATGGCATCACCGACTCAACGGACATGAGTTTGAGCAAGCTCTGGGAGATGATGATAGACAGGGAAGCCAGACATGCTGCAGTCCATGGGGTCACAAAGAATTGGACACAATTTAGTGACTGAACAACAACAATGTTGTAAATTACCCTGGGTTTGGTGTTTCTTCTGCTATACACCCCACCACAAATTTCCTTTGGGAGTAAGGTGAACGGGGAGCCATAAGGATTGGGGGTGCGTGTGGTCCAGACCGTAAACAGAGTCCAGTGCTTCTTGTCAGGAGAGTGCTGAGGGAGGGAGTCCAGGGTGAGGGCAGAGCATCCCGCCTGTCATCAGGGAGACAGGAAAACAACAGAACTGGGACAGCGTGGAGGTTCCAGGGAGGTCCAAATGGACCCCCACATGTCTGCGGGGAAACAGAAGGAGCTGAGGTGGGAGCATGTGGGGAGGAAATGGGATTCCAGTTCTGGGGGGAGGGCTCTGCGGAAGGGACACCCCACCCACCAGCAGAGCTGGAATGTCTCAGGCGTCTGTTTGCGGGTTCACGTGAAGAGGTTCTGATGACAAGAGCCGAATTAAACGTCCCTGACGGAGCCCTCGACTCGCAGACTCTCCTCCCGTTCCCCGCTGGTTATTTCTGGGGCCTCTGTCAGCAGAAGAGCAGTTCTTTCCTCTCTCATTCTCGGGTGCCTCCCCTGGGCCCTGATGCAGGCTCTCGGGGTGCAAGAAGGCTGAACATCTCTGCCCTTGGGTGTCCTGGGGGCACATGGCACCGTGCCCAGACCTGGCTCTCCCCTCCCTGCTTTGTGCTGGGTCCCCTGCCCCCCGGTTCGTGGAGAATCCACCCGATATTCTACCCTCTGGTGCCTGTACGCCATTGTCATGGGGACCCCACAGCATGCCACGGGGGGTCTGGAGGCCCTAAGCGCCTGGCGCGTCAGCTACTGGCTCAGACTCCCGCGGGCATTCATTCTCTCTCCTCGAGGCTCGATGCATGTCTGCAGGGCTGGGTGGGGGCGTGGGACCCCAGGCCCCTTCCCCTCTGTCTCTGTCCTCGGAAGCTCGCCCACAAGGCAGAGCCCGCATCACGACTTCCACCCTGAAATATCCAGAAGAGACGACATGGTGCCCTTTGCTCCGGGAGGACTGGCTTCCGTCCACAGCTGTGCTGAGTCTGTTTCCAGTTTGAGGGCCGTTTCTCCAGCATCTGGGGGAGCTCCCCGAGTGGGGCAGGTGTGACCCAGCTCCCAGGGGTGACCTTAGCAGCTCGTCCCCAAGTCCAGCGTTCTGCAGCCTGAGCGTGGCTGTGAAATATTGAAGTCAAAACACGTAAAATATTGAACAGTGAGATCCAATTAAAAAATTGAACAAGAAGCAAACAGCTGCAGACAGACAGCCCTCAGGGTATGTGAAAGGGAAAGGAAAAAACGCAACTGAGACCAACAGTCTGGTACCTTTGGAGGCAACAAAGGGAAAATCCAGCGCGATGATGAAAAACTGTGGACAGGAAACGAGGCAAGAGTGAAGGCACCTTTCTCTTCTAAATGACAGCAGACCAGACGTTTGTCACCCAGGATGGTGGAGAGGGTCATCACTGAGAGTGCAGACATGGACAGGTGACCACGGATGGTTTATTCCTTCATTTTTTTTTAAATCAATTATATTGACATACAACATTGTATATATTTAAGATGTACAAGATATTAAACAATACAGCCATGTACTGTAATGATTGCTGTCAAAGTGATATTTACGGCTTCGATCACACTGCATAACTGCTCCTTCTTTTTGGCGGTTGGGATCATTCATTTTCAATAGGGGAGTTGCATCGTTAAGCTATCTTTCAGTTTCTTCCATTTCAAGATAAAAAAGGAGCTGGGAAAAGGAAAAATAGGAAGTGTGAGGTCTGAATGTGTGCGTCCCTCAAAAATTCACATGTTGAAACGGACCCCACTCCTGTGATGGTGTTGCCAGGTGAGGGCTTTGGGGAGTGGTTGGGTCAAGAGGCTGGACTCCCCTTGGGTGGGTGTGCAGTGCTTGTCAAAGAGGACGCAGGGAGCCCCCGTCCCTTCCAGCGTGCAGGACACAGCAGGAAGACAGCCATCCGCCTAGAACCAGGAGTCAGGAGGGCCGTCCCCAGACACCCTGGACTCGCAGCTTCCAGAAATGTGAAAAGGGGCGTTCCTGTTGCTCCTAAGCTGCCCATTCCATGGTGTTTTTGCTCCAGCAGCAAACGGAACTAACACAGGAGGAGAGGCTACAAGCACGTGGCCCTTTTCTGGGGAAAGGTGTGACTCGGGGTGTTACTGCGTCTGGCTGGAGAAGTGAGTGCGCGAAGAAGCCGATGGACACGGGCGCCCCGAGGGCCCCACTGCTCACGGTCCCACTGATCCCCGAAGGCGCAGGGCTCTGCTTCTTCACTTCGCTAATCCTGACTTCCTCTTCTATAAAGTGGGCCATGGGATTATCCTCCACGGGCTCAATGAGACCACGTATTGAGACAGAGGTTGGACTCCCCTGGTGGCACAGTGGTAAAGAATCCACTTCCCAATACAGGAGACACCAAGAAACTCGTGTTTGATCCCTGGGTGGGGAAGATCCCCTGGAGTAGGAAATGGCAACCGACTCCAGTATTCTCACCTGGAAAAATCCCATGGACAGAGGAGCCTGGAGGTCTATAATCCATGGGACCTCAAAGAGTCAGACAACGCTGAGTAACTGAACACAAAGTATCTAACACAATGCCAACACATAGCAAGTGCTCAAAAAGTTGTTAGCTTTTAAACTGACGATATTACTATTGCAGTTGTTCTCTCTTCTCAAACGTTATTTTTCTGTATCATATATTTTAACCTTTTTAGCCTACCTTTATGTGGAATCCTTGATTCCTGATGCGAAGAGCTGACTCATTTGAAAAGACCCTGATGGTGGGAAAGATTGAGGTCAGGAGGAGAAGGGGACGACAGAGGATGAGGTGGTTGGATGGCATCACCGACTCAATGGACATGAGTTTGAGTAAACTCCAGGAGTTGGTGATAGACAGGGAGGCCTGGCGTGCTGCAGTCCATGGGGTCACAAAGAGTCAGACACGGCTGAGCGACTGAACTAAACTGATGTGGAATCCTTGCTGTAACCCTATGATTATTTCAATAACATTCTCTGGCCCCTTCTCCAGTTTTCTCCAACCATTTCTGAGTAGAGGAAAAGGAGGGAAAACCTGACATGAGCTTGTGTGGCATGGACTTTTTCCTCCTTTGCATCCTTGGTTGAGTTTCAAGGAATCCATAAAAACATCAGCTGGAGGAAGAAATTATTATTTTCAGCTGAAATAGCATCAATGCAAATATTCTTTTTTTCAAGAGTGAGGGACCAAGAAACTGAAAGAAAGAATTTAGTGTGGTCCTACCTTTTAAAGGAAATCTGGGTTTGGGGAGAAAAAAAAATGAGGTTGGTACATTTGAAGGCAGCTAAGGGCTTCAGTTCCAATGGAACAACTGAAGTTATTTACGAACTAGATGTTAAGTGGCTGATTCCCAGTTCCCCTGGAACCCCTGCATGCCCAGATCAAATGATGGGAAACTAGACAGAGGAACTTGTCTGAGATAGCTGGCTGGGAAAACTGTAGCTGATTCAAATCCGAAACTGAACCGCTGGGATAAGTTTTCCCTCCTTAACAAGTCAGGGTTAAAATCAGCATGTGGCCTTTTTCTTGCTCTCACTAGCTATTTTGGGTGATTTTTTCTGGAGGCAGACGTAATTGTTAAATTTGCAGATGTTACATTTAGTTCTTCACATCCCCAATGTGTATCTTTTCTTTTTTTTTTAAACAGGAAACAAGTTTAATTAAAAATTACATGCATTTTCTTTCCTAGGCCTTTTTTTCGGCCTGGAAAGTTTCTGTTTCAGGGGAAACTTGTCCCTGAATATTTCCCTTAAATTCTTTTCAGGGTTTATGTAGTTCAGCGAACATGTCCCTAACCCAGATCTACTTAAACCAGTCACACTTAGAAGAAATCAAGGTGCCAAGGAACCATGTCAGGACATAAAAGGAATGTGGGCTTCTGGGTGAGGTCAAGGCTCAGAGACAGTTTGCACCCGACAGTGTTGAAGGGAAATTAGGAAACAGGTCTTCAGCTCCAAGGTGAGTACCCATCTGCTTTGGATTGAATATCTGTGTCTCTCCTCAGTTCATAGGTTGAAATTCTAACCTTCATCGTGATGCTGTTAGCGGGTGGGTCTTTGGGAGGTGATGACGTGATTCTTGCTTCTATAAAAAGGGACCCCGGAAAGCTCCAGCACCCCCCTTGTCATGTGAGGACACAGCAGGAGGACAGCTGTCTGTGGTCCAGGAAGCAGGCTCTCACCAGACATCGAATTTACCAACAACTTGGTCTTGGTCTTTCTGAGCTCCAGAAATAAATGAGAAAAATGTGAGAAATCAATGTCTGTTGTCTGTAAGGCACCCAGCTTATGGTATTTTTATTATAGCATTCTGAACTGACTCACGCACCTCCTGAACAGAATAATAACTCGCATTCATTGAGCTACACGCCTGGCACTGTTCTCTCATTTACGTCTCAAGGTATCCTGGTAAGTAAGGTGGGTGTTATTACTGTGGATGAGTGCAAATGAACAAACAGAGGCTTAGAGAATCTGAGGCCCCTGCCCAGTTAAGAACTGAAACGATGGCCTAATTCTAGACGCTTCTTCCACCCCCTCTTTCCTCCCTTTACACTTTCCAACCTCCCCAGGGTCCACCAGGGGATGGTAGGGTTCCAGTGGGACTAATGCCAATCCAGCTCTGGGGTGGGTCATGTGACACAGGCAAGCCAATCAGCACTGGGGCAAGGTGATTGGCCAGGAGTGGTCACCTGATCCAAACCATTGCACTCAGAGTGAATGCAGGGCCTGGGGAGAAAGGCCCCTCTCTCTGTACTTTGGACAAGTGTGAAACCATTTACTATTATAGGAAGCACTGTCGGAGGGTGAAGCCGGTATTCGGGGAGGCCAGAGGTAAAAGAACCGCAGAGAAATAGAGGTGACATGCTGATGACCGCGTGAGGCTGTCTAGCTAACCGTGGCTGAAGCCTGAACAACGAGGCCTCAGCAGTGAGCGCTGAGCCGTATGTGTAACCAGACGGAGCTGGTGTCCGTTCCTTACAAACATTCCAAGCGGGGCGATCACACTGACCCAATGCATCTTCAGGTTCTGCCTGAACCTTGCCTGGGGAAGCTCTCCTTGGGCACCAACGGTTCCTTAAAAATAATACACACACACACACACACACACACACACACAGTTTCCCTTAAAATATAAGGAAGGGCCTATGGACACTTAAATGACTGGAGCTCGCTTATTTCCACTTGAGTCCCTTGGTTTGGAGGCATCATAGCATAATCTTAAATCAGGGAATTTTTTTTTTCAGAGAAATTTATTCAGGAGTAAATCTTAGAATTCCCAATGGTGATTTTTAAACAGTAGCAAATCACTGATAAGAAGTAATTAAGTTAAATTCTTTGGCAGGGCCCCCTCCCCCCTCCCCCCACCCCCACTCTGCCCCCTGGGCACACATGGGTGACCAGCCTAAGAGAGCTTGCCCCCAATACCTCCCGCTTCCTGTGTTGGCAACTCCAAGCTTCACCCTAGTTATGATGTTCTGCCTGAGTTATGATAATTACTCTGGCATGTCTCCTACCAGGACAGTTTGTACTTTTTACTAGGAGAGTCATAAACAGGGAAAATCTTTCTCAACTTGCAGGAGTGAAGCTCGGTGAAATGTAAGGGCAGACATATCTAGAGGCCGAGAAACACTTTTTCCTCCTCAAATCACACCCTTAGTGCAACTGCTGTGAGCTCCTGTGTGCTCAGCCAAGGCAGGGTCAGCCCACGCGTGTGTGAAAGTCTCTGTTTAGCTAAACCTACAGCATCTAAAACTACCCCCACCCCCCACCCTGTCTCTCTGGCTCTCTCTTTCCTTCTCTCTCTCACACACACACACATACACACACACCGTCAATGAATTTTAAGAAGAGAGCAAAGAATAGAAAAAGGAACAGCTGAATTGTGGAAGATGAGACGTCCACTGCCACTTCTTCCCCGTCCCCATCTTTGGAAGGTGGCGACAGCTGTCTTGAGCCGTCTGTGGAACCTGTGAATTCTTGGACTCCACCCAGGGCCGCTACTGGACGTGGGGATGTTTCTGGAAAGGGAACAGGGAATGTCTGGCTGGGAGGAATGGAGAAGGACCAGCAGTCCAGTCTGCCGTCTGGATCCACAACCTTTCCCCCCGCCCCCGGCCACGTGTGTGCCTAGAGCTCTGCCCCCGAGCCTGGCATGGCCACTGCACGTCTTTACCCGGGAGCGTTTTAGGAGTCAGCGAGAACACTGCTGTAATTTTGTCTCTCCACAACCCAGGAAACCTCAAATGCTGGGTTTAAGGTTTTGATTCACCAGGCATTTATGGCCTGCTATTCCGGGTAGTTCAACTACGGACAGACGGTAATTAATAGCAACAGACATTTTAAAACTATGCTTTTCTTTCCTCTTTTCATCGCTAACACAGTGGCACCTTTATGGCTATAAAAGACCTACAAACAAGACGGTCAACCCCAGTCTCTCAACTCTAGCCCCTTCGCAGGAGCAAGAGGAACAGACGTGGGAGCTGGGGGTGCTGGAAGCAGAAGCGGGGAGCAGGAGGGTGTGGAAGGGGGTGGGGCCCACCGGAGGATTCTGCACATCCAGGGACAGGAGACATCGAGGGCTCCATGGGTTCTGGCAACAGCAGGCGACCTCGTCGTTTATGGGGGGCATGGAAGGAGGCAGCTCTACACATGCGTGATATGGCCCTGGGGGACACGTGAATTCTTAATATTTCAGGGGTCCGCAGGCTCCATGAGGGCAGAGACAAGGTCTCTTTTGCCCCCTGGAGTAGCCTAAGTGCTGAGCAGAGGGCCTGGTACGTGAGTGACCGGCAGTGACTCGGGGTGAATTAACGAGCACACTCAGGAGAGCCGAGGTGCACTGGGGCCAGGACAGCTGCCCTTCAGGATGAAGTTATCAAGAGGTTAGTTCAGTGGAGACTGTGATGTCTGCGTGTGAGGTTTCACCAGCTTCCGGGCCTCACGTCCAGAGTGTGGGGCTTCCCGGAAGAAGGGACGGCTCCCCCCCAGCTCTGCCCTTTCAGGCAGGCTGTCACCTTCCTGCTTCTCTCAGCATCACTTATGTTGTGGCAGCCTGCGGCTCTGGGTACAGAGGAGCTCACGCTGTAGCTCCAGGGCTACACCAGGATTCTTCAACAAACCATGAGGCACTCCTTGTAGGCCAGTTTCTTTATTTGATCCTGGGCTCCCAGGAGCTGGAAAGAGGTAAGCTTTGTCAGGAGAGCACTTAGGGACTCAAGACTGCTGGGTTGACCCCCAGGAGCTCCTGGGAGGCAGATACTCCGGGGACTTCGTTGCATCCATGGAGTGCAGGGACCTCTGGTCCTGGGGCTGACATCAGCGCTGGCCCCTTCTGAGAGGCTTGCTCTGTGGTCCGCTGGTCCTCCCTCTCGGCAGGGTCTGTGGGAGGAGCCGCTGTTGCCACGGGACAGCTGACCTCGCTTTGAGACGCTCAGGAATAGAGGATGGTGGCGTTGGCGCAGGCCACGGTGGCATGGTCTTGGTTGTAGAGCTCCAGCAGGACCTGGTAGTCTCCCTGAGGGACACGGGGAAGCAGCAGCTGTGAGACCCGCAGAGCCATCACCTTCCAGCGGGCGCTCACCGAGCTCATCATGTGCAGCCTCGGCTCTAGACCCTGGGGGTTAGGTCAGCGGGACAAACCACGCCCGCCCCGTGGGCCCCCAGGCTGGCCAGGAGAGCAGAGAGCGCCCGGGATGGATGGCTAAGCCTGAGATGCCGGCGCTCCAGATGGTGCTTCCGCGGGGAGCGGGCCGATGGGGTGGTGGGGTGGCTGGGGCTGGTGTGCAATTTTGAGTAGGGTGCTCAAGGCAGGTCCCCTGAGCAGGTGACCTCGGGGCCAAGACCTGAAGAAAGTGCGGGAACTCGCCATTCCCCTGGAGGCTGGGGGCCCCGCATTTGAGGAGGTGGACAGGACTCCCGGGAGAGGCCTGCAGGAGGAGAGGGGAGGAGGCAGGGGACGGCCCCGCGGGCCGCGGTGGGGGGCACTGTTCTCCACTCCGGGGGGTGGCAGGGTCCCTCCCGCTGCCTCGTTGGAAGGAGATGGGGGGAGACGTGGGAGAAGCAGGTAGACCAGGTAGGAGGGGCTGCAGAGCCAGGTGAGAGGTAGGGGGCGGTTTGGAGCAGCTGGGGGAGACAGGGAGAGGTGGGTGTCCTGGCTGGATTTGGAAAGAAGAGCCGAGATGGTTTGCCGAGGAAACCCAGGTGGGTGGGGAAGAGAGGGGTGAAAGCTGACCCCAAGGATGCTGGCCTGAGCAGCGGGAAAGACAGTGCTGTGTGCTGAGACAGAGGAGACAGCTGGGGGGCAAAACTCGACAGCACAGAGCCCGAACGCGCCACTAGAAAAAGTGTTCCTGCCTTTCAGGGGTCCTTTCTGGCCGTGGCCGGCCACAGAGGAGCCCCTCTGCCTGTGGTCAGGGCCGGCCGGCCAGGCTGTGTGTGGCGCAGCAGAGAGGACCCGGGCTGGAGCCATGTCTGCAGTGCTCACGGCCAAAGCCCTGCCCGCCCCCACAGCCCGCGGCTGTGGACACTCTGCCCTGAGGAGAGAGGCTCTGCGTGGTGGAGGGTGGAGGAAAGTCCTGGAACTCTTGGCCCATCTCTGAGGAGCCGGTCACCCAAGGGAAAGTGTGTGTTAGTTGCTCAGTTGTGTCCAACTCTTTGCAATCCCACGGACTAAAGCTCATCAGGCTGCTCTGTCCGTGGGATTCTCCAGGCAAGGATATTGGAGTGGGGTGCCTTTCTCTTCTCCAGGGAATCTTCCTGACCCAGGGATCAAATCCAGGTCTCCTGTGCTGCAGGCAGATTCTTTACCATCTGAGCCACCAGGAAAGCCCCCATCCAAGGGAGGGAGGGCGTTTAATCTGTATCAGCCGGAGGGCAAGGCCAGATCAGACTACCGGATGGACGGTACATGACTGGTCTCAGGCTAGGAGAGAAGAACTTTCTAGCAATCAGCAGAGGCCCAGGAGCGAGCGGGTTCCCCAAAACTGATGGTGTCTTGGGTGTGAGGGCTGCTGAAGGTGACCTTAGGCACATTTTACCTTAAAGACTCTATGACGGTCTAGGCTCCCTGGGTCTGCTCAAATAGCAGCAGCTATGACTTCAGAAGCAGTGTTACGGGTTTCAATCGCAGTGTAAAAGTCAGAGAATTAGGTCTGGATAAAGACCAGCTCACACATGCACCTGAGTGGGTTTCCTCCTCATTGCCATCATCGTCATCACCATTATCTACTCTTCACAGTTCACGTGCCTTTAAGAACATGCCACACAAAATTATTGTAACCCAACTGAGTCTTTCATCCTTGCTTTAGAAGCCTAACAAAAGATGCAGTATTTAAAGGAAGGGGAACACATGTAAACCCATGGCTGATTCATGTCAATGTATGGCAAAAACCACTACAATATTGTAAAGTAATTAGCCCCCAACTAAAATAAATAAATTTATAAAAAAAAAATAAAGGAAGGGGTTCAGGATTCTGAATCCCAAGATATATTAATACATACTCTGCTCTAAGGGGTGAAAGTGTTCAGGCAGTTGTGCCCATCTGTGGGCAGGAGGACGGGATGAGGCACAGGACAGGGGCCTTTCTGCGGTTTGGATTTGCCAGGTAGGAGACTGTAGTTGCACCCTTGACACTTATATGGTTCAGGCCGTATCTGCAAGTTGGCAGCCAAGTTGGAAGCTCATAGGGTCTCTAAATTATAAGTCAGAAAGCAGCCTCCACAGACAGATGCCCGCTGCAGGGGGGACTTCAGTGGGGCCAAGAACTGGTTGTGATAAAGAGAAAACAATACCGACATGGAAGACTGGTGGCTAAATGGGAAGTTTTCAGCTGAGCAAGGGTGGAATTAGCATGAGCCCATCTCTGGGGGGTTTGGTGGGAGGAGGGGGGACCTGGGGAAGGTCTTCTAAAACCGAAAGTCTGCGCACCATTTCTGTCCCACATTAGGAAGCAGCGTCTCTGTGGCCTGCAGGCTGGTGGCTGGCCAGGGGCGTCTGGGCTGGCCAGGCTGGTCTCAGGCCAGCAGGGGAGCCCAGGTTGGGATTAAGGCCTCCAGCTGCCTGTGCGGCTCACGTGATGGGTTCACATGTGTCCGCTCTGGTTCTGTCCCCTGCAGGCCTGGCTCGGGGGGTCAGGACTGGCCAGGTTCCTGCTCCACAGGCCCAGAAAATCTTGAAGAGGTAGGAGGACCAGGCAGAGAGCTTCTGTGGATGCTTGAACAGGCAGGCGGGGGCAGGCAACCTGACCACTGTCTTAGCCTCACACTGGGCAACATCTCAAGGAGCATTGTTAATGGGCCATGGATGCAGGTAACGCATTCACCCACGTATCGTACGTGGATGCAATAAACCTCCTTACATCTGGGCTTCATTTCTTTCAAAGCGATCCTATGACTTTTAAGTTGTTCCTATTTCATTGCTAAGAGTAAATGCTTTTTTTAAAGTCAATAATGCAAAACAAAAGTTAATTGCTTGCAAATTTCAAGTTGATGGATTGGAGGTGCTTTGGGAAGGATCCACAGAAAAATGGAGAAAGAAAAAGAATTCAAATAGCAAAGATTTAAAGCAAAAACTTTGTGGGAGAAATTTGGTCTCACATCCTAGAAGGGAAGAGAGTTTGCACAACTTGTGTGTTACCCTGAAAGGGCCGAGGAGAAGACTCTGGAAAGCTGGCCCTGCCCCAGCTGCCAGAGCATCGCTGGAGAAAGACCGAGGTGGTCTGGAGACTTGGAGGCTTGAAACGGAGGAACCCAGCAGCTAGGACAGAAAGGGAACACGCCCGGGGGATGAAACAAGTTCAAGAGATTCTTTATGGAGAAGGAGGTCCTCTTCTAGAGTCATACTCAGGCTTTGGAAGATGAAAAGGATGAAATTGAAAACCAAAAAATGAAACTGATTACACTTCTGTGATTCTCGTGATGTTTTTCCGAAGGATGCTCTCAGGAGTAGCTATTGAGCATGTCCAAGCTGCTGGAATTAGGCTATTTCATAAAGTAATGGTATTTTAAATAAAAAGGACTTGTTGGAAAAACAGTGAAGGCGTAAGACATGGGCATTTTATTTACTGGGTGGGAGCTTGTGGGTAACTGTGTAACTGAGTAACTGTGGCATAGTAACTGGGGAGCTTAGCACTTTCTGGGCTGTCTCTCTTCCTTTCTCTGAACAGCCAGCCCTCCTGGGGCTGCCTCCCTCGCCTCTAACAGCTCTGGCCACGCAGAGGCCCCTGGAAAGAGCACTCCAGCAGGACAGGGCCCCAGGGCCCCTGTCTACAGGTGCTGTCTCCACAAGGGGTGCCCCAGGGTCCGGCAGGACAAAAATGTTAAACACCAAAATGCCAAAACCCGAGCGTCAAGCTTTAATTAGCAAGTGCCCATGATGAAGTAACGGCTTCACCCAGAACGGATCTTCTCCGTGACCGGCTACACAAAAACTTGAAGGTTTTAGTTTAATTCCCTCTCCTCCTCCTCTGTTCTCTCTCTCCTACCCACCTCCTTCTTTAAGAAACGGCTCGATACAATAATTAAGGAACAAAATAAAACAGAACACCAAACCCTTACCTCGGGAATTTCAAATCCGGGATTATTGATAGGGCCGGCATAATAAATCTGCTCTGGAAAAACAGACAAAATGCATATAACATCATTCAATCCTCGAAAACAAAATTGACTTGCTCTATTATCTATGCTTACTGTGCCCTGGGGATCCAGCGATGGAAGGAAATGGTCTCTGATCATGGTACATAAATCCCTAAGTGAGACAGAATCCAGGCTGTAGCAAGTAGCAGGAGACACTCAGGTCGTGAGAGAGCCAGGCAGAATGAGGGCTCAGAGGCTAGGCTGGCCCTGGGACGCTCAAGGTTAAATCCTAAGACAACTTCCCGTAACTGATTGACCTTGGACAGTTACGATCCCTCTGGGCTCAGTGCCCTCGTTTTTAAGAGTGTTAAAGTAAGGACAACAACAGAGTTTCGAGGAATGAAGAGAGTTAGTCCGTATAAAGCACTAAAGATGTCTGGAAGCTTTGCTAAAGTTACGAACGGAGATGCTGCGTTTGAGATGGTGGTTGGTGAGGGAAGACATCACTAAGGAGACGCCGTTTGGATGACAAGATCTCCCCGAGGCTTCTCGCTGATTCTGTGACTTCTCGGTAGCCTTTCAAGACAATCCCTTTGCTGTTGTCGGCAAAGGGATTGTCGACACCACCCTTATGGCAGGTTTCTGCTGCTTGCAGCTCAACAACCATAACTGCTTGGACCAAGAACCAGTTAAAGTCCCTCAGGCAACGGGACCCAGCTGACAGAGGAGCAGAGTCCCAGCACAGCCGTGAGTTCGCCCTTCCCCGTCAGGTGTGGCTGGATTCTGCTTGGATTCCCTTGGACGCGTTTTATACCGACCTCATGATTCTACTTGGTGTTCTAAGCTGACATGGTGCAAACGGCTGGACCCTGGGGGCAGGACCCAGCTCTCCTCCCCACTAACTGTTGGTGGACGGTTTGCTTAACTATCCTGTGACTCAGTACTGCACTTAGAAAACAGAACTAGGAGCGCCTTTCCCACAGGGCACCGAGAGGATCAGGAGCTCGTGTGTGAGCTCGTGGAGATCGGGGCCCCGGTAAGGGCAGAAGCAGCAGGTCTTCACCGTCCGGTTATTCACCTTACTCACCCAAAGTGAGGGAGAGGGACATGAAGGTTCCTGTGGGGGACGCGGAGAAACACACCAAGGCTGGGTTTGGGAACCTTCTTCCTGAGCCAGTGTGAACAATTGCTAGGTTCTAATGGTGTCTTTTTTTTTAGCTTCCGTTTTAAAAAATGGATGAGTGCTGTTTTTTGAAGCATACCACACAAATGCTACCTAGCACTTTGTTATGCTCACTTAATGCTCTGAGATCGGCTGATTTGTGCTTCACTATGAGGGACCTTTGCTGGGTGAGAGATTGCCATGAACTCGGTCTTCACTTTACCGTTTCACCTGGAGCTTTTCTGTGGGCCCTTGAAGTTCCTGAGAATTGCTGCAAGTAACTCGCGAAATTTTTTTTTTTTTAACCTGATGAAACAACACCTAAAATTAAATTCTTGCTCCTTCCTTTTCCAGATCATCTCGGGTTCTGAGATTCCTTTAATTAACACCCTCACACTCCAGGCTATAAAAAGGGCCGCAGCATATCTATACCCACCTCTTCCTCTCCTTCTTTGGGAGTCTTGATCAGTTTTTAATACGGAGCGGATTAAAAATTTCACCCTCCTGCTTCTGAATACTTGAGGTCGTTTCTGCCAATCGACTTTTTTGGGGGACCCAGATATTTGTGTGATTGGCACACAGTGTCTTTTTAGAGAGGGAATGGATTTTTAAAATGTGGAAATAAAAGCGCCCAAAGAGTCGTGGACCAGACTGCTGCCCTTTCACTAAGAGAGTAATCTAATGTTGTTTAAACTTGGCCACATTCACTGTGAACTTGCAATGGGGCATTTATAAAACTATGAAATGAGCAGCCTTCTAGGGCTTACTCACTCATGGTCCTGCCACGCCCCCTCTCCAGGCATTCAGAGATGTGCTTGTTACTCCAGTCTTTCTGCCCTAATATCGCCTCCTCTCAATGACAAACTCCTATAAGGACTCGTTGACAATCTTAGCCTCTTTCTCTGCCAAGAATGGTTCCGACAGACACATGGGTTGTGTCCCCCACTTCTAGCCAGATAGTTTCTCCTCTGGGCAGGAGACTTGGCTGGTGGGAGCTTTTTGGGGTCTGGGAAAGGGTAACAGGAACAGTGCAAGAAGGCAAACCTATTCTGAGCAGTGATAGGATCCCCTAACAGAGAAATTCACATCTCACCCCAGCTACATGAGCAGCTGTATCACCGGTGAAGTTCTTGGAACTTCTTGGAGGGCGTTTTCACTGGAAACATACAGAGTTTGAGTTTTCCTTGAATGATGCACAATTACCTGGCCTCTTCACATGGTCATGGTATGCGCAGGTCAGACAAGCTGTACTGGTTCTCCATTTGGAGGCTGTACAGGCTACTAATGCCCGCCCCTTCCCCCCACAAAATGTCCATGTCCTGATTTTTAGAAGCCGTAGATACTTTACAAGGCAAAAGGGATTTTGCAGATGCAGTCATGTTAAGGATTTTGAGATGGGGAGATTATCTTGGATTGTCTGGGTGAGTCCAGTGTAACCACAAGGGTCCTCATAAACTGGAGAAGATCAGAAGGGGATGTGAGGATGGAAGCAGAGAGGAAGGATGTGGCTACAAGTCAAGGAATGCCAGCAGCCTCCAGAAACTAAAAACCTCAAGGAAAAGCATTTTTATCCATCCTCTGAATTCTCCAGAAGGAACACAGCCCTCCTGATTCTGGTTTGAAGCTTCTGAGGTCAAGAATCGTAACAGAATTCCTTTGTGTGGCAAGTCACTAGGGTCCCAGCAGCAGTAGGGCATTAATACACTGATATTGGGTTCAGAGAGGAGACTCTAGATTGGTTGACTTCAGAAGGGCCAAGAGTGGTGGCTTATATATACTTGAAGTGAAGTGAAGTGAAGTGAAAGTCGCTCAGTTGTGTCCTACACTTTGCGACCTCATGGACTGTACAGTCCACAGAATTCTGCAGGCCAGGATAATGGAGTGGGTAGCCTTTCCCTTCTTCAGGGGATCTTCCCAAAGAATTGTCACTATTAATCTGTTAGGCAGCCCTTTGAGAGCAATGTCTAACCAAATAGAGAATATCAATGAAGTGCTGGGCTGGAAGAAACACAAGCTGGAATCAAGATTGCAGGGAGAAATATCAATAACCTCAGACATGCAGATGACACCACCCTTATGGCAGAAAGCGAAGAAGAACTAAAGAGCCTCTTGACGAAAGTGAAAGAGGAGAGTGAAAAAGTTGGCTTAAAGCTCAACGTTCAGAAACTAAGATCATGGCATCTGGTCCCATCACTTCGTGGGAAATAGATGGGGAAACAGTGGAAACAGCATCAGACTTTAGTTTTTTGGGTTCCAAAATCACCGCTGATGGTGATTGCAGCCATGAAATTAAAAGACGCTTACTCCTTGGAAGGAAGGTTATAACCAACTAGATAGCATATTTAAAAGCAGAGACATTACTTTGCCAACAAAGGTCCGTCTAGTCAAGGCTATGGTTTTTCCAGTGGTCATGTATGGATGTGAGAGTTGGACGGTGAAGAAAGCTGAGCGCCGAAGAATTGATGCTTTTGAACTGTGGTGTTGGAGAAGACCCTTGAGAGTCCCTTGGACTGCAAGAAGATCCAGCCAGTCCATCCTAAAGATCAGTCCTGGGTGTTCATTGGAAGGACTGATGTTGAAGCTGAAACTCCAATACTTTGGTCACCTCATGCGAAGAGTTGACTTATTGGAAAAGACCTTAATGCTGGGAAGGATTGGGGGCAGGAGGAGAAGGGGACGACAGAGGATGAGATGGTTGGATGGCATCACTGACTCGATGGACATGGGTTTGGGTAAACTCCGGGAGTTGGTGACGGACAGGGAGGCCTGGCGTGCTGCAATTCATGGGGTCGCAAAGAATCGGACACGACTGAGTGACTGAACTGAAGTGAAAAAGTGAAAGTTTCTCAGTTGTGTCTGACTCCTTGCAACCCATGGACTATCCAGACCGTGGAATTCTCCAGGCCAGAATACTGGAGTGAGGTAGCCTTTCCCTTCTCCAGGGGATCTTCCCAAAGAATTGTCACTATTAATCTGTTAGGCAGCCCTTGGAGAGCAATGTCTAACCAAATAGAGAATATCAATGAAGTGCTGGGCTGGAAGAAACACAAGCTGGAATCAAGATTGCAGGGAGAAATATCAATAACCTCAGACATGCAGATGACACCACCCTTATGGCAGAAAGCGAAGAAGAACTAAAGAGCCTCTTGACGAAAGTGAAAGAGGAGAGTGAAAAAGTTGGCTTAAAGCTCAACGTTCAGAAACTAAGATCATGGCATCTGGTCCCATCACTTCGTGAGAAATAGATGGGGAAACAGTGGAAACAGTGTCAGACTTTAGTTTTTTGGGCTCCAAAATCACCGTTGATGGTGATTGCAGCCATGAAATTAAAAGACGCTTACTCCTTGGAAGGAAGGTTATAACCAACTAGATAGCATATTTAAAAGCAGAGACATTACTTTGCCAACAAAGGTCCGTCTAGTCAAGGCTATGGTTTTTCCAGTGGTCATGTATGGATGTGAGAGTTGGACGGTGAAGAAAGCTGAGCGCCGAAGAATTGATGCTTTTGAACTGTGGTGTTGGAGAAGACCCTTGAGAGTCCCTTGGACTGCAAGAAGATCCAGCCAGTCCATCCTAAAGGAGATCAGTCCTGGGTGTTCATTGGAAGGACTGATGTTGAAGCTGAAACTCTAATACTTTGGCCACCTCATGCGAAGAGTTGACTTATTGGAAAAGACCCTAATGCTGGGAAGGATTGGGGGCAGGAGGAGAAGGGGACGACAGAGGATGAGATGGTTGGATGGCATCACTGACTTGATGGACATGGGTTTGGGTGGACTCCGGGAGTTGGTGACGGACAGGCAGGCCTGGCGTGCTGCAATTCATGGGGTCGCAAAGAATCGGACACGACTGAGCGACTGAACTGAAGTGAAAAAGTGAAAGTTTCTCAGTTGTGTCTGACTCCTTGCAACCCATGGACTATCCAGACCGTGGAATTCTCCAGGCCAGAATACTGGAGTGAGGTAGCCTTTTCCTTCTCCAGGGGATCTTCCCAAAGAATTGTCACTATTAATCTGTTAGGCAGCCCTTGGAGAGCAATGTCTAACCAAATAGAGAATATCAATGAAGTGCTGGGCTGGAAGAAACACAAGCTAGAATCAAGATTGCAGGGAGAAATATCAATAACCTCAGATATGCAGATGACACCACCCTTATGGCAGAAAGCGAAGAAGAACTAAAGAGCCTCTTGACAAAAGTGAAAGAGGAGAGTGAAAAAGTTGGCTTAAAGCTCAACGTTCAGAAACTAAGATCATGGCATCTGGTCCCATCACTTCGTGAGAAATAGATGGGGAAACAGTGGAAACAGTGTCAGACTTTAGTTTTTTGGGCTCCAAAATCACCGCTGATGGTGATTGCAGCCATGAAATTAAAAGACGCTTACTCCTTGGAAGGAAGGTTATAACCAACTAGATAGCATATTTAAAAGCAGAGACATTACTTTGCCAACAAAGGTCCATCTAGTCAAGGCTATGGTTTTTCCAGTGGTCATGTATGGATGTGAGAGTTGGACGGTGAAGAAAGCTGAGCGCCGAAGAATTGATGCTTTTGAACTGTGGTGTTGGAGAAGACCCTTGAGAGTCCCTTGGACTGCAAGGAGATACAACCAGTCCATCCTAAAGGAGATCAGTCCTGGGTGTTCATTGGAAGGACTGATGTTGAAGCTGAAACTCCAATACTTTGGCCACCTCATGCGAAGAGTTGACTCATTGGAAAAGTCCCTAATGCTGGGAAGGATTGGGGGCAGGAGGAGAAGGGGACGATAGAGGATGAGATGGTTGGATGGCATCACCGACTCAATGGACATGGGTTTGGGTAAACTCCGGGAGTTGGTGATGGACAGGGAGGCCTGGCGTGCTGCGATTCATGGGGTCGCAAAGAATCGGACACGACTGAGCGACTGAACTGAAGTGAAAAAGTGAAAGTTTCTCAGTTGTGTCTGACTCCTTGCAACCCATGGACTATCCAGACCGTGGAATTCTCCAGGCCAGAATACTGGAGTGAGGTAGCCTTTCCCTTCTCCAGGGGATCTTCCCAATCCAGGGATCGAACCCAGGTCTCCCGTATTGCAGGCAGACTGTTGGGTTCCCAGCAAAGATCTCTTTGGAACCATGACACCCGCGTGCTCTAGGTATTCAACAAAAGAGAAAGTACCTGGGCTAGAGAGTGAAATTTCCAACACAAATTCCAACTAAACTCAGGACAGGTGGTTAAGAAAAATGTAGAGCAACATAGAGCCTACCAGGTCAGTGATGCTCAGCATAACATTCCACAAAGGTGTGACTATCCTGGATCTGCATCACTGAATAAAGCAGACGCTATCCACACGTGGCCACTGAGAACTGGAAAGGTGGCTAGTGTGGCTAAGTTTTTAATTTAATTTAAATGTAAGTGATTTCAACAGCCCCCTGTGATGAGTGGCTATCATATTGGACATTGCGGTTTTAGGTCAGCACTATCTAATGGAAATATAATGTGAGCCACATTTGTAATTTGCATTATTTTTAAAAAGGAAAAAGAAACAAGTGAACTTAATTTAATAATACATGTATATTAACCCCAATATTAAAATCATTATAATTTCAATGAGCCTATTTGCAAAGCAGAAATAAAGACACAGACATAGAGAACAAACGAATGGACACCAAGGAGGGAAAAGAGGGTGGGATGGTGAATTGAGAGGTTGGCATTGACAGATGTACACTATGGATACGATGCATAAAATACATGATGAGTGAGAACCTACTGTATAGCACTGGGAACTCTACTCAGTGCTCTGTGGTGACTTAAATGGGAAGAAAATCCAAAAAATGGGGGATATGTGTATGTGTGTAGCTGATTCACTTTGGTGTACAGCAGAAACTAACACGACATTGTAAAGCAACTATACTTCAACAAAAACATTTTTTTTGCAACAGAAAATATAATTAATACATTGCATACAAAATACAAATTTTGAATTTAATTTTTAAAAAAAATCTAAGTCCCTAAAGGCAAAGAAAGTGTTAAAGAACTTAAAGCCATTGACAATGAATATTTATCTGGCAGAGTGAGACCAGTTAACAATTAAAGGGAAGAAAAAAAAAAAGATGATGCCTGTAAGACAATGACATGCATATGAAAGTTAAGTTAAACTTGAAAAATCTGATCAAGCCTTTCAAAATCCTTTTTCAAAAATGGCACCCTTTATGATCATATTGAAAGTAAAACATGCATGAATTAAAATATGCCATTAATAATTTTATCTTGAAGTTATGTGAATCATCTCAGCTTGAAAGATTTTTTCAACAAAATTTTTAAAAAGGCTATAATTTCAATATATTACCAATATAGAAAGCATCAGGACGAGATTTTTAAATTCTTTTTTCATACTATGTTTTGTACAAAGTCTTCAAAATTCGGTGCAAACTCTGCATTCAGAGCCCATCTCACTTGGGTGGGCCCCATTTCTGATTATCAGGAGCCACACGTGACTAGTGGCTCCTGGACTGGGCAGGGTCAACGATGGAGCCATGGATGGCCCCGGAGGTGAAATGATTTTCTCCAACTTCATTCCTCCTACAAGAGCTTTCTGCCTTTGCCGCCCAGGTTTTCTCTGTAAGAGCTATAACTTCTGGCAGCAAGAAGGGAAGGAGGATTTAAATTTTTTCTTTCCTTACCAACCTATTTTTGGATTTCTGTGGATAAACACTTAATATAACTCTCAAAATACAGCTTGTGAATCGGTGGGCTGATTGCATTGCCAGAACTGGAAGCAAAGAAGATGGTGATGGAAGAAAGAGAAGTAACGGAGACGATCTTCAGAAGCCTGGGGCAGCCACAGGAAGGCGATGTGACCGAAAGTAATGAAACAGACGTCACAGAGGGTGGTCGTCCTCAGGCTGGGGGCTCAGGTGTTCACGCACACCAGAGCTCTCAGGATGTTTGTTAAGATGCAAATACCAGCAACCCATGGGGTCCAAGTTTTGGAGTGGTACAGGAGAGCTGCCAGTTCGCCTTCTCAAATAGCTTCCTACGTGGTGATTACACAGAATTGTGAGTACTGGCTTCCCCGGTGGCTCAGACGGTAAAGCATCGCCTGCAACGCGGGAGACCTGGGTTCCATCCCTGGGTCGGGAAGATCCCCTGGAGAAGGAAATGGCAACCCACTCCAGTATTCTTGCCTGGAGAATTCCATGGACAGAGGAGCCTCGTAGGCTACAGTCCATGGGGTAGCAAAGAGTCAGACACGACTGAGCGACTTCACCTCACTTCAATTAGATTTAATGAAATTCCACAACAGGCTGAGAATTTGTAAAGGATCCCATATTACCTTAGAGAATTAAAAACACTTTGGTCCTTTGTTGCTGTTCAGTTGCTAAGTCATGTCCGACTCTCTGCCACCCCATGGACTGCAGCATGCCAGGCTTCCCTGTCCTTCACCGTCTCCCAGAGTTTGCTCAAGGTCATGTTCATTGAGTCAGTGATGCCATCCAACCATCTCATCCTCTGCTGCCCCCTTCTCCTTCTGCCCTCGGCCTTTCCCAGCATCAGGATCTTTTCCAATGAGTTGACTCTGCATCAGGTGGCCAAAGTATTGGTGCTTCAGCTTCAGCATCAGTCCTTCCAATAAATATTCGGGAATGATTTCCTTTAGGATTGACAGGTTTGATCTCTTTGCAGTTCAAGGGACTCTCAAGAGTCTTCTCTAGCACCACAATTTGAAAGCATCAATTCTTTGATGCTCAGATTCTTCATGGTTCAACTCTCACATTCGTACATAACTACTGGAAAAACCATAGCTTTGACTATCCGGATCTAGGTCCTATGTCATTATTAATCTGAATATTCTGGGCTCAACAAAAAGAACTGGTGGGTCTCAAAGGACAAGTTGAACACATTCTTGGCTCATTTATAAGAGGCTTGATTTTGAGGATGGAGGGAAGCTCCCAGGGCTACAGGATTCCTTAACAGGCAACATGTCTTTCTCTTTCTTCTTTCTTTTCTTCCTTTCTTCCCTTCTTTCTTGTTTGTCCTTCTGTATTTTCTTCCTTCCTTCCTTTCCTTCTCTCAGTAAAAAAAAAAAAGTCTGAGGTGATCATTGTTTCTATTTTTTTTTTTTTGTAGTTCAAGGGTGGGTGTTTCTTGCCAATGCAGTAATAAACCACTGTTTTTGTTGATTCTTCATGAACTTGCAGCAGCGGCAGCTGCCCAGTCACTGCAAGCAGGAAACCCACAGCTGCTTCAAGTATGCAGACAAAAAATAAAACATGAAGAGAAGAAAGGCTGAAGACTGAGTTGCTGGTGCTTCCAAATTGCAGTTTCATGAGAACTGCAGGCAGGGGTCTCTCCCCAGAGGTGGAAGGGGGTTTCGGGGGCTCTGCTCTCTCAGCCAGCAGAGGATATACAACCTGGACCTAAGTCAGGCTCCCGCTACCTCCAAGGAAAAAGGTCTTAAACTCCTAAGCCCCCGAGGCTCTGCTGCCTCTCCAGGCCTTGTTAAAATGCAGACTTCCACTCTGAGATTGATGACTTCAGGGGCTCAGAGCCCTTGCTTGAGAAATCCCTCATCTCCTGCGGGCAGTTGCTGCCATTTATCACTTACTGAGTCCTGTGTGCCAGACTCTGTCCTAAGGACTTTGTATAATTGTCCAATTTATCCTTACTAAGAACCCCATGAGGTCTGTGTAGAGATGTGGAAACTGAGGCTCAGACACATTGAGTAATTCTGCCTGAAGTCCCATAGCCATGAGGGACAGCAAAGGTCTGCTTCTGTATAAGCCTGGCTTCCGACCCCATGTTGGAAAAAGCCCAGGGACCAGGAGGATCAAAAGCCTGAAAAAGCGAAGCAACTTGGAGACACAGGAAGTCTTGCTGTTGTTTAGTTGCTCAGTCGTGTCTGACTCTTTGCAACTCCATGGACTGTGGCCCACCAGACTCCTCTGTCCGTGGAATTCTCCAGGCAAGATTGGAATGGGTTTCCATGCCCTCCTCTAGGGGATCTTCCTGACCCAGAGATCGAATCTGCATCTCCTGGGTCTCATGCATTGGCAGGTGGATTCTTTACTGCTGAGCCACCTGGGAAGCCCAAAGATGAGTAGCTCCCACTGAGACTTGAACTCGGATTGCTGGATTCAAAGTCCAGAGTGCTAACCATTGCACCACAGGGCCACTATAGGAGGTCTACAATGGCCCAGAAATCACGGATGTGCAAACAGGTAGGAGATGCTACCCCAGAGAAGATGTATTTTAAAACTGAGGCCTCAGACACAGCCACTGGCTCCCCTCCTTTCAGAGCAGAAATCAGTGGCTTAGTTCCTGGGACTGCATTTGTTACGAACTGGCTTCCCTGGTGGCTCAGACGGTAAAGCATCGCACACTAACGTGTGCCGTGAATGCAGGACAGTTGCAAAGGGAGGCCCCAGGCGGGGCTCTGGGTGCGTTCAACAGAGGCTGTCCGGCCCTCGGCATAGGTTATCGCTGGAAGTCTTCAAGGTGGCCTTTGCCCGGAAGGTGTTTTGTCTTGTTTTCTACCATAGCTGTGTGAGGTATAAGGCGTTTTGCAGAAAGTGTTTGGGGCACTTTTTCCAAATCTAGGCAATTTCCAAATTTCCTTCAGTTCTTAGACCCACAAAAAGCAGCACTTCGAAATGGAGACAGTGAGGCAGCGGAACTCTGGCTGATGAAACGTGAGGTGCTGACCTAGACAGAGCTGTCAGGACTGACTTTGAACAGCTAGAGACAGTGAGACTGAGAGGCCTCTGCAATCGATAATCTCAGGGCATGGCCAGGCTCACGTGTTCAGCGTGAACCAGGACTGACAGGATATGCCCATGTTTGCGAAAGGGAGGGCGGGGAGGTGCCCAGCCCCAGCGTCCACTAAGCTTCCCGCTTTGTCTTACTTGCAGGTGTGAGATCAGTGACCTTTGTTGCGGAAGCCCTACAATTCCAGCTGCTGTCAGGAATGACACCTGCCTCACGGGCGATGTCCTGTCAGACCTGAAAAACAGCTCTCAGGAGACCTTCTCCGCTGTGTATTGAAATTCATCTTATTATGATGTGTTCCCCGCTTTGGACAAACTCTTAACATAGGTAAGATCGGAGTGACACAAAAGATGAACCAGGGAGCAATTATCTCTTTGACTAAAGGACTCATCAGCTTGCAAAAGGTGTCAGGGTCATGTTCATCTTAACTCCAAGCTTTGCAATGCCTTTAAAATTAAGTCCACATCTAACGTTTTCATGTAGCTTACTTACTGTACCGGTCATTTTTCACAAGGTGCCACTGCTAACACTAACAACAATTTTCTCTTTGCAAACACCTGATAAACACATTTCATTTCATGTCCACACTTGCCCTGTAAAGCAGGTCCTGTGGGATGGGCTGTGTGGTCATTTTTATACAACACGTGATGATACATGAGGTTAAGCTCATCCACAGGGGAGGGGGGACCCTAGACGCTGGTCTGGATATCGTGACCTTGGCCGCAAGCTCCCGTCCACCTCTCTCTGGGCCCCAGCCGGCCATCAGCCGACCGAACACCTACCTCCTTTCCTTCTGCCACAAAAAGAAAACTTGGGAAGATCCACTTCGCAGACAGGGTAGGAGAAGTTAAGGATGGAGAGTCCTTTACTGAAGAGCGCGACGTCCAGAAACAGCTGCTCGATGTCCTCCCCTGGGGGCAAAGCGCAGACCCGCCTTCCTGTTAGTGTGGGTTTCGCAGAGCATCAGAGTGTGCAGAAATCATAGAAGCCTGAGCTGAAGGACCTTTCATCGTCAGAAGTCTGCGCTGTATGGCAAACAGCTTTCTGTTTTGGTACAACAGCATTTGGCCAATGCGACTGGGGCAAGTCTGCGGATGAAAGACAGCCCTTTCACGGACTTCCCTGCCTGGAGCAGCTAGCTGACCTGTGCCCCTACCCTGATGCTGTGGAGCCAGGAGACTTGCCTCCTACGGCTTCTCAGCTACGTGGTCCCAGGTGCCTCCCCCAAGAGCAGCGGGCTGCGGTCCAGCCTGCAACCCCCACTGTTGATGCCCATTATCACACAGGCAGCTTCCGGCCGCCCTGCACGGCCAGCTCCTGACTCTCTGCCTTTTTCTCCTTTCCTCCCGTTTAGATTCTCTCACTCCCTTCCTTCTAGTCCTCTGTTTCTCTGTACAGCATTCCTGGAGCTGATGGTATGGAGCCCAGACACTGTGCAAGGTCTGGAAATACCAAGATGCCTGAGAGTTCTTGGCGTCCGGGAATGTTCCCTTCATTTCTCTGGAAAGATTCCACGCGCTCAGTTTATTAAACCCTTCTGCTCTGATTTTGAGGAAACTGTTAGAAAGGAGAGTCTAGCATCTATAGCAATGTGATGACCAACTGTGGTGACACGGCCACGTAAAAATAAAAATAAACAATCTGAAAGCATTCTGGCTCGTTGACTTGGTGGTGGGAGAAGATGTCCCATGTCTTTGCCCGTGTCCGGGTTTAGGAGCTTAGATGAGCTATTTGTGGAATGAAATAACGCAAAGATAAACCATGCTGCTGGTACCAGACTTGTTTGTGGCTGAGCAACTAAGCAAAAAAGCTCTCTTTTGAGCAGGCATCGATACTTAGGCTCAAAATATTTTCTTTTTTTTTTTTTTTGCTGGATATACTGATTCCAGGTGCTTATAGCATCCAGATGAGTGTCTAGGGTGTCTTCTCACAAAAGAACAGCTTTAAATGAGAGTTCTGCTCTATCTGGATATTACCCAGAGAGAGAAATGAAAATGGAAATAGTTAATTCCAGAGAGTGATGGGCTGCAGTGGCTCAGCCACTACAGTAAATACGAATAACTGGGTGCCTGGGCCACACAGAGGTTGTGTCATGTTTTATATTATGTCAATAATTTTTACTTACTCAGAACAATTCCAAATCTAATGTTGAGATTTGGTTTTAATTGTCTGGAACACTGGTCGACAGAAAAGCCAAAATCTTGCAATGGGTCTGCCAAGAAGTAAACAACGGGTTAGATGTGAGGACACCACACGGTCTGCAAGCTCACGCTCAAGACTCACACCCACTCTGTGCCTTTTTTCCACGTGAGTCACTGAAATGGACTTGGCAGCACATTGCCCAGTACCCTTCTTGCCGAAGTCCGTGATGCTTTCAACCGCCCTGCCCCGTCTCTGCAAACTTGATGTCGTGTTCACTCTGACGGCAGGTCTCAGGCTGAGAAAAGAGTGCAGGGTCCTGGTGGGTGGGTTTCCTCTTTTTTTTTTCCCCTAACTTTTTGGCCGTGCCACTCAGCACATGATACTGCGGCCCCTGCAGTGGAAGTGTAGAATATTAACAACCAGACCACCAGAGAAGTCCTGGGTGGGTTCTATCTTTACTTGTTAAAGCTCTGATTATTGTTTGCTTTTATTTCCTGAACTTTTGTCCTTAAAATTGATTGCCTCAAATATTTCACAAAGCATTTGGTACTAACCCTAACCCTATATTTCAAACAAGGGAAAATAGGTGCAACTTTTCAAAGTTAAGACCTGCCTTTATCATCACTCCATCCCACCCCATCCCATTCAACATAGCAATTGTTTCCAAACATCCCACTATCTGAAAGGTATTGTGTTAAATAGAAAAGCTACAAAAGCAATATTTTTTAAGTATAATTTCTGCTCATTCCGAATATCCCAGTGGCTCGTCTATGCCTTAGAGAGAGTCAAGAAATTCTCTACTGGCCCCAAGTTCCGTTTCCCACATCACGAGTCCACACTCCATTCTCTGAGGTCTTGGTGGCAATGTCAGCCCAACCTAGCAAGTTTTCCAGCAAGTTCCAGGCGCTTTCTCCTGAGTCTCATGGTCTTACCGATTCAGGCCATTGTCTAAACACTAAAGTCGCTCATTCCCACTTTTTTTGTGTGTGTGAAGGTTTCTCTGTGCTGCGCTAAGTTGCTTCAGTCGTGTCTGACTCTTTGCGACCCACGGACCATAGCCCACCCAGCTCTTCTGTTCATAGGATTCTCCAGGCAAGAATCCGGGAGTGGCTTGTCACGCCCTCCTCCAGATTTCCCTGACAGTCCCCCAAATATTCTTCTGCTTCTCTGAGTTCTTCAAACAGTTGTGTCTGAAGTACTGTTTAAGGCGTACAAGCACGTGTGACTTTGTCCCTTGATGTCTGACTTGTCTCACAATAATTAACCTAAATGCAGACCTCCCAAAAGGCGAGAGCCAGAGTTTTGTTTCTTTCGTGTTGTTTTGTTTTTCATTTCCTTTTTCATTATGTTTCCCTCTGGGGCCCAGAGAAGACAGCTGATTTTAAGTGAGGCTCTGCGTTGTATGAGTCGCTGAGCCATGCACTTCATGGGGTTTGCACTTAATTCCCCAGACTCCCCTGCACCCAGCGCAGAGCCTTGAGGTCAAACGCAGAGTAAGCCCTCCATAAATGCACACAGTGCGTGGACGAATGGGTTATGTATTAAGCTATTTTCTCTCAGCTTCAAATCTAGCCTTCAGGGCTCTGCTGTGTGCAGCTGGGGGCTCTTTGCATTCACATTTCCGCTTTGCCACCTGCCAGAGATGTGCCAGAAAGAGACAGGCTGAGCGGGAGGACTTCTCCTTCTTACACTCTTGCTGATGCTTGAGAGTGTCCCCTGCTGGTGGCCTATCGCCTGGCAGTGGCAGCTGGTCCCAGTGTCCAGCTCTCTTTTGTACCTTCCTAGAATCAGCTGAGGCTCAGCTCTGCCAGCCCCAAAGCCTCTGTGGCGATGGTAACTCAGAGGGTGGCATCCCCTCCCTGGCTGCCTGCATCTCAGCCCTTCAAGGGCTCTTCTGTCAAACCTGCACATTCTAACAATCTTCACCTCTGTCCTTTGCTCACAGCCCTTGGGCGGCAGCTGCTTCCTTATTGGTTTTTTTTTTTTTTTTTTTTTGCTTTTCTGGTTCTCTAACAACTGCTTGTGAGAGTTGGACTATAAAGAAAGCTGAGCGCTGAAGAATTGATGCTTTGGAACTATGGTGTTGGAGAAGACTCTTTCAAGTCCCTTGGACTGCAAGGAGATCCAAACAGTCCATCCGAAAGGAAATCAGTCCTGAATATTCATTGGAAGGACTGATGTTGAAGCTGAAACTCCAGTACTTTGGCCACCTGATGCAAAGAGCTGACTCATTTGAGAAGACCCTGAGGCTGGGAAAGATTGAGGGCAGGAGGAGAAGGGGACAACAGAGGATGAGATGGTTGGATGGCATCACCGACTCAATTGACATGAGTTTGGGTAAACTCTGGGAGTTGGTGATGGACAGGGAGGCCTGGCGTGCTGCATTTTGTGGGGTCGAAAAGAGTCGGACACGACTGAGCGACTGAACTGAACTGAACAACTGGTTAACCAATACCCTGTATTAAATTTTCTGTTGAGATGACTGACGGGGTTTCTGAATTTCTGACTGGACCTGGACTGATGGAATGAATGACAATCTTGAGAGACAGGCATGGTCATCCTCATTTCACAGATGGGAAAATAAAGACTCAGAGAGGTGGGGTTGACTTATCCAGGTTTAAGAACTAGAAAATGGCAGAGTCGGGATTCAAACTCAGACTTAAAAACAAACAAATAAAAAGTTGCCACCCAGTGTTGCGCAGAGGCATGCACAGAGTAGAGCCCTGAAGGTGTATGTCACTGATCTGATTAGTAAGATTGCCTGGGATATTTTGTGTGCAGGCGTGTGGCATCTGGCAGTTCTATTTCATAACTGGTTTCAATTTCAGCTTAGCTATGAGCTCACATTTGTTGGTGGGAGCATTCCAGACAGTTTAATCATCCACACTGCTGACCTGGAAGACGCATAATTGTCTGTGGTATCCGCCGTGGAAATGATCACTAGGCTATTCAGCCCTGTGAATCTAATCTAGGTGCCCTTTTGTCTGATGAAACTCCTATCATCTGGTCACTAATTTCCTGGCGGGATAAGCCATTTCTCTTATGCCCATTTTACTTGTTCATCAGCATCTTTGAGCCCTCCTGGCATTTATTTCAGCTTGGAATATGGGAGCAGGGTTTAAGGAGACAATTTTTCCCGCTACATATTTGGCCCTCGGTATTAAAAAAGAGGCCAACCAACAGAGGCTTAGAAAAGTGCATCCCCAAAATTGTGAACAAATTTAAGTTGCGATTTGAGGAAAGATAAAAGAGGATAAGCAGGTGTCAATTAACTAATTATCAGGCACAGAATCCCACTGTGTTTATCGATATTTTAAAGGCGTAGCTGGAGAGGGTAAAGTGAGGCCAGAAGAAGGAAATAAAACATCTCCCTGCTACTGGAAAAATATTATTGTGAAGAAAATCATCTTAATAAGGAACAAAGTCACAAAGAACGCAGCGGGTTGCTTCTCTCTGAGGATGTGAATATAAAACAGAAAGATATAAAAGATATAAAACAGTGCTTAGGGCTTCGGTGATCTTTCCTGGCAGTTATTTCAATTTTATATTTGAGAGTGAATTTTATTTTTTTAAATTTTTTTTGAGAATGAATTTTATAGAGTGAACATGCATTGCAGTTGTCTCTGTTCCTTCTGTCTCCCAATCTCACCCTCACACACTTACGGCCTTTCCTCTGTTGACTGATATTTTCACTCGGGCACTTAGCATGCTCCGGAAAAAATATTGTTTACTTTCTTGTACACCTCTGTCATTCCTCTGCTAGATGCGTCAAGGCGAGCTGCCCAGCCTCAGAGCCCAGCATCCTGTGCTAAGATTATACTATGTGGGACTCCCCTTGTGGTCCAGTGGCTAAAGCTTCTTGCTTCCACTGCTGGGTGCGCTGGTTCAATTCCTGGTCAGGGAACTAAGATCCCACATGCCATTTGGCATGGCCAAAAAACAAAATAAATTAAATAAAACACAAAGACATTCGTAAGAGAAAGATTATACTAGGTTCCAAGTAGTAGTTTGTTGAATGAATACATTAAACTCATCAAGAATTTGAAAGCCAGATTTCTCAACTTTGTCACTATGGACATTTTGGGTCAGAAATCCTTTTGGGGAAAATCCTTCTTTTTTTTTTCTTCCTGTGTGCTGTAGGATATTAGCTATACCTCTAACCTACTAGACCCCAGTAGCATCCCAGCCCCAAGTTCAACAAAAAAGGTTATGGATTTTACTAAATACCCTCTTGGGAACGAATTCGCCTGGTGAAGGACCACTGCTTTGAAGAACTGCTTTCTCAGTTGCCAGACAAACGTCTATAGGATCAGCTACCACAATAAAGAAAGTGGGCTGCATTTTTAAAGCAGTCTCCTTATATGGTGTGAGAGTTGACTGGAGACCAGGGTGGGAGGTGTTTCCTTGGACACTTGCCCCAGGTAATTTTGACCACATAGAAATGGGTTTATCTGAATTTGGATCTTTTGAAAGGATAAAACTGGGAAGTTAATGAGAGTGGTGTTCCTGGTCTTCAAGGACAGAGATAAATACTTCTTCCCGACACTTCACCGTACAGCAGCGAATGAACCAAGAAAAGAGGAGAAGCTTCAGGGTGAGATATACGATCGCTTCATTGATGTTTTTTTCCTTAGCCTCTAAGCTCTACTTCTATCCTGTCTGCTCAGTCCTTCTGTACAGTGTCCGCCCGAGAGAGGGCAGTAGTTACAGTGGGTGAGTGTAATGCTCCCCAAGCTGCCCTGCTGCCCCCACGCCCCTGGGACAGGTGTGCCTGGACGGCAGGCTCCCCCAAACAGCGGACACTAGATCCCCGGGGAGAAGGGTGAGGGAGCGGCTGGGGAAGCAGCCAGGAACATCTGCCCTCTCACTGAGGGCAGGGGCGGCCACATGCATCCTGGAGCTGGTTCGTGCTCCTTCGTGGAGCAGAAGAGATTTACACAGACAGGTGTGGCTTAGCGTGTACAGGGTCTTTACACATCTCAGCTCCAGAGCCATTCTGGGGCCTTAAGATCTGTTGGTTGCCTGTGCTCTCCCAGGAGGGGCTGGACTCAGGCGGTCATCCGGGAGAGGATGAGTTGGCCTGAGGTGTTTCTGGCCAGTGTTGGGCTCTCAGCTGGCATCAGGGCAAGAAAACAAAATCCAGTGGCACCGGCTCGGGGAGTGCAATTCCTCTCCAAGGTCGGTGCGGTCTGATGGGGCCAGATGGGTGCACCGGGCTGGGCTCCCCGCTGGTATGTCTCAGGCACACGCGTGTCCCCAAGTCCTCGAGTCCTCGGCAGTCACTCTGCTCCCTGCAGCCTCCGCGCTGCTGGTTGGGTGGTCTGAGGGACACGGCAGGGGACAAGTCTCATGCTGCTGGTCCCATTTTCCAAATTTCACAGCTCTGCCTGTTGTTGTTCAGTTGCTAAGTAGTGTCCGACTCTATTTGACCCAGTTGCCTGCAGTGCGCCAGGCTTCCCTGTCCTTCACCATCTCCCAAAGTTTGCTCAAACTCGTGTCCATCGAGTTGGTGATGCCAACCAACCATCTAAACCTCTGTTGCCCTCTTCTCCTTTTGCCCTCAATGTTCCCCAGCATCAGAGTCTTCTCCAAAGAGTCGGCTCTTTGCACCAGCTGGCCAAAGTACTGGAGCTTCAGCTTCAGCATCAATCCTTCCAGTGAATATTCAGGGTTGATTTCCTTTAGGACTGACTGGTTTGATCATAGTGGACATGCCCACAAATCACATATCTCAGCTGGCTGGATACATAAACGGAAAAGAGGCAAGGTTGAGAGTTGGATGAGAGCAGGAGGGAAGCTGGACTTTCCCGTCGGCTCTGGTGGGCGCCAGCAGTCACTTGGGAAGCCTAAGTTTTGAAGCCAGTGACTAATTTCCCCTGTACTTGGAAGACTCTTCGGAAAGGTGTTAGCACATATTAACTTTATCATCATCATAACAGAGGTATTTGCTTTGGCACTCAGGATAGAGTTTCTGAGTGTGGATGAAAATCTAGTCTCAGGCCAAATATTAGCAGATGTACCTCTGCTGTCTTTCAGAATTCTTCTGCAAATAAAACA
Organism: Giraffa tippelskirchi; assembly: GCF_054371585.1. NCBI lineage: Eukaryota > Metazoa > Chordata > Mammalia > Artiodactyla > Giraffidae > Giraffa > Giraffa tippelskirchi. Next base: position 161,018,781 of record NC_137282.1, read on the forward strand.
AAATAAACAGATCTTCCTTTTGACTGCTTCCTTTAGGTTGGGTGGTTACTAGTTTTGCAAGCTTGTGCTGTGTTCACCATACAGGCCTAGTTGTGCATGGATCTGAAAGTTTGCCTTCTTATATGGCTGTGTTTTGATGGGGTGTTTTAATTTTCTTGCGTGATTCCTATGATAACATTCAAGGGTCATTGTGGATCCTTGAAAAAAAAAAAAGATGATGGGAAGGCTTCTGTGAGATGCCATGGCTGGAAATCTGTTGCCATGGCAACACAAAATTAATTTCCTCTTTTCTGTCCTTGGCGTGCTGTGGTGTGCTCCTTTCCCCCTTGCCCCATCCTCTTTTCCTGCCTTTGAAGAGAAAGCGATGACTTACGAGGTGGTGAATGCATTCTAGCTAGTTGTTCTGCTATTTCCTGGTCTCTCCTTTTCCCCCACCTGTCAAATCTTATTACTGTAGAATAGCATGGCCGAGCTCCCCAACGGGCCATTGTATCTCAAATAATAGCAGTTCTGCCCTCATTCCAGGCTCCTTGGTCAACATTTCATTGAGAATTGACTCACACAGCCAGAGGCGGGTATGTGATCTGGATTTTTGTTTCTTCAGTGTGGTTATGTAGAAAAGTGAAAGTGTTAGTCACTCAGTCATGTCCGACTCTGTATGACCCCGTGGTCTGTATAGCCTGCCAGACTCCTCTGTCCATATAACCCTCTAGGCAAGAATACTAGAGTGGGTAGCCATTCCCTTCTCCAGGGGATCTTCTTGATCCAGGGATCGAACCCGGGTCTTCCACTTTGCAGGAAGATTCTTAACCGTCTGAGCCACCAGGGAAGCCCTGGATATATAGAGTGGGTATTCAAAAATGCTTAAACATTTGCACAATGTAAACAATCCTGATTTCAAAGACAACAAAACGCAATGAACACCGTCACAGCGGAACAGCTACTGTTTGTAACACAGAGGGCAAGAATGCCTACATCCCACAGCCTGCCTGTAAGCTTGGCGAATGCATTTTTGAGTGTGAACGTAGGTTTTGGCTGCCAAATTCAAAATTCTGTATCCTTTATCTTGTTTACTTCTAACTGCAAAAGAAACAGGATTCATTGGAACTCATTACTGACAGATAAAGGGTGTGAATCTGCACCCTCTTTTGGCCTCTGAGTGAGTGGAACTCACCCAGGGACAACTGGAGTCTGGCTTCCATGAGCTTAGGCGGAGGTGGTTTTTTATATTATAAACATTTGAGGCCAAAAAGAGATAAAAAGCAATGAAGATGAGCTTTCATCCAAAACACCTTGCCAAATGTCTCAAGGGAAACAACGACCCATTTGAAGCTCTCACGATTGATCTTTTGCACCCCAAGGGTAGATGGATGACACACACTAAATGCGGTTTTGCTGTGTGTTACCACGGGGGCATCACACACACCGTGCTCAGTCACTCGGTCGTGTCCGACTCTTTGTGACCTGTGGACTGTAGCCCACCAGGCTCCTCTGTCCATGGGATTTCCCAGGCAAGAATACTGGAGTGGGTTGCCATTTCCCACTCCAGGGGATCTTCCCAATTTGGGGACCGAACCTGCATCTCTTGTGTCTCCTGCATCGGCAGGCGGATTCTTTACCATTAGTGCCACCTGGGAAGACCTGGGGGTATCGTGGTGCCACATAAAATCTTAACATGAAAGTACAAACAAACTTGAACTTGTCTTACCACTGACAGTGCACATTAGCGGCTGAAGAATGAGCAATGCAACTCAACTTCTCATTCATTTTACTGAGGACCTGATACACGGCCTTGGGGATACACAAACGAACCAGAAAAGGCTTCTGCTTTCATCTGGAGTATAATGCTTCCATCACCTAAGTATGATATTACATGGCCAAAACATAAACTCAATAAAAGATACATGTGTACTCTAAATCTCTTATTTTATAGTCAACGCAGAGTCACACGGTCTTTCGTGTGCAAGCCGTGTCTGCCATACGCTCACCCCACATTACCTGGCCTGATCCCTTTGCGGGTTAAAGTCAATCTTAGTGGTGGTGTTGCTGTTCATAGCTTCAACTTCCACCACTACATTCAAGACACAGACACGAAGAACCTTCCTGGTGCTGCACCTTGACAATCACTCCTGACTCCACCTCCCCTTTCCCACCCCAGCAACCACAAATCACTGCTTCAGCAACATAATTCTGTCATCTTGAGAAAGTTACATATGTGGAACCATATGGTATGTAAGCATTCTTCTTAATCTGTCATATATTTATTAAAATATAAAAATATGTACATTTTTAATTGAGTATAGTGGACTTACAATATTGTATTATATTAGTTTTCTGCATGCAGCATAGTGATTCAATGTTTTTAGACATTATAAAATGGTCAGCACATATGCAATCTTTTAAGATTGGATTTTTTCTTTCTCCAAGTGGCCCTGGATACCCATTCAGGTGGCTGTGTATCTCAGGAGTTTTTTCTGCAGCATGGATATTTCACAGCCTAGCTACGTACCTGTCCTTCATGTGGAAGGACATCTGTCCAGTTTGGGGCCATTACGAATAAAGCTGTCATGATCTTTCACACACAGGTCTTTGTGTGAACATAGTCTTCATTTCTCTGGGATATATACCCAGAACTGAGGTTCCTGGGTTCTATGGCAAGCCTATGTCCGGTTTTACAAGAAACAGCCTGTTTTCCAGAGTGACTGTGCATTTTACATTCCCTCCCAGCATGGTAGGCAGGTTCTCTTGGGATAAGCTTGTTCCCTGGGAGAAATCAGGAGACGGGCTTGTGGTCACTATGGGGTCAACAACTTCTATGCTCACTCAACCTTCAAGGTTCAGGCAAAACTCCTTCCATGACATGAGATGAATGTTCCCAGGAAGAGCGAATCCTGGAAGCCATGAGCTGGGCACGCAGCAGTGGCTCATTGCTGTTAACGTGTGTCGGGGGAGGCTGGCTTGGGTGGCCAGCGATGGGGGTTTCCTTTCTCAGCCTCCCCTGCCTCCTTCCCATTGCTGTCTTCAAGACCCCCAGGGCAGTTTTGGCCACACTCTGTCACACGGAGGCCGGCAGAATTCCTAAGACTCATTTCCCCTGTGCTTCTAGTATGAGGTCAATTTATTAAATATTTCTTCTCCCTTGAGTACTGCTCTCCCCACACTTGGTAAGAAATTGTCCACTGCTGCCTCCAATCCCCCATCAGAGTCACATGATGAAACATCAATTTACACTTTTCCTAGGAAGCAAGACTACTGATGGAGCTGATGGTCTATCTTAGTCTGTCGGGCTGTCATAATAAAATACCACAGACTGAGTGGCTGAAATGACAAACAAATGCTTATTCCTCAAAGTTCTGGGGGTTGGGAGTCCAAGGTCAGGATGCTGGCTGATTCGCTGCCTGGTGGGAGCCCTCTTCCAGGTTTGCAGATTTCTGTATGTGTCCTCACCCAGCAGAAGCAGAGAAAGCATCCACTCTGGTCTCTTCCTCTTAGAAGGGCACTAATCCCATCATGGGCCCCCACCCTCCTGACCTCATCTAATCCGAATTACCTCCAAATACCATCACCTTATGGGCTTCCTCAGTGGCACAGTGGTAAAGAATCTTCTGCCAATGCAGAAGACATGGGTAGGGAAGATCCTCTGGAGGAGGAAATGGCAACCCACTGCAGTATTCTTGCCTGGGAAAATCCCATGGACAGACGAGCCTGGCAGGCTGCAGTCCATGGGATTGCAGAGAATCAGATTCGACTGAGAACACACACACACACACACACACACACACACACACACACATACACACCTGTCACATTGGGTTTTAGAGCCTCAGCATATGAATTCTGAGTAGCAACATTCAGTACATAACACGTGTAAAGAACTTCCTCTCCATGGTTAGCATTCAGCCAAGGGGACAGAGGGTGACACTGTTTCTGAGTCCGACCACCCTGATTTAGAAAGACCGTGAGTGCCCCACGAAGGCCCTGGAATGAGGAGGGACGTGTTCTAGGGGGCCCACAGACTCATTCTTTATCCGAGAATTAGAGACCCAGTATCTCCAGGACATGCAGTTGACTCTTCCTAAAGAGACCATGGAGCTTTCCTGGGAAGGCGTCTGTTGTCGTTCAGTCACTCAGTCGTGTCCTACTCTCTGCGACCCCATGGACTGCTGCACGCCAGGCTTCCCTGCCCTTCACTATCTCCCTGAGTTTGCTCAGATTCACGCCCATTGAGTCAGTGATGCTATCTAACCATCTCATCCTCTATCGTCCCCTTCTCCTCCTGCCTTCAGTCATTCCCGGCATCAGGGTCTTTTCTAGAGTCAGTTCTTTGCATCAGGTGGCCAAAGTATTGGAACTTCAGCATCATTCCTTCCAATGGATATTCAGGGTTGATTTCCCTTAGGAGTGATTGGTTTGACCTCCTTGCTGCCCAAGGGACTCTCAAGAGTCTTCTGACAAGGTGGAGAGGTTCCCTAATGGGAGTTTCTACCAGGATGCCTTGTACTGATCAGGGAAGCAAAATTCCTCATTCCTAGAACTACGCACCACCCTTTCCCCCTGCCTCTCTCACATTATGCGATGAAGCCAGAAGGAGTCTGCTGGACATTCCAATTCTGCAACAGAGCTCTCCCTGATGGGAAGGAGGGAGCAGTTTCTCATCTGCATGGCGTGGACCACCCAAGAGTAGGATCTCGTGGCATGAATGACACAGGTCTGCAAGCACTCACTGCTAGATGCCAGAGGAGAGAAGAACCAGCTGCCTTTGGTTTGGACCCTCTGCCAGCAAAATAAATTCCTAACTGAGAAGAGGAATCATTCCTCTGCTTCCTGAATCAACACAATTCTATTATATTTTCCTCCTGTTTAGAGAATTAAAAATACTTGTGCTAAAAATATAAAAAGAATTCTGTTGGAAGATAGCAAACTGAAATGAAAGATAAGATGGGAAAGCTGACTTCGGATTGATAAATGAGAGCCATGCACCGGCTGAATAACCACAGCCTTCTTACGCCCACCGAGCCGCACACAAGTTCAGGGCAGCCCATGAGCTGAAAGTAAAGTTTCAAGCAGGCCTGACTCAACACCTCACCCGTCTCCTTCACGCCATCGCTGGAACCATTTGGATATCGTTCAGCCTTTTCTTGCCATCTGCTCGTGTGTTTTCAGAACATAGCATTTAAAAACCGTTACTGTATGGAAACATTACCAGACAAAACTGGTGAAACTAGAGAAATTCTGCTTCATACCTTTGCCCAGGCTTAAGCCTCAGAGAAATGGAAAGAAAAGTCCTGGGCTGGGAAGCTTTTTTCTGACATAAGGAGACATAAATAATAGATGCTCACAACAGTTTGTAACTGTGAAAAATTGGAAGCAACCTAAATATCTATTAGAAGGAGAATGTATATAATTGTAGTCTATGCACAAATGATATGTTCTACAGCTGTGAAAGTGAATTCACCAAAGCTATACATACCAGCTATCTCTTGGAATAATGCGATACATTAATTTAAAATAAACTGCTAATTCAACTGTCATTAATTCCACACATTTTAGGTTAGACGTTTCTATGTTGTCATATTGCATGCCTACAATACTATTTTGTAGCCTCTCTTCAGATCCTAAAATGCTGTATTTGCGGTGCTGGTGAGGGCCTTCAGCACCATGTTGAATAGAAGTGGTGATGGTGGGCACTCTCATTTGCCTGATTCTTGGTTTTAAAGAGAAGCTTCCAACGTTTCACCATTCAGTGGGATGCTCACTGTAGAACAGCATTCTAGGTGCATTTCTTTAAACAGCAGGGAGCTGATTTTCAAAATCCAAGCTGGCAGACCCTCAACAAATTAAAAATAGAACTACCATATGATTTAGCAATTTTACTTCTGGGAGTACATCCAAAGGAAACACAAACGCTAACTTGGAAAAGATATCTGTACCATCGTGTTCATAGCAGCATCACTTACAATAGTCCAGACGTGGAAACATCTTAAATGTCCACTGGTGGATGAAAGGATAAACAAGTTATGATTATATATATATAATGCTATTCAGCCATTAAAAACTGTGAGATAATAATGTTTGTTGTTTTAAGCTGCTAAATTTTAGGGTAATTTATTATGCAACAATAGGAAACAAATGCATTCCTATTTCAAATTAGATATTTTTTATCATCCTTACATTCATTGCTTATTTAAATTTATCAGTTCTTTTATTCCAGTCCATATTGCAATTCAGAACTTATTTCTGGGATTATTTTACTTCTTTCTGAAGTGTCCCTTAGAAAGTTCCATTACTGAGAGTCTTTTAGTGGCAAACTCTAGATTTTGTTTGTCCAAAAAAGTCTTTAATTCCCTCTTGTTTTGGCATGGTAGTTACCTAAATATAGAAGTCAAGGTTGATTGCTCTTTTCTCTTCTGAGTATACTGATGTTGCTATATTGAAATCTGCTATCATTGTAAATAAAATTTCTTGCTGTGTGATTTTTCTTGCTCCTGACACCAGTTATTTTTTCCCTTTGTTAACTTGTGGTTTTATTCCAGTGGGTCTAGTTGTGATATTCTTTTTACGATTCCCACATGGAAGTTGTGTGCAGTGAATTTGGTGGTTTAGGTCTTTCATTAATTCTAGAAAATTCCAGTATTTTTCTTCAGAAATTGCCTTTTTCCTATTTTTTCTATTTTGCTTTGTAACTGAAGCTTATGTCTCTCTATTTCTCTGTGATACATTTTGAATAATATTTCCAGCCCTTTCGTCCAGTTCATTAGTTCTCTCTAAGTTAGTGACACACGGGATCTTTGTTGCGACAGGCAGTATTCTCTCTCTCTTTTTTTGTTTTTAGTTGCGGCAGGCGACTCACAGTTGTGGTGTTTAGGATCTAGTTCCCTGACCAGGGACCCAGCCTGCACTGGAGCACAGAATCTTAGTTGCTGGATCACCAGGGAAGTCCTCCTCTCTAAGCTATTTTTAAATCTGTGTTGTCACCTAGCCATGAGACTTTTTATTTCAACAATTAAATATTTTAAGGGCTTCTGTTTGATTCTTTTTCAAATCTTTCAGATTTTTTTTTTTGGGGCGTTCTATTTTTTCCTTTTTCATGTTTCAGATTCTCTCTTTCACGTCTCTAAACAAATCACGTGTTCTCTATTTTATAGTCTGTAACTTATATTTTCCAAATCTAGTATACTTAGGGGTAGAATTCTGCATTTTGTTTTTCTGCTGACTTTCCCTTATGGTGGTTTATTTCCTTGTGGTTTTAAATTTTGGATTGTAAGTTGAATCTTCAGAAATTGTGTGAAAGTTGAATTGAGAGTATGCGTTCCTCCAGAGAAAACTGACATTTTCTTCTGCCAGCATGTCTCAGGTATTCCCAGCTAAGGCCCACTTTAATGTAATTTCTAGACTTGGGATTTCCTGGATCATGAAGGGACCATACGCTTGAGCCTCAAAACCATGTTGATATCAGGTCTGGAGCTCCTGGTTCTCAGGGAAGAGTTATTTTCTCCAGAGGCCACGCAAAGTCAGGTAAGCTTCTTTGTTTCTCATCCACTGTTTATTGGGGCTATCACTGCTTGCTTCACGATGGGCTCGATCCCCATTTTGCACAGCATGGGGCGTGGTGGCCAGACCACCGCACAGCTGCTGAAGCCATGCTCTGGCTGGTGGAGCCGGAAGTACGGGCTGCGGGCAGACACGGCCTCAGGGCCTTCTTTCTGCTCTGCTTTTGTGCTTTCTTTCTGTTTTGGCTCCCCGAGAGCTCCCGTTCTCTCAGGCAAGCTCAGCTATGCGTGTAAAAAGATTTGTGTCACATTTTACCCGCAGATTTTATAGCAAGACAGTTTTTCATCATGTGGAGACCGAAGCATGCCCATTCTAGGATGCGTCGGTCATTTTTTACTGACTGTAAATGAAAGGGCTGTCTGGGTCTCTTTCACCAGTGTCCTCTTTGTGGAGGCTTCTGTGTATAGGAGAGATTTCAATGCACAGGGACACTGTAGCAGGGCATTTATTCTCTCCAGAGTCTTCCTGAAAATTCCCCCGGCTCTGCCTGAGGGCTTTCTCGGGGTGTGGGAGTGAGCTTGTTCTGCACACAGTCAAGCCAGATGTGCTGGGGAAACAACGTACCCAGGAGCCACTATGACACGTAGAAGTTGCCAGACCAAGACTCCAGTTCCTTCCCCCTTCAGATCTGACCACCCTGAGGCAGGTCTCACAGGTCTCCCAGGAGCCCCAGGAGGACTGGGCTTTAGCTGTCCACAGTGGCCACCTGGATCGGCTTCCTTTTCTTCCCTGACTCACTTCTTCTCTCTCTTCTGGTTCTTCCCAGAATCATTTCTCAAATAAATTTGCACTTGATTCCTCGTGTCACTGGTCACTGCTCAGGAAACTCTATAACTTAAACCTACTCCTCTAATTTGTAACGACTACTGACGATGTATATGGTGCTAAATGTTGTGGACTCAAAGATAAAAGCAAAGAAATAGTTTTATCTGCAGAGTTGTTCATATTCAGGCCTCCTGCTTTCTTGCCTTTTATAATAGAAATATACATTTCAGTGATGATTGTAGGTAGCAAGAAACAGTTCAACAGATTTTGGTCAAAATCTACCTAGCAATGTCAGGTGTTGGGATGCTGATGGAAATAGCATGAACTGCACATGCTTGAACACTTGATTCTTGGGCTAGCAAGAACACTCCAAATTGAGTAAGTGGATTCCTTACCTTGGAGGCTTTGCACTAGTGGTAAAGAATCTGCCTGCCAATGCAGGAGACGCAAGAAACCTGGGTTTAATCCCTGGGTTGGGAAGATCCCCTAGAGGAGGAAATGACAACTCACTTCCATATTCTTGCCTGGGAAACCCCACAGACAGACAAGTCTGGCGGGCTACAGTCCATAGGGTTGCAAGAGTCGGACATACCTGAGCACACACACACACATACCTAACTTACATATTTGTAATTCTTGGGGATTCATGTGGTGATACCACTTCGATAGAGGATAGTGATGGTAAAACTGAACAGTAAGATGTTTTTTTTGAGATGTTCTGCATCCAGGAAGGGAAGGCCTTCAGGTCTAGGTGTCAAAAAAACAAAAAAAAAGTGTGACCAGACTAACATCTCCTCTCTCTACAGCAGAGGCTGTTTAAGTTGCTAGAGCCTGATTTACTCCTAGCTTTCAGAAGTGTTTTGTTGCCTTTCACAATGTTAAAGAACACTTAGGCTAGTTGCCATGTTCATAAATCAGGAGGCTGTGCTTCTAGATTAGGAGCTTTTCTTTCAAAAAAGGAGAAGGTTGGATGTCTTAGGTCTCCAAATCCCGCCTGGCAGTCAAATGGAGCAGAAGAGTAGTTTTCTCCTTGAGCTGAGCTGAGCTCTAGTCCTTGCAACTTTTATTGTGTATTACGACGGACCCCCTTCCTTCACAACTTGCCTTTTCCACGAAGGTGTTTGAGCATCTGACTTGGGCTCTGGAGCGGGTGAGAGGTAAGGAGATGGTGAGTATGGCAGAAAGGGAACAGTGGTCTCCGTTCTCTGACTTCTTCTGTCACTGCCTTCCTGAAGCTCCGCTCCCCCAAGAAGACGGCGTCCCTGAGGCCCTGGGGCAGCGTTTGCACAGGTGCCTCCTGCTCCTTGTTTTGGCGACTGGCTCTAAAACCTTAGACACAATTAGACACAACACTTGCTGTTCAACCGCTGCTTCAAATAAACCAGGAGCCATTGGCAATGCTCTGTTCTCCTCGGGGATTTTTTTTTTTTTAGAAATGTGCATATTCACTGACACAAGAGTTGCTCTTTCATTTAGTTAAAACCGAAGCTAAGTGTGAGGCAGAAAAGCTGTGCACCTTGGAAGAGGCTCTTCCTGCCCACTCTCCATCCGGCTTGGATTTCAGCAGCTCTGTGCCGGTCAGGCTGGAATTTAGGTGCCAGAGAACCAGGGCTCCAATGCTGCGCTTCCGGAATAGGCACCATCCAGGATCTAGACCCGAGCCTGCGGATCCCGATCCCGGGGGAGGAGGGTGGGACTTGGGCGTTTTCCTTGATGGCAGAAGCTGGCTGCTCTCAGCAAGCTTCTGTACACATTGAGAAGGGACGGGAGGAAGCCGGCCTCTGGCATCAAGCTGTGGGGGTTCAGGGGTCTGAGCCTCCTGGCCTGTTTTCATCAGGTGTCCTCTGTGATGGTCATCTGCTTCCTGAGTGCCGTGAGAACCCCCGATGGGGCCATAACCACAGAAGAAGGCCGCTTTCCTCCTAAGCAAGCTTTGCCTTCACTGTTCTGTGAAACCATGTCACTTCTACCTACAGCTTGCAGTGATGGAAGCTTTATGGAACTAAATGGCCCTCTCAGTATTGTAAATGAGCCCCCTGAGTCTTGCAAACACAGAGGCTCTTGTTTTTCCCGGGCCTGGCAGGAAGGGGTGTGGGCACACCGCTTTCAGAGAAGGCCTGCCTAGAAAGAGGGTCCTTTGCGCGCTGGGGGTGTGAGTAGGAAGGAGAGGGGCTGGTCGCAGTGTAGGTGACATCCTTGGTCTGAGATCGGGTGTGTTCACACTGTGGCGTTCATGCAGGAGACAGGGGCAGGGCTGGCCGGGGGGTGTCCAGGGACGGGGCTGCGGCCGCGCTGGTCCGGGGCTTGTGGTCGGGACGAGCTGCTTTTTTGGCTCCATTTCCTCTTCTGAATGAGGAGACGCTTGGAACGAAGCCCTGAGGTTCTGTCCGGCCAGAACATTTCCCAGTTCTGTACGAGGTCCCCTGTCTGCCCCAAGCCTGTTGGGGGCGCGGGGGTGGGGGTGGAAGAATGCAGACCCCTCCCCACATGCCTGCAGAGCACCGGGCTTGTGGAGAAATAGGTTGTCACGTGACAGACCCTGGCTGCCAGGCTCCTTTCAAGGCCGAGTAACATGTAGGACCACAATAGACGGCCACAAGGCCCCCGTCAGGGACGCATGCATCAGCCCCGCAGAGCGTGAGGCCGAGACCGGCAGCTGCTCTAGGCACCCCATCCAGGCTGGAGCGTGCCTCTTTCCACTCTGTCTGCAGCTACACAGCCACTGCAGCCCGCGGTCAGGGAGACCAAGTCCTCTATGCTGGCCTTGGAGCTGGAAACAGACTGCAAGCCAATGCAGGGGGTGGGGGGCTGTGATGCCATCTCTGACCGGGAAGGGGCAGGTGGGAGGGGACCACCAGGGTCTTGCTCCCTTCTGCGGATTGGGGTGACACCAGGCAGTTTCTGGGACCAGGAACAAAGGCAGTGCCTGCTGTGTGGGGCTCCTGAAGACGTCATCTCTGGGGATTCTGTCTTTCAGAGTCACTTCGCAGCCCTGTCTGGGTGAGGTAGCCTGAGCAAAGATGAGAAGGAAGTTGCATCACACCACAAACACTGGATGTGCATGAAGCCTTGTTCTTAGTTCTTTGGGGATCCAGAACGTTTCCACCAGTTTGGATAGGCTAGAGAGAACCACGGGATTTGTTTCTATCTTTGTAAGGAGGTAGGAGTGAAGACAAAGCAACGTGAATAAGCCAGGAAAAATGTGTGTGTGTGTGTGTGTGTGTGTGTATAAAATGTGTATAAATATATATATGAACACAAGGGCTTGGAAAAAATTAGAACAGAAGGATTGATCAGCTCAAGTAGTCTTATATAAAAATTGGATTGAAAGCTGGATGAGAGTCAAACCAGCACCAGCAAACACAGAGAATATGCAAGTAAAAAGATAACCCAGTGCTATGTTCTAAGAGAATTAGTTTGCTAAATATGGTAAAGGTGAGCCTCAGCTGTGCAGAAGATAAAATCCATCATGGCTTCTAAATGACCCCCTCACTGTATTTCTGACATTAGGGTGGTGGGTGCATATTTCCAGCAATGCTGACAGGCCAGGTTAATGCATAATGATGCTACAATGGCTTCACAATGACCCAGAGGAACACGCATCAGTGGTTGAAAAAGCAGTAGGACACAGGGAACCCTGAGACAGGAAGGGGCTGAAAAGGTCTTCAGGATGTAACAGGTCAAGTTCAAGTGCAGAGACGTCAACTTGCTGGCCAGCCACCAGGCCCAGGATCAGTTGACTGGTAACTCAAAACCTTTGTCCTGGCTGGTCTGAATGATAGGCTTTATGTTTGGTCTGGAACATACCCTAGGAAAATACTGACCTAGGTATTGCTATAATTGGGCTTCCCTCCTGGCTCAGATGATAAAGAATCTACCTGCAATGCAGGAGACCTAGGTTCGATCCCTGGGTCGGGAAGATCCCCTGGAGAAGAGATTGGCTACCCACTCCAGTGTTCAAACCTGGAGAATTCCATGGACGAGGAGCCTGGCGGTCTTACAGTCCATGGGGTCACAAAGAGTTGGACATAACTGAGTGACTAACACTTTCACACTTTCATTGCTATAACTCCAAAAAAAGTAAGAATACAAGGAAGAATAAATATCAGTGTAGAGATGATTAAGTAAAATCCACAGTAGAGATGGTTGGATGGCATCACGGACTCAATAGACATGAGTTTGAGGAAGCTCCAGGAGATAGCGAAGGACAGGGAAGCCCGGTGTGCTACAGTCCATGGGGTTGCAAAGAGTTGGACATGGCTGAGCAACTGAACAACAACCTATATCTTGACACTAGTTTAAGAAAAGGGTCCTAGTAAGTGAACAATCACTGTGATAACCTGTGCTTGCTTTGTCTGATTTTAAAGATTTTAAAGCATTTAAGGAAATCTGTTGTATTTGTTTACCTGCTTAAGACAATTCTACTAGTAAGTTTTCGACCCATGGATGTATGCCTGTGATAAAACCAATTTTTTAAATTTACAAAGTTTTGGTTTATTAATTATGCAAATAGGCTTTAATTGTTTAAAGGGATATTTTAATAGAACATGGTGGCGGTTTAGTCGCTACAACTGTGTCGAACTCTTGTGACCTCAAGCACTGTGGCCCGCCAGGCTCCTCTGTCCATGGAATTCACCAGGCAAGAATACTGGAGTGGGTTGCCATTTCCTTCTCTAGGAGACTTTCCTGACCCAGGGATCAAACCCTCATCTCTTTCACTGCAGGTGGATTCTTTATTGACTGAGCCACCAGGAAAACCCCTTTAATAGAAACCCCTTTAATAGAACTGAACACTAAAACACAGAGAAGCTCCCCGAGGATGAAGGACCCCCGCTACGGGAAAGGATGCTAAGGGTGAACAGCTGAAGGGAGCACTGATCGTGCTCCTCTGGATTTCTACTGGGGGCTGACACAGCGCCCACCCGGCCAGAGGAGAGACGCCAGGCCTCACCCAAGGGAGCCCACTGCCCACTGTGGCTCCTGGCGGCCGGCGTGAACCCCCCACTGGAGGCTTGGAAGCAGCGCCTTCTGGGCCCCAGATCTTTTTCCTCCTCCTCCCGGCCATTGGCTGGTTACCACTCCCTTCTGTTCCAGAGGTGGAGAGGCTCTGCAGGGGAAACTGGTGCAGAATCTCAAGAAGGCGCAGAGGCACCACTCGGCCTTGTTGTGTCCCTTGCAAGGAGGCAGGTCCCTCACAATGCCGGCTTGCCCTCTGCCTGTCGCGCAGAAATACCCACTGGGGCTGCACCCAGATCCCAGATGGACTCGTGAGTACCGTAGCGCTTGGTCCCTGGAGGACCGCAGATAGGTCCCTGGAGGACCACAGAGGGCTCCCCAGATGCTCACTTGGCTATTCTACATCCTAGAGGGAAGTCCTGGAGCATCACAAGGCTTCCCAGAGAAGGAACCAACACCCAGCCATATGCACACAGTTCCTGGGCGGGTGGCCCTTTTCTTTCAGTTAACCTCCTCTCCCGAACCGTTGTTTAGGGTTGAGGTTTGGAGGGGAGCACCTGTTCCCCACCTGTATACACGTCTCTTACTTTTTCTGACCCTCCTTTTTGCCTGGTTGATGTCAAGGCATGTTAACTGACAACACTAGGATCTACACTCAGGGCTGTTGTTGGAAAATACAACTTCTCTCCAACTCTTACCAAAAACCCCATCACAGTAGTAACAGCAGCAATGGCCATAGTGACATTGATGGATGGAATCAGTCCTGGACCACGTGTAACTCACTCATTCCTATGGGCACCCAACTTCCCCTTGAGCAACCCAGACCTGCAAGTGCCACACTCAGAGAAGCTTCCACTGCAGCCCTTTGCAAAATCGTTCCCAGTTGCATTTTGGTGATGAGCCCTTGGTTCACACTAAGGAGCACCAGGCGTGAGTCACTGTGGCTTTGCCTGTGGAAATGCTGTCCAGGGTAACATCTACTCTAGGGAGAAATTCCAGAGTATCCCAGGGTCAGGAAAAGCTGAACATCTCCTTAAAAACTGGTTTGATTTTGTAAATGGTCTAACATTAGTTGCTCAATTGTGTCCGACTCTTTGCAACCCCATGGACTGTAGCTCGCCAGGCTCGTCTATCCATGGGGTTTCCCAGGCAAGAATACTGGAGTGTGTTGTCATTCCATTCTCCTGGGGATCTTCCTGACCCAGGGATTGAACCCAGGTCTCGCATATTGCAGGCAGATTCTTTACTGTCTGAGCCACCAGGGAAGTCCCAACTTCTAGGAAGCTCATAGTCAAATATACCTCTAGTGACTGTGAAGTATCTTACAAGTCACCAACAGCAAAGATTTATTGAGCGCATAGTATATGCTCATCACATTTCACTTAATCCTCACACAGCCCTGAGATGCTGATAAGATTCTTATCCCTAGTGTAGTGGGCTGGAGAATGGTTCCCAAAGATATCCACGTCTCGATCTCCAGAATCTGTGAGTGTTCCCGCAGGTGACACAGAGGACTGTGCAGAAGTGATGAAGCTAAGGATCCTGAGACTGTGAGATTATCCTAATCACAGGGGTCCTCCCAAGAAGGAGGCTGAGGGAGATGGGACACAGAAGAAGGAAGGGATGTGAGCACAGAGGTCAGGCACTGTGCTGCTGGCTTTGGAGATGCAGGAAGGGGCTGTGAGCCAGGGATGCAGACGCTGGAAGAGGCGAGGAAAGGCTTCTCCCCTGGAGAGTTCGAGGGAGGGTCCCTTTGGGCCCAGCGAAACCGACTTTGGACTCCTGGCCTACAAAACTCTCAGGATTTAAGGATCCTTTAAAGCTGCTCAGTGCCAAGTGGTATCTTGTTACCGCCACTGCAGGAAACACACACCCTCCTGACTGTCACCGAGAGGAGACAGGATTGCTCAGGGGCTGGAGTGAGGTTTGCAGACGCCAGAGCCCAAGCTCTTAGGCCTCACGCGGCCTCCCTTGTTGTAAGTTTCCCGACCTCCCGGCCCCCACACACTGGCTTCATTATTCCCCTCCCGGCTGTGTTTCCCCCCATCTCTAGTTCATCTTCCCATCACTCGCATCTGTGTCCACCTCCCGTCTTTGTGTGAGAGAAGCAGCAAATAACCACAAGGGTGGACGTTTGGGCAGGTGTGCGGGGGGGCCCCTGGGCTTTTTCTAGCCCTGGGAACTGTCTTGGGATTTAACAGAAGAAAGTCCCCCCCGACTGCTTTCATTTTCCTTTTTGCTTTTTGTAAAGACCGTCACTCTCTTCTCTGCGGCAGCAGCGCCATTTGGACGGAGCAGGACTTCCGCCTTTTCAGACACTTCTGCTCACTTCCTGGTCTAAGCCCAGAGCCCAGTAACTGCTTGTGAAGTTCCTTCTTTCACCTTGAGGATTTTTATATCGTTCAGAACAGTTTCTAGCCTACGATCTCCCCTTCCCACTGAGATTATAAAACGAACAGAGAAGGGGGGAAAGGAAGCACTAAACCCGGAGGACAGTGAATCCTTTACTGCTGATTCCTCCACATCTGTGGACGAATGTGATGTGAACACATCCGTACTGGGATTCTAGGAGCCTCCTGCGCCCCAGGACGTCTAAAGCCCAGGCCTGGATGAAGCTTCACAGCACACAGTCTTTATGTGCATCACTGGTGGGACGCCTTGAGATGCTGCCCTGCAGTGAATGCAGTAGCTGAGGAGGCATCTCCATCGGGGAGGGGATGCAGCCATTCGGTCCCCCATAGCTTGATGGCTGGCAAGGTAGGAGGGAGACCCATCTCTGGAGGAGCTCCCAGGACACCACCTTCCTCTCTACTGACCCCGGCGTACACCAAAGTCTCCCTCTGGCATTAAAGCTGTTGAAATGATGCTAATTTAGGCTCCCAGTAATTCCTTCCTGAATTATTGATTTTTTTTTCTTTTGCTGCACCATGCATCATAGAGGATCTTAGTTCCCAGACCAGGGATTGAACCTATGCCCTCTGCGTGGAGTCCTGTACCAAGGTCACAGGACAAACATCTCTGGAACTGACTGAGCCCCATAGCAACTACTGCCATGAGCCT
Source organism: Giraffa tippelskirchi (assembly GCF_054371585.1). Taxonomy (NCBI): domain Eukaryota; kingdom Metazoa; phylum Chordata; class Mammalia; order Artiodactyla; family Giraffidae; genus Giraffa; species Giraffa tippelskirchi. The sequence continues at coordinate 161,035,113 of NC_137282.1, forward strand.
CCAGCCAGTTCCCCGACTCCATATTAGGTAAAATTTCCATCCTGTTACCCACCCTATAGCATCCTAACCAATCACCTAATGCCACCCTTCCAGTAGGAACTTTTCCTGTCTCAAGGCTATAAAAATTGGCTACTAGCCCTTGAAAGGAGAAGGCAATGGCACCCCACTCCAGTACTCTTGCCTGGGAAACCCCATGGACGGAGGAGCCTGGTAGGCTGCAGCCCATGGGGTCGAGAAGAGTCAGACACGACTGAGTGACTTCACTTTCACTTTTCACTTTCATGCACTGGAGAAGGAAATGGCAACCCACTCCAGTGTTCTTGCCTGGAGAATCCCAGGGACGGGGGAGCCTGGTGGGCTGCCGTCTATGGGGTTGCACAGAGTTGGACACGACTGAAGTGTCTTAGCAGCAGCAGCCGCAGCCCTTGAAAGGGTTGTCTCTCCCTTCAGCCAGCCCGCTGTCCTAAGAGCGTCTCCCCTCTAATAAGCTTTATTCTCCTTTCATCCTGCCTGGAGATTCTTTTCCAGCCCCTGCACAGGCCATGACGTGTTGGTGATCATGCCACATATCTGTATCTATCCACTAAAGAGACCTGTTACATGGTGTAGGCTCATGTGATGATGGAACCTGAGACGTTCAGAGTCTGCCGTCTGCAAGCTGGAGCCCCAGGAAGGCCGGCGGTGTGATCTGAAGGCCTGAGACCTAGGGTGGGGGGACTGCAGGTGGGAGACAGGCACCCCAGCCTCACAGTCAGGCACAGAGTGAGTACTCCCTGCCCCCGCCTTTGTGCTGGCGTCAGGCCTCACAGGTCGGGAGCTGCCCGCCTGCACTGGGAGGACCATCTGCTTTACTCAGTCCACTGATTCCAGCGCTCATCTCATCTGGAAACATCTCAGAGACACCCCGGGCATGATGTTTAACCAGCCATCTGGCATCCCGTGCCCTGGTCACACTCGCACATCAAGTCACCCATCACCCCTGGGCTCTGCCCACCCTTCCCGCTTCATCTCTCACCCTTCCCCGTGTCCCAGCCCTTCCCCAGCCCCCGAGTCTACGCCTGCTCCCCAGCCTTCACTCATGTGGTCCTCGGCCTAAATGCTCCTTCCCGCTCCCACCCCTACGCCATTTGCCTTCTGACAACATCCTAGACACCAGGCGATTCTGGTGTCCCAGGCCCACCAGAGTGGGCCTGGGATCAATGTATTTTAATGCCACACGTATTCACTTACTGCCTGTTCTGTGCCGCTGGAGATGTCATTCTGCCACTAGTAGCTGGTGGCCTCAGAAACGTTATCCGACGACATTCACCCTGAGTTTGTTGATTCACTGCTCATTATGTCTGACACAAGCTTTGATCCCTGGTCCTGGGAGATCCCCTGGGGGAGGGCATGGCAACCCACTCCAGCATTCTCAGGCTTCTCTGGTGGCTCAGAGCGTAAAGAATCTGCCTGCAATGCGGAAGACCTGGGTTCGATCCCTCGGTCGGGAAAATCCCCTGGAGTGGGAGGGCACGGCTACCCACTCCAGAATTCTGGCCTGGAGAATCCCACGGACAGAGGAGCCTGGTGGGCTACAGTCCATGGGGTGGCAAAGAGTGAGGCACAACTGAAGTGACTTAGCATGCACCCTCAGTTTACACATCTGTAAATAAAAATAATGCTTAGAAAGCACTTAGCGTGATGCCTGACACATATAGCCTCCATGAACATGAGACGCTGTAATCACTATTCTCATCATCCTACGTGGTTGAACTCAAGCTTGAGGATGGGTTCCCTGGTGGCTTAGACTCAGCCTCACCCTCTGCAGCCATCATTACATCCCTGGTGCAGGACACCAGACTCTAGTCCAGCCCTTCCCACAGGGCGTTTACCCTGATGCTTGGCTCCTCCTCCCACCACTCTTGGACCAGAACTGTGTCTCCTCCATTCCTTCCACTGAGTGCTTCGAGCAAGGCTGTGACCATCACTCACTGACTCCACGGAGCGGCTGTCCCTTCAGAGGGAGGAGTTCTCCCTGGGCGGCAGCAATCCCAATCCTTTCCCTGGAGCATCTGCTCCTGGCAGCAGCAGGAGAGGTGCTTGCCAAGCTTGGACGCAGGCTGCAGGCTGGTCTGAGGGGTGGACCAGCCATGGCAACCGTTTATGGGAGGATGAACTGAAAAAAGAAATCCTGAGCAGTGCATTCGTCTCAAGTTTTGCTTCTCATCCTGCCCTGAAAATAAACAGATGCCAGCAGAAAGCATCCCATCCACAAGGGAAGAGCAAGAGGAAGGTGATGAATATTTTCAGCACCCAGCCTTTCCTTCTCTTCCACATTAAACAAAATGTGTGTGTGTATTTCAATCTTCAGTGTTCCCTCTTTCTAAGAGTCAAGTCTGGACATCTGTGAGGCAGCTCCTTGGGTGCCAGTCGTAGGGCCCAGCTTCTGCTCAGTGTAACACTGATGCCCCTCCTTGGCATACTGTGGGGCCGACTTGGATACTTAAAAGGCATCTGCTTTCCACCACCTACAGTCTGAGTAGCATTTTGCCCCATCTACCGCCAAGATGTCATGTTTCACAAGGCCATGACTTCGTGAGCCAGTCTCTCTCATCTTCATTCAACATGTGACCCTGAGACTGGGCTCATTTCTCCCCACTCAGGCCCCCTTTATGAACTGAATGTGTGTATATGTGCTCAGATGCTCAGTCCTGTCTGGTCCCCTGCAACCCTATGTACAGTAGCCCGCCAGGCTCCTCTGTCCATGGGATTTCCCAGGCAAGACTCCTGGAGTGGGTTGCCACTTCCTCCTCCAGGGGATCTTCCTGAAGGGGTGGGCTGTGATCTGATACGACTGATGTCCTCATGAAAAGGGACACAGACACACTAGGAACATGTGGGCACAGAACAAAGAGCACGTGGAGACAGAAGAAGGAGGCCACCTGCAAGCCCAGGAGAAACGAGTCCTGCTGGCACCTCAGTCCGTGGTGTTCTGATGGCGCCAGTGAACAAACATACACTCCAAAGACTTGGTTCAGACACTGACCACGGCAGCTCCCTGCATTCTATTCACTAGGTTGCAGCACTGGTTGGTGTCTATGCTTGCCTGGTGGGGTAACAGCCATGGGTCATTCCCTCTTGTCATGTCCAGAGCTAGAGAAAACTGTGGCATTGGCAGCTGCCAGTAAGTGTTTGTTGAATGAATAAATGATGTTGCTGCTGTGAGAGGAGCTCTGGCTGCGTCATCAGAAGGACAGGGATCTTCCCCTTTGTCATAAATGATCTTTTCACTCAACTCGTAAACAGCGTAACCTGGAGAGGTGCCCCGGGTGAGCAATCTGGGGAGGTCATGGAAGCTTCACCACAATGGCATCACCGACTCCATGGACATGAGTTTGAGCAAGCTCCGGGAGCTGGGGATGGACAGGGAAGCCTGGCGTGCTTCTGTCCATGGGGTCGCAGAGTTGGACATGACTGAGCGACTGGACTGAACTGATGGAAGTTTCTCTTCCTGATCCTGAACTGGCGAGATTTCATGACTTGGTGGACTCACTGGTCGGTCTGCTCTTTTTCGGGCTCTGTGAGGTTAGTGATCTTATGCATGGTAGCCCCTCTGTGCATGGAATTCTCAGGCAAGAATACTGCAGTGGGTAGCCATCTCTCTTCTCTGACCCAGGGATCAAACCCAGGTCTTCTGCGTTGGAGGCAGAGTCTTTCTTTCCCTTTCAATCTAGGGTCACTGTGTTTTTCCGGCCCTCTGGTCGTACTCTCCAGCTGTCTCCCACCCAGACCGCTTCTGCCCGGGGCTTCCCGTGGTCCGCACCTACCCGTTCAGCCGCTGTCTCCCTGCCCTTCCCCCACTCCCATAAAGCGCTCAAGCATCTCACATTTGCCTTCCCCGTAAACAGAAACCGACGTTCAGAAAGCACTTACCGCAGCTCTGGTACATCACGCGCAGATTCCCGTTTCTGCAGGCCGTGTGCGTGGGCCAGGCCTTCCCGCCAGCTCTCTGGGGGGACAGCAGAGTCCAGATGAGGAGGGCAGCTGTGAACCCTTTCATGGCGCAGAGACCCTGTGTGTGACAGCACAAGAATGGGGCCCAACAATCAGCGTCATCCATGTGCTTCCTCCCCCATCATCAAGGGGTGACGTGTTCAGTTTCACTTCTATTTTATGCTCCTGGGGAACCACTGTGAAAAGCAAAAGGCAGTTGGTGGTGATTTAGTCTCTAAGTTGTGTCCAACTCTGTGACCCCAGGGACTGTATAGCCCGCTAGGCTCTCTGTCCATGGGATTCTCCAGGCTAGAATCCTGGAGTGGGTTGCCATTTCCTTCTCCAGGGGATCCTCCGCACCTTGGGATCCAACCTCGGTCTCCTGCATTGCAGGCAGTTTCCAGATTCTTTACTGAGCCACCAGGGAAGACCAAAGGCAGCTAGCAGTGGCCTTTGAATCGGTTCCCTGAACCTTTGGAGCTTGAATCAACAGGTGAGGCTAGTCTGGGTCTGGGGTGGGTGATGTTTGACTTTCTGTTCTCAAAGAGAGGGGCAGCAAGTAACACGTGGCCTTTTGGCTGGGCCCCCCAAACAGCCCTCCTCGCAGCCCCGCCCTCCTCACAGCGCTTCCTTCCTTATAAGCAGCTCCTCTTTGCAGCTTTGCCCACAGTACAGACCCACCCTGCCTGGAACCCCGCCCCCAGGTTGAGCGAAACCACAGGCCTCCACGAGTTTTCCATCACCCGCATACTGTCCCAAGGGGGCTCTGATGTGGGTTACGGACCGGGGGTCTGCCTGGGGCCGGCCTGTGGCGTCTGGCCTTGGGGGGCTGCGGAAGGACCTCTGAGGTCTGGAATGAGGCTCCTGCCCTGTTGGCACTTTGCTCTGGCTTCCAATCCGGGATTCAGACTTCAGCTGGGGGAGCAGGGCTGTGCCTTTGGGGGCAGCTGCTGTGGTCTCTGGAGAGGAGAGGCAGGCGAGAGCCCTGAGATGTGAGCTGGTTCTGTTTCTGGGCTCAGCTTAGTGGGAAGGGCGAGGAGGGGTGGAAAAGTGAAGGCTTCCCTAGGAAGCCTGGGGCCTGATGGTTTGGGTCAGTGGCAAGGTTACTGATGTCACGTCCCGCTTCCTATTCAAAGCCGAGAGTCTGTCTCCCTGTCCCCATCCTCCACCGTCCTGCATTGACAGCGAAACTTCTCAACCCTGGTCCCCAGCCCAACCCCAGCTCCTCCTTAGCTTAAGGGAACCAGAGTCAGGGCTGGGGCCAGCAGATTTTAGAAGCTACAGAGAACATTATTTCCCGTGGGAGGAAAAGTATTTCTCTGAGTGCATTGGGTAAATTGACTATTTCTGCTGATGGCTTAAATAAGAATTAATTTCAAAACTTTTTATCACAGTAAGTGGAACTTAATTACCAGTGAAATAAGTTGACTTAATTGATGGATACTTCGGGTTTCTTGGGAGATGAAAGGATGTGGTCATTTGGGGACTTTTTTTTTTTTTAGGTTCAATGATGTTGGCTTTCAACAGAGACGCTCAAAGTAAGATTCCTGGACCACAGCATCAACTTGCACCAAGAGCTTGCTAGAAATGTAAATTCCTCCGCTGCAGGCCAAGACTCGCTGAATGGAAACTCCTGGACGGGGCCGGCACTATGTCTTAATAAGACCATCAGGCGGGTCTGACACCTGTTCAAATTGAAGAACCACTGGCTTTTTCTGAAACCCAAGGGGAAATCTGAGTCCCAGAGGAGAGGTTAGTTAGTTCAGTTGCTCAGTCGTGTCTGTCACTTTGCGACACCAGGGACTGCAGCACGCCAGGCCTCCCTGTCCATCACCAACTCCCAGAGCTTGCTCAAACTCATGTCCGTTGAGTCGGTGATGCCATCCAACCAGCTCATCCTCTGTTGTCCCCTTCTGCTCCCGCCTTCAATCTTGCCCAGCATCAGGGTCTTTTCAGATGAGTCAGTTCCTCACATCAGGTGGCCAAAGTATTGGAGCTTCACCTTCAACATCAGTCCTTCCAATGAATATCCAGGACTGATCTCCTTTAGGATGGACTGGTTGGATCTCCTTGCAGTCCAAGGGACTCTCAAGAGTCTTCTCCATCACCACAGTTCAAAAGCATCAATTCTTCGGCACTCAGCTTTCTTTATAGTCCAACTCTCACGTCCGTACATGACCACTGGAAAAACCATAGAGGAGAGGAGAGAGGGGTAAACTTCTGCGAGAAGAGATGAGCTTGCTCTGCAGGGTCCGAGTGGGCAGGACGGCACACTGTGAACGGAGTTGAGGAGGTGAGAGCGCAAGACGAGAGCTGGGGCCCCTGGGAGCCTGCGGCCAGCAGTGACTCCAGGACAGGGACGGGGAGGCTTTCTCTAGGGACCTCTAAGGGCTCCTTGCTGAGACAGCTCTGAACAGTCAGGGTAAAGAGTGGCTGAGGCCACGCCCCTCCACCCCTGGGAGCAGCCCCACCCACCAGGTGGAGGACCAGGAGGGGCGGGCAGGAGAGATGCCCCATGAGCAGCCCCAAGAGGGAGACCAGCTCATCTGAGGACTGGGCTGCAGACTTTTGTAAATCAAAGGACCTTGCCATGAAAAGAGTCATTATTCAGAGGTTGTTTTGGCATCTAGGGGCTTTCCAGGTGGTGCAGTGGTAGAGAATCGGCCTGCCAATGCAGGAAACGCAGGTTCAGTCTCTGGGTTGAGAAGATCCCCTGGAAAAGGAAATGGCAACCCGCTCCAGTGTTCTTGCCTGGGCAATCCCATGGACAGAGGAGCCTGGTGGGCTACAGTCCATGGGGTTGCAGAGAGTTGGACACGACTGAGAGACTAAGGGCAGATGCTGGAATCTAGAAATACTCAATATGGACTGTTGAGAGCCTCTGGAGGTGGGGTGGGTCTGGAGCAGTGGTTCTCGGACTTAAGAGGGGGTCAGCCTCAGCTGGAGGGCTCGTTCACACCGAGTTCCCAGTCCAAGAGGTCTGTGGTGGGGCTGAGGGCTTGCGTTTCTAACAAGTTCCCAGGGGAGGTCATTGCTGCTGGTCTGGGGGCCACGGTGTGAGAAGCTCTGCTCTAGACCAGAGGACTTGGTCTGTTGCAGAGTGTACAATTTGTTCAAAACCTCATCTAAGTTCTTGATAAAATATTCTGTGCTAAATGACAGGCAACACTTGGTATAAAACGTAGCACATCTGTAAAAGAATGAGGAGTAGCCATTTGCTCTAAGGAGTCCTGCTTCCTGAGAACTAGGACTTGCCTGAAATCATCAGCTACGGCTCGCCTAGTCCAGTCAATGCAGAGTATGTTGAGTCCTTTAACCAGAAGCTTCATGAAGACGGCCAAAGAATCCACTGAGAAGGTCCTGTTTCCTAGTTATAAAATAAAATTAGGGTCAGTTTGTGTCCTTATTTGAAAGATGATTGTGTGCCTGTGTGCTAAGGCACTTCAATCCCGTCTGACTTTTTGCAACCCTTTAGCCTGTAGCCTGCTGGGCTCCTCTGTCCATGGGATTCTTCAGGCGAGAATACCAGAGTGGGTTGCCATTTCTTTCTCCAGGGGATCTTCCAACCCAGGGATCGAACCCACATCTCTTACGTCTCCTGCACTGGGGGTGGGTTCTATTCCACTATCACCATCTGGGAAGCCCCGAAAGATGGTTCAGATCAGTTCATTTCAGTGGCTCAGTCGTGTCCGACTCTTTGCGACCCCACGGACTGCAGCACACCAGGCCTCCCTGCCCATCACCAACTCCCAGAGCTTGCTCAAACTCATGTCCATCGAGTCGGTGATGCCATCCAACCATCTCATCCTCTGTCCTTACATGTATGTAACTATGTTACATGTATGTATTGTTACGTGCATGTAAATAGTTACGTGCATGTAAATAGTATGTGTATGTAAATAGTGACTGAATATACCCCCAAGCTCAGATGTTGACTTCCAGGCCCGGACCATGCCCTGCTGAAGACCCCACACTGTTCTGTCTCGTTCAGATTTCCCTTCCACTCTTTTAAACAACCCTCTTCTTCCCTGTCGCAAGCTGCTTTCTTTCCACAGAGGTTCGCTTGGCAATGGTGGCTTTCTTTTCTTGCCAGAGAAGAATGTTCTCATTAGGGTGGCTGTCAGTGACCATGCTCTTACGAAAACTCTGAGGTTTAAGGAGAGACTGTAAGGATGAGAGGGAGGCTGAGGCCAGGAGTTCAACGACGGAAGTTGAGTTAGGGCGACACCGCTCCACAGGAGAAGGTAAGATGACAGTAGATGACTGGGCTCTGCTGCAGAGCGTGAGGGAAAGGAGAGAGAAGGAGTGGGAGGAGGGAGCGAGATGGGAGCCTGGGGGAGCGCGGGTAGCAAGCGGCCGGGCTGCAGGTGGGGCGAGCCCAGGGTCATCTCAGGATGGATTGGATGCTGAAGTTCTCGCTGTGGGGACTGGATTCTAAGGTGCTTCCTCGCCACCGCGTGACCCTCACGGATTCCCTAGAGACTTAAACACTCCAGGAATGCATGTATGTGTGTGTGTATGTGTGCGCACTGAGAACAGGACAGGGTTTCACGCATGCCTCAGCCTATGTTCCCCAAAGCAGTACAGCGCCCTCGGGAAAGTGGTTCAGCCTTGGGGCGCACACTGCCCTTCTGCAGTGCTTGGATGGGGCTTCAGGCTGACTTAAGCTATTAATATATTTCACGTGCCGACAGTGGGCCGACAGCTCTGACTACACAGGATCTGTCTCCCACGCCAATGTGTCTTCACGGTCAACTGTATTGGACGGTGGCTGCTCTCCAATATTTGTGATACTAGGCAGTATTTCCCCCTCCTAGAGTGCTGCTGCTTTGCTTCCTCCTTCTGTGGGCTGACCCTGATCTCTGCCACCCTACAGAGGGAGGGGACAGGTGGGATCTCTTCTCACTCACGTCTTCCGGGTTGAGCGCAACCAAATAAACAGCTCCTCTCCTGTGCAGACGGCAGGAAGCTGTGCTACTTCCTGTGTAACAGCATTTAGTGCCCCCTCCCCCGCCACTCCAGGGCTGAGTGGTGAGGTTTTGCTCTTTGACTATTTTCACATCTACTGTTTGTCGTGTGGGTAACATGTGCGTCTCATAGGGCTGGTGCCAGCCAGCTAGGGTCTTCAGTAGAGTCTTCCCACAGTCTCTCAGGCCTCTGGGAGAGTCACCCCCAGGAAAGTGTGAGACCCCACCTGTTTTTAAAAATTATACTTACATTTTTAGAGGCAAGCAGACACTGGGAGAAGTGCCATGTGCCAGGTTCAAGAGTTCCTCAGTAATCTAGTTTGCAGACATTTCTTTTCAGCCAAAGCCAGGCCCTGCATCCCATGGCAAGTGACTAAATGGACGGACATAAATGCCTTCTCATTAGAAGAAATCTCTTCCCCACTGGAAATGTGAAGTCACCGTGGAAAACAGGCCCTTGAGCGTTCAGAAGGGAGAGCCCGCAGAAGGTGGCCAGCAGCTGCCCAGCCATGAAGGGGTCTAATGAATGTTAGGCTCCTTTTCTGTCACCACTGGACGCCGCTGAAATGTAAGGGTCAGACCACCTCTCGGCAAGCCGCTTAATATTCACAAACTGAGCTCTTTGCTTTCTCTTTGAAGCCTGGATGTGTCAGCTCCAATTGTAGGGTTATTGATGAATGAAGTGGGAAAAAGGCGCTTTGTACTTTTCAGGCAAAACCATGCTTTCCATGGCTGTGGCCTCTGCTCATCTAGAATTTAATTGTGTTAGAAAGCCACAGCCCCGCGTTGTCACTTCACGCTCAAAAAGCTGGTCTTTCCTTTGTTCGAGCTTTTGAACCTTAAGATTAGAGACTCCCCGACAGGGAGTCAAAGATGAAGTCACTTAAAAATAGTCTGTGCATCACCAGGCGATTTCCTTGTGACTGTGTGAGGGTCTCTCTTCTCGCTC